>NC_142069.1:33992320-36677320 GCF_059756535.1 Pantherophis guttatus
ATATATATAATTAATATCTATTATTTTCTGATATAACTCTTCAGCATTGCAGAATATTATGAATTCCATTTAATTCCGGAGTGTGGGCAGCATTAGCATACAATTTTTTAAAAATCATGCATTTTACCATTTTACCAGCCCCAATGACTTTACAAGAGTAACACATTATTGGAACATTCTGAAACCCAATGTCTTTGAGGTTATTTTTTGACTACAACATGTTCCTACATCCAGCATGCTTGTTTTAGCTAGAGACAATTGGAGATGCAGCTCAATACTTTTGCAGAATGTCATATAGCTACATTCTAGAAACATACATAGAAACCATTCATCCAAGTTTTAAGAAAACATGTTTCCATATGGTGGGTTTGAATTCTTTCTTCAGTTCTTAATGTCTAAGGTTTTTTTTTTTGCATTATATACCCCATCTGAGAATCAAATACATAGGCTAAATAATGCTTTTTCATTCAAAGAGCTCTATAATTTTGATACAGGGATGACATTGAAAAATTTAATATTGGAGGGAAAATGTATTTAATTGTCTGCTTCATTCTGACTGTATCATTTATCTAGTAGTTATATTGAACAGCATCTGCAGTATATGTTTTTCTTTCTCATATGCAAACAGATTTAAAAGGTCTGACATTTGCCGAAATAATTTGAATAGTGACAATCACCTTAGAGATTTGTGAAAATGAATAGAATAACTATATGCAATAAAGAAAAATTACAAAATGTATGAAAATCATTTTGGGGGAAAATGAAACTACATCTGCATGTAGGGTAGTAAGCAGTGGGCAACCCCAAGGTTCCGTTTTAGGCCCAGTACTCTTCAAAATCTTCATAAACGATTTAGATGAGGGAACAGAAGGGGAACTCATCAAATTTGCAGATGACACGAAACTGGCAGGAATAGCCAACACCATAGAAGATAGGCTTAAGAGCCAGATAAATCTCAACAGAGTTGAACATTGGGCACTATCGAACAAAATGAAATTCAATGTAGAGAAAAGTAAGGTTTTACACTTAGGCAAGAAAAATGAAATGTACAGGTACAGATTATGTAAAATTGACTCAATAGCAGTAACTGTGAGAGGGATCTTGGAGTCCTAGTGGACAATCACTTAAATTTGAGCCAGCATTGCTCTGCTGGTGCCAAAAAAGCCAATGCAACCTAGGATTGCATTAACAGAAGAGTAGAATTGAGATTACGTGAAGTATTAGTGCCACTTTATAAGGTCTTAGTAAGACCATACTTAGAATACTGCCTCCCATTTTGGTCACTATATTATATAAAAGATGTTGAGACTCTGGAAAAAGTGCAGAAAAGAGGGACTGGAGACTAAAACATATGAAGAATGGTTGCAAGAATTGGGCATTAAAAGAAGGACTAGGGATGACACGATAGCAGTATTCCAATATTTTAGGGGCTGCCACAAAAAAATCAATCTATTTTCCAAAGCACCTGAAGGCAAGACAATAAAAAAATGAATGGAAATAATTCAAGGAGAGAAGCAACTTAGAACGAAGGATAAATTTCCTGACAGTGAGAACAATTAACCAGTGGAATGATTTGCCTTCAGAAGTTGTGAGTGCTCCATCACTGGAGGATTTTAAGAAGAGTCTGGACAGCCACATGTCTGGAATGGTATAAGACAGTGATGATTAACCTTTTCAGCACTGAGTGCTGAAACTGGATCGTGCGTGTGCACGCCAGAGCGCTGGAACCTGGAAGAGAGCAGCTGGTTGGTGCGCATGCGCGCGGTGCCAGCTGCTCTTCTGGGTTCCATTGAGTGCATGCGCGCCAGCCAGCTGGTCCAGCACGCATGTACACCGGCCAGCTGCTCTCTTCCGGGTTCCGGTGTGCACCCGCGGCACGCATGTATGTGCCGGAACCCAGAAGAGCTGCTGACGATGGCACGCGTACCCACAAAGAGGGCTCTGTGTGCCACCTCTGGCACATGTGCCATAGGCTCGCCATCACGGGTATAGGAACTCCTACTAGGTTGGACTAGAAGACCTCCAAGGTCCCTTGCAACTCTGTTATTCTATTAATTAAAGGTCGTATGCAGTCTTTTTTCAATAATTTTATTAAAGATTACCTTATACATAAGTAAAACTTATAAAACTAAATAAAGGTATGCTAAAAATAAAAAAGTAAAAAGAGCAGAAAAAGGAAAAAATCGAAAAAGAAATCTCTCCATTCATCCCCAGGAAGTATAATCAAAATTAAGAACTTAGCAATATCTATTAAAATAAACTAAAAACTCTTCATTCTATATCTCACCTGATTTTCTGTGTATCCTTCTCTAAAACCTCGGCTCTCCCTATTAAACAGCAAAAGTAAAGGTTTATTAGAAATAACTTCATAAGCACTATAAATTGCATCTATTATACTCAATCTGAATCCTTCTTTTCCTTTTAAACAAACCTCATCTCCTCTCTTCAAACGATCAAAATTCAGTCCCACTCAAAAATAATTAAATAGTACCAGAAGTAACCATTGTCATCCAATCTTAATCAAGAAGCCATTAAACATCCCCCGCCCCCAAATAACAGCCCATTATTTTAACTTCAGTCAAATAAATCAATTTTATAGTCTTTCTTCTTTCTTCTTTTGGAAAACTCTTTAAAGTTGTCAAAGAAATTCTAACATCTGCCATGAGAATACTCTTGTCTTCTCTTGAAGTTTTTTATATTTCAGTATAGCAACTCCAGGAAATCCTTTTGTAAATTCGGCATATGGAAATAATCCAAATAATTCACCTGATTTACTATTTGTATTTCTTTTTCAATTTTTAAGTCATGATTTTTATTTCTAAATCCATTATTTCCATCTCCTTCATGTAAACTGTAATTTTTAATTCTACCTGTAAATTACTTTATTCATTGGAGCTTGATTCTCTGCAATTACATCAGCAGATGGTAGAAAAGAGTTAAATAGTTCCAAAACCTCCTGTTGCCATAAGTCATATGCTTCTTTCAAAGGAGTCATCTGGTGCCTCTAATGTCTAATCTTCAAAGACTTTTTGTCAGTACAGAATGTAAACAGAGATCTTTCTCATGGGAGAGGATCCTTTCAATCAACATCAAAATCTTAAATCAAGCTCATTGGAATCCTTAATCCATGTGAAACTTTATAAAGCCAATAATGATCTTCCTCTTGGTGTATATTTTTTTTAAAAAAAATACAACCCTTAAACTTATAGTTTTTTTAAAGGATTGAAGGATACTCACCCAGGGATTTCAATATCACTTACCAGTCTGAAGTTCTTAATGTTTAAAGAAAACCAAAGAATAAAAAAAAGGTGTAAAATAAAGTCCTTAAGGAGAAGGGTGGTATAGAAGTCTAATTATAATTATAAAAATAATAAGAGGAGTCAGTTGAACACAGAGTTCATATAGGCAACATTAGTGGCTTATAAACACAATGGGAATCCTGCCATTCCCAGCTGACCCCAAAGTGATCACAAAAACATAGCTCCTGCCATCCACTAACTCATTCACTCACTCACTCACTCACTCAAAACAATTATATGGAATGCGTGTAACCTGAGGATCCCTCTGGAGTTAGATTTCAGCTGCCGATTCCTGCAATTGGACACTGTTTCAGTGGCAATGTGTCTCCCTCTTTTAGAGGGACATCAGTTCACCATTACGGATCCCTGGAAGTGGGTCAAAGGTAGTATGGATAGTCTAAGCAAAATTGGACATTAGGTTTTATTTTCATACTATTGTTATTTTTTTAAATTCCAAAAATTTCTGTATATGGAACTGAAATAATTACCATTAATTTATTATTAGAATGTTATGAATGATGTAATTATTTTCTTATTATTTTTAGCAAAAAAACCAACAACCCATATTAACAAGCTTGTTACTTTTACTCAGATCACTACAGTCTTATTATATCATATTTTACATTATTTATATATCCTATATGTTATATGTATAAATTATGGTCATATTATTTTATATTTTGAATATATCAGCTTCACAGTAAATTGATGAGATAGCCATATCTAAGGAATAAAATACTCTGCCCTGATTTCCATCCTGTTTTGAGAACACCAATATCTAACATCACAATATATAAGTATGTGGTATTACTTTGATCCTTAGCTAATTATTTTTTCTTAGCATTTTCAATTATACACTGCTTCTCTTTTCTTCTCTCAAAACACTTAAAACGGAAGTTATAGGGTTTCCAAGCTTTCTTCCACTTGGTTATTGATGATCCCATCAGCTTCTAATCTAAAGTGCCCTTTGGCGGGCCTTATTCTTGTCCTTACATTGCCAGCATTCAAAGCAGTGCAGGATAATTGGATCTAGTCACCCCTTTAATTGTTTACAAGCTTCAGAATGAAGTTAGATTGAGGATATTATGGAAATTTAAATGGATGACTACATTTGGTTGCCTTGTGATGCTCAGAAAACTGAACAAAACAAATAAATGAAGGGGCTCAATGCAGGGATCAGTAACAGGCATTACCCAAAGCCTACAAAATATATTTAGAATCTTTAGATCTCAAGGATTAAATGGTTTCACTGTTGGATTAAAGAAGTAGTGAGGAAGCTTTGGGACAATCTATAGAACTGAAAATAATCAGACTATATCATTAACAGAATCTCACTGATAAAAGTTTACACTGGCAGTGGGTCTCAACCTTCCTAATGCCACGACCCTTTAATACAGTTCCTCATGTTGTGGTGACCCCCAACCATAAAATTATTCCTAAAACCATTGAAAATACGTGTTTTCGGATGGTTTTAGGCGACCCCTGTGAAAGGGTCGTTCGACCCCCAAAGGGGTCCCGATCCACAGGTTGAGAACCACTGGTTTACAGTAACAATGCATCACAGATGGGATAAATAGCTATTATAGAGATCTTTCAGCAATTCCTTTTTAAAAAACAGTTTTAGCCCAAGGTATTGACTGATTTCTTGTTTATCAATTTAACAATGATTTTTGATACAAAGTTTTCTCCACACAAATCACCCACAACTGCAGTGGTAATTTTTCAAGTAGTACTGAGGCTAGAAGGGGAAAACATTTACTTAATTATATTGTGACATTTTATGAATAATTTTGAAATGGCTATGTGGCTGAATTCAACAAGAATACTATGAGCCTGTTTGTTTTCAGAATGTCATGACCATTATTCTACATGAAGGTGCTAAAAACTGTTTGGATTGTTTGAACACTAATTGGACTGCATTTGGTCATTATCAGCACTTAGAAATTTCTTACAGTATTTCATTAATGAATCAGGATTTCTAATGATAATTACAGCTTCAGAATCTAAGAGACAAAAATGTTGTTTTGAGGATTTGTTTATATAATAAAGGTATGGTCATGCTTAGAGTACATCTATTGAAATCCATAGGATTATTTGGTTTTAGTAGATCTACTTTGAGGGTGACATGCTGAGATCCAATCTGGTGATTTAAAAGCAATTGTTGACTTCTGTTTTGATACTTGTTATGAGTACCTTCTATTAATAGATTAGAGAGTTATCATAAAATTACCCTTCTATTCATCATCAGAACTCTAAAACCACTTGCAAACATTGATAATAATAAACTTGAGGCTGAGAATAAGGGAGAACAGTGCATAAAGATGATATTATTACTGTCATAGTAATTAGTACCTTGATGCAGATTAGCAGAATAGTTTCAAGAATTCTACTCTTTTAGTTTCATTCTTGTCAGAGATGTGGGAAAAAGAGAAGAGAAGACCACAGGGAGCAGGGCATAAAAACACCTTTACTCTCATCTGTTTGTTTAGTTAATATTATCAAATGGATACATGTTCAAATAAATTAAAATAAATGCCTTCTTGAACTGCTTAATTTATTCATATAATAACTTATTATATGAATAAATAATTATATTATACTTCAAGAGAAATTTGGGATAAAGATATACATTGGCTAGGAGCAGGGGTGGGCTGCTGGGGGTTCGCAGGGGTTTGGGAGAACCTCTAGCTAAAATTCTGTGCAGTTCAGAGAACTCCCAAATCCCACTCCTGGCTGGTACCTCCCACCCCACCCCGCCTCTCCCAGGAGTCCCCACACAGCCTGTTTTGGATGCAAGTAAGTGCAGGGCCTGCACGGAGGCTTGGGGAGCATGAAAAACGGGCCTACCGGAAGTTCGGGAAGGCTGGAAATGGGCCCCTTTCCGGCCTCCAGAGGGCCTCTGGAGCCTGGGGAGGCTGTTTTCACCCTCCTGGAGGCTCAAAGAAAGCCTTCAGAGCCTGGGGAGGGCAACCCCCCCCGCCATGGTGCAGGAGGCTGACTATGCAATGCCCACCATGGCCACACTCACCCAGCAACCAGGCAGAGAACCCTTTGCTAAAATTTTGGAACCCACCTCTGGCTAGGACTGCACAAATTTTTTTAAAAAAATTAAATTTAGAAAATTGCAGGTTTCATTGCAATCTAGAACCAGATTAAATTAAAAATTAAAAATTAATTTAATATATATCCTTGTTTCCCCATGATGCTGCCTCCTCCTTAAGTAAATGGTTATTCTAAGCAATCTATTGTTTACATTCTTGCTCCCTGTGTATATTTATGTATGAATGTACATGCAGTCACATGCACGCAGATATACTGTACTGTGCAATCTTCAGTTTACATTCTCAACACTATGATTTGATAATTGCATGAATTGATATTCAATGAGATCAAATCCCAATGACAGAAATAGAAATCTGTATTCAAGGTCAACAAATCATTTGTATGGGAAGGTTGTGTTATTAATATTTTTAATTAGCATTATATTACCATAATTTATCAAATGTCAAGCTTAACTGGGGCATTGTTATGCTGAAGAAAATAAAATATATAAATAATGTTTCTTTTTAAGTCAATAGTAGCTATTGTAAACTTTACTTAGTCATTTTTCTAGAATTAGTAGATGAAAACTGTCGAAGAAAAAAAATAAGATTTTCCAGGAAATAGAAATGAAGGGTTATCAGTATAATCCTTTTATGTGTGAATTGTGTATGTTATGTTGGCTATACTAAAGCATGACATTTTATTTCCTTTTGAGTTAAACTGTTAAGCAAAATGCAGAACATTAGTTGTAGTAAGCAAAAGAAATTAAATAAGAAAAAAAATGAAAAGGAAGTCTAACTGAATCTAGTTCACACTTAGACCATTTATATCTAGTTCTTTCCATCTTTCCCTCCTTTATTTTCCCACCATATTTACATCCTGCATCCTGTATTCTTTTGCTTTAATCTTTTCACAGCTTTTTTTGAAGATATCACTAACTCTTTCCCACTCTTTCCATCTTCTACTTCTTCTCAACCCATTCATTTCCCTTCATATATTTATTTTACGATGCAGTCCTCATGCATCCACTCTTCCTAATTACTTTCCTTCACATTTCTCTATTCATAACCTTACCTATTTTTTCTGGTTGAGCAATCATCAAATTATACAGTGCTATTTTTTTCTAAATTCTAATCTACTTTACCCAATTCAGGTTTGTAGCATTCTGTGTTTGTGCTTTACTCTCCCTTTTCATCATCAATCTCCCTTTTAATCTCTTTTAAGGGGGTCATTATGATCAGTAGATCTTTCTTCGCCCGTTCTTTTTACCCCTTTAGAAAAAACATTTTCTTACATATTGGGTTAATTTGTAGTTTATCTTTCTTAACAATTTTTGGAGTAAAATATGGGAAGAGAGAGATAATTGGAAGTGAATGAGCAAAAGAAAAACAGCTGAGGTCCTGAGGTGATATGACTTTCTGTCCCACTGAACATTTAGGCATTTTAAAAACTTCATTTAATCTTTTCTAAAAGGAAAGTTGGCATGTTGTAATGGTAAAGTGCCAACTTTCTACATTCCATTTCTTTCTAAATATGTGTCTCTCAGTCCCATTTAGAAAATAAAAACATCAAGTGACTGAAATCCAGTGCTTCGTTTATCCAGAGAAAAGAAGAAAGTATGTTGTAATTAGTAGAAAATTAATTCAGTGAGAGTAACAGATAAGGCAGCTTGCATTTCACCAGTTGTTAAACCAATGACTAGTGGCCATATTCAGTATCACAATTATTTCATGAATGGATAAACTCATTGAAAAGAGTAGCAATGTTATGCACATGTGCCTAGGTGTGCTTGGGAAACAGGAATGCTCTGTATTTAGTAATCAAAATATCATATTGTGTGGATGTAATGATTATTATTATACTTTCAGGATTCCTTCAGGTGTTGATTTAGTTATGTTTGAGGAGGTCTTATTTATATTACTCTTTCCCCAGTCTCTTTAATAGCCTATTTTACTATGAGATCCTAATCAAATGAATTCCTCTGTCAAATTAACACACAAAACAGAGGATTGAACTTGGTTTGAAGTAATAATCATTTTGCCCAATTTTATTATCCAAATAAAAAATTAGGTGCTTTCCATATTCACATATCTTTATGTGCATGTCTATATGCATACAGTATGTAAATGAAGGTAAGGCTTCCTCTGCCATGCTTATTGATTTATCTCAGTAAAAATGCTTCTTTTCCTTTTTGCGCACTATTAATATTCAAACTTCTATCCAAATTGCGTCTATGTTGTGTGATTACCTGATGGGTATATCAATTTGCAGCAATAACTATAAACCAGCATTGATCTTAACCTTAATCTTAACCCTAAGGAATATAAAGTGTTTTGACAATCAAAATAAGCAGTTGAATTGGTGATTGATGCCAATTCTTATTGGCATTCAAAACATCTTGGTGGTCAAAAAAGGAAAAGAACAAAAAATATTTAGGATCAGTAGAAAATGGGGTGAAAATAAGGAAAAACATCTGGCTCCTATCATCTATACTTCTCTCAGGTTATACTTAGATTAATTCCTTTGTTCATAATAATATGTATAACAAATATAGTCCTTTCTATTATCTAGCTATTAATCTAGACAATTCTGTTTTATGCAGCTATTTTTATCTTTGAAAACACAATTGAGATACATGCGTAAGCGGCATGTTTAGGATCATGTGAGATTCTAATCTGACCTCCCAAACATTTGCTTTCCCATTACTTAGGCCATAAGTCTATTAAATTTTCCAAAGCAATTGACATATCAGGAGAATACCTTTTGTACAATTCTTTGTTTTGATTATTAGACTGTTTTTATTAAAATTGTAGATGTTGCCAAATTTCAGCTCGGTAGAATAATCATTTTTTAAAATTTCTTTCCCAAACAAAACAACCTGGGGATAACTAATAATTTGCAAAATAATAGATCATAACTAATTTTACATCCTACTGATCTCAATATTTAAGGTGACAATATTATTTTATTCAAAAAATTCTAGCACCCTCTGATAGAAATAAATTGATTTGAATTTGAGTAACCACATATTGAAATTGAAATTAAATTGGCAGAAATAAAATGCAGAGGTATATTTCAACATTATAGA
Organism: Pantherophis guttatus; assembly: GCF_059756535.1. Taxonomy (NCBI): domain Eukaryota; kingdom Metazoa; phylum Chordata; class Lepidosauria; order Squamata; family Colubridae; genus Pantherophis; species Pantherophis guttatus. The sequence continues at coordinate 34,001,750 of NC_142069.1, forward strand.
TATATGGATATTAACATAGTTCTAATATTTGAGAAACAAATTTCCAAATTGTACTGTATACAAATAAATAAAATAACCAAAATATGGAAGTAGGTGATTTTTAGTTCTTAATAGGAAAATCCTTTGCAGGCTGGTATTTATACTAGCACATATTAAATGTGAACACAAGTAAGGAGGTATATAAATTATAGTTATATAAAAAACTGTACTTATTATTGTACATTTAAATGTCTTCAGGGCAAATGTATCCATCCAATTGTGAAGTGGTCTGATATGGTCCTTTTTCAGCATGGATTTAGTGCTTTTTGAAAAAAAGAATGGAGTGTATTTTTCGTAATAATATATGGGCTCTACATATTGTCTTTTTTATACCTGTTTTGAAAATGCAATATTTACCAACGTTGTTCTTACTCAATTATCAATTTCTATATTTCTATATAGAAAAGATACTGTTAAGTCATTATTTTTTAAAATATAAATAGGAAACATGTTATCAATTGCAATGAGAAGCATCATTTGTGTGCAAAATTACTGAGTGGGCAAATGAGTTTATGCTTATGGCTTTCTCAGTCTGTGTACTATGGAATGAGTTGAAATGTATGTATGAATGTGAATATGAATGATTAAATCATTATGTGCTCGGATGAATCAGGGGTTCATTAAAGCAAGTATTTACCTCGCTTTTTTTTTATCATAGCATGAGAATCATGAAGCCTTAAATCTGTGATTTGGTTTATGCTCTAAAACCAGCAGGAACTCTAATGAAGAAGCAATAGCTTAGGCACTATGCTTTTTCAGCTCTGTAGGATATTTTAAGTCTGACATTTTTTTTCAGAAATTTCTGTTTGTAATAAAGTATTATAAAACATCTGTCCTAATTAAAATTTGTTAATAATATAGTATATTAGTGCCACATATTAATTTATTTGCATCATACATTGGCACAGTCCAGTTTTGTGCCTTTATTCTGCCTTTCATCCTGAAAGGATGTTTCTAATGCAACAAGGTTTTTCAACAAAGTTAAAACAACAGCTTTGGTTTTTTCTCAGATAATGGCAGGACAAACAGTATTTCAACATGGTGTTAGTATTTATCACAGAAGATGCAATATGTCTTTTGTGTCTGGCATAATATAACACACACACACCTTTTTTAAATTGTTTTTTTTAAAAAGCTGACAACTAATAATTAATAAATAGTTATAAGAAACTATTGTAATTATATTAGTTTGATTGGCCTCTAAAGACATTGGCTCTGCAGCATTTTCTTAAATCCAAGAGTTGTTTAGACAATGATAAATCCAAGAGCAATTTAAATGATGATAGGCATTCATTCCACCCAACGGCTGGAGTTTAAGAATGACTGCTAATGTAAAATGTATATAATATGATCCATTACCCAAGAGGCCACAAACATCCCATTTTGCAGCCTAGACAGATGTATTATTATTATTCTTTTTGTTAGTTTATATTGTTTTAAATGTGGTTTTATATTCTGTAAGCCACCTTGAGTCGCCATGGGCAAATAGGCGGCAATATAAATTCAATAAATAAATAAATAAAATAAAAAATTATATCATGTGATTTATGATTTTCTATAATTTTCTCATTTAACAAATTCTACCCAAATTTTCTCTGGCCAATTTAAAGCAATTGGATATTACCTAGTCAGAGACTTACACAAGTTAATAGGAATCAGACTGCATATGCATTTGTTAACTAGGTCAAAAGGTGGCAAATTCCAAAGTATTCCAAAGAGATTTGTAAAATTAAACACTGTCAATTAAAAAGGAAAAATCTCAGTCTAGTTAGACATTTTATACTTCCAAAGCCTGTGCAAAATGAATCAATTCATAGGGAAAATGGATATTTTGTCTTTTGACTTTTCCCATATCTCATTATCCAAGAAATCAATTTTTTACCACTAGCGTAATACCAGGGGATTTTGCCTTCATGCTTTCCTGCCATCTTTGTGTCTCAATTGACCCATATAATGATTAGATAAGCAAGATCAGAAATATATTGGTTATACAGAGACATTTGCATTTTACGTTCTCCATGTGAGTCTTTAAACATAATTATATCCATAAGAAGAAAACAGAAAGAAGAGTCTGGAAAATGGTTGGTCTGCTCCCGTATATATTCTCTATGCTTAGTGTGCTGCTCACAGATTTAATTCCATTCTAAACAGTGTTTGGACGATGGTGCAGTTAAATTATTTTAGATTATGAACATAATGATCATGTATGATCTAATTCAGGCTATAATATTTTATTATGTACTTTATTTCAATTGTGATAGACCAACTTTGCTACATTCTATAACTTTCCTGTTTGCTGTTCTAAATGGGACCTACTACTTCTGCCTGAAATTTCTAACGTGTTGACACCACTTCGGTAACAAGTAGTCATAATCATTAGGGTTATAATTCCTTACATTTAAGAAGAGAAAACATATATTGAATATGTTTCTCCATCTTCCCTAATTTAGTATCAGGATGGTACTCATCATGAAGTGAATACCCTGCAAAACATGTTATTATGTGGCAGAGAGATAGCCACAAAAGCTTTTTACTTGGCTTTGTACCTTGCACCATGCCAAACTACAGGTATGCTTATAAATATATATTAACTTGACTTGATTTTATTTAAGTAGTACATTTAGTAGTAAATTGTTTCCTATTAATTATGTTGATATAGAAATCAATCTGCATTTCTTAAAATATATCTTCTCAGTCTCATTTCATGAGAAATGAGCTCATTTACTTTTGCTATTGGAGTGGTGATACTGACTGCTGGAGTAGAAGGTTACCTTAGAGCAGAAGGTGAAACTTTGTTAGCTTCTCTTGAGTTGTCCATCATCCTCTACATCTTGTGCCAACCTATATTTATTGGGAAATAGAGTTGGTAGTTCTGGCTATTTCAGGTAGGTCTTTGATTCTCTTTGCAGGATAAAATTATTGACAATTCTGAGCCTTGACATGCTCATTGGGTATCATTCTGATTGGGTATAAAATATTAAAATGGTCTGTGTAAAAAGGATAGATATTATTCCGGGGAAAAAACTGTTGGAGACAACTAGAGAGTTGAAAAAGAACAAACTGGAATTACTGAAATTTTTCTGTCTCTTATGTTTTTTATACGTACTTCTGAAAGAAGGCTAAAATAGTAGAATGAGAGTGTTGAGATATATTATATTCAAGCTTGGCAACCTTCATTCTTGTTTTAATTTGGGCAACAAATTAGAGGTATTGGTGTCCAGCTGCTATAACAATTAGGCTAAATCTCTTGTAGTAATAATCTGTGTTTAAAAGTGATTGACTATTGTCATTCACAGTATAAAATCTCCCAAACTTTATTGCATTAGAAATATTGAACTTTAAGTTTTGTTTTTAAAATATTTTTAAAAGTTGTCATTTGCTACTTGTTTTATTAAATGGAGTTAAATGTTGTATACATTCTCCCCCACCCCCAAGATGAGTGAAATCAATTTATTAAACAATGTTTAAAAAACTTTTGCCCACCAATTTGAGCATTATGATACTCCCCATCTGTTATGAAATCCAGTATACTGCATTGGTCAGAGTGGCAGAAAAAGACAGCAGATTCCCAGTTGTTAAAGAAATAGTTATTATATCGGATTTTAATTTTTCTCAAATGGTTTAGGGATTGTAAAAATTGGGAGATGAATTTTATGTCTCATTGACTTCCTTGGAAAAACAGGAGGATATAAGGAAATTTAATCACTAAATTAAAATAATACATTTGCTCTGCTTTTAGTGATGAACTTGGCTTTTGAACACAGATTGGTTTCTGGAAGCTATTGCTATGATTTTATACTGGTCCAGATTAATGTGCAAAGTTATTGTCACAGGATCTTTCCAGCTCTTGCAGCACCAGCTAAAGGTCCTTCACAAGTAGTCAATTTCAACATGGGCTGCAAAGAATTTATTTAGACCTATAACGTATAACTGTTCTATGTGTATAATTCCCTTTCTCCCCTTTGACTATTAGGACTAAATGAGGCGATTCTATTCAATAAGCTGCAGTTCAGTGATAAGAAAAGTAACTACTGACCTTAGGCAGGAAAAAAAACCCCACATGTACTGGCTCAACAGTATTGCGAGAGGGATCTACATATCCTAGTAGACCCCCATTTAAGTATGAGCCAACAGTGTGCTGCACCTGCCAAAAAAACTAATGCAATCCTAGGCTGCATCAACGGGGTAGCAACAAGATCACGAGAAGTGATAGTATTACTTTATACTGCACTTAAGACCACACTTGGAATATTGCATCTAGTTCTGGTCCCCACAATACAAAAAAGATGCTGAGACCCTATAAGATGTGTAGAGAAGAGCAATAAAGATGATAAGGGATCTGGAGGCTAAATCCCATGATGAATGGTTAAGGGAACTAGGTATGTCTAGCCTAAGGTAGTACTTGAGGGGAGGGGATGTCACAGAGAAGAGGGGGTCAACTTACTCTCCAAGGCACATGAGAGCAGGACAAGAAGCAATGGGTGGAAGCTAGTTAAAGAGAGATCCAACTTGAAACTAAGGATAAATTTCCTGATATGAGAACAATTAATCAGTGGAATAGCTTGCCTCCTGGAGTTGTGGGTGCTCCATTGCTGGAGATTTTCAAGAAAAAAGTGGACTTCAACTTTCCAGGATAATATAATGTCTCCTGGCTTGGGCAGAGTATTAGACTAGAAGACCTCCAGGGTCCCTTCCAGCCAGGGATGAAATGCTCCTGGTTCGGACTGGATCGCCCGATCTAGAAGCGCTGGCAGCGGCTGGTTTGGAGAACCGGTAGCAAAAATCCCTGCGCCTCCCCCACCATGCCCAGCTGAGCTTCAGGATCATCAGAGGCTTTTTTTTTTTTTACTTTTAAAAGCATTTTTTCTACAACCTCTTCAGACGAAAAAATGCTTTTAAAAGTAAAAAAAAAAGCCTCTTATGATCGCATGGCTCAGCTGGGATAGTCAGAGGCTTTTCAAAGCATTTTTTTCTGAAACCTCTTAGCCGAAGAGGTGGTAAAAAAAAATGCTTTGAAAAGTCTCTGACGATCCCAGCTGAGTTTCCTGATTGGCAGAGGGATATTTTTTTAAATGTCTCTCTGATGATCCCAGCTGAGTTTCCTGATCTGCAGAAAGGTATTTTTTAAAAAATACCTGTTGACCCCCAGGGGGAGGGCCTTCTCTGTGGAGGCACCTACCCTCTGGAATCAGTCGCCCCCAGAGATAAGGAGAATCCAAGACCTTAGTGCCTTCCGCCGTGCCCTAAAAACCCACTTTTTCCAGCAAGCCGGGCTGGCTTAAGAAGAAATTTTAAATGTTTTAATTGGTTTGTATTTTTAATTTTGGGCCAAATTTATATATATTTTAATTGTTTTTTAATATTTGTATTTCATGTTTTTTAATTCTGGCTGTACACCGCCCTGAGTCCTCAGGGAGAAGGGCGGTATATAAATTTAATAAAAAAAAAAAAAAAAGCCTCTCTGACGATCCCAGCTGAGTTTCCTGATTGGCAGAGAGATATTTTTTTAAATGCCTCTCTGATGTTCCCAGCTGAGTTTCCTGATTTGCAGAGAGGTATTTTTTAAAAGCCTCTCTGACGATCCCAGCTGAGTTTCCTGATCGGCAGAGGCTTTTCAAAGCATTAGAAAAAATGCTTTGAAAAGTTAAAAAAAAAAAATTGGCCACGCCCACCCAGTCACATTACCCCCACCACACCAAGCCACACCCACAGAACTGGTAGTAACAAATTTTACATTTCACCCCTGCTTCCAGCCCTATGATTCTATGATTATGTTTACACTTCTTCAGACTTCTATTCCCTCACCAGTGTTCTGGGACTTTTCAAACATTATACTCTGAGTCATTGAGATCATTTTTTAGACCTCCTTACTGTAGTTATGTAGATCCTGAAGATAAAACTCAAATACATTGACCACCTAATGAGAAGGAAGGACTCACTGGAGAAGAGCCTAATGCTGGGAAAGATTGAGGGCAAAATAAGAAGAGGACGACAGAGAATGTGGTGGCTGGATGAAGTCACTGAAGCAGTAGGCGTGAGCTTAAATGGACTCCAGAGGATGGTAGAGGACAGAAAGGCCTGGAGGAATGTTATCCATGGGGTCGCGATGGGCCGGACACAACTTCGCAACTAACAACAACTGTAGTTATTAGCCCAGGTTTCCAGTTCTTATGCATCTCCTTCAGAATAATAATATTCTCATTAATTAGTCATAATTAAAATGTTCCCCCAATTTTTCTTCTCATAGTTTGTATCTCTGCTTTCAATAATTTATTTTTCAGAATACCCCATCTTTCTTAGATTTGTTTATCTTTTTAAGATTTTGAATTGTGTGTATGCTGTTCATCTTGATTTCACCCCCTAAAAACTCTGGCATCCTGAACTCCATGGTATGTGAGTGATTTCTTTCAGCAGGTTTTTTTTTTACCTAATTATCTTGAACTTTGAGGAAATATGAGTCTATATTAATAATGTTTAATGAATTCCAGCACTGAATATATTTTCTCATCACATTTTATTTCAGAGTTGATCTTCTATGAAAGTTCAAAGGATAGATGCTAGAATAATATCAGGCAATTTAGTTTTTTTTTTTTTAAAAAAAACATTTTTAGAAAAAAGAACCCCAAATCTTACTTTAAATGACTGTCAACATGAAGCAGCATAGTAATTTATCTCTTAGTGCTACATGAGATTTTGCCAATTGTCTTGGATCCCTGTCAGGGGATGCCTTCATTATACAAACTTGAGAATGCTAAGGCATTATCTATTCCCAAGGTTTCAGTGATTTCCATTACAAGGGTATAATTTAGAGGCATTCCTCAGCAAATGGTTACTTGGAATTCATTGTTCAATTTATTAGTAGCATTTAAGAAGTTTCAGTATCAACTTGATAAGCCAGAATATTGCATTTTCAAAAATTTCATGAACTCTAGCTCTAAGATCTATAAGGAATACTAAACAACAGAGAAAGACATTTCTAAGACCACTATAAATTGTGGACCCTTTTAAAGCCAACAAAAATATTATATTTGGAAAAAGTTCCACTTTTATATTCATTGAAGTTTTTGGAAGAGCTGACTGCAAACAGATTTTCATGGCCCCTGCGTGGACTTATGTCAAGCTGTATTCAATGAAAGTTGACAAGCTGACAGATTTGATCTGTCAGTGGAATATGGGGAAAAGAAGATGTCTCTTATCTCTGTATCATAGTTACAAAATATCAGACCATGATTGTGCCAGGAAAGTTCTTGAAAATAGTATCTGTCTATATGCAGATAAACTATACTGAAGTGCAAACATAAAGTTCATGCTAAAGCAACTTCTTGCTTTTATATCTTTTATTGTAAGTAGTTAATCTATTTTTAACAGGAGACCCTTAAATAAACTTAATACCAGGAGTGTATACAAAACAGGAATAATGGTTTATTTCAAATCCAGGAGAGACTATCATGTTCCAGAAGTTCTATCAATTTGTTTCAAGTCAGCCACGCTTTGGCAAAACTGAATCCCAGAACTCAGGTTGTACTGGTTTTCACACAAAACAGAATTTAAAGAGAAAGTAGGGCAGAGCTAGTGTGCATGGTCCTCTTCTTCTCCTTCTCAGTGCAGCATCCCTCAATGTTATTAATTTTTTTTAAAAAAGTTAAAAAAGCAAAATAAACAAAAAGATGAAAAAACATTATAAAAAGCTCATAGTAGCCCGCCCTCCCTCCCTCCCTCCCTCCCTTCCTTCCTTCCTTCCTTCCTTCCTTCCTTCCTTCCTTCCTTCCTTCCTCTGTAAATATACACGATTTTTCTGTTACCATATATTTTTATTTTAGTTTCCCTATTTTGTACTGATTGCAAGGTTTTCCTTTTTCCAATACTGTGCCAAATTGATTCTTGCCACTGTCAGCATATATTTAATAATTTGTGATGCCTTTAATTTTTCTATATTGGTATCATACGTAATATAAATAGTTTTGTTTTTTAAAATTTGAATTTATTTCCAGAATTTTCAAAATGTTTTGGTGTATTTCTTTCCAGTATTTTGAGTGATTTTGCATAACCACATACATGATAAAATGTTCCTTTTTTGCTGCGGCATGTCCAACATTTATTGTTGTATGATTTATCCATCATTCTCTTTCTCTGTTATCTTCCTTTTCCCCTCTCTTTTCTAATTCAACATGCCAGAGGTCCCCTGGTTTGTTTGTTTTTTCAAAATGATTTTATTTGATACATTTTATCTTCTTTTGAAGTTCTGCTGTTTCCAATAAATCTAATTGCTATTTAACTTTACTTAACCTTCCAGGACTTGTTGACCTGGATTGGTTTTGTGAATCTGTTCTATTTCCTTTATTTTCTTTTCTAATTGTGATTTCTATCTATTATATTCTTTCTTTTGTTTTGCTTCATGTCTTATTAAGATTCCTCTCATATAAGTTTTACTTGTCTTCCATACAGTTATCTCTGACGTTTGAGTCTTGTATTTTAGGATGATAAAAAGTAGAACTTGACATTCTTCATAACATCCTTTCAACAATTTGAGTAATATAATCATTTCCCACTTCTATTTTTTTTCTTTTCAAGCTAAACATTCCCAACTCCACTGATCTCTAGTTATATGACATAATTTCTAGTTCCCTAATCATTCCTGTTGCATTATATTTTTCTTTTTTGGAGCCACATCACACTTATGAAAGCTAATGTTCCCAAACTTTTTCAAAAGTAGTATTACTGAAACTGACATTTCCCCATTCTATACTTGTATATTCTGTTTCTATTTTCTAAATTTTGTGAGTCTCTCAGATTCTAAAGGATAGATTTAACTCCATATCTAAAGATGGCTTCTCTAACAGCTACAAAAATTATTATTATTTTTTAAATATTTTTTTAATTTTTTAATATAATAATTCCATCTTCTATTAAACAGTGTGTTGTCTGGGTACAAATATCTTTGTAAAATGATAATCAAGATTTACAACAATATTCATTACATTAACATTAATTTTATAATATTAAAATGATAATATTAAACATAATAATCATAATGCTTCTCTCTCTTAACATATCTTCTTTATTTCACTAATCTTTTTCTTTTATTTCCCTGTTTCTAACTTCCATTTTTATTATCTAACCATTGATAAAATGTCCCATGTCATATAATATTCAGTTTGTTCTTTCTCCTTAATTGCTAGCACTAGTCTATTCATTTCTGCACATTCTAATATTTTCCTGATCACATTCTCATCTGTGGGGATCTCTTCACTTTTCCAATTAGCTACAAAAATTATTTTAAATGTTCTGCACAACAGAGATAGCATAAAACTGTTTGATTATTTATTACATACAGTTACGATTTTCAGTGCAAACTAATTATCAATACATATTTGTTTTCCTTAAATATGTCCTTTCATGACAAACTAATTAGATTTTCAATCCCTAATAAACTGGTTACTTCAAAATTCAATTGGATATTTGTACTGCCTTAAATTAAGAAATACTTGAATGCCTAATGAACTAGTTACTTGAAAATCATTTGGATAAGTCATTTGTATTGACTTAAAATTCAAAAAAATAAATTAATTTAATAATAAATTCAAAAAATATAATTAAGAAAAATATCTCACTACATAGGGAAATGTAAATGCCTTACTATTCTAATACTTTTCAAGTTGAGCTTATTTCTGAGGAGATAGTTATATGATTTAGTGACAAGGTCAAGCTTTTCTTTTCCTCAGTTGAATGAAAGCAAACTATATTTTGATCCAGTTGCAGGATTTCAAGAACAGGGATGCTTTCTAAGAGAGAAATTTAAACTGACCAATCAGTACATTGGGTTAGGCATCTGCCTATTGATTGCTATGAGGCTGAGCTAAGTCTTGGGGTAGTCATTATGGGATGAAGTTTAAATTTGTAACAAATACTAAACTTCCCATAAAAGCAATAATACTTGCTTTTCAGTGATAAATCTGCATGATGTCAAGGTTGCTCCTGTTGTATAGGTTCTTGGGCATAGGAAGAGATACTATATTTAGAAGTAAAATCAACTTTGACTGGATAAGTACATATGCAAAATCACCATTACTATGCGCCTTTCTTACAACATAGATTCCGTTTTCAGTAGTAACATTCTTCAATATTCTAGTTGTATTGTGTTCATACAAGAAACTTTGGAGATTCTTTGATTTTTATCACAACTGTTATTCTCACAACAAATGTTATTAGCAATTGATAATGGCATTCTACCTGATAGTGATATTTTGAAAAAAGCTGAAATATGTAAGTGTTAAAATTAGAGGTAGGGGTGGTTTGATCTCTAAATCACATTAAGCACTATGTGATAATGAACTTGACTTTTGATTATCCCTAAACCAGTAATGCAGGACACCATCCATGGCCTGGTGACAGCACCAAAAGGGATGTGACCCATTTTTCTTTTTCTTCAGTCTTTTAAGACTTCCAGGGAATGAACTGATTCCATTCTCATCCTTAAAATCCCCTAATGGCCCTAATAAGCAATGCAAAATTATTTATTTATTTATTTATTGGTTCAATTTATATGCCGCCCTTCTCCAGAGACTCAGGGCAGCTTACAATGCGTTAAGCAATAGCCTTCATACTTTTGTATATACCTGCTTAGTAGGGCTTTCGCCCCCCCCCCAAGCGGTGTTCTTTTTATATAAAGTCAGTTTATTGCCCCACAATCTGGTCCTCATTTTACCTACCTCGGAAAGATGGAAGGCTGAGTCAACCTTGAGCCTGGTGAGATTCGAACTTACAGTAATTGCAGGCAGCTGGCATCTAAGTGCCACTTAACAGCACTTTAGTCTGCTACACCACCAAGGCTCCTTGGTGGTGCAGACATATTTTAATTTCTCAAATTCATTAGAAATATTTTACATGCTTTAAAAATTATCAGTATTTTTTTTTTGCATGTGTACACAAGCACACACATTAATCTTGGTTTCCTTACCCAAAATTTTGCATGTCTCTAACTGATAACATGGGATCAAACCTCCATGAACATATAACATTCTTGTATATCTGAAATTCTGTCCTTATTTCTTTGTCACTTTAAGCATGTGCAAAACGGTAGACAGGGTTTGGGCATGTATGATGTAAGTTTTTTTAAGAGTCAAGATTAATCATTTGTGCAAAGTGCCTGAATTTGATGCTGCTGTTCCTCCTCATCACTTGGTTGAAGTAGATCTTGCTGTATGTGCTCAGACATGAGCGTCCACATGGCTTCCTCTTAAAACATGTCCTTTTTTAGAGTGATTTTCTTGGATAGTAATAACAGTATTAGTTTTAATTTATTATGTACTTATACTGGGAAAGCAAAAAGAAATAATCAAAGCCATTAAAAAGCAAAAGTTAGAGTATTTTGGACATGTGATGCGACACCCAGAAAAATACAGCATCCTTCACTTAATCCTCCAGGGAAAAATTGAAGGCAAACGAGGCCCAGGCAGAAGAAGAACATCATGGCTTCAAAACCTTAGGGACTGGTTTGGATACAACTCAGCAGCACTTTTTCATACGGCTGTTGACAAAAATAGGATTGCCAACATGATCGCCAACGTCTGATGATGGACATGGCATAAGAAGAAGAAGAATGTACTTATAACTAAATACAGTATAGATCTAAAATAAAATAAATATTGAAACAGTAATATATTCCATCATCTAAGGAGCTACATTTGGCAGTCCCAGATAGAAGTCTCTTCTGCTGATTCCCAGTACTATGGAATCTCCTACCCTCCAATATTAGGATGGCCTCATTGCTTCTAAGCTTCCAAAAGTCTCTCAAGCTGGGGTTACCAGGGCAGGGGTGAATTAGTAAGGTTCTAGGTTCATTATTTTTCGCATCCCTCTGCTTAGTATTCCTGTTTAACAAGTGCTTCCGGGTGAAAGATTTGAATGATGACATCACTGTGTCTTGGGGAATGCCCAGTTGGAGGCTCATTTCATGTCCCCATTAAGTTGCTCACCAAAGTGGTACTCATTTATCTACTCTTAGTCACCTGCTTTCCAACTGTTGGGTCAGCAGGAGTGTGTGACAGGAATTCGCTCTGTCCTGCGGAAGCAGCCATGTCTCTAACACAAGCCTGCTGAGCCCAGGGTCCTAACCTCATGAGCCACTGTGCTGCATCCCTGCTGCACTGTGAGGCTCTTTCATGAACGGTGTGTTGTACCAAGAGATGCTAGCACTGCTTGACTACCATTCATAGGCAGCATTACCATCCAGGGCATGATCAAGCAAAGCAGTCTCTCTCAAGCATACAGATGGATACAAATGCTGTCCATTAGTTGCTTGAGCTGTTCAGAGAAATAAGACCTGCAGAAGCAAATAAGTCATGTATAGTTTGCAATCAGGCCTATCCAGAGATAATTGCCATAACTGGGCAAGAAGAAAAGGCAAATATAAGAACAATGATGTTAGGTAGAAAAGAGGAAGCACTTTGTGGGAGGAAAAGGAAAACCATTGGCTCCAGAATCTTATACCCCAGTTCAGGATTTCAATATTACTGGCGTTACTATCTCTGGTGTTATGCTGAGTTTATGTGAATAATAAAGTCTCATGTACATCGGTACATACAGAGAGATTTGGACTGCAAAAATCCAACCTGGCAGCCCCCAGATGGCAGCAAATTGTTAGAATTGTCTGTATCTAAAAACACAAAAATGTCAATTCACTCCTTTTGTTCAATCTCTTCACAGAAATGTTAACATGGAATTAAACGAAGAACTGTAATATTCAATATCATATTATAAAAAACAGAATGTCATATAACACATTTGCAGATGATGTTATTTTATTTTTTTTCAAAATCCTAAAAAAGATATTTCATTACATTTTTAATTAAATATTATGGAGTAGCTGGTTAGAAGTTAATTTTGGTTAACTTCTAACCAGTTTGGTTTAAAGTTATCCACTATGTTAATTAACATCAAGAGTTACAGAGGCAGCTTCAGTAATCTTCCAGCCTTCATATCACTCCATGCACATGTAAAAATTTAAGAGTACTCACACAAAAAAAAATTGGTGTTAGCTGCTAAAATAGCATAATGACCCCCACCTGTTCAAAGTTTAAACTGAATATAAGTCATATCAGCTTTTTTTGGTTAATTTTACATTATAGAATAGCTGCATACAAAATGACTATTCTTCCTAGAATTTTACTTTTGTTTCAAGCAGTCACAGTTCCATTGTGTGTAGAACATTTGGCTCTGGACCAGGCACCCTCCTTAGTTTACTGAGCCTGCAGTGAAAACAGAGCTAGAGTATCTCTATTATTTGGTTCCATTTAATTGTCTTAATATATAGCATTTGATTATATTTTAAAACATCTAGCTCATCCAAGATAAAATGGAGTCAATGAAGCAGGAGTTAATGAGTTAATTTCCCCCCCCAAGTATAGTTAATTTATGAGGAAGTAACATTTCTATATTGCTTCCTGCAATTACAAATTATGTCTCTGTTCTTGAACCATCTGTGCAGTGAAAACAGAGGCATCTGTGTAGTTCAGTTGGATCCAGAAAGACTAAAGAAACTTATTGGACTGGGGGGGGGGCTTCAGGGGGGCGGAGACATTTCGCCCCCATTTTCCTCCACCTTTTGCCTTTCCATTCTTACTTTGACTTGCAGGTGTGCCACATGAATGCTTATGTACATAGATGTACATTTTATAGCTTTAGCAAATTTCATTCAATTTTATGTGGAAATAATATCTGGGGATATTGGGTTTTACTAAGTTGTCGTCATGTTAAATATATGCACAACTGGGTTTTCTAAACCTGGTCTGACACTATTCCAGCCTTTTTACCTACCTCCTTCTCCTTCCTTTTCTGGGATCTTGACTTACTTTGACAGTTAGCTGTGTATGTCATAGAGTTGCCATGGAAACAGTATCCAGCACACTGCTTTCTCTCTGCCTTTCCTATCCCACCCTTTTCTTTTTCTGAAGCCTGTTGCCATGGAAAAACTTATAATCCACCATAATTTTCAATAATCATCCCCTTCCCCCATTTTGGTTTATTTTATTGAAACAAAACACATTAAGGTAAAACATTTTAATGCTCTGAAAAGCTGGAGGTAGGGTTGCAATTTTTTGTTAAACAAAAATAATGAAAGCTGCTGGTGGTCGTGGATAAGGATTTCATGAAGTCTGAAGTGTTCATATTACAGAGAATATGTGCATTTATGTGCATATGTCAGAGAGAAAGAGGATGGGATGGGATGAGGGAAAATAGGAAGGTCTCAAATGCACAAAAACATATGGAGGAACTTGTGGTACATCACTGAACATTGGCTGGGGTTACACATTGTGCCGCAGTGGCACTGTGGTTGGAGTGCAGTACTGCAGACTACTTCTACTGACTGCCGGCTGCCTGCAGTCTGGCAGTTCAAATCTCCCCAGGCTCAAGGTTGACTCAGCCTTTCATCCTTCCGAAGTGGGTAAAATGAGGACCCAGATTGGGCAATATGCTGACTCTGTAAAACTGCTTAGAGAAGGCTGTAAAGCACTGTGAAGCGGTATATAAGTGCTATTGCTATTCTTATTGCATAATAATATTATTCCTTTGATTTTGGCTTAGTGTATCACTGAACATAGCCTTTATGGCTTATAACCAATTCTTTATGGCTTAGTTCAACATTTGTATGCCAATTACAAGTTATTCAATAAAGCATAGTTATGCAAATCATGATTTAGCATGGTGTAGGAATACAATCAGTGTGTTGAAGGGTACTCTGCAAGATACTGTTATAAATGATCTATAATGCTGCCTTTCAGCTTCTCTACTTTTGGCAGTTCAGTCCAGTGCTACCCTTGACAAGTACATCTAAAGAAGCATACCAGATGACACTCACTGAGTTGAGTGGCTATGCAGCTCAGTTTCATAGACACAGACATTTGAAATTACAAAATCAATAAAATACAATAGTCTTCCAATCCCAAGGGAATTGTTGTGGACAAAATTGCTCAAAAGCTCCATCGACAGACGTCTGTTGTTCCTAATTAGATCCCTATATAATCAGACTTCTAGTCAGGTCAGGTGTAGTTTGCAGGGAGAACTCTCTAACCCTATCCCGATAAAGAGTGGAGTAAGGCAGGGCTGTCTCCTGGCTCCTCTTTTGTTTAACCTATTTTTTTCTGATTTGGCCTCTTATATTGGATGTATTGAGTCTCACGCCCCAAAGCTGTCAACAACGAAGATCCCGCTTCTCCTTTATGCTGATGACGCGGTCCTCCTATCACTGACGAGGCTTGGCCTGAAAAGGCTTCTCTCTGCATTTGGGTCCTACTGTGCTGAGAATCACTTGTCCATTAACTATGATAAATCGAAAGTCTTGGTGTTCTCTAGTGCCCGGAAGTTACACAACTGGGCTATTAAGGGTAATGCTGTTAAGCAGGTTTCCCATTTTAAGTATTTAGGTATACATTTTCAGAACACTGGTGCTTGGACTAGACACCGAACCCAGGTGCTGAATTCAGCTTTTTGTAGCCATCAGCAGATTTTAAGATTTTTCTATACCCAAGGTGGCCAATTTATTCCTTCTGCTCTGCGTATTTCAAAGCCAAAACCTTGGCCCAAACTCTTTATGGAATTCCTATATGGATACAGGGCTTCAAGGAGTGTATTGAAAGAACCCAGGCTGCTTTTTTAAGGAAACTTTTGGGTCTCCCTCCCTGTGTTGGCTTTGCTCCGATGTATCTGGAACTGGGCATTCGATCAGTCGAATGCATGGCGTGGATCAACACCTTTAAATGGTGGTTTCGGGCACTCTTTTTGGCAGCCCCTGGCAGCTACCTCTCCCTGGTGTTAGCTGACCCCTATACGTCTCGATGGGAGAGAGATCTGACGAAGAAACTCCACCTGTTAGGTTTTTCGGGGGATGCCATGGGAGACTATGGCCTTAAAGACGCCCAATGTAGGGTAGTCCAACGGCTTGTGGACATAGATTTACAATATCTGAGAGCTAGAGCCAATAAAACCTGCTCCCCTCTGGTCTTCAGCCAACTTAATAATTTTGGACTGAGGATGGCCTCATATTTCTATACTCTAACCATCCCTAAGTATAGAAGAGTCTTCTCCCTTGCTCGTTTTAACGTCTTGCCTTCAGCATTGCTGGACGGTCGATTCAAGAGGCTTCCGAGGGGTGAGCGGCTATGTCCCTGTGGTAGAGCGGAGGTTGAGACTGTGGAGCATGTCCTTTTACACTGCCCCATGTACAACGTAGCCAGGCCTAATTTGATGTCTCTCTTAGAGACAGATTTCTGTGGGCCCAATGATAGTGATTTGGCCTTGTATTGTTTAGGGGATGGCTCCTCATACACTACCTCTCAGGTCTCAAAATTTTTTCTAAGAGATGTAACCATTAGAGGAGAGCGCTGTGGTCCCTCTCAGCCGGGGCTTCCGGTGGCCGGCTGTTCGTGATATTCTTTTTCCTATGTTTTTCTGTAGCTATGCTTGCATTTTGGTCTGTGACCGTAAATAAATTTATTATTATAATAGTCTTCTGGCTATCAATTCATTAGCATAGCAGCTCCTAGTGTATATTATATATTGATATACCTAGCATATCATAGGAACCCAACATATTTTCTCAAAGAAAAAAAAATTGAGCCAGTTTTAAAATCAGTTATTCACATGTACCAGGACAAACTGTATGAATTTTCTTTATCCTCTCTCATGTTCAGCTATGTTTCATTTCCAAATGTCCTATTCTTATTTTACAACAAAAGGTAGAGAAGCGTGGGGTCATCAATAACAAGGACATATTTGTGGGAGATAAAATAGAAAGTGGCCTTTTAGAGTTGTTGGACTAAAAAAACCCACTTCTGTTAATACATTAGGATAAGCACAAAATGATGAAAATAGGATAAGCACAAAAGAATGGTACTGAAAATAGAGTAAATGGAAAAATGGTTCAGTCCCGGTAAGAATGAAGAACCATTGATTGTTCCAGATAAATGAGAATTTAAGCATGACAATGTGAATGAAAGTAACTAATTGAGGTAGGATGAAGAAGTGAAAGCTAAGTGAAAGTAATGCCTTAACTGCTTAATGCAAGTAATGCTTCAACAGATGGTAGGTGGCTTGTGAGTTCTATGTGATTTCAGTATTTCTAGAAAAATATTTGTCTAAGTGAGATGACTTTCTATGCTCTTTTTCCAGTCAGGAATTTTTCAGTCTCTCTCTCTCTCTCTCTCTCTCTCTCTCTCTCTCTCTCTCTCTCTCTCTCTCTCTCTCTCTCTCTCTCTCTCTCTCTCTCTCTCTCTCTCACACACACACACACACACACACACACCATAATAGTTGAAATTGATTTCAAATTTAATTTGTATAGTTAAATTGTCTTTTAAAATGGTACAAAAAGCTTCATATGTACATATATAATAAGTTAAGTTATTCTGTGTATTGTTTCCCGTAAATGCTCCCCTCTTGTTTTATGAGATAAACCATGAATACCTGATGTCAAGAAAATGGATAAGGAAATAAAAAAAAAAGTTTAAAGACTTGAGTTGGCTAGGAAGGAGTAAACAGATTAAATGCAAAATAATTTTGAAAGCATAGAAGAACATGTTTCTATGGAAACAGCAACCCACAAAGGGAGAAACTGTAAGAATAGAGAAAGGAGAAATTGAGAAAGGTGGAACAGCCATATTTATATCCTTTCTTTATACTGATAAATCATTATTTGTGCCTTTTAATTGACAATCAAAAATTAAAATATCAGAGGGTTGATACTGCTACCCTTCAAGTATACACCTATACTTGTAAAAGAAGACAAACCAATGATGACAAACTGAGATAAGCATTTAAGCTGCTTAATTTATTAATCTTTTTAGATCTGAATGATAATGTTTAAGTACAGGAAGTCCCCTTTTTTCATTGCTGTTGTTTAGTATCCTAATTTTGTGGTTCACCAAAATTGATATTATTATTCTGATGGTGAGTAGAGCAGAAGAGCTCTTCCATTAAATTTGAAGCGGATGTCAGTATGGCTGTGCTGGGTTTTTTGTTTTTGTTTTGGACAGTAAGAATTTACAGATTAAGAGTACTTCACCTTTTACAGGGTGTGAACAATTATGTATAAAGCAACGTGTGTGTGTGTGTGTGTGTTATATACAATGTGTAGGTCATATATTCATTCTTAATTTGTAAAATGGAAATGGCCCAATTTTTCGTAAATTGTAGAAGGAAAGTAGCTCAAAATTGTCTGAGATGCAACTTTAGCAATTGTGGCAGCAAAAACACTTGCCTCTAATAAATATTATACAAATCTATATTTTTTAATTCAATTACGGTAATCCCAAGGATCCTATACTCAATATAAACCTAGAGGTTGGGTTTTTTTTAGACTTGGTAACATCCTATATGTTATTCTTTTCTCTTTAACTTACTTTTCACAACTGCTTTCAAGCAGTTGTTGAGATGTTGTTAACATACAACTTCTAGCATCCCTGAAAAGGACTAACAATATTGTGGAATGTTGGGAATTGTAGTTAAAACAACTTTTATCTGATCTATTCCTGTATCAATCTCCAGTGCAATCATAGAATCATGGAATGCTTCATAGCTCCACTACTTTGTAGTTTGGTGCTTTATTAGGACTGAAAAACGTTATTCTGTTCCCAGGGGGCCTTGCTGAATAATGCCGTGTTGAATATAGGCTCAGTTTCTGACTTGTTGCTTCTTTGCATTATCCTGCACTTATTTCTAAAACAACATAACTATGGAGGTTTTATCACTGATTCATAATTTTACTTTCCAATAAATGCATCTCTAAGCAAAGGTAAATGTTGAAGAAATATAAAGATGTATTTAACAATAATACAGTAGTTTGGAGGAGAGGTATGGTTAAGAAATTAAGCTATGAAATTGTACTGTTTGTTTTACATATTATTTCTCTTATGCTGTCATTTCTAATTCCTGAGGAAAATAGTGGGTTTATTGTCAGTTTATTGGTCTAAGTGGAACGAGAAGAAAAAGAAATCACATGCTGATACAATTTTTCAAGAGGCTAAAAGTACAAATGTAATCAATTGTTAAATGATTAGTTATTAAAATTTAGACAATCTCAAGTGTGCACAATAGTTATAATTCCCAATGTCTTTTTTTCTTCATTCATCAAAATATCATTGTTTCTTATGAATTGTGCTTTGTCTGTATTACAGACTATAATATAGCTTTTCTGGGTTTTTTTTTTCTTTTTTAATTGATACATTGTATTCTGTCGCTGAGGTTAAAAAGAGTTCACTGTTCGCCGACACCATCTATACTGAAGTTAGATGAAGAATATTAATTTATTTTTAATTGTTTTTATAACTAATGTGGAAATAAGCATAAGGTTTTCAGAATGACTGCACCTGCTAATGTCAAAACACCAATGGCAAGGGGGTGGGTGAGACCACTCTACTGCTGCACTGGAGTATTTAAAAAAAAAAACTAATCAATTTAATTCAAGGATACTGCTGAATTCAGAATCCGGGCCAGTATTTGAGACAATGGAAAGCCATTATAATTTGTTTAAGTGTTTTCCCCACATTAACTTCATTATATAACCAATCCTTTAAACTGTTAAAATTAGCCAATCTCATTTAGACCTCAGTGGTTAAAATAATCAGTCCAAACCATTGGATTTTTTAAAGCTATTGCCTATATAGGTCTACATATAAATGAACTGCTAATTTGTAGATTCTATATATATTCAGTAACTGGAGAATGTTTCCAGTATTAACAGAGCAACTGTATCATGTTATCCCTTCACATTACTGTTGTATAGTAATGACAAGAACATACATACAGTAGCCAGAATCTACTAAATATCTGTCTTATACTATCAGATCAAAGATGCATCTAGTCCAAATACTGGCCCAACACAGAATAATAAGAAAAAAAACCATCCTGCTTTGTCTGTTGGAGGTGACATTAATAAGACCGTGAAATGTTCATCACAAAGCAGACAATATTTTACAAAGTGAGGGTCGGGAGAGCTATAGTACCTACTAGTTACATTTGGCAGGCCAAGATTTATTTTCTATTCCCACAAAATACAGTGATGGAGAACCAAGACAATTACAATGATCTGTGGCTTATGTGGGAGCTTGTGATGAAAACAGTTGATGGAGCTACTTCATGACAATGCATATTGTATGCATCAATCATGGAAAATATATTTGTAGATTATATCAAAACATTGTTAAACGCTTGTCTTGATATCGATGATGATGATGATGTCAAAATTTGGCTACAAGATACAATTATTATATGAATTAGATTGTCCTGTTCAGTATTTTTATTAATGACTTGAATAAAAGGATTGAGAGAATGATGATCAAATTTGCAAATAAAACAAATTTAAGAGGAGTGATTAAGACTTCAGAAGAGAAAGAAAATATTCAAAAAGATCTCAGCAGATGAAATTGAACAATAAAATATAAAATCGTACAACTGAAAAAAAGAAGCATGCAATGATGAGGGGGACCTGGCATGTGAAACTGGGAGTTCTGGGTCTGTGAATCACAAGCTGAATATAACCCAACAGTGCAGGAATGTCAAACTCATGTCGTCATGCCGGCATCATGTGACGTATCGGGACTTTTTTCTCCTTCGCTAAACCGGGCATGGGTGTAGCCAGCGTGTGACGCATCCAGTTTGACAGCCCTGCAACAGCGTGATACAGCTTTTAAAAAGACATGTGCTATTAATAGGTTCAAGAATTAAGTCCATATCCTGGGATATAATTGCTCCATATTAGTGTGCCTTGGTTATTTGGAATACAGTATCCAATTCTGGGTACCAGAATGAGTGGAATCTACAGCAAATTAAATTGAGATTAGACATTTAAACAGTTTTTCTGATGATAAGAGCTGTCAACCAATGGAACAGTGGGCCTTGTAATAGGGTTATCTTTTTTCTCTAATAG
The DNA here is from genome assembly GCF_059756535.1 of Pantherophis guttatus. Taxonomy (NCBI): domain Eukaryota; kingdom Metazoa; phylum Chordata; class Lepidosauria; order Squamata; family Colubridae; genus Pantherophis; species Pantherophis guttatus. The sequence goes on from NC_142069.1 coordinate 34,022,709, forward strand.
ATAGTGTTCTTTCTGAAATGCTTTAGCAGATCCTGTACTATATAAGAGATTGACCGAGATGGCCTCTGTGACCCTTTCCAACTCTATGATTCCATGAAATTGGCTTGAAGTGTTTACAGGAGTATTCTTTTCAGATGGTGGACAGTGTAAGATCTATTAATACAGTTTTTCATATGTATGTGTCAGAAGATAACAGTATCTGCTAATCTCATACAATTTAGAAGCTAAGAAAGTTGGGCATGGATAATACTTGAATGGGCAGTTCAGAAATGGAATCATAGAAGAAACCACTCCCAAACCACTCAACAATGCTTTTATATCATCACCAAGAGGGAAATTTAAGTTCAAGGTATATTTACCCCGCCCTTTTTAATATCTGTACATAGATAATATTATCATAGAGGTTTTCATTAGCCTGCTGCTGACACATGCCATGTTAAAAATAAAACTTTGTAGTTGTGATATCTATAAAAAATCCTAGGATTTTGAAAAATTAGTAGCTCAATCTAATTGATTATCTGTAATTCTTAATATTTTTAAATGATATTTTGAAGCAAGCTTTTTCTAAATACATATCACAAATTTCCTAGGATTAAATATTTTTGAAATGTACTTTGAAAGTCTCTAGGGGAGGACAAAAATAAGACAAAACAAGGAGTTTTAGATTGTTGAAAAAAAATCAAGGAAAACATGGCTTTTATTTTTGCAGTAAAGGCAGGCAATGGGTACAGTTGTTCCAGGAATCCATCCAAGTATTGTTCAATATTTATTTATTTATTTATTTATTTTTCATATTTAAAACAGGCAGGTAAATTAAATGTTTCACAGTAGTTATTTCAACATTTTAAATACCTCATACGCTCACATTGGGTGAGCCATTGATTTCAGTAGATCAAATACTAGGCAGAAAAATTTACATTGACATAGGAAGAAAAAGTTGGGGTTGATGGGATAAAAAAAAAACTTGCTCCCTAATTTTGCTAATTCTTGAAAGAATCCCTGTTCATGCTCTACAAATCGGCAAGTTCCAAAACCTGGCATTATTGCATATCTGTTACTAACAACTATAAAAAGTAAGGAAATCATTAGAGCCTTTAACCAACCCTTACAACCTACAGCTTGTGACTTCATCCTTCTAACATTATTCACCCACGTTTACCACCTACTGCACACATGTCTTCTATCTTCATATGCCTTCTGTCTGAGTTCAGGAACTGGGATTCTTTCCCAGTTCCTTTGTTGTCCCCACCCACCTGTGCTACAGCATGAAGGAATAGCAGTTCAGGATCTACTGTATGTGTGTGTGTGTATGCACCCTCTTGTGCCTGCCCACTAGTGCCTTTGTTCACAGCTCACCAGTTTTCTAAATGTTAGTGTTATGTCGGAGGTCCACAAATGGTGATATAATGGTGCAAATATTAATCAAGTTTGTGTCCTGCGCTTTAGATGTTTTTACCATTATCTATAATCCATCAGTGTCTTATATCATTTGTTTTGTCTCTGATCTCTTATGAAAGAATGCTAGATATGCTTTCAATGCTTTATTGAACTGCTTGAGAAAAATCAGTTTCCCTATTGTTCTCCATGCAGTTTATTCTAGATTCCTTCAGTATTTTATCTTTTAATACTTCTTGACGTTATCTCAGTCCAATTGTGGTCAACAGAGCCACCTAGTTAATATGGCAAGTTGATAATTATGGAGAAATGAAATATATGATGGAGTTGAACATGACTTTTCTCTTAACTGACTTTGTTCAAGAGGTCATGTTTTACTGATTTTCTTTTCTTTTAAATCTCAGATTGCTGGTTCTAATATAAGGGGAAATAAATTTGTATAAATATGTTTTTTCTGATGCTTTCTATATTGTGATCATGTTGGTAAACTTGTGAAAAAAACAAGGCAACATTTCGAGAGAATGTGTATAAATATTTGATTCATACATATTTTCTAAAGTAATAAGGAATTCATTTGCTTTCTGAAACATTAGCAATTCAGATTGGGAGATTAATCCCATCAATGGACTGTGAAGCTGCTCTTAAAAAGCTCAGTATATACCTCCTAAATCAAAATCATGATAATTTTCTAATAATTAGTGCCAGTTTTAATTACACTGCAGAATGGACTGATAGTTATAAGATATAATTGACTGAGTTCTGTACACAACATCGCCTATTTAGGAAATTATATTTTTTAGAAAATGGTACTTTCGAAAATCTGTGGATTTGGTAATTTCTCAAAGCAATAATAATAATGAATTACACCAGTACAGCTTTTAGCATCTTCTGTTTTCTAATATCACAACCTCAGGATACTTGGTAAATGGCGTACAGTATTCTGTCTTAAAGTTCAACTTTTCACTACTTTTATAGATAATAATGGAAATTAAAAATTCCAACTCTTTGGGCAATTTCACTCAGCTAAACTGCTTTTCACCTGTTCTATCCCAATCTGCTCCTGAAGTCAGCTAATATTCCAGTGCAATTGACACTGATTGGCAACAGGGCCTGGTTGGTGCTCTTTCTGGACTACAGTCCCTGCAGGAACTGACTGATCATTCTCCTGCTTCTTGCAAGGAAGGCAATGATTATTGGCTGGCTTATGTGTACATGGGTTTATCGGTACCTGCTTTCTCCTTTGTGGATTGTTCCTGTTTAATTAGCCTCCATTCTTTTCCTTTGCTTTCCTAGTTGTTTGTACATAAGATCAAAAGGCCTTTGGTCCTTTTCCTATGTTCTCTTCTTTGACACCAATGCAGACCATTTCCCCCCTTCTTATTATACAGTAGTTGTTCTGATGCTTTCTGTTGGGGATATTTTCTTATCTAACCAAATAAAACAGAACCTGAGAAAATCAGTTGGCAAACTGATCAAGCCTCAGATCAAACATCTTACAAAATAAATATTGAAAGACAATAAAACTGGCTTCCTTTTTATGCAACTTGATGTTCTTCCCCTTAATGACATCATTACATATACAATCCAGTCTCTACCTCATGAAACAAGATGAGAAATTGGATTACATTAGGTGACTTCCGGTTGATGTTGCAGCAAGAACAGCTTGGAAAATAGCGGGCTCCACCGAGCCCTGTGAGCTCCAGCGGGTAACCAGTGTTGGGAGACCCTACAGATCAAAGCCGCCTTGTAGGGGTGGCAAAGAAAGGAGAGGTGCTTCATGGACCACGAGGAACTCACAATTTCCTTGTTAGGTCCGAAGCAAGCTCTCCCGAATGGCAGCAGGGACAGCGGCCATTTTTGGCAGTCACAAGCTGGGATGACCAGGACCATAAGATTTGTGCTGGAGCGGTCCATGGACAGAGCATTGAAACTGGGTGAGATAACTTCCAACTCTTACTCCAAAGATTTAATTTAAATACAAGAATTTTAAAAGATAACCTCCAAGTGTTAAGGAAGTGGTGATTAGACACACGGAGAAGATTAAAGACTGAAAATTAAAAGGCAAAAGAAATGCCCAAGGGAAGCTTTAAAATACAGAAAACCTGGAAAAAAGCTTAAACAATTTGATAGGTGATTTTTGGGAGAATTTGTCTTGCTTATTTGTATTTTTAAACCCTTTGGACTTATTGGATAATCAGCTGTTTTTTTCATACTGTTTAATGTTGTACTTGGGAGGAGGAGAGCCATCTACTGGAAGAAGAGGAGCACTACAACACTATAGCATCACTACTCTTACTGAAACTGAGGTCCAATACACATAAAGTCTAATACACAAAAATAGAAGAAAGTAAATGACACCTGGAAGGCGGCCTGACCTTGACTCTATTTTAGAAGACAATTTGGATATTTTGAAAATACCTAATGAGTTTCTTTTTCCTCTTGAAGATTTCTAAGATGAACTAAATTGGAAATAATTAAACTTTATTGAAACTGGCTATTGGTTTATGGATTTGAAAGATTGGAGGAACCTAGTGGATTAATTTGGATTTGGATTATTAAGGATATTTGACAGAACATTCTACGTGGCAAAAGAAGAAAGGTGATAGAAGAAAAGAGAAAAGAAGAAAAGTTAAATAAAACTTTAAAATTTGGACAATTGGGAAGATATGTAATTGGAGAATCACAAGGCTGTAAACTACTAAATTTTAAAGATTATAAACTTAGGTGATTTGGAGGTATAATTATGGGATGATTGAATTTTATTAAGTTGGAATTTTTAAATATTGAGACTTTGGAACCAAAGAGGTATACTGAGTAATCTTTATTAAATTGTTACAAAATGGATCTACAGGAGATAATAGAGGCAAATGAAGAAATAATTTTGGTGCTCAAAAACATACATGAAACTATAAAGAACAATAAGGAGACAAGGGGATTGTCTAAAGATAAAGAAATGAGTGTAGAAGCCACTCAACAATTGAGGGGAAAAGATGAACATAATATTCAGGAAATAGATGAGAAATTAGAAGAAGCAATGGAAGGAAAAAATGAAAATGAGATGTAAGAAGAGAAAGATAATGAAGAGAAAGGATTAATAAATAGGAATCAATTAAAGCTTATAATAGAACAGAGAAAAAAAAGAAAAATCTCTTTAAAAAAAAGAAGTCTTATTGATGGGTGTTCAAATAATACAGCAGAAAGAGACAAAGGGCAACCCAAAGGGAATGTTCAGTAGGTATAAAGATATCAAAAAGAGTTATAAGACTCCAAGAGAGAGAAATAAAAGGTGATTAAAAAGTCAATAAATGATGGAACTCCAAAAAGGTTAAGAGTTGATGGATAATGATAAAATATATTAATAAAAAGAAAAAATAGAAAATACAAATAGGGAAAATAGTAGCATATATGTTAACAGATAATAGAATCTATTAGAATTAAAAATAAGCTAAATTTAGTAGGTGGAAGTTTAGGATTAAGTAATCTAATTGTATTATTAATATTAACAGTGTGTTAAAGTATATTGTGAATTTAAACTTTTAAGGATTAGAAATCGTGGGGATTTTGAGTTATATTCCCAGGATTGATTAAATTTTGTTAATATTTGGCCCTATTAGTAGTCCTAGACATTTGGGATATTGAAATTATGGTGGAATAATGACTAATTTTCAAAATATTAAATATTAGTAACTTAGTAGGGGATAACAAATACATGGCGTAAGAAATGTTATTTATGTTTAAATGAATTAATGGAAAAAATGATAAAGAATTATAAAGAGTACTGTTGAAGTTGGAAGATCAGGATTATGCATACTTATTTGTATTATTACTGTTAGCATTGTTTAAAAAAGATTTGACCCAGTCAATACTCTGTCCAAAAAATATGTATTGTGTGTATTGTATATTTAAAAAAAATAAATTGGATTACATAAGGCATAATTGGCCAGCATGCCTGATGTTCCAATCATGTACATAAATTCAGATCACTTTTGATCTTAAGTTGTTCAATAAATAGAGCAAGGTTTGCTTTAGTTTTGTTCAAGGAAATATTTTGTTCAAACAGGAAAGCTAAATTTACAAAATCTCTGGTCACTCAATGGGTGGTCATAATCCAAGAACTATCTGTCTGTGTATAAGTATAATGACACTTCTTGGGATAGCATTTTGTTGGACTAGTTTTTTATATATGTATTTACATTTTCATCTTCTATGTATCATACTTTCAGAAATGAATTCAAAAGTTCATCAACATTATAATCTATTAATTGTTCAATTGTTCAAATGTTTACCTAGAAGTAGTCCCATTTTATTTATTTATTTATTTATTTATTTATTTATTTATTTATTTATTTATTTATTATATTTCTATACCGCCTTTCTCCCATAGGACTCAAGGCGGTGTACAGTCAAGAAAAATATAGACACACAAACATCATAAAATTGCTAATTAAAATTATTACTTAGTTTGGCCAATTAAATAAAACCCAGAATTAGATAACATTTTAAAAAGCATTCACATGTTCATATGTTTAGCCCTGCCTGTTGGAACATCAGGGTCTTGAGGGCACGGCGGAAAGCACGGAGATCAGGGATATTCCGTATCTCCGGGGGCAGTTCACTCCAAAGGGTTGGAGCCCTCACAGAGAAGGCCCTCCCCCTGGGAGTCGCCAGTCGGCATATTCTCCAGTGTGCTGCTTGGAGAATCCAAAGCGTGGGTAATGTTCACATTGAGCTTGTCAGAGACTGAGTGTATCACTTTAAATTTTCTGCCTCGGTTCCGCCTCCTCTGCTCGACTGGTGCCAGTTTAGTTCACTCAGTCGAGTGGAAGAGACTGAATCTTTGGCTTGCTCTGACAACCTCATCGCTCATCATTTCCATGCATTGGAATTTTATCTATTGTTCTATTTGATCCATTTTTCTCAATTCAGCGCACTTGATTTGGACTATTCTGGACTTGTAAGGGTTGGGTGAGTCTTCCCTGGGCTCCCTGCCCTCCCCGGAGGCCGTTGCCTCGCCTGTTTCCTTAATTGGCTTGTTTTCCCTTCCAAAGTTGCTTCGCCAAGAATCTCTACAGGATTTAGCCAAAGACGCCTAGCCTGAAGCTTGCTGCCTTGCTAGTGTCTTTAGCGGCTGCCTATTTAATTTCCGAGCCTCGAGTGCCGCCCATGCCTTGCCTCCGATCCTCGTTAACATCCCTTGCCGACCTGTCAGATTGATGCCGGGCTTCTGGAGCGGAATCGCCTGAGCGACCGCCAGATTGTGCCCTGACTTGTTGCAATTGGTGGCTGATCGACCCTCAGTGGCATCGCCCCGAAATCGCTGGCAGCCATCTTGCCGCCTCAATCAGGCTTCGGAGAGCTGGCCGCCAATTTCCCGCCTGCCGCCATCTTTGTCTTCGGCCTCCCTGCTTCCTAAACGGCGTGACTTCTGCCACCTTGTTTACGGCCGATCGGCAGCTTCTGACCACCCGGAGGCCGATCGACCCCTTGTGGCATCGCCCCAGCTGCTAATTACAGTATTGCTGGCCCTTCCCTGGATCGCTATCAAATTCCTTGCTTTGTGATCGCCGCCATTGTGGACTACAGCCGGCTCCCATTAGAACTACAGACGGGCGCCATCTTTGATCATCTGATGGACCATGCCGAGTGGTGACTCCATCCATCTCTATTCCAGGAGCTGTCCGTCAGGTTCGGCCATCCCATTCTCGACCTTTTTGCTCATCCGACCAATACACAACTACCGAGATTTTTCTCCCGGTTCCATTGTCCCACAGCAGAAGGCACCAACGCCCTTCTGTGCACCTGGCCACGAGGACTTCTCTATGCCTTTCCCCCCCTCCCGCTACTGCCGAGTGTGATCCGGAAGATTCTGCTGGAACGAGCGGACATCCTCCTGGTCGCTCCCCACTGGCCGCGTTGGACTGCGCTTCCTGACCCTTAAGGTCGTGTTTCTAATTGCGGTGACATCAGCTCGGCGAATCTCCGAATTGGCTGCCCTGTCAGTTCGAGATGATTTATGTATATTCCATTCTAATCGAGTCATCCTCAGGATGGATCCATCTTTCCTCCCGAAAGTCAATTCCATTTTCCACCGCGCGCAGGAGCTGGTCCTTCCGGATTTTTGTCCGGACCCTAGACACCCGTTGGAGGACCAGTGGCACACCCTTGATGTTCGGAGGGCCCTCCATCGATACATCAAGAGAACCTCGGCATTCCGTCGTTCTGAAGTTCTCTTCGTTTCCTTTCTCCCAGCGTCTCTGGGCCAAAAAGTTTCATCTACTACGATTGGACAATGGCTGAAAGCCTGTATCTGTAAGGCCTACTCCGCATCAGGCAAGCCTCCCCCCGGCAAAGTGCTTCCTCATTCTACCAGGAGTGCCTCCACCTCAGCTGCGTGGGCAACTCAAGCCTCGGTTTCGGAGATTTGTAAAGCAGCCACCTGGACCACCTTATCACCGTTCATTAGGTATTATAAGATCGATGCCTTTGCGGCTGCTGATGCCTCCTTTGGCCGACGGGTTTTACAGTCAGTCGCTGCTCCAGTACCTACTCCGGACCTGTCTGATGGCCCCCCCTGACTAACTTGCTTGGTATATCCCACACTTTGGATTCTCCAAGCAGCGCGCTGGAGAACGAACGTTGCTTACCTGAACGTTCCTTCTTGGCGCGCTGATGGAGAATCCAACCCTCCCTACCTTGTGCATTCAGGTCCGGGGTTTTTGAATTGGGACTTCTGTCTGCTTCTTTCCTGTTCTTCGTGAACTAAACTGACATCAGTCGAGCAGAGGAGGCGGAACCGAGGCAGAAAATTTAAAGTGATACACTCAGTCTCTGACAAGCTCAATGTGAACATTACCCACGCTTTGGATTCTCCATCAGCGCGCCAAGAAGGAACGTTCAGGTAAGCAACGTTCGATTTGACTGATGGTACCCTGAGTAGTCCCTCCCTGTGAGAACGAACTGGTCGGTGAGAGGTTATTGGTGGCAAAAGACGGTCTCATAGGTACCCAGGTCCTAAGCCATGGAGCGCTTTGAAGATGATTATTAACACCTTGAATTGCACCCAGAAGACCACCGGGAGCCAGTGCAGCTCATGCAGAGAGGTGTTACATGGGCACAATGAGCTGCGCCCATAATCACCCACGCGGCTACATTCTGGACCAACTGGAGCCTCCAGGTGCTCTTCAAGGGGAGCCCTATGTAGAGAGCATTACAGTAGTCCATACGGGAGGTGACTAGGGCATGAGTGACTGTGCGCAAGGCGTCCCGATCCAGAAAGGGACGTAACTGGCGGATCAGGCGAACCTGATAAAAGGCCCCCCTGGCCACGGCGGTCATGTGCTCTTCTAAAAATAGCCGTGAATCCAGGAGGACACCCAAGTTGCAAGCCCTCTCTGTGGGGAATAAGGTCTCATCCCCAATTGTCAGTGATGGTACCAGCTGACTATACCGGGACGCCGGAAGCCACAGCCACTCAGTCTTGGAGGGGTTGAGTTTGAGCTTATTTCTCCCCATCCAGATCCACACGGCCTCCAGGCAACGGGACATCACAGTAAGGGCATCATTGGGATGGTCCGGGGTGGAGATGTATAGCTGTGTGTCATCAGCATAATGATGAACACTCATCCCGAAACCACGGATGATCTCGCCTAGCGGTTTTACATAAATGTTGAACAGAAGGGGTACCCCACACGGGTACCTCAGAAAAGCATTTATAATCCCCTGGAGCCAGCCTCGTGTAACCTCCCGGGAGGCCAGTACCAACCAGGAGGGACACGGGTCCAATAAACATGTGGCAGTGCTAAGCTTGCCCAGAATCCTGTCCACATCCTCAGGAGCCACAGAGTCAAACTCTTCCCAGATAACACTCTCAGGACCTACCCCCGTCTCCTCCCCTGGATCTACCCAATCGAAGTCCAGGCCTTCCTGAATCTGAGTGACTTTATCATGCAGGAATTGCACAAAATCCTCAGCTCGACCCTGTAAGGCAGTGGTTCTCAACCTTCCTAATGCTGTGACCCTTTAATACAGTTCCTCATGTTGTGGTGACCCCCAAAAATAAAATAATTCCTAAAACCATTGAAGATATGTGTTTTCCCATGGTCTTAGGTGACCCCTGTGAAAGGGTCATTCGACCCCCAAAGGGGTCCCGACCCACAGGTTGAGAACCACTGCTGTAAGGGGTCTTCCCACACCGCCACCTGAAGTAGGGAGCGGGTGACCCTAAACTGTGCGGCTGGGCGGTTCTCTGCAGATGCAATAAGAGTGGAGAAGTAGCTAGACTTCGCCGCTTTTATCGCCACTAGGTAGGTCTTAATATAAGATCTCACCTGTGTTCGGTCAGATTCAGATCAGCTTGTCCTCCAATCGCTCTCCAGGCGTCTTTTCCGATGCTTCATCTCTCTCAGCTCCTCGGAAAACCAAGGAGCTAGTCGAGATCGGCATCGGGTCAGAGGCCGCAAAGGCACGATGCAGTCCAGGGCCCCAGTAGCTGCCCTGTCCCAGGCCACCACCAGGTCCTCAGTCAAGTCGTGAGCCAGAGTCTCAGGAAATGGCCCAAGCTCCATCAGGAACCTCTCGGGGTCCATCAGGCACCTGGGACGGAACCACTTGGTTGGTTCCGTCTCCCTGCAGTGGGTGGAAGTGACCTGAAAGTCCATGTGAAGGAGAGAATGATCAGACCATGACAAGGGCTTGATGTCTAGATCCCCTATTCTTAGATCATTCAGCCACTGATCCGAGACAAAAATCAAGTCCAGAGTGTGATTCCCCAAGTGGGTGGGGCCTTGAACTACCTGGGCCAGGTCCATGGCCATCATGGAAGCCATGAACTCCCGAGCTGCCTCCGACATCTCACCAGCAGATGGCAGGTTAAAATCCCCCATAACAATAAGTCTGGGGGTTTCCACCGCCACCTCGGCTATAACATCAAGCAGCTCAGACAGGACCTCTGTCACGTGGCAGGGAGCCAGGTACGTAATCAGTAGGCCCATCTGTATCCCCTGACCCCACTTCACAAGGAGGGACTCACATCCAGCTATCTGAGGAACAGTGGCCTCCCTCGGGCAAAGACTTTCTCTAATAATTGCTGCCACTCCCCCACTCCTTCCCTGAACTATTGAATTTAGTTGAATTTATTTCTGAGTAGAAATCTCTGAAATAATTTTAAGTTAATAAAATAATCAAGATTTGCAATTCATGTGTTTTATTATTTTCTTCCCTTCCATTTTTATTTGTCAATAAGGTTATTAAACATTGAATTATGCAATTTTTTTGTTACCAATAGAAGAGAATGTATGTAACTCTGGGTTGAACTTGGTCTCTCTGAGCTTGATCGTTTGCTTGCAGATGTTTCATTACCTGATTCCATAGTTGGGTAGAGAGTACTCAGTGGGATAGAAAGCACTGAGGATTCTGTAACTTATTTGTTACAATTTGCTTATTTGTTACTTAATCAATATGTTCTATGAATTGCTAGAAAATAAAATATTTATTTTATTTATGTTACATTTCTATCCCACTATTACAGGTAGGCCTAACTTACAACCATTTGTTTAGTGAACGTTAAAAGTTACAATGTCACTGAAAAGAGTGACTTATGATCATTTTTACACTTATGACTGTTGCAGCATCCCCAGTGTCACATGATCAAAATTTGGATGTTTGGTAACTGGCCTTCATTTATAATAGTTACACTATCCCAGGTTATGTGGTCGCCTTTTGCAACCTTCTGATGAGCAAAGTCAATGGGGAAGCCAAAGACGCTTAACAACCATGTTACTCAACAACACTTGATCTCCACACTTTCCGTAAGGCTCTGAAGATGTTTCTATTTCAGCAAGCTGGCCTAGCCTAACTAGGTTTTTTATGGGTTAGTTTTTAATTGTATAGCTTTCGGGTTTTAAATTGGGGGCCGATTGATTTAATTTATTTTAGCTATCTTAACTTTTATATTGTATGTATTTTAATTTCGGCTGTTCACCGCCCTGAGTCCCTAGGGGGAGAAGGGCGGTATACAAAATAAATAAATAAATAAATAAATAAATAAATAAATAAATAAATAAATAAACAAACAAACAAATAAACAACTGCAGTGAGTCACTTAACAACTGTGGCAAAAAACATAAAACGAGGCAAAACTCACTTAACAACTGTCTTGCTTAGCAACAGAAATTTTGGGTTCAATTTTGGTCATAAATTGAGGACTATCACTTTAAAAGTAACTCAAGGTGGTGAACATACATAATACAACAAGAACCCTGTGAGGTGGACTGGGCTCATATTAAATAGAAAAACATTTCTTGGTTTGAAATATCAAAACTATATTGTGATTGCTGTATCTATTATAAGATAGAAGACATTACCGCTAGTGTTTGTAACTTTTGCGTGCCTGCTGTAGTCCTTTGTATTAAATTTCTTTTAGCGAAATAAGTATGTTTTTATTTTAAAAAAGGTGGTAAAGAAAGATTGTCTATGCAAGATAACTAAATTAAATAGTTATTTAATAGTTACCCAGAACTGTCTCGGACTGTGAGAAGACGGAATATAAATTAATTAATTTTTATTTAATAAATAAATAAATAAATAAATAAATAAATAAATAAATAAATAAAAGATTGCAGAATAAAATCCTTCTGTATGTCATATAGTACTTTCTAAAGAATAGTTAGACTTCTGAGGATAAACAATTGAATTGCAAATTAAAATAAATTTAATTTGCTAATAACTTTAAGTAAATAAGTGAATAGTTATTTAAGTAAAGTTAAGTAAAGTTATTTAAGTAAATAACTTTAAGTAAATTCATGGCATGCCACGAAGAGGGGGTTGAGGGGTTTTTTATATAAATTTTTAGCCAATTTTTTAAGGGGTTCCGGGAGGGGAGGGTTGGATTAGAAGTAAGGCTGTGGGAATGGGGGATAACCCACTAAGGGGAGGGCCTGGTTAGTGCTGGTTTCCCGGGAGGTGACACGAGGCTGGCTCCAGGGAATTACAAATGCTTCATTGGGTGAGGGTGACTTTCCCGCCGCCTTGAAAGAGGCGGTGGTGAGGCCCCTCCTCAAGAAGCCTTCCTTGGACCCGGCAATGTTGGTTAATTATTGTACGGTCTCCAACCTTCACTTTGTGGCGAAGGTTGTTGAGACCGTGGTTGCGCAACAGTTCCCCCAGCACCTGGATGAAACAACGTATCTGGATCCATTCCAGTTGGGCTTCAGGCCCGGGTACAGCACGGAAACGGCATTGGTCGCGTTGGTAGATGATCTCTGGAGGGCTCGGGACAGGGGGTACTCCTCTGTCCTGGTCCTGTTAGATCTCTCAGTGGCTTTTGATACCATCGACCATGGTATCATGCTGCACCGGTTGGAAGAGTTAGGGGTGGGAGGCACTGTGTTGCGGTGGTTCTCCTCCTTTCTCTCTGACTGGTCGCAGTCTGTGTTGACAGGGGGGCAGAGGTCGACCCCGAGGCCCCTCATATGTGGGGTGCCGCAAGGGTCGGTCCTCTCGCCCCTCCTGTTCAACATTTATGTGAAGCCGCTAGGCGAGATCATCCGTGGTTTCGGGGTGAAGTACCACCAGTACGCTGATGACACCCAGCTATACATCTCCACCACGGACCACCCCAACGATGCCCTTGAAGTGATGTCCCGGTGCCTGGAGAACGTGTGGGTCTGGCTCAACCCATCCAAGACCGAGTGGCTGTGATTTCCGACGTCCCGATATAGTCAGTTGGCGCCATCACTGACTATTGGGGGCGAATCATTGGCCCCCACGGAGAGGGTTCGCAACTTGGGCATCCTCCTGGATTCACGACTGTCTTTAGAAGAGCATTTGACGGCCGTGACTGGGAGGATTTTTCATCAGGTCCGCCTGATTCGCCAGTTGTGTCTCTTTCTGGATCGGGACTCCCGACGCACGGTCACTCATGCCCTTGTCACCTCCCGCCTGGACTATTGGGGCTCCCCCCCCTTTTTTTTAATTGAAAAGTTTTATAAGAAATACAAACAATTTTCTCCCCCCCATCCTTTCCCCCTTCCCATATAATAGAAAGTGTACATTTTCTTATACATAATAAATCCTACTTATACATGTTTCCCTTAAAGAAAGCATTAAAGTAAGACATTTTAATTACATTCGGAGTTGCTCTTCTTCTCTTTCTTCCCTCATTCCACAACAAACCTTCTTCTTATCCTCCTTTCTTTCCCTTCCCTCCCTCCTCTTCTCTCCTACTTTCTCCTCCCTCCTCTCCTACCTCATCCTACTTCCTTTTCCTTTCCCCCACTTCTCTCTTCTTTTCCCCCTTCTCACCTTCACTCCTACTCCTGTCCCCTTCCCTTCCTCCTCTCCTTTCTTCCATTCCTCTCCCTCCCTCTCCTCTTCCTAGCCTCTCCTCCCTTCTCCTTTCTAACTTCTTTGCTGTGAAATATTCTCCTCCTTTAGTATCTGAGCAACTCCTGTATTCTAATCGTAGATACTTTCTTCTGTTAAAACATTTCTCTATTCACCACTTTTTTCCCACCCCAACCCTTATCCCACCCTCCCCACCCCATCCCGACTTCCCAGAGCAAAAATAGGGTATAGCATCTAACAAACATGCTAAAATAAACTAACTAATTATAAAATTCAAAACTCCCACACGTTCTTTAACTCCCCTTGCTCCAATTCATCAACCTCCCTTTTATAAATCCTCAAGACCAATTTAGTTAAATTCATTCTTCCTAATTATAAAAAAACTTTTTCTTGATGTATAATTCAATACTTTAGCAATATTACAAACAGTAAAAATCATAAGTAAATTTCATTTCCATACCTTCGAACATCATTCTTTTTGAACATTACTCCCTAATAAAATTCTGAATTTAACATTAATCCTCTTTACTTCAAAAAATTGGGCATCTTGAAATCTTACACATTTTATCTCATATATCTGTTAAAATAATATAATCTTATGTTAAACATTTTAAAAATGTCTTAATACCATTAAAACACTTATTTCCCAAATATAAATTTCAAAATCTACAGGAAGATATCTTTCAAGTTTTCAATTAATCATTTTAATACCTCTAACTTTTTAGAAAGCAGCCCTTTTACTGTCCAAAACTAATTATCATTTTGTAATAGAATTCTGAATTTAACATTAATCCTCTTTGCTTCAAAAAGTTGGGCATCTTGAAAGCTTACACATTTTATCTCATATATCTTTTAAAATAATATAATCTTATGTTAAACATTTTAAAAATCTCTTAATACCATTAAATCACATATTTGCCAAATGCAGATTTCAAAATCTACAGGAAGATATCTTGCAAATTTTCAATTCCTAAAGTAACCTTAAATACCAATGTAATTAAACTTTTCAGTTTCTTACTAGAATCTTCCTTCCCCAAAGAGAAAAAAAAGCAAGTACTCAATCTTCTATTCTTCTCTTCTTTCTATATTTTTTCCAATCCTTTTTTTTAATTAATTCTTTCAACATTCCCCCCAATTTTATTTTGGAAAATTTTAAAATGTTGATTTGAGGTTGATGTTTCTGAAATACTCGCTCTCTTCTTGAAATCACTTTTTCTAATTTGAAATCTCCATTTCGACTCTTCTTGCTTGTATAATCCTTCAGTCCATTCCTTTGTCCATATAGCCAAAATTTGTTCCCATAAAGTTTGTCAGTTTGCGATAAAGAGTCTATTTGTTGCTTTTCTATCAATTGAGTGGAAGCGTCTACCCAATCCTTTGTTTCAGCTGTGCCAGCCTGCCTTTCAGTCCTAACAGCCTTTTGATCTTCCAAGGGCAAACTCCTCTGAAAAATTTCCTGCTGCACATCCAACAACTCCTTATAATTTTCCAAGCTGTTTTTTTGAAAAAGCTCTTTCAATTGTATCCAAAAGAGCAGAGTTAAAAGATTCTAGAAGTTCTTGAAAAGCTTTAACAGTCACAGCTTGAGAATTTGCTGATTCACCAGCCCTGATGTCAGCCATATTTCAGCCACTTTGTATTTATCCAGCTATTAGGTCGACAATTCCAACTATTTTCCACAGAGCAAAATTTTAGTTAAAGTCCATACCAAATTCTTTTCTCAGTACCAAATTCTTTTCCTCAGTACCAAATTCTTTTCCTAGGCGCTTCCACTTTAAAACTTTCTCTTAAGGTGTAATCCGGTAACTGTATCAATGTTGCAAACGTTAACAAGTGTAACAAGCACTTTCCCTAGTAGCTTCCTCCTCCCGACCTCAGGCGCCATTTTCTGCATTTTAAAACGGAGTTAAAGTGTTACTTGCAATTTTTTTCTTTTTTCTCCTGGTTTGCTCTGTCTGCAATCAAGGTAAAGATGTTAAAAGTCCCCTCATTTATTTTCAGCAGATTTTGGTCGCGGCTTCTACCTCTGCTTTAGCGAGTTGTCCCTGGTCCGGAGCAGCTTGACAGGCTTCAATAGGGAGCCCACACCCTTCGCACCCCAGGATTTCTCCTAGGGCACTTGGGGGGCTCTACCTCAGCCTGTCATCTCTTCTCTCTCCCCTTTGCCCGGGGAGAGGGTTCCAAGCCTCCAGACAGCTGTTTTTCGGCTGTTCTGGGCCTTTTACGGAACCGAGGATCGGGCGCTCGTAAAAGAGCGTCTTCGAGGCTCGCGGAGCCAACCGGAAGTCTACATGGGGCTCCCCTTGAGGAGTACCTGGAGGCTCCAACTGGTGCAGAGTGCGACTGTGCGGGTGGTTATGGGAGTGACATGGCGTTCCCATGTAACACCTCTCCTGCGCAAGCTGCACTGACTCCCGGTGGTCTTCCGGGTGTGCTTCAAGGTTTGGGTTACCACCTTTAGAGTGCTCCATGGCTTAGGACCTGGTTATTTACGGGACCGCCTACTACCACCAATAGCCTCCCACCGGCCAGTACGCTCTCATAGAGAGGGGCTCCTCCGGGTGCCGTCGGCCAAACAATGTCGACTGGTGGCCCCCAGGGGGAGAGCCTTCTCTGTGGGGGCACCTACTATCTGGAACGAGTTCCCCCCGGAGATACGGAGGATCCTGGATCTGCGTACCTTTTGCCGCGCTCTTAAGACCTTTTTATTCCACCAGGCGGGCCTGGCCTAATCTTTTTCCTCTTTTTAATTATGCAAATTTTAATCGGTGAAAAAATGTAATCGGTTTTTAAATGATTGGGGTGTTTTAATTTGTCTGAGCCAAATTGTTTAATTCGATTTTACTTTGTTTTTTAAATTTTGTATCTATGTATTTTTACTGTTTGGCTGTTCACTGCCCTGAGTCCTTCAGGAGTAGGGCGGTATATAAATCAAATAAATAATAATAATAATAATAATAAAAAAAAGCATGGAAAACATCCATATGCATTGCTAAAATCAACCTAATTTGCTTAAATGATGAGCACATTTAAGCCTGCTACATGTATATTTATTCTTGATGAATCTTCATGTTATATGGGTCATCTGGTGATATCTGTCACTCCATTCATTGGTAAAGTAGGTTCAGCTGATCTAGCTGGCTAAGCAGGTTGATCTCTTCCTCCGTCACTACTCTATTTCCTTTTTGAAGCTGCAACCTTGGTGGAAGAGAACGACTTACTAACAGAAGAAATGTGCCAATCTTTGGTCATTCTCATTATAATGAAAAGAATTAAATAACAAAGATGCATTTATATAAGTATCATAGTTAATGGTATTTGAGGCAGGAACTTGGTCTGAACCAATGAGGAAAACAATCATTATGTCAGCAGGACCTTTTTATGACATAGGTAAGACTTACTAAACTTCTGAATTTAAAAATGTTCTTTGTATTCTCCCAATTTTTATTTCCTTCTCTCCCTCATTTCAACGTTTAATTGATTTGCTGGACTATTCCAGGCAACAGTATTCAATGTTTTGTTTTAATTATCTAGCTTGTACCAAGAGTCTTACTATTTTTCATAGTGGACTTCCTAATGATATTCATTATTTTTGCTTCTTTCCTTTTTAGATACCTGATTAATGTCACCTTTGAAGGAAGGAATTTATCATTCAGTGAAGATGGCTATCAGATGCACCCTAAACTGGTTATCATACTTCTGACCAAGACGAGAACATGGGATAGAGTAAGATATGTTTGTTACCTTTTGAACTGGAATTGGGGCAAAGATGTTCTTCTTTGATCCTGTTACCAGGATGCTCACCATCTCAGAGATTCCTTTGGGACCCCTGGTTACTGGTTCAGTTTGCAAACTTCTGACCATGTTTTATTCATCAGTTTAGTTGTTTAAAAACTGACACTTTTTAATGCGCAGAGTAGACTTCAACAGAACAACCGGTGTAGGAAAATAGTATATTTTCTTGTATCACAAGATTTCTGATAGAAGAAAGTAAGTAAAGTGACATGGCCAAGATGAGTGGGTGGAATTTAGAAAAATAGACATTTTGTGATGGGGGAGGTTCTGTATTGGTAATCTAAAACAATCATAAAATTTTTGTATGTGAAGTCTTTCCCCCAATGTTAGAAATTTTAAAGTTTTAGTTATATGAAGAAAACTCATATAACAGCTGAAATGCAACTTTTCCTTCCTAGTCTGACAAATCTTCACTGAGTGTTGCCAGTCCAATGAATAAATAGTTTCTAAAACTAACTACTAGTGAGATAAACACTGGCAGGAAGAAGATGCTTGGGTGAGCAAGGTGAAATTAGTTCTATCTAAAGATTCATAAAGTTTAGGCTAGTGGTTATCCATTGCAAAGAAGCTGCAGTCCATGCATGCCCACTTGACAATGCACCCCAATGAACACAATTGGGCTTACAATAAGCACACATGAGTAGAACTGCACTGCAAGCTCAGTCAAATCAGATTTTGAGCTGTATATAAGAGCAATATTTCAGTTGGATATATTGAACTTTCTAATGGGAAGTTCATAAATCATTAGCAATGTCGCAAGGTAATCCCAATAATGGGACTGAGGTAATAAATATAAAGTTTCTCATTCTTGAGAAACTGGTATGCTAAATAAGATACCAAAACTTGTCAGTTTCCCATTTCATAAATATCTGTCCCTTCCACATCTAGAGACATCCCTTTATTTAAAAATCAAGTCTTCCTGTAATGATTTAACTGTATCTAAGAACATACACATATTCACACATACACATTAAAACTGTAATATATAGTTAGTTTTCTTAATATTTTGCAAAGCCTTTTAGAATCTGAAACTGTGGGAGGTCCAAAAAACAAATAGCAATTTTTCCTGAAGCAGAAATAATTTCTATCCAATAAAAATGTATAGATTGAACAGTAATTACATTTGGAATTAAATTCATTATAAATGGTCATAAAGCTGATATTAGCAATATTAATAGCTATAGCACTTAGACTTATTTACCTCTCCATAGTGCTTTATAGCACTCTCTGAACAGTTCACAAAGTCAGCATATTGCCCCAGCAATCTGGGTACTCATTTTACCAATTTTGGGAGGATGAAAGGTTGAGTCAACCTCAAGCCCATCAGGATCAAACTCCAGACTGTGGGCAGTGTTAGCCTACAATACTGCAGTCTAATCACTGTGCTACCAGGGCTCCAATATAATATTATCTTTCTACCCCACCTTTGAAAGCCATTGCACATTAAAAATCACTAGATGCTACTAATACTACAACTTTATTTACATAAATAAGCATGGTGGAATTCAACTGTGTTCTTGCCATGAGATTTGGTTCAGAACACAATATATCCTTCAAAATAATTTGCTTTGACTCAGGTCACGTCAGAATTCTCCTTCTTTAATTTCACAACTAATTCAGGATAAGATGTGTGCTTGCCATTGACTATAGATAGCCCTTGTTTCATGATTAGCAGGTCTGTAAAACAAAGAAAAGCTAAAGTAAATGCATAAGCACAGTTGTGATTTCACTTAGTGGCTGAGTTGGAAGTTTCAGTTGTGCTTGCTAAATGATGATTACCTGTATACCTTGATAAAAAATTATATCACTACAATTGTCCTTGCTTTCAATAAAAAGAGTGAAATTTGTTGGAATTGCTCTAAAAATGAGGTCTGCCAAGTTTCAAAGAAATGGGTGCAGAGGTTTTGGATAGACATTATTTTAAATTCTAAATGCAGTTATATTTAGAATTTACTGAAAAGTACCAGTAAGTTCCTTGTTTCTGAATAGAATTAGATGATATTTGCATTTCAGATAATTAAGGTATTTTGTACAGAGATAATATTTACAAATAGAATAGTTAAAGAAAACGAAAGCCTCCTTAGAATCTATAAGGAACTGTTGAAAAAAGTTTAGGGTTCCTATTTCCATGCCCAACATTGTGCAAAAAATGATAGGATTACCTTATGAGGAACTGATTATTTGGCAAAGAGAACTATTTACAATTGAGGTTTCAGAGAAAAAATACAGATCCCTTTAATAAACTATTCTGTAAAGAAATGATGGAGTGGATCTAGGACCTGGGGAAAAGAACAAGGATACTTAACTTTATATTAAGTCATCCCTTGAAATTCATTGGGTGACTTTAGCCTAGTTATTACCGTGTTTCCCCAAAAACAAGACCCTGTCTTATATTTTTTTAAACCCCAAAATAAGTGCTTGGCCTTATTTTTGAGGAAGTCTTTTTATTTTGGGGCGTGTAGAGCAAGACGGGGCTCCTCTTGCTGATTTACCTGATTTGCAGCTTTGTCTCCCTAACCCTAACCCTAACCAGAGGAAATGGTAGGGACTGGCTGTACATGCAGTTAAATGTTTTT
Source organism: Pantherophis guttatus (assembly GCF_059756535.1). Classification (NCBI taxonomy): domain Eukaryota; kingdom Metazoa; phylum Chordata; class Lepidosauria; order Squamata; family Colubridae; genus Pantherophis; species Pantherophis guttatus. The sequence continues at coordinate 34,042,817 of NC_142069.1, forward strand.
GGGGAGGGCTTATTTTCAGGGGATGGCCTATTTTGGGGGGAGGGCTTATTTTCAAGGAAGGGTTTATTTTTGGGGGTGAGGGCTTATTATCCGGGGAGGTCTTATTTTCAGGGAAACATGGTATCTCTTAGCCCAAACCATCTAGTATCATAGTTGCATGGGTTTATTTAGGCCATGCAATGTAATCTTTCCTTCAGTGCAGAAATATAAATGAAACTAGCTCTGCTTAGCTATTGTTTGGATACCTCTACCCTCTCTTGCTGTGGTGGTAAGTTTGCTAAAGTTTGCTTTTTTAAAAATCCAAGATATGTGTTCAATTACTCAGCTTGATTTTCTCTTAAAATAAAGAATTCCAGTATTACATTGTCATGTTCTTCTCAAATTTCTGCTACTTCCATTGCCTAATTGTTTGTTATTGGTTCCTATCAGATCTAGAATAGCTGATCTACTAGTGGATTATTGCACTTTGCCAGCTACACAAATTAAAAATCATGAGAAGTCTAGAAAAATCATAATCCTGACAGTTAAAATCTCCCACCAGTCCTACTTCAGAGGATGTGAGGAAAAAGGTAGAAAAGCAAATCTGGCATAGGCTAGCCTTGAAAAGCAGGATATAAAATTAATGGTCAAAGAGCCTGACTATTTTTCCCATATTTCTCTGTGTGTGATTGTATCCCAATGCAAGTTAAAATCATCTGGATCTGTTTCTAAGCATGATGACACCAGTATTAAGAAATATGCATCTTTGTCTTTCTGAATTTGCATCATAATGTGAAGATGCATTTTTTTTTGCAACATTATGACATACACGTTGCACTTGTGCCTCCTTGCTTCTCCCCATCATGAGTATGCTTCATATATCGGATGAAGTGGGCTATAATCCATGAAAGCTTACAGTAATAAATGTATTGGTTTGTAAAATACCATCAATCCTTTTCTGCATGTAAAGTATTTGATGAACAACATAGTTACTCCTTGGCAATTTATCAACTCTGTTAGATAAGAAGTCAAACAAAGAGCTGAATACTGTAATGTAACATCAGCATAGTGATGACAGCATCAATCATTCCGCCTGGTAAATTCCCTTATTCTAGTAGCCTTGCATATATTTTTAAAAGAATGGGTGACAAAAGAATCATCCCCACAAATAATAATGTGCAGGTAAATATTTAATGAATAGTCACCTAATAACTCTTTGGTCTGATTAACTTGGAAAGAATAATTAGAAAAAGCTAAACTGATCAAATTCTATTAGGTTCTATTAGGTCTGGAACGTGCAATCCTTACCTACTGAAATACCTAGCCATATAGCAGATATATTAATCATGGCTGTTGCTGACAATGATCAGGTTCACTGCATCAGTTCTGTAAAATTATCGAAGGCGTCTAATATCTGCTATGATATTGTGACTATAAACTTTTGGCAAACAATAGATCTTAACAAATGTTTTTTTTTAAAATAAAGTTTTCCTGTGCATTTGTTCTAATTTTCCTTAAGTGCAACTAGACACATCAAGTGTTTTGCTAAGTCTTTATTATTGTAAAGATGAGAAGCTTGCTTTCCCATAGCATCAGTACCTTCTAAATAGCACAAACAATTATAAGCTTTTGAGTTTCAAGAACTCTTCATCAATGGAATTGGTAAAAGAGAAGGGAACATAAAAAAACGTCGCTTATTTTGAAATCATCTTTGTACTAAAGTACATTATAGGGTGAAGTGAAGTGAATAGTGTTAAGTTGTGCTAAAGGCTTTCCTAACCCTTGTTAAGCAAAGACATATACATAGAAAGGTCTGGGAGCTTGAGGATTCAGTGCAGATTATAGCTATTCCTATGCAGTGCTAGGATCCCAGAGAGTGCCTGGGATCTATTGGAGCCGCTCTCTCAGCTGAGGAGTAAGCTTTCTTATTCTCCTCAACCTTCTGTGGGATCTCTCATCTGGACATAGGAGGGTCTAGCCCCTTGATGGTGAACCTATGGCATGCGTGCCACAGGTGGCACACAGATCCATATTGGTGGGCACGTGAGCGTTGCCCTAGCTCAGCTCCAGCACGCATGCGTGTGCTGGCCAGCTGATTTTTGGGCCTTCTGGGCCCACCAGAAGTCGGCAAATGGGCTGTTTCCGGCCTCTGAAGGGCCTCTGGGGGGGAGGCTGTTTTCGTCCTCCCCAGGCTCCTAGAAAGCCTCTTCAGCCAGGGGAGGGCAAACACCAGGCCTACCGGGCCCACTGTGCCATCACATGCCAAAAACAGGGGGAGCATGGGGAGTCACGCACGCATGCAGGGTGCATAGAATTATGGGTGTGGGCACGTGCAACCACCCCGCACTCCCCCAGCTTTTGGCACGCAATGGCAAAAAGGTTAGCTATCACTGGTCTAGCCCATATTCTGTGCAGATGTTCCTGTGCAACAATGCCAGCTATTCGATCATGCCGTTCAGTGTATACTGTTCTTGCCTGCATCTTATCCCCTGCCACAATGTGTTGGACTGCCTCTGAGGCCTCTTTACACAGTCTGTACCTCAACAGGTCCTGTCTAGCGTGGTAGACCTGCTTTTTCTTTGGATCTAGTGTTTAGTGCCTGTTCTTTTATGTTGCTATGATCAGTGCTTCCGTATTGTCTTTTAGTGCAGCTCTTTGCAACTACGGGTAGGGTTTCCCAATGTCAGCCACCTGAGCTATTTTGATGGTACATTCCCTGCAGGGTCTTGTCTTGCCATGGCACTCCTTCTGCATGGTCTAAATTTGAAAATAAAATTATAAAGAGATTGATCCTTGTACACTGACAAGTCACAGTTGTGAAATAAGCAGCCATATGCATTATAAACAAACAAACAAACAGAAATTGACATATACCCAGATTCCTCTGTAGAATACAATGGATATGGCTGGAGATTATGGGAATTATGGGGAAAGTCTAATACATCTAAAGGACATCAAGTAAGATTAGCTGCTTTATGTAGAGAAAGAAATCCCAAACCCTATATCAGAGGAATATGTAATTTCAAAATGTTTGAAGATTTCTGTCTAGAAAGGCCTCTCTTAATATAACAAATGTGATATTTACGAAGTTTTTGGTATTGGTTTGATTATACTTTATTTCATAAAATACACTCTTTCTGTACCATTTAACTATATTTTATAAGAAATGTAATGGACTTTTCATGGTGGTGTGAGGCTATTTTCATTGTTTCTGGGTGATTCTCCAGTCTTCTCTTCAGCAGACTAACTTGCTGAATGCTTTTTAAACCAACAAATTTTTGAAATGTATGTGTATCAGTGGGGAAGAAGGGATGCTAATTGGTTCATATTCTGTGGAATATGCTGGCTCAGACTCAGCTGAAGGCATTGTAGTAGCACCAGACTTGATAATGAATATTAAATGCATTTGGGACTGGTTTGCACATGAGACAGATGGTGACATGGCAGGTTTCAGTATTCATCCTTCCCATCATGATTCCTTATTGTATTTTATTTAAAAAAATGAATGTTATTTGAACATTCATTACCACATAAAAGCAAATAATGACAAATCATGCTTTTATCAATAAATATTATTAGCTTATATTGGATCATATTATTTTAGAATTATGTAAACTAATTCCACACTTTGTTTTCTTCTTCTCTCACATACTTCAATTTTATCTTCATTCCAGAATAGGGAGACAATGAAGATATATATCATTATATGATTTATTGTTCAGTCTATAAATTGCTTGATTTGGATGAATCAGAAACAAGAACACATGAGAATATGGATGTAAGCGCAATATTCAGCCATTGAGTGTTACCCATGATTTTCTTATAGTTACTTATTCCTAAAGAATATCTGATTTTAATACATTCTCTTAATCCTTCTGTTTATTTCTACATTTGTAAATTCAAGGCTTTGTAAATGTAATAATTGATTGTACTGATCTTATTTATATAAAATGTTCAATTTTCCTTGCCAGTTTTATTTGATTTCCTCCCATTCATTATTTCCTTTACTAATAATTACATAAGCATCTTTTTTTTGCCATATATGTTTTAAATCCAAGCCAAGAAAAAGCCACTTCAGAGATTTGGGTGTTAGCAAGTAATGTGTGAGCAATACCTCACCATTGGCAAGATGCCGTAATTCAATTATTTTAACTTCCATAAATATAATCATTAATTGCTCTTAGAACCTATTCAAGCAATCTATTGGCAATAGATACTGATGCAAATATTCATTGTCCTTTCTTTTTATTTATTAATTCTTAACCCATCTTTATTATTGCTTATTTAGATTTGTAATAAATATTAAACAGATTTTTTTTTAAAAAAAATCCAACAATCAAATGAAATTTTATATCTTACATCTAGACATTGTTAAAATCTGATTGAAATGGCTATGTTTTTAAAGATCAGCCTGGGAGACAGTCCCCATATCCTATTGGGAAGTGAGTTCCCCACAGGCTGGTAATACAATCCTGTTATTTGTTACCGGTAATACATCAATCACAAAATCAGTTAACTTTGATTATCAGAAACATAGTGAAGATTTGTTTCATTATTTTAATCTGATCTGTAACATAATTTCACTGATATACCAAACATAAAGATATAGTACAGTATTTATTAAAATAGCAATAGCTCTTAAGACTTATGTACAGCTTCATAGTACTTTACAGCACTCTCTAAGTGGTTTACAGAGTCAGCATATTTCCCTCAACAATATGGGTCCACATTTTACCAACTCAAAAGGATGAAAGGCTAAGTCAACCTTGAGCTGGTCAGGATCAAACTCCTGGCAGTGGGCAGAGTCAACCTCCAAATACTGCATTCCAACACTGCATCACCATGTCTGCAAATGATATTGAACTGATGATTTTCAGTTGAAGATAGAGTATTTCTGGCTCATTCTCACAAATACTTTAATCATGGCAGAAATAATATGGGTTTTTTTTTAATACCATCTCAAGGTGTTGCCTTCTTCTCATACCCAATTCACATCTGAGAAAGTGTGAAGTCATATTCAGCTGCTCGGACTTTAAAGGAAGGTTTCTCATTCTTCCATGATTTAAGCACCACTTGGCTAATGTGGCAGCCAGTGGTGGAATCTGCCCAGCTCCTTTTGGCCATTTTAGGCTTCTGTAGAAACTCCTCCAGCTGTTGTGAACTTCTCACAATATCCATTTAGGTTTGCAATCGCAGGAGGAAGCAGACACCTGGCTTTTGCAGTCATCTGCCACTATAATGTTTGACTATAATTTTCTAAAGTGCTTATCTATGACTTTCTATAAACACGAGCTTAGTGATATTTTTAAAATGTTTAAAAGTGTATAACTGGCTTTCTCTTGAGAGAACACTATGCAACACTCCCATATTGCACAGACAGTTAATTTAAACTAGGAAAGAGATTAAGGTTCTGCCAGCTATATGTTGCTGGCTCTGTCACTGTTGGATTCATTAGAGGTTTGGCAAACAAGGACTTTCACATGATTGCACTTTTTATTGTTCTTATCACTTTATTGAGATGCAATTTTTTCCTACTCTGTTCTAGATCCATAGCCATCCACAAAGTATTCCCAAGTACCCTGGCCATGTGGAGAGAACTGGACATGTTGCCAGCATGGCCATTTCCTTGCAGCATTTGTGACTTGTCAAGTGTCTGCTTCTGGGCACAGGTTTAGTATTGCTTTAGAAGAATGCTAAACCTGTGTTTACCAACAGCCTAAGAAATTACAGGAATAGAGCACCACTGTGATAGTGATTTGTTACCTACACTTACATAAATCTGCCCGGCTCCACATTTTGCAATATTATTAATGATTGTTTTCTCACTGGTCAAATGATATTGTGTGAGATGGGAAATTAAGGCTGGGGAATCCACCAATATTTCGTTCATTAGTCTGTGTTAAACAGCAAGTGTCCCAGTCAGGAGGAGGGCTCAATCCGGAAACAAGAGGGCAAGGTCTGACACACACCCCATGCCTTTGAGCCTTATCTAGTTTTCCCCAGGTGAAAGCTGTCAGTTAGGGATATTCCTGTATTATAGGCAGAAAAAAATAAAGTACCTAGTTTGAACTCTACTGTGGCTCTAGTTTTTTGCGCCTGACAGTCTGCATTAAAATAGAAGGGTCAGTACTACTCCCAGGTCTCATTACTGTGATGGAATAAGATTTGGTGTTTCAATTTTGGCTCAAGTTGAAATGATATAGAAATGGGTGGAGAGCAAGGAGGGCAGTTCCATATCTTCTAGAACCCAGGAGCATGCAAGATATATTTCCTTCAATAAATAGAAGCAGCAGCTACGATCATATAGTAAAATTTTTTGGCTGGGCTGGATTTCCTATGCAATTTCTCAGTTCTGAAGCAGCAAAAATGAACCAGTATCAGAATTTTCCCTGTTGATTTCACACATCTGCACTAATCATTAACAGGCATTTAATGCTTGTCAAGTTTGAGAGACTTTGTTACTTAAAAATCTTTTGGGGGGGGGTTACAATGTTATGTTTCTCAGTAAGGTTTTGTAAGGGATGTAGTTTAAAAAAATGTATAGCATCAATCTTCCAGGAATTTCAGATTAAATGTAGGATCAGCAAGAAAATATAATTGTGTAGATTCTTCTGAAGATTTTGCTGCAATAGATTGTTTTCTAGTATGTTTATATTTATTTATTTATTTACTTTATTAAATTTCTATACCGCCCTTCTCCTGAAGGACTCAGGGCAGTGAAAAGCCACGAGATAAAACACATAAATACAAAAATTTAAAATGAATTAAAAACGAATTAAATAATTTGGCTAAATTTAAAATACCCCATAATTTAAAACAAATTAAAATTTACATTTAAAAAGGGGAGAAGATTTAGGCCAGGCCAGCTTGATGGAATAGGAAAGTCTTAAGCGCGCGACGGAAGGTGCGCAGATCCGGGATCCTCCGTATCTCCGGGGGGAGCTCGTTCCAGATCGTAGGTGCCCCCACAGAGAAGGCTCTCCCCCTAGGGGCCGCCAGTCGACATTGTTTGGCCGACGGCACCCGGAGGAGCCCCTCTCTGTCGGAGCGTACTGGCCGGTGGGAGGCTATTGGTGGTAGCAGGCGGTCCCATAGATAACCAGGTCCTAAGCCATGGAGCGCTTTAAAGGTGATAACCAGAACCTTGAAGTGCACTCGGAAGACCACTGGGAGCCAGTGCAGCTCACGCAGGAGAGGTGTTACATGGGAACTCCACGTCGCTCCCATAACCACCTGCACGGCCGCACTCTGCGCCAGTTGGAGCCTCCGAGTGCACCTCAAGGGGAGCCCCATGTAGAGAGCGTTACAATAGTTCAGACGAGAGGTGACGAGGGCGTGAGTGACTGTGTATAGAGAGTCCCAATCTAGAAAGGGAATCAGGTGATTCAGGCGAACCTGATGAAAAATCCTCCTGGTCACGGCTGTTAAGTGCTCTTCTAAGGACAGCTGTGAATCCAGGAGGGTGCCCAAGTTGCAAGCCCTTTCCATGGGGGCCAATAATTTGCCCCCAATAGTCAGCAATGGCACCAGCTGACTATATCGGGATGTCGGAAACCACAGCCACTCAGTCTTGGATGGGTTGAGCCTTAGCTCAACCCATCCACCCATATATATTGATCGATATATAAACCAAATATAACCTAAACAAATTGACAAATGCAAAAGAAGGTGGCCAGTGTATTATCACCACAGTCATGTACAGGGATGAAATGTAAAATTTGTTATTACTGGTTCTGGGGGCGTGGCTTGGTGGTGGTGGGGTAATGTGACTGGGTGGAAGTGGCCAACTTTTTTTTTTAACTTTTCAAAGCATTTTTCTACAACCTCTTCCGGTGAAAAAATGCTTTTACAAGTAAAAAAAAAAAAGCCTCTGATGATCATGCGGCTCAGCTGGGATCATCAGAGGCTTTTCAAAGCATTTTTTTCTGCAACCTCTTGGCTGAAGAGGTGGTAAAAAAATGCTTTGAAAAGTCTCTGACGATCCCAGCTGAGTTCCCTGATCGGCAGAGGCTTTTCAAAGCATTAGAAAAAATGTTTTGAAAAGTTTTAAAAAAAAAAGTTGGCCACACCCACCCAGTCACATTACCCCCCCACCACCAAGCTATGCCCACAGAACTGGTAGTAACAAATTTTACATTTCACCCCGGTAAAATCTACTTACCTTTCCAACCGTTTTGGAAATGCACGCGCCGCATCATGTGCACATGCAGACCCTCTGTGCATGCGCAGAGGGTAAAAAACAGATAACTTCCTGGTTAAAACCAGGAGGTAACAACGACTGGTCGGGTGGGCGGAGCATCATGCCGCCATCGCTACCGGTTCTCCAAACCACTGGCTGCTATTGCTACCAGTTCGACTGAACCAGTCCGAACCGGAAGCATTTCACCCCTGCATGTAGCTGATATATTATCATAGTCAGATTTAGCAAAGGACAAATTAGGTTGGAGCATCTATCAATATTTCTGAAAATAATGAAATGAATGCTGTGAGAAACTTACTCCCAAAGCATCATGTTATTCTGAGATATTTTTGTTTGGATGTGTTACTCAAGTAGCCATCCATATTGCATGTAGAAGCTAATAAAGTAGTCAAGAGATAACTCAAATAATAGATGCTTGCAATTATTACATTCTTTAATGAAGGAATGACATGTATCTCCAGCCTCTACTGCATTTTAAAGTATTCCACAATTTAAATGCCTTGTTATATCAGCTCATGTATTAATGATGTCATATGCATTTTCCTGATTGAAATCTATTATCCAGTTTATTTACAGTACTGTAAAGTTGTCAGGTATATGATAGCGATAGCACTTAGACTTATATACTGCTTCACAGTGCTTTTACAGCCCTCTCTAAGTGGTTTACAGAGCCAGCATATTGCCCCCACCAATCTGGGTCTTCATTTTACCCACCTCAGAAAGGCTGAGTCAACCTTGAGCCTGGTGAGATTCAATCTGCCAAATGGCAGGCAGCCAGCAGTCAGCAGAAGTAGCCTGCAGTACTGCATTCTAGCCACTCTTACATTGTGTCTGTAGCCGAGTAGAGTTGCACAAGTTTAACATCCTATTGAAAGTTGTGTTGTGCAACCTCTATTGTCAGCTTTCTACTAGTTCTGCCATCAAAGCCTTTCACATGGCTGCACATTTTAGTGTTTTTATAATTTTTATTTATTTTATTAAAAGTTAAATATTTCTGTCAAATTTATTAATTTATTTTTATAAACATCTGAAAAAAATGATGCAGATGTTGCTCTACCATGGCAATGTTCCTAGGAGCAACCTCATACAGCTGCATCTCCCATGACTGCAACACTCAATGATCTCTTAATACACTTTCGATGGGGGTCAACAATAGGGCAGCAAGCATTCTGTTGGCTTACTTTTCCGCTGGCTCAAGCCCTAGTGGATTGTACTATAATTGGACTGTGATAAAGACCCCACAGGAAAAATTCCATTCAGATTTTACTTCTGTGATTAATTCACTATCTCAGGCAATCTGTTATTCTTTCAGTATACTCCTGTTCTCCAATATCAGCATGGGAATAATAACTCTGGTTTAACTTATAGTGCTGTTTTAATGATTACTATAAAATAGATGTGAAGTGCTTTAAATACTTGAAAAGTATTAGCTTTTCATCTAAAAATGTAAAGAAATACTGAAAGTCCGGAAAAGAGAGAAATCTGAGTATGTCACAGAGTTCTTATATGGGTACCAGGCTGAATTTTTTCCCTTTTTTATTGTTTAAACAACAAGTGAGATACAGTAAATGTTTGTTTTCTCTCATCCTTCTTGTCTTTCCTACCTGGATCTCTGGCTTTCACTTTTAATTTCTGGGCATCATTCCAATCTAACACCTGGCAATCTCTCCAGCTGGGTGATTTGACCTTGGAGTCTTTCCCAGAACTTTTCCATGAAAAGCTGAAAAATTCACTTGTTAGAGATCATTATTTTTCTACACAGAGCTAAAATGTAAGTCCCCCCCCCCGTTTCCTTGTGAAAAGTTGAAATTGCTTGTTTATCCCTCATCTGGGACTGAGTGTTTAGTTTCTCTCCTCCCCTTACACACACACCCATGAAGGGGTGCTGGTATCTGGGACTAAGTTTAAAAGGACCAATCTAAAAGTTCCTTGTCTTCCCCTCCATTAACATTCTTCTTTATTAACTATTACTGATGGCCTGGCTAGTTCTGTGGCTGCTGTAACTCATCTACAGTTGACCTTCTTGGCTTTCTTCCCTGCTTTGGTATACATTGCCAGACAGCATCAGCAATTGTCAAGGTTTGTTAGTCTCTGGCTTTCTTCCTCTTTACTATGGCAACTAGCAAATCCAATAGCACTTTGATATTTCCACTCATCATTGGTTGGACTACCTAGTTGATCTCTCTCAAAATTTTGTCCCTGCATTGACAATTTTTTTTTCCTGGAAAACCCACCATTTCATTGCTGTGCCATGATTCCTTTCAGCTGATGCTTCAGTCTTAAGCTATTGTTATTCTTTCTGGAGCTTTGATTGCTTTGTCCTCCTGGAACCCACTACACCAGGGGTGTCAAACTTACATCATCATGGTGGCATCATGTAATGTATCGGGACTTTCCCCCCCCCTTTGCTAAACCAGGTGTGGGCATGGCCAGCGCACGACACATCCAGCCCATGGACTGGGAGTTTGACAGCCCTGCACTACACAAAATTTATGTAGGTTAATCTTTCTTTAGGTCTTCAATTTTCTTCCAGAGTCATAGACATCTTGGAGTACTCCATGACATCTTCAGCAATCTCCTATTTACTCTTCTGTGTACCAAATCTTCAGTCAGCAATTTTCAATCCCACACCAAAACTCTATGCCTTCACTATGCCATTCTAATTTCTCTTAATTCAGCAAAAACCTTAGCTGCCTCCTGCATCCCTTTCCCAAGTATATTTACATGTAACAGGATGAATCTGTGACTGTTCAGGATAATAGAGATGGTTCTGCAAAGATGCTTGTTATGTTATTTTATTTAATTTGTTTTAATGTATATGTATAGATACATTTTTATGACTGAAAGCTACCCAGAGTTATCCTATGGTAAAATGGGTGACCAATAAATTTTATAAATAAATAATTCTCCTTGTCCTTTTCCCCATTTTAATGAACAGATCAAATTGTATTTCCAAACCCTCCCAGAGTTCACCCTCTTGATTGTCCCATATCTGTTTAAGAAATTAGGCACCTTATGTCTCAAAGGTGCTTTTTTAAAAGGCAACTGGATTATGTTTTTTCCTTGAGGAAGATGTTTTGCTTCTCATCGAAAATGCTTCTTCAGTTCTGACTGGATGCTGGAGGAGGATAGAAGGATTATATTTCTTTGCAGTCATCTGGTCATTAGCACTCTCTCAGAGAGCCATTGAGGCCAGTGGCTCTCAGAGAGTGTGCTATTTGGGGGTTTATCTTTGCCCTCAGGGTCACCTGAATCAGAGTGCAAACGGATGTGAAATCTTGAAACTGCTGAAAGGACTGTGTTGTAAACAGGACATAGTTTGTTCTCCTATGGGTTTGTTGTGCCATGCGTTTGTGAAGTGTTTGCTTTGTTTCTCCAATGTACAGATCTGCACATCTCACTGCATTGTATTGCATATATCATATTGCTCAGTTTGTGTCTGGGTGTTTTATCCTTCAGGTGGACAAGCTTCTGCCTTAGTGTATTCTTGGATTTAATTCATGTATGTTGTGTTGGTTGAAAATCCTCCTGAGCATTTCAGATATTCCTGCAATGTATGACAATGTTGCTTCATTTATTGTTCTCTTCTTTGTCCTGCTGGGTCTTTGATGAAGGCCCAGTTGGGATAGCCACAAGTTCTGAGGGCTTCCTTGACAGGGCTTCCCTTGTCTTTTCCCTCTTTATGGGTAGGCAAACCTTCAACCCAGTGATATAGGGTTCTGATCACTCCCATTTTGTGCTCCAGTGGGTAATCAGAATCCAAATGTAAATACTGTTCTCTATGTGTGGGTTTTCTGTAAACTTCAATGTTAATGTGTTAATATCTTCCATAATGTGCACTGCACAGATGACTACAAAGGAATATAATCCTTCTATCACCCCCTCCACCATCCATTCAGAAGCTTCTTGGATGAAAAGTGAAACGTCTTCCTCAAGGAAAAAAAAAATCATAGTCCAGTTGCCTTTTGAAAAAGCATGTTTGAGACAACCATGACCTGGATGACTGAGAATCTCCATAGACATTCAGTCACTTCAGTCTTCCTGGTACCTTTCTGTATATCTATAATCTTAGAAGGTGAGAAACACATTTATTTCTTTCATCCTTTCCAACCACACTAGTGTCTAGTTGTCTGTGAGTATGATAGTCACATCTCATAAATTCTAAGATTCACCATAGGCAATGTAGAAATATAGGAATCTTTTTCAATGGTGGTATATGTTCTCTTCCTAGGTAACAATTTCTTACAGAGGTACTGAACCAAGTGACCTCAGCCTCACGTAGCTTCATCAGAATTGACCCCAGTCCTACATATATCTAAGCTATCTGTGCACAGTTTAAATGGTAAAGCAAAATCTAATACTTTTGATCCTGAGAGACTGCATTAGATTGCCTTTAGTTTAGTAAAAGAGTTTTGGTATGTTAAGGTCCAATAAATCTTGTTAGGTATACCTTTCTTAGTTACATCCGTGAGAACTTGTGCTCGTGCAAAAGCTCGATAAAACATCCAGAGTATCCTACAAGTCCCCAAATGTCCTAACCTTTTGTAAAGTGAACTCCTTTTACACTTTGATCACTTGATATTCCATAGAACATCCTAGGTTCTTGAGTTCTTTTTAACCCAGATAGTATTTTGCTGAGTTGACTTCAGCCTTCTAGACACTGTCCACTGCTATACAAAGATGCTATAGCTATTGTTCACATTCCAGCTTTTGGTTAACGCCAGAATCAAAGGGGAGAATCTATACAGTTTATGAATCAACTCCACCTCCCCCTTATTGTGTGGAATTTTTAATCTCAAGAATTACTGTAAAATCCCCTTCTATTTTTTTTTAACCTGAGTAAAATAACATCAAAATTTAACAGTCTCCTTGCTTCATACTGAATGACAGAGAAAGGGAGAGAGATTTATTTAAATTCAAGCCCTGCCCAAGTACCAACTGATTTCGTGCAGTTCATAATATAATAAGCAATAAAAATGCAATACAAACAAGAAAGAGATTTGGTCACTTGATACAAACAGACAAAACACATCTAACATTCACCTTAACTCAAGGCTTGGGAGAACAACTGAGTCTTCAGGGCCTTACAGAACACCAGCAGGGTGGGAGCTGTATGGCTTTCAGGGGGATCCTGTCCTGTGAACAGATAATGTGACAGACCAAACACACTTCCTGGGTCCTTATAGATAGCGGTGTTTAATTGTTTTTTATTTTTATAGTTTATTAAACATTACAATTAAAGGGATAAAAAAATAAAAAAATTAAAAAGTACAAATAGAAAGTGCAGAAAAGAAAAAAACAGAAAAATAGAAAAATAATAAATAAAAAGAAATATACCGGTATATATAGAAAAGATTTCCCCCTTCATCACAAGTATAACAATTTTAGTAATGTAATGCCTTCTCTTATACAACAAATACAACAAATGATCTCTTCTTTCCATATCTCATCTTTTATCTATAAACAAATTCTAAAATCATTCAGTCCTAGTCAGTAAAAGTCCATTGAGGGTAGCCAGAGATAAAAACTTATCTATCTTAACTTTGATCAGATAAAAAATCCTTTCTTTTACTTTTAATAATTGTGATCTTTAATTTCTTCAACTAATGTCCTGGAGCTTTATTTCTTTTCTTTGTCCTGTCTCACATTACTTCAACATTTTTTTATGAATCCAGTATAAGAAAGTTATCTATGTCTTTTGCTTTGCTAATTGTACATCCCTTTTAGTTATTAAAACATCAGCTGATTTCATTTGTATATCCAGTCTAGCATCTTTTTGCCATATCATTCTTTTAAGATATCATTTTAAAATCTATTCTCAAAGGAGTCTTAGTCTTCTTTGATATAACTTGTTCCATAACATCTTTTAAACACACTCTATCTATAATGACAGACCCTCTTAAAATTAACTTCTGAGTCCATTATTCACAAATATTCTTCAGTATGTCCAATGTTATTTGCTCCATTCCGTATCAATAAGTCAAATTTAAGTATTCTTTTCCTTTAATTGTAATCTTTAATTCCTTTTGGTTTCCTCTAGCATCCAATCTTCAAAATCCCATTCTAACATTTTAAAAAAGAATTTAGAGCAAAAACATTTTCCCATGGGAAGAGCTCTTATAATTAATTTCAAAATGTTATTTCAAATCCATCTGGACCCTTAGTCCAATGTAATTTTCCAAAATCAATATTCTAATCACTTTTTTGCTGTTTATTAAAAAAAAGAAAATTTAAAAATCTCTTAAAACAAATCTTTAAAACTTTCTTAGCTAAAGTCTGAAGGAAACTCACCCATTGAATGCTATAAAGCATGTGGATCCAAAGATTCCTTAGTTGAGAAGCAGTTAAGAAATAATTTCCAAAAATGATTAAGCAAACCTTATATCCATTGAAATCCCTCAACTCCCAGCTGCTCAACTGATAGGTTGATCATGCAGTCTACCTACAAGGAGCAGCTGTCTGGAGTACATGTGGGCAATCTCCCAATCTCATAATCTCTCCTTTTTCTGGTGAGAATTTGCCAGCCAGGATTCATTATCTAGCCACTGATCTCTGCTACAGTACTATCTCCATTCCTTCAGAGACATCTAGTTCACCATAAAACCCTCACCAGAAGTTTGATTTTAGCACTTAATTGAAGAAATCCAGAACATGTCAACTCTGCCAGCACCTACTGGTCAGGCAGAAATCATGGGAGATATGCAATTTCTCAAATAACTGAACCGTATGCTCTGCAAGGCTTTAAAGCTGATGGCCAGCACCTTGACTCATACTTGGAACATATATTATTGAAGGCAATAAAACAATATTTAGCTACAAATGAGAAAAAAATGAGCAAGCTGAAGAACCTCAATGGGATAGTAACTCCAAAGTTACTTTTCTTGTTTTGCCCCTATAGTTTCTTCCAATTGAATAAACACACTGCAGTAGATATTGTTATTTTAAATTGTTCATTAGAAACTTTTCACATAATCTAAGCATGTTGTTCTTAAAAAAAAAATCAAGCTCAGAGATTGCTTTATTAGTGGAGTAGAACTGTTGAAATTGAGATCATACACTTTTAACTCTATAATATTTTTCTAAGAGTGCTGTTCATAATTTTTTCTAACATATATTCTAATGTATATTTACCAAGTAGTTCTAACTGAATATGATGATGCTTATTTCTGATGTAGTCAGAATTGTGTGCTATATAGATAGAACTATCATAGTTCCCATTCCTTATCTGAGATGTCTTATCTATTTTTCTGCTTTTTATGTATGTGCTTCTTCTCAGTAGAATAGATATGAATAATTTGTTTTGAACATGTAACATATTTCTTTTTCAAGAGACAAAGTAAATTTGGAAATTTCTATTGGTAATTTGTCTCATAATTTTTGTTGCACAAAAGAGTGAATTTTAAAGTAAAGTAAAGAAAATTAAAGTAATAAATACATTTCATTTGTGATTCCTTGAGTTCTGAGTGGAATATACCTTACAGAATTGGGAACTGCTTGGTTAGCGTGAAGCTGTTTTGGTACTCCCAGTCATTTGTATCATAAAATGTGACATTTTAATTGGCCTTTTTCTGTGAGTGGGACTATATATTAAGGTTCCAGTACTGGATTGGCCAATGATAATTATAGATGGAGTGCTGTACTTGGGAGTTGTGAGTAACATTTGGGATTTTGGGTATTCAAGTAAATAACTAGAAAACAAGCAAGCAAATGCATACATTGCCAAAATAGTCTGTAATTGGCAGAAAATTGGGAGAATGTAATTCTTACTAATAATACATTTAAATGAAAAAAGAATGCTATCTTGTGCTGCTGAAGAAAACTCCGAAAGAATAGACCCATATTATTTTATTATTTTATTTATCTATTTATTTAATCATATTTGTATAACCTCTCTCACATAGTGACTCTGGACACACACAAAGTAATAATCAAAGCATATATACTGTAAAACCGTGAAAACAACGAATTACATTAAAATAAATTTATTTGTTCTATTCTGAGGCTGTGGCTCTGTCCCTGTCTGAACTGAACCACTGTGCCCTGAGTGCCAGTCTTTTTTCTTAGACTCATGACATTGCTCTCGTTCAAGACTATTAGTGAAACATCACTATATGTACATCTTTAAAGTAACATTTTTCTCCTTTAAGCTGACACTTATTCTGCCATAGCTTTAAGGTGTAAAAAATCTGTAATGCTTTGTCATTCAAAAGAGAGTATGTGGATTCTGCTTTATTCCAAAGTTTCTGTTTATTTGGATGCAGTCGCCCCATTTCTTCTCTTTGCAGTAGCCAGCAAAAAATGAGGGATACTGAACTGGGTGGGTTTGTTGTTGATGATGTTTTGCTTATTTGACAATTTTTAAAATTTGTTAGTTTCAATCCCTTCTATTCTGTCTCCTGATCCCCAGAAGCAAGAAATTAGCAGATAGTTTCAATTGTCTCACTCTATGAAGCCTAATTGTGGGACCTGCCTCCTTTCTATCCAGAACTATATCTGCCTTGAAGCCTTTCTTCCCGTATTGTTCTTCATTTCACATTAGTTTTTAACTTGAAGTGATCCATAAGGACAATATTTTGTAAATTAGATTAGAGAAGCTCAAGCACAGCCCTGATGTAAGACCTGCTCCATTCCAGTTTGATTGACCTTGATTGGAAGATGTTTGCTGTTTTGGTATTGTGCTAAAAGGAAATGAGAGGAAAAGCAGAAGAACAAAATAATAAACTTGCCTATAATAAGTCACAAATCAATATAATACTATTCAGAAGCCACTGGGAATAGTACTGAGTGGGATAAGCAATGGAGACATTGGATTTTATACTAACATTGTTTGTTGCCCATTCAAATATGGGTGAATTGCACTGGGGAAAGGCCTTATTTTTATGTATTTTCTTAATCAGAAATTGATTTGTTTGTTGTTCTCTTTTGCCATCATAATATTATTTTCACCCAAGGAAGAAGGAAAGGAAAAATCACATTATAAGAAGGAGAGCATATCACATTATAGTTATCAGAAATATAAAAGGAAAAATAAGCCACAATAATTTAAGCCTAGAAAAGCAGTGGGTGCAGTTGGAAAAATGTTATTTAAATGTTTTACTAATTCCACCATTTACAAATCGATTGTCCCAAAGGGAAGAAATAAGATAAAGGTTTCTAATTAGTTACCTGCTTTTTTGGACAAACAGATACCTGATTCCTGAGCCAGGCCTTGGTTTTTCTGTGTTCATCTACTAGACTGAGCTTTGTACAACATGGCAAGATAGCTGAAGCCCAGCATTAATCAACGTGAAAAAGATGCACTATAGGGATATAATTAAAATATGAATAAATGAGTTTACAATGATTGTGTGACAAAAATGAAATTCTCTTGGGAGGAGCTATCCTTATATCATATTCACAGTGTTTGTAATCTTGAGACATATTAATATTAGCACATTAATTATATAGTGACAAGTGAAACATCTTTTCTCCAGAGGTCTGTATGGAGTATGTTTTATTTGCAAAACACTATATAAAAATGCTTTCAGCATATGCAAATTGGTCCTTCTATGCATCATTTATGTATAAGTAGTTAAATGTTTAGATTAAAACCAGGAAGTAATGACACCTGGGTGGGTGGGCATCGTTATCGGATCGCCAAACCACTGGCCAAGATTGCTACCGGATCGGGCGATCCAGTCCAATCCGGGAGCATTTCACCCCTGACATTATTCCATTAATTTTTTTATATGAAGAGATTGAAAATCAGCCCCCACTTTGACAGATGGAAATGACAGGAAACTATAAACCAAAACTTTAACAGAACTCATACAAATACAACTTCTTTCAAGTGATTTTAAAAATGTAGGTGTCTCACAATATTACTCCTCCTCCTCCTCCTCCTCCTCCTCCTCCTCCTCCTCTTCGTCCTCTATCATTATTATTATTGAAATAATCCTCTAGTCTGGCATGGCTCAAGTTATGTTATGAGAATTACAACGCAATCTACTCAAGGTATTGATGGTAGAGATAGTTGAATTTCCTTTTAAAAAGCTTTATCTTTAATCCCATCAAATAATGACATCAAACAATTTAATTTCTTATCAGATTGTCTTTGTCTCTTTTCAGGAACAGCTTCAGTAGTTTAAACACCCTACAGTAAATAGTCTTTCAAGTCTATCCAGCCTTTAACTTTTCAAAATCAATGTTCTAGTCCCCCTTAAATTTATATAAAACTTTTTTTTCATCCAAGGTAGAAGTGATGAAGTACCCTTCAGAAGGTTCTTAACAACTAGAGAATCATTAATAAGCAACTTCTTAAGTGGTTAAGAGAGGAAGTAGGCAAATCACTATCTATTCAAAGACACCCAACTGTGCCTAGGAAGGCAGTTTTTTTAAAAGTAAACAAAAAGAATATAAAGTGAATTTATGTGACTAAAATTAATATATATATATATATATTGTGGTTTCTGGTAGTTATTAGCAGAATTTCTTTTTGATGAACCTCATCACTAAATGTTGAGCCTTTAAAGAGCTGTTTATAAATGGAGAAGATTTATTTTGCTTCATTTCTTAGAGAAAATGATAAATTGGAATAAAAATTTGTGGGTTTTTTCCACTAAGGTAGCTCTTTATGGTAGTTCTTAATTGATTTTTGCTGATAGGATTGAATGATGAATTTGATTAGAGGAGGAAGAGATCTTTCTTTATTGAAATTAAGTTATTGAAGTTATTGAAGTCTATTAAGAACTACCATAAAGAGCTAGCTACCTTAGTGCAAAAAAACCACAAATTTTTATTCCAATTTATCATTTTCTCTAAGAAATGAAGCAAAATAAATCTTCCCCATTTATAAACAGCTCTTTAAAGGTTCATCATTTAGTTGTTTATCTGGACGGAGGGGGAAGTAATATTTTATACATTTTGGTCATTTTTTAATTTCCTTTTTCTATCTCTTTGCACTTTTCTTTTTAAATATATTTTTCTTTATTTCTATTACTTTTTTATCTTTATATTTGTAAGCTAGTAAAATTATTATTAAAAAAACAAGGTTGACTTTTCAGCTCTGAAAAAGCCTTACAAGAATATAAGAATTGAAAATAGCATTCTAATACCCTAATTCTAAATGGCATATCATGGGATGGTAAAATTTACCATCAAAATAGTAAAATTTCTAAATCTTTCATATTTTCAAGAACTCAGAACCAGGAACATAGTTTGAAAGAGATGTGTGCAGACCCCCTCTTGTTTCGCTCCTTTCCCAGATTATTTATGTGTACATAGATAGACAATGGTAAAGGTAAAGGCTGTCCAGTTGTGTCCGATTCTAGGGAGCGGTGCTCATCTCTTTTTCTTAGCCAAGGGAGCCAGCATTGTCCAAAAATGCTTCCATGGTCATATGGCCAGCATGACGATATACCCAGGTGCATGGAACGCTGTTACTTATCTACTGAAGTTATATTTATTTGTATGCTTTTGAATTGCTAGGTGGGCAGGAGCTGGGGCCAGTAATGGAAGCTCATCCTGTCACATGGCACTTGGGTCTCAACCTGTATTGTCAACTTTCCATCTGACAAGCCCACTATCTTAATCCCTGAGCCATCGTGCCCCTCTGCATAGATAGAAAGTAATGATTATCTATCTTGATTTTCCCCATGTCTCTCTATATTAAACTTCATATTCAAAATATGCCAGGCAATGAAATGTGCATGAAATGTTATTCCATGTACAGTTCTTGTTTCCCCCTTTGCCCCATAATTGCAAGCATCTTGGTGAAAATCAAACAAGACCATAATCACTATGTTGTTTATGATACTTCAAGTGAAATTGCCTGTCCTTTTTAATTAAGAAAGCAACTATTCCAATTTAGTGTGATAAGAATAGATTGAATCTTTCTGAAAGAGCACATAATGTACGCACTACTTAATATAGTAAATGATGGGGTTATGGCTGTGTCCCAGCTTGCACCTAACCATGGTACAATCTTTCCTTGACATCAGCTATTTCCTCCTTTGTCCCTTACAACATTGACTTCATCTTGTTCTTAGCCAATGAATGAAACAGCCTCAGTTTTATGTTAGCCATACAGTTCGTAACTAGTAGTTTTCTTCTTGCTCCAATATGTCCAAGGGCAGCTTTAAGATTACTAAAATTGGATAGGCTTTATGACCCATTATCTTGGAGGAAAATCAAGCGACTAGCAGTGACTGAGAGTAAAGGCGAGAGATGCAAGATCAAGATCAAAAATGGGGACAAGAAATTTCAGGCAGGTTATTATTTTCTCTTAACTCAAGAATAATGAATAGCACCATAATGTAATACTGGGAAAAGGCTGGGAAAAATTTGCTTTTCTGCACATGGAATTTTCTTTTTCTAGACTGAAATATAACATCACTGATACAAGAAATATGCTAGTATTTAAAGTAACACATGCACATGCACTTATACATACACTGACATGGAAACCATAAAACCCTAGATTTAATCATAGGAAGGAGGTCTATTAACAAGCATGGAGAAATTTGCCTACTACCACTTTTTGCGAGTTATTGGATTAATTCACAAAGGATATTTATTTGAAAGTAAATGATTGTTGGCTAAAAATTGAACAAAACTTGTGCAGATTAAAATAAGTGAAATGTAAATATTTTATCCTGAATTTAATTATCTTTGCCAACTTTATACTAAGTTATTTTAACTCAGTTTCACTACTACTCCATGATCTTTTAAGGTAAATATGCAGGAAGCTGTCTTTCAGGTGCTTCTGCCAGAAGAATCAAGAAATGCATTACAATTGACTTCCGGTTTGCTGTTTGTCCCCGCCGGACGCTCCTTCAGGATCGTCGAACCCACTGCCTGTAAGAGCCGCCTTTTTCAGCGGAATGGCGGCTCGAAAAAACTCCGTTTCCATTAGGAAACGGAGATAGAGCTGGCTGGGGTGGGTAGAGTCCTCTGCCTAATCCCAAAAGTTTTTTATTTACTTTTGGGAGGGAGCGGAAGAGACTCCCCGTATCCCCAGCCGATGCTCCGGGCTCTGGGAGATCTCTGCTACACGCAGAGCTAGGGGGCAAAAGCAAGCCTGCAAATCTGTTAAATTAATTAAAGAAGACGTGAGCTGGACCTCTGATCCTGAAGCGCAAGTATTCTTCTTATTTTAGAAAAGTTATTGAAGTTGTTTAAGAAGTGAAAGGAAAAAAGATTTTTAAAATGGCAATTGCTGCTGTGACTGCTGCGGCTTGAAGAGAGGCTGAAGGGGAAAGTCCTTCCGTTTTCTATTACAAAGTAGCGGAGTGAATACTTCTGGCTGTAATTGAAGGCAAAACCTCACTCTCACTCTTGTTTTTTTTCCTTTTTTTTTCCTGGGGATTTGATATTGATCTTGGTTGGAAAAAAGCTTTTTTTTTTCTCTTTTCCAGTAAATCTTGTCTGTGTGGAAAAATGGCACTGAGACTTATAAAGTTAGACAAACAGGCAGTGGGGGGGGATTCCCCCATTAACAAATTACATCAACAAGTTCTAACTCTCCAGTCTCAGAAACCTGACTTTAATATAATAGAATTTCTTCTTGAGGAGATTGTAAGAAGGGATGAGATTGTGAATCAGCAACTTGAAAAATTTAAGCTGGAAATTAAAGAAATTGGTGAATTGGTGAAATCTAAGTTTGACTTTTTGGATCGAAAGATTTTAAAAACAGCTAATGGTTTAGCAGACTTTGTGATTCAGTTGGATGCAAATACCAAATTATTAGAGTCTAAAATGAAAGAAACTGAGGAGAATTTGGATGACAAGATCCAAAAAATTAAAAAGGATTTGGCAAACATTCAGGATAATAGTTCAGAAGACAAACCTAAAATGGAGGTTGACCAAAAGATTGGTAATGAAGAAAATGTACAACGGAGGATTGAAAGAGAAGTTTTAATGATTCAATATAATTTTACAGAATATGCAATTAGACTGAGAGGTCTGCAGGAAAATGACAGAGATGATTTAAGGAAGATATCTTCTGAAATTCTGGCTGGGATTTTAAAGGTTCAACCTGATGAAGTGTTTTGCAGGATTGACAGAATTTATAGAATAAACTCCTGGTTGGCAAAACAAAGGCAATTGCCTAGAGATGTGGTGATTTATTTTACTGATAAAGGAATAAGAAATGATATTGTGCAGAACTCTTTTAGTTCTACTTTGCAATTTCGTGGAAGAAAGATTTGGATTTTTAAGGAGCTCCCGCCCAAGATGTTAATGGAGAGGAAGAAATTTGGTTTTCTAGTGTCTGAGTTAAAAAAAAGAAATATCCTATTTAGGTGGGATGTTCCAGTTGGTTTAATATTCAGACACCAAGGAGTAAGATACCAACTGAACACTGTTGAAAAAGCGGAAGAATTTTATCAAAAAATCTTAAAAAAGAATTTAACATCTTTAGGCATAATACAGGACAAACAAAAGGAGTTGGAAACAAAGGGAAAATATCAAATTATAGAGGCTGTGGTAGATAAATTGTCTTCGGACTCCCTGGATACCCCAGCTGGACTGTCTATAAATATGAGAGCAGTGTCATCTGATTCCAATGTGATGAATTATCAAGTTACAGACAAGTGCGTAAATCAACCAGTTGATATACAAGTGATGGAAAAGAAATACGAGATAATAAAACAAAACCAACAAGATCAACTAGCTGATACACAATTTGTAGGAAGGAAACCAGGATGGAAATTCAACCCGCAAAAGAAAAAGAAAAGAAACAGATCTCATAGAAATAGTAGTTTCTAAACTAAGCAACAGCGAAGCCAGGGACTTTAAAAAAATGAATGAATATGTGAAAATAGTGGAGGCGAAATATTGTTTAATACTATCTTGAGGATAGTGGCAGACCTCTGCAATGCCGTGATTTTGGGATGTGAAAAGAGCCTTACATTGTTGGATTTGAATTATCTATTTTGGATTTCTTTTACCGATAAATATATTATAACTATTTCGAGTTACAAGGCAAGAGAGTCATGCTGGGGCATGCAGAAGATCTGGCTGTTACCCACTAGGATGATGGGAATTAATAATCCTGATGAAAACCACAATTACAACTATATGGAATATAATCATAATGTCACTCGGGTGGTTGTTTTTACTTTTATATATATATGAGGATATTCATTACTGATGGGGGCAGATGATGACTGAAGATTTTGAACAAACTGTTGCACCAGGACGCTATGTTACCCAATTATGGATGATGGACTCAACAATCCAGTGGAAAGACGTCAAAGAAGATATTATATGGATTATAAATTTAAAGTTATTGTCTTTTTTTCTTTTTATAAAATGGAATGTATACATAGATATATGTATATTTTAGCAGAGTGGGCAGTGGTTCATATTTAGAATTGTAGTGCATGGTAATTTTGCGGGAAACTGGGTTGAAATAGGTTAGTTTACTGATTGATTAGTTTAAGAAAAAGGATTTTTAAGTCATATATTTAGGGGAGTGGAGGAATTGGATAGAATTGAATAAATGTTAAATTTGGATGTGGGGAGAAGGCTGCTTTGAAATGTTATATTAATATATATAAAAGATTAAATGTTATGTTGTTGTAATAATATACTATAAGTTTGGGGGAGGAGAAAAAGGGCAGATTATTGCGAAAATGGGGGTTATAAGAATATTATGCTAAGGGTCAGTATTTTGAGGAGGGAGTAAGGGAATGGTAAAATATTATGTAATTAGTTATGAATTAGCTTAATGTTGTGAAGAAGTCACAGGGGGGGATGGGTGGTGAGGGGGGGTTAGGGAAGACGGGGGAAAAAGGGGGAAAAACTTGTATTTGAAAACTTTTTCAATAAAAAAAAAAAGAAATGCATTACAATTGGAAATAAAGAATTTTACTCTCATTTACCTTAATTATAATCCTAAAAGTTTTAAGAAATGAAACTTTTTAAGAAATGAAAAGGAGAAGTAACTCAGAGCTGATGCAACATCCACATAGTTTAAAAGGAGAGCTCTCAACAAAAAAGAGTAAGTCAGAGTAGCTAACTCCTCCTCCTTTAACCTGTCTGATTAAACAGGTTCAAATTAGATTAATGTTTGGATGGGAGATCACCAGGAAATCCCAGGCTTGTAGGATTAAGATGTTGAAAAAACATTGTAGAAGACAAACATTTTCAATGCATTTTTTGCAAGCATGTCCATGTTATCACTACAGCTAAACATTAATTAGCATCTCCATTTATTACTGAGACCAATGCATATTGACACATATGCAATTTCTTTGAAAGAAATTGTTTTCTTTGATTGTGTAAGTTCAGATATACAGTTTACACAACCAGAAACAGTAAAACTGCTTCAACAATGGATGTGGTGGAGATATTTACAGCCGAGATTTAGATAAGATACTATTGGGAAAGCTTCCGCTAAAAATCTTAAGGGAAAGTTTTATTATTAAGAACCAAACGAAGATATTTGATACCGGATCAAGTATCTACATTTGATTGTGCTCTATATTAAAAATGCAAATAGTGCACCAAGTTAAAGTAAAAAGCCTGGTGGGCTAACTTCACAGAAAAAAAATGTTTTTTTAATTTACAAGTTTGAACTGAAAACTTTGGTAAAAAAAAAAACTTGATAATGGACTGGAATCTAAGTCTACGGTGATAAATTTAAAGAAGGAGCAGTTTGCCTGGAAAGCAGAAGACCTGTTGCTGATATTTGAAAGAGATTTGAATTTTACAGATTTAGAATTGGCAGATTCAATGAGAGATGAACTGGACTCTCTTAAGGAGAGGGACATCATACCCAATTGGTAAACAATTTGGAATAGACTTTCCTGGGAAGATGGATCAATTTTTGAAAACTGATTTATTGTAACTAACCAGACAACAACTGACAAGAAAGTTTAAAGCTTGGTTCACAGTGAGACTGCTTCAACAATGGATGTGGTGGAGATATTTATAGCAGGGGTTTTGGATATTGGAAGATGAGATATTCTTGGGAAAGCTTCCACTAAAAATCTTAAAGGCAAGTTTTATTATTAAGAATTAAACGAAGATATTTGATCCCAGATAGATCAGAGATTATGATTGAAGCTGCTGTAGAGTTTCTATGGGTTAAATACAATGACAGATTGTTAACAGAGGGCTTTTAAGTTTAACTTTGTTGTTGATTTACCTATTACCTATTTTGTTTTTACATATAGTAGATAGATGACAGGCTAAGGTGGTTGTAAATAGATGTAGAAGTCCATAGATTGTGGGCCTGCTTTGCAAGAGGAAGAAACGAATATTGTTCCAATGTATTTATCAATAATCAACCGGGGGGGGGGAGGCTCATAATATCTGCATATGTGTTTTTGTTTGTTGTCTTTTCTTAATGCACATTTTTAATGTTCTGTCCATTTTCAAGTTTTTTTGTTGTTATTTTTTTTTATTTGAATTTGTATTTTAACTTTTTGAACAAAATATTTTTTTTAAAAAAAGTTGATGCATACTTTTTGTTTGGTACAATTTTTCTCCTTGTCTGAACACAATTGGTTCAGTGTTAGTAAACTGCATTTGCTTTATTTTTTTCTAACGTTAATAGTTTATACTGGATGTTTTAAAAATGAAAAGGAAAAATAGGCTTCAAATGTAGGCATTTAGCTATGCATAAATAATCAGAAATTGAATTTATACTGGATTGTTTTGCACTGCCGTCCTTTGCATGTTTATGTTAGGTTTGGTAAGATATTGAAAAGTACATGTGAATTTACATTAAACTGCTATCACAAAGTAATAGGATGTTATCCCATTTTATTTCCCATTTAATACTTTCCAGCTGTGTTGGACTACAATTCTTGAAATTTGATTCAAAACAGCTAAAGGCTATGCTGTTCAAATTTTTTGTTATTCGAACACATTTCAGGCTGATAGCAGCTGATCTAAAGGGTGGTGAAGATGAATAAAATAGCAATGGAATTAACAGATTTTATTAAAAGATAAATAAAATTACAAAATGTTTTGTAAAGTAATGTGATACTAAAGAAAATAGAATATATTATAAAAGTATGCTTTTGAACAAGAGCATGATAAAGTAGATTACATGGATTATGGAGTGAATACATTTTGCAGGGTAAGTGAGAGTTTGTTTATGTCTTCCTCAACTTAGCTTCCAGAATGTTCACAATCTTCTGCCAGCATGGTCTTTAGGAAATCCAGAGGGCTGACTCATAAGTAGTATATAGGAAAAAGAAAATCCCAATACTTTAGACCAGCTGGCACAACAAACATTATCCCAAATTAGTGAACATATCAGTTATTTCAAACAGGAAGCAAGATTCTTGGGTTGGGTGAAGATCAATGCTCTTGTGCACTCTTCTTCCGAATTAAATTTGAAGCACTTGTTGTTAGTTACAATGTATTACTTTTCATTATAATTTTTTTTTTTTTGAAAGTTATCTGAAGAAGCTGTGGGGCATTCAAGGAAGATTCTTTTTTTTATTATTATTATTATTTTAATTTGATTTATATGCCGCCCTTCTCCGGAGACTCAGGGTGGCTTACAATGCATTAAGCAATAGCCTTCATACTTTTGTATATTTTATACAAAGTTAGTTTATTGCCCCCACAATCTGGGTCCTCATTTTACCTACCTTAGAAAGGATGGAAGGCTGAGTCAACCTTGAGCTTGGTGAGATTTGAACTTGCAGTAATTGCAGGCAGCTGGTGTTAATAACAGTGCTTTAGTCTGCTGCGCCACCAGGGCTCTAATTCTAATTAGATTCTAATAACTATCAAAGAATTATGATAGCATTTTGTCATTCTTCTTTTCCGTCCCCATGAATTTATCTAAGGGAAGTCATAAAAACATTCTACAGTGCTCAAAACTTGCATTTCAATTTCTTTGAGAATATTTTATTTTGCTGCAGATTCAGGCCTCTACTGAAATTAATATGATTATTAGATCTACCGTTTCTTCATGGTGTCTTTTTCCCTCCCTTAACTTGAAAATACTTAGAGTTTCTCAATATACACTGCTGGTAGAAGGTTTAAGTTCCTCTTAATTGCCCTTATAAAGGTCAGGAACACGGACTATGTTTCCAGAAAGAGCTGCTGAGCCCTCTTAAGAAGACATGAAATAGCAACCCAGCAGTCTTGTGGATTAATGAGTTTATATGCAGCAACTTCAAATGAGTAAAATTATGTGTCCGCTTGCACTACTTAATTATTACACAATGCAGCAAGTTTTCTTTATATTCTGTGCTCTTTGCTGCCTAGCAGATTGCATACAAAATTGGACAAAAATACAGGTGTTCTGGATTCCTGTGGGTAAAGTAGAGAACCTGCTTTTGTTCTTGATTATTGGGTGTTGTTACTAATTTTTGATCATTCTATGAAAGGCTGCTGATGGGTAACATGGGTAAATGTAACTAACTTAATTGTTGTTACAAAAATAGAAAATGTTGTAAACATACTGTGAGTCCCTTTACGGAGCCCATACACACCTTGAAGGAGATACTTTTATCTAAAATAATTCAGATATGCCAGATATCTTCAGCTTTCTTTTTTCTCCATCTCGTTTTTCCCATCAGTAGCCCAGACATTTTTTTGTCCTTAGGCTTTTCATAGTTTTCTTCTGAAATGATCATATAGCCTTGGTGGCGCAGCGGACTAAAGTGCTGTTAAAGTAGCACTTAGCTGCCAGCTGCCTGCAATTACTGCAAGTTCAAATCTCACCAGGCTCAAGGTTGACTCAGCCTTCCATCCTTCTGAGGTAGGTAAAATGAGGACCCGGATTGTGGGGGCAATAAACTGACTTTGTATAAAAAGAACACTGCTTAGGCAGGGCCGAAAGCCCTACTAAGCAGGTATATACAAAAGTATGAAGGCTATTGCTTAACACATTGTAAGCCGCCCTGAGTCTCCGGAAAAGGGTGGCATATAAAATCGAACCAATAAATAAATAAATAAACAATAAATAAATATATTGCAATGATTGCAACTTAATCTTTAGAACAAATACAAGGCAAAAAAAGAATCACATTGTACACTATAAGTGGTAATCAATTGACTTATAAGTACATGTCAAAGTTGATTATCATGGTCTGATTTATCTAAATTGCTCTATTAGATATCCTGTCAGCTATCTCTACAGCCTTTCCTACACCTTATTTGTTTTATATGTAAATCTATTTTTTATATGTAAAACTCATTTCTTTAATTAATTTTTAGTGATCAGCAAAGATAGATTTTACATTAGCTTGTACTCAGGCAAAAAAAAATCCTTCTAGATTTTGCTGTATTTATGAAATTAGGAAAGGAATTTGCCAACAAAGATTCCATAAAGGAGTTTACAAGATTTGTTTTGCTAGATGTATGCAGAATTTGAAATTATGAGGGACTGTGCAAAGACTTAGCATTTTTTACCCATGTATAATAATTTGAAGTGTCTAAAGTAGGCTGAGTTTGGGATATGTTTAATTAAAATTGTATTTTGAATTACCCAGTTTTGTCACCCTTGTTTTTGAAAAACAGTAGACTTTAGAAAGTGAATATGTTGGATTCTAAAAACAAGGTTTTGTGATTTCCATACATATGCAATCTATGCCAAAGGGCATCATAAGTATGATACTTAAGTTAGAAATATATGGATTTAATTGACCAGGTCTTGATCCATAGAAAGTTAATTAATGGAGTTATTAAAAATCTATTGTACATTAAGTTTGATTCAACCATTATATTGATAGTGCACTAAATTCCACCTGCACATTTTAGCATTTAGATTAGTTTCAGCTAATTGCAGGAAGTGAAAAGAATGGTCTTATCGCATATACAGAAGTCACCAGCACTAATTGATCATTATGTCCTCTTCTATCACTGGAGGTTTTTAAGAAGAGATTGGACAGCCATTTGTCTGAAATGGTATAGGGTCTCTTGCTTGAGCAGGGGGTTGGACTAGAAGACCTCCAAGGTGCCTTCCAACTCCATTATTCTGTTATTCTCATCCCATCAGCATAGAAACTCATTTGAAAATGAAAGCTATGGGGACACCCCTGTTAATTGTTGCAAACCCTAAGTACTTTCAGCCAGGCTATGTGAGTTTCAAACTGTCCTTTACTTTGGGTCCTGGGGAATGTAAAGTAATATGAACAAATGTAGTCAGCAATTGTTGAATGTGGGGGCACTGCAGGTGTTATTTAGCAAAATTGAATTGATTGGTTTTTATTGGCAAAGAGTCATTTTTGGGAAGCAATGATAAGAACACCATGTACTTCTATGAGTTTGGCTCTGCTTTGCAAGGTTATTATCCAAGAGTTTTAATCACATGCTGTCAAAAACATAACGGAAATGTCTAGTGTCTTAAGCAATGTTTAATATGATGTCAGCGGTCAGTCACTTAAGATCAAAATAAATACTGTGCTTTATATTGGATTCTTCATCCTTCTGAGCTTATTTTATGACCATGTGCATTTAAATCAAAAGTTACCATTTATCTCATCCTTATTCTTAGGTCTACAAGAATGTTGCATACTGATTGTATTTTTGTGTGTGTGTGTGTGTGTGTGTGAGAGAGAGAGAGAGTGTGTGTTTCTCCCAAAGTTTTTTTTAATTTGCTCCTTTATATAGGAGTAGTTAATGTGTATACCTACTAAAATCTGCTAATGGAAAGTAAAGTATAATAGAAAGCAAGAAATTTATACTGTTTTTCTAGTGTAGAATTAGCCAAAACATACCCCTTGTATGTGTGAACCAATTCATATGGCTGACTGAATGTTACTGCTTCTATTTATCTGTTATCTTTGGAAGAGTTGAATTGTGTGCAAAGATTGCTCTGATGATACTGTGGAGTGACAGAAGTTAGATGACCTATAGTAATAATAATAGAAAATGCTGTATCTTGGTAAGAATCACTTTAGAGCTTCAGTTCAAGGCAAAAATATGAAACAAAAATACACTATAAACTTGGTTGTACTACCGGTATACATATTTTTAGGCTAATATACAGTGAAATAAATATGCAGTGCTATCTCTGGAATGTAGGTTTAAATTCAGATTGAATGCTATTCTTTATTGCTAGGCTCAATCGCAAACAATACCATTTTGTGCCTTAAGAGACATATAAACATACACACAGATGTACACATATATCAAATAAAAATGTATTTAATTTGGAAAAAATACTTCACCACTTCCTGTCTCTCTGCTAAATACACTGAAATTTTAAATAGTACCTCAATTATATTTTCCTTTAAAATGGAGACTGCATAGCTATGCAAGCCAATTATATTTCAATAATTAAACTAGTTAGCTGGTTTTCCTCCTGTTGAAAGAACATTTGAACACAGACTTCAATGGATAATTAGAACTGCAGAAAAAACAATTGATACCAACCTGCCTTCCTATGAGGACCTGTATACTGCATGAGTCAAAAAGAGGGCTGTGAAAATATCTACAGACCCCTCACATCCTGGACATAAATTGTTTCAACTTCTACCCTCAAAATGATGCTATAGGGCATTGCACACCAGAACAACTAGACACAAGGACAGATTTTCCCCAAACGCCATCACTCTGCTAAACAAATAATTCCCACAACACTGTCAAATCATTTACTAAGACTGTATTACTATTATTCTTCTCATCCTTCCTAGTACCTATCTCTTGCCACTTATGGCTATAACCATGTTGCTTGTATCTTTACGATTTATATTGTTTTATTTGTTTCCTAGTATCATTTGATTGCTTATTAGTATCCTATGACTATCACTAAGTGTTGTATCTTATGATTCTTGATGAATATATTTTATTATTTCTTTATGTATACTGAGAGCATATGCACCAAGACAAATTCCTTGTGTGTCCAATCACACAAGGAATTCTATTCTATTCTGTCCTGTCCTGTCCTGTCCTATCCTATTCTGTTTTTGCAGACTGATAAAGGATATGCAATTTGCTTCTATATCACCTTCATGGAGGTTATCTGTGCTTTGGTGATATATATTGTAAATATTTTAATTGTTCTTGTTTTTATCTTTTTACTGTTTGTAAGCCACCCAGAGTTGCCTTATTAGTGAGATAAGAAAGAAAGAAAGAAAGAAAGAAAGGAAGGAAGGAAGGAAGGAAGGAAGAAAGAAAGAAAGAAAACCTTGGGGAATTTTTCTCCCCAGGAACATATGGTTTCTAATAACCTAAGAGAAAATTATGCTCAATGATTCCCAAAGCTTTTAAGGGTTCAAACCCTGTACTTTTTATATATTCATTCTCCATAATTATTTATGTTTTAGAGCTAAAAATTGCTATCTTCACAATGAGTTAGACAATAATAGAATTCATGACTGAAACCTACTGAACTTCCAGGTATTTAAAAGTTGTAAATCTACAATTCTTTTATATTGTATTATTAATTTATTTAGCTGCTGAAAAAAATAATAAAATGTGCATATTTGGAAAAACATTTTATATGAAATGTTCATATAATATAATGAATTTTCATGGCTTTTTAAACCACCCATAAGGTGGAAACAGAATGGAATAGATCTCTGAGTTGAACATATTAAAAATGGTATGATTAGAAAAAAAACTCTCCTCAAATTAACCCTAGTATAGTAGTATATTGTGGAGGTTTTGATGGTGCAGTGGTTAGAATGCAGTATTGGAGGCAAACACTGCCCACAGCCCAAAGAGTTAGACTCAAGGGTGACTCAGCCTTCCGTCCTTCCAAGGTTGGTAAAATGAGGACCCAGGTTGCTAAGGGCAATATGCTAACTCTACAAACTGCTTAGAGAGGGCTATAAAGCACCACGGAGTTATATACAAGTCTTAGTACTATTGCTATTTTGGATATTAAATGGCATGATATTGCAAACTCACATGTTAATGGATACAGCACCAGAATGTGGGAAGCTAATACATTTTTAAAATTGCTCTAAATGCACAGTGTTATCTTCTCAAATCAAAGAGGCTGTTGATTAGGATATTGTCATCCAAGACACCTATTTTGGTGCATTAACATTGATTAAATTAGCCTTGATGCACTGAGAATTGCTATTCCCAATTTACAGATGTGGAAAATGAGTGACAGAGAGGTTAAATGGCTTATTTGGGATAATAAAAATTTAGCATCATGTTTTCTCTCTAACTAAAATCTATCAGCTTGATTATTTTTTTCTGGAATATGGACAGAAGGGGGAGGGGAAGGAAGGAGGGAGGGAGGGAGGGAGGGAGGAAGGAAGGAAGGAAGGAAGGAAGGAAGGAAGGAAGGAAGGAAGGAAGGAAGGAAGGAAGGAAGGAAATACATGATGCTTTATGAACAGAGTTTTCTTTTCTATGAAGTATTAGACCAAAAGTTTAATAGTCACTCCTATGCATTACATAAATTTGTACCGATTAAGCAACATTATCCTCTCTCAATCTTTCCTGGAAAAATAACAGCCTTCTTGCAGCTGATGTCAGCAGAAATTCTGCATTATACTTCTTATTACTTCTCTCAACTGATGGGATGATGGACATTATAATTCAACATTTTGAAGAAACATCAAATGAGAGAAGGTAGCTTTGCTACTCCTTATTTCCCCTCCCCCATTTTTTCTTAACTTATTTTTTCAATTTCAGCCTATAACGTAACTTCATGTTACTCAGTTTCCTCTCAGTGTTTCAATATACTTCTATTTTTAGCCTACCTGTCTGATTTGTTGCCTTTGACTATTAATTACTTATTTTTCTCCTGGGACTCTATTTTCTTTGCTTTTGTTTCTGCCTTCTTGATAACTCTTTCATAATCTCTTTGATGACATTTTAGACTACTTAATTGTTTTGTGCAGATCATAAACTACAATTTATGAAGTTATGCTAAGAGCATAATTGTTTTACATAAAAAAATTGATCATGAAAATATAAATGTTTACACACATTTTTAAAAAAATCATAGGTACAAAAGAAAGTGAAGAGTGATCCTTTCATCTCCACATTTCTTCCACCCTTCAAAGTGGTGGGTAAATTCTTCAAAATGTGGTTAAGATGATTCAGTTAACTTGGAAAACCTTGTGTGTTTTGTGTATGCAATTGATGCTGCTCCTGGGTGAGAACAGTGGCAGTGACGAGGGGTTTAAGCCTCTGGAATACTGGAAATTGACAGTTTTCACTGCAAATTCAAGAGATAAATTTAGTCTCTTTGATTGGTAGTAAGCTATCAAGTATTCCTAACACTTCCCTGCTTTGATATTGGGCTGCACACACACAATTTTTAAAAATTAAGTGTTGTAATTTTATTAAAGTATGCACTGAAATGAATCAACATGAGGAAAAGGGTCTGTATCTATAGAACTTGGAGTGCAATTACAAAACAGGTGGGGGATAGAAGATATGATAGATAATAAGCAGGTTGTTATATCAGAATAGAAGTTTAAGAGTGGTGGTTTTCTCAGCTCTCAGACCTTAGAGAATGGTTCCGAATCTGGTGTTCTGTATGCTATATGGGTTCAAGATTTGTTTCAGGTTGGAAAAACTGACCTGTTTTGTCTAAAGAAGGGATGGGGAATGATGGCCCTTTTATGACTTGTGGACTTCAACTCGAAGAATTCTTGAGCCAGCCATGTAGTTGAAGTCTGCTAATAATAAAGGACTCATCATTCCCCACCTTTGGTAAAGGAAACCTGGTGAGAAGAGGCAGATTAGCCAGTATGTGCCCAGGTTCTACTGATTATAATTTCTTAATAGAGTAAGACAGAAAAAAGTGGTCTGAACATGATGTGGCTATGATCCCTTAGAATAATATCTTAGTAATCAAAATAGGAGTGAGAGAAAACTATTTCATGTTTAGTATATGTACTTAATCTTAGAACCAATGGAAGACTAGAAAATCCATTTAGTGCAATGCTTCCCTATTATCTAATGGAATCTTTCTCTGAATTCTGACAGTATAAAAAAGTCATCAGATTCATGGTACCCAGCAGGGGTGGTTTCTAAATTTTTTTACTACCGGTTCTGTGGGCGTGGCTTATTTTGTGGGCGTGGCTTGATGGTCATGTGACAATTATTTAGGATTTAGCAGAGGTACTGGTCTACCAGGCTTTTAACTGCTTGCAGAGCTGTACCGATCTACCCATTTATTTTTTGCAGGCACTGATCTACTCATGTATTTTTGCAGGCACTGGTCTACTCATTTGTTTTCTTTTAACACCGATCAGCTGTAGGGCGGCCCTTTGAAGCCCCACGGCAAGAGTTTAAACAGTTTTTTTTCCCTCTAGCCATCAACTGGGACTCAGGAGGCAGCAATAGATTGGGGATGGGGCCAAATAAAAGGTAAGAATAATGCGGGGGTGGGTGGGTGGGGGGGGGCAGAACTGGTTCGGTGACATCATATTGTCACCGCTACCAGCTCAGGAGAACCGGGCCGAACCGGGAAGAACCCACAACTGGTGCCCAGGGATTTCAATACCTACTTTG
This sequence comes from Pantherophis guttatus, assembly GCF_059756535.1. NCBI lineage: Eukaryota > Metazoa > Chordata > Lepidosauria > Squamata > Colubridae > Pantherophis > Pantherophis guttatus. Next base: position 34,077,378 of record NC_142069.1, read on the forward strand.
AGGTCAGTTTATCTGGAGCAGCTCAGGGATCTATAGTAGCAAACTATGGGTGCATACCTGTTGATCACAGGGCCAAAACTTCATGCAAGTCACATAATCAATTGATATTTTCTTTGTATCAGGGAGATATTCTATTCTCCACTATTATGGATAGTTCACTAATGATTAATGCTAGATTAGTGATAACACTTTGCTTCACTGGATTTAAGAGTATTGTGATCTGCCTGAAAAGTTACAGGATCCAGCTGGGTTCTTATACACATTGAAAGTGTTTGGAGAAGATTCTGTTAGTGCATCTCTTAATGTCCTGGTTGAATTATTATTTCTAAGATCTTTCTGTCTTCCTCCTTGGAAGAAGGTCCCATGTTACATGGTTGAACTGATGGAATGGAAGCAGCAAGGGTAATATGCATTTAGAATAAGATCCATACAATGGTTGGAGTGAAAAATACTGTAATCCACCAAGCTGTGGGTCTGAATCCTGATTGGAAAAGATCCAGTTATTAGATAGTATGGAGGTGTCTAATAATTTTTCTTGCATAGTTAACTTGGATCAGTTTCAATTTCTAAGTAAGCTGCTTGGACGATGTATACAGGGTGCTTGAAGCAATATGCTCCTCCAGTTGTCCTCTGGATGCTTGCCCATGTTGGCTTCTAACTTCCAGCTGGAAGGTTATTAGAGATGACTTTGCTAAACGTTATAAATGCCTCTCTAAGAGAGGGTAGAAAATTTCCTAGTTTATATAAGGCAAGTATCCTTCAAAGCTGGACGGCTTAGAGGTAAGGGAAAGATTGAACTGCTGTCAAGAGTAGTAGCTTCTTAAGCACAGATGATCCTAGCAGAATTATCTTTACCAATTTCTGACTTTAGTATGGGTTACATGGTTGAAATTTCTTTGATTAGTCTAATGGATAATTTTTGGAGATTAATATAAAGGGTTTGAGTCTGTTGGTTCTTCTTGACATCTCAGTGTCATTCAGTGCTGCCAGCAATGGTATGCTATTGAATCACCCAATTCATTTAGGAATAGAAAGCACAGTTCTGGAATCATTTTATTTGTACTTCTCAGGCAGTTTTCAAATAGTGTCATTTAAAGACAATTCCTCCTTGAAATAAGAGCTATTATAGGCCATTCCCTAGGTCAGGAGTCTCCAACCTTGGCAACTTTAAGACTTGTGGACGAGTTGAAGTCCACAAGTCTCAAAATTGCCAAGGTTGGAGACCCCTGTCCTAGGTCGCTATTCTGTCTCCAGTGCTTTTGAACATTTGTATGAGGCTACAGGGAGAGATCCCCAGGAGATTTGTAGCTAGATATTCTCAATACATGATAACATCCAGATCTATTTCTTTGCAATTTTAGTGTGGCTTCCCTATATATCTATTTTAAATCAGTAATAGGCTGGATAGGAATAATACACTGAAACTGAATCCAGGCAAAACAATGGTGCTTATTGTTACAGATCATAACCCCAATAATGATGTCTAAGCAAATTATGATATTGTGAAAGTTTTGACACATATGCAGTGATATCATCATACAAATACTATCTTGTTTTACTTTTAGAAATTTGAATTGATAAAAAAACTCAACAACCAAGTTGATCTTGAAAAGAATGAAAAGAGACTATTACAGCTATGCATTGGTTGACAGTTTGTTTTAATACAAATATAATGTGCTGGCTATTACTTTTAAAGTCCTGCATGGCTTAGACTCTAAACTGTTTGAACGTCTCTTTTTATATGAACCTCCATGCTTGAGATTATCTAAAGAAGTTTGCCAACAGTGGCTGCAAGCTCTACTGGCAGGTGGCCTCTTTTGTCATGACAAGTTATGGGAATGCTTTTCCTGCAAATCTGAAAGTCTCACATCTGTAGTAGGCTTTAAAATACAGGTTTTTGAGTAGGCTTTTAACTCTTGTTTAATTATGAACTTTATTAATATTAGTTTTTCTGGCTTTATATTTTAACCGTTTTAGTGTTCTGATTTTTAATTTGGTTTTATAGTAAACTGCCAAGATTGTGCCATATTAGGGGTCCCGAACCTCCAGGTGAGCACTCTCATGCACGCAGCTACTTGCGTGAGCAGCTGGCACATGTGCCTGCTACTTCCATGGAAACACTCCTCTCCCCACCACCACCGGTGATGGCAGGTTGAGGACCACTCTGTTATTTTGTATAAAGTTCAAATAATAATTTCAAGTGCACTGTATAACACTTATATATTTTTATTCACGGAATAGTAGTTATTTGTGTACTGTATGAGATAAAGATCCTACCATTTCAATTCATGTGTCCTTCCCTCAGAAGCAAAGTTCTCTGTGTAAACAAACTATGCTGTTGAGTGATTAGAAAGTGCCTATTTCTTTCATCAGTCTGAACTGAAAATCCCCCAAAGTATGATTGTATCCTACTAGCCTTTTGAGTAACATGCGGAGTTTACAACTTCATGTTTCGTTTTGTTTCTTTAAATTTAATGGAAGAGATTGTTTAACTTGCATTGGATCTCTTTTGCATCTTTCTTTCTTTTCATATAGGATCTTGATTAAGGTGTTCCTCAGATTGTGACAGAGTTGAATCCCCACAGCTACAGAAGTATCTCATTGCTTGAGAACCAAATACTGTGTAATCTCAGGTTTATTTACCCCACCCTCACCCCCTGCCCCACCTTAATACAATAGGAAAAACTGTGGTACTTTCAATCTAGAGTTTTGTAAATCACATGCTGATAATGGTTTTTTTATTAGTTTATTTCTATCCTGTTTTTATTATTTTTACAAATAATTCAAGACAGTGAATTATCTTGAATTATCTATCTATTCAATAGATCTTCCTCATCCTGTTTTCCCCACAACAACCCTGTGAGATGGGTTGGGCAGAAAGAGAGTTACTCACCCAACGTCACCTTTAATGTACAAGGCAGGATTTAAACTCATGATCTCCTTCTTTCTAGCCTTAACCACTAGACCAAACTGGCTCTCAGTTTGATGAGAGGTGATGGAATGGATACATTTAATTATGTGTTAATTTAGAATTATTTGTATGCTCCTTTGGTATTTTAGTATATTAATCATAAAAACACAGGACATACTGGTACTTAACATATAGAATTGATTACCACAAGACATGTTAATGGCGACTGATGTTGGGAGCTTAAATAAATTCATGAAAAACCAATCTATGAAGGACTATTAATGTTGAAGCCTCAGTGTTCCCACTGTGTTGGGGGCTGAATTTCAGAAAGAAAGAAAAAAAAAACCCAATTGTAGTGGAATCATGGTGGAAGAAGGTTATGTCTCTGTTTTCTGCTTTCATGCTCCCCTGAAAATCCACAGTAGTTGACTATTGCAAGAAACAGAATCCTGGATTAAGATTTGCCTTGGCTTGATTCAGCAGGGCTGTTATTATGTTCTTATTATTTTCTTAATTACATTTCTAAATATGGCATTTTAAGTAAATAAAAGTGAAAATGTATTTATTTGATTTTATTCCTTCTTTCTTCCAAGAGCATAGGGAGCAGGCATTGCAGTTTCTGCAATTTTCCCCACAACAGCATTATTTGAGATAAATTGGGTGAAGAGAGAATGACAGGCCCAAAGTTACTCAGTGAATTTCCATAATTAAAGGTGGACTTGGATCTGGGTCTCTTTGAACCTAGTCCAAAATGTTAATCACTACGCTACATTGGCTCTTGTATTTCTTTAGCATCACTTTTCAACAACCAGGCTTTCTGGTCAATGTTTTATGGTTCTTGTGTCAATAAATGATTTCAGAATAGCCCAGAAACATTTTTGAACTTAAATTGTGCCATGGCCTCATAGAATGCACAATACAGTTAAAACAAGTGTCCTGTACAGTCACTACAGTCATTTCTAGTCAGTAAAAGTGTTAATGCTGTTTGCCAGGCCATCATATAGACTAGAAAGATCTCCTGCTAAAAATATGTTTTAAAAAATTGAGTGAGAACAGAGAAAGCTCAGCCTCAGCCAAAAAAATTGCTCTCTCTCTCTCTCTCTCTCTCTCTCTCTCTCTCTCTCTCTCTCTCTCTCTCTATATATATATATATATATATATATATATATATATATATATATATATATATATTCTGAGGTTTTCGCGGGTGTTTGTATGTAGGTCTTTGATTATTCGGGTTTTCTCCTGCGTAAAATTGGAGGTGTCTTGGCAACGTTTTGACGAAGGCAACGTTTCGACGCTTCTAGGAGCAAATTGCTCCTAGAAGCACAAAGCCAAAAACACCAGCCTGAAGATGACGAATGAGACTTTGTCGAAACGTTGCCAAGACACCTCCAATTTTACGCGGGAGAAAACCCGAATAACCAAAGACCTACATGTGTGTGTGTGTGTGTGTGTGTGTGTGTGTGTGTGTGTGTGTGTGTGTATGTGTATATATATATATAATTTGCCAAAAAGTGACATACACGGACACATATTGTATGCAGAATCTTGTGTAATGCAAATTCTGAACTTTCAAAGATTGGTTATTTTTATATGATAATTAGAAACAAACTAATCTTTTTGTATTGTTAGCATGAACATCAAATTTTATAGCTGAGTGGACTTCATCTTTTTACAAAACCAAAAGCCAGATTTAGTGTTTTTACAGTCTTTTGTGGTCTGAGCGTTTGAAAATGCCAAAGGTGCTTGTATTTCTCATTAGATCCAGGCCTACACCATGACAACACTGATAACAAAACAAAACAAAACAAAACAAAAAACAAGTTAAAGTGCTGGTTTGTTATTTTAGTCCATAAAACTATCCATGGCTTGGGATCTGGGTATCTGCCTACTCCCATACTCTCTCTCCAATAAGATTGGGAAGACTGAATTTTCTTAAATCCTTCTTTAAGAGAAAGTCACATGCCAAAGTCCTGGCAAGAAGCTTTCTCAGTTGTAAACCCCCCACCTCTTCTTTGCAACAATAGCTAGTAGTAACAATTAGACTAGCTCCTTCCCTATTCACATTGTGAATGAAATCATTAGGAGCTAGCTATTCTCAAAGGCTTTGGGGGGGGTGATATTTGTCAAGAAGGAAGCCCTCTGATGTAGCATGTGTTGATATTCACTTATTCCTCTAGTGGGAAGTTTATTTCCAAACAATTTCAAATTCATTGTTTTGGTTTATTTCTTTTGATGTGTTGTTTTTAATCCTCTTATCTGGGAGGTTTGTAAATCACTGTGAGTCTCCATGGATTACAGAAGCATATAACCACATTTAACCTGGTATTGGCTTCCTTAAAAGGAGCTCCTTGATAAGCTTATGGTGTTTGTTCAATACTATTTTTTTCATACTTTATAAAGGCCAATCCAATCCAGAAAGCTCTTAAGGGCTGCAACATTGGGTTCTTGTAAGCAAGTTAAATCTCTGACTCTTTCAGACTCAGTTCCAGGATTGCCCTACACTCTGTGCCATGTGACCTAATCAGCAAGTTGCTCGGGGGGGGGGGGCGGGGGATAAAAAGAGCCTTCTTGGGACGTCCACCTTTTGAACTATTCACAAAGTAGCAAATGGGCTGAAAATCCTGGCTTGAGAAAACATAACTTTATATTTTCTATTTATTTATATTTATATTTAATATTTTCAAGATTGGTCTAACCGCAATAAAATACCTTATGTCACCAGACTCCAAATTTTGGGCTTAGATAACTTAGAACTATGCCGACTTCAATCTGACCTAAGCATAGTACATAAAATTATCTGCTACAATGTCCTTCTTGTCAATGACTTCTTCAGCTTCAACCACAATAACATGAGCAAATAATAGATACAAACTCAAGGTAAACCGCTCCAAACTCGATTTCAGAAAATATGACTTCAGTAACAGAGTGGTCAATGCCTGGAATGCACTACTTAACTCTGTAGTTTCTTCCCCAAACCCCCAAAACTTTAACCTTAAACTGTCTACTGTTGACCTCACCCCATTCCTAAGAGGTCTGTAAGGGGTGTGCATAAGTGCACCAGCGTGCCTACCGTCCTGTCCTAATATTCCTTTTTACTTACTCTTTTCATGTATTCAAATTATGTTTATACTTTTACCTTTTATCTTATATATGCATGACAAATAAATAAAATAAATAAATAAATAAAAGATTCTGGTTGACCCAAGTTTTCCCCTTCACCTATTGCCAGATAGAAACCTTATACCTGTGGTTCTAATTTAGTTTTCCAGTCTGGCTTTTGGCTTCCCTCAGAGCACTTATTGTTACCATTTTATACTTTTCTTGATGGAAAAAGAAGCAGCATGCTTTCTCCCTGTTTGCCTGCAATGTATTTTTCCAGCAGGGAAAGTTCATAATGTATTAACATTTTCTGAGATACCTTGTACTTTTTCAAAAGAGGGAAAGACATGGGGTAGTTAGTTTATTATTTAGTTTATTAGTTTAACTGCAGCATGTCTTTCCGTATCTGGGAAAGCAACAGCAGTTGCTCAAGGAAAATGCAAAGGTATTAGTCTCTTCTATTGGAAAATGGTTGATTCAGAGATGAATGCTGTAGAGTACAAGAATGTCATCCAGTCTGCTGGAGCAGGTTAAAGATTAGACTTGGCTCCAATTCATCACTAAATCCATTGTGGTATAGATAAGGATTTAGGGGGCATATCAGGATTAATAAATACCTCCATTTCCAGAACATTACAATTCACAGAATTCAAACATGTTCAAATGTTTACAACAATGATTTTTGGCAGGATAAGGTGGGGTAGTGTGTCTTTAGTAAGCTTTCTGGATTTTTAAGTCGGTTTCATTACCATCAATCATTATATCTGACTTTGAGGGTTAGGAGTGAGAAGCATGGTCTTCATTCCTTTTGGATTCTCCTTTCTTTGTGGCTAATTCAAATTGGGGTTGGCAGAGCAGATAGATTTAGCTCTTTGGCATCCCTCAGAATTCTTACTCTTTCACCACTCTTATTTAATACTAGCTGGATACCTGTGCTTCACTACGAAACTATGTGATTGGGTGGCAATTCGTAATACTGATGTCTCTGCTTTGGAGAACGATATCTGTCTTCTCAAAACCCTGGCCGACAATGAGAACAGCCACTTCTGTAGTTGTGAGGGCATTGAAACGACCTCGGTGCTCTGCTCAGTGTTAATCACCACTTGGAAGTCCTTGTGGCCCTTAGGAACAGAATCAACAGCAGACTTAAGTTCCAGAATATACTTCTTGTGTTCACACAGCAACTTCTGCAGTTGGCTAACCAGTTCTGGATTAACGCCCAGGGAGATTCCACAATGGATGTCCCTCTCGTTGTCATCATCACCAACAAAGTATATGTGGAGAAATGAAAGCTGCTCTTGAGGCCCTGCTATGATACTCCCTATCCTGTGGTAGACCTGCCCCTGCACTTTGAATGTTGGCATAAAATTTCCCTCCTTCATCTCTCTGGCTTCAAAAGAGGTGGAGCCTCCCCCCACCGCCACTACCGGTTCGCCCGAACCGGGATGAACTGGTAGAAACCCACCATTGGGCGTTTCCATCAGCCCTTCTCTTTTTTTCCCCTAGTTTCCTTTTGCCAGCATGCACCAGGCAGGCTCAGCAGCAGCCACAATCTTTAGATGGGCTTTTATTCTGTCAACCCAAGAGGGAGGAGGGGAAGGGGCTTGTAATGATATGTAGGAAATCACCCTGTCTCTGAAGCATCCATTGTTTGCCAGCGGGCAGGCAATGAGGAGGCGGCGGTGGTGGCAGGCATGCAAGGTGGGCTGCAGAGGCTGTATGGGAGCCAGCAGGGCAAGAAGCAAAGGAAGGCTCACCAGGCGGAGATCAGTTGGGCCGCGTGGTTGAGGCAAGCAAGGGAACCAGAGAGCAGCAGCAGCTATGCCGTGAGCATGACACTAAGTGAGTGGCCTAGGTGGGAAGTGAGATAAGGACTGACAGGGAGGGGCGGGGTAGGTGGGGTAGGCAGGGCCAGCCAGTGATGCGATTAGCTGGTTCTCTGAACTGCGCAAAAATTTAACAACTGGTTTGCCCAAACTGGTCCAAACTGACTGAATCCCATCTACATTCAGGTTCCTTCCATAAAATAATGACACCTTATCAGACCTAGGAGATATGCATCTTCTGTCAAAGTATCTGCTCTTTGGAAGAGCATACCTCAAGATATTTGGATGGCTTCAACTTTGTTGGCCTTCTATAAGGACCTGAAAACTTGGTTTCTCCCCAGAGTTTGGGCCAGAATGTTGGATGAGCCTGCCTGACATGACATTGGATGCTGTGATTTGTGATTTAATCACATCTATCCTATATCGTTTTGTTATTGGTTTACCTAGTTTTCTAGTCATATGTAAATAATCCATGGTTTCTATTTGTGAGTTAGGTATCCATGTAAATTAAATAAATAGGATCAATGATCCTGATTTCTATGCATTGCTTACAATATTTATACATATTTCTCCCCCTGCTCCCAATGAATATTTTTAATGTATTTTATATTGGTCTGAGCAATGGGAATTCAGAAAGATTTTGCAGTATTCTAATTTAAGAAATAAGAAAAAGAGAATGTGTGGGATTAGTCAAGATTCTTAGTTTTGTCTGCAGTATTAATCCGTTCTTTGGATTCAATGTTCTAATTATTTTAGATGTGAATCCAAATTATATATATAAAAAAAGAACAGCTATTGTATTAGTGTAATAGAACAAACAAAAAAAAAAACCACCAAAAGACTATCTGAAAACCCTTTTTGTTTTTGTTCTTTCTCTCTTTGCCCTCTGCTGTTTCTTAGTATTTTTAATCATTTCTCTTTGAATATTCTATTTAATTGATTATTTTCCCATCACTGTTTTAGATCCTGCTGTGACTTATCAGAATTGTTTTAGGAAAAATGCCCAATACACACAATGTCCGTATAACAAGGCTGCTATCTTTTGAGAAGCCAGGAAACCTTCATTCCTACTAAATATTATAGTTGTTTAACATGTTCTGCTTGTCATGCCTTTCCCTGTCCCGGCTTTTCTACTTTTCTAATAAGATGGAATATCTGACATGGTTTGCTCTACATCTCCAACAATCCAATGAAATCTTTACATTTGAATAGCATTGTTAATTGGTAGAGGATGCTTTCCACATGACTGTTGGACCCTCATTTTACCACACAGGATGAAATGTGACATCAAGGCACAGCCTTGATGACTCCTCAAGGTGTTATAAACACTGGGCAGGTAGATGAAGGAGATGGATATACAAGTCATGTTTCCCTCAATCCTTCTTGTTTGAAGGGTGTAACCCAGGAAGAGAGACAAGAATACTTCAGGTAAACAACTGGCTACCCCAATTTAGATTCTTCCCAGGGGGAACAGTTTGGATTCTTCCAGATCCAAACTGTATTCAAATTCATAATCCAATGCGGTTCTAAAATGAAGGACTTCTAGTAAAAGATGTGTGACACCTAACAAAAGCTAGGAAGAATGTCCATAGATGGTGCCTTCCAAATCTGAACTGGAGAGTTTTAAATTGAAACCTTTTGGGGGGTGAAGGAATAATAATAAATAATAATAATAATTTTATTTCTATACCGCCCTTCTCCCGAAGGACTCAGGGCGGTGTACAGCCAATTTAAAAACACAAGACACAACAATGATTAAAAATTAAAATAATTAAATAGATTTGGCCAATTTAAAACCCCAAAAATTTAAAATACCCCAATTTAAAATTATTATGTTGATAGCCTGGCCTGGCGGAACAACAGGGTCTTCAATGCGCAGCGAAACACCCGGAGGTCGGAGATCGTACGTATTTCCGGGGGCAGTTCATTCCACAGGGCTTGGGCTCCCACAGAGAAGGCCCTCCCCCTGGGTGTTGCCAGCCGACATAACTTGGCTGATGGCACTCTGAGGAGACCCTCTCTGTGGGAGCGGACTGGTCGGTGGGAGGCTATTGGTGGCAAAAGACGGTCTTGAAGGTACCTGGGTCCTATGCCATGGAGCGCTTTAAAGGTGGTAACCAACACCTTGAATCGCACCCGGAAGACCACTGGGAGCCAGTGCAGCTCGCGCAGGAGGGGTGTCACGTGGGCACAACGAGTTGCACCCATAACCACCTGCGCGGCTGCATTCTGGACCAGTTGGAGCCTCCGAGTGCTCTTCAAGGGGAGCCCCATGTAGAGAGCATTACAATAGTCCAGCCGGGAGGTGACAAGGGCATGAGTGACTGTGCACAAGGCGTCCCGGTCCAGAAAGGGCTGCAACTGGCGGATCAGGCGAACCTGATAAAAGGCCCCCCTGGCCACGGCCGTCATATGCTCTTCTAAAGACAGCCGTGCATCCAGGGGGACACCCAGATTGAGAGCCCTCTCTGTGGGGGGCAAAGATTCACCCCCAATAGTCAGCGATGGCACCTGCTGACTATATCGGGACGCCGGCAGCCACAGCCACTCGGTCTTGGATGGGTTGAGTCTGAGCCTGTTCCTCCCCATCCAGACCCGCACGGCCTCCAGGCAGCAAGACATCACATCAAGGGCATCGTTGGGGTGGTCTGGGGTGGAGATGTACAGCTGAGTATCATCAGCGTACAGATGACACTTCACCCCAAAACCACGGATGATCTCACCCAGTGGCTTCACATAAATGTTGAACAGAAGGGGTAAGAGGACTGACCCTTGTGGCACTCCCCATGCGAGACGCCTCGAGGTCGACCTCTGCCCCCCTGCCAACACAAACTGCGAGCGGTCGGAGAGGAAGGAGGAGAACCACCGCAGAATGGTGCCCCCTATTCCTAACCCTCTCAACCACCGCAGCATGATACCATGGTCAATGGTATCAAAAGCCGCTGAGAGATCTAATAGGACTAGGACAGAGGAGCAACCCCTGTCCCGAGCCCTCCAGAGATCATCCACCAACACGACCAATGCCGTTTCTGTGCTGTGCCCCTGCCTGAAGCCCGACTCCAGAAAAGAGCATGGTGTACCTATAGGAAGGAATAATTTAAGTTAAGTAACCCAAGCATTCCAAAACAATGCACAGAGTTTAGGGACGAAATAAAAATCCTAATGCCTAAAGGTAAATATAATTTCAAAGGCATTAGTGAAATCTTGTGGCATAAAATTCATGAGTAGAATTCATAGACTGAAGAAATTAATTCATTGAAGGGTGCCTAAATAAAAGGCAAGAAGAAGTGCATTATATGTGAAAAAATTGCCACATACTTTGAGATTTAAGAAATTAATCACAAGGATCTAGTTAGGGGAATTTGGATAATAATACAGACAAGTTGTTGTAGGCATCTCTATGGATCTCTATAGATCACTATGGATCTCCACATCAGTCAAAAGTTCTGCATTCGTGGAATAAATTACACATATACCAGAGACAAGATAATAATAACAGAATGTTTTAATTATACAGGTAGTCCTCAACTTACAACCATTTATTTAGTGACCGTTCAAAGTTACAGTGGTGCTGAAAAATGTAACTTATTACTGTTTTTCACACTTATGACCATTGCAGCATTCAGATGCTTGGCAACTGGTTCATATTTATGATAGCTGCAGTGTCCTGAGATCATGTGATCACCTTTTGCGACTTTCTGAAAAGCAAAGTTAATAGGCAAGCCACATTCACTTAACAACCCTGTTACTAACTTAACAATTGCAGTGATTCACTTCACAACTATGGCAAGAAAGGTTGTAAAATGGTGAAAAACTGACTTAACCACCATCTCACTTAATAACAAAAAAATTGGGCTCAATTGTGGTAATAAATCAAGGAGTACTTGTATAGACACATGTTGAAAATTCCACACAGCCAAGATTGCAAAATCCCTCGAAATCCTCAGGAGTCTTGCTGTGACTGATTAAAATCAGGAGGTTATAGAAGAGAGAAAAGGATTGGCTGTTCTAGATCTGGTTCTACTCAGTATGGAAGAATTGGGTTGGTTGGTTGACTGGGTAGTTTAAAAAATAAAAGCAATAGGAACCTTGGGAAAGAAATGACCACATAAACTTGGAATTGAAGGTACTGCAGAAATGGAAAATGGAGCATAATTACACAAGCACACTAGATTTCAGGGTTGACCATATCAACAGACCTGAAGAAGTACTAAGTGGATTCACATATACAAAAACCTGCAGGTTAAATGGAGCACAAGGCAGTTGGAACTTCTCAGTAGTATGAAATAGAAAGTACAATTATAAACAATAAGAAAAAGCACAAGAAACAATTTTGGAAGCAGGAGTTTTTAACTAAGGTAAGTGTTAAAAGGGACATAAGCAGGGAATGAAATGGATTTAATTATCAAGGAGGTACACAGGCAAATTGTTCATATCTCTTTTTGTGACCTCCAGAATCATCCTATCTTCAAAAGGAGGGGGGAGGAACCAAATGTTAATCAGCATTTAGAAAAGAGTACCATAACTTGTGACAAAATTAGTGACAAAATTAGTGGACCAGAGGAATGCTGTCGATATAATTTACTTGGACTTCAGTAAGGCATTTGACAAACTAGACCAAAACCTACTAGTAGATAAAGTAGAAAAATGTGGGTTAGACAGCATCACCACCAAATTGTGATGGTGGTAACTGGCTGTTCTGCCCCAGCTACGGACCCCAAAGAACACAGTACACACAAAGTCCATACAAACCTTAATTTACTAATTAAAGACTACTAATGAGCTTTCTCAGTAGTTGTTCGAACACAAGTACAATAAATCAGTCTTTTCTGAACAAGGGCTGTTAATTTAATTTCATTAACAGCCAACAAGAATTCAAAGAATAATAACTCAGTTCTGAGGCACAGTATTTCAGATAAATATAAACTTACTGTGTTTGGCAGAATGCCCAGAAACAATTTGCAGGAAAACTGATAAGAGAAAAACACAAGCCAAATCAAACGTTTTCTGGAATCAAGACGCAAAGGAATTTGAACATTGTTTCCTGCAAATTGCATCCTTCCTTAAATAGGCTAGGGGAGTGACCAATTAGCCCCAAGCCTCAAGAAGACCTCCTCCTGAGGAGCCACTCCTGCCTTTTCGCAGCTCTGTGCGCTCATGCATCGAGAAGAGGCTCCTCCTCTTCTTTCTCTTCACTTATGGGAGTTTCTGGAGCTTCTGAAGGCCCTGGCTGAATCCCCGCCTCTGGCACCACATCTTCTCCAGCCTCCTCATTGTCTGACTCAAGTGCCAACTGCACAGGCTGCTGGCGCAGCACCACACCAGCCTCCTCACTGTCGGAATCAGCTACTAAATGCACAGGCCGCTGATGGGCCACAACACTGGCTGACCAACTGCACTCAATGTGTAGTCCTCAATGGAACTGCACCTACATGGAGGGAAGTATGCAGTGGAGTACCCCAAGGCTCTGTTTTAGGCCCAGTACACTTCAACATCTTCATCAATGATTTGGATGAGGGGATAAATGGGGAACTCATCAAATTTGCAGATGACACCAAGCGGGCAGGAATAGCCAACACTCTAGAAGATAGGTTTAAGATACAGAAGGATCTTGACAGACTTGAATATTGGCTGCTATCTAACAAAATGAAATTCAATGGTGAAAAAAGTACCCTGTTTCCCCCCAAAATAAGACATCCCCTGATAATAAGCCCAATCGGGTTTTTGAGCGCATGGCAATAAGGCCAAGCCCTTATTTCAGGGTTCAAAAAAATGTAAGACAGGGTCTTATTTTCTGGGAAACATGGTAAATACATTTAGGTACTTACCAAAATGCACAGGTACAGTATATGTGGTACTTTGCTCAACAGTAGTAACCATGAGAGGGATCTTGGAGTCCTATGGACAACCATTTAAATATGAGCCAGCAGTATGCAGCAGCTGCCAAAAAAAAAGCCAACACAGTTCTAGGCTGCATAAACAAAAGGATAGAATCAAGATCACGTGAAGTGTTAATGCCACTTTATAATGCCTTGGTAAGGCCACACTTGGAATACTGAATCCAGTTTTGGTCACCACAATGTAAAAAAGATATGGAGATTCTAGAAAGAGTGCAGAGAAGAGCAACAAAGATGATTAGAGGACTGGAAGCTAAAACATGAAGAACAGTTGCAGGAACTGGGTATGTCTAGTTTAATGAAAAGAAGGACTAGGGGTGACATGATAGCAGTGTTCCAATATCTCAGGGGCTGCCACAAAGAAGAGGGAGTCAAGCTATTCTCCAAAGCACCTGAGGGCAGGACAAAAAGTATTGGGTGGAAACTAATCAAGGAGAGAAGCAACCTAGAACTAAGAAAAATTTCCTGACAGTTAGAACAATTAATCAGTGGAACAACTTGCCTCCAGAAGTTGTGAATGCTCCAATACTGGAAGTTTTTAAGAAGATGTTGGATAATCATTTGTCTGAAGTGGTGTAGGGTTTCCTGCCTAAGCAGGGGGTTGGACTAGAAGACCTTCAAGGTCCCTTCCAACTCTGTTATTCTATTCTAACTTGGTAAGAGTCAACATAGGTTTCTGAATAACAAATCATACCAAATTAACCTGACCTTGTTTTTTAATACAATGATTAGCTTAGTTGACCTGGCCATGAGAATATAGTTGACATAATTGTGCTTTGACTTGACAAAACTTCCAAGAAGTCTTCCAAAGATCCTAGTACAGAAGAGGACCAAATGTGAGCTGAACTTATGCTATCATTAGACAAAAACTGAGCTGAACAATTGTAGGCAATGAGTCAAGCTGAAAAGATGTTCAGTTAAGCGTGTTAGGTCAAATATTGTTCTAGGGTTTGTGCTGTTCAACATATTTATAAACAACTTAGATGACTGGTTATAAAATATGATTAACCAATTCGCAGAAGATATAACCTTAGGGTAGGATAGCAAATACATTAGAGGAAAGTATGAAGATTTAGGAAGATCCTGACAACAATGTGCAGAAAGCAGCAAAATGAATTTCCACAGGGACAACTGCCAAATCCTATATTTATGTAAGAAAAAAAAAGACTGTAAATATAGAACAGTAGGGAACTGTACTTTGCAGCTGTGCATGTGAACAGGATTTGGGTGTCATGATGAATACACGCTGAATATGAGCCAATAGCATCTGCAAAATAGGCAAACACAATCCTAGGTTGCCACAATAAAAGAAGAGTGCCGAGATCAAGAGAAGTTATTGTTCTCTCATTTCCATATTAGTCAGGCCACACCTAAAATATTATGCCTGATTCTGGGCACCTCATTTCAGAAAGGACTTTTCCAAACTGGAGCAAGTTGATACAAGTATGTGGACAGAAAGACCCGTGAGAAAAGCTTGAGGCATTGGTCATATTTTAGCCTGAGTTAGAGAAGATTACAGGAAGACTTTAGGTATTTAAAAGATTATCATGTAGAACACAGTAGAATTGTGCAGAGTTGTTCAAGAAAATATAGTAAGAAACAATAGGTTTAAATTACAAGGAAATAGGTTACAGTTGAACTTCAGGAAAATTTTCCTTATGGTAAGAGCTATTAAAAAATGGAACAGATTGCCTTGGGAGGTGGTAGACATACCTTCACTTAGAATTGTTTAAAGGGACTTGATGGCCTTCTTACATTGTATGATTCATACCTCAGTTTTAATCTGGTTTTTGAGGTGGAAAATTTTAGCTTGCAGAGATTTTTTTTAAATAGAAAAATACGTTGTGTTATACAATCTTTATTTTCCCTTCTCACTTCTGCATTTAGCCTGATATTGAGATAAGGATTTGTTGACTAGTTAGAACCTCCATATAATTTAAACTTATGATGCATATTAGGTGGGATCTTAGAAATGCTTTGAACAAATGATTCTAGAAATTGTATTGTTTTCAATTCAATGCAGGTAGTTCTGAACTTACAACCACAATTGATCCCAAAATTTTTGTTGCAAAGTGAGACAATTATTGAATTTTGCCCCATTTTATTATTTCTTGTCACGGTTGTTAAGTGAATCTGGCTTCCCCATTGACTTTGTTTGTCAGAAGGTTGTAAAAGGTGATCGCATGACCCCAGCATGCTGCAACCATCATAATTTTGAGCCAATTGCCAAGTGTCCAAATTTTGATCACATGACCATGGGAATGCTGCAACAATCGTTAAGTGTGAAAAACAGTCATAAGTCACTTTTTTTAGAGCTATTGTAACTTCAAACTGTCACAAAATGTATGTTCAGGATTATCTGTATATGCCAAATAATGAGGAATCCGATGTTTATAACATTTCTAATATAGTTTTCTGATCCTTCTCTATAATTAAATATTTTACTTAATAAAAATTTGTTCTAAAGGACATCTAGAAGGTTTTTGGGCAAGAGTGTTAGAAGTTGTTTACCATTGCTTTCTTACTTGGACTGAGAGAGAACAACTGGCCCAAGATCAGCTAGCCATCTTTGTGTGCAAAGCAGGACTACAGCTCACAATCTCCTAATTTTTTGTCTGGTGTCTTAACCACTATATTGAACTGGCTTTCAGAATGTTTGCTTAAAAGTTTTTTTTAAGGGACTTATTTATTTATTTAGTGGATTGCTAAATAAATCACAGTGTCATTAGTGAAACTCGTATTATTTATTTATTTTTTTTATTGAAAAAGTTTTTCAAATACAAATCCCCCCCCCTATTTTCCCCCCTCCTCCCTAACCCCCCTCCCCCTCCCCTCCCCCTGTGGCTTCTTCATAATAAAACCCAAATTCATAACAGATTATATAATACTTTACCATCCCCTTATTCCATCCCCATATGCTGATCCTTTCTTTCTAATAATATTAGCATATCCCCCTTATACTATACATTTCAAAATGACATTCTACTATAACATTATATAATAGCTCCTAATTTAGCATAATAATATTATTATATCTCCCAGTTTAGCAATTTCTGCTCATAATCTACCCTTTTTCTACCCCCCATACACATATCTCTTAAATCAAATCTTTTATGTATATTAATATAACATTTCAAAGCAACCTTCCGCTATAAAACTATATAATAAATCCTAATTTAACATTTATTCAATTCATAGTCTCCATTTCCTTCACCCCCATCATTATATCTCTTAACTCACATCTTTTACATATATTCATATCTAAACATAATATCCCTTTTCTTAAACTAAACAGTCAATAAACTAACCTGTCTCCACCCACTTTCCTACAAGACTACCATACTTAATAATTCGTAATATCTTTATTCTTCTGCCCACACCACTAAAAAATATTCCCTTATGTAAATAAAATCCTCTTAAAAAAGACTTTAAACTTGTAATCCATATGATATCTTCTGTAATGTCTTTCAGCTGGATTGTAAACTCCATCACCCATGTTAGGGTAACATCACATCCTAATTCCAACAGTATGTTCGGTATCTTCAATTACCATCTGCCCCCATCAATAGCAAATATCTTCATAAAAAAAAACAAAAACCCACCCGAGTGACTTTATATTTGTATTCCATATAGTGTCTGTAGAGGTGTCTTTTATCCAAATTATTAATTCCAACCACCGTAATAGGGTAACAGCCAGATCATCTGCGTGCCCCAATTCCATAACTCTCTCGCCTTGTAGCTCAGCATAAACGTAGTATATTTATCAAAGAGTCCAAAAAAAAAAAAAGATAGTTCCAATCATTTCAGTTTAAGGACCTTTTCACATCCCAAAAGAACAGCACTGCAGAAGTCTGTCACTCTCCTCAGGATAATATAAACCAATACTTCGCCTCAACTATCTTTTCATGTATTCAATCATCTCTTAGATAACTGGCATTACACTGTTGTTTAGTCTAAAAGTTTTTATTTTTGTAGGACCTGCTTCTTCTTTTCTTGACTTTTTGTGGGTTAGATCTCCATTCTGGTTTCCTTTCTATAAGTTGTATATCAACTGTTTGGTTTCCATGCTGATCTATAACTTGATCTTGTTGGTTTTGCTTTTGTGGCTTAAATCTCCATTCTGGTTTCTTTTCTATGAGTTGTTTATCAACTGATTGATTTCCATGCTGGTCTGTAACTTGATAAGTCATCACTTTAGAATCCAGAGCCACCTCTCTTGTATTTATAAAGAGTCCAGCTGAGACCCCTGAAGGAGAATCCAGAAGCGGCTTATCTACGGGGACCTCTGTAACTTGTTGTTTTTCCATTACTTCCACCTCCTTTTGCTTATCTTGAATTTCTATCTCTAGTTGATTTTGCTTTTGGAGAACCTTGTAGTAAAATTCTTCCGCTTTTTCAATAGTATTTAGCTGATATCTTTCTCCTTGATATCTCAATATTATACCAACTGGAACGTCCCACCTGAATGAGATATTTTGTTTCTTAAACTCAATCACCAAAAATCCAAATTTCTTTCTATCTTTTAGAATCTTAGGCGGCAACTCTTTATATATCCAGATCTTTCTTCCATACAATTGTAGAGTAGAATTAAAAGATTTTTGCACAATATCATTTCTTATTTCTTTGTCTGTGAAGTAAATCACCACATCTCTAGGCAATTGCCTTTGCTTTGCAATCCAAGAATTTACTCTATAAGCCTTGTCAATCTTACAAGATACCTCCTCAGGATGAACCTTTAAAATCCCGGCCAGAATTTGAGCAGATATTTTTCTTAAATCATCTCTATTATTTTCCTGTAACCCTCTCATTCTAACCGCAAATTCCGTGAGCCTATATTTCATCATTGTAATTTCTTTTTCAATCCCTTGCTTTATATCTTCTGCATTGTAAGTCTCGTGAGCAGCTTCCTTTTTAGACTTTACTTCTAAACTATTGTCTTGAATATTTGTCAAATCATTTTCCATTATTTGTATTTTATTGTCCAAATTATTAATCTTATCATCAACTTCCTCCATTTTGGACCCTAATAACTTGATATTTGTATCCATCTTTATAACAATTTCTGAAAAAGCATTAGTCACTGTTACAATCTTTCGTTGCAAATTAACATACTTTAGTTGTATCATTTCTTTAATTTCTTGCCTAAATTTTTCAAGTTTCTGGTTCACAGTCTCGTGATATCTTGCCATTTCCTCCTGGACAAATTCTTTTAAATTAAATCCATTCTGCTGAGTCTGTAAGTTCAGAACTTGTTCACATAATTGTAAATGGGGGAACACCCCCACCACTGCTTGTTTGTCAGGCTTTATTAGTTTTAACGCCATCCTGCCACATAAACTCTTTTTAAAGAAAGAAAACTTTTCCCCAAGCAAGATCAAGTACAAATCTCCAAGAAAAAAGAAACTTAAAATAGATATTTTTCTTCCAGATTCTAGCCAGCACTGTTTATTCCGCTACTTTGTAGCTTGTTACGGAAGGACTTTCACTTTTGGCTTTCTTCTTTTTCTCAAGCCTCGGCAGTCGCCATTTTAAACTTTTTTTCCCCTTCACTCTGAAACGCTTGTAAAATCATTAAAAATACTTGCGATTTAGGGTCCCAAGTCCAAATCTCGTCCTTTTTAATTAGTCCATCTGTTAATTTCGTTGATTGGTCTGGTTCCAGCGCCTAGCTCTGCAAAAAGGCAGAGTTCTCCCGAAGCCCGGAGAAGCGGCGAGCGGAAATAGGGAGCCACAACCTGCTCGTCCCCAAGAGTAAAAAAAAAACTCTGGGGACTTCGCAGAGGGCTCTACCTGCCCTCGCCTGCTCTGTCTCACATTTCCTTCAGGAAATGGAGTTTTTCGAGCCGCCTTTCAGATGTAAAGGCGGCTCTTTACAGGCAACGGGGCTGGCAGTCTCAGAGGACCATCTGGTGGCGATGGAAGCCAGACCGGAAGCCATATTCCTTCCATATTATTTATTTATTAACTACAGTTGTATGGCCACCCATCTCACACAGTGTGATTCTGGGAAGCATACAACAATTGAATAAAACAGCAAGTACATAAAAACAACAAAACAGTAATTTGTAACTGTTAGCCTAAAATTAGCCTACTTATTGGATTACCTTGATTTAATAATGATATGGTATGATAATACGACAGATAATATGACATACAATGTTTTGCTTTTGATTGATAAAATCCTAAAAGCCTGTAGTACAGTGGACTAAAGCACTGTTATTAACATCTACTGCTTGCAATTACTGCAAGTTCGAATCTCACCAGGCTCAAGGTTGACTCAGCCTTCCATCCCTTCAAAGGTAGGTGAAATGAGGACCCAGATTGTGGGGGCAATAAGCTGACTTTGTATAAATATACAAAAGTATGAAGGCTATTGCTTAACGCATTGTAAACCGCCCTGAGTCTCCGGAAAAGGGCGGCATATAAATTAAAGCAAAAAAATAAAATAAAAATGTCTTGGGCCCAGAATATTCAAATAACAATCTCATTCCATATGTCTTTTTCATAACCCTGAGGCAATTGTTCAGTTGCTGAAGATGAGCAACTTCAGGTAGAGAAATACAGAGAAGGAAGATTCTTCAGTTGTGGGATTCTATTTATAGCAGTCTTTCCAAGGAGGCTCGTGTTATTGGTTTGCATCCAATAAAGATATTTCTCTTCTCCCAAGCATGATAATTATTAGATTCCATAGATTAGTCTTGAGAATGTGAACATCTCTGTAATATGCTGCAATAAATTGCACGTTTTATATAGGGTTTTGCTCCTGTATTGTTTAATATTATATGCATTGACTATTATGCTTTTATTTTTATAAAGTTATTAATCTGCTTGGAAAATACTGTAGTTGTCATTAAGCGTATTCTATGAATATGTATAACTAGATGAAGGAATGTTTGTTAATTTTGCTTTATTGTGACTTTTGTTATAAATATTGCATGTTAGCCTCACCCAATTTGGCACCATACAGATGAGCTGGATCTGAAATCCAAATAATCTCATCTACTAAATGCCAGGGTGGGGAAAACTGTGAGATGCAATTATTGCCCTGAAGAACAAGATCAAATATCTATTTATTACACATTCTGGCAAATTCTACAAGTATAGCTTGGAGCAATTGCATTTTTTTATTTTAACTCTCCAATAAGTGGTATCATCTCCATCTGAAAGTTTAATAAAGCTGAATAAAAAGTAACAGTTATAGAATGATCCACTATTACTTTGTCTAATTCTTTTTTAACCATATTGAATCCAGAATGTCATGTCATTACATCACATTACATTACATTATATTATATTACATTACATCTTGTGGCAATATGTGTATATCCATATATTTATTATATTATTCTATATTGTATATAGAATATCTTACATTCTTGACTGTCCATTTACATAAATCCTCCTTCCCTAGCTAATAAACTATTTGTCTGCTTTATTTTATTTATTTATTTTATTGTATTTTTATACCGCCCTTCTCCTGCGGGACTCAGGACGGTGTACAGCCGAGATAAAACATAGCATATAAAATTTAAAAACAGTTTAAAAAACAATTAAATAATTTCGGCCCAAAATTTAAAACAACCCAATTAAAACCGAATTCAATTAAAACTGAGAGGATGGGATCAAGCCAGCCCGGCTAGATGGAATAAGTGTGTTTTCAGGGCCCGACGAAAAGTCCGGAGCTCTGATATCGTGCGTATCTCAGGGGGTAGGTCATTCCAGAGGGCAGGTGCTGCCACAGAGAAGGGTCTCCCCCTGGGGGTCGCCAGCCGGCACTGTCTGGCCGACGGCACCCTGAGGAGGCCCTCTCTGTGCGAGCGAACTGGTCAGTGGGAGGCTATTGGCGGCAGAAGGCGGTCTCGCAGATACCTCAGCCCTAAGCTATGGAGCGCTTTAAAGGTGGTCACCAACACCTTGAAGCGCACCCGGAAGATCACAGGAAGCCAGTGCAGGTCGCGCAGGAGAGGTGTCATATGTGAGCGCCCCGTCGCTCCCATAATCCCCCGTGCGGCTGCATTCTGGACTAACTGCAGCCTCTGGGTGCACCCCAAGGGGGGCCCCATGAGCATTGCAGTAGTCCAGGCAGGAAGTGATGAGTGCTTGAGTGACTGTGTATAGGGAGTTCCGATCCAGAAAGGGGCGCAACTGGCGTATCAGGCGAACCTGATAAAAAGCTCCCCTGGCCACGGCCATCATGTGCTCTTCTAAAGACAGCCGTGTATCCAGGAGGACGCCTAAGTTGTGAGCCCTCTCTGTGGGGGCCAGTGATTCGCCCCCAATAGCCAGCGATGGAACAGCTGGCTATATCGGGACGCCGGAAGCCACAGCCACTCGGCCTTGGAAGGGTTGAGTCGGAGCCAGTTTCTCCCCATCCAGGCCTGCACGGCCTCCAGGCACTGGGACAGCACTTCAAGGGCATTGTTGGGGTGGCCTGGGGTGGAGATGTACAGCTGAGTGTCGTCAGCGTACTGATGAAACTCCACCCCAAAGCCACGGATGATCTCACCCAGCGGCTTTACATAAATGTTGAGCAGAAGGGGCGAGAGGACCAACCCTTGTGGCACCCCACAAACAAGGCGCCTCGGTGTCGACTGCTGCCCCCCTGTCAACACAGATTGCGACCGGTCAGAGAGGTAGGAGGAGAACCACTGCAGAACGGTGTCCCCCACCCCCAGCCCCTTCAACCGGTGCAACATGATACCATGGTCGATGGTATCAAAAGCCGCTGAGAGATCTAACAGGACCAGGATAGAGGAACAACCCCTTCCCGAGCCCTCCAGAGATCATCCACCAACGTGACCAATGCCGTTTCCGTGCTGTGCCCAGGCCGGAAGCCGGACTGGAACGGGTCTAGATAGACAGCTTCATCCAGGTACTGGGGAAGCTGCTGCACCACCACACTCTCAACAACCTTCGCAATGAAGCAAAGGTTGGAGACTGGACGATAGTTAGCCAAAACAGCCGGATCCAGAGAGGGCTTCTTGAGGAGGGGCCTCACCACCGCTTCTTTCAAAGCGGCCGGCAGGACTCCCTCACTCAGAGAAGCATTAACAATCCTCTGGAGCCAGCCTCGTGTAACCTCCCAGGAAACCAGTACCAACCAGGAGGGCCATGGGTCCAATAAACATGTGGTCGTGTTCAGCCGTCCCAGGATCCTGTCCACGTCCTCGGGAGCCACAGGATCAAACTCCTCCCAGATAACACTCTCAAGACCTGCCTCAGTCATCCTGTCCGGACTTACCCAGTCAGAGGCCAGGCCTTCCTGAATCTGAGTGATCTTGTCATACAGATACTGCACAAAATCCTCAGCTCAACCCTGCAAGGGATCATCCCGCGCTTCCAGATGGAGGAGGGAGCGGGTCACCCTAAACAGGGTGGCTGGGCAATTATCTGATGACGCACTATCCCAGGCAGCCACCAGGTCTTCAGCCGAGTCATGAGCTAGAGTCTCAGGAAATGGCCCAAGCTCCATCTGGAACCTATCAGGATCCATCAAGTGCCTGGGGCGGAACCACCTGGTCAGTCCCGCCTCCCTGCAGCGGGGTGCAGCGGTTAGAAAGTCCAATCGAAGGAGCGAGTAATCAAATCAAATCTTTATTATGGTCATAGACAAGCTTAAAGGTAAAGGTTCCCCTCGCACATATTGTATGTGCTAGTCGTTCCCGGCTCTAGGAGGCAGTGCTCATCTCTGTTTCAAAGCTGAAGAGCCAGTGCTGTCCAAAGATGTCTCCATGGTCATGTGACCAGCATGACTAAATGCCAAAGATGCACAGAACACTGTTACCTTCCCACCAAAGGTGGGCCCTATTTTTCTACTTGCATTTTTTTACATGTTTACGAACTGCTATGTTGGCAGAAACTGGGACAAGTAATGGGAGCTCACCCCATTACGCGGCACTAGGGATTCGAACCGCTCAACTGCCAACCATTCGATCGACAAGCTCAGTGTCTTAGCCACTGAGCTGCCGCATCCCTTATAGACAGGCTTAGGAAGGATAAAACACAAACAATAATTTTAAAAGCTACAAAAGAATATAACATACATAAGGTTAAAAAACAAATTATCTCTATATCTGTCTGTCTGTCTGTCTGTCTATCTATCTATCTATCTATCTATCTATCTATCTATCACATATCTATCTAAACAAAAATATTTTGAAAAATCTAAAAACCCTATAGAGAAATCCAAGAGTACCTCTTTGATTCACTGGTAATAAATGTTGGACACCCAGCTAGGTTCAATTGGCCCATGTGTCTGCTATACGCTGTTTTGGCTTGGTCATATCCAATGCTGAGTAGAAAACCTGGAGAGAAACCCAAGGATATTTTAGTTGCCACCGCCTTCTTCCATGTGAACTGAAAGTCATTATTCATAGATAGTGGGCCTTAAGCAAATTTATTAATTTACTACCTACAAAGTATTTTTAAAAATGGGAATAGTTTTAGGAGGGTACCATCCATAATTCCCAAAGCCCTTATTCCTAATGTGCCATTGTATTTTAGTCCAGTGTACTAAACATAGAAGCTTTTAACATATACCTTTTTAACCTCTTCAGACTAAGTCAGAGGGCAAGATTTTAGCAGTTGTAGAAAGCATGGAAATTGAGCAATAATGAAACCAGTAATTAATAATCTCTTAACAAAATTGTGATACTTGTATAATCTGGGATGGTTGCCAATCTGTGATAATAAGGAGACTGAAGAATCTTTTCTGGGAAATGATTATTTGTATTAAAGAAGTGAGCATACACACTAAAAATATTGTTTTTTCTTTATAACATTAAATTCTTGTATAGCCACTTTGATAAATAAAAGGAAGCAGTAATGATCTTTGGCTATGTAGCTATCCTATTTTATCAAAATGAAGTCCCATTAATAACTTCCAGGTGTTTAGCACGTCCTGCTTTAAGTTAGTTCTAGGCTCATGAGAGAACATTTTTCATGCTAATTAATTCTACAAGCAACATTAATCTCTTTTGACCAAGGTAATTT
This sequence comes from Pantherophis guttatus, assembly GCF_059756535.1. Taxonomy (NCBI): domain Eukaryota; kingdom Metazoa; phylum Chordata; class Lepidosauria; order Squamata; family Colubridae; genus Pantherophis; species Pantherophis guttatus. The sequence goes on from NC_142069.1 coordinate 34,102,109, forward strand.
CTAAGTATTTGGAAATAGATTTCTAACATACCTTTCACCTATAGTTAGCTGATCATTTCAGTGATGTATTCTATGGGACAGCAAAAAAAAAAAAAAAAGCAGAAAGATAGATAGGGAGGTCTTCTGAGGAGATGACAAGAAAGTAATGGCAGAAAAATAATACAGCAATTGCCTAATCACCCTAAATTGGTTGGTCTAGAGCCAAATAAATCATTTACAATCTGATATTTGGATGGCTTCGGTATCTCTCTTTATTAATTCCTTAAAGAAAATTTTATCAACCTTTAATAAAATCAGTTAAACAGAACCATGTACTTCTATAATTATCTCAGAACACAATCACAAAAGCCAGCTCTGCGGAGAGATCAATACTGTTTGAGTCCCTGAAATTATGAGATGATCTTAATAATGGCCAAATTGATATTACATCATAGGTCTTCTTGATATTTTGGATCCTAAAATGTATGAGGTACATTGCAGAAATTGACAGGACAAATAATTGTAGCTGATTTCATCTTTAAGGCAGAAATTTCAAAAGATAATGGTGATAACTCCCATCTCCTCTTCTTTTGTACAGAGCTCAAAGATTTGCGCAAGGAAAGTACATGTGCATAGACATGCACAAACATATGCATTACATACCTGTTTAACATAGTAAATAAATGAGATGTTAAGTGGGATGAAATAGTGTTAAGAAACAATTTTCTGAGAATGATAGTAGTGGCTTCTTAAGAGAAAGTAAAGACCGTTCATACCACTTCATGCCACTTCCTGAAATAACTGAAGAGTTGACCTAATGCCTTTCAGCGCTTAAGTCTTCTATTGTCACAGAATCAATATCCTTTGGGACCTTGTAAGAATGTCACCGGTGCATATAAATGACTTTCTATTTCTTGAAATAAGGTATTCACATAGTTCACATTGGATTTTGTCTTTAAAAAAATCAAATCAAAGCTTTAAAGAAGCAATAAATGTTTAATGATAGCATTGGATGCTATTATTAAAACACCAGAAAATTCTTGACTATACAAAAGTAACCGCTTGCAACTAAAAAAGGTGTTTTTATTTAGTGATTCTGAAACAACAGATGTAGCAGAAAAGAGGGAATTGACAGCCACAGGGAACTGAAGCTCATAGAGCAGATACAGAGGAAACAACTGGAGTTGATGGCAGTCTTCCACCCACACCACCCTTGCTGTCAGTTTGCCTCAACTGAAGCCCTGTGGGAGAAGGTAGAGAACTGCATCTATAGCAAACAAGAGCTTATTTTAGATTCATTGAGCCTATGGCTTCTTGGATGATATCTACTAACCAAGATTATAATTAGTGTTAAAGAAGATAGTGAATACAGATACAAGTGCAGTAGTTTTTATGTGTGAAAAATGCTATACATGATATTTGGGCATATCTTAAAGAAATATTGCATGTTGGGGATCATCAGTCCTAATTCAGTCCTAATTCAGTCACACAGAAAGAAACTATATTTTTAAAAGGATCCTGTTTAATAGATACAATTATAGAAAAAGCTTTAGTAATTGTAGTAACTCAGGAACTGTAGTATTTTATACTTTACTACTACCTCATCTGAGCATCCTTTAAAACAGGGGTGTCAAACTCATGTTGTCATGGTGGTGTTGTATTGGGACTTCCCCCCCCCTTCGCTAAACCAGATGTGGGCCAGGGGTGGATTCTACTTACCTTTACTCTACTTACCTCAACTGATGACATCGGGGTCGGTGGGCGGAGCCTCCTGCCGGTTTTACTACCAGTTCTATAGAACCGGTCTGAACTGAGGGCAACCCATCACTGATGTGGGCAGCGCATGATGCATCCGGCTCGTGGGCCATGAGTTTGACAGCCCTGTTTTAAAATGTTACTATATGCTTCAAAAAATTAACCACTTGCTTTACATTTGAGGTGACAAAAAATCAAACTAATGGTTAAGAAATGCAAGTACTCAATAAATTCAGCCTAGAAATGAGATTTTATGTGGAAAAGTTTTCATTTCTTAAGATGAATTTTGTCCACTAATTTTTCTTGCTTTTCTAGCATTTCCTATAAGAATAGGTATACAACTTTTCATTTGTTTTTTGTTTGTCAACCTAACTCACAATAATTTTCACAAGCTCAAATTTATGATAAAAATCAGGTTTGCAGCTTCATGCAAGCCCCTGGAATGATAGAGGTTAAAAATGGTGATGACTGCAGGCATTTTAGCTGATGGCCTATTAACTATATAGTTCCCTGGAAAAATTGAAGTTGACCTCATCTATCTATCCAACCAACTTAACTTCCATGCTAAATTACACGAAGAACTATGTAAGGGAGAGACTTTAAACTTTGCTTGTCAAAGCCAAGCCCTCAAGTGGGAGCTTGCATCTTTTATAGTATTCCAGTACAATTAGCTTGACGCTGTTTCTGATTTCTAAAGCCCTTGGTGTTTAACAGCTCATCTGAAAAAAAATCATTAGTTCATATCTGAATCTGTTATTGAGATATGCTTCGAAGGCCTTATTTTAAATCTCCTGATATTAGATGCATGAGGGGTAAAAGGGGGGGGGTTGTCAATTTTTGTTCCTGAGAGAGAGTTTTATTTAGCTCTATTGTTTTTGAAAAACAGCCAGAACTGTTTCAGATGAATTTTTATTTTAAAGTGTTGCTTTTTGTTAGGATCTGACTCTAACTCCTTCCTTGGTTCAGAGGCTGGGATAGGTTCAAAGTAATAAAGATATATTAGATTATTGGTTTTGATTATCTGGTTTTGACTGCAATATAATTAGTTGTCTTGAGCATAACTGACAGAAAACAAGAATATAAATAATACTAACAAGCACATGAAATCTATAAATAGACCTGATGAGTTCTTGGTTTAGACATTATTTTCCTGCATTCTGTAGGTATGTATTCAGCTGTTCCTTTTGAACTAAAATTTGAAGCATGGTTTTAGCAATGATATTTTTCTTTCTTTGTGTATCATTTCAGGTGGGATGGTGGAAGGACAAACGCCTCAAGATGAAGTATTATGTGTGGCCACGTTCTGAGCTATATCCAAACTGTGAGGAACGTGAGGATGACCATCTTAGCATAGTGACCCTTGAAGAAGCACCTTTTGTTATTGTGGAAAATGTGGACCCATTAAGTGGCACCTGTATGAGGAACACAGTTCCATGTCAAAAACGAATTGTATCAGAGTAGGTACCAACAAAACTTTTTGTAATTATTTCTTTTCAGCATGTTTCTTCCTGCAACAATGACAATAGTGCTACAGAGGAGTCATGTTTAATTCATTTTATCTCACTCCATTCTGGAGCATTATCTGTATCAAGTGGGCTTTTCAGTGGTGGGTATTTTATTTCTTTATTTATAATAGATTTATATGGCTCTTTATCTTGTAAACATGATTCCGGGTGGCTAACAATGTTTAAAAAAACCTGTACAAAGCAAAAATAACATAAAAAGAATTAGAACCAAACACAATGGGGCATAAAATGGCAACCAAGGAAATTAATAAAACCACATTTCTTGGTCTCTCCTGATCTCCCAGCCCTCATGGCTGGGAAAATAGCCAGGTTTTAAGGGTTTTCTGAAAGTCCAGCAGGGTCAGAGCCAGCTTTAATTTAAATGGTACGGTACTATATTTAAACTGGGAATTAAAAAGTGAAGTTTTACTTAGTTTTGAGTGTCAGAATAAATCTAATTTCATTACACCAATATCCTTGCATGATATTTTTATGTGGAATTTTCTAGGGCTATGTTTTAATTAATTTATTTTGTTTGTGTGCTGCTTATTTTTCAAGAGTCTGGAAAGGAACCAACCTTTTTTCTTATATAGCTCTGCCTTTGGCTTCCACCGCTCAGTTCTCTTTTGGTCATTATAGTGATAACATTTCCAAAATATCCAGAGTGTTTCCTGAGTCAACTCTGCTATGCAGTATTCTATTTATTTTATTTTATTTTTATTTACTTATCTGGCACTTGTGTTATTTTACTGCTAATTTAGCTGTATGATGCTTAAGGCGGGATTATCAGGTTTGATAACTGATTCCCTCTCATTTTTGTCTTCTTTTGAACCCTCCTCCACCCTGATGTTGATAAATGTAGATGAAAGAGGGAATGGCTTTGAAGGCAGGAGGAAGAAACACTACAAAAGGCAATGGTTAGCTAAAGGGGCCCTGATCCTGGGCCAAGAACATAATGTGAGCGTCCATCTCAGACAAGCCCCTCCATTGCATTTTATCTTAAATATTTTTGTTCTGTAGAATCCACATCTATTTCTATGATAACTCAAGGCAGGAATTGTCATTATTGATGCAATAGTTTTCCAAATAGGCTATGATTCTGATCCTGCTGTGCTATGTTATGCTATGCTATCAGGATCCTGTATTCAGAAGCATCAACTTTCACTCAATGTGCACTGTCCACAGTTCTGCTATGGCCTCACGATACATTTCAAGTTGTTTTAGTGCACCCTTCCACTTTTATTAAGTATTAGAGGCTTGATTTTCAGTGCAATAATATGTAGCTTTTAGAAGAGCATGCATACCTTCACTGGCTCTCTGATCATTAGTTCCCATCATCAGATAACTTGTTACTCACTTATATTTGTAATTTATATGTATCCCAGTAAAGAAGAACTGGTTATTGATCAGTATCAGTAAGAAAGAGATCATTCTTTATTGTTCCCAGAAAGAAACTCCATTAGAATTTCTTTGATGGCCATCGGTGAATTCATAGAACCCTTTGATTTTTTCTCTTACATAGTTTTTTTCCCCTTATCTCTTCTTTTCCAAAGCTGATCTACCAGTATTTGGAAATCAGGAGAAAGTTGAAGCCAGACCTAGCATATAAAGGAAAGGAGGGAATCCTACCCAAACTCTTATCTTTTAAAAGTTCTGTGTTTGCTTACTATGCATGCTCATGTGTAAATTCTGAGATAGTTCTTTAAGTAAACTAAATATTCAATTCTCAATCACATTTTGACAAGAATTTGCTTAAAGAAAAATCATATTTGTTTTTTTCAATATTTCTACTAAAGTTGTTTAGCTTTTGCTATCTTTGAAAGCTAGATTTAGATTTCAGTTTAGAATCAAGAGTGGGAATGCTTTTAAAAATTATGTGGTATTCATCAAAATAACATTTTTTAAAAAGTTTTAATACAACATGATGCCAACCATGGACCAATGTCTTTTTGTTTATAGATATAGCATATTTTTATTCTGTAAAAATATATCTTTGTTGCCTTTGTCTAGAAACAAAACAGATGAAGAGACTGCCTATATCAAGAAATGTTGCAAAGGGTTTTGTATTGATATTCTTAAAAAAATTTCCAAGTTTGTGAAGTTCACCTATGATCTTTATTTGGTAACCAATGGTAAACATGGAAAGAAGGTCAATGGAACATGGAATGGAATGATTGGTGAGGTAAGCCAAGACAGACTGAAGTTTTATCTCATCACAAGGTTTTCACAAAACTGAGTGCACATGCATGCACACACATACAGACACATAACACACACACATATCACTGAACTGCAATTTGGTTTTATCATGCCCATACTTGGCTAGGGCTGCTGACAATTCAACAAAATCTGGAAGTCCGCAGATTTCCATCCCTGCTTTACACAATTGTAAAAAGTTAAAAAAGGAAAACTGCAAATAAAAGAAAGAATGTTCCAATATGTACATTAATTCTTGAACCACATACTTTCCTTTGGTTCCATTTGTTTTGTTTTGTTTTGTTTTGTTTTGTTTTGTTTTGTTTTGTTTTGTTAAATTTATATACCCCCTTTCCTTCAGGTGCTCAAGGTAGTATATGCAAACACTCCACCCTCCAAGTTGTTCCTCTGTTGTGTGTTAGGTTGAGTGGAGAGAAAGTGCCTGGTTAAGTGAGCTTCCAAGGCTGAAGTGGACCTGAATTTTGATCTCCCTGGTCCTATTAGTTGCTATATTACATCGACTAACTCTAATATAATGAGATATTTCTCATTTGATATCTTTTAATTTTCATTCCTCAGAATATATTGTCACTTTTTTCCTTGCATTCTCTCTCCTGTCATTAAAATCATGGTTTAAATCGGAAACTTATTTTATTGCATACTTTATATTTATCTAGACCAGTTATATAGATACTGATTAATATGTGTCTATCCATTGTGTTTCATATGTGCTTACACACTCAACTTACTATCATGAATATTGGTATTACACATTTAAAACTTTCCATTATTCTTAAAGGATTTTCAGTCCCTTATTCTACTATTATGGGAAGCAGAGAAGTGATGAAGAACAGAAAAGATGCAGCCTGCATGTCAAAAATAACATTTGTTCTTTCCCCTCATCCTAGGTGGTTGCCAAACGTGCCTACATGGCTGTGGGATCCCTCACCATAAATGCAGAGCGTTCGGAAGTGGTAGATTTTTCTGTTCCCTTCATTGAGACAGGAATCAGTGTAATGGTGTCACGAAGCAATGGGACTGTCTCACCTTCTGCCTTTTTAGGTAAAGCATTCTTTGGAGGCAACGTGCAGAGAAAAACATGTTGGCAGCTCTTTTTCTGATTAAATAAACGAGCATACATTTATATGCAGTCTTGGATTTGTTGAAGTTCTAGCTTGAGCTAAATTCAGGAAACAACACCCGATAAGAGAATAAGAAATTAATTTAGAAATACAAGCACCAGATTCTCAAACTAGATATTTCTAGTGAATATCATTGTATAATTACCGGTATATTCAAATAAATGTTTTCAGTTTTTCTTTTACCTGTACTTCCTTAAGCCTGGTAATGCTTGTTACAGTAAGATTCCTAACTGTTTTGATGCTAGCCCCATGCAGAAATATTACTTTGTCTTGTATGTAAAGAAATGCAGGAATTTATTTCTGGAATATAACAGTCTATTTTGGGGATTTATAAAACCTATTTTGGCAAAGCCCTCAAAGCAAAACACAATGATATAGTAATAAGTGTTTTTTTTTTTTTAAGTTTCTCAACTGTCTTTGGGAATTCAGCAGCATGCAAATCTCTTAAATAAATAAGAGTAAATATATCATCAAAATAATTTAGATAATCCCTACAAATGTTGCATATTATAGCATTATAAAGGATCTATTAATTATGTCAATCTTTGTTAGACTCTGAAATTATGCATGGAAAAACCCTAAGCTATCCCCCTGGTGATAGGAACTCCATAATCGAGATACAACCAAATTGAAAGTCTTGTCCTAAGCAGTTGTCACTATACATTAGACAATGGTGGAATTTAAAGTAGAATTCACTCTGCAAGTTTCAGCACATAAACAATAGAATATGGTATTTTGAGGAGTCAATCCTCAAAATACTCAGAACTTAAATATTATAACCAGTAAACTTAAACTTTAAACTTAATTTGGAAATACTCTAGAAGTATTGAATTTAATTTGGAAATACTCTAGAAGTATCATGAACAGCCATGAAATCACAATTTCTATATAAGAGGCCTGTTAGCAGTGACAACAGCATTCCAAGCACTTTTCAAAAGCAGCCCAGAACAGCACATTCAGATAGAGCAGAGATGGGCCATTCTTTGATTGCCAGAAGTCACACTTGACATTTTAGATGAGATAGAATTTTCTAGTCATAGATATTTAGATTTTTTTTTAAAGGGTAAGGTTTGGAGCTATATTAAGACTAGGTTCCTTATATTCTCAGTCTTTGCAATAATTTTGCAAAAAAGGGTAGACATATCAAATTATATCTATATTTGTATGTGTATCTATCTATCTCTATCTATCTATCTATCTATCTATCTATCTATCTATCTATCTATCTACAACTCTCTCTCTCTTTTGATATATTCACGCACATACACACACACATATTGATATTGATATATTGATATATATTACTAATAATCTATTGTCATATATCTTACATATATATGACAATAGACCATTATGCTTTTTCTTTAAAAATGGTGCATTTGCTTCACTAACTAAATCTAATCAAAGATGCTTCCATTTACTGCTTTCTACTGGACCACATAGAATTCAGTCCAAATCTTAACAACATCCTGATACTCTGAAGCTTATTCTTTGGAAACAGAGCTATTTGTTTCAAAAATAGGTCACATCATTAATCATTGGTAGACTTTTCTATTGATCAATATTTCAGTTTTATCTTGATAAAAGTTTCAATGTTTTAACATTTCACCTATCCCAATTTCCCAAATATTGATTTAAAAGTTCTGCTGCCTTCTAGGGATTAGATAGAAAGGGAAACATAATTATATATCAAGATATTTATTGTGAGAAATCCAGAGACTTATTCCAAATCTATAAACCAAAAGCAAGCAGGAAAAAAATCACTTTTTGGTATGTAGGAGTAGAATAACATATATGTTCCCAGACCCAGCCAGAATGGCAAATTCAGAATGCTAGTGTGATTAATGACATTGAAAACTGCTAAGATTATCAATAAGATATATTCCTCTATGTTCCACAGACTTTTACTTGTGCTTATGTTTCTTTGGATCCTTTGTCTACTACTGCATTTAATTTTGTTAAAGACACAAAATTGGAGATTGGAAGAAAAAAAACACGACAACCCTGTGATTGAGTAGGTCTTTGTGATTAATGCAATGTTCAGGCAGGATGCCGAGAATGCTGCAGTTTGGGAAAGTCAGATGGCAGAATGTAATACTGAGTGGATACTTTTGCTTCCTACACATTTCAGCATTCATTTTTATAAAAGCCAACTTCAAATTCTTATGGGGAAGAAATACTTGAAAACATACAGAGGTGATGCTAAATGTATATATGTTAAATATAGCTTAATGGGGCTTTGGTGCCATTAATGATTGCTCCCTCTTTCCCATATCTAGGAGTTCTAGAGTAATGTAACAGATGAGGGTGGAGGTTCGTTCTCCGAGCTTGTGGGTTCGTTTCCTAATGTTTTGTTACCAGGCTAGGTAATATCCTAGGGCACTAAACTCCATTGAAGATGTTACCTAGCCTGGTAACAGAATGTTTGGAAACCAACCCACAAGCTCAGAGAATGAATCTGCCACCCTCATCCTACACCTGACCTACAGATATTTGCCACCATCGCATAATGTAACAGAAATATAAGAAGACCAACTCAACATTGTTTAGTCACTGTGAGGTTTGGTTCACAACATTTTAAATGATATATAAGATCCATCTATAAGTTTAGTCAAGCTATTTCAGAAGATATAATTAGATGTCTAGTGGTTTGCACTCTGGAGTATGCTGGGAAGCTTCCTGCGAAATAATTACCTGTCCTTTTCTGTCCAGAGCCATTCAGTGCTGATGTGTGGGTGATGATGTTTGTAATGCTGCTTATAATCTCTGCGGTGGCTGTCTTTGTCTTTGAGTACTTCAGCCCTGTGGGATACAATCGGTGTCTGGCTGATGGCAGAGGTAAGGAGATACATCTTTTATCATGCAATCTTTATAATCCATAATGGATGGAAAGATACTTTTTCTCCACTGATATACATGTCAACCATGGTTGGTGTCAACTCTAGTGACCACATAAATAGATATTCTTCAGGAATCAGCCATGTACAGACCTTTTCCCACATGCCTAAAGAAAAAAAAAAAGAAAAGAATAATAAGTCCACAAACAGCAGCAAATCTGAATGGATCTCTGCAGCACAAGATACTGAAATGTTCATTTCTAACAAGATTAGAAACTAGAAGCCAAATCCTTTGCATATCTTTTGCAATGTTTCTGAAGTAAAGTTATTATTGTCAAATTGAAATATTAATTTAGTTGGAGATACTAACAAGTATATAACATTGTCCTGTTTTGTTATGCGTATTATTTGTATCCCTAATTACTTGATGGATATTTGAAAGCTTTTATTAGTTTCCCTGCCTGCCTTCTGCTAATCTTTCCATGTATTTTCAAACTGATGCAGAAATGGAATGAAATAAATTCAAAAGATGAAAAACCAGAAATTTACGGAAACTCTGTAATAGTGGGGAAGGGGAAAAGTAAAAATGAAAGGAGCAAGACTGACCAGTTGATTTATGATGGGAGAACTAAGATAGATACTAGATCAGATGAACAGAAGTGGGTGCTACCGTGGCTTCGCTAAACTATTAAATGGTCCCCTCCTTAGTATGTTCTGTTTTATCTCTAGGACAATAGTGCTAACATATTTAGAAAGGAATGTTTCTGGAACATCTTTTCAGATGCTTGTTGAGTTTGCCATAAACAGATTTATGTCACCAGTTTTCTACATCTTGAAAAAAAAAAGACAGTTGTAATAGAATTTTAGCCAAATCCTAAAATAAAGCAATGTTAGAGGTGTTGTGGATTGTGTGTGTGACCAGTATACATATCTAAAATGATGTATGTAGAGCTGTACATATTAATGTACACAGTACTGGTATGTATACACAAGGAATCAATTATGTGGAGGATAGATAGCAGAATGAATAAGTAAACATTGATAACATATTTTGACTAAATGATGCCTCCCTATAAAGGAATTGGTAATGTAATTATTTTTGTGAGAAAAATGCTTTGAATAAGACTTTTGTGGATATGATGGATATGTTAATATGATGCTGTGTATTTCTTGATAGAAAACAATGTGTTTAAGATTATTCTTGTGTTATATAAGTGTCTATATAATATTGTCACTAAAGCCCAATGGAGATCACGTCCAGGTTGTTCAGCAAGGCATTGAAAGGCACAGCAAGTACACTATGCCTCTGTGCATGGCTTTCATTGACTACGAAAAGGCGTTTGACTCAATATTCCAGCAAGCAATAATTAATGCATTGCTCAACCAAGGCATAGACACTGCTTACATAGACTTACTACAATCAATATATAAAAAAACAATGGTGATAATTTGCCTTAATGATTTTAAAGTGGAAATCAACATAGAACAAGGTGTACGACAAGGCGATACAATATCACCTATCCTTTTCGCAGCCTGCCTTGAAGAAGTATTATGCACACTAGGCTGGGCAAAAGATAGGACAAAAATCAATGGCACCTATTTAAATCACCTAAATTTTGCAGATGATGTTATTCTCTTCTCACAAGACCCAGAAGAACTAAAAGACACATATAAGAGCTGCATGAAGCAGGAGAACCGTTTGGCTTAAAAATAACCCTGAAAAAGAGCCAGGTTATGTTTAATAAATTCAGTAAAGAAAGAAAATAATTTATATCTGGAGAAGAACTAGACATAGTAGACCACTACATATACCTTGGCCAAAGGATCTCAATGGAAGATGATACAATAAAGGAAATTGAATGCCGTGTTAAATGTGGTTGGCAGGCATTCAGCAAGCTAAGCATAATTTTCAAAAACAACCTTCCCCTATGCCTGAAGAGAAAAGCTTATGATCAGTGTGTGCTATCTGTTCTAACATATGCCAGTGAAACATGGACACTAACCTCACAATTGATACAGAAGTTATAAGAGGCACATGGAAAAATACATGTTTGGCATTATAAGACAAGATAGAAAGATCTGCACGTGGATTAGAGAACAAACAAAAGTATACAATATCAAGAGAGTAAAAGAATTGAAATGGAAATGGACTGGTCGCATAGCAAGAACTGATGGCAGATGGACCAGGTCATAGAATGGATCCCACTTGATAAAAAGCATCCACGAAAGTGACCTAAAACAAGATGGATCGATGATATTGCGGGCCCAATTGGTAAAAGAAAGCTCAGGACCATATTGGTTGGAAACATGCGGAAGGGGTCTTCATCCTGCAGTGGATAGACAATGGCTAAAATAATGATGATGATATAATATTATAAATATTCTATTCTTAATATAATTACTAATTTCCATTTATTTTTAGGTTGCAATTAGGTAAATGTTCCTACAATTTCCTCAGAAATAATTGCTCCAGCAATGTCCCATAGGTGGACTTTCTTGTTTTTTCTTTTGAAGACGTTTCGTTTCTCATCCAAAAAGCTTCTTCAGCTCTGACAGGATAGTGGGGAATGGAAGAATGGAAAACAAGAAAGTCCAGTTGCCTCTTGAAAAAGCACCTTTGGTACAACCATGACCTGGATGATTGAGAATCTCTACAGATTTTTTGCTCCAGCAATGGTTTAGTGGTTTATTTCAAAATAATACATTTGAAGATTCTGTGAAACTTCCATCCATTCCCTTGTAATCCTATATAGCAAAATTTTTGAGGAATTTATTCTCTGTGCATTCCAAAAAAACATATTTGGACTGCACTCCTTACGTAATGTGCTCACTGAAATAATGTTATCCTTTAGATTTTTAATTTCTCTAAATGTTGCACTGCAGTTATGGCAAAAGCAAATAAGCGTGTCAAAAACCTGATGGTAACTTTTTTTTAATTCTTTGTGATAAAATGTTTATAAATATTTATTTTTGAAGGAAGGTAGTTGCATAAATATGCTATGTTGTGAGAAAATGTATTCCAAATCTCAAATTTAATTTTTTGTCCATATTAAAATTTTTGCACAGTAAGGTAGAAGTGGAACACAATAAACTAACAAATGAAGAAATGTGGGAAACCCATAAAAACAAGCAATCCATAGCTGGCAATTGGTCATGAAACACTTATTATCAGCATCTGATAATTGTTTTAAAAAGCTTTAGCAGCAAGGTAGACCGTAGTGTGATCATTTGTTTTTTAAAATAAATATGCATTCAGAATCCTAGTCATGCTTCTATCATCACAATCCCAACACACAGGCTTTTATTTTTTTTTTAAAAAAAAATGCTGATAGCACATGGGAATTCTATACTACATAACTCTGAAGTAATGCACAATTTTCAATAGTGTTTTGATGTAATAAACAAGTATGAAGTTTACAATTTTGCAGTATCTCTTTCTTTTAAATGGCCCACACTTGCATATTCAGATTTTAAAAATGCAAATTACAAGCCGCTATAAATTAATTTGTATGCAAAAATAAATGTTGATGAAAAACCTCACTGTTGAATTTTCAAAAAGCCATGAAATGCAAAATGAATGTTTCTCATAATAACATCTCATCTGAATTGCATATAGAGAAGCCAGATTTGTCATTAGATACATTCATTCAGTTCTTATTGAAAGTCAGTCCAAGTTGCTGCATGTATTAATAGTATGGTTAATAGACACTAGGGAATTGGTTCAACTAAGTTCTGTACAAATGCAGAAAGAGGAAAACTGTGACTGAAGAAAATCTTTCTTGCACAGCCATTCCTTTTCCTCTTGAATAAGTATAAAACTATGTGGACTTGGTAAAAAAAAATCATTATATGAAATGATACAAGAATATATAAGAAGATTCAAGATTACTAGTAGGCAAGCAGCAAGCAAAAAGACCACCAACTGCCTTGACAGAACTTACAGTTGAGGGCAACAGAACAAAGAAAAGTAGAATGTGGTTGCCTAGTTACAAAGAGAACATTCCAGCACTTCTCCCATCACAAAACCCTTCATATAAATGTAATCCCAGTAACAATTTATATACTTGAAATTGACGACATTGTTTTTATCTTGTAGTTCATTGGAAGGATAATGCTGACTCAAATCATAATGACATTGTAGATGCCAATTTTTTTTAAAAAAGAATATTTTTTCTATGTGTATGTGTATTCCATGTATGTGTATATCTCCATAGTCATTACAGAATCTGTATAATTTTGAAATCATATTTCCTCATGGGAGTGTTTCTAAATATCTCAGAAAAATACTATGAAAATATATCTGTCTCTGTGTTACAATGAAAAGTGCTAAGAGTAGCATAGCATATTTGCACATGTGCACTTGCACATACTGTAAATCCTTGCCTAACAATTGTTGTTGGAATGTAGTTTTTCAGGGTGTATAATAATGCCTATCAATACAAAGCAAACAAAGTGATATTTTTGTTCTGTTCTTTGTTCTTTGTATCCTTTTGGGTACTCATAATAAATAGCATTTATCTTTCCAACCGTCCAGGGTTTGATGATTAGGATGTTAGTGACTGGGTTATCCAATAAGCCTCTCAGTCCAAATTCTTAACTCCAAGTTAATGTTTCTATTCACTAATTTCTTTTGAATGACCTACCCAACTTTTCTCAAGGCAACTATTCCATTTTAGAATTGTCACATTTCCAACTACAAGATCTTGTGTATGCAAAATGTGTTTTCTTTATTTATAAATGTGAATAATGTATGAAAGATGTCTCTTAATAATTGAGAAAATATGTTAGTTCAGCTTTCCCATCTGATACACTCAGATATATCAAGTCTCCAACAGCCAGATTTCTAGTTAATTTGGCCATCAGTCATGTTGGTTGTGAAAGTTTTAGATCCAGCATATTTCTAGGCACCAGGTTACAGAAGTTTGACAACGATTGATGGAGAAGAGTTGTAAAAAGGAATATACACACCTGCTTTATGCAATGTATTCATTTATGTAGATGTTACAATATACAAGCACTTAAAGGAGAATATTTGTAACTCAGGGTTGAAATGAAGGTCCTTGGTGCCTTCTGAGCTTGGGGTTGTTGTTTTTTTTGCAGACATTTCATTACCCAAAATAGGTAACATGTTGTTACATAGTTTGGGTAATGAAAGTTTGCAAGAAAACAACCAAGCTCAGAGATCACCAAGGACTGCTCACAAACTCTTAAACATGCACATGGAATGATTTACGAAGGTCTGCCATTTATGAATGGTTTCCTAATGAGTATAGCTAGAGCAAACTGCTGATTTCAATTTAAATCATATTTAATCCTGAGATTTCATTTCTGTGCCCACATTCAAGAATAGGTTTATGGAGGACCAATGCAGCATCATTTAAACTAGAGTTGACTTTTATCACAGTCTTATCACAGTCTTAGCCAACAGCATGACATCTGGAATTGGATAAAGCTAAAATTACATTTCATTCATTACTTAGAATAATTTGTTGTGCTAGTTCTCACTCTTTCTACTATATTTTGCTTGTTTCAGAGCCTGGTGGTCCATCTTTCACTATTGGTAAAGCTATCTGGCTACTGTGGGGCCTTGTATTCAACAACTCTGTGCCAGTACAGAATCCCAAAGGGACTACTAGCAAGATCATGGTATCAGTATGGGCCTTCTTTGCTGTCATCTTTTTGGCCAGTTACACTGCCAATTTGGCTGCCTTTATGATCCAAGAAGAATATGTTGACCAGGTGTCTGGACTGAGTGACAGAAAGGTAATCCTCCTGCCCCTCTCCAAGCCTTTTGTTTTTCGTCTACTTAAATTGGCATACACTGTAACAATGATAACATATAGTATGAATGATATGTTATAATAATTAACATATTATGGAAATTGTGCAGTAAATGTTTCTTATTACCTATGAGCTATGGGACTGTGATCCTCTAACAGCATCTTTCTCAAACAGAAAGAAGAACTTTGGAAGAATCACAAACTATTTGTTGAGATCTTCCATAGTAACAGATATTACACCTATCCTATTTTAATTAATAGATAATCAAAGTGATTAATCCATTTACATATAGTACATGAAGTAGTAATATAAGGAGCTACATTTCAAGTTTTTCACAGAATTTTCAGATTCAACTTTTCTTCATTTTAATGTTCTTGCACTCTCTACTGACAACTGACTTGTTGTAAAGCTATGAATCTTTAGTTATCAATGTGTGAAAAAATCCTGCCTTTTCTCCTAACACTTAATTAAAAGTGGAACTGCTTAAAAATATAGATAAAGCTGCAGAATGTGTTTTCCCCCTATTCACTGATTTTCCCCCTATTGATTATCAATTCTCCTATAATTTCCTATAAGAGAAATATTTTAAAACATGGTAGATTGACTCTTAAGCAAGTATAGGAACAGGATGAGGAGACGAAAGCAATGCATTTCTTTTCCACAGTATAAGTAGGTTATAAAAGATAAGTGCCATGTAGGTTTAAAAATGAATTCCCATAATTTTCTTAACCTTTTTCTCTTGCATGAAATGAGATAAATTTCAGTTTCATTTTAGTTTGGTCAAATATCAGCATAAAAACTAGAATCAATCAAACAACAATATCATAAAGAAAATGCCAATTTTGATGATTTTCTTTGTATGGGTGTGTGGCATTCTAATATTATTAATAATATTAAGCTAAAAATATCTAAAACTTGATCAAAGAATAATCTAAAAACTAAGAATAAAATTATGGTGTTTGAAATGAAAATTATATGCCTAGCTAAAACTAAATGGCAGGAATTTGAAAACACCATACTCCATTTGTTATTACTAAAAATCTAAATTGAGTGTTAGATTTGGTTCAGAAGGTAACAATAGGATTCTTTTATTCCACCACTGGATGTTTCTATTTCAGTTGATGAATGCTGCAATCAGAGAAAGTCAATACACACCTAATTTTAATACAGTAGAATTATGTTTCCAATTTGGAAACATCCAAGAAAGTAGGGTACACCTGGAATCAGATCAATTCCACATGGCATGCAGAAAGGGGTAAAGAGAATGTATGACTTGCTTTTTCATACCTAATATGAAGTACAAAGAGGAACCTTGTACATCTCCCACTAGGGTATGTGTTTATATGTTTCAGGCACAGAGATGATTCACATGCTAAATGATGCATGATGTGATGGAATATGCACCTGGAAAAGCAGTGGGGAGAGCTTTGGCAACACAGAGCTTTCCCAGAGAGGAGCCCCGATTAAGAGACTGCACAGTCCTAAGCGGGATGGGGATGGGAAGAAGAGCTTCAATATAACCACACCCTAGAATCTCTCAGTATATACTATATACAGTAGGTTAAAAAGTTATAGCTTTAGTTGGCAAGATTCTGTCCATTAGGTGTAAGCAAATAAAGGACTGGACTAAATTGGATCTTGCGGTGTCATCTTTGGGCTTAGACCTAACACACATATTGTTGGCCAGATTAAGTATATGTCGTTTATGTCCAGATGTTGATTCCCAGAATTATTTCTAAGAATTAAAATATGTGGAAAAATGTTTTGAATGGCAACCACTCAGACTACTGCCTTTGTTAATTACATACTCATTGCACAGAAAACAGTTTTTTTTCTACTGTAAACAACATACAATGTATACAAGTACTAATGTTATGTCTGGATGTAGTTTGGTGAGACTTAACTCAGACAACCATGTATAATTCTTTGGTTATGTATTGTTTAATGCATTTTTAATATTGTATGTGTTCATGGTGTTGGGCAGCCTTACAGATTTGATAAATTTATTGTGACACAGTAGATTTCATTACCGGAGGGTTTTTTGGGGATATTTTAAATAATTTCTGTCATAGAATTAAAACTGAATTCTGGCTGAATAGAATTTGAGTCTAGGAAATTGTTAGTGTGAACTACTAGCCAACTTTTTAATCTTTAGGCAATACCATTCTCATGAAGCGACAGCATAGTTTAATTAAAATTGGTTGCAAGCTCCTTTTCTGATTAAAAATTCAGCACCATCATAGAAATTGGCTGCAGCCTGAATTCTTTAATATTCTGGTTAATGCAGAGAATGTATATATAGTGATCTCCTTGGCAAACTATCAAAGCTATTTTGTGATTTTTACTTTCAGTAAACATGTGTGAACATATGGAAGGTTCGTCTGCCAATCTGATTTTTGATAATAAGGCCAACTTCCTTTAATCTTGCTATTTTGAATTTTCATTTAATTTTAAAAATAACTGACTAATTATTTCTGTTCTTATCCTCAATCCAATTGTCACGAGATTGTGGTTTCAGGGTTACACAATATACCTCATTATTAATTTTCCACATTACAACAGCCAGTTTAAAATTCAAAATGTTGGTTATAACTATGGGAGTTCTTTAAAAAAAAAAAAAAAGGATCCTGTCTCTGTGATGGAATCACCAAATGAAGGAAAGGGCCTTTCTAGGGAAGTAAAGAGACATTCCAGCTTGGAGTCAGTTTGGGAGAGGAAATGTCTTGAGGTCAGACCTTCAGGTCTATATCTGCCATTTCCAAGAGAAGGCCCACAGTCTGGCGAGATTCTTGTAACATAGATGATCAACAATAAAATATCTATTTGGGCCTATTCATGAGTGGTTCTGAAGGCTTGCGCCTGACAAGATCCAAGATCAGGGTTGGGTTCTACTTACCTTTATTACTGGTTTGCAACGGGGCTGCGCACACTCTTCTGCGCATGCGCACAAGCATGCTGATGACGTTGGGGTCGGTGGGCGGAGCCTCCCGATGGTTTTACTACTGGTTCTATAGAACTGATGCGAACCTGGGGCAACCCACCACTGATCCAGATCCACATAAACAGTTTTGTCATGTATAAAATCTATGGGGAAATAGACAGAGAGATTAAATAGGGAACAGATTAAAGAAAAAAAAATTGAGGTATGGATTCAGTTGAAATACTAAAGTGAATCAAGGAAAATAACAATTACAACAGAAGATTACTTATCCTGCTTATAGATAATCAAACCATAAAAGTGAACAACCATAATAATATATCTCATTTCCATTTGTTTAGACCCAGAACTCCATAAAGGTGTTCTACTGGGGGAGCAAGTCTGTGTGTGTATAAAGCATTAATTGCTTCTTTTCGTGCCCTCAGGTGACTTTTACCTGATCCTGCATAACCTTTCATAAATACCTTTCATGAATTGAGCTGGCACATGTTCTACTATACATCATATTGTAATATATCAGTATATATATTTTCAATAATTCAATAATTACAGTTACTCTTATTTTCCAAAAATAATTCTTTTTTTTTTTTTTGGATTTCCATTAATTGGTTCAATTCAGCAGTATGAAGATTACCAATACTTTACACAATCCTAATTTCGCTGGACTGTCTAAAGCATATTGAATTTCCTAGTATTAGATGCTCAAAATACTTAGTCGAAATCGCTAGTCTCAAGAGCAGAAATGAGGTTCTTACACTATATAAAGTGTACAGTCAAGCTTATAGTCAAAGACATTTGAATTTGGGCATTATATGCTTTTCTGCATTTTATTTTCATTGGACTACAGAGCTGGAGCTAAGATTTGGTAAAGGGGACTAATTGCAAGCTGCAGATACAATGGCTAATATAGCTATTGCTCTCCTAGCTAATATTCTTGTTAATTTGCTAAAGTATTATTGCTTCCCCCCCCCCCAAGAATTTGATTCTACAGTTCCCTCTAGAATAACTGAATGTATTGGTTCAAGATAAGATGATAAGACAAGATAATAAGATGAACTAACCTTTATTGTCCTTATCCTATATATACAAAGGCACATATTAAAATGAAATTTTGATGCCCCGCTCTCGAAAGAAGAAACAACACCCAATGTCACCATCCAATTATTATAGAGAGAGCTTTACTGTAGGCTATTTCTAATATAGCCCTTGAGTACTGGGGATGAGGGACTTACTCTGTACCACTTCATATAGTAATGAAATGTACCAGGATATTCTACAGTAGGTCATTCTGATCTCTTCCATTGCCCCCAGCACTGCACATCCACATTTTACTGCTCTTACACTGATTTATAGACTCACCATAACATTTGCTTTTAGTGTAGTTTTGTTCCTTTAAAAAAATGCTGCAATGTGTACTATAAATTTTTCTTTCACTGGCAACACACACACAGAGACAGACAGACACAGACAGATAGACACAGACAGACAGACAGACAGACAGAGGCAGTTTGGTTTTACTTGTATTAGAGATTTAAAGGGAGCATGATTCAATTCAAATTTCTGATTTGAGGGCAAATTGATTCACACTGCTTTGAGATGCAAAATGTGATTCATAAAAAGAATTTGTCCATAGCCTATAATCAGGAAACATCAGAGTGCCTGCAGCTGTTACATTTTTTGACAGAATGGAGCGGAGAGAGCTGAGATGGTAGACTCTTTAGAAAACAGTAGGTCTGTCTAGTTCCAGCTGGATTTCTTCAAGGGTTTTGCCATAATACTGTAACTATTCCTTTTTTGTTGTTTTTTGTTTTAATGGGATGGCTCAATTGAAGCTATGTTGAACTGAAGCATTCCTTTGAAGATTTGTACAACCTAATATTTTTATCAAATTATTACCAGTGCAAAAACACAGTTATCTACAGATGCATATTTTTCAGTAGAAAACATTTACTTATTCTGACAGCAGAAAGGATTGATGTAACCACAAAAACAGTATCTTTTTGGATGAAAATCCATATACTTGAATCTATTTTAGAAAGTTCTAATTTTAGCAATACAGATACAGACCACATTTTCTGCAGCAAAAGTGGATGGTTCATATATATGTTGTTATGTACATCTACCATTTCAAAAGACTAGAAGCTTTTTGTGTGTTGATTGCCTTGGCCCATCATTCTTTTATTTTACATAATATTGTCTAGTTTCACTGTTAAACAAATTTCAGTTCTTGCATTATTAGTTTGATTCTACATTGGCAAAAAGTGCTACTAAGCCATGCAAAATATTTCTGCAGTACTGAAGAACTTTTTCATTTACTTAATAAACTGGCATAATTCTACCTTTTAATATTAATTTTGTGACTCCTAGCTCAGAGCTCAATTTGGTGTTGTTTTCATGCCATCTTCCATATCAGTATAAGATAATATTTGTAGTTTAGGATTGAACTAAGTGGTCCTTGATTCTCCTCTGAGCTTGGTGGTTTTCTTGCAGACATTTTATTACCAAAGTAGGTAACAGCATCAGTGCTAGAATGGAGTATGATTTGCTCTTATTTTTGTGTACTAGTGGCAACACTGACAGGGCAAGCCACTAGTATATAAAAATAAGAGCAAACCACACTCCCTTCTAGTACCAATGAACAAGAAAATTGTAAGAGAACACCTACTCACTCTAGACAAGTTCAAATCACCAGGACCAGATGAATTACACCCCAAGGTTCTGAAGGAGCTGGCAGATATGATCTAAGAACTATCGAACCATATATTTCAAAGTTTCCGGAGCACCAGGAAACTACCAGAGGAGTGGAAAAGGGATGATGCGGCTCCATCTTCAAAAAAGAAAAACAAACATGGATCCAGAAAACTACAGACATATCAACCTGACATCAATACCTGGAAAGATCCTGGAAAAGATAATCCAGCAATGAATCTGCAAACACCTAGAGGCAAATAAAGTCATAACCAGAAGCCAACATGAGTTTGTCAAAAACAGACTATGCCAGACAAATCTTATTGCATTCTCTGACAAAGTGACCAAATTAGTGGACCAGCGAAATACTGTGCATATAATTTACTTGGACTTCAGTAAGGCATTTGATAAAGTAGATCAAAATCTACTCCTTAGTTAGACAGCATCACCATCAGATGGATTCGTAACTGGCTGACCAACTACACTCAACATGAAATCCTTAATGGAACTGCATTTACCTGGAGAGGAGTAGCAGTGGGTACCCCAAGACTCTGTGTTAGGCCCAGTACTCTTCAATATCATCATAAATGATTTAGATAAGGGAATAGACAGGGAACATCAAATTTACAGATAACACCAACCTGGCAGGAATAGCCAACACTCCAAAATACAGAAGGATCTTGAAAACTGAGCCCTATCTAACAAAATGAAATTCAATGTAAGGTTCTACACTTAAGCAAGAAAAATAAAATGCATAGGTATAGAAGAGGTGATGCCTGGCTCAATAGTAGTAACTGCGAGAGGGATCTTGGCACCCTAGTGGACAATCACTTAAATATGAGCCAGCAGTGTGCTGTAGCTGCTAAAAAAGCCAACACAATCCTAGGCTGCATTAACAGAGGGATAGAATCAAGATCACATGAAGGGTTAATAACACTTTAAAAAGCTTTGGTAAGATCACACCTGCAATATCGCATCCAGTTTTCTAAAGGATGTATTTATCAGGGGCAGAAAGAACATTGGGATACAAGGTGAACCATGTCAGATAAGGATAAAAATCTATCTAGTACTGTATTTCTTGATTCCCATCTCAGCAGGTTTGGCTCATTGATTCTGCAGCTTTTTTTGGATTTGAAAACAATAAACATACCAATATGAATACTTAAGACTTTATTCCAAGGCAATATAAGCAAGTAACATAATCACACACAATATGACACAATAATCAGAGAACAAATAGGAATACTTAAGAATACGATATAACCTAAAGCAGAAATCAATTAGCACTTGTGATTTGTACCCTGGCACATATTTATTAATTTTTAAGAGACTTAACCAAGCATGTAGAATTTACAAGTAACATCAGACTTAAGTCCAGATTTGCAATATTGAAAACAAAATTGACTTCTGGCTATGTTCAAATGATCTTGTAATGTTGCATTAGGATGGTGACCAGCTGCCTTAAAGAATTTGAAGGCTAAGGAAATTATTAAAGCCTAGAGGAATGTTAACTTTGCCACCCTAAGAGAACTCTTATAGGCAGAGAGTTAATGAAAGATTAAATTGATTGGTTGAATATGTTATATTGAATATGGCAATGCCAACGCTCAGAAGCATTCTCTCCATATAGGAATGAAGGAAGTTTCATTATCTGTAACAGCCCCCAAATCACTGAATGGGCAAAGCCACCCAATTTGATTTGCTGCTTTGAAACAAGTCTGGGCTATGATTAGTGAGTCAAGATGATTCAATTGAAGCGCTCTTGAATCAAAGCACTGTTTCATCCTACCCTAATAATTTGCCATAAATATTTTACTGTTTGAAAATTATTTTTTGTGTCAGTTTTAAGCCAAATATACTGCAGGTAGAGTATCTTTTATGTCTTTGCAAGTGCAGCTGATTTATTTTAATCATTTTGATGCCTAAAGTACAGTACTGCTTTTTTAATTTAGAAACTTGTCTCCTTGCAGAACATTAAAACTCAATGAATTTTGCATGCAATAGATACATTTCTGCTGTAATTTATTATTATTATTATTATTATTATTATTATTATTATTATTATTATGTGGAGGAAATCAATTACATCAATTTATATCATCTGCATTATATCATTACTCAAATGATATAAATTGATGAAAATTTATAGAATGATACTACCACATAAATAATATCAAGCCTCATGATTCTGATTCAGTTGTTGTAGGTAAGTAAGTAATAATAATAATAATAATAATAATAATAATAATAATAATAATAATAATAATAATAATTTTATTTCTATACTGCCCTTCTCCCGAAGGACTCAGGGCGGTGTACAGCCTAATTAAAAAACAGAATAAACATCAATTTAAAATAATTTAAAAATATTAAATAAATTTGGCTTAATTTAAAACCCCAAAAATTTAAAACATCCAATTTAAAATTATATTGCTAACCCAGCCTGGCGGAACAATAGGGTCTTGAGTGCGCAGCGAAATACCCGGAGGTCAGAAATCTTACGAATTTCCGGGGGCAGTTCATTCCACAGGGCTGGGGCTCCCACAGAGAAGGCCCTCCCCCTGGGTGTCGCCAGCCGACATGACTTGGCCGATGGCACCCTGAGGAGACCCTCTCTGTGGGAGCGAACTGGCCTGTGGGAGGTTATTGGTGGCAGAAGATGGTCTCGAAGGTACCCGGGTCCTATGCCATGGAGCGCTTTAAAGGTGGTAACCAACACCTTGAATTGCACCCGGAAGACCACTGGGAGCCAGTGCAGCTCGCGCAGGAGGGGTGTCACGTGGGCGCAACGGGTAGCACCCATAACCGCCCGCGCGGCCGCATTCTGGACCAGTTGGAGCCTCCGAGTGCTCTTCAAGGGGAGCCCCATGTAGAGAGCATTACAGTAGTCCAACCGGGAGGTAACAAGGGCATGAGTGACTGTGCGCAGGGCGTCCCGATCCAGAAAGGGCTGCAACTGGCGAATCAGGCGGACCTGATAAAAGGCCCCCCTGGCCACGGCCGTCATATGTTCTTCTAAAGACAGCCGTGCGTCCAGGAGGACACCCAGATTGCGAGCCCTCTCTGTGGGGGGCAAAGATTCACCCCCAATAGTCAGCGATGGCACCTGCTGACTATATCGGGACGCCGGGAGCCACAACCACTCGGTCTTGGATGGGTTGAGTCTGAGCCTGTTCCTCCCCATCCAGACCCGCATGGCCTCCAGGCAGCGGGACATCACATCAAGGGCATCGTTGGGGTGGTCTGGGGTGGAGATGTACAGCTGAGTGTCGTCAGCGTACAGGTGACACTTCACCCCAAAACCACGGATGATCTCACCCAGCGGCTTCACATAAATGTTGAACAGGAGGGGCGAGAGGACCGACCCTTGCGGCACTCCCCATGTGAGATGCCTCGAGGTCGACCTCTGTCCCCCTGCCAACACAAACTGCGAGCGGTCGGAGAGGAAGGAGGAGAACCACCACAGAATGGTGCCCCCTATTCCCAACCCCCTCAACCGCCGCAGCATGATACCATGGTCGATGGTATCAAAAGCCGCTGAGAGGTCTAATAGGACTAGGACAGAGGAACAACCCCTGTCCCGAGCCCTCCAGAGATCATCCACCAACGCGACCAATGCCGTTTCTGTGCTGTGCCCCTGCCTGAAGCCCGACTGGCACGGGTCCAGATAGATAGCTTCATCCAGGTGTCGGGGAAGCTGTTGTGCCACCACGCTCTCAACAACCTTCGCCACAAAACGAAGGTTGGAGACCGGACGATAGTTGGCTAATTCAGCCAGGTCCAGGGAAGGCTTCTTGAGGAGGGGCCTCACTACCGCCTCTTTCAAGGCAGCAGGAAAGGCACCCTCGCTCAAAGAAGCAGTTATAATCCCCTGGAGCCAGCCTCGTGTAACCTCCCGGGAGGCCAGTACCAACCAGGAGGGACACGGGTCCAATAAACACGTGGCGGCACTAATCTTACCCAGAACCCTGTCCACATCCTTGGGAGCCACAGGATCAAACTCCTCCCAGATAACATTCTCAAGACCTGCCCTCGTCTCCTCCCGTGGACTCATCCAATCGGAGTCCAAGCCTTCCCGAATCCGAGCGACTTTATCGTGCAGGAATTGCACAAAATCCTCAGCACGACCCTGCAAGGGATCTTCCCGCACTCCCCCCCGAAGAAGGGAGTGGGTCACCCTAAACAGGGCGGCTGGGCGGTTCTCTGCAGATGCGATAAGAGCGGAAAAATGGTTAGATTTTGCCGCTTTTATCGCCACTAGGTAGGTCTTGATATAAGACCTCACCTGTGTCCGGTCGGAATCGGATTGACTAGTCCTCCAAATGCTCTCTAGGCATCTTTTCTGACGCTTCATCTCTCTCAGCTCCTCAGAGAACCAAGGAGCCAATTGAGTTCGGCATCGGGTCAGAGCCCGCAAAGGCACGACGCGGTCCAAAGCTCCAGCGGCCGACCTTTCCCAGGCGGCCACCAGCTCTTCAGTCGAGTCGTGTGTCAGAGTCTCAGGAAACAGCCCAAGCTCCGTCAGGAACCTTTCGGGGTCCATCAGGCGCCTGGGACGGAACCATCTGGTTGGTTCCGTCTCCCTGCGATGGGGGAAAGCGGTAGGAAAGTCCAGGTGGAGGAGCGAATGATCTGTCCATGACAAGGGTTTGATGTCTAGATCCCCTCTACCAAGATCATTCAACCACTGACCAGAGATAAAAATCAAGTCCAGAGTGTGTCCCCCTATGTGAGTGGGGCCTTGAACTACCTGGGTCAGGTCCATGGCCGTCATGGAAGCCATGAACTCCCGAGCCACCTCTGACGCCTCACCCGCAGATGGAAGGTTGAAATCCCCCATGACAATAAGTCTGGGGGTATCAACCGCCACCCCGGCAATGACGTCGAGTAGCTCAGGCAGGGTCGCTGCCACATGGCAGGGAGCCAGGTATGTGGCCAGCAAACCCATCTGCACCCCACGGCCCCACTTCACACAAAGGGACTCACATCCGGCTATCTAAGGAACAGTGGTCTCCCTCGGACAAAGACTTTCCCTAATAATCACCGCCACTCCCCCACCCCTCCCCTGGGCCCTTGGCTGATGAAATGCATGGAAACCTGGCGGGCACATTTCGACGAGGGGGACCCCCCCTCTCTTGGCCCAACCAGGTCTCCGTAATACCTGCCAGGTCCGCACCCCCCTCCGAAATAAGATTACAAATGAGGGGGGCTTTATTAACCACCGACCTGGCATTACACAACATCAGCCGTGGACCCTGGGCCTGAGACTCTGCACAGCCCAGGACACGAGTTGCGCATTGGGGGGCCGGAGTGTGCAATCAGTCGAAGACAGTGCATGTGCACCCCCGACACTTGATGTGGCCCCCTGCGTCCGCCATACCTGCCCCTCCCACTTATCACATTGATGGAATTGCCCTTTTTATCGCCACCCGGAGCCCCGGTTAGGTTACCCTTCTCGTCTCCTCCGCTGCGCCCAACCAACCCACCACCCCGCACAGTAGCTATATGGGCAACCCCTCTTCATTTAATTCCACTAAAATGATACTTTATTCTATAAACCTCAGCAGCAAAGACTTCAAAGAGAGTTGCCTTTTCATGTATGGACCTCAGTTATGAACTGATAACTTCTAATATTAATGTTGCTTAAATTCAGGCAATCTAATAATCCATTCTCAAATAAATTACTAAAAGACTCTTTCTTTCTTTCTTTCTTTCTTTCTTTCTTTCTTTCTTTCTTTCTTTCTTTCCTTCCTTCCTTCCTTCCTTCCTTCCTTCCTTCCTTCCTTCCTTCCTTCCTTCCCTCTTATAGTTCCAAAATCCAAATGCTTTCTCACCACCTTTCCGCTTTGGAACAGTTCCCAATGGCAGTACGGAGAGGAATATTCGCAACAATTACGAACTGATGCATGCCTATATGGTGAAGTTCAACCAAAGATCGGTGCAAGATGCTTTATCATCACTGAAGACAGGGTGAGACTGCTGCCTTCCAAATTTAGCATAAATAATAATGTTGACTGTATAAACCTACCTCTTCAGATATCTCACTTCTTCAAAATATTCCTTTTCCCAAATTATTGTATGCATTCCATTCCACACCATTGTCTAGAGGAGATATGAGGAAACTTTGAAGGATAAATATTTATATCCATTTAAGTCAAATGCAGTAAGAGGATCAGTAGTATGAAACAATGAACACACAGTGAAATGAAGACAAAATAAGGAAGTACTGGGGAATTTACTGGTGTTGATCCTGGGCAAACTGTCCATTGCATCTGTTCAAAGAACAACACACTTTATAAATTAAAATAGATAAATATTTTGGCCACAACACTACATTGTTATTAGGATGTGAAATACAGTTCACAAACATGAACAGAAAAATATACCTTCCTCGGTTACATATATGCACATGGGAAAAATCCCAGGAGGAGGAGGCAGCTACAGAGAGAAATAGACCTATCAAAGAACTCACTGGCAGACTACTAGAAGCACCGTTCCCCACTCTGCTAGCACTCCACAGCAATCCACCAAGCAGCTCTTTGACAAGCTGCCAGCAAGAGGGGGCTGGGATGAAATAAAGACCAAAAGCAGGGCCAGGTTTTATGGCCCAGTTAAGAGTTTTATGCTGTTTATAGCCAAGTGTCCTACTAGGATAAATATGAAAACCTTATAGAAATATGTGAATAATAAGAATAAAATGTGAACCGAACCAGTCAAATGGTTCAACAACTTGTCAAAATATAGCTAGTATTAAATAATGCAATATCAAACACTCCCCTTTAATCTGCGCCCCACAAACATTCATGAATTTTGGGGGCACACTCTTCCAAGAAGATTAACCATTAAATGAGGCAAAGAGAAATTAGTGCCACCACTAGTGCACAAGGGGGTTGTTTTAAAACAAGAGATGGAAAAAGAAAGAAAAATGGGGAAAGATGAAGAAGGTCTTTCCCTTCCTGGTCTCTACATATTTTTCAAGAAATTGACTCTCTAAGAAAATGCCAGAATAAAATCCCTGTTTTCAGGGATTGAAGACTCTCAAAAATATAAACAGAATGATTTGCTCCATCTTCATCATAGATTTGGTGACAGAAGTTGTCTGTCTATAAATATTCAGTACCACTTTCATCTTCATGATGAGATTATTTGGGCAATATACAGCTTACATTTCTGCCCTTATATTGAGATATAACATGATCTCCAACCACTTGTCATATTTAAAGATGCTCATGGGACTCTTCACAAGAGCAGGGGTCTTGGCCAAATCTAATTTGAGTAATTACATTTTGCTTAACACTATCTCTCCAGCTGTTTGATTGGGAAATGGTATGCTTTACTGCTTTAATCACTGTGTACTTTTCCTAGGCATGTTGCCGAATTATTGCTACTTGGTTTTCATAGTTAAGGAGGGATATGTTATAGTGAATGAAGATGTTTTCAGGTTTGAGTTATGGAGAGAAGTGGAAGATGTTTTCTTGCTTGGGTTATGAAGGTATCTTTAAAGACTGAAAGATGCTGGAAACATGTGCATTGATCCCATGATTACTCAAATTTTAGTTCTGCATAAATATTTGTATTACCTGGATTCATTCTTTCTCACAGTTGATTTCTAAACAGTGGTTTGATTTTGTACACTTTTCTGTTATTCTTTCCCCTTTTTTGGGTTTTTGACATTCTGTAGGAAACTGGATGCTTTTATCTATGATGCTGCTGTGCTAAACTATATGGCTGGCAGAGATGAAGGCTGCAAGCTAGTGACAATTGGCAGTGGAAAGGTCTTTGCTTCTACTGGCTACGGCATTGCCATCCAGAAGAATTCTGGCTGGAAGCGGCAAGTGGATCTTGCAATTTTACAGCTTTTTGGCGATGGTGAGTAATTTGGATAATGAAGAAAAAAGATATTTTTACTAAGATTACTCCATAAAACCCTCCAGTGTTTTAACCTAATAGAGAATACTATTTCAAAGACTCTGACCCACTGCATCATAGTGGGTGTTTTACAGCCATTTATTTATTTGAGAGATTTACAGTTCAACATTTCAGTGGCAATTACCAAAGTGGCTTGTAGTCATAAACATCATTAGGAGGAGTTTCAGAAATCTCAAAGACACAGAAGCTATACTTTCTAAGTTTGTATTCTAACTGTCACCCAGAGAAGTTAGGAGGGAGGATAAAATAAAATAAATATACGTTGTAATTATAAATACAGAATTAAGACATTAAAAGGCAAACATGCTATTTATGTCAAAGACAGTCAAATCATTTTGGCATATTTGACAGGAACTCCAACAAGTATTTCCAGCCTCGGCAGTACATAAATACATACATATCCATCATGTGATTTCTTTTTGGATGAACGATATGCAAAGCGCAGACAAGATGTAAGAAGCAGTAAGCATAGAACAGCATCAGCAAGCTCGGAGTAATGCTGGATTTTGGTTGTACTTATGGAACACCAACAAAATGTGCAATAAACCACTGGTATAATGTCTGTATAATCAGGAGGACTATGTTGCATGTGGTGTAGATATAAAGATTACTCAGCTATTAAAGTTAATGATTTCTGTCACATCTTCTATCTTCCCAATTGCCAATTAGTCCCAGTACATTTTAAAACAAATCCTCAGTTCCTCCAGTTTTTCTTCTCAATCTACAGTTTGAAAATATTTTCAGCGTGGCATTATCCAAGTACTTGAGGTTTGGAATTTGATGAACAAGAATCTTTAGTCAAACTTTGCTTGGCCAGAATTGGCCAATAACTAAATACAGACTGCTTATCAATGAGCACTTTCTCTGCTTCAAATCTGCCAATAGTGAAATATCTTACACAGGGCTTTGTGTACTGTATGAGTTATATTAGTTTGCAGTTGTCTCCACCCCCACCCCCATCCTACAGCCTTTGCATCTGGCAAGATATATTTGTGTGCATGTGTCTTTGTAAAATATTTTCCTGATAGTCTGCTATAGAGGCAGTGGCAAGGGAGAGTTGATTTCTTAATGTATAAGGAAGTGCAATAAGAAATTTAAGTGTAGATCTCTCAGTAGTTCCATATCAGATTTATAGGTACACTGTGCTTTCCCAGCAACTCCTGAGTGTTATAAAATAGCATGTTAGCAAAACTGCATTTGAAGATTTTTTTTTCCCCCTGAGCTGGGTCAGATGAAATGTGAGCTGGGATGCATAGGCCATAGGATGCAGTAACTCCAACAGACACCAATGCCCTTAAATACTTGATGCACTCGCTGGAATGAGAGGTTCACCTGTCTCTGAAGTAGGTGAGGAAAAGAAACTTTGTCTTTTACATAGGTTAAGGAATATATTGTTAAGTGTTTGGTATGCATCGTCGCTGCTTTGAGTCAATGTCATCCAAGTAACAAAGGTGTGTTAGCAGAAGTGAAGAAAACACGGGGGGATAGGGCTGATTGTTAAAATCTCTAGTTGTCTGGTTTACACCTAGAGTTGTCCATCTGAGGATTATATGTATCTAAAATAAATATACCTAGACAGCCTGGTGGAACATTATTTTAATTAACTCTCTATTCTATTTGTATAGAAAATGGTTACTTGTAAATATTATTGGTTTCACTATTTTGACAAGGCTTATTATTTATAATATAATGCATACAGCATGATATTTAAAGTAACATGGTTGAACATAAGGCCTTGATGCAGGCATTGTGCAGATATATTTCCAACCTGGGAAGCAATGGTGATACGTGGGCATATGTGGTATGCCCAAAGTTACTTGGACCATTGTATTCTATAGCAGTTGAAGCTTCTGAAAATTCAAAGATCAAATAATTTGGGAATAAGGAACAAGATAATGGAGGACCAGTTACTTAGAGAGGACAATTTGTCCATAGAAAATGCTACTGATATAAATCAAAGAGCAGAAGTTGCTCACCCATAGTTGTTAATTACTGATAATTCATAGTCCATTATTCACCATCACCTGTAATAAAGACTTATGGAATGATACCAGCAGATCCAGTCAGAAATATAATTTTGGCTCTAGCAAAGAAACCAGAAAGCAAAACAACAACAAAAACCCCTAACCCCTCAAAACAAGGCAAACTATAGGCAAGAATAAAGTGGGAAGGAAGTATACCTGTAAATAGTGCCCAGCAAATGGCCAAAATGTCATAAATATAGAAAGTATAATACATGGCTGAAATATGCAAAAGTACAAAAACAATTTTAAAAATAGCATGAATCTAAAGAAGATAATTTCTTCATAGGCTTAATCAACAACAATAAATCAATTATATAACTGTTACTGGTGCAGAGATCAGTCTAGCAGTTGATCATGGATACAAAAAAATGACTTCTATCCAATAACTTTGTACAATCATATAATAATCCAGTAGACGCAGTGAGTGGATTGAATTCATGTTGAAATGAAAAAAAACCTATGTATTATGTAAAAAGACTATTATTAAATCCATGAAGCACCATAATGGTCCTAAAACATATAACAGTTTGCAAGTAATTAACTGTATCGATATCATCAATATATTGATAAATTATTACAGAAAAAAATCCTCCATGGTTAATGAAAATGCATTTTAGGAACAGAACTGAGCATAAAGTTGTATTTTATAATATTGTGACCAGGGTTGGGATCTAAATTTTTTTACTACCTGTTCTGTGGGCGTGGCTTATTTTGTGGGCGTGGCTTGGTGGGGGGTAGTGTGACTGGGTGGGGTTGCAGAAAGAAATGCTTTTAGAAGCCTCTGACAATCAGGCAACTCAGCTGGGATCACCAGAGGCTTTTAAAGGCATTTTTTTCCTACAGCCTCTTCGGATGAAGAGGTTGCAGAAAAAAATGCTTTTAGAAGCCTCTGACAATCCCAGCTGAGCTGCGCAATCATCAGAGGGTTTTTTTTTTTTTTTTTACTTTTAAAAGCATTTTTTCGGCCAAAGAGGTTGTAGAAAAAATGCTTTTAAAAGTAAAAAAAAAAAGCCTCTGTTGAGATTGGCAGCGTAAGCGAGCGGCGACCGGGCCGGGGACCGGTTCGGGGGCATGGCCAGCCAATGTTATTACCGGTTCTCCAAACTACTAGAAATTTTTACTACCGGTTCTTGTGAACCGGTGCGAACCGGGAGCAACCCACCACTGATTGTGACACTTCCAAGAATTCATCCATTACTCTTAGGAGAGATACACATACAATGCACAATATACAAGCAGTATTGAAAACAAAAGCAAAAGCAGAAATGAAGCAAAAGTAATTATTTGCTATAATGAAGAATAAACTTCAGATTAAGGGGACCTATTATATGATTATTGTTTGCAAGAAACATGGATTTTGAGAATTTGCCTGAACTTAAAATAATTAAACTAGTATATTCAAAGAAAATAAACCGAGAGCCAGTTCGGTATAGTGGTTGAGATTTCAGGATAGAAACCAGGACACTGTGAGTTCTAGTCCTGTCTTAGTTACAGAACCATCTTGGTGACTTTGATCTGGTCACCTTCTCTCAGCCCTAGGAAGGAGGCAATGGCAAACCACTTCTGAAAAACTTTGTCAAGAATCTCCAACAATCAGACATGATTGAATGAAACAAACAAACAAACAAACAAAAGCAAAGAGAGCATTGTGACATTGTGATAGAAGAAATGGTGGTACAAAGATATTTTCAAAATATCTTTGAATAAATAATTTCAGTTCTGGTACACACCCAGATACATAGGTGAATGTAAATGTAATATGACACAGTCAATACATCTTTCAATGCATCTCCTTTGGGTTATACTGTATTCTGCTTTTGAAATCTTCTATCATGCTTTACAAAATTGATGGTAGGTATTCAAGCAACAGTGCTATACACAAATGACATTCTTGTATGGATCACCATAGAAGAACACAACTACCAGTTAAAACTGGTACTAGGAAACGTCAGGTCCTTAAATATGAAACTTATTTATTTATTAAATTTCTATGCCACCCATCCCACTAATATAGTGACTCTAGGTGGCTTACAATATCATAAAAGTGCTAAAATTAGAATAAAAAATTAAAAGGTAAGAATCAAGATGATGGGCAACCTGGGAGTGAGAATCTTCTCTACCTCGCCAGCTACCCCTAACATAGTTGGGGCCCCAGGTCAAGGGGCAGAGCCAAGCTTTTAGGCTCTTCTGGAAGTCCAGGAATGGAGGTGGATCTCACCTCTGGTGGGAGAATATTCCAGAAGTTGGAGACTATAGCAGAAAATGCTCTTCTCCTGGATCTCACCAGCCAAAGTCACCCTCCTGGAGGCTCTTATCAACCAGGAGGGCAAGGATCTAATAAACAAGTATCTGCACTAACAGCCCTGAGGACCCTGTATATTTCCTCAAGTCCAACAGGGTCAAAGTGCTACCAGATAACTGGATAAATATGCTCCTTGGACATCTCCAATGGACCTGCTCCACAGTTGGAATCTAACTGAGAATGAATTCAAGCAGTTTTATCCATCAGGTGCTGGACAAATTCCTCTGCCCTATAAATGTTCATTTGAGCCCTCTTTCCTGAGGAGGGACCAGGTGACCTTAAACATGGCCAACAGGCAGCACTCTGTGGATGCAATAAATGCAAAGAAATAGTGATGTTTCACCACTTTTACTGCCATGAGGCAGGCCTTCATGGCAGCACTCTACCCATTTCTTGACTCTTTTCAACACCCTCAACTCCTCCATGAATGGCAGGAGTGTCAAGAAGGTGATGGGCCTGATCCTGTCCAGGGTTCCAGCCACCTTCTGATTCGAGGCTGTAGCCAGAGCATCCACAAGCCATGCAACAGAGCAACTGGGATATCCCCCACCACCTTCCCCTGGAACCTGAGTCCATCAGTCACTGGGGGAAAACCATTTAAATAGGCTGGGCCTCTCTGCAAAAGGGGTAGCGGTGGAAAATCTCAAGGACATTGAAAATTGACCAAAAGCAAACCTTGAAGAAATACAGTATCTGAGAGATGTACTAACAAAAGATGGCATTAAACCAGACCTTTTTCCACACAAAAGGAAAAGCAATTGCAGATGTATCAAAACTGACATGCCAAAATGAAGTTCAGAGGATCATGGGAATGGTAAATTATGTCTCAAAATGTATTCCCAATGTAGTTGTCCACACCACAAATTTGAGGTCATTACTTTGCAAAGATGCCATCTGGCACTGGACTGATAAGGAATTAAAGTATATAAAGAATACTCCAAATACAGCACCTGTTATGCAATTTTATGATATATATTTTTTTAAAAAAGCAAAACAGCTGCTATTAAACAACTTACTATTCAAGCAGCCGAAGAGACTAACTGAACAGTATTGAATGTTGCATGACCAAGTTATTTTATTTATAAGGAGGGTGATATGAGGAAGGTTGTAGTTATTATCTTAAACCTGCCCATATAATAGAGAATAATAAAAAGTTCCTTGGAATATGTTAAGGTTTTTTTTTTTTTTGTCCCAGGTAAGAGCTGAATCCAAGCTGATTTTTTAAAAAACATCATTGTTCACCCCTTCTGCCATTGCCCCTTTACAAATGAACACAAGTGCCAGTCTTATCCAGCAGGTTGCAGATTCAGCTATGACCTCACAGACACGAATCTTTGATCACCTTTAGCTGTGTGTTCACAAATAATATTTGGCAAGTCTTCATAAGCCCCCTCAGTTCATGGGAAACAGGGAATAATCTCAGAAAAGAAACTTTGTGAGTCACAGGGATAAAGACTGCAAAGCATATTTGTCATTAAGAATGCGTTAAAATACCAAATAAAATTAGTTAAAAATAGAAGTCTCTATTATTCTGATTATCTCACTCACTCATACTCTCTCTCACACACACAAATGGATTTCATGTTTCATTTTTCCCCCCCAACTCTTTTATAGGGGAAATGGAGGAACTAGAAGCTCTCTGGCTCACTGGAATTTGTCACAATGAGAAGAATGAGGTAATGAGTAGTCAGCTGGATATTGACAACATGGCAGGAGTCTTCTATATGTTGGGAGCAGCCATGGCCCTCAGCCTCATCACCTTCATCTGTGAACATCTCTTTTACTGGCAATTTCGCCATTGCTTCATGGGGGTCTGTTCTGGCAAGCCTGGTGTTGTCTTCTCCATCAGCAGGGTGAGTGTATGCAATGTAATACAGGGATTACAATACAGTGGTGTATTTAGTTCAGCATAAAACTGAGGGTGACATTTGATCATTGAGCATGCATTTGAAATTGGATAGAGCTAGATCAAAGAAGTGGATAAAAGAAGTAAATTAAAACAAAACTATTGTCTCTAAATTAATCTTCATGAATTTAAGAGCGTCCTTCTTTTATCACATTTAAAATCATGGTTTGATAACAACTTATGAATGACCAATAGAGTAGCACTTACGGCCTTGGGAGGCTGCATGTGGTCCTTGGGCCATAGGTTGCACATCCCTTGCTTAAAAAAAGAGAAATATCTTTACCTCTTTGCAGCAAGCAGCAGAGCCCTGCACAAAACAGCTGAGAGCAAATCAGCTGAGAATTGGGAGGCTGATCCGATCAACTTGTGCTAATTAGGTTGTGCTGAAGCTGAAAGGAGCTGTTTTTTCTTGCTGTTTGCTTGCAAGAAGGTAACTGCTCCCAGAGGCAGAGGCCAAAGGGTGGGGGCCAGTAGGTG
Source organism: Pantherophis guttatus (assembly GCF_059756535.1). Taxonomy (NCBI): domain Eukaryota; kingdom Metazoa; phylum Chordata; class Lepidosauria; order Squamata; family Colubridae; genus Pantherophis; species Pantherophis guttatus. The sequence continues at coordinate 34,137,568 of NC_142069.1, forward strand.
AGTGGGGCTACATTTGGTATATAAGACGCACCTAAACTTTCACCCCCTTTTAGGGGGGAAAAAGGTGCGTCTTATATTCCGAAAAATACGGTATATCTCGTTTTGATTATAAAATTATAAAGTTAATTCAAAATACGTTAAAATATCATATTATGTAACCAGAAAAATCAAATTCAGATATTGAACAAAAGATGGCAATTAATTTTGCTTGGGAAAGATATGTTATATACAGTGTTACAGTATGTTCTGTTTTCTTTGTCACAATTGCTGAGGAAGGACTGGAGCAAGTAGGACTTTGTAGGTCACAAGCTGTGATCCAAATGAATAAAAAAAACTGGGCTGAGCAGAGGGAAAGGAGATTGTGCCAAGTGAACTAATACATTGTACTTGGCTTGACAGTTTCTTGATTCCTGAGTGAACAAATCTCAGGACGGTACCCAAGAACATCTACAAAGTGTAAGGCTGGCCTCATTTAGGGTATTATAAGTAAGAAGGAGCATCTTGAATCAGAATTAGAAGCTAAATAGATCATAGATCAATTGACCATAGATCAATTATCAGTCTCATCATTCAAAAAATATATATGACAATGGAATTGAAGGTAGTCAGAGCTTCAGAGTAATCTTTTAGTACATTTTAGTAGTAATATTTTGAGAGAGGTAACAAGATAATGGTAGGCAGTGACCTGGTAGACTTTATTATTCAGAAAAAAATGAAATATGTCACATGTAAATTAAGAACAACATTCCTGGCAAGAACAAAAATGTAGATATTGGAAATAAATGCATGTTTTAAGATCATTTTGAGCAGAACCTCTAATCTACCAGAATATTTGCTCAAGTTCGATGCTTGAGTGCTTTCATATGGCATGACATATGAGCTCGGTTTCGCCTCCCACATTATTTAACATCTATATGAAATTTCTGAGAGAACTAATCTAATAGTGGTATCCAACCCAAAACAAATCTATTGAGGTCTTAAACTGATGCTCGAAGGCTGTCATAAACTGGATAAGATGAAACAAATTCAAATTAATTCCTGCCAAACAGAGTTACTGCTGGTCAATTGACATTATGACTATCCAGTAACATCAGCCCTTGATAGGGTTGCATTACCCTGGAGATAATCTGTGATTTGGTTCTGCTACAGCAGCAGCTAGAAGTTGTGTCCAGGGAATCTTTGGCTGGTGTGCCAAGAATGTATGTATGTATGTATGTATGTATGTATGTATGTATGTATGTATAAAATCAATATAGCAGTCTATCTCACAAAACATGACTCTGGACAGAATACAAACATAATAACAATTTAAAAAAATTCAAACATGAATAAAAAACAAACCCGTATATTGAAGGAAAAAACAATCACTTGACATCAGACAGCCACCTTGCAAGCTCACCATGGCATTCCCAAGGCTTATGGAAGAATCACATTTTAATGGTGTTCCAGAGGGCTAGCCTCACCTCAGAGGGAAAGATGTTCAGAAGGTGAGGGCCAAATCAAAAAAAGGCAACCTGAATTGGACCCTGAAGCAAACTGGTAGCCAGTGCAGGTCATGGACATAGGTGTAATGTGCACCACCATAATATCTGCATAGCTGCACTCTGCACCAGCTGAAGCTTTCAGATGCTCTTCAAGGATAGACCAATGTAGAGTGTTTTATAATCCATCCCGTATGTGACCAAAGCATGAGTAACTGAGTTGTAAAGTTTTATAGTCCAGGAAGGGGCACAACTCAAGAAGCCTTCTCTGGACCCGGCCGTTTTGGCAAACTATCGTCCGGTCTCCAACCTTCGCTTTGTTGCGAAGGTTGTGGAGAGTGTGGTTGTGCGACAGCTCCCACAGTTCCTGGATGAAACCGTCTATCTAGATCCGTGCCAGTCCGGCTTCAGGACTGGGTACAGCACGGAGATGGCATTGGTCGCATTGGTGGATGATCTCTGGAGGGCTCGGGACAGGGGTTGTTCCTCTGTTCTGGTCCTGTTAGACCTCTCAGCGGCTTTTGATACCATCGACCATGGTATCATGCTGCGCCGGCTGGAGGGACTGGGGGTGGGAGGCACCGTGTTGCGGTGGTTCTCCTCCTATCTCTCTGACCGGTCGCAGTCTGTGTTGGCAGGGGGGCAGAGGTCGACCTCGAGGCGCCTTGCTTGCGGGGTGCCGCAAGGGTCGGTCCTCTCGCCGCTCCTGTTCAACATTTATGTGAAGCTGCTGGGTGAGATCATCCGTGGTTTTGGGGTGCGATGCCATCTGTACGCTGATGACACTCAGCTGTACATTTCCACCCCAGACCACCCCAATGATGCCCTCAAAGTGATGTCCCAGTGTCTGGAGGCCGTGCGGGTCTGGATGGGGAGGAACAGGCTTCGGCTCAACCCTTCCAAGACCGAGTGGCTGTGGATGCCGGCGTCCCGGTATAGCCAGCTGGTGCCATCGCTGGCTATTGGGGGCGAGTCACTGACCCCCACAGAGGGGGCTCGCAACTTGGGCGTCCTCCTGGACACACGGCTGTCTTTAGAAGAGCATATGACGGCCGTGGCCAGGGGGGCTTTTTATCAGGTTCGCCTGATACGCCAGTTGCGCCCCTTTCTGGATCGGGACTCCTTGTGCACAGTCACTCATGCCTTGGTTATGTCACGCCTGGACTACTGTAACGCTCTCTACATGGGGCTCCCCCTGAGGAGCACCCGGAGGCTCCAGCTGGTGCAGAATGCGGCCGCGTGGGTGATTATGGGAGCGACGTGGCGCTCCCACGTAACACCTCTCCTGCGCGAGCTGCATTGGCTCCCGGTGGTCTTCCGGGTGCGCTTTAAGGTGTTGGTTCTCATCTTTAAAGCGCTCCATGGCTTAGGGCCAGGGTATTTGCGAGACCGCCTCTGCTACCGATAACCTCCCACCGGCCAATACGCTCTCACAGACAGGGCCTCCTCGGGGTGCCGTCGGTCAGGCAATGTCGGCTGGCGGCCCCCAGGGGGCGAGCCTTCTCTGTGGGGGCACCCGCCCTGTGGAATGAGCTGCCTCCTGGAATACGATAAATTAATAAATAAATAAATAAATAAACAACTGGCACACACCATGAAGCTATTCAAAGGATATCTTATACATGACTGCTACCTGCCAAAGACAGTAAAGTTTCAGCTCCAGAAGGCTCCAAAACTCAGTGCCACTTAATCTTCAGGGTTCAGCTCATCCAGGTTACTCATCCAGGTCCCCACAGTCTCCAAACACCGAGACATCAACATCATTGCTTAGCTAGGCAGAAGTAGAGGTATATAACTGTAAATCATCAGCGTACTGATGTATGGACTTTCCTTGCTCAAGAAGCCTTGATGACAACATCTAAAATTTTGATCATTTCACAATTTGTCTACCGCAATATCCTGAAATTGGGGGTACCTTTGAAACTAACTTGTAAGCTACTGTACACCTGGGGCAAAATAACACATTTGATTAGTCAAGTCAATCTGTTTATTTCTAATCCTAAAATCAGTTGATTTTTGGACTCAATAATTTATAAAGTCTTATACAGTATGCTGTAGTACAGGGATACACCAGAGACTTCTTTTCAAGTTTGATTCTGCCCATCCAGTCCAAATATTAAGAGACGGCCTGCTAAGTCACCCACTTCATGTAAATAACACAGGTGTGGGATTGTCTCTTGGGTGATCCTTTCTTCACACAATGTACTGTCCCTGTACTCAGTTCGGCGCAGCCCTTCATATATTTTTGAAGGTCTTTAAAAGCCAATTTATTTCAATGAGGTTTTGGTTTATAGATTGATTCTGGTTGGCTTTCTGATTTTATATTAAGTATTGGTGTTTTTCTTGTCTTGTTCTTTTACTCCTGTGTTTATTATTGTACATTCATCAGAATAATTTTGATTGATGCTCTTTAGCAAACCTTGTAAATAAAGAAATAGATCCCCAAATATAAAGGAACTAAAGCACAAGTAGGGGTAAAAAGTGAAATAATGGTTGTAGTAGTGGCAAAAGAATTAATGATCTGAATCAATGTATACAAATGCATATGGTCCTTCTCTCTGAAATGAGAACAACTCCAAAGGAAATATGTTGCCCAATTGAAAGTGATACCGTAAGAAACTTTGAAATATAAAATCTTATTTACCAAAAAACATTTTCCCAACTTCCAGCTCTGTAGCTTCTCTGCTAAGCTTCTCTGTTAACCTTTTTTCCCTCTTTTTCCCATTTCAGGGTATTTACAGCTGCATCCATGGAGTGGCTATTGAAGACCGTCAATCTTCTATGAATTCTCCTACTGCCACCATGAACAATACCCATTCTAATATTTTGCGTCTGCTCCGAACAGCAAAGAACATGGCTAACCTTTCAGGTGTCAATGGATCACCACAAAGTGCCCTGGATTTCATCCGCCGTGAATCATCAGTTTATGATATCTCTGAACATCGCCGTAGCTTCACCCACTCTGATTGCAAGTCTTATAATAACCCCCCTTGTGAGGAAAATCTTTTCAGTGATTATATTAGTGAGGTAGAAAGGACTTTCGGCAATCTACAATTGAAAGAAAGTAATGTTTATCAAGACCATTATCATCATCATCATCGCCCCCATAGCATTGGTAGTACCAGTTCTATTGATGGACTATATGACTGTGATAATCCACCTTTCTCTTCCCAGTCTCGATCCATCAGTAAAAAGCCACTAGATATTGGTTTACCACCAGCCAAGCATGGCCAGTTAGGTGACCTTTATGGCAAGCTGTCATTCAAGAGTGATCGATATAGTGGAGGAGGGGCACATGATGATTTAATCCGTTCAGATGTTTCAGACATATCCACTCATACGGTAACATATGGCAACATTGAAGGCAATGCAGCAAAGCGGAGAAAACAGCAATATAAAGATAGTTTAAAGAAACGCCCAGCCTCAGCTAAATCTCGGAGAGAATTCGATGAAATTGAACTGGCCTATCGACGGCGTCCCCGTTCCCCTGATCACAAGCGCTACTTTAGAGACAAGGAAGGGCTAAGGGATTTCTATTTGGACCAATTCCGGGCTAAGGAAAACTCACCACATTGGGAACATGTAGATCTGACAGATATCTATAAAGAACGGGGTGATGACTTTAAGCGTGACACTCTAGGGGGAACAGGGACGTGTACAAATAGGACCCATCACAAACATGGGTCAGGGGAATTTGGAGTAAACAATGAGCACAAGCACAGTGTTGTGAGTGGGGTACCAGTGCCATGGGAAAAAAACCTTACCAATCTTGATTGGGAGGAACGGCCAGGGTCTAATTATTGCCGCAGTTGCCCATCTAAGCTGCATAACTACACCCCAGCTGTGGTGGGGCAGAACTCCACCCGTCAGCCATGCATCCGGTGTGAAGCTTGCAAGAAGGCAGGCAACCTCTATGATATCAGTGAGGACAACTCCCTTCAAGAGCTGGATCAGCCATCTGCTCCTGTGCCAGTGGCAACCAGCACCTCCACCACCAAGTACCCTCAGAGCCCTTCCAACTCTGCCTCCAAGGTGCAGAAAAAGAATCGCAACAAGCTCCGCCGGCAGCACTCCTATGACACATTTGTGGATCTGCAGAAGGAAGAAGCAGCCTTGGCCCCACGCAGTGTGAGCTTAAAGGACAAAGGCCGCTTTTTGGAGGGAAGCCCTTATGCTCATATGTTTGAAATGCCAGCAAGCGAGTCCACTTTTGCCAACAACAAGTCCTCACTGCCTGCCACCAGCCACCACCACCACAACAATCCTGGCATTAGTGGTGGTTATATGCTAAGCAAGTCTCTCTACCCCGATCGGGTCACTCAAAACCCTTTCATCCCCACTTTTGGGGATGACCAGTGCTTGCTCCATGGCAGCAAATCCTATTTCTTCAGGCAGCCTGTGGTGGCAGGAGGGCCCAAGGCCAGGCCAGACTTCCGAGCCATTGTCACCACCAACAAGCCAGTGGTCTCAGCTCTTCATGGAGCTGTGCCAGCCCGTTTCCAGAAGGACATCTGTATAGGGAACCAGTCCAACCCCTGTGTGCCTAACAACAAAAACCCCAGGGCTTTCAATGGCTCTAGCAATGGGCATGTTTATGAGAAACTTTCTAGTATTGAATCTGATGTCTGAGTGATGGGAAAAAAGCATGGGAGGGGATGGTGCAGGAAATGCAAAGCATGGGAGGGGCAAGTGGTGGGTTTAGTCCTAGCTCCCATTTGCTACTCTTCTGCTACTGTTTCTTTCCTTTTTTTTAATTTTTAAAAAAGTGGAATATTGGAGTTCTGCTTAGGCAGAGCTGATGAGAAGTGCCACTTCTTTCTTTCCCCACACCTGAACTCCTAATTATCTCTTTTCATTTCCCTACTCACATTTCCATTCCTGACCATCACATGTCAGAGCTTACTAGCTTAGCTTGTGTTTTCACAGTTGGAAAGACAGGGCATGGATCAGGTGAGGTCAGCACATGGGTAGGGGCAATACCCCAATACAGAATTGGGGTTTTCTTAGCAGCAAACAGGGATGGTTAGTACTGATATGAAGATACCATATATGGTAAAGAGCAGAGGAAAGAAAGATTAGTTCTTTTTACATTTGTACTTTTTAAAAAAATGTGAGATACAACTAATGTGGAATTTATTTAATGAAATACATTCAGTTCTTTTATAAAGACTTTAGGGAAAGGGTAAAATTTGAAGTTGCATAGATACATCCTTGAATACGGTATATCTTGTGGAAAAAGGCGGTGTCGAGATCTGCTTGGAAGTTCAGTTACGGAAGTCCAGCAAGGCCATTTCTGAAGGATGGGCTGAAATTACAGAAGCTAGGACAAGTGAGAACAGGAAACTCTTACCAAGAGTCTTGAGAAAATTAAAAGGTGGGATCCCAGGGTGGGGAATCTGTCTGATTTTCTCTACTCATGAAAACTCATTGTTAATTTTGAAACCATAAACTTTTGGATGTAAATTGATTTGTGCACAGCTCTCTTAAATAATGATTTACATCAAATACAGACAACAAAAATAAAACCAATGTAACATCACTGAAGTATTTTTCTTACACACCCCAGCAGAACAAGCCTCTGCAATGTGGATGAATAAAAAGGCTGAACAATTAGAAAAGAAGGCTGGCAGCTCCATAAACTCCACTGTTCTTTTAATGAATTAAATGTGGAAGGGAGATTTCTCAACTGCCATGTCCTTGTTTCTCTTGCAAAAGGAGATTTTGAGAGACTACAGAAAAAGGCTTTCTCTGCTGTTGGAGTTGAGTAGAAAGTGCAGGAGGTGGTGCTGCTGGTGGGGAGAATAGGACCAGCACAACTCATACCATGTGTATATGTATATTTATTGAATATATACTTATATTTGATAACTATAGTGTTGTGGAACTATGGCTTGTCTTCCACAGGGCATGAGGAGATGAAATACCAGTTCCCACAGTTGCTGTAGTGGGGATCAGAAAGCAGAGTTAGCAAGAAGCAAGAAAGTTAAGAGGAGGCCAGGAGATGCTAAATAGGAAAAGTAGTATTATTTAGCAGCATTAGAGTTGTTCTGGACCTCTTCTCGGTGTAATGCAGTTATTGCTTGCAGCAGTTTTTTCTCTCAAAGAGGAATAATTGGAAATGTGAGTAGAACTACTTAAAGTGAGATTGTTTCATTTACATCAGGAACCCTCAGGTAAGAGCAACAGACTAACTGTTGCCTCCCAAATATGTGGCAAAACATCTCACTTTTTCCTGGGTCTGTTGATCTGCTTTCCTAACAAAACAAGAGGGCAGAAGTATCTCTTCTGAAAGAGCTGGCAGATTGCAATTGAACTGAATAAATGGAGAGGCACAAGCTCTGAACTCTGGAAGCAGCTGTTCTTTTTTGAGCCACATTTCTTGCGACTGATTCTCCTTTCATGTCCTTTCATCCACACCCCATTGGGCTTTATATTTTTAATATATTTGCTGCATTGAAGCCATTGGAAGGCACTGTCTTTTGGTAGAGAGGGTAAATATGGGCTTGAACTTTATTAGGTTATGGAAGGAGTGATATCTGGAAGAGCAGAATGCCTTTTACTTCGTTTTCCTTGTCCCTCTCAAAAAAGCTACTTTCCTAGCAGTCTGCAGCACACAATGTAACTGATGAATTCTTTAACAAAGGGCACTTGGGAAGGCATTCATCTCATTTGTAAATTGAGATTTTTTTTTTCTATTGCATTTTGTATAAAACTAGTGCTTCTCTTCTTGTGAATATTCAGGTTTTGAGAGGATATGGGTTTTTAGTTGTTGCATTTTCCCCAACAGTTTTCAGTCTTTGTATATGGAAGTAGCTTTATGTTGGCCCATACCATTACAAATGGGAAATAATAAGAGAAAACTGCATGTATTGAATACCTCTTTCTAAATCACACTTGTCACATTTTTCCTCATGTTTAGAAAATGGCAATGGATCATCTTAAACCTTACTAGCAAGGCTTTCATGTTCCTTGCTTGATTATAAACTCATAATCTTTATCTGGAATCTGGGCCCTGAAGCATTGTGCTGTTTTCCTTCAGATGGAGTAAATTCATTTTGAATGTTCAGTTTAAATTGCACCCAAATTACGGAACTTCTCCAAAGTTATATTAGCTTGGAAAGCTTGGGACTGGGAAATCTCTCAATTAACAATTAGTACTTAAAATTTATTAAGCAGCTGGGTTTGATCCTAGTGATGAGCGTGCCTCTGGGTCGCTCCCTTTCTCAGCTGAAACCAAAAATATTAGTATTGTAGAACTTCAAGAAAAAAATTCACTAAAAAGCAAGCCAAAAAAGATATTAACTGAACTCTCAGAATGATTTTAGATGTATATTTGGGGTATAGGTTTACTCTGGTTTTAATTTTCTTGCAATCTAGCTCAGTTTGAATATTAAATTCACATGTTTACACTATAGCTAAGATTTGATAATATTAAATTACCAATGTTAATTTGCGTGCACAGAGCATGAAACATGTCTGCTTAAAGATGAGTAGAAATGTTGGGGGACTTTCAATAACAGTTAATAAGAAGGTATTGTGTCTACTGCTTTAATATAAGAAATTAGCCTCTTGATCTCTCCATCTATCTTGAACATCTTATTTTTCTTTCTATTTAAATTTGACCAAGAAGAAGAAGGTTGGTTCAACCACATACATAGGTTATGTTTTAATTATTATTATTATTATTTTATAATTTAAAGTTCTGGATATTATTCCACTAAAAATATCAAATGTGGACATGATGGAAAATTTTAGCTGCAGGTGCTGTTTATGGAGACAGTGATGTCAGTTGTTTAACTTGCCAAAAATACATGAAACTTTGTATAATACACACACAAAATTGTATGTTCATCATTTAAGAAACTCAGTTTCCTCCTCCTGCTTAGAAAAATGGGATGTGTTCTTCAGTTTTCTCATTGCATAAACTTGATTTCCCCCGTGAACTAAGATTCATTGTCTTCTGCTTGGGTGAGTGGTTCTGCACCTGAACATACATAATTGACATTTTTGCTATTCAAATGCTTTAGGAGAATGTATTGAAATACTTTCTTAATACTAATTCTAGAGCCATGACCGTACATATGTTGTAAATGTGTAAGGAGATAAGGGATGTGAAGTTGTTTTTCTTTTTTTAAAAATGGCAGATTTTCCAAGCTGTTTAACTGAGTATGGCATGCTGCCAGACCACTTATTCTGGCATTCTATAACAGATGTGATATAATGTCTGCCAATGTAGCAATACACCATCTTATGTTATATCTTGCCATAATGTGTGGTGCTTCAGGAATATGGTGAGTGGGATATTTTGTATGTCATCAAAAACATCAGAGAAAATGTGTTGCCTTGTTTCAACGCTAATCTACTGGTTTTAAAACTTTTCCTGAAATTGTCTTCTAATAGGTAATCTTCTATTTGCAAAAATCCAACATAATTTCAATTTGGAGTCAAATGTTTTTTTAACACTGCTCATGGCAAGGAGGGAGGAAGAATGAGTAAAACCCCAGATTTCTTCATTTAAATCTGCAAGATATTCCAGGACTTCTAAATGAAGCCATTAACATGATACTGATAAACTGATTACTTTCTTTTTCTTTAGGTTATTATTATATAGAAACTAGAACAGGCATGTATGAGTTCCTTTACATCATATAGCATAGCATTCTTGCCAGAAAAAGCTAGTATGTTGTTTATGCTTATTTCCCATCTGCTGCAAAATGGGACTTCTGTTGGTTCCGGCCCATTTTGTCCACCGGATGACCAGGAGCTCAGGTTCCTGACATCAAAAGAAGAGGGAAATAAACTTTTCTTATCTGCTTTTATGTCCTCTCCTGTAAGTGCTTCCCTGCAATTGAACATACTAGGTTTGTCCAAGTGTTCATGTCTATTGTCCTGCTGGACACTGCTCCAATATGAAGAACATATTAATGGGACATCAGCTTTGTCCCTCAAGGGCTTATTTCCCGTTTGTAGCCAAATAGGCTTTTAAGCCATAATCCCCATTCTTAATATTCCTTACATCCTCACCACTGGAAAGGTTGGTTGTGGTTATAATTACCAGTTAGAGATCCAGCTTCATTTCCATTTTTGGAACCTGTCAAACTAAACCTCAAACAAAGCTCAAGCATCTCATAGGCAGTAATTCTGAAGCCACTTTTTAGGTTTTAAATGTTCCCGGATTATATTGCTGTACAATAATATGATTTATTATATTATCCTAAAGACTACATGCATACATCTTTATAAAAGGGAGATATGCTTTATTAGTAAGTCCACTGAATGTCAAAACTTAATAAGATGAAGAAATGTCAATTCGTATAACCAGAACAATAACAGACTAATAGCCAATGGAGGCAAGGGGCATGCCTCTTCTAAATGAGTTATATTTTAGACTTGTTTCCTGAAATTCTTGAAGAGTACAAAAATCAACATTTGAATTAAATTGATGAACTTCAGAGTAACCTTTGTTGCTCTTTTTCGTGATGAATTAGTCGGCTGAATGGATCCAGAGGGTGGTTTGTATGTGACGAAACGGATGTGTATGCTAACTTAACACATATTTACCATACCACTACAAAGTTATTCGAAATAAATTTTTACTCATGATTTTTTTTTTTTTTTACCATAGGCCAATTTAAATTTGGATCCAATCAATCAAGCCAGCATGGCAAATTGATAATTCAAACTATTCAAAAGAAAAAATGCTGATATTATAAGTCAGTTATTACATAATTCATTTAACTTATGACAAATGCTAGGTTAAATTCTTTGAACACCCAACCATATTGAGTCAACTGTGTTACCGTCATAATAAGCTCTGGTACAGATGAAAATAATTGAATATAAAAATGTATATCTTAAAACCCCCTGAGTATGCATGGGCACATTCCAAACATAAAATTCACTATTTTTCTTGATTCGTTATAATTTAATTTTTTTTCAAAGCAGAAACAATGCAACATTTCTTAACATTGTTACTAATGTTATGTATTCATGTTGTGCCATAAATATCATCCGCTTATTTAACTGCGGTTATATGTAGATATATATGTACATATGTATAGAGGCTTATTATAGCGTTATATTCAGGTTGGGGGAAGAGGGTAATTTTTTATATGTACAGTATTTCCTTATTAAGCAAAGGCATGGGGTAGGGGAAGGGGAGTTGACTTATGAGTTGTGGTTTTCCTTGATCTGTGGTGTTTGAAGTTGTTTCAGTGATTGCTTTTGCCAGTTTGGGAAATTTATCTGGATGTTCTATATGTGTGCTAAGAAAGGGACTCATGTTAGGGGAGGTTGGGGCTAGTGTTGGGAGGGGAGGAAAGGGTGTTAATAGTTTCCTTAATTAGAACATGTATTGATTGCTAGAGACTATAAGTTTGAGATGATATATTTGAAACACCAGACAAGCTCCTACTTCAGGGCCATCTACTCTTCTTCTTCCCACTAAACATTATGATTGTTTCTCTTTTCCATGTTCTGGGCTGTTAGTAGCATTCACTATCTCAAGACCTGTGGGTTTTTAATTCATAGTCTCTATCTCTTGTTCATTTTTTTTTAAAAAAAATTTTTGCCAAGAGGTTTCCTGTTTTAATAGCCTCCCTTTTTTCACCGGGGATAAAATTCTTGATCAATTGAACATCCATCCTAGCAGCTCTCTTCTCATGTTCAGATACTCCCATTTTCCCTTCAAAATCTTTAGAATCTTTGATGTCCTTCATCTCTTCCCTCCCACCCCATCCCCCTTCTTTGGTAGCTATGTTCACCCAAACAAATGTGTGTGTTTGTGAAACACACACATTCAAATCACAGAAATGAGAAAACACAGTGAAAATACAGAGTGGATTTAAGATTGGAATTGGACTGGAACTTTGAATCCTTTCTCAGTTTGAGTTTTCTATGTGTCCTGGGACTGTGTATTATTGTTCAATATACAATACAGGACTGTTGTATACAACCATGATTGCAACCTTACTTTTCTTATTCATTATCCTCATTACTCATAATATACCAATATCTACTTCCTTGAAGTTTATTGCTATCTGTGTTAAGATAATAGCCAATATTACAATTCAGCTAGTTAGATAATGGCACAAAGAAACACTAATATGTTTAACTTGTGACTGTGATAAATACTTGAAATTATTATAAAATTAAGGCATGAACAAGTAGAGAGATGGTTTCTTATTGTGTACCTTTCCTTCTTTTGTAAAATGTCAATCAATAATTTGAGACCAGGGCCTCTTATATTGCCTGAGAAAAAGTATAAGATTGCCTCTTCACCATCACTCCATTCATGTTTAAAAATTGATATACTGTAGTTGACCTTAAGCCATGATAGTAGAATATGATCTTTTGATCACAGTTCAGATTATGCTAGGCAGGCTGTCTGAAACATTTAGGCTATTTCCATATGATATTAATTAATTCCACAGTGAATCTCTTAATTGGAAGACAATCTTTAATTGTTTTCACTTCTGTCAGCCTCATAACACCAGGTAGGCAATGTTGTGAATCAATCCGTTCTCACTGATGTTGACCAATAGGAGAGTTAGAAATGTGATTTCATCGGTATTTCGCATCATCAATTGTCGCAACTCTGGAATAATGAAAATTCCCCTGTCCTTACTTCAAATAAAAAGAAAATAAATTGCTAACACCCACCACTATACATTTTCTTTACATAATGTGGATATATATTGGACTATCTGCAAACAAAACAAACAGGGCAGTTGTTACTCATACAATGAAACAGTTTCAGGTACTTTCTGAAAAAATACCTATGATGTTGGAAACATATACATTTTCCCTGAAAATAAGACCCTGTCTTATATTTTTATGAACCCTGAAATAAGTGCTTGGCCTTATTGCCATGTGATCAAAAGCCCGATTGGGCTTATTATCAGGGGATGTCTTATTTGGGGGGAAAAGTCCTCAATTGGGTAAGAATTTAAGAATTTAATTAAAAAAGAAAGATAAAAGAATTTGCTTGATATTTGAATAAAGAGTGAGGATAACTGAAACAGATTTTATAAGGATTAGGGAAATACCTGGAAGTTGCCTACAAGAATTAAGATCATGTTCTCTGATAATGTTGGTTGTATTCCTTTCCTAAGGAATGACTAGTTTGTGTCCAGGAACCAGGTAGCATGGTAAAGCAACCGCAAAGAAAAGGAAATCACTGACACCTATCAGCACTGCAACAATAAGATCCAATTTCCTTATGATTTAATTAGTCAGGAATAGAACAGAAAAATGCTGATTCATCGCTTAAAACAAGCCAGTGTTATGGGATGGGCAAACTCAGTGCTCTCTTAAGAACAAGATTTAAAATGGGAGTTGACGACCCAATGAAGGCATCCGGCAATATTCCCAAACAAAGCACATGGCTGTAGTCACTCACATTGTTATTTTCTAAGAATGCCTGTTTAGGTACCAGAGGTATTCTTGTCAATAAAGCGGTAGGCACTTTTTATAGGTTGCCAGACTTCCTCTTCTTTTAATGTACATCTAAATCTAACAAATACAATCAGTGTAACAGGAAGCATGATATCACAGGAGAAATAGATAAGCAGATTGGTGATCACAGATATCAGCAGTCTGCTTTTGGCTGATCAAAATGACTTCTTATTTCATCTGAATTTTCTGTACTCACTGTTAATATTAATCAATCTTACCTATTCTGTCTTTTGTGTTCTCATATGAGAAACCTCTCATATTCTCTCACAATGTTTCATTTTTATCATCCTCTTTTCAATGCCCAATCATTAACCATTCTATCATGGCTTAAGTTGTTAGTTGCTCTTCTCTTTGCTCTTTTGAATTTATCAGCACCTTTTTCTAAAGATTGAAAATAGAATTTAAAAAATCATAATTTGATAAATGTTTGTAGCACTGCATGATAATATTTAACATTGTCCTATTGAACAGGACTTTTTCTTCTAATTCTATTTATTCAGAGGCTTAGTGATCCAGATATTGGTTTGCATTCTAATAGCATGGTGTCCATGGAATGGAATCCACCAGGAAATTGAAGACACATTTTTGGATTATGCCCATTATCAATTTGTAGATGCATGGCTTTTTATACGAGTTGGTTGGGGAATTCTTCTGAAGAGAATGATATGGGAAAACAATATTTTTTAGTATGGTAAAATTTGAGTTAGAAAATAAAAGAGAAAAGGAAATTTAATTAAAATGTATCTTCAGCAACTATAAAAAAAGTATTCAGATCCCTCTCTCATAGACTGAAAAGAATTCTAGAATTTTATTTCATTTGTTTGTTCTCAAGTTGATATCTAAACTGGCCATCTTTTAAAATCGAGTGAGGCTCAGTGTAGATTACTATTCTAAACAATCTGCCATTTCAGTTATTGTGCCTTCTAAAAAAACCCTTCTGCTCTATAAAGATTTGCTTAAATAATAGTTCCCCATGGGAGACTTCTTGCTGAAATTGGCTGACCAATTCTCCATTCAGTTCTCATGGTTTATTTGTTGGTTTATGTGTGGTGCTTATCAGAATAAATGTCACTAGTGCCTTTCATTAATGTAGCAATTTGTAACTCGCTCTTTTCTGTATTACTAACCACATTTTAATGGCCTAGAGTGGCTCTATCTTTCTATGAAGCAAAAGATCCCTAGCAATGTTTCTACCTTTGACTTCCTTAAAATAGTCCTGCCAATTTAAGAGTTAATGGCACAAAGCTTAGGGGCATGGGACTGGAAGATTGCTAATGTGACTGAAGATGGACACTGGTGGGCCCTCTCCAGTGGTGGGATTCAAGTAATTTAACAACCGGTTCTCTGCCCTAATTATTTCTTCCAACAACCAGTTTGCCAAACTGCTCAGAAAGTTAACAAGCGGTTCTCCCGAAGTGGTGCGAACTGGCTGAATCCCACCACTGGCCCTCTCCAACTATATGCAGTTCATTGGCAAAAAGAAGTAAGGTTCTGTGTTTAGTATGGAGGAAAAGACAGATGCACAGAAAGGCAAAATCTGGCTTGGCAGCAGTACTTGTGAGAAGGACTTGTGGTCACCCTAGATGATTACAAATTAAGCATGAATCAGCAGTGTGCTGCAGCTAACAAAACAGCCAAAATAATATTTTGCTACATCAAAATTGTAATGCAAAATTCATAGGAAATGATGGTTATGCTGATCAAACCCAGTCTAGAATACTATGCCCAGTTCTGGTTGCCACAATTCAAGGAGGAGGCTGAGGAACCAGGTACAGTGGCGGGAGGGGGGGGGACAAAGATGATGAAGAAATTGGAATTAAATGCTATGAAGAACCCAGTTATAGGAACTGGGTATGTTTAACCTGAAGAAGAGAAGGCTTAAAGCAAATGTAATAGCAGTTCTTTCAAAAATTAAAGGTGTGTTGATTACAGGGAAGAAACTGTAGATTTATTCTCCATAACTTCTGGGTATAAGACAAGAACCAGTGGGTGGAAGCTTCAAACTCTGACCTAAGAGTTTGATAAATAAGTGGGAATTTTCTGATGATGAAGCTATTAAATAGTAGAGCAACTTGACTCCTGGAATCAAGCAAAGGTTGGACAACATTTGTCTGGGGAACAAAGATTTGAGGATTCCTTTCAGGTCAGAGTTTGGATGAAAAAGTCCCACTTTTACGATTTTATTAGTCTTCAAAAATTATAAGAATAGGGAACAAAGTGTGTTACTTAATTACTGCCTTGTTTTTCTCTGCTCTGTGAGGTATCTATCTGTGAGATTCAAAAAATCCCCCTGATCCTTATCTACTATGTATGCTACTAAAACTCTGATTTCAGTAACCTTTAACTGGGTGAAACAATGCATCATTTTGAACCAAGGTACCTCAAATGGGCTAACTTACATTCAAAATCCAGGATCATGACTTCCATGGAATTGACATTTGGCAAATTTTATAAAATACTTTATGATATAAACTTTATCGTAAAGTAATCTATGACCTAATACAAAATGTCATAAAAGGCTTCCTGCGCTGATGTTTGGCTATTCCATTCAATGTAAGCTTTTTTTCCAAGGCATATACAACTGGAAATGTACCCCAACATTTTTCCAGTGAAGGCAATACATTAGAAGTTCTGTCACTATTGAAGGCATTGATGACCTGGTAAGGAAATATCTCTGAAACAATGACCCAACAGGGCACAACTTGCCTAGTTGTATAAAAATGGGAGTCTATGAAACGGGATCTATGTAAATGGGATGAATAAATTGCTTGCATCTTAACCATTATCCATGTCCTTACTTCAGATTATGTTCATTTATCCAATTGTCTGAAAAAAGAAAACTGAGAAGTCCCTAAATAAGGGAGCTGAAAAGCCATCAACCCTTCTTTCCCCTTTGCCTAAGAAGTGGAAGATGGGTTGATGCAAATGATTGTACAAATGAGGAAAGGACAATGCACAAAGTAAACAGTGGTATTTTCTGTGGTTTCAAATATGCCACAGCAGATTTACAAAAAAATCAGCACAGCTGCCAAACAAATTATGACTTATGATCACATAAACATAGAGCTGATTCTGAAGTTCTAGACAGACATAATATGAATGTGCCTTAAATGTTGTATACCATTATAATATGTACCACCATGTTGTACCTTTGCTAGGTGTGTTATTTTTTCATTTAACACTATGAACTACTCCATCCAAAACTTCACTGCAATTTATTTTATGCAAATAGACATGCTATTTGATTTTTGTTCTTCTCTATAAACATTCACAGAAGAGGAAATTATGCCAAAAGCATAATATTAAAGTGAAATTTGAATCCAGCTCTCCAAAATATAACCCTGGCTTCATAAACCAAATTGATAATTCAATTCAAAATATATTCAAGACTTAGGATTGGGTCAAAATAATATTAATAGTTATTATTAGTTATTTACAGAAAATAAACATCCTGTACCATAGGGATTAAAATTTCCCTAGGAATAACAGATTACAATGAATGAATTTAATGATTAAATTAAGCAGTTCTGAAAAGAATCGGCTCTGAAATCTGTACCATATGGTCTAACTATCCTCAGCTCAACAACATTTTTATTTATTCTGAGATTGTAATATCATATTTGTATTTTGAATCTGAAATTTGGACTATAATGGAGAACGTTGACTAGAACTGGTCTTTATTTAGAAACTATTCAAGATAGAATTAAAAACTGAGAGCTGAATAGCAGTGATTATACATCTGGCAAGTTACTTGTTGAAATTTGCTTGGATTTGCTGTAATAGAGGGCAAGAAATTACTCTCCTAGGAATATTCATATACTCAATATTAACTGTTGAAAGATCAAGGTCTCAGTAGATGAAACAAAGAATATTAATCTCACCTAATAAATTTATTTGTGTGAATTTCTAACTGAACAAAAGAGAAGAGTGAGCTGATGGCAAGTGTATCCCAGAATTGCTAGGGGCTAGGCAGCATATAAATGTAATAAATTATTATTTTTTATATCATAGTTTAGGAGGCAAAAAGTACATAATAGAGATAGGATGTAGTAATCACCTAAGTTCGAAAACATTGAATGTTAATTTTATTGCAAGGAGCAGTGTGCCAAAATTTGTTGAGGTAAGAAGTACATTTTTGTTACTTTTAAGAACAAGAAATAGTGTATTTATTTTTTCTAGTTTATTTTGATGTTGCTGTATGTAGCAGCAATAAACATAATAATATGCAAAGGAACCACTTTTTCCCTACTAAAAGTAAACTACCTTAGTGCCATTGAAGTTATCCCTGGAAGAACAACGTTTTGCCAGTTCAGGGACAGTTTTTGCTCTTCCCTCACTTGGGAATTCCTCATTTGATCAATTTAAATGATCTTATGCCAGCGCTAAATACTGTATGACTCATTTTCTCTGTCTCAGATTCAGACTGGCATGTCAGACTTGATACCTGCACCTCAAATATCAACTTTGAAGGAGTCTTTCCTAGCCAAGTATCTTTCTTTAGAAATGAAGAAAGTAGAAAGTTCCTGCCAGTGCTAGTCAAAAGAAAAGAAGATAGGAAGGACATTTGGCCTGGACCTCAAGTCCTAAGGGGACTTAAATGTAGTTTTAAATTTTTTACTTAAAAATATTAAAATTACATGTTGTCAATTTTATTATGTCTAGGGACTTCCGGAGTTTAGAAGTGGCCCAGTTCTCCCTTAAAATCTGAGAAAATGTGTTTTTGTTTGTGCTTTGTCTATTCTTACAATCTGTCATCACCTTTAAGTGGTTAGAATGCATAATGCTCCCAAAAGTGGGGCAAACTCTATATCAGCTTGCAGATACCATGTCTCAGATCTTCACTTGCCAACAGAGAGTGGCTACACTATACAGTTTCCCCCCCATAGGCTCAGAACACTGTTTCAGATGCAGGCTCGATGATCTTCTAGTAATCTTTATTCCAGACATTTTCCTTTAACAACCAAAAACATCCCTACTTTCACAATCACTTTTTGCTTTTCTTTCTTGTCTCACATCCTCGTACATACACAGAGGGGCAGTTTAATGTAGTGTTGAAGGTGCTGGTATACAAACCAGGAGATTCTGAGTTCTAGGCCTCCTTTAGGCATGAAACCTGGCTGGGTGATTTTGGGCCAGCCATTCTCTCTCAGTCCAACCTATCTTATGGAGCTGTTATTGTGGGAAAATTAGGTATGTTCAACACCTTCAGTTGACATACATACATATACCTATATACATGCATATATAATAAACTATAAAAGGCAGTTTTACTTAGAACAGCTTATATCCTACAACTATACCTTTAATATCATTTTAAAAAACCAACAACATTTGCCTATCCCAGGTCCTGAGGAAGGACTCTATAGGTAGATAAAAATGCCAAATTCAGTCTAAATATCGGGCTGACTGTGCAACTAATCACAGTAATCAATAATGTCATAATCAATTACAAAAGGCTACAGTGAAACTGCACATATACGTGCACATATACATAAGGTGTTGGCAAACCTTTTCGGCCCTAAGTGCTGAAAATGGGAGTGCGCGCACACATGCACACAAGCACATGCCGGAAACTGGAAGAGCAGCCGCCCGGTGCACTTCTGTGCACCAGGCAGTTGCTCTTCCAGTTTCCAGTGCGTGCATGCACACCGGGCGGCTGCTCTTCCGGTTTCCGGCGCTCCCACACATGTGAAGACCAGCTGGCAGGCACACCAGAACCCAGAAGAACAACGGGACAGCTTGCGGGTCCGGAGGGATGGCCTCACGTGCCACTTCTGGCATGTGTGTGCCATAGGCTCATTATCATGGACATATACTATGCTGAAACATAACATCCTAGGCTCTTGGGAAGAACTCTGAGAATGAAGGCCAATACCAGCTAAAGAATTGACAGCTGTGATTTGATGTTGTATATAAAAACAATAATAGTAATAATAGTAATAACAATACCTTAATTATTATTACCTTAATAATCCATAGACTATTCAAGTTAGGACTTGAATTATTAAGTTTTCACCAGTCTTAGAGTGTGAATCTAACTGTAGAGTATCCATATATATAACAGTACCAAGATGTTAGACGGTTTTTGTTTAGTAATAAGCATGTTTCTATTTTGTTATTAGTTCCTGTGGTGCGAATATAACTGAACAAATTTTCATTTGTTATATTTGTTCATTAGATTTCTATACTGCTTTTCTTACCT
Source organism: Pantherophis guttatus (assembly GCF_059756535.1). Lineage (NCBI taxonomy): Eukaryota > Metazoa > Chordata > Lepidosauria > Squamata > Colubridae > Pantherophis > Pantherophis guttatus. The sequence goes on from NC_142069.1 coordinate 34,157,707, forward strand.
GAGCTCAAGGCACTATATGTTGTCTAGTTTCCACTGCAATTTCTGCTCTGTGAGAAAGGTTGGACTCAGAGTAACTAACCCAAAGTCATCCATTGAACTTCTGTGGTTGAGGATCTACTAGTGTCATTCTAATGCCTCTACACCACATTGTCTGTTATACAAATATTTCATATATATCCATATGCAACTATATGCATCTACCTTCAATATTGGAATGGCATTTAGATAAATCTCACTATTATGATAATCCTATCAGTATTTTTTCCTTCCTTCCTTCCTTCCTTCCTTCCTTCCTTCCTTCCTTCCATCCATCCATCCATCCATCCATCCATCCATAGCTTTATCACTTATTCTTAAACAGGACAAAATTTAAAATAAACTTACAGCAGGAAGGCAAGTCCTGGAAATAGATTCTGTCTTTGAATAAAGAGTATCTTCCACCAAATAGTATAATTAGTGGGTGGAACAGAGGCATGTGATAACCTTTCCTGATATCCCATCTCTTTTGAGATTTTGTAATGTCAGTCTCTTTCATGGCAAGTAGTTTAACCAAGAGCTGTGAATTCTAGAAAGGAAATGGGAAAGGTTGGAGAAGTAATATAGAGAGTTGAGCAAAGGAATGTAAAGACCAATATTCCTCCTACCCTATGCCTTGAAATGCATGTACACGCACATAAAGAAGTTGATCATTAGAATGTAAAATTATAATCATTATCAAAAAGATTGGAAGCCACTTCTTTATAAATTTTCCTTTGTTTTGTCTTTATTTCCTTTCTGTCTTATTCACTATTCTTTTTTATTCTTATTTTCTAATATTCGTATTGCTTTTATCTTATTAAAATTTCTTCAAAAAATTATAGTAAAATGGGAATGTACTATTCTATTTTACATTCTTTTATTTTTAATTTTGAGGGTTTTTTTCAGGGATTAGTAAACCTAGATTGTATTCTAATGATGTACTGTACTGCTTGTCAGAATTTGCATAACACAAATAATTGATGGAGAGGAATCGCTCTATGCCAGGTAACAGTAGTGCATGTCACAGCCTTTTGACAAGCAGTGTTATTTGAGCATACTGAAATGAGTTTTCAGTGAAAAAGAGTACCTCACAATGTGTGGGTAAAGATCAAGTAAAATATTTGGGATAATGGTATGTGATTGGCTGCTTATTGAGATTTTGTTTTGGAATAGTGCTGAATATATTAGAAAGGATTTATAAAAAAAAATATCAAGGTGTTAGTGATGAGTTAATTGTGCATCATGCATGACACTGGAGGCATTTCCTTTGATGCTTGTGCAATGACTCTCGGCAGTTTCACATAAGTAGATTTGGTGACCTAAATTCATTGAAAATGTATTCCTGTTGCAGTTTAAAGATAGATGCCTGAAAGATATACCATAAACCAGTTGCAGCTGAAAATTTGCTGCCCATTCCTGAGCAGGATGATATAAAATTGATAAAATTAAGTGAGCTTTCAAATGTTTAACTCTACATTAAAGTGGAATATTAGGGTGTTTAAAACTGATTTTGTGAAAAGTCCTCTCTTTTCAAAAAAAGCTGAGAAGTTTCTAATTAAAGTTTCCTATAGAAACAGCACTTTGTCAACATTTGCCTTTTATAAAAAACAAACAAAATATCAGTATATGCAGAATTTGAATTGAGAAGTGCTGCAATCCTATATGTATATATTCAAATATCAGCCCATTGCATTCCCAGAGCTTACTCAAAAGTTAAACAAGCAAGGATGTTTAGTACCATGATAGTTTTGTATATTAAACTGACTTGAAAGATTAGATTACAATGTGAAGTAAAAATCTATGAAATGAATGATTATTTTTTAAATGTTAGACTTTCTTTTCTCTGCACAAGGAGGGAGGCAAATGCTTTTCAAAAGTTACAAATTTCATTTTCAAAGAATAACTTCCCAAATAGCAAGGAATTTTAATCTAAATGATATTGTAGGATTTAGAATGATTAGGGCTTTTTTTTTAAAAGGCCCAGAGTTTTTCATTTCTTCTCTTTTTTAAATGGCTTTTCATAACTTCTCTGGCCATAGCTATGAGGTTAAATCCCCTACTTTATCTCAAAATCAGCTTTCAACCAGAGTTGCTTTACTTTGTGTCTGTACTTCTGTGCAGTCAGACAAGGATTGATAATATTGCCCAGTTCATCTGTGTAGCTGAATGTGATCCCATTATGGGTAAAACAGGAGAAACAGGAAGTACGTGTGACTATATTTCCTTCCTTGTTCCCACATTTTTTTTACTCACTTTTCTGGTTCTGTCATGACAGGTGAGGAGGAAATTGTCTGAAATGTATTGTGGTAAATGCCAGTGTTGTTGTTGATGAAGCTGGGCCTTTTGTATTCACCTACAATCTGTAAAAATAGCAAAATTACTGTAACAGAATTCTTTTCACTCTTCAACAAGATACTGCAGTAATTGGTGTTGCAAATAATTATATGAATATCTTGATAAGCTATTCCTTGATGAATGACCATCTGTACAAACTCAAGAGAGAACTTGTGGAAAACTTACAAGGAGGAGATGATGAAAGAGATGAAAACGATATCTCTGATGTTAATTTCCTAGGTACATACATAAATGTATAGATCTGATATTTGTAAAACCCTAATTGGAAACAAACATGTTAAAATTTGGATTTCATACATGTGCTGATAGACTCATTTATGATTGGAAAGCTGTAATTTTGTAGTCAAAAATGCTTTTTTAATTAATCAGAATTATCCAGCTTCAAAGTGTTTGCAACAGTATTCTAAATATGATCATAAGATGGAATCTATAGCCAGAATTTTTTCTGTTTAGCCACCCATATCGGTGGATTTGTCAGTTACAGCATGGATTGACCATTTTTAAAAAGTTTAATTAAACATGTGAAGATCACATGTAATTCTGGCATACATGAGGGAAATTAAGGTACTATCAATAAGCATCTTATGGGATTTATTTTAAAGAATGTACATTTGACCAGATAGCTATATTAAATTAGATATTTGAATTTATTCTGCCAGGATATAATTTTTCCTTCATCGGAAAACTCCTTTTTACACAAGAGAAGGCACATCTTCTCTAGGAAAGCCCTGATTTTCCCAGTCATTTGCTTTGTTAGTGTTAGACACAAGCTACCAGAGTCACTCGTAAATACCTAAAATAAAATAAGCAACTTTATGGTGGGATGAAAACTGAATTGGGGTTCATGAGGAAGTGGGAAAAATTCAATAAACAATCAGAAAACTGATTTTGGACAAGATCTGCCTGGGGAAATCATTAATTTGCCTTGTTTAATGTTCAGGAGTAAATGTATGGGCAAAGAAACAGCAAGGTGTTTAATGCTCAGTTCTTGTCAGAGTCTTTGGAGTTTAGTAAGCTAATCCCACATTCTTTATAAAATTGTCAGCTAAGAAAATTGGTGGGACCTCAAAGCACAGTCACAGGACAGGGCAACAGTGTGGCCTGCAATTTGTTGGTATTCAAAGGGAATGAGTGAAATAGAAGGACACAGTAATTACAAAGTTCTGACCAATAAAATTAGTTCACAATTTAAAGCTAAGCCAGGAAATACATATTAACTAAGGCAAACCCAACACAATAACCATACATATTTAAAACAACATGTTATAAGACTAGCTTGTATAATTCATAATAAACTGAAACAAGCATTAATTTAGAAACTGCCCAGATGAATGAGAATAGGATAACCAGTATCAACATTAACCTAATAATTAAATAAAGTTCTATCATCTCTTTAATGCCAACTTTCTCAGACATGAAGAAAAGTGGGCAGCTGATTTCAGAGTCATGGGACCAAATACTGAAGGCCCAGAAGCTGGAACTTATAAGACCTAGCAAGGGAAAAAAAGAAGGCTCTATTCACATCAATATAAAGAACAAACAGAATTGTAGGGAGAAAAAAGACAGACCAAAAGCTTTAAGTGCCAATAACTTAAACTAGGATGTAGTGCAAATAGGGACCTAGGGAAGAGACCTGTAGCATAAAGAGATATAAGAATATTATGGAAACTCCAGAACAGCTGAGTGATATTGTTTGGAAGCAAGATATTGGAAACACTATCTGGGAGGATATTGTAATAGTCAAAATGTGAAAGAGTCATGGTGTGTACTAGTAACCAACAGTTTCCTCCAACAGAAACCTCTGGATTTGCCCTACTTCTTTTTGTGGTTTGAAAATTTTATTAGTTTATAAGAATATAAAATACAAAGAAAAGATTTTTAAAAATATGGAATTGCTCTGTATCAAGAGAAGACATAGGAAATGCGGTTTCGGTAAATGTTTGGTGCCTCAGCTCAACATTTTTGACAGTTTCTGCTTGCTGAGATTTGTGGGATTTCTGGTTCCGAACTTCTCAATATCAATCTGTTGCCATCTCCTTTTCTTGCTTCTCCCTAAATTGTTTTGGCCATAAAGATGCAATTTCTTACAAATTTTCTGTGAGAGAAAATAAACAACAACAAAAAATGTGCAATTGTGAGATATAACAAAGAATGATAATAGAAACCTTAATTCAGCATCTCTTCTTAGATAATTTTGAGATTTAGTGTATTTCTTTTTTCTTTCAGGCCATTTCTCAATGGCATTTCCAAACTAAAGGCTCCTGGACATTTTCCTGCATATTTTCAAATGTATATTCTTTGCTTCAAAGTATGAATATTGGGGTTGAGGGTAGCTTAAAAAACATGGGAACCATGTCAAAATGTGTGAATGGTAAAATATCTGTTTTCTTTTATTGTAAAGGTACATAAAAACTTTAAAATGTACCTCCATTTTTGTGGATGCTTTATAAATTTATACAGCAAACTATACTTGAGCTTCTCTTTCAGTGTTGACTTAAAGGAAGCTTCCAGAATCTCTAAGATCATTGTGCTAATAGAGTAATCATAATACGGAGCCAACAAAAGTTGGACAATATTTGGTTGTGAGAGTTTTATAACTCAAACTCTAATTTGTTCTTTTTACAAATAAGCACCATCGATTTCCAAAGAATCCTCTCATAAGAAATGATTGTAGAGATTTCATTTATTTCAGCAACCTTTGTGCAAGGAATTAATTGGACAATTTTATTTTGTCCTTCTTGTTTTGATATCTTAGTCCTGTTCAGGTATTCAACGTTGTAATCCTAGAGGGGATGCAGGGAAAAATGTGCATCCCTTGTTTCCCCTACATCACAAATCTCCTACAACAGTTGACTACATACGACTATCTCCCTTGTATAAGAAAATCCTGATTGTACCGTTTCCAATGACAAAGGAACTAGCATTTCAAATGTTTAGTGTCAAAAGGGCAGGGATGGAAGGGGCAGGGACTTTATTTCCCCGCCACAATATAATTTTGAAAATTTGAACAAGAACATTCTTTGGGATGTATTCATATGTTTGTTTGCCATTTTACTGAGACTTCATTGGGAGAAGCACTTGAAATAATGCGAATGACATGTAATATTTCAGCATTTATCTGCTTTATAACAACATGGCTACAAACGATCATAGATTTTGGTTACCCTACTGATTCCAAAGATAGAAAATATTATTGTCTCTAATAATTCACTAAGAAATATCCTAATGGTAAATTAGGTAAATGGTAAATATTGTTTTATCAGCTAAATGAAGTGATCTGAAACTTCTAATAGCAAATAGATACAACTTATTTAAGAATATTTAAGACTCTTGCTGTAGAAGGTCATAATCATGATAATCAGTAGTTACAATTAATGTTTAATGACTAACAGAGGTCTTGGGAGGTGAACAATCTTAAGGGAAGTCTTAATCAATTAATACTTCAGAGATTAATCCAGAAATAAGCAGTTAATACTTCTGCGGCTAAGCCAGAAATCTTGGTTTCGGGTCAATGCTCCAGATGACTAAGGAAAATGGGAAAGCAAGTGGTTAAAAGCAATCTTAAAAAAAGAAAGGCGAATAAGGCTTGGAAGAAACTAAATTCATGGAGGAAACTTAAGAAAAAAGACATATAGAGATTACTTAATTTCTGGATTAATAAGGGACTGGAAAACAGAGTTACTTATCATTGTCTTCTGGCTTGCACGGGATGGATACTAATTAGGAAACAGAGAGAGAATATAGCTGCTCATTTAAAGGGGAGACTCATTATCCTCTATATATAAACAAAGTGGACAGAAAAAAAGAGGAAAATTGCAATAATTCTTATTTTTTCAGAACTGTATTGAAACTGGATTAGCTTCCTTTTGGATAAAGATGAAAAAGGCAAAAGAAAGAGAAGGGGAAAACAGTTCTCTCAGTTGAGCAGAAACCTGTTCTTTTTTGAGTTGCTAGATAGTTTTGAGAACTCTAAGACAAAATTAAGTTCTGACTTCAAAGTGATGTGAAATTATTAATAAGATATAAGTAAGAAGCAAAGGAATAATCTGCTGTTTTCTTTTTGTTTTCCTAGGCTGAAAGACAGGATAAGGACTTTCTTTACACAATGAATAATGATTGATAGAAGCTGTCAATTATTCTTCTAGAAAGGCTTAAGCAGGATCTGATAAAATGTTGAATAGTAGAATTATTCCAAGATATCACATTCAACATATGAATAAGAAAATGTAAAAATAGTTTGTGTGCAGTATACAATTTTATCCATGTATTCTACAGTATATATAATATACAGTATAATCTAGTGTTCACTTTTGACTTAAATAAGAAGGTTCAAATAAGCATATTTTATTTAGTGACTACTTTGATGGCTCTTTGCCTTACACAAATGCCTGTAACTTTACAACTGTTAGCAGAGGAATACAAGCATTAAGAGTGTTCATTAACATTGCTTCCAGAGCTCACTGCATCACCTGGGGCATATCTTGCCTGGGTTTCAGTACTGGAGTTGAATAGCTTCTTCTGTGCCTTTTCCACACTCGACAAGAGTCCTTCTCTTCAGCTGCAGACAGGCTTTAGCAAAATGTCTGGAAGCTTCCTACTAATTCCACTTCTTGTTGGTATGACCTTTAGTCAATCACTCTCTCTCAGCCTAACCCACTTCAACAGTTTGTTGTTGTAGGGAAAATAGGAGGAAGATGTGCTGGATACGTTTGCTGTCCTAAATTATTTGTAAAAACAAAGACAGAATACAAACATAAACAACACATAATCATCATGGCTTATTACAGGTTATTACATATAGCACCCAGGATTATTTGATTAGGATGGACAGTTATATCAATTTGCAGAATAAATAAATCATACAAAGGATACCTTATTCAGATCAATCACATCATTTACATTATGTCATATAGTATCATCTTGTTCCCTTCCTTCCTCCATCTTTGCATACACAGTCATCCAGGATCTCCTCCTATGATCCTTTGCATGGTCAATATCATCACAGTGGAGTAAAGTATTGTACTTTAGCCAAAAATCTATTAACTGTTTTTTACTTTCCTGAAATACGATTGACTGCTGACTTGATCAGCTTTATCAATTTAATACTGTCTTACTGTCTAATACATCCATTTTATCCTTTGTTATAAGAAAAGAAAACATTTTTAGAACAGGGAAAGAAGAAAAGTTATGGAAAGGCTATAGTATAAAACTAAAATTATAAAAAGAATGTTCAGTAATAGAGTTAATAATCTCAATTGCTTTTCTGCTTGAACAAAGAAGTTGAGGGTGTTTAATAATTATTTCCAAGCTTCTTCCTTTTGTTTGCAAAAACAAAACAAAACAAAAAAAACCACAGAAAGGCCTGTGGATTATGCCAAGCCAGCTGCTGTCATTATTATACTTACAATTGGTAATGTCTATATGAGAAGGTATATTTGCACAATTTCTCACCAGGAAAGGTCACTCTTAGCTTTTTAATAGTATGTTGCTGAGCCAAAGGAACTTCAGAGCTGAGAGGCTCTGAAGACACCCCATTTTACATGCCTACAAACCACCTCTTCTTGCATAATGTGCTAGCTTTCACTGTCAGTGAGATGATATTACAGATAGTATTTTTAACCTCATGGCACTGACCAGGATATTTAGGCTTGTGCGAGCATTGAGCCAATTAGAGCTACACTTTAAAGAAACGAGTGCAGGCCAGGTAGGAATTCTTCTCCATCGACTCTCTGCGGTGAGCTCATCTTCAGTGAGGAGGTGAAACCTTGTAGCTGAAGCTTAAGTATAGGCTATTGCACCTGTCTTTAGGTAGTTCACTCTATTAGCTGCAGATGATCACTGCAGAATGTTAACTATTTGTCTCTGTGTGAGTGGACCTCTCTGATGATATATAATGTGTATGGGTAGTTGCATGCAGACAAACAGGGATATTGTACTTTCAATGCATTTCACAAGAAAACATTTCCCTTACTGGAAACCCATCAAAATATTTGATGGAAACCCATCAAAAATATTATTGATACATGAATATTCAAACAGCCTTTTCCTCCCTGCTCAAAAACTTTGCACTGTTAGTTACTGTGCTTATTTGAGTGGCCCAAGTAAGTAAAAGAAATAAAAGCAAATTAATGGGGAACCCAATTACAGATTTGTAAATATCTAAATATTAACGAAAGAGCTCTCTGAGACAATCAGTTTGGGAATATTAGAAGATGATTGGTATGAGTGACCCAGAAAAGTAGACCATCAGGGAGGGAAAATTAATATTACCACGGTAATTTATGAATTCTGCTGTAGGCAGAATTCATTTTCTGACAGGAATTTCATCAATGACCATACCAGAAATGGCTTCAAATGTGAGCTTGAAGAGCATTCTCTGCATTCTCAGATTTCCCATGTTACCAACATGGCAGGAAAACTAACTTTTCACAGGCACGCAAAGGGTGGTAGGGAAAAGAAATAGCAGCTCTCAATATATGGCTATGGGGGGCATTTTGAATCTCTTGCACTAGCTTGCAAAAGTAGCTCTACTCTTTTATCTAAAAGAATTTCTCTAAAATATTGCAGATCATGGTATATAGTGTTTTAGTAAGCATCCAGAGGTTTTCAAAACTCAGCTTATCCTTTTTTTAAAAAAAAATACTCTTGAATTATTCTCTTTCCTATGAAAAGGTTGTTTCTGCTTATATGACATACCATTGAAAATTGGAGCCTCAAAATCATAATCTAGAGCACAAGCCTGGCACAAATTTGGGTGATTGTTACAAGTGTAACTGTGCCTTTTAACTGAAATTGATCCTACTCGTAATGATTTGAGAAAGATGTGAGGATGTAGACTTCTCCCTTGAAACCATCACCATCTAATCATTAACCTTAAATGTGTTTATGTTAGAATTTACATTAACAGGTAAACTGACAGATTCTACCATCTATGTATATTACAGAATACATAGATGGTATGATAGACCATAGATGGTCTATTTTACAGAATTATGTGGCATTTGCTGATGAATAAATTGGATATGTGCAAATAATATAAAAAACAGAATGCAGACTAAGATACTATTCAGTTAAAGTCAATCATTTTTATGGCCCATTGATTTAAGCATAAGAAATAACATACTTAGATATTAAACCATTAATAAAACTTCAAGGAGTTTTAAATTTGACTTATTCATCTCTAAAGGGCACAATTCACCAAGAAAAAATATTATGCAAACTTCATTGAAGTGAATGGGAGATAAGCAACACCATCGCTATTTCATTTCATTGAGATTTGCTCACAAAACTGTGATTTATGCCATGTGTGAATTTTATATATTTGATAGGAAGCTTAGCTGGATTGGAAGATGCCCAGAAGGTTGCACTTCTAAAATGGTGACTCTGTAGCAATCTAGAAATCTTGCCTGTAAGCTGCTGAAAGATATCCACAAAGCAGTTCGCTCTGTCTCTGAAGATGCCAGCCACTGCTGTTGGCGAAATGTGAGACCAAAATAAAATTAGACCATGGCCATTCAGCCTGAAAGCTCATCACTGCTTGATTTTCCAGCAAGCTGTTGCAAGATCAGCAGTTTTGATTCCACAAAGTTTTCCTGCATATTTGTAAATAAAATACTATTATAAAGTCACCATATGACCTCAGTAATCTTTCATCTAAAAAAAATAAAATCCTGATTATTTAGGAAAATGGATGATGTTTAACAATACAGCGTGGGAGCAAATGCTTGCTTCTAGCAGATTATAAGCTGATTTTGGGGCTATCAATATTTAAAACAAGTGTCTTTAAACTCTTGCAGATTGCTTGTGTGATGCTACCGGTTAAGTAAACTAGTCTCTTGATATCAGAGATTAGCATTAGGGAATCAACATGAGGAAATTAAACAGCACAGAATGCAACTCTTATATAAACTCTTATACTGTGTGTTCATTTTTAAGACTTCTGGACTAGTTTTGCATCTCAGCTGCTAGGAACTGCTGATTGAAGTAAGGCTTTTATTTCTTGAGAGCTACTAGACTCTCCTGCAATACAACTCATTGTTCTTACTCACATTAAGAACTTCCTGTAAGTAAGTTCTTACAGGAAGTACAGGTAGTCCTCGACTTCCAACCATTCGTTTAGTGACCATTTGAAGTTACAAAGGTACAGAAAAAGTAACTTATTACCGTTTTTCACACTTATGCAGCATCGTCATAGTTACATGATCAAAATTCAGACTCATATTTATGATGGTTGCAATATCTTGGGTTACCCAAGAGAAGTTTCTTTTGCCACCTTCTGACAGACAAAGTCAGTGGGGAAGCCAGATTCATTTAACAACTATATTACTAACTTACTAACAACTTCAGTGATTCACTTAACAACTGTGGCAAGAGAGATTGTAAAATGGGGCAAAATTCACTTAATAAGTGTCTCAGCAACAGAGGTTTTGGGCTCAATTGTGGTCATAAGTTGAGGACTACCTGTACAGGGCCAACTCTAGAACTGGAATATTACTCAACGTAGTTTCATTTGTAGTAATTATAAAGAAAGAATACTGGATATGTATCATATGATGGCAATCTTTTCTTACAAAATATATTTAAAAAACCACCAAAGTAGAAAGCCAATGTATTAAAATCCTGGATTCAGTTCTTAGACACAGCATCCTTTATTCTCTTAGCTGCCTCAAACTCAGATAAACTGTTCTTAATAAACTCCGTCTCCAGATCTCTGGATGATAATGCTGATATAAAAATTTAGTTGCATTTAAACTCTTTCAGCTCTTGATCGTTAGTTGCCATTGAAAATATGTTACATTCTGATATCAGATAGGCAACTAAACAAGCTTTTCCATAAAATGGTTTCTTCCTGATGTGTTAGATTTCAATTCATTTCTCAGCCCAGAATGGGACAACTCTCCATGGCCAACTTGCCATGGCCAACTTGCTACAGGACAACTCAACAGAACAATTCAATTTAATTATTTAAAACAGTTTTAAAAATTATTTTTTGTCATTCACATTTCATTTTGTCCCTCCTAGCCATCTTTTCTTTAATGATTCTATTCCACTATTTCTTTGATATAATGTAACTCTTGTCCCGCAGCAAGTTGGCCATAGCAAATTGTCCCATGGAGATTTTTAAAATTTATTTATTGGAATTTGCCAAACAAAAATGAGAACAAGAATAAGAGAATAAAAATACAATGACAGGGATGATAGGCATGTTAGTGCACTTATGCACGCCCCATGGAAATCAATTTGTGACTGAAACTGTGAAAATTTGTAGCTAAGACAACTGAATAAGATAGGGGATTCCAGACTTTGACAACTCTATTACAGAAATCATATTTTTTACAGTCAAGTTTAGAACGATTTACATTGAGTTTAAAGTGGTTGTTCTTGCTCGTATTATTGCGATTAAAACAGAAAAAGTCATTTACAGGAAAAACATTACTACGTATAATTTGTAGGCAATACCTAGGTCTGACCGCAAGTGACACAGTTCTAAATTATTCAAACCGAGAATTTCGAGCCTAGTAGCATAAGGAATTCTATTGTGTACAGCAGTGTGCAAGACTTTTCTCATGAAGTACTTCTGAACCCACTTGAGTGTACTGATGTCAGATATATGATGGGGATTCCAAACAGTTGAACAATACTCTAAAATTGGTCTAGCATAAGTTTTATAAGCTCTAATTAGCAATACAATGTTTCCAGAAAAAAAGCTTCACAAAATTAAGTTTACAACTCTTAATGCTTTTTTAGCAACGCTGTTACAGTGAGCTTTGGAGCATAAATCGTCAGAGATAAGTACACCTAGGTCCTTAACAAAGTGAGAGTCATCTGCTAGATCAATACTTGATATTCTGATTATGTTTACCAATATGTAAGACAGAGCATTTATTAATCGAAATTTGAAGTTGCCAAATAGATGACTATTCAGACACATAGTTGAGATCACTTTGCAAAACAACAGAATTATCTGTAGAATTGAATAATTTTACATCATCAGGAAAAAGAACCCAATTGCTTTTAAATTGATCACATAAATCGTTCATATAGAGCAAAAAAAAAGCATAGGGCCTAAAACGCTGCCTTGTGGAACACCACTGTTAACTGATGCAGGATTAGACAGCAAGTTCCCTATTTTTACTTTCTGCAGTCTATTAGACAGGAAAGCAGCAATCCACTTGTGCAAAGGTCCAGAAATTCCATAAGAGTTTAATTTCAACAACAGTTTACCATGTACTACTGTATCAAAAGCCTTACAGATTTGGCTGCAGCAAGTTGGCCATGATGAATTGGCTGTGGCAAGTTATAGTTGACCAGAGAGCTGAGGTTCAGAATATTTGGAGGGTAACATATTAGGAAAGCTAAGCTGAACAATGCTCATCTATCAGCCATAACAATGGTATAATCAGATAATGGCTATTTTTCAGTATAGTTTTGCATGCTTATGTCTATTTACTTCAGTAGATTTTGAATCTCTAATTCTCAGTGTATGTTTCAGAACCAAGTCAGTACTCCTTACACCAAAGTGATCATGAAGGCGAGAATCTTCATTGTTTTATGTTCTCATTTGTTAGAAAGGCCATAATAAAAAGTATATGTTGAAATGTCCAAATAAAAAAGTCTGTGTCTTCAGACAATTTGAATATTTAATAGCATTTTTAAAAATGTACTCATCAGATTTTGAGATCTGATGTTGAATGATTTGGATGAGCTCTATATCTCTATGTAAGTTTTCAGAGGTCATTTCTGAAAGGGATATTGAAAAATCCAACATTTGATTTTCTAAAACAATTGGTCTGTACCCTTCCCCAAGGGTAACATAATTCTGTGTTGGAACTTAATTTGTTCCCACTGTTGAAAAAGAAAATGCATTATTTATAAAAGCTGGTTTCTGTGACTTCATCATATGCTTTCTTCTTTGGCATCCATATGGAATTTTCTTTCTGGAAATTATAGTCTTAAGCAACAGGGCAGGGAGAAAACATTCAGCTCGTGGGTATCCATGTTGGATTTTACAAATTACCAGAATTATATGGAAAAGAATAATTAGTCTGGCCTCTTGAACCAAAATGAAATTTTACTCTGTTTTAAAAAACAGAACAGATCACTGGTGCCATTCCTAGTGAAGAAAATCTGTTTTAGCTCAAACCTAATAAATATCTATAAAATGGCTGAAGTAGACTTTGAGATGAAGGTTACTCTGTAAACATATTTTGGGGAGTCCTCAATGCTCTCTGAATTTGGTTGTTTTGTGCAGATGTTTCATTACCTATCTAAATAACATCTTCAGTGCTAGCAGTGCTTCTCTTAAATTGTATATGGTATTTAAGAAAAATCTTTTCTATCATGTATATAGAAAGATGCAGCCTTTTGGTTTCAAAACAAAGACATTGTTGGCATAATATATTATTTTTAATTTTACTTCCCTCAAAATTCATTTAAGTGATCTTCAGGATAGAATCCATACTTTTTACATCATATTCTTTCCCTGAGCTTTTATTTATCAGTTTCAGATAGAAATTGAAGTGGTTAAAATCAGATTATACCTTGCCTATGCATTTTTGGGGCAGGAAGATTGAGCTCATTTGCATTTTATTGTCTAATTCTGGAAGGAACTCTGAACCCCTTTCTTTCTTTTTTCTTTTTTAACTGAATTTGAATCCAGAATTGGGGAGCGAAAACATTTTAGTTTCAAATCAAATGCAATCACTGATTTTACACATCATCACTGATTCCAAGTTGGTGCTGATTTCACACACTGCACGAAGTCATAATGTACTTGCCTGGGGCTATGATAACTCTGCCATTATAGTTTGTGAACCATGGTTTATAGCTTAGAGCACTGTGTGAGCTCAGCCACTTGTGATGTGTTCAATAAACTACAGTTAACCTAAGAATTGGCTTATAACAAATGGTTTCATTCTCACTGCAAATCTTGGTAGTATCAAATTTACCTAACTCTATAAAATTAACTAATTTAGTTGCTTAGATGTTTTAAAAGGTTTTGATATTTTTTAAAGTTTTCCTAGTTTATCAACCAGAAATACTTTTCCATATGATATGCTCAGCATATTTTTTCTGCACATCTTCAGTTGCTCTGTAAATTTGTAATGATACTGATATTATGTTCCAAAGCATTAATAGCAGTGTCTTCAAAAATATTTATTGAATGAAGAGGAAATGAGTTTATGCTATAAAATATTGTAGTACTGGTAAGAAATAATGTAACTGTCCAATAGAAAATGGACAGATAAAAAATATCAGATCACATATTATTTCAAGGAATTGTGAATTAAGCCAGCTTTTTATAAATTATATTTTTCCCATAATGGATAATGCAGTTTCAACTTTCATTTTAGCATTTCTGAGTGCATAGAAATTATAGGATATCTCAACATGAGCACCCACAAGTTTTAGGAGTATATTTTGATTTTTCCTAGAATTCCAGGATCATACAATGGCATAGGGAAATAATGATTGAGCAATCACATATATAAAAGGACAGGCAAATATACCCTTATATTAGGAAGTAAAGTGTCTATGACACTACATAGATGTTCAGTGCAACTCAGTGTTCCTGAGCTGAATTTAGTTATTTTATGCAAAATTTAGTATCTAATTTTCTACTAGAATTTTCTTTGTTTGAGCAACCCTTTCCAGCCCCTTTTTCACTACGATGAGTCAAATTTATTAGAAAACTTCTGGCAATCCTTAATATACATGTCATATACAGAATTTTTAAAGAATCTTATTCAGCTTGGTGGGGTGAAATGCATAGTTCCTCATTATCATATCAGCACAATTGTATCCTCCATTTTATTGATATGAAATATCTAATATGGTGAGTAGAATGCTTTAAATAAAGGAGACTGGTGAGAAAGGAAGGGGCTGAATTCTGGACAGAGATTCCTAAATGTATCAAAGGACCTGCTGTTATATTTTAAAAGCCATATGGCTGGCCTGACAGATTGTTACCATTGAGTGCTGGGATAAATTCATCGCAATGAAATGTAAAAGAGTGATTCACATCAAGGGACTAATATGTTCAAACTAAATACTTTGGTGTCTCCCAACATGCTTGGGAATCTTTGGCATAAGGGACTGGTTCCTTTAATGGAAAAATAGCACATAGCATTTTGATGTCTGCTGAACTTTGGAAAGTCAGTTATAGATGTTAGCTATTAACCATGACGCCATACATTTTCCTTGAAAACTAAAAAATGAATGCAGTTGAAATGCCTTGGCCCTGTTCCTCCATTCATTTCTCCATTCCATCTCTTTGCCTGGTTGCTTTCATAAGGCAAATGTCAAGTCACATTTTGTCGATAGAAGATTAGAATGAGCAATGCAATTCATAGAAGAGTTACAGATGCCTCACTGGCTGCATACTTGTATGTTTATGTGGTGCTGCTTTGGAGGTTTTAAAGCCTCTGGATCAGTCAGTGACAATTCTAAATTCATTGCCTGTGCCAAAATGAAGAGGAAGGGGATGGGGGCTGAGATGATGTTAATCTAATATCTTACTTCTTGGTTAATTGCTCTTGAACTCTTTAGTCTGAAGCAAAGTGTGCAAGGATTCAGGGGCCGGGGGTGAGGTAGGGAGGATTGTGAGTAGGACAGAGGAAGGTTTTCCTAGGAAAGTGTCCCATCACAGCTTTGTTGCAAAATGGCCACCTTGGCCTCAATTATTTTCAGCATGGCCACTGGTGCTATTGGAGTATATTATGGGGGCACTGTTATGTATCCTAGTTGAGGGTAAGATTAAAGAACACAGCAGCATTCTGACTGCAAGCTTGATGATAAAAGATACCCAGTGTGAACTTGAGTCAGAGGCTGGAAAACGCAATTTCCTCACAGTACAAAAAAAGGAGAAGGAGACCGTTGTGATACGTCCCCAGTGTAGCGTCTTTCTATAGGAAAGCGCAGTCAAACTCAGGCTCGCCTCATCTCTCTGAGGCCCCAATCCTACCACTCCCACTGGTCACTCCTCTTCTTTCTCCCAATTCTCCTTTCCTCACCCCCCCTCCCTCTCCAATTCCTTTTTCTGTAAATACTTATTTCGGACAAGCAGGGATCTATAGACTCTGGAGGGGGGAGGACAATTGTTTACTTTTCCCTTTCTTTTAATGATTTTGGTGTTTGAATTTGAAAACTATTATATATAAATGTGTGTATGTATATATGTATGCACACACACACACACACACACAAACATCAACATACACACTGAAACATACATAAACACACACATTGATCCTGGAAAAAAGAAAGTAGTTATTTTTTCCCATGAGTTTTCTTGTTTCTCACTGGGACTTGTTTTGGGAGCAGATGGTTTTGGAGGGTGGGGGGTGGGTGAAATATGTAGATTTCTAGTACAGCATTGCTCCCACCATGCAGGACAAATGTAGAAAGGGGAAGGCTGAGGAAGGAACAACAACAAAAATAAAATAAAATGAGAAAACTTTGTGATGTACAGAATCTGTAAATAGTCAAAAGATTCTTTCTCTTTTCTAACAACAAATTATTTCTGTCACTTTATATTCAAAAATAAAGAAACCTACCACAAAATATCAGGGTAAAAAATTATAAAAATTTAGAATCAGAGTCTTTTCTTGGTCTTTTCCATATGTTGAGTGCAAATGTGTTTGGTTTGGGATGCCACCCTGAAAAGAAAATTGAAACAGGTTTTACCTGATACAACAGTATGGCAGGCTTGGTATGTGAATAACAATACTTCTCTTCCCAATGTTTAGTTATGATTTATTGAATATTTTTTAATTTATTGAAATTTTATTATACTTTATTATTTATTTTTTCTTTCTAACAATGTGTACTAGTTTTGAACATAAAACAGATTTTAAACTGTAAAATAATGCTGAGATACTCAGAAAATGAGTACAACATTATGGAAAGCCCACTTTCACCACACTACCAAGAAGCATTAAAATGAAAGGAGCATTACCACAAGGCTATGAGGAAAATAAAATCAAATCCATAGTTGTGCAATACAGAAACAACTCTTTTGTGGCATTCTGATTGGGCCTGCCAGTTAAGATTATTTCTCATCCAAGGATTTTTTTTATCTTTGTTTTCTTCTCTGTTCATTTCAAAATACAGAGTGCAATAGCTGAAAATATTAGAGGACTAAGGAAAGTTGGAAAGGCAGAGAAAATATTGCAATATTTGTTCACATTATCTCTTCTAATAGCTTCACAAATTGGTGGAATCAAAAGAAATTTAAACCCAGTGAAGATTTCCGGGAAGATCTTCTGTAGTTCTCTCCAGTGGTGGGATTCAAATAATTTAACAACCGGTTCTCTGCCCTAATGACCAGCTAGGTAGGCGTTGCTCGGTGGTCATGTGACCATGTGGGCATGGCCAACTCAACGTCACTCAAGTTGATGGGCGCTTCGCCTTAGTTGTTACAATGTAATAAGGGTTAACCAGAGAGGCAGTTTCTGGAAACAAGGCAATAAAGATTAGGCTAGAAACAACACCAGAATGCCTTCCTTACAGAATTAGCTCTGCAAAGTGGAAAAAAACAAAATAAGATTTCTTCCAACAACCGGTTTTCTGAACTGCTTAGAAAGTTAACAACTGGTTCTCCTTAATAGGTGCGAGCTGGCTGAATCCCACCACTGGTTCTCTCCCTCTACTTTGAGAACCAAACACCCATAATCTAGTTCAATATAGCCAGTTTACCTTTGGGACTACTATGACCTGGATAACTGAGAATCTCCATAGACTTTTAGCCAGCTTACATGTACTTAGGCCTATCTGAGCTCTCAGAAAGTAACACGGAAGACACAAGTCTGCTGCAACTGAAAAAGTTTATTACAATTATTTATATCCTGCCTTTCAGCGAAATAAAGCAGTTTACAATTCTTAATACATTATATATTATTTAAAACACATTTCTAGGGCTCTTCCAGCAGGATAATTTTTAAAGGGAAGAGAAACTAGCTTAATGGGTTTTGATAGTGGTTATCTTTTTTTCTCACTCTGTCTTTAGAGACACTTTCCAGAGGGCAGATAGCGATCATGGCCTTCTGGGAAGGAAGAATAGCAAGCAGTAGAAGAGGCCTCAGGCATAACTGGAGCATTGCACACACTTTCTCAACCTGCACTTCAGTCCCATTATTTCTAAGCAGCAGGACCAATGGCTGTGCTAAATGAGATACTATGAACAATCTGGAAGCACCAAGTTAAGAACAATGGTATACACAAACCAAAGAGTCATCATATTTAATATACATTACCCAGCTATTCAGCTTGAAAGCATCTTTTTCTCTGTCTCTCCTTCTCTTTCTTTTACAAGAAAGTGAGGTAATGCTCCTTTGTTCTCTAATCATAAAGACCCAGATAAAATTAATGTTGAAACCACCTCTGACTCACAAGCTTTCATCTATTTGTCCCTGCACCAATCTATTGCACATTATTAAGAAAAATCAGAAACAAATTGGCTGCCTTTGATTGAGGGACTATCAGAACAACAGTTCCATTCACTAAAGGAAATGAAACCAAGTTATGTGGGTAGAAGTCCAAAGGATTATATCTCAGTCAACCAATGGTGATATTAAAGATAAAATATCTATCTCTTTTATCCAGAAAAAAAATGTGCTGGGTTTCTGATACAAGTCTTAGAGACAATATTTCAATGGAATTGCAAGAATCCATTGTTTATTAAATGTATAGCATGCCTTCTGTTCAGAACTAAAGGTAGCATATATATCACTCACACTTCTCAATTTCCTGGCAACAACAGTTCTATGGGGTAGTCTGGGCTGAAAGAGAAATAGTGGCCCAAAGTCATCCAGTGAGTTTGTAGTTGTAGATGGACTAAAACCTGGATCTCCCCACCACCAGTCAAACATCTTAAGCATTACCAGCTCAAGGCTGACTCAGCCTTCCATCTTTTTTATGTCGATAATATGAGGACCCAGATTGTTGGGAGCAATATGCTGACTCTGTAAACCACTTAGAGAGGGCTGAAAAACACTGTGAAGTGGTATATAACTCTAAGTGCTATTGCTATTACAGCATATTCTTAGATCACTTGAGTGAACTTCTTTCTCTTCTCTTTCCCTCAAATTTTTGTTCACCATTTGGGGGTACAACTTCATAGTGGGAAGGAGGAAGAGTGGGCCAAGTGTTAAAATGGTTTTCTTGGTCAAATGCCATCACCCCGCCCCCCATGCTTAGTAAAACCTCTTAGTCTGAGAAAGGGAGGGGGCAATGAGTGACTGTGTGTGTATGTGCATATGTGACTTGAATGGTGATTATGTGACTTGTTACATGTATGGGAATGAATGTGGAAGATGAGATGGAGATGGATGGAGTTTGTGGGTCATCCTGAAAAAGTTAAAAATAAGGACAAACTAGGTGATTTAATAATAACAACAGCAAAGACCTTATTTACTATTAGTATACAGTAACTAGAATTAGATTTATACTTATTAGTTTTTACTCCAGCCTTTTTAATCAGTCTATGTTAACTTGGAATTCTGGGAATATAATCTGAAAACATGAGCAACAGTATTTTTAAAACAATGGATAAGCAAGTAATGGGTAAGTAACTAAGTAACTGTATCTGCTATTTTTGCAGCTATTTTAAATAGCAAATACTTTCATGATTGTGGCCAAAGCTCTCTTTTATCTCATCTGCATTTGCTGTTATAATGCCAACAAAACAATGCAATTCTTTGTTAATATTCTTCTGCATTGGATTTTAATTGTTTCTTTGTTATAGCAGCCAACATTTGCCCAACCAGCAAGTTCCTATATTACAGGAAATATTTTTTCACTCCCAGGATTTGCTTGAGTTCAGTATGTTAAAATTATCCTTATCACTTGCCAATTTTTTCCACTGAAGAAACTTGCCATATGGTTACAAGTAGGTTATGCTTATCTTTTTGTAGATGACAATCAATAATCAAGCCAGGTCAATCCCAACTGGTGCTATTTTAGGCTAATCAAAGTTTTAGAGCTTGCCAGTCACATACAAAATTTACTGTTCTCAATGACTATTTTATTCAAGAACTGAAGTGTTACAATTAAGCCTGAGTCACATTAATATAGAGATCTTTTAGTGCAGAGATTTTTTTGAAAAAAATCTAGTGCAAATAGAAAGAGAAATAAATTGGTAGTTCATGTTCCTTTGAGATCTGTGAAGTAACTAGCAGAAATCTAGTCAATCTAGACTGGTGTTGGTTTCTCAGAGTAATAGCAAATCCAGTTAAACCTGGACAGATTTTTAGAGTTCTTGTTGAAGAAAGGTGAATAAGTGATTTGTCAAAGCACAAGGACCAAATTGTGAACAAAAGAAAACTGGTTACCTCTTGGCTTCAGCAAAAGATGTGGACTTTCCCCTCAATTGTGCAACATTTGTTCAGCAGTTACCGAACTGACACAGTGTGCAATTCTTATGTAGTCTTTTCTGGGATTTCTGCATGTCTTGAAGCAAGAACTTACTAGGAATTGCAGGTCAGCAAATATTGTGACCAACATTTCAATAAGGAAAAAAATAATGGGTGAGTGGGTTGTTGTTGCTGCTGCTGCTATGACATGACATGAAATAGCCCTCCCAAACTGATATCTTTGCAGATACTTTGACCTGAGGATGAGAGTTACCAGGTTGCTGCAGTGAAAGCCAATGTATGTGAAAGACATCCAGATGCATAAAGATGTCAGTAAAAAAAAAACACTCCAAAATTGGAATTGTTTCATTTTTCTAATTGTTGAGACATTAGTACAACTGGAAGAGAAAAGCTATGTACAGTATGAAAGGAACTACAAACAGGTGTTACCTTGAGCTCCTCTCTCTTGAGAAAACATTATTAAGTGCCATGCTCTATTACAATATGAATTCAATTTAGTAAATACTTTTCTATAGTGCTATCAGAGATTCCATCATATTCTTAAATAGGAGGGATTTGTTGGCAAGTACTGTATATAAATTTTATGAGTTTTGAAAATCACTTTTCCCAATTTTTTAATGTAGAAGCAGATACCCCTGCACGTATTTTGAAAAAGCCTGAATTCATAGGAGCATTAAGAATTCTAGTTTGAGGTTTGGATTCTGTGTGTCCTGTCTCGCCACCTACCAGGTTCCCCTGCAACTGCAGCTTCCATTTTAACTTCCCTCAGAGTCCTGAAATAACAGGATTTAAAAGCTCCAAAATAGCAGTTCCTCATCTCCCTATCCAGAAGATGGACAGAAATGTAATGTCAAGTGGTGTCTAAATGAATAATTGTATCCCATCATCTACCTCTAAAATGAAACCAGATGGCATCTTCTTAGCTCTTAATATCAGACACTGACACTTGCACAAAAAAAAAGGATGGAAACCCACATAAAGTGATGATACTTTATCCTTCATGAATAATAATATTTAGATTTATTTGTAATAATAGTCTGCTTCAGTTGCTCACTGGGGAGTTATATTGGCAATATTATATTGAAAAAATTAGTGAAGCAACTTTCAATCTTCAGACAGTTCTATTTACAAAATTGGGAGAACACATTTCCTTCTTTAAACTGGAATCTAGTTGCATCTGCAAGGTGTTTTTGCTAAAGACAACACTAGATCTTTCAATTGCTTGGAAATGCTTGGTTTCAATTCCCCATTGTAAGACGTATACTGAAAGTTTATAAATAAGATCCTTTTGAGCAACTGCAGTGCATAAAAAGGACTGTATGAGCAGGAGGAGATAGTCTTACAATACAGCTTCCTCCAAATCAAGACCTCTAAGAATATCAGTCAGAACTGCAATGGATTATTGCAACCTGTTCCTCACAGGACTGCCCTAAAAAACCATTTGAAAGCTACAGATGTACACAATGGGGCAGCATGAGCAATGATGGATGAGCCATATCATACCCAGTCAGCACTGATTACCAATTGACTTCTAGATTAATTCAAGGTACTGGTTGTTCCCTTTAAAACCCCAAATGGCATACTGTAGGTCTGAATTATTTGAGGGACCATTGGCTTATGTCTGCCCAGTAAGATCTGGCAGAGTTGTCTCTTTCCTGGTCCTTTCAATAAAGCAGTATCATCTAACAGTCTTCTCTGACAAGTACCTGTCTTCTGAAATGGCAGCCTTGCAGAGATTTGCATGGTCCCAACCTTAGCAACCATTACAAGAGCATTAAAAACATGGCTTTTCCTCCAGGCCTTCAATAACTGTGATTAAGGTATCTTTGGTTTATTGTTTTCTTCATAGATGGAGGATCGAGAAGACTTTTGTTCCCTCTGGATGACACCATCTTTTGGAGTTTATTTAGATTTCTATTTCTGCTTTTAAATGTTAAATACTCAGGATTGTTAGATTTGAGTGGGATAGAATTTTTTTAAAATATAAACAAATAAGTAAATAAATTATAAATAAATAAGTAAATTACCATCCAATTTGCTAGAGGTTTTGCTTCAGCCCCAACCTATCATTGCAGCCATCAAATAAAGTTATGATGGCATTCATGGGATTTGGAACTGGTTGTACCTGTGAGGATGTCACAAAGAATTGAGGACATTTGCTTTTAAATTAAACTATGTACTGTGTTCTGTGATACATAGCTTTGTTTGCCAAAGCCTATTCTGATCTGAATCGGAAGAAGAGAGGAAGCTTAAAATAAATTTGGGATGAGTTGCAAATCTAACCCATGGCTCTTAGATGCAGAGTGCCAATCTGTTCAATCCTCAGAGGTTTTTCCAAACCCTTAGGCAATTACTGGATATAAGACAACCTGAAAATGGGAAATTGAGCATGATATGACTTCATTTGCTTTCCCCTGGCTCCACCAGGATCACAGTGTCCAGAAGCTTCCCCTGACACACAAAGATTTCCTGGACCGGTTATGCTTATCGAGCATTGTGCCAGCCACTTAATTGTGACTATAGCTATAAGGACTTCAGTTTTCCTAGCAACCTACTGTGTGTGGGAGGATACTGGAATAGTGAACATTCAGCCCCTCATTTTTTCAAAGACCTCATTTGTTCTGAAGGTTAAGGGAGTGAGTAGCTGGTACTAGGCTAAAGAATACATTGTATATTAGATGGTATGTAATTGGCTATAGCCTCTACTGATCACCCAGCGCAGCATTCCTCCTCACTCAGTGGAGAAGGAAATCAGCAAAGACGAAGCAGAGGCAGGTTGAAAAGGAAGGGAAGTAGCAAGTAGCTTAGAACAAGTAGCTAGGGTTACTAAAATGGTTTTATGAGGGTCTTCTGACTGATCTTGGGTCCAAGAAAGCTTTGACATGCCAAGCAACAACTTGCTATAGACTCATCATTATTAACACAATTATGCAGCATTTGTTTTATATATGAAAGAGAACCAAATTATTTTGATAATATAAACGGATAGATGGGTGGCTGGATGGATGGATGGATAATTCAGTCCCAGATACTTTCAGGTAGAACAGGGGAAAAGTCTTGCATGAATCCTCACAAAACTGATATCTTTTAACTGATATCTTTTTTTAAGACAAATGTATGAAGACAGATCAATCTTTGACCTGACATGATAAAAAGCAGCTTTGTAAACAAGGTATACAAGCTGGAAAGCAACCAACTGATTAAAGACCATCTAACATAAGAGACAGAATGTAAACAGACATCTCTACTGAGATATCGCACTGCAGGCAATATTGTTCCCTTTGTTGTCTGCTTTTCTTAGTTACAATCCAGCAACTATCATTAAAATCAAGTTATCTCAAAATGTTATCAGGATGTCAAGGTGTTTGTTTAACCTTGTTGACATTACTGGTTCTAAACTGACAAATCTGATTTGTGACTGTCCTAGCATTTGATAATATAATTACTGCTAATGTGTTAGTCCTATTATATTGCATATCCTGAAAATATAAGCATTAGCATTCTGGGCATATAAATATATTAATTTAACATTTGGAAGACTTATTTGAATATTAATTTTTTTCTTACATGCTCAGGAAAAGGCTAAGGGTCTTTCCCCCATGACCAGATTCACCAATATTTCAGTTAGCAGAAAACTACTGAAATATGAAATATGCTGTGTCCTTTGCTGATCCCTATCTTGCTTTTTTTTGTTTGTTTGTTTCAAGTCATTGTAATCACTAATTACTTTCTGTCCAAGGTAACCGTTTTTAAGTTCTTGGGGCTGCCTTGGAACAAAGGAGAAAATACTACCCTTACTACCAGTCAGCAAAGATGAACTTAGACCTCTCTCACTCATAGGCCAGGGTCTTTAAGTTGAAGAGAATATTACACAGATATAGTAGGCAGAAAATATATTGCCAGGCCATGTTTGTATCATAGTTAGGTGCAAGAAAGACATGATCTAAATGATCCAGTGCACTGTGATTAATTCTTCACTTTGTACAACATGGCAATAAAAGAGTTGTGAAATATAGTCCACATTCAAAATAAATAAAGCAGAAATTTAAGGGGACATTTCTTTTTCACAAAATAAAATAATCTCATTAAAACGTCCTCGTATTTTCTTAACTATAATAAATAATTTCTTCAATGTTTTCCTCAAATTATCAGAAAATTATTTAAATTATAAAACTATTTTCTATGCTACCATTCATGTTCTATGATGGGTAATGTTATTTGTAATAATCAGTCTCTCTTTATGAGAGAATTGCATTCTGATCTCATACTTATAATATGCTGAATTATCCAATATTTTTACAGGACCTGGTTATTTGGTTTCTATGAGCAGAGTAAGAATAAATTCTATGTGTGAATCTGTAATTCAATAACAGTAAAGCATTGTTAGTGGATTAAAGAATCAACCCTTAGGATAGCCAAATTGTTCCAATTATAGAGTTTCTTGAAATAGGGGCAGGAAAATTTTGAAAGGCCATATGTTCAAGTTCATTCTGCCAATAGACAATAGTCTTTTCTTTATAAGTTTTTCCATTCTCCTGATTACAATAATTAATCCTCACCCAGGAATGCCTCATTTCCTGAAATATGCAACCTGTCCCTGTTTTATAACTTTATTATATTTTAAATAAGAAAGAAAGAAACTAGCAAGAATTAATAATTAAGATGACAGAAAAAGAAAGAGCAAACAAAGCCAAAAGCGGTGAAAGAAAAGGAAGAGAAAAGAAAAGAAACATAAGGAAATGATGTCCAATTTTCTTTTATTGTATAACTGTTATAACTTTAAACTGATCTCTTACTCCAAGGTTGTGATACAACTTTCAATTTTTCTATTATTTACTTTTTTCCCCTTAAACATCAAACTGATATACAGTATCATAATTTCATTTTTTCTGTTTTATGCAAAAGAATCCAAGAGGTGGTTCTAATCAGCATTAAAATTAATCAGTGTCTTTTCTCTAATCAAAGCTGTCAATTTCGCCATCTCAGCAAGCTCCATCATCTTCACCATCCACTCTTCCATTGTGTGTAATGTCCAAATCTTTCTACCATTGTGCATAGAAGAATTTCACTGTTCTTATCATATATAAAAACAAAGTACTGTGAGTTTTTTCTAACTTTTTGTCAATCAGTCCCAAAGAAGGATGCCTGGCTTTAATTGCATTTAATTTACCTTTAAAATATTATGAATTAATATATGTATTTGAATCCAATATTTTTAGCTTTTTTACTCATCTAGCAAGCATGATAAAAAGTCTCCTCTTGTTCACATTCCCAGCATAAATGTAAATACTTTTACAGTATATATTTTAGACAATTTTTCTGGTGACAAATATCAATGATACATCATTTTATAAAAATTGTCTTTCTGAATTCAGCAACCTGTCCTGATCACTCACCCCTTATGTGATGCCAATCTTCCATCCTTTTTACATATTGCAGTATAACAGGTTTATAGCACATTTCTGAATAAAATGCTAAAATGCGATGCTAAAAGTCATCATATGCAGGTTTTGTTGGGGTCTGAGAAATTTAATTCTGAGTAAACCTGTTCAATGTTGACGCATGTCATATTGTTTTGGTTTATCTTTTCTATCTCACAAAGAAAAGCCAACTCATTTTCTTTACTTTTTGCCAATTCCAGCAGTCCCCCAAAGACTTTTAGATACTAAATACACACCTTAATTTTTTCTGAATTGAGCTCATGATTTTTCATGATTTTGTATCAGATCTATGTTGTAAAAATCCAGAAATCCACTGGTAATAACAGTGAAACCTTTTGTATCTGTCTCCTGCAATCATGTGGTTTTCTGTATTTTTGCAGCCTAGTTCTAATAATATCACTGCCACCATCATCAATCATCATCATCAATCATCATCATCATCATCATCTTACTTTTCTCTTCACTCTTCTTAGAGTGAAAATTTCAAACATGCAAGTCCTACATAGTTTTAAAACAGCCTGTGTCCTACATTCCTAATCACTTCACATCCAAAGCTTGTGGTTATTGACTGTGTTGTCCATTCATCCACTCTCCATTTTCCCCAGCTCACTTAGCAGAACAATCAGCAACGTTACAATCAGAAGGTGTGGTGTTGTAAGAAGCAGGATATCTGAGCTATTAATCAGCAGTACCTGAGTAACGAGACATTTTATTTGTGAACTAGTCTTCTTCAGTAAAATTGCTTCTATATCTTGTCCTCGTGTGTTTTCAGATAATAGTAAAAGAATAGAGATGTAAAAATAAAAACAGATGGCTCAGCACAGAAAGAACTTTTTCCCCCATCTACCATTGAGTCACTACAATTCAGTTTATTAGAATCAAAGAAAATGGCCTGGGCATTTACTGCAGTATAGGAAAAAGCTGGGGGATATTTGCAAAAGCAATTTAAAATTCAGAATTTCAGAAAAGGAGGGCTAGCTGTTAAGGTCTGACCAAAAAACCAGAAATTTGGGTAAAAGTCAGATGTGCTATGATCAATGAGTACACATATTTTGGATCAATTTCAGACACTTCTATGTGGCACTGTTTCCACTCCCCAATACCTCTGTTTCAACCCAGCTACAGTATGTGATTTTTACTCCTGCCATTCTTGGAACCCTGGGAACAAGCAGGGAACATAACAAGCCAATCAGAGCCCCCTCCAATCAACCAATTGCAAACAACGCCACTCAATGGAGCAACGAAAATCCATTCTCTCCTATTCACCGCAGAAAGAGGGAAATGCTAACACCTACTTTCTGTTTTTTCACTACATGTTGTGCCCATTTGACATTCTACAGAAGCATCAGAGTTGTTAATATGAGGAGAGTTTTCTTTCTAATAAGATCTCATTTTCCCTAATTATAATTAAAAGTGGTGATGATGGGATATTACTTTAGTTTTTGCATCCAATACAGAGCATCTAGGAGTATGAGACGAACAAAAAGAAAGAAAGCTATGGTTGTCTTCTTTTTTGCTTTGTGGAGCTTCAGAACTGCAATTCAAGTGGTTCTATTGCCCCGTGTTAATGGAGTCCATAGACAACCACTGCCACACGGGACTGAAACAGACAAACCAAAGCACCAACAGACATTGTCTGAATCTTTGAAGAGAGGGATTCATAACTACTACCTATTCACATACATCTCACAGCCCATGTTCTTCAGTCATGCTGACTTAGCCACAGTGAGCAATTCACAAGTCTGCAAAGAATCTACAATTCTCATCCAATGCATTACAATAATCAGATTTTTTAAAAAATAAAACCCAAGAACAAATGAACTGATACAGCCTAGTACAGTATTTTTAAGAAAGAAAAAGTGAAGGTACAGAATTGTTACAGTTAGTGGTTTACAAATAACAAATAAAGAATGAGAATTCTCCTCACATGAGGTGGCCTAGGAGTTAACTCAAATGGGAATAGCTCCAAATTGCTGAAAGAAAATTGGGAGGGGGGGAGGGTTTTAGGCAAAGCTGTGTAGAATAATCAATGCCTAACTAAATGTTCCCAGAGGAGAACTTTAATTACACACCTTTTGCATTAAACAAGGCCCCCAGAACGTTTGCAGGCCCACAGAATGTTTCCATGAGAAATACCCTCACTAAGGCTTTCAGGGCTATCATATATGGCAGGATGTTTGGTGTGGCCTACAGGTCTCTGACCCCAAAGGCATACCAGCCCCTATACAAGGGAAGACTACAATCAGATATACTGTCTGCATGCAGTCTTCTCTTTCTCCACACATAGAGGTATATATACACATATATACATACTGTATATGGATACACACACACATATATACATACATGTATTATACATAATATTTGCATCTTGGAAAGCAGGGAATGAGTAGAATCTGAATCAATAAAGTCTCTGAGGTGTTCCTTTCTGTTCTGTTCTGTTCTGTTCTGTTCTGTAATGATAATTCCTTTTTCTTTCTTTTTTTTAAGGGGCTAACGATGTATTCTACCATCTTCTTTGGGGCTGAAGATCTCTCATGATGGACACTTTCCTGAACTGATAGGAGCTGAAAGCCAGATAATCCAGACAGCACAGATTGCCTGTGTCTGGCCTAGGAAATATGTGAGAGGACATTTTTGATTGTCAAGTGGAGATATGGCAGAAGCAGGCCAGAAGCAGACAGCTGTAGCTGATAATCAAATCTGCCAAATCCTTGTGGGTGATCAAGCTCAGTTGATCACAAAGGATGAAGGAAACACATATCTGAAAGAGAATCATACAATAATAGTCAATCCCTTCTGTCAAACTGGATGAACTAGATAAAAGTGATTAGAAATAACATAAAACTGAAATAAATCCTAAATAAACATACCACTTCAGGCCTGGCTGCTGCTACCATTTCAGGATCCTGTTGCTCCACTTATCCTGAAGTGACAGATGAAGCCTAAGCTAAAATGGCTGCTTGAGTAGTTAGAAAGTGTCCTCACTCTCTGGCTTGCTGGCTTGGTGAACATATTTCTATTTGGGTCCAAGGGCCAGATGATTTCAGATGGTGGGCCGCATCCAGTGCTGACCCCTGCTATAATGGAAATAACCCAGAACTGGATCAGGCAGCACCAAATGGAAAATTTGGTGGCTGTTTGAACTGATGAGAGGCATAGCGTGGTTAGATTTAATTTATATATGAATAGCAAACTTACAAAAGTTAACCATTATATTTCACTTCAGAAGAAGGAACACAGAAGTTGGTGGAAGTGGTATAAAAAGACAGTGAAAGAAAAAGTAAAGAAGTCAGTGCTCCTCAAAATATCTAAGGGCTACTCATTCCCACAACAAAAAAAGCTCAGACGCAAAATAAAGATGCCACAAATTTCCAGAAGTCCAAGGAGGTGGAATGGAGTTGGGGAGCAAGAGAGTTCCTTTGGGGAATCAAAATGCTGCCCAAATATGGAAGCCAGGCACAAAGTTGTATGAGAAACAACAGCAATAAGACAATAAGGGATGACTAAATCAAGAATGGATTTGGTTTAGTATCTCTAATATATAAGATAGTCCTCGACTTACAACCAGAACTGGGATCAGAATTTTCATTGTTAAGCAATGTGGTTGTTAAGTGAGTCTCACCTGATTTTATGACCTTTTTGCCATGGTATCACAGTAGTTAACTAAGCAAATCTGGATTCCCCATTGACCCTGCTTTGTTGGAAGTCAGCTGGGAAAAGTCACAAATAGTGATCATGTGACCCCAGAATACTGTAACCATTGAAAATATATGCTGGTTGCCAAAAGTCCAATTTTTGACTGTGGAGTTGCTACGATGGCTGTAAGTGCTGACTTTGTATACATATACAAAAGTATGAAGGCTATTGCTTAACGCATTGTAAGCTGCCCTGGGTCTCCGGAGAAGAGCGGCATATAAATCAATTTTTTTTTAAAAAAGTGCGAGGACAGGTCATAAATCGCATTTTTCAGTGTCGTCGTAACTTCAGTCACTAAATGAACAGTTGTAAGTTGAGGATTACCTGTAGTAAATTGCTATGACAATTGGGAGCATCAACTAAATAAATCAAAAATCTTAACAATGGCACTTTTAAAAATCTTGAAGTCCCTTAAAAGTACACTTTATTTTTGAAGACCCAGATTTGAATCTCTGTTCATTCGAATATTTCTGCTACTCAATGAGGTACCACTGCTTTTTTCTATTGTTCCTCACCAAATGGTTGACAGATAAAATTATTATCTTTTTATGTTTAATATATAGCTACACTTGCTGAACTGGTTTATACAGATGGATAGCAAGGAATTTCATTTAGCATTTTAAAAGATAGTTTACTAGAATATTTGTATTTTTTGTAAGTTGCATAGAAAAAAAAACTTGATTAAAAATAGAGCAAAAGACAACTGACAGAATTGCTCATTCTTAAGGGGTCGGAATTTATGGAAGCAAAACTAATATGTTTAAATTTGAAAAGCTCAGTCCTTTGTTATATTAATGTGTTCATACACTTTGCCAGTTAGAGGACAAAAACAGTGGAGAAAATGATTGCAAATAGCTAAGATGGACAGTAGCATACCAAGAATCACATTCAAGGTTTTCGTTCATAACAACTTTGTTAAAACTGATATTTTACTAATTTATCACAAAGTGGCTGAAGAATCTAGAATTTCTCAATCCCCATGAAAGAAAGCCAATTTTCTAAATTTGCTTTTGTTCAGAAGCTACAGTCACTATATACACCCTGCATTCAATTATTAAAATTCAGTGTTGCAATAGTGCTTTGAGTAAGCTGAGTAATGGAGCAATGACCATTGCTTGTTATTACTGTTGATTACTGACTGGGGATTGTTGGCATTTGTTTTCTATTGTGGAACTACACTATTGTGCATATCTTATATTAAAAAATGGACAGGGAAATTATGACATATTTCCTTGAGGTTCTTGGCCCTTGCTATTCTGGAGCAATTAGAGTTTTCTAGAAGGAAAAGTTGACATATGAGTGCCATTCAGCAGCAAAAATTAATAATGTGTTTGTGGTGGGTATGACATTGTGTCAGGACTTGACCCATTTTGAAAGAGGATGTGGATAAATTCAAAACTGATAACATAGCCTGAGCAATTTTAAAACTGAAGCTAAGTACTCTGGTATGAGAGATTTTCAATAATCCCAAATCTTAGAAAAGTGGAAATGCATCTCTATATCTTTTTTCAGGTGTCTGGCTCTTTTTTGCTTACTTTTTCTCTTCTGTGGAAGTAAAAGTGGAGAATAATTTATAAATTATTACAATCCTGTACTATATTCTTATTTAATTTGTTATATTTGTAGTTTGCTTTTTGTATTGTGAACAATCTAGAGTCACTCTGGAATCAGGCTGTACCAAAACATAAATAAATAAATAAATAAAAATAAAGATAGATGAGCTCTTAAGACGGCCTACATTTCTATGATATAGGCGGTTGTGAAGGAAGGTTATAGAACTGAGAATCTGAAACTCACCTTGTCCATTCTCCAACATAACCACTTAAGGACATTTGGACATCTGAATATCTCAATCTCAATTTTGGGGACTATTAAGGAGGCAGTAAAAAAGCTCCTATTGGGGCCAGAGTATGATCTGACATCCTAGAAGTAAATTCTCACCATTGTATTCCTAACCGAGGGACAAAGTAAGGGTATCTTAAACATGTATTTCATTAATTACTGCTGTGGGGGGCGGGCAGTTCCTGTATCCACTTTGGAAAAAAATTGTCTCCCTTAAAAGTATGATGTAAATAATTTTTTAAAAATGTTCCTTATTGATCACTTCATCCCTGAAGCCATGGACTGGCTTAGAATAGAATCATCTGATGGTTGTCATCCTATTATTGGACTGCAAAGGTCTGGACTACAAACAAATTGCAGCAAGGAGATAGACTTCTTTGCTGCTCTTATTGTCTAAAATTGTTCAGGCCAGATATGGTATTTCTAATTTGCAAGCATTAAATCACAAAATACACTTTGATTTTCAAAGTAATGAATTTTAAATACACATGTTGAGTATTTATCAGAAGAAGAGTTCTTCTCATAACCCATTTCTTATCGATAAACAAATCCTTAAATGCCTTGTCATTCAGTCTTACTCAGCAAAAGTCTATTAAGGCTTTCCAGAGATAACATATCTATTTTAATCTTAACCAAATAAACCAACTTTATATTCTTTCTTTGTACCTTTAATAATGTTAGTCCTTAATCCTATCAAATAAAGTCCTGGAATTTGATTTCTTCTCATTTTTACTTTCTTGTCCCTTCTCACAAAATTCTTCACAACTTTAACAGGTCTGTTTTGTAACTTCAGTAAATTCAGTATAAACATGTTATTCAAGTTTGGTAAAACATCAAAACATTTTTGGTTTGGTAAAACATCAACAGATTTCATCTGTACATTCAATATAGCACCTCCTTCCACACCATTCCCATAGTATGGGCCCAAGGGTGGGATTTGTCTTCTCCAGTAACCACAACTGAAATTGATCCTGAAGAAAGGAGGTGAACCAGCACTAAACTGTGCCACCCATGCCCAATCCGCTAAACAAGCCAGAAGGATGTCCTGATCAACAGCACTGAAAGTCACTGAAATTGAAGTAGGGCAAGGATAGATAGACAATCCCCATCCCACTCTTGCCAGAGGTTATCTAAAAGCACAACCAATGTCATTTCTGTCCCATATCCAGGTCTGAATCCTGACTGAAAAGGATCCTAATATTCCACCCCTTTCAAGGTCCTTTGAAGATGTTTTGAATTACCATCTAAATCACCTTCCCCCCAAAAGGGAGGTTAGATATTGCATAAAAATTATCCAGTATGATGGGATCCAGTGGTGACTTGAGGAGGGTTGAACCAAAGCTCCTTTAAGAGGCAAGGGAACAACTGTCTCACTTAAAGCATGGCTTAGGACCTGGATACCTACGAGACCGCCTTCTGCTACCACCTTCTGCTAACCTCCCACCGTCCAGTATGCTCCCACAGAGAGTGTCTCCTCCGGGTGCCATTGGTCAGTCAATGTTGACTGGCGACCCCTGGGGGAGAGCCTTCTCTGTGAAGGCACCTGCCCTCTGGAACGAATTGCCCCTGGAGATTCGGAGGATCCCGGACCTACGCATCTTCCGCCATGCCCTCAAGACTCTTTTGTTCCAACAAGTCGGGCTGGCCTAATACTAATTCTTTTTAACTTTTAATCTTTAATTTTTAATTTTTGAGGTTTAAAAATGGGTTTTTAATTAGTTACGGGCCATATTGTTTAATATATATTTTAAATTGCTATTAAATTTTCTATTTGTGTGTTCTTATTCTGGCTGTACACTGCCCTGAGTCCTTCGGGAGAAGGGCGGTATATAAATTCAAATAAATAAATAAATAAATAAAATAAAGAAGAATTAACCACTGTTAAAACCCACTCCCTGACCCTCAGACACAAGAGATTGTTATATCTAGAAGGACATGACTTACAACTGGGATGGCACATCTTCCTATGTATGAGAAGAACAAAATCCATAGATACTTTCAAAATCACTATATAAGAAACTCACTAATATCTGTATGGGGAAAAAATAAAACCTAAAATATATTTGAAAATCCCAGAATGGCTTTCAACGATGGAAACCTTTACATACCCAAATCTGGTGAAGTTTGATAAAATTGTGACATACAAAGACATTTTGGAGGGGAAACTAAAACCGAAGCAAGAGGATCATGGTGGCCTCAATTGCAAATACAATCTAGGTACGATTTAGATATGAAAACATATGGCTTTTACAAAAGACAAACACCATTTGATCAGACACTGTTGAACTCTGGTGAAAAACTAATTAAGAAGGTATATAATTTTTTACTAAATTTGAAAATGGGAAATGAACAAATAAAAGACAATGGTACAATGGGGAATTTTTTTTGGCGATAACATAGAACTATATAAATGGCAAAATCTATAGGAAAGGAACTATAAATTAACAATGGCAACCTCTTATAAAGAAAACTTATATAAAATGTTTTATAGATGGCATTTACCACCAGTTAGGTTAGCTAAAATGTTTAAAAATATGTCTAGCAAATGTTGGAAATGTAACCAAAGAACGGGCACATTTTATCACATATTGTGGACTTGTGTTAAAGCAAAAAAAAAAATTGGGCATAGATACACAGGTGGCTAGAAAAGATGATAGGGAAACATGTAGATTTTAAACCTGAACTGTTTTTATTAGGTATAATATTAGAAAAATTAGATAAGAAAAGTATGTATTTAATATTACATGTTGTAACAGCAGTGAGAATTATATTCGCACAATATTGGAAAAATGAAGAAACACCGCGCGATTAAGAGTTAATTAAGAAGATTCTAGACTGTGCAGAAATGGATAGATTGACATTGAAAATTAAACAGAAAGAAGACACAGAATATTATCAAACATGGAATCTATTTTACCAGTGGTTGGAAAAAAAGGGGTAATATGATCACTATTTTTAAGCAAATTAAATACCCAGACAACACAATGTTTATTAAGCATTAAGAAATGTAATTAATAAAAAGTTAATAAATTTATATATATATATATACACACCTATACATATACACGTGTGTGTGTGTGTGTGTGTGTGTGTGTGTGTGTAAAACCTCACTCTCTGAGCCACTTTAACAAACCAAGAAAGATTTAAAGAGCTGGTGGCTGACCTCAGAGTCTTAAGGATCCTGTTGACTTCCTTAGATCTAACAGGTTCAAACCATTCTCAGATAACTGGGTAAGACTCTCCCCCAATATCTTTCAATAGATCTAATGTTAATATAGTTTGCTCCATACTGTTTAAGTAAGTCTATTCTTTAATTCCTTCTCGTTCCCTCTACTTTCAAAATTTTATCTTATCACACATTTTTAAGTATTCAAAACATCAGCCTTTTCCCATAGGAAGGATTCTTA
Source organism: Pantherophis guttatus (assembly GCF_059756535.1). Classification (NCBI taxonomy): domain Eukaryota; kingdom Metazoa; phylum Chordata; class Lepidosauria; order Squamata; family Colubridae; genus Pantherophis; species Pantherophis guttatus. Next base: position 34,192,840 of record NC_142069.1, read on the forward strand.
TAATTAGCTTCAGAATCTTATTTCAAATCCATCTGGATTTTAGTCCATTTATAATTTTCCAGAAATCTAAACACTCTTTCGCGATAAAGAGACTTTTAAAAAAGTCCTTATACTTGTATAAAACTTATTTTTCTGGAGATTGCAAGTAACTCACCCACTGTAACAAAACTTGAAGTTAATATCTTAATATCTGAAAAGCAGTTAACAATCAATTTCCAAAGATAAGAAAGGAAGTATGTGAACCCTATGTTCATAAAGGTGCTGATTGCAAGTTAGACAAAGATAGCAATCCCTCATCTCCCAGCACTCTGTACAATCAGTGTAACACCTCCCTCCACATCATTCCCAAAGTATGGGCCAAGACATTGCTATTATGCAGTCTCTTCAAAAGGATCTGCCATCTGGAGGACTTGTGGGTGATCCCAATCCTTGTTGGGATAGAAATCATGAAGATTTGGCTTTTCATTCTGGCTCTTCATTGTGCTTCAGTCATCAGCTCCACTCTTAGTGGAGCCATCTTCTGTTCATCATTCTTCCTCAGAAATCTCCGTGCTCTAACACTTTCATCAAAATGGGTGAGAAGGTGTTTTATAAACTTTTTATTAAGATATGCAAGGTGTGCACCAATGGCACTTTTTCTTCTTTGAACTGCTTGTTTTTTTGTATACCATTCTCTAAGGCAAAGGTGTCAAACACAAGGCCCAGGGGCCACATCTGGCCCGCAGAATCGCCCTGGAAACAGCAAAGAATTGCCCATGGTGCCTCTGCCAGCAAAAACAAGCAGCCCTCCCGAATTCCGTTTTCACTGGCAGGGGGTTGCAGGAGGCCGTTGCAGCCAAAAAGGGAGCTTGGGAGCCCATTTTCACTGGCAGAGCACTCAGGCCACCACAAGAATCCACGACATGAGTGATGTTGAGCTGGTCATGCCCACCCTGGCCCCCTGAGGTCAAACACAACCCTGATGCGGTCCTCAGTGAAATCAAGTTTGACACTCCTGCTCTAAGGGATATATATTGTATGTATTTTCAGAATTCATAGTTTTTCATAGTTTTTCATTTTTATTTCTCTCTGTGTATATGCTCTTCAAACTGCAGCACAACGTTTTGGAATATAGGTTTAAGCATGTAAGATGCATTTGTGACTCCCCTATTTATTCAGCAGGTCTGAAATCAGCAGATTTGCTTCAATATTTGAAAGAAGCAAACCCTGATACTTCTTTTCTCCTGCTGCCACCAAATCAGGAGGAATTTATAAGCTTCAAAATGGCCATTTCAATTCTGAATCTCTTCAGATCCTAAGAGACGTAATTGACAATTGAATATTTATCTTTTCAGTCCTGTTGAGAAGTATCTATTTCCCAAAGTGATGACTATCTGGAGTCTAAGCTAATTACAAAAAATTAAAACCCTAATTGCAGTATGTCAACTGATATAGAAATGTGCATTCTGAGGAGAATTTTAAGTTCATGAGTAGCTTGAATGTAGTGTGAAATGAAAAATAGTTTGAAGGGTTATATTGCAATTACTCTTCATTAAAATTGGTTTTATATCAATTGGTTTTATATCAAGATAAGAACTGACCTTCTTTAAAAAGTTGTGGACTTTTTAAAGATCAAAACATTCTGTTTTACTTCTGTAAATATTCTGAAATGATAGCTGCTATGAAACAAATTATGTAGCCTGGTTTTGCAACATTAACTGATTCTTGTTTTTTTACAAATCCCTTCTCACCCCTATGAGTGGTATGTTTTCCTCAATCTCAGGCCCTCTATCAGAATCCTAGGAGTTTGAATGTTCTATGCCGTATCTTAGCTGCTTCTAGCATTGTTCTCTTCTGAACAGAGAGCTCATGTTATTCATGGGATCTGCTGGAGCCACTCTCTCAGCTTAGGAGTCACAGTCTCAAGGGCCCTACTGCCACTGGGACCACTTTGGCCTTTGGCTATTTACCTGCCTTTCTGTGTGCATTTGGAAGTCCATATTCCCCACAACTTTCTGTGGGATTTCCTTTTCCCTACTGCATCTTAATCCCTGCTGTTATGTGTTGGACTGTCTCTCAGGCGTCTCTGCATAGTCAGCACCTTGGATCCTCTCTAGTGTGGCAAACCTGCTTCCACGGACCTGGTACATAGTACCTATACTTGTATTGCTATGATTGGTGCCTCTATGCTGACCTTCAGTCCTTTCCAATCATTGGTAGGATTTCTCAATGTCAGCCACCTGAGCTATCTGTCGATGGTAAATCCTGTACAGGGTCTTCTCTTGCCACAGCACTTCCTCTGCTTGATCTTTCTCTCATGTCTACTGCTACCTCAAGCATTCTCTTAGCACCTCATCTTTGGATGCCATCTTACTGAAATATTCCTGGGTGCTCTGATTTTTGTCCAGGGCAGTGGCTTTGACATTCACCAGATACATACTTAAATGGCAGCTGCTATGAAACAAATAGGTATTCTCTTTCTCTCGATCTCTTTCTCTCTGTCTTTCTTTCCCTCTCTTTCTCTGTCGTGTGTGTGTGTGTGCGTGCGTGCGCGCGCGCGAGAGAGAGAGAGAATGAATGAATCCAGGGTTAAATTGGCTTTTACTAAAAAAGAAATATCTCAGTGCTGATTAGGCTAAGTTAGTTTATGCAAACACACTTTCTAAATATCACCTTACTGTATCATTGTCCAAAACATTGTCTTTGCAAGCAAGCTGAATATTCAGAAATGTGTTTCTTTGCAATTTCATGGAAAGCAACACTCTCGTAAAATGCTGGCTTTAATTGTACATCACAATCTTTGCACTGAATAGTTACATTACATTAAGATGGCCTCCACATTTATTGAAAACAAGTCTATTCTCCATTGCTTCTTTACCATTATATTGTCTCTTTATGCCTTGATGTGCCATTTTAATTAGCTGCGCCTCAGTTCTTTCATTGCCTCTATTTGAGAAAGACACTTTTCACTATGTCTATGTCTGCAAATATTTGCTGTACTTTGAAGGCTAAATCTTTTTGTTTACAAGAAGATTGTTTTGACCTGATTGCATTACAAATCTACATTTTCCCTATATTTTGTCTGTAAATGTTTAAATTTGCATCATGTTTTTTTTTCTTCTCACATTCCCCACTGGGGGAGGGGTAGAAAATATAGCAGAGATAACTTCATTTTCCTACTGAAATTAGCATTAGTGTGGTATCATAACTCTGAATATAAAAATTTCAACAAATGAAAATGTATTTGAGATCAGAAAAAAATGCTCACATTCTGATTTGGCTGCATTTTGACTGAACAAAACACAAAAAATGCAATTATTCCATTGTTCAATTACAACAGAATTTAATATGCTTAAATGTTCTGACTACAGGAAACAATAAATGCTCAAACCTGCTAGGTCACAAGAATAGTTAAGATGACAGTCTGTCCTGACTGATAGCAGCTAATTAACTTACCAAAAAATTAGTCATAGAGATGTCATTTAAAACATCTTTGAAAATTCACATTAGCTAAAGAAGTAATCTGCTCTTTCTTAGGTGGGCATTCAAGCATCTTTGCTTTGAGGGATGTTATCTGAAAGGAAAGTCAGTGAGATTTTTCATGGGGCCACAGAGATGGAAGGGACCATTTGGGCCATCAAATCCAACCCTTCAAGATTCTGGACAAATCTCTGGAATTTTATTTTATTACTGTCAGACTATTTCTCAAATATTTTGAATTTTATTTCTGCCTTCTAGTTTATTAGATACAGTATTACCCTTGATTTTGTATCATCTGAAAAATCTGGTAAACAATATTTTGATGAAAATATTGAAGGGGGTGAAGGAGTAATTGTTCTGCCACTCCCTTCAAACCTCTCTTCAATTTGATAAAGAACCATGGATGAAAACTCTCTGAGTATGACTTTCAAGCCAAATATGTATCCCTCAAAGATTACTCCCTTTTTTAAAAAAAGGAATTAGAATTAGGATTTGTTAGAATAGAATTTGGTCTTGATCAGTGGTGGGATTCAGCCAGTTCGCACCACTTCGGGAAAACCGGTTGTTAACTTTCTGAGCAGTTTGGCAAACTGGTTGTTGGAGGAAATCATTAGGGCAGAGAACCGATTGTTAAATTACTTGAATCCCAGCATTGGTCTTGACCAATATATACTGACTTTCAGGAACTACTGCATTGTTTTAAAGATGCACATATAGTAGTTGCCTTAAAAGTGTTTCCATCAATAGGCAAGCAGATCTTACTTGAGAGAGAGAAGGATTTGTGGGGTGAGGACACGTTCTTCTAAATTCAAAAAGATACTGATTTGAAAAACAGGAAGGGAGGAATAGGGAATTTTTCTTGTTCTTTTCCATAGCCATATATTGATTTAAAATTGAAACTAACAAGGAAAAAAAAGCACATTAGAACCAAAATTTAATTAGGGGTCTGCAAATTGCTTCTGAGGCAAGTATCTGATTTACCCATCAAGTTCAGTAGGAATAAAAACACTACAATGAATCCACTCTAGTTGCCAGATCTTTACAGCAATTGTTGATTCTTGTCTCATGATTTTTCATCAATATCAGCAAGTTACAGAACAGATCACTCCATGCCTCATGAGCCAAGCAGCAGGTTGTTGAAAAACCTGCTGCTTGGCTCCAGATCTCCAGCATTCAGATCATCCCACCCAATTTTTAACTGAAACAAGGGCATGGCTGGCCACTGTTTATACTGACCCCAGCAGGGGGGGAGGGGGGAAACAGCTTCAAGAGGCAGGAGGACATTCAAATTATACTGCTCAACACAATATGAAACATTCAAAACTATGCTGCTTTACTCCAGATGCAAAAAAGCCAGCATGTTTTCTTCACATGCAGAAAAAAAAATCAAATTATATTTTTTCCCAAACACAAAATACTCAGAATGGCTATTTGAGTATTTGAGGGGCTGCCACAAAGAAGAGGTGGTCAGTTTATTTTCCAAAGCACTAGAAGGCTTTGGAAGGCAAGATAAGAAGGCAAGACAAGAAACAATGAATGGAAACTAATCAGGGAGAGAAGCAACCTGGAATTAAGGAGGAACTTCCTAACACTGTGAACCAATGGTGGGTTGCCCCCGGTTCGGACTGGTTCGCAAGACTAACCAGTTTTAACCATAAAACTGGCGGGAGGCTCCACCCACTAACCTGGACGTCATCATAAGTGATCTGAGCATGTGCAGAACAACGCAGGCATGATGCGAACCAGTAGTAAAGGTAAGTAGAACCCACCCCTGCTGTGAGCAATTAACCAATGGAACAGCTTCCCTTCAGAAGTTGTGCTATGCTTCACCACTGGAGGTTTTTAAGAAAAAACTGGACAACCACCAGTCTGAAATGGTATAGTGTGTCCTGCTTGAGCAGGGGTTTGGACTAGATGACCTGCAAGGTTACTTCCAGCTCTATTCTCATTGGTATATTTCAACCTTGAAGTGATTCATCTATAAAATGTTTTTCAGATCTCAAGAAAAAAAATCATTTGGTCTGTATTATAGTAATATGGGTGCTGAAACCTAAATGTTGGTGAGGTTAAGCACATAATGAAAAGAAGGGCATTTGACTCCAAGGCAATGGAAGCACTTGGAACCCCCTAATGCCAGTTTCTCATTGGGTTGAATTAAAAGCCAAAAATATATTCAGAATATACTACATTTCTAAAAAAAAAAAAGTATGTAATCTTCCTATGATCTAAATTATACATATACATAGATGTGTGCACAGTACACACGCTGACCATACACACATACACAAAGTACTGTACAAAAGTGTCAGGCAGTTGTGCAAATTTGCTGTACATTAAGAATGCTTTCAGAAATAGAAGTGTTAATCGTTTATTTTTTTATCAGTTAACAAAATGGAAAATAAATGAATGGAAGAGAAATGCAAATCAAATCAATATTTGATGTGACCATCCTTTCCCTTCAAAACAGCATGAATTCTTCTAGGTACACTTGCACATATTTTTTTAAAAGAACTCGGCAAATTTGAAACATCCTGGAGAACTAACCACAGAAAATCTGTGGATGGAGGCTGCCTCAAATCCTTCTGTCTCTTTATGTAATCCCAAACAGACTCATGATGTTGAGATCAGGGCTCTATATGGGCCAAATCATCAGTTCCAGGACGTCTTCTTTTTCTTTATGCTGAAGATAGCTCTTAATGACATGGGCTGTATGTTTGGGGTCATTGTCCTGCTGCAGAATAAATTTGGGGCCACTCACACATCTCCTTTATTGTATGGCAGGATAGATAATTATCTGCCTGTATTTCTCAGCATTGAGGACACCACTGATTCTTACCAAATCTCCAACTCCATTTGCAGAAACGCAGCCCCAATCTTGCAAGGAACCTCCACCATGTTTCACTGTTGCCTGCAGATACTCATTGTTGTAGTCTTTCCAGCTCTTTGGTGAACAAACTGCCTCCTGCTACAGTCAAATATTTCAAATTTTGACTCTCAGTCCAGAGCATCTGCTGCCATTTTTCTGCACCCCAGTTCCTATGTTTTTGTACATAGTTCAGTCACTTAGTCTTGTTTCAATGTCAAAGGTTTGTTTGGCTTTTTGGCTGCAATTCTTCCACGAATACCTAGCCATAATTCTCCAGACGGTACCTGGAATACCATTGTTTTCTGCCAGTTCTGTGCTGATGGGTCTGCTGGATATCTTTTGATGTTGAAGGAAAGCAAGTATGATGTGTCTTTCATCTGCTGCATTAGAATTAGAATTATAATTTTTTATTGGCCAAGTGTGATTGGACACACAAGGAATTTGTCTTGGTGCATATGCTCTCAGTGTAGATAAAAGAAAAGATACATTCATCAAGAATGGTGCCGTCAGGGTGCCGTCGGCCAAACAATGTCGACTGGCGGCCCCCAGGGGGAGAGCCTTCTCTGTGGGGGCACCTGCCATCTGGAACGAGCTCCCCCCGGAGATACGGAGGAGCCAAGACTTACGCATCTTCCGCCGCGCCCTAAAAACGATTTTATTCCAACAGGCTGGTCTGGCCTAACTCTCCCTTTTAAATTGGCTTTTAAATTGGGTTTTAAATGGTTTTTTTTAGATAAATTGGATGTTTTAATTTGTTTTCTGAGCCTAAATTATTTAATCTGTTTTTAATGGTTTTTTAACTTTTGTATGTCTTTGTATTTTATCTTGGCTGTTCACCGCCCTGAGTCCTTCGGGAGTAGGGCGGTATACAAATATGATAAATAAATAAATAAATAAATAAATAAATAAATAAATAAATAAATAAATAAATAAATAAGAATCATAAGGTGTTTGGTGGAAAGTAGTGCATTAAGCTTAATGATAGTCATAGGATACAAATAACGAATCAGGAAACAATATCAATATCAATTGTAAGGATACAAGCAACAAAATTACAGCCATACAGTCATAAGTGGAAGGAGATGGGTGGTGGGAACGATGAGAAGATTAATAGTAGTGCGTTAAGCTTCCTTGGCTGACCACTGCGTCTATGCTCCTTAGCGTTGCCCATTACTTTGTGCTTTTCTAAAAGAGCTTGAACAGTACATCTTGAAATTCCAGTTTGCTTTGAAATCTTTGTCTGGGAGAGACCTTCCTCATGTCTTGCTCCTGTGCTTAGTTTTGCCATGGTGTATGATCTGTGAAACTATCTTCTTCAACCTGACCTTAGTAGTAGAGTCTGGCTGTTCCTCACCCAGTTTTAAGCCTCCTATACAGTTAATGATTGTGTTTCAAGCTGCATATGAAATTGATGATCATTAGCACCTGCTTGGTATAATTGGTTAATCATACACCTGACTCTAATCCTACAAAATCCCCGATTTTGTGCAAGTGATTGCTGTTTTGAGGGCAAAGGGTGGTCACATGAAATATTGATTTGATTTGGATTTCTCTCCTGTTCAGTTCCATTTTGTTAATTGATAAAAAGTAAACTATTAACACTTCTATTTCTGAAAGCATTCTTAATGTATAGCATTTCTGTACAACTGCCTAACACTTTTGCACAGTACTGTATATTAGAAATACTGATTCCCACTCCCTCTCCCCCCCGAATAACCCATTATCTCTGACGACTAACATCCATATCAGAAAAGAATCTGCTAAGCTAAAAATTTTCAACAAATGCAGCATCTTTGCACAGTTATAACTCAAGGTCTAAGATCATTCAGACTTTGATATCTTCTGCTGATGGAGCTCACAATACTACACTGCCCAGTTTCTGGCACTATAAATGGCTAAATTCTTGATATTGTCCATACATAAAAAGAATGGCAATGGCATTTAGCCTGCTTTTTACACTGGAAAAAAGAATTACTTGGCATATTATTTTTTTTTCTTTTGGCAAACTATTAGGTCATTCCTTTTTTACCCAAATGCTTGTTCATCCCTCCAGCTTACTTACAAGTCAAATGCACCCAGCCAAGCCCAAGGAAAAGCCATAAATCAGCAGCTGTTTGTCTGGACAATCTATCAGTCAGTCCTACTTGGAACCTTCCCTTGCCCTACACCAACAGGAACCTAAATTATACAGACCCATTTTTGCAATTTCCCACATTTTCCTCTGAAGCTACAATATAAAGGTTTTAAACTGGGAGAAACTTTTGGTATTTCACAATGATCATTTTGATATATATAGTACTTCTTCTGCCATTGTAACAAGATTTGTGTAATTGATTAAAATCTGCCTGTCAAATGCTTGTGAGAGATGAGTCCTATTATCTTGTAAAATGCTACACATATGGGTAAGTTGGAAGTCAAAGGCAGTATGATATATTCATTTCTAAATGTATTTCAAAAACTAAGCAAAAATCTTGCATTGAAGATTGTAAGGAAAAGTATACTTACTCTTGGGCAAGGCATGCCTTCAGTACATATGGGAGTGAATCATTCATTTGGCTTTCTCACAAATATACTTTCAATACTTTGGCAATGCAACAACCTTATTATCACGACATATTATTTGCTGTTGTGCGAAAGCCTAATTTTGATATGGCACAACAGTGCCTCCTATAGCATCTGATAAAATGACCCCCCAAACTAAGATTCATGAATTAAAGGAATTCCACTCCCCTCCCACCCAAGCTTCTGCCATACAATCCCATTCAGAGAATGTCCCAACTGGTGAAAAACAGATTGCAACTTCATAATGAGCTGCAGTGACACAGTAGTTAGAGTGCAGTACTGCAGGCTAGTTCTTCTGACTGCCTGCTGCTTGCTAATTTGGCAGTTCAAATCTCACCAGGCTCAAGGTTGACTCAGCCTTCCATCCTTCCGAGGTGGGTAAAATGAGGACCCAAATTTGCTGCTTAGAGAGGGCTGCAAAGCACTGTAAAGCGATATATACAGTAAGTCCAAGTGCTTTGGCTATAATCCCATTATAAAGAGATTAGGAAGAAAAATTTGGTGACTATATAATTTCTGATTTGCTGGCTAGGGCCAGGACATCGGAGAGAAACATCTTCCTTGATTGAATAAAAGCAGTAAATTTGAGGTTGGCTTTTAATTATTTCCTACATTCTATATAACTGAAGATAGTACTCAGGAACAGGGGAGGAAATGAAGAACAGGAGATACCTGTCCACATCTAAGGGGGAGAACCTGGTCATATTTTTAATCATTTTTTACAATGTGCTTTGAACATGCATTCAAAGCCAGATCTACTACCTCAGGCAAGTAGTTAATAAGGAAGTAATTCAGCTAGGCTGATTGTACTGATTTTATTTGGAATTCTGCATGAATGATGTTGCTTTCCTGTGCCTTCTTTATATTTTCCTTTTCTCAATAACCTCCTTTTTATGTCTAGAAATTTAGCTTGGTTGGTTTAATAAATACATTTTTCATTGCATTTCCCTAAGTGCAAAACACCAAGCTACTACTTGTTCCTCAGAATCAAAACAAGTTTGTCAACTTCTTTATTAATGGCTTTTAGGCAAGAAAACCAAAATGCTTTCTGTTTTCTAAAGCTGGCCTAGAGGTAAAAAGTTGTTAGCAGAACAGCTAAAAACTCCACCAGACAGGCAGATGTGTCTGGTAGTTCAATCTGACTTTGGCATCCTATTGCAATTATCTTTTATTGGGACTCTGTGGAAGAAAGGATTAAATTATTTCTCTCTCCAGTTTTGTAACACCCATCTTTTAAGGAGTCAATTAGTCCCAAATAGTTCTGAAGGTTGGAATTGAATTCATTATTTAAGATGAATTATGTTTACCATGACCTACAGATCCAGGACCTTGTTTGCACAGAGTGATAGTCTAGAATTTAGGGGAATTTCTGTGGTATGTATTGTTCAACTATTTCCTCTTGTCCCATTCTGCAAATGAGAATGGGTAAACAAAAACATGTATCATATCACGTTATCTGTACCAAACTGTGTCTCATAACAATCCAGAACTGAAAGCAATATGCAATATATTGTTATTGGCTGCTGGTATTCCGCTAATTTGTGGGAGACAAGATGGCAATCTGGATAACATAGATAACCAAAGAAGGAATATCTACTCTTGGAATAACCAAGCTTCATGCACCAGCATGCTGCTTTTTCCATGGTAAATTGGCTTCGACTCAACCCTTCCAAGACCAAGTGGCTGTGGCTGCCGGCATCCCGGTATAGCCAGCTGACGCCATCGCTGGTTATTGGGGGTGAATCATTGGCCCCCATGGAGAGGGCCCGCAACTTGGGTGTCCTCCTGGATGCACGGCTGTCTTTAGAAGGGCACATGACGGCCGTGGCCAGGGTTTTTTTTTATCAGGTTCACCTGATATGCCAGTTGCACCCCTTTCTGGACTGGGACTCCCTACGCATGGTCACTCAAGCACTCGTCACCTCTCGTCTGGACTATTGTAACACTCTCTACATGGGGCTCCCCTTGGGGTACACCCAGAGGCTCCAACTGGTGCAGAATGCGCGGGGGATTATGGGAGCGACGGGGCGCTTCCATGTGATTCCTCTCCTGCGCAAGCTGCATTGGCTTCTGGTGGACTTTCGGATGCGCTTCAAGGTGTTGGTGATCACCTTTAAAGTGCTCCATGGCTTAGGGCTGGGGTACTTACGGGACTGCCTTCTGCCACCAATAGCCTCCCACCGGCCGGTTCGCTCCCACAGAGAGGGCCTTCTCAGGGTGCCGTCGGCCAGACAATGCCGGCTGGTGACCCCCAGGAGGAGAGCTTTCTCTGTGGTGGCACCTACCCTTTGGAACAATCTACCCCCAGAGATACGAGTGATCTCCGACCTCCGGACTTTTCGTCGGGCCCTAAAAACTTACTTTTTACAGTTAGCCGGTCTGTCTTGATTTTAGGGTTGGTTTTAAAATTTTGATACGGATTTTAAATTGACAAGTTTTAAATTACGGGCCAAATTTATTTAATTATTTTAAATCTATTTTTAATTGTAATGTTATGTATAAATGTTTTTATTTTGGCTGTTCACTGCCCTGAGTCCGAAAGGAGAAGGGCGGTATAGAAGTTTGAATAATTAATAAATAAATAAATAAATAAATAAATAAATAAATAAATAAATAAATAAATAAATTGTGACAGGTGAATCTGCCTCAGACATACAGCATTAGGATTCATGGGTTTGCTGGAGGAATGCCTTTTTCTATGTCCCACTAACAGCTTCCATCTTGTGCAGAACAGATTGTTTTATGTTTTTCCCAAGAACAAGCTGACATTATTACATGTTGTTGCAAGTATCCCTCAATGTGTCCTTGTCCTTCAAAACTAAGTAGGTAAGAACCCAAATAATGCCTGGATCAAAGTGCACCTGTTAACTTTACATATTTAATTCAACTATTGCACAATCAAGTCTAACTATGGGTATACAGCATTTTGATTTTGAAGACAAATAATTTACAGGTGTTAAAAGCACCAATGCAATTCCTAAAAGCAGCTGCATTGTTTTTTCACAAATGCAGCATGGACCAAGAAAAGATGCATTGGTTTAAGGAAGTGAATACCTTAATACAGGCATATATACCTGTGTACCCATGAATGCTTCAAGATATCTTTTTGCTCTGCGTCCAATGCACTGCCACTTTATATTCCTTCACCCACAATTTGGTAATCTCATAGGAATGGAAATGAGTGGGTTGGAGTAAACCATGCCTAGCTGCAAGGCTGTCTATTGGATCTGGCCAATTAAAGCAAAGTTGTTGTATGAACTATAACATCGATCAGTTTGATTTCATGCTTTGCAATTGTTAAGCACACACTATTGGAAAACTTCCAGGTTTTTCTCATTCAGTCTTTCTATAAGCTGATAGATCTTCTATCCCCTTGTTCCATATTTTAACTGGTTCAAAATTGTTTCAGTAAAGCTTGTCTCATTTTACATGTTACCAAGCCCCTGCAGGTTTTGCATACAAGACAGCTCCAAAGTCTGAAACGGGCTTCCTGAAATAATATTTGCTAGTTTACTGCTTCTGTAGTTACTATATGAATTTTGTAATGGTGATTTGTTTTTCTTCTTTGGGTTGTTAGTTTAGGTTGCCATTTTCTGTTATTTTTCAGTATGTTTTAGTAACCAATTTATTATAGATAGATAGATAGATAGATAGATAGATAGATAGATAGATAGATAGATAGATATAGTTATATAGATATAGATATATAGATATATAGATATATATATTATAGATATAGATATATAGATATATGTAGGTCTTTGGTTATTCGGTTTTCTCCCGTGTAAAATTGGAAGTGTCTTGGCAACGTTTTGACGAAGTCTCATTCGTCATCTTCAAGCTGGTGTTTTATATATATATATATATATATATATATATATATATATATATATATATATCAGACTAACTCGAGCACAACCAAGCCCCCACCCACACAGAACTCACCCCCATCCAATCAGAGCACAACCAAGCCCCCAACCAATCAGAACACACCTCCACCCAATCAGAACACAGCCAAACTCCCACCCAATCAGTTCACACCCCCACTAGCAGTTAAAAGGAAGAAACAGCTATGATCACACATTGCTCCTAGAAGCACCAAGCCGAAAACACCAGCCTGAAGATGACGAATGAGACTTCGTCGAAACGTCGCCAAGACACTTCCAATTTTACGTGGGAGAAAACCCAAATAACCAAAGACCTACATGCATATATATATAGATAGATAGATAGATAGATAGATAGATAGATAGATAGATAGATGATAGATAGATAGATAGATAGATAGATAGATAGATAGATAGATAGATAGATATAGAGATAGAGATAGAGATAGAGATAGAGATAGAGATAGAGATAGATAGATAGATAGATAGATAGATAGATAGATAGATAGATAGATATAGATATAGATACACACACACACACACACACACATATACATTTTATAAACTGTGCTGAATGATTCTTTCTGAGCACGGAAAGTGGAATAAAATGTCACTTGTGAAGTTATCTTGTGAAGAATAGGTTGACCAATTGTTTTGGTGCAGACAGATGAAGAGCAGAAGCTAATATTCCCCATATCCCTACTGTTTCCTTAAGAGGAATAAATAAGGGGAATTTTCTTAATAGTTAGAACAATTGATCAGTGGAACGGCCTTGAATTCAGAAGTTGTGGGTACTCCATCACTGGGGGTTTTTAAGAAGAAATTGGATAGCCATTTGTCTGAAATGATATAGTTTCCTGCTTGAGAAGGGGGTTGGACTAGAACACCTCCAAGATCCCTTCCAACTCTGTTATTCTGTAATCCTGAATGCAACATTTTATCTTCTGTTCACTTACTACAAATAAGCAGCCACAATGGTAGAGTAAGAAAATGGTCAGAATGTATGCTGACCACAACTTCCAAAGTGAGGTTTGTACCTCATAACATCCCTGGATTCTTAGGACAGGGATAGCAAGGCCTTTTCTGACTTATGAGTTTAGCTTAGCTGAGTCTTTCCTTAAGGAAGGTCTCTTCTCTCCCAGTCATCAGCTGTGTTCTATCTTGTGTGCAGCAGCAGTACATTGTACAGTGCAGTTGTCTCAACAGAAGGAATGACTACAGACAAAAGCTTTATTAGAACTGTGCATGAACACCACTCAGTGATCCTCCTGGGTTGAATTCTACATAAGTCTGAATTACCTGAGCAGGCACATGTGGACCACTCCACTGAAAAGAGGCAGGCTTTCGTCAGCTTAAAAGTTCAATGTAACACACACCCAGAGAGAGAAAATTAAGAAGCAACTTATTTGGTTTTGGTGCTCTTTTACTTGGGGGGATACTTATCCAATCTAGGATGGTAGGAAGAAATTGGAGTGTTAGCCCCAGCCCCAGCCCCAGCCCCAACCCTGCGACGGGGCCGCCATTCATGTGGGGATCGCCATTCCGCTGCTGCACACTTTCACCGACCACCCTTCCTGTATGCCTGCTCTCCTGGGTCGTCAGCCCCGAGGCATGCCTCTCATCCCAGCCGCAAGCTAGATGACGTCAGGGTCATGCACTGAAGCAGTTTATCAACCTTTATCACTTTAAGGAAAGACAGAGCAGCACGGAACAACTGAAGTGGCTTGTGATGGATTGGGGAGGGATTGAGTGATTGCTCTGGGGTGGAGCTGTATGCTGCTTAAAAAGGTGATGGGGAGCACGGAGCATCAGCTCCAACAAAGATTCCTTTCTGTAACACTTTAAGGTGGTCAGTTAGTACCGATATCAGGATAAACAAACTTGGCTACTGCTTTTGCGTGCTGAGGTTTATTTTTCCAGTCTTTACGGAACCTGACACGGAGTTTATCCCAAACACCCTATACCCTTCAAGTCTCAATTTCACTGATTTTTTTTTTTAATAAATGAGGAATAAAATGACTGACAGGTCAGCTTTCTTTTGTGGTTGCAGTAGCAGCGCTGCATTCAAGCGTGGACAAAAGCAACCTCTCTCCATCAGCTTCTTCCTGAACTGGCTTCTGCCCAGGCCTCTTTCTTGCTCTGCCCTGATCCTTCCAAAACCTATGGGACACTATGTGGTCGATGGAGCAGAAAGCAGATGGAACTTTTCTGAGCTATACAGAATAAAAGACAGTGGAAATGTGACAATTATAGACCTCTAGACCCTTTCAGCATCTCATAGTTTCTAACTCGATTTTCAAATCAACTGGTGGCATTTAAATTTTCTTGTCACAATCAGCATCAATATTTGCCACCCAGAGATTCCTTGGCAGCAAGTAGCATTTGATGGCTTGTCAGTATCTTGTAGCTATTTAGTTATTGTGAACTAAAGCATTGGGTTAGGTATTAACTTCAGTAAGGCTAAATCACATCATGCCGCAAGATTGTGAATATGTAAACTTGAATCTGGTATTCAAGAATAGCATTCGGGAGGAAATCTCAGCTGTACTGGGCTCAGCATTGCCTCTATGTTACTGAATGATTATATTCCCAATTTCCAGGAAGAAACAAGCATTGCCTCTAATTGCCTACTCTAAGGCTGTACATTCCTCAGACACAAATCTTGCTGAAGAGTCTTGAACTAGTTCCACAAAGTTTCCCCAAAATATACATATACATGAGAACCAGTAGGGTCTAGTGGTTCAGGCAGTAGGCTAAAACCAAGAAATTATCAGTTCTAGGTCCCACTTTAGGCATGAAAGGCAGCTGGGTGACTTTGTCTAGTCACTCACTCTCCATCTAAATCACCTCACAGGGTTGTTGCTGTTATGGGGAAACTAGGCAGAAGGGATATTAGATTCTATCTATATTTATCTAATTATCTACCATGTTTCTCTGAAAATAAGACCCAGTCTTATATTTTGGGGGGCTCCAAAATAAGCACTAGGGCTTATTTTCAGGGAAACATGATTTCAGGGTGATTAACCTGGCTGGACGCCCCCCCCCCCAAGCCTGCATGCAAGAGGCAGCAAGTGCGCTGTGATGAACAGTATCCAGCAGCAGCTTCAGCCCCCACCCCAGTCCCTTGGTTGGCACACTCTGGGGCTGCACAGCCTGAATTGATTCCCTGTTCAAGTAGAGGACAGAGGCAGAGGCATGGGGGAGGAAGACGCAGGCGATCCAGACGCGCCATGCAGGCTGCAGGAAAGCTGATAGATAGATGATAGATTGTGGGCTGGAGCAAGTGGCTGGCCTGCAGAGGTTCACCTTCGCATAGTGGCACCGGCAGTAGACAGAGGCAGAGGAGCAGGGCAGAAGGAAGGCAATCCTGATGCACCACACAGGCCGCAGGCAAGCCAAAAAATGCGAAGATGAGCCTCCAGGCTGCTCACACTGACTCACACCGACTCTAGACTTTTCTGCAGCTACATGGCCCATGCAGTGCATCCAGATCATGGATGTTACCATGATTAAGTTAACTGCTGTCTCAACAACATACATTTTGAGCTCAGTTGTGGTAGAAAGTCAAGGACTACCTGTATACATTTAGAGCCATGATGGCGAACCAATGGCATGTGTGCCAGAGGTGGCACGCAGTGGCCTCTCTGTGGGCACGCGAGCTGTCACCCCAATTCAGCTTCACTGCACATACATGCACACCTCCCAATGGCCAGCTGGTCTTTGGGTCTCTGCTGTGCATATGTGGGGGGAGGGGTGCATGCGGGGGTCCTGCGTGCATTGAATTTTGGAGGTTCAGACACCACCCATGCATTTGCGCATGCACACACATGCTTTGGACACTCAGTCCAGAAAAGGTTAGCCATCACTGATTTAGAGTATGGAAATGCTAATTAATCAGAGACATATTGTACTTCTTGATAATACTGAGGACATTGGAAGTGAATTCACCTTCGTAAGTATATTCTGTTTTTACCTTCCTGCAACTTACACTATAAATATCTGAAAAAGTTTGTCCTGTGATAAGAAATGTGATGAATTTAAAATTCCTATAAAGAGCAATGATGGCTAACATTAAATAAGAACAAATCAGAGGTGGGTTTCAGCAGGTTCTGACCAGTTCTGGAGAACTGGTAGCGGAAATTTTGAGTAGTTCAGAGAACCAGTAGTAAAAATTCTGACTGGCCCCACCCCCATCTATTCTCTGCCTCCCAAGTCCCAGCTGATTGGGAGGAAATGGGGGATTTTGCAGTAACCTTCCCCTGCCATGCCCACCAAGCCACACCCACCAAGCTATGCCACACCTACCAAGCCACACCCACAGAACCGGTAGTAAAATGTTTTGAAACCCACCACTGGAACAAATGTTATTGTTCTTTATACAAATTAGTACAAGATTTGGCATCAGGAAGCCTTGAAGTCCTGCTATAATTCTCTCTAAAATATATTGAATGGCTTTGGGCAAATACGTGAAGTCTTTTTCATTTCCTTTCACCATCTTTAAAGTACTTTTAACAATATCTACCTTCCAATCTGAGCTCTCAAGGGCATTAAGGAAATTAATTAATACTTGGCAATTGCTGTGCATGTCTTTGAAAAAGAGCATTAAATACCAGCTGTTATCAGAATGTCAGTGCCTTCCTATGCCAGTGGTTCTTGTAATATGACATGCTGATCTATGACAACATCATGTGAGTTTTTTGACACCCCCGCTGGGGATTGTATTCGGCATAATTCAATGAGTCTTCCAAGTAACTAATGGCAGCTTTGTTTTTTGATTTTAGATTTTCAGTCAAGCTCCTTGACTGAAGTACCTTTCCCCTTCCAGACTTAAAACAGGAATTGCTGGTTAGCTTTCTCCAATTTAAAGCTTACCAGATATGTTAGGCTGAAATTCTCATTGTACTCATCCAAAAATGATGAAAGTTGCAATTCTACATATATGGGAGGTACCAGCTTGGAAAAAACTGCCCTAGCTAAAGCAAAAATGTTTTAAAAATAAAAGCACCTTTAATATCTAGCATTAACAAAATTATCAGAAATGTGGAAGTAGAGAAGAAAAACAAGACAAATTTTAAGGTAATAATGATTCAAAGAGCTGCTGCTAATTGCTGGTGTTGGTGACAAAATAAAAGTAGAGTTGAAGACTTTGAGTGATTTTTTTTCCAGATGTTTTGAGAAAGCGGGTAAAACTATTATTCTCCTTCCCCTTCTATTTATGTCACCTGCATAATGGCGTGGCATAAGGTTTCTGCTTGGCATTAATAAACATCACTTCAAATTATGCTTGGCAAACCAAGAGTCTCTTATCAGAACTTCAGGTTGAGGTCAGGCTGGATGGAAAGAAACCTGGTTTTCCTCTCTCCTGTTTCCTTTCATGAGTCTGCTTTTACTATTCTTCCTTTGCATGAATGAATGTGCATTACTCTGAAAGACCAGAACCAGCTGTTCTGAAGGACTTGGCATTCTGGTTTGATCTCTCATCATTTAGGTCATGCATCTCAATAAAATGAGCAGCAGCAAACTCTTTTTCACTTTCTCTTTATTGTAACCTTCTGTATTCAGCAGAAACATTGCCAAGGTATCTATTGCCTCAGTTAGAATGGGCTGACTTCAAATCAGTCTGGGGATAGCCTCCCTTTTTTATATACAGTATATTGCTGGATAGAAGGACATATTCTGTTCTTCCTGCAAATCTCAAAGTTATTGTTTGTTATACAATAGGTGAGGCAATGCTGTGTAGTGGTTGTTGGAATTGGACAAGGAAAATCCAGGTTCATCTACTGGGTTACTTTGGTATCTCTCAGTCCAATGGTGCATAAAAGCTCTTTCAGCTCCTGAAGAAGATGTGACATAAATCAACAAGTAAAAATAGGAATGAAAATGTTCACCACTATAGATTTAAACACATTTTACCGAAACAGGAGAGGCCAAAAATAATTAAAGCTCAAGTGGGTGAGATTTCTGAAAAGGAAGTAATAAGGCATAATTGCAAATGATTCTAATGAAGAAATTGAATGAAGCAGAAGAAACAGCAAAACAATACAGATAGCCCTCAACTTATGACCACAATTGGAAGTAAAATTTCTGTTGATAAATGATGCAATCATAAAGTGAGATACAATGTGATCATATTGCTTAATGATTGCAATCCCAGCATTCTCAGCTGCCATCATTAATTGAGAATCATGGGTCGTTAAACAGGGGGAGTCCCTGGTAAGTGTGGGGCACTGCAGGGGTGAGGAGGGGGCCCTGGGAGGCCCAGTGCAGATTGTGTGCTAGTAGGGGTGTGCTGCAGCATAAAGTTTCAGCCACCTCTGGAAATATCAGCTAACCCACCTGGCCCAGCAGTGCTTATCACTACAGATGCACTGTAGACCTCCCCCCCACCTATCTCACCCCCCCCTTCCTGATTTATACCCTTTTGGCTGCCCTGCACAATGACATTCATTGGTAGCAACACTGGGATTGGGGCTGAAGTAGAGGCCTAGAGGGGCCTTCAGCTGTCTCAGCTAGCTCTGCTGCTACTTGGCCTCTACTTCAGCCCACTGTTGCTGCTACCACTGAGAATTACCTCAAGCTTCACACCATAGCCAGCCATATCAACACCACTGCACAAAGTGTGATTTTCCCCATCACCCTGCACTCCACAGGTTTTGCTGCACCCTGTTGACCTTTGCCACACTGCACCATTCCAAGTCATGCACCCCATTTTTTCTCCAAGCCCTATACCCTATTCTTGTGATCCTTTGGAAATCTTCTGGTCTTCCCCAGATTTCGTGAGAACAGGCAGGTGAAAGAGTTGCAGTGCTCCTACAGTAGCTGCCAAGTGCCCACATTTTAATCAAGTGACCGCAGAGGTGCTGCAAGAGCCATAAGTTCAAGTGTCGGTTATAAAGCCATATTTTTCAGCACTGTCGTAATTTCAAATGGTCACTGAACAAATGGATGTAAATCAAGGACTACCTGGTCAGTTTATGACTGGATTGTTACAATATGCTCTATGTGGACCTGTCCTGCAGTAATGGGTATTTCTTGGTATGCTCATGTGTCACTACTGCTACATGAGCTGAATTGGTTGCCAGTTGGTTTCTGTTATCTGTAGCAGTCTTCGTGGCATATTGCCTGAATATCTGAGGGACATCCTATCTTTGTTTGTGCCTGCCTTTCCTGGTGCATTCTGGCAGATTGAGTACACTCCAGGTCCCCCCTATTAAATATAATTTTATGGAATGAAGCAAGTGTGACTTCTCTGTCACATCCCTAGTATTCTGGAATAGCATTCCCCCCCTCCCCCGAGAAACAGACAATGCCCTTCTCCTGGGGTTTCAGAAAGTTCTTAAGATCTGACTGTGGTCTCAATCCTGGATTAGTGTATTTGTGTAGCCCTGTTGTGGTTTGTTATTGCTAAAATTGCTTTACTCCAGACTGCTAGCTGTTTTTATTATTCTTGTATTGTTAAGCTGCACTGCCCTAATGTAGTCTATTGGATTGGGCAGCTATGATAGATTTAAAATAATATTGATAGTTAGAATGCCAGTGTGACTATATTAGAAGATTAACGAAGATCGGGGGCGGGGTGGGGGGGGGAAGAAAATATAGGAAATGGAAAGAAGGACAAATCTCTGAGAAAATAAAGACAGAAACTATGGAAAAAGAATCAGGAAAGCTAAAGCTTAGAATGAACTGAGACTGGTGAAAAAAGCCAAGAGCAAGAAATAGAGCTCCTTCAAATATGTTAGAATAAAAGAAAAGATTAAAGCATATTCTCAATCTTTTTTTGGGGGGGAGGGAAATGCATGTTCTATTGGAAACTGTGAAGAGTAGGATCAAAAGACACCATGAAGCTTGAGACTGACAGAAACATGGTTAGGGATAGGGAATATCTACTTACTATGGATGAGTTTAAATCTCTAGGAGCTGCATCGTGAAGGAACTACTTGATGGTTTAGTTCAATCTTTATGTGTTGTCTTTGAGAAATCCTGGAGAAATGATAAAATGCCAAATACCTGGAACATGACAAATATAGTTTATAATCTTCAAATAAAAGGAAAAGGAGAATCTTACCAGGACTCTGGCATTAATACCTGATAAGATTCTAGAATAGATAGCAGAGAAAACCTGTAAACATTAAAAAAAAAAAACATACTGAGTATCAGGCATCAACACACATTTATAAAGAACAAATATTTACCAGACTTACTTCATTTCATTTTTCATTGGGTAACTTCCTCTGTAGATTATGAGTATGTAGATCCTGATTTCAACAAAGCACTGAACAAAATTCCTTATTCCATTCTAATAAAAAAAACTGGTTAAATGTGGAGTAGATACTATGGCAATTAGTTGAATCCAAAGCTTGCTCAAAAAAATCACTCTATGAGTGATAATCAGACTTTTAAACATCTTAATGGCATTAATAACAGCAATGAAAAAGTATAGGAAATTGTCATTATTTATGCTTAGGATCCAGTCAGATAAACTCCAACAAGTAAAGACTGTTCTGTAAACTATTAACTCTCTCATTCTGACAAAGGAATGGTTATCAAATTTGCCAATGACATAACATTTGGTAGGATTGCTAATACTAATATTTCTGGAAGACAGAAATAAAATTTAAATTTTGATTGTGCTGAAAATAACAGAATAAAATTTAATAGACACAAAGTTCTCTGCTTCTAAAATAGAAGACAGATGCATATGCATATGATGGGGAATAGCTGGAATAGCAATAACATTTATAAAAATAAATTTAGAGAGATTTCAAACTAAGTATGAGTTAACAAGGTGATGAGGTTGAAAGTTGAAGGATAATATTAGCTGAAACAATAGATCCAAAATCATTATGAATTATAGTTTCACTTTACTCTCTATTGGTCTGACATAACCTGGGCTATTGTATCCAGTTCTGGGTACTAACTACACTTTATTGGTTAGCTTTAATAACAGTTAATTACACCTTAATTACATTCTATGTTGATTATTCCAACCAGTCTACATGAAGGTATTTTGTTAATAACAACATTAGTTTTATAATACTAAAAGGTAATACAAACTGAAATCACACAAAAAATACAAAGTGCAAAACAGAAAAGAAAAAAGAAATGTGAAAGACGATGGAAAAATATTTTAAAAAGTGATGACCAATCTTCCTTGCAGCAAATACTATGTAATTTCATACATTTATTTATTTGTTTGTTTGTTTGTCTGTCTGTTTAAGTTTATTTGCAGCCCATTTTGTATCAAAATGACTAAATTTCAGAAATAAATATTTCTGAAATATTTCTAACATTCTAAATCACAATCAAAATAAAATTATAGTTAAAAAAGATGGGAATAGAGGGAATCAGCAGAGGTGGGATAAACAGAGGTGGGATTGCCTCTTAATTTGTCAACACCCTTCTATGTGATGATCCTTGGGGCCCCAAATCATCTGGCAGAGTCTTCAGGTTCTTACAGAAGATCAGAAGGGTGGGAGTCAATTTCACCATAGTAAGATGGTAAGATTGGTAAGATGTTCCAAAGAGCAGGAGCCACAGCAGACAAGGCCCTTCTCCTGGACAGAATACCTTGACTGATGCCAGCACCGATAAGACATTTCCTCAAGTAACCTGGGCCCATGCTGGGCTTTAAAGCTAATAACCAACACCTTGAATTGTACCCAGAAGATCAGCAGCCAGTGCAGCTTGCAGAGCAGTGGTGTTACATTGGTCACCCTAAGGATCCCAAGAACTGCCCCTTCTTGTATGCTACAGTTGTCAAGGTTGACGAAATGATACCTTTTCAAAGAAGCTTTGGCTATGAGAGGACTGTTTTTCTAGCATTTAGGAAGATGTTTTCTCCTATACTGTTTCCTGGCTATGGAGTGAACTTTTTCAGAAGTTGCACTGGGCTCCCTGAGATTCATTTTTGTGAAATGAAATATTGATGCAGCTCTGCAAGCATGAGGGAGGCTCTCTGATGAACTCACTGGACAATGCATCCAGGTAAAAAGTTAAACTGACAATTTAATTAAGCACCTGGGTGAGGAAAAGCTAAATACCTGCCCATTTATTTAGAGTACTAATCATCAGATGAAGATGAAGGAAGAACAGAACAAGAGCATTTTATGCCTACAGGTAAATTCTAGAGGGGAAAAACGAACAGCTGAGGAGCTGATTCTGGGCTGGCAATTTGACAGAATTTATTACCTTAAGATTTAAATTCTAGGTGGAATAACTTTTTAGAAATAATTCTTGCAGCTCTGTAATAGTGAATTGATGACTCTGTTCCTTTTCATACTACTACTATTTTCATAATACTACAAATCTAGGTGGAATAACTTTTTAAAAATAATTATTGCAGCTCTACAATAGTTAATTGATGACTCTGTTCCTTTTCATAGTACTATCAGACCAAGGTTCACCCAACCAAACAGGATGGGGGAAAATATATATCACTATAATCTTCACTTCTGCAGATCCTATGTTGCATAGACTAGACATGAATGCAGTCCCACCAACTGATTAATTGATGAATGTATGTCATTTACTGATGTTCTTCCCCAACTGTCAGCAATCTGGAAGCAAAATGCCTTGTTTCCCACTTGAAAAAGAAATTTATTTATTTATAGAATTTATATAACACATAATTTATATGTGACCTTGAGTGGCACAAATAATTTAAACAAAACCATTAAAACAAAGCAATTTAAAAGTATAAATATAAACAAAACTACAGAAGAAGGCACTCAGAATCTTACATACAATATAACCATTTCATAGTCTTCCTATTTCCATATGATTCCCAAGCCAGCTGACAAAATCAAATTTTAAGGATTTCTGGAAGGTCAATAGGATTAGAGTCAATCTAATCTCTGAGGGTAATGAGGTTCTAAAAAGTGGCTGCTGCGGAAAAGCAAGTTCTCCTGGATTCCATCAGATGGAATTTCTTAGCAGATTGGACCTATAAAATGTATTTCTTGCTGGACCTGATGGAGCGATAGACACCACAAGGAAGTAGTCCCTCAAATAACCTAGTCCAATGCCATTGCTAGCATTTTTCTCCCTTTCAGTACATGTTGTTTGGGAGGGAGGGAGGGAGGGATTACATAAGAGTGAAATAATAATGTAGTGTAATGCTATAATGATGAGCCGAGGTGGTGCAGTAGTTAGGGTGCAGTACTGCAGCTACTTAAGCTGACTGCTAGTTCAGCAAATCAGCGGATCAAATCTCACCAGCTCAAGGTTGACTCAGCCTTCCATCCTTCTGAGGTGGGTAAAATGAGGACCCAGATTGTTGGGGGCAATATGCTATTTAGTATACTGTCTTTGGTGTAAACTGCCCAGAGTCCTCCGAGAGTGGGAGGCATAGAAATATGAATAATAATAATAATAATAATAATAATAATAATAATAATAATAATAATAATAATGCTTTGCAGTCAGTAAGAAAGAAGAATTTGGAAGAGGAATGAGGGACAGAGACAAAAATGGAGAACTCTGTGATAAAGAGTTTACTACAAACTTTGAGAGTTTATAGTGTATAATATAATAAATAGTTTTCAATTATGACTTTCTCTGGAATTTATGGGTAAGAAACTGGAGATGAAGCAACATCATGGAAGCATGGCTCACTCTTCTTGTTTTCCAGCTTCTGCCTATGAATTCAGATGATCTGTATGCAGACGTGCAAGCTGTGAACTGGCACCTTTACAATCTGTGAAATAGCTATCAAAATAGGCAAGGAGGAAAATTCTGTTCAAAGAGCTACACGGCTGTACTCCTTGGGAGTTTCAGTTTACTAGGAACAAATGATACCTTTTCATATACTAAAGCTCTTTTAATAAATATTTCACTCCATGCAAAAATGTTTAAACCAGTGTTGTTCAATCTCAGCAGCTTTATGATGTGTGAACTTTAATTCCCAGAATTTGCCAGCTAGTGTTTTAAAGTTACTGAGATTAGAAGCACTGGTTTAAATTTTGATAGAAAAATGGATTTAGGGATTTAAGCTAAATTGTGTGAATATGGAGACTTAGAAGCAGGTACGATTGGGATCAAATGCTGGGAAAGTATATCGACAAAACATTGTATGATAAATATTTGCAATAGAGAGATCTGACATTGGATAAAGCAGTTTCCATGGCCAGATTATATAAAAATGCTAAGAATCAGCTAGAATGTAATCATCTAGAAATAATTATTGATAGTGAGTGTGTCAAGAACTTTATTTACAACAATGTTTGCAAACAAGGAATTGCTCTCATCCTTACTTCTAAATTATAGTAAGTCTGCCAACATGTTTTTAATCTGTAGTAAGGCTCCCAACCCAAATACGCTTGGGTTATTTCACAGAGCAAAACAAAAGCAAAAAAAAAGTGGTTGATATATGTTATCAAAGGGGATCAGGAGCCACTTCTTGGCCAAAAAGTTATGGATCTATCTTGCAGGGAATTTATTTATTTATTTATTTTATTTATTTCATCAAGCATGTATTAGGTAACAGATATAAGTATAAACATAATTATGAATACATGGAATGGATACGAATAAAAGGGAACATTAGGACAGGGACAGTAGGCACGTTGGTGCACTTATGCACGCTCCTTAAAGACTTCTTAGGAATGGGGTGAGGTTGACAGTAGGCAGTCTAAGGTTAAAGTTCTGGGGGTTTGGGGAAGAAACCACAGAGTCAGGTAGTGCATTCCAGGCATTGACGACTCTGTTGCTGAAATCGTATTTTCTGCAATCGAGTTTGGAGCGGTTTACCTTAAGTTTGTATCTATTGTTTGATTGTGTATTGTTGTGGTTGAAGCTGAAGTAGTCATTGACAGGAAGGACATTGTAGCAGATAATTTTATGTACTATGCTTAGATCAGACTGAAGGAGGCGTAGTTCTAAGTTGTCTAAGCCCAAAATTTCAAGTCTGGTGGCATAAGGTATTCTATTGTGGGTAGAGGAATGGAGGAGGAATGGAGGAGTAGAGGAATTCTTCTTTATTTTCTAATATGTGAACATTGAAGAGCTCTCTGACTGCATGACTACAGTTTTAGAGAAGTTCAATAAAAGAGGACTGAAACTAACATCCTGATAATTTGGATTTGTTGCTTTCTTTTAATCACCTGTGAGCATCTTGTAAAATGTATTCCTAATAATACAGATTTATAACAACTGCTCTACCTGCTGATTAAAAACGGAATTGTTTGACACTGGCCTGCAGCAGTAGACTCCATATTTCATCAACTTCAGGGTATATTAATTAAGGATTTTAAGATTCCATCATGCTACAGACTCAACAAGCTTATTTCATATCCCAACTGTTCATTTTCTTTATTGATACAAAAGGATTCCCAAACTGAACATGAAACTCTGGAATAGGTGTGGACTATAGAATATTGTTGTGGGGAAAATAGGAGGATGAAGATGTGCTTGATATGTTCACTGCCTTGAGTTATTTGTAAAAATAATCAAGGCAGGATACAAATAAATAAATGTAAATGTTTATTTCTGGGGTCATCAAATTGTGTTGATGAGGGATCATGAACCATTTATACTGAATATATGCTTCAACCATTTGAAAACAGCATTTTTTACTTTATGCTAAGTGTCTCAGAGATTAAAACACATTTGTGGGGAAAAAGAAAATGCCTATACTTTATATTCCATGCCAGATTTAGGCTCTAAAATTGGTAAAGGAATATGTTCATTGGATTGTTGATTTAGGTATGCAAAATTTTGAGGCATTATCATTAAAAGAATTCCAACTTTCTTCTCAACAACAGCTTAAACAGATTTAGTTTAAAATTTAAATGAAAAATTAATTTTAAAAATAAGGCTCTTCCTTAAAATTTTAACTTTAAAATTTAAAATTAAGTTAAATTTTTAAGGAACAGCCTTATTTTTAAGAATCAGTCAAGGATATTTGATCCTGGATGGACCAGACAGCAATTGTGGTTGCTTATGGTAGATTAAGAAGCCATTGTGGACTTTCTGTGTATAGGCTGTTAAGAGAGGCCTCTGAAGTTTAACTCTGCTGTTGATTTTATCTGTTAATTATGCTTTTTTTAATATAGTACATAGATGTCAGGACAAATGGGTTGAGTAAACAGAAAAAGGGTAGATAAAATAAGAGATGTTGTATTTCTGACCTTTGTACAATAAAGAAAAAGTATGCTTGCCCTGTTTTGGTATATGTATTTATTTTTCTTCTGTCTATTGGAACTGTCTGAATGGAAGAGAAATCAGGATTCTTAGTGGGGGTCTTTGAGGAGGGAAAGAAAAAGAAAATCTCCAGGAAAAAAAGAAAAGAAAAGAAACACCACAGTGATATTTCATTTTCTATATCACAGTGTGAACCTAGCAAGTCTTGTAAATTTTTCCAACCTGTATTTCCCCTTCCATCAACTAAAAAGTCATCCGTTATGAACTGGGCACACATGCTGATTATTTTTAATATAAATACTAGTAAACATTGAAGATTAGAAGCATTTTCCCTCTATTTTCAGATTGGATAGAAAGCTACTTGTGAGATTGTACTTGCTGTGCATATAAGCATATTATTTCAAAACAATATGAGAGGGCTCTTACAGCTTTTTTACTTACAGTAGGTAACATTTAAAAAGCCAGAATAATCATAAAAATATGTAGATTTCTATAGTAGGTGAAGGAACTATATGAAGCAAGCAGGGGAGCACATCCAGTTTGATCCCTGGGAGATATATAAAATAGCAATAATTTCAAAATGGAATCTAATACAAATTTATATCCTGATCATTTTATTCTCACATAAATCATGGTCCCATTACACCCATATACAATCTTTTTTTATATATGTAATTTGAGTTTCACATTTTATTTATTTATTTGTTCAACTTCTATGCCGCCTTTCTCCGAAGACATATAAATCTTCCCTGGAAAAAAAAATCCTATGTTCTTAACTGGCTCAAAAATAATAATAATAATAATCAAAGGATATTTTAGCAACAACATAAACAACTTTCCTCTTCCAAGACCTTTTGATTTACTTCAGTTCTCAAAACATCTAGATAAGAATCAATGAAAATAAGACACATCCTTTTGCCTTCTCAGGAGAAGTAGTCCTCGACTTACAACAGTCTATTTAGTGACCATTCAAAGTTACAAGATCACTGAAAAAAGTGACATGTGACTGTTTTTCACAATAATGATGGTTACAGAATCCCTATCAGGGGTGAAATGCTCCCAGTTCGGACCGTATCACCCGATCCGGTAGCGATGGAGGTGGGTGGTTCGGAGAACTGGTAGCAAAAATCCCTGCCCACCCACCTCCCCCGGCCCCATGCCCAGCTGAGCTGCACAATCATCAGAGGCTTTTTTTTTTACTTTTAAAAGCATTTTTTCTACAACCTCTTTGGCCGAAAAATGCTTTTAAAAGTTAAAAAAAAAAAAAAGCCTCAGCTGGGATTGTCAAAGGCTTTTAAAAGAAAAAAACCTTTTTTTCTTTTAAATGCCTCTGACAATCCAAGCTGTGTTGCCTGATCGGCAGAGGCTTTTTAAAAAAGCCTCTGCCGATCAGGCAGCTCAGCTGGGATCGTCAGAGGCTTTTGAAAGCATTTTTTTACAACCTCTTCGCTGAAGAGGTTGTAGAAAAAATTGTTTTAAAAGTAAAAAAAAAAAAATTGGCCACGCCTACCCAGTCACATTACACCCCCCCCCAAGCCATGCCCACAGAACCGGTAGTAACAAATTTTAGATTTCACCACTGATCCCTATGGTCATGTGACCAAAATTCAGATGCTTGGCTACTGACTTGTTTATGACTGTTGCAGTGTCCTTGATCATGTGATTATCTTTGGTGACCTTCTGACAAGTAAGAATTATTTCACTGTATAGTAGTCAGACTGGACTAAAAGTTGCTCTATTTATACAGCTGTCATACACTTAAAGGAACAAGTCTTAATTCTTCAGTCTCAGAAACCTGACTTTAATATAATAGAATTTTTTATAGAGGAGATTGAAAGAAGGGAGGAGATTGTGAATCAGCAATTTGAAAAATTTAAGCAGGAAATTAAAGAATTGGTGAAATCTAAGTTTGATTTTTTGGAGAAAAAACTCTCAAAAGTGGTTAATGGTTTTACAGGATTTATGAAACAGTTGGACACAAATACTAATGTACTAGAGTCTAAAATGGAAGAAATTCAAGATAAATTGGACAATAGAATTCAAAAAATTGAAAATGATTTGACAAACACTCAGGATAATAGCTTAGAAGAAAAACCTAAAATGGATGCTGATCAAAAGTATGGTAATGCAGAAAATCTGCAACAGAAGATTGAAAAAGAGATTTTAATGGTACAATATAATTTTACAGAATATGCGATAAGATTAAGAGGTTTGCAGGAAAATAATAGAGATGATTTAAGGAAAATATCTTCTGATTTTCTAGCTCGATTCTAAAGGTTCAACCTGACGAAGTGTTTTGTAGGATCGACAGAGTTTATCGAATCAACTCCTGGATTGCTAAGCAAAGGCAATGGCCTAGAGATGTGGTGATTTATTTTACAGATAAAGAGATTAGGAATAATATCGTTCAAAACTCCTTCAATTCTAATTTGCAATTGTATGGAAGAAAGATTTGGATTTACAAGGAACTCCCACCTAAGATATTGATGGAAAGGAAGAAATTTGGTTTTCTGGTGAATGAGTTAAAAAAGAGAAATATCTCCTACAGGTGGGACGCCCCAGTGGGTATTATATTTAGATACCAAGGAGAAAGATATCAGCTAAATACTGTTGAAAGAGCGGAAGAATTTTATCAAAATAGGTTGAAAATGAACTTAACATCTCCAGGTATAATACAGGATAAGCAGAAGGAGCCGGAAATAAAGGTAAAATATCGAATTACAGAGACTGTACCAGATGAATTGCCTTTGGATTTATTGGATACCCCAGCTGGACTATCTACAAATTTGAGAGAAGAGGCATCTAATCTTAATGTGATGACTTATCAAGGCAAGGATAAACATGGAAACCAATTAGGGGATATACAAGGGATAAAAAAGAAATATGAGATACAAAAGCAAAACCAACAAGACCAATCTACAAAGCAGAATAAAAACCGACCAGATGATACACACTTTATAGAAAGGGAACCAGGATGGAAACCAAACCCACAAAAAGAAAAGAAAAAAAGAAATAGGTGGCATAAAAACAGAAATTTCTAATCAGGCAACAGTGAAGCCAGTGATTTTAAAATATGAACGATTATGTGTAAACACAGAAGAGGCGACGTATTGGTTAATATCATCCTGAGGTTTGTGGCAGATCTCTGCATGGCCGTAATCTGGGGACGTGAAACGAGCCTTAAACTGATGGATTTGAATTATCCATTTTGGAATTTCTTTTTGTGTTGATAAACATATTATATTATCTTGAATCACAAGGCAAGAGAATTATGCTGGGGCATGCAGAAGATCGGGTTGTTACCCACTACGATGATGGGAATTAATAATCCTGATGAAACCCACAATTATTACTATATGGAATATAATTATAATGTCACTTGGGTGGTTGTTTTTACTTTTATACATATAAGAAGATATTTACTACAGATGGGGGCAGATATGATTGAAGATCCTGAATAAACTGTTGCACCAGTAAGCTATGTTACCCGATTATGGATGTTGGTTCTACCAATCCAGTGGAAAGACCTCAAAGAAGATACTATATGGATTATAAATTTAAAGTCATTGTCTTTTCTTTTTTTTTATTTAGATATAATGGAAAATATAGACATATATTTTTAAGAAGTGTGGGCAGTGAATCAAAGATGTTAAGAAATGTTGTGTATGGCAATTTTGCATGATAGTGGGTGAATAAGCTATTTAGTAGATTGATTAGTCTAAGAAAAGGGATTTTTAAGTGTTATATTTAGGGGAGTGGAGGAAATGGATAGAGTGGAATAAATGTTAAACTAGATTTTATGGGGAAGGCCGCTTTGGAATGTTATAGTAATATATATAGAAGATTAAATGTTAAAGTAGGACTTATCGTATAGTTTTAAAGTGGAGAAGTTATTTTATAATGTCATAGTATAATGTCTTTTTTTTTTCCTTTCTTTTCTCTTTTTTGATATGTATGGATAAAGGGGGATGTTATAATATTAATAATAAGGTCAATATCTAGAGGAGGGAGTAAGTAATCTGTTATGAATTAGGTTTTTTTTTTTGTTATGAAGAAGTCACAGGGGGGGATGGGTGGGGAGGGGGGGTTAGGGAGGGGGAGGGAGAGGGGGAAAAAAAGGGGGGAAATTTGTATTTGAAAACTTTTTCAATTAAAAAAAATATATATATACAGCTGTCATATTGACTAGGCATAATGTTGGCATTATCCATGTCCAACTAATAGTTTCCATTAATGTTCTAATAATGATGCTTTCCCTGGTCCCTACATGGCAAGATTATGCTACCTTATGGTTTAAAAACTAACCCTTTAATCCTGAGCCAGTAATACACTAAGGAATCAAACAGAGAGACAATATATCTCTCTGCCCTATTTAGCAAGTATAGTGCTCTCGCACATACAGTACAGTACTCTGAATGACAAAATCTCAATTTTATAAGGTTTTTATAAGGCCAACTTTTCAGTCACTAGTTTTTGCTTTTATAATGTCTAGGTTCAGGCTGCCTCTGACAGTACCTGTTTCTGCTAAATTATTTTCCTGACAAATTCTGCCTGCTCCATGCTTTCATTATTTAATTCTCCCCCAAATTTTAATATTTTGGTCAACGGAGCTGTTTTTTGATATCTCTTATCAATAATTTATGCTAAAAAAAAAGCACTCCATTTGCTATTCAGCTTCCAGCGTCTTTGCGCAGAAGAAATGTTCTTTCCTTCGGCTTGCTAATGTTCCACCAGCTGATGAGGATAGATAGCCTTCTATTTTCACTGTGAGCCAACATTGTATCACACTTTTTTAAGCAAAAGGAGAGAGACTGTGGTAGTTTTGTCCAAGGGAATGATAATTTGAGCAAAAGTCTATTATGCTAGCCTCCTCAAACCTAACATCTTCCAGCCCGCGTTTTTGGAAGTTATATTATGCAAACGGCTCTGCGGGCTTAAAACAGCTCTCCCCTTCGCTGTTTCTTCATTGCTTTTAACCACGGAGTTCCAGGCTGTCATCTGCACTCTTGTTGAATCTCAGAAGGATAGTTAGAGATGGCCTTTGCCTTAATGACTTCAAGCAGAGATCCAGGTCAATGCAAAAAGCATTCACAGAAGGGCTCCTGTTTGAGACTCATAATGTTGCTCTTGTACATTAAAGGGTAATGTGCAGGGTTAAAAGTGGTTACTGTGTAATGTACTCCCAAGAAAATTGCATTTGGTCTTCACTGTCCACTTTACAAAGGGATCACATCTCTGAAACTTGGCCTTCTGGACAAACTATTTCATTTTATTAGGAATTTATAGATAAATTATATCTGTATTAATTTATTGTGTGCTTTTTGTTATCACCAACCTTGAGTATCCTTGCTAAATGGAAATATTAAGATAGTCTTTTTTGCCAAGTCTTCAGAAGATAGTCAGGAGGTTTATCTATTAACCTCCTTTTGGAAAGTAAGAGTGTTGACATTTTAATCTCACTTTGTTTGTTTATTTTATTTTATATCCTGGTTATTTTATTTATGAAGATACTATCTTGAGTGTTGCTTTTAATGTAGCTGAAGTCTCTCAAATTTCTTGATTGGACAGCATATAAAATATTAAAATACATAAATATATGAATAAAGGTAGGATCATCATCAGTATAAAATATATTTCTCAAAATTTTCCTCTGCAATTCTTAATGTACTTGTTTCACTATCTGCCAAATTCCAAGTATTTTATCTTCAGTATCAGTATCTTAGACTACCAATCAACCACAGACATTATTTGACATAAAGTTATTGGTTTGACAAGACTTGATAGGTGACTTGCTATCCATGCCAACGTCTGACAAAAACTGAAAATAGTCATGCTTATAAGATGGTCTCTGATAGCTGACATGCAATGACAGTCAATATCTGACAGCAGCTAAAAGAACAAGTGGAACACAGCTGAGTAAATGGCATATTAGCTGTGCCCATCTTATAAGTTAAAGCAATTGTGACATTAACATGTGACCTGAGGGGAAATGGACACATTTTGAAATGTTGTAAATGTTATTTTCCAGTTGTAATGATGTACCAGCCATATTTTCCTTACACCTGCAATCAGAAATCCTTATTTTTATTTAACGTCTAAATCTTTATATAATTTGTAGTGTGTTATATCCTTACAGAATGTTCAGTTTGGTTGTTACCTCAAGTCTCTAAACTAGATTTGCAGTTGAAACTTTATTTTTATTCAGATCCTTATACTATAACGATGTTATTCATTTCAAGAACACAGCCTCCAGTCTCTAAACTAGATTTGCAGTTTAAACTTGATTTTCATTCAGATCCTTATGTTATAATGGTGTTATTCATTTCAAGAACACAACTAAGCTTCAGCAGCAGATTTTGACAGGATTACACACCAAGATCAAGGGGTTTCTGCAAGATGTTGCCAAAAAAGGCAAGATGGTAGCCACAAAATGCCTTGAAGATCTGATGTCCATTTAAAAAAGAAAAGAAAAGAAAAAAGGTCAATCTCACTTTTGTGGTAGTCACTTCTACTTTTTTTTTTTTAACCATACACTGGATTATCCCTGGACAGGGAAGAAAATCTTACTTGTATTTAATTCTGGGCAATGTTTAATCTTCACACTAAATCTTAAACCTGGAAAAAAAATATCAGATTTTTTTTCTGCCAAGGATTTCTCTCTGCTACTGCACATTTCATCTCAAAAGAAACTCCAAATGAATGCACATCAATTTCAAGCTACTTCACAGGAGGCTTGAATTAAGATACTACTTAGCAGCATCCAGCATGAATCATTTCCCAGTCTCAAACTGAATGACAGTCCTGGTTGGCAAGGTTAAGAAGTCTGTACAGTAGGAGGCCTAAATGAGGGAGTCATGTGGGATGTGCCATGTGCAATCTCCAACTTTGCTGGATCAAACATGCACTTAAAGTGGGATGAAGTGCTCAGTTTAATAATAGCACTGCCCAAATTAAATGGTGCCTTGGTTATGTGGGAGCCACTTCTGCATAGACCAGTCCCACACTGTTCCAAGAATGCGGGTGACACAAGCATTGTTTAGAAGAAATCGGATGGCTTCATAGATGCTTCTTTTGCTACCGTTGCTTTCCTCTGTTACTCATGGCATGCAGTGTCAGCACCCCTTGTTGTCTTCTCTCCTGTGCTGGTTTCTAGCTTGTAGGGGATTAATATTTCAAGCAATGCAAAATGAAAACAGAACCTAAAGCTATTGCTATAGTAGGACAGTTAAACTTCAAGTCCACTGTTCTTTCTGATATAATACTGTATAGGAATTCATTATCCCTGTCTTTCATCTATCTATCGTATTTCTCTCTTCCACATTTCATCCTTATCTCAAATTTTATGATGCCACTCCAGAACCCCTTCTGAAACCCTTTGGGTTATACCTATCAAAATTCCTAACCAATATGACAATGGAATTTAATTAAAATGCAAGGAGTACATCTTGTCACCTCAGTATGCATTCTGATTCAACATTAAGAATGTTTATAATTTCCCAGCATCATCTGTATTTCCCTATTGAGAGACTATCTCAATATTGTAAATAGAAGAGATGCTGTACATGTGAATCTAGATTTATCACCTAATTCCCTCAATATTATTATTAATGTCCCCTGGAGGAAAATTATATTTAAATACTGACCAGGATTCTGTTTGTTATTTCACAATATATGATAAGCCTACAGCAGGGGTGGCTTCGCTGTTGCAGGCAAAATAATTCTTTCTTGTACAGAATTTTTGGCTTCCCCCCTGACAACAGCCCTCAGATTCTTGCTTAGTAACAAGCAATTTTTCTTCTTTCTCTTGAGTCCTCAGAACAGCAGTGTCACCCACGTAGAAACCAGCTCATCCCCCACAAATAAATTTCCTATAACTCTCACAAATCAAGAATTATTTCACTGCTTGTGTGTATGCATATGTAAGGGGGAAAAACTATGGTATTATTTCTATAGTTTTGAAGTCCATGAATCCATTTGTAGATTATATATATATATATGTTTTTCTTCTAGCCAGGTTTTCCCTACGTAGCCAAGGTTTTTTTTGTAGCTCCAGCTCAGTAGAATCACATCTACTCGAAGAAAAACACACATAAACCCTACGAAGAAGTAAGAATATATATATATATATATATATATATATATATATATATATATATATATATATATAATGTATGTATGTATGTGTATGTATGTTATCTAATGCTCTCATCTTGGCTGAAAAAAATCCAGTTGTTTATATGATTAAAGCAAAGGTTAAAATTTCTTATTTTATATATACTATTTATATTTTTGTATGGTAGCCCTTTTATTGATGTACATTTTCTATAAGTTTCAGGCCTATAATTTAATAGCATAATCCTTCAAATTGGATTAAACAGCACCCAGATACAAAACTGATTAACAGAACAATTTAATATACTTCTATTCAGAATTAAGTTCAATTGAGTGTAATGAGCTTGTTTCCAGGAAAGTGAATATAGCATTGCTGATAACTCATTAGAGAATCTACTCAGGGTGATCATATTGAGAAACAGCTCTGCTTCTATAGAATATCTCTCTCCATCTACCTTCCAGATTGCTGTGATTACTGATATCATACAAAATCAATCCACTGGAAACTTTTCATTGAAAGTAATGAAATGTAATCTACAGTGATCCAGGGTGGCTTGGAAGACGAAGCTGCTCCGAAGGGCAGGGAGAACAGCAGAAAAGGCTCTTCTCCTAGACACCACCAGGTAAAATTACTTGAACAGTGGGGTCTGCAGCACACCCTTTCTGCTGGAGTAAGTGGGGCAGGTCAATCCCATTGAGGTGAGATGGTTCCTCAGATAATCTGATCCCATGTCATGAAAGGCTTTAAAACCAACATCTTGCCTTGGACCTGGAAGCAAATCGGCAATAGGTACAGCTTAAATACCCACATGTATAATAGTGCTAAATGAACACCCTAGGCACCTCTAGAATTGTCTGCAATTAATTGTTATATGTAGTTCTTGATGTATGACTGCAATTGAGCTTGGAATTATGGTCATAAATCTTGGTGGTTTTTAAGTAGGTCACTATGTGACTGTGCCAGATTTTACATCTTTTTTTTTTTTTTTGCTGCTGTGGTTGTTAAGCAAAAACAGCTGTTGTTAAACAAATCTATTTTAGTGAATGGCCATTTTCCTTATCAGACGTAAGGGCTGGTTTCTGGCCAAAAACTGCCAAAAATTATAGTCATGTGACTGTGGGACTCAGCAAATGTCCATAAATGTGGATTGTTTGCCAAGTATCCAATGTGCAATCATATGACCTCTCAGGGGGAGGGAGGCGGTCAATAGAACTTCAAAACTGGAGTGTAAAGATGGAGAGATCCATCATACCTTCAAAGGATCACTAAGCCTCTCCTCAGTGCAAATCAAATGAAAGCCCACTTGGAGTTTGCAAAAAAGCACCTGAAGAACTCTCAGATTGTGAGGAACAAACTCAAAGCAGGCTTTCATGTGTTTGGCACTGAGGAGAGGCTTCCATCTATCCATTCTTCCATAAAGCCCAGATCGGTGGATGGCTACAGTGATGGTTGTCCTGGAACTCTGTCCCATCTCCACACAGGATCTCTGGAGCTCAGTCAGAATGACCATCAGGTTCTTGGTCACTTCTCTTACTACAGGCCCTTCTTCCCTGATTGCTCAGTTTGATTGGGCAACCAGCTCTTGGAAGAGTCCTGGTTGTGTCAAACGTCTTCCATTTTAGAATTATGGAGGCCACTGTGCTCTTAGGAACCTTCAGTGCAGCAGAAATTTTATTATAGCCTTCCCCAGCTCTGTGTCTTGCAATAATCCTGTTTCTGAGCTCTACAGGCAGTCTCTTTGACCTCATGGCTTTTGCTCTGCTATAGGTCCAATCAATGTCCAATCAATTTAATTTACCCCCAGTTGACTCCATTCAAGGTGTACAAATATGTCAGCAATGATCAAGAGAAATGGGAGAGACTAGAGCTAAATTTCACATGTTGTTGCAAAGGGCCTGAATACATGCCAATGAATGTGATATTTCAGTTTTTCCTTTTTAATAAATTTACAGACATTTCTAAAATTCTGTTTTTACTTTGTCATTAGGGAGTACTGAATGTAGATTAATGAGAAAAAAAATGAATTTCAAGAACTGTAGAATCAGACTGCAGCGTAACAAAATTGACCAAAGCGAAGAGGGTCTGAATATTTTCTGAATGCACTGTCTATAAATATGTGTGGTAGATGGAGGAAGATTGGACAAGCCTTTGATTCTTTTACAGTTCATTTCTAATATTTACTGACTGCCATCTACAGTGCACAAAAATGCTGAAAAATATTTACTCAAAGCCAGCCTTTATAACCTTGGCTCATAAGGAGGAAAGTTATACGAAGGTGTGTTGCCTTTCTTTGACCCTGAAAGCATTCCTCCCTGAGCAGTTATAGTCCTCTTACACAAAGTGTGCACATTTCTGTATCCGAGGGACAGGCAGGGCGATGTTCAAGCCCCCACTCTCTGCCTTTTCCCTTGATGGCATTCAAATAACACATCTTGTCTCTGAGCAATGTTGGTGGTATATAATTTAGAAGCTATAAATAGATAGATGTTATTAAGAGGAAAAAAAGTCTTTGCACACATATTCACATAGTTTTGCCTCTCCTCTGATCCTATCTGAATGTACATAGAACTACTGGGGGTAAGGATTGGGATATAATTCTTCCCACTATGTGTGTATACAGTATATGTGTATACACACACACACACACACACACACACACACACACACACATATATTCCTTTTCCTTCTTAAGCTATTTTACTCTTCCTCAATCTTGATCTTCTCAATTTTGTTTTCTTCCGCATGTGCTTTCTGTCTTCTCCCAAACATCTGTAACTCATACATGCTTTTACTCCTCCCATTTGCTTCCTGACAGTCTAGCTTCTACCTTCTGTCCTTTGAGATTTTCACTGGATGTTTGCAAAGCTCTTATGTATATGCATGGAGAGGAGAGGGGGGAAAACCAACTTTTGAATACTAAATGGTACCCAGCAGAAATTTGCTTTAGGAGAAAAGGGACAAAGAACGATTAAATAAAAAGGCTTGGAAATAAGGAGAGTCCAAAATCTTTTTGGGTTATTCAGTTCATATGAAAACAGAATATTTGTCTCTTTCATAGCTTTAATGAGAGATAATTTCAGCAGGTGTTAATATTTTTTTTTTTTTGCCAAACCTCTGTCTCTGGACAGCTACTCAAAGTCCAAATGTTTAGTCCAACATCATTTTAGTTAATATATTTTTAATCCAAATCATAGCTTGGGTGTGGAAGGCTTAATAAAGAGTTCTGGGGTCTGTTGCATTGATTTTTGTTTTTGTTAGAAAAAAAAAACAATCCTTTTCAGGAAGGATAGGCAACTATCTTTCACTCTGCTCATAGAGATCATGGGTGATGATAGTGTGATGTTATAGGAGTGGACAAGCTTAAATTTTTTGGAGGTTTTGGGAAGGTTTTTAATAGTAACAATTAATGCCACAAGATTTTGTTCCTGGTGTAATTCAAAGTGGGAAGGATTGGTCCAGTTTTGAGGGCATAGCAGTCTTAAGGGTTAATGCACTGCTTATTGCCCTTAAAATATTCCCCTGATCACAGAAAGGCCTGAATGGGCTGGCCTTGTCTATTCTAGGGGTTTGGGGCTACAACTAGTGATAGCAGTATTCATGGTCTTGAGGAAGAACAGCAATAAGTCTTCCTTATTTTGTGAACTTTTACACTTTTTGTTTCATTATAATACTAAAAAACCCATCCCTCAGTATTATGAGGTAAATATGTTACAAGTTAAAAAATATAATGGGATAGACAAAGCTCGTGCACAAGTGCTAGATTTGTGAGTTAGCATTGATCAATGAATGATTTTTTTGGTATAATTTTTCTTCTTTTAAGAAGATATAGAAGTTATGCATGAACAATACTCAACTATCCCTGTTGATCAACAGATCAGTGAGGTACCGTCTTTACTCCTGCATAGAAAGAAAGAGTTTTTAAATGCCTTCCCTGACTCAGTGTGTCTTTTGGCTATTGCACAACAGAACAACCAGATTTTCTGGCTGACACCAGTGTTCCGAAAATCCTGTGGCTTTTGTTCACTGATTTCAAAATCTTATTTTAGGCGTATTTATTTGAGCAACTCTTAATTCCCATTATAAGACATTGACCTCTTTAAAACCACACATAAATATGTATTTTTCCCACAAAGCCCATGTGAACAAGTTATTCCACCCAAACTTATAAATGCGATGGAAACCTAGCATTCCTCAGAAGGGTTGTTGGGATGAAAAGGGAAGCCACAACAATTCTTTCCTCCTTGTAATGTATCAATCTGAAATAGTCTCACTATGAAAGAGGAGAAAGCTTTGTGGCTTCCTTTCTCTCGTCCCCTTTCCCCTGCTTCCAACAACCTGGTTTCAGATCTATGGTTTCATATTGCATTTGGTCTCAAGAATCTAATCATCTGTTCTACACCAGCTGGCTCATCACACTTGGATGGAGGCCAATTGATCAAGAATAGCATCTAGACAGAGGGGAATAGATGTACCATTGGTGGTACAATGACATCAACCAATAAGGTGTATTGATCAAATACTAGAGACAAACAGGCTGTTTTGCCTACTGTTCTTAAACTTCAGAAGAGAACCTTCTATGACTTTTCTAATTCTTTTCAAAATTCCTTATACTCATCCTTTTTTTTTTTAATAAAAGGTGCAATCAATTAAACAATAAACATTAATTTTATAGTGCAGCACTTCCTCTGTTTGCTTGTATTTTACTGTCAACATGCTGTATAGGATGCCATTGAATTTTATTGTTCTAAAAGGGAATAAATTCTCACTGTTCATTCTCTCCAACCATATATCACGCAACCTTTGGACTAATATGAACATGAGGGAAAAAAGGAACAAGAAGGAGCTCTAATAGTAGCAGTAGCAGCCACTAGCACCAATCTGTCCTCGCCTCCCAACTTTATATAAACATATATTAAAAATAAGGATCCTCTCAAATAGACACTTGTATCCTTCTAACATTTATTGCCTTTCCCACTTTTATTTAGTTGGTGTTTCTTAGCAGTTTTCCTTTTAATTACAAAGGGAAATTGGTCATAGTAGGCAGCAGAGATGCACTCTCAAAGACAAAGGTTAATGATGTACTGCCTTTATTTGGCAAGAATAGGTAGAGAAACCAAGAGGATCATGGAGCTTTCATAATGGGGACGATGAAGAGAAGCCAACACAAAGGCCATCAATTTTGATTGCTCTGCATTAGGGGAAACTTTTTCCCTTCTCCATATGGATCACCACAGCTGTCACAATTCCTATCATCACATAACATCAAATTTTGAGGAACATTCTCATTTATTAAAAAATAAATAAATAAATAATAACAATCTCCACATTGATTTTTAACCACTGAATCTGTTTTTCTACACAGCTTTTGTTTTCTATACTAATTCAAACAACTGAAACAGGCTTCTTGCCAACATTTTCGGTTTGGAGTAGACCTGCCTGATAGAAAAATAATACAATATGACAAACATCATACACAGCTATTTTTCTACATTGATAAGAAACTTCTGACTCTCCTTCTCCCACTTTTTGAATGTTATAGCAAGTAAACTAAGTACTTTTAAAATGTTGAACAAAATTAATTGCCCCAGAGCTGTTCTCAAATATAGTCACATTGAAGAGGAAAGCCTGATCTTCAACCCCTTTTGGGGGTGGGGGGGAAGCCTCTTCTGTATCTGAATTGTGAAAGTTGTCTTCCCACACTTGTGAAATGTACACTGAAGAGCAGGAGTAGGATCAAAAATTATGAAGTATAGTCTGTATTGTTTCTGTCTCTTAATCTGCCACCCTCGCATTTTCTTCTCTTTTCTCAAGAAAGGTGTTGAATTTCCTGCCCAGGAAGAAGCAACAATCCATGGAAAACAAATGAGAAATCATGTACATATAAGTAACTGAACAAGAAGAGAAGTGTTAATGAGAGGAAAAGGGAACAGAAGAGCTTATTGAAAATAATTTTGGACAATGGTAAAATCTTCAAAAGTGATGAGGCAAGCCCAAAGAACCTTCAATGGTAGAATGGCAGTTGGGACAGAAAGAAGAAAACAGATGGGCTGTCAGAACAAGAAGCTCAATCTAATCTAAACCCATATAACTCTTCCAAGGCCGTATTCCACTGGCTCATACTGGGGCAGAAAACTTCCTAATGTTGGTAATCAAAGCTTACATGATGGAAAAATGCACACAAATTGTGCAGAAGGTCGATCAATAGAAGAAAAAAGAGCACCAAGTTAATCATTTTTATCACAATTATTTCAAGAATGTTGGTGCTTAAGTAGAGTGCCTCTAAACACTTCAGAAAGGAATGTGAGTGCTGTTTGTTATAAAGAATGGTGTCTGAAAGGCAGTACAGAAAGTAGAATGGAATATTTCATAACTAAATCACTGATGGTTCTGAATGGCTCACACTTAAGAGGATTCCTATTTCAAACAATGCCCTATGAGAGAATTTTCTTCTAGGTGGTTTTGATGAATTGCTTTATTAGAAAGTCACCTGTCCACTCCCTCTGCTGTCTTTGTTGTTGATAAGTGCTGCATCTTAAAGCATTTAATGGGATGAAGATGGTCTTGACATTCCACCTAAGTGATTATGGCTAGACAACAAGTGTGTGTGTGTGTGTGTGTTTGTTTGTGTGTGTGTGAGAGAGAGGGGGGGGAATATACATGCACCCACACACATAATGAATTCCATGTATGCAGGAGCAAGAGGAAGTGGTGACTCACACAGGCAACATTTTCAAAGTCAGACACATACATTTGAAGGAAACTGCAGTTTGTCAATCAGAGAGAGTCACAAACCTGAATATAAAACAGAAACCAATCACATAAACTTCTCTTGTGTTTTTGTTCAGGCTTATGAAATTTATAGCAATTGGCTGCGATATCTGTTTCTGACAGCCATACACAACCTCTTTAGTACAGTAAGAGCAGTATTATATTTACCATTCCAAAGAAGAAGGAACATAAAATATGAATTCCTATATGAATAGGCAACACTCCAGAAGATAGGCTTAAGATACAGAAGGCTCTTGATAGACTTGAGCACTGGGCGCTATCTAACAAAATGAAATTCAATGGTGAAAAAAGGAAGGTTCTATATTTAGGCAAGAAAAACAAAACACACAGGTACAGTATATGTGGTATCTCGCTCAATAGTAGTAACTGTGAGAGGGATCTTAGAGTCCTAGTGGATATGAGCCAGCAGTGTTCAGCAGCTGCCAAAAAAGCCAACACATTTCTAGGCTGCATAAACAGAGGGATAGAATCAAGATTACGTGAAGTGTTAATGCCACTTTATAATGCCTTGGTAAGACCACACTTGGAATACTGCATCCAGTTTTGGTCGCCACAATTTAAAAAACATGTGGAGACTCTAAAGAGAGTGCAGAGAAGAGCAACAAAGATGATTAGGGGACAGGAGGCTAAAACATATGAAGAACGGCTGCAGGAACTGGGTATGTCTAGTTTCATGAAAAGGAGGGCTAGGAGTGACATGATAGCAGTGTTCCAATATCTGAGGGACTGCCACAAAGAAGAGGGAGTCAAGCTATTCTCCAAAGCACCTGAGGGCAGGACAAGAAGCAATGTGTGGAAGCTAATCAAGGAGAGAAGCAACCTAGAACTAAGGAGAAATTTCCTGACAGTTAGATCAATTAATCAACGGAACAACTTGCCTCCAGAAGTTGTGAATGCTCCAACACTGGAAGTTTTAAAGAAGATATTGAATAACCATTTGTCTGAAGTGGTGTAGGGTTTCCTGCCTAAGCAGGGGGTTGGACTAGAAGACCTCCAAAGTCCCTTCCAACTCTGTTATTCCTTTTTTTTTTCTTTTAATTTCCTGACAGTGGAGAAGCAATATAATTTTTTCCAAAAGCTTTCTTTCTGTCATAAAACACAAGCACGTCCTTGTTAAACATCTGAATTTTGAACTTTGAACTAAATGTCTTTTATAGAAAAAATGTTTTTGGTGAGAATATCATGCTAGGTGAGTGGAACCACAAACAGAAACATGGAATTACATTTATTCTAAAAATACAGTTTGAATAAAGAGATCTTGTGATAGAGTTCTAAAAAAAGAAAATGTACCTCCCCAAACGTACCTCTCCTTTAAAATTGATTGTACATGCTGTTCTAACATTTAGCCCCAAGGAAGTTTTTATGGCTTAATACTTAATACTCTCAGTACTATCTGAACTATTTTCAAAGGTTACAAAACATACATATTTTCTTCATAAGGAAAAAAGAAGTTGGAGGATGGACAGAATGAGGGAAAGGCTGTATTGGTAATAATATAATTAACTTTGCAGGGTCAGGCTATTAAGATTGAATGTGGAAGAAGCCTGCAGATATTCCAGTAGACTCCATTGGTGCTATAATGGATGTTGGTTGTCCAAGGGCTGCTAGAATGAGGAATTAAATAACTGTTAATGCAGCATTTTACAGAATAAAATGCAGGTATTGCTCGAACTTGCTTCCATCCCTCAGTGAAATATATAAACTGGAGGTAGAAAACAAAACTGGAAAAATTATACATATTTTAATGTGAAGCAAGACTGTTTTATATGTTTCTTACATTTAAAAAAAGTACATAGAAATTACATGTAATATCTTGACAAGGTGGATCCTGAGAAAAATAAGTCCAATAACAAAATTGTTGCAGCTTAGCCTCTTTCAGCTGAAGAACCATATTTGGTATTTTCCAAAAACCCCAAAAGGAAAAGCAGCTACTCTGGATTTTAAACTATTATTAGTCCCCTTCCTTGTCTATGGTGATTCTCAGTCATCCAGGTCATAGTTGTCCCAAAGGTGCTTTTTTCAGGAGGCAACTCAACTTTCTTGTTTTTTCTTTGAAGATGTTTCACTTTTCATCCAAGAGGCTTCTTCAACTCTGATTGGATGGTGGGAAATGGAAGGATTTATATTCCTTGAAGACAGCTGGTCATTTGCTGGTCCCTTCCCTGTTGAAGACAGGCACAGGCTGTTGGGAATGGGTCTGTGTTGAACTGTGCACTTCAGTTTGAGATGCATTTGCACTATAGTTTGGGATGCAGACAGCACGGGCTTATCCCCAGTGACCTGCGCCTGTCTTCAACAGGGAAGGGACACAGGGCAGAAAACATCCTGCAGCCAAAAAGGCTCCACATCCATTTGCACTACTCAAGTGACCCTGAGGACATAGATAAACCTCCAAGTGGCCTCAATGACTCATTAAAAGAATGTAAATGATCAACTGTCTACAAGGAATATAAATCCTTCCATTCCCCACCATCCAGTCAGAGCCGAAAAAGCTTCTTGGATGAGAAGTGAAATGTCTTCAAAGAAAAAACAAGAAAGTCCAGTTACCTCCTGAAAAAACATCTTTGGGTCCGCTTCCTTCTCCTGTTTATAATTAAAAAAATAATTCTGAATAATGCTTGTAGATTTC
This sequence comes from Pantherophis guttatus, assembly GCF_059756535.1. Classification (NCBI taxonomy): domain Eukaryota; kingdom Metazoa; phylum Chordata; class Lepidosauria; order Squamata; family Colubridae; genus Pantherophis; species Pantherophis guttatus. The sequence goes on from NC_142069.1 coordinate 34,237,284, forward strand.
AGTTTAATCTTTTTTTTTGTAGTAAAGTGGTTTTTTTGTGTTTTTTTTTAAAGACAAACATACAATACATCTTTTCTAGACAGAACATTGACCTGGTCATAAATTTGTACAAATTTTTGTTCATCTTTAAGACAATTTTGTACCTTCAATTTTTGGCATAACATTTATTTCTCTCTAATTTTAAAAAATCTGATGTTACCCTTCCTCTTAACTTAATTCAAATTTTTCTTTTTCTCCCTAAAATTTGATCCCCTTAATTTGCATTGACACAACATAATACTATCTCCAATTATTTATCAAATATACCAAATAATACCATTATTTCACATTTCTACATCATTCAACATAATAAAAACTAATTATATCTAACTCTTACCCCCAATATGACAACTGTTATAGACTTTCAAATTAAAGTCTTTAACCAATCCTTTCTACTGCAGGCTTTTCTTCCCTCTTTAAACTTCTTTTAAAGTTCACTAATTTGAGAAAAATCTTTCGGATTATCAATTCTTCTAATTTTTTTTTTTTAAGTTCTCCAAATATTTGAATCCAACACACAATTTTCTGATCGGGTTTTTTTTTCACTTTATAGCTTCCGCTTTACTCTTCTTTTCCGTCTTTTCTCCACTCCTATTAGCCACTGTTCAACCGCTAGGACTTTTATAGTTATTTTAAAAATAATCCTTTTTCTCTCTCTCTCTCTTCTGCATGTGATTTAGCTGTCTCTCACCCAGCATCGAAGTTCAGCTCACTTCTTTGCTCCTGCACAGTGCTTGATCTGGTTGCCCCAGCTTAGTTGGCGGTCACAATGGCTGCCCCCCCCCTCACTGCAGAGTCAGGGAGAGTTTCCTCTGACCTCCGAGGAACTTGCCTGTTCCTCTTGGTATTATTATTATTATTATTATTATTATTATTATTATTATTATTATTTATTAAATTTTTATACCGCCCTTCTCCCGAAGGACTCAGGGCGGTGCACAGCCAAAAAATATACAACAAATATATAAAAGTTAAAAAACAGTTTAAAAAACATATTAAATAATCTGGCCGCCACGTGTTAAAAACAGAAACAACCCGTTAAAATTTAGTATTTAGGCCAGCCCAGCTTGATGAAATAATAGCATCTTGAGGGCCCAGTGAAAGGTGCATAGGTCAGGGATCATACGTCTCTCCAGAGGCAATTCATTCCAGAGGGCAGGTGCCCCCACAGAGAAGGCTTTCCCCTGGGGGTCGCCAGTCGGCATTGTTTGACAGACGGCACCTTGAGGAGTCCCTCTATGTGGGAGCATATTGGCTGGTGGGAGGCTATTGGTGGCAGAAGACGATCTTGTAAGTACCCAGGTCCTAAACCATGGAGCACTTTAAAGATGGTAACCAGCACCTTGAATTGCATCCGGAAGACCACCGGGAGCCAGTGCAGCTCGCACAGGAGAGGTGTTACATGGGTGCGCCATGTCGCTCCCATAATCACCCACGCGGCCGCATTCTGGACCAGCTGGAACCTCCTAGTGCTCTTCAAGGGGAGCCCCATATAGAGAGCATTACAGTAGTCCAGACGGGAAGTGACAAGGGCATGAGTGACTGTGCACAAGGCATCCCGGTCCAGAAAGGGACGCAACTGGTAAATCAGGTGAACCTGATAAAAAGCTCCCCTAGCCACAGCCGTCACATGATCTTCTAAGGACAGCCATGCATCCAGGAGGACACCCACGTTGCGAGCCCTCTCTAAGGGGGCCAAGATCTTACCCCCAATAGTCAGCAATGGAACCAGCTGGCTATACCGGGTTGCCGGAAACCACAGCCACTCGGTCTTGGAGGGGTTAAGTCTGAGCCTGTTTCTCAGGGGTCTTACGAGGTGCCTCTCCTTCTTCCCTGTCCCTACAGGACAGGTCTAGTCTGAAGACCCCTCTGCAGCAGTTCGTCAGCCCGGGATTTCGTTAGGCTCATCAGAGCCCGCTAATCCCCGACTGTCTCGCCGCGATGCTTCCGGTTGACCCTCAGATTTCAATTCAATCTAAACAAGAGTCATAGAATTAGTTTCAAACAACAACAAGACTAAAGAGTCACATGAGAGAGAGAGAGAGAGAAAGAAAAGAAATGGCAAGGTAAACAATAGTTAAATGGAACTAAGTAGTATCTGAACGAGCCAAATTTGTTGTTCGTCAGAAAGCTATTGTAGACGGCACTTGGAATTAAGTAGGAAACACAGAACTAACTCTGGGATGCTGTAAACAGGGCTGATGTGTTAAGAATCAACTGAAAATTGCAAATGCTTTCCACAGGCAATCAAATGTTGATTAATACATGCCGTTAACAATCAAATTTGGATGTATGTATCAAGTATTTGCAAGCCATTGGCATATGTGTCATATAGACACCAGTGGAGGCAGAGAGTGCCTCCACCCCTATGTGGAAAGGAGGGGCTTACCCTGAGTATAAAACCCCCTCCAACCTTTTCCACCATGCTCTCTCTCTTTTTGCGTTTGTTCCCCATGAGACTTGATCTCTGATCAGGGTAGTCACACACACTGTGTGCCCCCTATCCTATAATGAATACTAAGACAGCCTTTGTACATAGTTAATATGCTTTATTATATGAATAAATACATTTAAGACATTTATTCATGCATCTGCCTCTGGACTCTTCTATGCTCCTGGGTGTTTCTATGATCCCAATTCCACAGTATGGATGGGTAACAATTTCATTCCTATCATTCCCTCACCTGGGGTAGGTGCCTTTCAGCTATTGCAAAGGCCTCAATTCCCAGCAGTCATAGTTAGCGGGATTCAAGGAAAGGAATGCTGAGAATAGGAGTTAAGTAATAAGTCTGTTGAAAATGACCATACTTCACTTCAGTGAAACATTTTGCATTACAGAATTGATGCTCCTTATCTTGACAAATCACAATGATGATGTGATTTACCTCACTGAGCTGTTTTGTGTCATTGCTGCCCTCCGTCCCATTTTCCAAAATACCCAGGAAGCTTTGAAAAAGACTTATACACATGCACTGCTATGCACAGAAACCTTTTTCCAGCTCCTGGAAAGTAACTTCTGAAATACTGCAAAGGGAAGCCAGCAGACAGAGCTTCTCCTAGCTCTCCAGAAATGGGGGAAAAGTGGGAAAGCTGTTTTAAAGGGGTGCTTGGCCCAATAATCATCACTTCAAAGTTCCTCTCTTTCAAAGCATTCTACTCAGTCATACCTAAAATTGTCACAGGTTCTCTACCTGTGGTCCAAGGTGCTACTTTTAGTTAAAAATGGTAAGTTTCACTTGACCTGAATTGCTTAGATGCCTGGCACACAAGTCTTGGCAGCAATTGTAGCACATTTGCCTTGGCACACGCATGCAACTTTTCAGTGAGAACACAAGAGCCTTTTGCTTTGCGGATTGGGATGCTGGAGAATCCTTTGTTCCAGTTAGTGACACACAGGTCCTTGAAACAAGATGTCTGCTGCCTTGAAGAAGACATGAACTATTTCTCATGCTTTTTACTTGTCAGCTGATAAATGCAAGTGTGTGACAAAGGAGTTTGGGGACAAATATGAATGCGATCATTGATTGCAAAAAAATGTTACCAGCACGAGCAGACATGAACAAAAAAGATACTGCTGCTACTGTTCTGAGGAGTCTGCTCGTCCAGTGTGACTAGTTTGAATGTATGGTTGATAAGAAAAAAGCAATGTGCAGTTGCTTGTTTCTAATGTCTGAACTTACTGTAAGTGCTGCAAAAAGAAAAGCAAAAAAACACAGAAAACAGAACAAGCCAATATCTGTAATTGTTACTGCCTAAATTGAGACACACTGACAGAAGGAAAAGAATGAGCTGGAGTAGCATAAGTCAAAATGTGACAAAATCCAAATTGTAGTTCCTCTTCTTGGTAAATTGCCAATGAAAATGCAGATAGCCTTTAAGAAAGTTAATGTAAAGCAATTGATCTAATTCACTGCATCTTCAGCTATGATGATTATGATAATAACACTAACAGTAACTTTATAGTGTCTTACCTCTTACCTTTTTCCCGAACGCCATCACTCTGCTAAACAAATAATTCTCTCAACACTGTCAAACTATTTACTAAGTCTGCACTACTATTAATCTTCTCATCATTCCCATCACCCATCTCCTTCCACTTATGATGTATGACTGTAACTTTGCTGCTTGCATCCTTACGATTTATATTGATATTGTTTCCTGATTGCTTATTTGTACCCTATGAATATCATTAAGTGTTGTACCTTATGATTCTTGATGAACGTATCTTTTCTTTTATGTACACTGAGAGCATATGCATCAAGACAAATTCCTTGTGTGTCCAATCACATTTGGCCAATAAAAAATTCTATTCTATTCTATTCTATTCTATTCTATTCTATTCTATTCTATTCTATTCTATTCTATTCTATTCTATTCTATTCTCTCATTTCCTTAGATGTCCGGCAAAGACAGTTCTGTGAAATGGCTGAAACACACACACACACACACACACACACACAGAGCAAGATAGCGAGAGAGCAAAATATGTCATAGCAACCAGGAAAAATAGCAAATATGCGAACTGAAGTATCAGATGTTATGTTTGGAGTGCAAAGAGATTATCCTGCTCATATCATAGTGCATATGTTTGTGCAAGTATGTGCATGCCACACAGTTAGTTTTTGCCACAGTCTCAGGAATGTTGCAGACTAAGAGGCCAATACTTACATTTACATGGAAGTATTTAGAATTCCTTAGAATTTACAATTCCTTAGAATTGTGTGCTTGTCTGGATTAGCCAGCCTGCCTGTTAGATATTGTAACATGTTTTGCACAAATTCTACATGGTGTTTTTTTTTTTAATTTTCTATTTTTGTCAAGGACTTCGTTGCTGCATCAAATTTCTTGGTCATTTATGGCTATGTTGCTTCTCCATGGACAAAGATCTTAGAAGTGAGGAGACATTGGACTTGTTTAAATATCAGGATGACAACTAGATAGCAATCTAGTGTTGGAAGTGTAAAATGGGTGAGACGACACTTCCCACATGATATGAGCTTATCTCACTGTTGCTCAGTTTTGGTTTAATATCCATACGTTTGATAAAGTTTTAATGAAGTGAACGTGAATCTGGAATTTATTACTTGAAGAATTATTGTTTACTAAGCATGTGGTAAAGCACAAAAGGTTATTCTTTGATGTTGGAAACTGTTCAGGTTGCCCTCAGATGCCTGCAGTAATACTTGCTGAACTCAAGTGCATTCAGAGGAAAACTAGAACTTGACTAATATATAAGATTCCTTTATCACAGATGCAGAGCAGCTTCCAGCAACCTTATGTGCCCAGTCCAATGCACAGAGCAGGGTTAAAACATGGTTTTGTTCCTCAACTTGTATGCTGCAAAGAATTGGTAGCCAGTCTTTTCTCAGTCTGTTCTGGGGTGGCCATTTGTCCAGGTATCCCTATTCCCATCCTTCACTCTTTTTGCCTTGCTAATCTCAAATCTAACAGGAGGGCAATGTGATCCCAGCATTACAATCATGACTTCATGATATGAGTTCACTTTTCTTTGTAAATTCTGTTGGAAAAATTTAAGCAATATTATTTCCCATGGCAAGATTTAACAGTCTTTTTTAAAGTTGTGTTGATTTTTTTTTCCCTGTTCAATATATTAATAAGATTTGGGGTTGGGTTTTTGTTTTTTTTTTAGTTTTCCTTTTTCCTGATTTTTTCTGTTTTTACAATATTTTGATTATTTATTTACTCATTTGTTTGTTTATTTGTTCTTTTGTCGTTCAATCAGTTTCAATAGCTGTCCATATCACATACATGAATCTGGGATGCTTACAACACCAAAGAACAATAAGCAAAATATACATACAAACAACAAGAAATAAAACCATGTAAAATCATATTAAAAATCATAGAACATAATCATCAGAGTTGCAATCCATTTTCTGAATCAAACAATATATCTGATCCCCATACCACTTGACAGCCTTACAGTATATGTCTACCAAAGATGATAAAAGATATCTTCACATTGCCAACGCTTATTTGGTATTCTTTTATACATCTTTGACAATCTCTCAGGAGCTAAATACATCATTTTATAAAAGTTTTCTTTAAATTATAGTTCAGTGAAAATTTTAATCCCTTAATCCTCATATTTTCCCATTGTTTAAACATAATAGTATATCCATCTTTTGCCCATTTAGTCATACACTCTTTAACATAATCATCCTCCTGGTTCATTTTCAACAACAGTTTATATACATATCCAATCAATTACTATGCTACATCCAATCAAGAGGTTTGTATTTTTCCTCTTTTGGGTTAGCCTCTGCTATCTCTGGTAAAAACTTAAAAGTCGAATTCCCACTTCAACCTATAATATTGGTAGTCTTATTAAACATAAATAGCTATCTCATCCTAAATTTGAATTTATCTAGGCATAGAATCTATATTTCAGTTTTCCAAGATAACTGAATTTTAGTAATATGGACAGAATATAATTCCATTAGATGATTTATATTGTGCTCAACATATTTCCTGATATTTATTCATAGCCCAAGTTTAATAATAACTCTTGAATGTGAGATAACATTATAGTATATTTAATTATTTACAAATAAGATATATGACAAAGCAATAATCTCCATGATCATTTTAAATTCCTGGTTTATTCATTTGTATTATGTTCTTTTATTCTTTTTAATGCTTTAACTTCTTTAAAGTGTTCAATTATAATTTTAAAAACAGCCTTATGTGTAGTGATTTACTGCAAACTAGACAAGGGATGACAAGGACATGAATGATCCATCCTCAGTACATCAAGCAGCCAGTAAGGCTGCAACTGGTTTGCCCAATTAAATGGGGTGAAGGCCTATTCCTACAAGCTTCCAACAGGAATCATAAATCTAGGGCAACTTCATATTGGAATCCTGCCCCTCTGGGATGGGGGGAATGTAACTTCATTGAAAGTCAAAGTCAGTTGCTAAGTCATGTCCGATTCTTTGCAACTCCATGGGAAAGGCTACAGATATCTACAAGAAAATTGGAGATATCAAGGGAATATTTTTATATAAAGAGGGGCACAATAAAGGGGAAAAAATGGTAGAGACCTTACAGAAGCAGAAGAGGTTAAGAAGAGATGGCAAGAACACACAGAAGAACTATACAAGAAATATATTATTGATGGGGGCAGATGGTAATTGAAGATACCGAATATACTGTTGGAATTAGGATGTGATGTTACCCTAACATGGGTAATGGAATTCACAATCCAGTTGAGAGACATTACAGAAGATATCATATGGATTACAAATTTAAAGCCAATTGAGGATTTTATATATATATGTAAATAATTTTTTTTTAGTGGAATGGGCAGAAGAATAAAGATATTGAAAATATTATGTATGTATGTGCAGAAAGATATGGAGATCTGGAAAAAACTGCAGCTGTCTCTACTTGGAAGAATAGCAGCAGTTAAGATGAACATTTTGCCAAGATTTCTGTTTCTGTTTCAAATGATTCCGGTGCTTAAAAGTGATAAACAACTGAAAGAGTGGCAAAGTGGAGTGAATAAGTTTGTTTGGAACGAGAAAAAGCCGAGAGTGAAATTAAAAATTATGCAAGATGTTCCAGAACGGGGAGGTCTTAAACTTCCAAATCTACAGTTATATTATGAAGCAGCAGCTTTATCTCAAGCAAATGATTGGTTTGGAAGGAAAAAGACTGGAATATTGATTATAGAAAGTTTTGATCTTGAATTTGGATGGCATGCTTACTTATTTTATGAAAATAAAGTGGACAAAGTATTTAAAAGTCATATACTTAGAGACTCCCTGATGAGAGTTTGGAAGAAGCACCGACTTAAATGGGATTATAAAATACCGCTATGGCTGGATCTTGGTCATATTATTTGGAATACAAATATAATGTCACTCGGGGGGGTTTTATACAAAGAGGTTCTTTTTACAGATGCGGGCAGATGGCAGTTGAAGACATTGGAGACACTGTTGGACGAAGGGATTAACTTAACTTGGTTACAGTATAATCAACTTCAATTGAGATGGAAAGAGGACCAAAAAACTGGTATTATGTTGCATGAGGAAGAACTGGTTAGACATATAAAAGAGAAAGGTCCAATGCATATTAAAAGGCTTTATAATGTCTTGTTAGAAAGAGATTCAGAAACTGAATTGGTTAAAGATTGTATGATTAAGTGGGCACAGAATTTTGAAGAACCAGTGATGTTGGATACATGGGAAAAAATTTGGGTTCAGAATGTTAAATTTACACAGTCACAGAATTTGAGGGAAAATTTTTATAAAATGTTTTATAGATGGCATTTAGACCCTAAGAAATTATCATGCATGTACCCTAATGTTCAGCCAAAATGTTGGAGATGTGATTGTTTAGATGCTACATATTATCATGTCTGGTGGACTTGCAAGGAAGTTAAAGCTTTTTGGATAAAAATTTGGTGGGTTATGCAGAATGTTTTGAAGAAAAAAATTCAATTTTCTCCACAATTGTTTTTATTGGGTATAGTTAAGGGGTTTACATTGGGTGAAACAAAGTTGATATTGTACATGATAACAGCAACGAGATTATTGATAGGTAAATACTGGAAAAATGAAGCTTTGCCCACTATCGAGGAATGGACTTTGAAGATGGCCAGTTTTGCAGAGATGGCGAAGATTTCAGCATATTTAAAAGATTGTTCACAAGAGACTTATGAATGGGAATGGAAAAAGTGGATAGATTATGTCCAGAACAAATATCAAACCAGGAAGTATCAAATAGCTTTTATTTGAAAATGTTAGATTAAGATAGAAATATTTTAATGCAATGAAGATGAAAAACTATAAGGGGGATGGAGGGGTTCAAGTTTTATACAAAGGGGGTTTTTTCTCTTGATCTGAGTATATTGTGTGGAAGTCCGGGGGGAGGGGAGGGTTAGGGAGGGTTAGGGAGGATGAGGTTGGGAAGTTTGGGGTGGGTTGAGGGGGGGGGGAAAGGGGTGAAAATGTAATTGTAAAACTTTTGCAATAAAAAAAAAAAAGAAAGAAAATATTATGTATGTAGACCTGTAGGAAAGTGGATCGAGATAGGTTAGCTTACTGATTGTTTAGCTTAGGAAAAGGGATGTTATGTTATATCAATATACATAAAAGATTTGAATTAAGAGATATATGTATGGGGGAGGAGGAAATGGATAGATTATGAGCTGAAATTGCTAAATTAGGATTTATTATATAGTTTTATAGCTGAATGTTGCTTTGAATGTTGCTTTGAAATGTATAGTATAAGGGGGAAATAATGATATTGTTAGAAGGATTTATTATATAATTTTACAGTTGAATGTTGCTTTGAAATGTATAGTATAAGGGGGATATAATAATATTGTTAGAAAGAAAGGGTCAGTATATGGGGGGTGGAATAAAAGGATGGTAAAGTATTATATAATCTGTTATTAACTTGGGTTTTATTTTGGAGAAGCCACAGGGGGAGGGGAGGGGGAGGGGGGGGTTAGGGAAGAGGGGGGAAAAGGGGGGGGGGAATTTGTATTTGAAAAACTTTTTCAATTAAAAAAAAAAGAAATATCTTAATGTCCCTGATAACCACGATGGTGTGATCGCTGGCCTCATGTCAAACATCCTGGAATGTGAAGTCAAATGAGTCTTAGGAAGTATTACCAAGTATTCCAGCTGAGCTATTTAAAATCCTAAAAAATGATGCTGTTAAAATGCTGCGCTCAATATGCCAGCAAATTTGGAAAACTGAATGGCAACAAGATTGGAAAAGGTCAATCCAAAGAATGTTCAAACTTCCATACAATTACGCTCATTTCACATGCTAGCCAGATTATGCTCAAAATCATACAAGCTAGGCTTCAGTAATATGGGAACCAAGAATTACCAGAAGTACAAGCTGGGTTTCGAAGAGGCAGAGAAATGGAAAGTCAAATGGCCAATACTCGCTGGATTATGGCAAAAGCAAGAGAGTTCCAAAAAAACATCTACTTCTGGTTCATTGACCATACTCAAGCCTTTGATTGTGTAGCTCACAACAAACTCTCCAGGGACAGTATCTGGAATCAGCAGGCATCTGAATTAACAGTTGATTCAAAACCCTGACAACCTCTGCACCAGTGGTGGGTTGCCCCCGGTTCCTACCGGTTCTATAGAACCGGTAGAAAAGCCGGTGGGAGGCTCCGCCCACTGACCCTGACATCATCAAAATGCTTCTGCGCATCACAGAAGCTTCCCCACATGCGCAGAATCGGCCCCGCTGCGAACCGGTAGTAAAGGTAATTAGAACCCACCCCTGCTCTGCATCCTAGGTATATACATGTATATACAAATGAAGGTGGATTTCCTGTCCTATCCTCTACATGATAGCCCTTCTCCATTCCCGAGAAATGGAATATGGGAAAGAAAACAGTTGGGGCAATCTATCTGCAAAAGTTTAGTTACATACTTATATTTACATCTAATTCACTAATTTAATTTATTTAGTTTTGCTCTAAAATCATGTTTATGTTTTATTGATTACTATTAGACATTAAGATTGACTCTGTTTAGAGAGGGGTGTCAAACAAGATTTCATTAAAGGCCACATTAGGGTTGTGTTTGACCTTGGAAGGGAGCAGGTGGGTGTGGCCAGCTTGACATCACTCATGTCGGGTGGCCCATGTGGTGGCCAAGTGCTAAGGCAAGACTTCCTTCAGACCCTCCCTCCCTCTCATTGTAATCTCCTTCCTTCCTTCCTTCCCCCCTCCGTCCCTCCCTCCCTCCTCCCTTACTTCTCTTCTTTTTCCTTCCCTCTTCAATCTCCTTTCTTCTTCCTTTCCCTCTTTCCTTCATTTTCCTTCCTTGGTCTCTTCCTATCTTTCCTTCTTTTTCTTTGTCTTTCCTCTTTCCCTTTCTCCTTTCCTGCCCCATCTTAGATGCTCAAATGCAAAAGGGGAACCATTTCTCCTTTGGTTTTGTTTTTAGTTTGTTTTACTAACTGTCTGCCAGCAGAGACCTGCAGGAGGCCATCTCAGCCGAAAACGGGCTGCGAGGGGCTGCATACGGCCCTCCTGAGCTCAGTTTTCACTGGCAGAGGCACCGCGGGCCGGTCCTTTGCTGTTTCCAGGGCAGCGTCACGGGCCAGATATAAGTACCCTGTGGATTGGATCTGGCCCGTGGGCTTGAGTTTGACACCCCTGTTTTAGAAAATCTGAATTAAATATGTAAATGAAATTACATACTGCCCACCTCTCAGCTTTAATGCTTTTTTTCAAATTTTCTTCTAAGGTAATATCGATTTGCTTCTTTTTAAGACCTATATATGCTAGATGCCTTAAAGGACATTGTCAGTCAAAATTGGTGACCATCAACCTATGGACAAAATCTGTCTCGGTGCAAAGCAGGTTCCACTGTCTCCAAAAGAGAGAGGACTACTATTCCCCAGACTCCTACAATATCCTTCATGTTTCATTATAGTTTCCCAAAGATACAGTATTGGCTTTATTTGATCATGTTGATTATAAATGATGGTCATCAGCTTCTCTGATTGTTTTCTATAAAGCACTCAAAGAATAAATCAATAAAATAAATCATGCAGCAAACATAAGGCATTATTTAGTCATGCTGCTAAAAAAAGAATCAATTGAGAACTACAAATGCATCTTGCTATTTTTCTTTTTTACTCAACACCCACAACACACACACACACACACACACACACACACACACACACATATACACATACAAGTACACACTCACACATATTTTAAATACATGATACACATGAAAACAGTATCTCTTCTCTCATGATTTTTAGCTCTTCTTTTATAAAGGTATTTTTTTAGTTTGCTTACCATCAGTGAACCAATAGAGAAGTCTGATAATGCATACCCATATCTCCCTTGTCCAACCTGTTGCTACTGGAATAAAAATTGGATACTTTGAGGTCTTCCAGACATCTTCCTTATCAGCTAAAGTGAAGAAAGAAAGTTATTTTAAACTCCTTCCTGGTACGTTAGGCAAGAGGTTTAAAATTTTGTGTCCACAATGTTACAATGGGATGAGAATACTCTCATGCATAATCTTCATAATTGGGCCAAGGGGAGGAGGAACCATGTGTATCTGTGTAAAATAAGAATACTGTATGTAACTAGTTGTGTTAAGCATGATGCATCTTTGTTTTAAATATGCCTCATATTATGTGCAAAGCTATCTATATACCAGAGATTTTGCATGGGACTTGAACAGTGATGGGATTCAGCCAGTTCACACCACTTTGGGAGAACTGGTTGTTAACTTTCTGAGCGGTTTGGCAAACTGGTTGTTGGAAGAAATTATTAGGGCAGAGAACCAGTTGTTAAATTACCTGAATCCCACCACTGGACTTGAAGTAAAAAAGACAGTTGCTGCTCCTTCTATACTTTCTATAGACTTGGTTAGGTAGTAAGTAAATAGGCCTGTAAATTTATAGGATACTAGTAAGAGTAAAGAATTATATTAGCTGAGCAATAGAAGGCACAACACAAACAGTTTTGTCCTTGTTTGATAGGTGGATTGAAGAAGCTGGAGACAGGCTTCAGACAACAGCTCTTCATTCAGCAACTATTTACAATCCAGCAGCCAGCCACTCAAACAGCCTGGGAAACCAGCCAATCACATTGTCTGGGAAACCAGCCAATCACATTTAAGGATTCTTCCCGCTCAAACAGTGGACCAGAGGGAAAACTATCCTGTCAATATCTAACAGTCCTTATCAAGATTCTTCAGGCATAGATACCTTCTTTACTAGATGTTCTATGTTCAACTTTAACAGGATTTAAACATGCCTTGCACCTGATGACTTTATAATACATTTAACTTTAAAGTTATACTGACCTGACTGTCAGTAGCTTGCGGGAAGGGAAGTTTTGTATGCAGGTATCCCATTAAAGATATGTTGGAAGAAATGTCCATCTGGGTTCAGTTCCAAGTGGGGAGAAAGACACCGAAAACATGGAGGCTGATTGGAAAGATGGTTTAATAGTGGACAGGACCACATGGTTTGAGGTCCTGGGCAATCAAGCACATGGGTGAGAGAGAGAGAAAGAGATATTTATACCCTCTCTTGGGCTTTGAACTTGTATTGGAAGAAATATCCATCTGGTTTCAGTTCCAAGTGGGGAGAAAGACACTGGAAACGTGGAGACTGCTTGGAAAGATGGTTTAATGATGGACAGGACCACATGGGTTTTTGGGTCCTGGGCAAAAAAGAGCACATGGAGTGGAGAGAGGGATATATTTATACACTCTCTTCGGCCCTGCCTTAGACTTTCCTGTTTCCTGTACAAGAGATGTATCCCATTGCTGTCAGACTTCCAGGAGGAGTGGGTCTTAGCTAACTTTGTAGGCTGACTGTGTCCCAGGCCTGGTTGAATCTTGCTGGGTGATGATGTAATGAAGGGGCTCTGGGCAATTCCTATTATGGCTTAATGGCTTTGTCCTGGTTTGGATCCTGAGTGAGGGCTAATCCTATCATATCCTAAAGGCCATTCTTTTGCGTTGTAGATAAGCTGGCCCAGCCTTTTGTCTTGTAAATAACCAAAGAATCTGCTGGGGTTGATTTTCTGTTTTAAGATTTTTATTTCTCTTTTAGGAGAAATATTCTGCTTTTTTAATATTTCCTAGAATATTTTATTTTCCTAGAAGAGGGGTGGGTGCTAACCTCCTACAATCCCCCAAATATGTGGGTGGAACACACATCTTATTGTCAAAAGATTAAAAAAATTGAACAGATCAGCGAGACTTGATGGGTACTTTTAATTTTTCTGGTGCAAAGGGGAAGGCATTGAGAGAGACAGCAGAAAAGGATTCCTTCAGTGGCTCCGAAAAGGAGAGCTTTCAACCATGAATGTCTGGCAGGCAGGGCAAAAGTTTTGGAAAGAAATTTACAGTATCCAATTTCTATGCCAATTATTTTCAGATGTTTGATGTTACTTTCTGTGAGCTTCCAGTCAGGTTTCAAGCAAGCACAAGTCCCAAAATTCTTCACAGCCATAGTTTTCCTTTAAATTACAGGCTGTCCATTTCCAAGGGTTGGTTACTGAACCTGCCTTAGCTCTTACTTTAGTGCATCCAGGATTTGTGAGTCTAAATTGAGGTTAGCCAGTGTGCAATCCAGACTTTTTAGTATTTTTAAAATTACACACAATGAGCCCTGGGACTCCTACTCATGAGACCACCAGTGCAACATATCCTGCTTTACCAGGCAACTGGGCAGCATCCAGGCTCTTTTGGTAGACCAGGGTAGACCAAGGTAGACCTTTCTACGGTTAGGAAATGCACAGAGGGAGCAAGATCCAGCTGTAATTGGGAGAAGGACTCCCTCACTCGCACACACAGAAGCATACATGCTTTTCTGGACTATAAAATTAAAATTTAGAGGTACTCACCTTCTTTCCAAGCAGCCTTGTTTCCTGTTCCTGTGAAAGAATTGTATTCTGATTGGTTGTCAGACTCTCATGGGGCCATGCAGGAGTAACTTTGTAGGCTGTCTTGAGTCCCAGGCTTGGTTGAACCTTGCTGGGTGATGCAATCTCCCCAGGTGCCATGTGGTGAGTTCTGTTACTAGATGGGTGGAGGGTTAATTCTGTTATGTCCTGTGGGTGAAGGTCTATTGTTTTGTAGATAAGATGGCCCAGTCTTTTCTCTTGTAGATAATCCTATTATGTCCTGGAGGCGAATGTCTTAATCCCATCACCCTGGAGCTGAGTCTTTTGTTTTGTAGATAGGCTGGCCCAGTCCTCAATGGGCATCAAATATTTGCTAGAGCAGGGAGCTGGGGCTGAGTTTCTGTCTTAAGATTTCTATTTCTCTTTTAGGGGAAATATTCTGCCTTTTTAGTATTTCCTAAAGTATTTCATTCTTCTAGGAGAGGGGTGGGTGCTAACTTTCTACAGATATATTAGCAACCCTTGAGAAGAAACAATACGAAGGCTCTAGCATAAGGCTTAGAATAATAAAAACCACAAAATTCTCTAGTATACAAGCATATAGAAAAAGAGAGGCATACTAACATAGCTTCTACAAGTGAAGTGAACTGCAAAAATAATCAGAATATAATGTTCTAAAGGACAGTATTGAAATATTGGGTTAGAAGCTTATTTCCTTTCCTTCTCTTTCAATTTAATTGCAATGCTTACAAGCACTTTCCTTCTTCTACATGGGTCAACAGAAGCCACTGATATATGTGAAAAATATATGGAGCTGCAATGAAGAAAATAACTCTCATCTCACTGGACTACAATGTCAGCTACAATAGGATTCCAAAGTTCCCGAATGACCTCGCAAATTAACTTGAGAAATTAACTTTCTCAAATATCAAAGAAAGGATATTTTAAGGGTTCCTCTTTTTTTAAAAAAAATGATATTATCTCCTTTGTTATCAATGAATATCATATAGAGTAATATACACAAATACCTAGCAATCAAGATTAGCACCAGCAAGCAATTGCCAAGGCCCACCCTCAGGCAAAAGTCATATGATAACTTTCAGAGTATCCTGGTTCACTTCCCCTCTTTAAATCAATAAGACATGACAAGGCTAGAATAAATAATGGAGCTGTTTCTCCTTTTGAGCTGTGTTCAACAGCGGCCAAGAAGGTGAAATCAAGAATAGTGACAATGACAATGACGAGGATAGCTTTAAAGGAAAATGTATTATAAAATCTTCAGGTACAAGGCATGTTTAAATCCTGACAATGAATCTCATCATTGGGTTTGCTTGAAGAGAATCTTGCCAGGGACCTCCACAATCTGGAGATTCTGCCAGGTGCCTATACAAAGAGGCTTTCTTGAATGCCTCGGCTAACAGCGACAAATGCAAGTATGAATCTTCTAAATGCACTTATGGGACAAATATTGTTGTAAAACCCATAGTTTTCATTCACCTCTTTCATGTCCTTGCAAAACAGCAAGCAATTGATATATAATCTCAATGAGATGTAAAGCTAGGAGTCTGCCAACACGGCATCCTCTAGAGCAGTGATGGCTAACCTTTTTGCCGTCGCGTGCCAAAAGCTGGGGGGTCACGGGTACATGTGCCCCCATCCATAATTCAATGTGCCTCGCCCTCCCGCACATGCGCATGTGACCCCCCCACACTTCCCCCTGCTTTTGGCACACAATGACACGATGGGCCCAGTAGGCCTGGTAGGCCCGTTTTTCCCCCTCCCCAGGCTCCAGAGGCTTTCTAGGAGCCTGGGGAGGGCAAAAACAGCCTTCTCCATCCCCCCCCAGAGGCCTTCCGGAGGCTGGAAACAACCAGTTTCCCGACTTCTGGTGGGACCAGAAGGCTTGAAAATCAGATGGCCGGTGTGTGCATGTGCGCTGGAGCTCAGCTAGGGCAACACTCACGTGCCCACCAATATGGCTCTGCGTGCCACCTGTGGCACCCGTGCCATAGGTTCGCCATCACAGCTCTAGAGCCTAATCCTCCAGCTAAAATTTAGTTCCTGAGGTACACAAATTCTTATGTTTGCAATTCAGTACCAGTAAAATGAACCTTCGGTTCAAGCATTGGGCAGAATTACAACTTAAATTCCCTGATAATGAGGGTCTTCGCTACATAACTATGGCAGTTTAATGTTGCCTTAAAGCAGCTGTGAATTAGTCATAGTATGAAGTGCTTTATGCATTTCATGACATTTCAAGTTCATTTGCAAGATGCAATGACATACCCACAAACCTTTAAGCTTGAGTTTTCTGAAAAGCTCTAGTATTTTTCCCCACAGCAGGTAGTTTGCAAAAAAGAAAAATGTTTTGCCTTTCATTTCTGTACAAATCCTTATTTGCCTCACTGTGCTTATGTACTTAAGCTTTCCATTCCCAGGAAATTCTGTACCTTTCAGAGATATTGAATAGTCTGAGGGCCAGCATACACTCCAGTTTGGCTCCCAAACAGGAATCTTTGTCATATTTCATATCTTCAGTCTTTCACATCCATGCAGTCTTTTACCCATCTTCATAATTAAATATGGTAGGTCAATTAAGTGGATTATTATTCATATTACCAATGAAAGACTGAGACTGAGTAATCAATAGCTTCATCAAAGGGAAGAGCAGGAAATTTTTGTTACTGAGAAATAGCACCAAGCAGAAAAATTATCTTGCATGCTTTCTTGGTGAGTTTTTTCAGTTTTGTGAGGTCCTTAGTGCTTTCTGAGCTTGGTTGTTTTTTTGCAGATGTTTTGTTAGCAGGTTAGGTAACATCTTCAGTGCTAGCCTTAAAAGATTATTTTATTTTTGAATTCTTCTTAAAGAGAAAAGTGATACTTTTGGATGTAGTATAGTCTTCTTGCATTTATTTGGGTAAAGAGTTTCCAAGCAAGGTGCTTTAATGGCAGACTACAAGTTTGTCCTTCTTGCTTCCAGTCCAGCCAGGCTCATTTATAGGATTAACATATTCATAAGAGAAAACTGCTGTTTGTCCCATACATAGAGAGATACCCTAGCTGCTGCTTCTTGGACATAGATGTCTTTTTTTTTTTTAAGACAAAGGGAGGATATTTTAATTGACAGAAAGAGAGCACAGATAGTGAGCTCCCTCTTTTTCACATACTAGGGCTAGGGTGCCCCCTGAAACATAGGTAGCAACTATGGATCCAATCAGGGATGAAATGCTACTGGTTTGGACCAGTTTGCCCAAACCTGTAGTAAAAAATTCTACTAGTTCGGATGAACCAGTATTTCTGATGATCAGCTGTGCCACACAATTTATATTTACTAGAAAGCAGGAAATCCTGCTTTCTAGCGAATCTAAATCACGCGGCACAGCTGTCTGTCCCTCCACTGTTCTACTTACCTTGGAAAAAGCTTCTTAATCCTTTTTTAGCACTGCGCGGAAGCGCCTGTGGTGCGCATACGTGTGAAGTGCGCATTTGGTGTGCACTGTGCATGTGTATGCGCAGCGAACCAGTAGCAAAGCAAACCGGTAGCAGACTTCAGAGCATTTCACCCCGGGATCCAATGCAAAAAGCAGGGCAAGGATGTAAACATTCAAGAGTCTGAGAAAGGAGGTTTTAGATTTCCAGCCTTGCATGGTTTTGGTTCAACCAGTTCATTATGCAAATAGTCCTTGATTTACAACCATTCATTTACTGACCACTCAAAGTTACAACAGCAGTGAAAAAAGTGACTTATGACTTTTTTCACACTTACAACCATCACCGCATTCCTGTGGTTATGTGATCAAAATTCAGATGCTTGGCAACTGGTTGATATTTATGACAGTTGCAGTGTTCCTGTTTCATATGACCCCTTTGTGAATCTCTGACAAGCAAAGTCAATGAGGAAGCCAGATTCACTTAACAACTGTATTCCTGACTTAACAACTGTAGTCATTCACTTAACAGCTGTAGCAAGAAGGGTAATAAAATGGGGGGAAACTCACTTAATAACTATCTCACTTAGCAGCATAAATTTTGGGATCTATTGTGATCATAAATTGTGGACTACCTGTAATCCACCTATGTGAAGGTCTTTTCTCTCCAGCAACATGCAGCCTCCTTGGTTTCCCAGATTTCTCTAGGAAAGACATCACCGGGAATCCCATCCACTGGCCTTTCTTAGTAGCAGCACCAATACACTAACAGGATAGCATTTTCAGAAATTGTTCAAGAATTTGTCTACTAAATTTAATGGAAATTTTCAAAAGGTCATATTTGCTGATCTCTACCGTGGATTGCCCTTTTAATTTGTTTTTGTTCCATTTTTAGCAGTCCAGGCACACATGGGGTGATGAAATGATGACCTGGGAGGAGGTGATAAGGATTTGTTTTTTTGTCACTGCTTATTTTTGCAGGGGGAGATTTTTAATATTTTAGTTGCATTTTTACATTCTCCTTCTGCTGTAAAATGGTATTGTTTACTTTTGACTTAAGTCCATTGTTTTAAGCCCGCTTAAATTAAAACCTCACTTTTTTTCCTGAAATCTTCCTTTAAGCTATCTTTAAGGTAATAGTTATATATAGGCACTATATTTCCCAGAATTATCAGCAGTGGTGGGATTTAGCCAGTTCAGGCACATTCGGGTAAACTGGTTGTTAAATTGCTGGCTGGCTCCGCCCCGCCCCTCCCCTCCTCTCCCCTCCCCGCCCCTTGCATTCAGGTAAACTGGTTGTTAAATTGCTGGCTGGCTCTGCCCCGCCCCACCCCTCCCTTCCCCTTGGGATTCAAATAATTTAACAACTGGTTCTCTGCCCTAATGAGCAGCTGGGTGGGTGTGGCCATGGTGGGCATAGCCAGGGGTGTGACAGGCAGCACTCGCCTCCTACACCCCCCTGGCGACACATCGCCCCCGTGCCCCATTTTGGCTTCCAGGAAAGTGCAGGAAGGCCTCCTAGGCCCAAAATGGGGCGTGGGAGCACAGTGCATCCCCTGCAACCTGTTTTTGCTCCCAGGAGGCTTCAGGGAGGCCTCCTAGGCCCAAAATGGGGCACGGGGGCGATGTGTCCCCAGGGGGGTGTAGGAGGCCGAGTGCTGCCTGTCACATCCCCTGGCTATGCCCACCATGGCCACGCCCACCCAGCTGCTCATTAGGGCAGAGAACCAGTTGTTAAATTATTTGAATCCCACCGCTGATTATCCGGCCAGTATGCCCCAGCCGTACTGGGTGCAAACTCTGGAAGCTATATTCCCAATGTATCTGGAGACATCAAATTAGAGACGGTGAAGATAACCAACTGAACGACATGCTCAGGGAAAGATCCCTGAAGAGTTTTTCCCTGGCTGTCACTTTTTCAACTTACTAACAGAAAGAACCAGCATTCCTTTAATTTATATGAGTCTCCTAAGATCCCCCATACAGCAACAGTCTGCAGGTACTTTCAGGAGCTGTGCTTCGAAGCATCCTGTGTGCTGACAACTGGGCAGGGGTGGGGTGCTGCAATCAGTTTGTTGTTGAAGAAACAGCCTTCTTGGAATTTATTTTTCAAATGAACAGTAAGTTGTGCCTTTCATTTCTTAATCATTTTTAAGGACTATTAATCTTTATTAAACTAAGAGAGACTCTCTTTAGCCACAGCCTGTTATTCCTTTTTGAAGATGTATACCATTTTGGGGGTTTCTTCATTGTTGCAATGAAGTTAAAAAAGATGTATTAGAACTTTTTGACTTTAGAAATGTTTTTAAAGAAAAGTTTAGTGTTTTAAAATAGATGAAAAAAAGTATTTTTCCCTTTATGGTGAAAGAATCTGAAAGAATATAGTGAATTTTATTTATATAAATGGTGATAGTTTAAAAAGATTATTAACTGCAGAAATCTATATTATTTCCACAGCAAGGAAGAAAAAGCAGAAATGGTTAAACTGATTGCTATATTCAAAGAGGAGAATATATTTAATCTATTTGGAAATCACTTTGGGATTTTGTGCTTATGATAAAAAAAATGAAACTGACTTTTTGTTTTTTTAGGTTCGTTGTTATAGAAATGGGTAGTATATACTAATATGTTAAAGTAAAAAGTTGAGTCTGTAATGTTGTTATGTTCTACTGTGCTAAAAAGAGTTGGAAATCAATGCTTTTTGCTTTTTTCTCTTGCACCCATACTTTCTTTCCCTCTTTCTTTTTTCTTCCACTAATTTCCTGTTTCTATTTTCTCTTATATTTTATATTTGGGTAAAACAATAAAAGTTGGAATAAAAACAAGTAAGAAAAAAAAAGAAAAAGAAAGATTACAGACGGTAGTTATCTTATGGTCTTTTCTTTTCTACAATGCATGCTCCAGGCTTAGTCTAGCATCCATCACAAGGATTCTTTATCATCTCACAGTGCCAAAATCATACCGAGAAAGTTTGAAATGTACATCAAGGTGTTCAAATTGGTTTTTTATCTTTATAAGCTGCCCAGAGTCATTGAGGGTGATTTGGGCAGTCCTATAAATTTTCTTAAATAAATAAATTGCCCTTTTTAACCTTCAAAGAGACAATAGCAAGAATATCCATACGAAAACGTTAGAGTCTTTGATAATCCCATTGGAAGAATAATCAGTCTTTCTAGAAGGAAAGCCTTCATGTCTTCAATGGTAGATGTATTAATGCAGTGGTGAAATCCAAATTTTTTTACTACCGGTTCTGTGGGCGTGGCTTGTTGGATGTGGTGTGGCTTGTTGGGCGTGGCTTGTTGGGAGTGGCAGGGGAAGGATACTGCAAAATCTCCATTCCCACCCCACTCCAGGGGAAGGATACTGCAAAATCTCCATTCCCACCCCACTCTGGGGCCAGCCAGAGGGGGTATTTGCCGGTTCTCCGAACTACTGAAAATTTCAACTACCAGTTCTCCAGAACCTGCTGGATTTCACCCCTGTATTAATGTCTGTGGCTGCAGGCCTACACATGAAAGCTTTGTTCCTAGAGACTTCTGCAGGAAGCTGACGTCATGCGAGTGTCATTGATTGGTGAATTCATGTGAGAATCCTGGCTCTGTAATCACTGAATATTACTCTAATTTCTAGAACATTGGATGGATGGATGGATGGATGGATGGATGGATGGATGGATGGATGGACGGACATTTGTTAAATTTAGGTATCACCCATCTGATAGCATGGAATATGAAAATACATTCAAGCATTAGTTTTCAATAGCCTTCATCCTAGTACCTTTTTGGTATGTTTGATCACAATTACCAGATTTTCTAGACCAGGGGTCTGCAACCTTAAACACTCAAAAAGCCATTTGGAGCCACAGAAAAGAAAACACCGGAAGCCACAAAACCCTTCCAGTGCCTGACTATTTCTTGAGCAGCCACAAAACTAGCATATGTAGTTGAATTAAACATTCTGTTTTCTTCTGAAACTTTTCTTTTCTTGGATTTATCCATGGTTGGCCTATCAGGGGTTGAAAAGCTCAATAAATCATGTGCTGGTGGGTGTCACACATTGACAGTTGTGACACTTATTTTGAGTGACAGGGAGCCACAGCAGAGGGGTGAAAGAGCCACATGTGGCTCCAGAGCCACAGGTTGCTGACCCCTGTTCTAGACAGTATAGACTATTCCTCTGGTTATGCCAGTGCATTACAAAACTAAGTCTGTACCTAGTGCAGAAATGCAATTATTCATGTTTTACATCCCAATTGTATTAATATATACAGCATACGGCAGATTTGCTTAATATATTTTTCCTTCTGGAAAGTATTTTTTTTCCCATTTATATTTCATCACAGGAATAGGGGGAAAGCCATGCAGAACCAAGACCCATTTTGGTATCTCCCGGAATGCCCCGATACCACGATGCTGAAATTTGCTGCAAATTGCTGATTTTCAGCAATGTGATTTGTCATACTTTATTGCAAAAATAATAACAAATATGGATGTTGGAAGAATGTTGTATACTAAATAAAATGTTAGATCGGGATAAGATAAACCCAGGCTGAAGGCTTCAACCAGCTCATTGGACCAATCCCTCTCTTTCAAATCCTGTGAAATGGATAAGTCTCTATTCGCCCCCCCCCTCAAATGAAGAGCCATTTCTATGTACACAAACATGAACTCATAAAAGAAAGGTGGAATGCACAGAATATATTTTCCTTCACGCATCTTCACCTTACTCTCCTCTCAAGATATAAGCCTAAATTTTGTCCTCTTCTGTTTGGTCACTATATCCTTGTCATATTCCTGGCTGTGCTTGGAAGCCACACTAATTTATTCATAAATATATTAAACAACCAAGGGAGCGTTGCACATCTTTGCCTTGCTTTCCTGCTCAGTCTTAAACTTTTTTTTTATTATTTGATTTATATGCCGCCCTTCTCCGAAGACTCAGGGCGGCTTACAATGCGTTAAGCAATAGTCTTCATACTTTTGTATATTTATACAAAGTCAGCTTATTGCCCCCACAAACTGGGTCCTCATTTCACCTACCTTAGAAAGGATGGAAGGCTGAGTCAACCTTGAGCCTTGGAGAGATTCGAACCAGCAGTAAATTGCAGGCAGCTGTGTTAATAACAGGGTGCTTAGACCACTGTACTATCAAGGCTCATTTGCTGAGCATTTCAGGTATTTTCACACATTGTGATTTCCATGTTCTATCATGCTTATCTTTTGTGGCACCTAACCGTCACTTTTTATACTTGTGTGCAACAATGCCATAATCAAACCTGTTCACTTTATGGTAAGCATCTTCTAATTTGACAATTATTCAATGCATTTTCTCATATGCATATGTTCTTTAATGAAGACTTGCATATAATGTGAAATGTAGCTATTAAAATGTACTAAGCTCTCATTACCTTTTTTAATATTAATAAATGTTTGCAAAGATTTTCTATTAGTTGAACCAACAGCTTTAAATCTCATGTAGAAAAGGTCTTCAACTATAAAAAGGTTACCCATCTCTTATGAGTTTAAGTTGGCTTCTCGGATGCATGTAAATATATTGCTATTTCTTATTTCTAAGAATGCCAGACACATGCTCTATACCAGCACCTGCAATATTCACAGTTAGAGCCATTAGTAACTTGGGTCACTGATAAATTATATCTCCAGCTGGTTCCTTTGGCAATATTGGCTCTTTACCTGTCGGTGACTAGAGGAAGCTTTTGCTCTATAACAACTCCCCTTCCCAATCTTCTACAGTCCAGAAATGTTGGGATTCCGCAAATTCCAAACCAGAAGGGTAGCTCCAGTACAACTGGTGGGCATTTCAGGGGGGAAATTAATACAGTTCATTAAAACTTACCATACAAAGTTTGGCATAGATTCTTCAAGCGGGTAGAACTCCAAACCAAAAATGGTCTCGATGCTTTCATGCTGCATTAATGATCTTTAGCTGAGGTTGTTTTTGTATTTGGCATTTTTTCAAACCCCTTGAGCAGATTTTATATATCCTGGGGTGTGGTTTTTTTGGCTCTGTGGACCTTCAATTATACTGAGTGTTTGCAAGGCTTGATGTGCAGGAAGAAGTTCTGATTCATTACTGTGAAATGCATTTGATCTCATCTCAGTTTCCCATTTGAAATAGAAATAGCCACATTTTTCAGTTTGTCAGGTCCCCATATAATCATTCCAACAGACTTACACAATAGGCTTCCTTAGGCTTTGTCCTTTTCTACTTTGGGATGTTAATGTTTAGCCCATATACTTTTCCACATGCTAACCTGATGTTTCTGCTTTCTGTCATAAGATGTGGCTCAAAGAATATTGCTTCCCATTTGTCAATATCAATTTTTATTTTATTTTAATCAGGGACAACTTTTGATCCATTCTTATCTTCTAACCCAAACTCACGACCTATTGTATTTCCAACCTATACTCTTGGTTTCTTCTTCAGGTTTTATGATAGATATCAGAGCATAATTAGCAGAGGTAGCATCTTAGCCCCTAAGAACAAAGTAATGACGGAATACATTTTTTCCTGGTACTTTTTTCCTGTCACCTAATTGAAAAGGACATGAATTCAGAAGAGTTGCAAAAAGAAGATAGGTACTATCAGGCTGGATGAATCTGTTCATTTTAATTTCTATCACTTTCTCACTTTCCAGACTGCAAATTTATTTTCCTCTTCTATTATTCCCATTGGTTTGAAAATTTGACCTGTGAAAATCTGCATGATTATATATATATGGTTTTATTTTATTTATTTTGTCTAGTATATGGCATTTACATGCAATTACTGATATACAAATTTAAATAATGCATCAGCAAATATGCACATGCACAATAATGGATTTACTATATTAAATTAAGATAAAACCCATAATGGTTATGTGGCATATAATTTTATTGATATATTAGAGTCAGTTTGGTGTAGTCATTAAGGCATCAAGCTAGAAACCAGAAAACCATGAGTTTTCAGTCCTGTCTTAGGCACAAAACAAGCTGGGTGACTTTGTCATTCTCTCTCAGCTCTAGGAAGACAATGGAAAATGACTTCTGAAAAATTTTGCAGGCAGTCTGTAAGAATTGGACACAATTGAACAGAAAAAATTTTTTTATTCACTTTCCCTAGCATGCATATTTTGGTGTGATTTTTCCATATTGTAATGTGCAATCAAACATACTTCTAGATTCATTTTGAGTGTCTTTTTGGTTGTGAACACTGAATACTAAAAATGTGGTTCATGAAAAATGTGATTTATTTTATATATAGTTTCAGGAAGTACACATTGCATAAGCTTGTCCAACTATTTGCATAAAATGAATTTCTCTTCCATTCCTAAGACTTTAACAACTAATTTTGTAAATGAAATGAAAACTAGAAGCACCTAGGTAGAAAGAAGGTGTATACATATGTATTTAGTTGGCATATTGCACTGGAAAATATTTAACATTTAGCTTCAATGAATGTTCATTTTCCTGCATGTTTGTATGTATATATCCTCTATAATCAATATAATCTTGTACATTTTTATCAGATACCACTGGGTTAATGACATTTACTTGCAAGTAATTGTGTTCAAAAGTACAGGTTTTGGCTCCTATTGTGCAGAAGAAAATCTGACCCAACATACTTGAAAGTATAGATAAGAATTATTAAAAGAAAAATGATAAAATTAAAAACATATTAACTTATTATTAAAATCTTATCTCAAAGTAAGAGCAGCATAAAAATGGACATATTAAAAGAGACAGTAACACTCATCAACAAAAAAATTAATATAATTTTCTGATTCTCTCTAGGAAAAGTGTAACATAAGTAGCTATTGCCACATAATAATTGTCAAACTGGTTATATTGAAGTATAATAATAATTGATAATAGTAATTTCACATATCCTTTTCTTACTTCACAAGTGTCTATAACATTTGTACGACTTTTGTACATGGGCCATCATTCTGAGCTGTTTATGAGAGAGACATATCTTTAGATTTGGATCAAGGTTAACTTTGTTTTTAAATCTGGGAGCTATAACATTCAGAGGGTCATCTTTGGATTGTTAGTCTGTTTCAGAATTCTTCCTGGAACTCTCTTTAACATTATGATAATGATATCTCACCGTATTTCTTATTTTTTTACCCAGTTTAGAGATGTCTTAAGAATTAGCATTTTTGGTTTGGGTTGATTTTACCCTTTTGTGGCCTTTCATAACGATGGAGAAATGGTTAATATATCTATTATATAATATTGGGGGGGCAGTGGTATATTAACCATTAAGCAGACTAAGCACATACGTAGGGCACCAGGCCCAAGGGGGGCACCACAAAGTTGAGAAAGAAACTTTTATGTAGCCCAAGCTTGGCTTCATTTGTACAGTATGTACAAAGGAGGGGGGCACCAAGATTTGTCAGTGCTTAAGGCACCAGTGAGTCTTAATCCGCCACTGGGGGGGGGGATAAAATGGAACCTTCTTCAAATTGTTAAATTCTCCATATAATTCTGCTGTTCAAGGATTCATTTTCTTTACATGATGGTGATCTATGCAACTCCCAAGCTTTAGGTATTGTGTCACAAGGTTATTTTAACTGTCTATCCCAAGGTTGACTCTTATTGCAATTTATTTAATTGGTGCCCAATTTATTCAGTTCTTGTTAATTCACGATTTTCCCTCTGCTGTCATCATTGGCTTACAAGTCATTCATCACAGGAGCTTGTTATACGGTTCTGACAATTTCCATTTAAAAGCTAAGCCCTACAGAGGATTTAGAACCAGAGACAGGAGGAATGAGATACCGCCATCCTGCATCAGGTGAGTTAAAACCTAGCTTGAATCAAAGCATTCCGCATTAGGTTCAAGGTTTGTAGTGAGTCAGAACACAGCCCTTTGGAAAAAAACATTTTCAAGTTTTGAACTGGAGGATAGACTTAAGAAAGAGTTGAATAGACAAAAGGGATACACAATGGGAACCTCGGAGGGAAGATCAGTTCCCTTACAGGATTATCTCGACTCTCCTTGTGTTTTGCTTTTATTTCTATAAGTGAAGTAACCATAAGGCATATTAGGTCTCTGGTGACTTCTTACCAAAAGGAAACTAAAGCTGGTTGAGTTATCCTTAAAATTTTCAGCACATGGAGGGGACAAAAGCCAAATTGTTTGCCTGAACATCTGCAGTGTTACTCCATCCAATATGAGTTCTTACATGTGTAATCAGTCGTTTGAAATAGTCATGCGTACCTTGGTCTCTGCATAGATTAGGGAAATCTATACATCTTAATATTGTGATCACAGTGTTTAAAGCACTTCCAATATCAAGAGGAGTAAAAGAAAGGACACAATAAATAATTCTTCAAGCTGTTAATATAGAAGAGGAAAACAAATGTTAGCTTGACAATTGGCCCTATGTATCAGTGAAGTTTACTTTGGAATGGTTTTGGGTTTTTTTTCATATTTCTTGAGTGTTGCATTATCCAAGATACTTTTTGCTTACATCAGCACTAGGATTGTGAGAGCTTATAGAATAACAGAGTTGGAAGGGACATTGGAGGTCTTCAGTCCAACCCCCTGTTTAGGCAGGAAACCCTATACCATTTCAGACAAATGGTTGTCCAATCTCTATTTGTCCAATCCAAATGCTATGATTTTACCTCAAACACTTTACTTTTCAACTGAGGCATTACTAGCCTCTTACATCCACCTCTGAATTATTAAAAATCTAATGTTGTACATTCATATGTGAATTTAAGTGGCACATTTCTCAATGAATCAAATGTGAGAGAATGCAGAACTCAAGAGGAGAGAATGGCTGAGAAATTCCAACAGTGAATGCTGGCATAGTGAGATGTGCAACAATTTGCATCAATTGATGTACTGTACAACACCACAATCAGTACTCAGTTATCAAATCAACCAAAGTCCCAATGTTTCTTACCCTTGGTCCCTCATTAATGTGTACAAATAGAAAAATAAACATGTACTGAAACCCTCTCATCCATGTTGTCATCTCATAATAGAGAATGAGTGTGAATAAACCTATGTCTTTCTGAGCTCTCTCTTTACTGCACTACTCTAGGTTTGTTTCATCAAGTTGTTGTTGCTGGAAGCCTCCATAATCCCAACCAAAATTTGTAATTGATATAAAAGTCTTCTGGATTTTCCGATTAGAACCGTTAATGTTAGCAAGGAACAGCCAGAACAGGAGCCATTCAATTAATCCTCTGATAAAGACATTGTAAACTACAATAATGATAGTATTCAAAGTAGGGATTATATACACTGCTAATATTAGTGGTTTGTGCTAGAAGCAGAACCATCCTCCTTTTCCCTTGTACTTGAGTGCTATAGGATTGAAAGTCTTGCCTGAAAATCCTGTCAAAAGTCTGGTAAATTCATCTGCTTAGCTTGGGCATCAAGAAAGACTGATTGGAATTCCCACATGGAAGTTTCATAACATCATTCAAAAAGGGATTTTCTGGGTTAAGACATCAAACTAGAAAGCAGGAGATTGTGAGTCCTTCCTTAGCTATGAAAGCTAATTGGGTGACTTGGGCCAGTCACTCTCTCTCAGCCCAATATCCACCTCACAAGGTTGTTGTTGTGGGAAAAATAGGAGACGGAAGGTGTATTAAGTATGTTCACCACCTTGAGTTATTTATATAAATAATAAAGATGAGATATAAATAAATAAAAATAAATACATTTATCAAATTATTGATATTTTAAATTTAATATGACTCTGGTAATAATTTGCTGAACCTCAATGACATCACAGCATGTTGATAACTGTTCAAATTGGGATTTGAAAGATAACTGGGAGAATGTGCTGCAGCTAAGTTTCTGATAGGAAAGCAAAAGTTGTTTATTTTGCTGGAAATAAAATCTCATCATTTTTACATTAAAGGGGCTATGCATGTTCCTTGAAAAAAATAAAAAAAGTGATAGAGTAACTAAGTGCAGGAAATAGTCTCAGCAATGGGATAAAAAGAGGAAGAAGCAGAAACCCAAGGAAGATAGAAAGAACATTTAAAGCTAAAGAAAGAAAATATAAAACTGGAGATAATTGGAAAAATGATAACTCTAAGCAAAGAAATGTGCAAGGTCACAAAAAGTTCTATTTGTAAATTATGAAAAAAACTTCATTAATTAGCTTTATTCCACTTTCAGTATAATTATTATATTATTAAATATGGAAGAAGGCTGAATAAAGGTGAAAAATGATTCTGGTCATCTAGAATCAATTAATGAACAGAAATGGGGGGGGGGGAAATGAAGAAGTGTGATATGATTTTATTTTATTTTTTAACACTGGGGCTGAGACCGATAGTGTTTGCAGAGCAGGCATTGGTGGTAGATAGTTTTTAGAATGTTACAGCAGGTTATCTATTTTCATTTATCTATTAAATAAATTTATAAGGCCATCCAATTCACACATGACTCTGGGTGAGTTACAAAACTTACAAGGTTAGCATTGCAGACAATTGGATTGGAAGGTGAAAGTCTCTTGGCTCTTCCTTCGACTGGACTTGGCAGGTACTGCTTTTTATCAGGTCCATGCAGTTTGCATCCCTTCTCAGGTTTGGTGACAACTTGGGGAAAAGAACCAAAACATGGTGTTCAGAGCTCACCTTTATCTGACTTGTTAACTGGAAAGTGGTCTACCTGGGACAGACGATGCTAGCTGGACATCTAAGTACATAGATCAGCTGTTGAACATTTGGTGCACTGATCAGCATTTGGCAATGTGTTGGTAGGAAGGAGAGCTGGGAGAAACAGTGGAGGAGGACTTTTGCTGGCTTGTGCAGAGATGATGAGCACCGGAGTTGGAGTAGTAGAGATGGAAGTAATTTAAACAAGATGAAAGTGGCTGCTCCAGCACTAAAAGGAAGTGGTCATACGGTGGCGAGTTGACTGTGGAGTATGAGGGGATGAACTAAGGTGTTAGTTTCAGCCTTGGCCCTAAGCTGCAGCTTTCCTTCCCTACCTAGCCTGGTGGACATCTTGCCTTTTTCTAGAACAAGAAGTGATTTCATAGCCAACATTAGGGTATTCTGTTTTGAAAGATGATCTATCACAATTTAAATGGATCTTGTTGGTAATTTTTTAATTAATGACTGGAGGTAAGGACTCAGAGGGATTTGATTCTCCCCTGAATATAGGAGACTGCTTGCCTTTCCTATAGGTGAGAACTGGAGGAAGGAGGATTTGAATCATCCTCTGGATTGTTGGATGGCTGGATTAGTGGATATGCTACCACTCTAGGAGAGGGGACTGGTGGGAGCACTGAAAGACAATTTATGTAGGATAGGCATGGTAGGAGGGTCCTTGTTTATCTGGAGGTGCAGAGTGCTTTGTAGAAGTGCCTCTGGATTTAGTGGGCCCCTGAAGTAGATTATAATTTGTGTGTGTTTGGTGGGGGCTATTGCTTTGGGCATGGACCATTATGGGGGGTGAGAGTCTTTGGATGGCTGGGTTGGGAATGGGTTGTAACATTTTGGTAGTGACAGTAATGGAGATGTAATGGGAGATGGAGCACAAGCCATTCTCAAGGACCAAATGAAGATATTTTGTTCCAGTAGCATGTTTCAATCCTCTGCTCTCATTTGTGGGTCCTGATCAATGGTCCTTCAAAGGGCATGTACCTGTATCTGCCTTTTTTATTTATTTTAATATTGAGAACCACCCAGATTCATGTGCTTGATATGGATAGCCATATAAATCAAATGAATAAATAAACAAAGAGTTATTTCAAGCTCTTCGAAAGCCTTTCATTCATCCTAAAAATATTGGGTGATGATCAGCTTCTTTATGTGCCTTGTGTAGCGAATCTGGAAGCCACTCTTTACTTTTCTGAACTTTCTGAACTTCAAACATTTGTAGGTATGTTTCACAATGCAGAACTATTAACAGGATTATAAATACCTACATACAGAGAAAGGGGGGGGAAAGATAAGTGTTCATATTTTATGCAATTCCTCTGCAGCAACAGTATAGCAAAAAAGAATGTTCTTGGTCTGGATGTGTATTCATTTGTTTTAAAAGAAATGGCAAGAGAGAAGAGAAATACAAGGAAGTGTTTCTACTAAATTACACCTCTGGAACTTGTCAGCTGGAATCTAGACAACCAGGGACTTAGAGCACCAGCTCTTCTTCTGTGTGTCAGTCACCACCTCCAGCTTCTGTCTCTTTTTGCTACTCCCCACTTCCTATTCTCTTTGTTCTTTTAATTCTTACTTATAATAAAGAACAGAGGGGCATTCAAATGCAAATGCAAAGCCTTAGGGGGAGGGGAAGAAGGATGAATCTTGAACAAAAATATGTTAATATCCCCTTCCTTTCTTTCCAGATTTTCCTCCAAAACTGACTTGTGGGGAGAAAAAGCAAAATCATTGTTTGCAGAATCAAAACCTAAAGAATAAGCGCATATCTTCTCCTTCTCTCTCTCTTTCTCTCTCTCTCTCTCTCTCTCTCTCTCTCTCTCTCTCTCTCTCTCTCTCTCTCTCTCTCTCTCTCTCTCTTTTTGCTGTTACGGGGAATGGAAAAGAAATGGCAAGAGAGAAGAGAAATGCAAGGAAGTGTTTCTACTAAATTACAGAAATAATTTTCTTTATAGAAAAGAATTTGGCAAAGGGCAAATACTTATTTAGCAAAGCCATTGCATTTAACATATACTTGGAAGCTTTGGTGCCTTAGATTTGGAGTGTCCATTCTTGGCCACTATACTATTACCTTTTGCCTCTTCTTTCCTTAGCCAAATATCTCTCCTGTGGTTCCTTTCCAGAATTTCTTTCCAATTCTTTTTTGAATAACTCACAGCTATTGTTTTTTCCTCCCAGAGTTTATTATTAGCACCTGTGATTCACAAACTGAGCTTTCCATTATCTGGTCCCCTCCAGCTGTGGTGGATTGCAATAAGATTCTCATCTGTGTCTGTTCTCCACTCCTCCCCACCAAAAAAAAAAATATGTCAAGGCAATGAAAAGTTTTGCCAAATAACAGCCATTCAGAACTAAGTCTGTGATTCTCAGCATATCATCTGCAAAGATACATATTGAATTTAATGGGGCCGATGTCTGTTAGCAGGGTTTGGGTTGGGATTTTAAATCATTATTATCAAAATGGATAGCTCTGCAGACAAGGCATTGTAATTTAACATCAGCTGTCTGCAATTAAAGTAAGTTCGAATCTTGCCAGGCTCAAGGTTGACTGAGCCTTCCATTCTTTCTAAGGTAGGTAAATTGAGGACCCAGTTTGTGGGGGCAATAAGCTGACTTTGTATAAAATATACAAAAGTATGAAGGCTATTGCTTAACGCACTGTAAGCCACCCTGAGTCTCCAGAGAAGGGCGGCATATAAATCAAATTTTTTAAAAAAAGAAGAAGATAGGCTTAGACTATCAAACCAACATACTCTAGTGAAGGATGTTAGCACCCACCCATTGAGGACTGGGCCAGCCTATCTACAAAATAAAAGACCTCAGCTCCAGGGTGATGGGATTAAGACATTACCCTCCAGGACATAATAGGATTATCTATCAGCAGAGCTCACCACATGGCAAACCAAGCCCCTTCATTACATCAGCCCAAGGTTCAACCAACCTTAATTCAGACAAACATGATTCCATATGGGAGTCTGACTAATACATGCCCTTGCCACAGGAACAGGAAGCTCACCTTCAAAGCCCAAGAGAGAGAATAAATAACACTCCCTCTCCACTCCATGTGGTCAGCTATCCAGAATCAGATGTGCTTGGTGGTTCTGCTTCACCATTAAATTATTCTTCCAAGCAGCCTCCATGTTTCCAGTGTCTTTCTCCCCACTTGGAATTGAACCCAGATGGACATTCCTTCCAACACTGGATATTTAGAAATCTACAAATCCTTTTGCAACAGTAAGTGCTTGGTATACTTTTGTCTTTTTCTTAAATAAAAATCGGGAGAAATATCAGTTGCATGGTATAATGATTTCTTTATTGTTCTTAAACACCTTTCATCATGTTTTCAATTAAGAATGTAATAATTTCCTGATTCCACATTAATTCAAGGAATTATATGCAATTCCCATATAAGCATAAGGATAAATATAAGAAGGTCTAAGCATATATTGCCACTTAATTTAGAATCGGATCACTGGTCCCTTTAAATTAATGCATCTTTCTAATCTGGCAGAAGCCTAACTCCTGGCAAAGGTACTTAAAGAGAAAGATTACAGATTATATGTAAGAGTTTCTGCAGACAGTATACAGGCAGTCTTCAACATACGACCATAATGGAGCCCACTGTCATGTGACCAACCCATTTTACATCCTTTTATGCAGCAGTTGTTAAGTGAATTCATATTCATTAAGCAAACACCACAGTAATTAAGCAAACCCATGGTTCCCTTATGGGCGTGGTTTGGCTGAAAACCAGAAGCATCATTTTTTGGCAAAACCATTGTAAAACATGGTCACATGACCATGAGACACCACAAATGGCTTAAGTGCAGCCATGTTGCCAAGTTCTCAAAGTTCAGTCTCATGACTGGGAGTCTACTCTCTTCTGTGTGTTACTATGTAAGTTATCTTTCCTCTGTACATTTAATTAGTTTGGAGCCTCTTTTGTGCAGAGTTGCCTTTAAATGAAGAGCAGACTAGGATCTTCTTGGACTAGAGATTCTCAAACTTTGCAGACCCAGAACAACTCAAAAGGATAACTAAATCATGTGATCTACTCTTTAATAAAATGTGGTTTCATTGGATCTAGGAATTAGTTTGGTATGGCAAGCTTAAATTAGGGGAAGAGGCACTCACTTTTCTTATCTGTTTGCTGATTCAGAAACCATTTACGGTAGCTTATTTATCTTCAGGTTGAATGTATATATTTAATTAAATACAATTTGCAACTTTTTTGTACATGATCCCATGCTGCTTTTATAGGCCCATTAATACTTTTTGTTTCTCCTTGTTCACTGAACCATGGATTTCATCAATTTCTTGTTTTGCTTTTTTGAGTAAGTCACAAAGAAATCTGTAGCTCAGTTTTACTTTAACATCATTAATGAGATTTCATCTGAAAAATGCAGGTCAGATCTCCAAGATTGTCTCAACATCTTATCCCAACACATAAGTTCTCATGATATTTCCAAAAGTATATTGTTTAGACCGGGGTGTCAAACTCTATTTCATGAGGGCCGCATCAGGGTTGTGTTTGACTTCGGGGGGAGGGGCATGGCCAGGGTGTGTGTGGCCAGCTCAACATCACTCATGTCGGGGGTGCCTGTGGTGGCCTGAGTGCTCTGCCAGCGAAAACAGGTTACTCCTAAGCTCCGTTTTCACTGGCAGAGGGTTGCAGAAGGCCATCACAGCCGAAAATGGAGCTCGAGAGCCTGTTTTTGCTGGCAGAAGCACTGCAGGCCAGTCCTTTGCTGTTTGCAGGGTGGCCCCATTGGCCAGATTTGAGTACCCTGTGGGCCGGCTCCGGCGCCCAGGCCTTGAGTTTGACACCCCTGGTGTAGACTGACTATTCTCTGTCTATGTGCTCAGTCAAGGACCATTCTAATATTGTTGTGTATTGTGCCTTAGCTCAATATAATCTTTTGGGGTAGCATCCTGGCAGGTACCTGATTCCAAAAAGTAAAAAGGGACAAAATAAAAAAATGTGTCGCAGCAGCACATAAAAACAAATTAAATTTCATTAGATTTCATTTAAATGTAATCAAAATTAAAGTTACTATGATTAGTCCCCATATATTCAATCATCTCTCCTTAAACATTGTAGTTAGAAGCAATATTTGAAGGGACTTTGTTAGGAATAATTAAGGTGTTCCTAGCTGCATGCAGTCGTGGTCCTTCAGATTATATATCTCTTAGGAAAGCTAATAGGTTAGATACCTGAGTCCAAGCCAGCATCAAATTAGCACCATAGTGAGTGAAGGATTTGGATTATGAGAACAACCAAGGATATCTGAAGAAATGTTTGGATGGCAGGTGCTGGCCTCTGCTCTTAATATATCGTATCTGAGAGAAGCACCTCGTGGTGCCCAGTGGTAGGGCCCTACAAATATAGCCACTATTGCATTTAACAAAACAACTGTGGTATAATATATAGATGCTCATATTTTTTTATGTACCCCTGCTGGCATCATGACTTATTGAACTGAGATGTAATGAAGCTTGTATACCTAATGGTATTCCTAGTCTCTTTCTCTATAAAGAAGCACATACATACACAATTATAGCTAGAATAATTCTTAGGGCATTTAATTATTGAGCTAGACTCTTCTCACAATCTGATCCTTGACTTATCAAGCGGTGCCTCCTACAGCAAATAAATTTCTCCACTCCTTGCACCAGCTGGTTTACATTTTTATTCAATCATATGCATACCTTTGGGTTTTCTCTAAAAGTCTTTTTAAATTCCAACAATTCCAACAATAATCTATTATTTAAAAACGGGGTGCTGAATATCTTTGCCCAAAGAAATTTGTCTAAATTATCACAAAATAAAGTTGCTTCTTAGAAAGCACTTAATAAAACAGAATCAAATGTGATCATTATCTGAGGTTTGTTACAGTCTGTCTGAGAGGCCCTTACATGACTACAGATAGTCCTCGACTTACAAAGTTTGCTTAGTGACCATTCAAAATTACAACGATCCTGACAAAATGGGGAAATCAGATTCACTTAACCATGTTATTAATTGCACTGATTTGCTTAACAAATGTGGCAAGAAAAGTCATAAAATGGGGCAAAGCTCATTTAACAGCAAATGGTATCAGCAATTAGGTCTGATTTCTCAAAATTCCATATATGTGTTTCTACTCTTGCTCTAAGGAAATTATTGATTTATTCTAGTGCTCTATTTCCATTTCAGCACATGAAAATTTTCTGAGCCCCTCTTGATAAGAAACTCATTTGGCCTGATTCATATAAAATTCAATTTATAATTAATTTAGAGAAGGAGGCATTGTAATGGAAATTAGCAAGCTTTGTACAGACTGCTGTTAAATATGTTATCAAATGTTTTTAATGTTTTCTAGAATTTTGTTTGCTGTAATAACACTGTTTTAATGTTTTACAGATTTTTGTACATTTTAGTGTATTTATTAATACTTTTGGTTGCCAACAGATTACATACACTGTGGCATTTTGAAAAAAAAATTTTTTATCCTTTACAGATGTGCATTGCCTTTTATAGTTCTCTTTCTTTAGCTAAACCTAATATTGGATTTTCAAGGAATAAGTCATCAGAATGATTGAGACATTTAAAGTCTAGACAAAAAAAGAGAAACAGCAAGATCTTTTCTCTGATTCACAGGGAGCCCAGTAAGAGGATATGGATGAGATGAACAGCTGCCATGGATGGCTTTCATCCAAAATTGAGCTGTAAAACAGCTGTTGGAGGTCACTGGGCAGATAAGATCAGATGTGCAAAATTATTTGCCTTACTGTGAAGCTAAGATGGTGAATGGACAGTGGAGATTTCACTCTTCAGGGGGTCTAATTAGCTGAGTTGCATGGACTTACATACCAGGAGAACTGAAAATATCTGTGCTTTGAAAGAACTGAGAGTTGGAATAAAAAAATCAGGATTCCAGGATATAGGATTATATTTTGTCTTCTTTACCAATTCAAATTTGTCAAGGTAGCTTACACAACCTTGCAATGGAACTTCACTTCAAGTCTGTCAAGGTTGTTTACCCATAATTTGCATAAAATCAATGAAAAGTAAGAATTAAACATTCTTAATAAATATTAAAAGCTTCAGTGTTTTTTAAAGTCCTTGCCTATAGCCCAAGTGAGATCCCGCTCTTCATTACACCTGGCATCTTTTATCTTTATTTTTTATATTTTATTGATTTTATTGTAAGTTCTTTGATTATTATGAGCTGCCCAGATTCATTGACAGGCAGCATAAAAGTTTTATTATTATTATTATTATTATTATTATTATTATTATTATCTTTTATTCATTAAAAATGAAACTCAGTCAACT
Organism: Pantherophis guttatus; assembly: GCF_059756535.1. Lineage (NCBI taxonomy): Eukaryota > Metazoa > Chordata > Lepidosauria > Squamata > Colubridae > Pantherophis > Pantherophis guttatus. The sequence goes on from NC_142069.1 coordinate 34,274,103, forward strand.
GGACATTCAAAAATGCATCACAAATACCATTGACTGATGCTAATGGTTGATACGGATTGCTGCCAGCGTCCTAGGTATCAACCAAGTACCTTCTTAAGATGTACGATGTTCCAAGTAGCGTAGTTTTTTGCAGTTCCACTGGTGTTATTGCAGGAAGCTGCAATTTTTGATATATTATTATTATTATTATTATTATTATTATTATTATTATTATTATATACAAAAACATGTGAAACCACACTGGCCAGTTCTTTTTTAGCTAGTATCAGCTTTCAGACACATTGAGTTCTTCCTAAGAATCCTATAATATTATTATGGTTTGTCGCAGAGACAACCAGATGTTTAAGCATTTTTAGACACCTAAAAAGAACTCATCTATTGAGTCCTTCCCAAGGACCTGGGATAGGCAGATTTGTTTGATGGTGTTAAAAGTTTTATAAAAGGCTTTGTACAACCTTAGTAAGACTACACCTGGAATATTGCTTCCTGTTTTGGTCACCACATTACAAAAAAGATGTTGAGGCTTTGGAAAAAGTGCAGAGAAGAACAATTCAGATAATTATTGAAATTGAATGAGAAAATGGACAAGTATAAAAAGTGGAAAGAGGGGCACATAACTAAGACAGAATATCAGCAAATAGCCCGAGCCTGCAAAGATGAAGTGAGGAAAGCTAAGGCTCACAATGAACAAAGGCTTGTGACAAAAGTAAAAAATAGCAAAAAAAGCTTCTTTCAACATGTTAAAAACAAGAAAAAAGTCAAAGAAACAATTGGTCCATTGCTGGGAGAAAGTGGCAAGAAGGTGACAAGCAACAGAGAGAAAGCAGAACTACTTAACTCATTTTTTGCATCTATCTTTACACAAAGGGAAAAAGCAGCCCAATTTATCAAAAACAGCACCACAAAAAACATATTAGGAACACAAGTTAAAATAGGGAAGAAAATGGTAAGTGAACATCTGTCTACCCTAGACGAGTTCAAATCACCAGGACCAGATGTACTACACCCCAAAGTTCTGAAGAAACTGACAGACGAGATCTCAGAACCACTGAACTATATCTTTCAAAGAACCTGGAGCACCGGGGAACTGCCAGAGGACTGGAAAAGAGCTGATGTAGTTCCCATTTTCAAAAAAGGAAAAAAAATAGATCATGGAAACTACAGACCTATCAGCCTGACCTCAATACCAGGGAAGATTCTGGAAAAGATAATCAAACAACAAATCACCAAACACCAAGAAGCAAGCCAAGTAATAACCAACAGCCAACATGGGTTTGTCAAAAGCAGATCATGCCAGACTAATCTTATTGCATTCTTTGACAAAGTGACAAAATTAGTGGACCAGAGGAATGCTGTCGATATAATTTACTTGGACTTCAGTGAGGCATTTGATAAAGTAGATCATAGCCTACTACTAGATAAAATTAAAAAATGTGGGTTAGACAGCATCAGCACCAGATGGATTCGTAACCGGCTGATCAAACGCACTCAACGTGTAGTTTTCAATGGAACTGCATCTACATGGAGGGAAGTATGCAGTGGGGTACCCCAAGGCTCTGTTTTAGGCCCAGTACTCTTCAACATCTTCATCAATGATTTGGATGAGGGAATAGATGGGGAACTCATCAAACTTGCAGATGACACAAAGCTAGCAGGAATAGCCAACACTCTGGAAGATCGGCTTAAGATAAAGAAGGATCTTGACAGACTTGAACATTGGGCGCTATCTAATAAAATGAAATTCAATGGTGAAAAAAGTAAGGCTCTACATTTAGGCAAGAAAAACAAAATGCACAGGTACAGTATATGTGGTACCTTGCTCAATAGTAGTAACTGTGAGAGGGATCTTGGAGTCCTAGTGGACAACCATTTAAATATGAGCCAACGGTGTGCAGCAGCAGCCAAAAAAGCCAACACAGTTCTAGGCTGCATAAAAAGAGGGATAGAATCAAGATCACGTGAAGTGTTAATACCACTTTATAACGCCTTGGTAAGGCCACACTTGGAATACTGCATCCAGTTTTGGTCACCACGATGTAAAAAAGATGTGGAGACTCTAGAAAGAGTGCAGAGACAAGCAACAAAGATGATTAGGGGACTGGAGGCTAAAACATATGAAGAATGGTTGCAGGAACTGGGTATGTCTAGTTTAATGAAAAGAAGAGGAAGCGCCCAAATTCGTAACAAGAGTTAGATGAACTTTAGAAAGCAGCATAGTTTAATCTGTGGCAATTGTAATGTATATAGTTTTGGCGGGAAGTTTGAATGGTTAATGCTCGTTGCTGATTGGTTGACTCCCTGGCCTGTAAAGTATATAAAGGGAGCTGTTCTACTGTAACAGTTGCTGGATTCACACCATGAAGTAAAGAGCTGTTGTTACTCACAACCTGGCTTCTGTGTCCTCATTCACCCAACCTAACATTGGCGACGAGGATGGGATTTTGAAGCAAACGAGAAGCTAGGGAAAAAGAGCTGACAACCATGAATTCAGCCAGGCAGATGAGCTCAGTGCCCAGAGAGACAACCACGATGTCTACTTTTGCACCACCTAAGCCTTTCGACCCAGCCAGAGAGAAGTGGGGGTTGTATATGGCTCAATTCGAATGCTTTCTTGAGGCTAGCAACCTACAAAGCCTCTCCGACAACAGAAAAAGAGCTCTCTTCCTGAGCCACTGTGGCCCAGAAGTCTTCGATATGGCTGAGTCACTATCTGAGCTGACCCCGGTTCAGTTGGTACTGTGGCAGGTTTTACAAGCCTCGCTAAAGGCACACTACGCCCCGGTACCCTCCAAATTTGTCCGGAGGTACGAGGTTCGCCAGCAGCTGCAGCGAGAAGGAGAACTGATCAGTGCTTACATGGCTGCCCGCATAAGGCTGCGACACACTATGAGTACCAAGACCTCAATGACGCGCTCCTAGAGCAACTAATCTGCGGCGTTAGAGATATTCGCCTACAGAGAAGACTGCTAGCCCGGTCAAACCTGACCCTCCACATTGCTCTTGACGAAGCAAGAGCACACGAATCCTCCACAAGGCTGCGGAGACTCTGCAATGACCAGCACCATCACAAGCGACGCCAAAGTCGACCCCGGTGCACCGCGAAGCAACCCAGACAGAGAGGAAGAGTCTGACAAAGATGTCTTCAAAACGGAAAAGTGCAGACGTGATCAGAGGGATCGCTGAGCAGACTGTGCGAGCTGTGGAGGGTCACACCAATGACAGACCTGCAAATTAAGGGATGCCATCTGCAGGTGCTGTGACAGAAAGGGACATTTGGCAAGGGTATGCAGAGCCAGCCAACCATCCAGTCACAAGCCAAAGAGTGGATCTAGCCAATACGAGCCAGCACAGCACAAAAAGGCCAACAAATATGGCGACTACAGGAAGGGTGCGAAATTCGAAAGCCACGAGACCTGAAGCACCACAATAGGTAAAGCAAGTACGGCTCCTGAAAAGAAGCTACACACCATGGTGGAGATAGAAGGAAGCTCGTGCAAAATGGCGATCGACACTGGCTCATCTCTATCCATCCTGTCCTGGGCCACCCTGAAAAAGGCAATACCCAGCTTAAAGAAATGCCAACTACAGCGACTACAGCTTCGCGACTACCAAAATAATCACATTCTTGTGGAAGGAGTAGACATGTTCCAGGTTGAGTATGGAGAGCACCGGAAGAAGCTACCCCTCACTGTGGTCAGCGAATACCTCACAAGCCTCCTGGGACTGGACTGGTTTAAGGCCCTGGGAATGGGAGTCACCGGAGTCCACAGCGTGAGTGGCAGCCTGAGGGATGACCTGATGCAAGAATTCCAGGATGTCTTCGACGATCGCCTGGGCAAATATGTAGGGACCCCTCTCTCTTTTAACTTAGACCCCAACGTTGCCCCAATCCAGCTAAAAGCTAGGAGAGTGCCCTTCGGACTAAAACCAAAAATTGACATTGAACTGGATAGCTCATTAAGCAGGGGGTGCTAATTCCCATCGACCACGCCAAATGGGAAACCCCAATAGTGACCCCTGTTAACCTAGATGGGTCTGTGCGCCTCTGTGCTGATTACAAATGCACGATCAATAAGGCTCTTCAGCAGAGCGCTTATCCGGTCCCCTTCGTGCACTATTTGCTTCACTCCCTGGGCCCTGGCAAGATTTTTGCAAAACTTGATCTTGTGCAGGCGTACCCAGCAACTACCGGTAGATGGCGCTACCGCAGAGGCACAGACTATCGTAACTCATAGAGGTGCCCTCAAATGTACTAGACTACAATTTGGAGTCAGCATAGTCCCCGGCTTATTCCAAAGCACAATGGAACATCTGCTGCAAGGACTTCCAGGGGTAGTTCCCTATTTTGATGATGTCCTTATTACTGCAGCAGACGAACAACAATTGGGGGACCAGTTGAGACAAGTACTAGAGAAATTCAGGAGCGCTGGCCTCAGAGTCAAGCAAAACAAATGCATGATCGCAGTCCCATCAGTTGAATTTCTGGGGTACAGGGTGGATGGAACTGGCATTCACCTCACCGAAAGCAAGATAAGGGCCATTAGGAATGTGGCAACCCCCAAAAACAAGGCTGAGTTAAAAGCGTTTCTGGGTCTACTAAATTTCTATGCCATCTTCCTGCGCGACAAGGCAACGGTAGCGGAACCCCTGCACAGACTATTGGCCAAGAATGCACCCTGGGTCTGGGGAAAAAACTTTTGTCTGCAGATAGTTTTCTAATCCAGTACAACGTGACGCTTCCCTTTGTGCTAGTCTATGACGCATCCCCCTTTGGAGTAGGGGCCGTCTTGAGCCACAGACTGCCGAATGGACTAGAGGTACCCATCGCTTACTATTCCCATACCTTGTCCAGCGCTGAGCAGAACTATAGCCAGCTGGACAGGGAGGCTCTGGCAGCCGTCTCAGAAGTAAAGAAGTTCCATGAGTACTTGTTTGGGCGGAATTTCGAACTAGTCACAGACCATTGATCGCTCTTGGGCCTCCTGGCAGGAGATCGGACCACACCTGCTGCTTTGTCTCCACGAATGACTCGTTGGGCAATCTTTCTAGCAGCATACTCCTATCGCCTTGTCCACCGACCCGGACTAAGTTTGGGGCATGCCGATGCCCTCAGCAGATGCCCGCTTCCAGACATCCTAGGGGATCTAATCCCTGGAGTACCAGTTTTACTAATTGATGCTTTGGACTCAGGACCTCTCACTTCTGCCAAAGGGGCAAAAGCCTTGGCTAAAGACCATGTCGTGAAAACAGTAATGAGCTGGGTCACGAGGGGGTGGCTGGGAAGGACTGAAGGCGGGGAATTTAAACTTTTTGTACCTAAACGGAACAAACTGTCAATGCAAGGGGGTTGCTTACTGTGGGGAGATCGTGTCATTGTACCCTTATGCTTAAGGGAAAAGGTATTGCATATGTTACATGATGGGCACCCCGGAATTGTAAGAATGAAAGGGCTACCCAGGAGTTATGTGGCCACAGGTAGACAACAACATCACCAAGTAGGTGGGGAAGTGTCAACCCTGCCAAGAGTCCAGGCCAGATCCACCCACAGCACCAGTAAGGGAATGGGAACAACCCCAAGGTCCCTGGTCTAGAATCTACATAGACTTCGCTGGCCCCTTTCACAGCCAAACATTCCTGGTCATTGTCAATGCCTATTCCAAATGGCTCAAAATCAAGTTAATGAAATTCCCGACCATTGAAGCAGTAATCAAAACGCTTCGGAGACTTTTCGCCACCCATGGATTACCCGACACACTTGTGTCAGACAACGGGCCCCAGTTTACCATCACCCAATTTGAGGGGTACCTGGCGGAGTTAGGAATCAGCACGCACTCTCTGCGCCTTTTCATCTGGCCAGTAACGGACTGGTTGAGAGGTTCGTGAGAACGGCTAATGAAGCACTCTCACGGTTAGGACCAGGAGACTGGCAAGCCAGGGTAGATAAGTTCCTGGCAGCCCAACATGCCACCCTATGTACCGCCACCGGGCACAGTCCGGCTGAACTTCTAATGGGCAGGAAGCTTAGATGCATCCTGGACCGGCTAAACCCAAACTATTCCCCTGATGGGTTCAAGGGAGCCAATAGGAAGCTAAGGGAATTCCAGGTAGCCAGTGTTTGCGAGGAATTATGCAAACGGGCCCCTATGGCTAACCGGGACAATTTCTGAAATAATCGGTCCAAAGTCGTACACAGTGGACATGGGAGATGGGAAAATTTGGTGCAGGCACATAGATCAGCTACGGAAAAGATTAGCCACAGAATCAGAAAACCACTCAGAAATTCCAGTACCTAACTACCAAAACCTTCCCACAACAGCTAGCTCAAGCCCGAGATGGTTGGAAGACTCATCTGAGAACTTCGGTGTCCAACGCTGCCCTCTCGAGGAACCGGGCCCAGCCGAAGAAGTCAACGCCCCAGTGAAATCCAGGAGGTTCCATTGGTGGAGCTGGGAGAGACAAAAGGTCCCTCCGACCAGCTCGACGCCATGCCTCAGACTGAACTGTGCAGGTCAACCCGGGTATGGACACATCCTGGTCACCTGTGTGATTTTGTATGCCAATGTATAACCTAAGTGCCTTCTGGGAAGGGAGGGGTGTAATGTATATAGTTTTGGTGGGAAGTTTGAATGGTTAATGCTCGTTGCTGATTGGTTGACTCCCTGGTCTGTAAAGTATATAAAAGGAGCTGTTCTACTGTAACAGTTGCTGGATTCACACCATGAAGTAAAGAGCTGTTGTTACTCATGACCTGGCTTCTGTGTCCTCATTCACCCAACCTAACAGCAATGACTTATCCAGATCAAGATGAATTAAATTTTTACATGCAATATGACTATGATTCATATGTGAGCTGTTGATTAACATTATATTTTGCTGACTCATATTTATCTTGAATCCTTCAGAATACTGCTCGAGTTCTGTTCAATTGAAGAAAGCTGGATGCTTCAAGTCTAGGAATACTCATTTAAGAAAATTTGGCAAAAGTTTGTGCATCTCTTTTGACTTGCATGGATTTAGCTAAATAAACGGCTTAGTGATTTCCCTATACCCTTATTAAAATGAGGACAGTCATACAGATTTTTCCTTTATGGGGATCTGACCATTGGAAAATTTACATAGTATATATGTGCAAAGTGAGGTGTTTTAACTAGATTTTTTGTGCATGTAAAATCTCAAAACTTAAGAACTGTCACATTCAAAAATGAAAGGCATAATGTAGCAACGTCTAGTATTTTCTTGTCAAGTTACCATGAAACCATGCAAAATAATACAAAGCAGTGGAAAGCAAAAATAACATAACTTTGATAGAGTTTATGAAATAAGTTCTTTTTTATTATATTTTGATTGATCGCACAGTTAGTCCAATGTTTAGACTGGATTTAGCATTTTTGTCAAGTTGTTGGGGTCCTTGGAGCTCTCTGAGCTAGGTTGTTTTCTTGCAGACATTTAATTACCAAACTATATAACATCATCAGTGCTGGTAAGGGAGTAAGGTTTGTTCTCAGTTTATATATTAGTGGCTTATCCTGTCAGTGTTGTTTACTGTTAGCTTGTTTGTCTGAGATGGTAGATTTTTGATTGGGGTATTGTTTGCTTCTTGTTTTTGGTCTATGTTAATCTTGGTGTTAATCTCTGTTCATCTGGGTGTTGATTGCTGGTGAGATAAACATATGTAGATGTTGTTTATCATTTGCATACTATTTAAAAGAGACAATCAAAAAACCAAAAAGGAAAGAAAAAGACCTAAACATCTCCTCACCAGCAATCAACACCCAGGTGAGCAGAGATCAATATCAAGATTAATGCTGTTTTTTAATCTCTTTTGCCTGCTACATTTTTATCCAGTGGCCCTGTAATACTTTGTCTTGCCGCTTCTCTCTTCTGTTCATTATTTGGTCTTTCTTATAGGCCAATTTGGTCTTTTTGATATTCAGAAAGCCTTCGTGGTATACTAGCTTCAGTGCATCTTTTTCACTATCATTTCAATAGTCTTCCAATGCCATTCTTAATTCTTCAGCTATCTGGTGTACTGCAACATTTCACACCTACCTATGCTCCTTGGTAAACAGAGTTTGTCAACATTGTTGTGTGAATGAAGGTCATGATTCATTGTTATTATTTTTCTAGTCTTCCTATCCAGGGCTTTTAGTTTTGTTCAAATCCAATCCACTATTCCAATTGTAATGGCTAGATCTGATGACTGGAATTGCCTAGGTGTTAATGACTTTGACAGTATATTTCCACCACTGAGTTTGGACTTTAAGATCTCCTTCACTCTTCTGAAATATTTACTACTAATTTTCTTAACTTCAGTGTGCTTGATGTTGTCAGCCTGGTGGGTGTCCAGGTATTTGTAATGATCTTCTTCATCTAGACACTTGATGTTATTTCTATAGAGCAGGGTGTCAAACTCATGTTGTTACACCGTCGTCACATGACATATCAAGACTTTTCCCCCCTTCACTAAAACAGGAATCGTCGTGGCCAGCGTCGTGTGATTTTTTAAAAAAAATTTATTAAAGAGTTTTACAAAAAATTTTACAAATATTTCCCCCTCCCCCCTCCCTTCCTTATCCTCCCCCCCCCCACCCCGAACTTTCCGGAACAAAATACAGGGTATAACAATTAACAATCCTATACTAAGCTAAGCTAGCTATCTATGGACTCCTATCCCCCCCTTCACACTTTAACTCCCCTTTTACTTAACTAAATATGAATACTCTTAATTTTTCTATTCATTCATAAACTATTTGATACTTTTTAGTCTGATATTTGTTTTGAATATAATCAATCCATCTTCTCCATTCCGATATATATCTTTCTTGTGAATAGTCTTTCAAATATGCTGAAATTTTTGCCATTTCTGCTAAATTCGCTACTTTTAATGTCCATTCTTCAATAGTAAGCAAATCTTCCTTCTTCCAATATTGTGCCACCAAAAGTCTAGCTGCAGTTATTAAATTCAAAATCAATTTAGTTTCTATAACCGTACAATCTGTAATTATACCCAACAAAAACAACTGTGGAGTAAACCTTATCTTCTTTTTAAGAATATTTTGGATAATCCACCATATTTTTATCCAAAATGCTTTAACTTTTTTACAAGTCCACCATATATGATAATAGGTGGCATCATCACAATCACATCTCCAACACTTAGATTGCAAATTCGGATACATACAGGCTAGCTTTTTAGGGTCTAAATGCCATCTGTAAAACATTTTATAAAAAATTTCTCTTAAATTTTGCACTTGCGTACATTTCACATTTCTAACCCATATTTTTTCCCAAGTTTCCAACATTATTGGTTCCTGAATATTTTGTGCCCATTTTATCATACAATCCTTAACTAATTCCATTTCTGAATCTATTTCTATCAATATATTATATAATCTTTTTATATGCATTTGACTTTAATCTCTAATTTGTTTTACCAAATTTTCCTCGTTTCACATGATACCAAAAATATGGAACGCTTCACGAATTTGTGTGTCATCCTTGTGCAGGGGCCATGCTAATCTTCTCTGTATCGTTCCAATTTTAGTATATGTGCTGCCGAAGCGAGCACATGGCCAGCGTGTGATTGATCCAGCCCAGTGGCTGCAAATTTGACACCCCTGCTATAGAGCATCTTGAGATCTTATCAGACAGAATATTTAGAACAGTTTTTCTCTATTATTAAACTACAACATTCCCAGCCAGTATGCTTAAATCAGGTGACTGGTTCAGAATATCTTATTAAAATTAAGAGATATTCTAGTTTTGTGCTGGTTCTTATTTTCTTTCACGTTCCCTAGAGACAGTACAATATCACTTCTGAAATTTTTGCACCAACACTGGACTCAGCTTTGTTTTAGGAAGAGCCACTTCTTTGACACAGACTATCTTGTTTCAATCTCCTTGAATATACAACTGTAGGGAGTGATATTTTGTTAGACTATAGCAAGGCAGGGAAAAGAAATCTCCCTTCCTCCTGCTATCTTAGTGTTGCTGTACAGCCCCTCCCCACCAGCTGTTATTGCTAGATTTTTAAAATGCATAAACTGTATTCATGCATGAAGATAACATCTAGTTTGCATCTGTTTTCGTTGGTGATGGTGGTGTTATATTGTTAGCATGTTCCATCATACTGTCTTCCACAGTCATTGGCCTATTTCTAGTCTTCGGTTTTCTCCAAGGAAGAAGATATTCCTTCAGTCCTTTCTCCATGGCAGGATTCCCCATAGTAGTAGCAGTAGCATCACTGATAACAAAAAGCTGCATAGGAAGTGTCCCCTGGTGATCTCATCTCTTGGGATTGAATGGAAGTTCGGAAGGCTGCAAGCAAAATGATTGTTCAATGAAATAAAAAGCACACACGCACACACTTCATGTCATCTTATCACTAAATATGAACAACAGCACCATAGCACAATCATAAGAATTTCAACAGGACTCTCATCTACCTTGAAACAACTACATATGTACAGCATATGTGTATCACAGTATTCCCTTTTGCTACAAATAGCACTATATAAAATGCAGAAAAGGCATAAGAAATAATAAAGTAAAAGCATAAAAAGATTGAAATATAGCTACATCTAGTTTACACCAACATAATTTACTAGATACCTACAGTATGTATCCCCATACTTTTTATAATTGAAAATTATCCTTGTTTTCACTATGTCTATACACTGCTGAATATAATTACTTTTGTTCAGTTTTTGTTTGTTGTTGTCATTTCTCCTTTTTTTCAGTATTTCATCCACTCTCTCAATCCATTCAGTATTTAGGGGTCTTTTGATGTTCTCTGACTTGGTTGTTTTCTTGCAGACATTCATTATTCAAACTTGGTAACATCATCATGACTAATGATATTACCCAGTTTGGGTAACTAAACATCTACAAAAAAACAACCAAGCTCAAAGAGGACCAAGCATTTTTCATTTCAACCCTGAGCTACAAATATTTTCCTCTTATCAGTACCATTCAGTCTTCTTTTATATATTGGTTTTGTAATTTGATCCTCATTTATTTTGTTGATGTCTGGATGTTCTCATATATTCTGTTACTGTTTCAGTGTGTTTTTGTACCTGTCACTCACTTTTTTATTCAGCCCACATATATTTAGCACTCATTTCTACTTGATCCATCTCTTGTTTTACCATGCACTTCTTAAGTAATCAAGTTCCACTGTTTTCAACTTATTTTTATGTTTCTCTTGGGATACTCAGTTCTATCTATAACAAAGTAGACGGAAGCATGCCTTTATATAGAGTTTTTCTGACTTGTTTAAGAAATATTTTTTCAAACAAAGCACATACTGCCTGCCACCATTCTATCAGCATTTCCCTTTTTTCCATCTGTTTTTTAACCTTTAGTAAAGATTCTAATAGACTTCATAAATTCATCTAGTTGCTTTAGGTTTTTACCCTACATATATAACTTGTAATTGTTCATTACACTTTCCCCATTGACTACTCCTATTTTGGCATATGATAGTTTAATTTGCTGTCATTAATTAGGGTTTTCAGCCAACAGCAACATAAGCATTTCTTGTATCTGTATTCACAATTCTTTATCCCTTCCTTAAGAGCCCAGAGAAAATTGTTTATATTCACAAAACCAGCATTTTTCTTCTTCCTGGCTCATCATCTGTGGCAAAAGGCTCTCCCTCTCGCCCTCTCTCTGTCTCTCTGTCTCTCTCTCTGTCTCTCTCTCTCTCTCTCTCTTTCTCTCTCTCTCTCTTTCTTTCTCTTTCCTTCTTGCTAGATTCCTTTTAGTTGAGCTTTGTATCAGCAAGCCACATATGGCTTCTTTTTCACAGCCCATGAATGTTTCCACCAGGTCTACAGTCAAAAGTGCTCTGAGAGAAAAAGGGAGAGTTGAGGACAACCAAACTCAGAATAGAACTAAATAAATTAGAGACGGCAAGAAAAGCCAAAATGGAACAAGTTTATAAATTAACACAGATAAATTACCATCAATTAATTTAGGTACTCTTTCTTCATTTTTCTTCATTTCTTCTGTTGAGGAAGAACTAGGTGTTATTTTCTCTTTTTGATAACCTTGGGTGTTCCCTATTCTCAGGCTGTGATTTTTTTTTAAGGGCTTCTAAATGAAATGGCTTCCTACATACTGTTACTAATTTTATATACACAGCTCTTAACTATCTTTTCCTCCAAGTTTTCTTTCAATGGAAATTTTTGGCATCCTGGATATGCTGTATGATTATATGAAGACATGAAATATGTACTTCCTTACTCATCCTTAATAGTCTGTTATGCCAGCAATCCTCCTCCGTATGGCTAAGAACATTACATACTCAAGTTATCCATCACATTTAATGCAGTTAAGTTTTGAAAACAGACTGTACAACCCATAGGAATATTTTGAATAATGCCCAACCTACTTGTAAAACTTTCAGGCTTGCTCTGCATCATAGCAGCCATTGATAGCATTTCTTCTACACTTCAAGGTTTGTGATCATGTGACTGTCTAAAATTTCTTAAGTCAGAAATGATACTTCTGATTTACAGGTAAGGCAAAGCTTTATTATATTTTTTCTTTTCAGGCTTTGTTCTTTTGGAGGTCTTGCAAATAGGATTGATTTTTTTCTGGTCTGCAGGCAAGATAAGAGGAGAGACTTTTAATCATTTGAGATAGGTGCCAGTTATATTTTGGTTCAAGGTGTAAACAGTTTCTTTTCTTTTTTTTTATTTATTTGAAAAGTTTTACAAATACATTTTCTCCCCAATTTCCCCCCAAAACCCCCCAAACCCTCCCTGACCCTCCCCTTTTCCCCCAGGACTTCCACAAAATAAAATCCTAATCAAAAATACATTTTATGAAACTTAAACCCCTCCACCCCCTATATACCATTTATACCTTCTTAAAACTCAGTTAATCTATCCCTACATAATACATTCATTCAGCTAAAAGCTATCTGATATTTCCTAGTTTGATATTTATTCTGCACATATCTATCCACTTTTTCCACTCCCATACATAAGTCTCTTGAGTTCGGTCTTTTAAATATGCTGAAATCTTCGGCATCTCTGCAAAACTGGCCATCTTCAAAGTCCATTCTTCAATAGTGGGCAAAGCATCATTTTTCCAATATTGACCTATCAATAATCTCGCTGCTGTCACCATATACAGTATCAGCTTTGTTTCACCCAATGTAAAACCCTTAACTATACCCAATAAAAACAGTTGTGGAGAAAACTGAAATTTTTTCTTCAAAACATTTTGCATAACCCACCAGATTTTTATCCAAAAAGCCTTCACTTTCTTACAAGTCCACCACATATGATAATATGTGGCATCTAAGCAATCACATCTCCAGCATTTTGGTTGAACATTAGGATACATACACGATAATTTCTTAGGATCTAAATGCCACCTATAAAACATTTTATAAAAATTTTCCCTCAAATTCTGCGACTGTATAAATTTAACATTCTGGACCCATATTTTTTCCCATGTTTCCAACATCACTGGTTCTGCAAAATTTTGTGCCCACTTTATCATACAATCTTTAACCAGTTCAGTTTCCGAATCTCTTTCTAACAAAACATTATAAACCCTCTTAATATGCATTGGACCTTTCTCTTTTATATGTCTAACCAATTCTTCTTCATACATCATTATACCAGTTTTTTGATCTTCTTTCCATCTCAGTTGAAGTTGATTATACTGTAGCCAAGTTAAATTAATCCCTTCTTCCAACAGTGTTTCTAATGTCTTTAGTTGCCATCTGCCCCCATCCATAAAAAGAACTTCTTTATATAAAGACCCCCCGAGTGACATTATATTTGTATTCCACATGGTATGACCAAGATCAAGTCATAACAGTATTTTGTAATCCCATTTGAATCGGTGCTTCTTCCAAACTCTCATCAAAGAGTTCCTAAGTATGTGGCTTTTGAATACTTTACTCACTTTGTTCTCATAGAATAGATATGCATGCCAACCAAATTCAAGATCATGACTTTCTATATTCAATATTCCAGTCTTTATCCTTCCAAGCCAGTCACTTGCTTGCGTCAAAGCTGCTGCTTCATAATACAATTGTAGGTTTGGGAGTTTAAGGCCTCCCCTTTCTGGGACATCTTGCATAATTTTCAGTTTAACTCTCAGCTTTTTCTCATTCCAGACAAACTTATTCAGTCCTTTTTGCCATTCTCTCAATTGCTTATCACTTTTGAGCACCGGAATCATTTGAAACAAAAAGAGAAATCTAGGCAAAACGTTCATCTTAACTGCTGCTATTCTTCCAAGCAACGACAACTGCAGTTTTTTCCAAGTCTCCATCTCCTTTTGTATCTCTCGCCACAACACCTCATAATTATTTTGAAATAATTTTATATTTGAGTCTGCAACTTGAACTCCTAAATATTTAACTTTTGATACAATTTCAAAGCCTGCCTTGCTTTCAAGTTCCTGCTTACGATCTTGTGTCATGTTTTTAACAATCATCTTAGTCTTTTTCTGGTTCAGTCTAAATCCTGATATCATACCATATTCTTTTATAATGTCTTTCATCTGAATTATTGATTCCATCGGCTGTGTTAGAGTAACAAATGCCCTGGTCCTATAATCCTCATGCCTAATAGCTATGCCATATAATGAGTTTGAGTCTCGTATTGTATTCAACAAGACTTCTAATGTTAGAATAAATAACAGTGGGGATAGCGGACATCCTTGTCTTGTTCCTTTTTCAATACTAAAATTTGTAGTCAAACTTCCATTAATAATGATTTGTGCCGTTTGTTGTTGATAAATTGCTGAAACCGCCTGTATAAACTGATCCCCAAAGTCCATTTTTCTCAAAGTCTTTAGCAGAAAATTCCAATCCACTCTATCAAAGGCCTTCTCCACATCCAGAAACACCAGCACTGCAGATATCTGTTTATTCTTCTCAAGATAGTCCAATAAGTTTATTATTTGCCTCACATTATCCTTCATATATCTGCCTTCTATAAATCCTGCTTGGTCATGATGAATCACCTCTTGAATAACTGGCATTAATCTGTTGGCTAATACTTTTGCAAAAATTTTGTAATCATTATTCAGAAGAGATATTGGTCTATAATTCTCAGGTTTTTTAGGACCTGCTTGCTCTTTCGGTATCAATGAAATATAAGCTGCTTTTCATGAAGGAGGTATTTTACCCCCTTGTTGTATACTACAAAATAAATCTTTAAGATGTTCAATCATTTCTGCTTGTAAAGTTTTATAATACACCGCTGTTAAACCATCCGTCCCTGGTGCTTTAGCTGTTTTCAATTGCTTAATTGCAGCAATAATCTCCTCAGCTATAATTGGTTGATTCATTCTTTCCTTTTGATCTCTAGAAATTTTCATACCTCTTTTTTCTTCTAAATATTTATCTATAAGTCCAGTCTTTATATCATCTTTAGCATATAATTTAGTATAGTAATCTAAGAAAGCTTCTTTGATTAATTTTTGTTGAAAAATTTCCTTCCCTCCAATCTCAATACTACCAATGACCCGTGTGCTCTGACGCTTCCTCAATGTGTAAGCCAGCCATCTGCCCGGTTTATTAGCGTTGCAAAACGTATTATGTCTCGCAAATTGTAAGTTAATTACTGTTTGTTCCGCCATAAGCATATGAAATTGATCTTTCAAAAGTTTTATGGCTCCTCGTATTCTTTCATCTGTTGGATTCTTTATAAGTAACTGTTCTTTCTTCTTTATCTCTGCTTCCATTTTCAATCTTTTCTTTTGTCGATTTAACCTATGTTTAGAGTTCATATAAATGAGTACCCCCTCATATATGCCTTACTCGCATCCCACACAATTTCAATAGGGGTACCCTTATTCAAGTTCATTTCAAAAAATTCTTTCATTTGCTTTTTAAGTTCATTTACATTTTTTTCATACCTAAACAAGTTTTCATTTACTCTCCATGATCTTCTCTCAGTCTTTCCCATTTCAATTTCTATCCATACCGGGGCTATGGTCGGTTAGAGTCCTTGGAAAAATCTTTGTGTTTTTTTTTTTTTTTTTTTGCTTTTACAAGTAAGTCAGATGATAATAAAATAAAATCAATCCTAGAAAAGGATCTGTGCCTGTCTGAGAAGAAGGTAAAATCCAACTCTTTTGGGTTATGTATTCTCCAAATATCTTTTAATTCCAAATCTTCTTTCATATCAAAAAAAATCTGTGGCAGTCTAATCTTTGACTTTGCCATACTCTTTTTATCTATTTTGGGGTCAATTACTCCATTCCAATCTCCCATAATTAAAATAGATCTGTAATCCCATTGCAATATTTTAGAGTACAATATTTTATAAAAATTTTCTTGTTGTTGATTAGGAGCATAGATTCCAATCACCAAAATTGGACCATTTTCTGTATAAAGTTCAATTGCTATAAACCTCCCAAAGTCATCTACTTCTATAATTTTAGCTGATAATCTTTTATTTATATAAATCACTACTCCATTCTTTTTTTCCGAGCTAGAAGCTATGAAATATGCTCCTAATCTAGAATTTATTAAATATTTTTGATCTTGTATTCGAATATGAGTTTCTTGTAGGCAAATAATGTCATTGTTAAACTGTCTCAGATAGTTAAATAATCTCTTCCTCTTCTGTGGTGAGTTTAATCCATTCACGTTCCAAGATAAAAACTTAATTGTCATCTGGAGCCTCTTGAAGCGATAAGAACATTTGCTGAAGACTTTCTTCCAAGTTGGTAGTCTTCGGCTTAGCTCCCCCCATGGCTTCACGTGCTTGTAAACCCTTAGCTCCCTTCTTGTCTTGTTGTGGCTTGGACCTCTCCTGTTGTTGTTTTTCTTTAAATTGCTTATAAACTGCTCGAGTTATACGTTGATCTTTAGCTTCAGACATCCGGGCCAGGTCCAAAGCCACTTCTCTTGTATTTGTAGGTAACCCTGTTGCGGTTTCCAGAGGGAAATCTAACAGGGGCTCATCCAGAAATCCCCCTGTAGCTCCCTGCATTTCCATTGCCTCCCACTCCAACTGTTTACACTGCTCTTCAGTCTCTTGTTTAAACTGCTCCTCCTTATCATTGTCCTTTATCTCCAGCACTGAAGATGTACGTGGGGATGTTGTGCCTGTTTTAAAAACTGTAGAATAAAATTCTTCCGCTTTTTCAACTGTATTCAATCTATATCGTTCTCCTTCAAACCTCAATATTATGCCAGTTGGAGCATCCCATCTGAATGGGATTTGCTGTTTCTTTAGTTCAGACACTAAAAATCCAAAATCCTTTCTATCTTTTAACATCTTAGGTGGCAACTCTTTATAAACTCCAATTTCTCTTCCATCCACTTGCATGGTAGAAACAAAGGACCTTTGCAAAATATCATTTCTTATTCTTCTGTCTGTAAAATATATCACCACATCTCTAGGCAATTGTCTTTGTTTAGCCACCCAAGAATTCACTCTGTAAGCTTTATCCATCTTACAAAAAATCTCTTCAGGGCTGATTTTTAACATCACAGCTAAAGCATCAGCACAGATCCTTCTCAGGTCTTCTCTAGTATTCTCTCTTATACCTCTAAGTCTTATAGCAAATTCCATAGATCTGAATTGCATCATTGTCACCTCATTTTCAATCCTTTGCATTTTATTATCAACATTAAAGATTTTATGATCAGCCTCCTTCATTTTAGCATCCACTTCAGATTTATATTCCTCCACCTTTTTATCAGTTTGCACAACTGCAGCTGAGAGACCAGTCACCACAGTCATTAACTTTTTAGTCACCTTGTCATATTTTTCTTGAACCACCTCTTTGATTTCTTTGATCTCCTGCTTAATTTCCTGTTGAGATTTTTTAAACTTCTCATCTATATTTTCTTCTTGCCTCATCAAAGTCTGAGCAATAAACTCTTTCAAGCTTTCAAGATCAATCTCCTTTCTCTGACTCTGCTGGCTAGAAGGCTGTTGTTGCGGCTTATGCGTGGGGGATCCCCCCCCCTGCTGCCTTCGTATCTTGCTTAGGCTGCTTAGAAGCCATTCTGCCACGTAGTCTAACTTTTTCAAGAAAGGAGGTCTTTTTTCCCTTTCTTCCTCCACAGAATCCTCTAAAAAATTCCCCCAGGTTTAGTCAGATTAGAGATAAAATTGAGTCAGAATCAGGCTTACTTTAAAAGAATTTCCCTTTTCTCTTCATTTGTTACAAGCAGTGATACTTTGTAGCATGTTAAAATAACTATGCAAATCCACTTTCTCTTTCAGTTTTCCCTAGCGCTGAAGCCAGGAGCCATTTTCAAAGAGCTTTCAATCTCCCACTTAAGTTTAATCGCAGGGCTAGCTCAGCACAGCAGAAATACTTGCGGTTTTGAGGTTCAAGTCCCAATTTCACCCTGCTCGATTAGGAGATTCTCTTTATTTTCGCTTGTAAGGATGGTCACGCCGTCTTGTTCTACTAAGTAGAATCGTCCCTGAAGTCCGGAGCTTCGGCGAGCTGGAGAGGGAGCCTCGCCTGTATCCTCCCCCAGAAGCAAAAAAAGCAATCTGGGGGCTTCTCAGGGGCCCAACCTAATCTCGCCGGCTCGCCTCGCAATTCCTTTCGGATTTGGAGTTTTCCAAGCCGCTTCTTCTTTCTCGAAGCGGCTCTTTACAGACGACGGGGCTGGCGGTCTAAAAAAAGACCGTCTGGCGACGACGAAGACCAAACCGGAAGTTCTAGGTGTAAACAGTTTCTGAATTGGTTAACTCTCCAGAACTGATCTACATGTCTAACAAAACTATGCAGCTAAACTCTTCTTCAGATTAAAAAGAAGTAAACAAATGCCCTTTGTGAAAAGAGAAATAAACCAGAAAGTTTAAAGTGGAACAATCCTCCAGCTGATCTCTTGAGCTGATTACAAATACAATCTTTTCAACAAAGATTCAATGACTATTTCTTGGATTTTACAGCTCTATCCAGGCATATTTCATTACAAGGAGTCAAGCAGGGCCTACCTAAAAAAACAATGCATTTAAAAGCCTGGTGGAAATAGTTATAATTTATGTTTATTGAAAATTAAATTTTGAACTATCTCTGTTTTATTAATTGAAGCACATACAGAGAAAGAGAGAAAGAAACTAGGCCCATAAATAGAATCAAACAGACTGGTTGCTGACTGGTGGCAGATGGCTTCCAAGTGTCTTCTTAACTCCCACTTCTGAGCAGCAGGTCAAGGGACACAAATGCTACTTTGTCTGTTGTCATATCACAACATGGGGACACAGGACATACTAGCAGTTCAAAGTTGAGGAAAACTTCCTAGTAGTTCACTTAACCATATTCTTGCATCGTTTCCATCTATTCTTCATTCTGTGCATTTACTCCTATCTTATGTTCATCAGTGGGAAATGTGGTCATAATGCTAAAATATTCAAAAGTCTGAGAAAATTTCTGTTTGTAAAAGCATTGGCCTGGAAATGAAAAGCCTTGCACTCCTTTAGCTTCTCCTTTGATATGTGAGGTGAAGGATGAGGACTTCTGCTATAATGTGCAGGATGACTTTAGCGTATTCTATTTCTTGCAGGTATTAATTTATTTAACTGAAAAGGAATATTTTCAGCCAATTTGCCTCTTTGGTATAATCCAACATTATGGTCCTTCTGGGATTGGAATAGAAACTTCAGATAGTAAATTGGGATTAAATTTTGCATTCTTACCATGACTGTAACAGCAGAGAATTCTCTGTAAAATTGTACATAAAAACTGAGAACATTTATAATGCCTGCTCCAAAGGAACTAGGATTATACTTGTAAATAGTGATAGAGGCCTAGAATGGAAGGCAAACACAAATAGGGTTTTAAAAAGATAATGGTTATAATGAAATGGGGGGGGGTTATAAAATCAGTGTTGGTGGAAGGCAAAGGGAATAAACCTACTCAAGAATATATGTTGTTTTGGAGGGGATAAGGGCACAATTGGAATATATTGTATATCTTTTACAATATATATATAAATTGTTATAGATGAAGAAATATAAGGGGGGGGAAATGATCTCCGGGGGGTGGGGGAGCACTGTAATATTCGGGGTTTTTTCCTTTTTATTTTTTTGTATTTAGATGTATAAGTACTATGTTTGTATTATTTGTATTTTAAAAAATAAAAAAAGTAAAAGAGATAATGGGAAATGAGCAGGTAGTTTTCAGGATGCTGAAAATAAAATATTAAAAGGAGGGTGGGAAACAGGCAGCTGAACAGATACAAGAAAAAGCAACAGAATGGAAAAAAACAATTACAGCTCTCTTATTAGTGAAAATAATTAACCACCACAATGGAGGTAGGCTCAAGGCAATAGTTGGAAAATGATTCCTTCTGCCTTCCTGTGGTCAGTTTGTAAATGCCTTGGTTTGGGTTTGGGTCTGAGTTTGAGTGATTTGCATTTTTTTAATGTTGAATGCCTCAAAAGCCTAAGCACAGCTGTGCTTGATTAGTACTTAAATGGGAGACAATCTGGAATTTCCAGGGTTGTACGTTTCAGTAAAAAAGTTTTAAAAATATATTCTCAAAACCACTTCATATTACATAGATGTGTCCATGAAATCACCAAAAATTAAGCATGAGTCAAGGAAAATATAACCTTCCAATTGAATCAAATCTTAACATATTTTATTTTTGTTTATCCCCTTTATTATTTCTATAAATTACTCAAAGTGATGAACTTATCTAATATCACTTCCTCACATGCTTTTTCTCCACAACAACCCTGTGAGGTGAGTGGGGCTGAGAGAGAGAACTGGTCCAAAATTACCCAGCCAACTGTTATTGTTATGCCTAAAATAGCACTAGAACACACTCGCTTTCTCCCTCCCCCCCTCTCTCTCACACACATATGTGTATATGTATCCACATGTACATATATACTGTACTGTTTCACATGCATATGGAAATGCTCATGGACCAATGGCATCTATACAAAGTAGAATGGCCTGAAGTGACTGAAATGGCCTAGAGTGGCTGAAATATTAGGCTGCAGAATCAAACCTTATTTTCTCACACAACAATTCCTTAAAGTTGATTATGTAAGCAAGCACTTCATTAGCAAATTATTTTTGACAGCTTTGATCATCAGCCATTTGCTAATGCTATGTTGAGTACTTTTATCTATCTATGAATAAGTTTGTTGCCTGGCTGATTTTAATACTTGCAAATTTCATCCCCTAGTAAAATATGCAAATTTATTTTCAATTAATTGGAATATTGTGAAGGAATAGTTTCTTAGGTTTTCATCTCTAGTAAAGGTGGCCCTAGAGCTCTAAACTGAATGACAGCTCTGCTTTAGAAGGGAGGGAGGGAGGGAGGGAGGAAGGAAGGAAGGAAGGAAGGAAGGAAGGAAGGAAGGAAGGAAGGAAGGAAGGAAGGAAGGAAGGATTCTTAACTCTTTAAAAAAGGGAGAGAGGCAGTAATTTGAATGCCTTCGATTATTTGACTTCTGCCTGTATTCAATGTATCCATTCTTTAAGACTGACTGACTGACTGAATTCTTGTTCTTGTGCCTTACCTGTCATCGGACTTTGGCGATCATGTACACACATGCAATTCAGCTCTAGAATTTAATGGATCTTCAAACACCTTTTCTAGGTAACTCACCAGGTAATTGCAAATCCTTACAAAGCCATCATGGTGAGGGGCATATTCAAATGTTGTTTGCTGTGCCTAATTGCCTCTCTTCAAGGGGGCTGGCAAGAGGTTCTGTAAATTGTACTCCCTGCTGTGTTAAGCAGCTTTTCCATCTCTGTGGAAATATGCTGCTTCTGTTAATAAACTCTCTAGTATGTACTGTGCTTTTGTTGAACCTTAGTGCGTGGAGAACTCAACTACTCAGATGCTCACAGTCAAGAGACGTGAAAGGTGACAGCAGTACAGTCAGAGCAAATTACTTTTCAGTTAGATCAAATCTGTGAAAAGAGTTTTCATTATTTAGTTCTTGCAATTCAGTAGTTAGGACTAGTTGAAATTTACACAAAGGTTTTCCACGATATTTCTGCAATATTTTTCCTCCCAGTTAATGAATTGTCTGAAATTCTGTATTGTTATCTTCCTCTCTCTTCCTGTCATCAATTAGGGGGGGAAATGTCATCTTCATTTCCCCCCCTAATTGATATTGATATCTGACTACAATTTTCTATACCCTTTGTTCCTGGTCCCTTGTTGTAACTTCAGTCTAGTTTATCATTCCTTGTGTCTGGGTATTGGCTCAAAACAACATTGAAGCAAGGCCTAACTAATTGCCCTTCACCCCAGTCTCAAAAGGACTTCCCCTAATTATTTCATTTAAATATTAAAAGCATGTGAAAGGTAGCAACCCTGGAATAAATGCCCCCAGTACCATTTTCAGAATTGATCACTCAAATAGGAATGCAAGCACTGCCCCCGTCACCATGGTCCTAGCTTCCACTACAGCAGGATATCATAGCTGACAGAAAAAGCAAAAAACATCAAGGTGTTTAAGAAAACTATATCAAACTACCCTTGACCTACACAATAGAAAAACCATTAGAAACCTGGATGAGAAGAATCTTAGTGATTTTTACTGCAAAAATATTGACAAGAAGGATCTAAGTGAGGAAGCATGAAACAATTTTTAATGGTGCATCAAATAGGGCAACTATGATGTGTGTAAAATGGCAGTTGGCTAGGAAGAGATAAGAGCTAAATGTAGAGAAAATTTATCTCCCCGATTCTTTCTAAGCTTCCCCCTGTTCCTGAATCTTTGGTCAAAAGCAATCAAGGACTGGCTATGGGACTGAGCTCGAGCAATTGTGATGCAGGCTCAGGTTGCACAGTTTTCAGGGGACTTAGATAGAGGCATTACATGCTATATGGATTGCAAAGTGTTAGCTGCATCCTTAAGCAGGATGTATTTTTCTAGCACAGATAAAGCCAAGGCGCCTAGACTGATAGGCTGTTCAGTGCAAGACAGATTGCAGCTGCTTCACTTGCTTTGATTACACCAGCTCTGCAATTTGCATACAGAAAAGTCAATAAGTCTCCTTCAACTTCTCCTGTGACTTGTTTTCCTCTGCAATAAATAACTAATCAGCATCCAGGTCAGTGTGCAACTGAAGCTGAATTCTTAAAGGATCCAAGAAACTTTTCAGTGCTTTCTCCTTGAAGTTCAATGATTTTTAAAATAGAATTCCAAGCTTGTGAAGAAAGGAATGAATTGGAATCTGGGGGAAGAAAGAAAATGTGTTACAAGTGCTCTTGTATAGTTAGTAAGATTTCTTTGAAATGTACTAAATGGCTAAATTTTTATTGAATTTATATAGAGTTTTCAGGACTCTCCATTGTCTAGCTAGAGGGAAACGAAACATGGCTACCCACTGACAAGAATGAGAACATTGAGAATTTTAATGTTATAGATATCCTTAGTAACTACCAGTTACTGTAGTAAAACAAGGGTGGGATTGTGCCTTGCCCAACCCACTGGACCCAGAAGACTCTGCCACTTCAGTGTATCTTTTGAGTTTTAATGGAGAAAGGTGTACATTTCCAAAGGGAGAACTGGGCTGTAGCCTCCTAACCTTTTGATTTGTTAAGATTATATATCTCCCGATGCATATTTGAATATCATATGTTTTTGAAGTAAAGATTACATCAAAGAGTGGGGATTTGTTCTGCGGCATGCTAGCTTCTCTATTCTGTTTCTTTAACAAATGTTTGCTTTCTAAGCAAAACCATGTAAAATGAGCGGGATGGGCAACAACAAAAGGACTCTGTAAATGAATTTGCACCCAAAGGACCAATATTGAAAATTTGGTGGAAATTGTCCATGTGTTCAGCATTTTTCCTTCAGTGAGGTAGTATAATATAGAGCTATATATAATATAATATAGAGCTACTATAATAACCCTCTTTTCCTTTTCTTTCATGATATTCTTTATATGCACGGTGAAAAAGTGTAGGAGTCAAAACAGAGAAGATTTTAGTGATGATATAAGATTTCTCCCTTTAAAAAGAGTGGGAAAAGCAGTGCAGGTAGAAAGGATCCTTCTTATATGTCCTTTATCAACTTTAAACTTGCCCTCCATAAAGCAAATGCAAGCATCTCTCAGAAAGTCCTTTTGTCTAGATCTGTGGAGAGCATTCAGCAAAGTGTCCCTTTCCATTAGCCAGCTACTCATAGTCATAGGAAGCACAGAGGAGATTTATCCACCATTGACCAAGCTATTCATTACCTCTTTGGCTGCCATATTCCACATGCACCAATGGAATGCTCTTACTCTACGATGCTGGCATTGGCAACTTCCCCACACCAATTCACCAACTGCTACTCATCAACACTCTAGCTAGCCAGAAGGATGCAGAGAATGGATAAGCAGTTGCCTGAAGTTGGCAGATGCTACTATTGGGTCTGAATATAGCTACCTATATGTTTAATTCTGGCTAACAGCAGTTTGCAGAAAGGGAAGGGGTAAGGCCGGCATTAGGTGAACCAGCCTTCTTCAAAGGACCAGGTTTATATTCTTCAATGTAATTTTGTTCGATTTCTAATTATGTGTCTGAGTTTTGGTTTGGGTTTTTTGAGAAAAGTTATGGTTCTCATGCCTAATTTGATACTTTTGGTGTAGTTGTCACAAATCCATTACTCCCTGCCATTTTTGACAGTGTTCAATTCTTATCTAACATTGTAATGTTTTCTTGATTTACTATGATACAAGAACTAGAGATTTCTTCTGACATGAAAATTAGGTTTTCAGCTCCCCTTATCAACCATTTTCCTAAAATGAATTTTAACAGCAGCATTTATTTATTTATAATAGCTGTCGTTCAAACATCAGTTGCTTACAGGGAGAGGAAGCATAATTTCTCTTCTGTGCTATGGCATTGGCCATAAAGAACAAAGTCATACCTCAAGCAGACCTCTACAAAAACAAAACAAAATCTTCATTCTACTGCATGCCTCGAAGGCATTTCTGCTGTGCGAGAAAAATTTTGACACACTCATTTCTCAAAACTGATTTCAAAGGTTGGGGATCCTCTTGAGTATATTGGTGAAGGGTACAAAGCTCTTCACGTAAGGGTATGAACTGACAACTCCCTGGTATAAAAGCTTTTGCTTATGTTGCAGGATCATTGGCTCCAAGTCATACCTAGAAAAAAAAACCGAATCTCTGAATTGTCCAGGGAAACTACAGTAATGCAATCAATCACGGACAGCCCTTTAGGTCACAGTTTCTATGTCTTGTAATTATGCTACTCACTGTCTAAAAAGGTTTATTACAGCTCTCCCACTTCTCTTTAGTGTGAACTACAGTACAAAATGCAACATTGCAACAATGGGCATTTTAAAATGAGAAAAATCCAGCAAAGATTCAAAAGCTTCAGAGCTCAGTGGAAAAGAGGAAGAGACAAACACTCCATTCTGAATATGACACTAAATTTCATGGTTAATTTTTTCATTCATCCATGTCTTTCTACTCAGCTCCCTTTTGCACTAAATTATATCTTTCACTCTATGCTTATGCTATGAGAAAAAGAGTGCTGGGAACACAAAGAGAGAATGCATAACATTTGCTGGAAGAGGGTTGTTACCTAAGCTTATCTTGTTTATTTGCACTTCTCCTTCGAAATAAATATGTTGGAAATATTCATAACCTTGATAATGGACTTTCCCATAGCACTCAGGAAAGATATGCAAACTGAAGATAATATATGCCCCAGTGAGATTAAGAAACATTTGCTTGTGTCAGATTTATTTTGATATTTATCAGAATTCGTGAATGCTTTTTTGCCATTTTTGGGCAATATTTGTCTCTATCTTTACTAAAGATGAGCTATCCGTTGATAACTGTGCATAAGGATCAGTTACTTTTGGATAAAGCAAGGCTACAGGCAAAGATATAGATAGATGAGGCTACATCATGCTTCTGGGCTGAGTGTTTCTCTGCTATAATCCTTTTGGGTGGCTGAAAGTTTAAAACTTTGGTAAATCTGTTTTAGGCTTCTGCTACAATTTTCCTTGTTTTTCATTTCAAAATGGCAGGAAGCTACATTTGGCAGTGCAGTCAGAGCTGTATCATCCAATGTGACCTTCAGAATTCTCTGATTAATTTATGTCATTCACATAACATACATACTTATGAATAAATTCATCATAGATAAGCTAACCCTTAGATTTTTAACCAAAATACCATGAAAAGTGTGCCTTCTGTGGATAAGTTGATGTGCATTTTTCACAGTATTTTGGCTAAAAATTTGTCAGTTGGCTTATCTATTGATGGGTTTATCCATGAGCATATACAGGAAATATAAGTAATGTTAAAAAGTACTTTTATACTCATGGATAAGCCCATATGCAGATAAGCCAAACCCAACTTTTAGGACCCTTTTGGCACCT
Source organism: Pantherophis guttatus (assembly GCF_059756535.1). NCBI lineage: Eukaryota > Metazoa > Chordata > Lepidosauria > Squamata > Colubridae > Pantherophis > Pantherophis guttatus. The sequence goes on from NC_142069.1 coordinate 34,300,433, forward strand.
AAACTTCTTGCCTTATCCATGATTAGATATCCTATATACCACTCAAACATTCTTTTCTCTCTGTTCACACTGATACACAACAATTGAATTATTGACTCTCAGAATTACATTCATACCCTCACCCTGGCAATTTATCCTTGCCCCCCTAGCTCTTTCTCTTTGAGTCTCTCCTTTTGTATCTGGCCATATGCCAATAATTATGCACAGCCTTCTCCTACATGCCTAAATGTATTAGACTTGATGTCCACCCAGTCAGCATGACTGCAGTGCATGCTATTAAGGATTCTGGGGTTGAAATTCAACACACAAACAGGTAACAAGATTGGGTAACAAGGAATTTAATAATTCATATATTTGTGGCATTGTAATTGTGTGTTCCCTGACTTGTTTTCCTTCCAGATTTGTGACCTTCAACTCCCAGAGTTTCTAACCACTGTGGCCATTGCTGAGAATACCAGATGTTGGAGTCAAGATCTAGAGGCAGCCCAGATTTGGCAAGGATTTTATGAGAACCTAGGCAATTATATGTAGAAACCTCTTTGGCAGTACCATGGCAGCTCAGCCATGTGTGAGAGAGTTTTCCTGAGAATAAGGGAAAGAAGCAAAGCTGCTAGTTAGATCAACTTAGCATTGACAGTTAAGTCTCCTCTAGTTTAATCTTAAAATCACAAATCCTTTATATCCAAATTAGTTGTTTAACTACTAAATGTAGTGTTTCTGTACTGTGTGAGTTATGAATTCTGTTGGAGTCACTGAGTGAATCCCAAAGACTAGGATAAGAATAAATCAGAACTGTAGGACAAACCAAGAGACAGGGTGTTAAGGATATTGTTGTTGTGTTACCAACCAGCAGAGTGTAGAGCACAGAGAAACGTTGCTGAGAGCAATGAATAAGAGATGTGCAAACTGGTTTATCAAAAGTTTACTTTATAGTGAAAAAACAATCTCATAGTCTTTAAACAAATCCAAGTCTTTGCCAGTTAAATCAGTCCAGTGATACAAAATCTTCTTACCACACAAACAGTAGTTGGTTAGAATAACAAACTCACTCTGGTTCACAAACCACGATGGTAGCAGATCCATCCAACGATGATAGCACAATGGATAGCACTCCTCACACTATGGTAGCTTATCATCAACTGAATAGTTACAGTACCTTTCTTAAATACGCTCACAACTAATTACAGCATGACTCAGCATTATAATGATTCAGCAGTAATGCCTTAAAGTTACACAATACATATTCATATTAAAGTCACAGAACACATATATTGCCTGGACAACTTGTTAGGCTCAAACCATATCTTAACACAGGGTCAAGAAGCAAACTGAAAATCATAGTTGAACTATATATCAGGAGTGTAAAACCAGTTATATCAAGAAACCCTAGAGGCTGGTGTCATAAAATTAGAATTGTATAGATAGAAACAAATGTTTTAGTGGTGGTAATGTAGTTATTGAGCTACCACTCACATATCTAGTGAAGGGAATACGATTTCTAGATACTCTACTCTTTGTTTCTATTCCAGATGAACATCCTGACTTGTCTACAATATGTGTCATGCATGTTGACCAATAAATAGTATGAATCAGCTGAATACTATAACTAAATGTTCCTACTGCTTATGAACAATATGATTTGCACTCTTTTATAATGGAAATATCAAAGGACCAGCCCACAGTACCTCTGTCAGCTAAAATGGGCGGTGTTTTTGGCTGGCAGAGTGCTGCTAGAGGCCAGGGAGGCTGAAAACAGGCCACGCGGGGCCTCCATGCGGCTGGTTTTGGCCAGTTTTCGGCCTGCAGAGTGCTGCAGGAGGCCATGGAAGGTGAAAACGAGGCACATTTGGTTGGTAAAGTACTGCAGGAGGACGTTCAGGCCAAAAATGGAGCAGAGGGGCCCATGCGTGGCTCCCCCGCACCCCATTTTGGCCAGCAGGATGCTGCAGGAGGCATCTGTCCCATCTCCCCCACCCACGCTCCCCGCCATCCCCCCTCCCCCCTCCCCCTGCCGGCTTGCAGAGGAAAACTACAATGCTGATCCTGCCTTCAAAGAAATCCAGTTTGACACCCCTGACCTATAGCAACATATGAACAGACACAAACATACACTTTCCATTCTGGGATGCCTAGCTGTAGAATTTTTTAAAACAGTAACCATTACTGAATTTTCTTGTTGTAAGTATTCCACATAGTTAAATTTAAGATTAGTCAATCATATTTTTGGTACTGTGATCCCTCCCATTTTCTGAGCCCTATATTATATGGAGACAATTTGTTGGACTTTTGCAAAAGGCACAAGCATGTAAGACCCTTTAAAAAAATACTATAAAGAGCATGTGGAGCTTTAAAAAAAAAATCTGGAGAAAAAATATTTTTAAATGCTGTAACATCAACGGAGTAAATCTTCTCCAATCCCTCAGAAAAGAAGAAAGAAGAAATACATGCAGGAATACCAGCATTGCTGGCATAGCTCTCTACAGTCTTACTTGTTATTACAGGCAGCACCAAACCCTCTTTTACTGCCAAGGTTAAACTAAGAATATCATGGAACAATGGACATTGAAGTATATGCAGAAAGATATACTGACTATCCACAAGCAGATTGCATTAAAAAAAATGTCTATGAATAAACTACATTCCAGATCATTGCCAGGTTCCTTTTTCTGTTCAGATGAAATCAGAGATCAGCTAATAATCACATTTATAAACCTTTGCAAACATCAGCAGAGGGAAATGATGAGTCACTGCTGAGTGTCAGGACTTGATTAGGAATGGAAGAGAAACAACTGGAAATGTAGTTTGCAAAGCAAAGTAGGCATGTTTCTTGCACACTTCTGAGACATTACAAATGGCATTGAAAACATCTTCCTTTGGCTAGTGATGGTCAGGCAAATGGCTCTCTCAGATTGAGGGCCACAACAAAATGCTTTCTTTTATATAAAAGTCTTTTTACTGGTGTTCCAAATAACCAAAGCTTCCACTTCTATTTTTTTTTTTTTTTGCAAAAACAATTTTTTATTTTAAAACAAAAATAAACTTTCACTTCTATTTTTGTATACGTTTGACATTACAGCCATGGAATCTGTGTGACAAAGACCAGGGCTGGATAAGCTTCAGAAAGGAGAAAATAACTCTTTCATGTCTTCATTAGAGTCCTTGCTATGTATCAATAAGTGTCTAATGCTAGAATTCATGGCCTCTGTTAATATATCCCAATATTTCCAGCCCAAGAAACCACATGATGGACCTTGTCATTGCTTCAGAGTAATTCATGTGCAATATGAAGTTGAAAGATCTTGTTCTGAGTTCTTTGTCATCATCAAATCACTTTTTGGTCTAGATGAAATTTGTTGCTGTCCAGGATCTCACAGAAGGAGAGGACCAATTAGGATGATGCTCCCCAATGTCATTAGAGATCTGAATACATTCCATGAATGAAGGTGAATACATTCCATTAGGAATTTTCCCAGTGACTTCGCAAGCAGCTCTGCTAACTGCTTAATTGAATACAGAGTAACCAGATCATTTGACCAAATTACTCATTGACCATTCTCCCCTTGTGCTCCTTTTGTCACTGAGGAGCTTTAGGAAATAAAGGGACCGAAGTGATCACTCAGAGAACTATGTAGAGTCCAGTCTACCGCTGAAGAAGATTGTAATACAGGTTGTACCAGGAGGGATGATTCTAGGGAAGGTCGTCTTGTAATCTTTTTTTAGTTTTCTTTCAATTTTTTTTTAATATTATACCCATGATCGATACTGGACTGAATGTCCATTATTGATACAACATCCACTTTGAAGTGATATATCATTTAATACTTCTGGTAATTGTAATTATGAATTATTGCTTCCCAATAATTTATTGTAGTCTCTTTATTACTTCCCCAAAAGGTAGTGTAGGAGCTTTCATGTGCACGAAATGTTTCCCATATATCTGCCAGATGGAATAAATGAAAGCATTCTTCAGGATGAAGTGGGAGGGAGGTTCTCTGGCATAATTAGTCTGGATACAGGAACAAGAACCGCCCTCCTGTCCATAGAATAGAACAGATGGGAAGCACCATCTGCTTGAGTCTGGACTGTATGTTCCATGGGAAAAAGAAAAGACAACACAGGTTTTTTTTAAAAAAATTCTCTTTTAAGGTTTTGTTTTTTTTTTTACTTTCTTTTAGAAATATTTATTAAGTCCATTTCTCCCTATCCCTCTTCTTCCCATACAATTTGTTACAGGATTAATGACACTGTATTAGAATCATGTAACGTTCCTAGAAAGTAAATTTGCTATTATTACCTGAGTTGCCCCCAGCAACATCAGCTCGGTTTATCATCTGCCTACTATTACATAAAAGGCCAAGAGAGGTATGAATGGCACAGAAGTCTTAAAAGATGATAGTAGGGATTATTATATCTTCAACCAAAGAATTCTGGAAGTTTGCCAACTCTAAGCCCTAAGGAAACTGGCTATGGCTAGAACACAGAAACATAAACAAAATTTGAGCCTTGGCAGGATAAATAGCCATCAAGACATTGGAGAGTCCAATTCTTGCTCAGTTTACTTTTACAAGAGATGCTGTTCCTACAAGCATTAGTACTTAACTGCATCTATACTAAGGCTGGTAGGACCTGATGTTCAGAATCCCTATGCCTGCTTGATGCTAAGACTGATCCTAAATAGTTTTTGGCCATTTATAAAAACTCCGATTCTAGCTTTGCCCATGGACAGTAAAAATATGAATCTGAGTCCTCGGATAACAATAGAGTGATCTCAACTTGTGAAAATTCTCAGGCTCTGAAATTCTTTAAAGCATTCCTTGCGCTTTGGGGACATGGCAAGACAGCCAATGCTCTTGAAACATATGCTTAGAATACAATTATATTTGGGAATGAATGTAGCAGGGATACTGGAGTCGGGAATTAAATAATGCTAACGTTCTGTTGAGAACCTTCAACTTTTCATAACTGTATGGTCTTGAAAAAAACCAAAACAAAAATTCTAAGCTACTTTGGAAATGGCTCTCACTGCATATTGAAAGAATGCTGGGGGAGGCGGGACATGCAAGGGGCGGCGAGAGCTCAACGCTTCTGGTTTTTTTCCTCCAAATTAACAGCTTCATGTGTTTTGATAGATCCTCTCATATCTTGAACCATTATTCTTATGAAAAGGGAGCTATTCTCATTGGCTGTTGCAAAAAAAATGCACAACCAAGGTGATTGTGGAGAATAGATAAATTTTTTGGGATACACACTGCGTCCAGTTGCCAGTTCTCACAAATTAAAACAAAAACAAACCTAAATTCTAAATCACAAATAAAATAAAATAAAAAATTAAATTAAATTAAAAATTAAATTAAATTAAATTAAATTATTAAGATTAACCTGGCTCAAAAGCAGTAACTGTGAGAGGGACCTTGGAGTCCTAGTGGACAATCACTTAAACATGAATCAGCAGTGTGTGTCAGCAGCCAAAAAAGTTAATACAATCCTTGGTTGTATAAACAGAGGCATAAAATCAAAATCACATGAAGTATTAGTACCGCTTTATAAATAGCAATAGCACTTAGACTTATATACCGCTTCACAGTGCTTTACATCCCTCTCTAAGCGGTTTACAAAGTCGGCATATTGCCCCCAACAATCTGGGTCCTCATTTTACCAACCTCGGAAGGATGGAAGGCTGAGTCATATACTCATATACAACTGTACTCTTCTGCTTGGATTCCCCCCCTAATTAAGACTTAGAGGCATATTACATGTGATATTGCAGATAACATATCACCATTGTGGCTTGGACCAATTATATCAAAAGGGAATCCTATCCCATTTTAATGCCTTATTTCTGAACAGCAATTTCGATACTTTAAACATTACAGAGATGCAAACCATGTTCAGATGTATTTATTGCTGCTTTTATATCCACATGTTTAATTTGATAGGATGGTGTATGTGTCTTGTTAAGAAGCTACCTTCAGTTTCTTACTATTGTCAGTTACTTGGAAATCTTAGGGTCCCTTGGACACAAGGAGGAAGAGACAGCAAAATAAGCAGGAGCATCATAATAACAATTAGAATACTAGTTTTATTCACATATTCCCCTTCACATATTGCTCTATTGAGGACAGAACTGGCCCTAGTGATCTTTCCCTTCCCATGATAGTCTTGTTGCTGTCTTCTGCACATATGAGCATTTTCTGTATAGGAAGTATACACATGCCAGGTTTTATATGGTTAGGTATCTTTTATAACAGCAGCCAATTTTTCATTTAGGGATGCATTTTCCCCTTATTTTTCCATTGGGTTATTCTTCCCCTCCAGAAGGCATTAGGTTTTTCTTAATTTAAACAAAAATGCAGGCTAAATAGTTTTCTACCCAAACAATAATAAATTAAGAAAGCTTCTTTGCTTGGAATAATCTATTATTTTAAGGAAAGTTGTAGTGATTCATAGGTTTTGGTTGTTAATCAATATTTAATTATTAAACTAATAAGAGCATAATTCTTATTCCCTGTTGTTAGAAAATTTAAAGAATTAAATCAAATGGCAGATATGATTAGGAATTTTAAATACTTCTTAGAAAGCTCACCTCCTATAAATTTAGTCAAGGATGCAAATTTTTCATTCTGTTTTATTAAATATTATAGAATCTCGTATTTTAAAAATATAAAGAGCACTTTGACATAATTACATTGCTGTTATATGTAACATATACATTTAATATTTGTAAACGATTACAGTAGTGGTAAGCACACTTCATAATTTGAACCTTGTAAGTTGTGTTTGCTTACTGATCTCCTTTTTGAAAGAACTATACAAAATTGCAAGGAATTTGTATCCACCAAATAAAGCAGCCACTTGTTTTGTTTGTCTACTTCTTGTGCCAGGTTTTGAGATATATTCTTGCCATTAGAGTTCTGTTTTTCCTTTTCGTAAGTAAAACAAGTGCAATAGTTCGAACAGACACATTTTACTTCTAATTTTGGAGGGAAATCCACCTAGTTTCAACTATGGCACTGAATTTGGATCTAGGCAGGGCCGCCGAGAGGATTATTAAATGCTGGAACAAGACTAATATGTGCCCCCCCGTGCATGTGCAGCCCCCCCCACATCCCCCGCACATGCGTGCGTGATCCCCCCTCACGCTCCCCACCCCCTGCGCATGCATGGTAGAGACCCGAAGACCATTTCCACAAAAATTAACAATAACAGCAAAGTACTTTGTAGTTTTCCTGTCCTCCAACATGCATTGCGTTATTCAGCAATTGATTTGTCTTGGGAATTGGCACTGAGATAATGTACTCAAAGTTTCATTTTGGTTAGTTTCGCTTGTTGTGCATTTAATGCCAAATTGAAAAAGCGTTTGTCACCCCTTTTTATTAATCTCATCACGTTTCTGTCTTTCCTTGCGTTTTTGAGCTCCAGATTTTTAAGATGACATTTCATAACCATTCATAAATTGAATGAAATATAAAATATATTCATAAATGAAATGAAACTAAACTTGCAAACTTAAATAAATAAGTAATGAAATTAAAATTACATAAATTACATAACTCTTCACCGAGTTTCAGATTAATAAAGGTTATGTCAAACAAGGATGCAAGGCGGTTTTGCTATACACACAAAGTATAGAGTATGAAGTATATATCCAATATTGTTTTTCTTTTAAAAAAATTTGGTTTTGTAAAAATTTTCCCCTTCATGGGCCCCCTTTGAGCTCCATGGGCCCCAGAACAATGTATCGGCTGAACCCCCCCCCCTCCTTAGGCCTGGATCTAGGAGGGCACTCTAGGGAATGAAAAGGGAATCTGGGCAATGCATACATATACAGTAGCCTCTTGGCCATCAGTTCTGCTTTTACAGAAGGTGGAGTCCTGCTTCTTCTGTCCCAAGTAAGGTAAATTCAGAGAGGGCAACCTAAAACTGATCAGATTCCAGAGAGAATAGGAGCTGGTGATATAATCTAGAAGGGAGGCTGCTACACATGGTGTTTAATGAGGAGCTATGAGAGAACTATTTGTCTTGCAAACATTATACCAGAAAAAGAAAACCCTCTTACTGAAACTGGTTAGCCATCCATAAAGACTAGCTGGTATAGGAAAATATTGGGTAGAAAAAATTTTGTACAGTAGCTAGGCAACCCTCCCGCAGCTGTGGAAACTTCACAATAGGAAGTAAGGCCATATGTAGCAGTTCCTCAGAGGCAGTTGCTAAGGAGCTCTGAGAATTGCATAGCAAACTAACTAGTTCTGTGTTGCTATTTTTGTTAATAGAGTTCCCTCCCTCACTTTAATTGTTGATTTCAAGATTAGTTTGCTGCAATAAATGACAACTAATGTTTACTATTTTCTTTCTATAGAAGTGAAACATTAGAAATATGTTAATTTTAAAAAAGGTAATCATCTATCTACTTATTAGATATCTGACTCTCTTCTAGCATAAAGGAGCTATTGGCCCAAAGTCATCATGATTGAGAGAGAGCCTGAACCCCTGCCCTAGTTCAATATTGCAATAGCTACATTACAGTGTTCCATTTGATTTAGGGGGACCCAGTTCCAGTAATAATCTATGATCTCCTTCTCCTCCTCTTCCAGTGGTGGGTTGCCCCCGGTTCAGACCGGTTCTATAGAACCAGTAGTAAAATTGGCAGGAGGCTCCAACCACCGGCCCCGACGTCATCAAAATGCTGCCCCACTGAAAACCAGTAGTAAAGGTAAGTAGAACCCACCCTGTCCTCCTCCCTCCCTCCCTCTACATCTCAGATAGAAAGTCCATTATGATATATACAATTTTCATGTATTTGGGTTCCACTGAAAATCTACAATGGTTTTGTACCTCTTTTGTACTAGCAATTCTTGCTTTTGTAGCTACAAAGTGAAGTGGATGCATATATTATAAATTAAAGTTCAGAGACAATACATAAAAAACTAATTTGCTGTATTCAGTCAAAACAGGTTGGATTGGTAGAGGTTTATTCAGAAGAAATTTGAGTCCAGGTCATGCTATATCTTTATCAATTATTGCTTGAAAGGATTCACTAAGACTTCTGCTTCAGCTACAATAATTATTAACCTGCTAATCAATACTTGCACTATTTATTTATTTATTTTTATTTTTTATTTTATTTCGAATTTATATACCGCCCTTCTTCCTGGGAACTCAGGGTGGTGTACAGCCAGATAAAAACACATAATATAAACATTAAGAACAAATTAAAAGGAAATATCTCAATTTGGCCAAAAAATTTAAGAAACATACAAATTTAAAATCATTTAAAAGGCACTGTTAGGCCAGACCGGCTTGTTGGAAAAGGAAAGTTTTAAGGGAACGGCGGAAGGCACAGAGGTCTTGGATTCTCCTTATCTCTGGGGGCAGCTGATTCCAGAGGGTAGGTGCCCCCACAGAGAAGGCCCTACCCCTGGGGGTCACCAGCCTGCATTGCTTGGCTGATGGCACCCCGAGGAGGCCCTCTCTGTGGGAGCGCACGGGTCGATGGGAGGTCGTCGGTGGCAGAAGGCGGTCTCGGAGATAACTAGGTCCTATGCCATGGATCGCTTTAAAGGTGGTAACCAACACCTTGAAGCGCACCCGGAAGACCACTGGGAGCCAGTGCAGCTCGCGCAGGAGTGGTGTTATTAAAATTTCATCTCTGTCTCTCTCCCTTCCTCCTCCTCCTTTTTTTTTCAGACAAGTTTTATTGAAAAAAATTCTTTTTCACATACATATTTTATGAACAGAATGCTGACCAGGTCACATCTTATATATTTTATATATAATCAAAATTATCATTATATTTCTTCCTTTATCACAAATTTATAATTTTTCTCTATATCTTCTTATTTCAACTTCTGATGTATTATTTTCTTTCCATCATTTTTTTATCTTTTTCAATTTTATTTTTAAATAACATCACTTTGCGCCTTACTCACTAAAACTTCTACTTCAGCTACATTAATGATTAACCTGCTAATCAATACTTGCACTATTTATTAAAATGTCATCTCTGTCTCTCTCCCTTCCTCCTTCTATCTGCATCACGAAGAGCTGGACTGAATTTCTTTAAAGAGTGGGTTTTTGTTTTGTTTTTTACTTTTGGCATTACAGCCTTTCCTACTTTCATGTATGGAAGTTCCTTATAAACTGTTATTGCTGCTAGCAAAAATAAACCCAGAAAATAAAGCAAATGCTTCTTTAAAAAAATACAAATTTAATATATCAAGTGTTTTGTAGAAAATGTAGCCATTACCAGTTATGAGTAAACTAATTAAGATTGTATCTGAAATAAACGACTAGGGATCAGGCAACTGCTCTGACGAGACGACTTGGGAGTAAAAATACATTCTAGGTCAGTCTTCCTTAATATGGTGCTCTTCATATCTCTGTAATCTCCATTATTTTTACTCCCCAGACATTTAGCCCTAAATATTACCGGAATTTTAAGTTACATACTTTAAGGGGAAAAATCTTCAGGTTGAAGAGTAAAAGTAAAATACAGATAGTCCTCAGCTTACGACCACAATTGAGCCCAAAATTTCCATTGCTAAGCAAGGAAGTTGTTATGTGAGTTGTGCTCCATTTTGCAACCTTTTTGTGATGGTTGTTAAGCGAATCTTAACTACAGTTAAGCAATTGTGCAGTCACTCGGCAACTCTGGTTTTCTCCATTGACTTTGCTTGTCAGAAGCTTCCTAGGAAGGTTGCAAATGACAATCCTTAAGACCCTGGGATGCTACAACCAAATTAAATACATGCCTGTTGCCAAGAATCCAAAGTTTGACCAACTGATTATGGGGATGCTGCAATAGTCATAAATGTGAGAACTGATCATAAGTCACTTTTTTAAAGTGTCATTGTAATGTTGAACATTCATTAAACAAATAGTTGTAAGTTGAAGACTATCTGTATCCTATGTCCTGATTTTCCATTAGGATATGTATTTTGGAGACAAGACTCCCCTTCTGCCTGCTTCCTTACTTCTGCCCATTGTAGCAGGTTTTCAGATCTTGAACTGCATTCTCTCTTAATCAAATAATAAACTCCATTTAACAAGGAGTTATACCATAGCTGTACCATACAATAAACCCCCCATGCCTTGCATATTGGACTGTTAGAATACTTCCAGTTCTTGGCGATGAAAACTTTAAAAGTAAATTCCGTGTAACTGATTTTATTTTATATTGATATAATTTTGGAAATCTAAGTATCAATGTTTACTTATTTTTTCTTCTAGTAATAATTCATATCTATACATTATTTGTTTAATTTGAAATAGCTACCATATATTTACGCATAACTGCATAAATCCCCTCCCCCGACATTAAATTGTTTCTAATATTCAATATCAAATTATTTCCAAACTGGTGCAGAAAGTTTATGCGAATATGACTGAACCAAATTCAAAATTCAACCTTGATGGAACAAACAGTAAAAAGCAAAAAGCCAGAAAATAGGCTTTGGTTGTGTTTTGAAGTAAACGGAGTCATAGTGATTTTTGAGGTTCTTTGTAGTTCCCAGCAGGATGCATACGTCAGTTGCCAACTTTTTGAGGGAAAGTTACAAAACCCAGATTTAGTAGAACAAGGTGACACAAAATAATAAAATCTATTTGCATAGATTTTGATGAATATAGGAAAATTTCATACACTGAACTCCAATTTGAAATCTTTGTAACTTGTGGGATTTAAAAAAAATACCAATGTAGTGTAACAAAATGTTAAAGCTTTGAAACTGATATGAAGTCAATTGTTTCATGCTAGTTTGGGATATTCTATAGCTATCAGCAAGTACCTTACTCAATATTGCAAGGGATATAAACCCAAGTTTCCTGTAAATACCATGAAAGCAGTATCAAGTTTTGCCATAGATATTGGTAAATATAGCAATACTGGAGTTGTAGGTGTTTATCTGAATCCCAGTTTAAAATGACTACATTTTACCTGTGGACTTATGAAATCCAGGCCTGGAAGTACAAAATAGTACTCCAAAAATCATATTTTGTGGTTATATACCTGTATCAGTATTCTATGTTTATAACTGCATTGCTCACAATAGCATTTTGTTACACTAAATTGGTATTTTTTAATCCCATGAAATACAATGATTTCAAACTGGAGTTCAGAGTATGCACTACAAAAGAAATGTTTGTATATTCATAAAAAATCTATGCAAATAGATTGTATTGTTGTCTTGTTCTACTAAATCTAATTCTCCCTTTCTAAGGGCTAAGAAAGAATAAATTAACAGCCAGCAAAAACCTAAATTCTTTCAAAACCAATAATTTGCTAGACCAGCCCTTGACAAGTACCTTTGTTCTTCATTTTATTATTAAACCGCCTGGTTGACATTGTTCCTCTTCTTCCTGAAGATGTGTCACTATGTCTGGTGCCACTTGTTTGCCTTCCCAAGCTATACATATCAATCTGCAATTTGTCAGAGGACTCTGACCCCTGCTCACCTGAGATTCATGATATAAATAACCATGCACGGAAATGAAAACACTGATTGGGATTTAAATACCATTTACATAAAACTCTGACTTGAGTACTAATTAATTAAATTATGATCTGTGCATGTTGCCGAGGCTTTGTGATCTGACAATCAACAGGGTAGGTGAAGATGACAAGAGCCCCTTTCTGAAGTCTTTTGGTGGACTAACAATTCATTACTAGGAACCTAGCAGGAATGGACACTGTGATTCTAGGCAGGGCTTATGGTATACAGTATGCAGAGTTTGAGTTTCATTAACCAAACATCCTATTGTTATTCAAGTAACTCTCACTATGAAAAGACATCTTAGCAAGCATCAAGGTGCACACTTCCTGAGTGTTGAGAGTGAGCAGGTAAGATTTTGCATTATTGACCATTATTGCAAGAGAATTAAAATAAAAACACTCTTCTCCATACAATGGGAATATCTGTGATGTTTTAGAGACCACAATCAGAATTATGGTATCCTACTTGCAAGATAAGTGATAGCATGTTGTGTCATGTTCCTAATGTAGCACTTACCTTCTGCTTCATTTTCTTTGGTTTGAGCTTTGAACTGCATCCTTTACATTTTCTGCATCTATCGTTTGAGTAACAGAAATAACAGAGTTGAAAGAATCTTGGAGGTCTTCTAGTGAACCCCATGCTCAGGCAGGAAACCCTACACCATTTCAGACAAATGATTGTCCAATCTCTTCTAAAAACATAAATTGTGGAATACCCACAGTTTCTGGAGGCAAGCCATTTCAGTGATTAATTGTTCTAACTGTCAGGAAATTTCTCAATTCTAGATTGATTCCCTCCTTGATTAATTTCCATTCATTGCTTCTTTCCCATTTCACACTCATTAGCTATTTTATTTTTCTCACTCCTTCACTTCATGCTATCTCTTATTTCTTCCTCCACCCTGCATTCCTTGCTAGATTTTTGCATAATTGTTCACCTGCAATGATCTAAATATGGAACATGTTGTGTACATATTGCTTGGCTGACCAGAATATAGAATAACAGCATTGGAAGGGACCTTGAAGCTTAGGCAGGAAACTCTACCATGCCAGTGAATAGGTTGGTGAGCTCTTAGAATTTGCATATGTATTTTCAAAGCCCAGTATGTCTAGTCAGGTGGCAGCATTAGCTAAGCTTATCTGCTCAAAAAAATAAATAAATAAATGGTTTTGGAATTGATTAGGATTTGAATGAGAGATATTTTAGAATTGCTGGTTAGTCTGGCAAGTAACAGGAAATAAACATTCAGGAAGTATTCAATGACAAAACATCTGTATTGTTTGAAAAACATTATACAGATGCACTTACCAGCCCACTTATTTTTGCTGTTGTTTGCTGTTTTTTCTTCTTATTTTCATGTCTACATAAGTACATGCATGCTCTGTCCCCAATTTTTCTGTTCTGGATGGACAGACAGAAAAAGCATTTTTTGGAACATCTGTAGAACATTTTCTATAGATTATTATCAAGACCTACTCTTGGAACAGCAGAAGAACTTCAGAGAGTTTGATCTAATAATCAGACTATGGACAGCTCTGAAAAAAAGGCAGTAGAAAAACCAAGGAGTGACCTCTGCCCTGCAGGTGTCTCTAAATCAACCTTTTCCAATTTGGTGTTCTCCTGATGTGTTGATTTCTGGTTAATAATTTTCCACTGGAATGGCTAGTTGTATTCCTGATTCTGTTTCATTTTTATTCTTGTGTCAATTCTTTCAGTTTTATAGTATGTTCATCACATTACTGAAAGAGAAAGACATAATTTCTATCTGGGAATATAATGTCCAAGGATACAGTGAGCTTTTATAGATAAGTTTGATGGTCAATCATTTCCAAAACCAGTATGATCTAAAATCTGGGTGCTTTCAAGTGTTAGCTTTTTATAGGAGTTGTGCTGCTTTGCAGGTGATTGATACGTGCTGGGAACTGAAAGTATGTCGGGCACTGAAACCAAACATTAATTGTGCTCCTTCCATGCTGCTTATTATTATTAGAACTCTCATAAAAGGAGAAAACCCCACAATCATCAGCATTGATGATGTTACATAGTTGGATAAGGAAGTTTGCAAGAAACAACAAAGCTCAGAGAGGTTTGCAAGGGAACCATGGTTCAACCCTGAACTACACATATTCTCTTCTAGTGGAACTCTCATAATTGCAAAATCAGCAGAAATAATGAAAACGATTAAAAGTATTCATTTAAAAGTTTTGACTGGCGCATGAATGCATATTTTACGAAGCTTCTTTTGATGTTTGAGATTGATATTCACGATGGCAGGGCAGCCAGAGTGTGGCTGAGAGAAGATGTATTTATCTTTCGAATAGAATATGAAATAGCCCTGAATGTTTCAACTTACTCCCCTTCGAGTTCTTTTGGCTACCTCCCCCCCCCCCCCCCCGCTCATCAGTGGTCTGAACATATCCTGCTTGCTGTGGCAGATGAAGAGAAGGAGAGGCTTTAGCACTGAAAGCGTCCATTCTGCAAATGGGATTCCAGCAATCTTTGTGCCTGAACTAAGCCAAAGGGCTTTATTGATCAAAGGAGGGCCAGGGTCCTGTAACTCACTGGTTCTTTGAGCATATATCACCCTATTTTAATCCCCAAGTATCTCAAAATAACATTGCTAAAGGAGCCACAAATATATCCCCAAAGTAGGCACAATTGTTGGCTGAAATATAACGTAAAAACAAAGGTGAGAATACATATCCATGTCTTCTGAGAGCTGAAGGGCCAAACAAGTTTTTTCTTACTCCCTCTGAGAAGATTATGCTGGATGATTTTATAGTACCCCTCTAGAGAATATTGCTGACTTAGAATTTAGGGCTGGGAAGACCTTAGTTCAAATCCTACTACAACTATGGAAATCAATGGTGATTTGGGAGAGTCTTTGTTTTACCACAGCCCAACCTGCCTCCTAGGATTGTTGTGAAGATAAAATGAAAGGTAACATCTTGACTTCTTTAGAGGAAAGACAAAATATAGTTATAACTCAAAAGGTAATTAAGCACTGCACACAACGGCCACTTTCCCCCCCCCAGACAAGTTCTTTCATGCTGTGTCTTTTTTCTATTGGCAGAGATCCATAAATTTGGAGTAGTTGTGGTAATTAAGAAAAATGTTTTTGTTGTCAAGGCCCTATATATAGTCCCTGAAAAATCTCTTGAGTGCCTCACCACAATGTTCTGACCTCCCCCAAATGCCACTAAATTGAGGAAACCCTATATTTGCAATCATTCCTCAGTTTCTATTAGTTATTCTGTTAGCTATTTTTTGTGGTACTTTTCATATATGTGCTGAGAAAGTTCAAAATTCAAAACGTCTTTTGTAGCTATATTATACCATTATTCTTATTATTATTATTATGGTAAGCTGTATAGTCAGCTAGATGTTTAGACTGGCTTTGCCATTTTTGTCCATATATTCACTCTTTCCCAAGAACCTGAAATAGGCAGATGTTATTGTTTAATAATAGTAAGGTACTATCATAGGTACCTGTTGTAAGTAAAGCTTTCTTTTGCAATTGACCAATGGTGATTTTGTCAATGCCAATGGTGTTCAAGTGCTGCTCCAGATGTTCTGGGATTGCACTCAAGATGCCTATTGCTATTACTATTGATACTACCTTTGCTCCAGATGGATCCCGAGCTCTGTTATCAGCTGCAGAGGGCTTTCCGGAAGGCTGTGATTACGAAACGGAGGCTGGGGTAATGCGTGTGAGCGGCAGCAAGCGGCTGCAGAAGTGGGCTGGCAGTGGGCTCCTGCTGGGCGGGGCTGTTGGTGCCACTGCAGCGAGGTGAATCAATAATTAGACCCACCCGAAAGGAAGCCGTAGTCATTTTTTCAGGGATCAAAAGAAAATAATACCGGGTCTTCTTTTCAGGGAAACACAGTATTTTGTCTTGCCATGTCTCTTTTGTATTTTTCATTTGATTTTTTTTTTCTTATAGGCCAGTTTGATCTCCTTGGTATTCAGTAAGCCTTCCTGGTATACTTGCTTCAGTACATCTTTTCCACTGTCCTTCAGTGGAAAAGATTTTTTATTTTTCAGTTATCTGGTATATGTGCAACATTATCATGTTTGGTTGCACAATCAGCCAGATTTTTAGACTGAATTTAGCATTTTTATCCATCTATTGAGTCCCTTTCAAGGACCTGGGATAAGCAGATATTGTTGTTTGATGGTATTAAAGGTATTGTCATAGGATGTAATCTCTCCAAGTAAACCTGCCTTTTTCAATTGACTAATGGTAATTTTGTCAATGCCGATAGTGTTCTTGTGGTTCTCCTTTTATTTGTTTCCCTTTCTCCAATTTGTCTCCTTAGCAGTAGCGATAGCACTTAGACTTATATACAGCTTCATACTGCTTTACAACACTCTCTGAGCAGTTTACAGGGTCGGCATATTGCCCCCAGCAATCTGGGTCTTCATTTTACCAACCTTTGAAGGATAAAGTCTGAGTTAACCTTGAGCTGGTCAGGATCGAACTCCTGGCAATGGGCAAAGTTAGCCTGCAATATTGCATTCTAACCATTGCTCTACCATGGCTCCTGTTTCTTTGAACTTAAATCTTTCAAAGTCAATATTTCTTTCTTCTTATTTTCTTTTATCTTATGTTGATGTTAACATTTCTCCTTCTGCTAGTAATAATGATGATATTTTTACATTTTTTCATTTCTTTCTGAGATTTTATTCTTATTAAATCTTGCAATTCTTCTTCTCAAATATTGCCAGATACTGTATGTTCTTTCATTTTTGTAGATTTTTACTTGTGGTACTGCATGTTCTTTTAGTTAGATTGCAATGTTATTTTAGTTGGTCTGTCCTTGCTCACTTTGAGTCTTTTACTTCAGTTTTGTATTCTGCTGACATCTTATATTTCTGCATACAAATATGATTACAGTTTTCCCATTCTGTTATCTTTGTGCTGGTTAAACTTTTCTCACTCAGTTTAAAATTTTGTAATTTCCATTTACCTGGGTTTTTCATTCTTCATCTTTACAATCTTTTAGTAATTTTTGTTACATTCCTTCCTGTGTTTCATTTATTGTTCTCTCAAACAGTTGCTGTTAGCAGTCAATTATCACTTTAGAAAAATACCGGAAAGAAAAAACGAAAGGAAATGGCCTTATAATTAATTTATTTCTGATACCTAATGCATACAATGTTTATGTTTGACCTTGTTCATCAATTTATAATTAATTTTTTTCTAATTTTGCTCTTTCTTATTTATCAAAATTTAAGTGCATTAAAAATGATTACAGTACTTGTTGCTTTCTCAAAAAATTCTTTGTCCGTAATCATATTGTTTGATTTTTAGTGTTCAGTTATCCATCATCCACTACTGACTAAAGATCATATAACTGAGTAACACATACTACAGAATATAATTAGGACAGTTCTGTTCTTCTACTAAAAGCCTTTCTCACTCTCCATAATCTACATTTTGGAAGTCTAGTGAAATTGATAAGGCGTGTTCCATTGTAAGATTCTAAGTCTCTATTGTAAAGACTTTAAAAACTAATCCCAAAAGGACCCCAATATTTTTATACTGATGATTGCTTTTGGCTTTTGAGTAAACCTTAAAGGGAAGGGGGAAGGGCGGGGGGGAAGAACACCCTATCAAAACATTAGTTGGCTTTAAATTAACATAGTTGTAACTAAATTAAATTTGTTAAGTATTCATTTTTAAGTATATTTAAGATATAAAGCATAATATTCAAGAATATCCCCTTTTTATCCTAAAAACAATGTCTAAGTACTTTATAACCAAAGCTTATAATTTACCAGGAATTAACATAGCCTCCGCCAATATGGCCAGAGGTAAGGTTATTAGTGAAATCATTTTTACTATATGTCCATCAGATTCTATGGCTAATATGGATTATATTACACATCTTTTTAACAGGTAAAAGATGTAAGATTTGCTCTTCTATTGCTTTTAGGACATACCACTTATCACTAAAATATGTTTTTATACTTTGCCTCACTAGTAATTTCTTTATTGTGCTTTATCAGACTCACAATCATTATTTTTGTTTTAACACCTGTTCTAATTAGCTTTAGAATTTTTTCTATCAAAGTTCTGGCAGTAAATGTTTGATCATCTTTCACGATAATTATTTTGAAGATAAAACTTTAGTAATGCTCAAGTTTCAAATCTTCAGCAGGAATTTATGGGACCTGCTGCATCAAAGATTAATTTCCAGTGACAAACTGCAGAATGGAAAAAGCCTGCTTGAATTACTTACTTTTACTTCCAATTCGTGCCCCTGTAATCTCTGCAGCATATGACTGGAAATAAGCTTCCTTCTGTACTACATTACCAGTGGTACCTTAATGCCACCCGCTCCTCCTCCTGTTTTTAAATTGTCATTTTATAATTCTATCATTCTCCCAGAAAAGAAGGATTACATTTTGTGGCCAAAGGTGAGCCATATTCCATTCTATCACCTTGTTTGAAATGGGAGGACACTGTTCTCTAACTTGGTTTCTTCAAATGTCTATGTGTGTTTGTATGGCATCTATGTGACATACTTGTATGAGGGTCAGGGGGTGTTATTTTTTGCAGGATAATTAGAATAGGGTAGATATTCTCTATGCATTTGCTAGTGGTTAGGTATAAGGTTTGTATGCACAGTGCTAAAGCTGGAAGAGAGTGGAGAACTGGAGAATCGGGGTATGGAGAATAAAGGCCGGTATTAGAGGTTATCAGTATAGATATGGGTGAAGGACAAGAAAGGTAGGTGTGCAGAAGGCAAAATTCAGAGTGGGATAGGGACCACAGAAAGCTTAGATGTTGAAGCAGATGATCTCAGAGCTAGGTGGACTGAAGAGGAGTTTGGTAGATTTGCATGGAAGAGATAAAATTAGAAGTGGTAAGGCCTAGGCCAGGGGTCTGCAATGTTAAGCACTCAAAGAGCCATTTGGACCTGTTCCCACAGAAAAGAAAACACCGGGAGGCACAAAACCTGGCCTGGCCAACTCGATGTCACTCACTTCCACCAGTCACATGACCTCCCTAGCCACGTCTACCCAGCCGGTCATTAGGGTAGAGAACCAGTTGCTAAAAAACACCGGGAACCATAAAACTCTTTTGACATATCTCTCTCTCCCCTCCCTCCCTCCCCCCTCTCTCCCTCTCTCTCTCTGTATCTCTCTATGTCTCTCTCTCTCCCCATCTCTCTGTATCTCTCTGTCTTTGCCCTGGCCATTTCTCCATCCCCTGCCATCACTCTTACCTTCTCAGGCCAAGCGAGGAGTGACTGGGAGAGGAGGGTGAGGGGTGGGGCCAGCCAGTGGTGGGATCACCCAACAGGGAGCCACAGCAGAGGGCCCAAAGAGCTGCATGTGGCTCTGGAGCCACAGGTTGCTGACCCCTGGCCTAGGCAATGATGGTGAAGGAGGAAAAGTGATAGACAAGACTCAAGTAGAGGAATGGAAGACAGAAATTTTGACATTGCCATAGAATAATGACCAAAACATTGGTCAAAAGAGGAGTCTACCAATGTTGGGTATAGCAGTCTCTGGAAGAAATAGGTGGCAAGAAGCTCTACTATGGTAGTTGGTGGCTCCCCTGTATTGAGCATGCAGAGAGGACTCTCCTGACTGTAGTTTCCAGATGTGAAGGGAGTGCTGGGGATAATGAACTGTGAGGGAGGCATAAGAGGTTAATTGGTTCCTAGGTGCATTTTTGTATGAAAAATGGATGGGGCAGTAACAGTAGCCTTGATTAGATATCTGGCCTACCTGAGTGGATGAAGGGTGAGGATGAATGATGAGGATGAATAGTGCCTCTTCAGTGAAAGGTGGTATAGATGAGACTTAGGATGTGAAAGAATGAAGAGGAAATGGAGCAAATTACAAATTTGAATGAGCAGGAAAAAATGTGACAGGAATGTTGGACTGATTGTTACAGAAAAATAAGAATGGGCAGTATTCTTGTCTAATTACCTTACACCTAAACCTGGATGACTGGATATTAGCATCAAACAAATCAAGTCATTCAGATGCCAGAATCACCTCCTACCCTTGGCCATGCCTGCTTCTCCACCAGGCTTCCGCCTCTGGGGATTCTCCTCTAGCTTTTCTCCTCAGCTGACACACCCCTGCTCATTTGCCATGGCCAATTGGCCACAGCCCCTCTGCCCCACACACTTTGGCATGGCCCTTTTGATGTCACACTCTTAGTCCCAGGCTTTTTGCCTCCAGGGACAGTTACCCACCAGCCAATCAGTTAGTTGACAATGCTGGCAGCCAGAAGTCAGTTTCATCCAAAAGAGTTTTTGTTTGGGGTGGGTAGCCTAGCCTTAGAAAGAGAGAGGGAAGAAGGAAGGGAGGGAGAGGGGGGGTGGGCGGGATGTCAGCCAAGGAGAAAAGCTAGAGGAGAATCCCCCGAGGTGGAAGCCTGGCTGAGAAGCAGGCGCGGCCAAGGGTAGAAGGCGAAAAGTCCTAAATCCCCTGGAGATGATCTATAAGTATGATTGCTAAGAATTACACTGATTAAATAACACATAAGCAAATGCAAATCACAGTGTATGCCCCTACTGAATATCAAGAAAAACCAAAGATGTGCTTTATTTCCCAGAAAAATACACTGTACACTGTTCAGTATTTAGGCGACCAAAAGAATCAATGGGCCAATTCTCTGTAACCAAAGCAATCCGTTTGTTTTCCATTTTGTAGGACTAGATAGCTTATTTGCCTGTAGTGTATTCGGTTGGGTTAACTTATCATAACTGTAGCCTCTCTCAAAAGGTTAAACAGTTTCATGATGCTTTATGCATCATTTGCAGTGCATTTTTTGGGATAAAACTGGCAGTGCTTTGGGCAGTAGCCAAGATCTTCAAGATGGCATATCTTTGTCTGCATATTCTCTGTTTTGGACAGCTTGGTAGTTATGATTTAAAATGCCTGCAGCTGCAGGCAGGATGCCCAATTTTAAATTGTCTCTTGATGCCTTGGCCATTAGCAAGATGTACACTGCTTAACATTTCAGAAATTTGAATATTTATAATATGCACATATATGCTATTTACCTATTATAGATGATTAGGCTGCCAACTTACGGCTGCTTTAATTTTATGCATTCTGTATGTTCGAGTATTCTTCAAATTGCTTTTTTAAAATGTACTCATAACCTTTAAAATGTAAAGATTATTTTGAATTGTAGTTTAATGGTGTAGTTTTATTTACAACTCTGTTTTTTAAAATTATTTTTGTTCTCATAAAATCAGACTTGGTATTTTTTTTTATAACTTGAAAGAATATAAACATTGCCTTGTTCCTGAAAATAAAATGTTACTTCAGCACTTTTACAACTTGCTAGTTATCCATGTGTTTCACAAAAAAAATAAGAGATTTATGAGACAAAAAGCATGAGACTGAGGAGGTAGAATTATTGATTGTCTTAGCTTCTGTTTTGACACAAAAGCTGGGTTCTGGATTCAAGAATATGATTCTCCAAAGATCACCCGAACAGGGAATCTCTCCAGCTCCTTTGGGATTTATTTTAAATAAACCACACCTTATGAACAGAAGTGAGCGGGGGAAGGGGGTGCTTTAAGAAACAATTTTCCTCCATAATTGAACATTCAATAAGAAACAAATAAATAAATTAAACCTTTCATTATGAACAGATATGAGCTTTATTATTATTATTATTACTATTACTATAATAATAATAATTATTTATTATATATATATATATATATATATGATGCCATTAAAATTGTCAATTCAGTTTAAAAAGCCAAGTAAATTTGATCTGAATGAGTAAATTAATTGAGAATGTCAGCCTGAATAGTCAGATCATGATTCAAATCAAATTGGGAAATTGGGTAGAGAAAATTGATATAATTGAATCACTTTTGAACTGAATCTCTGAATTAAAAATTTCATACCTAATTGGCTGCAGCTCTTTTCCCCTGGGTCACAGGCTTTCATAAGAAAAAATGCCTCATAGGGAAAAATGCTTTGCATTGTGAAGATTCATAAAACCCTGATTTTGACTGCTATGTTATTTTTCTATTAAACCTCTATGATTTTTTAAAATTGGAATATATATATATATATAAGTTTCGGTGTATTCGGGTCTTTTCCTGTGTAAGATTGAGAGTATCTTGGCGATGTTTCGAGGTCCCACTCGTCATCTTCAGGCTGGTGCCTTCGGCTTTGTGCCTGTGCGAGCAAAGCGTGATTGGAACTGCCATCTCTCTATAAATACTGGTGGGGAGGTTGGGGTGCTGGCTTTGTTGCTGTGAGCGGGTTGGTTGCCTCTGTTGTTACATCTTGATTAGTTGATGGAGTTGATGTTTGCAGATTAGTCGGCTGTTTCGTAACATCCTGTGGGAGTGAGGTCCTTGATGTGTGCCCATTAGTCTTTTGTATTTTAACGACTTGGGTAATGGGCTGTGTGTTAACATCCTGAGTTCTAGTGTTGTGATATCCTGAGTTTTTTGATGTAATGTCCTGAGCAGATGGCTGTGATGCCACATCCCGGGCTTTGGTTTGGCTCCGAGTTTGAGGTCTTGCCATGTGTTCATGGCATGTGTCAGTTCATGTTATGGGGGTGTTTCTCTATTTTCATGGCTTTTAAATTACATGAATAAACATGAATAAACATGATGATACCTCCTGTCTACCAGACTTCTGGAAACTAGCCCTAGTCAACAGAAGAGTCCCAGCCACGAAGATTTATACCGGACCCAAGATAAACATGACACCACCACAATCATCCTCACCAGATTCAAACCCAAACCCATCCCATAGACGAAATACAACCACCATCCAGAAGCCAGACCATGGTGGCATCACCAGCTGCTGCACCCCCCTCCGGTCCCCACACAAAGCAAACTGACACACAAAGCCGAAGGCACCAGCCTGAAGATGATGAGTGGGACCTTGTTGAAACATCGCCAAGAAACTCTCAATCTTACATGGGAAAAGACCCGAATACACCAAAACTTGCACACACACACACACACACACACACACCGGGGTGTGGGTCTGTACCCCTTACCCTTTATGTAGGGTAACGTACATACATACATATATTCAAAAAAAATAAATTCTTGACTTGTGAGTTAGTTGTAGTCTTACACTGTCATACACAGAACATCATAGTACATGAATTTAAACGGAACCATCCCTGACAAACAATAGCCAGTCTCTGCTTTAAGGCATTAAATGAAGTGACATCCACTATCTTTCTGGGTAATTGGTCCCTTTGTCGAACCTTTCTTATAATTTTATTTTTTTCCCTAACATTCACCTTGACTGCAGTAAAAGTTCTTCTTCTGTTCTTTCTCCTTCTTCCATTCACCTGGAACTTGGCTTCCTGTAACCTAAGACCAGTATGCCTGCTCTGCATTCTAGGATGCTAGAGAAGCTTATTCTAAACTAGGATAAGAATATTTCCCAAGTAAATTGACAGGATTACAGTCCATGCAGTCAAATACATGATCTCTGTCTCCCCTACTGTAGTCGTTTAATGTCTCAGGGTTTTCAGCAAAGCTAAGAAAGCACTAAAAATAATAGCTCTAGATGTAAACTGACAGGGCAATATCGGTAGCGTATGGCCTAACTGGTCAGCTGTATTTTAAAATCTGAATTCCCCTATTTCTTTTCTAAAGTCCCAGAATATAAAAAGAACATTCTAATTAGAATGTTTTGGATGCATTTTCAACAGCAGTAATTTATTTGTTTATTTTTAAAAAATTATATGGCCATCCATCTTAAGCAACTTTGGGTAGTTCCAAGCAACAATAAAGCAAAAACTATAAAACAATAATAAAACAGTAAAATAATATAACCATAAAAGACTGCAGCTTAATTATCCTCCTGGGGTCCCTCACAGCAAGATACAGTTGACTTCATTCCTTTTTTCTATCTATACAATCTATCCCAGGCCCAGCACCTTGGTAAAAAGCCAGGTCGTAATGGCCTTCTGAAAAGCTAAAAGTGTGAGGGCCTGCTGAATTGCTAAGGGAGGGGAGGGAGAGTGTTTCACAAGGTGGAGGTAGCTCAGAAAAGGCACACTTTAGAAGTCCCACTGGGGGGCAAGATTTCAGGACAGGACCTGGATCATGCCAATCTTTCTTAATCTAGTGGGTGATAATGGAAGAGCATTCCAGAAAATACCAATGAAAGGCACCATTTGCCCTTGTGGGTTTATACAAGTAGAATTTTTAGGCCATATTTATGTTGTTCTTTCTCTTCATGGATTATTCTTCTGTAGTGGCAAAATGCTTGCATATCCTAAGGAAGGCATATGCTATATGTCATAGACCAGAAATCAAACTAAATAGGATTCACTGGAAAAGGAAATGACATCACTGTTTCCCATATTCTGCCATAAATGCTCAATGGAGAACCATAACAAGGAAAATATGGATATGAAATTGGAAGATGTCTCCCTCAAGTCAGAAGATATCCAACAAGCCACTGGGGAAGAGAAAAAGGCAAATATTAATAATATTATTTTTTTCATAAAATGGCTAAATTAAACCTGAAGTTATGTCAAACTGCTGATGTACCTAAAGGCAAAATGAAATCTTGATGCTGCAAATTTTTGCATATGTGTGTGGAATGTCATAATTATAAACCAAAGTCAGAGCAAAAATGTCAAATTTGAACATTGACATTCCAAGAATCAACAATGAAGTCAAGAAGATATAAAAAAGAAGATGGTGTGATTCAATATACTGTTTAAAAACAACCTCTAATAAATGTCGTATTGATCACTGATCTAGAATCAGACATTCTGGAATGTGAAGTTAAATGGTTCTTGAAAATGTTTCAAAGTACAAAGTTGTGCGAGATGATAAAACATCTGCTGAAGTGAATTTGTATCATAATCAGGCATTCTACACAATGATCCAGTTAAAGAACTATATGGATAGCAGGAAAGGAAAAAAAGTTCCTGAAAGTTACCTACTTTTTACATTTTATCTCAAAGATTTTGACTCTGTAAATCATAGCAGTTGAAGTAGTAACAGACTTCATCTTTCTAGGCCCCAAAATTCACATGGTGACTGTACCAGTGGTAAAATCTGAACCGGTTTGCCACCAGTTCGCTGGCTGCACATGTGCGGTGTGCGCCAAACACACACTGCATGCATGCGCATGCACATGCGCAATGTGCACCAAATGCACATTGTGCATGCATGCACAGTGCGCAGCAAACACATGCTGCGCATGCGCGCATGCACAGTATGCACCAAAAGGAGGCTTGGGAAGGTAAGTAGAACAGCAAGGGGGGATCAGCTGGGCCACGCGATTTAGATTCACTAAAAAGCAGGATTTCCTTGCTTTCTAGCGATTTTAAATCGCGCAGCACAACTGATCATTGGAAATACTGATTCCATTGGAGGAACCGGTAGCTTTTTTTTACTACTGTTTCACCCGAACCGGTAGTTTTTATCACTACCAGTTCGCCTGAACCGGTGCGAACCGGTAGCATTTCACCACTAGACTGTACCCATGAAATAAAGTGACATCTACTACTTGGGAGAAAGACTATGTCAAATATAGAGAAAATATTGCAGTACAAAAACAACACACTGACAATAAATGTGTCCATTCCTAAGGTTATGGTTTCCCAGTTGTTACATATAGCAATAAAACCTGAATTTTCTGAGTGAAGAAAAATCGGTGCCCTCACAGTGTGATGCTGAAGAAAATGATTATGGATACCTGAACTGCAAGAAGAATAAATATTTACCACTAAATACCAGATAAGAAACACTGGAATGTTCACTAGAAATGCTTATAATAAAGCTGAAACTTAAATGTAACATGCATGCAGCTCCTGAAAGAAGCAATGACTCATAGAGAATAATAATGAAATGATATTCATCTGATGCTAAAGAGTTGAAAGCAACTGAAAAACTACTTGTCTAATTGCAGTGACAATAGGTCTTCTCCAAGTGCTTCCCTACTAATTAAATTCCTGTGTGCAGTGATAACTGATTTATATTTTTTATAATTTTATCTGTAGCAAATGTTCATCATACATATAAGATTGCTAGATTGGGCCACCATTTGTTATCCTTAAAGTTTAATGATTGCTCAATATAAACTACAGTCCCTGGGCTAATAAATGATTTATTTATTTCTGCAACCTGTATGCTGTTCAATTTTATAAGGCTCTGACTAGCTGGCTCTTATCATTTTACCTTTAATTCAGTTTTAATGATTATTGATTATATTGTATTCTTTTTACTTTTGGCCTGAATGTGTGCATCTTCAGTACTGATGATCTGGACCATAAAAAATGAAAAATATAGATACACATAAATATATGCATATTTGTTCAGTGACCATACATGTAGACAGTCATCCAAACAACTGCAACAATTGCAACCTCCTGTCATATAAAATAGTCATGACAAAAGGATTTACTCCTTCTCAAAAGAAACACAATTACACTATTTCAAATGAATGCATTCTGTTATAGCAATTATGTTATATGTATATTTGTTCAGAAAATACATTTCTTCTAAAATGAAAAACGTGTTTTAAATCCATTTGATTTTGCAGTTTAAAAAGTTACACATCAGAACTGAGCCTTGAAAAACCTGGTAAATGAGATAACCTAGTACTAGAGCATATGCTTTGATTCCTCTAAATTAAATTTCAGGCATCCTCACAGAAGGCTAAGAAAATAATGTCTGAAATCCTGGAAAGCTACTGCTTTAGACAGTGCTGAGCTAGTTGGCAATTCATTATTATTTTTAAATTATTTAGACCCTTACTAAAACATAAGTAGTGCCTTTGAAAATGCACACTTTCAGTTCTGACATACTTGAAAATAAGATTCTCATTTTAAAAAATGTTTATTCTATCAGCCAAATACCCTGCAAATAGGCTTTTAGAGAAAACGTATTTTTTGAAATTTAACCAAGCAGCCTTTTATATTTGTAAAAATTACACAAATTATGTATTTTTAAATGTCTAATCTGAGGCATACATACCGAAAGCAACCAATGTGGCCCTAAAGATCAGATATACAGGTGTGGTATGAGATGACCAAACATTACATTCCTTTTTATAAGCTGTATTCTATGCTTCATATATTGCTGACTAAAAAGTGATTTACCCATGCTGTGTGATGTTTGATAAAAGCAGTACCAAACATATTATGATTAGTACATGCATGCCAGTTATCATCATCACAACCTACCCCCTCACGGATCATGATTAATGGAGAACAAAATATCACAGGAAAATATGATATAGGAAACCTGGAAGGGTATAATCATTTTGAAAGCTGATGCTGACTAGTTATGGCGACTCATTACTGAGCAAATTGCTTGCAAGCAAGGTACAAATGACTGGATTATACTCAGCAAAAAATATTTCTTCTTCTTCTTCTTCTTCTTCTTCTTCTTCTTCTTCTTCTTCTTCTTCTTCTTCTTCTTCTTCTTCTTCTTCTTCTTTTCTCTCTCTCTCTCTCTCCCTCCCTCCCTCTCCCTCTCTCTCTCTCTCTCTTACTTGTAAAACCATATATTAGGTCTGACATAGGCATCTTTCTTATAGCCATTCAGTCAGTGGTGGGATTCAACCATTCGCACCACTTCAGCCAAACCAGTTGTTAAATTGCTGGCTGGCCCCTTCCTGCCCCACCCCTTCCAGAAGTCCCCACGCACCCCATTTTGGCTCCCAGGTAAGTGCAGGGAGGCCTACTAGGCCCAAAATGGGGCACAAGGGAGTGGCACATTTCCCCCCCCCCACGGCCCGTTTTTACTCCCAGGGGGGTGCAGGAGGCCAAGTGCTGCCTGTCACACCCCTTGGCCACAACCACCATGGCCACGCCCACCCAGCCGGTCATTAGGGTAGAGAACCTGTTGTTAAATTATTTAAATCCCACCACTGCATTCAGTCATGACCTTTTCTTAGCTTCTTTTCATTTTGTGAACATAACATTCACAGGAAACTTTTTGTAGCTAAGTCACACGTGTCTGGGTAAAATGTGAAAGAGAGAGAGAGAGAGAGAGACTGCAGATTGTCAATAAATATCATATAAGGATTAATATAGAATAGTAAATTGAAATTACAGAAAATTTTATTTTTAGTATTCAGTTCCTTACAGGTAATTGTTTTATTTGAACACTCAGGAGAATGTAGGAACTAAAAGTGTCTAAACCAGGGGTGAAATGCTCCCTGTTTGGACCGGATCACCCAATCCAGTAATGATGGAGGTGGGTGGTTCGGATAACTGGTAGCAAAAATCCCTGCCCCCCCCCCCATGCCCAGCTGAGCCACACAATCATCAGAGGCTTTTTTTTTTTTTTACTTTTAAAAGCATTTTTTCTACAACCTCTTCAGCCGAAAAAATGCTTTTAAAAGTAAAAAAAAAAAGCCTCTGATGGTTGTGCGGCTCAGCTGGGATCATCAAAGGCTTTTAAAAGAAACACCCCCCCTTTTTTTTTCATTTTAAATGCCTCTGACCATCGGGCAACTCAGCTTGGATCTTTAGAGGCATTTAAAAGAAAAAAAAAACCCTTTTCAGTTCACATCACTTTTTCCTTTTTCTTTTCTTTAATATTATTTTCTATTATTTCATGTTTATCTTTTATCTTTGATTTTTAAAATAAAATTATTTTTAAAAAACACAAGAAATTCCACTTCTTAAATTAGTTTCTTTTACTTCTTTCTCATCCCATAAATATATGTGTGCTTGAATCCGGGAAAGTAAGATTAACAGATTAAGAAAACAATCTTGCAGAAATGTCTGAAATCAGTAGTAATCACTGCTGAATTCTGTAGTTAGAGATCCTATTGTTAGAAATAAATAAAATAGATTAGCATATGCAAAATGTCCTGAGGATAAGTAATATCTTTTTTTTTTTTTTTTTTAATTTGATTTATATGCCGCCCTTCTCCGAAGACTCAGGGCGGCTTACAATGTGCTCAGCAATAGCCTTCATCCTTTTGTATATTTATACAAAGTCAGCTTATTGCCCCCACAAACTGGGTCCTCATTTCACCTACCTTAGAAAGGATGGAAGGCTGAGTCAACCTTGAGCCTTGGCGAGATTCGAACCCTGCAGTAATTGCAGGCAGCTGGTCTTAAGCAGCTTAATAACAGGGTGCCTTAAACCCTAGTACTACCAAGGCTCTTCTGACCTTTTACCTGATATAAGGACCCCTCTGAATTAATTTCATGGGTGAAGATGAGAAAGGAGAGGGGCTGGCTCTGGCTACATATGGCTCTGGCCCTGCCAAGCCCCAATATGATGCCTGATTATCCATCTTGGCACATGACTCTTATTTCAGGGAAGGATTCATGACCCTGCTCTATGCTATTCCTAACAAAAAGAAATGAGGTAGTAGAAAGTTATTGTTTCTTGAGGAATGATGCTATAATGATTTGTTTTGTAATATAAGGCATTCATATAAAATGTCAGGAAAGTTGACTTCACATTATTTAAAAGAGAATATATAAATTTAGTCTGAATGACATTTCCTGCCAGCAGTCACAGCAGCTATCACCGTATGCCACAAAAATGTGGTGTTATATTCAGAACTAATAGATGGGAGGGCAGGACAGTAGGTAGGAAGGTAGCTTGAGAGGTTGGTGGGTAGATGCTGGGACATTGTTTTAACCTTTCAAAAGAATAATCAGGGAGAAAGAATCCAACGCACAACAGGAAATGCATTTTGTTGAAATCAGTTACTGAAATAAATGCTTATGAAGGCAGCAAAGGGAAAGAGGTTGTTTTGATGGGTCAGAGAATAGCATCTTTCAGACAACTTGGAAAAGGAGAACCTACTGCCCAACTTTCCTAACCAGAAAGCCCATTCCCAGATTCTAGCAGCAGTAATCTCAACACCTTTGAAGACATCAGTCTGAGCAAATTGTTGTAAAAGCTTGACTTTGGGGTAGTGCTTTCAGGATAATTTTGATCACTTAATCTCTTTTTTTTCACAGCTGGCTGAACTGAAAACAACCAATACTATATATTTATATCTTCACACAAGTCATGCATTTCTAGTTAAAAACAGGCTTGTCAAACCATTGGCAATGTAGTGTATTACAATACTAATTGCATAAGTTTGGTATTTGCCTTTCTGAAATTTTCCTGAATGTATCTCATAATTTCACTATGTTATCCCCAAGTACATCCTTTTTTCTTTATGTCTGTAACCAAATGTAGATTGTAGATTTTCCCAGTTCCTCTAGGATTTCTTTTGTATTTTCTTAGGGGGGGGGGAAAGGAAATTACATATAGTCTTTGAGTTACGATGACAGGATTGCTATCACTGAGTGATATGGTCATGAAGTGCAATGTCACATGACTGCATCAATTATGGATCCCAATCTGGTTTATTTATTTATTAAATTTATATGCTGCCCATCTCATTGTCAGGTTGCCATCATAACCCTGAGATGTACAGAGAGAGTACCAGATAAAGAATACAGCAGTGCTACAGAAGGGTAGGGGAGGCCCTGGGAGGCCCAATGAAGAGTGCAAGTGAGTTGGGGGAAGAGAGTGCTGTAGAGCAGGGCAAGTGCAGGAAAGGTTGGGGAAAGAAGTGTGTGGTGCATGCAAGCAAAGAAGGGAAGGAGGGCACTGTATGTGAGAGGAAAGGCAGAAGGAAGAAATAGTGTTTATGAATTTGGGGGAACGGAGGACACAATCCATGTGAGCGAAAGGGGAAACAAGAGTATAATCTATGTGAGTGAGGTGGATGAGCTGCAACAACAGGGGTGCTGTAACAGCCAGAACTTCAAGGACTGGTGATAAGTCCCTTTGTCCAGTACCATTGAAATTTTGAATAGTTGCTGAACAAATGGACATTTAATGAGGACTACCTGTATATGAAAATTCCTCTATAAGATCATTTTTAGGAGTAATTATTTGTAATCATTATGGAATGGACAGGCCTTTCTGAAACTGTCATATAAAACTACAAACTTTAAAAAGGATTTTCCATTATTAATACTACCTTCCATTATTAATACTAATATTAATAAAAACAAATCTGAGGAAACATTTTTTCCCCCACAAATCTCCACCCTCCATGCTTCCCCTTTCAATATCTTTGTCTTTTCCTTTAATTCACACCCATGCATTGCACACACTGAGACTGGTTGCTAATTGAAAATTCTTTTTGTTAGCATGATCGTGTAGACTCTGCATAGTGAAAGAAAAAGCTAGAAAAAATAGATACAATTTTAATTTAGTCTTAAAATAGCTTCCTTTCCATGACTTCAGATGAAATAAAACGCAATGATCTGGAGAAAAATACCATTTCTGTTTTATTCCCAATGTACCTAAACCATCCAATCCCAACGCATCATTTGGAGGAGGGAAGGAAGAAATTGATAGAATTATATTATTGCACAAAGGTTAACGTATATATACTAACATGTCACTAATGTGCTCAAAGAGAATTCAAGCACATGAAAGAAAATGAAAGAAAGCAAGAAGGGAAGGAAGGAAGGAAGGAAGGAAGGAAGGAAGGAAGGAAGGAAGGAAGGAAGGAAGGAAAAGAAGGAAAGAGATTTTATGTTAAATGCAACTGCAGACTAATGTCATGACAATCCCTACCTCTCCAAAATTGAACAGCAATGTAGAGATCCACATTCCAGCACATATATTATGATGCTACATACAGTACTGAATAAAAAAAGTAGTTACAGCTTCACACTATGTAATTATAGGTAGGCATAGTTAGAGTATGCTATTCCAGAAATATATATATATAGTAGAGATAGTTCCTATTGTTAGCATATGTACTTTCTCACAAATAAGTTTTTATATATATTCAAATATATCTTTAATAAAGCTGGTATGGCAAGCGTGCCTCAATATTCCTCTGTACTAAAAAAAATTAGTAATACAAATATTCCACACTGGTGTGCTTCAGATGCAGAAAGTCCCTGCGAAACAGGAAGAAATATATTTTTTCAAGACAGTATTAAGTTTCTGCCTTGCTCTTGTTTCTCTGCATTTTATCTCTGCCTATTCGTGCTTGAAAAGCTTACCAAGTATCTTGAAATTAAGTGAGATGCCCATTACTGGAAGCCGGAAAGCAAAGGAGAGACATGTCAACCAACTAGAGATAAAGTTCAACAGATAAAAAAAATATGAGTATTATTTCATGCCTCTGTTTGACAGGCTTGTCCTATCACCAATGCCTGATGAAGGATGACAGAAAATCAATAATGAACAATCAGGAAGAGCGTAATAATCACAACATTCTGAGATCCTCAGTGAAAGACAGGATATAAAACTAACAAATAGGCAGATAAGAAAATATAAACAATATATAAATGTAGATGGGATAGTTGATCAGAAGAGATTTGGGCAGATTGGAACAAAATAACTAAGCAAACCAGGAAAGCACTTTTTGTGTGTATTACTACATTGATAAGTTCAGTAGGCCAACTGTCCCCCTTGCATCTAGTCATTGGTTAGATTCCTCAGTGCACATCTTTGCCATACTTTGATTATACAAGTCAAAACTAAAGTAGATGCTTACTAAAGGAGATAAGAACCAGTTTATAACCCTTTAAATGTGCATATACAGTAAAGATAAAGACATTTTATACTATTGTAATTCTATTAAATCTATAGATATTTAAATTTAAAAGCTGCAATACTCACCTCATTTTAATTTAGGGGGGATACGGTCTTAGGAAATTGATGGATTCTCTAATTGGGGAAATTCCCATTAACTGTAGTTTTCCTCTTTTTCCACAGCAGAGCTATCAGGTTTTCTTCTCTAGCCTCAAAATTATTCTGGGCATTAGATATGAGAATATGACTCACTTTCTATAATTTCTGAAGAAATTATAGAAAGGGTTGGAACATATGGGGACAAGCTAATCCTTTTGTACTTAGCGAGTGTCAGTTCTAACATTTGCATTAGAAAGCATTTACTAGAAACTGGGAGAGAGCATTGATCTATGAAGCCTGCGGAGAACAGTCTCAATCATTCACACACAGACACACAGACACAGACACAATATGAAAAGGTTGTCCCATTCTATTTGTGAATACTAAAGGAGATAAAAGAAAAGTGAGGTGAGATACAGTAAAATAAAAAATACTTATTTTTCCATTTTCTTTTCTACAGACATTTTGTAATACAGTAGGACATTACTTCGCAAGTGATGAGACATGGCATTTCCCCAAGTCATCATCCTTTTAAGAACAGCTCAATCTGAAAGTAATATGCAATTAGACATTTGTTGAGATTTTAATAGCAGAGTTCTTTTAAAAAATGAAAAGGAGGCATCATCTCCTCTTCATCATCATTTTGTCTCTTTTAAATGTCCAGGAATGTGAATTTATTGTCTTGATCTCCACTTTAGTATTGTTCCCACTATTTATTCCATACATTTGAAGCAGTTTTGAAAGTTAATACTAAGGCAAAATGTATTATCCACAACCCATTTAAACAGTTGCTTCTGCTTGATAGGAT
Source organism: Pantherophis guttatus (assembly GCF_059756535.1). Taxonomy (NCBI): domain Eukaryota; kingdom Metazoa; phylum Chordata; class Lepidosauria; order Squamata; family Colubridae; genus Pantherophis; species Pantherophis guttatus. Next base: position 34,334,354 of record NC_142069.1, read on the forward strand.
TGTCTGATTGCCTTAGGATCTGTTCTTTAATCATGATAACTGCTTTTTATGGGTCATAAGCAGCTTCCCGATAATCACAAATGAGGCAGGCTCCACCAATATATTTTGTTGGTACTGAAGAATGCTTTGATTCGGTATGCAGGTGGAGTCCAATTTCCACAAGTTTATTTCTTCATTTAAAAAGAAAAATCTTTCAAGAAGCTTGAAATGTTGCTGAGAATACAGTTCCCCCTTTTGAAACTTACTATCTACTTTTTAGGGCAAAGAAGTGCTTTTTATTCACAAATTTGCAGCACTGCTTGACATAATTCACAAAATAGCCCATCATCTCATCGGTGTGTTCTGGCAATTCTCCAATTCTAGGATGTTATTCTTAATAGCAATTTGCAGTACAGTCATTCACAGGTAAATCCCTTCTATTCCACACAATAAATTTCTCCCTTCTGATTTCTACATACCATTCTTTTACAAGGATTATTAGGCATAACATATATGTTCCATCTTTAGCAAGAAGCTCAAACAAACACACCTCCTTTACAAACATACATTATTCTTCCAATATCTATAAGAAATTTAGACTAACATAAGCATGGGCAAACTGGTTAGTCTCTTGCAAATTTAAATCCAAATTTCCCTAAGCGACATATTTTCCTCTTCTCTCAAGGATCGAAGAAGCACATTGATGTGGTGTGTATGTGTTTGTGTGTGTGTGTACGTGTGCAGGTACCCTTTCTCTGGTGCTTTTTGAGACACCCTGCTGGGGTCTATTTTCATGGCATTTACCAATGCAATGTAGACACACGATTACATTGTATGGGGAGATATATTTAAGTCAATATATTGGCAATACAATGTTCTGTATTCTCTCCCACACTCTCCTCCCCTCTCAGCTAACCAGCTTCTAAAATGAGAGACTAGTTACATTTCTGCAGCTACAGCAGTGAGATGAATGCTTGAAAAGCTTTGCTTTTGTTAGACCAGAGAAGCAGATGTTGTAAATTATATACTGCAAAAGGAACTGTGGGAACAATTCCATGCATCACCTCAATAATTTGTTGGCTTTTTCTCTTGGCACACTGAGTGGGGGAGAGGGCTCTCTGTTCAAGAGTGAAGGGGCACGGAGCTCTTCCATCAAATCATTATTCAATACCAGTCCTCTCCCTGGATTCTGCTTCTTTGTCCTAGCAGCAATGACAGCTCTCTGTGGAGTCCTTGCCTCTCTTCTTCATTTCAGCATACAGAGAACATTCTGGAAAGACCAAGAGCAAAGCATGGAGTTCTTCTGCAAATGTTGTGGTTTTGACTATTCTTCAGAGAACAGATGCGGAGAAAATCTAAGATTCCACTTTTCAGACAATTATCAGTTCCCAGAGGCTAACATCAATTATATAGAAAATGAGGCAGGCCCTGCCCTCAGAGTTACTAATTTAAAAGATGTGATACACAAAGGAACCTAGCATGCCAATACAGGGGTGGGTTCTAAAACTTTTTGCTACTGGTTCTGTGGGCATGGCTTATTTTGTGGGTGTGGCTTGGTGGGGAACGGTAATGTGACTGGGTGGGCATGGCAACTTTTTTTTTTACTTTTAGAAGCATCTTTTCTACAGCCTTAAGAGGTTGCAGAAAAAAATGCTTTCAGAAGTCTCTGACGATCAGACAACTCAGCTGGGATCGCCAGAGGCTTTTAAAGGCTTTTTTTTTCTATAACCTCTTCAGCTGAAGAGGTTGCAGAAAAAATGCTTTCAGACGCCTCTGACAATCCCAGCTGAGTCACGCGATCATCAGAGGCTTTTTTTTTTACTTTTAAAAGCATTTTTTTGGCTGAAGAGGTTGCAGAAAAAATGCTTTTAAAAGTTAAAAAAAAAAAGCCTCTGATGAGGTGGGCGGGGTAAGCGAGCGGTGACCAGGCCTGGGACCGGTTCAGGGGCATGGCCAGCCAATGTTTTACTGGTTCTCCGAACTACTACAAATTTTTACTACAGGTTCTTGCGAACCGGTGCGAGCTGGGAGCAACCCACCACTGTGCCAATACCATACATAGTTACAGAAGTTTTCTGTGCAACCACTTTCTCTATGCTTTGTATATAGCCTCCTTCCCAAAGTTCCCATCAGATTGTAATTGTCAATATGGCAAAAAAAGAAAATAATTCAAGACAAAGGGAATAATCACACAAATTGCATTAAATTAAATTAATCTTAAATAAGGTTTATGACAAATAACATGAAGAATTCTATTCAACATGTGCTGGGAAAAAAAGTAGGCCCTCTGACTTCGTGAGGACCCAGGCTACTATGAAAGTAAGCATGTAGAACAGTACTGTGCTGACTTCAGTTGAGATAAATATAAAATGGAACAACAGTTGTAAGTGTAAGAATGGTTGTAAGTTATTTTTTTTCAGTGCCCTTGTAACTTTGGTTACTAAATGAATGGCTATAAGTCAAGGACTACCTGTACTTTACAAAAATTTGAGGGCTTGGTGATGTGGAGCCAATGAACCATTTTATGGTCAAGGTGCTAGAACAAATTAGGAAAAACTAAAGAAGGGAGACGTGAAAGTCACCAAGGAAAGATCTTCTAGAGCTGGACCTGGGTGTGGAACTGGTAATTTTAGTGGTATATATGAAATCAAGGACATTACTCTAGACATTAATATCAAAAAGCTGCTTAATAATGTTCCAGACCTAAAGTTTTCTAGTCCAGAATTGAGTATTTTTGTTCTAAACATCTGGATTACTCCAGAAAACTTATTTAATACAGATTTAATTTTGATTTTATAACATTATATTGCTTCAAATCTAAACCTTTTAAAATACAGAACATTTTTTTTCATTTTCATTATTTTATTGTTGCATTGTGGTTAAAATGAAATTCCAACAAAAATAATGTGTATCTGCAGAAAACAGGGTGTTTTTAAGTTACCCAGAAAAAGAAATATGCCTTTTGTGTTTGCCAGTGACTTCTCAATGTCCAATGGTTGTAATACATGCTATAAAGGCCATATATAGACTTTCAAGCATAAAACCAAACGGAAGAATTTAAAGTTCTCCAAGCCTTGAGGTGGTCTGCTGAATCTATAGTACTCAGTGACAAAACAGCAAAAGAATAAGTTTTTCAAAGTTTGAAAAACCTCATTTGTGGTATAATTTACCATTTGCAATAAATGACGCTTAATAAACTTGTTGCAATATTTTTAGGATCAGACTCAATAATGATAATAAAGATTAGAGGTTTAAATATATCTCTCTTTATTCTTAACAGGCATTCTATATTTACTGAATATTTACAGATAGAAGCGACGAGAATGGTGAGGGTGGCTCCTTATATATACAAGGGGTGGAGCTAGGAATGGGAGTGGTAAGTTATGAATACATTAAAGTCCAAAGAATAAGTTAACCTCTGATGTTCCATATATACATTATTTACACATTGGAGAATAAGGCATTTACATCTGACAAATCCCCCTCTAAATGCCGGTTCGTTACACAACACCAATTACATTCTGATTCAGGACAATATAATACATATAATTTAGAAGTTAAATATTTGTGTTGTTTAGAAGGTAAGGGTTTTGTTAATATGTCAGCTAATTGTTCAGAAGTATCGCAATGTATTGCTTTAATGAATCCGTCTTGAGACAGTTGTCTCACATGCTTAAACTTTATATCAATATGCCTGGACCTTTGTCCAATTGCATCGGATCTGGATATTTCAATGGCCGCTTTATTGTCTTCATGTATAATAAATGGTAAAGTGGGTTTCTTCCAAACATCAGTGATCAGATCATTGAACCATACAAGGTTATTTGCAGCCTTGGACAAACAAACATATTCCGCTTCTGTAGTAGAAGTGGCTACTAGTTCTTGTTTACCAGTATACCAGTAAACTGGACAATCATTCAATAGAAAAACATAACCAGAAGTACTCTTTCTGCATGATGTATCACCAGCCCAATCTGCATCAGCATAACAAGTAATTTTTGGTTCTCTGTCATTATTGGGTTCCAACATTAAACAAAAATCTAATGTACCCTTCAGATATCTTAGAATTCTTTTGACAGCTTCCCAATGATACAAGGTTGGTTTACTAACATATCTTGACAATAGATTGAGAGGTAATGCAATATCTGGCCTAGTCCAATTAGATATATAAAGGAGTGAACCTATAACTGATCTGTAAAATGTGTTGTCTTTAAACTCAGGGGAAGATTCATCAGTGTTTCTAAGAAAATCAGTTTGCATAGGGGTGTCACAGGTTTTGGCATTATTTAAGTTACATTTGTTTAGGAGTTCGATGATTTTATCTTTCTGTGTAAGTTTGAATCCCCTTTTTGTTTTGTTAATTTGCACACCAAGGTATTTATTCACTTTACCTAGAGATTTCAGTGAGAAGTGTTCATTTAACTTATTTACAAAGATTTCCCTGCTCTCTTTATGCTTTCCAATGTATAAAATATCGTCCACGTAAATTAATACAAATTCAATATGATCATTACTCTTTTTTACAAAGAAACAGTTATCAGCAGTAGTGGCGTTGAAATCCATGGTTTTAAGTACTTTTACCAAGCAATCGTACCATCTTTTGCCGGATTGCTTTAATCCGTACAGACTCTTATTTAATAACCAAATTTCGTTCTTATTAGTGTATTGACTGTGTGGTGCTCTTACATATATTTCCTTATCTAATTTTGCATGTAAGTATGCGGTCTGTATGTCATATTGGAATACGTCCAGATTGAGTGCAGATGCTACTACAAGGGCTGTTTTGACACTCTCTGTTCTCACTGTGGGTGAATATGTATCAGTATAGTCTTCTGGATATTTTTGTGCATAGCCTTGCGCAACTAGTCTAGCCTTGTATAAGGTATTGCCTCCTTCTAAGTTCTTAATTTTATAAATCCACCTGGTACCTATAATTGTTTTATCCTTAGGTGCGATCGCAGGTGTGAATACATTTAATCCTTGTAAACTTTCCATCTCTTTTTCCATAGCTAGTTCCCATTTTTCTCTTTCTTCATGTGGAAGTTTCAATACTTCTTCATATGTATTAGGTGTTATTGGTTCTCCATTCATATGCATTATGTAATCTTTGTATTTATTTGGTATTTGGTTTCTATTGTTTCTAATAGTTCTTTCAGGCTTGCTATGGTTATCATGCAAATATCTAGCTTCCTTTTTTGTTAATGTGTCTGTCTTTATTTTATGCTGACTATTAGTCCAAGTTTTGGTTTTGTTCTTACTTTTGTTAATATTTTGATTTTCTGTTGTTCCTTCCTCGCAAGATATCGTATCTTTACATTTATTAGGAAATATTTCATTAAGGTGCAATTTTGACCAATTGGCCTGTTCATGGAACACAGCTGTTCTGGATACTATAAATTTGTTATTACTATCAATAAATCTGTACCCTTTGGTTCCAGTTTCGTATCCCATGAATCTTAATCTCCTGGATACGTTTTCTCCCTTTCTCCTCAATTGTTTAGGTATGTGTACGTCTGCAGTGACTCCAAATATGTGCATGTGTGATAATTTGGGTTTTCTATTGTACATCACCTCATATGGTGTCTTATTCACAATACTGGACCATGTTCTATTTTGAGTGTAATTCGAATAATGTAATGCCTCTGACCAAAATTGTTTGCCTAAACCAGCATCCTCTAATGTGCACCTAATCATGGTTTGTAGTGTGGAATTTTTCCTCTCTGCAACTCCATTTTGAAATGCAGAAAAAGGAGTGGACGTGAAATGTAACATTCCTCTATCCTTTAACCATTGGGAGAATTCTTTAGACATGAACTCACATCCCCTATCTGTCATAATTTGCTTTATTCTGATATTATGTTGTGTTTCTATACGTTTGTAGAATTCCTTAAATTTCTGAAATGTTTCATCCTTGTGCTTTAATGTGTAAACAAAACCATATCGGCTGTAGTCATCCACTATTGTTAGGAAGTAACGTTTTCTATAGGTAATTGAGGGACTTAATGGACCAACTAAGTCCATATGTACCAAATCAAAAATATTGTTAGTTGATCTGTTAGATTTTTTTGGTCTGGGGCTGGTTTTTAGTTTGGTGGATTTACATACTGAGCATTCCAAATAATTTTCACAATTTTTTATTTTGACACCTTCTGCGTGTTCAGTCATTTTTTGTACTACAGGAAAGCTTGCATGTCCTAACTTCCTGTGTAAGATGTGAGCACACTCATCATGAATTGGTTTACCTATTTTTGGTTTCTTTTCCTTGTATGTATTTTTGTGATCATGAGTTATTCTACACTCATCATTGTCACTGTTACTGACATTTTCATCATCTGCTTCAATACAATCTTCCATATTTGAATCAATGTTATGTAAACATCTTTCTTTAGTTATCAGATAGGGTAGACCTCCTTTTATCATTACAGTACCTACATTTGTTTTGTTCTTTTCTATAATTGCTTTCCCCTTTGAGAAAACTATATTAATATCAGATTCTCTGCTTAATTTTATGGCACTTAGTATGTTGTGAGGTATTTCTGGGATTAATAATACCCCCTCTATTTTCCCTAGACCAGGCAAGGTCACATTTCCTATGCCTAGTACTTGAACCTTTTCTTGGTTAGCTACCTTTATCACAAACTTATCTTCTATAAATGAAGATAATATACTTTTGTTGTTGGTGGTGTGATTTGTTGCACCAGAATCAATAAGCCAATTGTTATTCTCATCCTGCTGTGTTCTGGTGCTGTCTTGTTTATTTAGCCCATTCAGTGACCCAGATTTCCTCTCTTTTGAATTTTCTCTACCCCCTCTACCTTCTTTGTAATTTGTTGGACTTCTATATTTGTGTCTATCTGTGGAAGATTGTCTGTAATTATATATGCTCCTATATTCTGGCCTATGTCTCTCTCTTGAGACTTTGGGGCAGTCTCTTCTACTATGTTCCCTGGATCCACAATTGTAGCATCTAAAGGCCTCATTATGTTTATCTTGAAAGACTACTTTCCTAAAAGGTTTGTGGTCTGTTTGGTTACTGGATCGATTTTTTCTTGAATTGTCTTCTGCTATCAATTTGTTAGATAGACTTTCTATGGATAGATATCCCAAATTAATGGTATCTAAGTGTGACATAAAGCTATCCCATGATGGATCAAGTGAATTGATAATAACACTTTTCATTGTTTGATCTGAAATCACTTCCCCCCTCAGATGCAGCTCAGCTCTTATTTTGTTTAGAGATATCAAATGCTCACTTATGGAAACCCCTGGTTTTACTCTGGAAGAAAAGAAATCCTTAGACATTCTTGTAGTGGTAGCTACACTGTCGCTGTGAAACAGATTAAACATACATTGAATTATTTCTGAAACAGTTAGGTTTGATTTGATACTATGATACATTGCAGGAGACACGCTAGATATTACTAAGAAAAAAGCTCTATGGTGTAAACAATCTATTTTTAAAGTCCAAGGTCTTTTTGGGGGACTAGTGATAAAAAATAGTAAGTTCTCCTTCATAAAGGCAACCTGGAGTTGCTGATACCACTCTTGCAAATTAATGCCATCAATTCTAAGTTTTGGAAAATCGTTAGGTAAGTCCCCAGTATTATTATCCCCACTACTCACAACTGAGGGTAGTCCATGGTCTCGTAGGTGTTGAAAGTCACAGGATGGAGTGGGTATTCTGTGCATTAGTCTGAGTGGTCTTTCATCTTCATAATGTTCTCTGTAGTTCTCTGTATGCATCTGCGCGTGTGCGTTGTTCATATCTCTGTCGGAGCTGCTATAGGAAGCCTCTGTCGCTGCAATTCCTTCGTAAGATTCCTCCTCCGACGATTCGGTCTCCGTCTCTACCTTGATCTTCTTGCTGATAGCTGACGCTTGCCTCCTTTCGCCAAAGCCGCTCCGCTTGAAGCTCTCCACCTCTGGAACCGTCTGCGGCGTGGGATAAAACCTGCAGGGTCCTCTGGGCTCAGGTGTTGTCATCCTTTCTGCACGAGTTGATCTGGATATGTTCTGGTTTGTCTGTTTGCTTGCTTGTCTTTTTGTTTTTGGGTCATTGACTTCCGTTGATTTTTTTGCCATTTTTAAATCTGGATCAAAAGTTTTAAATAGTTGTTTCTTGATTGCTTCGACTTTCAGTTTGATAGATGTTTCTTCTGCGTCCGTATTTGATTCTTCTGAAGAATAAAGATTTTCTTTACTATTTTTTGTACTGTGTGATTCTTTTCGCGCCAGAGATTTTGAATGGTGTATCGTGATTGGCTCTGCTTTGCTTGCCTCAGTGGCCGGTTGAAGACAAGATGGCTGCCATTCAAAATTTTGAGCGGGATCTCTGTTCTTTCTTCTTGTTATTTTTTCTTTTATAGATGAGTCGCTCACCATTTTTGTTTCTTTGGATTCAGTTGTCTCGATGCTATTTTCTCTCGCTGCTTCGTTTTCTTTCAAGAAATTTTGAAGGTCCGCGATGAGATCGTAGTCATCCTTTTGTCTTTTTAGTATTCTCAGTATCTCTGATCTGAGATTGTTGCTTTCTATTTCTTTTTTATACATGTTTATTTTATTGAGTCAATTAACCATCCTCTGCTACCAGCTTGTTGCAATATTTTTAGGATCAGACTCAATAATGATAATAAAGATTAGAGGTTTAAATATATCTCTCTTTATTCTTAACAGGCATTCTATATTTACTGAATATTTACAGATAGAAGCGACGAGAATGGTGAGGGTGGCTCCTTATATATACAAGGGGTGGAGCTAGGAATGGGAGTGGTAAGTTATGAATACATTAAAGTCCAAAGAATAAGTTAACCTCTGATGTTCCATATATACATTATTTACACATTGGAGAATAAGGCATTTACATCTGACAAAACTGAAGAAGTACTTTGGTGTCACTTGTCTCTTGTTTTGGGTTTAGGAGAAGGCTACTCCCACAGGGACATCGATTGCTTCAGATCTAGTTATTAATTTCTTGTTATAATTCATTTGTTTCAGGATTGGTAGACAGACAGAATGCATGCCGGGAAAGGGGAAGAACTATTATGTAATGTATAGCATATATTATGTAATGTTCCTTCCCATTTCCCAGCATGTATTAATATATATTGCAATGTGCTAGGTGAAAGGTACCAAGTAAATCATGCTCCTACTACCGATCCTGACATGTTGACAGATATGCCCTCAGATATTCCTCAATTTACAACTGGTCACTTACCATTTGAAGTTGCAACAGACTTCCTGGAGGTAGTTATAAACTTGTTTCAGAGTTCTGACAGCTGCCCCACCCTACAATCACATGATCGCATGTTGGACACTCAGCATGTGACTGTGTTTTATGACAGTTTTGCCGAAAACTGGCATTTACTTTCAGGTTTTGGCAAAATTAGCCTATAGCGAACAATGGGTTCGCTGCAATGGGAACTGCAATGTTCACTTTAGTGACCACTGCCAAAAAAGTTGTGAAATTGGGTCAGTCACATGGATGATCCACATTAGGACCCTCATGACTTACAATCATGATGGGAAGGCTCTATTATGGCCAAGTGCTACCTGTAGTGGATTTTCTACCTAGGATTTTTCCCCCTTTTCTTCTCTGCTTCTGTTGCCCCTTTGAAATAGCTATAAAGAACTCTGAATCTAGGAAATTTGTTCCCAGTTGACTATTTAGCCTGAGCAGCTGACTAACTGGCAATGTTATTATTCCAGTTTTCTAGATATGATGCCTCCTTTTTGATGCTTTTTGTATTAACTGCCAAAGAACCAGGTGAGATTGGTGGTAATTTCAGAACCATTGATCCGGCTTCATTTTCAAATAAGTCTTTATATTTTCATCTTTAAGAAAATTGGAACCTTTACAAAAAATAAACTCTGCAGTATATTTATGAATGCACCCAACAGAGGGGAGGAAGGCAGAAAACTGTACAATTATTTTCCAATTCATTGGCTTTTGTAGTGTGAAAAGGCCCTGTTTCTCCTGTAGATTCTCAAACATCGGCCCATATGCCTAGTTACCATGGAAACCAAACTCTTCTTCTCTCTTTCTCTTTCTCTCCGTCCCTTCCCTTTAAAAATATGCAAAGGTTCTTGAAGCTTGATCCTGTCCATTTGCCACTGCTGGACTTTTTCAGCATTTACTCTATAGTCACTTTTTAGAAGCAGTATTTTATTTTGGAGACTGGGGAAGTGAGGAAGGAATGAAAATGTTCCTTCCTGTAGCCCAGCCTTTTCCATGCTGCCTACACCCCCTCATCACCTGCTTGGGTCATCTGGCGCCTCGGATTGTTGTGCTGCCATTTTTTCATGAAATTAAAGATATTGCTTCCTGTAGAACAATTATATTCTTTGGCTAGAGTAAAATACTTTTCAACAAAAGTGATTGTCTGGAAGTGCAATTATAAACATGTGGTGCATATGCATACATACAAAGTACAGGAAAAGTGTTCTTAGTATTTTAAATACAACAATAATAAGAGGAAACAACTAAAATAATTTGGATGCTTAAAAATATTATGGCAACTAATTGTGGATTTACAATATATTTTGATGCCATGAATAGGATTTCATTACTACTTTTGCGGCAGCCTCATATTTCATCAAAGTTTGTACATGCGATACACTTTGCATTCTGAGTGTATCAACTCAGTTTAACCATGTTGCCTTTTCTAAGGGACTGCATGACCAATTATAATAAAGCTATGTGTTTGCACAGAATTGCCAATAAAAACATTTCAAGGTGAAGTATATTGGAACCAATGGCTATACGAAGTACAATTATGAGAGTTTCCTTAATGTGTTTATTTGTGTGTATGTGTAAAGGGATTATTATAGAAATTATTATTTTTTATGCTCAGTTTTTGTAACAATGTGCAGTCAACAAAAATGTACTTGAGAAAGAAATATAAATTGTTAGCAACTATTTCTAATTTAAAGGGAATGTTGGAGCATACAGCTAGCTAAACTGTAACACTTATAACACTAGATTAACCACAAACGTAAAGATTATTCTGTTCCGTTTTGTCCTGTTCCACCCCACTCCACTCCATTTGCCAGTTTGGTATAAGTGGTTAAGGCAACCAACTAAAAACCAGATGACTATGCTAGTCCTGCTTTAGCCACAAACCAGCTGGATGATCCAGTTAGTTATCTCAGTCCTAGGAAGAAGAAATTGGCAAGCTGCTTGGAAGGTACAAATCTGTCATTTTATAGAGCTCAGATGCTCTACAAAAAACTAAGACTTTTTAAAGCTAGACTATACTAACATTGGTACAGTTCTTTCCAGATAACAAGTGGCTCTGAGCCTTTGCTATGTTTCCAGCTGATGCTTCAGATTCTCAAAATATCAATTTACTGAATCATTTCTGTAGCTCTCCATGCCTTTTTCTCAAGAGCTTATTTTTTAATATGATAAGCTTTCTTGTAGGAAGAATTTTGTAGAGCATTTTGACCAAATGCTTTTTCTACAACATGCTGAGTTGCTCATTCAGATATAAAATAAATGGACAATCAAAACAAAATGATTAAAGGAAATTGAAACGTTATTTCAAAATCTTGGTTCCCCATAATAGAATTAAAGACCACAGTAATGGAATTATTATTACATACATACACATGCACATATATATATATCTTCAACTTCCTTTTATCTTTTAATGCCAATGGTACATATTGTTTTTTTAAAAAAATCTTCTGTGTTGTTAATTTGGAGAAGTGAACATGCTTTGGCATCCTTGGAATATATAACTGAACATTGTTTTAATATTTTGATGCGATTTCATGCCTATTTGACAAGGACCATTCTCTGTTTCTAGTTAGTTAGTTAGGATGTTTATTATTTAGAACAAATCTGATACTTTATTTAAATAACAATAACTCAGTTTATTTCTAATAGCTATAATATATACATATTACAATTCATTGCTTTCTTTTCTTAGCCAAAACCTCATTCCCTAGCTATGTCCTACTTCTGTTCATTCTGCGTTCTTTCTTGTCATGTAAGATCCTGACTCCTCCTTCCTCTGTTCATGTTTGAAACCACATTGCAACTGCAACTGAGCCTAAGTCCCAAAACATTTGCAAAAACATGCTTTTCTACTCATGGCTACACAGAAAAGGAGACCAACACTTACAAATGGAGATGGCTTTGGTCCATGTGAGGATTTAATATTTTTCCAACTGAAATATCTTTGGTGTTTTTCGTTTAACCAAATCAATGGTGCTATTATTATAAATCTCCTTTTTAATTAGTTGAATGGAACTCAAGCTTTATAGATATTATGTCTGAGGTGTAAAAGTAAGATGGTTACATTACCTGTATATCTAGGCAGCTAAATCCAAATAAAATTTGTTAGCAGAAGGGGATAGATGAACATTTTGAACATATTGTGGTTTTAAGTGGAGATAAAAAAAAAATTCTTTTTTTAATGGCAGTGCTTCAATATGGATGAGCGAAACATAATTGTTTCTAACACAGTTAGGAATAGTTTGCCTATGGCTTATGAGAAAACAACTATCGGCTGTTATCATACTTTGGTTTATCTCTTCTTTCTGCCTCATTCCTTTTCTCTATAAAATGGAGGTAAAACGATTTGTATTCTATGAAAATATTATGAATAGAAATATCAATAGCATAATACTCAAATTCCAGCTCAGTAATGGAGAAGCTCTACAAAGTTTAGAACATGTCCCTGTCTCATTGCATTTTCATCTTTATTAAGTTAAGCTGAAGCAGGGAGAAATATATACATTTTCAATTTACCCTCCTTTTCATTTGCTAGACAGAACAGCTACTCTGCTTGACCATTCTTTGATGCTGATATGTTGAATGAGTTCATCTGGAAGAAAAAGATAATACTTATTAATCTATATGTGTTTAGATTTCTCCTTTACTGATGTTTCACACTTGGATGCATAGGGATGGTACATGGAAGATACACAACCAGCTAGAAAAAATTATCTTCTGCTCTCTGGCAATTGTGTAAAAATCCATCCATCTATGTAAGAAATGTTATCTTTATTGATTACTTAAGAGTTTCAAGCACTGCTGCTATTGTGGTGTTTGACCATTTCAATCAATCAATAATGTTCATGAGGTACGAAGCAAATCAGCCCAATCTCTTTGGACTAGTATGGTGTTGCCATTAGGTCAAAATATAATGTAGTGAAACTTCAATTTAATAGACTATATCTTCTCAGTGTCCACTAAGCTATTTACAGTGCCGTGCTTGACTGTTTATTTTGCAGAAAAGCCCAGTTTTAAGTAAAAAAATATGTAAAATGGCTGGAAAGCTGAACAACATTCTTATCTTTTCCAAGTACTTTGTTTATTTATTTGATTTTTATAGCCACCCATCTCAACAAATGTACTTTGGGTGATGTGCATCTTTAAAACATTTAAACAATACAAATTAAATATATATGGTCCTTGAATAAAACTATTGCCATTGTTGTTAATGCAACCAAGTAACAGGGCCCTTGACACACTCAGGGCCCAGGTCCAGGCACACAACTAAGTCTTCACGGTCTTATGGAAAGCCAACAAGGTTGAGGTCATCTTGATTTCTGAAGGGAGAATGTTCCAGAGGGCAGAGACAATGTCACAGAAGGCACATCTCCTGATCCCTGCCAGTCAACATTTTTATATTATGCTCCCAGATGCCTCATAGATCTATAGGCAGCTTAGAGCATATCCAGACAACTGCATTAATATTTTATCCTCCAGTCCTCCAGAAAAGATCAACAGGAATTACATAGGTGTGACTGCTAAGTCCAATTCTGCCCTGGCTTCATTTCTTTTCTGATCAAGCATCACTTACTTATAAGAAAATAGTCATTCTCCTTAACATGGGGGGAGGCAGGGCTGGGAGAATGTAGCAAGTATCTGTGGTGGAAAGCTTCAACTTGTCTAAATAACAATTGGGAGTCATAAAAATGTTTTTAAACTAGTGCCTGCTCACAGTTAGCGGGCCATGAAGAAAAGCTGGTTTTCAAAAAGGGTAGAAAAGGCACCTTACAGCAGTTGCTATTCTGATGAAAGATAATGGCACTGATTTAAAAATAACCTTCTAAGCAACCAAACACAATTACTTTGTCTACAGAAAAATGTATTTTTTGAAACTATATTATGGAATACATTTCATTTCAGTAGCATTAAGGTGATAAAATAACACCTACTGCCATTTTGTAAGCTAATTTAATCATTTACTTTAGTCCGTGTTGATTATTTTCCTTGTACTAACATTCCTTGTAGTGTTTAAACAATAGGCTGGCTTGTAACAGGCCAAATCATTTATTTCTCTAGTTCAAAGCGTATTGCTACCTACTCTAAAGTCTTGGACAAAGAAAAATAATTCCCATCACCTTCTATCTGAGATCCCTTTAATGTGAAATAAAATCTACAACTTTATGCTTCTGAAACATATACTTTATATACTCCATTGAATTTAGTTTCATTTCAGTTTGTCCTTGTAGTGCTGTGGCTGCATCGAAATATCTATGGATAGCATGGATGCATCATGTACCTCATAAAAAAAAAAAAGTTCAGCATCTTGAAATATGGTCTGGATTTTGCATACTATCAGCACCAATGTTCCTCAGACACAATAATAAATATCAATCCTATAGAAAAACTTAGAAATAATGGACTATAAGGTTTTGTGTAGCCTATCCTAAGAAAAGTTCTCTGTTCCCTCCTCCCCCCACTTTCTCTTCTCCTCCTGACTCTTCTAAGCGTTGTCTCTCTTGTTCTCCCCATCTACCATTTTCCTCTTCTTGTCAGTGGCAGCTAAGATTAAATATTGATAGATTGGCAGCAGTGGTTATCATGCATTAGAAAAGCAAAACAGAACCTCTCTCCTCCAATATTAACCTCAAAGAAACTGTGAGCTGGGCACTCAACTCACAGTAACTTCCAGTTGTTTAGAGGTCGCAATCATGCTGTTCTTCCTCCATGCCCTACAAAGGCTGATAAAGGAGATACAGTAGTGTAGGACAATGTTTATAGTGAGTGCTGCTCTCATTGTACAATTAGAATGTATTCTTTTCTCCTTCTCCAGCCCATGGGTTTCTCTTCTGACTCAGTTGCTTCTCTCTATTTATGGCTAAGCTTTGCTGTTTTAATGACAACACAAGTTCAATAAGAAAAGGACTTGGCAATAATTAAAAAAAAGTGACAGACAATAATCAAGAAGGTCAGCTTACTAGGCAAGCTATAAAATGTGTACCTCTTTAATCAGATCCATAAATCTGAGATTGAAAAACACAACAAAACTAGAAAGTAGAACATAAAGAGTAGAAGATCATGGAATGCTAACCTTTGTCAGGATTGGCACAATTATCTCACACAAGTACTATATTGTTAACTGCTTAATTTGTAGAGTAAAACATAGAATACAACTATATATTTTTCTATCGAGCTATGCTACTAGTTCTGTGTAAAATATGATATTTAAATTCCCTTTTATTGCCTTTTTTCCGTATAAGACAAATAAGATGCTTGAGGTAAGTGAATTGAATGTGGTATTGAGCTATGGTTTGATGGAGATACTGTTTGAATTGCCAGAGATAACATTTCTACATGCCATTGGTTCCTGCTCTGAACAAGCAATACTGCAATCATGTGTCCAACCATTTTTATTAACATACTTGTACTTTGGGCGTTTTTATTTATCTAGTGGACATTTTAGTGGAATCTACCTTGTCATAATTAGAATCCAATCTACTATTGAATAATAGACAAAAAAAAAACTATACAGGTATGACATTCATCTTCAGTAGATAAAAATAACTACACGGTATGAAATTTGTATATGGACATACACAGTAAATTCCTAACTGTCTGAATGTCAACATTTTTGAGTTATTGCTGAATGGTGCTGTCCTGATTAGATACCTAAAGTGTGTAATCAGCAAAGCAACTAGCTGAATCTTCCACCACTGCTGTCCTTTGTGTTTGATATGTCATCAGTCTTTGGGAAAAGGTATCTGTCAATCACTGAACTGCTGCAAGTGCCGGGTGAATCTACCACTAGGACTTTTATGGCATCTTTAGTTGTTTTGTGGATCACTGCTCCTAAATTCCATTCATTCAGAACATAATTTTAATCACATATTTAAAAAGAAAAGCAAATGGTAATTGGGTTATTTGTGGCAAAGAGAACTTAATGTCATTTGTAGCACTAGCTAAGAACGCTTCTTGGTTTTATCATTTCACTGTTCCACTGTTGCAATGTTATGCAAAATTGGCAAATGCAACTCAGAATAATATTAGCTGGGCAATCTAGAAAAAAAAACTATTCATAAATATACTTTTAAAATAATATGGTCTATTTCAGACAAAAAATGGGCAGGTATCCTTTGCCTCACAAAAGAAGCTGGCCGAGAACTATAAAAATGAGGGAGAATTTAGGAAAAGAGTTAGAGACCAATAAAAAAAGCAATCCATGAAATCACTCAAACAACTACTAGCAATAACCTCCAATGTTTCATGTTGAAAGTAAGGTACAAATGTTTAAGTAGTGGTTAGCAGCTGGGGAAATAAATGGAAAGGGAGAATGCATTATCTAAGGCTTTCCCCCTCATTGTGTTTATTTATTAGTACTTGTTTATTTTCTGCTTTTTGTGTCTTTATTCTTACACAACTTCTGTTTAATTTGTTAAAAGTGCCTATGCATTTTCTTAAAAAAGCTGGTGGACTGAATTTATATCTACTAATCATATGTCAAGCCAGTCTGATGTAGTGGTTAAGGCATCACCTTAGAAACTGGGAAACCATAAATTCTAGTTCTGCTTTATTCACCAAATCAACTGGGTGATCTTGGGCCAGTCACTCTCTCTCTACCCTAGGAAGCAGGCAATGGCAAACCACTTCTGAAATCTTGCCAAGAGAACTTCTGTATGATACATGGAGATTTATCTTACTGATGGAAACAATATTAAAGCTAAAGAAAAAAATTAAAGGAGGAGAGGTCAGCATGGCAATTGCTCTTGGGTAAAGCACTTCCTGTCTCTCTGTTTTTCTCTGTCTCTTCTTCTTATCAACATATACATGGAGCACTGGGAGGGTCCATCTGTCATTTTGAAGTATCATCAGCATACTAATGGTACTTACTGATATATTTCCATCCAGGCCAAATCAAAGATTCTGTCAAAAGCCTAAACTGCTGTTTGGAGGCTATGAGGAAACAAGATGAAATTGAATACCTGCAGTGCAGTGGTGAAATTGAGCCGGTTCTATCCGACTTGGGCAAACTGGTAGCCCCAGCGGCGGGAGGCTCCACTCACCCACTCAGACGTCATCATGTCCCATTTTTGACCCTCTGTGCATACGCAGAAGGTCCTGCGCAGGCACAGAGGTGTCGCGTGCACACACATTTGCAAACCAGTAGCTAAGGTAAGTAAATTTCACCCCTGCTGCAGTGGCATACCAAGACAGGACACTTTAGATGTACAATATGTACAAATAATCTTCGACTAACAACCATTTGTTTAGTGACTGCTTGGAATTACAGCAGCACTGAAAAAATTGACCATTTTTCACACTTACCAGCGTCTCCATGGTAATGCGATCAAAATTGGGACACCTGGCAACTGGCATGTTTTTATAATGGCTGCAGTGTCCTAGGATCATGTATGACCTTCTGACAAGCAAAGTCAATGGAGAAACCAGATTCACTTAACACCCATGTTACTAACTTAACAACTGCAGTGATTCACTTAACAACTGTGGCAAGAACGGTTGTAAAATGGAGCAAAACTCACTTAACAATTGTCTTGCTTAGCAATGGAAATTTTGGGCTCAATTGTGATCATATGTGAAGGACTACCTATAATGTAATACAGGAAGTACTGCTGAAGACAGTGACGAAGCTAGTGGCAAAGGTGGAATTGCAGGACCAGAACCCGTATCATCTGATTACCTCAATCACTAAATCAGCTCAGTGATAGAGAAACAGGGTGTGAAAAAAAACCTGCTCTGCATGCCAAATATACTAGCTGTGCCTCTGAAGTAGAACTGTTTGTCCACAAACCATCTGGCTCCTTATCTGGTCTGATTATAACTTTTGATGTTTCCTCCATAGCAGTACCATAGTTTGCTCTTACAGATCCAGAAAGCATCCTCCCTAAAGGTATTCAGAAAAATAGTGTACCA
Source organism: Pantherophis guttatus (assembly GCF_059756535.1). Lineage (NCBI taxonomy): Eukaryota > Metazoa > Chordata > Lepidosauria > Squamata > Colubridae > Pantherophis > Pantherophis guttatus. Next base: position 34,352,478 of record NC_142069.1, read on the forward strand.
GAATACTTACATTATATACAATTCTTAATTTATTTATCATTAGTTTCGGATAATGCTGGGGTAGGCAGGTTATTTTATATATTTTGTGGTTTCTGGTTTTATGCATTTTATTAGTTAAATTGTAAACTGCTGGAAGTTTGGGGGAATACTGTGGTCTATACAAATACAAACGATGCTGCATAGTGTTTTTAAACATCTTAAAGTTGCCAAGTACCACTAGGTTAGTGAGAGAGCTGAAGTTGATAAGGCAGAAAGCACAGACTCAGACAAAGTTGGCTGTTATGTAAACACAGCCGTCTACATTCCAGTTTGACAAAAGAGCAACAAAAAATATGATACCCAGAAAGGATAGTGAAAAGAGGCCAGTGATTTAAAGCAGCATTTTTTTTTCAAACTGGCTAGTAGTTTAACTATATATTTCAAACTTCATCTGAATTAATTCCACACGTCTTAAAGTTGCCAAGTTTGAAAAAGACTGATTTAAACTATGCATCCACACTCACATATACATTTATTCCTGCAGTGACCCTGCAAGAATTAGTATCTATATATGATTCTTCTAGTTTTCAAGAAAGCTTTTTAGCTAATCATTCTGAGTCCATGAAGATTTTGCTGATAGCTAGCAACTGAATTTTATTTTATTTTATTTATTTTATTGAATTTCTATACCGCCCTACTCCCGAAGGACTCAGGGCGGTGCACAGCCATAAAATAAAACACATAGATATACAAAATTTAAAATCAAATAAAATGAATTAAATAAATTTGGCTGAATTAGTACCCATAATTTAAGATACCCATTTTTTAAAATACATTAAGAATTTAAAAATTTAAAATTTACACTTAAAAGGGAGAAGATTTAGGCGAGGCCAGATTGATGAAATAAAAACGTCTTCAACTCGTGGCGGAAGGTGCGCAGATCCGGAATCCTCCGTATCTCTGGGGGGAGCTCATTCCAGATCGTCGGTGCCCCCACAGAGAAGGCTCTCCCCCTAGGGGCCGACAGCCGACATTGTTTGGCCGACGGCACCTGGAGGAGCCCCTCTCTGTGGGAGCGTACTGGTCGGTGGGAGGCTGTTAATGGTAGTAGGCGGTCCCGTAAGTAACCAGGTCCTAAGCCATGGAGCGCTTTAAAGGTGGTAACCAGAACCTTGAAGCGCACCCGGAAGACCACCAGGAGCCAGTGCAGCTCGCGCAGGAGAGGTGTTACATGGGAGCTCCATGTTGCTCCCATAACCACCCGCGCGGCCGCACTCTGCGCCAGTTGGAGCCTCCGGGTGCACCTCAAGGGGAGCCCCATGTAGAGAGCGTTACAATAGTCCAGACGAGAGGTGACGAGGGCATGAGTGACTGTGCGTAACGAGTCCCGATCTAGAAAGGGACGCAACTGGCGAATCAGGCGAACCTGATGAAAAATCCTCCCGGTCACGGCCGTCAAGTGCTCTTCTAAAGACAGCCATGAGTCCAGGAGGACGCCCAAGTTACGAGCCCTTTCCGTGGGGGCCAATGATTCGCCCCCAATAGCCAGCGATGGCGCCAGCTGACTATATCGGGACGTCGGAAACCACAGCCACTCGGTCTTGGATGGGTTGAGCCTGAGCCCGTTTCTCCCCATCCAGATCCGTACGGCCTCCAGGCACTGGGACATCACTTCAAGGGCATCGTTGGGGTGGTCCGGGGTGGAGATGTACAGCTGGGTGTCGTCAGCGTACAGATGGTACTTCACCCCGAAACCATGGATGATCTCGCCCAGCGGCTTTACATAAATGTTGAACAGAAGGGGCGAGAGAACCGATCCCTGCGGCACTCCACATATAAGGGGCCTCGGGGTCGATCTCTGCCCCCCTGTCAACACAGACTGCGACTGGTCAGAGAGAAAGGAGGAGAACCACCGTAACACGGTGCCTCCCACCCCCAACCCTTCCAGCCGGTGCAGCATGATACCATGGTCGATGGTATCAAAAGCCGCTGAGAGGTCTAACAGAACCAGGACAGAGGAACAGCCCCTGTCCCGAGCCCTCCAGAGATCATCAACCAACGCGACCAATGCCGTTTCCATGCTGTACCCAGGCCTGAAGCCCGACTGGAATGGATCTAGATACGATGCTTCATCCAGGTACTGGGGTAGCTGTCGCGCAACCACACTCTCAACAACCTTCGCAACGAAGCAAAGGTTGGAGACTGGACGATAATTAGCCAATACTTCTGGGTCCAGGGAAGGCTTCTTGAGGAGAGGCCTTACCACCGCCTCTTTCAAGGCGGCGGGAAAGACACCCTCACCCAACGAAGCATTTATAATCCCCTGGAGCCAGCCTCGCGTCACCTCCCGGGAAGCCAGCACTAACCAGGAGGGACACGGGTCCAACAAACATGTGGTCGCGTTCAATCTACCCAGAATCCTGTCCACGTCATCTGGGGTCACAGGATCAAACTCATCCCAGATAACAGTCTCAAGACCTGTCTCCGTTACCCTCGCTGGATCTATCCCGTCAGAGTCCAGACCTGCCCGAATCTGAGTGATTTTGTCATACAGATACTGAACAAAATCCTCGGCTCTTCCCTCCAAGGGGTTCTCCCGCGCTTCCTGGTGGAGCAGGGAGCGGGTCACCCTAAACAGGGTGGCCGGGCGATTATCTGATGACGCAATAAGAGCAGTAAAATGAGTACATTTTGCTGCTTTTATCGCCACTAGGTAACTCCTAATATGAGATCTTACCAGTGTTTGGTCAGATTCAGAAAGACTAGCCTTCCAACAGCTCTCTAGGCGTCTTTTCTGGTGCTTCATCTCCCTCAGCTCCTCGGTGAACCAAGGAGCCAGGCGAGATCGGCGCCGGGTCAGAGGCCGCAAAGGCACGACTCGATCCAGGGCTCCAGCAGCTGCCCTGTCCCAGGCAGCCACTAGGTCCCCAGATGAGGCGTGAGCCAGAACCTCCGGGATTGGCCCAAGCTCCGTCTGGAACCTATCAGGTTCCATCAGGCGCCTGGGGCGGTACCATCTTACCGGTTCCGCCTCCCTGCAGCGGGGTGCCGCGATTCGAAGGTCAAGGCGAAGGAGCGAGTGATCTGACCATGACAAGGGCTCGATGACTATATCCCCTATCTCGAGATCACTCAACCACTGTCCAGAGACAAAAACCAAGTCCAGTGTGTTTCTCCCCCTGTGCGTAGAGCCATGAATTAGTTGGGTCAGGTCCATGGCCGTCATGGAAGCCATGAACTCCCGAGCCACCTCAGACGCCTCACCCACGGATGGCAGGTTGAAATCCCCCATGACCATAAGTCTGGGGGTATCAACCGCCACCGCGGCAATAACGTTGAGTAGCTCAGGCAGGGCTGCCGCCACGTGGCAGGGAGCCAGGTACGTGATCAGCAAACCCATCTGAACCCCGTGGCCCCACTTCACAAGGAGGGACTAACAACCAGCTGTCTGAGGTACAGTGGTCTCCCTCGGCCTAAGGCCTTCTCTAATAATAACCGCTACTCCCCCACCCCTCCCCTGTGACCTTGGCTGATGGAATGCGTGGAAACCTGGTGGGCACATTTCTACCAGAGGGACCCCTCCCTCTGGGCCCAACCAGGTCTCTGTAATACCCGCCAGGTCCGCTCCCCCCTCGTAAACAAGATCACAAATGAGGGGGGCTTTATTTACTACAGACCTGGCGTTGCACAACATCAAGCGAAGGCCCGGGCCCTGAAGGTCTGTACTACCTGGGGAACGGGAGGAGCCTTGGGGGCCGGAGCACTCTACCGCTTGAAGACAGCGGGTGCGTGCTCCCTTAACATGAACTGAATGTTGGGGAATGTGTATGAATATTCATGAATCAAATCATACCTTCTTGAAGTCTGGCCGTTACCCATACTTATTGAAAAGTAAATAAATTTGCTTTATTTCTGAGTAAAGTGCATTGTGTCCTATTCTTCTACAGTAGAAGTATGACCAATGCTTATTCTGTTCTATATTTCAGACTAAAACTCAGCTGGAGCAAATCCAAGTATATCATTTTGTCAAAAATCCACTTCACCGGCTACCAACCACCTTCTGAACAATCATCCCTACCTAAGGAGGTTTGGAAATTGGATGAGAACTATCCAGGATGGAGGGGGACCAGAGATAGCATCTTGAGAAGGGGATATACATCACTGCCTCCTCCAAGGCTAAGGGGACTACCCCCTGCCTCAAAAAGGCTGATATCATTGCATGGAGCCACCCACTGGTCATCTCATGGGCCACCTTAACAAGAACAAGAAGGGCCTGCATTTAAGAGATAGATGGCCTAACTTACAATATAGAGGATCTTATCCACTTCATTAGGAGTCACAGAATCAAACTCAGCCAGATCACAGGACAACTCTTGTGAGGCAACTCATTTGGATTTGCCTAATCAGTATCCAACTCTAAATTAATCCAAGTGACCATCCACCAGATATTATGAATACTCTTTCTGATGGCCTGGTAAATTGTCCAGTGACTCATCTTTCTCCAGGTCACCATAACCAAGGCCACCAAGGGCTATCAAAAAGACATAATAAGGGAAGAGAAATAATGTTGTTTCATCATCCTTATTTCCATGATGTAGTCCTAATATGGGCTGTTACTTGTGTTTGGTTGGATTCATCCTTTGTCTTCCTTCAGCATTGCTCCAGACATCACTTCTGGTGTTTCATTTCCTATAAGTTCCTCATAAAACCAACGATTTGGTGCACAGAGGCCACATAGGAACAATCTAGTCCAACACCTTGATCACCCACCTATTCCAGGCTGCTACCAAGATCTCAGCTGAACTACCTACCAGAAAAAAACATCAATTTCTTTTGGAACCCAACAGGGTCCATCAGTTGCCTAAGACAGTGTGATCAAAAAGGTCCTATTCCCTTGCTGGGGTAAGTGTCACCAGCACATGATTTATTTGTTTAACTATATATTCACAAGTTTAAAGGGGTTGAAAATTTAAAATTATAACAGAGAAGAGACCTATTTAACTTTATTTATTATCATAGAAAGGTATTTGATACATTAGCATAACTACAATCTCAACCATTCTTGTTTTGTGAATGAAAGTGTAGATAGGATCAATACTTTAGATAAGGCATATTTCTAGAACAAGACAGAAGTGGGACCTACCTCTCAGTAGACCATTGGCTCATTTTTAGCAGAATGGCAAATAAGATATTTGTTTATTTATTTTGTATCCCGCCTTTATTTTTTTTACAAATAACTCAAGGCAGCAAACACATCCAACACACAATTTTCCTCCTATTTTCCTCACAATACAACTCTTTTTTTTTTTAATTTGATTTATATGCCGCCCTTCTCCGGAGACTCAGGGTGGCTTACAGTGCGTTAAGCAATAGCCTTCATACTTTTGTATATTTTATACAAAGTCAGCTTATTGCCCCCACAAACTGGGTCCACAAACTCTGTGAGGTGGGTTGGGCTGAGAGAGAATGACTAACCCAAGGTTACCCAGCTGGCTTTCATGGCTAAGGGGGAACTTGAATTCATGGTCTCCTGCTTTCTAACTTGGTACTTTAACCACTAGATCAGACTGGCTAACAGTAACAAACACAGCAACAAAATAATCCCTTCTTTGCCAGCGTAGACTATATTATTGAAATAAAACAAAGCTTAGAATAACCAGATTTATTTTTAATGTGGAAAAACAGATGCACTCCGTTTTAGCACTCTATGTAACGCTAATTCTGAGCAATAATATTAGATCTCTATTTGTCAAGCTTAATACTTTGCAGATCTTTTAAACTCATCAAAATATATTTTAACTTGTAGCATATGTAAAAGAAAATATAAATTACAATTATTTCTGGTTTAAATTTGCATATTTTAAAAATGACAAGGAACATATACTTTTAAAAAATCAGATATGTTCAATTTCTATTCCATGTTAATTTCCATTCTATTTAAAAACTATTTATATTAAATAATAGATTTACACAGTGGATATAGGTGAAATCAGATGGCTCCCCTCAATGAAGCTAGGATGTGCATAGAATTTATTGGTAAAAATATAGTAGTTGAAATACACTTTAGATATGAGTGAGTACAACTTTATTACCCAACACATAATCAGAATTTCGGCTACCCTCTCGCGATTACATGATATTAATTTACCCAATCTTGTCTGATTCCAGATTAGATACATGAATAAAGAAGAGCACAAAAATTCAAAAGAACTGGTGAAGGAGTATTGTTTTTTCTCTCTTTTTTTAATCTCATTGTAGATTCTCATGTATGATACTAAGCAAGAGTTTTATTCCAGCAAATAGTGTCAAGACATTGAAACCAATTCTGGTGTAATACAGTTTATATATGTCTGGTAGATCTGTAAATTTATTGGTACATAAAAATGACCCTCCATATGTAATAATATATATGATGTATATATTTATTAAATAACATTTAATACAAATTTAAGAAATATCTGACTATCCCTCAAAGAGACTGAAATCAGAATCATTTAACAATGAGATTATAAAGTGCAGTTTCACATTCTGCCTTGCTCCCTGTCTCAGTAGAAATTTAAGATCAATGTTAAAAAAAAGAAAACTTTCAATAGTTTGAATAAAATGGAAGAAATTTTAGAGCAAAGCAAGGTACTGAAGCACTACCTGAATCAATTAGTAGTGTAAAAGACAGCATATGTACAGAAGGGCAGTTTCCTGCCTGATTTTGCCGGCTAAAATAAATTGTTGTTGTCTCTCACCAGAGTGTCATCTTTTCATATACATCTCCAAAAGAACGACAAAGGATCGAAGATATAATAAGAGCAGATCGAAAGATGAGATGGAATTGCAAAAATAATCCAGGAAACTAGCATAAGGAGACTTATATAAATGAAAGGGAGGGGGAGTCAAATGGCAGTAGAAAGAGGAAAATACAGGAATAGGAAACGGGCAGTGTGGAAATCACAAATGTAAGGGTGGAAAGAGAGAGGGAGGGAAAACAGGAACATAGGAAAATGCAGTGCCAAAGAGATGCAGCTGGAAAAAAAAAAAAAAAGCACACAGCGCATGGTTTCACTGAGTTGTATAGAGAGCCATCTGCTGTTCATACGTGAATGACAGAGAAGGTAACACACTGCCCTGGGTTAGTCAATGTCAGTTTCTTCAGTCTTTAGCATTGGGCACATACCGAACTTGTCATGGATTAGTAAACGATGCCAGAGAGTTAGCTGAGCCCAGGAAACTGCTGGGCCAGCTGTGCAGAGCCTGAGGGTGAACAAACACAATGCTCTAGAGTCCCCACCAGGCTGATCTCTCTTGTGCTCAAAATTGCAAGATGCTGTTTTGGAGCAGCAGCTGCATGATCTAATCCTTCTGTTGCCACCCTTTTTCCCCCAATGGACGCAGGCACACACTAGCAACAAGAAAATAACCACTTTATATCAAAAAATATTCTGCTCCAGCCAGCCAATGCCTATTTATATAATCACATAAAGGAAAAGTGGATTGTTGTCGTGACAATTGCTTCACTAACCAATGGTTTTAACCAAAGGTGAAATCCAAATTTTTGTGTTTCTGTGGACGTAGCTTGGTGGGCATGGTGTGGCTTGGTGGGTGTGGCTTGGTGGACATGGCAGAGGAAGGAGACTGCAAAATCCCCATTCCCTCCCCCCTCCTGGGGGAAGTATATTGCAAAATCTCCATTCCCACCCCACTCTGGGGCCAGCCAGAGGTGGTATTTGCAGTTCTCGAACTGCTCAAAATTTCCCCTATCGGTTCTCCAGGACCTGTCAGAACCTGCTGGATTTCACCCCTGTCTGCTGGTAATTATATTTTCATAAAGATCAAGAAGGAGCATCATTCTTCAAAAATAAATGCTCCTTCATGTAAATATATGCAGATCAATCCTAGTAATCAAATAGTATTTAACTTGTATGATTGCAGAAAGGTGTTTTCATGTGTTACTGATTTTATTATAATTTGTTCATTTGAATGTTCTATGCTACCCAAACTTACTGATAGTTGGGCAGCATATAAATTGTATATATTAATATATGGTCCAGTGATTAAGGCACAGGGTTAGAAACCTGGTGCCTTAACTACTAGACCCTATAAATGGTCTTTGAATTCTAATCCAGCCTGAGCCATGAAAGCCAGTTGGGTGACCTTGGGCCAGTCACTCTCTCTCTCAGCCCAATCTACCTCACAGGGTTGTTGTTGTGGGGGGAAAAGGAGAAGAAAGAAGAATTAGATAAATTTGCCACCTTAAATTGTTAAATTGTTAACAATTTAACAATTAAATCTTAAATTGTTTCTAAAAATAATAAAGGTGAGATAAAATAAAATAAAATAAAATAAAATAAAATAAAATAAAATAAAATAAAATAAAATAATAAAATAAAATAAAATAAAATAAAATAAAATAAAATAAAATAAAATAAAATAAAATAAAATAATAAAAACGGTTGGGCAAACAGCCAGCCAGATGTTTAGACTGCATTTGCCATTTTTGTCCATTTATTGAATCCTTTCCAAGGACTCTTCATTTGGTCTTTCTTACAAGCCAATTTGATCTCTGGTATTCTGTAAGCCTTTGTGATATACTATATTCGGTGCTTCTTCATTGTCCTTCAAATATACTTTCTGTGCCATTTTTTTCTTCTTCAACTATCTGGTATACTTGCAATGTTCCATGCCCATTTATACTCCTTGGCAAAGTTGCTGCATGATAGAAGGGTATGATTCGTTGTCATTATTTTTCTTCTCTTCCTATTCATGGCTTCTTCTTTAGCTTGATCACAGTCCATTGTTGCAGCTAGATATTTAATGACTGGAATTACCCAGGTGTTAATGGCCTTGATAGTTTGTCTGCCACTGAGCTTGGACTTTAACATCTTCTTCACTCTTCTGATAGTGATAGAGTTAGTATTCACTACTAACTTCCTTCTTAACGTCCATGTGCTTGATATTGTCACTTTGAAGGATGCCCAAGTATTTGTACTGATTTTCTTCATTCAGACTCTTGATATTATTTCCATAGGGCATCTTGATTCCTTCAGTATTCACTGTTTTTCCCTTGTTAATGATAAGAGTAATACATTTGTCCAGTCCATTGCAACATCTTGACTGTATATATGGACATTGTAGAGCAAGGATTCTACATCAGCTGGTGTTGCAATTCTATTTCAGATGTTTTTTTCCATACAGTTTCTAATCATTCATGAAAAGGCGGTAAGATGGCATGGCAGATGTTTTTGGTGTTTAATAACCATGGCCTGATTTGTTCAATATTGTTGACAAAGAAGTCATATTCTCTGGGCACTAGGACAGAACCATAACCATCAATAACATTTACCATGGAAGCTGCACCAACTACATTAATAATCACAGTTCATGCTACTGACTTCCTGAGTCAGTAAATAAGCATATAATTTTGTGGCGCTCAAATAGCCCAATGAGTATAACTTTCTATAGAAAGCTGTTTGGCCTCCAAGCCAAATAACCAACTAAATAGTTTTGCTTACATTAGTCAGGTGCTTATATTTGGCTGTTTTCCTGTACACTTAGTCATGATACTCCATTCTTGCAGCACAACTGTCTGGCAACATGTAATAGTGTCTCTGTTAAGGTCCAGTTCACACATTCACTCAACTTGCCTGAATGTTCCAGCAGTCCAAGATGTTTGCTTAGACCAGCGAATCTTTTTTCAGTCTGGTACATATCAGACTAAATGAAGCATGCTTAGGAATAATTATGACATGACACAATCCAGAACTGGAAGCAGATGGAGTTTCCCCTAGGAAGTTCCAGGTCTGTTTTCAGGAGACTGCAGGGAAAGTAAAGTGGTCTGAATTAGTTCCAGCACATCAAACCAAAGACAGAACATGAATGCTTGCAATACTGTTGTTAGAAAATAACGGATGAGATAGAAATGAACTCCTTATTATCAGAAGCAGCTCTTTTTTTTTGCTTCTGTGTCCATTTCCCAAGATATTTTTTTACCATGTCCATTGCATAAAATGCTATTATCACATAGAAAAGAAATAAAAGGAAAGTGGACAAAGAGCCCAGATTTAAGGCCAAAGCAGATGAGTCAGGAAGAAAATGCTCCATTGCTAGAATGAGTTGGAAATGCCAGTCATTTGGGGGGATGATTTTATGCTTATTTTGTCAGCAGTCTGAAATTTTCTGGAAGCATAATGCTAGTCTATGGGATGGAGCCTTGATGTGGAATTGAGCATAGTCTGTTAAACCCCTTGAAATATAATCCAAATTAAAGAGAAAAGCCTGGCTATTGTTTACATTAGTATGTGTGTATCCACATGGACGTACTTGATACACTGTTGGCAGTAATAGTTGAAAATAGCACTGCGCAAAGAGTCATTACCAGGATCCAACAGGTTTAATCATTATACAAAATACAGGAATTATTCAACATGTTCTTGAGCTCCATCTAGTGATGCTCCATTGGGAAGTAAATGCAGGCAATAGACATTGTGGAATTATCAAAAGAGTAGCATATATTATGATATGCAAGCTTAATGGAAGAAATGCAATCAGAAAAGACAGTAATGCAAAATAAGTTAAACTGTACAAAACTGTGCATTTGCATATACATTTACATCTTTTGTTTGCTTTTTGTTAGCAGCAGAGTGCTCAAACATCAATAAGCAAAATACCTTAACTAAGTTAAATTTTATAGACAAGAATTTAGGACATCCAACATTTAAAATAAATGTCCTTTTAAAGATTCACATTTTTTTAAATTTTAAAACAGGATTGGTTATTATGACTAACACCAGGATTCAGCTCACCAAACATCTTTACTCTTTATTCAGCAATTGATTTCTCTTGGCAGAAGATACTCAGACATGACTGGACTATAGTAGAATCTTTATTGCAGACAAGAATAAAATATTTTACATAATTTACAATTTGCTTACTGAAGTGCAAAGAATCCCAAATTATATAAATTTGTGGTCCAGATTTAAACTCTATAGCCATTTTCCTTGCCTTTCCAAGTTAACAGAATGCAGCTGAGTTATTATTACATCCTGTTAATTTAACCACTAGTTGCCATCTAACAAGATTCAACTCTTATTTAATAGCCTGATCGCTGTTCACATCAAACTTGTCCATATTTCTGGGAGTGCATGATTACAAGATTATTACAAGATTCGTTTTCTTTAAATCTGACTGGGTCTTTTAGAAAATTGTAATATGGTTGTGGTTTTTAAACATAAAGGGTTTTATAGTTCCATGATCAGCATAGTGATACGGATATGAACTCCAAGTCTCTAGGAAAACTGAGAAAGTTACATCCTTGCTGCCAACACCTTCCATTCTGGGCAACATGTACAGGTAGATTATAACGGCATCTGACTTTTCTGAAGGAGATTCCTAATGATAATGTATCCATCTTTCTTTCAGGAGTTCAAGACAGCATATAGTCCTCTCTACTTCAATTTATCCCTATGACAAATTAATCAATTAATCTCATATTCTGTCAATATTCTGTTGAAAGGCTATAGTGAGAGAGGGACTACTTATGTTTAACTTCACTGAACTGATCATGGGAGCAAGGCTCAAACCTTTTACAGGGAGAATAAAAGCACCCCAGAGATTCCATAAAGTCTTCTCTTTATATAATGGGAAGAATAAATAGCCTTGAGGAATAGGAGGAACAACCACAATGAAGACAACTTTTGAGTTCGGGCCAGATTTGTAACCTGAGTAAGTATCTCAGACAAAAAGCTTCCCTAGTTCTCACAAAAATAAAGAGAGGCATTCAGATTTGCAAGTTTCTGTTACTATATATTTATGCTGAAAGTCTCATTATTTATTTTGTGTGACTTTGTTTCTTAATCTGGTCTATCTTGGAGACTGACATTTAGATCTTTTTGCAGTTGTAAGTGGCAAAAGAAAACAAGTGAGTTAAGATTTAAATATGCTTAAAATTCTGGAATCCCTCTCTTAAAAGGGACTCTACTTTGCCCAGTTCTGGGTATTGACTCTCAAATATGCCGCACAAAGCATGCTGGACCCCTCAAACCAATGGAAGTTTGGATTAAGCAAGTCTTAAAGCAAATCAGACTATCCTAGCTTAAATCTGTAGTTCTTTCAGTGGAAGTAAAATCCCTACAAAGTGATGCAAGCTAAATTGGACCCTGGAAAGCTCAAAGTCTACTAGGAAAACACACTAGTGCTGAATGTACACATGACTTTGAGTCAATTTTTACTCCTGGTAGACTGCCTGGCCAAGTTCCTGAAGCTTTCTTGGCAATTTTATTTTTTTTTCTCAGAATACATTTGCCATTGCTTCCTTCCTAGAACTTGTCTGTCAGTTCCTAGCCTGATACCTTAACCACTACACCAAGCTGGATCTCAGTACTGCCGATAGGGGTGAGAGTGTGATGCTATTTCTTTTTTTTAAATGCAACATTTAGATTTCATATTTCCATGAAAATGCTAAAATGGAAAGGGAATGCAATCAAATGACTAACATCAGAAGCAATGCTTCACACAAAGTTTTATGCTTTGGAGGAATCCCATGCCCGTAACTCATATTATTTAATTCTATCCAAAGACAAAAGTTACACACAATTTCCTGTTTTTTAAAAAATCAATTTTTAAAAAAAGTCAGACTCTCCTTCCCACTACACATATTTCTCTGAATCTGGCTCCTTATCAAAAGGATGTCTATCATCCCTGTAAAGTTTCAAAGATACTGCCTTTCAAATAAAGTCCCTGTGTGGGTTTGGGATGAGATTAATCAGTCTTTATTTTACCTTTCCATTTCTAGAGAGTATTTTGCACAACCGTCCTGCACCTATTTGTTAGAAATCTGACAGTTATATTTATGTAGGTCTATTACACAAGCAAATGGCATCCCTTGTGGTAAAACGTTTTTTTAAATACTACAGTTATTTGTGTTTTCCCATGTTAGGTAATGGAAGGCATGGATTTTGCTTCAGGCTTGGGCTCAAGTCAATTTGCACAGTGTGATTTAGCTTGACTTTTTCTAGAACCAAACAAAATTTTGTGATTATTGACAGTATATACTCTTTTTAAATTGGACCAAATCTAGAAGAATTGAGGTGAATTCCTATGTTCATCTGATTGAATGATTAAGAAATAGAGATTCTAATTTCTAGATATTTTATATGACAATTCCCATCAGCCCCAAAAGCACAGTAAACTTCTAGATGATTAAAATCATAGCTCAAAATATCAGAAAAGATTGGGGAAATGTTTGGGAAGCACTTTGTAGTCTTTATCAGTTGCATTTTACAGATCTGTCTAACATTATGTTCCTATAGTTGTTACCATAGTTATTAGCATTTAACCTTCATGTAAATAGTAAATAGTTCTGAAAAATTAAATTTAATTAATTTTGAAGAGTTCTAACATGTAATTTTCTTCCTTTTTCTGGGAACTTGTATTACTTGATAGATAATAGGGACTTCTCAAGTATATACCTTGTATAGAATTTACTACTTTATTGTAAAATAGATTATGTCATATTGTGTAAGGAAATCCACAGGCCATTATTTGCATATCTGAACTGGGTGTGAGGACGACATCTGTCACCCCATTGATCGCCAGGGTTGATTCGGCTGATCTGGCTAGCTAGGTGGGTGTCCCCTTCCTCTCTCACTGCTCCATGTGCGTCCCTCCCAAAGTAAAAGAGGACGACCATCCCAGAGAGAAGGAGTGTATCGATCTTCAGTCAAGGGTATACAATAGCTGCATATCTGAACCTTTTCAATGGCAATCACTACCATTTTCGATTGTTCAATGTGTTTAGAATAATCCAGCTGGTTTTTTTTAAGAGCCACCATGTTTGATTTTCTGTTACTTCCTGGAACTCATCAGCTTTGTTTGATGAGATCTTCTTTTCCTACAGGAATTCTTTCCTCTCTTGGTATAATTGAAATATAATTTAACAGAATACAATACTAGCATTCTCTGTTTTATTTTTATGTAGGTCAGTTTTAATAGCAAATATAAGAAAAACATTGTTAGATTTATACTTATTTGGCTTATCGAGATATTAATTTTTTAACTAGAAGGATAAGATCTTAGCTTAAGAACAACATACTGCACAGCAAAACACTTGGATCTTTTCACATTCAAAAATTGTGTGTGTGTGTGTATGAATGAATGAATCTAAAAAGATAAACAGATATCCTGTGGCTGTTTAGTCTTGTCATCTCAACTTTCCTTAATTTGACATCTAATAAAAAAATGTTTCAAAGTCTATTACCTAAATGTACATATTTCTCTATTTTATTCATTTTCAAGGACAAATACATCTTCTTTTATAAGGGTTGAAGCTGGCTAAGTAAAATTCAACACTTCTCATGGTAAACAGAAATGTTTCCTAAAGATGAAACAATTTCTGACTGTTAAAATTAGGCAAAAAACAGCTGTTGGCTTGAAGGGCCTGATGGTAAACGTCTAGGTTTTAATATTAAGTTTAGGGTTGCCAGGTCAGCTGCCAAAAAATAGTGGACAAGCGGGAGGGGGGGGGGTTAAGTAGTAAAAAAATAAAGTACAGCTTTAGATTACGTACCATTTCATCATAAAGCTTTTGAATAAAAAAAATGTCCACTATTTTGTGAAAAAAAATAGTGAACATAATGTGAAAAAAGCGGACTGTCCGCTCAAATAGTGGACACCTGGCAACTCTAAATATTAGTTCCTTTATTTATTCCTTCAGTAGGAATATCTTCTGTATTTATGTGACTTTTGTCTTCTCTATGTAAAAGCAATTTATCTAGCCATGTCAAATCTGTGAAGTTCTGATATTACATGAAGTAGCAACTGGGTTTCTGAATAATATTTATTGCCGTAACTGATGAAGTATTTTATCTTCTGAAAATAGATTTCAAAAACTAGTTTATAGTTCAAATCATATTTTATTTTGCTTCCGCCACCCAAAGAGGGTGCAAAATAGTAGCCTTTTATAATGTCATATTTTCCAAATCTGTTGAAATTTCAGATTCAGAATTCCTATTTAGCAGCTCTATTGATATGGCAATTCACTTACATCTTGGATTTCATACTTTTTTTAAAAATTTGATTTATATGCCACCCTTCTCCGGAGACTCAGGGCGGTTTACAATGCGTTAAGCAATAGCCTTCATCCTTTTGTATATTTATACAAAGTCAGTTTATTGCCCCCATAATCTGGGTCCTCATTTTACCTACCTTAGAAAGGATGGAAGGCTGAGTCAACCTTGAGCCTGGTGAGATTTGAACTTGCAGTAATTGCAGGCAGCAGATGTAAGTGGATGTTAATTAGTCTGCTGAGCCACCAGAGCTACCAGAGCTCCTTATCAATAAAAGGTAACTATGAAATAAACTTAAATAAACCTTTTAATTTTATTGATATCAGGTTTCTCATTAATTCATTGTCAACTGTCTGGAATTTAATTTAATTGATTTATAGCTCACCTTACTATTCTGGTGAGCACTTAAGGTTACTACCAGATTTAGGCAGGATATAAAAGCTTTCGAACATAAGTTAAAATTAACAATAAAATAAATACTGTTCTAGTTTCAGTTTGAGGATGGTAACAGACTCAGGCAGGAGGCAAGAAAATGCTTGTAAGTATGTTTTTTTGGTTAGCATATTTACAAAATAAAGGTGTCAACCTACAATGGATAGTCCACATTCGTTTATTCTTGGATAATTTTCCTACAATTTCAAATATTTGAACCCACATTAACATTTTTACTCTATTCCTATGCCACTCATTCTTTATAGTCCTAGACCATAAATATTTTTTTAACCAAGAGCCTTATACAATGTTTTCTATCCTAGACTTTTTTTTTTTTTACATATTCCCAACCTAATATATTTAGCATCAAGACAATAGGAAAAACTCCAGTTGGTTGCTTTTTTTATTTTAATGGCATTTTTAAAATTTTAATGGTTTTAATTTTAATAGTATTATCATAAAAGCAGCTATAAACCTGCACAAGTTCGTAGTATTTCTTTTCTAAATACTGTTGGCAACCTATTTTGTTGTTTTTTTTATGTAACTCATGATAAATTTTAAGTGTGGAAGGGCAGTGGAAGGAGAAGACATATATATTACATCCAGAATTTTAGAATTTTAACTGTACCACTTTTGCTTCGATGTTTTTCACATGTCAGCTATGCAGATATTGTACTCAAAAAGAGAAATTATGGATAAAAAATTAGACAACTGATTTGGAAACCAGGGATGATCTCTTGAGACACTGGCTAGATTCACTATGTATATTCTGCTGTTCTTTGCTCTCCTTCATGTATGCCACAGTTTGTCATTTCTCATTACAGTATTTCTGTAACAGTAGTGCTAGGTGTTACCAAACTGTCATCTAAATGAAACAATAATGGTATAGAAAATACGGTAGGTATTTGTGAGTGTCTTGTTTATTCTGGGCTTCTAAAGGAAATGTTCTTTATGGCAGAAAGGAAAGCACAACTACAGTACAGAAGCCTGATTTATATCATGACTAACCTCTTGGAGGGCTGATTGTGAAATAAGATGAATGCTTCATTTGAGCATTGCCAAAAACAATTATGATTATACCCATAGGTACATGGGATAACATTCAGAGATTTCCAATTTAAGAAAGTAAAATTGAAGAATTGCCATTTGAGGAATTTAATTAAAAATTAGATATAATCAACTAATTCAGTTTAGAAGAATCCTGTAAGATTACAGCAAATTATTGCCATTACAAAGCTCTGGTTTTGGCATTAAGGTGCTGACAATTATATTGGCAAGTAAGTTGTTTTACTCAGCAGAGGGCTAATACCGTATTTTCCGGCGTATAAGACGACTTTTTAACCCAGGAAAATCATCTCAAAAGTCGGGGGTCGTCTTATACGCCGGGTACCCGAATCTGAGTTGCTGGCGCTGACCGATGACACTTTGGGAGCGCTGGCAACATTGAGGGGAAGCTGTACTCTGAATTAGTTCCAACCTACAAGAGGTGTCAGGCAGTGCGCGGCCCACGAGAAAGGAACGCGTCCCCACTCTACCCCGGAATTCAGGTCACCTTCCTTCCTTTCCCAGCAGTCCACGGTGAAAGCGGCGGCGTGGTCGACCTGGGCCAGCGCCTTGCACACCTGGCTCTGAGTCTCCATTATGAGAAGCTCCATGCGACTTCGCATGTCTCCGCCCCAGTCGCGCAGCTCTCGCAATCCGCTCACCGGAGGAGCCATGAAGTGCTCGCACCGCCTTGCCAGATCTTCCTCGTCCTCCTTTCCCCACGGCTTTTCCCGTTGTAATTGGTGCTGCTGCTGCCGCCGAGGCTGCTCCTTCATCTCCGCCCACCGCACCAGACCCAGCCCGGCCAGCACCGCCGTGGCTCCCGCAGTCCAAGAAGATCGGCACCTGGGCTCGCAGGCGAAGGGTGGGAGTGCGCAGCGATTGACGCTGATCGCAGCCACCCACCATCGCCCCAACGGGAAGAACCGCCCGGCAGCGATTCCAAGGAGCCCGAAGCGAACATTCTGGAGCAGCACGGGCTGGCCCAGAGGCTTACACCCCGGGAGCCCAGGTGCCGAACCCCGCACAGCAGAAAAGACATGACAGCCGGTGCCCAGTTCCTTCTGCAGCCATCCAGATCAGCGTCCGGGCTCGCAGGCAAAGGGTGGGAGTGCGCAGCGCATTTTCCTGGCTTGGCGCCGATCCGGATGGCTGCAGAACGAACTGGGCACCGGCTGTCATGTCTTTTCTGCTGTGCGGGGTTCGGCACCTATGCTCCCGGGGTTTAAGCCTCCGGGCCAGCCCGTGCTGCTCCAGGATGTTAGCTTCAGGCTCCTTGGAATCGCTGCCGGGTGGTTCTTCCCATTGGGGCGATGGTGGGTGGCTGCGAGCCTGGAAGAGGTGGTGAAATGCAGAGCAATACCTCGTGGGGAAGGAGTCCGCCGTGGCTCCCGCAGTCCAAGCGACGCCGATCGCTGCCACCCACCATCGCCCCAACGGGAAGAATCGCCCGGCAGCGATTCCAAGGAGCCCGAAGTGAACATCCTGGAGCAGCACGGGCTGGCCCAGAGGCTTAAACCCCGGGAGCCCAGGTGCCGAACCCCGCACAGCAGAAAAGACATGACAGCCGGTGCCCAGTTCGTTCTGCAGCCGTCCGGATCAGCGTCCAGGCTCGCAGGCAAAGGGTGGGAGTGCGCAGTGCATTTTCCTGGCTTGCTTACCTTAGCTCAGTGGTTGGGGGGTCAAACAACCCTTTCACAGGGGTTTTGATGGTGGTGCAATACAGAAAAACGAGCGCAGCCCTCGCCATCCGGAATGAATGGTGCTGTTGTGGCGGTGGGGGAGGGGGCGGCAGAAGCGGGAAGAAGCGGCGTTTGCGATGGCTGGAAGCTGTGGAAGTGAAGCACAACTTTCATTTGTACGGCAGCAGCATTCCGCCTTGGTATATTTGTGTCAGGAGTGGCGCAAGGCAGCCTTTGTTTCCTGCTGCCTGGGACTCAGAGTGGTAAATGGCGTCTGATCCGGAGAGCTGCTGGATTTTGCTCTCTAATCCGGATGCCAAATCGGCCCCCTGCAAACTCTCGTCTCTCAAGGAGCGCTCCCTGAAGCGGGGCTGGAAACTTTGGTTGGACTGCTTGAGAGAGGAGAGCTTGCAGGGGGGCGATCTGATGTCTGCAATGGAGAGCGGCATCCGGCTTTTTCTCTCCGCTGTAAGAGCGCTGTAAGAGTGGCAGCCCTCATCTCCTAATGCTTGGGACTGCAAAATCCAGCTGCTCCCTGGACCAGTCACCATTTACCGCTCCGAGTCCCAAACATTAGGAGATGAGGGCTGCCGTTCTTACAGCGCTCTTACAGCGGAGAGAAAAAGCCGGATGCCGCTCTCCATTGCAGACACCAGATCGCCCCCCTGCAAGCTCTCCTCTCAAGCAGTCCAACCAAAGTTTCCAGCCCCGCTTCAGGGAGCGCTCCTCGAGAGACGAGAGTTTGCAGGGGGCCGATTTGGCATCCGGATTAGAGAGCAAAATCCAGCAGCTCTCCGGATCAGACGCTATTTACCGCTCTGAGTCCCAAGCAGCAGGAAACAAAGGCTGCCTTGCGCCGCAAATATAGCAAGGCAGAATCCTGATGCTGCACTTTCAGCAGACAGATGAGGGCTGCCTTGGCCATCGGCTGGCGCAAATATACCAAGGCGAATGCTCATGCCGCACAAGTTCAAGTAGTGCTTCGCTCCCACACTTCTTCCGGCCCTCAGTCTCTCAGGGAGATGCTTGACTTCCTCTCAGCCCCAAGACACTGGCTGGCCCATGAGATGAGAGAGAGAGAGAATGAGAGAGAAAGAGAGAATCAGAATAAGACAGAGAGAGAAAGAGACAAAGAATGAAAGAGAGAGAAAGACAGAATGAAAGAGAATGAGAGAAAGAGAGAGAATCAGAGAGAGAGAGTGAGAGAGAGAGAATGAGAGACAGAGAAAGAGACAGAATCAAAGAGAACCAAAGAATCAGAGAGAGAATGAGAGAGAGGGAGAGAAAATGAAAGAGAATCAGAGTGAGAGAATCAGAATGAGAGAGAGAGAGTGGGGAGAGAGAGAAAGAGGGGGAGAGAGAAAGAGAATGAGAGAGAAAGAGTGAGAGAGAGAGAAAGAGAAAGAGCGGGAGGGAGAAAGAGAAAGGGGGGGAGAGAAAGGGGGACAGAGAGAAAGAGAGAATGAGAGAGAGTGGGGGGAGAGAAAGAGAGTGGGAGAAAGAGAGAGAGAAAGGGGGGAGAAAGAGAATGAGAGAGAAAGAGTGGGAGAGAGAGAAAGAATGAGAAAGAGGGGAGAGAAAGGGAAAGTGGGGGAAAGAAAGAATGAGAAAGAGAGGGGGAGAGAGAAAGAGAATGAGAGAGGGGAAGAGAGAATGAGAAAGAGTGGGAGAGAAAGAAAGAGAGGGAGAGAGAGAGAAAGTGAAAATGAGAGAGAGAGAAAGAGAGAATGAGAGAGAAAGAGTGGGAGACACAGAGAGAGAGAGACAGAGAGGATGGAGAGTGCCTGAAGGACCCCATCCCGTACTGGGAGTCCAGGTGCTTCAGCAAGCGGGGCACTGGATTCGTATTAGTGGTCTGCGAAATTTAAAATTATGAAGTTGGTGGTCCCTGAGGTCCAAAAGGTTGGGGACCCCTGGCCTAAGACCATCGGAAAACACATATTTTTGATGGTTTTAGGAATAACTTTATCGTTGGGGGTCACCACAACATGAGGAACTGTATTAAAGGGTCGCGGCATTAGGAAGGTTGAGAACCACTGCCTTAGCTGCTTGCCTTGCTTCGCTTGCCTGAATCCATTCCATCAGCAAGCAACTCCCTGCCTACAACCAAGCAGGCAGGGAGTTGTGGACTTCAACTCCCAGAATTCCTCAGCCAGCAAAACAAAGCTGGCTGAGGAATTGTGGGAGTTGAAGTCTACAAGTCTTAAAGTTGCCAAGGTTGGAGACCCCTGTTCTATTGGGTACGTAAGTTTTTTTCCCCTTTGGGATCTTTAAAAAAAAATAGTTAATTGGGTTTTTTTTAAGTTCTTTTTTAGACCTAGCCATTTAAAGTTTAGGAAGTTTTAAATTTAGCTTTCATATAAAAATAAAATAAAATAAAATAAAATAATATTTGTGCAGCTTTCTGAGATTTAGTGTGTTTCTGTAGTGTTTCACTCTAACTACACAAACACACAAAATCTCACAAAGCTGTATGTGGAATTTTGTGTGTGTAAAGTGTGAAAGTTGGGTTTTTGGGCTTTTTGTGGCTGTGTGAAGTTCCTGCTTGTTGCAGGGGCCATTTTGGGTCTAGCACAGCTACTTTTACATTGTGGATGAGCCAGTTGTGTTGTGTTGTGTTGTGTTGTGTGTGTGTAAAGCGTGAAAGTTGTTTTTTGGGGCTTTTTGGGGCTGTGTGAGGTTCCTGCTTGTTTCAGGGGCCATTTTGGGTCTAGCACAGCTGCTTTTACATTGTGGGTGAGCCAGTTGATGTTTTTTTAATTTTTATTTGGTGTGCGTTGGAAGAGGGATAGTCTTATACGGCGAGTATAGCCCAAACCCTATATTTTAACAGGAAAAGTAGGGGGTCGTCTTATACGCCCAGTCGTCTTATACGCCGGAAAATACGGTAAATCTTTGGGATAGTAAAAAAAAAAGTGGGTAAAGAAAATTGCTTTTTAATGATTAGTTAAGCAACCTGATTTAATTTCCTAACTTGTCTTAAAATCTTTATGAATTCACATCCATCCCCATCCCAAATTAGCCAATACAGTCTCAAATCTAAATTCAAAGAGCTTGAGTTCCACATGATCACAAGAAGCTGGAAGTATACCTTACTTAAGGATATTTGTAAAGGGCCACTTCAAAGGCAAGAAATATTAATTTAAATAATTTTCAGAAAATGTCTAATTTCTGGCCACTCTCCAAGGAAGAAGACTTTAAATCCAGAGGCAATAGCTTTGCCAGATAACTTAAGGCTGCTACAACTGATTTTCTGAATCCTTCCATTGTTGATGCTTTAGTAAATGGCCTAAAGACATTTAATCTCTGTAATCCATCACCAACAACAATATTTTCTGTTTCCAAAATAGCATATCCATTCTTGTTTAAGTACAAAGGATCCATCATTTTCAGGAGAATCAAAGACAAAATGGAGCAGACAAATGAAAAATTGTTATTTTAACTTGCTTAATTCAACTTCTAAAGAATAACCTTCAAACTGCCCCTTAGAAAACATTATTTCAGAATAGAATTATGCTGTTTTCCCCTTCATGTTGCATTTTGTTTGTTCTTGTTTCATTTCATCTTCCCTCCATATACTAATCTTTTATATTTGGATTAATGTATATTTTCCAGAAGTAAGCAGGATTAATAGTTTATCCAGTCCCTTCTATTATTTTCCTTTCTTTTAATAACTCTTCTTTTTTAGTATTCTTAATTGGATTTTTTCAATGCAATATCGATATACTACTAAAATTCTGATTCCTGTAACCTTTAACTGGGCGAAATGGTGAGTGATAGGGCAAAATGTTTTGAATCAAGTTTCTTCAAATGGGCTAACTTACCAAATGTGCCTAAAATCTGGGACCCATGACTCCCATGAAATTGAAATTTGGCAAATTTTATAGAACACCTATTGATATAAAAGTTACATAAAACAGTTTATGACATAATACAAAATGTAGTAAAATATTTCCTGGGCTGATATTTTACTGTGCTATGCAGTTCAAAATGGTCTATTTTCAAGTCCTGTGTTTCTGTTCAAGCATTGATATCATCAATGGTGTATATCTACCAAACTTGTTATACATCACTATGAAACTCCAATCATAAAGAAAACATACAATTAACAGATTTTGATTAAAAAATAGTGTCAGGGTTCCAAGTAAGACCCCCAACAAAAGAAAACTCAGAGGCTTGAGTTTCCTCAAAGTTACACTTTATTAGAGACGTCATATTGGCACATCTGGGGAAACCCGATTCTGAAAGCTTCCAG
This sequence comes from Pantherophis guttatus, assembly GCF_059756535.1. Lineage (NCBI taxonomy): Eukaryota > Metazoa > Chordata > Lepidosauria > Squamata > Colubridae > Pantherophis > Pantherophis guttatus. The sequence continues at coordinate 34,374,923 of NC_142069.1, forward strand.
GATTTCCCCACCCAAAGGAAAGTTCAAGCCCCTGGCTAACACCCACATGTCCATCATATGGTCCAATCCAAGCACCGTTCCAACTGGAGATGCCTCCCAGTCGCCTAGGTGCAGGGCAAGATGTCCTTGACTTATATCAACCTGGCTTCCCCCCTCCCAATTTCCCACAGTAATAAATGTGGCAGGCCTGAAGGCCCAATGAAAAAGATAGCTTCCAGGCCTGACATACAGTTTTTAACTGCAGGCTTTTAGGTCAGACCAGAACTAAATCCTCAAAATGATCATTTTTCATTTTGAAAGCAGCACCATTGTGTTTTTCGCACCCTCCAAACTTGTCATAAGCTATTTAATCTCTCTACTCCACACACACACACACACTTTCACCACTGTTTTGTTAGGAAATTAAAATGAATCTGAAAACCAAATCTCAATATAGGATTCATCCAGACATTATTGATAGATCTAATTCACTATTAACTTCCTTGATTAATATCAGATAATAATAACAGATAAATATATAGGATTTAAGTGCTTGAAAACTCTTGCTATCATAAATTTGTTTGAAAATATTGGGGAAATTTTATTCTCACAAAATTATTTTTCCATTAACCATAATCCCTTTAAAAATGGTGATAGATAGGAAATAAAGTCAAATGGGACTCTGGACAGCCACAACTTTCTTTGTCATTTTGAAGTCTCTGAAAGATAGGATTCAGGGAACATTTTAGTCAAATAAATCTGTATGAATAATATTTTTTTGGAGGTACACTAACACCATTTCCTGATTGGAATTCAATATTTAGAGAAATACACTGAAAGCAGAAGTTGTTACACTGAATTCCCAGTCATTGGCATCCTTCAGTCTCAAGAGACTATGGTATCGTGCTCTGGAAAGAGGTCCTAAAACAGCATCTAGTGTGACTAAAAAGGCCAATTCAAGAGTGGCAATCCCTTCCACACTGAGGGCAGATACATTCTGTCCCCTGCCCAGCCCTCAGATTTCGCTGGTTCTGGGACTGCCTCTTTGCCTCAGCCTGCCGAAGAAGTGTCTCTTCGAATTGGAGAAGGCCATGCTGTGTCTTTAGCCTCCAAGCTGAATGATCGGAGGTCAAGGTTTCCCAGTTGTTAATGTCCATTCACAGGGCCTTTAGGTCCCTCTTGCAGATATCCTTATATCGCAGCTGTGGTCTCCCTCTGAGGCGCTTTCCCCGCACTAATTCCCAAAACAACCAGGTAAAAAAGCAGTAGGCAACCTGAAAAATCTCTGCCAATAAGAAACATTTATATTTATTAAATAGACAAATAATCTGACTGGGCAGAAAGCAGCTTCTGGGCAGATTATGCAGGGTGAATATCAGTGGTGGTATTCAGCCAGTTCTATCCGGTTTGGGCAAACCAGTAGCCGCCATGGCAGGAGGCTCCACCCACCCACTCAGACATCATCATGTCCTGGTTTTGATGCTCTGTGCATGCGCAGAAGGTCCTGCGCATGTGCATAGGTGACATGTGCGAGCGAAGCGACTGCGCATGGGCTCTCATATTTGCGAACCGGTAGCGAAGGAATCAGCTACCCCCAGAGATAAGGAGAATCCAAGACCTCGGTGCCTTCCACCGTGCCCTTAAAACTTTCTTTTTCCAGCAAGCTGGGCTGGCTTAACACTTTTTAAATGTTTTAATTGGTTTGTTATTATTTTTAATTATGGGGCCAAATTTATATATATCTTTTAATGGTATTTTAATATTTGTACTCTATGTTTTTATGTGGCTGTACACCACCCTGAGTCCTTAGGGAGAAGGGCGGTATACAAATTCAAAAATAAATAAATAAATAAATAAATAAATAAATAAATAAATAAATAAATAAATAAATAAATAAATAAATAAATTAATTTAATGACCGTTCAAAGTTACAACGCCACTGAAAATAGTGCTTTATGACCATTTTTCACACTTACGACCATTGCAGCATCCCCCTGGTCATGTGATTTACATTCAGATGCTTGACAACCGACTCATATTTATGACAGTTGAAGTATTCAGGAGTCATTTTGCGACCTTCTGAGAAGCAAAGTCAGTGGAGAACCCAGATTCACATAACAACCATGTTACTAATTTAACTGCAGTAATTTACTTAACAAATGTGGGAAGAAAAGTTGTAAAATGGGACCAATTCACTTAACAAATTTTTCACTAAACAACAGAAATTGTGGGCTCAATTGTGGTCGTATGTTGAGGACTGCCTGTAATGATAGCAGTAAAAGAAGTTTCTTTTTATCAAGTGACCAGGCTTAAATTTTCCTGTTCCATTTTTTTTTAACTAATAGGTTAAGCCCACTCTGTTGAAATGGGCAACTTCATTAGCAGCTGTTCTCCAGAAATGTTGGAACTAGCAATGAGGACCTAGTACCTCATTGCTAGAAATTCTGAAGCATTCCAAACTAGAAAAAAAAAATCTGATCTACAGGAGTCAGAGGAACAAAGGGCATGTAATTTGTAAAACTCAAATTTGTAAAATAAACTGAAAATATGGGAAGACATGGAAAACTTTCTTCATAAATCCTGATGGAGTGAGAGGGAAAGACACATTGTTCCTTTAAGTAACACAGTGCAATTAGAATTTGAAGGATATCGTGTGTGAGCTCTTCAATGCTGACATCTGCAGAGATGAAAGGCCATTAGCATAAATTAATCATTAGTGAATACATCATGGTGCTATCAAACTAGAGAGAGAGAGAAATCTAGTGCAAAGTTTAGGAGTGGAAAAGTAAGATAACCAGGGAACAGCAAGAATTTTTTTATCAGACTCAAGTTTTGAGTGATATGTGGTCAGTCTCATTAGCATATCTTAATTAGGAATTAGTCTATCATTTGTGGAACAGATTATTATTTAAGACAGATGGGGTTAGAAGTAATTAATTTATGCTTTGAAAAGGCAAATTTGGAGGCTGTTTAAATTATCTAGCTTTATACAATACAAGCTTCCCACTTAACTCTTCGTTTTTGCCTTCCCTTTGTATAAGACAAATAGTTCCTCAGAAAATAGTCTTTTAGCTTTGAAATGATAATGAAATACAATTCCAGTTTCCCACTTACACATGGCCAGGACTGTTCATCAATGAAAAGCAGAAAAATGTTATCAGTAAAAAAATGATAATAAAATAAATATTGCTCATGTATAAATTCACGCAGGTCTCTAAATAGAGCTTATTTCACTGATGTCTCCTAAGCATGCTTACTGCAGTTTTGATAGTGTTACAGATCCCAGTCCAAATAATCTGATATCCAGCCAACACATCATAGATGGGAAGCAGTCTTGATACTGGAGGTGGGATAAATTCCTGCTGGGAATGTTTCCTTTAAAAAATCTGAACAGGTATGTATATAGTATAGCTTTTATTGTCATTGTACATCATATATACAATGAAATTGGTTTAGCCTCTCTGGTGCAATCCATAACAGAAAATACAAAACAACATAAATAGTATAGAGAATAATCCCTATACAAGTAATTGGGGGGGGAAAGGCTAGTCACACTTTTCCGTATGAGCATGGAGTGATTGTGATTGTGTTTAAGAGTCTGACAGCCCATGGGTAGAAGTTGTTTTTAAACCTGTTTGTCTAGCTGGCTATGCTTCGATGTCTTCTGCCCAATGGTAGAAGCGAAAAGAGACATTGGCCGGAGTATGAATCGTCCCTAAGTATCTTCCTTACTTTGCTGAAACAGCGAGACCTGGCGATGTCATCTAGTGGTGTTAGAGGGCAACTGATGGTTTCTTGTACCAAATTTATCACTCTCTGTAGTGCCTTCCAGTCTGTAGCTGTTAGACCAGCATATCATACTGTTATACAGTATGTAAGGACACTTTCTATCATAGACCGATAGAAAGAAGTCATCAGCCTTCGTTCTACCTGACTTTTCTGCAGGACTCTAAGGAAATGAAGTCTCTGTTGAGCCTTACTAACCACCAGGGAAGTGTTGTTTTTCCAGGTGAGACCTTGACTAATGAGCACTCCCAAGAATTTAAAAAAGGAAACCCTCTTCACACAGCCCCCCTCGATATACAGTGGGGTAGGTTTCTCTCTGTGCTTCCGGAAATCTAGCACCATTTCCTTTGTCTTGCTAGTATTTAGATGTAAGTTGTTTTTTGAACACCATATGGATACCTTCTGGACTTCTTCCCTGTATGCTAATTCGTCCCCCTATAATTTCTATGTAGGAATTATAATGATTGCCTCAAGAGCTGATGAGTGTACTCTTGCCAGAAGTTCTTACATTCTCACTGTGGCTTTCTTTTCAATGCTGGAAATAATAGTTGATAGATGATAGAGAGAAGGTAAATTGGAATCTATTGCTAATTTATATATTTTATTAAATTTACAAGAGTTGTTTTTCCTTCGGTTTTTAAAGAATGCTAGAAATAAAACTGTTTCCATTTACAAAAAAATTTTAAGATAACAAAAGTAGTTTTTTAAATGAAAGAGAAATGAGAAGACAGGGAGGGAGGGAGAGAGAGAATGAGAACATATACACACATACATTCTTTCTCATCTCTCTCTCACTCTTAATAATGGCATCTGGCTTCCATCTCCCCATCTCTGTGTTATTTAGCATACAAAGCCTTTTCCAGGCCTTTGATTCTATGAATTACTTGGAAACTGAAGCTTGAAACAAGAATTCACTTTCATTTAACCATTTAGCCATGCCAACATCTGGACAATTGTTTACCAGATTATGGAACTCCCTGAGACTTTTCCCCTATTTATTTTTCAGTAAATAGGTTTACTGAAGCCTATTTAAATGTCCCATTTTCATGTTAAGGGATTAATTCATTTTCAATTATTGCACATATTTTGCCTAGTGGATGCCTCTAACAGTTATACCTCCATATTTTATGTACTCTAAATCACAAAGACCATGATAAGGTAAATAAACACTTATTCCAAAAGACAGTTTCAAAGATATGATGTTCCTCATTGATTTTATGACTCTCTACAACTTTATATACTTCTAGATTAGTTGGACTGAACTCCCACATTCCAGCACTACTAATTCTTGCATAATGGGTGATAGAGATATAATCTACCACATCAAGGTTTAGAAGTGGCTGATCCCCTTTATTGGAATAAAGTCTTGCAAATCTTTAATCTCTCAGCTTCAATTCTTAATCTGTCACATGATAATAAAGATCTGACAGATCATTTAAACTTCCCAGAGATGATGAATAATCCACTGATATAAAGATGTGAAGATAAATCATATCCATTGAGATCATTTTAGATATAGCAAATAACAGCAGAGATTTTAAAACCAACATCTGCATGGTAGGACATTGAGATGCTGCAGAAATGAATGTGAGAGGAAGTTTTTTGATAAGTCTTTTGGAGAGTCTTTGGATTTTGCTTGTAATATTAATCCTTACTGCTGTTGACCAGCTTTAAAAGTAAAAATACAATATGAAGTCAAGACTTTTGTGAAAAGTCTCTGAAAACTCTAGCATGCAACAAGGTCAGATCACATGAGCTAGCTCAAGAACATCTGCAACTCCAGCTGCTTCCACCAAAATGATGACAGATGTGTCATGCCACAGGCTCCACCCTTTTTAGATATCCATGTGATGTCAAAAGTCTCATATAAATAGGGCAAGGCTGATACAATAATGCTTTAATTAGATTGACTGCTTTGACCTCGTTGTGGCTACGGCTGAGCTAGCTTCTCTTTTAACAGCCATGCAATGGGGTAATGCAGATGCATATATGGGTTGTGATGGATAATGCTCTGATGATTCTCACAAGGGCCTATCTAAGCTCCACTCACAATCTTCTCACCACCACTGGGCAAAATTGTCACTATAATGCTGCCACTAGCATCTTTTCTCCTAAGGAATCCGTCTCTATCCAAAAGTTTACTTAAGGAGGAAGAAAGTGATAATCCTCTTTCCATCCATAGCTTTAATAGAGGGGGGAAAAGTAAGTTCGAATCTCACCAGGCTCAAGGTTGACTCAGCCTTCCATCCTTTCTAAGGTAGGTAAATTGAGGACCCAGTTTATGGGGGCAATAAGCTGACTTTGTATAAATATACAAAAAGTATGAAGGCTATTGCTTAATGCATTGTAAGCCGCCCTGAGTCTCCGGAGAAGGGCGGCATATAAATCAAATTTTTTTAAAAAAAAAAAAAACCTTGGGAGAAGGCCCTGAAGAGTAAGAGAATTGAGTGTGCGGGCATGAGAGGTCCCTTAACCATCCCAGCTCTCTGAGAGCAGAATTACTTATTGCATCCTTGGACTGCCATCTAGTGGCTCTTTTTTAAACTAATCTGGATCCTTTTAGAGAAGAACATGCCAGAAGAGCTGATGCCAGGCCTCTCTATGAGATGTTACTGAGCATTTTTAGATAAAATTTATATTCTCTCAAAATTAGAAGGTGGTTGGACAGAATCCAGTAGGGTCCTGGAAGTAATCTCTTCAAGGTTATCTGGGAAGACTTCTGCCCCACTAGTGAAACATGAGGTTAGATCTGGGCTATTGTGAATGCTTCATTGCAGGAGGGGGAAATTTTATTGACCTTGAAGAACAGCTGGCTTTAGAGTTTAGACCCAGCTACATTGAACAACTAACACTACCAAGACTCCAAGCCAAACTTGAGAAGACTGGTGGACCAACAACTTCAAAGGACTCTGAAGAAGCATATTATTTGGATCTTTTAAAATTAGGGTTCATATGTGGATGTGAGGCAGGAATCATGTTGATTATTCTTATGAACTGATTTGAGGTAATTTTTAGATAAGGAGAGTATGACTCTCCTTATTGTTGAATTTCTTTGTGACATTTGATACAATTCATAACTATATTTTCCTGAATAGCCTGCAAGGGCTGATAGTAGATGATTCAACATTTTTCCTGAATTCATGGTTCCAGACTGTGGGTGTATAGGAAGAAAGACTGAGTCCTAGGCCAATTCAATGGATGGTGTCTCGGGACATGACCCTCTTGCCTGTTTTCTCTTTTATCTACAGAGAGATATGTAAGGAAAGTAATTCAGTGGTTTGGTACACATCACAGATATCATATTGGGGATATTCAAATCAATTCTAATCAGTGCTGTTAATTGAGAAGCTGATGAGAAAAGGACAAATAGAAAATGAAGATTGCCTTCCCTCAGATAAAAGCCCACATGATTAGTTCCTTAGTATTTGATTTTCCAGAGTATTTACCATCTTTACTCACTACCTGGATTGAAAGATCATCTCATATAGTCTTTCTGTGTCAAAATCTTTTGGAATAGGATTTCTTTCCAATCACAACAGTTCTCAACATCTGTTGGACTGAACAGCACATTATTAACAGAGCAACAGGCCAGACCAGGGCCCACATTCTATATGGGGGAATGGATCTCAAGTAAACAGCAGAAATAACTACAGGTGTGAAAAATCAATATGTTGCAGAAGGGGGAAGGCTGGAAAGGCAGCAAGAAGATGTGAGGGAGATGGAACATGCAGTAGAAAGTGGAAAGCAAAAGAGCAGTGATTGCACTGAGTAGGTTGGGGAAGAAAAAGTACTTTGGTGCTGGGGAACTTTGGCAACATTAATCTGGAAGACCTGAAGTGGAGTTTCTGAACATTTGCAAGTGACCATGAATTCTGCATTTCAGTTTAGATCCCAATGGAGCAATAAAAATTAATTTTATGTTTAATTTTATTCAGTAGCAAATTGAGCACCAAAAAATAATGACTATTTCAAAACGATGTCAAAATGTTTGGGTATGTCTAGTTTAATGAAAAGAAGGACTAGGGGTGATATGATAGTGTTCCAAAATCTAAAGGGCTGCCACAAAGAAGAAGAGGTCAACCTATTCTCCAAAGCCCCTCAAGGCAGTACAAGAAACAAAGATGGAAACTAATCAAGGAAAGAACCAACCTAGAACTAAGGAGAAATTTCCTGACAGTTAGAACAATGAATCAATGGAATGACTTGCCTCCAGAAGTTGTAGGTGCTATAACACTGGAGGTTTTTAAGAAGAGAATGGACAGTCACTTGTCTGAAATCAATCAGAATAGAGCTAGAAGGGGTTGAGATCCTCTAGTCCAGCCCCCTGCTCAAGTAGGAGACCCTATACCATTTCAGACAAGTGACTGTCCAGTCTCTTCTTAAAAACTTCCAGTAATGAAGCATCCACAACTTCTGTTCCACTGGTTAATTGTTGTCCCTGTTAGGAAGCTTCTCCTAAATTCCAGGTTGCTTCTCTTCTTGATTAGTTTCCATTCATTGTTTCTTGTCCTGCCCTCTGATGCTTTGGAAACAAACAAACAAAAAAGAAGCAGAGTGACACTTTGGTTCTGGATTCCTTGCTCGCTTGCTTTAGTCAGGAATTAGAAAAGAGGCAGGACCAGTGGAAAAGAAAAAGGAGGGGTCAATTTCTCTACAAAAGAAATAATGTGTTTGTTTATACAGTGGCACCTTGGTATTTGACTGCTTCAAAACTCATTGAATTTGGTACTCGACACATTTTGATGTAAAAATGTTTCCCCGAAAATAAGACCGTCTTATACTTTTTTGAACCCTGAAATAAGCACTTGGCCTTATTGCCATGCGCTCAAAAGCCCGATTGGGTTTATTATCAGGGGATGTCTTATTTTGGGGAAAACAGGGTACTTATTTGTTTGGTTTTCAACAGGCTACGATAGGAAAAAGGGGATGACCACAGATGATGGACAGGAAGTCAGCCATGCTGGGAAGGTCACTGACATAGGAAAAGGGATAGACAGGAAGTACTTCCCAGCCAAAACAAAGGGTCGTGTAGTAAGTCATGTGGTTTATTTGGCACTCATTGTTTTTAGTACTCATAGAGCCTCCCAAAACTAGTTAATCACAGGTACTAAGGTACCAATGCAGGGGTAAAATGCTCCCGGTTCGGACCAGATCGCCTGATCCGGTAGCGATGGAAGCGGGTGGTTCAGAGAACCAGTAGCCAAAATCCCTGCCCCCCCCCCATGCCTAGCTGAGCTGCACAAACATCAGAGGCTTTTTTTTTTTCTTTTAAAAGCATTTTTTCTACAACCTCTTCAGTTGTCCTGACATATGTTTATGCCCAGAGCATAAAGAAAAAAAACATTGATATGGAAATAAGACTTCAGAAGTTATTAGATCTTTAGTGTCCATCTCAATTTAAAGTTAAAAAACCAAAAATATTTTGATGCTCTAGGAACCAAAGCTCTGATCTTAAATAGGTGTTCTTGAAATCACATTCCACTGTAGTATGATAAGTATACTTAGAACTAGAATGTCTAATCAAGATGGCATATGCTTAACCAGATATTCTCATGCAAAATGTAGGGAGAGACTGGGCAAAAAGTAACGTAATTCATTACTTTAATGTAATTCAATTCAGTTAAATTTATTTATTTAGAAAGTTTATATGGCTGCCTAACTCGCTCTCAGTGATTCTGGGCAGCCTTCAAGGATAAAACCCCAATACAAAAATCAATACCCCCCCCCAACCCCACTGGCAACAACAATCAGATGAACCTCTTGATGGGTTCCATATCAGTCAAGTGCCCAGAACCATGTCTTCAGGGTTTTATGAAAGAGTGCAAAAGTAGGGGCTAATCTTATCTCTGCTATGATGTTCCATAGAGAGAAAGTCATTACAGAGAAAGCCCCTTTTTTTGGTCCTATTAGATAGACCTCCTTAGGAGAGGGAACCCATAGCATTCCTGGCTCCCACTCTGGTGGGTGAGATAAATATGATTGAGAAAAGATGGACCTTCAAATAACCTGGTTCCAAGCTATCTAGAACTTTGAAGGTGACAACCAGCCCTTTAACTCGACCCAGAAACAAGTCAGCAACCAATGCAGCTCCTGCAAAACGGTGACTCATGTGCAAATTTAGGCTTGCACAAAACCATACGGGCCACTGCATTTTGTAGCAATTGAAGCTTCTGAATACTTTTAAAGGGCACCCTGCAACTTAGTCAATATATCTTCCTTTCTTTGAACTTATCCTCACTTTGTGGAATGAACATGCTCCATTTTTTAATGCTATATCTTTATGATGTTACTTTTGTCTTATTCCTTGAGACAACTTAAATTCATATTTAGATGTTTCATTTTTTAAGTACTTTTTCCCTTTTCTCTTGCAATATTTACCATGGACATTATTTAGGATGCTTCAGTGATGATGTGAATGATTATATGGCCAGAAATTGAAATCTGCCCAGTTTGTATTGTTGTTTTAGATTGATCTGGCACACCCATTCCTTTTAGCCAATGGACGTTTCCCTCCAAAGAGGGCTACTTTGGCCTGGGCTGTGGGAGACCAGACACTGGTTTCTCTAGAGACATTTTGTGAAGCATTTGCTCAGATACCAGATTTCTCCCAAACTAATAGGCTAAATCATCAGAAAGATTCAAAGACACAGCTCTAGATAATTTTTAATTACAGATAAAATGGATGACGTGTAGATGTTTTCAGTTCTGTTGTTGCTTTATTGTTTACTATGTTTTAAATGAGCTGTTATTTTACATTAGTTTCTTTTTGAACTTTTTGTACACTGCCCAGAGTTACATCACTTTGAGTAGCACAGCCATATGAATGGAGGGATGGAGGGATGGATGGGAAATCCAATAGGTCAAAGAAAACCAGTAAGTGCAGCTATGGCGCTTGAGCCATATATTTAGCTGACCCAAGATTCAATCCTAATTTCTATTTCTCCCTTCCATGCATTCCAACAGGCAGAGAGATATCTGCTTTTGGATAGGAGAAGTAGTCACTGTCACCGAAGCACTTCCCGTGTTGCTATAATGGAATGGGCTGCTTTCAGGCCATTTGCATCTGACTTTGTCCAGTTCAGCCCTCGTAGCCTGGACTTACACAGGCTCCTTATTTCCATGCATTTAGTTCTCTTTTGAAAGAATACTAAACCTGTTTTGAATACAGAGGTCTAGCAAATACTACATCTATATTTTAAAAACAGAGCTAAAATAAAGAATATTGAATCTATAGATATAAGGAATCACTGTAAGACCTTCTTACCATTTTGGAAAGGATTGTACACCAATGCTCTGTTGCAGAGATTGTTGATTTCAACCAGGAAAAAGTTCCAAATTCTCCTAGTTTTGTGTTGCTGGTTCTGTCACTTATGAATCATGTATCTCCTTTTAAAGCAAATTTTAAACATAAACTGAAATTTGGATGATTGTCCCTTTTCTGTTTCCATTATTCTGGTAGAATGGGGCAGGGCTTTTGTGTCTGCTGTATGGGCGCTTTTGACCTGAGTCACTCTATGCTTACCTCTTCTTCAGTCCTGTGATGATCAACCAGGCTACTTTCAGAAGAATGCTAGATCTGTTTTCAAAAATAGACCACTGGCAGAATAGGTGTGTATTAATGAATTTGCTATGTATTCAATCTAACAGACATAACAGACCGAAGCATCTGTGACCTCTTAATCAGACAGTTGACAGATAGCTAGACATATCAAGGTTGTCTTCACATGATTTTCCTCTGTCTTTTTAATAATTTTCCATTGTCATATTCAACCTTATCATCTGTTGGCAAATTTTTGAAGGGTTTCTGGGTCATGTTGAAAGGTTGGGAACCAATTCAGTGCCAGGACCTCACATTGTGCACCTGGCCCTAGCTAAAATGATTTTGGCATGGAAGCATGACAGCACGTTTCAGTGCTTCTTCACCTTAAAAAAATGAAGTATTTGCATGATACATAAAAAGGAAGACTGTCGGAGAAAAGATTAGAGTGTAGACTTCTCCTTGCCATGTATGCTTTGAATAATCTGGAAATAATTTACTGAAAGGAGCATTTGTCTATTTGTTTCCTCCACAAACAGTCTGAAGCAGTACAATCAGATTCTTATATTCTATGAGGCTGCCAATTATTCCGCTTTTCAGTGAGAAAAATATAGCATTACCATTTGCTGGCAAGATTTTTAGACTTTTCATCTCGCTTATTTTTTTCTTTTTGCATTGCATTTTTGTGCATATCTCTCCAGTCCAATTCATTCTCTCAAAGCTGCTGTTGCAACTTAGTCATAAAATGATCACAGAATCCCATTCTCTCTATTAACCAGTCCAATTTCTGTGGGCTGCTCTAATCTCTTTACTGAGGTAGAAGCAGCTTTGCAAATTTCTCTTCCTTCAAAAATGAAATAATGGGAGCTGTAGCAGATGAGTGGTCACTGCAGGAGTTTTACAGAGCTCCCTAGCTCAAAATGTGCCACTGTTATTTAAACTGAGAGGAAAGCAACAACTCTATGTTTTATCACATAGAAAAGTGTGAAAGATAAAAAACTAAGTACAAAAAAATGCATTTTTCTATTATAGATTGCACATGAAAGGTATGCAAACAAGGAAAAACAAAATCCTGCTTTAGAAATGCTTAGGAAAATAGGTTATCAATAATTCTGCAGAGTTCCTCCCCCCCCCCCTTTGAAGTAAGAAAGGTAACAGGAATTACATTTGCAGATCTATTCTTCTTTACATAGCACTGAAGAGTCATGCTCTTCCACAGCAAATCCATTGTGTGGCAGAATAATGAGCCTTAAATTTATAACTTACAGGAATTCTATCCAGCCAATGGAAAATAGTTTTACACATCTCTAAGGTGATTAAATATGTTTATTCACCTTAAATATATCAAGTTGATGTCAGCAATGTTTTCCTCTTTCAGTGCTTTTAGCATCTAGTCAGAGTGCATTTCCATTTTGTCCTAATATCCAGGTAACCTAGAAACCTGCAGGTTTCCACATCACACAATACAAATTTGAGGGAATATCTATTATGTACAGAGGGGTTAGTTGCTATGGTTGCAAATTAATATAGTAAATTAAGAGAATAGTATTACTTTATGGAAATGTGCAAGAAAATGATTTGATTTAATGAAGGTTTGATTGACTTGTCCCACAATTGGACTGACTTCAGTGAAATGAATGAAATCTGTTAGCCTCCTGCTTCCAGGTTGTTACAGAATATTTGCTTTTCTGTTTTCCTCTTATTTGCAATGCTGGGGAATGACATGGAGTGAGTGGCATGATGGTCTTTTCATTGGCATGATTAAATAGTTATTGAGCCTTACCATTTCCACAAATTCTCCTTGTTAAAAATGTTTGGGAGAAGAATGTCCCTTTGTTCTTCTGCTCTTTGAACATAATTTTATCCCCACTGTCTACCCATGATTGTCGTGCTTTACTGTTCATTCTATTTTCTGAGAAAAAGAGAAGCGAGACCATTCTGTTGCTCTGGCTTCTTGTGATTGGTTCATTTTGTGTGTGTTTCTACCTTTTCATCAAATCCATAAACTATTAAAATCCTTCAATCTATCCAAGTGTGACCTCAGGGTATGGTCAAAAAACTAAAAAAAGCAACTGACATAGTGTGATCAAAGCTCTATCTATGTCTTATGTGAAACACATGTCCAACAGACAAAAGAAACAGGCAAAGCTTTGATTGCTCCTGTCATCTTGACTTTCTTTTCCCTCGCTCCCTCCAGACACCCTTGTATTTGTGTGATCTACTCTCTAACTTTACCCTTATACCAACAAATGGAATCTTACATTCTGTGCTAGCTGTTCCAATTTAACTAGAATTTCCACTCAGCACTCTGAATGCCTTAAATTTTATTGACCTATTTAAATCAAGCTTTATTTTAAAGTTCCTTGTGAAAGCAAGCTTTATTAAAAAGTTCCAAGAAGATGTGTGCTAGGCCAAATGTCACTGTTAAACATTTATTGCATTTAAGAATAGGTGATGGCAAAGCTACAAGTGGCTCTCACCTGCACAAGACAACTTTTTCTCTGAGCTGTCTGTCTCTGTGGCATTATACCTGCGTAGCTGCCTGCTTTAGATGATTCTGCTAAATTGGACAAAATGTGGTGAAGAGGTCATAATCATTGTTATCTGTCCAGAAGAGCCCAAACTTTTCCAATGATTCCCGGATCTCACTGAAGTCAGTAATGAAGAAAACAAGTTTGCCAATCAGCTATGTCAACACTCCTAGCTTTCAAGAATGATCCCATTCAAAAAGGCAAATTAGTGGTCACTCTTTACTCTCATATCAAGCAGCTAACTTTTGACATAGTTTCAAAAATGTTTCTGGTAAGATATTTATTACAGTTGATTCAGCACAACCTGGACTCTGTTGGAGGCAGCGTTCCATCTATAGGCAATAAAACCTCACCCCACCATGATAGTGGATGCGGGTAACCATGCTGTTACCAAAACCCGGCTAGAAACATGATGCTGTTTCCTATTCAAGATCTTCTCACCAAAAAGGGGTGGCAATAATCCTTTGTGAGATCTCAACTGGTACAGGGTACCCTGTTCCATAAGTAGTTGAATACGAATATCTTTAACATAAAGCTGGGCTCTAGAAATAACCTGTGTATCACCACTTTAGCTGCATAGCAGCAATTTTACCTCAGCCTCTGCCAAGCTGGTTATCCTGAAAATACTAGATTGTCCTCATTTTTCCTTCAGGGGAAGAAGTGCTATTGATATATGCTACTGGAAAATCAATAAGACTCACATGTCTGAGAAACTGAATTTTATTTTATTTTACTTTATTTTATATATCCCTACTTCTAGGGACACTTGTATCAAAATATTTACAATGGCTGCACATAAAATAAATGTTGAGAAATGGCAAGTATGACAGAACATAATCTAGCAAATACATGTAAAAACAGTATAATGAAGAAAGCAAGAAAGAGAATACTGTTTATACTAAACTTGCAACCCTGAAGCCCTCCTTACTTTTCGTATCACTCAAGTACAATAAAGCAGAGAGAGTATTAGCAACTTCCTAAGCATAGTTTCCATTATTTTGAACTGATCTCTGTGGCAGGAAGGCAAACGGTAACTATGATGTAATAAAAAGTCTTTCCACTTTAATATAGCAATTTTCTACTTGGCTCTCTATTTGCAAAATTTAATTAACCAGTCTTCTTATTCCTTGGGAGACAAATTATATGCAATAAAAACAGGGGGGAGGGGTTTAAGATGGGCACACACAGACGCACACAAAACAGAAGCGTTGTTTCTATTATCACAGAATTCTGACTCAGGAACCCTGTTTTATAGTACAAATAATTTCTTTCTTGACCAATGCAATATTAAGGTCTGCCTCCGACATACATTATATATTATAGTTTAAATGCAAGTTCCAATATTGAAAGCCCCACTTTAACAATGTTCCACCCCCATCCCCCATTCTATTCAATGAAATGAGAAAATCTAATTTTATCTAATTTGATGCTGGGAGATGAGATCACATGAGCCAGAGTTGAATGCCTCAAGGATTGACAGCTTGAAGAACACAAACTTTATGGACCCAACAGTTCTATCTTCATAGTGTAGCTTTGTAAAATGGACATATCAAGTTTTGCTGGAAAATTGCATATCTTAATGACATGCTTTATAATTAAGAATATTGTTTGCCTTTCTCCACCTTCTCCCATCTTCCTTTACCATTCACCTCTTTTTCATTCCCCAATGGCTACTGCCTTCTATCTTCTTCAACAACAGCAGCAGCACTATTTCTTTACATGACAACAAAGAGTGGAAATTAAATATTTTAAAACATTAAATTTAAAGGGTACAATTTAGATAATATTAAAACAGGTTGATTTTTCACATTTTGTATCTTTTAATTCCAAGGAATTTTTGTATGAAAAAAATGAGATGCACAATGAAGTAACACCTCTTCCATTCCAAATTTAGGAAATAGGTACGGTGATCAATGGAACTGGTTATGGAACAGTTAGATGACTTAGGAGATGCTGGTTAGTTTGAGAAGTAACTACAGTTCTGTCACCCAGTACTTCATTTAGCATCAGATGCCTGAGACAAAGACCTCATTTTATTTTATAATGTGGCCAGCTCTAACAGTGCTTAATTTGGAAGGGAGGTTGATACTTCTAGTGTCTCACTTCATGATACCTTCTTGGATTACTAGAAATGGGTGGGTAGCATTCATTGGTGCCATGTCATGGTGCTGAAGGATCAAGAAGGAAATTGAACAACTTATTTATTTCTGCTTTTTCAGCTGTCAGTGAAGGAGAACACTGAGGCCTTTGAATGGAGTCTGAGAGATATCACCCCTCTAAGGTGAAGATTCTTCAACCATCTTCATGGTCTTAAATTCATAACAGGAGAGAGTCTATAGCAATTCTCTCTGGTGGAGTTTTCTGTGTTTCGGCATGTTGGATGAGTAGTGTATTCATTATTTTTGGCAAATTTCTCATAGCAAAGTGAGTTCACAACCCTCCCACAGGTCCCCCAATTTCTAATCTTCCCTCTCTATTTTACCCTGACAACTCTCACTTTTTCCTGAGGACAAGATACAGGATCCCAATAATGAAGCTAAAGCTAAAGCAAATCCAGGCAAGTATAAAGGAATATCCATGGTGACTGTCTTCGTAATAGTGAGAAAATCGGGCAGTATAGATCGAGGCAGCAATCAAAATAAACAGCCCTGTGAAAACAAAAGCAAGCAAGCAAATAAATAAATAATAAAATAAAGTAAAATTTGGAAGGCACTTTAAATCTTAAATTTATCCAAACAATTGTAGATTTCACAGTGAAAAGAACTGGAAAGAAAAGGATTAACTTCCTTTAATTGAATATTGAAAAAAATCCAACTGCTTTGTTATTATAAAATAAATATATATTTTGTTTTGAGCACATGATTTATGATTACCTTATCAGGTGGATTTTTTAAAAAATCAAATTCAAAACCTAACACTAATACTGGTAGGACTCAGTTGCATGTCTGCAGTCATTCTATCTAGAGCCATAACTGATATCCTGAACGCTGAACACATTATTTGCCCTTGCCCATTTTTCTGTCTTTTTTCCCTTCCTTATCACCATGCCTGATAAAAAGTTCTTGAAAACTCCAATACCTGCATGCTACTTTGTAATCTTGAGTTGGTCTAAAAAAAAAAGATGATCTCGGACTCAATATAGAATACTTCTACTGTATAGTCTCTTATGCATAGACAAAGTTTATCTGAATGCCTTGGAATTATACTTTCTTCTCTATAGTAGGCCCCTGATACCTGTAGTAATGTAACTGTTTCTGAAGCCTGTCAATGACGATAGTATCTCTTTCCACATATGGTGTACGTGGGGTTTTGGTTTTTTTCATTTTTAACATTGGGGCCCCTTGTCCAAGTTCCCCAAATGAAAAAAAGTATAGAAGGTAACTATGATGAAAGACCCTTTTCATCAGTAGCCGTCACAATTATAAAATACCCTCCACGTGGAATATTTCCTGGTACCTTAACAGCTATCAAAGAAAGAAGAGTTTATGTTTAAACTTTGGTTTTCTATTTTCTTATTTCTGATAAATATGTTATTGTTTAAGCAATGAACTACATCCCTCTTGGATCCAATAAATCTATATGATGTACTAGATAATAGTACTTCACATAGTATTAGATAGGGTTTCCTACTTGAGCAGGGGGTTGGACCAGTAGTGGGATTCATCCAGTTCGCACCACTTCGGGAGAACCGGTTGTTAACTTTCTGAGCAGTTTGGCAAACTGGTTGTTAGAAGAAATCATTAGGGCAGAGAACCGGTTGTTAAATTACTTGAATCCCACCACTGGGTTAAGACTAAAAGACCTCCAAGGTCTCCTCCAATACTGTTATTTTGTTATGTTTACATATCATCACTATATACCACCCTTCTCCAGTATTTTGGACTAATTTCCCGTTTGCTACTCTAGACAATGGTTTTCCTTACAGCAAATCAACATAATGGCTCCAGTGATGTAGAAGCGTTTCCCCTTCTCCATGGTGAAGAGCTGTACCACAAACATGACCAAAGAGATGAAGGAAAAGATGATGGCCAGGATCATGAAGGCCTGCACAGCCTTGAGGGCACCTAAAGACACAAGGCAAGAAAGAGAGAAAGGAATGCAGGAGTTCAATGTATAGCAATATACCATTAAAGCAATATCCATAGATGAAAATAAACAGTATATTACCCAAGTCATCATTGTTAACAATGATATCCTGGCAACTGCTTTCTGAACATTGCTTCCACAGCCCTGAGGAGTTTGTTTTCTGAGAAATGGTTGTTACCATCCAGACCTAAAATAAAGCAGAAGCAGCTTTCATATTTGGATTACTTCCCTTTAGGAACTGACATCAAGCTAAAACTGGAAGCCAGTTTAGCTGAACTTTTGCAAAACTGTCATCAATAATTACTAGGTTTTCCACAAAGGCTGATGTTTTTATACCAAAAGACAATTTGGATTATGCTGAAATATAACTGATACTAGAGTGCTTTTTCAGCAATGCACATACAATAATATGTGATTGTTTGAATACACATATTATAATTGCAAAATTTGTTATGTTTAAGATAATATAAACTTAGAAAAAAGAGTTTGCCAAAATGGAAGGCAATTACTGATGTGAAATTTAACATTAATTTAATAAGGATATATAGTAGAATGATTTATCTGAACAGAAAAACAAGTTATTTATGAAAATAGTTGTTGTTGCAGGATCCAATCTGGGTTTGTCACTGGGACCAGAGGATTAGTCTTCAAAGTTTTCACACTGGAGTCCATCATCAGGGAATTTCTCTCTACTATAATGTGTGCCTTGGCTATTCTATGCATCATATTTATGTGGTGCCTTCCTATTGGTTGATTGGTGTGTTGATGGTTGGCTATTGCCTGTTGTTTCCTTGTGTTGTCAGGTCCTTGGCTCCTAAGTACTGATAAGTTGGTGGTAAATCAGCACTCCTGTTGAGTGACAAGGGGTCCATTCCCAGGTTTCAATCATTTCCCTGGCCATTTACCTGCACAGCCAACAATCTTAGTCACTGCAAAATTGAATGTATGTCCTTGTTCATTACAATGTATTTGCCTTCATTCAATAGTTATTGTTGCTCAGGAAATACTGTAATTAGCAAGTGCCAATTGGAAGCTCATCTAGAAAATCCATTTTGAGTTTCCTTTATTCTTGGGGAAGGGGAAGAGAGGAGATTGGTTTCCAACAAGTGAAATAGCTATTGATAAAATATTTATTTTTAAAAATCTTGTTATGCTCAAACTACTTGCAAAGTGGTATTAGGATTGCTGCTGTTGTAGTAAATTTGGAAATGTTTGAAACCAATCCTGATCTAAGATACAGAAACTGGGGAAAAGAAACTCAGTGGGTATAAAATGAGAACATTGGAACCTAAGAACTGCCAGCTGGATTAAACCAAAGGGCTATTTACTCCAGCACTATATCACACAGTGTCATGTCTGTTTCATCTGAGAAATTTATGAGACAGCTCTTTTCATTGTTGTTTCCCAGAGGCTAGTGTCTAAAGTACAGTATGCTGCATTTATTCTGGAGACAGTTTACAGCCACTCAGGCTACTAGTCACCAATAGCTATGCCTTCCTGAAATATCTACATCTCTCTTGAAGCATTTAAAGTGATAGCTATTATCATATTTATCTCTCTTGAGATTTGGGCTTCTCGGCTTGTGATAGGAAGACATATTTACTGACATATTTGTCCTAGGTAATGAAAATGAATTAGCTTTGACTTTCAACACCTTAATACATGGTATTAAGGTACAGATTGCTTTGAAAACTGTATGACATGGTGATGGTTGCTCCAACTGATGGTGTTTTGTCCTTGTACACTAGGTATGAAGAACTGCCTTGTACTAGTTGATCTATTTCTTCATCAAGTCAGAAACGTAAGATTATCTTTTTCAAAAAAGAAAACAGAGATTCTCGAGTTTAGATTTTACAGGATGTTGCGCTAAAACAGACATTCTCTGATGGCCCCTTGACTTTTTATTGAAGAACTGGAATCTAATAACTAAGATTATCAATTCAGTGAGATTTAGAATAGCAAATTCAGGAAGGCATGAAGTAAATGACATAAAAGATGGTCAATTCAGAAATGTCTACTTTAAGTACTGACAATGAATTAAATAAAGAAAAGTTTGCCTCATCATCTCTTGCAATAATATATCTTGATGCTTGCTGCATTTACTCTGTAACACAATGTATTTATAAATCATAAAGAAGGTTGAAACACTCCCATTCACGGACATAGACAGGAGAGGGGGGTCAAAACCACAAAAATTGTAGTGCAAATCACATGAAACTTTGCCCCTCCCTTGTCTGTTTTGACTGCCCCCCCCCTCCACCACAAATGAACGGTTCCCATTGTGGTTGCCTTAATACCAGAAGCCAGACTGGCTGTTCCATGAAGGGTCTTCCTATAGTTTTGAGAGTTCTCAATTATAATGCAGCCACATTCCCAGATTTTAAAAAGTGCAAATAATTTATTAACAAGTATCCTTTAAGAATCATTAAATGCTAGATGCCTGGAGAATGTGATGGAAAAGGTCATATTTCTGATATCATGAATATTATAGTCCTTCAACTGGATTTTCTCTGTGACCTAAGCAGGGTCAGAGTTATTTGCTTTTTGATGCATTTGTATCTTTAAAATGTTTTTAATGCAATCTGATATATTTATTTCATTTATATATTGACCCCTTAGGCTAGAACTATATTTTCTATGCTTCTAGGTTATAGTGAACAGAATAGAGACCCATTTAGAGCAGATTTATTTAGAGGAGAGCCATTGAAACAAATGAAAATGCAGTTGTTTGTTTCTGTATATAATTTCCTTATGATTTTGGAGGCTTCCCAATTCTTAGGTTAGTATGTATATTCAAATAAACATAAAGCAACTTTAAAAACAAAAGTTAATGAGATATATGGGCATAAATTTTTCAGAGCCCAGTCTAAGATATAGATTTAGTATTACTTTATGAAAGGGTATAGGAGGGACAGCAGTGAATTCTTATAACTTTCAACATGAAAATGGTTTCTTGGGTTTTATTCCTTGTAAAACCTATCCAGATGAATGTAACTGAGTATTCCTAAACTTTTTTTAAAAATCTATACATTATTTATACAAAAAAGTAATTAGGCTGAGTACTTCAATGATACCCACACAGTTGATAGGGCCCATTTGGTCTAAGAAAATCTGAGGGAGAAAACATGGAAAAGCAGAGTAAAGGACAGAGCATTTTTGTTCTCTCCTCTTACTTCATAAAATATTTTGGAGGAAATCCTTGGGGAGAAATCTAACTGCACATTTGCTATCTTCCATATTCAAATGAGAGTCATGAGAATCTGGAATGCATATGACAAAGATATTCCTAAATCTCTCTCTTTATTCTATTCTCATGGATTTATGATGAGGGGAGATAGATGCCAAATACTGGAACAACAGAGTGCTGAGAAAACAAAGAACGTATTATGGTTTCCTGAGTTTTTTGGCTTCTGAATATCTTTCCTGTTTTTGTTCAATAGTATGTTGGCTTGTGTGCCATGGGTGTGTATGAGTGTGTGTATGAGTGTGTATAAAATAAGTAGGCTGCTTCAGATAGAAGTATCCAGCAGATGTCATCATAAACTAAAGCAAAGGAGCCAGTTGATATGTAAATATAAATGTGGCCAAAGCAATAACGAGTAACACATCCCACTGTCTTCCTGCTTAGTTCACTTCTACTGTTCATCAGCTAGCCGTCCAGAGTCAATGCTGTGAAATCCAATGAGGCTTCTTTCCTAATAAGTATACTTATTCATGCAACATTGGGTGTGGGTCATTGAAAATCAGTCCACAGCTGATTTTTTAGTACACTGTTTTCTTTTCCAAAGGAAGTGGTGGAAAAAGAATCTTGAATCTTGAATCTTTTACCAGAAGTTTTTTAAAAGCCACAAGTACTTCCCCACTACCCCCAGAATTGCTCAACCATGCTGCTGAACCATTATAAAATAAATAATTGGGGAAAAAAATCTGTATCAACCATACATTAACTTTACTGAAATATTAATAATAGTTTACAAATTATTATTACAACAATAATTGGGGGATTCTTTTGTCTTTTGTAAAGGAAAAAGAATTTGATTGCTTGTTTTTTATTGATATTAGCAAAACTAAAACCATCTTAAATGTATCTTCCTAACCTGATCATAGCTGGACTTCAAGCCACATTACCAGCTATATAGATTTTGGATTGTGGAAATTTTAGCACATCAGGAGAGAACCAAATAAGACCATGTTGCTTCACTTTTAACCCTGGTTCTTTTGAAGTACTGATCAACTTAAACATGAAAAGTTTATAATATAAGAGAGAGGGAGAGGGAGAGGGGGAGGGGGAGGGGAAAGTGAGGGGGCAGGGAGGGAGGAAGAAAAAGAGAAGAGAAAGAGAGTCCACAAGGCAATTCCTGCTCAATTAGAAAAAAACATTGGACCTCAAAACCTATTCACACAGTCACCAAGGGCAATCATAAATATCAGAAAAGCATCTAGCATGTGTTGAGTTAATTTTTTATATCTATTGTAGGAGAAGAGCCATGCTAGTCTATGGTAGACAAAAATCAGGACAACTCTGGGATCACTTTCCAGACTAACACATTTTATTAAAAGACATAAGACTTCACGAGCCACAGTATCAAATACTGAGCCATAGTTCCCAAAGGCCTATGCCTTGTAAATAAAATGTGTTAATTTGAAAAGTGCTAATAGACTCTTTCTGATTTGTGTATCTGTGCCTGTCCATGTATGTGTGCATATGTGT
Organism: Pantherophis guttatus; assembly: GCF_059756535.1. NCBI lineage: Eukaryota > Metazoa > Chordata > Lepidosauria > Squamata > Colubridae > Pantherophis > Pantherophis guttatus. Next base: position 34,397,553 of record NC_142069.1, read on the forward strand.
GTCCATGTGAACTTTGTTTTTAGTGAACTGTATCTAAATACTAAACTGAGTAGTTTCAATTCTTCAAGCAATGTTTAAAAAAGGCTACTTTGTGACCAAATTACATACTAACAGGTCCTTATTGCCTATTGCTCATCCGTGTCATTATAGCATTTTTGACATTTGTAGAGTCCTTGGTGTTCCCTGAATTTGGATGTTTGTGCATTTGTGTGTCTTTGTGGGTGTGTGGTTTTTTTTTTTTTTTTTTTTTGCAGGCGTTTCATTAGCCAACTAGGTAAAATTCTCAGAGCTTGAAGGGAGTGGAGTTTGCTCTCTGTTTATATACAGTGGCTCATCCTGTTACTGTTGATATTTCTTGACATTTCTTTGGACCTCTTATCTTTTGTCAATCATAATAACAAATTAAACAAATCTTAAAATGCATGCAAATTTTGTTCAGAGGAATTTCTACAATGTGGCCCAAAATGCCAAGTACTAGGGAATTTAATGGGCGCATTATCTCAAGCCTACTTTTGAGAAATTCTTTGCTTCCTGACCAAGGGTGTGGTAGGGGGGCCTGTCTTTTTCACACAGAATGAAAAAAAAAAGCCTTTTTGGAATTTACGGGGTGGGATGCATGATTGTGCTTAATTTATTCAATGCATAAATAAATGCCAAAAGCTTGATCTATCTTTTTTACATTAAAAATGCCTTATCTGCGCCATTTCCTGGAATGATGTATTTAATTATTGAAAGAAATACTGATCAGAAGAAAGCTATGTGTAATGATCCAATCCTGACATCTAGACTTCCTTCTCTTCTGATTCTTGGTTGATTTATTTGATGCTCTAAGACTGTGATGGCGAACCTATGGCATGCGTGCCACAGGTGGCATACGTAGCCATATCAGTGGGCATGCCAGCTCAGCTCTGGGGTGCATGCACCCGCCGGATAGCTGATTTTCAGGCCTTCTGGGCCCACCAGAAGTAGGGAAACAGGTTGTTTCCTGCCTCCGGACAGCGGGGGAGGGGGGAGGCCCGTTTTTCTTTCTTACCTGTCTCCAGACCCTTTCTATTTATCTGGGAAGGGCGAAAACAGCCTTTCCCACTCCCTCGGAGGCTCTCCAAAGGCCTGAAATAGCTCATTTCCCAACTCCCAGTGGGACAGGAAGTGACTTTTTTGCTGTTCCCCAGCCTCCAGAGACTCCTAGAGAGGCTCCTCGAGACTCCTAGAGGGGCTTCTAGAGACTCCTAGAGAGGCTGGGGAGGCTGGGGATAGCAAAAAACATCACTTCCTGTCCCACCAGGAAAAGGAAATGGGCCATTTCAGGCCTTTGGAGAGCCTCCAAGGGAGTGGGAAAGGCTGTTTTTGCCCTTCCCAGATAAATAGAGAGGGTCTGGAGCCAGGTAAGAAAGAAAAACGGACCTACCAGGCCATTGCATGCCAGGAGCATGGAGGGGGAGGGGGGTTGTGTGCGCATGCGCAGGGCAGCATAGAATTATGGGTGTCGGCATGTGCACGCGCAACCCTCCCCCGCCCCCCTCTCCTGGCACGCGATGGCAAAAAGGTTAGCCATCACTGCTCTAGGAACAAGGCTTTCAAGCTCAACGTTTTGGAAGAGTGGAAGGATCTAATTTAGAAAAAGATTGCTTTATGTGGGGTCTTGCAAAGGGGTTTGACCAATTTTTCTCAACCATGGCAACTTTAAGATATGTGGACTTTAACTTCCAGAATTCCCAGCCAACATTCCCGAATTTTGAATACTGTTCAGCTACAGGTAATTCCCAGTCATAGAATCATAAAATTACAGAGTTGGAAAGTATCCCAGAGGTCATTTAGTTTAACTTCTTACTCAGTGCAAGATGCAGCAAAACAGATTCCATGAAGTGCTAATCTAGCCAGCCAAGTGTAAGCTTAATTCTATTGGTTTTTAATTATCACAGAGGGCAAGTAAAATTGGTACATGACAGTCAAAAGAAAAATAGTTATACGGATTCATTATACAGTATAGTATTAATAGTATATGTGAATGCAAGCAGACCTAATCAGTCATAAACTGAAGATTTTAAAAGGGTTCAGTTAATCAAAATGAGTTAATTTACCATATCGTTGCTTTTGTTACTGATTTTTTAATGCAGAAAAGACATTTCTGTAATAATATTGGAAATGAATGATGCCAGTCTGCTTGTCACAGTTTGATAGGAGATGGTGAAATAAAAGTTGAGAGGAAGAATTAAATCTGTTTTCACTTATTGTTTGGATTTTCCACTCAGTTCAAGGGTGTCAAACTGGCGGCCCGTGGGCCAGATGTGTCACACGCAGGCCATGCCTACCTCAGCTCTGCGTATGGGGAAAACATCACGAAACATCACGGCAACATGACACTATGAGTTTGACACCCATGACTTAGTTCTATGTTTTTGAATAGAGAAAGAGAGATACAAGCACGCTCCACTCAGTGCTAATGTTCATGTAGTCATAAGAACCTATTTTAATGATTTTAGTGCTAAACACATCTGGAAAACATCAGAGTGTGGATGGCTGATGAAATATATAGCTAGCTATTTAAAAGAACATTGTCAATACTGGTTTATATTTTTCTTTTGCATTAATTCAACCACATTTATTAATTTAGTTTTAGAAATGACCACACAGAAATGTGTACATCCTTTGTTCCTAGGTGTTATTGTGCTTTTGTCTCTGCTGCTCTGTATTTGTCAAGTTCCAGAAACTTTTATTCTTGAAAGTGGGAGAGGACACAGTGTTTCAGCATGGACAGGAAGGAACCAAGCTAGACTTGTCATACAAACCAAGAATCCTGCCAAATGATATCCCTTTCTCCCCCATTGAGTTTGGCTTTGCCAAAGAGTTCATGAGAATGTTTTATGATTCCAAAACAGACAAGCTGGGAAAGACCTTGTAATTATACAACAGACTGTCTGGCAGGTGGGAGAGCAAAGCATCTTATAACTAGTATGTCCTAACTCACTCAACTTGTTTCTGAGTGGGCTGGGTCCAGGTGTTTTGAGGATCAGGATAAGAGAATGGAATGATCTCTATTTCACGCCTTTAGGCTGTTTTGAATTGCTGCTTTGTTTCAGTTAATAAATGAGGAATACGCCAAGCCTTAGGGCGTTACTTCTTTTGTAATTTTGAACAACCAGATTTAGAAATCTTAACCCACATAAATAAACCAGAGGAGTTTTCTGTTGCCTTTTTCTGGAAGTAATTTGTTTTTGGAAAGTAGTTTAGCATAAATATATGGTTGATGAACTGGTTTTTAAGGATGTGTAAATCAAGAACATAGTGACCTGTCTTTCCCATGTCTGCCACTCTCCAAATACAGTCAACTATATTTGGGCCACACAACATCCAAAACTGTAATGTGATTTATTTGGTTTTGTCTTAACATGCCTTGTGTGATCACAGGCACTGTCGTTTGCATACCATGGTTAAAGGCTCATTATAGTGTAAACTAGCCAATTGTTATTTCATAAAATGTAGTTTAAAAGATCCATAGTTTAGTGTGATGTCTGAAATCAGTGTAAGTCCCAGATTCTTAGGCAGGAAGAAAGGAGAAGTTGAAGTCTAACGCTATTAGATGATCCTGCATTTAGGAACATGTACTGGACTCAGTCTGAAAATGAAGGGACTGGCAGCTCAGACCACATGGCTCCACAAGATCTCTAGCTCTAGCCTACTCTGCCTTATTACAGTGATAGGATTTTTACTGTTTTATTAGCCAGGTAATAAGTAAACTGTACATGCAAAACTTCCAGTAAGACTCACACATTTGTCTTTTTTTCAAAATTCTTGTGCTCCTTATCTCTCCCTTGCCCCATAGAAATAGAGGCAGGATTGAAAATTCTTGATTACCCACTCTTATACTTTCATCCTGTCACTATCATGGTGCCCACAACTACCAGATGCTCCCAAACACAGAAAAGCTTCTCACTACAAAAGCATTGCTTGCCGTGGATCTGAACCAAATTGAGGAGACTAACAGTTTATGGCTGCTACTCCAGATCAGAAACATTGAGAAGGTTTTGCTACTTACGTTAGCAATAGTGGAGACAAAGAGCATGATGACAGTGGCAATATGAACCACAAAAATTCCAGCCAGTAGTACCAACATCTTGGCTCTTCACTTCAGGAACAATCTCAGATGCAGAGAAGTCTTTGGGAGAGAAACAAATCTAAGTTAATCTAAAAAGCAAACACTGAATGTAAGAGCAGGGTTCAATATCAGCTCTATGCAGGCAACAAAGGACATATTTTTAAAAATCTGCCGGTGACAAAATGCAGTAAGTTGGATCTGCAAACACAGGTTGACTTACAACCACTGTCAACTTATGACCACGATTGCGCCCAAAATTTCTGTTGTTAAATGAGACATTTGTTAAGTGAGTTTTGCCCCATTTTACAACATTTCTTGCCATGGTTGTTAAATGAATCTCTGCAGCTGATAAGTTAATAACCCAGTTTTTAAGTGAATCTGACTTCCCTATTGACTTTGCTTCTCAGAAGGTCGCAAAAGGTGGTTGCATGACCTTGGACACAGCAACGGTCATAAATAGAAGTCAGTTGCCAAGCATCTGAATTTTGATCACATGATCATAGGGAAGCTGCAGAGGTTGTAACCAGTCGTGGGATTCAAATTTTTTTACTACCGGTTCTGTGGGCGTGGCTTGGTGGGCATGGCAGGGGAAGGATACTGTAAAATCTCCATTCCCTCCCAATCAGCTGGGACTCAGGAGGCAGAGAATAGATGGGGGCAGGGCGAGTCAGAGGTGGTATTTACCGGGCCTCTGAACTACTCAAAATTTCTGCTACCAGTTCTCCAGAACTGGTCATAACCTGCTGAATACCACCTCTGGTTATAACTGTGAAAAATGGTCATAAGTTACATTTTTTAATGCCATAGTAACTTTGAATGGTCACTAAATGAACTGTTGTAAGTCAAGGACTACCTGTACTAGAAAATCTTCAGTTTAATTATTTTGAGATGTTAGTAAAACACTGAGTAAAAGTCATACATATTTGAAAAAGGAGCCTAAATAAATAAATAAATCCATGAAAATGTATAGATGTGTAAACCTTTATTACATTAATTTTAGTTTAAATCCTATTTCTTTACTATTACTATTTACTACATTTTATCCCATCCTTCATTTAAAGCAGAGATGGAAAACATGTGTTCCCATGAGACCTTGTTCTAATTTCAGATCTCACACAGTTTTCAAACTTTGCCCTGCCTCATTGGCTTTGCATTTGCCAACTTTTGCTCTGCCTTGCTCCCTCTAAATTAACCTTGGCAACATTAGGACTTCATCTCCCAGAATTCTCCAGCCAGCATGCTGGCATCTTGGCAATCAAGGTAACACAGGCATAAACAAGGAAAAGTACCGCAAGCAGTACTCTTACCTAGAGGTAAGGTGGGGCAGCCTATAAAATTTATAAATAAAGAAACAAATAAACAAACTTGGGAGAATCCTGGAAGAGGCTCATCCACCTGCTTTTATTTCATTACTATACTGTAAACTCAACAAAGGATTTTTTTTTTCCTTTTTAGTGGTTGGGGCTTTTCTCCTGGTCTAGTTCTTTATTCCAAGCACATGCTACACTTCCAGGGTCTTTGGAGAAAGCAAATATGTTATTGCTTACTCAGTTTAAAAGCTCTGATCCTCACTATAGAGACAATGATCTGTCAATCCAGATATGCAGGTTCAGTAGTCTATGGTACACAAGCATACCAAATAATAATTTGCAAGCAAAAAAATATTGGTTTATGCATGATATAAGGTCTATCAATATTCGATGGCTAATGTTAAGCAGAGTTGCCTGAAGGCCAAGTCACATGTGTCTTTTGAATGTCTTGAGAATAGTATCTAAAGACTTCAAACGTTTTTCCAAATTGCAACTGTTAAAATGATAAAAGGGAAATATTTGCTGTATGACTAGTAAGTTACGCATTACAAATTATCATATCATTGCTTAAGAGTTGCTTAAGAGAGGCAGCCATGTAAATAAAAAGAAATAAATTAAATTATATATTAACTGTACTTAATTTTAATTAAATGTAAATTCCAATTAAAATTATGCTTTGCCCTGATTTCAACTACAATTTTTGGCAATGTAGTTCCAAGCACACTTTCAAAGACCCAGGAAAGCCTTGCCAGAAAAAAGGTTGCACACCTCTGAGGTGATTTGTTCTGTTTATCCCATCTAAATACTTCATTTTCTATCTAAGTTCATATAATGTTTTTCTATCTCTGATCATAAAGTAGGAATAAGAAAAGATCTATGGTTTTGCTCTGAGCAAAACAATGCTCATCAGAGAGATACCATCTTTCATTTCAGTAATGACCCGATCTTCCAAAAAACCCAGCCGTGTAAGCTTAATGAGAATTAATGTCAACCATGGAGTGGGTTGTTGGCATTTGTTGATGGATTTTATTGAAAGTATATTCATGTCATTATGAAACTCTCAAAATTACAGTTAGCAAAGTATTGTGCTTGGGATCACATCAGTGGTGGGTTGCTACTGGTTTGTACCCACACATATGCAGAAGCTTCTGCATATGCACAGAAGTGCCCTGGGCATGTGAGCGAACTGGTAGCGATGGGATTTGGAACCCACCCCTGGATCACATCCCGCAGAATAGTGGGTGAAGTCAAGGCAAACTTCAAGGAAGATAGGAAATGTGGCATGATATTGCAACATTAGAATAAGTGGGATTATTCTGGAAGCAGGATTCTCTTCCCACCACCACCCTTAGTCCAATGAATTCCATTTGTGATGGCAATGTCTTCATATGTATATGCTTCCATAATCACCTCCAGGTGTTTATGGACCCTAACTCCCATGACTCCTTGTCATCACAACTAAATGAAATATGGAGTTTTTAGGACTACTGGACATGTCCATTTTAACATGTATTGTAAGTTTTTATTTGAATTTCCCACAGCTAGGATAAACTGTTCTTCCTGATTTTACTTAAGTGATAGAAATATATCTTGTCCTGTGTTTTTTTTTTATCAGTTCAGCAAGACAAAAACCTGCCAGAATATCTTATGAATGGGAAATACCTAAAGAAAAAAGGCAAAGTATTCCACAGAACCGATGGCCAGTTCCATGAAGGCCTTCACTCTTGTAGACTCAGCCTTCTCCATGTGTTCTTCAGAAAGACTCAAGGTGAAATAGAAATTGGTTTCATATATCAGAACAACCTGAGGGCTTTAAAGGTAACAAGCTGGCAGCCAATGCATGGTAGTTGCAACATGATCCTGGTTTTTTAAAAAGGTGCCTATTACCACCCTTGCTACTCCATTAGGAGATGTTTATCTGTGAGTATGTAAGCACTCTAGCAAGCAGTCTCCTCACGTACAGACTGCATTGGTTATTTCCAGATGGCAAGCTTATTGTACAAGAGTCTGACTGGCATCTGCATGAGAACATGCTAGGCTACTATCAGACTGGATGCAGTGACATTTAGGAAAACCTGTTGTTGGAGAAGAGGGATCAATGATGTTACTGTGGAGTTTTCTGCACAAGAACAATCCAGACTTTGTAATGTGGGACCCACCCAATTCTTTTTAATACAATAAGTCTGTCTCAGTACATTTCTGAAGAAAGCTGTCATTTATTTGTAATTAAGTTGATTCATGTTCCTATTCTTTCCTGACTGAACAACTAGTGATTATCTGTGGGATTTCTTAATGGCGCTGCAGTGTGTTTTTGTTAGGAAGTGGAAAAAGCTCAACATCTTAATCATCTGCGATTCTGCAGCAATATAGAAGCAAATGCTAAATCCTGCATGACAGTGTTGGAATCTCTGGTCTCATGGCTTTTTTTTTTTTAATAAGGGGATAGCTATACATATGCTTCCTGTTCCCAAGATACTACATTAGCACTTTTTTCATCTCTGACAGTGCTTAACTTTTGGTCTACCTCAGTGGTGGGTTGCTCCCAGTTCTGTCTGGTTCTATAGAACCGGTAGTAAAATTGGCGGGAGGCTCCACCCACCCACACAGACGTCATAAATGACGATCTGCGCATGTGCAGAAGTGCGCGCGCACATAGCCCCGTTGCAAACCGATAGTAAAGGTAAGTAGAACCCACCCATGGTCTACCTCACATCTCTGCCACACCAACAGATAGAGAACTACCAGAGTGATGGCGAACCTTCTCGGCATCAAGTGCCCAAACCGGAATGTGTGTGCATGTGCGTGCGCAGGAGCTCCAGAAACCCAAAGACCAGCTGGCCGGTGCAGTGCGCACATGCATACCAGCCAGCTGGTCTTCAGGTTTCTGTCATGCGCATGCGTGCCATCCAGCTGCTCTTCCTGCATGCCAAAGCACTGGAAACCTGAAGACCAGTTGGCTGGCACATGCATGCCTTTTTTTTTTGGCTATTTTTCAGGCTATTTTCCGGTCATTTTAAGGCCAATTTTTTGGTCATTTTCAGGCAGTTTTTCAGGCCATTTTCAGACTGTTTTGGGAGCTACTTTCTGGGCTGTTTTCTGATGCTCCGATGCCCACAAAGACCAACTGGCCAGCATGCTTGTGCACACCCTAAACCAGAAGAGCAGCTGGCAACAGCGTGCATGCTCATAGAGAGGGCTCGGCGTGCCACCTCTGGCACGCGTGCCATAGGTTCGCCATCACGGCCCTAGAATGAAATGAGTTCAATGCTATTTTACAGGATTGCAATTCAGTAAGGAGCACTAGAAGAATTTCTGTCTTAAGGAAAAGCTGGGAGTGGCATGGCAGATTAGCAGTTTAGGCTGTTATGCAGCATTGCCGTCAGACTAAAAACAGCTGCAAATAAGAGGTTGGGACTGTGGAGGCACTTGCAAAATAATCACTTTAGGGGTGGAGCAAATTTGCAATTGGATATCATGAGCTACACAGTGTGAAAAAAATGAACAGGAAAGTGCAAATATCCATCTTGATTATTCTTGATAAGTAACATGAATACAAAATAGGCAAATGGAACTACATGATCATGGAAATGCATTAATGCTAAAACTTTATAGGTGAGTATCATTGCAGCAAAGAGATAATAACCATGGCATAACTCATGACAGAGATTTAAAATAAATGTGCAATTTTAGAAAACAACTATTAGCTGCTCTTACCTCCTTTGTAACTCAACAAGTAGAACTAAAGACTAGTTGTTGCTTCTATTTCTCTAAAAGCTGGGAGTCAGAAATTCCTGTTGATCTATTCAGAGGTAGACAACTTGTTTTGCTTACCAAGGTTACAAATAAAATTCCTGCTATCTCCTAGCAGGGCTGGGAAAAATTATTTTATGAAATCTACCAGTCATGGTAGAGAATGTTAGGCTAGATGAACCAAATTTGCTTCTTGATATTAGGTTCCTGCTGCAAATCACTCAGAGTGACAAATAAATGCTGATATCCACTCCAATTTGTTAGCTATGCAGCTCTATGCGTTATTCAGAAATAAGTTCTGTAATTTCCAGTAGGGTTTATTCCTAGATACAGATGGTTAAGAAAGCAACTTTAATAAGTGGAGAAGAAAGTGTATTAGTGCCATTTTTGTTGCCAGCAGGCATTGCGCCTGTGATCAGAAAGTTAGAAACAGAATAGCTGTGATGATAAAATATATAATAATGCAGATTTCCTTTAATAATGCATGTCATGAAAACCTTAATCATAGAAATTTATAGAATCACATGTGTTACTCATTTATTCTATCATCCCCATTTGCTTTTCTTTATCTAATTGCAGGCCTGCATGCATGAGAGAACAGTTTTTAAAATTTATTTGACCTGTTTTGGAACAAGATATTATTTTTACTAGGTCTATCCAATTTTATCATTTCTTCTCTAGCTGTCCTTCATCAAAATTAGTAACCAAACAGAACACTCAAGATTATAGAAGCAAGAGACAGAAATGACATATTTTGTGCTCTAATCCAGGTATTTTCTTCTGTGAATATATTCTCAAAGCCTTTTTCCCCCCTAAATCCCTTTCTGCTGAAATATACTGGTCTCGCATGTTGAACACTAGCTGTCCTTCCAACCTGTATTTTCCTGCTATTGCTTTGGCCTTATAGCTCCATTACCTTCCTTTCCCCCAGTACACTGTAATAAATGGGAGGCTTATAGTGATGGCAGGAGATGATATCATAAACATGCATTTTCATTTAATATCTTCAGGTAAAGATATTCCTTTTATAAATGCCCAGAAGTGAAAGCCATCCAACGAAGAGATACTTATCCCAAAATGGTGATTCTTCAGGGCAAGGAAGTTGTTGATTTACTTAATTGGTAGTTCTATTCCTCAGTAATTATGGCTTAAATCCACTCCTATTCTGTGAATTCCAACAGTGATATTAGTAGTGGCAGATCTATATTTAATTATGGAATGACAAGTTTAATGTAGCTTATTTTCTAGAGAACATTATATTCAGTATCGCAAACCACAAAGATTGATTCTGTGAAAACAAAATCATGAACCTGTTGGCATTTTTCTTTTCTAAGAAACATTGCTAACAACTCCTACAATATTCACAGAGAAGAACTCTTGAATAGACCCTACCCTCAGAAAAGGGAATATATGATGAGAAACACCTTTGCATTTTGTCTGTTATTTGTCCCTATGATGCAAAACTTTCCTGTAACTATCTAGTTTGTCTTTATTTATTGGAAAACATTTCTACCCTACCACTTCTTGTATATCTGACACAAAAGAGAGAATCAAGATGGCAACAGACATACTTCATTGGAAAGATTATTCCAAAGGCAGTTGGCTATCACAAAGAAGGTCAGTTCTGGGTAGCCACTTGCTGAACTTCATCATGGAGGATATCAGGAGTATGAGGCTAATGGAATTGCTATGCCCTAGTCATCTGTTAATTAATTTGTTTAAACTTCAGGAATCACCAACTTAAACTTTCATGTTTCAACGAGGAACTATACATTTATCCTACACAATATTTACTTACATTTGTCTATTTCCCATAAAGAGGTTTTGATAACATATTTCAGGGAACACTTGGAAATGCAAGGTTTCTGAAATCCTAGCAAGTTTTGCATTTTCCATGCTCATATAGAAAGGGTAGACTGAAGAAAAAGGAATAAATTATATTCTCTAGTACAGAAAAGAGATATGTAGTCACTCCTTGATTTGCACAGCTACTAAACCAGTTATGAACAGAATTTAGATCAGAATTTATCAATAGATGTGATTTGCAATAGTTCTATAAGGATATCATGCTCCCAGCTGCTTAACAATAGCAGAAACCAACCAATCTGCTCCATGCCTTAAATTTTACTGCTGACATGAATAAATCTTGGGATAATAAGCATTGGAATTTGCTGCAAGCTCCAGTAAATTCTGGTATTCAAAACAGTTTTTTGGACTCAGAATTCTTTTAATGTTAAGCATATGTTGTTTGTACCAGGCTATGGTTTGATAGATTTTGGGGCTTCAGTACAAAGCAGATTCCATAATTTTGAAGTATTTCCATCTCTGCCTTTAACTATATTTCTTCAGTGTAAGTTTCTTCAGTATAAGTTTGTGATGGAAAATTTTGCTATCCTAATGAGCTCACCCTTTGATGGCCAATTTGAAATTCCTCCACTAAGATCATATACCTTTGCTGATTACACACCTACTATTGCTATTAAAACAGCGTTTTTAAACTTGGCAGTTTTAAGATATGTGGACTTCAACTCCTAGCATGATGGCTAGGGAATTCTGGGACTTGAAGTCCACACAATATAAAGTTGCCAAGTTTGAAAAACACTGTATTAAAGTAATGAAAAGATGCAGCAGTTCTTCAGTTATTTATGTGAGTGCCCTCCATTCCACTATTCCTTCCTGACCAATTCTGTGAGTTGTGTGACAGTTTTAATTTTATAGAAATATTGTTTTTCTTAACATGTTTTCAAAATCTCCTTACCCAAAAGAAAAACAACCATTTATTAAATGATAGATATAATTCGTATTTTGATGACATGTTTGGAAAGACAAGGATGAAATTTAATCTAATGAAAGCATGATGATGTTAAAGTCCACCTGAGGCATGATTTTTTTAAAATGCCCACAATACATACAATAACTTGTCTAGAGCTACTTGCTTCTTTCACCCAAGTTTTCTGTCCCTCTGAAGAGACAAAATAATAATAGAAGAAAACCTTGTCTCCCACTTGCACTATCAAGCGAGCAGTTGTTGCCCTGCCACAGTAGTATTTCATGATATGCAAGAGGATTGCCCTAGACCCGCGGTGGCGAACCTATGGCTATGGAGCCATATCTGTGGGCACGTGAGCTCAGTTTGCTGACTTATGTTTCTGGCCTCGGGGGGGGCTCTGGGGGGGCATTTTCATCCTCCCCAGGCTCCTAGAAAGGCTCTGGAGTGTGGGGAGAGCAAAAAACGGGATTTCCAGTCCCACTGGAAGTTAGCAAACACGTCATTTCCGGCCTCCGGAGGGCCTCCAGGGGGTTTGGGAAGGCTGTTTTCACCCTCCCCAGGCTCCTAGAAAGCCTCTGGAGCCTGAGAAAGGTGCAAAATGGGCCCACTGTGCCATTGCGTGCCAAAAGCGGGGGGAGCACAGAGGGGACACGCTCAGGTGCAGGGGGGCAGAGCACATAGAATTATGAGTGTGGGCATGCACGCAACCCCCCACACTCCCCACATTTTTGGTACACAGTGGCAAAAAGATTAGCCATCACTGCCCTAGACCATGGGCTAGAGAAAATAGTTGCAAGACAAAGGGAAAAAAGTTGTTTCCACAGCAATGACAAAACTCATCCCTGCCTTTCTGGTAGCAAGGAAAGGCTTCAAGTATTCAAAGTATTCATAAAACTCTGGAAGATGCATAGATGCAGAAGGCATAGGAGTGTTTGCAAAGTTCCAAACAACCATCATTTTGGCAGTTGCTCATAGGCAGGGATTCCTCTTAGACTCAGAGGCATAATTATATGTGCCTAAGAGCTGTCTCATTTCAGTGGGAGGAAGGGGGTAGGGGAAATCAGCTTACCTGGGAACAAAATGCTTTTTACCATTCAGACAGAAGTGCCCTCACTAGTCTACAGCACTTCTGATCAATGGAAACCATGTAGTAAGGCGTAGTTTCTAGAGAAAATTAAAGAGAGGGCTGTGATCCAGTGCTGTATTTTAAAGTATTCTTCATCTCCCTTCCCACTAACCCTACCCACCCACAAACTCGTACAAAGTGAAATATAAATAGGGGCTGGCAGGGAACGTCCTCATTGATTTGCCTTGCAATAAATGACTTATTTCTAACTAGCCAGTTATTCATTTTCTGATGGATAAGACTTCCAAAGACATGCTCTCAAAATTCCAAAAATTATCCTTCCTGATTCTATTGCATTGTGAGAAGAAGCAAAGTGGAGATTCCTTATTTGCACAGTGATGGAAAGAAAGGTACTAGCCTTGATGAAGCCAACCACCCAAAAGCTGTTACTTGCAAGGTTGTTCCTCTTGTAATTCACCCATCCGTCTGCTTGTGGATAGTTTTCCGAATAGCTGGTGGCATATTCTAGCCTATTTGACATCCAGAGTGTCGTTACCCAGAAGTGCCTTCACTTGCCAAATCACATTGTGAGGCCTCAGGAGCACCACTGGGTTTTGAGCAGCAATGACCCAACTCCACATCTGCCACTATCTCTCCAGATGGTCTCCTCCTCATCTTCAGCAGCATTCCCTTATTGTCTACCCCATTCTTTTATTTAAAAAGTTTTAACAATCATTACAATTTCCCCCCTCCCCCCCATCCTCCCTCTCCCTCCAACCCCCCTCCCCCCCAACACCCACCCCCCGGACTTCCCAGAGCAAAAACAGGGTATAGCATAACAAACATAAGCTAAAATAAGCTAACTTTCTGTGTTCTCCAAACTCCCCCTTGCTCTTTAACTCCCCTGTCAACTAACTAAACATATTCAAAAAGAAAACGTTGGTTTCATTCATAAGCTATTTGAAACTTTTTAGTCCGATATTTGTTTTGAATATAGTCAATCCATCTTCTCCATTCCAATATATATCTTTCATTTGAATGGTCCTTCAAATACGCTGAAATTTTAGCCATCTCTGCTAAATTCACTACTTTTAGTGTCCATTCTTCAATAGTAGGCAAGTCTTCCTTCTTCCAGTACTGTGCCACCAAGAGTCTGGCTGCTGTTATTAAATTTAAAATCAACTTAGTCTCTATAACAGTACAATCTGTAATTATGCCTAACAAAAAGAACTGTGGAGTAAATTTTATCTTCTTTTTGAGAATATTTTGAATAATCCACCATATTTTTATCCAAAATGCCTTAATTTTTTTACATGTCCACCATATATGATAATACGTGGCATCATCACATTCACATCTCCAACACTTAGGTTGCACACTTGGATACATACAGGCTAGCTTTTTAGGATCCAGATGCCATCTATAAAACATTTTATAAAAATTCTCTCTTAAATTTTGGGCTTGCGTGAACTTCACATTTCTAACCCATATTTTTTCCCATGTTTCCATCATTATTGGTTCTTCAATATTTTGTGCCCACTTTATCATATAGTCCTTAACTAACTCCGTTTCTAAATCTATTTCTACCAACGCATTATATAACCTTTTTATATGCATTTGATTTTGATCCCTAATCTGTTTTACCAAGTTCTCCTCATTTTGCAAAAAACCAATTTTCTGATCTTCTCTCCATCTAGCTTGCAACTGTACATATTGAAACCATGTTCGAATTGTCCTTTCTTCTCTTAGTTGATTTAAAGATTTTAATTGTAGTATACCTTTTTCCTTGTTAAGAAGCTCTTTATATGTAATCACATCCTGCCTTTGCTCTACACTTATATTCTCTATCGCGTGTCTGGGTATTGCCCACAATGGTAACTTCTCGTTTAGTTTATACTTGTACTTTTTCCAGACACGCAATAGAGCATTCCTTAATATATGACTTCTAAAAGTCTTGTCCACTTTCTTATCATATAATAAATAAGCATGCCACCCGTAAACCAAATCATATCCCTCAATATTCAATATTCTTTCTTCTGTTAAATTCATCCAATCGCTCATTGCTGATAGAACAGCTCCCTCATAATATAGTCTTAAGTTAGGCATTTTGAGACCTCCTCTTTCACGTATATCCTGCATTATTTTTTGTTTTATTCTCGGTCTCTTCCCTGCCCAAACAAAATTATTAATACCCTTCTGCCATATCTTCAAATTCAACAGGTTAACAACTTGCCTTACATTACTCTTCATTTGTCTACCATTTATAAAATCAGTTTGATCATTATGAATCATTTGTTGCATGACTGTCATTAACCTTATTGTCTACCCTTGATGTGCCATTGTGAATACTATTTATTATTTATTTATTAGTCATATTTCTATGCCGCCCACTCTCCGAGGACTTTGGGCGACTTACATCAAAGACAGTATACTAAATAGCATATTGCCCCCAACAATTTGGGTCCTCATTTTACCCACCTTGGAAGGATGGAAGGTTGAGTCAACCTTGAGCCGGTGAAATTTGATCCGCTGAACTAGCAGTCAGCTGAAGTAGCTGCAGTACTGTACTATAACCACTGTGCCACCTCGGCTCTTAGGGGGAATACCCCTTTACACTCATCATACATAAATAGAAAGAAGTGGTAAGGAAGATAAAAGAGGCATGGCAGTAAAAGGAGGGAGGGAGGGAGGGAGGAAGGAAGGAAGGAAGGAAGGAAGAAAGATTTATGGTTGACTAGCCAGGATTTGACAGAAAAGGAAAAGCTAATGTTTTATGTTGCACACTAACTACAGGCCTCTACAATTTTGTATTTCATAGTGAAGAGATGGCGGTAACAGTACTTCTTGTCAGGAAGCCCCTTCCCCTGGCATTTGCTTCTGCCTTCCTCACAAATGTGATTCACTGGCCAAAAGTTAGCTCTTTATCAACAGGATGAGTAACAGAGCAAATCAAGGACTAGGACATTTGAAAATTAAAGTAATGAATCAAAAGCAAATACATGGTAAGATTTGTGATACATCAAGTGCTGAGTGCCACCCTAAATAAAATATGCCATTCAGCTAACTGAAATCAGGCTAACTGTATTTGGGAGTCCTGGCTCATTTAAGTCGTACAAGGACACCCATCTCCCTGAAAAGAAAGGAAAGAGGTTGAAGTATGTCACTTTTTGTTGTAATCATGTTTCTGACGAAATACATATACTACCTGTTCACTAAAGTAGGTTTTAGCAACTCAACATTGTAATTAAGGGATTGTTATATTTACTTTATTTTGGAGGAAATTATGTTCATGTTAACATATTCTCCTGAGCAACAGAAGAGTGACAGATTAGCATTAGAACCTGATTTGCAGGAGAGTACACATTCTGGGATCTCAGGAACAGAAGACAGACAGCAGATGAGAGGAGAAGACTTATCTATCTCTGACCCTGGAATGCTAGTAGCAACAAAGAAGAATACTAGGCTAGATGGTCATGTAGCCTGACTTTGTATAAAGACTGAATAGGCAACATAAAAATAATTGCAAATAAAACTTCTGACCAGCATATTAATCACATTCTGTTCTTCCTTATATGTGAAGTAACTGACCAGTTTTATCAGTCACCCACAAATAAATAAATCATGAATTCGGTCTAGAATGTATGATGGAAAAATCATTATCCTCTGATGATTCTAAAATGAACATTTTATGCAATTCAGTAATTCATTTTAAAAATCATCATTTCTATTCCCATTTCTGCAACTTGCTAAATTGTGGGAATGTGTTAATGTGTTAAGCAGAAGGCAGTGAAGTCGAATCATAATTCCAACAGGCTCTGACCAGCGGTGAAATCCAGCTGGATCTATCCGGCTCACACAAACCGGTAGCGCCAGCGGCAGGAGGCTCCACCCACCGGGACGTCATTTCTGTTTTTGACCCTCTGCACATGTGCAGAAGAGCGTGCATGCTTGCACTCCCAAACCGGTAGCGAAAGTAAGTGCATTTCACCGCTGGCTCTGGCCATATCTGATCCTCTTGTTCCCATCTGTTAAGCCACAGATGGGCTACTACAAGAACTTGTACACTCTGTTTTGACACTTCATCCTGATGTAGCAAGTTCAATAATTTAAAAGAAAGGCAAAAGGATATCAATATTGTGGATACAACTTTTAGTTGTATTTTATGTATTTTATGACATTTTATTTATGAGCAATAAATAAAAACAGTTAAATATATACTCTTGTCGATATATAATAGTCTGAGGATATACTAACTGCATAGGAGTACACAAACATGTGCATGATGAACAATATGGTAATAGGATATGCCAGTAAACCAACTGAGCATGTGTTGGCTAGTTTTTTTAGGAAAGGTTTTGGTGAAGGAAAGCCCATGAACCACCTGAGCAATGGAAACCCTCACTGAGCAAGCCTGAACAGCATCAATCAATACTTAGAAAAGTATTCCTGGCAAGACTAACTCTGCTTTTACTTTTGTGGTTAGAGGGATGGAAAACATGAGCAACATCTTGCTTTCCTGGTGGCTGTGATTCATTTGGAGAATGGATGACTCTGCTGAAGAGTAATAAATACAGCTGATATTTGCTCAGAAAGTGACAACCGTCGAGCATTAAGTCATGCAAGAATCTCTAGAAGGGAGAGGTGCAGGCAGCTGCTTGAGGCTGGAAGGTAGCCAAGAGCAACCAGGGAGGAAAATACTGTATCTCTTTGGTCCCACCCACTTTTATTCCAGACGTGCAGGATGAAGGAACAAGAAGGAAGAAGCAGGGAACAAGAAAGGGGGGGCCCATCATGGATGAAAGCCACACAGAGATCTTTCCTCCCCACTTTCAAAGCATAAAATGAGTCAATGGGTTGAGATGGATGGTAATAAATAAATAAACAAACAGTTAAATAAATAAAGAAACATCCTTCTCCAGTTTTACAGAGCAGGACATAATTAAATTGGTGCATCATTCACATCCAGTGCTTTTGCAAAAGCTGCTATTGAATTCTGATTTTCTTCTGGTTTACATATAGCCAAAGGCTTTAGAGCTCTTGACACTTTCAGGAAGGAAGGAAGGAAGGAAGGAAGGAAGGAAGGAAGGAAGGAAGGAAGGAAGGAAGGAAGGAAGGAAGGAAGGAAGGAAGGAAGGAAAATCAGAGCAGAAAAAGAATGGAAACATTAAAACAGATTATAGGGCTGGACTTTAATGTACTGATATGGAACAGGATTGATACTTAGAAAAGAGTATTACATTTTATTGTGAGAGTCATAACTTTTTATTGCATGGATGTGCAAACTTTTGGTGAATAAGTCACATTTAATATGGGGAGAAGCCACTTAGAATCACAAAGTGAATAAATAGTGTCATACATGAGGATAGATTTAGGGCAGTTTGAAGGGTTTTCTTATGATATGTCTATTTTAGAGTTGTACTACAGTTGTCTTGCATTTCCAGAAAAAAAAAATAAGAAACTATGGTGTCAGCTTTTAGCAATTATACAGAGGTCCCTCAGAATTGCAAAAATGAACTTCGGAATTATTTACACACTTGATACTGCTGATTAAGTATTCCTTTGAAAAGGACAGGTGAACTCTCTAAGTAACAATACTGTGTTCCTAACCATTCCTCATGTGTATGACTTTGCATTTGTATCCCATTATGGTTTGTGTGCACCACTAAAAATCCAGGCTATGAACTAATATATCATATTACTTTTGTAGTATGTGGAAACTTATGGCAATTCTGATAACAAATATGCTGCCTCACACGCTACATAAGGAATTGGGAAATTGTGGTCCTTGTAGAAATTCTAATTTTCTTATGTTTGCTAGAGCTGTTGGTAGTTGGAGTTCAACTACATCTATAGGAGCATTGCTTCCCATTCTTGCTCCAGACCAAAACAAGCCTTACTCCCAATTGCTCATTGGTTAAGATCTGGAAGACATGGTGCCTTCTAGGTTCCAGCCCATAGGGAATATGGAAGCATGAGATCAGGCCTTGTCAGAGGCTACATGGGGTCAGGCCATATCAAGGGCTGTCCTCCTTTTCTGGAACAGCATTCCCCTGAAGTCAAATTAGTCCCAACTTTTAGGGCTTTCAAAAGCAATCAAGATCTGGCTTTTTCAGTGGATCTTCTGGGTCTGGTGTTACAGTTGTCCTCTCCTGCGTGGGAGTAGTTGGAAATGGGTTGATGCCTGAGAGCATGGAGTATTTCTTATGCTGATTATTATTATTATCTCTTTTACTCATTAAACATAAAACTCAATCAATTGAACATTTAAAAATGTATCACAAATATCATTGACTGGTGCTGATGGTTGATACGGGTTGCTGCCAGCATCCTAGGTATCAACCAAGTATCTTCTTAAAATGTACAATTGTTGTTGTTGTTGTTGTTGTTGTTATCCAACATATATAAATATAGCATATAGCATATATAAATAAAGAAACTAGGAAGTGGATACTGGTTGTACTAATGCAATAAGTGTTCTTATATGAGGGGGTCTTTCAAACATTACCCCAAAAATGAGGAAATAAAACACAAGTGGAATTATTATACAACTTCTCTTAAAAATGCATTAGGTCAATGCTTCTGTCTCATTGCATGTTTTTAAGAAGCTTAGGATATTAATGACGAAGAAGCTTAGAAAAATATTGACGGTGTTCAGGCTGTCTAAAATTCACCCCTGAACTCTGTAGGTTTTTGTCTGAGCAAAATAAACAGGGATTGCACTTTTTCTAACCCTTCTTTCAACTACATCAACATATATTTTCCTAAACTGGAAATATAAAATGTGGGACCTGAATGAAATACATCTATATGCATTTGTTACATATCACTAAATGAACAACGTAGGACAACTACCTATGGAAAGAAGCCATTTTTTTCATTTTATATCCTGTATTTCTATCCAGAGGCCACTCAGGGTATCTCTTCCACAATTTAATAAAAAATGATCAAAACATTTTTTGTTGTTGTTGAGGAAATGGGAAAGTAAGTAAAGATGAAATTGCTTCAATGGAGGAGAGAACATTTATTTGGTCCAGCAATCTTGTTTTCACAATTGACTATAACCATAAATTCACCTGGGTAGCCTTAGGCAAGCCACTCTCTCTCAGCTCTAGTCCCAACACGTGTAATACAACTATTATATTAACTAGCATGGCTGTTGCAGTGAGTGCTGAATAATGTGAATAAAGCAAAGCAATTTACCACTGGGTAGATCCAGAGCTCTTAGTGCTTCTCAGAGGGAATGGTTTTGTCCTGCTTCAAATTCTTCTTATGATTTTTTTCAGGATGTTAGGATAATAAGGTTGGTTCCACTTAGAACTCCAAAGTGTGTAATCTCTTAGAGCTATAATAAAGTTCATGCTGAAACAGGCAATGTGATTCTTGGCTTTAATCCTCATACAAGTATCTACATGTACAGTACTCATTCTACCTCTGGAAGTGAAATAAAACATGCATATTTTGTCATCTGAAAACTTTTTTTCTCATGCATGCCAGTGTGTTAAAAACACATAAAAATATGAGTATGAAAATATGATTTTCAAAGGTTGCAAGGAATTACCTGGTGGTTTATTAGAAATGCCACATACGACCAACCACTGAGATCTACCAACTTTTTAGTAGCTTGATCAAATACAATTAGACAAGTTCTGTAGACTTTGTTTATTGAATTTATTGATTGAATTTATGTCACTGCCTATCTCACTAGCAAATGACTCTGAGTGGCATATACAATCAAAATTCAAACTAACAATCACAAAATTGAGGATCTTCTGGAAAGCCAGCAGGGTTGGGCCAATCTCACCTTTATTAGTCATACATGGATAATTTCCCATTAATATACTCTTATACATTATATAATTATCAAGAATTTGGTTTAGGCACTGTATATGTATATAGCATGAGAGAGAAAAACAGAGGAATTATTTATCAATTAGCCCACCACCTCTTCCCGTTTCCCAATACACACTCCTGCTTAGTTTCCTTGAAGTCTTCACTGCCTGCAGTTATGCTTGATTTAATGAGTTGCTCTGCAATAAAAAACAAGTGGCAATATTTCTAGTCATGTCAGGAAAACTACTGCTAATTGCTGAATATCAAGCAGTTTTAAAGGCATAGTCAAAAAGCTGAAAGCCCTTCAAGTGCTTTTTGCAAGAACAAACATGGCATTAAAATGCTTAAAACAGGGTTGCCGAATGCTGCTTTTCCCTGTCTAATCAGCATCACCTGCAGAAAGGCGCCACAGTATATTTTCCAGGTATACATTTTGTATCTTTGGTAGAAAGAGGTGGGTAATAGAGGTCGGTGTAAAACATGTAAAAACGACAGTCCAGAAAACAGAACTGGGAAGACCTTGCTAGACCCTGGTCTAAAATAATAAAACAGTATCCTAATTTATCTAGAAAAATCATATCACCCACAACCATTTTCAACACAAACTTGAAATCTTTATTTTACCCTAAATATATAGTGAAAAGAGGGAAGTACGTGTAACCTGAAGAGGCTGATTTGGATGTATAAGGAAGTGTTAAAGAGTTCAAAATTAGCTCATTTAATATTATGAGTATCAACTTTTATTACAAAAGATAACATTTTGCTCCTTGAGTAAATAAATATTTTTCTTATCTTGGTTTTGCTTCTACTCTTACTGTAACTCCATCTCCCTTCTAG
Source organism: Pantherophis guttatus (assembly GCF_059756535.1). Lineage (NCBI taxonomy): Eukaryota > Metazoa > Chordata > Lepidosauria > Squamata > Colubridae > Pantherophis > Pantherophis guttatus. The sequence continues at coordinate 34,419,212 of NC_142069.1, forward strand.
TTGGATTTCTCACCTCAAAATGAACACGTCACACATGTGAACATTGAACTCCAACATTTCCTTTGCAACTCTTCTCAAACAGACTGCTCCTGTGTTTCTAAGATGGAAAAAATGTTTCTTCTTTCCATTCTCTTTTATCCAAAGGTGTGTCTTTGAATTTACATAATTCATGTAAACACCCTGGAGAATTCCCAAGTAAGGATATGGAATGGAGAAGAACAAGGTGTGGTCATGTGAGAATGCAAAAGCCAAAGCATCCACAAATGTAGCCATGAACTAGGACACTGCATGGCCACATCATTCCATTTTCTACTTAAAATTGAGCAATGTAAGTCTTAGGGATGTGGATGACCTTGGTTTTAGTCCCCCTCAAATATCAGCCATGAGATTATTCTTCTTTCTCATCCCAAACTATAGGACCACAGTTGGGGTTAACCTCACTTGAATGTTTCATTTTCCCCCTCCAGTACAAGAATATTGAAAGCAAAATAGAACTGGAGTGGTGTTCTGATAGATTTTCTTCCTGAGCTATAACTGACAGATGATTTTAAAAAGTATAGCTGCAGTGTAGTGGTTTGCAAACTGGTGGAATGCTAAACTATATGGCTACCATATTTGAACTGCAAGAATTCACCAAGACAATAACTAAACTGCAGGAAAAGTATTGGCATTTTCCTCATCTCTTTGCAGCCTTCTAGTGGTTATCTAGTTATGGTGACCTAATCTGTAAAGCTACATTGTTTATTTTAAAATTCTTTTTAACCTTTTACCCAAATCGCTTCCTGAAAATTCAGCTCTGCCTTCTTTGCGTTTTAAAAAACTCTCCAGAATCCAAAGGCATTATGGGAAAAGAGTTCTCGCTGCCCAACACTTAAAATAAGGACTATTTTATCCCATTTGAGATTGAATGAAAGCTTTCTGTTATATTAGATGGAAAGCTTCAGAATACTCATTGTGTCTTGAGACATTGTACATGATGTGGCTTGGTCTCAACAGAGAGTCCTGTTTAGGAGGAGGTGCTACGTTGAACATCTCTGTTCTTTCTGCTTTTGCTTTAGGTTTTGTACAATCTACTAAAAACAAAGCAAAACATACAAATATAAAATGCCCTTCAACTAACAGTGATTTTCTGTATTATGTGAATACAGGATCTGAGGGGAGCAGCCCTCGGTAGTCTCTTCCTCTCTGCAAGTAGAACTGCACATTTGTAGGAAAGCTCCTTCCTTAATGATGGTTTTGAGAACTTGCTTGGGCCCTTTTGCTTTGTTACTGATGGCAGAAGACAATTTCTGCTCTGTCTCTTTGAATCCTGTCTAGAAACCAAAGAAATAATCTCAAACCAGTGGTGGGATTCAATTTTTTTTACTACCAGTTCTGCAGGCGTGGCTTGACAGGCGTGGCTTGGTGGGCATGGCAGGGGAAGGTTACTGCAAAATCCCCATTTCCTCCCAATCAGCTGGGACTTGGGAGGCAGAGAATAGATGGTGGCGGGGCCAGTCAGAGGTGGTATTTACCGGTTCTCCAAACTGCTCAAAATTTCTGCTACCGGTTTTCCAGAACTGGTCAGAACCTGCTGAATATCACCTCTGTCTCAAACATTTGAATCTAATTTTTTGACTCAGCAGGGTGCTACATTTTGAAAACCAAAGAACTTAAAAAGGCATGGTGAAGACTAGACACAAAAAAGTAGGCTAAACCTGGCAGAACCAATGCAAGTATGACATTTGATTTTATTAAACTGAAATCAATTAACATTCAATTAATTAAATGCTGCAGAGATCATGCTTATTGTGTAAGTGATCATTTTCTACTTCAGTCACCAAAAGAATTGCAATTTGATAGTGAGTTTTAGAGGGACTCTGAAGTTGCACTGAGGTTGCCTTTGGGTCCCACAGGGACCCCTTGGCTTTAAGAAGGCAAGGAGCAGCCACTGGAGTTTCACATATGCTGGATTAAATTAAATTTCTTTTTCTAGCAATCTTTCTGTTCAATAAACACATAGCTGGTTCTTGGAAAAAGGAACCCAAATAGCTGTCAATGCTCCAGAGGCTGAAGATACAGATTCAGAAGTATAAAGTCTGGCACCATTCTGGTTCCAGACCATACAGATCAATACAGAAAAATATAACTCCTCAAAGTTATAAAGTGCTTCAACCAAACTTTGTAACACAACATTTTCTCTTACGAGAGGTGTGATTCTGTGTTCTGGATAGAATTAGGGTATCTATCCTGCCAAAGACTTGAGCTGATTGGCTTAGTAAGCATATTAATCAAAGCATAAGTCCTTCTCATATGTATGTAACCTTTTTGAACAGTATTTTTCTTCCTACTCAGACTGCTGTCCACTTAATCACCTTTTGTACTTATGGTATATCTTCCTGGAGCCCTCAAAGTGAGCTTAGAATTTTTTTCCATTTATTTTAAATATTTTGATATTTATCATTATATTAATATAAATATATTAATAGGTTTCAAATGGTGCCTGTTCAAATGGTAGTCTATTCTCCAGTTCATACTCATCTCCCTTTCATGGGGTCAACCAATGACAGACAGACAGATAAATCAATCCACTGCAGAATGAAGGCATTTTCATTGAAAGTTATGGAACATAACCATACCCAAGAAGTGGGGAGAACAGGCTCTAGTCTTCCTTTAGGCACAGAAGGTAGGTGGATAACTTCAAGACAGTCACTTTCACTCAGCCCTAGCTTGGGAAATGGAAGAATATCTATCTACCAATCAACAATGAGCAATTTCTCTCTCTCTCTCTCTCTCTCTCTCTCTCTCTCTCTCTCTCTCTCTCTCTCTCCCTCCCTCCCTCCCTCCCTCCCTCCCTCTCTCTCTCTCTGTGTGTGTGTGTGAAAATATATTATGTCCCACTTTACAGCTGATCTTTTGAAGCTGCTTTAAAAAACCATTTAAAATAACAATAAAGCTATTCTAACATTAACAGCCACATAGGACCACATGCCCTAACCATAAATATTGGTAGTCATTATTTATTTTTTCATTAGCCACTGGAAAGCTTTAAAGGGTAGCAGAAAAGCTAATGTTTGGGAATCACATCTAAGCATCTACGGGAACTAGCAACCTTCCCTGCGATTTTTTTTTTTCAAAATTGTAACTTTGGGGGCAGTACCCTGACCCTCATATGAGATTGCACAATGATATCATGTCACCCTCACCTAACATTGTTCATTCAAATCAGTAGCCATTTGCTATGATAGTTAAACTGATCCTGTGTTTTTACACTTCTGTACACCAGACATTGAAAAGCAAACCTGATAGCCTATGGCCTGGCTTGTACCCATCCCATTCTTGCCACTATTGGAAATTGGATACTGGATGAACTGAACACGTGGCCTGATCCAGCAGTGCTGTATCTAATTAGTAGCATTCTAGGACATGCATGTGTCCCACTCCCTGCCATATGATTTTCCTTGAGCAAGAATATTATTCTCTTCCCACAACTACATAAATTGAGTCATCTGAAACTTTTTGGCATGGCTGTTATTTCAATCTCATGCTTTCTATTAATGTGAAGTACTGTCCATCATGTCTTTCATGAAGAACACATAAACTAGTGATCTTGGGCCCTGTAACATAAAGTGCTTAACTCGTGACCCAACTTTGGTTTTGTTTGTTTTTTTGTTTTTTAAATCCTTACTGTTGAGAATCTCTTTAGCCAATAAGTCCATCTGGTATTCCTTTTTAAAATAGGCAGCAAAATGGAAAAGAACAGGAAATTAAGTGGGAGGACAGAAACTACAGCCATTTGCCTGCCAATAGCCCCATTTTTAATAAATAAGGTTATTTTCACATGATGGCCCATTAATATAGACCACTTAAATGTGTACACGTTCACTTGAAAAAAGAGACTGTTATGGTCCATATAGCCCATTAATGCATATTCACATATGTATATGAGGATCAGGTCTGAAAAGTCTCTCAGAAAGACTTGCATTCTGCAATCTGCAGAATGAACGATTGAAAAAATGGAAATAAGCCTATCAATTTCATAAATGGAATATTAATGCAGTTGATATGACACAAGTCTTTTCAATAAAAAGCTGTTAATGCTGTGAATTGGTAGGAGATGGTAGGTCATTACTGCAGAAGTGTCATAAGGCCTTTTATGCCATGATTCTACGCCACTATCTTATCTGAAAGCAAACCACATTTCAGTGTGAGCTCCATAATCCTGGAACTCTCCCATTTCAACTTCTCCCAAGCATCTTTTTTAACATGAATGGACTCCAGGAGCAGAACACAGAATAGGACTAATGTCATTGCCATAAGAGGAGATGAACAAGTTCTTCATCCAAATCAGGTGGAGTGTTTTTATCCACTGTATTACATATTCACATACACAAAAATTACCTCATTTGAAACATGCTGAAACAGGCCACACCTAGGGGAAACTGTTTTCCACCAAACACAGTATCTAAGCCTCTTTAAGCTACTTGTTCATATACACCCACACGTATATTATTATTAAGAGGACATTTGTGCCTCTTAACTTAGGAAAACATCTTTTCAACAAACTTCAATGCAGTCTTAGAAATGTCTTTTTCTTCAATCCCTCCTTGGAATGTGGCTGTCTTCAGGGCAAAAATGCAAAGCAGTATCTATTAAGACATTTCTGCAAAGTAACATCTAATCTTCATCAGAGATTATTGATCTATGCTATTATTGAATGATTAGAAGTTTCATATTGCTTAACTGCCTACATGTTGATCAGTGAATAGCATTAACTAGACACTGTTCTTTAAAGCTGATATTAGGCAAGGACAGCATCAAGCTGAGTTGCAAGCAAATTGCTTATAGCCATAATAGCATCAACATTATGAAACATGGCACAATGTGGATTGTGCCATATATACATGGCACAATCCACATTCAAATGATGCATCTATAATGCCCGTTAATTAATCTTAAACCACTCATCTAAACAACATATATGTTTTATTTGATTATGTTTATAACTTGCTTCTCTGCCCAATGTACAGCTAAGGGTATGAAATACATGAAAAATTAAGTAAAACAAATAACACATAATAATAAAGTAACAGTAGCCATGAATATTAGTAAAAATGTAATAGGTCATTACATGATTACTAATGCATTACAACTTATGTAAATCTATATAAAGTATAATGAAGAAGAGCAAAGTTGCTCTAGAGTGTTACTACATGTGTATTATTCTAAGGAACCCCCGTCTCAACTGCCTACAAATGTAATCCACTGGTGGGATTTCTGATGATGAGGGCCAATTAGGAGAAAGTTTCAACTGGGAGAAAGTCCAGATATTCTACTTCTCAGTCATATTTTATGTCTTTATAGATTAGATCCAGCACTTCCTTAATTTAAGACTGGAAACAAACTGGAAGCCAGTGCAGTTGATCTAAGACTATTTGTAACGTGATTTGGAAAGTGCACAGACAGCAGTGTTTCTAACTTGCTGAAGTTTACAAACATTTTCCAAAGCATCCTGCATAGAACATTAGGTTTATAATCTAAAACTGAAACAATAAAGGCCTGGGTCATTCCTAGAGAAAGCAATTAAGAGAAATTACTAGCAGTTAAAAATTATATCAGTGTGTAGGTCACCTCTCCAAAACTTTTGTAATCAATTAAGCCACTCAAATCTAGGTGCATCTCCTCCTCCCATTTCCAATTTGACTTTCTCTGATTTCTTAAATTATAGACAGTCATCTTTAACATTCATCCTTACACTGGGAATTTTCTTAGAGTAAATTACTTTGCTCTAGGTTTGGAGAGGGGGGAGGAATCCAATGCCGGAGCAGACCTATTAATAAAATCAAGTTATCTAATCACAGTAACGTTGGAAAACATGTTACAGTCCACAATCCCTTTCTTCTTTATTCCTGTGTTAAAGAAAAGGGATCTTTCCCAGAAGAAATTAACTGGACTCTTCACTGTAGCTGTTTCTGCTTCCTCCAGTTCAAACTCGTTACACGTTGTGTTTTCCTCACAAGAGAAATTTGCAAATGCAAAAGTTGCACCTTAGACTCTCTCTTCTCCACATGCAGGCTTTAATTTTGGCAAGGAACAGCAGCCTCTGCAACTCCCTTTTGTCTGGGATGCCTGCTAGAGGAGTGGAGCTGCTAAAGTACGTGCATGAACAATCAAAATTTAAAAATCCACTGGAAACTCTAAGCGTGCCTGTGGAGGAGAGGAAAGTCAATCTGCTCCAAGATCAATGTGAAAATGGGATCTCGCAAAGACAGAGAAGCAATTGGCAGTCAGAGTTGTGGAAAAGCAGACTTACCTTAGTGAAAGGGCTTCTGTGATGAGAGCTTCTTCTGCTTGTCCTCCGACTGCCTCGAAAACCAGAGATGCACTGTAGGGAGTGCCCCAGCTGGTGGGGTTATAAGTTTTCCCAGCTGTTGTATTGGGATGTTCAGTTGGGTGGTGTCCTTTGACTGTGTTTGAAAAGTTTCAATGAATCAGACTCTCTTTACAGAGAGAATGAAAAAAAAATTAATCCACTCCACCCTGTTTTCTTGGATCTGAGCCAGAAGCTGTTGGGCGGGAACCGGCAATTGCAAAGTCTCTTTCTTCATGACTCAGTGCAGCAAAAGCAGCAGTGAGAGAAGACTGTGTAAAAACGGGAGACTTCCAGCCCGATGAGTAATAAAAAAGGGAACAAAGATTCAAGCTCTGTCTGCTTAAGAATAAAAAGAATTCTCGTTGCCAATGATAATAGATAAACAAACACTCACAGCTATAAATGTTGCAAAAATGCCAACAAGATCGAGTACACAACTGTTGGGTACAGAGGGTGGTGATAGTCTCATGAGTCATGCTCCAACACCACCCTCCTTGGCCTCAGTGTGGAGAATGTTGACCATTCATAAAAAAAACAACACTGGGGAGGAGGGGTGGAGAGGGAATGGAATGTGGTGAACTTTGGTTTATTGGAATGTCAAGTTCTCCAATTTCAGGGTGTGTCCATCATGGAGTTCTGTGAGTACACTATGACGCCAGCTCATATCTTCAATGTCAGAAGGCATTTGCTCATACAAAGCGTGAATTTGGTGGACTTGATGTCTGGCCATGGGAAACCACGGGCATAATCATTCCCTAGTGGCTCCAGATTTGGAACCTTAGGCAAGAAGTTTTAAGAACCCATTTCCAGGAGCAAGCTCATTTCTTTCTTTCTACTATCACTGCTGCATCTTCTTGCCGTCAGCCAAACAATGTCGGCTGGCGACCCCTAGGGGGAGAGCCTTCTCTGTGGGGGCACCTACCGTCTGGAATGAGCTCCCCCCAGAAATACAGAGGATCCCGGATCTGTGCACCTTCCGCCGCGCTGTGAAGACCTTTTTATTCCATCAGGCAGGCTTGGCCTAATCTCTTCCCTTTTTTAAATAAATTTTAATCTGTTTTTAAATTATTGGGGTGTTTTAATCTGTCTGGGCCAAAATGATTTAATTTGATTTTATCTGGTTTTTAAATTTTGTGTATCTATGTATTTTATTGTTTGGCTGTTCACCGCCCTGAGTCCTTCGGGAGTAGGGCGGTATACAAATCAAATAAAAAAAAATAAAAAATAAAAAATAAAAAAAATTGTTATTTACATCCAGTCATAAAACTTGCCCAGAGGGAGAGCACATACAAATGACAGATGATCTTCTTAGAGAAATCGCAGAGGACCAATCACCAAAAAAAAATAAGTACCATGGTATAAGCAATATTGGCATGACTCTGTTGCTATGCCAATACGTACTAATATCAGGTAATGGTTAAGGTGCTGAACATACTACGTATGTTTCCTTGAGCTCAAAATTTCCGCTACCAGTTCTCCAGAACCTGTCAGAACTTGCTGGATTTCACCCCTGACAAAAGGTATCATATAAAAATCAAACAGATAGAATTCTAGATCCTCAAAACAACCAAGCTGCCTTATTTTGATTCACCTTTGTTTTTACAAAGTTGAATGAAACAAAACTATAATACAGTAATAGCAAACAGTGCTTGTAAATGACTCAAAGTGAACTGGCACCTTCAGGAGGTTTTTCTGTGTTGTTGCATGAGGATTAACCAAGGACATTTTGAAGTTTGGGATGAAAAGCAGTAGGGTTCCCAAAACAGCTACGTCCCTATCCAACTCAACCACATAAAGCCACAATTGTTAATAAATGAAGAGTTTTTTATACATTACAATTATTCTAGATGCCATGCCTCATTAATGCTGGTGACTATACTAAGCATTGTTACTAGACCCTTAAGTGTCCATCCTAAAATTTGAGACTAGGATGTGCATTTCAAGGTCCAGTAATAACTTAACATGGTCATTACCAATTATTCAGCTCAGTCTGCACTTTCCAATAATAATAATAATAACAACAACAACAACAGCAACAACAACAATAATAATAGGCCATCGCATAATAATGGCCACCGAAACTACAAGGCTATGGAAGAAACATGTAACCGTGATACCCATTGTCATCAGGGCACTTGGTACCATGTCCAAGAATTTTACAAAACACATCAAGAAATTGCAGCTTCCTGCAATAACACCAGCGGAACTGCAAAAAACTATTCTACTTGGAACATCATATATTTTAAGAAGATACTTGGTTGATACCTAGGTTTCTGGCAGCAACCCGTATCAACCATTAGCAACAGTCAATGGTATTTATGACACATCTTTAAATGTTCAGTTGACTGAGTTTCATGTTTAATGAATAAAAGACATAAATAAATATAAATATAAATATAAATATAAATATAAATATAAATATAAATATTATAATAATAATAATAATAATAATAATAATAATAATAATAATAATAATAATAATAATTTTTCAAGTATTAAAAATAATTTTTCAAGTATCGGCCATGCAGAGCTTTGTGTTTCCGAGCTGAAAATTGGAAACACAAAGCTCTGCATGGCCAATACTTGAAAAATATTGAAGGCAAAGCTGACTCGATACTCTGCAGGAATAAATACTCTGCAGCTTGGACAGAAAAACAAGGAAGCTTATGACAATGAATCATGCCTTGCACCCCAAAAGTGATGTTGACCGATTATATTTACCAAGAGCAGAGGGTGGTCGAGGACTCCTACAAGTAAAGCAGACTGTGGAAGAAGAAAAACACAGCTTGAATGATTACATCCAAAAAAGTGAAGAACCAATGATTAAGGAAGTAAATAAAGGAGGCCTTTTAAAGACAACTAAAACCAAAGCAGAATATAAGAAAGAAGTAATTGAGCAGCGAGCTGAAAATTGGAAAAGCAAAGCTCTGCATGGCCAATACCTGAAAACTATTGAAGGCAAAGCTGACCAGAAACTAACTTGGAACTGGTTAAGATCAGGAGTACTGAAAAAAGAAACAGAAAGCTTTATTTTGGCAGCTCAAGAACAAGCCCTAGCCACAAACTGCATGAAGGCAAAAATTCAACATGTTACCACCAACAGCAAATGCCGCCTATGCAATGAGAAAGATGAGACAGTCGACCACCTGATCAGTGGGAGCAGCAAAATTTCACAAACTGACTACCTATAACGCCATGACCGTGTTGCTAAGATCATTCACTGGAAATTGTGCCAGAAGTTTGGATTTGAGTACAGCAAAAACCACTGGGAACATCAGATTGAGAAAGTTTTAGAAAATGAGAAACTCAAGATCTTGTGGGACTTTAGGATTCAGACTGACAGGCACTTGGTCCACAACACACCTGACATAACAATAGTTGAAAAGAAAAAAGTATGGTTCATTGACATTGCAATACCTGGTGATGCACGAATTGAAGATAAGCAGCAAGAAAAAATCACAAAGTACCGGGACTTACAAATTGAAGTTGAGCGACTGTGGAGAAAGAAATCGTGTGTTGTCCCGATTGTAATTGGAACCCTTGGAGCAATACCCAAAGGGCTACCCCGCTATTTAGAAATTCTAAAATTGCCGGACTTGAACATTTTGACTCTACAAAAAACCACCTTACTCGGAACAGTTTACATCCTCCGACGATACCTTAACAGTTCCTAGGTCCTTGGTTAGGACTCGAGCTGCTGAGCTATTAACCAGCCTCAAAGAGCCTTGGTACTACAGTGGTTTAAAGCACCCTGTTATTAACACAGCTGCCTGCAATTTACTGCTGGTTCGAATCTCTCCAAAGCTCAAGGTTGACTCAGCCTTCCATCCTTTCTAAGGTAGGTTAAATGAGGACCCAGTTTGTGGGGGCAATAAGCTGACTTTGTATAAATATACAAAAGTATGAAGGCTATTGCTTAATGCATTGTAAGCTGCCCTGAGTCTCCGGAGAAGGGCGGCATATAAATCAAATTAAAAAAAAAAAAAAAAGGCTGTGAATCTTACTAAAGATTAAATAATAATAATAATAATAATAATAATAATAATAATAATAATAATAATAATCCTGTTCATGGTTTGGATAGACTATAAGAAAGCATTTGATTCAGTTCCCATAGCTGGATCAAGAAATGCCTGGAAATCTTTGGCATCAGCAGCAACATACAAAAATTCATGGAGTCTTCAATGAACCTCTGGAAAATGAAACTTATGGCTAATGAAGAAGAACTGGGTGAAGTTGAAATTAAACGAGGCATTTTCCAGGGCGATTCCCTTTCACCTCTACTTTTTATACTCTCCATGCTACCACTGACAATCATTCTGAAGAAGATGAACTGTGGATACGAACTTGCAAAGAAAGGACTGAAAATCTCGCACTTGATGTACATGGATGATTTGAAACTGTTTGGTAAAACAAAAGCTGAACTGAATTTATTAATTGAAAACACAAAAGAATTCAGCCAAGACATTGGTATGCAGTTTTGAATTGACAAATATGCAACAATAGCAACCAAAGCAGGCAAGATCACAGAAGAGGATGGAATAGAACTAGAGAATGAAGAAATGATAAAGGCAGTAAAATCAAAAAAAGACTATAAGTACTTGGGGATTTTAGAGGCCTCTGACTTAATACATAATAAAGTCAAGGAATTAACCTCAGCCAAGTACATTCGGCGAATTCGTAAAATATTAATGTCCAAGCTGAGTGGAGGAAACATCATAAAAGCCATAAATACCTGGGCTATACCTGTGATTCGATACTCTGCAGGAATAATTGACTGGACCCAGATGGAGTTAGACAGCTTGGACAGAAAAACAAGGAAGCTTATGACAATGAATCATGCCTTGCACCCCAAAAGTGATGTTGACCGATTATATTTACCAAGAGCAGAGGGTGGTCGAGGACTCCTACAAGTAAAGCAGACTGTGGAAGAAGAAAAACACAGCTTGAATGATTACATCCAAAAAAGTGAAGAACCAATGATTAAGGAAGTAAATAAAGGAGGCCTTTTAAAGACAACTAAAACCAAAGCAGAATATAAGAAAGAAGTAATTGAGCAGCGAGCTGAAAATTGGAAAAGCAAAGCTCTGCATGGCCAATACCTGAAAACTATTGAAGGCAAAGCTGACCAGAAACTAACTTGGAACTGGTTAAGATCAGGAGTACTGAAAAAAGAAACAGAAAGCTTTATTTTGGCAGCTCAAGAACAAGCCCTAGCCACAAACTGCATGAAGGCAAAAATTCAACATGTTACCACCAACAGCAAATGCCGCCTCTGTAATGAGAAAGATGAGACAGTCGACCACCTGATCAGTGGGTGCAGCAAAATTTCACAAACTGATTACCTACAACGCCACGACCGCGTTGCTAAGATCATTCACTGGAAATTGTGCCAGAAGTTTGGATTTGAGTATAGCAAAAACCACTGAGAACATCAGGTTGAGAACGTTTTAGAGAATGAGAAACTCAAGATCTTGTTGGACTTCAGGATTCCGACTGACAGGCACAACACACCTGACATAACAATAGTTGAAAAGAAAAAAGTATGGTTCATTGACATTGCAATACCTGGGATGCATGGATTGAAGATAAGCAGCAAGAAAAAATCACAAAGTACCGGGACTTGCAAATTGAAGTTGAGCGACTGTGGAAAAAGAAATTGTGTGTTTCCTTTCACGTTCTTATTACTTTTCCCTATTTTCTTCTCTTCAGTTCAAAATTTGTATTGTGTTTATTCTGTTGAAAATTTCTACAACAACAATTATTTTTTAAAAAAAGAAAGGGAGATAGGCAGTGGTGAAATGTAAAATTTGTTACTACCGGTTCTGTGGCTGTGGGCTTGGGGGGGGGGGGTAATATGACTGAGTGGGCGTGGCCAACTTTTTTTTTTTTACTTTTAAAACCATTTTTTCTACAACCTATTCGGCTGAAGAGGTTGTAGAAAAAATGCTTTTAAAAGCCTCTGATGATCCCAGATGATCCCAGATGATCATCAGAGGCTTTTTTTTTTACTTTTAAAAGCATTTTTTCGGCCAAAGAGGTTGTAGAAAAAATGCTTTTAAAAATAAAAAAAAGCCTCTGATGATTGCGCGGCTCAGCTGGGCAATGGGGAGGCAGGGATTTTTGCTACCGGTTCTCCGAACCACCCGCCTCCATCGTTACCAGATCGCGCGATCCAGTCCAAACCGGGAGCATTTCAACCCTGGAGATAGGCCATAAAGCCTTTTCTATCTTTTCTTGAATATCTGATTCAACACTAGGTCTTAACACTAGAAATTCCTCTACACAGCTGTCAATTGTTTTTACTCATTTATTTATTTTTTTATATCACCTTTATTACTTATATAGATAATTCAAGGTGGAGAACATACCTAATACACCTTCCTTCTCCTATTTTCCCCATAACAATAACCCTGTGAGGTGAGTTTGGCTGTGAGAAAATGACTGGCCCGAAGTCACGTAGTCAGTTTTCACGCCTAAGGCAGGACTAAAACACACAGACTTCTGATTTCTAGCCTAGTATCTTAACCACTGAACCAAACAGTCTCTCAGTTCCTAATTGTTCCTAGAATTAGTGTAAACCTTGGGCAGATAAATGTATGCAAACCTTTCATTAACTTCATTTAATTTGATTAGTTTCTCCCAGACACCCGTTGAAGGAGTTCAACTTTTCAACTCTCTTCCCCAAGTTACCAAGTAGGTTCACACTATATGAAACCTGCCCTCATTATTTAACTCTAAAATACAGGAGACAAAAAGTGGCAGCATGGTTACATGAATACAAGCTATTTGATAGGAAAATCAATATAGTTGCAGAAAATACAAGCTGTGCCCTTCACATCCAGAGTAACAGGCCACTCGAGTTACAGCTTGCCACACACTAATATATATTTGCCTGAATGCTGTATGACTCGTTATATCTTCATTTCATCCCGGTTACATAAATTAAGGAGAGAGCTGAGTACATATGCATCGTAAAATGATATGTTCTACGTTATTTTCATCACATATCATCAGATCTTTCTTTTCTTCTTTTGCTGAGCAGGGTCTGGAGATTATAACTTCCAGAGAACAGCAGAGAGGAAAGAACTATTTATTGTTCCTTTGCCACATCTTTCAGTCTCCCTCAGCAACTGTTCTGAAGTAAATGTGGGTCTGGAAAAGGATGGAAGTGGGATGGGAAAATAAGGGTCTTGAAGAAAGACCAAATCTCTGTTTCCTTCTGCTCTCTATACTTCGTATGAAAATCGAGTCCTCCTGGTTATGCTTTTAAAACTGGGGAAATAGCAGCTAAATAGACAAGATGTTCAATAACTATCTGGTGATGCTTTGGAAATGTTACAAACAGTCAACTTGTTTACAGAAGTTCAGAAAGACTGAAACACAAAGGCTTTTAGGAAAGGAACACCGGAAATTGAAGTACTAATTTATTATTGTATATAAAACATGCACAAGATCTGAAGACATCCATGTGATATCTATGCCATTCTACAGAAACATGTGATGTCCTTCAGAACATTGTGATGAATTGAATTTGTCATGCACAAACCATAAGGGCTACATATAAGAGGCTTCATTGATACTCTAGGGGGATGGAGACAGAGTGTTCCACTGTTATAGTGTGGAATGTGTTACATCCCACCCACCCCCCCCCAATGACTCGTTCTTTCCAAGCCAAAAGCCATCCCTACTCACTTTTCAAAAAGAAAACATTGCCAGGCCCTATCGCATTTCCCCAAAATAAGCCCTAGCCTGATTTTTAAGTGTGCACCTAATATAACCCCCCCCCAAATAAGCCCTAGTGAAGGGGTGGGTGTGGCCAGCACAGTAGACAGTGACCGTGCACAGGCCACCGGTATCCGACATCAGCCACAGCCCGTGCAGCTCAAGTGAGTTCATTACCTGTCCAAGCAGAAGGTGGAGGCAGAGATGTTGGGGGGGGGGGGAAGGCAGGCAATCCTGATGCACCATGTAGGCTGTGGGAAAGTCAAGAATCAATGGGCTCCAGCAGGTAGACAGCCTTGAGAGGCTTGTCTTCGCGGCTCTCAGCTTGCCTGTGGCCTATGCAGCGCGTCAAGATCATCTGCCTTCTGCCCCATGTCTCTGCATCTGTCTGCTAATGTGCAAAGACAAGCCTCCCACGGCTGGCCTCCCATTCTGGCCCACCAACTCACTGTTTTCCTGCAGCCCACACAGCACATCTGGATTGCCTGCCTCCCCACCCCTCTCATGCGTCTGTCTCCGTCTGCTGCTTGGACAGGGACCCAACTCACCTGTGCTGCATGGGTTGCCGACCAAGGGACCGGTGGGCTGTAGTTGCCCCCAGATACTGTCAGTCCCTGCACGCTTGCCGCCTCTTGTACACAAGCTGGGAGGCAGGGCATCCAGCCGGGCTGATCATGCTGAAATGGTGTTTTCTCCAAAGTAAGGTCTTGTTTTTGAGGAAACATGGTAGTCGGAGGACTACCATGAGGGAATCACTAGTCAGCCTACACCAGAGATATTTGGCAAACTGTCCACATTTTATAGGATTCTGAGAGGTTTCTTTTCTCAAAACATGTTCCTCTCCCAAGTCTACAACTAGGTCTTAAGCAGCTTCTGCAACTACATGTGGATCAATCCCTCAAATCACCAAGCAAAATTTCTCAGACATGGATGGATGGAAAAAAGCATGGCCTAGAGTATCTCCCTGCTATATCTTGTGACATGATCAGATTATGCCATTCTGAACCCTAGATGTGGAAATTTACTCTTGATCACATAGCAATTTCTATTTTAATTCAATCCAGCTGTGTGACCAGCCAGGATTTTGAACACAGTTATACAAACATTTCAAAAATTTAATTTAATTTAATTAGTATGGCCACCCACTCCAAAAGACTCTGGGCAGCTTACAAAATTAAAAAAAAATAATAGCAAAACAATCAAAATAGTTAAAACGCACATAAACAAGCAGCCTGGACTAAAACAAGTAGAACAACAAACTGGACAGGATCCTACCAATATATAACAACCACATACCTTCTCTATTGTAATCCCTGGTTAACTCAGGGCTTGGACAGAACCAAAATCTTAAGAACCTTCCTCAGCTCCAGAAGAGTGGGAACAATCCTTGCTACTCCAGAGGGCAGGGATCACAATAGAGAAGGCATGCTTTTTCAGTCCCACATTAGGGCAACATTTAATTGAACAGATATGGAATGCACCCACTCTGCCTGGCTGAGAGAAATAATTGGACATAGGTGGTCACTCAGGCCCTATGCCATGAAGGACTTTAGAACAGGCAACCGTACCTTGAATTGCCAATTTAAAATATGAATTGTTTTAAATTTGAAATGCCCCAGTTTGAGTATGAAATAGTTAATTTACTCTCAGGATAGAGCATTTCAAATGAAAAATCCTTGTTTCACACTCAAAATGAGATGTTTCAATTTCATGCTCAAAACATTTTCAAGTTATTAAAATGACCCATTTTTTTATGCAAAAACAACTGATTCATACCGTTTTAACAAAACAGAACAGAATAACAAGAGTTGGAAGGTACATTGGAGATCTTCTAGTCGAACCTGCTCAGTTCCTGTTCAGGCAGGAAACCCGGTCCTGGGATTCAGCCAGTTCGCACCACTTTGGGAGAACCGGTTGTTAACTTTCTGAGCAGTTTGGCAAATTGGTTGTTGGAAGAAATCATTAGGGCAGAGAACCGGTTGTTAAATTACTTGAATCCCACCACTGAGGAAACCCTATACCACTTCAGACAAATGGTTGTCCAATTTCTTCTTAAAAACTTTCAGTGTTGGAGCATTCACAACTTCTGGAGGCAAGTTGTTCCACTGATTAATTGTTCTAACTGTCAGGAAATTTCTCCTTAGTTCTAGGTTGCTTCTCTCCTTGATCAGTTTCTATCCATTGCTTCTTGTCCTGCCTTCAGTTGGTTTGGAGAATAGATTGATTCCCTCTTCTTTGTGGCAACCCCTGAGATATTGGAACACTGCTATCATGTCACCCTCAGTCCTTCTTTTCATTAAACTAGACATATCCAATTCCAGCAACCATTCATTATGTTTTATCCTCCAATCCCCTAATCTTCTTTGTTGCTCTTCTCTACACTCTTTCTAGAGTCACAACATCTATTTTACATTGTGGCGACCAAAACTGGCTGCAGTATTCCAAGTGTGTATCACATGAAGTGGTATTAACACTTCATGTGATCTTGAGTCTATCCCTCTGTTTATGCAACCTGAATTTAAATATTCAAAAGGAGCAGGTATTGCTATTTGTGGCCCTTGAAAACAGGTAAAAGAAATTGGAATCAGTAAAGCATACTGTACACAAATAGCAAAAGAAGTAACTAAGGCAGCTTTAAGCATGCAAAAAATAAATAAATAGAAACATGCTTGGGAGCCAAGCTTGTTAGTTACATGCATATGTATAACATTTAATGTAAATTTAATTTAATAGTTGTTATATTAATAAATTAAATTAAATGTTAACTTTAATTAAATTGCAAATTAAATTACTTGTCATATTTCTAGGTCACCCAACCATCAGATTACTCTGGCTGATCAAATTTATATTTAGTCATATATGTAGATCATTTGAAATTAGCGGGCTATCAGACATTTCCATCTACTCTATGACAAATTTGATTCAATTCAGAGGTAATGCCCCCTGGGTTTTCTATGCACCTATGCAA
This sequence comes from Pantherophis guttatus, assembly GCF_059756535.1. NCBI lineage: Eukaryota > Metazoa > Chordata > Lepidosauria > Squamata > Colubridae > Pantherophis > Pantherophis guttatus. The sequence goes on from NC_142069.1 coordinate 34,436,257, forward strand.
TACCTAGTTACAGGTAGTCCTCAATTTACAACACAATTGAGCCCAAAATTTCCATTGCTAAGCAGGTGGGTTTTGCCCCATTTTATAACTTTTCTTGCCACAATTATTAAGTAATCGCTGCAGTTGCTAAGTTAGTAACACAGTTGTTAAGTGAATCTGTCTTCCCCATTGATTTTGTTTGTCAGAAGTTCACATGACAAAGGTGATCACATGACCCTGGGACACTGCAACCATCATAAATATGAGTCTGTTGCCAAGTGTCTGAATTTTGATCACATGATCATGGGGATGCTGCAATGGTCATAAGTATAAGAAATGGTCATAAGTCATTTTTTTCAGACTTCAAACAGTCACTAAAAGAACTGTTATAAGCCGAGGACTACCTATACTCCCAATGTAGATCTCTACACATTCCTTCTGCTTCAATATAGCATGTTAGGCTTAGCACCAGGTCTACACAGTTCTGTTCTTGTTGGAAGCCGGCTTGTTCTACGAGTAGATGTTCATCTATTATAGGACCTATCCTGTTTATAATTAATCTTTCCAGGAGTTTGTAGCAGGAGCTCAAAAGTGTGATTGGGCTGTAGCTTTCAATTCTGTCTTGTGGTTTGCCAGGTTTTAGAAGTGATATTATTTGAACTTTTTTGAATTCTGGTGGAGGCAGCCATTGGAAACTACATCTGAGAGCAATTTACCAATTCAATTCCATGTGCACCTCCTGGAGTTTATCAGGAATCCTGAATGAATGCCATCGAAGTCTGGTGATTTCACATTTCAGACTACCAATGCCAGTGTCAATTTCCTTTCTAGAGAAGGGACAAGAGTATCCAGAAAGCGTTCAGCCCAATCACTGAAAAGCTGAAAGTGCTTTCTTGATGAGAGTGAAGTATCCTTTCACTCTTGGACTTTGGAGAGAGATATGACTCAAGAGGCTATTTGATTAGGGATTACATTAGGTGTTTGTCATGTGATTGTCTAGCTCAGTGGTGGGATTCAAATAATTTAACAACCGGTTCTCTGCCCTAATGACCGGCTGGGTGGGTGTGGCTGGGGTGGGCGTGGCCAGGGGGCATGACAGCACTCAGCCTCCTGCAGCACTCTGCCAGCCAAAACGGGACGCAGAGGTTAATTACAAAATGTGGACTTTGCTTTGTGACATCCAGATCCAGTGAGCAAGGGGTGTGAACTGCAGAGAAAATACACTTTTGTTTGGTTATGAAGAAATATCTCCAAAGTCAGATGTACACTAAATGTAGACTGACTTTTAGTTACACACCTCCCCAGCAAACAGCAAATTTTGAAGCCCCAGGTAAAGAGGATTCATTTTAGGATGAGAAACCATTGTTTGAATGTTGGAGGTTCCTAAAGGAATGATGGGAAATTCTGTATTTTAAAGAACATTTGAGGGAGGAGTGCAGAATAGTCCTTCTCTGCCTGAGGCTGTAGAGACCTGGCACCAATCAAAACACGTTTTGTGAAGCAGCTGATCAACACTGACAGGGTAAGCCACTAGTATATGAAAATAAGAGCAAACTCCACTCCCTTCTAGTACTGACGATGTTACCATCTGCAAGAAAACACAGTAATCATGCAAAATCCCCATTTCCAATTCACCCTAGAGCAGGGTCTGGAAGGCCTCCTGCACCACCCTGGAAGCCAAAATGGGGCATGGGGGAGGCCGTACAATGCCACCCCGTGCCCCGATTTGGGCCTGGAAGGCCTCCTGCACCACCCTGGGAGCCAAAACGGGGGGTGAGGGTGCATGATGCACCCTCCCGTTCCCTGTTTTGGGCCTGGAAGGCCTGCACCAACCTGGAAACCAAAACAGGGAGGGATGGGGTGGGGTGGGGCCAGCCAGAGGTGGGATTAATCAGTTCTCCGAACTGGGCAAAAAGTTAACAACCGATTCACACAAACTGGTGCAAACCAGCTGAATCCCACTTCTGGGCTAGCTCTACCCTGTTTCCTTAATAGGCTCCAAGCTTTTCTGCTAGATTTGCTGAAATTTAGTGATTCTGTGGATACTTTGTAAGGAATTTGCTTTGTTCATAGGGGTAGTTTTCTTTATAGTCAATTCTAATATGTACATAAAGTCTCCCTCCCATTGTTGACAATAAAATACTTTGATCTATATATCTGAAGCCCTGTCACATGGATCTTAGCTCTAATGCTATAGACCAGGGGTGTCAAACTCACATTGTCACAGCAGCGTCATGTGACATATCAGAACTTTTTTCTCCTTTGCTAAACCGGGTGTGGCCAGTTTATGACGCATCCGGTCTGCGGGCCGGGAGTTTGACAGCCCTGCTGTAGACAATGTTAAGAGCCAACTTAGTAGCACCTGTATTTATCATTTTAAAGAGATGCAGCCTGAGTACACAAAACAGCCTACATTCTTCTATTTTCTAGAATGTTGTTACTACTCCACGTAAAGCCCTTTAAAAATATAAACCAAGTGCTTTTCTGCAGATCCATAGCTGAATGCCACCCATCCTCATCTATGGGAGGGTGGAAGTTTATTTGTTTTTTTAATGTTTCCCATGCAAAAAAGAGAGATTCAGAGACAACATATAATCTTTTCCTGTTGTTAATAACAATATCATTCTAATCCCTTTCCCAGATACTTCTAAAACATTAATTAAAAGTAACTGATACACAGTTCTAACTCATTATTTACTTACCTATTTTACTAACCTGAACACAGAACCCATAATTATCATCCCCTGGGCTTTCTATAGTTAGAAGAATGGGGTAGTTCATTTGCAGCTTCAGGAGGAATTCATTCAAAACCCACAATGCTTTGCTTTTAGAAGAGGCACTTTTAATGTTTGATCTTCTAAATGTTCACCCTTCACTGTTGGTCATCCCAACTCTTATTTTAATACCTAATCATTTTCTTAATAATTAAAAAGAATCTTCAAGAGTATCCTTTTATCTCATAATTTAGAAATCTAATCTCTAAATTCTAAAAATTTGGGGTTAACATTTTATCAACCATTACTCTCTGGGCAAATAAAATTCCTTTTGAAAATTTAAAAAGGCATGCATTTTAGAAAGATGCTGATTCTACCACTTTTTCTTCATTCATTGAAAATAGACATGAGAAGTAGACCAGTATCATTGATGTCATTCATTGCTGAGTAAGAGGAGGGAGGGCTGTATTTCATTTTTTTTTTCACAAGCAAGATACAAATACAAGAAATTTGTTTTTATTTTGGTGGCCCAATATCACACTTTGCAAGCCAAGAAGATCCTAGGTGCTATCTTGGCAATACCTGACAAAATTCTCTGTCTAAAATCCTGCACGTTACTAATTAATGTAGATCATTCAAGCAGACTTTGAACACAGAGAATGTTCTTTGTTTTTACCTAATACCCTGAGATTTATCTACTAGAATTGGTAAAAACAGATATGAACTTAGAATTTTTTTTAAAAAAAAACCTATATCCAAGAATTGATTCTGATCATTGGAATTATACAACAGTTGCAGACTTCCCCACACAGAAAGTCCACTCCAAAATGTACATATTAGCCCTTTTGACTTGAAATAATCATCCATTTCATCCCTCTTTATTCCTTCATATACCACAGGAGATGAAGGGATCTATGGGTCAGGAGAGATTGCACGGACACAATCCTATCCAGAGCCTCAGTTACCTACCTATTCCAAGAAGTGACTAATAGCTCAGCAGGACTATGCAGTAGACCTGCAGTTATAACCCCCAATTCCTTCTGAAACCCAACTGGATCCATTAGTCACTGGGGGCAGACTGATCTAATAGGTCCTGCCTCCCTGTGGGGGATACAGCTCTACAGAAACTCATTGTGATCTGATCGTGACATGGGTAGTTCCATCAATTCCAGGTCACATAGGCACTGCTCCTACAAGAACATCAAATCAGGTTGCTGACCACTATTCCTAGGACAGGGTCATGAAAATCATGGTTTCCATGAAATCCCGAGCTACCTCCTAACCCAGGGATGGTAGATTGAAGTCCCCCAGAATTATAAGCCTGTCAGCTCTGCAGTGAGGTCCAGGAGGGTGGTACAGAAGCTGCCATGCAGCAGGGAGGTTGGTACAGCAGCAGCAGTTCCACCTGATGCCTTGAGCCCAACCTAAGAAAAAGGGTCACTTGTGGAGCCATGCTCCTGAGACTACCAGAGAATCTCTAATGACAACAGCCACACACCCCTCCCCAGCCCTGTAGTCTAGCTGATGTCATATTCAGTAATAATGTGCTGGGCACATTTCTGAGAGAGAGAAACACCTTCCTCTGGGCCCAGCAGGTCTCTGTGTTACAAGCCAGTTCAGCCTTCTTTGCAAGAATCAAGTCAGGAATAAGGCAACCCTTATTACAGGCTGACCTGACATTTAAAAGCATCAGCCTAAAACCGGGGCCACCACAGATTTGCTGATCAGGTAAATGAGGTGACTGCAAGGGAGTGGAATAAGAGACCGGTACTGAATACCAAGGCCTCATTCCAAGTGATTGGTTTCCCACTTGCATCCCCTATCTCCAGTTACCTGATGCCACTGAAATATACCTTGACTTCCCTGCCAGCCATTCCATCTTCAACACTCTTTTATTGATCTAAAAGGGGAACCTCCTCCAACTGGCAAACAGTCAAAGGTAAGATGAACCCAACAGGCTATAGCATTTACTCTCAGTGCCCTCACGCCCACACCACCCCCTTCCTCACTGCAGCAGAGGGGTCACATCCAGCACTCCCCTATCCCCCAACACACTCACTATACATCCACTCAGTTCATAACAGCCCCTGCCCAGTCATTCTCACCCACCATGCAGGGATCCACTCTCCTCCTCCCCAGCTCTCAACCAGGGGAGAGGAAGCAACACGCTCATTTGACTCTCACCCTACCCCCAACCCCCACATTAGATGGAGAATGCACCTTTTCCTCATCTTCATTTATAGTCAGTTTTCTTTTCTCACTTTTTTGCACTGTATTGTCATTCTATTTTATGACCATATGGGCAGGAAATGATTTTCTGAGATTCAGCATAGAAATATGCAAGCATTTTTAACAGGGGAAAATGTGAAACAGATATTTTAGTGGAGAGAAATTTGGAACTTGGAAAAGGAAAGGCCTATTATAAAAGCAGATGCTTGCCTAATAAGCTATGATTACTTTCTACAGTATGATTACTGTAATATTATGACTTTGCAAGCCTGTTTGCATTTCAAGCTAGCTTACCTCAGTCCTCCCATCATTGTTAATTCATACCAAACACACTGCATATTGTATGTGTTTCATTTTCCAGATGTAGTCAAATCTCAGGATTACAGGATTGAGTGCAACATTTTTCAGCTTTAGCATATTTAGAGTATGCGGCAGAAGTGGAGCAGGCAATATAGTTTAAAAAGGGAGGGAAACTTCAATTATAAAACTGATCCCACTTACTTTCTCATGGTTGTATATATTTAGGCTAGGTCTTCTATATTTTCTTAACTTTTAAATTACTTTACTGTCTTAGTTGGTGTAGCTAATCAACTAAAGTTTCTTTCATGAATTAAAATGTTTTCCCCCATTAATGTATAAATATGACTCCAGGGTAGCTTTTTGAAGGATGCATGTCTCTGAAGAGTCTTTGAAGGATCTTTGGCTCCTCTCACCTGTACTAACAGAAAGCTGAAGCTAGAAAATTACTTTTTCAAACCAAAGGCAGAATTTCTCACAGCTTGTTTTTTTGATATGAAACAACTATGTCAGACATCCTACTCACATGGCATAGTGTTGAAAGTAATAGACAAAGACATTCCCACGGGCTCCAAATTTACTTTGAATGCTTTAAAATGGAGTTAGAAACACTTAACAAGGAGGGAACAGCAACATGGCTCAGAGAAAATGCTGTTCAGATAAGTTACTAAGCCAGTTTGCTTTATTACAATTAACAGCTATTAGGTAAATTAACCCAATATGTTACTCTTGTATTCCTATCCCATGGACTATGCTTTGGGTGTCAATGGCTTGGATTCCATTATTACTTAGCTATTCCAGCATTTTGAAAACACGGGCTATATCCTGCAGACAATGAATAAATTCAAGCCCTTCCAACAAATCATGTCCATTCTAGGCTGCAACGCCCCTTGTAAAGTAGATTATGAAGCTAGCAATTGTGTTTGGGAGAATACAATTTCCATTATTGACAGGATAGCAGTGGTGTAAAGACATTGCAAACTGTCAAAAAAGAAAAAGAAATAGGCTGCATAGAATTTGGGCAAAAGTTTCTAGAAGAGAAACAAGCTAAGTGGACATGACCTTGTAGATGACCCTCACTCTGTCAAGGACTTTGGAGTACTCATATCAAATGATCTAAGTGCCAAAGCCCATTGTAACAACATTGCCAAAAAGACATTAAGGGTTGTAAACCTAATTTTCTGTGTAACTTCTTCTTCAGTAATATCACACTACTAACCAGAGCATACAAAACATTTGCTAGACCAATTCTCGAATACAGCTCATCTGTCTGGAACCCGCACTGCATATTGGACATTAATACAATTGAGTGCGTCCAGAAATATTTCACAAGAAGAGTCCACCACTCCTCTGCTTGCAACAAAATACCTTATGCCACCAGACTTGAAATTTTGGGTTTAGAAAATTTAGAACTATACCGCCTTCGGTATGACCTAAGCGTAGCCCATAAAATCATGTGCTACAATGTCCTACCTGTCAATGACTACTTCAGCGTCAACCACAACAATACATGAGCACACAATAGATACAAACTTAAAGTGTATTGTTCCAAACTCGATTGCAGAAAATATGACTTCAGTAACAGAGTTGTTAATGCCTGGAATGCACTACCAGACTCTGTGGTCTCATCCCCAAACCCCCAAAACTTTAACCTAAGGCTGTCTACTGTTGACCTCACCCCATTCCTAAGAGGTTTGTAAGGGGCGTGCATAAGAGCACCAGCGTGCCTATCGTCCCTGTCCTAATGTTTCCTTTAATTGTATTCATTTTATGTATTCAATTCATGCTTATACTTATAACCATTATCTAATATGTACTCGACAAAATAAAAAATAAATAAATAAATAAAATAAAAAGAGTGAGAAGGAGCTGCCAGTTCTAAAGGAAAAGAAATTAAGTCAGGAAAATGGGATAAAGAGAGTGAGGCAAGTTATCTATTGTGTAGAAGAGGAGAAGAAAGGGAGAGGAGCAGAAGAAACAACTGATAGAAAGAGCTTGGAAAGGAAGAGAACGTGGGATCAGGGCAGATTTTATCAGGGCCTAAACATGAAGGAACAGAATCAGCAGAAAACAGATGGATAAGCAACAAGACTAAAGGCCAGCTGACTGCAATAAAATTTCTGAGAGAGCTGCTGTGCCCTAAAGAAGTATGCAGAATGGAAGCTTTGCCACTGCTGTTTCTATATTGTGCTCTCGTGTCTTTCAGGAGTAAAAGAAGGCTGAGAAATGAAAGGGTGAAGGCATATTGGCCATTTTGTCATGCCGGATGAATTAATCTGTGAATTTATTACTTTGGTTAATGTGGTTGCATTACTTGTGGTTTCCATCTGTAAGTGTGACAGTTATTTCACCACTGAGATTCCTTTTTTGTTGACAGAGGCTTGTGCACACAGAGGAGAGGAGGAATGGGCTGGAAAGAAGAGTTGGGTGTGAGAGAAATGCATAGATCAGGAACACCTAAAGTAACTGCATACCTGAGATGCTTTCACATTTGTTTCTGGGCCAAAGAGGAGGAGTTCCTACTTACATTTCAAGTAATACAGCTCTTTCTCTATTTGTCATTCGTAACTTCTCTAAAAATAAAAGAAAATTTTGTAACAATGTTTCACAAACAGGTTATTAAATCTCCCCACCCCACCCCCCAATTAAATAAATAATGTACATTTGTGTAGTATCTTCTATCCCTAATGTTGCAAACCAATTTCAACCCAAATTCAATTCATACCATAGCCTGGAATAAACTTTTACCTCAACACTAATATATTCTATAGTAATGATAACCATAGTAAACTCAAAACAGGGGTGTATCACTCATTCATTCAATGGTGGAAAATACAAAACTGCATGAGAAAGTCCTATGCTTAATCACAGCATTAAAATTGGCCCAGACAGGCAAATATGCACAGGTAAAGGATAGGTAGTTCCTGGCTCAACACTACTGCCTATGAGAGGAATATAGGTATCCTGGTGGACATCACTTAAGTATGATTCCATAAGGTGCAGCAGCTGCCAAAAAAGCCAATGCAATCCTGAGCTGTATCAACACAAAGATAGTATAAAGATCAAGGGATGTGACAGTCCTGTTCTATACTGCACTAGTGAAGCCACATTTGAAATAATGCATACAATTCTGGCTAGCACAGTACAAAAAAGAAACTAAGGTCCTAGAAAGAGTGCAGAGCAGAGGAGTTAAGATGATAGAGTAGGGGTGTCAAACTCAGATCATCATGGTGGTGTCACATGATGTATCAGGACTTTTTTCCCCTTTGCTAAACCGGGCATGCCACACATCCGGCCTACAGGCTAGGAATTTGACAGCCCTGTGATAGGGGGTCTGGTGGCTAAATCCTATGAAGAAGGGCTAAATGAACTAAGTATGATTAGTTTAATGAACAGAAGATTGAGAGGAGACATCTCAGCACTCTTCCAATACTTGAGGGGGCTGCCTCAAGATTGAAGACATTGATTTATTCTCCATAGGACCTGAGAGTAGGACAAGATGTAATGAGAAGGTCCTCAGAGGGAGATCCAACCTGGAAATAAGGAGGAATTTCCTGATGGTGTGAACTATTAACCAGTTGAACAGCTTGACTCCGAGAGCTGTGGGTGTTCAATCACTGGAGATTTTCAAAAGATTGAACAATAATTTATCTGACATGGTATGAGGACTCATGCCTTCGGCAGGGGGTTTGAACCTAATGATCTCCCTGTGAACAGGGAACTGAGTTTTCCAGGCACTTTAGTTCAAGCTTTCACAACATCATAGGAGACTCAGATGAACAGCCGAAGAGGTTGTAGAAAAAATGCTTTTAAAAGTTTTTTTTTTAAAAAGTTGGCCACGCCCACCCAGTCACATTAAACCCCCCCCCATCAAGCCACGGCCACAGAACTGGTAGTAACAAATTTTATATTTCACCACTGCCTAGCAGCCTTCCAAAACCAGCCTTCCACTGCCACTACCCCTTCCCAGCTCAGCCAATCCCAACCATCCAATTCCCTCAAAGATTAAATCAAACAGTCCCTCAGGGTCTCAGATAATCTCATGGGTGGCCTCTTGATATGGAACCATGGGAAATGTTCTGTTGCATCATCTGTCCCTGGCACAAGTCAGTCTATCACACTGCTGCCGTTACAAGCATAGCAAAAACATAGCTGGGCATATTTATCATTGCCTACAACAAGATGTCACAGTCTCCGACAGGCAGAACATTCTCACCATTCCTGCAAAAGCTTCCTGATCCAATTCAAGGCAGTCCAGTTTGCCACCAAAGCCAGCCTGGGAAAGGCATGTGGGTCACCAATGAGCCAGCATATCTTCCACAACCCCAAAAGCCTTCATAACACCATAACAAATGTTCAACAGAGTCCATGTTGACACGACCAACCATTCTCACCACTGTCTTGCTGGAAGAACTGTGTGTGTGTATAGTATTTTACAGTAATTATATTTTATTGCTTTAGATTGTAAACTACCTTGTTTTTGTCTAGTTTAGATGGTGCTTTAGTTTGCATTTTATTTAACTTTATTGTATAAGTTTTTCTTCCAATTGCATTTTTAGTGTGTTTTATTGAAACTGCCAAGACAGAGCTTTGGCTATTGAGCAGTTTGAATTTTTAGTAAATGAATAAAATCAGTAAAAACATATGCATTATCTATTCAATATTAAACAGGAAATCCATTTAAAAATACATGATGAACACAGCAGATGCTGCCAAACATAATTTTAGCTTTACTATCACTGTTGGCTTGCCATCTCTTTGTCAGATATCCCAGGAGGAATTTCAGAATGTAAGACTGAATCAAATGCCCTGATTATGGACAAGAAAGGGGAAATATTATTTTAGAAATGGTTCCAACATCTCAAATGTTCCAAGTAGTTCATTTTTTTTCCCACAGCATCTGATTTTTTATTCTGTGTCTCTTCCCCCTTTTCTCCAATTGCAGTGAAGGTCAATTTTTATCTTCCTCATATTATAGTAGGCAGCAAAGAAATACAGAAAACCCTAACTCTTGGCTGGGGTTTATAGCTTTATTTGCACCGTAGAAATGGTAGCCTTTTCCACTGCAGAGCAGCATTCCGGGAATCCTCTGTTCCAAATGGGAGGAGGCAATATTCACATCTGGAGCTCATTTAAATTTGAAGAATTTATTTGGAAGTTTCTCCTTTTGAAATCTAATCTATGGGTATGTCTATCCAAATGAACTTTTTGAATACTGTGACTCATAAAAAAAAAAAAAACTTGGCAAGGGGGAGAACCAAGCTGCTAAAAGCAGTCTGCCATAAAACCAATGCATCCAGTTCAAAGTCATGCATAGCACAAATAAGAAGACCTCCTGAGGATGTCATCCAGGGAATTTTTGGAGTCTGTACACCTTCACTGAATCCTAATTTATTTAATACTGTTGAGTCTAGCAGATTGCTTTGCATATCCTAATCTCCTACAAGAGAATAATGTCCTCATTATCAGGTATGCACAGGATCATCTCACAAGTAATTTCTCTGCATTGGTTCAATAACTGAAATACATCCCTACATGATGAAATTGGGACTATGGAAAAGGAATATCTTTTAGTGGGAGATGGCTTCATCTCTCTTTTTATGAAGTACATGTGTTAAACCAAACAAAGCCAATAACTATTGTAAGAATTGGCTGCAATCCTATATCTATTCTCTTTGGAATAAGAGCAACTGAATTGGATGGGACTGTAATGTTAGAAGATAATTTTATCTTGGAAAGATGTCTCCACAGATGTAAAACACTAAGGATCATTAGCATTAACCCAGAGCTCATTATTTCAAAATAGGGACACGTCTGTCTCTGCAGTTAACCAGATGAAGGGAGGCAGGATATTTTAAGAATGTTGATTAGCTGATAAATTGCCAGTGGTGTGTATCACTAGCATTCCCTGAGAATCTGCTGATGAATGATTAAAGCTGGTTTGGTCAGATATGTCCACTGGGTGTGGTCAAAATGGTGCTAATGAAATGTAACTGAACCACTGTTTGTTGGTTTTTGTTTGTGTGCATTGAAAGACTGACAGGTCCCGGTGTAAATGGCAATGAAAAAAAGGCCAAAATAATTTCAAAAATAATTTCAAAATTATTTTTCTTTATGGCATACAGATATGGATATTATAAACTACAACTTTTTCTTCTGCGTAAAACCATTCTGTAAAAGCAGCTTATAAATGTCACGTGAAAATAACAGTAAAAGAAACAGATATAACATTAAACAAAAAATAAAATAAATGCTGTAGTATATTAGAAGTGTTATCCCAGGACTAGGACAGAATACCAGGCGAGTTGTCTCAGGGGTCACGTAATGAAGAAAACTTTCAATTAAAACCTGAAAACAGGATGTGCAAACCTATTACTTAACTACTGCACAATATTTACCAAGCTGCTTTAACTACTTGGTGAAGTATAATTTGTTTTAAAAGCTATCATTCAAATTATTCTTCACCATATTTTTTAATTTAAATGTCTCAGTTTAGGCCTGTGGATTTCTAAGGGTGATGGGTTAACTTTTATTCAGAAACTTCAACATGGCCTCTCCAAACAGGGTCACTTAAAGTTTTAAATAGTGACATCAATTTATAAGGATGAACAATTGGCATAACAGTCAAAATGGATTCAGACATGTAACATGTGAGCTGGAAGATACTTCAAAGGTCATCAAGTCCAATCACAACTTAATTGCATTAAAGATCTCTTTGTTGCTCATCATTTATGTCCCACTGATTTCAAGAGGAACAAAGTACAACTACTTGACCCTAAATCTACTGATTTACCCTGGTCCAGGAAGAATTTACATTGAATAATCAAAGAGTATAAATGGTGCATATAGTTTTAGGAAAGGTTGTTGAGAATATTATGGAGCTATAACTTTAGAGAGGTTTAGACAATACTAATTATCTAGACCCATCCAGATCCGAATTTGATTTCAAATGGGGAATATAAAACAGAAAATTCTCAGTTTTGATTCCATTTCTGGACTCCCTCAAAGAATTGATTAGATGAAGCCATTGGGAGAGATTAGTCATTTGTTTAGGGTAAGATAGCATCTATATGGTGATGGTATTCCATTATTCATCTGTACCCTGTTATCAATGAGAGATGCAGTGAAAACTTTGATTTGGCACCTGAGGACTGTAAATTCAGATGTTGGACAGAATGAAACACGCTGATTCAATCCAAGCAAGATGGAGTTGCTTTTAATTAAGAAATCGATTGTACCAATTTTGATTCTTGATGGGGCTATACTTTCCATACAGAAGGCTCAGAACTTGGGACTTTCCTATATTCTGGGCTCTTGTGTAAAGAGCAGGTGGAAACAAGATTCCCTGAAGATAGGTACTCATGTCTTGCCATCTTTCAGTGTCATTACTACAGTCAATTCAGTGTGGGTTGCTAACTTTAGCTGGTGCAGAATGGAAAGGTCTACATCAGGGAGACTCATGCCCCATGGGCCAGATGCATCACACGCTGACCATGCCCGGTTTAGCAAAGGGGGAGAAAGTCACATGACAATACCGTGACAATGCAAGTTTGATACCAGTGGTGAAATCCAAATTTTTTTACGACGGTTCTGTGAGTGTGGCTTGGTGGGCATGGCAGGGGAAGGATACTGCAAAATCTCCGTTCCCTCCCCACTCCTGGGGGAAGGATATTGCAAAAACTCCATTCCCACCCCACTCTGGGGCCAGCTAGAGGTGGTATTTGCCGGTACTCCAATCTGCTCAAAATTTCTGCTACCAGTTCTCCAGAACCTGTTAGAACCTTCTGGATTTCACCCCTTTGACACTTGGTCTACATGCTTATTGGACAACCACAATACTGTTACATTACTTGCTGTGAGAGCTGCACTAGTTATTAATATATTTAAAGTGCAATTCAATATGCTGGTAACTACCAAGACCTGGGTAGCTGGTTGCACTAATTTAGGAGGTGTGGCAGGAGGAGGCCCTGTGCAGGCTTCTTCTGTGGAAATTCTCATCTCCTAATGGAAAAACCTGTTGCCAGAAGGAAGGATGACTTCAACGCTCATGGTCCTCTAGAAGCTGGTAAAAAAACTGATTCTTCTAAAGGATCTACAAGGTTTAGTTATGAAGCCTTGGCACCTATATTAGTCAATTTATTAATGGAATTTTTAATTTATAGTATAATGATTTATTGACATTTATTATTGTTTCATTATTGTTCTTTTTACTGTTTCTAAAGATCTGTAAACTGCCTAAAGTGCCTTCAGAATGAGGGGTGGATAAAGTCATATGTATAAATATTTATTTATTTGCTCAATTTCTATGGCCACCCTCTAAATAGGAAAATGGAGATCCGATGGCAGGATTGACAACGAATTTGAGTTTGGGAACAGAAGGTCCTGACATTATGCATTGCATATATTGTTCTATCTGCGTGTATATATCTTACGTACATGATCTCATTTTCATGAATACAAATGTGCAGAAGACACATTGTTTGCAAGGAGACTGGGCAACATTTTAATTGATCCATGGTTTGCAATTATATTCATACCCATCACATTATTCCCTTAGAGGAAACATAACATTGTGCAAAGTATAGAAAAGGAGTAAGAAATAGCAATACGAAGACATTAAAGGCATGAGATTTTTAAAAAATCAAAAAGGAAATATTGAAAAATCTAGTTTATGATTTCCTGTGTACTTCCATAGATTTACTATGCTGAAAACCATCTTTTCTTTCACCACATCCCAGATCAGTTTTTGTTTTATTTTTATTTATTAATTATATTTATATACCGCCCTTCTCCCGAAGGACTCAGGGCGGTGAACAGCCAGGATCAAATACATAAATATAAAAGTTAAAAACAATTTTAAAACCAGATTAAATACTTTGGCTCACAATTAAAACATCCCATTAAAATCCAATTTAAAATTTAAAACCGTTAAAATTAGGCTAGCCTTGCTTGCTGGAATAACAAAGTCTTCAGGGCATGGCGGAAGGTGCGCAAGTCCGGGATCCTCCATACCTCCGGAGGCAGCTCGTTCCAGAGGGCAGGAACCTCCACTGAGAAAGCTCTCCCCTGGGAGGTCACCAATCGACATTGTCTGACCGACGGCACCCCGAGGAGCCCTGTGAGAGCGTACTGGTCGGTAGGCGGTCCCGTAAGTACCCAGGTCCTAAGCTAAGTTTTGTTTTGTTTTATTCCAGAAGATCCTCCAGCCTTGCATTTCCCTATCTTTACTGAAAGATTCAGAAAGATGTCCCGGTATATCAGTTACAAATGCTAAAACGAGACTCTTAAGATCTTGTAGCTGGCAAAAGGTCTGAAAACTTGTCATGTGCTTCACTGCTGCATATTGGAAAGAAGAACAAGGGTTAACATCTGACCACTTCTCCACCCACTGCAGTCAGGGAAGGAGGGGGATGCAATAAGAGAAGCAGTCTTACGATCATTAAAGCAAGAACCTGAAAGAGCAAAAGGGGTTCTTGCAGGGTATGTGCTGTGTACCTTGAATGTCTCAGACGTGAATCAAAGTTACAGTGGGAAAGAAAATCAGCTACAATATGGGATAATTTTTTGCATTCTCACTATGCTCATTTTCCAGTCAAATGATTGAATTGGCATGATTTTTGTCAAAAAGGAGCTATAGTGCCTGAAGACTAACTAAATGGTCAATTTTCAAACTGGAAATTGTTCTTTTTGTTAAAGTAGTCAAAAGAAGAAGGGGAGGGGAGGAAAGGGGAAGGGGAAGGGGAAGGGGAAGGAAGGAGAAGGGGAAGGGGAAGATTTGCCCAGAGCAGTGATCATTCAAAGGTAGAAAAGTATTCCTCACATCAGTAAATTTCACCAAGAAGAAATATAACTCTTTTTTTTTTACTTTGTTCGTTTAGTGGTTGGAACTGTAATGCATTTTCCATTGCTAAGCCTTTTGAGTTATTCTATTATTTCTTTCATCATTTTCTTTCCAAAAAAAAAAAAAAACCCTAAAGGAAAAATCCATTACTTCAGCTGTGTGATTTGATTAAATAAATACATTAAATAGAAAATGACAGAATGGTTGCAAAGTGTCTTTTTGCACAGTTATACTAGAAACCATTTGCCTAGAAATACCCAACGATCAGGGCATTTCTTCTGCTGTGTTGTCTAAATAATATTTGGAGGTGGCAATAGTGAAATCTACTATATCAACCATCTTCCCAAGCCTGACATTAAATTCCTATAATTCCCAGTTGCCAATATTGTTGGCTAGGTTAACTCTGAATTCTGAGGTACCCAATGGAGTAGAAAGACCAAGTATAAATTGAACAAACAAACAAGTATCCTATTGATTAAGTCTGTCCTACACTCTTTGGAACAAAGGCCTATTAAAATAAAGGGATTGGGACATCCAATTTCCATAACATATCACACATATCACACACTCCTAGAAACATACAGGAGTGCCCATATCACATTTAGACAAATACTAGTTCTATGAGACTGAAACTCCACCCTTCTTGAGACTGCACCCATTGCCTGCAGCTTACTGTATCTTGCCAGCATGGGTGTGATAAATTGTAAATTAGTAGTTTATATTTCTGCAAGTTTTTTGAACTTTAAACAAGAAAAATATTCTTACAGATAACTTGGGTGGAAGAAGCAAAGTTTCCACCATTCTTTTGCCTTGGTGGAGATAAGATTATCTTGGTTTCCATTTTCAAACAAAAGCTGTAATCTGCAACAGCCAAGTTAAATTTCGGTGCCTGAGAAATGTACTTGGCATAAATATTTCTTGTAAATCTTTTCAATGTCAGAGAAAATCAATCAAAATCAGGATAGATGGATACCTTCAAGCAACCACATGAATAACTGTTAAGACATAAACCATAGAAAACTGCAGGACAGCAAGATCAGGATGTGAGAGTGGACTCTAAAATCCTTTGCTCCTGTGGTATTTATATATATGTGTGTGTGTTAGGCAGTTGAATTAACCTCTGAGCCACAAATTCTCCTCCCTTCATCAGCTTGAGCCTGGGGAAAGATTAAGTATTTTTCTATCTAGACACCTGGTCTACCCCAACATGTGGGAGGGGGTATTCTGCTCACTTTTGCCTTTCAGGGGTTCAGAGGTTAATTCAACTGCCTAACATATGCAGGAAGCCAAAGTTCGAATCCTAGTAAGGGTATGGCTAGCTGATGAGAGCTAAATAGCTTGAAATAGATCTATACTAGTCTCCCTTTATTTTTTTTATCAGCAAAAATATAAATTTGGTATAAAATGGTTTGTCGTGAATGCGACTGCTTGAGAGCTCCTGGATTGGAGCTGAAAGGCGAAAGGGAGCAGAATGCCCCCTCCCACATGTTGGGGTAGACCAGATGTCTCGATAGAAAACACACACACACACACACACACACACACATATACACTTGTCAAAAAAAATAAAGGGAACACAAACAGAAGACATCTGAGATCTGAATGAATGAAATAGCCTTATTAAATACTTTGTTCGTTACATACAGTAGTTTTGAGTTCCCTTTAGTTGTTTGAGCAGTGTATAAACTACTGTATGTAAAAAACAAAGTAATAAGGCTATTTCATTCATTCAAATCTCGGATGTCTTCTGCTTGTGTTCCCTTTATTTTTTTGAGCAGTATATATATTTGCATGACTGCCACTGCCCCTCCAGACACAAGGAAGTAAGTACACTCCGTGAGCTTACTATTTTATATGATAAGAATATTGACTTTATAATCCATTGTACTGGAACAAAAGTGCTTGACAAAACTAATGCCTTGTTCACATATTTGTATCCACTGCTATAATAGCTAGGGATGTCCCAGAAAGAGAACAGGAAAATCTATGGTAAATCCAAGGGTCTGTTTTGGGATTCTCCCTGGAGATGAGGGTGTCGTACTCTACCAATGAATTTTATACTCTGAAGTTTAAGGAATAAGAATTACAATTACGTTGACTGGTTTGGAACTTAGCATTAACAAACTTTTGGAAGTTACTTATGGAAAGATAGGATGGCAGGTAGATTCCTTAAGTGTAAGGAACATATTTTGGAAATAGTCCCCTCAGAACATTTCATTTATACTTGATAAATGAAAGATTGGGGTTGTCTGGACTCCTTAGTGGAAAATATTAAATTGAAGATGAATACAGCAATAGAGAGAGATGAAGGAGGATAAGAGAGGTGGAAGAGAAGAGGAAGGAGAGAGAGGGAAAGAAGAGTAGGGAGGAAGGAAGGGAAGGGAAATTAGAGTAGGAGAGGGGGTAAGATAGGTGGAAGAGAAGAGGAGAAGGAGAAGGGGAGGGGAAGTAGATAAGAGAAGAAGAGGAGGGGAAGAGAAAGTAAGAAGGAAAGAAGAGAGGGAGATGGCAGGATTGAGAAGAAAGATTGCTGTAGAACAAAAAAGATGAAATAGAAGAAAGGCAACCCCAAACATATATAAATATACTAAGATAAAGTATGAATGGTTAAAAAATAAAAGAGAATAAATATGAATAAGCAGGAAAATTAGAATTTGAGGGCGAATGAAGATGTTTATATAAGTAAGCAAAGAAATATTGAGATATGATTTAAAAAAGGAAAAAAAGAAAATTGTGGCAAAAATTCTAATTGAGTAAAATGTATTTGAATTTGATAAATTGTATAAGATAAGATATGGCCAATACTCTGTTCAAAAAAGATGTGGGTGAATGTTGGGGGGGGGACCAATAAAACTTGATTTTTTAAAAAAAAAAAGCTCATAAGAAAAAAGTATGCAAGATTGAAAGCATGTGCGTTTAAGGGGGTGTGCCCACACTGCACTATAATGCAGTCTTCTGAAAAGGCCATGTGGCCATCTGGGGCTATCACTTGTTATTCACAATGTCACAATGACAGCTGAATCAAGATAGTCAACATCCAGTGGAATTCGAGTCTATGTTGCTGTGCATGTACACTTGAAAGGAATGTTTTACAAAATCTTATATCTGGACTTTTAAAAACAGCCTTTCTCAGTCTGCTTATGCAGAGAAGACTCAAATTCTCAACTTGGAAAGTGGATGAATTTCTGTTCTTAAATCTAATATAGACAAGAGAGTTATTGTTTGACCAATTGGAAATGAGATCCGCCTTTTCCATTTCCTTTTCTGTTGTCCCAACTCCTCATATGCCTAGAGGGAGAACATAAAAGAATAACAGAGTGGGAAGGGTCCTTGGAGATCTTCTAGTCCAATCGCTTGCTCAAGCAGGAGACCCCATATAATTTTAGATAAATGGCTGTTCGGTCTTTTCTTAAAAGCCTCCAGTGATGGAGCATCTACAACTTCTGAAGGCAAGCCATTCCACTGGTTGGTTGGTCTAACCCAGGGGTGAAATGCTCCCGGTTTGGACTGGATCGCCCGATCTGGTAGCGATGGAGGCGGGTGGTTCAGAGAACCGGTAGCAAAAATCCCTGCCCCCCTCCCCCATTGCCCAGCTGAGCTGCGCAATCATCAGGGGCTTTTTTTTTAATTTTTAAAAGCATTTTTTCTTCAACCTCTTTGGCTGAAAAAAATGCTTTTAAAAGTAAAAAAAAAAAAAGCCTCTGATGATCCTGCGGCTCAGCTGGGATCATCAGAGGCTTTTAAAAGCATTTTTTCTACAACCTGTTTGGCAGAAGTGGTTATAAAAAAAATGTTTTTAAAGGGAAAAAAAGCCTCTGCCGATCAGGCAAGTCAGCTGGGATCGTCAGAGGCTTTAAAAGCATTTTTTTTACAATTGGTTTTAAAAGTAAAAAAAAAAAAAGTTGGCCACGCCCACTCAGTCATATTATCCCCACCACCAAGCCACGCCCACAGAACTGGTAGTAACAATTTTTACATTTCACCACTGGTCTAACCATTAGGAATTTTTTTCCTTAGTTCTAGGTTGTTTCTCTTCTTTGTTAGCTTCCATCCATTGCTTCTTGTCCTGTCTTCTGGTGATTTGGAAAATAGGTTTATTTATTAATACATGTATGCTAGAATGTTAAAACTAGCACTACTCTCATTAGAACTTCTTAGGACTTGCTCTTTCTATCTGCCCTTATACATCAATTTCTTCTTTGCTTTCAGTTTATTCCCACCACACTTCTGAGTAGGAATGGAAATTACTGTCATTCCACTGTTCATTTTTGTTGGTTTTTAATTTTATTTCCTTGAGGATATCTTTGGGGGCTCAGGGAAGAAGATGCAAGAGATAAGAAGAGGGAGCTTCTGGGGTCAAAAATGGGTCCTCTCATAAAACAGGCTTGGCAGTGCCCAACATTGCCAGTCCCTACCTCCTACTTTAACCTTCATCTGTTTTATGACGTAAAGGCTATGTTACATCATTCAGAGTGAAAGATGCACTGTTTTTCAATCTTTTTTTTTTGGAATGTCTACTCTTATAAAGTCTTTCCTTAAAGACTGTTAAAGATTCTGGTGCCGTTTTCACTTCAGATTTCAGTGGCTTGTATTGAGCGAACTTCAACTTCAGCATTCATGTTTTTGCACTTTCCACACCACATAAAGAAAGAGTTGTATGTTCCTTTGAGGATTACATGCATGGTTGCCACTTCAGGGCTGTTGTTAATCTATTTTGGCATTCCTCACTTGTTCCAGGGGTCACTAGGGTGTGTTTCTGTTGAGACTAATAAAGAGGAAACTCTGGGTAGGGCAGAGGTAAATACCTGGCTGCTTGCACAAGAGAATAATATATTTTAGCAACTTTAATCCTGCTTTGGATCTTCCTGCCTATTGTACTCAGAATGAAAGAACAATCCTAAGTGTTCCATAGATGGTGGCACAATCAATTTCAGGTTTTCTGCACTATGGGATAGCTTGATGCTCGCCAATGGAAATGATTCCTTTTGTTAACAGGTACAACTTCGTGCTGTTTTAAAAGGGTAATGGAATACTCGGCTGTAAATCAAGGGCAGCTATATCATCAGGAAACA
This sequence comes from Pantherophis guttatus, assembly GCF_059756535.1. Classification (NCBI taxonomy): domain Eukaryota; kingdom Metazoa; phylum Chordata; class Lepidosauria; order Squamata; family Colubridae; genus Pantherophis; species Pantherophis guttatus. The sequence goes on from NC_142069.1 coordinate 34,456,389, forward strand.
ATGTAAGACAGCCACATTTGAAATATTCTGAATAGTTATCATGTTCCATCTCCCATATCTGGGTAGAAAAGAAAGAAAGAGAGAGCAAGAGCTTCATATTTGAACAAAGAACAATTTTGATGTTCTGTTTTAAGATGTGGAAATTTACTCTCCAAAGCCAATCTTAGTACACTGTTTAAATAACTTTAGCATAGTCCTTAAATTTTTGCAAACAATTTTTGCAGATGTGCAATGGGCGTATGTGCCAAAGTAGGAAATTATCATTCACAAATTATTTTAGTTGTTCAAGTGGGTGGACTTTCAGATGACACTATCATCCCTTAACACTGACAATATTGATTAAGGCTGAGAATTAGGATTTTTTTAATGTTTTATCTTGTTGCTTTTTACTTGGTTGTAAACTGCTTAGAATTGCCTTCTAGGTAAGATGGGCAGCATATAAATTTAATCAACCTATTAATCTCCATGACTATTTGGATAATGATTGGAAAAATGATCTAGACCATGTACTGTGAATATTTGATATTAATTGCGAAAGATTTCTGTATAAAGACAGCACCTGTGATATTTTTAAGGACACTTCTACTAATTTTGGAAACTTCAAAGCCAAGCTGAAAACCTGAGAAGCTCACATGATTCTAGGCCAAGATATGACTATTGGCTTCTCACCCACTATGCCCTTGTTTTTCTTCCAATGTACTTCTAAGAATACTCTCTTTGCAAATGATGTGAAATTACAAAACTACTTGTTCCCCAATTCCTTCAGCCCCTGGAGTTCTTCAGAATGCAGTCAAATACTCCTAATGATAAGCAAAATATTGTGCTGATGAGCTGTTTTCAGAAAGAGACCACCACTTCATGTCAGGTCTTCTCTGTCTTGTTCAGGAATATCTAATACAGGTAGTCCTCGACTTACAACGCTTCATTTAATGGACATGCAAAGTTGCAATGGCACTGAAAAAAGCAATTTATGATCATTTTTCACTCTTATGACCATTGTAGCATCCCCATGATCACATGATCAAAATTCAGATGCTTGGCAACTGACTCATATTTGTGATGGTTGCAGTGACCGGGGGTCATGTGATCCCCTTTTGTGACATCCTGATGAGCAAAGTCAATGGGGAAGCCGATTCACTTAACAACTGTGTTACTGACTTAACAGCTGCAGTGATTCACTTAACAACTATGGCAAGAAAGGTTGCAAAATGGGGCAAAATTCACTTAACAAATTTCTCACATAGCAAGAGAAATTTGGGCTCAATTGTGGTCATAAATTGAAGACTAACTATTACCTCTTATTTACTAGATACATTTTATTGCCTCTATTTAGTACCTGGCTGTGATTGCTAAATTTTGGGGTTCTAACAGTAATCAAAGTAGATCTCATCCTTTCATTCCTCACAGGAAATGTAGACATTAAGATCTGAAACATCTCCAAATTCTTCTCCTTCGCCCTCATAAAAATGCAGCCTTCTCTCCTGGATGACATGGGAATTCAGGGAGCCAAAGAAACATTTTCAGCTGCCATGGAAGAAATTAAAGCAAGAATTTTTTTGCCATCATGAAGAGTTCTACTCTGCAGCCCATTTTAGTAATACTGAATTCAGGGAGATTTACAATTGTCTGTTAAGCAAATATGAACTATGCACAATAATTCCCAGAAGTCTCTGTTTCCTTTTTCTCTGGTGCTCCTAACTCAAAAATGACATGGGCCTGGAACAGCAAAGAAAGAAGGCATTTCCTTTTGGAAACTTTCTTGTGGCAAGGAAATGCAAAGAAATAATAACTGCATCAGGAACATTGTGTTACATGGAAAGCTTGGAGTTCGACATAGATATAAAGAAAGAGCCATTGATTAATGTGCATAGAGACATGTGAGTGCATGGGAATCTCTTCAAATGGATAGGTTAATTCAAGGTAAGAGGGGTAGAAAGCACTTGAAATGAAGTGGCAATTATCACATGATGTGGTGAAGAGACATCAGTGCAGTTTCAGATTGCAACTTGAGAAAAGGTGCTTTTTTTTCAGGTTTACAAATCAGCTCAGAGTGCTGGCTTGTTTTAACAAATGAAGCCATGAAATCCGATGAGTACAAGCTTGGTTGCAAATATTCATTCTTGCTTTCTTAGATAATTGTTCTCGCAGGTCTCACAGGCAATGTTTTTCACTTTATGAAACTCGCTTCCTCTGGAAGTCCACCCTCACTGTTACTCTTTCCAAAGTCCTTCACCCAGTCTTGGAACAACTCTGCTCATCTTGCCTGCTGGTTGTACGTGGCAAGGCAGGAAAAGGCTGTACATAACCATGTTCATGGGTGGAATTCCTCAGATTGCCAGAGGCTGATCACTGCAGGGGGAGGAACAGCTAGCAACAGTTATTATCTTAAGAACTGCAGGAAGCCCACCACCACTCCCCAGATTAAAATATTCTTAATATTAAAAAGAAGCAGAATATTATATTTTCCCAAAGGAGAAATGGAAGAAAAAAAAATCTTAACAAAGGCAGAAAGCATCTCCAGTCTTTCTTAATAGCCTCAAGCAGCTGCCTCAAGTCTTTATAGATATATATTTTGTACCTATTAAGAAAGACTGGACCAATCTATTTATAAACAAAACCCCCACCCAAATTCTAAAGACAGGACATTAACCCACCACCATTAGAATAGCAAAAGACAGAAGGCTCACTACATTGCACAACCCGCTAGAGAAGGGATGTCAAACTTGCAGCCCTCGAGCCGGATACATCACACACTAGCCATGCCCATCCCCCTTTTAGCAAAGGGGGAGAAAGTCACAATATATCATGTGATAACATGACGCCGTGAGCTTGACACCCTTGCCCTAGAGCAGTGGTTCTCAACCTTCCTAATGCCACGACCCTTTAATACAGTTCCTCATGTTGTGGTGACCCCCAACCATAAAATTATTCCTAAAACCATTGAAAATATGTGTTTTCCGATGGTCTTAGGCGACCCATGTGAAAGGGTCGTTCGACTCCCAAAGGGGTCGCGACCCACAGGTTCAGAACCACTGCTAGAGCATCTCAATCACAAAATCCCAGAATCCTATAAAGATCCATCCATTCACCCAGCCAAGTGGTCAGCCATCCCAGAAACATGCTTCTGTCACTGAAGTTTCTGGCAACCAAATAAACCTTCTTTCCTTGCAGCCAGTCAGCCTCCATTTTATTTCCAGTGTCTTTCTCCCAGCTTGGAATCGGACCAGGTTTTTCTTCCAACAGAATGTAAAAGAAGCCAAGGGTTCATCTTTTCCAGTATCCTGCTTCCCACAGCAGCCAGTTAGTTGCTTTGGGGAATCTCACACCACAAACAAGTCAAGAGTTTAATACCTCCTCCCAAACACACCCGATAGCAACAGATATTCATGCTTCCTCTAAACTGGAGATAATTCATACACATTATGATTAGTAGCCATTGGTCTGCTAGCCAAATGTAATTTCTGCTGTTCTGCTGTTGTCCTAATTTCCAAATCAAGTGCCCTTAAAGCAGGGTCTTTCTTTGCCAACGATAGAAACCCTGAGATGCCTGTCATCTCAGAAGCGTGATAGCCTATGGTCTCATAATGACTGGAATCATGGAATCCATTAAGAAAGCTAGAAAAAAAAATGACTTTCTGAAGTGAAGCCGACATTTCAAAGCCCTTTTTCATTTCCAAACATGAGCAAATAGTTGGAAAGAAATAGGAGAAAATGAAATCATTTTCTCTAGATAGTACAAGCATACAAGTATGTGAGCCTTTGCTTTAGAGGAAATAGCATGTTGCAATTATCCCAGATGGTATTATAGAGTGCATGAAACAGGACCTTGATCATGTAAATAAAATTCAGCTCTGCCACTGCTGCTACCAACGTATTCTGTAGTGCCTGACCAAAAAAAAACAAACCCCAATCTCTATATGTTGCTGTGAAGTGCTCATTGGATTTATATTGACAGTAACTTACTGCAAAAGGCCAAAAATGAGAACATAGAATAACAGGGTTGGAAGGGATCTTGGAGGTCTTTTAGTCCAACCCCCTCTTAAGCAGGAGAGTCTATTTCATTCTGGACAAATGATTATCCACTCTCTTCTTGAAAACCTCCAGTGATATAACACTCACAACTTCTGAAGGCAAGCTATTCCACCTACTAATTGTTCTCACTGACAGGAATTTTTTCCTTAATTTTAGGTTGGATCTCTTTTTGATAAACATCCACTTATTACTTCTTTTCCTGCCCTCAAGAGACTTCTTTTCCTGCCCCTCTTCTCTATGATAGCCCCTCAAGTATTGGAGGACTGCTATGCTGTCACCCTAGTTATTCTTTTTGTTAGACTAGGCATATCTAGTTCTCCCAACAGTTCACCCTACAGTTTAGCCTCCAGACCCCTTATCACCTTTATTGTTCTTTACTGCACTCTTTCTAAAGTCTCGGCGTCTTTTTGTGTCATAAATAAGAGGAACAGAGGCAATACTCACTGTTTGCAAAAGGTGACAAATGGACTTCAAACTGCTGAAGGTAGAACTAGATAAGGGGGACTTTGCCGTTAACTCAACAGATTTCTCAAAGGCAGGTAAGATCAGCTGAGAAGGCTAGCAAATACTGGGGTTGTATTAGACATGTAGAAAGAAGTTAATAACTTTTTCTCCTCTAAACAGGTCATTGACAAGGGCAACCAAAAACCATCTCAGAGCTGTACCTCAGTTTGAAACCTGTGAAGGGGTGTCAAACTGGCGGCCCATGGACCAGATGCGTCACATGCAGGCCAGGCCCACCCCAGTTCCGCAAATGGGAAAAAAATCGCAAAACATCACATGATGGCAATGTGATGTGGTGAGTTTAATACCCGTGCTATAAAGGAAAGGTTGGAGACTTGAACAAAAATTGTCCAGGTAGGTTGAATCTAAATATGGCCTTGATGGCAAATAATGAATTTATAGAACTTCCACTTACTTTCTGGTCTTCTAAGTATTGAATGATATTCAGCAGTTCCACAAGTGTTCTTCACCACTTGCATCTATCTGATAAGCCAAATTTCACCCATAGAGTTTTTGGGATAAGGGATAAGACTCATTAAGGGGAGGAAGGAGTGTAATATCCTATCATGATCTAGAATAGTTCATTTTTGAACTTCGCTCTTCATGTTGAACTGCTACAATTAGCAGGTATTGCTTCATATTCTGTGCTTCTTGGCTTTGTACTGTGCCATTCAAAACAAGCCATGATGACATCAAAATAATGACATATTGCCATGATATTATCATCATGCTAATTATACCATTGATTACTTTACATCATGTCTGTCCAGACATATACATTTCATAAATAAATAAATCTGATATAACTGTGTATATTGCATGATGTCTGTTGCATGATGTCTATGACTTTACAATGATATTTGGTTGGCCATGGTGAGAAACAACATTCACTGCAGGTGAGCTTTTCAATTTATTAAAAAAAATTTTTTTCCAAAAAGTCTTTATATTTCTCTTGCTGGTTCTTGCTTATCCAAAGAGCCATCAAAGAAACAAAATGGGAGGGTGCATAACCATTTCACAATTCTGTTTTAAACATATATGAGACAAGGGTGGATCCTGCTGCCATTATCCCACTCTGCTGTTCATGTAACCAGCTTTGAGATACAATGGCTTACATAGTATTTTCTTTGATATTATTACTAGGTTTGCAATCCATAGATAAATGCACAACATTTTTATTTCTTCATTTTTATTAAAATTGTAGGCCACCAGATTCCCAAATGACCCTAAAAACCAACATATAGAAGAATACAACCAACCAGAAGAGCAGAGAATCAAAACAAAATTAAAGCAGACTAGACCAAAACAAAACAGAAAGGGGGCACACCAATCACTCTGTCCACTTGCCAAAGGGACAGAAATCCTGAGGTTCCTCCCTTCTTTTGCTATACTTACATCCCACTTTCATTCTCAACATTCTCTTTAACAACAAGGAGTCTTATATTATACTGCCAGCACATCTAAGAGGGCACCAGTTTTCATGGCTTGTGATCCATTTCATCAGAAAGTTCTGATTGAGTCCAGCTCACCCTACTACTGTATCACAAATTGGTTCACCTTTAAAGGTATTACAAGACTCTAACCATTGTGATTGGTAGGTACCAGTAGGTACCATTGTGTCTTTGGTACCTACTACAACTACTGAGCATTGTTGATCAGCTAAAAAGTGAGGGCATGCATAATGAGCTGGATATAGTTCCCAACCCTCCAAATTTGGCCCACCCCTATGAGTACAGTCTATGCATTCCATTCCTCAAGTGCCTGATTTAGCCATCACAGAGATTTAATCTTTAAAGAGCCACATCATCACCACTGTTTTTGCTGCATCACAGCTATCCCTCTTCAATATTTTTCCTGACAGCCTCTTCTCAAAATATCTTGCTGCCACAGTTGCAATGCAAACCTCCACCAGGGAGAAGATTATTTAAGATTATTTTACTAGGCTACTCCATCACCTCTACATTCTTCTCTACTAACAGGACTCTAACCTACCCTAATGATAGATAGTGACACAATGTACCATAAACTTTGGTATTTATTGTGCCCCTATACTGCCTCCCTTTACACCAAGGAAAAGGAAAAGGTCTGGTTTCTGTAATCTGTCTCTTTTCTCTCCAGACTCATCAATTGGCCTGCTCTTTTATACGTCTGTGCCTTTCCTCATGCTTTCTTAGGATAGAGGTCATCATTCATGATAACCTCCCAACTGTTACTGTTATAGACAGAGCTTTTCTTTGCGGCATCAAATATCTCTTTCAGAAGGCCAACAGCATCAAATATGCTGCATGTGCCTAAATTCATAGAAGCTCTGCCAAAAATTAAGTGACAGGAATCATGGTTAAACTTCACAAAATAGGTCAAAATGCACTCCCTCTCCTTGAAACTGTGTAGGAAAGGTTAGGAGAACCAAAAGTAATCATCTGGCAATCTAGATAATCCAGTCTTGTTTTATTCTTAACAACTACACTCTTCTCTCTTTCTCTTACCCAAAATAACCAAGGACATTATATCCACACATGTCTTTTATCCAGAATTTTGAGATCTGACTAGAGTTTTCTAATAACTCAGGAAATCAGCATCACTGTTATCTTTTCAATGTTTGTTGAGATCCAGACCTTCTATAAAGCTTAATCCCAGATAAGTGTGCATGGAATTCTGCCCTCAAATTGAAGCTTGTTCTCAGTTGTTTCCTTAGACATTTACTGCCACCTAATGGCTAAAAAGAGGGGGAAAGTTTCACTGATTTCCTCATCATACAACCCCAGAAAAACAGAGTAAATGAACAAGCACCCATTTTGTTTCATCGTGTAAATAAATGCTCTATCAGATAAATATTGAAAGAATAAGGGCATTTTGAAAACCAGTAAAAGTTCACAAAGTGAATCATACTCTTAAATGATAATTTGTAGAAAAAATGTTGAAATGCCTCTTTACTAAAGGCACAAAAACAGGCAGAGCAAGTTTTTTCCTTGCCAATTAGCAATGTAATCCAGAAAATGTTTCTGAGTGTACTTTCTTAATTTTATTAATTTTTTAGAGAAAATGTATAAACAAACACAAATAGAAAATAGATCAAGCAAATAAAAGGGTAAGGCAGATATTAGTAAACAAGGGATTTAAAAATGTCAATATGGTTATAGATTTCTGGTATACCATTAGTTAACTATGATGAATGAGTTAATACATTTCTTTTAATAATTAAAAGCATTATTAAACTTTAAGCAAATATAAATAACCATGATTAATACATTATAAATTATGAAGTAAAATTATAAGATATGATAGATTGCATTCCAAAGTGAGATTGTGTTCTGTTTTGAATATCCCACAGTATTACAATATCATCTCTATACATAGAAAAATAAAATTTTGTACAAATCCATAAAATAAGCTATAGTCCAAAAATGATTTCCAATTTGAATTACATTTTACATCAAATTTAGTTTTAAGGTACCAAGTTGTTTTGGACATTGAAGCATCTGATTCCACTCTTTTTGAGAAACCCATTGTCTCATACATGAAAAATCCACTTCATGGACATGAATAAAATATATTTAAAATCACAAAGATTAAAAGAAGAGGCATAGAGCAGAATGCTTCTTAAATTAAAGTGGTTTTAAATATTGAAATGGGGACAATACATGCTCAAATACCTCAACCATAATTTAAATATGTTGTGCAGTTTTGTATATGCCAGTTGGATCAGAGCACAGAAGGCCAGGTGATTTTAGTTTCTGCAAGAGGGATCATAGATTTCCTCACATAGGAGGAAACACGCTGGACTTGGTTTTCGTCTCTGGTCAGTGGTTGAATGGCTTAGATACAGGGGATATAGTTATTGAACCCTTGTCATGGTCAGACCATTCTCTCCTTAGACTTGACTTCCTGACCGCTATGCCCCACCGCAGGGAGGCGGAACCGATCAGGTGGTTCCGCCCCAGGCGCCTGATGGATCCTGATAGGTTCCGAATGGAGCTTGGGCCATTTCCTGAGACTCTGGCGCGCGACTCGACGGAAGACCTGGTGGCCGCCTGGGATAGGGCGGCCGCTGGTGCTTTAGATCGGGTCGTGCCTTTGCGGCCTCTGACCCGCCGCCGAATCTGCCCAGCTCCTTGGTTCTCCGAGGAGCTGAGGGGGATGAAACGCCGGAAAAGATGCCTAGAGAGTAGTTGGAGGGCCAGTCGCTCCGAATCTGACCGTACACTAGTGAGGTCTTATATCAAGACCTACTTAGTGGCGATAAAGGCGGCGAAGTGTAATTATTTTTCCGCTCTTATCGCGTCGGCAGAAAATCGCCCAGCTGCCTTGTTTAGGGTGACTCGCTCCCTTCTCCATCTGGGAGCGTGGGAAGACCCCTTGCAAGGTCGTGCTGAGGATTTTGTGCATTATCTGCACGATAAAGTCGCTCAAATTCGGGAAGGCTTGGACTCTGACTGGGTAGGTACAGGCGGGTTGTCCGAGGTCTGTCTTGAGACGGTTATCTGGGATGAGTTTGACCCTGTGACTCCCGAGGACATGGACAGGATGCTGGGGAGGTTGAACGCAACCACATGTTTATTGGACCCGTGTCCCTCCTGGTTGGTGCTGGCTACCCGGGAGGTTACACGAGGCTGGCTCCAGAGGATTATAAATGCTTCCTTGAGTGAGGGGTTCTTGCCTCCCGCCTTGAAAGAGGCGGTGGTGAGGCCCCTCCTCAAGAAGCCCTCTCTGGACCCAGCTGGTTTAGCAAACTATCGTCCAGTTTCCAACCTTCGCTTCTTGGCGAAGGTTGTTGAGAGTGTGGTTGCACGACAGCTCCCGCAGTACCTGGATGAAACCGTCTATCTAGATCTGTTCCAGTCCGGCTTCAGGCCCGGGTACAGCACGGAAACGGCATTGGTCGCGTTGGTTGATGATCTCTGGAGGGCTCGGGACAGAGGTTGCTCCTCTGTTCTGGTCCTATTAGACCTCTCAGCGGCTTTTGATACCATCGACCATGGTATCATGCTGCACCGGTTGGAGGGGTTGGGAGTGGGAGGCACTGTTTTATGGTAGTTCTCCTCCTATCTCTCCGACTGGTCGCAGTCTGTGTTGGCTGGAGGGCAGAGGTCGACCTCAAGGCACTTGGTTTGTGGGGTGCCACAAGGGTCGGTCCTCTCGCCTCTCCTGTTCAACATTTATGTGAAGCCGCTGGGCGAGATCATCCGTGGTTTTGGGGTGCAGTGCCATCTGTACGCTGATGACACCCAGCTGTACATCTCCACCCCAGACCACCCCAACGATGCCCTTGAAGTGATGTCCCGGTGCCTGGAGGCCGTGCGGGTCTGGATGGGGAGGAACAGGCTCCGACTCAATCCCTCCAAGACTGAGTGGCTGTGGCTGCCGGCGTCCCGATATAGTCAGCTGGTGCCATCGCTGACTATTGGGGGCGAGACATTGGCCCCCACGGAGAGGGCGCGTAACTTGGGTGTCCTCCTGGACGCACGGCTGTCTTTAGAAGAGCATATGACGGCCGTGGCCAGGGGGGCTTTCTATCAGGTTCGCCTGATACGCCAGTTGCGCCCCTTTCTGGATTGGGACTCCCTATGCACGGTCACTCATGCCCTCGTTACTTCCCGCCTCGACTACTGCAACGCTCTCTACATGGGGCTCCCCTTGAGGAGCACTCGGAGGCTCCAACTGGTGCAGAATGCGGCCGCGCAGGTACTTATGGGGGCGACATGGCGCTCCCACGTGACACCTCTCCTGCGCGAGCTGCATTGGCTTCCAGTGGTCTTCCGAGTGCGCTTCAAGGTGTTGGTTCTCATCTTCAAAGCGCTCCATGGCTTAGGACCCGGTTATTTATGAGACCACCTTCTGCCTCCGATAACCTCCCATCGGCCAACACGCTCCCACAGAGAGGGTCTCCTCGGGGTGCAGTCTGCTAGGCAATGTCAGCTGGCGACCCCCCGGGGAAGAGCCTTCTCTGTGGGGGCACCCGCCCTCTGGAATGAGCTACCCCCAGGGATACGACTAATCCCGGACCTCCGGACCTTCCGCTGGGCCCTGAAGACTTTTTTATTTCAGCAAGCCGGGCTGGGTTAAAAATTTTTTAATTGGGTGAATTTTATGGGTAAGGAGTTTTGAATTGGAGAAGCCTAAGATAATTTAATTTTGTTTTAATGTATTTTAATATTTGTATTGTGTGTTTTTAATTCTGGCTGTTCACCGCCCCGAGTCCTTCAATTTAATAAATAAAATAAATAAATAAATAAATAGATTATTCTGTAGAACACAGTTTTGGAAATCTGATGGTTTCTGGGAAATAAGAATGTCCAACATATCAGAAAGGCAACAATAATAAAATGTAGTTCCTGAATTTGAAGCTTCTGAGGAAAAACTCCAAATCAGAAAATTGTGATGCAATTTCTAAGCCTCTTTTATTATGCCATTTTTATCCCACCTTGACTTTTGGGAAGTTTCTTCTTTTTACTATAATAACAAAAACTCCAACTGGAAGACTAGGTTATGTGGAATAACTTCACCAAGTGAGCTCTTTTGCCGAGCGAAGATTTGAGCATTGTCCATTCCTAATGACAGCAGCATATTTTACAATGCTTCTTGAAGTAACTGAGATATTCTCAAGAAGAACTATGATGGCCCAAGAATGCCAGTCACAGGATTCATCTTTTTGCAATTATCAATGTTTATAAAAAATGTTGATTTTTATTTTAACAATGGGTTACTATGATATCCTTCAAAAATCATGGAAATTATAATGTGGATGAATATTTATCCTGAAAGACTCTGGCATTCCCCCAAGCTTTTTACTCCATACAACCTCTCAGAGCTACAGCTCCTAGAAATTCTTTGGGAGAATATCTATTAAATGATTTTAACTCTGTGGGGCCCTTAGAATCTGATTTGTCTCTTTGGTCAGACTAAAAGGTACCAATAAATGCACTCTAAACATTTACTAGTATATAGAATAAATGTCATCATAATTCTGTTATGGTGAGAAATAATGTTATCTCATTTTTATTACTGAAACATTAAGCACCATAGATCAGCTCTAAACTGCAGTTTGTCATCCCTAAAAGAATTTAATTTGAATTGTCTGCATAGCCAACTATTGCTATCAGCATTGTCCAGTCTGTGTGAACATGATATCCTCTACATGTACTGAATTTCAATATCTATAGCCTAATCAGTACGATCGTAATCCATGATAACTGAAGGTTATTTAGTCCAACACAACCAAAAGAAGAACACATCCACAATGAATGTTACTGAAATACATTATTATTATTATTATTATTATTATTATTATTATTATTATTATTATTATTATTATTATTATTTATTAATTAAATTTGTATATCACCCTTCTCCTTTCGGACTCAGGGCGGTGAACAGCCAAAATAAAAACATTTGTACACAAAAGTTAAAATAATTATTAAAACTAATTAATGAAATTTGGCCCATAATTGAAAACATATCAATTAAAAATCAGTATGAAACGTTAAAACCAACATGGAATCAGGCCAGCCCGGCTAGCTGAAAAAAGTAAGTTTTTAGGGCCCTACGAAAAGTCCGGAGGTCTGGGATCACTCGTATCTCTGGGGGTAGATCGTTCCAGGGGGTAGGTGCCACCACAGAGAAGGCTCTCCCCCTGGGGGTCGCCAGCCGACATTGTCTGGCTGACGACACCCTGAGGAGGCCCTCTCTGTGGGAGCGAACCGGCCGGTGGGAGGCAATTGGTGACAGAAGGCGGTCCCGTAAGTACCCCAGCCCTAAGCCATGGAGTGCTTTAAAGGTGGTCACCAACACCTTGAAGCGACCCAGAAGTCCACCGGAAGCCAATGCAGCTAGCGCAGGAGAGGTGTCACGTGGGAGCGCCCCATCGCTCCCATAATCCCCCGCGCGGCCGCATTTTGCACCAGTTGGAGCCTCCGGGTGCACCCCAAAGGGAGCCCCATGTAGAGAGTGTTACAATAGTCCAGACGAGAAGTGAGTGCTTGAGTGACCATGCGTAAGGAGTCCCGATCTAGAAAGGGGCGCAACTGGCGTATCAGGCGAACCTGATAGAAAGCCCCCTGGCCACGGCCATCATATGCTCTTCTAAAGACAGCCGTGCATCCAGGAGGACGCCCAAGTTGCAGGCCCTTTCTGTGGGGGGCAATGATTCACCCCCAATAACCAGCAATGGCACCAGCTGGCTATATCGGGACACCGGCAGCCACAGCCACTCGGTCTTGGAAGGGTTGAGTCAAAGCCTGTTTCTCCCCATCCAGGCCCACACGGCCTCCAGGCACTGGGACATCACTTCCAAGGCATCATTGGGATGGTCTGGGGTGGAGATGTACAGCTGAGTATCATCAGCGTACTGATGGAACTCCACCCCAAAACCACGGATGATCTCACCCAGCGGCTTCACATAAATGTTGAACAGGAGGGGCGAGAGGACCGACCCTTGTGGCACCCCACAAACAAGACACCTCGGGGTCGACTGCTGCCCCCCTGTCAACACAGATTGCGACCGGTCGGAGAGATAGGAGGAGAACCACCGCAAAACGGTTCCCCCCCACCCCCAATCCCTCCAACCGGCGCAACATGATACCATGGTCGATGGTATCAAAAGCCGCTGAGAGATCTAACAGGACCAGGATAGAGGAATAACCCCTACCCTGAGCCCTCCAGAGATCATCCACCAATGCGACCAATGCCGTTTCCGTGCTGTACCCAGGCCTGAAACCGGACTGGAGCGGGCCCAAATAGACAGCTTCATCCAGGTACTGGGGAAGCTGCCACGCCACCACACTCTCAACAACCTTCGCAATAAAACGAAGGTTGGAGACTGGACGATAATTAGCCAAAACAGCCAGATCCAGAGAGGGCTTCTTGAGGAGGGGCCTCACCACCGCCTTTTTCAAGGCAGCTGGCAGGACAACCTCACTCAAAGAAGCATTAATAATCCTCTGGAGCCAGCCTCGTGTAACCTCCCGGGAAGCCAGCACCAACCAGGAGGGACACGGGTCCAATAAACATGTGGTCGCATTCAGCCATCCCAAGATCCTGTCCATGTCCATGTTCAAGGAAATCTGAGTCTATTCTTAGTAAATTTCTGATTTGGACCCTATCTTCTGATTGTTCTTAAGCTATAGCTTCCCAAGTGTGATAGTATATGGGAATGACCTTAAGAGACAGGAGAAGGATCCATAGCCTATCTCATAAGAGGCAACTCAATCCACAGACAGAAGAAAACTATGGGAAGCATTTTGGAATGGGACCCTCCCTTGTTTTCCAGATAGCAAAAAGAGCGGAGGAGATAATACTTTTAGTCTGGCAAGATTCTGTTTACCTTAAAATAAAGATAGTGCAGATGTTCTTGATGTTTCTTCTGAACTACCACAAAGGAAACAATAATAAATCATGTCACACAGGGGTGGGTTCTACTTACCTTTACTACTGGTTCGCTCTCTCACATGCACGCTCTTCTGCACATCCGCAGAAGCGTTTTGATGACGTTGGGGTGGGTGGGTGGGTGGAGCCTCCCGCCGGTTTTACTACTGGTTCCATAGAACTGGTGTGAACCGGGGGCAACCCACCACTGATGTCACATAAAATAAATAAATAATGAGCTTAGTAACACACCTATGCTTACCAAATAAAACTGCTAGACTATATTCTGGACAACCAGAATTGGCATACCAAAACTGAAAACTTTAGCAGAACCGAGGTCAGAGATGTCCTCCAATTTTTTCCAATTATTCCTTTGTCCCAGTTATTCCTGAAACAGCTCCAGTTTGCTCCTGAACATCAGCATTGGTCATTGCCATTACTACTCCCCATCATCATTTTGCAAGAATTAGAAGAGGCACAGACTTGGATTGTCTGGAGCAGACATGGAGCAGTGCCAGGACCAACCTAAGAAGCCCCAGAATCAGGAATAGAGAAAAGGTGAGGAGATGCTGATGATGTGGATTTTTAAGATCTGCAAATCAAGAGATTCGAGATTAGACAAGATCTGGCTTGATCTGGCTTGATCATTTTGGGTGGTGCTCAAGAATGGGCTAAGATTGTTGATTCTGTGAATGCAAAAACCATTGCAAGGGATCTTTGAATCCCACACATTCTGGTTAAGCATCAGTGTTTGAAGATGTCCACCAGCATCTGCGCAACACAGGAGAATGTGTGACACCACCCCACTACCCCCATAAACTCCCAATCCACAGTCTGAGAACCTCTGATCTAAGGAAAGAAAATGGGGAAACGCAGCAATATCATGTTCACGGAGGTCTATTAATCTGAGTTTGAGTAAGTTTCTTTTGCCATATATAATGGAAAGCATATGACCCATTTCTCTTCAACTGATTTCTTTGTTAGCAACAATCGTTTTACTCTCTACCCCCACTCAAAAAAGAAGGAAAAACATTTCTTTCAAGAAAGGTATTTTTTCTGTTAAGAGCACCCTGATATATGTCATTACAACCAAAGCAAACTGTCTGATAAGGGAAGGCTAATTATGTCTTTATCCTCCTTGTACTTTTAAATTCCTGAGATCAAAAGTTCTTTTCAGCTAGCTAGATAACATCTTTCTGGTTCACCTAACATACCATGTTGGAAGACTATTTGACTGGCAAATGAACAATCAAAATCACTCGTTACAATCCTCCTTCATCGTTGCATTCACCAGGTGGCTTCAAGTAAGCCATAGATACCCTCATTGGGCCTTTTTGTCCCACATTAAACACAGCACAGACATTCACCTGTAACTTTTTTTCTGCCATGGTACCTTTATCTCATCTCTAGCCTTTCCTTGAGGGAATTTAGCATCAACGTATTGTTTCAGATTTAAAATAACACTTTCCTTTACTTCTGTTATAATCTGGATATGTTCTAACATGCTTCTCCCAGCACTTGTTCAGGATTTATTCCTGCCAGCAAGAGGTTTTGAGTGGCTGGGAGAGGGGAAGGGGAGGGGGGGCTTCTATTTTTTCTTCTTTTTAACATATTTAACAGATTAACAGAGTTGGAAGGGACCTTGTAGGTCATCTAATCCAACAACCAAAAAGGGCCTGGTGGCTCAGCAGACTGATAGCATTGTGATTAACACCAGCTGTCTGCAATTACTGTAAGTTCGAATCTCACCAGGCTCAAGGTTGACTCAGCCTTCCATCCTTTCTAAGGTAGGTAAAATGAGGACCCAGTTTGTGGGGGCAATAAGCTGACTTTGTATAAATATACAAAAGTATGAAGGCTATTGCTTAACGCATTGTAAGCTGCCCTGAGTCTTCGGAGAAGGGCGGCATATAAATCAAATTTAAAAAATAAATAAATAAACTCCCCTCCCCCGCCCAAGCAAGAGACCCTACACCATTTCTGACATATGGCAGTCCAATCTCTTCTTGATAGCCTCCACTGATGAAGCTCCCACAACTGCCAAAGGCAAGCTGTTCCATTGGTTGATTGTTCTCACTGTCAGAAAATTTCTCCTTATTTCTAGGTTGAACCTCTCCTTGATCAGTTTCCATCCATTATTCCTTGTTTGGCCTTTGGGTGCCTTGGAAAATAGCTTTACCCCTTCCTCTCTGTGGCAGCCCCTCAAATATTGGAACACTACTATCATGTCTCCCCTGGTCCTTCTCTTCATTAGACTAGTCATGCCCAGTTCCTGCAACCGTTCTTCATATGTTTTAGTCTCCAGTCCCCTAATCATCCTAATTGTTCTTCTCTGTACTTTTTCTAGAATCTCAACATCTTTTTTATAGTGTGGTGACCAAAACTGGATGAAGTATTCTAGGTGTGGTCTTACTAATAGAGCTTTATAAAGTAGTATTAGTACCTCACTTGATCTTGGTTGTATCCCTCTGTTAATGCAACTTAGCATTAGCTTTTTTGGCTGCTGCCGTACACTGTTGTCTCCTATTTAACTGGTTGTCCACTACAACTCCAACTTCTTTTTTTAATTCCTCTGAGGATTCATGCAAGAGCAATATATGTATCACCCTGAATAGACACCAGCCTCATTCCAGCTGCTGTTTGACTGTCATGAAAAACAACATGGTTGCTAACAGCTTGATATGGGGGCAGGCACCATTTTTCCATTCCATTGTGGCTTTGGTTACACAATGTGTTATTGTGAGGACTGTTATAGTAACACCAGCATCAATCACAATGATCTAAAACAGGAATTCTACTACATCAGTGGTCCCCAACCTTTCTGGATCAGTGGATCAGTGGAAGCAGTGATGGTGGCAGAGGGGATGGTTTTGTGCAGTGCTTTCACAAATGCAGCTGTGCACGCACACATGAGCTCACCCACCACTTCCGCGGCCCGGCACTGGGCCACAAACCAAGGGTTGGGGACAGTGGTGAAATGTAAAATTTGTTACTACCAGTTCTGTGGGCGTGGCTTGGAGGGGGATGGGCATGGCTAACTTTTTTTTTAAACTTTTAAAAGCATTTTTTGTACAACCTGTTCAGCTGGAGAGGTTGTAAAAAAATGCTTTTAAAAGCCTCTGAAGATCAGTCAACTCAGCTGATATCGTCAGAGGTTTTAAAAGCATTTTTGTCTACAACCTCTTTGGCCAAAGAGGTTGCAGGAAAAATGCTTTTAAAAGCCTCTGATGATCCCAGCTGAGCCGCGTGATCATCAGAGGCTTATTATAATCTAATAATTAATCTAATAATCCCTTCTACAGCAGAAATGTATTTGAATAAGCCAGAGAAATAAGATTTAACTCTTCCTCTTGATTCTGCACTTTAAATTTTGGGTGTTTTTTAGTTCCTACTGAGTTATTCCCAAATTCAAAATTTCTAAAGTGGATGATGGCTCTCACATTTACAGATCTATGCAAATGTATTTTCCATTTTAAAAGGTAATTTCAAGCTAGAAATGCACAACTCAAGGTAATCACCTAAGCAGAATTAAAGAGCCAAAAAGATTACAGTCCAAGGGAAATTATTTTGTACTCAGGCCAAAAAGAAAAGGGGAAAATCCTTCATTTACAGTCTATTGCTGGTTTGAGGATTGGGCTATTTAGTATGCTGGTAGGTTTTCTTTCTTTTAGATGTCAATAAATAAAAGGATTGGAGGGACCGAGAACTTCCTCTAAAGTATATTTAAAATATATTAAACCAAAGAGAGCAGCAGAGAAACCGAAGATTGGAGCCAACAGAGTAGTATTCTGAACTAACCTGTTTCATCCCTTTTTCAAAGCTACTGAAGAAGCCTTCTTGAGAAATTTTATCTACGGTACACTTGTGTGGAAAGCTGTATATGAAGCTGTGAAGAGTTGTGGCATCTTTGAGAGATAGTGGTGGAGATCTGCTTTATTCCATGACTTGTGCCTTGGTTGCCTACGGGACGAGAAATATTTCTTTAAGCCACTGCATTGTAGAGTTATCAGACCCTTAACCCCTACATTATTTCTAGATCAGATTCTATGGGTTGGCCACCTCCTCCCAGCCCATATAGTAAATGATGGAGGGAGGGAGGGTCTTTCGTGATTTGCAATGCCAGTTTCATTAAAAGTGTTTCAGTTACAACTCCTGACCTAGACTGAGAAAGTACCGTAATTATGGGAGCTGTAGTGCCAAAACATTTAGAAAGTTGGGATGTTTTGTAATTTTTCAAAATGTAACCCTTGAGAACCAAAGAATTAGCTGCAACAGCCTTCTAAGCAGACTTTTTAAATGTAACTAAAGGCAATGCAAACCTAGACTCTGCTATTAACATTGTGCTGCAGATACCTGTAATAATGTAAATATTCTTTTAGTATCGCTTTCCTTAATATCTTCCCAGTT
This sequence comes from Pantherophis guttatus, assembly GCF_059756535.1. Taxonomy (NCBI): domain Eukaryota; kingdom Metazoa; phylum Chordata; class Lepidosauria; order Squamata; family Colubridae; genus Pantherophis; species Pantherophis guttatus. Next base: position 34,474,692 of record NC_142069.1, read on the forward strand.
CAAATATTTATCTATTTAAGATCATGAGAACAGAAAGATCCCCATTTGACTAGCAGATACAAAGTTTTAAAGTTCATAAGATATCACTATGCTTAAAAATAATTCTGTAAAAAATTAGCCTTGGGATGTTAACCTTTTATTTTGCAATTTCCTGCCCTATTTCTCATGTTAAAAAATCATCACAGCATATCCATTCTTTGCATTGTTGTACATGAAAAGAGACAGTGCTTTGGATCTATATATTCATATGTCAGGGGACCCCTTTGGAAAAGATAAATTTCATAAACTGCAAAGCAACATGAAACTAAAAGGAATTGGGTGAGGCAAGGTGTAGTCATCTGAAAAGAACTGGGCTTTTTTGCCAAAAGAAAACTGAGAAAATCAAATACCATGAAGACTTAAAAAATGGGTGAAGCATAAACAGGTAGAACTGTATAAACCTGTTCCCTACAAACCCAATTAGATAATATAGCACAACTTTATTTCCTAGATGCTTTAAAATTCTAGAATGACATTCTAAGAAAATTCTGTACTAGAGTGTCATGAACCAAAAATATTCAAAGAAAAAAAAATGATATGAGCACTTTTTCCCCCTTAAATAAAATATAGAAAGAAATGTTAGGCTTACCTCAGAGAAAGGTTTTCTAAATTGGAAGTGTAAGGGCTTTTTTCCCCCTCCCTCCCTCTCTCATTCTCTTGCCAAAGAGATTGTCAGGAAAGATTAGCCAAACAAGTCTAGGTGGGGTTTTTACAGTACCTATCACCATATCCCAAACTCTATTGTTTCACTTTCTTTTCAGTGAAAGTGCAGGAAATTGACCTGGGGACTCATTCAACTTTAATTCATCTACCTCTGAAAACAATTGGTGAAGGTGGGAGGAGACCATTGGCAGAGTCAGTTGTAGGCTACTGTTTCTCTGTCTAAATTGGGCCACTCAGGGGAAAGGGTGGCTTTTGATCTGAAAAGTATATTATCCTGGAATGCATCTTTTCAGGGCCTTTTCCTATCTATCTCCAGCTGAGAGGCTGCCAAGAGCAGCTCTTGTCCTGCCAGGTTCTCAGAGAATATAGCCACAATATTAGTAATATATCCTGATCCCCTTTAACAGGAAACATAAGGTGCTAGGATGCTAGGATTTATCTACTCAAACCATTCTTTCTTTTCTAGCATATCTGCTGTAACCTATGGAGAAAATGACATGAACAGAAATTATTTTTAAGTTTAGGAATGGCAGAATATACATGTTTATCAGGAGTAGGTTCTACTTACCTTTACTACCGGTTCGCAGCGAGGCCACACATGCGCCCTTGCTTTGCTCGCTCGCGCACATACTCTTCTGTGCATGCGCAGAAGCATTTTGATGTCGTCGGGGTCGGTGGGCGGAGCCTCCCATCGGTTTTACTACCAGTTCTATAGAACCGGTGCGAACCGGGGGCAACCCACCACTGATGTTTACTCAAAATAAATACATGCATGCTTTCTTATAAATGGAAAAATGTAGATCATTCTAAAAACATTTATACCTACAGTAGAAGATTGGGTTATAAAATTGGCAGAGCTTGTGGAAATAGCAAATAGTTGTCAGGGGGAAAATAAGGATGTTTTTAAAAAACTGAAAACCCTAAATAGATTTTGTGTTGAAAGAAGAAAAGCTACGAACTTATGATTTGTAGACTGAGGATTTAAAAGGGCCAAGGTAGAAGAGGGAATAATAAAATGGCAATTACTTGATAGGAAGAAAGGTGGAAGTCATAATTCTGTGTTTTCTTTATTTTTTCAGTTCTTTTTTCCACATTCTTTTTTCTTTTAATTTTTTATTGTGCTGAACAATTCCAATAAAAATATTTTTGAAAAAACAAATGTTAAAAACTATAAAATGTAACATACCTCTACATTGGCCAGGAGGGCTGGCAGTTCATTGGCATCCTTCAGTCTCAAGAGACTATGGTATCGTGCTCTGGAAAGAGGTCCTAAAACAGCATCTAGTGTGACTAAAAAGGCCAATTCAAGAGTCGCAAGCCCTTCCACACTGAGGGCAGATACATTCTGTCCCCTGCCCAGCCCTCAGATTTCGCTGGTTCCGGGACTGCCTCTTTGCCTCAGCCTGCCGAACAAGTGTCTCTTCGAATTGGGTTGGCAGTTACAGCCTAACTTATTCCATGAGAACTGACATTTCCTTCCTTTTAGGAACATTTGATCATCATAGTTTCTTCTATTGTAGATGAGAAATGTCATAGCGTCATTGAACATTCATCTCTACTAGAGAGAGAGAGAGAGAGAGAGAGGGAGGGAGGGAGAGAGAGAGAGAAATATAAACATCTTAGACCTTTTCTCACTGCTGAGTTGAAATACTATCTACTATCCTTTGAGTTGGCAGAAGAAATACCCTGGCATGAAATCTGTGGTCCCCGTTGCCAATTCCTAACCTGCCTCTAGAGCTTCTGTTCTGGCTGGCAGCCACTTGATGCAGGGATGATGGAGTGCCTGCAGGGTGTGTTAAAGCCCTTGGTTGATCCCTTCTGGCTTTGCTATACCCCTCCATGCTTCTCAACATTACCAACTGATAGGAAACATCTGCCATACAATAACACATGTGAAATCTGATTTCTTTACTGTTTGTCTATTAGGCACCTTTTAAATCTTAGTGCAAACAAATCTGTTTAAGATGTTTGCTATAAAGGACACACAGGCTGACAGTTAAAAGAATTGGAACAAATAGTCTTTTCAGTCCCTCTGATGAATGCGAAATTCTGTCCCCTTTGACATATCATAAAACTGTCCCTAGCTGCTGTTACCTTAAGAAAAAAACACTATTTTTAACAATAGTACAAATAAGGATGGTTTAAAGCAGGGATGAAATCCAGCAGGTTCTGACAGGTTCTGGAGAACCGGTAGCGGAAATTTTGAATAGTTCGGAGAACTGGCAAATACCACCTCTGGCTGGCCCCAGAGTGGGGTGGGAATGGAGGTTTTGCAGTATCCTTCCTCTGGAGTGGGGTGGGAATGGAGATTTTGCAGTATCCTTCCCCTGCCATGCCCACCAAGCCACGCCCACAGAACCGGTAGTAAAAAAAATTGGATTTCACCACCGGTTTAAAGCTATCTTACACACAGGCTGAAGAGAACATCATCATGACAATGAAATTCATTCATGATGAGGTTAGATTAAATGTAGAATAGCCATTTCTGATTGTGGTCTTTTTCTACTGGAGATCTTCTAGTGGTGTACTGGGTTGGATTACATTTTTATTATAGTATTATTGGTATCTTCTGTTCTCACTTTTAAAAATTGCAAGCCTCTTGTACTAACCTAGTTTCAATGTATGCAACAGTAAATATACATATACGTGTGTGTGTGTGTGTGTGTGTGTGTAATGATAAATAGGAAAGACCTTGGGAGATGGGGAAATAGATGCTGTCTAGGGAATGATCAGATAAGCAAGACCATCAGATAGCTAAGGCATGGTGAATGTGAGCAGGGGGCTCCAGTCCAGAATAGTCAGTGGCAATATTGAATATTATTGCACCCTCTATTGGAAAATCCTGGAAACATGACTTTTCCCCTCCCACTATCACTGACTAGAACCTTAGTTTTAGGAAGGCGAAAATCCATTCCAAACCAGTGCTTTCTATTCCCACTCCTTGAAGGTGGTCCAGAAAAATACTATGATCAATAGCATTTACAGCTGCAAAAATGTTGAGCTAGATCAGTTCCACAATCCTGAGTCTTGCTGCAGATTATTTAAAACAGTGATATGTTCTTCATACAATACCCAGGATCAGTAATGGGATTTAAATCCTGGCGCTATCAGTTCACTATTGGTAACGCGCAGGCACATGTGCTCGCATTGCAAGTGCATGGTACTTCTGTGCATGCAAAAAGCTTCTGCGCATGCGCAGAGCATTTTTGATGACATCTGAGCGGGTGGGCGGAGCCTCCCGCTGCCGCCACTACCAGTTTACCTGAACCAGGGTGAACCGGGAGCAACCCACCACTGCCCAGGATCTAGATAATGTTTTTTCCAACTGTCCAGGTATCTCAAGGACACCAGATAAGCAGATCTGATGCTTATCCATTCCCTTCCATATGCATTTAAGACACTGATGCCTGTACTAATCCAGGCTTTTTTAAAAACCCTAATTATATTTTCAGCCCTTTGAAGAATATACTCTGATATGTTGTTCTTTACAGTCCTTTGTATTGCTGAAGATGTGGTTTGTTTTTTTCAGTTTAGAATTTGATATCAGTAATTTGTCAATTCTTAGTAATGTCAGGGAATCTATCAATTGCTAGAAATTTGAATTACAGAAACAACTAGAAACTGAATTACAGTTTCTAGTAATGACAGCCAGTATGTCCAATGATAAATGATATCAAGAATTGGAGCTCAGAAACATCAGACAAGTAACAAGGATGTGTCCATGCATCATCCTTGTTACTTAGGACAAGGATGAGTCACATTTCCAGCCCTGAGAATTGTATCTGGTAGTCAGAAGTCGCAGGCTATACATATGTATGTATGATCTCCACATGCTTATGCTGCAGTAATTATTTCTCCATTGTCATTGGTAGTCTTTAAAATGCTTGCCAGGAAATGTGTTCTCTTTTTTTCAACAATCTGTGCAGTGTCACTAGTAGGGGATGCTTTGTTCCCCCACTCCTTTTTCCAAAAAAAAAAAAAAAAGTCTGCAGCACATCACCAGTTTTTAGTAAGATCCAGGGAGATCAGTTTTTCAAATGATTCTGTTCCAGATTGCTGCCAGCATGAATGGGAAACTACAATGTGTGTCCCACTCCTCAGCTTGATCTATTTGGTGTCAGAGAAACATAAGTAGGCCATGGAGGCTTTCCAGGCCCTAGAGAGAATAACCAATAGCCACATTTAGACCCCTTGTTGCATTTCTGTGGTGGCACAGTGGTTAGAATGCTGTATTGCAGGCTAATTCTGCTGCCTGCCAGCAGTTCGATTCTCACCAGTGCAAGGTTGAATCAGCCTTCCATCCTTCCAAGGTTGGTAAAATGAGGAGCCAGATTGTTGGGGGCAATCTGCAAACTGCTTAGAGAGGGCTGTAAAGCACTAGGATTGTGTGTTTGTTAGTAAGGTTCACTGGGTTAGGGATTTTTCTTTTCTTTTACTGTCTTTCACTGTGAGTTGTATTGGGTTGGGGAGGGTGCACGAAGGGAGGCTCAGCCAATCTCATTGTACACATGTCGTACTCTGACAATAAAGGTTTGAATTGAATTGAATTGAATTGAATTGAATTGACTATGAAATGGTATATGACTTTAAGTGCTATTTCTGTAAATAACAATTGCAATTGCCCATTATTAAATTTAAATAAATAAATAAATAAATAAATAAATAAATAAATAAATAAATAAATAAATAAATAAATAATCCATTGTTGCCTAGGGATATATGAGGTTCCTTACCAGTTCCTAGAACTGGACTGTGATTCCTACTACAGCCATACCTTTTATTTCATATGTGACAGGCTACTAGTGGCTTGCTAACCTAGTTAAGTTGCTTGCTGAATCTGCCAAAATAAGATCAGTGTCAGGCAGTCAAGCATAATTGATGTAGCTGATTTAGTTTTGGTTAGTTGCAAGCCAGGCCTGTGTATGCTTTTATTAATGCCTTATTTAGCAAGGATAAATGATTTCTACATTAATGTATTAATGTATAAATACATTAATATATTTCTACATTACTATGCTAATTACTATTACTATAATAATTACTATACCTTATTATACTACTAATCAATTATTATTACAATATTTCCTTTATACTATAATCTATAGCAGCAGCCCCCAACCTTTAGGGCACCAGGGACCGATTCCGTGGAGAGAGGTTTTTCCGTGGACCGGAGGGGGAATGATTTCACTTGCTGTCTCATCCCGTGGATGCGGCTTTGCTTGTTTGTGTGGTCCAGTTTTTGGCATGCTGCTGCCCGGTGCCGGTCCACAGACCAGGGGTTGGGGACCCCTTATCTATAGTATAACTATTATTACAACATTTTCTTTTTACTATTACTATACTATACTCAGTAGTATTACTAGCTGTATTTTCTTTTTACAAACCCTCTTCTGCCTTAATTCCTCTCTCGTTGGGAGTTCTACTTTATTCTTCCCTGTTAATGATTGGCATATATTTGCACCTTTCCACATTGTACTTTGATTTGCTGTGCCTATATAGCTGGATCCTCCCCTCCTTTTGAAGGAAAAATACATTATTTTATTTGGCTGCTTTTCTCTGTTTGCTGGTGGCTGCCAAGTTCCCAGAACTCACTTCTCCCAAATCTGTTTCAAGGTTGCAGTTTTATTGGCAACCCTGCCATGCTGACACTGAGGAAAAAGTTCAAATGGGAGGGAAGGAAGACAGCCCAGGTCCCTACAATTATTTTTTTAAGTAGCCTACTCTGCCACAGAAGTGCAGAGCAGCAGCTTGAATCTGCAGAGGGAATATCGATCTTTTCCATGAGAAGAAATCAATGTTTCCATCACACTTGAACTTTTAAAAAATCAGTATATGATTACTAACCCCTAGAGAAAAACAAACTCCCCATTCTAGCAGGAGAGCACTGCCCCCACCTTCCCCCGATTTTTATTTATTTATTTTATTTTATTGGCGGGAGAGTCTTAACTCATGGAACTGCTCTTCCAATCCAGCCTCTGAAGAGAGAAGTTACAGAAAGCAGCATAGCCAAGGAGCGACTCTGTTTACTCTTAGGAATTTCCTTGTTCCTCTTTCTTGTAAAATCACTCTTTGGATGGGTAGCCTTCTTATCAGGGTAACTATTTTGTTTTACTTCATTTAATTGTTGTTCTTCATTTACTTCTGGGGGCCTAAAACAGGAGATTCCTACCGTAGACCAACTCCTCCCAGACCCCATTCAGAGCATTATCCAGCTCCTTTATGCATATCCAGTGAATAATAAAAGGGCAAATCAACCCTGCCCCCACCACACCTTCATGAACATGGGTATTGGTTGATTTTCCCACCAGTGGCTGAAACTGAATGGGGAGAAGAAAAAGATTAGCAGGGAATCCATTACAGGTAGTCCTTGACTTACAACCAGAATTGAGTGCAAAATTTGTTAAGTGAGATATTTGTTAAGTGAATTTTGCCCCATTTTAGGACTTTTCTTGCCACAGTTGCCACTGCAATTGTTAAATTAGTAACACGGTTGTGAAGTGAATCTGACTGCCCCATTGAAGGTCGCCAAAGGGGATCACAGACCCCAGGAATCTGCAATCGTCATAAAATACATGCCAATTGTCAAGTGTCCAAATTCTGATCATGTGACCACAGAGCTGCTGCAACCGTTTTAACTGTGAAAAACAGTCATAAGTCGCTTTTTTTCAGTGCGTTGTTACTTCAAACAGTCACTAAATGAACTGTTGTAAGTCAAGGACTACCTGTATTTACTGCCCTTGCTTGAACCCACTCCATGTCCTTTGTGTGATGGCAGCAACACTGCAGCACAGTCAAGGTAGATTGTGGGAAGCAGCACAATTTAGGCTGACCTGTTTTCTTCCCACCTCAAGTATGGGAGGAAAGCACATTAAACATGGCTGAGAGGGAGTGCCCTGACAGACAACCTTTATTACAGATTTGTCTAGAAATGCCATAAATTAATATCATTCCAATGACGTTGCCATTAAATAGGGAATGTGGTATAAGCATTTACTAACATTCATGGAAAACAAATTAATCTACTCACAGTTTGCTGAGAAATACTGTCTCAGCCTTCCACATCCCAAGGATTCTGCTTTTAGCATTCATTGCATAACTGCATTCGCAGCTAAGATAAGAAACAGCTTGCTTTTGGGGCTGTTTTTATTGTTGTGGCTTTTCATAAAAATAGGACCTTTGGACACCAAAGCAAAACAGCTCAGGCTAACACTTTCCCATGCTCTTGCTCTCCAGAAGGAACAAATAACCAAGAGTCTCATTCAGGCAGGTGTAAGCATACAAGTAGCATATACTCCGTATATTTCAGAGCTGGCAAGGTTTTTTTTTTCCAATTGACAGTCTTGTCATCTGCCTAGAGCCACAGGAGGCAAGTCAATGCTCCAGAGACAGTAGGAGCTGAAATTTAGGCCAACTAGTAAGGAGCACTTTGACGTATGAGAACATTTGGCTTGTAATAGCTAGACTATGCTGGCTGATCACAGTTGTTCACTGTTTATAGGCATGAGGTGCTCTATTCAGTTAGAGTAGGGAGAAATATGAATATTTAAAGTCTAAATTGCCACCTTGTGTTATTTACTTAATGGCGGGAGAATCAGCATTTATAAAATCCAATCACAAATGCAGGTTATTAGATAATATACTGGCCTGTAAAAGTGTTTCTATTTCATTCTACAGCAAAACAGCCTCAGGACTTGCTAACAGCATGAAATAACAGGAAGTTGGTAAAACTCATATATACTGATTGGCACTGACACCCTATCCCGGACAACCTGGGCTTTTCTCACATAAGCCACATAGTGACTGAACAATATGGATTTATTTTACTGAATGATATGATTAGCTTCTCCTTGTCTTCATTCCATATGTCCTGCATTTTGTCAGACTTTGTTGGATTTTAAATAATGTGCGTCCATGGATATAAACTTTAGACTTATGAGGAAGAATAGGTTTATGATTAACTGAAGGGCCAATTAACATAGTGTCATGGCTAAACTATCCTTATTCCATAAATCTGATTTCACCCCCAGGGGAAAAAGGATTTCTGCAAGTTCTGTTCTAGGCTGAAGGCTGACTATGATCACAGCCGATATGTGCATATTTCCACTGTAGCTTCTCATGGCAGTTTTAACCGCTGACAGCCTACAGACTCTAATTTTATTCTTTTCAAGACCCACTTTCAATTGTCATAGAGAAGCCAGAAAACTCAGCTGACACAGAGATATGCTGTACATATTTATTTCTTCTGGTAAGGTTTATAGCTTAGAACAACATACAGACAAGCCTTTTCTTTAAAGTGCATAGGGAATACAGGGAGAGAAGAAGAAAAAACAATCACAGAAAGCTCAGAAGCACCAAACGGCATAAATCAAATCTGAACTGAAGGGAGACACTCAGGATGCATGTCATCATTTCAAGTAGTTTTCAAAATTTGCCAACAGGATGAGCAACACAGATTTTTCCTTGTTAAAGAAACTCTGGAAGCAATGTGGATACTGCTTTCTCCAATTGGGTGCCTTTCAGATACATCAAACTGCCACGTGAAGTAGCTATGGAAAACACACCCAAAATATTTATGACATACATATTATGACTGTGTTAAATTGTTACTGCTACACAGTAGGGTCTTAAACTGTTAAAAGAGTTGCAGTCCAATATAGCTGAAGGACACAAAATTAGGAAAGACTATCGTACATCTTTTAAGTTATCTGAAAAACCAGAACAAGCCCAGGAGGCGGCAGTGAGGAAGAAGTGCTATATATTGTATAATATATCAATTTACCAAAACTCCTTTCCAACATATACAAATAAAAATAAAGCAGTAGAGTGAGCCACTGCCTCAGAATTACTGTGAGGATAAAAGCTGATAAAGAAACACATTTGAAAGGGATTATGTACAGATCTTGAATTCAATCCAGTATGGCAATTCCTCTTACATTGCCAAGGCAGTAGTACTGATCCGTACCTGATCCAGAAATAAATTGACATTTCTCATAAAGGAGGAATGTAAGCAATGGAGTCACCAAAATGTGTATTGGGGAACAGGAGCAGGAAATGGCTAGCGGTTTTTCTAAAGGCATATGTTCAGCCAGAATAGGATGCTAGAATAAACAGATGTTTGGTCTTACTCATTAGGGCTCTTGTGTTTTTATGAAAAAGCTTCAATTGTATCTTCTTTCAGAATTGGTATTTTTTTAATACTTTAAAACAAAACTGAGAACATACATTATGAGAAGATAGTAGAATCATCATCACCTTGTTTAATGATAGATAAGTTCTATTTTAGGAGGTTTATGTAATACTAACATCAAAAGCATCTGTCATGCTGTTTCCTTGGAATGCCTAATCAGAATTCATTTGGTCAATACACCAGAGCATTACAACAAACATTTTATCCATTGGTTATATAAAACTCCCCTATAAATAGATTGATTCTAGACTCATTTGGGAGATTTGATGGTCACTAGACTAACTTTCAGTAGCTAATCCATCTGGCTCCGAATGAATGAATTAATGCATGCATGTATCAAATGGCACTAGGACATATATTATTATTCAATGTGGATTATGGATTGAGACATGGAAGATAGGAATAACTAAATGAGAAAAAAGAGTAATCCTAAAACAAAAGGAGGTTAAAAAAACTGAAGGAACTCGGAGTGAAGAGTGCCAGTCAAGGGATTAGTGGTAAAAGGCAGAATACACTGAAATACCTCTACAATATAAATAGGATCTTAAATACTTCTACAATATAAATAGGAACTTTTTAATATATTTCATAAATTAAGATGGCAATACCCATATCCCAATATCCCTGTTTAAATACACACATTCAATCCACCTGGAAAGAAGTATGCAGACATGTAATAGCAAACAAAGGGACAAGCAGCTTTCCTTCAAGTCAGGATACTTAAGGGTGAACAGTTCGGCTTCCCCAGTGCTAAAACATCTGGGCTTAGTTCCCATTCTTCATTAACCGGAGTTTTCATAAAGTCTGACTGAGCAGCTTGGTTGTAGACAGTGGCTCCATATTTGTCACCCAGAACACCTGAGATATGTGGCTAGAACTGAGGTAGAAAGAAGAAAAGGTGTCAGATATTTCAAGTCTAGCTTCTGAATTAGTATTTATGAAAGGCACAATTAACAGTAACAGCATGTGGGGGACTTCCTGTTTGCTGCTGGCCGCCGCCAGACGTTCCTTAGGGATCGTCAGCTTCCACTGCCTGTTAGAGCCGCCTTCACAACGGAACGGCGGCTCGAAAAAACTCCGTTCCCATGAGGAAACGGAGATAGAGCCGGCAGGGGTGGGTAGAACTCTCTGCAGAGTCCCAAAAGTTTTTCTTTTACTTTTGGGATGGAGCGGATGAGATGCCCCATATCCCCAGCCGTTGCTCCGGGCTTTGGGAGACCTCTGCTAATGCAGAGCCAGGCGTCAAAAGCAAGCCTGCGAATTTGACAGATTACTCAAAGAAAATGTGAGCTGGACCTGTAATACTGAAGCGCAAGTATTTTACTTATCTTTTAAAAATTACTTAAGAGAATAGAGGAAGAGAAAGAGGAAAAAAGTTTCTTTTTAAAATGGCGTCTGCCGCGGCTGGAGAAGAGTTTGAGAGGGAAAGTTCTTCCGTTTTTTATTATTACAATGTAGCGGAATAAATACCACTGGCTACATTTGTAGACAAAACTCCGCTCCTGTTTTTGTTTTTCTCTTTTTTCCCTGGAGGCTTGAGTGTTGCTGGCTGGAAGTCTTTTGTCTTGTTTTTTTTTTTTTTCTTCTTCTAACAAAGCCTGCTTAGGCGGAAACATGGCACTGAGGCTTGTGAAGTCAGACAAACAAATAGGTGGGGGGGATTCCCCCACCAAGAATTTAAAGCAATATGTTTTAACTCTTCAGTCCCAGAAACCTGATTTTAATATAATAGAATTTCTCTTAGAGGAGATTGAAAGAAGGGATGAGATTGTGAATCAGCAACTTGAAAAATTTAAGCAGGAAACTAAGGAATTGGTGAAATCCAAGTTTGACTTTTTGCAGCAAAAAATTTTAAAATTGCCAGAATTCATGATTCGGTTGGATACAAATACTAATTTACTAGAGTCAAAAATGGATGAAATTCAAGATAAATTGGACAATAGATTTCAAAAAATTGAAAATGATTTGTTAAATATTCAGGATTATAGTTCAGAAGAAAAATTTAAAATGGATGCTGACCAAAAGTCTGGTAATGTAGAATATCTGGAACAGAGGATTCAAAAAGAGGTTCTAAAGATACAATATAATTTCACAGAATATGCAATAAGACTTAGAGGTTTGCAGGAAAATAACAGAGATGACTTAAGGAAAATATCTTCTGAATTTCTAGCTGGGATTTTAAAGATTCAACCTGAGGAAGTGTTTTGTAGGATTGACAGAGCTTATCGAATAAACTCTTGGACTGCCAAGCAAAGGCAATTGCCTAGAGATGTGGTAATCTATTTTTCAGATAAAGAAATTAGGAATAAAATTGTGCAAAATTCCTTCAATTCTAATTTGCAATTGTATGGAAGAAAGATTTGGATTTACAAGGAACTCCCACCTAAGATATTAATGGAAAGGAAGAAATTTGGCTTTCTGGTGTCTGAGTTAAAAAGGAGAAATATTCAATTCCGGTGGGACGTCCCAGTTGGTATTATATTGAGATATCAAGGAGAAAGATACCAGTTAAATACTGTTGAAAGGGCGGAAGAATTTTATCAAAATAGGTTGAAAATGAATTTAACGTCTTCAGATATAATACAGGATAAGCAGAAGGAGCTGGAACTAAAGACAGAGACTGTACCAGATAAATTGCCTTTGGATTTATCGGATACCCCAGCTGGATTATCTACAAATTTGAGAGAAGTGCCATCTGATTTTAATGTGATGACTTATCAAGGCAAGGACAAGCATGGAAACCAATTAGAGGATATACAAGGGATAAAAAAGAAATGCGAGACACAAAAAATTAGGATGGAGGTCAAACCCACAAAAAGAAAACAAAAAAAGAAATAGGTTGTACAAAAATAGAAATTTCTAACCCAAGCAACAGTGAAGCCAGTGATTTTAAAATATGAATGATTATGTGAAAACATAGAGGAGGCGACATATTGGTCAATATCATCCTGAGGATAGTGGCAGATCTCTGCATTGCCGTAATTTTGGGACATGGAAAGAGCCTCAAATTGATGGTTTTGAATTATCTATTTTGAAACTTCTTTTTGTGTTGATAAATATATTATAATTATCTTGAATTATAAGGCAAGAGAATCACATTGGGACATGCAGAAGATCGGGTTGTTACCCAATACGATGATGGAAATTAATAATCCTGATGAAACCCACAATTATTATTATATGGAATACAATTATAATGTCACTCGGGTGGTTGTTTTTACTTTTATATATATAAGAAGATGTTTACTACTGATGGGGGCAGATATGATTGGAGATCTTGAATAAACTGTTGCATCCGCAAGCTATGTCACCCTATTATGGATGTTGGTTTTAACAATCCAGTGGAAAGACTTCAAGAAGATATTATATGGACTATAAATTTAAAGTTATTGTCTTTTCTTTTTTTTATTTAGATATAATGGAATATATATATATATATATATTTTTAAGTAGTGTGGGCAGTGAATTAAAGATATCAAGAATTGTTGTGTATGGTAAATTTGTAAGACAGTGGGTGAATAAGCTAGCTACAGACTGATTAGTTTAAGAAAAGGGATTTTTAAGTGATACATTTAGGGGAGTGGAGGAAATGGATAGAGTGGAATAAATGTTAAATTAGATTTTATGGGGAGCCCGCTTTGAAATGTTATTAAAGTAGGACTTATTGTATAGTTTTAAAGTGGAAGGTGGTTTTGAATTGTTGCAATAATGCATAGATATAAAACACTATTATGCTAAATTAGAGTTATTTTATAATAGTTATAGTATAATGTGTTTGTTTTTTTTTGTTTTGTTTTTTTTTCTCTTCTTCTTTTCTGAAATGTATGGATAAAGGGGGATTTATAATACTTTTAGTAAGTAAAGGTCAGTATTTTGAGGAGGGAGTAAGTAATCTGTTATGAATTAGGGTTTTTTTTTGTTACGAAGAAGTCACAGGGGGGGAAGGGTGGGGGAGGGGGGGTTAGGGAGGGGGGGAGGGGGGGGAAAAAGGGGGAAAAATTTGTATTTGAAAACCTTTTCAATAAAAAAAAAAAAAAAAAACAGTAACAGCATGTGGGGAGAAGGGGAGATGAAACAACAACTATATCATGTCAGCCAGACAGTAGTCAGGACCAAGGTTTTAGTTAAGTATGGTTTTTTGAATAATTTATCACTAGCTAGGTTCTCCCGTCAAACTAATCTGTAAACCATAATACACAAATTACAATTGGAATTCACATATTGTGTTAACCAAACACATAATAGTTTACAATAATATGTGAACTATATAAATCTCTCTGAACCTATTTAGGATAAATGCAGTTCTCGTTGCACCAAAGATCACAACAGATTAGAAAAATGAGCCTACTCTTGCCCGAGAATACTACTAACTATATTTGGAACTTCAATCTTAATGAAGAAAGCAATTTCCAATTTATCTACTGGAGTTTATTCATTTTCTTCTTCTATTCTTTTTTTTAAAATAAAGACTTCCTTTTCAGAGATTTTGGCAATCTTCCAATATATGGAAATACTCTGCAGAAGTACAGAAAAAGGCAATTGGCCAGGAAATCTCAACCATATTTCCACATAGCAGCTCTGATGTCACTGAAAATTGACCTTTTTTATGTATTTGAGCAATTAGTTAGTTCATCGAGTGGATACAGGATTCCTTCATCTCCCAAAAGTCTCACAGCCCAATCTTATTTTTGACCCAAAAGCACAATACTAAATTTTAGAAAAGCAAATAAAAACATAAAAATCCATATTGTCTACCTTTAACTACTATATCACATTTCTGAGTCATGCAAGTTAACTTCTGTATTAGGGGAAGGCAAATTAAAACATTAAACTTTAATCCTCAATTGCTTACTTGAGGCCTCACTTAACCATTTTCCAGATAAGTGAGGCACTGTAGAATCAGAGCATGACCAAGGCCAATTCCTCCCATATCAAAATAGAGAAATCATATAGCTTAGCAGTTTCTCAACTCTTTTATTCTGTAATTTACCAAAACATCATTTGTCTTCCTCTTCAATAGAACAGTCACGTTAGTTCTCCACCCTCTTACATGCCCATGTTTAAACCCCATGGAATCTCACCTTCTGAGCAAAATCAATAAATTTGATCCTAGAAAGAATCCGCCTCAATTCCCCATGATTGATTTTGGCATTTGTGTCTTTCAGAGGTACATCCCGGCTCTGTGTCATCAGGGCCCACCTCAGGCGGAGCTTCCTAACTGACAGAACCCCTGGCTGGTGTTCGGAAGTGGGACTTCTTGTCACCGTAATATAAAAGGCATCTTTTTGAAGATCATTTATTCCAACTAACAGATGAAAAGGGGAACAAAAACAACCACCAGTAAACAATAAATCACATTTGGATTCCTAAAGCTAATATTTATTAGCTGTTCTTAAATGAATTCAGGTTTGGCTTCTAGTTACAGCTAACAGCTAGGAACGGTGATCAGCGGTATGAATACAAATGGCTCTGCAGCACAGATACAAGGTCACAATCACACAGCATTTTTGGTTGCACAATTACACAGAAGCAAAAACAAATTATCTGAAATCTTAGCACGTTGTAACTGCTTCTACGTCTTAGAAATTGTAATTGCAACATTTAACACCTATAGTCATAAAACGCAACCAATTTTATTAGAAGAATATAAGATGCCAAGAAAAACACATCTTCAGTATTTTAGATCCTTGACAGCCTAGACCAGTTTAATGAAATATGCAAATAATGAACTGCATTGTTCATTCAAAGGAGAGATCAATATTTAACTAAGAGACTTAAGCACTACAAACAACCCAGCAAAAAAAAGGGAATTGAGCCATTATTAGCCACCACAAACTAGGACATCTTTCAGCATTTACTTAAGCAAACTTGGCTTTCCCTTTCCGATTTTTCCTGGCATACTCACTAGATGAAGCAATTACTGGGTCTGTCGTATTACTCAGGTCCAAAAGGACTGAAGGGAAAGTAGGATGAAGAAGATAAAGATGGTGAATCCTTGGCCTGGGTTCCTAAAACAGTAGCAACAACAGACGCAGTCATAAAGGGCCCCTGCTTAATTCATCTCACTCATTTCAACAGAATTAAAGTAGACCTTGTAGACCAATTCCATAGCCCAGCCAGCATGGACAGTGATAAAAGGTAATGACAGCTACACTGCAAAATACAAGATTACACAGTGTAATAAAAAGAAACTAAAGCAACTTGGAACAGAGATGAGAAAAGCTTCTAACGATCAAACAGCAATCAGTACATGGATGTTTCCAGTTATTACCACTTTCAAATTCTCATTAAAATCAGTCTATGTACGCATGTCAATTATCACAATTTCATCTTGCTGCCTCCTGCACGAACCTCAATATTGCTCATAAGTTAAAGTACCAGATTCACAATAACTGCCAGTGTTCCTTGAAAAAATTCTTAAGAGGCGGCTTTCATTTTATTTCATTTTATTTTATTCCAAGAAAAGCAGGGGGCGGGGACGGGGGCAGGGAAGCAGTGGTTTGCCCAAATCCATAGATTAAGGCAGGATCAGAACTGCACTTTATATGGTTGTTTGTATTGGCTAAACTGAAGTTACTAATGATAGCAACAGTCATGTGATATGAAGGAAGCTGAAATGAAAAAAAGAATTAGAAAAGGTTAGTTTTTAACCTTCTGTTGTTTTCTTCTCATTACATGATCTTCCGATGATCATGTGCTATCAGTGGAGGAAAAGTACAGACAGGGTGAGGAAAAATCATTTGAAAGAATAGAATAGAATAACAGAGTTGGAAGGGATCTTGGAGGTCTTCTAGTCCAACCCCCTGCTTAGGCAGGAAAGCCTATTTCAGACAAATGGTTATCCAATCTCTTCTTAAAAACTTCCAGTGTTGGAGCATTCACAACTTCTGGAGGCAAGTTGATCCATTGATTAATTGTTCTATCTATCAGGAAATTTCTCCTTAGTTCTAGGTTGCTTCTCTCCTTGATAAGTTTCCACCCATTGCTTCTTAACCTGCCCTCAGGTGCTTTGGAGAATAGCTTGACTCCCTCTTCTTTGTGGCAGCCCCTGAGATATTGGAACACTATCATGTCATGTCAGAGTAGAAACACCACAATAACATATGAGTACAGGTAATCCTTCACTTATAACAGTTCATTTAGTGACTGTTCAGAGTTACAATGGCACTGAAAAAAGTGACTTATGACCGCTTTTCACACTTAAGACCATTGTGGAATCCCCAGGCTCACGTGATCAAAATTCAGACGCTTGGCAAGTGACTCATATTTATAACAGTTGCAGTGTCCTGGGGACATGTGATCCCCTTTTGCAACCTTCTGAGAAGCAAAGTCAATGGGGAAACCAGATTGACTTAACAACCATGTTACTAAATTAGCAACTGCAGTGATTCACTTAACAAATGTGGCAAGAAAGGTTGTAAAATGGGGCAAAATTCCCTTAACAAATGTCCCACTTGGCAAAAGAAATTTTGAGCTCCATTCTGGTTGTAAGTTGAGGATATCTGTACCAGATTTCTCTCTAGCTGTGCTAGTCCTTTAAGTTTATTAAACGTATTTTATTCAGTTCCTTATATAGGTAATGCCTGTGTGGATTTATCAAACTTGACATTAAGAGTTTGGTCAATGTTTTCCTTTTGTGTAGCCGATATAGCTTGGCTGAGATGAATAAAGATTGTTTATGCAATCTTGGCATGAAGATTATCTCAAGGTGGTCAAAGCTGCATTGCAGTAATAAATATTACTACTGCTCACTGACAAGAGTAATAAGCCCCTTTGTTAAAAGACAGATGAAAGCTTGAAGACTGTTGTTTTCAAAGACATGCATACTCTTGTAGTTACTAAATAATTATCCTAAAATGCAAGGTGTGTTCCCTATCTTGGATTTATATCTAGGACAGCAGCAATTCCATAGCATGCCAGATTGAATCCAGGTTCAAAATAAACATGGTTACATCTTCCAACATGTGTGATCTGACAAACAGGTCCAACCCAAGGCCATTATGGTTTTATAAATTTAATGGAACTGGCAAGCATTTGAAAAATAATCAACATTCCAGATATGGAAAAGTAATATTTACTCTTTCTAAGGCAGCTAGTGTGAAATTTCAATGGGAGACACAATTTGATGTTTTCAGATGATTAGGTCTGTAACTTCCATTATTTGCCAATAACTTTGCTAACTAGGATACATGGGAATAAAAAGCTTGCCTATTCAGAACTGGAATTTGCTTCCAAATCCAGTTTAAGATTCTGATAATCTCATAATCTGAGACTAATATATTTAAGCATTGCCTGTATCTATATTACTCTGGCCCTACTTGTCAATCTACTATAAAGACTGTGTAGACAGGCAGGTACAAGAGAAATGGAATCCCCCTGTGGATTTCTTTTTCTAGGAAGAAATGTGGGTGCAAACACTTATTGGCTTTTAAAAGCTTATTTCTTATCTCTTATCATGTACTGTATATGCTTTTAAATGCATAATGCCTGGATTTTGCAGCTGCTATACTGCATAAGGGATGCGGTGGCTCAGTGGCTAAGATGCTGTGCTTGTCGATCGAAAGGTCGGCAGTTCAGTGTTCGAATCCCTAGTGCCGCATAACGGGGTGAGCTCCCGTTATTTGTCCCAGCTTCTGCCAAACTAGCAATTTGAAAGCACGTAAAAAATACAAGTAGAAAAATAGGGACCACCTTTGGTGGGAAAGTAACAGCGTTCCGTGTGCCTTTGGCGTTTAGTCATGCCAGCCATATGACCACAGAGATGTCTTCAGACAGCGCTGGCTCTTCAGCTTTGAAACGGAGATAAGCACCGCCCCCTAGAGTCGGGAATGATTAGCACATATGTGCAAGGGGAACCTTTACCTTTATACTGCATTAGGCTGATGCTTTTTGCGAAAGGAAGCTGTTCTTAAAATGTAGAAATATGTAGGGATGGGGGATGGGAAGGGAAAGAGAGAAATAAATGTAATGTTTACTAGACTAGAAGAGAGACCCAAGGATCTAATCCTCTTATAGGACCTGGGTACCTTTGAGACCGACTTCTGCCACCAGTAGCCTCCGACCGGCCAGTCCACTCCCACAGAGAGAGGCTCCTCAGAGTACCATTGGCCAAGGTATGTCGGCTGGCAACACCCAGGGGGAGGGCCTTCTCTGTGGGAGCTCCTGCCCTGTGGAATGAACTGCCCCCAGAATTGTGCAAGATCTCCGACCTCCGTGTATTTCGCTGTGCCCTCAAGACCCTGCTGTTCTGCCAGGCCGGGCTATCAATGTAAATGATTTTAAATTGGGTGTTTTAAATTTTTGGGTTTTAATTTGGGCCGAAATTATTTAATAATTTTAATTATTTTTTAATTGATGTCGGTATATTTTTGTGTTTTTAATAGGCTGTACACCGCCCTGAGTCCTTCAGGAGAAGGGCGGTATAGAAATAAAATAATAATAATAATAATAATAATAATAATAATAATAATAATAATAATAATAATTACAATTATTATTATTATTATTATTATTATTATTATTATTATTATTATTATTTGATCTTTAGTGAGATTCACAGCCTTTGAGGCTGGTTAATAGCTCAGCAGCTCGAGTCCTAACCAAGGACCTAGGAACTGTTAAGGTATCGTCGGAGGATGTAAGCTGTTCCGAGTAAGGTGGTTTTTTGTAGAGTCAAAATGTTCAAGTCCAGCAAATTTAGAATTTCTAAATAGCCGGGTAGCCCTTTGGGTATTGCTCCAAGGGCTCCAATTACAATCGGGACAACACATTATTATTATTATTATTATTATTATTATTATTATTATTATTATTATTATTATTATTATTGGCATTAAAGCTGGTTGGGTGACTTTGGGCCAGTCTGTCTCTTTCTCTCAACCCTAGACAGGAAAATTAAAAACCCTCTATCTACTAACCTGGTCTATAAAGCATGGTAGGTTATGGTTCATAACTTTCAGGGAAGAAGCCTTTGATTCAGGCTGATGACAGATGTGTATATGTGTTTAAATAAAGAAATGGGCCAGGAAAATATTCACAGAAATGAAAATATTTTTTCCCCCAAAATATTGTTTCAAAGTCCCGGAAACACATAAAATCAGAAAAGGTAGAATGGGCAAAATGTTTTTCATGCCCTTATATAACTGCAGCTTGTTTTCAACCATAATTAAATAGTGTGGTTTCAGGGCAAATGCCTCCTCCATACTCAAGAACTCTGCACTCACCAAGCTTTTGAAGAGAGATTGCTTCTCATTAGCCCAGAAAAGAAATACAGATTTCTTGTCCAAAGTCAGCACTGACAGTGCATCTGATTTTCTCATGTGATACGGCAGCTCATAATTCCAAATTGGCAATCCTAATTTACCATCTACAACCAGAATCTGAAAACGGAGAAGCCCAGAATTAGCAAGATAAAACTTCAGGGGAGAAGGGGCGGGGGGGGGGGGGAGTGGAAGAGAAGTGAAAAAAGGGATTAAACATGCTTTCCACATCTGTTGTGTTCCCTTTCATTACCATTCTTAAAAGATGCACATTAAATGCCAAGATGTCTTTAATGTCTAGCTTGGCCCTTAACTCTCAGAAATGAATGATCACATGACAAGCAGTCACTTGTGGTCACTGTTTAGAAGAAAGGTCATAGCTGTATCAACAGCAGACACATTTAAATGGCATGAACTATATAATCTACATTATGCTGCCACTAACCACTTGCAGGAATTAAAATCCAAAATACCAAAGGGAGAGGACCATTTGTCTTACCTTGAATTAGTATTCAAGTAATACTGCTTGTCACAATGGATTGACTGTAAATTGTACATTGGGCAGCTATACAACTCTTTCCCAATTTGGTGCTCTTCAAATGCAGAATTTCCAACCAGCATTGGGTTGAGGAAAAATGTAATAAACATTTACTTTGGAGCTACCTGCCTGAATAGTTAAGATTGCAGAGGATTGTACTGTAAGCAAGCAGTGACTGCACCTTTTTAGAGACGTTTCCATGTTGGGCCTGAAGCATGAAGTCCAAAGTTTGATCATCATTGAAGTACCCTGGGCAAGGCTGGCTGCAAAAATGAAGAAAGGAGTCAGACTGAAAAGTGGACAAAGGAAACATCTTATGTCCATGCTTGGAGAGAAGTAACTTTTCCTTCATTGGAGCATATCTGCATTCCTATGAGCCTAGACTTCATCAAAAGATTTCAAAGTGTTTGTCCACTGAATCTGCTCTCCTAACCAGGAGACCAGTAGTTGTTAATACAAAACCAAAGTGACAGTTTTGGACCCTAGTAATATCTTGAATTTCCTAGCAGCAATTTTTCCCACTTGAGTAGAATCTGATTCAGCTACGTTTCTACTTCACTTGAAGCTTTGTATCCTTTATGGCCACTATGCCCCTGTTCAGAGTAGTGCCTGGAGATGAATCTTGTGCACATATGTAATACAAAAAACAGGTAGCCTTCAAAGCCTCATGACTCTTTCATGCATCTTTTTAATATGGCTAGGATTACACACACACATACACATATGTACACCGCACATCTGAACTTGAACAACTTCAAACCAAAACTTTTTTTAATGCTACTTCTTTTTAATACCAAGCTTCTTGCTTCAACTGCAGAGTCATATCATTTCATAGTCAGAGTCAGAGGGAGCTTGTTTAAAGCTCCCTCTAAAGCTTGTGTGTGATATTATTTCTCATCTAGTTAGGGCTGCTGCCATATCTAGTAAGCTTTTGGCATAAACTAAAGATGTACCTGCTCATCTAACACCAAGGGAATAACTTAAATGAGTCAAACAATTAACAAGGGGAAATATATTCATTGCTGGCTTGGAGGCAACAAAGGCCAACCAGATTCCTGAAAGGAGAAACTCCCATTAATAAGGGTTACTAACAAGAATGTGGCAGGTAAGTGAATAACTGCCTAGCCAAAACAGAATGAGTTCTCTGCTTCCATAATGATAAATGTTGATGTCAGTAATTACTGTCCTCTATAATTTAACTTATTTTCATGTCTGAGAATCAACTTATGACATTACAGACATGTTATATTAATGGAATAATTAAAAAAAAAAAACCACCAGCCATCAAAGGTTCAGATCAGCAGGTTCTGACAAGTTCTGGAGAACTGGTAGCAGAAATTTTGAATAGTTCGGAGAACCGGCAAATACCACCTCTAGCTGGCCCCAGAATGGGGTGGGAATGGAGATTTTGCAATATCCTTCCCCCAGGAGTGTGGAGGGAATGGGGATTTTGCAGTATCCTTCCCCTGGAGTGGGGTGGGAATGGAGATTTTGCAGTATACTTCCCCTGCCACACCCACCAAGCCACATCCACAGAACTGGTAGTAAAAAAAATTTAAATTCCACCACTGTTTCAGATGAATATATTTTTCAGTTGCTTAGAGCTGTTTTCCAGTGGCTCTTCACAAACAGATCAACCTGACCCAACTTGATGATTCACGAAGCGCTGAATGCCAACTCCCCAAAACCCCATCCAGCTTAACCAGATTTAAGGAAAGCTGGTTTAAGAGAAAAACATTCCACAAAGCTGAGAGGAAGCTCCTATAGATTAACGCTAACAAGAGTTGTTCCCTATTAACCTGCCACTACATATGAGCTCAATAGGAGAAGCAGAAAAGGTCACACTCCCCACCCCCTCAAACCCAGTAACCTGTCAATATCCGGCTGCTCTAGAGTCCAACGCAGTTCCAAATCTTGACCTCGCAGTAAAGTCAAACCATCTTCAGTAGTGATCAAAAGGTCACTGCAATTGCTGTCAGGAGATTTCACTGCCTGTAGAAACACAACGCCACCACTGCAAGATACAGAGAGCAAACAAAAGTAATGAGCAAATTACAGTAATGTCAATCATTTTCCCAGTATATTCAATTCTTACTGCTTTTCTGGTCACGGATTCATTTTTATGGCAGCAGTGCTGTACAGAACAGGTTCCCCATTTTTTCTTATAATGTGGTTTTTTTTTTCAATTTCCAGTCTATTTTATAAGCCTAGAACTTTCTGATGGTCTCTACTTCAAGCATTAACCAGGTCTGTACCATCTGTTTTATTTTTCTGTTATTATTGTAAAAGCAATAAAAATTTATCTTAAAAAAACTAGGTCTGACTCAGGGTAACTTTTCTAGATTAACCAAGGCTGGGTAAGTGCTACCATTCAGCTGGTTGTTATTGTGATTTCTGTCCTTGGAATCTTCTAATTTTAACCACACAACAATTGTGCTGGGTATTTGAGGCTCAGAGAGAACACCTGAGCCAAGACATTTATGCAACTACTTATAGCTTTTTTTTAATAGAAAAAAAAGAATTGTTAATGTCTTTATAAGATAGGATTATCAAATAAGGGTAGACGCTAAAACAAACTCTCAATCAAACCACGGTTTGGATTGTTAGTTAAATTCACATGAAGGAGAAGATTCTGTAACCTGTATCTGGGGCACCATCTAAACAACTTGTGTATTGAGCCTTGGTGGCGCAGTGGTTAGAGTGCAGTACTGCAGGCTACTTCTGATGAGTGCTGACTGCTGGCTGCCTGCAGTTTGGCAGTTTAAATCTTATCAGGCTCAAGGTTGACTCTGCCTTCCATCCTTCGGAGGTCAGTAAAATGAGGGCCCAGATGGTTGGGGGCAATATGCTGACTCTGTAAACCACTTAGAGAGGGCTATAAAGCACTGTGAAGCAGTATATAAGTCTAAGAGCTATTGCTATTGCTGGGAGTTTGGGAAAGACACTTCAGACTTTTACTTTTTAAGCCCACCAAAAATATTGCATCATAATTTGAACAGAATACTAAAAACCAATTCCAGCATAAAATGTTTGTGATAGGGTTAAGGCAATTGTCCTGCACTTTTGCTAAGGAATAATTAGAGTATATCGGTAGTCCTTGACTTAGGACCACAATTGGGAGCAAAATTTCTGTTGCTAAGCAAGGCAGCTGGAAATTTTTACAACCTTTTTTTTGCTACAGTGGTTAAGTGAATTGCTGCAGTTATTAAATAAATCATGTGGTTGTTAAGCAAATCCAGCTTCCCGCACTGATTCTGCTTGTTGGAATCCAACTGAGAAGGTCTCAAATGGCAATCACACAATCCTGGGATGCTGCAGTCTTCATAAATACATGCAGGTTGACAAGTCCCTAAATTCTGATTACTTTTTATTTATATGACACTGGGTGGTTTACAAGGATAAAATCCCAATACAAAAACAATACAAAAAGCAACACACACACACACACACACACACACACACACACACACACAGAGAGAGAGAGAGAGAGAGAGAGAGGGAGGGGGGGAGAGAGACAATAATCAAACAAGCCATTTGATAGGCTCCATGTCATTTTGGGGTCCCCAGGCCCATTGGCACAATCATAACGTCAGAGCCTTGCGAAAGAGTGTCAAAATGGGGGCCAATCTTATCTCTGCAGGGATGACGTTCCACAGGATGGGAGCTACTATGGAGAAGGCCCTACTACTTGATGCCCACCTCCTTAAGAGAGGAAACCCGAAGCATGATGTGCCCATGGGGATGTTGTGACAGTCATAAGTGCAAAGATGATCATAAGTCACTACTGTTGTTAAATGAATGGTTGTAAGTTAAGGACTACCTGTATGCAAAGTTTTTAGATATCTGGTTTTTTGTTTTTTGTTTTTTTTGTCAGACAACACGTAAAAGCAGGAAAAATCCAAAATGATTCAATTTCATTAAATTAGATTAAACTAAATAGGATTACAGCCTATGGTCTTTAATAATGATCCCTTCTAACCAGATTAGATATTAGAATTCAGCAATCACTTTTGGGCAGGTTCCAAGGGCTGCATTCAAAGCTTTCAGAGACTGCCTGTGCCTGAGGCCCCAGGTCTGCACCTTTAGAGAAAAACAAAGCAGCAGCATGTCAAATGTTCAATGCTGCAGGACAGTGAACCTCCCTGCTATTACGTACCACATTGCAAAATTCTGTGTAGCAGCATAATAAACACAGTGGACTCTGACAGACTCTAATTTGGGCCAAAGCAGACCATTATTTATATCAGAGATAGGGAACCATGAGCCTTTTATGACTTGTGGACTTCAAATCCCAGAATTCCAGAGCTAGTGTGGCTGACTCAGGACTTCTGGGAATTGAAGTCCATAAGTCATAAAAGGGCTGTAGTTGCCTACCCCTGATTTATATCCATGCAGCCTGCAGATAAATCGGTGCCCACGTTAAGATGCCAATA
This sequence comes from Pantherophis guttatus, assembly GCF_059756535.1. NCBI lineage: Eukaryota > Metazoa > Chordata > Lepidosauria > Squamata > Colubridae > Pantherophis > Pantherophis guttatus. The sequence continues at coordinate 34,499,811 of NC_142069.1, forward strand.
GAGTCCGAGGTTTCACAGCTCTACATACTTATCCAGGACCTAGAATAGAATTGTCAGGGACGGGTTCCAAAACCCATCACTACCGGTTCGCTCGTGGGCGCATGCGCGCTCAAGCACATGAACTACACTTCTACACATGTGCAGAAGTGTCTGAGTGGGTGGGTGGACTCTCCCACCATCGCCACTACCAGTTCGGCCGATCCAGAGCAAACCGGTAGCAACCCACCACTGAGCATTGTGTATATTTATCTCTATGTACAACCCCTCTATTGATGTTACATAAGCATCTGTGCCCAGGCTCATAAATATTTTAAGTAATTTAATCTGAAACAACTATTCCTACCCCAACCTTTTAACTATAAGTTTTAACCACTAAATATTAATCTCCGTTTTCAAATTAGATAGTTCTTACTGTTTATTAGTTACCATCTGTAAATTTAGGGCTAATTTTAGCTACTTTATGATTCAGGTTTTTATGTTAGTCATTTATTGCTGTTGTTTTTTAAAAAAATTTGGTCTGTTTTGTATAGTTTTACATAGTTCACTTTTAGTGCTTAATAGACAACCAATTCCCCACTTGGTCATTATTTCAAAGATATTTCCTTACCTAAAACAGTGAAACAGAATGATCAAGGATGGATAGATAAAAATGCAGTGGGAGCAGGAGCAACTTCTAATTTCCTGCGAGCTTCTCAATTGAGTTTTCTTGTGGGAATTTGGCAGGGGCATTGGAAATCTCCCTCCTTCCCTTGCTCCCTCCGTCCCTCCCCCCCCCCCCCCATTCCTTCCCAATGGGCAGGTAAGTTGCTGTTATTGGGTGGGGGAGGGAGGGAGCAAGAGATTGCAAGATTGACTAGGAAACTGTCACAGAACACTGAAAATGGAGATCACATGACCAGGGCAGCAATGTAGCAAAAGCCACAACCACCCCAAATTTCATTCCCTCATTCTCTCTGGAGACATGGGCCAAAAATTGTCATTCATTCTTTCATAATTAAAGGTCATGACAATAAGAGGTTTTTGTAATACATCGATATTTCTAGTGCACGACGCATTGCTTTTGCCCAATTGTAGTTTTAGTTTAATCTTAATTTTACAGTATATGTATATTGGACTTGACCACAACAACAAAAATTATTGAACAGTCAACTTCAATGATCTATGCAATTAAAGGAAAAACACTTCTTTGAACAATGGCAACCATTTTAAAAAAAAACCTGTATCATCACACTCATTTTTTGAATCTTTAGCCAGCTGAAGATTTGTGCATTTCACAGTGAATTAAAACTGGGTGATTCACAAATTTCACTGTAGAGAAAAGATAGTGTCCCACCTGTAAATATCAATGAACTCTAACAAATTGATCGATCTGTGTTTCTCCCACTCTGGTTCTTCGTGCTGCAGCCCTGGAGGGAAATTATCATGATTTCTGGCCTGCGCAAAGATATCTCGTAAAGCAACTGCATAGACCCGACCTAGGTAAAAAGGAAATGCAAAGTCTAAAATTCTGTTGTGATTGATAAAGCAGGTGTGAAATCAGTTAGCAACTGGAAAGTTAAAGACATTCAATAGGGACATCCCATCACTATGAGGGCCTTTATATGTATACAGATAAAAATTCTAGCTACTCTACAATAATCATATTTCTGTTCAGTTGATCTTGGGAGTTTTTATGGTGGAGCAGTGGGTTTTTCTGTTAGAGCTCTTTACATTTAGTCTTCATGTTTTCCCAGAAAAGACATGACAAACCCTGGACTCATTTAGTGCGGAACACATGAACTAGATCTGCACTATAAAATACTCCTACAAGACTCTTTGCATTGGTATTAATGTGACCTATTATCTAAATTATTATTATGGTTGATCACATAGTCAGCCAGATGTTTAGACTGGATTTGGCATTTTAACCTACCTATCAAGTCCTTTCTGAGGATCTGGGATAGGCAGATGTTGTTCGATTGTGACAAAGGTATTGCTGCAGGATGTAAGCTTTTCCCAATAAAGCTGCCTTTCGCAATTGACAGTGATTTGTCGGTGCTGGTGTTTAAGTGGTGCTCCAGATGTTTTGGGATTGCACCCAAGGTGTGTATTAATATTGATACTATCTTTGCTTTCTTTTGCCATCATTGTTCTACTTCTATTTGTAGGCCTTTGTACTTTGTGATTTTTAGAGAGTTCCTTCTCTTTTACTGTCTCCAGGTCCTGCAACATCCATTACCCAGACTTTTTTGCCTATCTTATCAACAATTGTTAAGTCTAGGCTGTTCTGTGGCAGGTACCTGTATGTTTGAACTCTAAAATCCCAGAGCACTTTATCTTCTTCGTTTTCCATTACTTTGTCTACTTTGTTTTCCACTAATTCTTGCTTGCAAACAAATGGATTTCTTGCAGATCTTCCAATGTGACATTATAGCTACTCTGTCATGCCATTATTTGCAGTCAGTCTGTGTGATCGTCTGGCAGCAGCTAAACAGGCAGCCACTCTTTCTTTAGCTTCTTTGCAGAGATGGCATTTGCTGTCTGGTAACATCTTCGCAATTCTAGCTTTGAATGCATTTGTTCTTAAAGCTTAGTTTGTGCAGTGAGAATTACTGTGTTTCCCGCAAATAAGCCCTCCCCTGAAAATAAACCCTCCCCTGTAATAAGCCCACCCCAAAAATATTTAAATGCATGTGCAGCCAGTCCCCGCCATTTCCTCTGGTTAAGGAACCTGGTTTAGCTCAACAGACAGAAGCACTGTAATTTAACGCCAGCTGTCTGCAATTAAAGTAAGATCGAATCTCGCCAGGCTCAAGGTTGACTCAGCCTTCCATCCTTTCTAAGGTAGGTAAATTGAGGACCCAGTTTGTGGGGGCAATAAGCTGACTTTGTATAAATATACAAAAGTATGAAGGCTGTTGCTTAACGCACTGTAAGCCACCCTGAGTCTCCGGAGAAGGGCGGCATATAAATCAAATTTAAAAAAAAAAAGGAGACAGAGCTGGAAATCAGGTAAGATGGCAAGAGGAGCCCGATCTTGCTCCATGCGCTCCAAAATAATAAGACCTCCCCGAAAATAAGGCTAAGCGCTTATTTCAGGGTTCAAAAAAATATAAAACAATTTCCGGGGAAACACGGTAGTTCCTCTGTGTCTCTCTTCAACTTTCCTGCTTTTAGCAATGGCTCGGTTTTCTCATCATCTACTTTGCCTGCTAGGGGTTTTTTTATGTACTGATCATGTAATTGCCTTTCCACATCTCTTTTCTATTTTTCATTTGGTCTTTCTTGTAAGTCAGTTTGGTCTCTCTGGTATTCAGTAAGCCGTCACTGTGTACAAGCTTGTATCTTCTTCATTGTCCTTCAGATATTCTTCTAATACCCCTTTTTTTCAACTTCTAGTGTAATTGAAACATTTCATACCCATCCCTGATCCTTGGTAAGTAGTCTGTCAACATGACTGTGTGAATGAAGACCATGATTCATTGTCATCGTTTTTCTCGCTTTCCTATCTAGGGCTTTTAGTTCTGCTTGGATCCACTCCATACTTCCAGCTGTGTATTTAATGACTCAAATTGCCCAGGTGTTCAATGCCTTGATTGTATTTCTGAGTTTGGACTTTAAGATCTTTTATACAGGTAGTCCTCAATGTACAACAATTGAGCTCAGAATTTATGTTGCTACATGAGAAATTTGTTAAGTGAGCTTTGCCCCATTTTACTTGGCACATTTGTTAAGTGAATCACTGAAGTTGTTAAATTAGTGACACAGCTGTTAAGTAAATCTGGCTTCCCCATATGACTTTGCTTGTCAGAACGTTGCAAAAGATAATCACATGACCACGGACACTACAACCATCAGAAATATGAAACAATTGTCAAGCATCCAAATGTAAATCACGTGACCATGTGGATGCTGCAATGGTCGTGTGAAAAATGGTCATAAGTCACTTTTTTCAGCACCGTTATAACTTTGAATGGTCATTAAACAAACTGTTGTAAGTCGAGGACTACCTGTGTATTCCCTTCATATATTCCCTTCTAATTTTTTGACTTTAATGTGCTTGTTGTTGTCAACTTGAAAGATATTCAGGTATTTGTAGTGATCTTCTTCGGACTCTTGATGTTTCCATAGGGCATCTAGATTCCTTCAGTTTCTACTATTTTTCCCTGTTGATGGTAAGGGTTATACATCTGTCTAGTCCAAACTCCATTGCAATATCTTATCTGTATATAAGGAGAGTATTGAGCAGTGATTCTATTTTAGGTGGTGTTTTTCCATACAGCTTCAGATTCCCCATGTAAAGGAAGTGGGATAGCCTGGCAGATGCTTTTGATGTTTGATAGCCATGACCTGACTTGTTCAGGTTTTTTGACAGAGGAATCAGTGCAATCACAAACAGTAGTGGTGACAGTGAGACTCCTTGAGAAATTTCAATCTTGCTGTTAATCTCTCCCAATCTATCACCATTGACCAGCAACTATATCTTCCACTATGCCATTGACTTTTGCACAAAGCTTCTGATATTTCTATTGACTTCTTCTAGGCACTTGATTATCCAATCGTATGGCAGGGAGTTGAATGCCTACTTTTGCATTCAAGTTAACGTTCCTTCTCTTGCAGTTTTCCCAAATCATCTTGTCAATTAGGAGCTGATTTTTTGTTTCCTCTGCTCTTTGGGCCATTTCCCTTCTGCTCAGGTATCATTATATTTTTAGCTTTTTTTATATGAAAGAAATTGGTACCTTTCTAAGCAATATAGTACCAGTTACAGTGGTGGGATTCAAGTAATTTAACAACCGGTTCTCTGCCCTAATGATTTCTTCCAACAACCAGTTCAACAAACTGCTCAGAAAGTTAACAACCGGTTCTCCCGAAGTGGTGCGAACTGGCTGAATCCCACCACTGACCAGTTATATGTACCATATACGTATAAATGTGAAATAAAAGGAGTTGATAGCTTTTAAAAAGATACTGAATAGGGTTGGCCTTTACAGAAAAGTCACACCCTTAGTAATTTCATTTTTTACCCACCATGCCAACTAGATATTCTTTAGGAATGTAAATCAAGCTATGCTTGATATGATTTTAGCATTTATAAATTAAAGAAATAAGTATACTGGAGGCGAAGCCCCTGGAATGCTTGTCATCAGGACCAAAGTAATGCTACCAGGGTTTATGGGTCAAACTCCTTTTATGTAATTTCAGTATGCTTTAGAAATAAGAATAACAAAGCAACTGGACATTTTACCAAAGCCAAAGAGGATGTAGACTGCTCCATGGCAGGTGATATAAGTCTGTGGATCAATCAGTTTTCCACTTCTATTGATACTGTACTTCACAGGTCCTCCCACTAGGTTTCCAGTTTTACCCGATATCAGGATAAAGCTCAATTCTGGCTACATGAGGAAAAGAAAGAAGAAGAGGGAATGTGAAGATGGAAGTCCAAACACCCACTATCAAATGCACATCCAAGAAAGACTGAATGAAAAACATTTTTAAATCATTTTTTAGCTGCATCCTGTTAAATCTTATCAGGTTTCTTATTTTGCCAATCTCTCCGAGGGTCAAATGCTGTAGGGAAAGTTGAGCTAGCAGTTTTGGAATTAAAAAAAGTTTATATTATTTTTCTGCTTCAGAAAAAACGACTGGCACATTGTGGAAGACTATTCATTAAGCAATTATTATAGCCCTGCCAAATCTGTTACTCTCTAAATATCTTGGACACCCTTTTGGGATAAGCTTTAAGAAAATAGTATGTTCAGATCTTCTTCCTTCCTTACCCAGGCTTGGGAAACGCACCCTACCTGTGTTTTTCCAAGGGTCAAGACCATCAAATCGCTGATCCGATCTCCATCCACGTCAGGTATAATAACAGCTGGAGCAGCCAAGATTCCATTAGAAAAGTGGGAGGAATCAAAGGTCCAAACTGGTTTTCCTAAAGGGTGATATACAATAAAATTGGTATCAGCCAAGAAGCATCTTACCAACTGGCTAGGATTTACAGGTAGGGTGTGCTCGATTGGTGAGGGTGTAGGGGGAGGTGGCAATTGAACAAACTTCAACCAAGTTGGTCACATCTATCAAATATTCAATTTAGCACTTTCCAGGTATGTTAGGATCGCAACTCCAATAATTTAATTTCTAAAGGTCGCTGGAAATACAATAATTAAGTCAGGTCCAAGGTTCCTAACCCTGCACTGCACTGTCCCAGGGCTGCTCCAGCAAACCTACAGCAGAAAGAACGGAAGAAAAGACAGAATGGACAAACCAACCAACAAAGCAAGAAGATGGGAAAAAGATGATAAATATAATAATGGCTGATGAGATAAACCAAGGGAAAAACATTTAAGAGATTTAAAAATGGAATAGGATAACCAGGAAGATACTTTTGAAAGGGAAATAGGGGCTTAGGTGGATATTCTGGAGACCTGGCAGCTTAGGAGGATAAAGATGGGAGAAATATTCAGTCTGAATTGTGAAGGTACAGATGTTGATAGAGATGAAGATCCAAGAGAGGAGTATGGGAGGCAAGCCAAAAAACAAATAAGTATTGAAGTATTAAAACAGGTGAGAGATGATGGATAGAAAGGAATTATTATTTTAGATAGATAGATAGATAGATAGATAGATAGATAGATAGATAGATAGATAGATAGATAGATGTTTTCGTAGATTTTCAGGTAGAGGTATGCAAGTTTTGGTGTATTTGGGTCTTTTCCCGTGTAAGATTGATAGTATCTTGGCGACGTTTCGACGAGGTCCCACTTGTCATCTTCAGGCTGGTGTCTTCGGCTTTGTGCTTGTGCGAGGAAAGCATGATCGGAGCTGCCGTCTCTATAAATACTGGTGGGGAGGTGTGGGGTGCTGACTTTGTTGCTGTGAACGGGTTGGTTGCCTGTGTTGTTACATCTTGATTGGTTGATGGAGTTGATGTCTGCAGATTAGTCAGCTGTTTCATAACATCCTGTGTGGGTGAGGTCCTTGATGTGTGCCCATTAGTCTTTTGTGTTTTAACGACCTGGGTAATGGGCTGTGTGTTAACATCCTGAGTTCTAGTGTTGTGATATCCTGAGTTATTTGATGTAATGTCCTGAGTAGATGGCTGTGATGCCACATCCCGGGCTTTGGTTTGGCTCCGAGTTTCAGGTCTTGCCATGTGTTCATGGCGTGTGTCAGTTTGCTTTGTGTGGGGATCGGAGGGGGATGCAGCAACTAATCTGCAAACATCAATTCATCAAGATGTAACAACACAGGCAACCAACCTGCTCACAGCAACAAAGCCAGCACCCCACACCTCCCCACCAGTATTTATAGAGAGACGGCAGCTCCAATCACACTTTCCTCGCACAAGCACAAAGCCGAAGGCACCAGCCTGAAGATGACGAGTGGGACCCCTTTATAAAAAGCAATAGTTAGATGGAAAGAATGGAGGTTGAAAAAGGGTATTATAAGGTATGTTTAAATAACAGGAAGACTGGTACTTGAATGACGAATTGTGATTTTGAAAAACTAAATAAAGAAGAGCTATGCCTTATATAAACATGTGTATTAATATTAGGATTGGCAATAGTGATCTGATTAGAAGTTAAAATAGAGGTAGAAATAAGAAAGGGGGAATATTAGTAGATATATTTTTTTCTTTTTATATAATAGAAGTAATAATTTGATGGAAAAGATCAGAGGGGGAAAGATGGTATTACCATGCATGCTTACAATATCATTGGTATTAAAATGGAATATTGAAATATTCAATAACTGCTTTTAAAAAAGCATGTATGTTAATACTAGGATCATATAAGTTTGATTAATATAAAACTTATTATGATTATCATTATTGATGTTTGTATCAAAATGAATTATACCCAGGGCCACACTGTTCATGTATTGATATTGATGTATATTTAAAAATAAAAAACTAATAAAACATTTTTTTAAAAAATGTTCGTTAGTTTTCTGTTCCGGCATACAATTCATATTATACTGGCTATACTACCAGACTGCATGTGGATGTGGTTAGTCTGATCCACCATCAGTTCTTGTTCTTTGTGTTTTTCAGAATTATTGAGAAATAGTGATCTAGAGAGTGCTAGGTTGATGGGCGGGACGAAGGTGGAAGGAGGAGAATAAAACATAGTTTGACCAGCAAAATATTTGCCACTTTATAAATCTGTGCCGGTTTCCAAAATTGTGTCTTACAATGAAGTTATTGAACCTTTTTGTGTCCATTGTTGAAGATTACATTATTATAAAAGTAATCCATATTATTAGCCCTGAAGAAAGAAGGTTGACAATTCAATGAAACACTAGACCCTTGACACTTCTCATCTGAAATATCAAGTGTTGGAAGGAAAAAAAAAAGAAGCTGTCCAACAAGGTATCATTATTCCTTCTAATAAAATCTGTGAGTCAGAAAAGGGGCTACCAAACTCCTCATTTTCAATAGCGTGAATTATTAGCTGCACCAAGTCAACTTACCTGATGAGGCACTCAGAAGACTGAGAAAAGTAGAGGTCCCAGAAACAAGGCAGACTGGCTCTGCAGAGAATGCAAAGTCCAAATTCTTACACTGCACACCCAGAATCTCTTCTTTAACATGACTGGACCATAAGATGCTGCCGTTCATACCCGAAAGTGCCATTATTGTTACCCATGGTGTGGAGACACCTGAGGACACATGTAGAAGAGGTAAATTGATCTTTCTATAATGAAAAGGAAAAAAACTGCTGTGGAAGGTTGGGCTACTTTCAAATTTTTCCAAAGCTACTTGGAAAGTAAAGTATACATTGCAACTTATCACAGGAAACAAATTAACTCAACTAATTAATTGAAGTGATTGTTCAGTAAGAAACCAAAGACACTAAATATTTTGTTTAAAAACTATCACCCAGATATGGAGAAATTGTGTTCATGTTCCTTGCAGGCAAGTTTGCTAGAGAGAAGGTTGGGTTTGTGGGCTGCCAGCTTGCTACAATTTCATTAAGCTCTCAATTCTCAAATTACTTATTACGATTTGCACACTTACCCAATACGCTAGCATTTTTCAAAGCTGTGAAGGAGAGTAAGACATCAGGGAGACCATCATTATTTACATCAAAAAGTTCTGGTGGAAACAGAACTCCATCTGAAAAATAAGGTGGAATAATTACTTTTCCAGGGTGTACTTCCCATCTATTCTAAGCATATTCAGGATGGCTATTGATACAGGTATCATAAAAATCTTGGTAAATGTAATCTCACTACTTTCTGCAGCTTAGCCCACTCAATTATATTTCTTGACCACTGTAATCAATTCAGTTGAGCTAACATCTCACAAAACTATATTCTTGAGAAGCTTTTGATCACGACCCCGCATCCTGAAACTCAATGTCACCACTATTGTTACAAATGTAAAGGAAAATTCAGATCACCTAAAATCCAAGAACATGAGATGCCTGGTGTGAGTTCTGCAATATTTCAATATGAGGAAAAGAGGAATTGAACAAAATTGATGTCAAGACTGGCCCAAAGTAACAAACTGGAATCTATACAACAGTAAAGATAAGTTACTGACGTAAAGCTATTTTGAGGATTACTTCCTATCATGCTGTGGTTTTTAGAAACTACAAATCCTGCTCTTCACTCTACAAAATAATAGCTCTTGCACATACTAAATATCTTGCATTATACTAAATATCAAAGTAGTTATACCATTCCATATAATTCTGAAGTGGGAAACATGGAAATACCAAAAACAGCATTTAAAAATGGCATTTCCAGCTACAGAATAACAAATTAAGGAAATTAAGAAATAAAAGATAATTGTTTTGTTTCCTGGAATAGTAAATTAATTTACATTTAAGCCTTGAGTTTTTTTTCCTCTGTCCAAAGATCAAATTTAGTTAACATTCCCATGTATGACTCAAAAGATTCACATATGCACATTAATTATCTAGCCATTAAATGTTCAACTGGATAGAGCATTTAGTCCAATGTACGTGTAATTGCTAGACTCAAAATCAAAGAAAATAAATCTTTGAACAGTATAACTGCCACAGAATTAAATAGATATATTTATGTAACTGGTTTAAAAATAAGCTTTAATATGTTTTGTTTATGGAATTTGAGACAATTTGGAACAATTGCTTAATTGGATATAACCTAAGATAGCTTTTACTAAATTGCAATAAAACTTTCAGTATGGTATAAATACCCCAATCAAGAAACTGCCAAAGAGTCAACCAAATAATCTCTAAAACCACCCCCACCAACACTGACAGGCAAGCCACCAGAATATAAACTGACAGCAAACCACACACCTTACTAGCACTGATGATGTTACCTAGTTTGGATAATCAAATATCAAGCTCAGAGAGTGCCAAGGAGCCCTCATTTCAACCCTGAGCTACAAATATTCTCTTTTATTGGTATCTATAGTTCAACAAAACTCTCAGTATGTTTCTTGGTAAGGAATATATTTCATAATCAAAAATGTTATTTTTCTTACCTGCTACTTGTCCTAAGTTGTGAATCCAAGTATTATGCAAGTCTCTTGGTGGACAAGGAATGAGGAAAGCACACACCAGCACAAGGATCATGGAGATAACCACAGTGAGTAAAAAGATGGCGGTGCGCAAATAAGGCATCAAGGAACTGGCTGTCTTCTGTTCCAAACCATTGTTCATTTCACTTGGGTATTCTTCTGTCATACCCTCCGAGAGATGCTGCTTGGCTATACTAGTTTCCATATCGGAATCGACATCCTGGACTTCCCCTAGGGAACTTTTCCCATTTTTAATGCCACCATTCTTCTGCAAATTGAGGACCAAGTCATCTTCGCTCTCATCACTGTCAGCCTGAGTGAGAGGGTCATATTCTCCAAGGTCTGGACTCTTCTTACCTGAGAAGGTAGATGAAAAGTGAGAAATGTGATGAAAGAACTATATAATCTATATATGCCAAAATTCTGTCCTCTTAACCAGGGGTCCCCAACTCCCGGGTTGCAGCCCACTATTAGGCCTTGAGCCCTTCGGAACATTGCACGCACATCCCTACTTGCGTGAGAAGTGGGCAAGCATGGGCACACACACTCTATTTGCACAAGCAGCAGGTGCACGTACCTGCCACTCACACAAATGGAGCTGCATGTGCACACATGCTTGCCCGCCGCTCATGCAAAACCATCCCCTCTCCCCTCCCCCAGCCAGTCTGCAAAGGTTGGGGAACTCTGCTCTTAACCATCTTTTTGGTGAGGCAGTTAAAAAAAATCTCTCAACTTCTTTCAAAGCACAATAATTAAAATACTTTTGATTTTGTAGCCTATCATTTATGGCCTAGTCCTGTAAACTTACCCTGGACAACAAATTTTTTTCCAAAGTTTTATTTCCTGAAAACCTTTGGCATTGTTCAGACTGAACACAAATGTAAGTGTAATCATTTTTTTAATGTAATGCCACTCCCTTGCACAACTGTCCCATCCCATGCGTAACAACAGTACTTGATATATACAAGCTTTATTCCAAGCAGCAAAGCTACTACTTTTAAATCTCTGCAGATATTCCAGTTGTAATGGATGTGCTTCAACAACAGTTTTATGTTTTTGTATATTTCTTTCATGTGTGCAGCACAACCAACAGGAGGTACTGAAAGTTGTACATTGCCATTGTGTAAAAACCAATGGTTTCTATAAAATGGTACATGATCAATGGTGGGTTGCCCCCGTTTTGGACTGGTTCGCAAGAACTGGTAGTAAAACTGGCAGGAGGCGCCGCCCACCGACCCCAAAGCTTCTGTGCATGCGCACGGCCTGGTTGCAAACTGGTAGTAAAGATAAGTACCCAACCCTGTACATGGTAGTTTAAATTACAAGTTATTTTCATGATTAGTAGTCAAAAATCTGTAATTGGTGAAACGTCTGGGATGGCTCGGGAGTTCATGGCTTCCATGACGGCCATGGACCTGACCCAGTTAGTTCATGGCCCCACTCACGGGGGGGGGGACACACTCTAGACTTGATTTTTGTCTCTGGCCAGTGGTTGAGTGATCTTGTTATAGGGGATATAGACATGGAACCCTTGTCATGGTCAGATCACTCCTCCTTTGTCTGGACCTTCGTACCACTACACCCCGCTGCAGGGAGGCGGACCCAATTAGATGGGTCCGCCCCAGGCGCCTGATGGATCCTGATAGGTTCCAGACGGAGCTTGGGCCAATTCCTGATGATCTGGCACACGACTCGGCCGAGGACCTGGTAGCTGCCTGGGATCAGGCGGCTGGTGGGGCCTTGGATCGAGTCGTGCCTTTGCGGCCTCTGACCCGGTGTCGATCCCTCGCGGCTCCTTGATTCACCGAGGAGCTGAGGGAGATGAAACGCCGGAAAAGACGCCTAGAGAGCGGTTGGAGGGCCAGTCGCGCTGAATCTGACCGAACACTGGTAAGGTCGCATATTAAGACCTACCTAGTGGCGATAAAGACGGCAAAGTTTAATTACTTTTCCGCCTCTATTGCGTCATCAGGGATTCGTCTGGCTGCCCTGTTCAGGGTAACCCGTTCCCTGCTCCACCCGGGAGCGCGGGAGGATTCCTTGGAAGGCAGGGCGGAGGATTTCGGACAATACCTGCATGACAAAATCGCTCAGATCCGGGGGGACTTGGGCTCTGACTGGGTAGATCAGGGCAGGGTGACAAGGAATAGTCTTGAGAATGTTATCTGGGAGGAGTTTGATGCTGTGACTCCCGATGATGTGGACAGGATTTTGGGGAGACTTAGTGCGGCCACATATTTACTGGACCCGTGTCCCTTCTGGTTGGTACTGGCCTCCCGGGAGGTTACACGAGGCTGGCTCCAGGGTGTTATCAATGCTTCGTTGAGTGAGGGTCACTTCCCACGGCCTTGAAAGAGGCGGTGGTGAGGCCTCTCCTCAAGAAGCCGTCCCTGGATCCGGCAATATTGGCCAACTACCGTCCTGTCTCCAACCTTCGCTTTATGGCGAAGGTTGTTGAGAGTGTGGTCGCGCGACAGTTTCAGCAATTCCTGGAGGAAACATCCTATCTGGATCCATTCCAGTCTGGTTTCAGGCCTGGGCACAGCACGGAAACAGCATTGGTCGCGTTGGTTGATGATCTCTGGAGGGCTCGGGACAGGGGTTGCTCCTCTGTTCTGGTCCTGTCAGACCTCTCAGCGGCTTTTGATACTATCGACCATGGTATCATGCTGCACCGGTTGGAAGAGTTGGGGATGGGGGCACCATGTTACGGTGGTTCTCCTCCTTTCTCTCTGACCGGTCGCAGTTCGTGTTGGCAGGAGGGCAGAGGTCGACCTCGAGGCCTCTTATATGTGGAGTGCCTCAGGGGTCGGTCCTCTCGCCCCTCCTGTTCAACATTTATGTGAAGCCGCTGGGCGAGATCATCCGTGGCTTTGGGGTGAGATACCATCAGTACGCTGATGATACTCAGCTGTACATCTCCACCCCAGGCCACCCCAACGATGCCCTTGAAGTGATGTCCCAGTGCCTGGAGGCTGTGCGGATCTGGATGGGGAGGAACAGGCTCAAGCTCAACCCTTCCAAGACTGAGTGGCTGTGGTTCCCGGCATCCCGATATAGTCAGTTGACTCCATCACTGACTATTGGGGGCGAGTCTTTGGCCCCCACAGAGAGGGCTCGCAATCTGGGAGTCCTCCTGGATACGCAGCTGTCCTTAGAGGAACATCTGACGGCTGTAACCAGGGGGACCTTTTGTCAGGTTCGCCTGATCCGCCAGTTGTGGCCCTTTCTTGATCGGGATTCCCTGTGCACAGTCACTCATGCCCTCGTAACCTCTTGCCTTGATTACTGCAACGCTCTCTACATGGGGCTCCCCTTGAAGAGCACCCGGAGGCTCCAACTGGTCCAGAACGCAGCAGCGCGGGTAGTGACGGGAGCAGCGTGGTGCTCCCATGTAACACCGCTCCTGCGTGAACTGCACTGGCTCCCGGTGGTCTTCCGGGTGCGCTTCAAGGTGTTGGTTATCACCTTTAAAGCGCTCCATGGCATAGGGCCTAGCTATCTTCGAGACCGCCTGCTGCCACCGACGACCTCCCATCGACCCGTGCGCTCCCACAGAGAGGGCCTCCTCGGGGTGCCATCAGCCAAACAATGCAGGCAGGTGACCCCCAGGGGGAGGGCCTTCTCTGTGGGGGCACCCACCCTCTGGAATCAGTTGCCCCCAGAGATAAGGAGAATCCATGACCTCAGTGCCTTCCGCCGTGCCCTTAAAACCTTCTTTTTCTAACAAGCCGGGCTGGCCTAATTCTTTTTAAGTGTTTTTAATTGTTTTGTTTATCTTTTTAATTAATGGGGCCAAATTTATATATATTTATTTATTTATTTATTTATTTATTATTCGAATTTCTATACCGCCCTTCTCCTTTCGGACTCAGGGCGGTGAACAGCCAAAATAAAAACATTTATACATAAATACGATTAAAAATAGATTTAAAATAATTAAATTTGGCCCATAGTTTAAAATTTATCAATTTAAAATCCATATCAAAATTTAAAACCAACCATAAAATCATAAAATCAAGAGAGACCGGCTAACTGAAAGAGATGAGTTTTTAGGGCCCGACGAAAGGTCCGGAGGTCGGAGATCACTCGTATCTCTGGGGGTAGATTGTTCCAAAGGGTAGGTGCCACCACAGAGAAGGCTCTCCTCCTGGGGGTCGCCAGCCGGCATTGTCTAGCCGACGGCACCCTGAGGAGGCCCTCTCTGTGGGAGCGAACTGGCCGGTGGGAGGCAATTGGTGGCAGAAGGCGGTCCCGTAAGTACCCCGGCCCTAAGCCATGGAGCGCTTTAAAGGTGGTCACCAACACCTTGAAGCGCACCCGGAAGGCCACCGGAAGCCAATGCAGCTCACGCAGGAGAGGAGTCACATGGGAGCGCCCAGTCGCTCCCATAATCCCCCGCGCGGCCGCATTCTGCACCAGTTGGAGCCTCCGGGTGTACCCCAAGGGGAGCCCCATGTAGAGAGCGTTACAATAGTCCAGACGAGAAGTGATGAGTGCTTGAGTGACTGTGCGTAGGGAGTCCCGATCCAGAAAGGGGCGCAACTGGCGTATCAGGCGAACCTGATAAAAAGCCCCCCTGGCCACGGCCGTCAGATGCCCTTCTAAGGACAGCCGTGCATCCAGGAGGACGCCCAAGTTGCAGGCCCTTTCCGTGGGGACCAATGATTCACCCCCAATAACCAGCGATGGCGTCAGCTGGCTATACCGGGACGCCGGCAGCCACAGCCACTCGGTCTTGGAAGGGTTGAGTCGAAGCCTGTTTCTTCCCATCCAGACCCGCACGGCCTCCAGGCACTGGGACATCACTTCCAAGGCATTGTTGGGATGGTCTGGGGTGGAGATGTACAGCTGAGTATCATCAGCGTACTGATGGAACTCCACCCCAAAACCACGGATGATCTCACCCAGCGGCTTCACATAAATGTTGAACAGGAGGGGCGAGAGGACCGACCCTTGTGGCACCCCACAAACAAGGCGCCTCGGGGTCAACCGCTGCCCCCCTGTCAACACGGATTGCGACCGGTCGGAGAGATAGGAGGAGAACCACCGCAAAACGGTGCCCCCCACTCCCAGTCCCTCCAGCCGGCGCAACATGATACCATGGTCGATGGTATCAAAAGCCGCTGAGGTCTAACAGGACCAGGATAGAGGAGTAACCCCTATCCCGAGCCCTCCAGAGATCATCCACCAACGCGACCAATGCCGTTTCCGTGCTGTACCCAGGTCTGAAACCGGACTGGAGCGGATCCAAATAGACAGCTTCATCCAGGTACTGTGGAAGCTGTCGCGCCACCACACTCTCAACAACCTTCGCAATAAAGCGAAGGTTGGAGACTGGACGATAGTTAGCCAAAACAGCCGGATCCAGGGATGGCTTCTTGAGGAGAGGCCTCACCACCGCCTCTTTCAAGGCGGCCGGCAGGACACCCTCACTCAAAGAAGCGTTGATAATTCCCTGGAGCCAGCCTCGTGTAACCTCCCGGGAAGCCAGCACCAACCAGGAGGGACACGGGTCCAATAAACATGTGGTGGCGTTCAGCCGTCCCAAGATCCTGTCCACGTCCTCGGGAGCCACAGGATCGAACTCCTCCCAGATAACATTCTCAAGGCCTGCCTCAGTCATCTCGTCTGAACTAACCCAGTCAGTGGCCAAGTTTTCCCGAATCTGAGTTATTTTATCATCCAGATACTGTACAAAATCCTCAGCTCGGCCCTGCAAGGGGTCCTCCCAGATGGAGAAGGGAGCGGGTCACCCTGAACAGGGCGGCTGGGCGGTTATCTGATGACGCGATAAGAGCGGCAAAATAGCTAGATTTCGCCGCTTTTATCGCCACTAGGTAGGTCTTAATATGAGACCTTACCAGTGTCAAGTCGGATTCGGAACGACTGGCCCTCCAACCGCTCTCTAGGCGTCTTTTCCGGCGCTTCATCTCTCTCAGCTCCTCGGAGAACCAAGGAGCTAAGTGAGTTCGGTGCCGGGTCAGAGGCCGCAAAGGCACGACCCGGTCCAAAGCCCCGGCAGCCACACTATCCCAGGCGGCCACCAGGTCATCAGCCGAGTCGTGAGCTAGAGTTTCAGGAAATGGCCCAAGCTCCATCTGGAACCTATCAGGATCCATCAGGCGCCTGGGGCGGAACCACCTGGTCGGCTCCGCCTCCCTGCGACGGGGTGCGGCGGTCAGAAAGTCAAGTCGAAGGAGCGAGTGGTCAGACCATGACAAGGGTTCAGTATCTATATCCCCTATATCAAGGCCACTCAACCACTGACCAGAGGCAAAAACTAAGTCCAGAGTGTGTCCCCCCATGTGAGTAGGGCCGTGAATTACTTGGGTCAGGTCCATGGCCGTCATGGAAGCCATGAACTCCCGAGCTACCTCAGAAGTTTCACCAATGGATGGCAAGTTGAAATCCCCCATGACCAGAAGTCTGGGGGTATCAGCCGCCACCTCGGCTATAACATTGAGGAGTTCGGGCAGGGTCATCGTCACGTGGCAGGGAGCCAGGTACGTGATCAACAGACCCATCTGCACCCCACGACCCCACTTCACGAAAAGGGACTCACATCCGGCTATCTGAGGCACAGTGGTCTCCCTCGGATCAAGACCCTCTCTTATAATGACCGCCACCCCCCCGCCCCTGCCCTGAGCTCTCGTCTGATGAAATGCACGGAAGCCTGATGGGCACATCTCCACGAGGGGAACCCCCCCTCATGGCCCAACCAGGTCTCCGTAATACCTGCCAGGTCCGCTCCCCCCTCCTGAATAAGATCACAAATGAGGGGGGCTTTATTTACTACGGACCTGGCATTACACAACATCAGCCGGAAACTCGGGCCCTGAGACTCTAAGCAGCCTGAGGAATGGGAAGAGCTAAGGGGACCGGGGCACGCAATCGCTCGGAGATAGCGAGCGCGTGCCCCCACCACATGATGCGGCCCCCTGCTCCCGCCATACCTGCCCCTCCCACTCAGCGTATTGATGGAAAAGCCCTCAATAGAGGGCATTCTAACAGTCCCCTTTCCCCCAGAGTCCGTACCCCCTATGGCACCATTAACAGCCAGACTGGCCTCCCTCCCCACCCCCCTCCCCAAACCCCTTAAAAATTTACACAAAGACAATTTTAAAAAACCCCTCAGCCCCCTCTTTGCGGCATGCCACCTCTCGGGATTCCAAAATCCGTCATCGAGGTAGGCCCCCGATAACGTGGGGGGCCAAGCCTGCGAGAGGGGGGAATCTCGCAGACCAAGAAGCTCCGCTGCTGTGTACGTCTTGCCACAGGGATGGGGTGACCGTCCCCTAAAGGGTCCATACAGAAAAGTCCGAGGGAGAACATAAAAAGACAGGAGCCACAAAAGGATTCAAGACCCAGTCCACTGTTCTCTCACAACAGAGGCCAAGTCCGTCTCCAGGTCGACACAGTCCAAGGGGGGAGGAAGAATAAATCATACCGCCCTCTCACAGCGGCTTGGCTCGATGGTCTACCCCCTTTACTGGTGAGATGGAAGTAATGGTTCAACTTGCGCACTTGGCACCCATAATATAGGTCCAAAATCCGCCCTCTCACGGCGGATTCGATGATCCGTCCCTCTGCCAGCAAAGTGTAAGTGTAAAGTGCAGGTGCCGAATGATGGTACAACAGAGACAGTACAGCACCCAGGATATAAGTCCCCAATCCGCCCTCTCACAGCGGTTTGTCCGATGGTCATTCCCCTGCCAGCAGGTACAAAGTGCAAAGTGCAAAATAGCTAATGCCATCCCAGCTCAGCCCGTGGGGCTCAGAGCCCAAGTCACTCTCTCACAGTGGTTAGGCTCTTGGCTGGTCCTCTCAGCTGGTGGGATGGAGTCATATACCAGCTCCTGTTCAGATGATATTAGTCCTCCAAACAAATAGGGGAAGGGCTCAGGTGGAATAAGCGAGCTATTTATGTCAGCGAGGTGAAGCCAAAAGAGGGCGCAAGTCCGAGAAGGGCGTGTTCCAAGGGGGGAGAGATGGAAAGAGAGGGGGGTTACACTTTAACCCCCCCAGTCCCCGAGGGCACTCTAAAACACCCCAGCGGAAACCCCCCCTCGATAACACACCCAATCCTCGTCTATCCTGGCTCGAAAAGATGGTCCTCGGCCACATTAGCGCCCCTCATCAAGGCCATGGGGCGCTCCTCTCCCCGCCAGAGCCAGCCGGAAGTCTTCGCGGTTGTTGCCCTCGTCGCCATCCCCCACTGCCGTAATGAAATCCCAGCAGCGTCCCTGAGATTTTTTAGGGAACTGGCAGCCCCAACAGCCCCGACAGCACCTCAACAAAGCCAGAGCCTGGGGCAGTGTCCACGTGGTAGGCGCCCCCAGCGCAATACCACCGTCGCCGCTTCCACTCCCAGCGAGCTCCAGCTGGGGGGGAAAAACGCCGCCCCGCCGCCTCTCAGCTGTTCCGAGGCTTTATATATATATATATAAAATATATATATATATTTTAACTGTATTTTAATATTTGTATTTGATGTTTTTATTTGGCTGTTCACCGCCCTGAGTCCTCAGGGAGAAGGGCGGTATACAAATTCAAAATAAAATAAATAAAATAAATAAAATAAAACATGTTCAGGAAGCCAAATTTTGTTTAGTGTTATAACAGCAACACTTTTCAGCTGTTCTAGAGCAATGTTCAAAATACAAAAGCTGTTAACAAATCATTTTGACTTTAAAGCTCAAATAGAAAGGAATTTTAAACTATTGTTATCAATGCACACTTACCTGGAAATAAGCATGTATAACAGTATGACTTACTTCCCATAAATATGCTTGAGATCACATTTTAAGATTCCATGAAACATATCTAATATGGTTTACTATAGCAAGAAACATGCCTTCCGTTACTATACTTTTTTTAAAAAGAATCACACGTTCACCCAATCATATCAATTTCACCAAAGAACTAAATTGTCAAATTTCTTTTGCCTGCTTTGTATAGGCAATGAAAAATTGGTAAGTAAAAAAAAGGAGTTCCTGCAGATTTTACTCCTCTAGTTGTTGCCAACTATAGAGGGCGGTGGTCATCTCCGTTTCAAGGCGACTGAGCCAGTGCTCCCCAAAGAGATTTCCATGGTCATGTGGCCAGCATGAAATCACAAGGCACCCTCTCACCAAAGTGATACCTATTTATCTATTTGCATTTGTACTTTCGAACTGCTAGGAACTGGTGCGAGGATGGGAGCTCACCCCATTGCATCACAATCAGGTCTCAAACCTGGGCTGCTGGCTTTCCAGCCAAGAAGCCCAGCATCTTAATGCTGAGCCATGACTCACATAACCCACATAACCCCATATAAAAATAATTCATAAATCCTGGATCCTAAAATCAACACTTATGTTTACCAGTGTGTTCCATGGCACTCAGTGGCTTACCAGGTTCTATGCTTCATCTGAAATTGTGCTTAAATATCCTTTTAACTGCAACAAAATTAAGTGAGAAGTTAGCCTAATGCAAAACAAAGATCTCTCTTTGGGCATCCTCTTTATTACCAACAAAGACCAACTTAACTTGCGAACTAAGTTATTGTGGCAGGAGGAGCCTCATTGCTTTGCTTTCTGATACATTAACGTTTTGGAATTTATGTGGCAGCTATGGAACTGACACATTTCTACTGCTCTGAAAATGTTATGGATGCTATTTATGTATTTTCAATTTTATTCCATTTATCTGCTACCTCACTCCTCATGAACTCTTTATTTTTTATTTTTCCCAGTGAAGATTAAAAATATATTTTAAAATGTCAGTAACAAAAACCTATTCCAAATCAAATATCAAATGTGAAGAAAAACATACTACACAAACTCAATTGGAGTTAAATATTCTCAATGCCTGTGGAAAAAGAGGAAACTATAGGATACACGCTATATGACTGCATTCTACAAGGAAAAATAATGCAGAGAAAAAGGCTGTATTTGATAGAAAGGGGAAATGCTTTAAAAAGAGATTACGTGGTTTCAGTCTAATGAGCAAGACAGCTGAAAGAATTCCCAATCAGAAGTGCATTATCTCAATTCTCCAGGGATTTCTCTTCCTGGGAATTTCTAGATGTATGCCAGAGCAAACAAAATAAAGGAAAAGTAGAATCTGAAGCCAACCATTATTAATCCAATTCTAGCATAAGAGATGACAGGGCTTTTCTACATTTTTTTTTTTTTTGCCATTAAGTCAGCCTTAACTCCTCACACCTGCCCAGACAGGTTTCCTGAAGTTTTCTTGGCATGATTTTGGAAGTGGTTGCTATTGTCTCCTTCCTAGGACTAGGTGTGTGTGACTGATCCAAGGTCATCCAGTTGGCTTCATGCCCAAAGCAGGACTAGAACTCAGTCTCTCAGTTTCTATCCAGCTTTTAATTATGACACTAAACTGGTTCTCTTTACATTGCTATAGGATATTTGATTTACTTTTGCTAGTTACAACTACTAGAAGTTAGAATAGTCCAATTTTTTAGCTAATAGCAAGATGCTAAGGTTCAGAAGAAAAAGTCACCTTCTTAGGTATAATTTCTCATTTTTGTCTGGAATTTCTCCAGCTCTAACTCACCAAATCAAATTATGTGCCATAATGCACTAATTCAGTCTGCATTTAACTGGAATTTTTCAATTAATTTTCCAGAATTTCCCAATTCACTGAAGAGAGCGCAGCTCAGTTTTCACTGTTCAATTCTCTCTAAATGTGTTTCTCTGCATCTTTACACAAGGTTACAGTCTTTAAACCTAGTAAAATGTAAAAAAAGACAAACATGTTTATCATATTCCTATATCATCCATCTCACCCTTCACTCTTAAGGTTAAGACTAGCCCAACAGAAAATATTGGACAACATAAGCCAAGCTGTGCAAGAAAGTTATTATTCATTGACCTTTGTAAGCAGCACAATATGCAGCCTCACTCAACCATGAAAAACTTAAAATAAGACTTTAATTATAGTTATATCTCTTGAAGTTTAAAGAGATGACAAAAACTCAGTTAAATCAACCACAGCCTTCCCAGCACTTTCATTAACAGCTGGGCAGATTCCAAATGGACAGCTGGTACCACAGCCAATAAACAAGGATTGTATTATTATTCTATCTGCTCTGCCTTTTCCCCTTTTCTGTCAAGAAACAAAACAAAATATTCCAAAAATCCAAAAGCATTATTTAAGCCCCCTGAAAATTCCATGAATGAAAGTGAAGATGACTGCAATGTAGTAGCATAGCCACAAAGTATCTGGCTCCCATTATCACTGTCTGTCCAGTTCTCAAATAAATTCCTTTACTTCCAAAACAAGTTATTCCTAGTGAAATGTAAATATTTGCAAAAACGCTGGCTAGCAATACTTTGGTCCAAATTGCTCTTAGAAACAAAGATTGCACAAACAGGCAGACCTATTTTCCATCTCTGTCGCAACAATAAAACAATACGTATTCATTCCTCTATCTCAAAGCTTCACCCCATCACTTTCCCTGGGACCAGCATTGCCCCGGTTTCTTCTCCCATCAAGGTTAACCTTTCCTCCCCGTAAAAGAACTGGGTGGTCTCTGCACCTATACTGCACATCCACAAACGCTTAACAGCCAGCATTTATCTCATTCGCCTCTCCACTCCCTATCATAATTATCCTTATTCTTTCATTCCATTCATCTTTCTTTTTCTCTATCATGGTCAGAGATAAAAGGGCACCTGCTGGGACCCGGATATACGCGGGGAGGAGGTTGGTGGGTCTATTCTCCCGATGGGACCCGGATGTTCTCTCGGACTGAGAAATCCGAGTCTAAACCCCCCAGCCCTGCATACTCCAGGGATGTCATCCTCATCCTGCCCGCTCTGCATTTCCCACCAGCGTTTGGCGCGCTGCAAGTCAAGACCCCTACCTGGCAGCTTCAGCGCCCGTGACAACACCGTAGCCATGCTGGAGGCAAGAGACGCGCATGCGCTCGACTCGTCTGCCTCCTGGGAAGTGTAGTTTTGCAGACAGCAGGCATTAAGGTGTTAATGGTCTTTAGCGTGCTGGCACGAAAATTACGTAGATGGGAAAACAGCCGACAGTCTGCGTTTGTAATTAGCTTTGCAGCTGTATATATCTTTTACACCTGAGGCCGCCTTAAGGTGATCAGCGTAAGGCATTTTGTGGCTGGATCATATGACATGATGCAAGGGATCCACTTCAGCTTTCCCTAAAATGCTGGGTACCAGTTTTTTAAAGGATCCTTTCCTGCTAGGATATTAAAGAGATGAGCCAAACTTTGCTAATATTGGAACTGGAACTCCTGAGAGATAACTAGTAGAACCTCTGATCACGATCTCTTCTGACCACGACGGAATCGGGTTCCGACGTTTGGCGCATACTTTGGCGCCAGGATTTCTCCTACTCCCCCACCCCCTCTCTCTCACTCACACACACACACACACACTCGGCAATTCTAATACAGTAAATCACATTTTTCAATCAAAGGCTTTCAATTTGTAAATTCCCTTCCTTCGAAAGAGGCAGCTGTGAGGCATTGGAAGGGACGAGAGTCGACAAGTGTTTTGCTGTTTCTTTCACGGTCTGATTATTTTATCCTGTTTTCCGACAGAAAAAGCCAGACCAAACAGAACGCTTCTGCCCTTTGATATACTGGGACTACAGTTCCCATTTGGGGAGGCGTATTTTAATTGGAGGGGGAGTGGGGAAAGTTGGCTGGAAAGGTTGCTTATGTTTCAAACGTTGGGAGGGAGGGGGGCATTAGCAGGCGTCTTCAGAGGAAGCGCCTTTCAAGTGCTTTGGTCCCTAGTCAAACGTCGTTCAAGGATCGGAGAATGAAAACGAACTTTCCGATCAGGATACTCCATTAGCGTTTCCGCTTACAGTACGTCCAGGATCAGAATGTTTTTCTACCACTGGAATGCGTTGCTTGTCCTTTCTAGGGGAATTGTGGTGCATCTCATCTTGGCACCAACATTTTCGATTCTGCAAATAGCACCATCAATATTTGTAGTCCCAGATATATAAACATTAATGCCTCAATATTCAACACAATTTTGATTTGCAGCCAAGGTGGACTTTGCCTCCAGATAAGAACCTCTTACAGCCTACAGAAGAAAGCTGACAGTGATCCGAAACAATCCATGAGGATATGTGAGATACCACAATCTTTTTGACCTGGATCACAAAATACCTTTTCAAAGATGAATGACACTGTAATGCCATTAAAAAAAAAACAAAACCTATAGTGCATGCAAGTTAGTGAATATGTAAACATAAATTCATAGGGCTGGAAGTGTCACTGCGTTATTTTATTTGCCAGCTGAACTCATCATTTCTGGACTGTCAGACTCTCCGTAGCTTTGCCAACTTCTTATCAGTAAGCTACGTGTTTCCGCATCCACCCACATTCCTTCTCACACACTCTTTCCTTTGTTCTCTTGCCAGAGGTCCGGCTCAGATAGCCGGCAAGAATTACTTTCAAAAATGTAACAATTAACTTTTCTTAGTGAGGTGTTTTATTTTCTTTATAACAAATAAATGAGTTTTATTAGAAACCTTCCTTCGCGTTTCTTTTTCGGAATATTGCAACAAAGATAAGCCTCGATTCATCTACTCTAAACCAGGGTAATTGGTCCCAGAGCCAAACATGGGATTAATAAATACCCTGACATTCTGGTAGCAGAGGATGGTTTGATTTATGGCTTTTTTTCCTTATTTTGTTATTTCTGATAAGAGCGCATAGGCAATTAGTTTTTAGCTACTGAGGTACGCTAATTATATTGCTGAGATGCCGAAACAGAAGTAAAACAAATACAAAATGTATTTTGCTGAGAAGGTGGCAGAAAGGAGGTTTCCAGATTTCCAGCCCCTTACTACAGCCACACGCCTGGAACGAGAAGAAGCCGTGGGAACAGAAATGGAGACAGATAAGACAGAAGCTGTTTTTGAAGATGATGATTTACGACTGAGGTCAGTAACATTTTCTTCTGATCTTCCAAGCTCTGAAAAAGTCTTCCCAGAACCTTCTGAATTTGTAACGCTCGATGCAAGGCCAAAGCACACTGCTGAGCAAAATTCCTCCCACGCACAGAGAGAAACAATTCATTACTCTTCTCAAAGCCCTGAGCTCACCCAGCGTGAGATGGCTATGAAAGCCTATCGTGACCGTATAAAACTCTATGAACAGCAGCTATCCCAGGCAAAAATGGCTATATCTATGCTTGAGCAAGATAAGGGAGATAACTTAAATTTTTCAAAAAGCGCCATATTGTCTTCTTGCTCAGAGCCAAAGACACTCCCCCTGGTGGATCCTGTGTCAGGCCAATTAAGGCAAAGAGCACTGCATACATCACATGAAAGTCTCCCTGATCAAGTTACACATGTCTTACATAACCACTCCTACTCTAAAGCATACAATGCCCCGTGTGCAAAGCTGCCCGAAGCTAAACGTGCAGCACCATCTGCTGGCAAAAGTAATTTACTACAGGAAGCTGAAATGCCACAAGTGTTTCCACAGGCCCAAACTCAAACACCCCCTGGCGGTGTTGGTGTCCTTTTAGATGAAACACAGCAAAGGCAAATGACTGCATCTCCAGCAGGTCATGCCAATATTGCAGCTCAAGCACAAATGGCAACTGGAATACAGCAGATTCCAGTGCATCAGCCACAGCAGCTACAAATGCCTGCATATGTGCCCCAGCCACAAGTGCAAAGAGGGCCACCTCCTGGCCCACCTCCAATGGCACAACCAAGACCATTTTTAGGTCCACAACAGGCACAGCAAATACCACAGGCATTCCTGCCAGCACAGCCAGCATACCAAATGCAGGCTCCTTACCAGGCATTCTCTGTCTCTCCACTAACTGGTGAGTCAAAACTAAAAATGTCTGAACTCCACGGTTCGAGATTGAAACCTGGTGAACAAATTGGAGGACATTTGACCAAACTGAAAGGTCTGAGAACAGAATTGAGAGAAAGAGGCCATAACATTGAAGATATTCAAATGATCAGCATCATTATTAACTCTTTGAATTATGAATGGAAAGATGCTGTTACAAAAATTAACCAAGTCCCTATTGCTCAACGCACAGTGGACAATGTTTGTAGACTTTTGATTGAAGAAGAGGCATTCATGTTGGCCACGCCACACTTGAGAGGACCACCCGCATCAAGAGCTCCAGCTAGACGCCCCTTCCGAGGAAGGACCTACGCTCCAAGGATGCCAAGATGCAACACCTGCAATCGTGTGGGACATGCCACCCGGGATTGTCCCCAACGAGTTCCAGCTCCCGTCACATACCAGCCCAGAGGAACAGATTCCAGAGGCAGAGGCAGAGGCGGTAGACAAGGTCGTCGTGGTCCCCGGCGTGATCCACAAACTCCACTCGCCACATTGGCTTTAACCAATGATCCACAACCTCAACCAGAGTACGACAGACGACTCCTGTGGACTTTGGACAGTGGTGCAGCATTGCATGTTACCTACAGAAAGGAACTTTTCACAGAGATGCACGAGCCTGAACCAGAACTACGTGAACTTTATTCTTTTTCAAATCATCCTTGTCAGGTCAAAGGAAAAGGAACTGTTTATGTTGAAGAGCTCGATGCATTCATTCCTGATGTTTATTACATACCAACAGCAACCAGTAATTTGCTTAGTCAGTTTCACTTGTCTAGAATGTTAAAGTTCCAAGTTCACCACCTTGAAAAAGCAAGTTACATAGTTAAAGATGGAGATATTGTTGCTGAAACCATATTAATTGGTGGTGTTTATTACTTAAAGCCAAAGCCTAAACCACAAACACAGGCAAATATGCAAACTCCAAAAAGGGAATGCACAGGCCCAGAGAGAGATGCTCCAGAGAGAGATCCTGTTGCTATTCCAAAGGCTCCTAAAGCCAACAAAAATAGAATTGGTAAACAGGTTGCTCAGAGCAAGCCTGAGGTTCCTCATAAAAATGTTAATGTTGAGAATTCACTAACAGGTAAACCTTTGCATTCCAGGTGTATCCACAAATGGCATAGAAGATTGGGGCATGCCAGTTTCCGTGTTCTTAGGAAGATGCCGGAGTTCGCAAAAGATTTGGATCTAAAGGGGTGTAAGGTGTTTTTGGATTGTGCTGTATGCAAGAAGGCCAAATCCAAAGCAGCAGCCATTCCCAAACACGCTACACGCCTGTCAACACGCATTTTTGATTTGGTTCACATTGACATAGTTGGTCCATTCCCGCCATCATTTGGTGGTAGAAAATATTTTCTAACAATTGTTGATAATTACTCTAGATATGGATATGTATATCCTATGAAAGAAAAATCAGAGACCTTTTCAGATCTTTAAAGACTTTGCAACCCTTGTTTCTACCCAACACCAAGTTCGCATCGCCAGAATCCAGAGTGATCGTGGTGCCGAGTTCATGTCTCAGCGTTTCCAGGACTGGATGCGTAAGAATAGAATTATTCATCAGACTTCACCCCCTGACATACCGGCTCACAACGGAGAGGTACTGCAAACCATGATGCGTTGTCTCCTAGAAGACGCCAACCTTGATATGATATACTGGGGTGAAGCTATCAAGTATGCAAATTACATTGTTAATCGTACTTGGAGCAGTGTAACAAATCAGACTCCTTTCTTCATGTTGTATGGCTACAAGCCCGATCTTAAAAACATTCATATTTTTGGTTCATATGCTATGGTGAACATTCCCTTAGCTCAAAGAAGAAAAGGAAGTCCAGCAGCAAAGAGACTGAGATTTATGGGTATTGATGATAACTCAAAATGGAGCAAATTTATTGACTCTAAACATGCAATTGTGATTTCCCAATCTGCAAATTTTGAAGAAGATATTGACTGGTCCAGGATTCATTCCAATGATCCTGGAGTTTATTTTCCCAGAGATGATACTGCTGATGCTACGCAGATTGATGATCAAGATTCCACTGATTCTTCTCAACCCGATGTTCCGTCTTCGCAAGCCGCGGATGCTGACGCTAGCGACGAAAGTGAGGACGAGGACGAAGCAGAAGAAGACTGGACAGTTGTCCCGAGACGTTCCAAGAGGGCCACAAAAGGGATCCCTCCACAACGATATTCTTGGCAACTGACAAAAGCACCCTTGCCTTTGATTTGCAATGTTACACTTCCACCTGATAATTTCACACAAATCAAGCAGCTCCCTGATTCAGAGCAAGACAAATGGTATGAGGCAATGCAGGTTGAAATGGACAGTCTAAAGAAACTTAAAGTATTTACACCTGCAAAACCTCCAGCAAACAAAAAGATCATTGGCACTCGATGGGTCTACAGAATCAAAAAGAAACCAAATGGTGAGTCACTGTACAAAGCCAGACTTGTAGCTCAGGGTTTCACTCAACGTTATCCTGAGGACTACACAAATACTTACTCACCGACAGTCAGAACTGAGAGTGTAAAAATTGCTTTAGCAACTGCAACTATCCTTGGTTTAGAAGTTTTACAGTTTGATGTTGACACGGCTTATCTACATGCAGACCTAGACGAAGAGATCTACGTGAGAAGTCCTCCAGGATTCCGACAGCAAGAAGGGGATACCTGGTCCCTAAACAAAAGTCTCTATGGTCTGAAACAATCTGGTTTAATGTGGTATTTATGTCTTACTGACAAACTAAATTCAATGGGCTTTATTAAGTCCGAAACTGATGAGTGCGTGTTCACAAAAAGATCTAACAATGCATATGAGATAGTTCTTGTTTATGTTGATGATATTGTTTATATTGGTCCAAATAAGCAAATGAGTGAAATTTTTGCCAAAGCTTTGCAGAGATACTTCACATTGAAATCATTAGGTCACATTAGCACTTATTTAGGTGTTCAAATTAAAAAAACACAGAAGGGGTTTAGTCTTTCACAAGAAGATAAAATTGAACAAATTTTGCATCATTGCAACATGAAGGATGCTAACACAACAAAGACACCCATGCAAACAGATTTTCACAACTTGACACAAGAAGAAAGTCCTGAGTTCGAGGATCAAACACTTTATCGTTCAGTCATAGGGTCACTATTGTACATTAGTAGTTGGACCAGACCCGACATTGCACTTAGTGTTAATCTCTTATCACGACACGTAGGTAAGGCAAAACAGTTTCACTGGACATGTATTAAGAAATTACTGAGATACCTAAAATACACTAAACACATGAAGTTATTGTTAGAACCAACACATACTGATTATGCAGAATTATGTTGTTATGCAGATTCTGATTGGGCAAGTGATAAGAAATCACGTAAAAGTACTTCAGGTTATATGATGTTCTTAAATGGATGTCCTGTTTATTGGCAAGTACGTAAACAGAATTTTGTTTCTTGTTCATCTACTGAAGCTGAATATGCTTGTGTTTCAGATGCATGTAATTCTCTAACTTGGTTTGATGCTTTAGTCACAGATATCTGGACACACCCGATCCGACCGATCACCGTGATGGAAGACAATGAATCGGTGGTTTATATTTCTGAATCTCATTTCACAGGTTCTAGGTCCAGACACATTGACATTCGTTACCAAAACATAAAGCATTTAGTGAAAAAAGGTTTTGTCAAAATGCAGTATGTATCTACACATGATCAAATTGCTGATATGCTCAACAAACCACTTCCAGCAGCTCAACACGAGTATCTGCGTGAGAAGATGTGTCTTATTTGATGATGAACTGATATTCGCTCAACTGGCAAAGAAGGGGAATGTCACTGCGTTATTTTATTTGCCAGCTGAACTCATCATTTCTGGACTGTCAGACTCTCCATAGCTTTGCCAACTTCTTATCAGTAAGCTACGTGTTTCCGCATCCACCCACATTCCTTCTCACACACTCTTTCCTTTGTTCTCTTGCCAGAGGTCCGGCTCAGATAGCCGGCAAGAATTACTTTCAAAAATGTAACAATTAACTTTTCTTAGTTAGTGAGGTGTTTTATTTTCTTTATAACAAATAAATGAGTTTTATTAGAAACCTTCCTTCGCGTTTCTTTTTCGGAATATTGCAACAAAGATAAGCCTCGATTCATCTACTCTAAACCAGGGTAATTGGTCCCAGAGCCAAACATGGGATTAATAAATACCCTGACAGGAAGGAACCTTGGAGGTCTCCTAGTCCAACCTCCTGCTCAAGGCAGGAAATCTTATATCTATTCCTATCAAATGGCTGTCCAATCTATTTTTGAAAACCTCCAGTGATGAAGCACTCAGTACCTTGGGAGGCAAGTTGTTCCATTGATTGTTCTCACTGTCAGAAAATTTATCCTTATTTCTAGGTTAGATCTCTCTTTAACAAGTTTCTACCCGTTACTTCTTGGATGGAAATGTGGCATTATTATAAATAAGATCTATATTAACAGCTTGGCTGTCCTTGCAAATTCTTCTTCAGATTTTTTTTAGATCTCTGGAGAAATAGTACAATAATGATCTGACCTGCTCAAAACAAACTTTCTTTTTCATAACAGTGTAAGGATAGAATAGGGATGGTGTCAACATAAGGGAGTTTGTGATTAAAGCATGTTGTAGGAGCTGTATAGTCATGTTGTGTCCCACCAGCGGTCTGCACGGATCGTGGCTGATCCTGACGATGAGGAGACTGGTGTGTCGCGCCAGCAGCTTGCGCAGCCAGCGCTCACGTCGGACAGCGAGGAGGCTGAAGAGGATGTGGTGCCAGAGGCAGAGACTCAGCCAGGGCCTTCAGAACCTCCAGAGGCTCCTTCAAGTGGAGAGAGCAAAGTGAAGGAGCCTCTTCTCAATGCTCAAGCACGCAGGGCTGCCAAAAGGCAGGAGTGGCTACTCAGGAGGAGGAGGAGGTCTCCTCGAGAGTAAGGCTTGAGGATAATTGGCCACTCCCTTAGCCTATTTAAGTCACATGCTGTTAGTAAGTTTCTTGCTGGAAACAACTTGTAATTATCATCAGAGCATTTTTGGAAAAGTCTTATCGTATCTTGTTTTCTGGGCTGGTTGCCAACCTTTGCCGGACTTTGGTTTATTCTTGCTACTTAATAAATTTGATAAGGGCCGTTGGTGTGTGTCAATATCCTCAGAAATCTGGAGCTGGGGCAAAACAAGTCACTTGAGTGAATATAGATCAGAGATGGCTAACCTTTTCGGCACTGAGTGCCGAAAGCATGCACAATGCATATAATTCAATGCACATGTAAACCCCCCCATGCACTCACTCCCCTGTGCATGCGCCCTGACCCCCACACATGTGCATCTTCTGCATGTGCCCCACCCCCCATGCATGCATGGCAGAGATCGGAAAACCAGCAGGCAGGTGGGAACTGAGCTGGGGCAACAGCTCACGTGTCCACAGAAAGGGCTCTGTGTGCCACCTGTGGCATCTGTGCCATAGGTTCACCATCACGAATATAGATGGTCTCAACCTCTCTTTCTACCATTGGCAGACAATGGTAGACAATGGAGGTTCCAGCAACTATTGGAGAGAACAACTGTTCTGTTCCCAGAGCATTTGCTGCTCTGGCAGGACAGGGTTCATTTCTCTCTGTTGCAACTACTGCTTGGATAGCTTTCCATAGAGCCTTGGGATTATGGATTAGCAAGCCCAGGATAACAACATTGAGGGGTTCTAGGATGATTGGGCAGAATCAGATGGATCAGCAACCAAGAAAGACACCAAAGCCAGACAAGATGATGTGGATCAGGCTGACTGTGGAACTGGTAGCATAGTGATAGCGCAACAACATAACCAAGCAATAGTTCAGGGGAGTAGAAATGCTTAACACTAAGTGGAAATTCCACCAATCATCTCATGGAGTTTAGCTGCATTTCGACTGCAGTGGAGCCAGTGAAAATCTTTGAGCTGGCTGCAGTGACAATAATGACTGAAATCAATATCTTTTGGAGGTGGGGAGCTGTGTTGTCCTGCTCAGCTGTAGGAGTGGTGATTACCCAGGGAAGTGCTGCAGAAGATCTGGGGACCCAGGTACCAAAAGTGAGTGGCAGCAGGAGAGCAATCAGACTGGTAGTTAAGTTGGAGCTGGCCTGAATTTTACAGCTTCCATGGAGCCAGGGGTGGGCTGATGGGGGTTCGCAGGGGTTTGGGAGAACCTCTGTGTTGTGACCCAGGCCCATGTAGTTGATATTAAATGCAAACAGTTCCAAAAAACAAACAGATTTTATTAAAACAGCAGAGAATTAACTCATTCTCAGCATATTCTAAATGAAATGAAAACAAAGTCCATAAAACACCAGTCTTTATCTCTGACCTTGGGATAATTAGGCAAACTGCCAAAGACTTTTCTTGGCAACAGTTCAGAAACAGAAGAAATAACTACAGCCAAACAAGAAGCAATTCTCTCAACCATTATTTTCCAGCAAAGAGGCCAAGAGCCGTTGCTGGTCTTTTAAACCATATGAGAGGGGCGAATCATCTCTTGGCCCTACTCCCAAGTCGTTTTCTCTGCTTTAGCTGCTCCTGCCTTCTGGCAGCTCTTCTCATACGTGGTTCCTCTGCCTCTCTACTGTCAGCCTCTGGAGGCTCTGAAATCTGCACATCACTCCCTGATGGCCCTGGCACCATCTCTGCCACTGACACAGAGCCCTCATCCAGGCCTTTCTCAGCCTACAGGACTGGCACATGTTCTTCCTCAGCCTCATTGCTGTCCAACTCTGCTGCCAACTGCTGGTTGCTGGTGGACTACAACACTCTCGCTAAGATTCTGTGCAGTTCGGACAACCTCCAAATCCCACTCCTGGTTGGCCCCGCCCACCCCACCCCTCCCAGGAGTCCCCACACAGCCTGTTTTGGATGCAGGTAAGTGCAGGGCACGCGTGGAGGGTCGGGGAGGACGAAAAATGGGCCTATCGGAAGTTTGGGAAGGCCAGAAATGGGCCTGTTTCCATCTTCCAGAGGGCCTCCGGAGCCTGGGGAGGCCATTTTCGCCCTCCCGGAGGCTCAAGGAAAGCCTCCAGAGCCTGGGGAGGGCAAAAACGCCTCCCCACCCCCTGCCATGGTGTAGGAGGCTGACTTGGCCATGCCCACCATGGCTATGCCCACCCAGCAACCAGGCAGAGAACCCCTTGCTAAAATTTTTGAAGCCCATCCCTGCATGGAGCCCATCATTCTGAGCAGCAGCCATCTTGTCCCTGTGGCAAGGGGACTGAAGGGGACAGGATCATATATCATTTTTGCTATCTTATGGCAATGTGTGTCCAAATACCTTTATGCAGCATCAAAAACAACCTAAACAAACCTGGAAGTAGATGGGGAAAGATTTTAGCTATAGTTGGACTGGATTATGTGGAATAGTGGCAAGAAAGGAGAAGAGGAATCTAAACTCTCTCCAGGAGGCTTTGGGATGTGATAAGGTGAGTGTGGTGATGGTCGGAGGCAGATTGGTAGGCATTAATATCCCAGTGGTGATTGATCACTGTAAAAGTCAATATTACCATATGAAACTGCCAGTGGTGGGTTCTAACCGGCTTTACTACCGGTTCTCTTTGTGCACGTGCTTCGCGCACAATCACCTCTTCGTGTACGTGCTTCATGCGCGATCGCATTTTCAAAATTATAATTGCTTTTTTCCCTTGCCAGATATTGTTTTATTTAATTTTTCAAAATATTTTTTCCAGTTTTATTGGTATTGTTTGAAATAAATATAGTAATCTTGGCAAGATATTCATTTTTATAGTGGGTACTCTTCCCATCAATGATATAATTGTAGATTTTTCCACTTCTCCAAATCCATTTTAATTTGTTGCACCAATTTATAATAATTATCTTCTTTAATCGTTACACACCTTGCCAATAGTTGAATTCCTAAATATTTAACTTTCTTGACTATCTGTATATCTATTTTCCTCATTAGTTCTTTTTTCTGTGTGTCTGTAAAATTTTTAACTATTATAGTGGTTGTTCCTTTGTTTATTTTCAGTCCTGCAACTTCACCATATTCTTCTACTTTCCTAATAGTTTAAGTCCATTTTCTTGTGGGTCTTCCAAGATAAAGACCAAATCATCTGCAAATGCCTGTAATTTATATAATTCCTTTTTTATTTTCATACCTTTAATTTCTGTATCTTATCTAATATTTCTATTTAACACTTCAAATGTCAATATAAATAGTAAGGGAGATAGTGGATATCCTTGTCTTGTGCCTTTTTTATATTAACATTTTCCATCACATCTCCATTTACCATCACCTTTGCCATTTGTTTATGGTATATTGCCTTTATCATATTAATAAATCTCTCACCAAAGTCCATAGTTTTTAGTTGTAATAGCATAATTTGCCAATTTACGTTGTCAAATGCTTTCTGTGCATCTAAGAAGATCAACGCCATTTGTTTTCCAGGATGTGCTTCATAATATTCCAATGTATTTAAAATCTTTCTCATATTGTTTTTAATCTGTCTGTTAGGCAAGAAGCTATTTTGGTCTGAATGTATAAATTCATTTAGAAATCTTTTTAGTCTCTCTGCCATTATTGAAGCATATATTTTATAGTCAGTAAAGATATGGGCCTATAGTTTTTTATCTGCATTAAATCTGAGTTTTCTTTTGGAATCAGAAAGGGGTGGGATTCAGCCAGTTCAGACCAGTTCGGGCAGACTGGTAGCTCTGACGATCAGTTGAGAATGAACCGGTTCACTCCGACAATCAGCTGGGCCCACCTGCCCCTGCACTATACTGACCTATATTTCCTTTTTTTGAAGCCCAGCTGATAGGCACAGCAGAGCGGATTGCCGTACCTCAGCTGTTTTATTCACCGAGGCTGCAGTAGAAGGTAAATTTTAGAGCTGTTTTCAAATGCACTGTGCACGCGTAAAGCAAACCAGTTGTTACACTGGTTGAATCCCACCACTGGAATCAGAGTAATATTTGCTTCCATCTATGAATTTGGTACCTTCGCATCAATCAATACTCCATTATAGACTTCCAACATTGATGGGCCTACAGTGTCTTGTAAACATTTGTAAAATTCTGCTGGCAGCCCATCTGGTCCTGGTGTTTTATTGCTCTTTTGTCTCTTAATCGCTTCTGACAATTCTGATAATCTCCCAAATATAATCCTATTCATTCATTGAAAAAAACATACAGGTTAATGAAAAGCTATCTAAACATTGTCGCTAATTATTCTTTTCCATGCTTTTAGTCATGCCTTTAGCCAGTGCTATTTCAAAATACATAATTCTTAACAAAGTTTTACATAGATAAATTTT
Source organism: Pantherophis guttatus (assembly GCF_059756535.1). Taxonomy (NCBI): domain Eukaryota; kingdom Metazoa; phylum Chordata; class Lepidosauria; order Squamata; family Colubridae; genus Pantherophis; species Pantherophis guttatus. The sequence continues at coordinate 34,534,479 of NC_142069.1, forward strand.
AGAAGCATAGAAATTGCTATTCAGTATGAGACCATCTGCCCTCACGGCTTTATTAAATGCTCCTTATCTTACTTGTTCAGGTTTTAAATGTTTCCAGGAATTTTGGTTTGCTGAATGGTGATGAAGGAAACTGCAATGTGTTTGCCCTTCTGAAATGAAAACAACTGTAAGAAACCCATGTGATATAGATTATTCTTTGGGCATCTCTTAAAACTATTTGTTTTTCTTGGTTTTTGTTTTAGCAGCAAGAATTGCTGTTTCCCATTAAGCAGGGGAACACATCTTGACAATCATGGCTTTGGAAGCTCCTTTTATTACAAATCTGATATTATACATTACTTTTTTAATACTAGATCCTCTGGCTTAATACTTGTGGCTCTTGCAGACTGCTTTGAGGTTACAGGGACACCACAGTGTCCTGTAACTGCAACCTTCCAATTGTGAGCAATTGGAAAGATTGATTGCATTGGGAACAGTCTCCAGAAAAATATGTACTTCCCAATAGCCAAATATGTCTACAAATGGCAGTGTGAACTTAGCTGTCTGAAGCAAGGTTGCTGAGAAACCCAGGGAAATCATGTGGTTTTCCTTACAGAAATTCTGATCAAGGTTGTTTGCTTCTCATTCTGCCAAATGGTAGGCAGGAGCCCAGAGATATAAAGCAGATTGTTAAAATGAAAAGGAAGGTTCTAAGTCTTCTCTATTCTTCCAGCTTTTCTGCTTAGAACATGAGGTTTGCATCTGGATATATACGTTGAATGGGTGTGGTGTGTGTACTTGGACCCTGTGCCCCAGTCAAAAGGCAATATTCCATGATTATTCAGAAATTAGCTCCTTTAAAATAATTTCTGTATCAGTCTGAGGAAAAAAATTCTTTCTTTCTTTCTTGCACCTACACATTTTTTTAATTAAAAAGATTATTTTTCTATCAGAACTGTTCATAATGGACTTCTAACCTCTGTGATTATTAGGGCCCATTACCTGCCATTCTTTCCTGGATTACCTCAGAAGAAAGCTGTCAGGTGTAAAAGATCAGGTCCACACATGAAGGTCCAATTAAATTGATTTATTGCTACTCATGCCTATGCACAAGAATCTTCTCAACTAACAGTTAATACCTGCTCGGGGTTAGAAAGGGTCAACGGAATTCAAGAGAAGTGGGATGTAATTTACTTGTGGCTACATAGGGATTCTAGGCTGATCCCCCTTTTAACTCTTCTCCCATGTTCTGCCACACCTTCTCCTATATATGTACATGCATTTTCATTAAATTGAAAGAGCTTACAAAGCCATTTGAATGAAAGGGGAACGTGGATATTTATCAGCTTTTGACAGCTGATGTGACAAATTTGAATGCATAGTAATGCCCTGTGGCAGTGGTGAAATCTAAAATTTGTTACTACCGGTTCTGTGGGCGTGGCTTTGTGGTGGGGGTAATGTGACTGGGTGGGCATGGCCTTTTTTTTTTTTACTTTTAAAACCATTTTTTAAAAAATGTAAAAATGTAAAATGTAAATATAAAAATGTAAAAAAATGCTTTCAAAAGGCTCTGACGATCCCAGCTGAGTTGCCTGCAACTCAGCTGAGATCGTCAGAGGCATTTAAAAGAAAAAAAACCCTTTTTTTCTTTTAAAAGCCTTTGACGATCCCAGCTGAGCCGCACAATCATCAGAGGCTTTTTTTTTTTTTTACTTTTAAAAGCATTTTTTCGGCCAAAGAGGTTGTAGAAAAAATGCTTTTAAAAGTAAAAAAAAAGCCTCTGATGATTGTGCAGCTCAGCTGGGCATGGGGGGGGGGTCAGGGATTTTTGCTACCCATTCTCTGAACCACCTGCCTCCATCGCTACCGGATCGGGTGATCCAGTCCGAACCGGGAGCATTTCACTCCTGCCCTGTGGTGTAATTACCTGCCCTGTCACATTCCCCAGATTCACGAATAAGTTATTCTCTGATATTTTGGGCAATTGTATAGTAATTTATCTGAATGACATTCAGATTTTTTTTTTCAGATATCCTTTACATTCAATTCAAGTCAGGAACATGATACAGCACGAACATGAAGGCAAACAGTACACCAAGCTGGAAAAAGTGTTTTTTATCTTGGACTGTTAGGGGTATCAGATTTCTATAAATAATGTGCAGATGGAGCCTATAAATGTTCATTTCATCTTTACATGCAGACACCTAGAAAGGTTAAAGATTTCTAAAATGTTCTGGATATTACCATTTTTTAGAAGCATCATTCCTGTTTAACAGAAAGTGTAAGCTTTAACTAAGAATGCCAATTTAAATGTCTAATCAAGAGCAAAACACCTCTGAGTATCTTTTCATCCAAGCCTTTACTCAGACACCCAGATCTCCATTTTTGTGCAAACTGATACACTGAACTTTACTTTAGGACTTTTATTCCTCCAGGCTTCAGTGGAAGGGGAAAAGGCCCTCTTGCCTCACCTTACCTTCTCCCCGCTGAAGGGAATTATTGTACCCTCATCAAAGATTTGCTAATAAAGCAGCATATCAACAATAAGATGAAGGACGTTTCAACAGGAGCCATCCATCTTGTGCAAGTTAGGACAGACCCCAAGAATCAGGAAAACTTGCAGAACGGATAATCTCTCACTCGATATAAGATCAGGTAGGTGTTATTTCTATCCTGCTTCAATTTCCACATCCCCTATACTCCTAACTCACAAAATAAATTGGCAAATGTGCCATCATGCAAACCTGAATTGACATTTCCTGTCCATTTCCCTCTATCACAATCTTGAAATCTGAAAATTTTGCCAGCCCCACCCCTCAAAGTACACTCTAAAGAAGCTAAAGGCAGGAAGATCACCAATAGATAAATTGGATAAGATTTACTTATCACAACAGCAAACCCATAGTTAAAGATTGAACAGATGACCCCTAAGGAGACCTATACGTTGATTCGTGTCCTTCTTCTGAGACTGACCAACAACTGTTTCACAAAAGTCATCTTCCTCTCAGAGAAAATATATTGTAATATTGCCAAAACACTAAAATAAGATGCCAGAGAGTGTTCAGATTGCATCTTTTGCTCAGAGAGTTCTGATATCCAATGGTAGGAGAAGTTGTCCCAATTCAGCAACTTCTCCTCCCTGTCTAGTTTCATAGACATGGAAGAGGAATAGAAGGTGGAATATTGTTCTTGTTTTTAAAATTCTGGATTCAAGAAAAGGAGGAATGAATATTTACGATAATTAAATGGAAGGGCTATCCCTCACGAGTACTACATCACAATTGGCCTAACAATACCATATGAACTATCCATGCAAGCACCAACTCTATGAACTTTAGACTCACTAGACAATGAACACTTTGTTTCCTGCCACCTTAGTCTTTCTAGTTGGTATAGCTTGGCAATAGGAGGTGGGGTGGGGTGGGCATTCTGAATTCATCTAAGTTTTCCATCTTGGCCTTCTCCATTTCCATGATGAGTTGCTAGACCTGCCTCATGAGAGGGAAAAGTAATATTGATGGGGAAGGCAATATGAAGGTTGGTTTGACTCAAGAGGAGTGAAGTGCATTACAGAAAATAGATTGTAGTCCTGGAAAAATAAAGCATGAAAAGAAATTCAAAACTACTCCAGTTTGATTGGGTTAGATATAAGTTGAAGTAGGGAGGATATTTGACAGTTTTTCAAGATTCTGTTACAATACCTTAACAATATTAAAGTACATTCCAAGACTCCTAATAATTCCTGTTTTCTAAATTTGTCTACCTTGAAGGACTGATATATTATTCTATGGTACCTCTGAATTGTCAGTTCACTTTTGAAAGATGAATAAGAACACAGAAGCTCAGACACAAAAACTACTTATCATACCATATATTTCTTTGGAAGTTCTTTCATTGCAGTTTCACTGAACTCCATAATATTTAATCCTAAGTAAACATGTTTAAGATTGTGCTGTTATGAAACTGTTGAGTAATTCTGGTTTTGTTTAGTTTAACAATCCAGGAACTTTGTGAGTAAGGGAATGTGTGACCAAAAAAAGAAAAAGCAAAAAACAGAAACACCCTTCATTTCCTTATTTACTTAGACAAAAAAATAGGTTTTGGCATAATATACCCCGAATGAGGTAATCAACGAAGAATTAATTTGACAAACAGCAGGATCATCCTGGGGAACAGATTCAGAGTTGGCTACAAATTTTGTCTTCCATGAAGGAAAACAACAGAGTAGTAGGAACTACTGTGGACAGCAAACGGGGTTATATCATCATTGGGGCTGCCAAATAATTGTGGGGATATAACGGGAAGTACAAAGATGAATCAGAAGATGCTGGACAGGAGAAGTAGCTTTGAAAAAAGCCAGTTAGTGATATTTTCAGTTCTCTGCTATTCCCCTATACTGGGGAAGAGATGTTTAGCTTGAATGGATAAGTTGGGAGACTGAGAAAGGAGAAATTGGACAAAGCTCTGAACACAGTTTGGGGAAACATGTGGAATAAGAAGCACAATAGTACATAATAGGATATGTCACTTACCAGCTGAACCTAGAAGAGTGTCTGCAATAGAAAAGAAGAGGAAACAGACTTCTTGAGAGCATCGTCCTGTGAAATCCAGGTAAATTTTACATAGAATATCATGGTTACCTAGGCAGGAATAAGGTAAATGTCCAATATACAAGGGGTATTATATGACCTGTAATATTTCTATCAGTTCTCTGGATGAGTCTAGTTGCCCAAATGTGAAAATGTATATGCTTTTTTTATCAATGAGGCAGTAGTTCAAGTGGTTAGAGGAAGGGAGAGAGAGAATCTTTGAATAGATCTTCTGTACATAAATGTTTAGATTCTGGACATATATAGGTTATCTATGTTATGAAATAACTATGCCTCTTTTGAGATATATCTGTAGGATAACAGACATTAAGTTTAACTCATTTCAGTCATTTATTCCTTCCAAAGCAACTTATTGCTTAACAATATGTACTCAATAATATATAAATTGTAAAAGTTATAAGCAGGGTTGAATCTGTCTGGATTTTATTACTTCTTTTGTTTACCAGAATTTATTTTATTTCACTTTAATTTATCTAATTTTTCTCTTTGTATCTTCATTTCATATAAAAGGGTTCATTTTTCAAAATCTAAAAATAAAAACCATTACAATAAAGGCAGCTACCAATTAACATTCACTCTTAGGTAAATGTGCATAGGCCTGTAGTCTAAGAAGCAATGAATATAGTAGGCAAACTAAAAGGCATAATTGTTGCCTGACTAGAATAAACTCTTTGGGATATCTAGTTGCTGATGCTGCCAAAACGAAAAGAAAAATTGAAGCTGCAAAGACAGACTTAGAGTACAGTAAGAACATGGAATGTACATGAAAAATCTCACACAATGATCCATAAATCAACTAGAGACTGAAATTTTAAAGTCACAGTTACACTATAACAATAGGAAGGATAATGGACTAAATCTATAAAAATCTATTTAAAAAGCATTAATTGATAATTCGAAGGAAAATTGGTACCAAATGTTATATAGATGTTACACCACTCCATCAATGATATTTTAAATGGACAAATCTTATAATAATGAACATTGGAAATGCCATGATACAGAAAGAACATTTTATCACATATAAAAAGGTAAAGGTTCCCCTCGCACATATGTGGTAGTCATTCCCAACTCTAGGAGGTGGTGCTCATTTCCGTTTCAAAGCCGAAGAGCCAGCGCTATCCAAAGACGTCTCTGTGGTCATGTGGCCGAAATGACTAAACACCAAAGGCACACAGAACTCTGTTACCTTCCCACCAAAGGTGGTCCCTATTTTTCTACTTGCATTTTTTTACGTGCTTTCGAACTGCTAGGTTGGCAGAAGCTGGGACAAGTAATGGGAGCTCACCCTCTTACGCGGCACTAGGGATTCGAACCGCTGAACTGCCAACCTTTCAATCGACAAGATCAGTGTCTTAGCCACTGAGCCACATATATATCATATATACATAAATACATATATATATACATACATACACACACACACACACACACACACACATATATATATACACATCACATATAGTGGACATGTAAAAAAATTCAAAAGTATTGGAAAGACATACATAGTATAATGCAGAAAATTTTGGATTTTTAATTTGAAATGAAACCACAATTATTTTTATTAGGCATTAATCTCAGAAAAAATAACAATTTCATGAGTTATATGTTATAGCAGCGAGAATAAACTGCTCAACTCTAGAAGAAAAACACAATCACAGCATGATCTGACTGGGAATTTAAACATGAAGAATATGCAGCAATGGCAAAACTAACAAGATACATGTACAATAGAAAACTAATTAAATTTAAGCAAGAACGGTTGCCATATATGCAATGTCTCATGCAGCATGGTAAATATAACCACTTACAATATGCCTTTTAAGGAGGCCTGAATGCTTACAAATGTTGCAAATGTAAAAAAAAAAGTGGGGAAACAGAAATCGATAAAGTTTTAAAAATTATTATTACTTTTTTTATTTCTCCCCCTCCCCCAATTTAGACTTAGGAACCTTTAATATCATGATTATCCAACTAAATTGTTACAGATGAAAATACCTAACCTGATATCTGTAAATATGTGTGCTTGTTTATATGTCATTGTGTGATGTCATTGTGTCACTTACCATTGGTTAGTACTTACCATTAGCCCCGCCTTCTCTGTATATAAGTTCTTGCTCCTCCCAGATTAGTGCCTGTCTAATTGTGTTCCTGAGGAAGAAAAGAAATAAATATTACTATTACAAGAAAGCCTACAGTCTCTTATATATGGGCCTAACCAGGATAACCAAACTAGCAACAAATTGGTAGCAAGAGGATGGTTTGGTAGGCCCAACCGAACATAAAGATGCAAGACTCACATAACGACAAAAGAAGACCTGCCACCAGATACATAACGAAAAGAATGGCAGCTCAACTAACTCCTGACAAATATACACCACTTGAAAATATTAAGAAACAAACGCAATTACAAGAAAATGAACTGCTAACACCAAACAAAGAAGATGAGGTAAAAAGAAAAATACTAGAATTAATAGAAACAACTACAGCTGAATCAAATCTGCTTGTGAAAATCCGCAGCATAATAAACGACCACGGAACAGCAGCAGATAACGAAAATAACAAACAAGAAAACTGCAAGGTAAGAAATTCAACCCCTGACTTCAAAAATGACACCAAAGATGGCGACAGCTTCCCGCCTTTTTCATGGCAGCCATCTTACCCACCTAATACCTCTAAAATGCCTGACCAATTACTAAAAGAATTCCAAACCTCAAACTACGAAATAAAAAACAAAACCTACCAAGAAGATGATTACCCGAGTCCAAAAACAAATAAAAAACAATTATTTAAACAAAACAAAGCTCAACCTACTGAAGTAGAAATAGACAATGCTATACAGGTGCTAACTGCAGCACTCGGGACTAAACTAACAATACCAAACAAACAACCAGAAAATGAAATAGAAAATTCTAAACTACCATCTACCAAAGGCCAAAAAGAAATAGACTGTCTAAAGAAAGGCCTAGCCACCCGAAGAAAGACAAGCTGGCAATCATACTTACCTACTGAAGAGCAGCTCCCTGAACAACCCGGCTCCATTGGCAATGGCGGCCCGCCTCAAGCTCCACTTACTGACGACCTCAGAGAAGACTCCCCGATGAGCAGAGCAGCACCCCAGGCATTCTTCAGTCACCAGAGGCCCTCCGGAAACAAAGCAGAGCAACAGAAGGCCGTCTGGGACTTCACCCCAGGAGCTGCAGACACAGGAACCTCCCTCATCGACTGCTGGAGAAAAATGAGGACTGAGCATGCCCAGAACGAGCCTGCAAAGAAAGAAGAAGGAAACATAAATACAAGTCAGCGCAACATAGAGATAAGTAAATACAGACATACATCTACCATACCCAGGCCTTATTGTGAGTATGCTAAGGTCTTAAATCATGGACAGCTACTAAACATGAATAACACCTCACTACACTCAGGGACAATACCTCCAGACTTTATAAAATTGAAATTAGATGGAAGCAACTTAATGGAATGGGATCAGTGTTTACAGATTGTATATATGAAAGAAAATATTTTATTTTTTATTGATAACCCACCAAATAAGCCTTGGACCTATGAAATAGACTGCCTCCACCACAAAGCATACTATATGTTAATTGTTTCTATTTCCCCAAGTATACTCCCCAGTATAGAGCATAATTTAACTGTATTTGAAGTATATCAAAAATTATTCAGACTGTTCTATAGCAAAAATGTAGCCACTACCACAAAAATCTCTAGGGAATTCTATTCTGCCAAACTAAAACATGATACATCCATGAGTGAGCATATCTTGAATTTAAACGCTGTAAGAGCAGACCTTATTCAAAGGGGAGAAACCATTTCTGACAACACCATGAAAAGCATTATAATTAACTCACTAGATCACAGCTGGGATAACTACATTACACTAATAGATAACCTAAGTATAGAGCAAATTACTTTAGAAAACCTTACCAATAAGCTTATTACTGAAGATAGACTTAGAAGAGAGCGATATACACAACAAAGAGAAGGTAGAAATCAAAGAAGGACTGATTTCAGGGCCAGAGACAGATACCCACATGAATGTCTCACATGTGGATCTGAAAGACATCAGAGTAGAGACTGTCCCAAGAATATAGAATACAGTGACTCATATAAACACAAGGATAGAAGAATACACTTTTTAGACAGAACCTCCCCAGATTACAGGTATAAGAGAAGAGAATCACCACACTCTAGAGAAAGACAAACATACAGAAATAACCCTAGAGAAAATAAGAAAGGATCACTATATGGAATAAGAAATAATAACACTTTGATATCTGATTCACTCAACACCTGGCTCATAGATTCAGGAGCCACATGCCATACAACTCATAATAGAGAAATATTAAGTAACTTCACTGAAAAGAAATATTATATTAAAGTAGCAAACCAAAATAGAGTCCTAGTGAGAGGAATAGGAGACACGCATATAAAAGGTATAGGAAAAATAGAGGGGGTACTATTTGTGCCCGAAATTCCAAATAACATATTGGCAACCCTAAAGTTAAGCTTAGACAATGCAATAGAAACCACTTTCAGAGGTGGAAAGGTATTCATGACTAAGAACAACAGAAACATAGGTAAACTATTTACAAATGATGGACTAACATACCTACTGCCACAAGATAACGAACTAGTCTATGCAAACTATCAATTAAGAAACAAAAAACCAAATTCAGATAGCCATGATGAAAATAATGATAAGAATGCATCAAACACTGATACTAATATGTCTGAAAATTTAAACAATGGAAAACCTATTCACGATAATTGTAGTCACTTACTCCACAGAAAGCTAGGACACGCGAGCTTTCCAGTCATACGAAAAATGTTAGAGTGTTCCGAAGATTTAAAAATAAAGAACTGTAAAAATTACTTAGAATGCTCTGTATGCAATTCTTCCAAAATTAAAAACAAGCCAAAACCCAAAAAAGCCACCCGCACCACACAATCAACCTTTCAACTAATTCATATGGATGTAGTAGGCCCATTAAAACCTTCAATTAAATACAAAAAAAGATACTTCCTGACCATAGTCGATGACTATAGTAGATTTGGTTTTGTATACACCCTTAACCACAAAAGTGAGGTTTTCAAAAAATTTAAGGAGTTCTTTAAAATGGTAGAAACACAATACAATACCAAAATCAAACAAATAATGACTGACAGGGGGTCGGAATTCCTATCCAACGAATTTTCAATTTGGCTAAAATCACAAGGAATATTGCACTTTAAATCTTGTCCATTTTCCCCATTCCAAAATGGAGTCTCTGAAAGGAAGAATGGTTTGCTACAAACCATGGTTAAATGTGTGTTAGATGATGCTGGTTTAAACCAGTCATTCTGGGCTGAAGCCCTTAATTATTCCAATTACACTATAAATCGCTTATGGTCCAGTACAATCAATAAGACCCCATACGAACTCATGTATGGAAGGAAACCAAAAATTGGGCATTTACACGTATTTGGTGTATCTGCTGATGTATATGTGCCCTCACAGTTAAGACGCAAAGGAGAGAAAGTATCCAAAAGACTGATATTTATGGGGTACGAATCAGGAACCAAGGGATATCGCTTCATTGATAAAAATAATCACTTCATTGTATCCAGATCTGCCGTGTTTCATGAACACATGAACTGGTCAAAATTACATCTCAATGAAATTTACCCAGAATCAAAAAATATTACACACACGCACGCAAAACATCACACATCAGATACGAACCCCAAATCCACATCTACTAACAGAATCAAATGCCCAGTAATAGTTAATGATGAATGGAAAAAAGGACACCCCACTTTGAAAGTAGATCAATTAACCGAAAAAGAAGCTAAGTATATGCATAGCGATGAACATCCCCAGAATAGGCCCATTAGATCCAATAGGGGCATAATTCCTAAAAGATTAGATGATTACGTACTGTCTATCCAAGCTAAACACCTGACTCCTAACACATATGATGACATACTTAAGCTACCCCTAGAAGAAAAAAGTAAGTGGGAGGAAGCAATGAAAAAAGAGATGGACAGTTTGAGAGAACTAAATGTATATACACCAACAGACCTGCCCACTGAGAAATCCCCTATTGGCACTAGGTGGATCTATAAAATCAAGGAGCTAGAGGATGGTAAATTCCTATACAAAGCCAGGTTGGTGGCTCAAGGCTTTGCCCAAAGATTTCCGGATGACTATGAAGACACTTATTCCCCAACCGTTAGATCAGAAAGCGTGAAAACAGCACTAGTGTTAGCTTCTATCTTAAATCTGGAAGTATATCAATTTGACGTGCAGACAGCCTATCTGCACGCTGATCTAGATAAAGAAATTTATGTGAAAGCACCCCCAGGAAAGGATACAAAAAAGGGAGAAATTTGGCTATTAAACAAGAGCCTTTATGGACTAAAACAGTCCGGTAAGCGGTGGTATGAGTGCTTATCAAAGATACTTAAAAATATGGGTTTTGTAGCTACTTCATCTGATTTTTGTTTTTTCACAAAAAAAAATAATGATTCTATTGAATATGTTTTGATTTATGTTGATGATATATTGTATTTTGGACACGACAAAATTAAATGTGATAATTTCGCTGAACAACTAGGCAAAAATTTCAACTTAAAAATATTAGGAAAGGTAAATAAGTATCTAGGAGTCCAAATTGACAAAACAGATAAGGGGTTCAAATTATCTCAGAAAGACAAGATTATGGAACTCATACAAAAATGTAATTTAATTAATTCAAAAATTTGTGATACTCCTATGTCAACTGATTTTTATAGGAATGTGTATAATGAGTACGAACCATTCAAGGATAACACGTTATATCGATCAATTATTGGGTCCTTATTATACATATCTAATTGGACCAGGCCTGATATCACCCTTGCTGTAAATTTGTTGTCAAGACATGTAAGCAATCCTAACTCATACCACTGGGAAGGAATTAAGAGGATTCTAAAATATCTAAAGTCTAGCATTGATATGTGCTTATTCTTAGAACCATTCATTTCTGAAAAACCAACTTTGACCTGCTACGCTGATGCTGATTGGGCTACTGATTCAAAAACCAGAAAAAGTACTTCTGGATATGTTTTTCTTATAAATGGCTGTGCGGTGCACTGGTACACAGGCAAACAGAATTTAATTGCCACTTCCACAGCGGAAGCCGAATATGTTTGTTTATCCAAAGCGGTCAACAATCTAACTTGGTTCGATGACTTGTTAACCAATGTGTGGGATGAACCTGTTTATCCAATTATTATCAATGAGGACAATAAGGCAGCAATTGATATATCAGCTTCCGAAGCAATAGGTCAACGATCTCGACATATCGATATAAAATATAAACATGTAAGACAACTGTCAAGTATAGGATTTATTAAAGCTATCCATTGCAATACTAGTGAACAAATTGCTGATATCCTCACTAAGCCATTGCCAACCAAACAACATATGTATTTGACTTCCAAACTTGATGTGCATATATAATCTTAATAACCCACCATTAGTTAGGTATTTTAGAGGGGGATTTGTTACAGATGAAAATACCTAACCTGATATCTGTAAATATGTGTGCTTGTTTATATGTCATTGTGTGATGTCATTGTGTCACTTACCATTGGTTAGTACTTACCATTAGCCCCGCCTTCTCTGTATATAAGTTCTTGCTCCTCCCAGATTAGTGCCTGTCTAATTGTGTTCCTGAGGAAGAAAAGAAATAAATATTACTATTACAAGAAAGCCTACAGTCTCTTATATATGGGCCTAACCAGGATAACCAAACTAGCAACATAAATGAACAGCAGCCATAAAAGAAATCACTTTTCTGCAATGACAAATTGGCTGAAAATCCAATAAAATAGAGCATAACATTTGCACTCCCTTTGTAATCTTTGCTTTTGCTATTTTTTTTTCTTTTTATCTTGCTAACTGGAAACAGAACATAATATTAGGGCAGTAAAAAAGATAAATAACTACTATTGTCAATGGTGCAGACAAATATGAAAAAAACTGGATAGATTTTAAAAAAAAGATTTGTAATGTGTAAATCAAGGATAGCAACAGCTATTTTCAAACAACTGAAATACAGAAATTTAGCTCCATCCCATTTTTGTATATTCTCTATATACCCAACAGTTCCTCATACTGTCTCTAGAACTTCTACTCCTGGCCACTACAGGAGCTTAAGATCTGAGAAGAGAACCTGTTTGGCACCCTGAAAGGCTCTCGCTCACTCAAGTCCCGTTCATACATCTTGCAAGTCACTACGATGTGAAATTAATCAATGTTAAATTAATTAAATTATTATATCATTAGGACCAAAGAGATGGCATCTCAGAGGTCTGGAAGTAAGACTTTGTAACCACAATAAATCTAATAGTTTTATTTTAAAGGGAATGGCAAGTAAGAGTTGTTTTAAAATTTCTTAGTCCTTCCAGTTCAGATGCTGATGGTAAGTTCAATAAGCAACTTCATTATATTACCTTGGGGGGGGGGCAACATTGCTTGGAATTTTGCTGGACAGCTCCATTTGAGTGGATTTCGGTATAACAGAGTTGAAAGGGGCCTTGGAGATCTTCTAGTCCAAACCCCTACTCCAGCAGGAAATCCTATTTCAATCTCTTCTTAAAACATCCAGTGTTGGAGCATCCACAACTATGGGAGGAAAGTCATTCCATTGATTAATTGTTCGAACTGTCAGAAAATTTCTTCTTAGTTCTAGGTTGCGTCTCTCCTTGATTAGTTTCCATCCATGCTTCTTGTCCTGTCTTCAGCTGCTTTGAAGAATAGGTTGACACCCCTCCCCCCTCTTCTTCTTTGTGGCAGACCCTTATTGGAACACTGCTATCATGTGATCCTTAGTCCTTCTTTTCATTAAACTAAACATACCCAATTCCTGCAACTGGTCTTCATATGTTTTAGCCTCCAATCCCCTAATCATCTTTGTTGCTCTTCTTTGCACTCTTTCTAGAATCTCAACATCTATTTTACTTTGCAGTAACCAAAAGTGGATGCAATATTCCAAATGTGCTATTACCAGGGCATTATAAAGTGGTACTAACACTTCACATGATTTTGATTCTATCCCTCTGTTAATGCAGTTTAGGACCGTGTTGGCTTTTTGGCAACTGCAGTACATTGCTGATTCATATTTACCATATTTTTCAGAGTATAAGATGCTCCTGACTATAAGACGTGCCTACCTTTTTTGGGGAGGAAAACTAGAAAAAAAAATCTGCCTCTGCCTTCCAGCAGTTTGCCTCCTTGCAGCAAATAGCAAACAGCAAAGGCCAGAAATGGGGTCGGAGACAGCAATAGGCAATGGCAATCCCTGCAGCCTGAAACACCTGATGGTCAGGAGGCCGATCCAACGACAATCAGCTGCTTGTGCTAATCAGGCTGTGCTGAAGCTGAAACTGAAACTGAAACGGGCTGTTTGCTGTTTGCTGCAAGGAGGCAAATTGCTTGGAGGCAGAGGCCAAAGGGTGGGGGCCAGCAGGTGGGCGGGATTACATTTGTTGTATAAAATGCATCCAAATTTTCACCCTCTTTTACGGGGGAAAAAAGTGTGTCTTATACTTCGAAAAATACCATAAGTAATTGTTCACTGGGATTCCAAGAGCTCACAGTTACCATGATTGAGCCATGTACTGCCTATTCTATATCTGTGCATTTGGTTTTTCTTGCCTAAATTTGGAACCTTACTTTTCATACCATTGCATTTCATTTTGTTAGATAGGGCCCAGTGTCCAAGTCTGTCGAGATCCTTCTGTGTCTGGAGCTTATCTTCTGGAATGTTGGCTCTTCCTGCTATCTTGGTGTGGTCTGCAAATTTAATGAGTTTCCTGTCTATTTCCTTTTCTAAATCATTGATGAAGATATTGAAGACTACTGGGCATTAGACAGAGCCTTGGGGTATCCCACTGCATACTTCCCTCTGTGTAGATGCAGTTTCATTAAAGACTACTCATTGAGTGCAGTTGGTCAGCCATTTATGAATCCATCTGGTGGTGATGCTGTCTAACCCACATTTTTATATCTTATCAAGTAGTAGATTGTGGTCTACTTTATTAAATGCCTTCCTGAAGTCCAAATAAATTATATCCACAGCATTTCTCTGGTCCACTAATTTTGTCACATTGTCAAAGAATGCAATAAGATTTGTCTGGCATGATCTGTTTTTAACAAACTCTTGTTGGCTTCTGGTTATGACTTTGTTTCCATGCTCTAACTGCTATTATGTCTCTCTCTGTGATGTCATAAATGGAGTCATACTCAACTACATGGAGAGGACTGCAAATAAGACAAATACATTTTTTTAAAGCCTTCAATTTTAAATTATAAATAGTAAAAAAGGAAAATAGCATAGTAATCCAAATAAAACTACCTAACTAGGTATGATGGCATATTATAATCAATAGAAATTGAATGTGTATTGTTACAAAGATTAGGGAGGAAGATTGGTCTCACAAGGGCCTAAAAATGTAATATGTGGAATTTTTGTTTGAAGGTTTACCATTTACATTTTATAGAATCTATAGTCAAGAAGATTTTTTTTTCCAGATATGAGAGAGTTTATTTTTGCCTTTTATATCCTCAATGGAGAAAGAGTTGAGATATTTTATCTCATAGGACTGAGTCAGTAAAGGGAAGGGAGCTGTTAGATTGCCTCCACTTTCATTTATTTGACCTATGAGATTTGTGCTACAATTTCAGCCTTTTGATATAATAAACTTTGATCTGTCTCTGCTGGGAGAAAATGATCAGGCATTTTCATTACCAATTTAATATAAAAAGGGATAGCAGTTTATTTAGAAAGAAGAATGTTCAATTATTAATAAGAATTGGCAGAAAAAGTCACTAAGGATAATACCAGTGAAATATAGTACTGTACAACAAATGGATTAAGAAAAATCTTCAGCAGCTTGTAGAAAATCAGTGAGCCTGTCCATATTTCACATGAGAGAGATGTTCACAAATCTTGCTGTAAAAAAATATTGCTATATAATTCCTCCTGTATAATGTTACCAAAAACATTTTTAGGTCAACTTGTAAGCCACTGTGCAATTTTTATTTCAGAGATCATGGTACCTGCTTCCACTTAATCTGTCTAAAAGTCCGACATTAGGATCAAAGATATATTGCATACTTAAGCATTTGTCAATAATCAAATTTCCAAAACTTTTTTTTAACTCACTTACTTCTTTCCTGTAATTATTTAATGTAACTTTCAGGCATGAAGATATGCTAAAGGCTGGGGAGAGGGAGATGCGAGTGTTGATGAGAAAAAAAAGTCATAATATTAGAAAGATGTAACATCATTAATCTAAAAACTGTGAAACTTCCACCGTGCACTTGCAGGATGGGAAAGCATGAAATAAATTTTAATGTTCCATTGAGCATTAAATCTTCTTAAACTATAGCTGGACTCCCCAATTTGGAAAAGTGCTCACCTTTGTTCATATTTGAGTCAATTCCCATTAAGTCCTAAGAGTATTCAGAAGAGAGGCTATGATGATTTCTAGGTCATTAAGTAATGCAAATCATACTTAATTGGAAGGATAATTTAAGTTTTTCAAAGCTTACCATAAGTAATTGACACATGAATTCTACATGAAATATCCACTTTTTCATTTCTCATATGAGAACTTAGTTTATAATGATATAAACCTTGTGAATTATTACCAGTAATCCTGAAAGTACTGGGGTTTCTTTTAATCCTCTGCAATTTAACAGAACTAACAGAATTACCACAACTGCTTACTGACTGCCAGAAGCCCTCGTTATAGCAATCATCAGATATCCATAATAATGCAAAATCGGTCACAGTTCAACCCATGGAACCTATATAAACACAGATGGCCATCCAGCTGTTTTGGCACTAAGACAGAAGGGGATTGCCATTGTCTTGGATGGGTTCCTAATTTTCCAATGTAGCCTAAAGTCTGGGAATTTCTTCGTAATTCTTATTTAATTATAGTCAGCTGCTCAGCTTTTTCAAGATGGCTAAGGCGGGCTGGGGTGCTGCCACCAGTTGTGATCAGCTGTACTGTACACCCAGCTCAACAAAAGTCAAATGTGAAATGCAATAATGACATAGTCATTTTCACAGCCACAATTATGCTACTCCATTGGAGGAAAAACAGCAAAAGATCATCTGGTATTTAGTGTTACAATATAGTTCAGTGCTTAAGAACATCCTGATCTTGAAGAGAATTGTCTTATTCCGCAACATAAGAGACTATTTCATGATGCAAGCTTCATCTTTACACACTTGTGTACATCATTGAGACATCAGTACAAAATGTCTATCCCAGACTCTGCCCGTCAGTCTTTCAGTTGTGCTTGGTGACCCTGAAAGAGAGCAGTTTTTGGTGTAGAAATAACTGTCAGCTCTAAACAGAGAATGCTGGCTTTTGGCTTGCTTCTCTCAGGGTCTAGTCCTTGGCTCACTGCAGTGAACCAGACAAGCAGGATAGGATTAGAGATAGGGTGGCACTTTGCCTTCTAATCCAATAATTGTGTCAACCAAGAAGAAATAGAGAAAGATTAACCTTCCCTTGCAATTATTTTAGTTCCTTATTAGGACACAGATTGTTGTATTGGCTCCAAGGAATTTAAGGAATGGGAAGACTTACATACATGAGCCACATACATCTTTCTTTAAGACATATTTGTGAAAACTAACAGAACAAATGGAGTCACTATGTTACTAATATGTCAATTGTCTAATGACCTTTATCCAGTAAGATCAAATTTCACTAAATTGGGAAAAATTATTTGGCTGGGAAAATTACATCTGGCTGGCATCATATAGCAGGTTTTAAGGGCGTTTTATTCATTCTCTCTTTAGTGATCTCTACAACTTGCTATTTTTTTCTAAGGTAAAAATTATCCAAAAATATAATTCCTCATGTGTTGAATATAACTGTGTAGCCTAGCAAGGACTTATATTGCGTTGTCCTAAAAGTTCTTTTTCAAGAGGCAATTGGACTTTCTTCTTTTTCTTTGAAGATGTTTCGCTTCTCATCCAAGAAACTCAGAGAAGAAACTCAGAGAAGTTTCTTGGATGAGAAGTGAAACATCTTCAAAGAAAAACAAGGAAGTCCAGTTGCCTCTTGAAAAGTAACTATATAACTTTTGGGACAACCATGACCTGGATGACTGAGAATCTCCATAGACATTTAACTTGTATTGTGTTATTTCTGCTTCTTTGAATTAGCTTTCTTTTCTCTTTTCTCTTTTCTCTTTTAAAAGAAACTTGGAATTGGATTATATTTTCTTGACCTAGAAGATGAAGGTTCTGACCAAGCCCATCATAGGTGTTCTCCCACTTCTTCTCTTGTTCCACTCCCTGCCCAACAGCCTTTGTAAGAAGGAGTTTCTGGATCAGATTCAGGAGTGGGACTACAGAGACGGAGGTAAGTGGTGCAATAAGGCAAGAAAACAGCAGTTGTGGAACATTAGATGACTCACATTCTTGAGGGAGGAAGGCTATCTATGTTTGCTTGTTTAACCCTCTAAAGAATTCATGAGCACAGATTGTTCTGTATTAATACAAATATGAATGTTTTTGTAAGGTACTGAATGACTCCTTTATTTTTACAATCTGAATACAGAACACTAAACTACAAACAAATGCAAGATGAAAATGTTATCCATGTATGTCTGGTATTATAACAATATAAACAAAGTAATAATATAATTTCTAAATTCAATCAGTTTTCCAAATCACATAATCAGGTCCGATAAAACAAATGAATCAATTTGAATTTATCTGCCAATTTTATGATCTTTTCTCCTACACAAAAAGTCTTTGCCCAGATCAGATCTTTTCAGATTGGATCAACTGAACTCAACAATCCAGTTCAGAGATCCATCATTCTAGTGAGATTTAACCTGATTTGCACACTTTTAGAATGTAATATAAAGGTTGAGAGAAGAGCACGTATCTTTCAAAATTCTCCATCAAATGCTGATGATTAATTTCTCCAAAGTTCTCCATGACAAATAAGAAAACTCTAAAATTTCTTAATAGCATATCTCATGCTCATTGGGCCACAATGAAAAAATAATTTCATTATATTGTCCCTTAGAAATAAAAGGGAGCTGGCTGTAGACTCAGGAAATAAATGGAGGGGTATTTACTCAATCTCTGGGCCCTTTATAAAATAAGTGCAAAAAAGCTACATCAGCAATCTACATTTCTCCAAAATGCGCCTTTGAAATAATCTGTGAATTAAGTTTTATCAAATACCATAGGTGCGGGGGTAGGGAATCCAAATATTTTTTTTCTTCTCATCACTATTTTCATGCTGTAATGAAAGTTCTCATACAATAATTGCAACAGTTAAGCCACGGCCCCTGCATTTTTTCCTTGAAACGGTTGGGTTGTCTTTCCTCAAAGGATTCTCATTGCTTTTCTGAAATATTGCATATCTCCAGTATCTTGCAAGTGGACAAACAAAAATATTACTCCAATTTGTATTGTCAGTACAATTATTACTGGGATGTATTTCAGGCAAAATCTACCACATTCATTTAGCCCCGCGGTGGCTCAGTGACTAAGACGCTGAGCTTGTCGATCAAAAGGTCGGCAGTTCAGCGGTTCAAATCCCTAGTGCCGTGTAACAGGGTGAGCTCCCGTTACTTGTCCCAGATTCTGCCAACCTAGCAGTTCGAAAGCACGTAAAAAATACAAGTAGAAAAATAAGGACCACCTTTGGTGGGAAGGTAACAGCATTCTGTGCGCCTTTGGCATTTAGTCATGCCAGCCACATGACCACAGAGACATCTTCAGACAGCGTTGGCTCTTCGGCTTTGTAACAGAGATGAGCACCATCCCCTAGAGTCAGGAATGACTGGCACATATGTGTGAGAGGAACCTTTACCTTTACCTTTATACTGCATTAGGCTGGTGCTTTTTGGAGAGTTAGAGGTTCGGACATTCCTATATATGCTTATACTTTTGAAAGTACCTAATCAAGACTGTTCTCTTCATTTTTATTCTTTGAAATGTGTAAACTCATCTCCAGCAATGAAGCATGGACAGTTCCCCTCCCTTACTAAAAAGCTTAAACACAAGAAGAGTTGTCTCCATAGAAACCCTATCTCAGTTGGCCAGCTTTTCCAACTTTTATGCAGACATTGAGATAGGAGTGCTGGAACATACTGGTGCACTAAAGATAAAAACCTCTAATGTTGGGAGAAAGCTAAAAAGAAACATCCATTTTTCTGTAGCTTTTGATTACCTTAACTTACCCTATCTCTATATAAATCCATAGTGCCCATCTTTCCAAAAATCAGACTAACAAAAATAAGTATAGAAAATTAGCACTGCCTATCCAAATATCATTCAAGCATAACATTACACTAATTTTTAAACTTTTAAATTTAAAGTTAGCAAAAGGGAGTGCATATGAACACAATATTTAAAAAATAATGGTAGTGATATTTCAGAAGTAGTCAAAATGCATTACTGTAATAAAAACATTAAACCTTAGTAGGTTTCTAAATGATGGCAATAAATGTGGTTAGTGTGGGGTTTTGGTGGGAGATATGTACATCCTCAATGAAATCAAAGCCTAATGCAGGTTTGCCATACCTGTTTACTCTTGTTTCCTTCCAAAAATTGACAGGAACTCTAGTTCCCAGAAGCCAGCAGTACAAACTTGGCAATCTGCAGGAGTACAGAAGAGAAGTCGACAATGGATCAGCCACCCACATTTCTAAAAAGTCTAAAAAAATTTTTTTTTCTAAAGCTAATCTCAGAAAACTGAAAGAAATCTTGCACATATGTATGAAGAAAATACACTGCGCAAAAAAATAAAGGGAACACAAGCAGAAGACATCTAAGAACTGAATGAATGAAATAGCCTTATTAAATACTTTGTTCATTACATACAGTAGTTTTGTGTTCCCTTTAGTTGTTTGAGCAGTGTATAAACGACTGTATGTAAAGAACAAAATATTTAATAAGGCTATTTCATTCATTCAGATCTCAGATGTCTTCTGCTTGTGTTCCCTTTATTTTTTTGAGCAGTATAGTTTAACAGAGAGGTCTCATTTAGCATTCTGCTTTCTCTCCCTGCCTCCATTCCCAGTGAGGGGTCCTTGGTGCTCTCTGTGCTTGTTTGCTTTCTTGCAGATGTTTCATTGCTCAAAGTAGGTAACATCATCAGTGATGGTTTGGTAATGAAATGTCTGCAAGAAAACAAGCAAGCTCAAAGAGCACCAAAAATCCCTCATTTCAACCCTGAGCTACAAATATTCTCCTTTATTGGTCCCCTCCCAGTATTGGCCATAAGCAGGACTTGAATAAAATATACCTGTATTGCAGATTACACTATTTAAAGTTGTTCTTTAATTCACAAAAGTAGCTGTGTATTGATAGTTGATAAGAAAACTATTTTGTTTCCGAGTCTTTGTTTTTCCCTGCATGAAATCATGTCAATTTTGGTTCTTTAGCTGACAAGGTCAACGTTCAAGGCACCAAGAGCATCACACGCCTACTGGAGAAGTGGGGGAACAGCATCTTTTGGCAAATAAAGTTCTCTTTGTTAAGTCACCCTGACACCCTGCTGCCAGAACTGTCTAGGTAAGAATAAGAGATTGGCAGTTCATCACTCTATATAAGAGAATAGAATAGAATTCTTTATTGGCCAAGTGTGATTGGACACACAAGGAATTTGTCTTGGTGCATACGCTCTCGGAGTACATGAAAGAAAAGATATATTCGTCAAGAATCATAAGGTACAACACTTAATGATAGTCATAGGGAAACAGTCAATATAAATCTTAAGGATACCAGCAACAAGGTTACACTCATAAGTGGGAGGAGATGGGTGATAGGAACAATGAGAAGATTAATAGTAGTGCAGACTTAGTAAATAGTTTGACAGTGTTGAGGGAATTGTTTGTTCAGCAGAGTGATAGCGTTCAGGAAAAAAATGTTCTTGTGTCTAGTTGTTCTGGTGTGCAGTGCTCTATAGCATAGGTTTGAGGGTAGGAGTTGAAACAGTTTATGTCCAGGATGTGAGGGGTCTGTAAATATTTTCACAGCCCTCTTTTTGACTCGTGCAGTATATAGGTCCTCAGTGGAAGGCAGGTCGGTAGTAATTGTTTTTTCTGCAGTTCTAATTATCCTCTGAAGTCTGTGTCTATCTTGTTGGGTTGCAGAACCAAACCAGACAGTTATAGAGTTGCAGATGACAGACTCATTAATCTGTCCTTCTGTAGAAAAGACTACATTAACATTGATGTGGAGATTCTGTGGCTCACACCTATTGCTGGTGAATTGCAGCTCCAGACTTTTCTTGCCATTGGTCCATGAGAAATTGGGGGGGGGGGTTTGTTTCACTTTCCACTTGCATGAGACACGTTTCACTTTTATGTACCTCCATGAGGACAAAATGAGTTTCAGCTATCAATTATCATGTCTTCTGGTGGAACCACAATACTCTGTAGTTAGCGTATGCATTTATGTGTGTGTGTTTTCTAGAAATAAAAACAACAAATATAATGCTATAATAGAAATGTGTAATGTGTTTAGAATTATGCTGGCATCTATAAGATTTGCCTAAAAGAGAATAGGTACAAGCTTGAGCAGGACAGAAAAAGCAAGACAGTTCTTTTGATCTCATCAACTGACTTCTGAGTAAATGCGGGAAGAATCAGGCTGCATCTCTGATAGATAAATCTAAACAGGCTTAGACAGTGATGCTTCAGCTTAACAAATGAGTTAGACTTCTAAAGATCAAGAGATAAGTGATGGTCTATCCACCAGAAAGCAAGAAATTGCTGTTCATCATTCTAAAGTAGCTGTACAAAGCTGAGAAAAATAGAGAGAGTGGGGTGGGGTAGGTAGGATTGGATGCAGGTTATATGAGAGTGGAGCAGGAGGACGGGTTCCCATTGACAACAAATAAATTACTGCACTTACCTCTTTTTAAATAAGAAGGATGTAATTTTTAATGTTAGAAAAGATGAGTGCTATTTGCTTATCTTCTGAAACATTTATGGTGTCAGTTGTAAGCATGCTTCCCTGTGTAAGATATGCTCTTAAAGTAAATGCAAAGTGGTAGTTAAGTGTACAGGAGTCTCTAAAGGATTTTAAATGTCATGCTAAATACATAATAAAATGCCTATCCTAATCCATTTTCCAAAGATTAAAGATGTATTCAGCACGAGTCTCCCTCTCTCTCTCACACACACACTTTTTCTTTCATACAGCCATACACACAGATACTGAATATACTATTACCTGGGCTGACTGATATCAGGAGTCAGGCATAAACACAAACAGAATATAAAGTAAAAAAAAATCCTTTATCAGACAGATTAATTCAAGCAAATTATGATCCATAAAAAAATATCAACATAATTGTTTCTCTTTGCTTGTTGTTTAAAATGAATATCAAATCAATAAAATACCATTGGTCTATGTAATGTTGCTGAAATAACATAAATGAAGCACTTCAACATTCAAATGATCCTCTATCAATTATTATTAATTTTAGAATTAATTTGTTTCAGATTGCTAATACTAATCACGTGAAGGAGAATGTGGTCTATTTTAATATAATTAGCTTCAAACTCTAATAATTTATACCAATATATGTATCTGCAGTTCATGACATATATCTGCAGTATTCAAATACTTTGCACTGTTGGTAGTTTAGACATCTTTAATGCTGAATTTGAATTGTCCTATTCAGTGTCATGCATATTCATATAAACAATATTATTTAGGGATTTTATTTTCTGTCAGTGAATGTATCTTCTGCTTTGGTATCAAAACATTTTGCATTTAGCATACAGCTGCATATTAACCTATAATATTTTAAATATTTGTCTATGTTACGCTTTTAAAGTAAGTTTAATGTACAATGTGCCCCACCTTTCAAAAGATTTGGTTGCTTCCTTGGTGGTAAAGTATATCTAAATCTGTTACAAATCAAAAGGCCCAACCAGTGTAAGCTTTGGTGGATCTCAGAGGAAGTCTAATAATTTATTTATTTAATTTATATACCGCCCTTCTCCCGGAAGGACTCAGGGCGGTGTCCAGCCAAAATAAAACACACAGATATAAAATTTAAAAACAATTTAAGAAATACTAAATAATTTGGCCCATATCTAATTAAAATAAAACTACCCATTTTGGACATTTAAAAGTTAAAAGTTAACGATTAAAAATTTAAAAATTAGACCAGCCCGGCTTGTTGGAATAAAAGCATCTTGAGGGCCCGGCGGAAGGTGTGTAAGTCAGGAATCCTCCGCATCTTGGGGGGCAATTCATTCCAGAGGGCAGGAGCCCCCACAGAGAAGGCTCTCCCCCTGGGGGTCGCCAGCCGACATTGTTTGGCCGACGGCACCCGGAGGAGCCCCTCTCTGTGGGAGCGAATTGGCCGGTGGGAGGCTATTGGTAGCAGAAGGCGGTCTTGTAAATACCCAGGTCCTAAGCCATGGAGTGCTCTGAAGGTGGTAACCAATATCTTGAATCGCACCCGGAGGACCACCGGAAGCCAGTGTAGCTCACGCAGGAGAGGTGTTACATGGGAGCACCATGATGCTCCCATAATCACCTGCGCGGCCGCATTCTGGACCAGTTGGAGCCTCCGGGTGCTCTTCAAGGGGAGCCCCATGTAGAGAGCATTACAATAGTCCAGGCGGGAAGTGATGAGGGCATAAGTGACCGTGCGTAGGGAGTCCCAATCCAGAAAGGGATGCAACTGGCGGATCAGGCGAACCTGATAAAAAGCCCCCCTGGCCATGTTCTTCAAAGTCTGTAGTCAGACTTTGCCACTCTTATCGCCACTAGGTAGGTCTTAATATGAGACCTCACCAGTGTTTGGTCAGATTCGGACCGGCTGGCCCTCCAACCGCTCTCTAGGAGTCTTTTCTGGCGCTTCATTTCCCTCAGCTCCTCGGAAAACCAGGGAGCCACCTGGGATCGGTACCAGGTCAGAGGCCGCAAAGGCACGACGCAGTCCAAAGCTCCAGCGGCCGCCCTATCCCAGGCGGCCACCAGGTCTTCAGCTGCATCATGAGCCAGAACCTCAGGGAATGGCCCAAGCTCCGTCTGGAACCAACTAGCAAAAAAAAAAATGGATGTTTTTTCCTGTCAAAAGCTAACCAGTTATCCAGAGGAATTGGATTACATCTCCCTGTCTAAATTGTTAGTGCCATACTGGCTAGGAGTGGCAGAAATTGCAGTCTGCCATATCTGAAGAGTTCCAGGAAGGGAAAGGCTGCCCTGATCTTGTTGATAACTTTATCATAAACTGTGACATATGCTTTATTGCAGTATGCCATTGCTTGTCAATAGATTGCTATGGTTTCTGTTGAATACTGATCTGTACACCACCTCATGATACTTTTTTAAATCTGCAGCCTCCGCCCTGCTTCAGAAGCAATTGATAATCTCCTGAAACAAGTAGCTTCAATAAAGTCAAGATTGGCAGAACTGAATGAGAGGCTTAGGATCATAGAAAGAGCTCCGTTTGTTATCCGCTACAAGGCCAGAAGGAGTCAAAAGCTTTCTAATCTCCAGCTGCAAAGACTACCAGAGAAGAGGACCCATGCATGGAGGCGAGCTCAGAGGGATTAATTTGTTTTTTATGAAGGAAGAAGACTAGCAATTCCTGAGATTTTTAAGAAACCACACAATAAAAGCCTGATTAAAAGGACACAGGTTTAACGCCAATTCACTGAAGATGCTTCTCCTCACAAGTGCTTTTTGAACTTGTGACTTCTTGCTATTTGAAAAAATAATTCCTTCTTCCTCTTCAACTGATATTTTCAACCCTATTTCTAAATTCAGTGGAGCACCATTTCTATAGAACACAAACAAACAAAAATCTCCAGTCTTTAGGCTGGTCCATGTAGCCCATGAAGTCTCAAGAAACCTCCTTTCCCACTGTGAGTTTTTAATACATATAAACAGTGTATTCAGATTTGAAATTTTGATGTATCAACATTCAATTCAATTTTGTACTTCAAAATTATTGATTTGATTTTGATTTGCTTTGAGATTCAAGTTTTAAAAAACAATTCTAAAAGTCAGCATTCTTTAGAAAGAGAATAGACAGATGGCTGTTATGAGAAGCAAAAAAAGGTCAGGAAAGTTTTGCAAGGGAATCAAATGGTTGTGAAACTGATCTGCTGAACCTTTGGGAAGAATGTTTGACTGTGGTTTTCTGATTAAAGGACTGTACTTTTGTTTGTTGAACGTATGTCTGAGGAGGGAGCTTATAATTGTAGCTGATTCAATGATCAGATGAGAGCAAGCAGAGTCACATTCCTCAGCTAGCAGCTCATTCTTAGCTAATACACTTTGGAAAAAGGACATAGAGCTAGGACCTTTCAACCACAACAAGAAGCAACAGAACTAACAAAAATTAGAGGATGGGGCAGAGCTGCAAGGGAGAGGGAACAAACAAATCAGTTTTAGCATTAGTTGGAATCATAATAGTGAAGTTTACCACCAGGTTTGACTATTTAACTGAGTATCATGCTAATTTCATAGTTTGCAAATGTAGGCATTTCTCTTGCTAGAAGGTATAAGTATGGGAAGCCTGCAATTTTTTTTAAAGATTCATTAGAAATGATGAAAATTGCACAGATATTGAAAGCCAGAAGAACATTGGAGGAGGATCTGAAGGGGAAAAAAAGGCACCATATTGGGAGCAGTGAGTATTCAATAAGCAGTAAATAGTCAATACTGAAGTAGAAACTGGTTCATGTTGCTGGAGCGGGCCAACTGAGTTGAATAGTCTTCTAAATCAAAATTATAAATCAGTCTGACAGCAAATGGACAAACTCAGAACTATTTGTGCACAATTCCCTCCATTTAGAGAATTTTATTTTGAAAGCCAGTTTGGTGTAGTGGTTAATCAGGCTAAAACCAGGGTGATTGTGAATTCAAATGCCACCTCAGGCACAAAGTCAGCTGAATGAATTTGGGCCAGTCACACACACTCAGTCCTAGGAAAGAGCCAAAGGCAAACCACCCTGGAAAACCTTGCCAAGAAAACTTGCAGGAGCATCCAGGCTGTCTCTGGGAATTAAAGCAACTAAAAAACTGAGATAGTCACATACTTGCAAAGTAATGCGGTACATATGCCAGACAAATGAAGATAAGATTTGGGGGAGGGTTGAGGATCATAAAAGAAGCAAGGAAAAAAAAAACATAACAATATCTTTCTCTCCAAACAAATCTGCCTAAACAAAATCTAGCTAGGATAGAAAGGTCAGAAGAAAGCTATAATAATAAAAGCAAATCCTGCCCTAAATATGCTCTGGAAAAGTAGGTCTGGCTAATCATGTCAATTTTAGAGAATTGTCACAATTTCCTCCCCTAAACTTTTTCCCAGATATGGAAGTGGTTACAGCACCATAGTAGATTCAGCCAAAGCCATAAGTGAACTAGAAGTGAAAATGTCTAGCTAGATAGCTAAGAAATTGAATGCATGGAGTCAAAATGGGCACCTTCAACATGCTTCAGTTATTTTAAAACTTGTGTGAATGATTAAAACTTTATTGAATCAAGACACCCCACTATAGATCTGCACCTATTTCCCCATGGCTCTTTCAGGAGTGTGTGAATAAGTGTCTCCACTGGCTGCTGTTTGAAGAATTTGTTTTATAGTCAATCATCAGAAGCATAAAGCATATTTAAAACTTTAAAAGGAATCGGCTCATTCTTTTCTTTCAAGATATCTTCAGCAAGGCATTTAAATCTACTTGATTCAGAATATAGATGGGAAGGAAACCAATTCATATGGAAACACTTTAAGTTTTGCACAGCTGCTTTAATTGTTGCTTGAGACTAATCATGAGCTAGCCAAGAACTGATGAGCATGTTCAAGTAATTCCGACATTTTTTTCCTTTCTACAGAAAATTACATTTTTTTAGAATGTATAACTTTTTACTCCAAAAATAAGCATTCTGTATTGCCCTACAGACATTGTAGCTCTTTTGAATCCTCACAGGTGATATTTTCCACACTATAAACCAATGGTGAAATCCAAACTTTTTTACTACTGGTTCTGTGGGCGTGGCAGGGGAAGGATACTGCAAAATCCCCATTCCCTCCCCACTCCTGGGGGAAGGATATTGCAAAATCTCCATTCCCACCCCACTCTGGGGCCAGCCAGAGGTGTTATTTGCCGGTTCTCCGAATTACTAAAAATTTCCGCTACTGGTTCTCCAGAACCTGTCAGAACCTGCTGGATTTCACCCCTGCTATAAACCCTTTCCAAAATACAGTAATCCACATATACCTGAAACTTTCCAGAATTTTTTTTTAAAGCATGCCACTTCCACGCCTTTCTTTTTCATTAGCCTTTATTTTAGTGCATAACTGTGAAAGTTTGTTCCACCCACTTTTTATTCATCACAATCTGGTGTTTTTCACTGAGTGACAACTGTCATCTTGTTATCTAATTTACAAGGGAAGGGCCTGTTAGTTAATTAAAAGAATGCACTAATACACACTGTAATAGATACACACGCCTGGAAAATTGCAATTCCAAAATATTGCCTAATTGGTCAAATTTTATTTTAAAGCTCTTTATTGTCCTTTGGTTGAGAAAAAGGATATACTTTAGAAGAAAATCTTGGTATCAAGTTTGTTTTACGGTCTTTGGTACTTTTGGTAGTTTCAGCTAAATAAACAATGATTATAACTACCTCCTTGACACTTTATAATCATTATAAAATATCACAAATAACATGGAATAATGTTCAGTCCTTGGCATCTCCAGCTTCTATCCAGGCTGGAATAACAGCATAGACAAGTTTTCCTCAATTTGATGTCTTTCAACTACATTTAAATCAGGGATCTCCAACCAAAGCAAACCTGGTTGGGGAATTCTGGAAGTTGAAGTCCTCCAGGCTTAAAGTAGCCAAGGTTGGAAACCCCTGATTTAAAGGGTCAGGATTAGCGGATGTACATTATATTAAGTTAGCTGCCAAAGAAAACCACTATCTTAGATCAAAGTGCTGTTTATATTCTTAAGGAGAAATGGGAACAATAAATTCTGATCTGTTCAGCTGTTCACTTCCATACTGGTAAAAGAGGAACAGAATGGAAGGGATCGCCCGGGAACATTTTAAGCAATATAAACTCGTTATTTTATCTACTTCATGCAGTAGAAAGAAGTAACGGAACAAGATATGCTTTGAGTTAAGCCATCACAAAGAACAAACACACATATAATAAGATCAGAAAAAGAAAAAACCCATCGACATTAGAATGGTCTGTGCCTGCAACATCCGATTACATGAGAGCAGCAACATAAATTGGTAGCTAGCTAGCCATCCCCACGCGTGTTGCCTTTTTCTAACTGCTCCTGTTTTTTGTTTTGTTTTTTTCCAAAAATTGCTCCTGCTCTACTTCATTCAGGAAACTTTACTACCACTTCTGGGAAAAGCTTCGGTCCCTTTCATTTCTACCCTTCGGATTGTTGGAGGCGGCGCGGGAGTCAAGTTTTTCTTCTCCTTCGCCCCTCAACAACAACAACAAAAAGCCCTGCCAAAATATCTTCTTCCTTTTTGGCCTGGCACAACCTCCCAGGCTCTTCGCAGGAACAGCGAAATGGGCGACTGCGCTGTTTGTGCTCCGGTCCAGGGGTCTCCAACCTTGGCAACTTGAAGCTTGGCGGACTTCAACTCCCAGAATCCCCCAGCCAGCTTTGCTTTGCTTTGCTGGCTGGGGGATTCTGGGAGTTGAAGTCCGCCAAGCTTCAAGTTGCCAAGGTTGGAGACCCCTGCAGAGTCTGGTCCGCACGAGTTTATCCAACCGCTGCTGCTCGCTTCCCCTTCCTTCTTCGCCCTTCCCTCAGCACTTGCTGGGCGCTGGAAGGGCGGAGCAAGAGCGCCGCGCAGCCTTCGTCTCTCTGCGCGAAACCCAAGCGGGCGGGCAGCGCTGCTTCTTGCCGAGCGGGATCCTCCGCCAGAACCCTTCAGCATGTTTGGAATGATCAGAAATTCCCTCTTTGGGACCGCGGAGCTTTGGCCCTGCCGGGTTCTGAGCAAGGGGGAGAAGGTAGGAATGAGGGCGGGGTCTCCCTAGGGCCACAAGAATCGCCTCGGTCGCCTCCTCGACTGGACAAGGAAGTGGGAGCCTCCCAGAGGGAGGGGCAGGAAGAAAGGGGCAACTGGGGGCTTCCTTCACCCACCTCGTCGTATGGTCTGTAATGCAAACCGAGTCAATTTTGGCTTAACCCAGGAGTGGGGCAATTGTGGCTTTTTTACAACCTGTAGACTTCAACTCCCAGAATTCCCGAGACAGCTTGGCTGTCTCAGGAATTCTGGGAGTTGAAGTCCACAGGTTGTAAAAAAGCCACAATTGCCCACCCCTGGCTTAACCGATTAAGCAAGCAGTAGCTCCACAGACTTCACAAACCCAGTACAATAACCCGAGCAACTGCTAGAATGGGGAATGTTTGCGATTGCTGCCCATGAAGGAGAAGTTGTTCTACTCTTTAAATTCAGTCAAACTCAAATCTGAGGCGATCCAGAGGGTTTGAAAAGAGCAATCTTCTCATTCCAGGATAACCTACTAATCTCAGTCCCCAAAGGACCAAATCGAATTTAAACAAGGCTGGGAAACGGGGCCCCTTGTCAGTCAACAGGAGTGCTGATTTACCACCAGCTTATCAGGTACTTAGGAGCTGAAGACTTGGCAGCAGAAGGAAACAGCAGCCAACAACTTAACACCGGGTCATCAACCGCCCAATCAACTAAAAGGCCACACACAACCAGGCACCATATAAATGCTACCTATAGAATAGCTCAGAGCACACATTCTGGTGGGAGAGAAATTCTCTGAGGTTGGGCTCCAGCATGGGAGACTAAACCTCTGGTCCCAGTGACCAACCCAGATTGACAATTTGGAGTGGGGGGGGAAGGCAAATGCTATTCTCATCTGGGAGAAACTATTCCATAAAGAAAGGCCAACACAGTATGTTGATTGCAACCTGCCATTTGTCATACCGCACAGGGCAGTGTGTGTCTATGGTTTAAACATGCATCCTCGGCCCACCAATCTTGAGCTATTAGATTCTATTTGGAATAGGTACGTCTAAAGATCATCAGATTGCAATTTGATTAGGTTATAACCAGCAACCTCAGTTGCGTTTGGAACAAACCAGCAACCAGTGCATACTGCTGTACTATTATAACAGTAGCCTTAAATTCTCTATATTAGTATGTGAGTATGTTCTGTACACAGTAATTGAATTCTGGGACAGTCTTCAAGGGCAGATTCTTGTTAAGTGAGTTTTGGTGGTCCAAATAGGATGTCACGAGTGATCCTTGG
This sequence comes from Pantherophis guttatus, assembly GCF_059756535.1. Lineage (NCBI taxonomy): Eukaryota > Metazoa > Chordata > Lepidosauria > Squamata > Colubridae > Pantherophis > Pantherophis guttatus. Next base: position 34,565,408 of record NC_142069.1, read on the forward strand.
CAGCAGCTCTAATTTCAAGAAAGACCATTACAGGTACACCATTCAAAACTGAGGAAAGCTTTCCTGGCTATGGCTTCCATCTGATCTTTTAACAGGAGCTGAATGAGAACTCCAGATAGGTTCTTTCAGCCCAACTCCTGTAAACCTCAAGTTGGTACCATCCTGGAATCCATTGTCTCCTGAATCAACAACTCTTTTGTCTTCCCTAATGTGAGCCTCAATTTGATTTCTGTCTGATCTTGATGAATACAAATCATTGGGACTTTATGGATTACATCCCAGAATTCTAAAGAAGCTGGCAGATGTTGTCTCTGAACCACTGAACCACATCTTTCAAAAATCCTGGAGCACCAGGAAACTACCAGAGGACTGGAAAAGAGCTGATGTGGTTCCCATCTTCAAAAAAAGAAAAACAACAGATCCAGGAAACTACAGACCAATCAGCCTAACATCAATACCCAGGAAGATATGGAAAAGATAGTAAAAAAACAGATCTGCCAACATCTAGAAATGAGTAATGTAATAACTAGCGGTCAGCATGAGTTTGTTAAAAACAGATCATGCCAACCAATCTATTTCATTCTTCAACATAGTGACTAAATTAGTAGACCAGCAAAATACTGTGGACATAATATACTTAGACTTCAACAAGGCATTCAACAAAGTAGACCACAACCTACTTCTTGGTAAGCTAGAAAAAAGTGGGATAGATAGCATTACCACCAGATGGATTCGTAACTGACTGACAAACTGTACTCAACAAGTAGTCCTTAATGGGTCTACGTCTACATGGAGGGAAGTAAGCAGTGGAGTACTACAAGGTTCCATCTTAGACCCAGTACTCTTCAATATCTTCATAGATGACTTAGATGAGGGAATAGAAGGGGAATTTACCAAATTTGCAGATGATACTAAGCTGGCAGGAATAGCTAACACCCTAGAAGGTAGGCTTAAGATCCAGATGGATCTTGACAGACCTGAACACTGGGCCCTATCTAAGAAAATGAAATTCAATGTAGAGAAAAGTAAAGTCTTACATTTAGGCAAGAAAGACCAAAAGTACACATTTAGACTGGGTGAAACCAGGCTTAATAACAGTAACTGTGAGAGGGATCTTGGAGTCTTAGTGGGCAACCAGTTAAATAGGAGCCAGCAGTGTGCAGTGGCAACCAAAAAAACCAATGCAATCCTAAATTTGATTGAATCCTAAGAGGGATTCAATCAAGATCAGGTGCGGTACTAATAGCACTCTATAAAGCTGTACTAAGACCACACCATAGAGTACTGCATCCAGTTTTAGTCACCATACTATAAAACAGATATTGAGACTCTAGAAAAAGTGCAGAGAAGAGCAACCAGGATGATAAGGGGACTGGAGACTAAAACATGAAGAACGGTTACAGACACTGGGCATGACTAGTCTAATGAAGAGAAGGACCAGGGGAGACATGATAGTAGTGTTCCAATATTTGAGGGGCTGCCACAGAGAGGAAGGGGTCAAACTGTTTTCCAAGGCACCCAAAGGCCAAACAAGGAATAATGGATGGAAACTGATCAAGGAGAGGTTCAACCTAGAAATGAGGAGAATTTTTCTGATAGTGAGAACAATCAACCAGTGGAACAGCTTGCCTTTGGAAATTGTGGGAGCTTCATCACTGGAGGCTTTCAAGAAGATATTGGACTGCCATTTGTCAGAAATGGTGTAGGATCTCCTGTTTGGGCAGGGGGTTGGACTAGATGACCTACAAGGTCCCTTCCAACTCTGTTAATCTAGTCTAATGATTCTCTTCATCCTGACCTTTATGGCTCCAGACACAATTTCTACCTCATATTCCATTTGGCTCAGGTGCAAAATGGAAGATGCAAAATTATCTGCAGAGAAACCTTGCACTTTTGGGAAGTATTTTACATGACATAGCAAGCCACATATCTTAAATCCTTTATAGCTCCCAGCTGTAGGCTTATGGCTGTAACTATTCTATCTAATAATGTGAACATTTTCTTTCTTGTATGAAAATTGCACATTGAGGAATAACATATAACACAGCCCAATCCTTGTACTGTGATATAGAAAACCAACAGCATAGATCAGTGATGGCTAACCTTTTTGCTGTCGTGTGCCAAAAGCGGGGGGAGCGCAAGGGGGTCATGTGCGGGCGTGCCCACACCCATAATTCAATGACACCCCACACCGCTGTGCATGAGCACACGACACTCCCTCCCACACACGCTCCCCACGCTTTTGGCACATGATGGCAAAAAGGTTAGTGGTGGGCCCGGAAGATCCGGTTTTCACCCTCCCCAGGCTCCAGAAACTTTCTTGGAGCCTGGGGAGGGTGAAAACAGCCTCTCCCGCCTCCCGGAGGCCCTCCAGAGGCCGAAAAAGGCCTCCCAGAGCCTCTGCGCAAGCCCTGTACTTACCTGGCATCCAAAACGGGCCGCGTGGAGACTCCTGGAAGGGGAATGCATGCTGGAGCTGAGCTAGGGCAACGGCTTGCGTGCCCACAGATATGGCTCCACGTGCCACCTGTGGCACGCGTGCCATAGGTTCGCCATCACAGGCATAGATGCTAGTCAAATCTTACATTTTCTTTCTATGAGAGGCATAGAAGGCAAATTACTAGCTATTTCACAGCTGGTAGTGTTTTCTCCTGCTACGCAGCATGAATGTGTATGTTGCAAATCTATCACGTAGTTGCCACATTTGTATCCCACCTTTCCCTAAGAAATTTAGGAAAGTTTATTTAGTGCCCAGACCTGTAAAATAAATGAGAATGAAAAAGAATAGGAGTCCTATGTATATATTGAAAATCTACTCTAATTGCATGGAGTTGTTTGCCAACTTGTAGGAACAAAAGGGATGTGGGGATGACCCCAGTGATGATTCTGGGCTTAAAATATCTCTTTCCAGCCCTGTTTCTCCCAATGTTGTGCCAAGGTCAACATGACCATGCTTCAGGAGGCAAGCTACATCAGGGCTGAGCAGTCTTTTCACAGCCCACTTAAATATGTGCATGTGTTTTATTTAAGGATTCATGGGCCAAACCTTTCACCCCTACTTAACCATTTTTTCCCAGCCATGACATAGTTAAAAGAATGCCCCAAAATTCAGCTGCTGCTGAAAAAAAAGTTGCTAAAGTTTTGCAGCAAAGCTTACAAGCTCCTAGGGCTACATGCAGGTTGTAGGTCCCTCATTGTGTTTCTTTTAAAATGTATAATTGTATCAAACATTTTAAACACAATTCAACTAATATAAAGTAAAATAGAGCAAAAAGTGGGGGGACTCAAAGAAAAATCTAAAATTATTTGATTTAAACTTATAGTGATAAAATATTACAGGAACAAAGAAAACTGACTTCTACTGAGTTAATCTATTGATTTGTGTAACTCGTTATTATCCACTGGATTCATACAAGCACTAATCTGTGGTCTCTTTTAGTGACTATGTTGATCAAATTAGAATGACCAGATTTATATTTCATGTAGGCCTTAAGCCATGGTTTAGAAGCCCCCAAGCCTGATACATATGTTGTAAGCCATAAATAAATTGCATTATGGTTTATCATTTTGTGTAAAGTCATTTGTGATAAGTAGAGGTGCATCATGGTTTCAGATGGGATTTTTTTTTTATAGTCTGAACATGCCAGGGAGGAAACTGGGTACCTCTAGAGCTGTGCTGTACCATGGGCCCTGCTGAGTCTGCTTTTGCTATGCCCCTGGAAAAGGTGCGACCAATGTCACAACTGCCAATCACCTCTGGTCTCCAAAAAGTTCAGCCTCACCCCTACCGCAGCTCTGCTTGAGAACTGGTTTTCTCTATGCTTCTCCTATAAACTGGCCCACTGAAACCATGTAGCTATTTCCATTCTCCATCTTGCTTATGTCTTCCTCCTCATTGGTCTCCTCCAGAGCAGGGGTCTCCAACCTTTAGGTCTAGAGGATTTCAACTCCCAGAATTCCCCAGCCAGCAAAGTCCACCAGGCTTAAAGTTGCCAAGGTTGGAGATCCCTGCTCCACAGAGTCCTTTCTCAACTCCAGCTCTCTCTCCCCTTCTTTCCAAGGCAAAGATTTTTCAAACAGAGGAGGAGGGATGGAGTGGGGAGTTGGGTTAACGGAGACAATTTCCCTTCACTTCAAGCATTTGAGGTTTTGGTATTGCCTGCCCTGGTTGAATTGGGAGAAGGGAAGCTACGACTTCCACTGAATGAGTGTGGGGTGCCCAGACACCTGCAGAGTTATTCTCCTGGCAAAGTTTGTACTCTACCATATCAGCAACCTTTGCTGACCTATGTGGAAGAGGTCAGGGGAATGGCCTCAAGCGCTTTATTTCACAGACAATATCAGAGTGAATAAAAAGGGTAATTGAAATAATAAAACATTTTATAAAGGAGATCTGTACCAATTGTGGGTTTCAAAAATTTTTAGTACCGGTTTTGTGGGTGTGGCTTGGTGGGCATGGCATGGCTTGGTGGGCGTGGCTTGGTGAGCGTGGCAGGGGAAGAATACTGTAAAATCTCTATTCCCACCCCACTCCGGGGGAAGGATACTGCAAAATCCCCATTTCCTCCTGATCAAAGTCCCAGTTCCTCCTGGGACTTGGGAGGCAGAGAATAGATGGGGGTGGGGCCAGTCAGAATTTTTACTACCGGTTCTCCGAACCACTCAAAATTTCCGCTACCGGTTCTCCAGAACTGGTCAGAACCTGCTGAAACCCACCTCTGATCTGTACATCCATATGCAAATAAGGAAACTCAATCAAACATGCAGCAAATGGGGTGATTCTTTTTCTGCATGCCAGTCTGCCAGCCATGGCCTTATCTCAGTTACTCAATTCCACATCTGTCCCATTTCTTTTATTAATTAATTAAGTATATTGGGGCATGTTAGCAAGCCTGCACCTCATTGGCTTGTAATATAGACTGCTACAGATTTTCTTTTTAAACAGAAGACATATTTTGCAAACTTCTGAGTATCCCTGCATATACATGGTTTCCAACACTTATTTCCCAAATTCAATCTTAGAATGATTGAGGCCAGTTCTCTACTTCTTGGTGGATATTCTGTTGTGAAGAAGTTTTTCTGTTTGCTTAATATTAGCATTTATTTATTGCACGTACTTATATCACTCTTTAATGTTCTTATATTTAGGTTGTATAAATATTTATACTGCAATTATTATAGCACTTTATATCATCCATTGGACAGTTGGTGGCAACAGCCTTGGACAGGAGATGGGAATCAGGCTATAATAGAGTTCTTGGCTTGTTATTGCCTCTCTGACTATTCAATAATTGTAGAGCATCATGTATAGAATGGTGTTATGCAGGGATGGGTTCTAAAAATTTTTACTACTGGTTCTGTGAGCGTGGCTTATTTTGTGGGTGTGGCTTGATGGTCATGTGACAATTCTTTAGGATTTAGTAGAGGTACTGGTATACCAGGCTTTTAACTGCTTGCAGAGCTGTACCGGTCTACTCATGTATTTTTGCAGACACCAGTCTACCCATTTATTTTTGCAGGCACTGGTCTACCCATTTATTTTTGCAGGCACTGGTCTACTCATGTATTTTTGCAGGCACCGGTCTACTCATTTGTTTTTGGAGGCATCCGTCTACCCATTTATTTTTGCAGGCACCGGTCTACTCATGTATTTTTGCAGACACCAGTCTACCCATTTATTTTTGCAGGCACTGGTTTACCCATTTATTTTTGCAGGCACCGGTCTACTCATTTGTTTTTGGAGGCATCCGTCTACCCATTTATTTTTGCAGGCACCTGTCTACTCATGTATTTTTGCAAGCATTGGTCTACTCATGTATTTTTGCAGGCATCGATCTACTCATGTATTTTTGCAGGCATCGGTCTACCCATTTATTTTTGCAGGCACCGGTCTACTCATTTGCTTTTGGAGGCACTGGTCTACCACCAAACTGCCTTTTACCACTGATTAGGGTAGGGCGGCCCTTTGAAGTCCAGCGGCAAGAGTTTAAACAGTTTTTTTCCTTATGGCCCATCAGCTGGGACTTGGGAGGGAGCAATAGATTGGGGGTGGGGCCAAATAAAAGCTAAGAATAACGTGTGGGGGTGGGGGGCAGAACCGGTTCGGTGACATCATATCGTCACTGCTACTGGCTCGGCAGAACTGAGCCGAACTGGGAGGAACCCACCACTGGTGTTATGGTTAGAATTGGGTTAAAGATTAAATGGGATTTATTTTTCAAAACTACTCTTTGAATAGAAAACCTATGCATAGATAATTCATTATCTCTCTTAAAGAGTTTTCTAGTTCTTAGGTAAGTAGCCAACCTATATATTACTTCTTGCAATGAGCTGCCCTTTTTGTATGAATATTTATAGCAATGCATCAATTAATCTTTTTTTTTTAAATCTCTTGGGATACTAGGATGATGTAGCCTATGAGGAAAGGACATATGAAGGTGGGATGTTTGCCAGTGTTGAACTCTCTGGGAAGCCCTTTGACGAGGCTTTACGTGAAGCAGTGCTGAAGCTCCTTAAATATGTTGGAGGAAGCAATAATCAAGGTGAGGTTCCCTTTTCAGGACTCTCTTTATAACTCAGTTGCTTAGCTGTATATTTGCAACACTGAAAAACCTATTTATAGGTGAACATAATTTTGTTTGTCAATAAAGAACCAATTATTCATTTACTCTCAGGAGCTGGCATGGGGATGATGGCCCCAGTGTGTAGCACAGTCTTTCCTGCAGAGGACGGATCACTGCAGCACAAGGTGAAAGTTCTGCTACGGATTCCAAGTCAGTTCCAGAACAGTCCCCCTTCACCGACTGATGAGAGCATCCAGGTTGAGAAAAGGGAAGAAATGGTTGTTTATTCTACGTAAGTTTCTTTAAAGAAGTTTGAGTGAAGGACTCATAGATTTGTCCATGGCTGCCATTCACTTTCCTTAAATTGGTACTTCCCAGATGTAGTCAACCTGAAATCTTATCACCCTCTCTAACAAAGCTATTGGCCTTGGCTACAGAGACTATGAGGATTGAACAACTGGGGAGCATAAGATTTTCTAGGAATACTTTGGATTTTATTATCTTTGTTAATTTTTAATATTCAGCAGATTATAATCATAGTTAACGTAGGATCAGCGAGTTATCTTGAGTGCTTATTTCAACATGCAGTAGTACAAAGCATTTTTCAATTAGCACAATCCAAAAATATAGTTTTAATTTCACAACAGCTTCCATTTATTTCAAAGACAATATCTGTGCATCAAGGCTTGATTCTTATGGATGCAAGGGTCAAATGGGAATTATAACTACCCTATTGAATCATTAGCTTTTAAGTTAATTGAAGCAAGAGGTTCATTTTAAAATTTAATTTTGCTAATATAATTCTGTAAGGTATTATTTGTTGTTGTTAGTCACAAAGTCATGTCTGACCCACTGCAACCCCACGGACAATGTTCCTTCAGGCCTTTCTGTCCTCTACCATCCCCATAGTCCATTTAAGTTCACACCGACTGCTTCAGTGACTCCATCCAGCTACTGCGTTCTCTGTCATCCCCTTCTTCTTTTGCCCTCAATCGTTCCCAGCATTAGGCTCTTCTCCAGTGAGTCCTTCCTTCTCATTAGGTGGCCAAAGTATTTGAGTTTCATCTTCAGGATCTGGCCTTCTAAAGAGCAGGTAAGGCATTATATACCTTGACAATTCAAGAAAATTAAGACCCAGTATTAGGTGTATCAAATTGGATCTTGAACTTGGGCTATTTCAGATTCTGTGGAGTGAAGAAGTGAAATGGAATAACTGTGAAACAACCCGGACAAAGCTCTTGAGAATAGATAAGCTACTAAAGTACTAAAATTTACTAAAGTACACAAATTAATTTGCTTGCTCTATTTTTTTACTATTTACATATAACTTTCAATCATTCACTCTTTTTTCCTGTCAAATACAAATAATGTCATCCCTGATGCATTCATTTTCGAATTCATCTCCCTGGAATTCATTCACACATGATTTGAGCTGTAGACATTTTTTTACAGTCTTTAATTGTTGTTCTTTTTCCCCCCCTCCTAGGCTGTTTGGAGGCTATGCAAAAGAAGTAGACTATGTGAATTATGCAGCCAAGCTAACCTCTGCTTTAGGAAATGAGGCATCTTTCCACAAAGACTTCTATTTTTGCAATGGTTACGATCCCCCCATGAAACCCTATGGGCGGCGCAATGAAGTTTGGCTGTTGAAAAAAGTGACCAATTAAAAAGGCTGGAAGGAACTATAGAAAAATAACCACCAATGCCATGGAAAGCAATGAAAGTGAAAACAAGAAAACTAAGACGGCTTGCATTTGAGATTCATTCAGCATTTCTTTTTATTTTTAATGAACATATATTCATAAAATTCTTTTGTATTTGCCATTTATTTCATAAGGCATAAATTATATTTCTTGAGATGATTTTTCTCCTCCGCAGAAGAGGAAGAATAAAGTGCCTTCTACAAAGAACAATATTTTTAAACTGCACTAAGTGAGCCATAAGAAATAGTTTTTTATTGCACCAGAACAAATGAACAGGCCAGTTATTGAATTGTGGGAAGACCAAATATTAATTCAAATAAATCCAGGTTATCTCTTTTCTGTCAGTTCTTATTAACCCAGACCTTAAAACACAGCCAAACTAAACTCTAGTCTAGTAATTTATTTTCCCCTTCATTCATGTTATTACTATCGGTGATGGCAATATCTGTAACTAACCATATTGACATAATCATGCAACTGCATTCTTGCATCATGACATCTGATGACATCAGTATGCATATATTCTCATTCTTCCCATGAGATGCCCATGATAGATGGCTGTTGACAACAGCAATTGACTTGCCAAGTCACAATCCTAAACCAGGGTTCTTCAAACTTAAAATAGTCATTTTCTGTTCAGTAGTTCAACTTGCTTTGTGCTAACCTGAACAGGACTTCCTACAGTCCTGACAATAGTTACCATCTCCAAGTGTAGCAGTCTTGGGAAGAACGGGCATTGGATACTATGGGAATGTATAGATGGCAAAGGAATAAAGTATATCCTTTTTAAGTATTTATAAGGGAGGTATCTTTACTCTAGAGAACGGAACATATTCTTGTTCCTGAGAGACAATTTTTAACATGATGCAGAGTGTAAAGACTTGTCCAGGCAGTCACTAGGAGTTTACACTAAAAATAAATGTAGCTATGGGTCATCTAGTTACATTTGGAAAGGCAGAAATGAATGAACAGAAAATTGGAAATTATTACTTCAGAGCTCCATTGAGACCCCAAAAAGTGATTTTTTTAAAAAAAGTTATACTGGATAAGTGGTGGGGATTTTGACATCTGTCCAAAAGTGCCACATTAAATCATACCTGCAAGTAGCACAGTATAACATGCAGAATAAGTGGTCTCAACAAGGCAAATATTGCTATTTCCCAGCCAACAAATTTACTTATTTGGTGATTTATAGCCCACTTTCTGATCCTCCTCTCATAAAAAAAAGAAAAATTGAATACCAATGCCATCACAATAAAGAGCAATTTTATCAAAATAAAGCTACATCCCATTGAAAAGAGCCTGCCCAAAAGAAAATCCTTGACAACTGACCTAAAAAGGCAAATCACCCAAAGTATTGATAACTTGGCAGGGCTAGAAATGCCAAGTCAAAAAATGTTTCTTGGTGACGCCCCCTGGTGTCTCCCAGATGATAAAGAGCAGGAGAGAAAGCTGAAAAAGGCAGTTCCTATGTTGCTGATATTTTCATTATTGAGAAATAACAATGTGTAAATAGGCTATTTTTGAATAGGTGTAACTACTAAACTATCTAACAGCATTCCAGAAATCCAAACAGGTTTTCAATCTGACCTGAATATGTCAAAAAACCTGATGTTTTCTGGATGCATAGCAAATATTCTGTCATAATTCTGATTCTTCCATGGGTCTGATAACTGCTTGCCATGTAACATAATTGAGTAGGTTACTGATGTCTCAAAAGCCATTGCTGTAACTCTGTGGACTTTGTCTTCATTACTTTGTGGAACATATCTAAATCAACCTTCCTGAGCTTGGCAACCTTCTCCAGGTATGGTGGCACTGCAGCTTCTCAGCACAACAGCAGAATGATGCCAGGTTGGGAAGGTTGATCATGGGAATAAAGTTACTATTGTTAATGTTTTATATAAGAAACTTCATCTTCTGCTATTCTTACATACATATCCCCTTTCTATTTTTGCCACATCATGTACAATCATTTCTGGTTTCTAATGCCTATAATTATGTTGCAAGTTTGATACATGTTTATGCAATTTTTTAAAATGAAATCTCAATTTTAGAGATAACAAAACTATACAAAAATAACAAAAATATACTCTGAAGATTTGGGGTGGTTATGTTTGTATTTAGTATGATAGAAGATATTCAGTTCTCTCTCTCTCCTAATGAATGATAGATGGAGAATTTCAATGTAAATCCCTCTTTCCTTAATTCCTATCATATTTTAAAGAATATGAAGAAATGCCATGCTTCCACTGGCAAGAGTTTTCATCAGATAATGAAGTTTCTTGAGGCTATCCAGACTCAGATTCTCTGGGAGAGTAACCAACTAGTAGTTTGGACTATTGGTGTGGAGCCAATAGTCCAAAACTACCAAAAGCTGGTCTTCCAGACTTGATTCAGAGGTTGAGACCAAAGCAATACTAATGCTCAAGGAACACAGATGAAGGCCGGTTCAAGGCCAACAGAAAAGGTCTGTTTGGTAGGTCAGTTTCTATCCCTGGCCATTGGACTGTTCCCGGAATACCCTTGGAATATGAATGTATCTGTTTGCTTTATTCTTTAGTGGGATTCTGATTACCAACACCCTCTTGGTTTATTTGGAATTGGAATCAAGAATGCATATTCTTAATGCCATTGCAGTAGAACAACAGAATATTACACAGGTGCATGAATTTCAAGCCAGGAAATACCCAGTTGTCTTTTGCTAAGGCTTGTCAGCATCTGCATAATTATGCAATTACTTACCTAAATATGGATTTCAAAACTGCTATTATGTATCCTTTTTTTAAAAAAAAAAGTTTTTTACATTTCTAAGGGTGTAATTGCCTCTATCATCAGTATAAATTAGTTGAAAAGATTAATAATTTAGCTGTCAAAAATTATTAAAAGAAACAAAATATGAGGCTATACAATCACTTGTTCTATTTAAAAGTATGCTTGTGGCTGACAGGCTTTCTGTTTCATATTGCAGTGCTTATAATAGAAATAGGAGCATCATCTTAGATAGCAGATATATGGGTTTAGGGAAGCACAAAACATTTCAGTCCAGCTCCAGGCTGGAAAAGCTAGATCAAGCAAAAATAATCAGAATTTTTAGTTGAGAAAAAGGATGACTCTTGGGTACAAAGATGAGAAGGCTTGTAATGTCCTGCTTGTAAACATCAAAGCTGCTGTCTCATTACAATTATAAACAGAAAGCTGAATCAAATGGATCTTTGATTTGCTAATTATCAGGGTGGATTTGATTTAAATCAAGTTGATTTAAATCACAATTTAAATCATGATTTAAATCACTAGTAAAAAGGCTTGATTTAAATCAACTCGATTTAAATCATAATTTTTAAAGAGCAACTGTCATCTCTGCTACTCCTTTGACCCACTGTTGACTCACCGATAGTCCCAGTGTTGCAGAATATATAGCCTCATGCTACATAACTAAGCTCCATTTCATGCTGAATAAACTAAATTATTTATGTATCTTAAATAGAAAACTATCTTACGATAGATTTTTACCCCAAAAGTTTTTTATTAAAATAAATTTGATAAAAATCAAAAAATCCGATTTAAATCAAAAAAATCTGATTTTTTTGATTTTTTTAAAAAAATCATTGATTTTTATCCACCCTGCTAATTATCCAAGTAGTTCTGATTTATGGCACTGGCTGCTTGATTCTTGCACATTGATTTGTATTGCACAGCCTTGCTGAATTCTGGTGTACTTTCCATGTCTTGGGTGAGTGATACAGCATAAGACTGAAATGCCAGATGCTTGTATATTGCTATATTTTTCAAAGACAGCATTAGAAGATTTAAGTACCTTAGCAGAAGAAATGGGTGAGTGCACCGAAAAACAGAGTGGTCTCAACATCTGCTTGAGTTTTTTTTTCTTATGGTTGTTAACTTGCCTTAAACTTTCTGACATAAATAATATGAGTAACTTGTCTTCCTGAAGTCATGCTCATATTATTTAAATGCACATTTCACTTATAATCTAAATTACAGAATGCAAACTGGCAGCAGTCCTCCAGTTGAAAGAATTTTTGGCTCATGGTTTGGGGCTTAATTTGGCCTCCTTTTTTTAAAAAAAAATTAAAATTTACCATTTAATTATACTTTTAAAAAATGAGGTTTTGTAATACTGTTTCATCAAGTTAATTAGCATTTACAATGGATTTTCTTTGCAAAATAATTTATTTTTGGTGTATTTGCTTTAAATGGATCTTTCCATTTTTTGAATGAATTCTGTAGAAGGGAAAACGCTTCTTGTTAATATGACAAATGTGAATTTTATGTTATTTCAATATTATTATTTTAGAACTTGAGGTAACATTAAAATATATATGTTAAGATGAGAGGAGACAACTATTGGGGAGCATTTATGTGATTAAAATGAATATTTGCCACAGTAAACAATTACAATGCTATATAAAATTATATAATGAAACACACACACTTATACTGTACAACTATAATATTTTTTGAACCAACTCTATTTTGTATAAATGAATCCCAAATTCCATTACATTTATCCACACAAAGTCTATGTCTATAGGCAATCTGCTCATAAATAGTAAATGAAATCAAGTCTCCAATCCATTGAGTAAATGGGGTCATAAGTATATCTTTCCAATGTTGCAATATCAGTCTTTTAGCTATAGTAAGGGCATGGAGAATCCGTTTCCATTCCCCAGTTGTTAAATTCCACATACTAGGTATGTAATTCAAGAGATTGTTATCCTCTGAAAATTTTAGCTTTTGTCATAGTCACATTTAAAAGTTTCCCCTGACTAGTTATATCCCACTCAAGGGGTTGGTGCTTATCTCCATTTCTTAGCCAACGAAGCCATTATTGTCCGAAAATACTTCTGTGGTCATATGGCCAGCATGACTGTACAGTGAAGCACATGGAATGCTGTTACCTTCCCACTGAAGTGGTACCTATTTATCTACTTGCATTTGCCTGCTTTGGTACTGCTAGATTGGCAGGCCTTCAACCCAGGCTGTCAGCTTTCCAGCTGACAAGCTCAGCATTTTTAACCGCTGAGCCATGGCACCCCCTTTATATACATTTATATATTCCTATGCTTTCTTGCAAAATATGGTAAGTATAGGACATTGTAAAAACATGTTTTGAGAAAATATTATCCTTTTTACACCTCTAACAAAATATTGTGTTAATCCTTTTCTATACAAGCACAATGGAGTCCAACAAATTCTATTTTTGTTGTTCTAAAAATTGTAATTTGAGATCCGTTGACACTCTTGCAATAGACGTTAAGATACACTCCCATTGCCTAGGCCAGTGATGGCTAACCTTTTTGCCATTGCGTGCCAGGAGAGGGGGGGCGGGGGAGGGTTGCGCGCGCACGTGCCCATGCACATGTGTGCGCAACCCTCTCCTCCTTCCCCCCCCCGCTCCTGGCACATGATGGCCTGGTAGGCCCGATTTTCTTTCTTACCTGGTTCCAGATCCTCTCTGTGTATCTGGGAACGGCAAAAACAGCCTTTCCCACTCCCTTGGAGGCCCTACGGAGGCTGAAAAGGCCCATTTCCCAACTCCCGGTGGGACAGGAAGTGACATTGTTTGCTGTCCCCAGCCTCTAGAACCTCTCTAGGAGTCTGTAGGAGCCTCTCTAGGAGTCTCTGGAGGCTGGGAACAGGAAAAAACGTCACTTCCTGTCCCACCGGGAGTGGGGAAATGGGCCCTTTGAGCCTCCGTAGGGCCTCCAAGGGAGTGGGAAAGGCTGTTTTCACCGTTCCCAGATACACAGAGAGGATCTGGAGCCAGGTAAGAAAGAAAAAAGGGCCTTCCCCGGCCCCCACCCCAGGCCCTCCAGAGGCAGGAAACAGCCTGTTTCCCTACTTCTGGTGGGCCCAGAAGGCCCGAAAATCAGCTGGCGCATGCGCCCCAGAGCTGAGCTGGCGTGCCCACTAATATGGCTCCGCGTGCCACCTGTGGCACGCGTGCCATAGGTTCGCCATCACAGGCCTAGGCAATATAGGAGCCTTTATTCTGCTCATCACTTAATTTTTGCATATCAAATAGGTACATTGATAATAAATATCTCTAAAAAATATTGGTAGTGGGGTTTTTTAGTCTTAAAAGATTTAACTAGCTGTTCTAGTATCTCAGGTGTCCCAGAAGCTAAAAATGCTGTTGATCCAAGCAATGTTTAGGGGACTGGAGGCTAAAACATATAAAGAATGGTTGCTGGAATTGAGTATGTCTAGTTTAATGAAAAGAAGGACTAGGGGTAACATGATAGCAGGGGGTTTGGAATAGAAGACCTCCAAGGTCCCTTCCAGTTCTGTTATTCTGTAATGCTGCCAAGAAATATTGTTGCTGTATATGTTGCCACTAAGTTAAATCTCATAGATGATATAGTCTCTCAGCATAGCATATGTTAAAAATTCATCCTCAGTATCAATCAATTGCTCCAATGTCAATAATCCTGTCTTCATCCAATTTTTCCATATTACAATTTTCCCCGATTTTTAATGTTGAATTTCCTCATAAAACCAATTCAGCATGAGAAAACGGATCAAATCTGTTTTTATTAAATATTACATTCCATAGCTGGCTTATATAATTGTTTCCAGAGATAGCTATTTTTTTTTAGTATATAGTTAAATCTTAATACTATCTGTCCAACCAAAGGTGTTATAAATGTACATTCAAAAGTTGCCCAAATCAGAAAACTAGCATGTTATTTTCCAGTACTTAATACTTACAACAGGTAAGCATGTACCTGTAGCAAACTTGACACTCACTACAACTAGCTGGGTGGTGAAATATCTGCAACATCTGCAAATAACCAAGCTCAGAGAGCACCAAGGACTGCAGTTCAGCCCTAAGCTGCATATAATATCTTCTGTTGGTAGAAAGAAG
Organism: Pantherophis guttatus; assembly: GCF_059756535.1. NCBI lineage: Eukaryota > Metazoa > Chordata > Lepidosauria > Squamata > Colubridae > Pantherophis > Pantherophis guttatus. Next base: position 34,580,563 of record NC_142069.1, read on the forward strand.
ATGACAAAAAACAAAAAACCCAACCTCACAAAGAGATGAATATGTCTTGGGCTTATAAAATTTCATGAATGCAATAGAAAATTGCACAATAAAAGTCATATTTGGAACCATCCAGGAAGCAGTAATAGTATTTTATACAGTATGAGAAACATTTAAAATCCCTCAGCGATCTGTAGTGGAATCTCTGCTGTTTTAGTTATTCATAAATGACTACAGTTCAAGGAAGAACAATGAGACAACCAATTTGTGGACCAATTATTAAAAATATTCAAATAAGGATTGAATACTCCAAAATATCTTGGTGAATAGGTGACATAACCAAAATATGTGTGTGTGTGTGAATAATGTTGTGAACAGTTGAAATCACCCAGCTGGAAAACAATCCAGCTGGAAAATAACAGTTGCAATCATCCAGCTGAGAAAAAAAATGCACAAAAGAACAGTTAAAATGACTAGAAAGGAGGTGGAACATTTATATGAGTAGGAAAAGCTAAGCAAAGACTTTCAGTTACAGAGCAGAATAGGACAGAAATTTACAAATTATATGCGTAGAGGATTTTTTAAAATGTACTTCTTTTCTCAACATTTTAGACATCAGAGTCATTATCCAAGTACATTTACGTTAGATAGATGGAGCAACAGAATCATCTGCTTTGATGATGCAGGGGATGATCAATTGAAATAGCTAAAAGGCATTGCCATAACAGTATCCTGTTAGAAAACAGCAAGTAACAGTTGTAATGGTCATATAATCTGTGGACTTTTATCAGAAAAAGAATACTGAACTAAACTAGCCTTTCCAAGCTTGTGAGCTATGCATGTAGTCCTCGACAGTCATTTAGTGACTCTTCAAAGTTACAATGGCACTGAAAAAAATGATTTATGACTTTTTTTCATACTTCTTACCATTGCAGCATCCCCATGATCATCCCCATGATCATCATTCAGATGCTTGGCAACTGGTTCATATTTATGACGGTTGCAATGTCCCAGGGTCATGTTATTAGCTTTTGCAACCTTCTGACAAGTAAAGTCAATGGGGAAGCCAGATTTACTTAACAACTATATTACTAACTTAACAATTGCAATAATTCACTTAACAACATGGCAAGAAAAGTCGTAAAAATGGGGCAAAATTCATTTAACAAATGAATTTGTTGAATGCTAATGTTTCACTTAGCAACATAAATTTTGGGCTCAAATGTGGTCGTATTATGAGGACTATGTGTAATTGTGTTGATACGTCAATTCCCAGAATTGTCCTTCTAGAATGGCAATCCCAAGACAACAGGAAAACACCAGTTTAGAAGGGCTGAACCAAAAGATCCCTTGGGCTAGTCCAGCAGGATGCTTCTTCCTTGACTAACTTCCCTTCCAGGAAATATGAGATGATTCAGTCTAAATCTGCACAACCATCTTCGCTAATTATCAACTAATTAGCAAAGAGCTTGTGATTGAAAGATGGTGATCTGCTAGAGTTTACTTCTAAAAGAAGCTCTTGGATTGGGCTGGAAAATTGATTTTTGTTCATTTGTAGAATATTTTTGTAGACTCTTATTATCAATCAACTGGTGACCTTTCATAATACTGGATAAAGGAAACATTTGAGAAGCAGAATTAAACACAACCAGAAAAGGGCTTCTTTCATCTTTCAATCAAATTAAAAGGTAGTTACCTTCAGATTTTTCACAGCTGTGTTGTTCAAAGATGATTCTCCTCTGAATAGCTAGCCCAGAAATATACTCTTTTCATGTCACTTCATGGTCAAGGACAATCAAATACATCCTAAGGTAGATCCTGTTGCTTGCTTAGCAACCTGACTGTAGACGAAATCACAGCAATTTATCTCTTGCAATAGGATTATCAGTACAACTGCTTATCTTTCAAAGTAAGTATTTCAATTTTTTTTTTAAATTTGATTTATATGCCACCCTTCTCCGGAGACTCAGGGCAGCTTATAATGCGTTAAGCAATAGCCTTCATACTTTTGTATATTTTATACAAAGTCAGCTTATTGCCCCCACAATCTGGGTCCTCATTTTACCTACCTTAGAAAGGATGGAAGGCTGAGTCAACCTTGAGCCTGGTGAGATTTGAACTTGCAGTAATTGCAGGCAGCTGATGTTAATAACAGTGCTTTAGTCTGCTGCGCCACCAGGGCTCTTTATGTATTTAGACAAATACATTTCTCTAAAGCACACCAGGGTTAACAAGACTATAAGTAACAAGAGATGTCTAGCGCAGGGGTGGGTTCTACTTACCTTTACTACCGGTTCGCATCGCACCTGCATGTGCTCTTCTGCGCATGCGCAGAGGCTATCACCTATGATGATGTCCAGGTCAGCGGGCGGAGCCTCCTGCCGGTTTTACTACCGGTTCTTGTGAACTGGTCCAAACCAGGGACAACCCACCACTGGTACAGCGCCTACTATAAAACTGTTCACATCCCAAATGTATTGCACTGGGAACAATGGAATAACAATATCCTTATTAGAAATAGATGAAACATAGCATATTTAGGCACTCCATGTTTCCTGAATAGGAATGCTAGAAAAGAGGTGCCCACTAACCATTTTTGTTAGGCCAGTCATAAATATTCTACTTTTTTCAGAATAAAATCTATTTACAGGATCCAATCTGGGTCAGTCACTGGGACCAGAGATTTCATCTTCCGAGCTTTGGGACTCATGCTGGAGCCCATTCACAGAGAGGTTCCCTGAGGATGGCCTCCAACATGAGTCTGAAAGCTCAGAAGACAAAACACTGGTTTCAGTGACTGACCTAGATTGGACCCCGCAACATTATCCTGGGACATGTATGTTTGCCTTTATTTGTGAAAATCTATTACGTTTGTCTTGCTGAATTCTTGTTTTCTAATGCCTGTGTAGCCACTTCTATTTGGAGAAAGAAGCTTATGTTAAATATCCACTTAATCTATAACTATTATTCCATTTTGTGTATACCAGTATTCAAATATTATAATGTAGTCTATTAAACTGAAATATAGCATAATATTGCATTTTACACTGTGATACAGAGTGGTGCAGTGCATTACAATGCAGTATAGTGTAATTAAATGTATTACACTGGGGAAATGTAATATATTTGTTTCCATTTTAGTTCATTACAGCCATAATCCAGTCAAGAAGTACAAAAAACAAGAAAAGTTTTTTTAAAAGTATAATTATTTGAAATTGATATTTTATTCTTACGTGATAATGAAGATAATCAAAAAGCATCAGCATTTCTTTTTAATATTCTACTTAATGATTCGGAATGCTCCTCTCCATATTACCAGTCTGAACATCTGCTTTCTTCTTAGCTTGAATAATGCAGTTCTCAGGAATATCCTCATTAAAAAAAAAAATAACCTGTTTTGCAAAGCTTACAAGATTGGGGTACCAAAAACACTTTGGCTGGAGGAGGACAAATTCCAGGAAACTGAACCAGAATCCAATGTGAATGCAGAAAAACGTGGCATATTCAAATCTGTGACTTCTTTGTCTGCAAGGTGGGTCCTGCTCATTCTACAGCTTTAAGTGAAGTTTAAATCCTCTTAGCAGCAATCTTGGGAGATGCTTTCTAACCATTCTATAGTAGACATTTGAAATCTCTCCTCCAGAATGTAATGTTATATAATAAAGGTATAAATAAATGTTCTGTAAAGCCTAAAAAACTAGGTCAGTGCAGTTTCATAGAGAAAGAAAAGAAAAATGTATCAAGCTTAGCTGTGAAAAGAATCATGTGTAAGGCCATGAGGTATGCATACAATGTGTACTCTCATTCTCTTTCTTTTTATACTGGTAGAGATGGAAAAACTCAAGTGTTCGGGAGGAGGGGCTTCTATAAGAGCAAGGTAAAACAATTGGGGAGAAACGCAAAGGTGCTTTTTTTCAAGAGGCAATTGGATTTTCTGGTTTTTCTTTTGCTTCTCATCCAAGAAGCTTCCTCAGCTCTGATTGGATGGTGGGGAATGGAAGGATTTATACTCCTTGTTGACAGCTGGTCATTTGCATTCTTTTAGCAGGTCATTAAGATCACCTGGAGGTTTATCTGTGCCATCAGGGTCACCTGAGTGGTGCAAATTGGTGCGGAGCCTTCCTGAAACTATTGAAAGGACTGTGTTGTTGATTGAAGATAGATGATGTCTGTTAGATCAGGCGCAGGAAAAGAAGACGCGACCAGCTTGGTCCATTCAATGACTTTATTTCAGCTCAGAATAGACTGGTGCTGCGCTGCCGGAGCTCTCCTTATATTCGCTCCGGCAGACGCACCGCCCCCTGACAGCTATTTGAATTTCCCGCCTGAGGATTTGGCCAATCCCTGGCGGATGTCCTTAAAAGGACATAACAATGTCAGAGCCCTCCCCCTCTGTTGAGACTGGGCTGTTCAATTTTGACATAAATGGTCTCTTTAACCCCTCTTTCAAACCAGCAAACCTCTCTGTCCAAAATATGGACTTTGTTGTCTTCAAAAGCGTGGCCTGTGACTTTTAAAATAGGGAGAAAGTAAGAGTTCCTCTAGTCTAGTCCGTAAAGACCCATTCTTCCTCTCCAACAACCCAATTCATCTATTTGAACTGCAGTCCATCTCTACTCTGCTTAATATCAAGTTCCAGGCCAAGGCTACTTTAAAGAGATGCTCAACATTTACCTACGCCATGAAAACCACACATTGTGGTCTTGAAATGTTTCTGTAATGTCCAAGTGATAAATAGAAAATGAGAGGCAGGGTGTCAGTTCTTTCAACACAAAAATTATCCACTTCCTCCTGGAAGATTCATATTATCACAGAAGTGCTATTTGTGGAAGCCCTTCCTTATATGACATAGTTGTCTGTCCCCTAACAGAACCCAATAACCATCCAGTGGGCTTTCAGATCATTATAGAAACATGTCATCTTGATGCTCCACCAATTTACCAGTGCTCCCTCTATGACAGTACAGCAATTTCTTCTACACCTTCATTCCTGCACCACTCCTGCAAGGGGGATGTGCAGGCAGCAGAAACCCTTCCCCTGCGAGCAGCCTGCAACTGAAGATAAGTGGCTCTGACAATTTTATTCTTGCAAGGAAGGGTGAGAATACCGGCAAGAGAAGCAGGAGAAGGACCCAATTTCTTATTTCCCCTATATCTTTTACAATAGATACTAAGAAAAGCATGGAAAGAGAACTTGAGTTTTCTGCTGGATCAAGGAGTAACTGGTTCCTGTTTAACTTGGCTGTGAGGAAGAGCCTTACAGTAAATGGCTACTCTGAAAACTTGAGAAGGGAACAAGGAAAAATAAATGATTCCTGTTAGTGATGCTTTAAGAAACAGAAGTGAAGATGGATAGATGTGATTCTGCCATTGTGACCTGCAATGCTTGAGGCATCTTTGCCTGAAAACATTATGCTATATTATCTGTGACAAGTGCAAATGTATAGCATCAATGGAAGAAAAAGGAATGAAAAAGCAAATGGCTCCATTTCAGCTTGTAAGAGAAGATGATTTATTAGAGCAAATAAAAGCAGCACTATTCCCATATGGAGAATCATAAAAAGGGCCTTTACAACAACTTCAGCTCTTATTTTTCTGGTTAAAATTGGTTCTTTTTCTAGAGAAATGGGAGACGTGAAAACAAATGCAGTTCTACAACTTATATTACTCACTTCTGAACTAAAATCTTTATTCATACATACACACCCACACACGTTTCCCCACCCAATTCAAAGACAAAGTGAGAAGAACTCAAATCGTGCATGGTATCTTCTTCTGTGTGATATATGTGAAGGATTACAATTCTTATCCACCTTTACAAGTTCTGACAAGAATTGACCAGTCTCAGCTTGGTTCTTATGTGCTATCATCTGATTCACTTCACATGGAACCATCTCTGGCTTTGTGAACTGCTTCATGTTTTGAGATTTGTCTCAGGCTTTGAGAACCATCCTCCTTGAGTCCTTTCTTCATTCTGTCATTATTCCATTTGCTTTATCAGTAGAAATTAACCGGAACAAAACCTTGTGTCTGAATTGCCTGTTTTGCATGCGTGCCATGCACTACATCTTACATCCATGCAGTGGTGAAATCTAAAATTTGTTACTACCAGTTCTGTGGGCGTGGCTTGGTGGCGGGGGGGGTAATGTGATTGGGTGGGCGTGGCCTTTTTTTTTTTTAACTTTTAAAATCATTTTTTCTACAATCACTTCGGGGAAGAGGTTGTAAAAAAATGCTTTCAAAAGGCTCTGGCGATCCCAGATGAGTTGCCTGATCGGCAGAGACTTTTTTTTCTTTTAAATGCCCCTGACGATCAGGCAACTCAGCTTGGATCGTCAGAGGCACTTAAAAGAAAAAAAGAGTTTTTTCCTTTTAAATGCCTCTGACGATCCAAGCTGAGTTGCCTGATCATTACAGGCATTTAAAAGAAAAAAAGTCTCTGCTGATCAGGCAACTCAATTTGAATCATCAGAGGCATTTAAAAGGAAAAAAGGGTTTTTTTCTTTTAAAAGTCTTTGATGATCCCAGCTGAGCCGCGCGATCATCAGAGGCTTTTTTTTTACTTTTAAAAGCATTTTTTCAGCAGAAGAGGTTGTAGAAAAAATGTTTTTGAAAAAAAAAAAGCCTCTGATGATTGTGTGGCTCAGCTGGGCATGGGGGGGGGCAGGGATTTTTGCTACCAGTTCTCCGAACCACCTGCCTCCATCGCTACCTGATCGGGTGATCCGGTCAGAACCGGGAGCATTTCACGCCTGCAACCATGCCTTTTTATATCTTCACACCAACAGATGACACAAAGTTTATATTGGAACTATATAGCCGTATAACCGTTCTATAATACAGATAGTATGATGGCAGTTGTTCAAGGGACTGGGTCAAAGGAGGTACGTAATTCTCCATCAGAAAGAAACACATTCTGTGGATGAAAGAAACAACGGTAGATGTAGTTTTTGAATTAAACCCAGTGGGGACTGAAGATTGAAACACAGAAATAAGAACTTTGATCAAGACTTGTATACTTCAAGAATAAATGAGAGAATGAGAGCATAACTTACCTGGGGCCTATTAAATCACTTAGTGGGGGGAAAAATAAGAAAAAATATTGTCTTATAAAATTCATGGCAACTGTCTATAAAGTGATGCTTAGAGTATGGAAAATAAAAGGAATTTTTATCACAGGAAAGCAATTTGATTTATCTGTCACTCCCAGGCTCTTCCTTTCCTCCTTTCTTGAAAATAAGAACCAGCTCCTCTTAGCTGGTTCTTCACCCATTCTCCAGGATTTCTCAGACTGAGAAACAGTGAGCTTCAGGGAGGAAAAATCATATTTCCTCTATACACGCAGTCTTATCTTACATTAAGATCTGAATTTATTCTGGATCAGTCAGAATTTGCTGATTATAATTCTATAAGGTGGCATCTTGCTACTTCAAATAATTTTTCACATCTGCTGGGAAGAGTATATATGTTCTTCCTAGAGAAAACTGAGCCAAAATAAGAGTGGTTTTGGCTTTGCTTCCTCTCCCCATTTTGGTATCTTCAATAAGCAGCTTGTATGAAAGAAAGCAGATAAGATAGCTAGATGACAAAAATAAAATTCAGAATGCTCTTGATTGATTAGAGAAGCAATTTGAAAGTAACAGAATCCATGTAATATGGACAAATGCATAGGGAAAAGTCAAATGCTCTTGTAAGTAGGGGATACTTGGCTTAGAAATAATGCACATGAAAAATACTGGATTTGAACACGTAAGTTTATTCATTTATTCTTGAAGTATACAACAGAATGGCACGACAGCTAAAAACACAGATGTGATTCTAAGTTGAATCAGCAGAATTAAAGCTTCCACATTCTACTGAGAGGTAGTTTGGCAGAGGGCTAAACTGTTGGACTAGAACTGAAGAAACCCAGCTTTGAAACATTTATCCCAAAATCATTGGATGACTTTGACCAAGTTAACTTTCTCTCAACCCAATGTCACAATGATGATGTTGTGGGGATGAATGAAAATACAAGAGTGCTGTACCATTGCATTCTCCCACAAAGTACAAAATGATACCTTTGCCAGTGGCACTAAAGTGATCTCCTACTTTCAACACCTTCCTGTATCGCTGCTTCAACTCTGAGAATTGAAAGGGCATCTGCTTGGAAAAGTGAATTTACAATCAATTCTTTTATATAATTTCTTTTCTAACCTTTCATAACTTTTTTTTAATTTAGGGCAGGGGTGAAATGATCCCGGTTCATACCAGATTGCCCGATCCGGTAGTGATGGCAGCGGGTGGTTCGGAGAACCGGTAGTAAAAATCCCTGCCCCCCCCAAATGCCCAGCTGAGCCGTGTGATCATCAGAGGCTTTTATTTTTATTTTTAAAAGCATTTTTTCTACAACCAATTCGGCTGAAAAAATGCTTTTAAAAGTTAAAAAAAAAGCCTCTGATGATCGTGTGGCTCAGCTGGGATCGTCAGAGGCTTATAAAAGCATTTTTTCTACAACCTCTTCGGCCGAAGAGGTTGTAGGAAAAATACTTTTAAAAGCCTCTGACGATCCCAGCTGAGTTGCCTGATCGTCAGAGGCTTTTAAAAGCATTTTTTTACAACTTCTTCGACTGAAGAGATTGCAGAAAAAAATGTTTTTAAAAGAAAAAAAAAGCTCTGATGATCAAGCAACTCAGCTGGGATCATCAGAGGCTTTTAAAAGCATTTTTTCTACAACCTCTTCGGCTGAAGAGGTTGTAGAAAAAATGCTTTTAAAAGTTAAAAAAAAGAGTTGGCCACACCCACTGGTCACATTACACACACACACCCCCATCAAGTCACACCCATAGAACCGGTAATTACAAATTTTACATTTCACCACTGATTTAGGTGTGGGGGATAATTGCGGAGTCTTTAGTGACCTTTGAATTCAAATTATGCTTCCTTACACATCAGACAAAGACAAGTTCAGAATACCAGCAAGATATGACAGCAGGCTAGGAGACCATATAGGTAATCCTTGATTTACAACCATTCATTTAGCAACTGTTTGGAGTTACGACAGCCTTGAAAAACGTGACTTATCACCTGATCCTTACACTTACGATCTTTGCAGTGTCCCCATGGTTAAGTGATTGTGATCCAGGCACTTGACAACCAGCTCACATTTAAGGAAGTTGCAGTGTCTCGGGAGTCATGTGATCACTATTTGTGACCCTCCCATCCGGCTTCCAAGAAGCAAACTCAATGGAGGAAGCTGGCTGGGAAGGTTGCAAGTCATGATCACATGATGTCTTGCTTAATCACCACAGTGATTCGCTTAATCACCATGGGAAAAATGGTTGAAAAATTGGGTATGGTCAAGTGATGACTCGCTTAAGAAACCACACTGCTTAACAATGAATTATCTGGTCCTGATTGTGGTTTTACATAGATCAGCGGTCACCAACTGATGGTCCATAGACCACTGGTGGTCCACAAGAAAATTTTGGTGGTCTGCAGAAAAACTATTTGCATTTTTTATATTGCACTAAATCAGGGGTCCTCCAACTATGGCCGCTGGGACAGATACGTGCAATGAACATTTGTGTTGCTGCAGAGAGACCCCCTTCAGGGTCTTTTTGTGTGGGTCAGAGGGGGACAGAAATTCCAACTTGAGGTCTGCTTCGGCCTCCTGGTGCAAGGCTTTGGGCAAAGGCTGGAGGGAAGCACCGCTGGTGGCAAAGAGTCGGGGGGGGCTTGTTCCAATGGGACTGCATCATGGCCTGGAACTGGCTGACCATCTCAGCCCTCTGAGCCTCCAGGCACCTGTACCTGGCCTTGCACTCCCGCAGGTCTTCCCTCTGCTTGGAAAGCCTATGCTCGTAGTCCACAGTGAGGTGCTTCTACTGAGCCTCCTTCTCGGTCAGATCCAATTTGAACTGTTGAACTGCTGAGCTGTTTTGCCAACTCTTTCTTGTGGTGTCTGCTTAGCTTCAACAACTGCTTCCTGTTGTGGCCCTAAGGAGCCTGGGCGGGGAGGCAAGGAGTGGCTGGGAGGGGAGGGGTGAGTAGAGTTGGACACACCCACCCAGTCACATGACCACCTAGCCACTCCCACCCAGCCGGTCATTAGGCAGATCATATTAGTGGTCCATGGGATTTAAAATTATGAATTTAGTGGTCCCTAAGGTCCAAAAGGTTGGTGATCCCTGACATAGAGGACTACCAGTATTAAGCTGGTAAAATTTGAAGAAGAAGGGGGTTGAAACATTGCTGCTGTTCTTTTACTTGTCCGTTTCTATCTCTTTGAGCTATGCATGTGGCGCTCAGCTTTACTGTAATTTAAATTCATGTAGCATTTTTAAAATGAGAATTTATTAATATCTTCCAAACGTTTTTCTCTTTTTTCCTGTGATATTATTCTGGGTTTTCATCACCTAGTTGTGCAATTCTGATTCCAGATTTACCTGTTTGCTTCTATCAACCAAGCAACAATGCATGTATCCTTTCATTTATGATAGGCCTAAATATAGTTTTCTGATTCCTAGAAATACTTCCCCCTCCATCATAGCCAGCTTTTTTTTATTTCTTTATTCTCTTTAAGAACCTATATTTTGGAGGTAGTGGGGCAACTGAGGGTGCTTTGTTACTTTATTTGCTTTGCATCAATAACACTTCTCAGTTATATACACTTCCTAATTCAAAAAAGAGCCACGGAAAGTACCTGTTGGTAATATATTTGCTGAATCACCAACTGGATCATAGTGATAAGTAAAAACTTCAGACCACAAGGAAGGGGATTATGCAATTAAATACAGAACATTCATACATTTAGAGAAAAGGTACTTTTACTAGGAAAGAACTGAATGCAGCAAGAGTCAGGCAAGATCTGAAGCAAAACCTGTGCAAAAAAAATTGAAACATATCCCAGAGCCCCCACTCCTACTCCCCCAGTAGCCAGGCAACCAGAGTTCAATCATTGGCCAAGAACATGTTTTGGGGAAGTCTCTGGTTCAGGTGCATCTCTCCCCCTTTGTGCATTCCAATGTCAGGACGATTAGCCTTGGAAATGTTAAATAACTCAAGCTGTCCTCTCTGAGTCCAAATCTCCTCATCACTTCACAGAAATGCTGTTTCCACCTCCTGCACACTTCCCCTCCCAAATGCCCAGGGCTCCCCACCACCACCCCCGTTTCCATGGCAGCTGGCAGCAAGCTTGAAAGAAAGCAAAGATGTAGGCTGACACCTACATTACCAATGAAATTAGTACTTTCCATAGAACAGAAATTCTCATGATCAAAATTTTAATTTAAAAACTTAACATATATATTATTTTTGCTTGGGTCTTATCTCGTTTTTCTCTTCTCTGAGGCCATTGTAGGGGATGAAATTACCAGAGAGTCAAGTTCCAGAGTTCTACTACCTGAAGGTATTGCCCTAGTTCCCATTTTCAGAAGCAGTCTATTTCACTGTATGCATCATCAAACCCTTATTAGTATTTTCCTTTTGCATTTTTGGTTATCATAGTAGTATCATGAGCATAGCACAGGATATTGAAATTTCTGCCTCCAATTTTATGACCCATGCTCATCTTCTTCCAGTTCACTTTCCCTTAATACCGGTATATAGCAACCTAGAACTAGAGGAGAAATTTCCTGACAGTTAGAACAATTAATCAGTGGAACAACTTGCCTCCAGAAGTTGTGAATGCTCCAACACTGGAAGTTTTTTTAAAAAATATTGGATATATTCAGTATATAAATTGAATTCTAACTTCACCAAGTCATACTCTACTAATTATTTGTAGTCATATGAATAAACGGTGTTCTGATATTTGAATCCTTATGGCATTTTACAACTTGAGCTTAAATTACAAACATTTTCACAATATTTCCAGTCAAAACAACTTCATTATTTCTTGAAAACTTTTGTGTAAGCAACACGATTTGTGGAAGACCTAATGATACTGCAGCATATATACCGAAAGTAGAATGCACTTTTCTACATTTCTAGAACGCTTAGTTGATCCAAGTAAATATATTAACCAGTACCCAAAAATATCAAGACATTTGCCCCAGAAGCTCAGGACTTGAAAATAAGAAAACAAAACTGAAAATGGAGATTTTCTGATTATTATTTGAGTTGTTAAAATAATAATAAAAAACACATTTACAGTATTTATGTACTCATGATTAAGTGCTTACATTTCAATGTAAAACTTAGCAACCACATATTTTCCTTTGAACTATCAAACATGTAAATTTTATATTTTTAACAATTCTTGTTATAAATTTGCAGTCAGCATGATTATTTTTTCAATTGTTCTATATGTAAAGTAATAATATAGAAATTAAGCTCAAATTTATTTGTTTTTCAACCAAAAAGCTTTAATAATTGTTCTGTGCTCACATGGCATTTCAAGTATAACTCTTTGCTATAAAGCTTTTCAAGCAAACTAGCATGTATGCCAGAATTCAACACTATTAGCATGCTGTTTTGCATTTCCTGGGTAGAAGAATAAAATGTAATCCCCAATGCCACCAACCTTTCAAAAGGGTCAAACATTTTCACCCCCTACCACTGTGTCACTGAACGCAACTTTTGTGGACCAAGAACATGTGTTTTTAAGTCAGAACTCTTATGTAATACACTTTAGTGCATTTACACCAACTTTTATAGCTTGGTGGCCCAGTGTGGGGGGGGGAGGGAAACTGGCCCGTGCAAGCAGTGGGCTGAGGTGTGGGTGTGCGCACATAGCCTGCTGCTTCCATGGCCCACTTCTGAACCAGTCATGGCCTGGTAGTGAGCCACAGTCCAAGGGTTGGGAATCCCTGCTGTAAAATACTGGGCTTTATATCTGGATACCAGTTACTTGAAAATTGGAAAGAGAAAGTTACAGTACAGTACAGTACAGTACAGTACAGATCATGTATGGATCATCATCTTTTAATATAAAGGATGTTTGTGGCAACTGGAATGAACGAGAAATATACAAGTGGGGAGGGAAAGAATGAGAGTGACTTATATACTGGCAGAATTCTGTCAGAACAATTCTTAAAGCAATTCCAAAGAGGGTTGTGATACAAGTTCGCCATCAAGTGGCCACTTGCTAACCTGCAAAGGAAATAATGGTACACTTTTGCTACAATCTACTGTATTTGCACCCCCCAGGAATCAGTATTTATCCAGATATCACCTGTTCAATTATCAGGAGGTGGCAGGTTTAATAGGAGCCACCTGTTTTCAAATAGAAACACTTATTGAGGTACTAAAAACATGCAGGAGGACAATGATATCTCTTTCTGAGCCAGGTGTCATCCACTAAGAAATCAAATGAGCATTAGCACTCCAGCATGTAGTGTCTTTTGGGGGCAGATGAAAATTGTTAGATTAATATTTGACATGGATTTGAATTTAACAAATTCAGAACCAAACCGAAATGCAAACTTGCTGTGGCATTAAGAATGAAACGCAATTTAAAGCTCTCATAGTACAAGGGCTACTTGATACATTGCTTTTTTGAAATGGCAATTATTTTTTAATTTATGAGTGCAAGGAATGTGGTTCTTCTGGGGCACTTCCCCACTGATCTTTGCATCACTCTAGTCCTCACAGATCTCTGAACATCCTTTAGTTTTTAGAGCCAGATCACTTTATTTTGGCTGTGACTTGGTTTATCTGAAACCACAGCTAACGTTGTTTTCTGTATCCTGGCTGCTTTGCATAGAGGGTTGTAGAAAAAATGCCTGTCTGCAAAATTGCCATTTATTTCACCTTTATAAGTCACAGGCTTTAAAAGGCAATATTGGGATGCAGCATTCTTCTGTTCCAACAGAAAACTTTGAAGGATTTCTATTTTCTTTTTCTTTTTCTTTTTCTTTTTTATACTTTACTTTTCCTTATATAGCTTCCCATCAAAGGATTTCCCCCCCCCCTCTTTTCCTACCTTCCTTCCTGACAAATGCAACAGTTACATGTACTGAATCCCCAGATAAATGCAACAGTTGCATGTACTGAAAAAACGTGAGTAGAGGGTGAGAAAAATGTTGTTACTCCTCAGCTGAAACAAACTTCAGGAAAATACAGTGATTGGATTGTTGCCCCTCTAATAGGCAATTGACTAGCTTGTGTCCTCTGAATCCTTTTGGGGTCAAAAGAAAATGATGTAGATGTCAAACCTGTGTCGTGACGGCAGCGTCACATGATGTATCGTGACTTTTTCCGCCTTCGCTAAACTGGGCGTGGCCAGTGTGTGACGCATCCGACCTGCGGGCCACGAGTTTGACAGCCCTGATATAGATGGTAACATTGATTTCCAGGGTCTCAAATGGAAATCTTACATCTTCCTTCTGTCTGTGAGTTCTTGGCTGAAACTGCTGGAGGGTGGCATCAGAATAATGTCGTAAGGCCCGGAAAATCTGGGGGCTTGAATGTTTGCTCAGAGTCACCCAGACAAGGGTGACCAAGGCTAGTAGTTGACAACAGGACCATGAGCAACAGCAACAATATAGTAGCAGCAGCATCAAAGAGGTTCAGACTCAGTTTTGGGCTGATATAAACTTACTGAGAAATGGGGCTGATGTTGGTCACACTACAGAGGTGGGATTCACTTACCTTCCCTACCATTTTGCAAAAACGAGTGCACATGCCAACTCTGCACATGTGCATGGCCTTCTGTGCATGCGTAGTAGCTGCGCATTACATCCAGGCGGGTGGGCGGAGCCTCCTGCAGTTGCCACTACCAATTAACACAATCCAGAGAGAACTGACTGAATCCCACCACTGGACACAGTGCCTTTTTTACTATTATTTTAAGTTATATCAAAGATGCCCATCTGTGTGTGTGTGTGTGTGTGTGTGTGTTCACTGTACAACAAGCTTGTGCTTGTTCTCTAGCAATGGTTTCCCAACAAAGTAACAGCCCTCAAGGCTATGAAGTCCAGGCCGTAGAATTACTTTTGACTTCTCAGGCCTACCAGAAAGGTGGAGACAATAAATGCCCTGCCTCACTTGTAATACTCCATTGTTATTCCACCTAACAATTGTTTTTTTTTAAAAAAAAGTTTGATAATGTGTAGCTTTCCATTTTTTATTTAATGCATGGAATTCCAGTGAAGCCTTTGTAATAATATAGAGCATTCTGTTTTATTATCCTGGGGTATGTTTTTCCAAGGGGAAAGTGGTGCAGCATAACACATGGCTTGTAAAAAAAAATCAGAAGGACTCTGCCAGTGTCTTTTCTAATACATTTTATTAAAAAGTCAAAACTTGTGTTTAGGCAGTTTAGTTGCTGTTGACTATGCTGCACAGATGAAAGAAACATACGAAAACATAGAACTGTTGTTGAAGCACTTCCAGTACACCAAGGACAACTGGAATATCTGTGGAGATCTAAAGGTAGCAGTTCTGCTGCTTGGAAAGCAGTTTGGATATATCAAGTACTGTTGTTACATATGCAAATGGAACAGCCATGCAAGAGAGAAATTGTAAAAGAAATTATCATTTTGAAAGAATTTGGTTCCAGGACAGAAAAACATGGATCATGAACCACTTGTTGATTCAATAAAGATATTTTTGCCTCCACTTTGCATCAAACTGGGCCTGATGAAAATTTTTGTGTGAGCGATGAAAAAGGAAGGTGAAGGTTTTTGATACCTGAGGCAGATATTTCCAACAATAACAGATTTTAAAAGGCATTTTTGTTGGTCTACAGATCAGATAAAGCAGGGTTATCAAACTCTGGGTTGGCAGACCGGATGCATCACGCGCTGGCCAGGCCCACGCCTGTTTTAGCAAAGGGAGGGGAAGTCCTGATATGTCACGTGACAACGCTGTGACAACCTGAGTATGACACCCCTGAGATACAGCATCAATGAAAAGTGGTTTAAAGATCTGTTAGTGGACTGAGAGAAAATTGCTTGGAAAGCGTTCAAGGATATCATTGAGAATTTTCTTGGCAATTACAGACCACCAAATTACATTCCGCTGGTTTACAAACTTCTTATAGCATACCGGACTGTGACATCAACATGTCACTGAAGATTTGTTTTCTGTATTCACACTTGGACTTCTTTTCTGAAAATCTAGGTGCAGTCAGTCACAAACATGGTGAAAAGCTTTATCAGGAAATTGCCACAATGGAAAAACAGTATTAGGTCAACTGGAATCCATCAATGCACACTGCAGTGAGATGCAGCAGACAGAGTACAAACAAAAATCAGCAACAAAACACTTTTAGCCCTTTTGAACTCATGTAGCATGTCAGAAACATTATATGATTAAATACATTATAGTCATTAAAAGTTAATTTCATATTTCTCAAGATTCCCATGTGATATAGTCATTCTAAAATTATATTTGTGTTCAGTTTGAAGGATCATAATCAGAAGTTTTTCTGGAAGCAAAACTTAAAAAAAAAACTTGTCCAGTATTCACACAAAACTATTCATACAAAAAGTGGTGTAAGAAGTTGGAGTTCCAGGCAATTTCTTCTGAGAGTTTTATAATGCCAAGGTGAGAATTACGATTGAATCTTATCAGAGACAGAACCTGGCATAAGCCCATTATCAGAATTGTTTGAAGATTCCAGTCTAGATTATTTGATTTGCCCATTAATATTATCTGGCCAAACACCAAACACTATAAAATATTTTGGCTTGGCAGGGGAAAAAAGTGTGCTCTTTTTCTGTTCATTTGCTTTAAAATAAAAGTGTGAAAATATTCGTTGCATAATGCAACATTGCCTGCAATCACCATGGTAAACAAAAACAAAAACGAGCATACGTTTGCTTTGATTACCATATAGCAATATGTTGATTTTAAACATAGGGGGAAAGAAAGAACACCTGCGGAAAAAAACCCATCCCTACCCCCACCAAAATTGCAAAAATGCAGAGAATGAATGAAAAGAGAAGCTGGAAATGCCACATAGAGGACAATGTAGGAGGAATGCTGGAAACTGAGAGCAAATGAGGAAAACCAAATGCAAGCTAAGAAGGAAGAGAAAATGAACGTGAATATTTATTTATTTCACAAATTTTATTAGCTATGTCAATTCTGAAAGCAATTCACAGGAGCATTTGTAACATGGTTTGCCAATAGATTATCATTGCAGGCTTCTGGCTTAGCTGGTTAAATGTATTTACTCAGAAATAAGCCTTCTGTGTTTAAAGGGGTTTCACTTGGGGTACGCACATTTACAAGTTTATTTTTAATGAATCAAAAGCAATCTCAGTGCAGTTTATGACAGTTTATAGGATGTTTATTTGTAGATGGTGGTGACTTGACAAAATAAACCTCTGGACTTAATGCCTGAGAGTGATCTGCCATTTTTCCTGCAGCCTTTAAAGGAAATGCACCTTTTAAACTAGGGCCCGGCAACTTTTCCATAGCCAGAAACTGCATATCTCATAGGAGGTATGGCTGATGAGCCAGCAGGATTACTGGAGTGGGCAGATTGACTTTCTAATTGTTTCTTTAATAAAAATAAGTACCCGTATTTTTCATATAAGATGCACCTTTTTTCCCCTAAAAGGGGGTGAAAATTTGGGTGCATCTTATACACTGAATGTAGCCCCGCCCACCCACTGGCCCCCACCCTTTGGCCTCTGCCTCCCAGCAATTTACCTCCTTGCAGCAAGCAGCAAGAAACAGACCATTTCAGCTTCAGCACAGCCTAATTAGCACAAGTTGATTGTCCCTTGGATCAGCCTCCCAACTCTCAGCTGTTTCAGGCTGCAGAGATTGCCATGTCTATTGCTGCGCGGGCCTCTGCTGCTTGCTGCAAGGAGGTAAATTGCTGGGAGCAGATTTTTTTGTGTGTGTGTGCTAATCAAGCTATGCTGAAAATGAAAATGAAAGTAAAGCAGGCTATTTACTGTTTGCTGCAGCGAGGCAAAATTGCTGGGAGACAGAGGCAGATTTCTTTTTCTTGTTTTCCTCACCAAAAAAGGTAGGTGCGTCTTATAGTCCGGAGCATCTTATACTCCAAAAAATCCAGTATATATCTTCAGAAAATTGCACCATTGTTAGAGTTACAACAGGAAAGTGTCGCGATGTATGCGCCATCCCTTGATGTCTTCAGGTCAGGACTGGCATCCAATATGTGTAGATGGATTCAAGACAGTCATCTCACACTCATGGTTTAATTTTGACACCCGCATGATGCAGCAGCCTTGACCTCAGTGGTGTAGGGATCTCCTATGACGACAGTGATTCTATGGCCACTCAAGAAATAAGGCATGTCAGACTAGTTTTGTATCCTTCCTCTTTTTCCTCTCTCTCTTTTCTTTTTACAAATACTAAACTAGTGGATTAGAGAAATGCGATGGCCATGGATGTAATATTTTAAATACAGCAAAGCTTTCAGCAAGATCACCCAGATATTTTTCTTGGCAAGCTTAAAATTCAGGTCAAGCAAAGTTGCTCCGTGAATGATAATCTTTAATAATGTGTTCTAAAACATGCTAATGGCCTTGTAATGAACTCTCTGTACATCATAAGTACATAGAGCACATCTGTTTGTGCATGAAAAGTAATTAACAAAAGGAGGAGGTACAAACATATATAATATATATACTGCATATATATATTTATTACATGTGTGTACCTATATTCAAGGTAATATAAGAACTATATAAATAAATATTACATAAGGCAGACAAAAGCGTATAAGCAACCCCCCTGGACTGCTTTCCCACAAAATACAGAATACCATATACTTGTGTTTTCCCAATGATTTCAGCGGGGAAATGTAAACACCTGTCTGACTCTCCTATAAAAGTCAAGCAACGTAAGAGATTTTGGTGTCACTGACTTGAGCCAAGGATTTTTCCTTCTGTTTCTCTCTAAAATAAATCACTTTTAAGGTTCTTATTATTTGCTGTTCCTCTTAGAGTATTTGGTACACATTTTAACAGATATTGGCAAAGGTTATATATAATAAGGCTTATTTTCAAGAATCACATACTGCAGGGTCAATTGCTTCCATTGCAACCATTTCAGAAGTTCTTGCCACCTAGGCTTACCTACCTCACTTTGCAAGCTTCCCAGTCTACTCAGATGTGTCATCTCCCTTCACCTCAGACCAGGGGTCCCCAAACTTGGCAACTTTAAAACTTGTGAACTTCAACTCCCAGAATTCCCCAGCCAACACTAGCATAGCTGGCTGGAGAATTCTGGGAGTTGAAGTCCACAAGACTTAAAGCTGCCAAGTTTGAAGACCTCTGCCCCAGACAGTATAGGCTAAGAAATCAGACTTAAACCGAAAGCTATCCCCCTCTTATGGTGGCCTCACCAGACCCCTTTGGATAAATAGAAGGTCATGAAATTGTATTTTAAACATCATGATGATCATCCTAATTTCAGTGCTTTAGAGAGCAAAATAAATAAGTAAGTATAGTTAGAGACTACTAATGGTCAGCAAGCTCTCTGCTTCTGTGTTCAACAGCCCCTATGACTGGGATAAATCTCTCTGCTGAGGGAAAGTGAGCTCAGACAAATAGTTAAGAGAAAAAAATCTTGATAGATCTTAGAGACATTATCATTTTCATAAGGTAACCAGCCCATATGTGATCATTCAAATGTCTCCTGCTTGAGCAGAGGGCTGGCCTAGAAGATCTCCAAAGTCCCTTCCAGCTCTATTCTGATTGATGGGAAGAACGGTCCTTCCATGGCAGCTTTGCTGCCTCCCCATCCATCATGGTGAGAAATTTGAAACAGGGTCTAAGCTCCCCATAGATAGATAACAATTTGGAACTCATGTGAAGAGGGAGACAAAATTACACAGGGAACCAATAAACACAGAGGAAG
Organism: Pantherophis guttatus; assembly: GCF_059756535.1. Lineage (NCBI taxonomy): Eukaryota > Metazoa > Chordata > Lepidosauria > Squamata > Colubridae > Pantherophis > Pantherophis guttatus. The sequence continues at coordinate 34,600,311 of NC_142069.1, forward strand.
AATCCCACTTCAAGCCTCCCATCCCCACATGTGGATCAAGGGTGAAGGCCCAGTTAATAAAGATTTGATGGAGGGTAGTTATAATTGTGTGGGGGGAGGGAAGCAAAAGAGGTTCATTACTGAATTCAGAGGTATAAAGTGCTACGTGTGCTGAGCCAGAAGACCTATAGAAGAAAACGAAAACAATCTTCCTTCATCCATGGCAATGTGAGCAGTGTCCCTGATTTTGCAAAACTGAGGCACTGCTATACCAACACCTCAGTCAACTCAACATTGCTTCTCCTTCTTCATTGTGAGGCTACTGCTTGATACCTTTCCCTCCGGAATACTCTTGGTATGGACTGGGCCGTGCTTTAGGGCGGGGAATGGAGAATTCCTGTTGAGGCTCAAGGTTCTGAAAAAGGAAGAGAATTGTAACTTTGAGATTAACATCTATCCCCAAAAGCAGACTCTTATTAGTTCATTCTTATGCTCCTAGAGAGTAACCTGAGTAACCTATAAAGAGTGGATCTTTCTCCTTCAAAGACAGAGTGGCAGTATTTACTATCTCATTAAATATCAAGAAGGAAAGCCAGAGCTTAGATATTTAATCATGAATTGGTCAAATGTAGAAAGCTTTGTACTAGATTACTAGTTTATACAGCATATCTCTAAACTAAAGAGAAACTAAATTCATAGCAGGCCCAAGAACACCCTTAATGACTGTGCCGTTATGCTAAGAAATGCCATGTCTATGGAGATTCTCAGTCATCCAGGTCATGGTTGTCTCAAAAGTGCTTTTTCAAGAGGCAACTGCACGTTTTGGGTTTTCTTTGAAGATGTTTCGCTTCTGGTCCAAGAAGCTTCTTCAGCTGAAGAAGCTTCTTGGATGAAAAGAAAAAACAGGAAGTCCAGTTGCCTCTTGAAAAAGCACCTTTGGGATAAAAAATGGCACTTATCATTTGCACAGTTAACCTTTTTCCATCAACCCCACTCCAATAGAGAATAGGAAAGGTCTCAGTGGCTTTTTTCTAACTTGGTTCTGGTTGCCTTCAGTAGCCTCCATAGCACCAACACAATGCTTGCTCTGCAATCACTAATTAGTTGGTACTTTGGAGACAACAACAAAAATGCTGAGCTTGGTAAATTATTACAGAAAGCTCTTCAAAGTAAGTATAAGTAGAATTGGCATATCTAGACATCTAAACATCTGGATGACAAAAAAATACAGTAACACTAAGCTACATCTGATAGTTACCTACATTTTTGTAGCCTAGATCTACCTGATAACACTGGATATAAAGAAAGATAACTAGGAAATGTATCATTTCTCTCTGAAATCACACTTTACCTCTGAAAGTATTCTGAGGGCAATATTTGCTGTTATAAGCCTAATCAAATCACTTGTACTAGGTCCCAGAATCAATTTTTATCAAGCATTTTGCAAGCACTTTAAAGCTTTTTACAAACATTTTACTTTTTTTCTGGTCAGGAAACTGTTCGTCTACACAAAAATATTACCATAACTAGTTATCACATCAAAAGCAACTTATTAACTAACTAATAAGTCTATATGAATATCACCCTTTTCCCCAGATGTCTAATTTTCTAAATATGTTAAACTTTCCTCCTACAGCACTTGATTATTACCCTAATGAAAGAAAAGTTGTTTCATTTACCTTCAGTTGAAAGTGAGTTGAATAAGGGACATATGAGTCAGTATTTTCTTCTTGAACGATGAAAGAGATGCAAAGAGGGCAAAAGGAAATGAGACTTAGAATTAATATATAGTAAATAAATAGATTTAGTTTGGTTCAAAATAACAATGTCTAGCATGAATACTTATGCCAGCTTTTCCCAATCTGCCATGCTCCACATGTCCACTGAAGTAAACAAACAAAAAATAATAATTTATTGGGACTATAGTTTCAGAATTCCCAGGAGGCTTCAAAATGACAGACACAACCGAGCAATCAAAGCACCGCCCCTTTTTGACATCTATTGCACACATTGCAGTGATATAAAAAGAGCTACATTGGTCATTTTGAAGCCAGTAACCATTGCTGTGGATGATCAATTCCCAGTACATTTCAAACGTGCCATCTCAACACCTCTGGGGTGTCACTAGGTTGGCTCCACCTTTGGTGGCACAGCAGACTAAAGCACTGTTAAGATAACACCAGCTGTCTGCAATTATTGCAAGTTCAAATCTCACCAGGCTCAAGGCTGACTCAGTTTTCCATCCTTCCAAGGTAGGTAAAATGAGGACCCGGATTGTGGGGGCAATAAGCTGACTTTGTATAAAAAAGAACACCGCTTGGGGGGGCCAAAAGCCCTACTAAACAGGTATATACAAAAGTATGAAGGCTATTGCTTAACGCATTGTAAGCCGCCCTGAGTCTCCGGAGAAGGGCGGCATAGAAATTGAACCAATAAATAAATAAATAAAATGTCATTTTATATTATTTTTGGAGTCTCTTCTATTTCTATTTTTGGAATCTATTCTTAAAAAGTTATAAAGAATGTATGACCATTTGGCAAAATGAGTCATATGTCATCTCCTAAGTCCTGGGATTCCCCCTCCCCGCCCCACAATGCCATAACATCAACCTTACCAATTCCCAGGGCTTGCTAACTAATGTGGAAAATGTCCATTTCACCCTCTTTCTTGCTGCAAATCAAATGGGCTGAGATGACGAAAAGGTTGGGAGGCATATCTCAGGTTGGAATAGCAATAGCAATAGCACTTAGGTTTATATACTGCTTCATAGAGCTTTACAGCCCTCTCTAAAGCGTTTACAGAGTCAGCAATCTGGGTCCTCATTTTACCGACCTTGGAAGAATGGAAGGCTGAGTCAACCTTGAGCTGGTCAGGAACAAACTCCTGGCCATGAGCTGAATTAGCCTGCAATATCACATTCCATCCATGGCGCCACCACAGCTAACCACAGGAATGTTGATTGTCAACTATGAAGATTTTATAGCAAAAAAATTTAAATAGTGATAGGTGGATGGAAGTATTCTAGGAGTAGACAAGCCCATGGGACGTTTGGAGGCAGGACTTGCGTATACAATAAATCTAAAATCTTCCTCATTTAGTCCAACTCTTGTTGCACGTATGCAATTCATAAGATATTCCTGTATGTATTGAACTAAGGGGAATGAGGAATTCTTGCAAAGGATTCTTGCAAAAAGTCCTTGTTATTGATGCTTCTGAACAATTTTAGATATCCTAACTCCTCTTTAAACAAAGGAAATATTTAGACACTCACAATGTATATCTGTCACAAATTTATCTTTTCATACCAACAAAAGGTTCAACTAAATCCTTTCAAGCAGTTCAACAAATAATGTTTTAATTAAATTAATTCTGGTTACAGATTACTTAATCAGAGAATTTTTTAAATAAAGCTGCATATTTCAATTAGTGAATTGTTCCATTAAAACCTTGGCTGATTAATCAGCAGATAGGTTTTAATTGATGAAACCTCGCATAAAATTTTAATGTGCTTTTCACTGTATAGTAAAATAGCAAAAATGATATTGTCTTATGTTATAGAATGGTGATTTTCTAATACATAAAGAGTTATTAAGCAATTTATTTGATGAATCGAGGTACATAAAATCCTTAATTTATCATTGTTCTCTTCATCTTCTTCTTTGTCATCATCAGCATCACAAATAAATCAACTGTAGAATAAAGGCCTTGTTGTGTATATCTAAAGATTATTAATACATCCAGTAATTGAACTAATGCTTAATGATCAATTTACTGTATATGTTATTCATCAATAATGTTAGCTTTAGGAATCGTATTATGAATCTTTTGCTTGAACCATTTTCTTTCAGCTGGCATTTTCTTTTCATTGGAATATAGTAGCTGTTGTCTTACCTTGTGTGTTGTCTTCCTGAGCATAACCTTGATTTTCTATTCCATAAGTTTTTTTCATGCCCTTTGGCTGGCAAGTATTATTCTCCAGAGGGTAGTCTCCAGGCTTCCGTGGAGAAGTGAGGACACAGAGTTCAGGTATTGCATACAGAATCAGGAAAAGCCAGCCGTTTACTATCAGAACAGTACCAAGGAGAGGATCATTCCATTTTGATCGCTCACCTAAAGCATGGATACCGTGCATCAGGATAGCAATCCATGCCACCCAAATGCCTATGGAGAACAAAGCTGTGAGGAGTAAGTGGACACCATGCCTCTTCCACCTCTTGTATGAGCCACAAAGCACAAACATGGAAACTATGAAGAGGAGAAACATCAGGAAAAATACATAGATGAGAATTAAAATAAAGTCTCTTCGTCTTTCCTCATCCATCACATGGCGTAGAGCCTTCAAGGCTGTGATATTGACTGCTACATATTGTATGGCTATAATCACTTGTACAACAGTAAAACCAAGGACCATAATCAGCAACACTAGGGCTGAAAATGGACGTCTTCCTCTCACCAATTTGGTGAGGTCCAAGGCATGAGCCAGAAGGCAGGAAAAGCAGAGGGCAAAGAGGACCCCAAAAAGGAAGAAACGTGTGGGACCAGTTTGCTCATTGAGCCTGATGATAAAAGCAAATGTGAGCCCAAAAATTCCTAGAGTGCCTAAGAGGAAGAGGAACTGGATTGGGATCAGGCTACGTTTTGCATTGTCTTGGGCTTTAGAGATAAGGCAAAAAAGCACCAGAATGAGGATGATTGTGACAAACACACCAGCTGCTGCCAGAGCTTCCAGAATAATCCCCCAATAAACATTGATGTCACAGAGAAAATAGTAGTCATTGGATATGTTGCCACAGCCTAAGGGGGGATGAGTAGTAGGCATGGCACTTCAGGTGTCTTATCTTAAAAGAAAACCTGTAGGAAATAAGATAAATTTGGGGTTATAAATATATTTTAAAAAACAGAATAAGTTAATAATCAGACACTTTACTGTCAAATGAATCAAGTAATTTATATAGATAACAGTCTTATTTACTTCACACAAAAATATAAAATGACCTTATCCCAAGTTAGACCACTGATTTGCTTAGCCCAATATCACCTGCTCTGATTGGGAACAATGCTGGGACGTAAAATCTGGATCCAATAATGGGATGGAGATAGGTCAATTAAACAGAGATTAAGGAATCTTCCCATAGGAAAGGCCCTTAGTATAATAAAAAGGCACATCTTTTTATGAACTCTATATTTTTCTACATAAGATAAGAAATAGCAGGAAAAACACTACAAGGGTCTCTATAATTTAAGAAAAAACACCAGGACTTTGCTATAAACAATAATCTCTATTTTTCTGAAGGAGCAGCAGCAGCAGCAGCCCCTATAAACAAAGAGGGCAGTGGCAGGACAGAGACATCCAGGGCAGATAAATAACAAAAATGGCAGGCGTGTCTAAGTAATCAAAGCCCCACCCTTTTTTACATGCATGAGATGCATGCAAAACACGTATAAAAAGGAACAGGGTTTTGAACACCTGGTTACACCTGCCACTTTAGCCTAATGGATCCCATAAACACAGATGCTCCTGTGGGGGAGGGCAAAAATATCAAAATGGCAGGTACAACTGTGGGTGACCTTTGGACAAAACGGGTGGGGCTTCAATCACATGGTCATGGCTGACATCTTGCTTTTTTTTAACCCATCCTGAATTTCAGCAGCAATCTGCTGTAAAATGGAAATGTGATATCCACTGATTTCTGTAGCACAAGTCTAACAGATCTAGGTAAGCTATTACCGATTGTTTTATTATTATAAAAAGAATATAAATTATAACTCAATCCCCTCACACACAAATCATCTCCAAAATCACAGCCCAACTTTGTTAAATTAATATATCGTCAATCCACAAATTATGGTTCTTTTTTATCTCCATTTTATTAAAAAGGAGTGTGGTTTGATCCCTGCCGTACATTGATAGAAAGCAAACTGGTTAACAGAAGCAAATCAATGTCTATACTTTAAATTTGCTACCTCCCACGCTCTCAAGATCTGAGCTATAAAATCCTGATGGCACTACATGGCAACAAAGAATATTTATTTACTTATTTATTAAGATTGTATGTCACTTCTTTCAATGACTGAAAGTGGTCTACAGTTATACATTTAAAAAACCCAATAAAAATGTAAAATGCTTGAAATGTTAAATCTTGGACAGAGTCAGGGTGAACCTTCCTGCAGTCTTTCGTAAAATCCATTCTTTATAACTCCTGTGTAAGAGGAAGGTCTTCTCCCGCTTTCTAAAAGATGAAAGAAAGGGAAGAGGCAGCCCAATCTCCAAGGGAAAGCTGTTGACAGAGAGTAGACTGCCGTTAAGCATGCCACTTTCTGGGTTCTCACCCCTAAACTTTCTAGGGGCCAAGAACTGCTACATTTTTTCCTTGCCAAATTGTCTAACGTTCTACTTGGAGAAGATGGTCCTAAAGATATCAAGCACCCAAGTCATATAGAGTTTTGCTTGAAAAGCATTTGGCAAGTATAGCTGTCCCCAAATCCAGTGTTACTCTGGATACCTCCTTACTTGAGACTGGTGCTACATCATGCCTTGCTGTGCTCCCAGGACTTTTTTTTCTTTCTTGTAGATCATTTTGTGACATAAACATAAACAAAATGACTGTGAAAGATCCAGGCTTCAATGAATGCTACAAAATTATCTGACTAATAAAGATTACTCTATTTGAAAAGTTCTTCTCCCCTTTCCTGGCTTCTCTTTATCCAAGCCACTCAGTGAAAAAATTTTGAAAAATAGGATATTTTATCTTCCCAATAATTGTATAAAAAGAAGATAAAATAGAAAATACTGTAACTGGTTAGAGTTTTCAATGGAAAACCTCATGCTAAGCCTGAATGAATCCATCTCTCCCTAGGACAGTACTCTCTTCTATCCATTAATCCTTACAATAGTCTAAAATGGTTTTCAGAAGCTGAAATATGGAAAGTTCTTAAAAACTTTGCTGAATCTATATTACATGTCTATTACACTAGGCATATCAGGTAAAGGAGGCAATATAACAAAATGTCTTTGGTAAGCTTGAGAGAGATCCACCCTTATTGCTCCTGTTACTAGGATTAGTGTACTCTTGTACTCCCACAATTAAGCTTTGGCATGGACTTACCTTGACTGTGATGTGGTTCAGAGGAGAAGAAGAGTTGTAGTCGACAGCAAAGGAATATGCCTGCACTGCCCACTTGAAAAATACTCTGCTCTTGCTGCTTTTCTGCCCTTGCATGGACAAGCAAAGAATTGCTCTCATGCTCTCTTGGGAAGCTTTAAAAGCAAACAGAGAAAACACGGGGGATAAAGGAGTTGGGCACGCCTATTCCAGTTCCACTACTCCTGGTGCTGTTATAAATATAACATTCTAGTGCCAGGAGATGAAGTCAAATTTCTGACGTCAACTGGATAGTCAGTCCGATGGCTGGGTGGGGAAGGAATCTTTGACTGGCTCACCTCTCAACAGACTCTACTCCCATTGATCCAGTCAGCCAATAATTTCTGCCACCTAGAGCTTGAGAAACCTAGAGGGTGTAGGACAAGGAGATCCCACAGCTTTATATAATACTTTTGCGTGTTATTTTTTGTGTACAAAAATGACTGTATGTAGTAGGTTCCTTCTTTCTCCATTGTTCTGTGTGGTCTTGGAGCAGAAGTTGGTCATACCTGAAATTTTTCAGGGATTTCCTGGTCTTGCTTTCATAAACAAGTATGAGAACAAGATTGGGTTCTTTCTTTTCTTCTTTGGATAGAGTGCTTGTTTAGCCCTCCAAATCTTCTAAGGAAGATTTCTTCTTAGGAAAGGAAATATACTGAGGATGTACTATACGTAACAGATGTTACTATGCTCTGCATTGGAATATTTTATTTATGATGAAAATCAAGAAAACTGTATATGCTGTTGTACATTCTGTGTCAATGTGGAAAGGGGATATGACCCCCAACACTGGCTGCGAAATTCATGTTTTCTTATTGTAACAAAAGCCGTCTCCTTATGTGAAATGTGGCCTTAGAATATAGGTCTTTACATTTGTAATTCTAGGTTTTTGACACAGACTCTGTCTGATTTGCAAAAGGCATCTTGTTATTGTTGGAGCACCTGTCTTTTCCCAGTTCTCACTCAGAGTACAAAATATAGGAGAACCAACAATTTTGGAATGGGATGGTTATTGGACCTTTGGGTTATTGGAATGGGCAATTTAGCTAAATTTTGACCAGATAGAGTTTAGTTATAGATTTATAATAATCTTTCCAAATGTGAGCACCTACTCAGTTATTCCAAAGAAAGATGCATGATCTAACTAAGCTGCTAAGTTGTTCTGAAAGGGTTGGGAGGATTGACAACAGTGGTGGGTTTCAAATTTTTTTACTACCGGTTCTGTGGGTGTGGCTTGGTGGGCATGGCATGGCTTGATGGGCGTGGCAGGGGAAGGATACTGTAAAATCTCCATTCCATCCCCAATCCAGGGGAAGTTTACTGCAAAATGCCCATTTCCTCCCGATCAGCTGGGACTTGGGAGGCAAGGCAGGGCAGGGCAGAAAATAGATGGGGGCGGGGCCAGTCAGAATTTTTACTACCGGTTCTCCGAACTACTCAAAATTTCTGCTACCGGTTCTCCAGAACTGGTCAGAACCTGCTGAAACACACCTCTGACTGACACAGTAAAAAAATGAATCCCCTGCCTGTAGGTTGTGATTTTTTGGTCATGATTGCTTTCCTTTGTGTGTTTATGGAATGGAAAGGAAAGTTTATTGTTGTTACTGGTGCTAGAGTGTCACTATGTTACCCTGGTATAGGGTTTCTTGCTTGAGCAGGGAGGCAGACTAGAAGACCTCTAAGATCCCTTCCAACTCTGATGATGATGAAATAGATGAGAGAAAAACAGATAGGTTGGATTTCCATGAAATTAAAGATAGGAGAAGCTTGGAATAGAACTGAATGAAGGTGATTTGATTTTGCTGAGTTAATTAGTACTCTTCCATTTACTTAAATGTAACATAGATTTAATTATGAAAGAAAGAGATAAAATGCATGTCATAAAATATGAATTGGTGTCATCTAATTTGTTACGCATATACCTGGAAATAGAGATTGATAGGTTGGTGATGCTTAAGAACCAGAAATGAGTCTGGAAAAAAAGACTGCACAGTGTTCCAAATGAACATGATCCATGGCACAAAGTTAGGTGACATAAATGGATGGGTGGGGAAAAAAAATGAGGTGGAACTGACTGATTGGATAAAGAATAAATAAAAAAGGTGACTACTAACTACCTGTTTAGAAAAAGATCCGCCTCTTTCAAATATATAGCTTAAGCATGTCAATGTATCCATGGTAAAAGAATGAATATAAATCTGGAAGCATGATCGATGAGATATTTTATGATGAAAAATTGAGAGAATTAATGAGAGATAGTAAGGTGATGAGATGTTCTGAATGTGGAGCAAGACATTTTTGGTATTGTTAAGAGCGGACCTTGGGGGGAAATTGATATGGAAGGAAAGAAATAAAAGAAAGTAGAATGAAAGTAGAATGCCCTGAAGAACGGAAACGATGAGGTTGAATGAACAAGTATTAAAAGATAAATTGATTTTCCAGTAGAATGAATGGAAAGTGGATGCCAAAGAGAAGGCTGAAAAGGGCTGTATGGGGATAAAAGAGAAAATAATGCACATCAGAGAATGGTTGCTGCAAAAAAATGAACATAAGAGAAACAGGTTGTATAATATAAATATAGAAAGAAAAATATAGCTTCAAGGAATGTAATCAAAGAGAGAAATTAACAGTTAAGATTTAGAAAGGCAGAGAAAGTCCAGAGTGATTTTGATGAAAATTTAAAAACATTCTGGAAATGGGTGAAGACAGCCAAATAAGGAATTCCCAGCACAACAAATGGAATTAAAAACAAAAATGATTATATTATTTGGGCGAAACAAAAGTACGAGAATAATGGAAGGAGTATTTTAGAGATCTGTATAGAAATGATAATGATATTTGAAACCGTAGATCTGAAATGAATGTTATAAATGTTGGTACCCAAGAAAGGAAAAGGTAAAAGACTAAGAGCCTTGGTGGCACAGCAGACGAAAGTGCTATTAAGTAGCACCAGCTGCCTGCAATTACTGCAAATTCGAATCTCATCAGGCTCAAGGTTGATTCAGCTTTCCATCCTTTCAAGGTAGGTAAAATGAGGACCCAGTTTGTGACTTTGTATAAAAAAGAACACCGCTTGGGGGGGGGCAAAGCCCTACTAAGCAGGTATATACAAAAGTATGAAGGCTATTGCTTAACTCATTGTAAGCCGCCCTGAGTCTCCGGAGAGGGGTGGCATATAAATTGAATCAATAAATAAATAGATAAATAAATAAAAAGGACATTGTAAATGCTGTGAGGATTTAGAAAACTGGTAAAGTTGTGGGAGTAGATGCTATTAAAAATGTGACAATACAATCAGTTTATCGAGTGTCTGTGTGACTTAATGAGCATGAAAAAACTGTGTCTGTGTCAAAAATTGGAAGACTACTGTTATTATTTCTGTATACAAAGGGAAAGTAGCAAAAGTGAAAGCAAAATGAAAGAGGTCTTAGCACCGATGATGTTACCTAATTTGGGTAATGAAATGTCTGCAAGAAAGCAAGCTAGCGCAGAGCGCATCAAGGACCCTCAAAGGGGTCTTAGCTTGTTAAATGTTCCTAGGCTAGTATTTGCCAGAGTTTGACTAAATAGAAGTGACCATGAGAAAAGTTTGGGAGGAAATTGGAGTGTTTTGCTGGGCATGCAAACCTAATTTTAGTTAGTTTTTTTTTTTTTTAATTTAATTTATATGCCGCCCTTCTCCAGAGACTCAGGGCGGCTTACAATATGCTAAGCAATAGCCTTCATCCTTTTGTATATTTATACAAAGTCAGCTTATTGCCCCCACAATCTGGGTCCTCATTTTACCTACCTTAGAAAGGATGGAAGGCTGAGTCAACCTTGAGCCTGGCGAGATTCGAACCTGCAGTAATTGCAGGCAGCTGGTCTTAATAACAGGGTGCTTTAGACCACTGTACTACCAAGGCTCCTTAGTTCTTATAGGTAATGGGAAATGTGTAAATATGAAGGTGTTTTACATGTGTTTGTGAGTTTGTATATATGTACGTAATAAACTGAATAGCTTTGAACTGTAGAATATTTTAGGTGACTATTAAGGCTGATTGGAAGTAAAGTCAGCATATTATCAGATGGAATGCTTAGTAAATGATGTAAAGAGAAATGGAATACAGTAGCCAGTCACCACTGTAAAAGAAGTTGAGGTGCTCTGCATTACTTTGTTTACCAAAAGTGAATAGCATGATGAATATGTGCATATTTATGAGGTGTCTCAAATTATCAGACTGAATCCATTCACTTACTTACTGAGAATAGCAACTAATATAATCCAGAATAATGACACATCCTGAATCATTAAAAAATAAATTTGCACATTGACTTCTGCGATGATGTAAATTGAGAGGTGAGAATAAGAGAGAGAAGAGGCTTTATTTGATGAATTTGCAAAGAAAACACAGCTCAGCAATCACAGAAGGGGGTCCCCGAAGGGCTCAAGACTCCTCCTCTTCCTGAACAGAGGGAAGGGAACAGGCTGTAACTGCCACTTGCACACAGCTCGGTGGAGTATAAGTTGTGCAAAGCTAGTTTCAACCTACGTGGGGAGTGACTCTGTTCATCCCTCTGGAATGCATTCAACTAAAGTAAGGGTTTGGGGCCAATTGGCTGGAGACCAAATATGCCTCTTTCATTTCTGCTCCTAAGTTATTTATAAAGCATGCCTTAATGACATTAAGGAAACACCCTTTTTATTTCTTTTAGTAGGAATTTAGGGGGAAGAAGAAAACCAACTTTAGATTTCATAAAATCTTACGAACACTTGTGTTCTCTAAGCAGTTAGGAGTATCATTTTTTTCAAAGTGCCCTTTTTTCACCCTTCCCTTGGTTGACAGGAACTTGCAAGTCTTTTGATATTCCCGTCACCGCTTCTTTAACACATGTTTACATTGAGGAACCACTCCTTTCAGCAAACAAACACCAAATGAATCATTAAATCTTAAACTGAAGGATGGAGATAGAAACTGGAGGCAAGCTCTCCATGTTCCCCTCTGTTTTTAGAACATAGAATCATAGGGCTGGAAGAGACCTCAGAGGTCTTCTAGTCTAACCCCCTGCTCAAGGCAGGAGACCTTATACCACCCCAGTCAAATGTATGTCCAGTCTATTTTTGAAAACCTCCAGTAATGGAGCACCCACAACTCTGGGAGGTAGGCTATTCCATTGATTAATTGTCCCCACTGTCAGAAAATTTCTCCTTGGAAGAGGTTGGATCTCTTATTAACAAGCTCCCCATTGCTTCTTATCCTGCACTCTGATGCCCTGGAGAATAAGTCAATTCCCTCTTTTCTGTGACAAACCTTCAAATACTGGAAGATAGTTATATCCCAAGTCTTTGATAATCTAGACATTTATTTATTTATTTATTTATTTATTTATTTATTTATTTATTCAATTTATATGCCACCTGTCTCCGAAGACCCAGGGCAGCTCACAATACACTCAAAAAATCACTATAAAAACAGTTAAAAATTAAAAACATTAAAAACCATTCACACCATTCATGGCCGGATCTCGTCAGATCACAAAGCGAGATCAATGGCCCCAGGCCTGCCAGAAAAGCTAGGTCTTCACCGCTTTTCAGAAGGCCAATAGGGTGGGGATGGCCCGGACCTCAGGAGGTAACTGGTTCCAGAGAGCTGGGGCAGCCACAGAGAAGGCCCTCCCCTGCGGGCCCGCCAGCCGGCATTGTTTAGCTGACGGGACCCGGAGGAGACTAACTCTATGGGATCTTACCGGTCACTGGGAGCTATGCGGTAGAAGGCGGTCTCGAAGATAACCTGGCCCTGAGCCATGTAGGGCTTTAAAGGTAATAACCAACACCTTGACTTGTAACTGGAGAACATCCCTCCCTCCCTCAACCATTCATCGTACAAGTCACCTCCAGACTCTTTGTCATGTTTTTTGCTCTTCTCTGTATATTTTGGGCTCTTTTTCTTGCCCTAGAGTTTCCAGTTAGTAGAAAAGAAATTAAAAAAAACAAAACCCAAAATTTGAAAAGTTAAGATGGATTATTCTAAGATTCCTATTTCATCCTTTTCCTTAGTTCTTGAAACCTATTATTCCCGATCCCACCATAATATAACTCCAGAATTTCCTGCAACCCATTTATCTATTCTCCTGTTCCTTCTTATTCTATCCTCCTCTTCCCTTTCAGTTTCTTCTGTCTCCTTTGCTCATATATTTTTTTGATCTATAACTAAGGCAGTGGTAGGTTTCTACTGGTTCGCCCCGGTTCAGGCGAACTGGTAATGGCAGTGGTGGAAGGCTCCACCCACCCGCCTGGCCATCATCACGGACGCTCTTCGCATGCACAGAAGCACTATGCGCTCACTTCGCTCGCGCATGCGCTCACAGTTCCAAACTGGTAGCAAAGGTAAGTGGAACCACTACTGAACTAAGGTCCAAAGTACATTGGACCAGTTCATTTTACTTATGGGATCCCTTTGAAAGGTGAACAGGAACACAACATAGCCACCAACATTCTAAAAGCCATCAGCAAATCAGTCCAGATTTCAGTCATCTTCCTCATCACTATCGTCAAGAAGTCTTAACTTATGCACATCATAATCCTATGCGTATCTCTTTTGCAGTGTCACAAAGTCCATGCAGGATAGTCCTCAAACCATACATAGGAAGTTAAAAATGACTTTGGGGATAGAGAAAGTAATAAGTGATCCATTAAGGGAAGTACATTGAGAAAAAAATTACTCAGTCCTAAGAAAAAGGGAAGTGTAAATAACCTTGCCTTGATTTTGATTGGTAAAGATAGAAACTTTTAAGATCCTATTATCTATCTTTGTTACAATAAGGAACATACCTAGAATCCCAACCATGCCTGTTTCTTGACCTGGTCTTTCTTGAAGAGCTGACAAACCTTGATCTTGAAATCTTTGACTACTTTACTTGCAGTTTCTTGAGGTCGTTAAGCAAATCTTAAGCAAATTTTCTTATCATGTCCTGAGGAAGTGAAAATTTTCTTTAAGTACACATTCTGAGTGAGCAACAGATTATTCATACCAATTAACGTTTATGGTACACTACATGGGTTGCCTGCAATAGGCCCCAGATTCAGTCCTTACCTTCTTCAGGCAGGGCTAGGTTTCCTTTGTACTTAACTTTTTTTTAATGAAAGAAGTATGAGCCAGAAAAATAATCTGGTTCTGCTATTGTAGGGCTTGGCCAAGCAATCTGCTGACCAATGGGATAATACACGGGTGAGTACGCATCAACCACCCAGAAATAGAAAAGTTATATCTAGTCTCTATATCTACACAAACAATTCTAAGAGAGTACAGGACAAGATATTTCAGTGGTACAGTTCTTTAATGATTTTGTTGGGGGTTTGTTCCAACAGAATGTCCAAGCTCTTCTGCTCTGAGAAACATAAAAAAATAAACTTAACTGCTGTCTGTCTCCAACTGAAAATATAGCCAATTGCCTCATAATGTCAAGTTAGGGTTAGAGTTAGGTTTAAGTATTAAACGTTTTAAGAATAGGGGGAGGATAGTTGACATAAAATGTATTTATGTAAATATACTTAATCCGTATGCCACTTAATTATGACAAGAAACAACCCATAATTAATAGGAAAACAGTAAAATCTAATGTTCTTTTTGTTTAGAAACTTTAGATATACTTTAGATTTTTTTTTTGTTTGGTTGAATTTTTTTAAAAAAATTAAATGTTTGAAAAAGAAGTATTCTACTAAAATAAAGATTTGATCGAAACTGGTAGATTCAATTATGTTTTTCTTTACATGTGTCTGCTCCATATATGCAAAGCATATATCACCTCCACTTGCCATTTTGCCCTTTCAAGACGTTTCTCCTCTTTATTTACTACTTACAGATCACGTCCAATGCTGGAGTCTGAAAGAGGAAGAGCAACCAAATATAAGAGGCAAGCTACAGGAACAGGGCTTTTTCTATTATTTGACATCACTAGAGATAGGGACAGTTATAGACACATGCCTTAAATCGAATCAATTATTGGTCCTTTAAGTGAAAATGGTTGCCAAGAAGTGACATAATGCCAGGAAGAATGTTTTCTGTTTCTACTTGGAGATGCCAGGACTGAATGGTTTGCATGCTAGGTATGTATTTAAAACATTTTTTTTTTCTATTGAGCTCTAGCTCTATCGTGTGCCTAGTTTGGTCCTGCAGTTAGCCAAGTACAGTTTTATTGGTACCTCCTTTACAGAAAGGTGGATGGTATAGTATTCACCTTCTTCTATTATAAAATAATCTAAGTAGAGAACCTCTGGAATAGAATACAGTCACATGAACACCCTGACAAATCCTCATCAAGGTCAGTGGCTCTTTTTAATAGCTCTTGGAAAGCTAGCAAGAGATAATTTTGTTTGCTCTGCACTTATCTGTTGTAACCTATCAGCTCTTTGGGGAAGACCAGTAGTTCCAACAGTTCCAGAAGAAAAGCTTAATCAAAAGTAAAAATATGGGATATATTCTCTCAGTGTTTCAATATAATTTAATCTACAGGTTCCTATTTAAAAAATCAGGATCTTCCTTGGCAGTTAGATAATTTTGTCCTTTCTAACTTCATAAATATAGGAACATAATTTGTTGACAGAAACTACAAGAATATTATGATATTCTAAGGACAGACCCTTCAGGAAATCTTTCTCCATCTCAGTACTTTCATGCCCCTAGTGATTACAAGCCTACATGGATATTTAAATGATTTATATTTACTTATAAAAATTAAAGCACTAACAGAATTTGCCAATAGATTGCTGCTGCTTTTGACTTCAAAGTAGCATTGCTGTTTGGTTAAGGGAAGTGGACTACGAAAGAAGACCACACAGGTTATGACAGAATTAAGAAAATTTTTCTCATGGTAGGAACAGAAATGTAGGGGAACCCATCACTCAGATAAGTGATGGGCTCCCTTTCACTGGGTATGTTTAGAAGAGGCTGAACAGATATTTGTTAGGAATGCTCTAATCTGGAGTTTTGCACTGAGAAGTGACTCTTCCACTTCTACTATTTTATGATTCTATGATGAAATAAGGTGCATTATTATTCAACATGTTAGTTAGTTAGTTAGTTTATTATATTTATATACCGCCCTTCTCCCGAAGGACTCAGGGCGGTGAACAGCCATGGTAAAAACAATATACAACAAAAATTAAAAGCTTATTAAAATAATTCAATCATTCGACCAAATTTAAAACATCCAACTAAAATCATTTTAAAACCCCTATCAAAACCCAATTTAAAAAATCTTTATTCTGTCAGACCAGCTTGCTGGAATAATAGGGTCTTCAGAGCGCGACGGAAGGCACGGAGGTCGGGGATCCTTCGTATGTCCGGGGGCATAGGCCCCACAGAGAAGGCTCTCCCCCGGGGGTCGCCAACGTACACTGTTTGGCTGACGGCACCCTGAGGAGGCCCTCTCTGTGGGAGCGTATTGGTCAGTGGGAGGCAATCGGTGGCAGAATGCGGTCCTGTAGGTAACCAGGTCCTAAGCCATGGAGCACTTTAAAGGTGGTAACCCACACCTTGAAGCACACCCGGAAGACCACCGGGAGCCAGTGCAGCTCGCGCAAGATGGGTGTTACATGGGAGCGACGAGTCGCCCCCCATTATTACTCATGCGGCTACATTCTGGACCAGCTGGAGCCTCCAGGTGCTTCTCAAGGGGAGCCCCATGTAGAGAGCATTACAATAGTCCAGCCAGGAAGTGACGAGGGTGTGAGTGACTGTGCGCAGGGCGTCCCGATCCAGAAAGGGACGCAACTGGGAGATCAGGCGAACCTGATAAAAAGCTCCCCTGGCCACGGCTGTCATATGATCCTCCAAGGACAGCCGTGAGTCCAGGAGGACACCCAAGTTGCAAGCCCTCTCTGAGGGGGGTAAGATCTCATCCCCAATAGCCAGCGATGGTGTCAGCTGGCTATATCGGGCTGTCGGGAGCCACAGCCACTCAGTCTTGGAGGGGTTGAGTCTGAGCCTGTTCCTCCCCATCCAGATCCACACGGCCTCCAGGCAGTGGGATATCACATCAAGGGCATCATTGGGGTGGCCTGGGGTAGAAATGTACAACTGCGTGTCATCGGCATACAGTTGACACTTCACCCCAAAGCCACAGATGATCTCACCCAGCGGCTTCACATAAATGTTAAACAGAAGGGGCGAGAGGACCGACCCTTGCGGCACCCCACAAGTAAGGAACCTCGAGGTCGACCTCTGCCCCCCCATCAACACAAACTGCATACGGTCAGAGAGGAAGGAGGAGAACCACCATAGCACGGTGCCCCCAACTCCCACCCCCTCTAGCCGATGCAGCATGATACCATGATCGATGGTATCAAAAGCCACTGAGAGATCTAGGAGGACCAGGACAGAGAAGCAACCTCTGTCCCGGGCCCTCCAGAGATCATCAACCAATGCGATCAATACCGTTTCCATGCTGTAACCCGCCCTGAAGCCTGACTGGCACAGATCTAGATAGACAGCTTCATCCAGGAATCGAGGAAGTTGTCCTGCCACCACATTCTCAACAACCTTCGCCACGAAGCGGAGGTTGGAGACAGGATGATAGTTAGCTAATACAGCCGGGTCCAGGGAAAGCTTCTTGAAGAGGGGCCTCACCACTGCCTCTTTCAGGGCAGATGGGAAGATACCTTCACTCAATGAAGCATTGGTAATCTCCTGAAACCAGCCTCATGTAATCTCCCGGGAGGCCAGCACCAACCAGGAGGGACACAGGTCCAGTAAACATGTGGTAGCATTAAGCCTCCCCAAAATCCTGTCCATGTCCTCAGGAGTCACATGGTCAAACTCTTCCCAGGTGACACTCTCAAGACTCACCTCCGTCATCCCGTCTGAGGCTATCCAATCGGAGTCCAGGCCGGCCCAAATCTGAGCGATTTTATCATGCAGAAATTGTCCAAAATCCTCAGCTCTACCCTGCATGTCTTCTGAGTAGACTAAATCAGTTACACATTATGGGAAGTCCAGCCAGGGCCCTACCAGATTCTGACAACTAAGCCACCATGTAAACCCTGAGATCAGTGGTGGGTTTCAAAAATTTCTACTACCAGTTCTGTGGGTATGGCTTGGTGGGCGTGGCATGGCATAGCTTGGTGGGCATGGTTTGGTGGGCATGGCAGGGGAAGGATAGTGTAAAATCTCCATTCCCACCCCACTCCAGGGGAAGGATACTGTAAAATCTCCATTCCCTCCCAATCAGCTGGGGCTTGGGAGGCAGAGAATAGATGGGGGCGGGGCCAGTCAGAATTTTTGCTACCAGTTCTCCAATTACACAAAATTTCCACTACCAGTTCTCCAGAACTGGTCAGAACCTGCTGAAACCCACCTCTTCCTGAGATGATTTATTTCATAGGGTATTCTATGTTGCTTTATTCTTGCTTTTATGTTATCATGCTTTAAAACAAAGTTAAAGGAAAAAGAAAGACATTTTCACAATGTTTGTGAAAAAGACAAAAGTTAAGGATCTTCCTTTTTTCTTTCCTTGTATATAAAGGCCTTCAAGCACAGAAACAGAACCATATAAAAGGATGGCCTTTGTATCAGGGTCTGTATCATATCCCTTGGCTCCTTCACTCACTGTCCACAGAGAAACAGAAATATGTAGGTGCATTCCTCCCCTTGATTAAAAAAACAAAACAAAACAAAACAGAAACAAAAGTGTAGGGGAACAAACAATGGCTACATAGGAGAAATTATTAAATGTGTAACTGGCAATTTGCTGCAATGTGTCAAAGAACAGCGTACTGTATTCATTGTCTCTGGCCAACTCATCACAAGTAACATTTTGGAAGGAGATCAGAAATGAAGATAGGGCTGATTTCCTATATAGCAGCACCTCATGCCTTCTGGGTTATCAAAACTGCATGTGAATGTGTCTGTGTGTGGTGTATGAGGGGAGAGGGGAAGCAGAGCAAAGTGTGTATCTACTCAGCATGGCTACAGTGCTGGCTGAGTTGTATATCAAAGCGAAACATTTAATCGGCTTTCTGTGGAACTGCCCTCAACACCGTACAAATTATATCTTAAAATAAAACAAAGTCTCCATTTCCACCAGAGCTTTCGGTTGGAGGATTTTAAATTTCTTGTTTTCGACAGAAAGTCCCATTTTCTATCAGGATAATATTTTTCTATCTAGAAACCTTCTCCTATGTTAAAGTCCCTACCATGATCCAAACATCCCTATTCAAATCCTAATTCAGGATGGGCAATATATTGACCAGAAAATCATGCAGACGCTCTCCCTTCCCCCAAACCACTTTCTTTGCCTGTGAGAGCCCTTGGAAATCACCTCATTGACGTCGGATGGCAAATCACCAAAGCTTAATGTCATCAGTTTGCTAACAAAAGTAGATTAAAAGACATATAAAACTGTTAAGTAGACTTAACAAATCTATAAATTAAAATTAAAAACATTTGTGGAAATACCAATTGTGTTCATAATGGTCCTTGGCAATTAGAAGAAAAAAATTAAGTTCATCTGTTCCAATTCAACAAATTTGATTCTAAATTTCAACATTTAGAAGCCTTGGTGGCGCAGTTGACTAAGTGCTGTTAAAGTAGCACTAGCTGCCTGCAATTACTGCAAGTTAAAATCTCACCAAGCTCAAGGTTGACTCAGCCTTCCATCCTTTCGAGGTAGGTAAAATGAGGACCCAGATTGTGGGGGCAATAAGCTGACTTTGTATAAAAAAGAACACCGCTGGGGGGGGGCAAAAGCCCTACTAAACAGGTATATACAAAAGTATGAAGGCTACTGCTTAACGCATTGTAAGCCGCCCTGAGTCTCTGGAGAAGGGCGGCATATAAATCGAACCAATAAATAAATAAATAAATAAATAAATAAATAAATAAATAAATAAATAAACATGATTTAACAGATCAACCAGATTTTCCATGGTTCAGCATATCAAGGCTTGTAATCAAATTTGTGTGTGTGTGTGTGAGAGAGAGAGAGAGAGAGAGAGAGAGACAGAGATAGAGACAGAGACAGACAGAGAGACAGAGAGAGAGAGAGAGAGACAGACAGACAGACAGACAGACAAAGAGAAAGAGAGAGAGAGACTGTGTGTATTCAGAATCAAGTTCAAAAGTGAATAAATCATTCTGTTTTCTGTATTGATTCTATCCAATATTCTGCCCATGAAGTTATTCTCCAGTTGTGAAACCTAACACAACCAATCTGTTCTAACACTTATAGGAAGTATCAGCAGACTCAAGGGAAAACCAATGCAGGATAGAGGGTGGCCAATGGCTAAGCACAAGTTGCTGGTTGGGAGGAAGAAAGAAAAAAAAATAGAGAAGGGAAAACAAATGGGTACTTTAACACAGGGCACAGGGACACCTCATGTTGTAATATTTGGATTGGAGGTTCTATTCCCTTCCTGGTATATCTATTTTTACCAATATTCCATTTACCAATACTGATATATTTGCCTTTCTATGATTGAAGCGTTGAAACTGAATTCTTCAGTGATCCCAACTCTCTTTTTCTCTTCAAGGGATAAGAATTAATTCAGCACCTAAAGGTTAAGGAAAGGAAATAATTTCTCATCCATGTGCCAACAATGGGATTTCTCAGTTTCCTGACAATTAGATCAGCCTCGAGTTGCAGTGATTAACATCAGCTGGAGGGCTGTTGCACATTCATTAAAACTGATGAGAAATGACTGGCAGACAGTGATTTATGATCACTGTCAGAGATCTCTAACCTTTAATTGCTATGCTTCTTTTGACTGTGCTAGAAACGATGAGTTCCTGAAGATGCATGAGAGTGAGCAGTTCAAGATGTCAGGCATTTCAAGAGTTTAGGGAGGTAAAAAGGTGTCCTTTTTGGAGTTGCTAATCTAGTTTAAATCATTCATCAACCAAATCACCTCCCAGAATATATTGTAAAACCGGTATTTTTCTTGATGTGTCAAATAATCCTAGTCAACTTCTAATAGGAGAGTGGGAACCCAATTCAGAACATAAGTAATATTAGACAAGAACCAAACTGGATTAGCAAAGACGGAACTTCATCTGCAAGTTTCAGAAGACACACCTGGGCCTATTTTTGACATCATTCTTCCATGGCTGACTGTCAAATTGCATGCCTGATCAGGATTTTCCTAAGGCATTTTGTTGCCTCCAGGCAAAGAACAATTCGTCTTTTGGGCCAACCAAGCAACACTGTCACTTAGGTTGTTTCTTAGTATCTGCAGGCCGTGAGAATCTGGATAGAGAGGAACAGGCTCAGATTCAACCTAAGCAAGATCAACTGGCTGTGAATCTTGGGAGCTTTCAGATCTGAGAACGTACCGCCTTTGATTCTGAATAAAGTAGGACAAAGCTCCAGACAAAGTTATCAGAGGCCTTCAAGACTCTGGTGGCGCAGTGGTTAGAATGCAGTATTGCAGGCAAACTCTGCCCACAGTCTCGAATTTCATCCTGATGAGGCTCAAAGTTGACTCAAATTTCCACCTCTCCGAGGTTAGTAAAATGAGGACCCAGATTGTTGGGGGCAATATGCTGACACTGTAAACTGCCAGGAGAGTGTTGTAAAGCACTATGGAGTGGTATGTAAGTCTAAGTGCTATTGTTAGTGCTATCGTTCTTGCTTGCCCAGAGTCTTTACTCATGGTCATTCATTATTTGGTCATGTCCCATCTGGATTATTGAAATGTGCTTGACATGGGTCTGCCCTTGAAGACCACTCAGAAACTACCATTTGTCCAGAATGCAACAGCACACATAGCTTGGAGAGCTTTGGCACACTCATTTAACTTTAAGTTGACCTGCAATCAACTTTGTAAACTGCAGTGGTTCCTAATGGGTTTCTAGCTCAATTCAAAGTACTGGTTGTCACCCTTAAAACCCTTCATGACAGTATTATTTACAGGACCACCTGCTGCTGATTATTTCCATTCATCCCAAAATGGAGAGTGGGCACTACGCTATCACACAGTATAATCTAATAGGTACAGTTAGCATTATTTCTCTGTAACAGCACCTGCCCTTCAAAACACCATACCCACTCAGATTCAGATGGCCTGAACCTCGCTCACCTTTCACAAGACACTGAATATCTGCTTTTTCTCTGAAGTGTTGAGCCAAGCTGTTGGGTGAGCCTGCCTTGATGCCATGATTGTTTCTGAGTCACTCCGTGCATATTGCCTGTTTTAAACGTGCTTTTGCTTATTTATGGCTACTTGTTTTAATTGATTGTTAGCTGCCCAGAGTCGTGTGTTGAATAGAAGGCATATAATTTCAGGGAGTCAATCTATCAAAAATTTTACATATAAAAGCTAAGTGAATTGGCAGTTAAATCTTTCTCAAAAGTTGATTTCAAACAATGTCTTCTATTAAACATTGAGTCCAGAACATTAGTAGAGGGGCAGAGGGCAAGTTTCTTGGTAAATGGAGATTTATTTCCATCTTCTAACTAGTATTTCTCAAATTCCAGTATCTGTTGCCAAAGGGAGTCATTTTGTTCAGCTTTGTGATGAGGTGCCGGTGCTGGTCAGTTCAGTGGATTGCATTTGGTGTTATAGATTATAGGAAAAATATTCAGGAAAAAAATGAAACATTTATCACAGGTGGATGCTTAATGACTAATTAAAATATGCATATCCCACTTTTCCAGAATAGACAGTGGTCTAGTGAAAATTAGCAAGGTTCTTCCTTCAAACTGAATTAGATTGCATAATGAACACAAAACATATACTGTATTTTTCGGAGTATAAGATGCTCCGGAGTATAAGACACACATTAGTTTTTTGGGAGGAAAACAAGGGGGAAAAAATTCTGCCTCTGCCTACCAGCATCCTTCGGTATTCATCTGGCTAGCATCCTTGCAGCAAATAGCAAACAACCTGGTCAGCTTCAGCACATTATCGCAGCCTGATTCAGCACAAGCAGATGATTGGCGGGTGGATCAGTCTCCCAGAATACCCCCAATCAGCTGTTCCAGGTTGCAGGGATTGCCACAGACCATTGCCACCTCCGTGCCTCGCATTTTTGGCCTCTGTGCCTTGTGTTTTTGGCTTCCGAATGCTCCATTTTAGATCCGTTCCAGGCTGCAGGGATTGCCATAGCACATTGCTGCCGATCGCCGCCTCCGCATGTGACATTTTTGGCCTCTGTGCATCGCATTTTCAGGCAGTTCCAGGTGCTGGGGATCACCATCACCACCGATCCCTGCCACCTGGAATTGCCCGAAAACGTGACACCTGGAGGCCAAAAACAGGACATGTGGAGGCTGAAAACGTCACACACGGAGACTGAAAACACAATGCATGGAGACGGCAATCGGCGGCGATGTGCTGTGATGATCCCCACAGCCTGGAACTGGTCTAAAACAGAGCATTCGGAGGCCAAAAATGCAAGGCAGAGGCCAAAAACGCGAGGCATAGAGCCCCAAAACATGAGGCATGGGAGCAGGAATAGTCTGTGGCAATCCCTGCAGCCTGGAACAACTGATTGGGGGTATTCCAGGAGGCTGATCCACCCGCCAATCAGCTGCTCATATTTATCCCCACTGCCAATCCCCGCTGCCAATCCCCACCATCTGGAACCGCCCAAAAATGCAACACGCAGAGGCCAAAAACAGGGTGTGCGGAGGCCAAATATGCGACACACGTAGCCTGAACATGCGACATGCTGAGGCGGCAATTGGCGGCGATGTGCTGTGGCGATCCCCGCAGCTTGGAACTGGTCTAAAATGGAGTGTTAGGAGGCTGAAAATGCAACGCACTGAGGCCAAAAATGCGACACATGGAGGCCAAAAATGTGACACATGGAGGCGGCAATGTGCTGTGGCGATCCCCTCAGCCTGGAACAGGTCTAAAACAGCATGCGGAGGCCGAAAACACGACACACGGAGGCCGAAAATGGCCAAAGGGTGGGGGCCAGTGGGTGGGTGTATAAGATGTATATTCGATGTATAAGATTCTCCCAACTTTTCATTCTTTTTTAGGGGGCAAAAAGTACGTCTTATACTCTGAAAAGTATGGTAAGTCAAAGCAGCCTTTTTACATAGAAACTGATCACATAGCAATAGTATCACATACACCACAATGTATCTAATGGTTAAGTACCTCAGTGTGTATTTATGCCACCATAATGTCAACAGCCTACTACATAAAATTTATGAAAGCTGCAGAATTAACCCATTGATCAACTGTTTGCTACCACTCCATGGAGATGATGCTGCATAGACTTTTTAAACTTTCCAATTGCAGAACATTTTTCCAAAGATCAGAATCAATCTTGGGATTTGTTTCCCATCTCACTCCTCCTGTCTTTCATCTGAACAAAAAACTAAATGGTTTTTAACTGGGTTCAAATAATATGCAAAATAAAGAAGATCTTGTTTGTGGCTTAGCAAATTGAAGAAATGTAGTTGTTTGTAAACCGTAGTTTGTGATTTTCTTTTACATGAATTCAGTCAGTTATGGATTCCGTAATAAATTATGCAGAAACAAATAATTATTTAGATTGGGGTGAGCAAATTATGGTCTGAGGGCCAGATCCGGCCTGTTTTTGTATCGCTCACAAGTTAAGAATGAATGGACATGCAGTCATAAAATCATCATGCTCAATCAGGAGGACCCCTGGTTGCTGGGGTTTAATCATTTCAGAAAATGGTTAAAATTGGTTTTAGGAGTAGCTGGAAGCAGCAGGGTAGAGAAACAGTTTTGGTTGCCATGCAGATTTATCTTAATAAGAGACACTTTCTGCTTTTATGAAATGGAGCCTGTAGAGAAAAAAAAGCACCCACAGTAATCAGGGTCTTGTCAGATGTGTCTCTCGGGAGCATCTTAACAAGTATATTAATGTAGTTGTATAAAGATGACATGAACATCAAATATAATGGAGGCTAACAAATCGTGGCCTTATAAGCTTTTATATGGCACAGTTTTTGGAATGGTTGTAATTGAATATTATAGCTGTAATGTGGAGTTTCATGGTCCCCACTGTTTTGCTGTTGCTTTGAATAAAACTAAAATAACCGAGGCTGTGTGCTAAGATCAACATAGGCAAGGTTATCTTAAGGTTTGTTTTATTAACAAATATTTAGAAACAATATAGACAAGTGGGAATAAAAACACAGAAACAAACCAAGTTCAGGCTCCTTTAAGTACATTTGGACATGCTGTGTGGTTTACATAGCCCTGTGCTATACAAAGAACAGTTTGCAGAAGGAGTGTCATAACAGTTGCTTGCAGCTAAGGCCCTGAAGAGTTCGGCAGCAACTTCCAATCAAGTGCATCAGCGTCTCTCTCTCTCTCTCTCTCTCTCTCTCTCTCTCTCTCTCTCTCTCTCTCTCTCTCTCTCTCTCTCTGTGTGTGTGTGTGTGTGTGTGTCTGTCGGCTGTCACTGGTTAGAAGGAAATGCTTCAGACATTCTACTCAAAAGGGCTTATGACCCCTTATGACAGAAAACTGGTTTTCTTGGTAATTTTCATCTTCCAGTTACTCTTCATCTTCCAGTTTTGGTCCTTTCTTACCTTTGAGGAACAGAGATGGAGACTTGTTCTAACTTTAAAACCAACTCTAACAAAAAAACCCGGTTGTCCAGATAAATAGTAATGACACTAACACAACAGCAAATCCTATTATGTAGCAGCTCACAAGCTAATAAATATGGCACAGGCTTGAATCAGTCTCTGTGGTCTTCTCAAGGCACCACCTCCTGGCAGGGCTTCAGGAATATTCTGCCAATACTCGAAACATCATCAAGTGGAATGCAAGAACAGTTTCAGAGAAACCAAGGGATCTTTATCAGAGCTCACATAGCTCTGCAGATAAAGAATGTCCTAGAAAATCTTGGCAAAATGATGCAGTTTCTTCCCACTAAAGTTCCGCTACCAGGTCAAATGGCTAACGGCCAGTTTGCAATGAAATGGAATCTTAAGAGGGCCATATCTGGCATCTTCTGAAACTGATCTTTAGAAAAAACAGCCCTTTGTTCATACTTCCCTCCCTTTCCCATTAATTCCCCTTTCCTAAAACAAGGGACTATCCAATCAGATAATCTTAGAAAGTAGAATCGTAAAGTTTTTCAGGACTTGTGAACCAAAATTAAGGATGCCTACTTTGCCCTCCAAGCAGAATATTTGTGGAAACTGCCTTCTATTCATACACCAAATCATAGTCAGACAAGTTGGTCTGGTTATTTTTAAAACTTGTCAAGCCTTGTTGAAATCACCGAAGCAAAACCATCTGGTTTGATCAAGTGGATTACCTGCTAGTATAATCAAATTGATCATTTGGTGTTAGGAACAAAGGCAGAAAAGACCTGAAAATTAACTTCATTCCTTTTTTAAAGAAAAATCATATCAGCAGGCCATGTACATATGACATTTAGCAAAAGTAATTAGTGAACATTTTTGAAAAGGGATAATTGCCGCAGAAGAATTCATGGAGGGGATGGGGGCTATGCCTTGCAAGGTGACCAGGGAAGAGTTTCAGCCCATGGAACCTGAGGAAGTGGACAGGGCCCTCACATCTGCTAGTTTGGCCAAGTATATGTTAGACTTGTGCCCCTCCTAGTTTGTTATGGCTGTGTGGAAGGGGATGTATGATTTGGTTTGGATGTTAGTTAACTCTTCTTTGAAAGAGGGAATGATCCTATTGGCTCTTAAAGAGGCAGTGGTGTACCCCCTCTTCAAAGGACTGCCACTCAACCCAACTAGGCTAGATAGCTTTTGTCCAGTTTCCCATATTCTGTTTTTAGGGAAGGTTGTGGAGAGAGTGGTTGCATGGCAACCTAAGAGGATCTTGAATGAGGCAGATGATCAGGTCATATGATATGATTATCATATCATGTCTTATCAGATCCCTTTCCGTTGGGGTTCAGGCCAAGGTTTGGGACTGAGACAGCATTGAGTGCACTCATGGATGACTCCTGGCAGGAACAGGATGGAGATAGTACATCCATCCTGGCTCCTCTTGACCTCTACCATCAATCATGTTATTCCATTCATCTGGCTCTGAAGTACATAAGGGCAGAAACTTTATGTGGTTTTGCTCTTTCCTCTGGGTTCAGGTCCAGTTGGTGTTGATGGGGGGAGGGGGAGATGCAGCCTGCAGTGCCTATTTTGTGGGATGCCTCAGGGTTTGGTCCTCTTTCCTCTTCTATTTAACATGTACATGAGGCCAATGGATGAAGTGATCTGTTGACGTCAAGTGAGATATCACCAATATATGGATGACACCTAATTTTATATCTCGAGTTCAAGCCCTTTGAGAGATGCCATAAATGTCCTATCCCAATGTCTGGAGGTGGTTTAAGTCTGGATGGGGGAAAATGAGCTCCAATTCAACCCAAACAAGACTGAGTGCTGTGGGTATTTGGATCCTACAGAGATAAGGTTGTACCTTCTCTAGTTTTGGGAGGGGTGGCACTGTCTCAGACGGACTGGGTATGCACTGACTGGGGGTCACTGCTCCTGCTCAAAGTGCAGGTGGCTGCTGTGGCTAGGAGAGTCTTTGCACACTTTTGAGTGGTGTACCAGCTGTGTTTTAGGACCAGGAAGCCCTGCTCACCACCACCCACACCTTGTAACCTCTCACTTAGATTATTGCAACATACTATACACGGTGCTGACTTTGAAGAGCATTTGAAAACTTCAGCTGATGCAGAACAGGACGGTGCAGATAGTGAATACACATCACAAGCCGCATACTATTACATGAGTGCATTTGCTACTGATAACCAAGGTCCTGGTTATCTCTTTTAAAGCTCTACATGGCTTGGGATCGGGTTACCTGAAGAACCATCTTTTCCCAAGAGCCTCTACCTGTCCAAATCGATCCAGCTGATTGAGCATGCTGCATATCCAATCAGCCAAAGCCTGTTAACTGGTGCGAACTAGAAGATGGGCTTTCTCTGCTGTAGACCCTGCTTTGTGGAGTATTCTCCCCTTGGAGATTGGAAGCCTTTGAAGCCTTTCATAAGGCTTCAAAAACTTTGCTGTATATTCAGACCTGGGGCTCTGAATGTGTTAAGGGTGCCGTGTCTTGGCTTTACGATTAGTTGGTAATTATCTTAGCTGCTCTATGAATTTGTCTTTTGGATATTTTTTATTGTTTTTAATAGTTTTGACTGTTTTATAGTTTTAGAATTGTAAGCCCCCCAGAGTCTCTTGGCTGAGATGAGCAGCTATAGAAGTTGAATAAATAAATAGGGTAAGTAATTCTGAGAAAGAAAAAGAGTTCATTGCAAGCACAGTTTTTCAGCTAAATAGGTGGAATGCTAAGAATGTTTCCATGATACTGGCATAAACAGAAGTAGCAATATTCTAAATCACCCTTATTCTTTAAAAATAATCAAAGTAGCTGCTTTTCACAACCTGCTAAATATATTGGTGCTTCATACTTTTGTTCTTCTCTAAAAGCTCTCCTGGCCTTTCTTTTTGCCATTCACCACTGACATGAAAAATGGCCTTTGCATCTTCAGCTATGGCAGAAAGACATCTGAGTTGCCAAGGCCACCGAGGACCACAAGAAGTGTTGGCTATAGCCTGCAAAGACTTCCAAAACTCCAAAGTATAATTGTTTAATGGCAGGACAATAATCACAATCAATACATTGAATTTTGAATCCCATCAAATCACTTTTAACTTTTGTCCTGCCTCTCCTCATTATTTTTTTTTAAGTGCAATCTTGGCACACCACTCGCATGCCAAACACAGCTCTCAGCCCAGATAAACATTCACACCCCTCATTTATTACATGATTGAGCCATGAAAGCAGATGTATCATCCAAATCTGAGTCAGTTCAGAAATGAATTAAATCCTACATTGAGGAGAAAAAGGTCAGATCTAATAAGTTTTATTTATTCATTTATTTATATATCAAATTTTTAACCACCCATCTCCCTCCCTCACAGAGTTAATAAATTATTCCATATTCTGTTGAGTTTTGAATTGTTCTTTACCATCAGAAAAGCTGGGCTTGAAAGCAAATCTGGTCATTGGTGGGAGATCACTTCCATTATCTATCTATCTATCATCTATCTATCTATCCTTCATTAGTTTTACAAATAACTCAAGGCGGGAAACTTATCCAACACATCTTCCTTCTCTTATTTTCCCCACAACAACAACTTGTGAATTGGGTTGGCTTTCATGGCTAAGAGAGGACTTGAAGTCACAGTCTTCCACTTTCTAACCTGCTGCCTTAACTACTAGACCAAACTTGGATAGCTATCCTCCACATTACATTATTCTGTAACTGTACAGGTGTATTTGGACAGCATGTATTCATTTAACACACTTTTGTCCCATTCTTCCCATATCAGAAGGAAAAATACAAATATCAGAAGAAGAAAAAGACCTTGAGAATTAAATGCTAAAACTCAAGACAAGGGGCACTGGAGGAACTTTTTAAAAAGAGACAGGGCTTTAATCACATAGCTGTGCCATCACCTTGATTTTTTTTGACACATACACAAATCCCACAGATGCACTGGTTAAAACATATAAAGAAGTGAGATGGAGAGGAAGGATGGCCAAAGCAAAATGACTTTAGTAAAGTACTGTACAAAAATGTTATTAGGAGAAAAATCCCTTAAGAGTAAGCAGAGCTTGTCTGCAGAATCAATTATCTGGAAAGAGGATGTGCTTCATTGAGAGGACATACTCATGCAAAGGCTAGACATCCATGTCTCTGGATACCTCAGTTTGGACTCATTGGTCACAACATCCTTTCCACCTCTATTATTCCATATTTTGATGTAAAGGGGAATGCAATGTACTGTCTTCTGAAGGACCCGATTGCCCGGTTTTGCCACTGGAGAGCAAGCAAGCCAAAGGATGTTTAGATGTCAAAGAAAATTGTTTAGAGTATCTCCCTAACTCATAAGAAACTGTCCTGTCCTGATATATTTCATTACATTGTTCATTCAAGCTACACAGCACACCCACCA
Organism: Pantherophis guttatus; assembly: GCF_059756535.1. Classification (NCBI taxonomy): domain Eukaryota; kingdom Metazoa; phylum Chordata; class Lepidosauria; order Squamata; family Colubridae; genus Pantherophis; species Pantherophis guttatus. Next base: position 34,630,353 of record NC_142069.1, read on the forward strand.
AGTCATCCAGAGAGCTGTTGCGGTGATACCCTAAGGAAATTAAAAACCACAATAAATACTGGAAAAATGTTAAATCCTATTGCAATCAATGGGATTTTATCACAAAATTATATATCTGCTTGTTTAGAAGGGACTTCTTTCAGATAATTGTAGCTAGGATGTCAATCATAAATTGGGCAATTCAGTCCCACTTCGATATTCAATGATAGTCTAATTTGTCACTACTTTCATCTTCCCTTTGTCCTTCTCAATGAAGTAAGTACATAAAGCACTCTTCAAGTTTTCTTTTGTCGGTTCTAAACACATGTTCAAATGCCTTCAACACAAAGTGTTGTTTGAAAGTGCTTCAACTGAAAAAAAAAAAAAAGCTTACAGAACAAATTTCAATATGTTCTGTAAAACTTTCCGAGTCATTTAGAAAGCAGCTAGTAGTCTCTTCTTTTCTTCTTCACCAAGGGCCATAGTTCCTGAGCAGAAATAAATTCTTCCCCAGAATGCAATATCGTTGTATCAATTTATAAACATGCCATCTATAGTGTGAGGGGTGCGATGGCTCAGCAATTAAGATGGTAAGCTTGCCGGCTGGAAAGTTGACAACCCAGGTTCAAGACCTGAGCACCGTGGGTGACAGGGTGAGCTTCTGTTACCTGCCCCAGCTCCTACCCACCTAGCAGTTGAAAAACATTCAAATATGAATAGATAAATATGTATCACTTCTGTAACAGCGTTCTGTGCGCCTCAGCATATAGTTATGCTGGCCACATGACCACAGAAGCATCTTTGGACAATGGTGGCTTCCTCAGCTAAGAAACGGAGGTGAGCACTGCCCCTTAGAGTTGGACATGACTGGACAGGGGAAACCTTTACCTTTATCTATTGTGTCTTGACATATAGCTATTTCAGCATCAACTCTTAAATTATTTTGTCTATAGAATCCCTTTTTCTTTCAACATTTGCTTGTGGGAATTCTCAAAACAAAAATCTATATGCAGATACTAAGGTGAACCTTTTTGTACCCATATTAATTAGTCTGTTAGAAGTCTTTTTAAGACTCTATTCAAACTTGTTGGCTGTCCTGTGACTTGTTACACAGAGAGAAGCAATTTCTTAGCACAGAAACTGGAAGTAGGAGAAAATATTTTTAGCCAAAAAAACACACATACTTTTAACAGGTGGGGCCACTATTAAGAATGTGGGTGTAACGTGGTTTTCAAGTATTTAATCTGTAGTTAGTTGCATATCAAAATAGCCTAGCAGGACACATTTAAATATAAGGCAAGAAAAAGGAAGGAAAGAAATAAATCCATTCAGCTGATCAAAGTACACTGGTCATACAAAAAGAAATGGTTTTCTTCCTTATGTATTGTTCTTGTCAAAATGCAATTAAAATGGCAATATTTTCAAAGCTCAAGTGACTCTTCAAATGCTCAGTCCTTGGGTAGTTTTGCTATGGGAAACCTCATAGAAGCTCTATGGCAGCATCTTGACTCTGGAATGCCTTTTAGCCCAGGTTAAAACATTTTATTTGCCGAAGTATTTTTAAGGTAGTTTGCATAATTTGCTCTCTAGTGTCAGACATCTGGGATTTATTTTCAAGTATCATTCCAGTCTATAACATTTAATCAAGAGATATCTCAGCAAATGTTTGCAAAATAAAGAGAAAATATATAAATATTTTGACTACCTTTTCCCTGGTCATAATATGCTAGAAGTTCTGCTAAATATATCAGACTAAGACAATGTCCTCTTGCAGATGTGCTGGACTGAAGATGGTCATAACTTCTGCCTTGAATGAAATTTAAAGGACATGCAGGGAAACTAGATGTATTTTTTTTCTTTTGATAAGAATCAATATAAAATAAAATGTTGGGGGGAAATGTATACTCAGACTTTTTAAATATATAGAAGCCATTTTGGTGCTGTTGAATTGGTTTATTTACTCTGCTTTTATTTGTAATTATTGTGAACTGCCTGGGATTATCTTGTATAAACTACCAGTAGGTAGCCATCTAATTTTCTAAACAGATAAATAAATTTTCCTGAAAGACGGATAAACATCTAACATATCAGATTATGGGAAGCATAAACTACAGGTAGATCCCTGGCTAACGTTCAATGGATTGGCAAAGAATTAAGATCCAATTTTTCTACAGAAGAAAGGACTGCTACATGGTGACATTCAAAGCAATTCTTGCCCTCAAAAAATTGTATTTCAATTCTCCAAAGCTGGTACTCCTCCATCAATGCAGATACCACCAATTCTTCCCAAAATAATTCAAATAACATTTCTTAATTACTAAGCAATGACCTGGTTCAAAACTAGAAAGCCATTGCATTTTACTCTTCCATTTGGTTAACATTTTGTGGCAATTAACCTTGTCTATTTGAGTACGAGACCTGCCTATTTCTCATAAATTAGAAAGCAAACATACATAATCTCTGGGGTCAATCTTCACACTGAATCTAGATTTTTTTAAAAAAATTAATAAGCCACAGTATTTAGGTTATTATATCAGGAATCACCCCAAATAACACTTGGCAGGATGTATAAACCATATGTTCACCTTCTCTTCAGTGCAACACTACATCACACTCAATTGTTTTGTTTACTAAATAATGATAAGAGTGTCCAACATGAGTTTAGCGCTAGTTACCACTAGTTTGACTGACTTTAGGGGGAGGTGCTCATTTCTATTTCTTAAGCCAAAGAGCCATTGTTGTTCAGAGATGTTTCCATGGTCATGTGGCCAGCCTGACATCATGCCAGTTCAGCGTGTATGGTGAAACATATTATCTTCCCAGATACTTACATAAGGTACTTATTCATTTACTTGCATTTGCATGTTTTCAAACTGCTAGGTTGGCAGAAGCTGGAACAAGTGACTACTACTTGCTTGCAAGACATTATAATTCTCACTGTTGGTGACCTCTCATTTTACTCCCCCCCCATTTATTTATTTATTTATTTTATAAAATTTGTATGCCACCCTATCTCCGAGGACTCAGGGCGGCTCACAACGACAATTGACCAAGTGACTGTTAAAACCAACAAATATACATAAAAAAATCAAAAAAGTATTTTAAAAAATTAAAAAATACTTAGGTGTAAAACACAAGGTGGTGTTGAATTTGCCTTCAACAACACCTGTGTGAACACTTATTCCTGTCTGAAGACAATCCAATGTTCCTGATGACTTTTATATACATAAAATAATATGCAATGCTATTGATTTTTAAGATGCAACAATTTTCTGTACTTTTGCTGCAACTGATTGATGCTGGAAACCCTGTAGAAATTACTGAGGATACGTTCATTCCTTCAATCCTCAGCCATAATGTCACTTCATTGTAGTGTTGTGTTCTGCCCTCCCATCTTTCATCATAGTAGTAGATCATAGATCATAGGGCTGGAAGAGACCTGAGGTCCAAGTCCCCTGCCCAAGGCAGAAGTCCTTATTCCAGCCCAGATAAATGGATGTCCAACCTTTTCTTGAAAATCTTCAGCGAGGGAGCATCCACAACTTCAGGAGGCAAACTCTCCCATTAACTGTTTTGTGTGGAAATTTCTTAATTCCACATTGGACCTCTCTTTAACAAGCTTCCACCCATTGCTCCAGCCCTGCATTGGAGAATATCAACCCCCTCATCTCTGTAACTGCCCCACAATACTGGAAGACACTTATCATGTCACCCCCTAACCCTTGTATTTCTTAGGCTAGACATACCTAAGTTCCCTTAACCGTTCTTTGTAAAATTTACTCTCTAGACCTTTTATCACCTTTGTTGCTCATCCGTGTTCTTTCTACAGTTTCAGCATCTTTTTTGTATTGTGGCAAGCAGAACTGGATGCAGTATTCCAAGTGTGATCATACTAATGCAGTATAAAAGGTACTATCACTTTTTGTGATCTTGATGCTATTGATGTAACCTAGGACTGCATTGGGTTTTTTGGCAGCTGCAGTACATGACTGGTCATATGTAAGTAGTAGTCTACTAGTTAATCTAGTTCTCTCTCATTTCTATGAAGTGGCAAGATCCTAGGGATAACCGTCTACAATCTAGGATATAGATAAGCAACACCCCCCTCCCAAAAAAACCCTCTGTTTTGGCTTGAATCACTAAAAACTGGGGAAATATTAATTTTACCCAAACGGTCAATGTATACAACCACTCTGCTGAAGTAAACAAAAGCCCATCTTGTCTAACATTTTGTACTAGTGGAAGCCAATTAGATGCCTCTGCAAATCCCAGAGCAAGACATGACTGCAACAGTATATACCATACATAGATGCTTTAATACAAACTCTTCACCTGCCTTTATTGTTCCTTAGCTTTCATTACAAGCATCACCAAATACTCTAAAAGGAATATTGCTGAAGATGTTTTAAAAGATGCTCTTCAACTTTTCCAGCTGTGTAATACACTTTTGGAGATGCAAAGATCAGAACCATACAAATTATGATTAAATTCTAATAATCCCTGTTTTTCAAAACAGCCACACCTTGAGTCCATGTAACTCTCTACCCCAAATCCAGGGTTTCCTACTCAGCCTCTACCAAACCCCTTTAGCAGCATATAAAATAAGAAGCCACCTCTACTGCAAGTGAACAAATTTTGCTTTGTTATGACCATTTTCTCCTAGTTATGAATGGCTGTTTATTCCCAGCCACTGAAAATGTAGCCATATGCCATTAGGTTATGGCATATGTACTTACAATTCCTTGCTATAAACAGGCCTCTCTCCCTCTCGTAAGCTTTGTGATAGCAACAAAAATGTAAAAATTTAAGTTTCAAAATCTTATTATAAAATGTCCTGGCTCAAAAATGCATTGTAAATGAAAATATCAGAATGTTGTGAAAACTATTCTGCAAGGCTGACCAGAGCCAGTCTGTTTTATTAGTACTAGTCTCTTCCTGCTGTTTTTCCATGGAAGTCCAGCTGCCTTCTGGTTCAGACTCAGAAGCCTGAGCCTCCCCACCCCCGCTTTTCAACTTAAAGTGTCTTTCCATTCCTGCTATCAATGTAATTAACCCTTAGCTCTCCTTGATCACATAACTAGCTTCCCTTTCCCATCAACTGTTTTTATTACATGCAGTTTGGGAGCAGGAAATACAGTAGCTCTCAGTTTTTCCCAATATGAATATACAAATGCCAACCTTATAATTATTTTCATCATTTCCTGAACCAGATGGAAAGGGGAGCCCAGAACTGTAAATCTTGTAGCAAGGTGGGTGGCAAATTTAATAAATAAATAAATAGCCTGGATGTTAAAGAAGCCAGCTGATAAACACGTCGACAAAGTGCCTCCTGCCATTGTCTATCATGACTGATTAGGATGAGAGCTCCCCTATGGACATCTGTTGCTCCTTCTATTTTATAAACTTCTAAATGTTACTGTAGTCCTGGCTTTGGTTGTTCATTATATCTCTGGGATTGCCCCATTGGGTGGCTCCACAACACAGGTAAAACACAGTTCCAAGAGATGAAGCCATGTGATCAACAGGGGAATTAAAAGGAATGCCTTCAAATTCCAACTCATCAATCAGGTATCTGATCTGCTTGGGTGAAGTTTCTTTCTTAATAGTCACCCACAAGAAATGAGCCAACAGTGGAAGCTGTAAGGCAGAAAATTATGACAACCTTGCAACAGTGCTCTCTCGTTCAAATCCCTGGGCATAGCTTTGGATTTTTGCTTTATGAGCAATCAATCTGTAACAGACAACAGACCTTATGTGAAAAAAGAGCGCCTCTTAGTGTTGGCTGTCAAGCAGAATTGCCTCAGGGATGACCTGCAGAAGAAAAACCACCAAAAAGACAGTGGTCTTTATAGTAAAGATTACTAAACTGCAGTAAAGTAAAGAAGTTTACTAAACTGAAGAATCCACAGATGCATTCATAACAGACTAAGACAAATAAATATGGCTAAATGTCAGATAAACTGAGAAAGGAAACTGAGAAGTTGCAGCCATAGCACAATTATATAAATAAGCAAACACAAATTTTAGCAGAGTTTTTTTTTAATTCTTCTCCTCTGTATCAAGTCCTTCAGTTTAATATTCAAGGATCTTATTAGTCTGCTATTTGCTGACACATCTTGAACATTAGAATACATTACATTATTTTCCCCCACTCCACCCCATGTTTTTGCAAATTATCTTATTAAATAAATATGGGCTGTAAAAATAATTGACTGCAACTTGGGTGGCAGCAGACTGAAAAGCTTCTGCCATATTCCCAATTCCACTGTCCATAAAGAATACATGAAATCTGTTCTCATCTGCTTTCTTCAGAGGAATACCAATTTCTGTTAAAGACCAATAAGACTTCTCCAATGTTAAGAGATTTCCCCAGTTTGCAAGGAAAATATCCATGAAAATCCCACAGAGTTGGTCTCCTCCGGGTCCTGTCAGCTAAACAATGCCGGCTGGCGGGCCTGCGGGGGAGGGCCTCCTCTGTGGCTGCCCCAGCTCTCTGGAACCAGTTACCTCCTGAGATCCGGACCATCCCCACCCTATTGGCCTTCCGAAAAGCGGTGAAGACCTGGCTTTTCCGGCAGGCCTGGGGCCATTGATCTCGCTGTTGCGATCTGGTGAGATCCGGCCATGAATGGTGTGAATGGGTGTTAATTGTTTTTAATGTTTTAATTTTTAATGTTTTTATATATGGCTTTTAAATGCATTGTAAGCCGCCTTGAGTCTTCGGAGAAAGGCGGCATACAAGTTGAACAAATAAATGAAGGTGGACTGCTAAACTTGCTGAGATGTTCTTCATGAGTCCTTGAAAGTCATTCTGATAATGATGTTGGACTAATGATTCCAAACTGCATAAAAATATAGAGAAATAAAGTCTGATGGTATTTATTTCTGAACTTTCCATTTCTTTTTTTTCCCACCAGTAACTTTTTTCCTGACTCCCAACGCTCCTTCTGCATCATCACCATCATCATCATCATTTGCCTCGTCTCGAGAGCGTTTCTTCTTTTCCCCTTGTTGCCGCAATTCCTGCAAAGGAAACAGGAGACCTCTAAGGAAATCAATCACTGAGACAATGAAGAAGATAAAACAGCTGCTGAAAATATTAAACAACCATTCTTGTTGGTGTGTGATTTTGCATTCAGATACTCCCATAGGTAGCATTTTGGGCATGTTATTTAATAAAAGTTAATTAGGAAAAGGTTTGATAGTGGTAGCAAAAGCAAAAGACCCCTTAGAATTGCTCCTGAGTTAATGGGATGTTTTTAATTTTGAAAAAAGAAAAAAGAAAAGAAAAAGAACTAGAACAGCGAGGGCATGCAATACAGCTCTTCATGCAATAAAAGAATCTCTCAGCTCTTGAAGCCTTGTTTGGAATCTGACTCAAGCAGTCAGGCTGTATAAATGCTGTATAAATGCTAATATTATTCTCACAATCATGGGTGCAACAGCTACATTTCTACATAAAACAAACCCAGATCGAGCATTAAAGCAGCCTACCATGCGAGCAAATCTCTGGGCTTCAGCCACACGCTCGGTCAACATCATGACCTCTTCCTCTTGAGTGGGAAAGGCTGGCAGCTTTTTGCCAATCAGGTGCTCAATGCGCTGGAAGAGTTCCACATCATACCTGCAAGAGGAGAAAGAATCTCACCCTAATTAATTCCCTGTCAGTTACTTGAGTGTTAAAAGCAACAAGCTCACCAATATATTTATGCTATTGATTCATTTTATTAATTTTCCTTTCAATCCTTAACAAAACAGAACTTTCTCCACTACATAGCAAAAATACAACACATCTCTGAAGAGCCCTCTGAGCCAAAACCATTCTAGACATCAGTGTTATATAAGAACAGAGCAAATAATACCATAAACTATGGTCTGTCTGGAGGATTCTGCTGCAAATACCAGGCAGGCTATCTACTCATCCAGGTTTTACCCCTCAGTAAAAGCATGTAGGGGCTTCACTCATCAATTTAAGGGCGGTCTACACAGATTAAGGCCAGGCGTAATGCAGAAGTTTAATAATGTTAGGAAAAGCTATGCTTACATTATATATCCTGGGAGGTAGGGAAATCTAGCATTGGAAGGAAGGAGGAATTAGTCCAACTCAAGTGTTGTTCTCTCAAATCTCCTTCCAACTGTGCGGGGGGGGGGGGTCCTGCTTTTTTTCTCCCATGTTTATTGAAAATCGTGGGTCCCTTGAAATAAGTCTGTTCCCCAAGGACCATTAGCTGGAAATCATTGCACTGGAATACATAAATTCTGGTGGTTGCACAACTGGAGTAGCACAGAATAGCATCTTACTGTGTCACAAAGGTGATTGATTTTCCAGATCGACCAGCTCGAGCTGTTCTCCCTACTCGATGAATGTAATCCTGAAAGGAATCCAAAGTAAGTAACAGAACAAGATGGTGGTCATAGGACAACCACTAAAATAAATATCCCCCCAAAAAAACCTTTTGCATCATAAATGTCAATTATTAAAACAGACAGCTTTCCAAATAAAGGAAGCCAGCTCAGCTTTCTAAAACTGGTAAGGAGAAAACCAAGTTAATTTCTTAAAAAGCAATACAGTATGCCCAATTTGCAGTGTAAAATATAAAGGCATATGTGACCCTGCTGTCATTTGAGATTCCAACAGGAAAGGTCCATTCTGGAGATGCTGCCATCACTAAAGGTGATGGTCCCATCAACTCATCATCACTACCTGATACCTACAATACCAATTCATTTTATCTATAATTCTCATTCTTTCATTCAAGCTCTTGCTGGCATACCTTTAGCCTTCTGAGCTTTAATATCACTCAGTGCTTCACAACTCTATATGAAATCATGGAAGAACAGGGCCAAGAGTTGCCCATTTCTTCTGGTTTATTTTATAGATCTTTTGTAATTTCCCCCAATTCACAAACTCTGAGCAGTATATAAAGAAAACAAACATGAAAAATTATATTAAATCCACCTCCAAGACAAATGTTGCTAATCAATCTATTAGGATTAAAGACACAGCAGAACAGACTTGTTCCAATGAACTTACAAAATGTTAAGATAGAAAGAGCTACAGGAACTTGGTGAGAGCAACATTCTGGAGGCCACAACAGAAAAGCCTTGCTGTGTGGTCCAGGTCTCTTAAACTTCACACAACAAGCCTTCACAAAAAGCTCTTAATAGATTCAGTTTCAAAATCTGTAATGATGTTTTTTCAATTTCTAGGCGGCAGAGTCAGCCAAAAGTCCGCTAACAGCTTTTTCAACTCACCTTGGAATGGGTAGGAATGTCAAAGTTTATCACGACATCAACATGAGGGATGTCAAGGCCTCTACTTGCAACATCAGTAGCCAACAAGATGGACCGTGCTTTAGCCTTGAACTTGTTCAGTGATCCTAATCGTTTATTCTAGAAGGACAAAAGAGCACATTAGCATTCACTTATGGTTTTTTTCACTTCATTTAGCATGGCAAAAAGGAAAGTATGAAAGCATTATTTATTAATCACAATGTTTGAATGTGTCACACACAATCACATTGGGCAAAAAAATAGTGAAAGGGAAACAGGTTTGAGGATGCATACATACTTATTTGCTGTTGTTACACATTTGTTACTTCATATAGTAATCTAGAAATTTTCTTGCAAGCACATTAACCTGTACCTGGCTCATCTGTCCATGGAGGGGAATAGCAGTAAAGCCCAAATTTCGAAGCAAGAGTGCCGTCCTTTGAGTATTGTTGCAAGTGCTGCAGAATATCATGAATGAATTGCCAGCAAGTTCATTCAGAATATACACAAGATAACTATCCTAAGGGCATCAGAAAAAGAACTTAAATCAGGAAATATGAAAGGCAAAGGGGAACAAATTTAAAATGATGCCAAGCAGTAAAGAAAGTCTAAAACAAAAAGGAAAAATAAATTTACCTTGAACTTGGAAGGAATAAAAATATAGTATTGCTGAAGTTTTTCAACCGTCTGATATTTTGATGACACTGCACATTTCACAGGGTCTTTGAGGGCTGCACGCTGGAGTTTTTGCACCTGAGAATTAAAATTAAATTTGCAGACAATAATTCCACTGTACCTCTATCTCCCAATTCTGACTTACTCTCCTAAGCAAAGGCAAAGTGTCAAGCTGCCTCATACCTTTTTAGTCATTGTAGCAGAAAAGAGAAATGTCTTCCTGTCTCTGGGAATTACTTTCAGGATCTTATCTACCTATAAAGAGAAATGCAAAAAAATAGAACACTGGTCAATGTGCATGCATGGAGACCTATACCAGGTATGCCTGATGGAAGCTATAGAGCAAGGACTTTCAATTTAAGCCAAGACATTGCACTACTCTTCAGCAAGGAATGATGAGTTTAGCAGCTAAAAGGTTCCAGTGGGAACAGTTCAAATTTAAGTGGGTTCACTTTAGCAAGGATGCACTGGGAAGGGTCATATCCACATTAAAGGAACTTAATAAATCTACTTCCCAAGCAGCTACTTCTAAATGACCAAGAGAAAACAGGGTATACATTCAATAGCAGGAAGGAAAGCCTGACCGGTCCCATGAATGTATGTGTTATTTTGGAACCATATTTCTGAAAAATACCAGCTTAATAATACAATGAACCATTCTAAAATGGCAAGGATGGGCACATCTCACCTCTGTTTCAAAATCCATATTGAGGATCCGGTCAGCTTCATCCATAACTAGGTATTTCAGAGCTCTAAGATTGAAACCCTTTGTATTCTCAAGATGATCAATAAGACGACCAGGCGTAGCTACCAAGAGAAAGAGTGTTATAAGGGTTCTTTATTTATTCATATCTCACCTTTATTATTTTTTACAAATAACTCAAAGGCAGTGAACATACAGAGCACAGCTTCCTCCTCCTATTTCCTCACAAAAACTTTGTAAAGTTGGTCGGGCTGAGAGTGTGTGACTGGTGCAAGTTTACCCAGTTGGCTTTTATAGCTAATTATGGAAGACTAGAACTCACGGTCTCCCGGTTTCTAGTCTGCTGTGGCTCTTTTGGTTAACAGACAAAAAGTTTGCAGAGCATAGCTGAGGAATATAAGTCAAGCTAGGGTCCGAAATAGACCTGAAATTACATGGGCTTGTTGAATCTCAGCAACCCAGGGACTTGCTCTAAATAAGTTTAAATGAATTCCTCTCTAGGAAAGAGTAGATGCAAGATGGTTAATCTATTCATTCTAAAGCTAAATTTGATGAGAAAATGCTATTCAAACAGCATATATCAGTTACTATTGTCTACAGGAAATATGTCAAAGCGGAGCAAACACAGCACCCAAAAGGACATTATAAGTCATTGTGTCAGATATGTTTTCTCAATTGACCAGTAATTAGTTAATTGGGCTCAAGGATCATTAAGGTAGCAAGGCAAGAAATGGAGAGTGCATCAGATAGTCCAGTGATGGTGAATCTTTTTGGCACTGGGTGCGAAAAAGGGAGTGTGCGCGTGTCTGGGCCGCAACCCGGAAAAGGAACTGCCCAGGGCGCATGAGCACACCTGAAAATGAACTTCTGGTACTGGCATGCATGCGCACACGACGATCAGCTGGCCTGTGCGCATGCTCACGCAGGAAAACAGAAGTCTGCCTCTTCCAGTTTCCGGCACTGCTGCACACAAAAGGGCCAGTTGATTGTTGTATGTGCATGCACGCTAGAAACTCAGAAGAGGAACGGGCAACGCTGCACGTGCCATGCGACGTGGCTCCGTGTGCCACTTTGGGCACGCATGCCATAGGTTCACCATTACTGAGATAGTCAATTGTATCTCCTAACCCTTATTTAATATCTCACCATTTTCATAAGATCTAATTGTAGGCTAGATCCTTACCAATAATTACATGGGGCTTCTTGGCTAGGGCCAGAGATTGGGACATCATGTCAATTCCTCCAACAATGACAGCTTAGGAAAGAAAAGAAAACATTAAATAATGGCCACCTCAGCAAGTCAATCACAACATTATACAACCCCTACCCCAATAGTTTGTCATTGTAAGTAATGTATTTGCTATATTGTCAGCTAAGAAACCAAATAACTTGCAGTGAACATTAGACAGACATTTGTGTGAGATTTGCGTGTAAACAGGAACAATAGTTGCAAATTTTATGTATATGATAAAGAACGTTTAGAACAACTAGATGAATCTGTGTACCTTGGTAGAATATTTAGTAAAGATGCTTTTGCACCTACTTATTCTCTTCAATTTCACAATGTTTTATATTCATTTGAAATCTTGTAACCATACTACTTACTACTCTGGACACCAATGGAAGATCCAAGAGCCTCAAACTGTTCAGAGATCTGAAAGGCTAACTCCCGGGTGGGTGTAAGTACCAGAGCAAAGAAGCGCTGGGGAGTTTCTAATAATGCCTGAAGGATGGGCAAAGCAAAAGCCCCTGTTTTTCCAGATCCTGTCTCTGCTAAGCCAATGATATCTCGACCTATGAGGGAAAAAAAGAGTCACATTCAATGCCAACAGGGAAAAAAAAATAACAACAAGATTGACAGAACCAAAATTTTAGTTCAGCAAATGTACAAAGAGAGCACGAGAAGTAAGTTGGTTCTTTTTTCACTTAGTGAAGCATTTGGCTTTTCTCCCAAACAGCAAACAATCTTTAAAAACTATATTTATCATTAATGTAGGGTTAAACAATGGAGGTGTGTGGAAAGGTCCCATAAATAAATAAAAGATGCCTTGCTGTTTAGCCTTAACAGAGTTGGAAATGCAGACCCGTTAATTACATTGTTCTGAATAACACATTAAATCTATCAGTATTGCAAACTTTCTTCCTTTTTCTTAAATTGCAGGTCCTAGAATCGTACTCACCTTGGAGTGCAAGTGGAATAGCTTCTATTTGGATCTTTGTTGGTGTCTTCCATCCTAATTGACTGCATGCTTCAGCCAGTACATCTGTCACTCCCTGTTATTTCAAAGAAAAAAGAGGGAAGAAGCACATCTATGACAAGCAAGAGGCCACAGATCTGAATACACACGCTAGCATTTCCCCCCCTCAATTTCCAGAAAATTGAAAATTTTAAAGCAAAGACAATTATATTTTTATTAATGTATGTTTATAACTTTCTGTACAAAATCATCTGAAAGCAAATTTATACAATGCAAAATATAATATAAAATAAAGCAAAACATATAGTAATAAAGGAAAAGAAAAAATGATTTATCAAACCTTCACACAGAGAAGACTTGGGTAAAGATATAGATCTTTAACAGTTTTCTAATGTAAGTAATAACAGTGGTTCATAGCAATAGCAATAGCACTTAGACTTATATACCATTTTACAGTGCTTTACAACCCTCTCTAAGCAATTTACAGAGTCAGCATATTGCCCCAAACAATCTGGGCCCTCATTTTACCGATCTTGGAAGGATGGAAGGTTGAGTCAACCTTGAACCAGTGAGAATCGAACTGCCAAATTGTAGGCAGCCGGCACTCAGCAGAAGTAGCCTGCAGTACTGCATTCTAACCACTGCGCCACCGTGGCTCATGAATTTCAGGAGAGAAAACATTCCAGAGTAAAGTCCTTATCACAGAGAAAGCTCATCAACAGGCAACATAATTGCATTTTGCAGGTCTAGGCAGATATAGGAGGACCTCCTCCAACAAAGAAAGAAATTGATTAAGGGTGAAATTACAAAGACAATCCCATCCAATTCAGGGCCTTACAAATCATAAATAAAACCTTGGTTTTTAGAACCTTGCTGGCAGCTGATGTAATTATTTTTAAACAAATTACTATTTTTAATAATAATAAAATATTATTTAAATATTAGATAATGAACTATTGAATTGCTAAGATATCCCTCTTGAGAAAAATGTGTAGTTGATATACCAACCAAAGCTGCCATAATTACTTGATTCTCCAGTGTCAGCAGTGATTTAACATACCCTCAACTACCGTATGTATTTATTCTTTCTGACAAAGTGGAATCTCATAGAAAATAAATTCCTATCTCTGGGAACCACTCACTACAAGTTTTCCTTCCATCTTGAGGGAGTTTAGTAGCTCTGCTGAAGAAATGTTAAAGAGATAGAGGAACAAATGGCCACACTTCCGAGATGAGAAACTACAAGGATTTATCAGTTCAAAAAAAAGCATAACAAAAATGATCGGTGTGGGGGGTGGGGAAGAAGCAAGCCCATAGGACAAGAATAACAACCAGAATAACAACAAATAACAACAAAACTGCTTTGGCCCAATGGAACTCAGAAATACTTTCAGGCCCTTGTAGATGAAACAGACTCTGAAGAAAACCGCCGTGCTCTCAAGACCTTTTTATTTCACCAGGCTGGTCTGGCCTAACCTCTCCCATTCTCTTTTTAATGTAAATTTTAATGTAAATTTTAATTTGTTCTTAACCTGGGGTTTTAAATTTGTCTTGGGCTAAATTGATTTAATTCGATTTTACTTCTGCTCTTAAATTTTTGTATTCTATGTGTTTTATCCTGTGCCTGTTCACCGCCCTGAGTCCTGCGGGAGTAGAGCGGTATACAATAAAATGAAAATGAAAAATGAAAATGAAAACCACACACTGCAAAATGGGATTGCTCCAAAGACAGATTATAGTCACTTATTCCAGACTTCAGTCTTCATGTCAGACAGAGCTAAATCTACGAGTAACAGAGTCATGTTTTCAATCTCATACAGAATCAGAATTCTCCCAGCCCCCCTTCTCAGCAGATGAAAGAATAGCTTTAATTCTTTGAGAACAAGGGAGAAACCAAGTACTGGCGCTGGAAAAAGGAGAAACCTGAAAGTGTTCCTCTGATGAAGGTGGGAATCTGACAGAAGCTCAAAAAATCCATGAAGGCAAAAAGGGACTTGTGCATCAGGAATCTATTTGTCTCCTGGGAATTGGTAAACAAGCCCAGAGAAAAAAGAGTGTTATCTTTTATCTTTTTCTCTCTCTCTCTAGGGTGCTAGTTAAGCCTTTTTATCTTGTGGGTATATTTTCTGGGAAAAAAGAGAAAATTCTGTCCATCCATCATCAGCCTTTTTTTCCCCTGTCAGGCTGGATCCAGGTTTTTTTTTTTTTTTTTTCCTGTATTAACTTCTTGTGAACTAAAATATAAGGTCTAGTAGCAGATTCTCTTCTAAGATCTTGCTCAGCCACATTAAATGTAGCAAATTAGTGCCATCTTGTGATCTGTCTCAAACATTACATCACTTTTTTAAAAAGTAAACACTTTTACCGATCTTTTATTTTACTTAAAGTAACCTGATTCTGTTTCTCTTTTACACTGGTCTGTCTTCAGAAAGGAAGGGGGGGAAAGTGCTGAAACCCTTAGTCACCTGATCCTACTCAACAAGGCCCAGAGGTTGAAATGCAGGTTGATTAGGAGGGTTTAAACTGAATTCTTAGACAGGAAGAAGCAACAACTCTAAAGAGCTTTAAAACTGTGTAATGTAACATGAGAAAATATTAATGAAATGGGATCTTAAACCCCTCATTGAAAAATCAAAAAGATTATAGCATAGTTTGTAACTTTTAGTGTCTATAAATTAATGCAATTTGGCAGTTCGAATCTCACCAGGCTCAAGGTTGACTCAGCCTTCCATCCTTCCGAGGTCAGTAAAATGAGGACTTAGATTGTTGGGGGCAATATGCTGACTCTGTAAACCGCTTAGAGAGGGTTGTAAAGCACTTTTTAAGTCTAAGTCAGTGGTTCTCAACCTGTGGGTCGGGACCCCTTTGGGGGTCGAACGACCCTTTCACAGGGGTCACCTAAGACCATCCGAAAACACATATTTTCAATGATCTTAGGAATAATTTTATGGTTGGGGGTCACCACAACATGAGGAACTGTATTAAAGGGTCGCAGCATTAGGAAGGTTGAGACCCACTGGTCTAAGTGCTATTGCTATATGAAATAAATAACAAAAATAAATAAGGTTTAAATTCTTAGTACACAAAGGCAAGTAGGACCTGGAGTGTTGCCTTCCATGACTGAAAATAGCAACTGAATTTGTTCAAAAGATACATATACAGTAGAAACAGCAGTTGCACTATCTGTAAAAAAAAACAACTACTCCTGCCAAAATCCAAATGAATTGCTCCTCTGCTTTTAGTCTATTTACAGAACTGGTAAAAGTACTTCAAGATGAGTGTGAATTCCTAAAGAAGGAAACACTAAAAACACACTTGTAAACAATTGTGAGGAGGAAAAATGGAGAACATCAGAAACCAATGTCATTGCAGAAATTTAGAAAATATCTGAAGACAAAAAGCACATCTAGAAAATTGGAAAAGGATCAAGTCCAGGTCACAAAAGAAGTATATAGACAAGTAATTTGGAATTATATAGCTCATGTCAGGAAAACTAACTCTCAGAAGGAGCTATGTTTGTTTGTTTGTTTGTTTGTTTGTTTATATGCTGCCCTTATCCGGAGACTCAGGGCGGCTTACAATGTGTTAAGCAATAGCCTTCATACTTTTGTATATACCTGCTTAGTAGGGCTTTTGCGCCCCCCCCCCAAGCGGTGTTTTTTTATATACAAAGTCAGCTTATTGCCCCCACAAACCGGGTCCTCATTTTACCTACCTCAAAAGGATGGAAGGCTGAGTCAACCTTGAGCCTGGTGAGATTTGAACTTGCAGTAATTGCAGGCAGGTGGTGTTACTTAACAGTGCTTTAGTCTGCTGCGCCACCAAGGCTTACTAAACCGCCAAGGTTTAGTAAGAATGACAGAAAAGATTTATATAGATACATTCAAAATAAAAGAAAAAGGAAAGAATCAGTATAATAGCTGCTCAATGAAGACATAAAATTACTAACAAATCACTAAGTAAAGTGAGAGCTATTCAAAAACTTTTATTTTGGCACTGAAGGTTGAGACAAAAACATGATCAAGAAAGACTAAATTTAAAGTAAAAAATGCAATGTTAGTTGACTGGAAAATGCTAGTTGACTGGAAGTGAAGACTGGAAGTATATTCAAAAATGGGCATAAACTAGAATCAATGTAACATTATTTTCTAAGAATCTAGGGCAGATCATAAAAGAGTCAATTTGTAATTACTTTTAAGACAACAGAGTAATTTATTAGCATTAATTTGGAAAGAAGAAATCTTGCCAGCCTGTCTTTATATCAACCTTAATAAATTGTAGGAATATTGCAGACATAATGAATCTTGACTACAACAAAGCATTTGATGAAGTATGCCATGACATGTTGATTAACAAGCTTACAAGCTAGTTAAGTGTTAGATGGCATGTCAATTAAATCAGTACATATCTGTCTTTGAAAATTATACACAGAAAGTTCCCATTAATGATTCCTCATCAAACTGGACACAAAGTTGCCAAGAATACCCATAAGATTCAATCCCAAAATCTCTACCTGTCAATATTTGTATTAATGACTTGGATGAAGAAGAGACAATGCTTAACAGATCCAGTTACACAAAATTGAACAGGATAGCTAATATCCTGGAAGACAGAAATAGAATGCATACAATTTTGATAAGATACAGAAATTGGCAGAGAGTAAGAGAATGAAATTGTACAAAAGAAATGCAATGTTCTCGAAGGAAACAAAGATCACAGGCACAAAAATAAGTTAGGAAATACCTAGCTTGGCGATAGTTGTAATACGTGATACTGTGATTCTTGATGATACTTGGTCTTGCAACCAGTTTGCAAACTGAACATCAGCCAGCAGAGTTATGTGGTTACAAAAAAGGCAGATACAACAAAGTCATCGTTTCTAATTTGTGGGAAATAACCATTCCACTGTATTCTGCTATCAGCCACATCAGACCTCACCATAAATCCAATTCTTGGCACCAATTTTGAAGTATTCATAAAAACTGAATAGGTTTAGAGAAAGTCAAATAAGGATGATCAGGAGGTTAAAACTCGGGATTATGAGGAGAGATGCTTAGTCTTGAGGAGAGAACACTGACGGGAATTATAGTAGTAATTTTCAAATACTTGAAAAGGATGCGACATAAAGACTCTTTTGTTCCAGAATGGACCATGTGAAACAATGAACTCAGGTAAGATTTCTGAGAACTGAATCTCAGAAAAAACAAGTACATTTTGACATTGGAGCCAATTACTTTTAGAGGCAGTACCTTATCTTCACAATATGTATTAAAATAGAAATTAAAAAATCATCTTAGATACTTTAATTTGGATTCCTGCAGTATTCAGGAGATTGAACTCAGTGGCTAAATGATTCTAAAGAGTTCTAAAACTCAGAATAATGGCAGAGGTAGGAAATAGATTTAGGATCATAACAGAAAAATGTTTACTTTGGATTTCCACATTCTCTTTTGTCCCCCTTTCCTTGACCCACCTCATCCTGGTGCATTCCACAACATCTCTTATGTGGTTCACAAAGAGACACCAGTTTAGAACATGTACAACCACATCTAACTGAAATGTAATTAGGAAGCAGACTTCAGTACCACCAGAATATTGATGACAACCTATATCTAGATGTTTGAAAGTACTGGTAAAGCACTCTCTGCCACTCTACAGGATAGTTGTCAGGGTCTAGGGCACTGATGGCTAATCTTTTTAGACGCCAAGTGCCCAAACTGAAAGTAGTGTGTGTGCTTGCAGACATGCACGCATGCATGGACATTTGCAGCAGAGAGCCGAAGACTAGCTGGCCGTAGGGAGGCAGGGCATCCCAACACCGGCAGTGAGGCAAGACGTAAGATCTTTTTCTTTCGTGAGCTTCTGTTTCGTTGTTTGCAGGGAAACAGAAGCTCACGAAAGAAACACCATGGAGATCTGACCTGGGGCAATGGCGTGCGTGCCAGCAGAGAAGGCTCTGCGTGCCACCTCTGGCATGCCTTGGTGGCCCAGCGGACTAAACTGCTGTTAAAGTAGCATTTAGCTGCCAGCTGCCTGCAATTACTGCGAGTTCAAATCTCACCAGGCTCAAGGTTGACTCAGCCTTCCATCCTTCCGAGGTAGGTAAAATGAGGACCCGGTTTGTGGGGGCAATAAGCTGACTTTGTATAAAAAAGAACACCGCTTGGGGGGCCCCAAAAAGCCCTACTAAGCAGGTATATACAAAAGTATGAAGGCTATTGCTTAATGCATTGTAAGCCGCCCTGAGTCTCCAGAGAAGGGCGGCATATAAATCGAACTAATAAATGTGTGCCTAAGTTCGCCATCACGGGTCTAGGGGTACAGCGACCTACTTATTTGTTTAAGTCTATCCCTACAACTAACAATATTTAGTTACAATAGTTGTAGTGATAACAAGTATAACAGTGTCCCCAATCCTTAACTCAAGAAGGAATTCCAGTATTCAATTAATCATTGAATTCCATGATTAATGGTATCAAAAGCAGTCAAAAGATCAAGCAAGATCAAAACTCTTATTTCCTCTGTCCCTGAAGGTCTACTATGACTGAATTTATCTCCAAACCATGCCAAAAACCAGACTAAAAACAGATGTGACCAAGATATCTGCAACTGCATAACCATTATTCTCTTAACTATTTTGTCCTTATAAGGTTATTTCTGGAGCAAATGATAAGGCTTGATCACGCTAAAGAGATCATACCTGTGTGCATGTATACAATAAAGCTTATCAAGTCAGCTTTGAAATGAATCACATCCCTGCATAGTAGTGTCTTCTAGCTTAGTTTACAACTAGAGCATTTAAGATAAAGAGGAAGACACCTGAGTTCTGTAGCATCAGAAGATAATTAAGGATTATTAAGGATGATTCTATATGGATGACTAGTTTTGTTTCTCTATTCCATAAGTCAATATGGGCATCTATACAATCACCATGTCTAGCTTTTGTAAAATTTTAAAGAACATTTTAAAAAATCAAAATCATCTTTGCATGATATTGGAAATTTGAGACAAAAATTAAATGACTTGTCTTTTTATTTCTTCTATATGGCCCAGAGTTGGAAGATTAGGGTGGCATGTGTATAGGGGTATGTGTATACAAAAATAAAAATCCCTTCTCATCCTTAAAAATCTTATATCTTCCTCAATACCAGAGGCCTGAAAGTCTGAAGGTTCCACACAGTATCTTAGCTGTTCCTAACACTGCACTATTTTGAATAGAAAGCTCTGACGTTGTTCCTGGAATCAGTTGTAGACACTCTCCCATCTTAGGAGTCACAATCTCAAGTGCTCCTACCACCATTGGCATTACTTTGGCCTTTACTTTCCACATCCTCTCTAGTTCCACCTTCAGGCCTTAGAACTTCTCCAGCTTCTCTTATTCCTTCTTCCTGTAGTTGCCACTACATTTATCATTACAACTATCTTCTGGTGTTTGTCTACTACCATGATGTCTTGTTCATTCATAGTACCTTCCTGACCATCAGAATCTGGAAGTCTCACAGGATCTTAACCCACGTTTTCTCCACGACCTTCTGGTGTGAGCTCACATCTGAACTTGGGAGATTCTAGCCCAAGTAGTGGGTTGCTACCAGTTCGCCCCAGATTGGGCAAACCGGTAGCAGCGGGAAGCTCCACCCACCCGCTCGGACATCTCTGCACATGCGCAGAAGGTTCTGCGCATGCAGAAGTGTCATGCCTGAGCGCGCACCCACGAGCAAACCGGTAGCGCCCGAAATTGAAACCCACTAGTGTTCTAGCCCATATATTGTGCAGATGTTGCTGTACACAATGCCAGCTACTTTGTGGTGCCATTCAGTATATGCTACTCCTGCTTGCATCTCACACCCTGCCATTGTGTATTGGTGGACTACCTCTGAAGCTTCTCTGCATAGTCTGCACCTTGGATCCTACCTAGTGTGGTAAACCCCTGCTTTTATGAAGCTGTGCTGTGAGATATTTTGTGTGTGTGTGTGTGTGTGTGTGTGTGTTGCCATAATAGTTTGTTTCTTTGAAGGTTAAGGGGAAGAAATAGAAAAAAGAAACAGCAAAACAGACCACTAGTGCAGGGGTTTTCAACCTTGGCCACTTTAAGACTTGTGGACTTCAATTCCCAGAATTCCTCAGCAAGCTTTGCTGGCTGAGGAATTCTGGGAGTTGAAGTCCACAAGTCTTAAAGTGGCCAAGGTTGGAGACCCCTGCACTAGAAACTAGATATGATAGCAAGTCATTCAGAGAGTTAACATGAAGGAGAAGCAAATAGAAGAAACATCAGGCACTAGAAGAGGGAGAGAGATGAAGAGACAATAAATAATAAAGTTCATAAGGGAAAACCCACTCACCAGTTGTTTGAAAGTTTCCGCGATCTCTCCCACCTCTCCCCCGTGCTCCACGCTCGCCGCCATGTTCTTCTTCACCTTTAACCTCAGAGGTAGCGCAAAGCATCTTGGGACTGGAAGTCCAAATGCTCACATTTGCCCCTCCCACTCCGGTATAGAGAGCGAGGGAGAACACATCATCACCATCTCAAAGCCTCCGGTTCCGCATGTATTCTCTTTACAGTTAAAAACGTTGAACCGAAAGGGTTTATTGGATTAGCCTCTAATGTTAATGCGTCTCTTCCCGACTCGCCTCCAGCGCAGCAGTAAAACTTCCGATGGACAGGAGACTTAAACGACGTTCTTCCCAAAGATGGGCGGGTGTCCTACTTTACGGCAAGCCTGGAATTCCTACGTTCAGCAAATCTTGAATTTCCCCATAGATTTATATGGGATGTCACAATCGGGTTTGTTGCAGATTATCCTCTATGGAGATGCAAAAAAGTGGAAAACGGCAGCTAAGCAGCAAAGAGATACAGAAAACTCCCACTACCGTTTTCTGCCGCTGTTGCTAGTCCGGGTTTTTGCAACTCAGAAATGAATCTCTAGATTAGTCTTTTAAATGGAAATCGGAGTTCTCGATATAGAAAAAGAGGCGCCTAATTCTTATAATCTCTTTTCCCGTTGCCCAAAGCTTCTGTGGAAGGCTCTTGAGTGTTTCAATACAAAACACTACTGATCCTAAAGACCGCTGCCAAGAGATCCTGGGGAAGGTATGGAGTGTAGAGCTAAGTACAGTAAAAAAAGAAATGCTTCCTAAAGCTAAACCCAGAGAAGCAAACTTTTAAATAAAGCCCTTTATTAGATCTGGTCAAGTGAAGTGAAACAAAACTGTTAGCTGATGTCTGACTCAAAAATTTGATGACTTAAAAAAATTATATACATGTAAAGGAAGCTGCTGCAGTGTATAGTCTTGCATTTTCCATAACATCTAGAAAATTATGAAATGGTATTGTATAAACATTTATTTCCCCAAAATGAGCAACTGTTTGATATTTCATAAAGTTTTTCTTAAGCCTAGATATGCGTTCTGCTAGTTTAAGATAAAAACTGCTAAAGGAGTAAATACTAAATAAATTTATTCTGAATTATCAAATCTATTTGGATTTATTGGGACTTACACTTAGGAACAGTAAAGTTTTTATCCCAAGTCAAAAGAGAAGGATAGTTCTGGCTGCTGTGCATACGGCAGAAATGTAGGATCCTTGGTGCTCTCAGCTTGTTTTCATTACTTAACTAGGTAACATCTGTGCTAGAAGGGAGTGGGGTTTGTTCTGTTTATACAAATGGCTCACCTTGTCAGTACTGGTGGGAGCGTTTTTAGTGTCTCCTTGATTAATCTGTTGTTCATTGTTTATCTGAATTGGTAGTTCCTTCACTGGAACTACCAAGTAGAAATGTTACATATAAATGATCCAGTCAGCTTTTATGCTTATCAGAGAATTAAAATTCATAGTCTCCTGGTTTCTAGTCCACTACCTTTGCCACTACATCAAAATAGCTCCCATTTTATTAATTTGTTTCTTGCCTTTATAATTTTTATAAATAACTCAAGGTAGTGAACATACCTAATACTTCTATGCCAGGGGTGGGTTCTACTTACTTTTACTACCGGTTCGCAACGGGATCGTGTGCCCGCACTTGCTTCGCTCGTGCATGAGCCTTGCTTCTGCGCATGCGCAGATTGCCGATGATGACATCCGGGGCGGTGGGCGGAGCCTCCCGCTGGTTTTACTACCGGTTCTTGTGAACCGATCCGAACCAGGGGCAACCCACCACTGTTCTATGCCCTCCTTTTTTGCCCACAACCACAATCCTATGAGGTGAGTTGGGCTGAGAGAAAGTGACTGACCAAGGACACCTAGCCAGCTTTCATGCAAGCTTTAGTAAAAGACTATAAAAACAGCTCTCAGATCAAAGCAGTTTTATTCTAATATGTGTGTTTATTGTATATACTTACAATGCACGTGTAATTTGTCAAGGATTTATAAAACTGATAGACCTAGTGATCACAAGTTGTCATAGATCCGAATGTGACTTTTACAAATGTTTCTCATTTTAACTGCCTTATTTACATGCCTCCTTTACTCTTAACTCGGAAAAAAACTCATCTGAGATTTTAGCCTCTTATTTTTGTTCTTTATTATCCAAGTTGAGATGGTGTAGCACTTTTTAAGTGCCTATCCTACAAACAGAGATTAGCAGCATTCCTTATACAGTGTGTTTTATTCATTTAGAAGTCATACTTTCATGTGTTATATATACAACAATTCTCTCTGCTCCCAAATTCAGATCTCTCATGTGACCAGGAAATATGCTGTGCAGGGAGTTCACGTAGGCTAAAACATATCAGGAAGTGTATTCATAGCATGAATACTTTCCCAGTTAATGGTGGGGGGAGGGGAGAGCCCATCCTAGCTAAGTGCGTGACCACTGAAGAACTATGACGTACCTGCATCATTAGTTGCTGGTATCTCACAGTGCCATATCCTCTTCTTGTATAAGAGCAGGAAATATGTTAAGAAATCCAAACAAACTTGTGGACTTTCTTAAAGTCCAAGCTTCACAGTCGCTGTATAGTTACAAATAATATTGTCACCAATTTATCAGTTATAAATATGAAAGATTTATTTTTGCCACATTTCTGCAACACTTGCCAGATTACAATATTTGCAAACAAAAAATTGAAGTGGTAACATATACAGTGACTAAACATCCACCAACCGTTAATGGATTATCATTATTCAAAAAGGAGACCCATATAGTCACCTGGCAGCCTTATCTGTAGAGTTTTTTCCTTTATTTTCCATTTTTCTTAATGAATCTTTCTACTTACATAATCTTTCTGATTTCTTTGTTCATTCTTGGTCAGTTTCTTTTTTCACATACAATACTTCAAAAATCTACAACATCCACCTTTCCTTTGAATTTTTCTTCCTTATGCTGGATTAGATCTCCA
Organism: Pantherophis guttatus; assembly: GCF_059756535.1. Classification (NCBI taxonomy): domain Eukaryota; kingdom Metazoa; phylum Chordata; class Lepidosauria; order Squamata; family Colubridae; genus Pantherophis; species Pantherophis guttatus. The sequence goes on from NC_142069.1 coordinate 34,654,515, forward strand.
AGAAATTTGCATTAGACCTGTTTTAGGCATTTTTACATGGCAGTATAAACTGTTTGTCATATTATCTGTCCTTTGTATAACTTTGGAATCTCTTATGTATGTCAACAATCCATAGGAGCATGTGATACTAGTGTTTATGCAATGCAATGTGGCATCAGAAATATACTGTATCTTGTTAGATTTCTAGATCCGTGATACGTGTTTCCCTTCTCAGGCTTTTAGTTCATGTTTGCTTATTCAGTTGCACTCTTTAGGTGCTTGAAAATACAAAGCACAGAAGGGAGATAAATACATTCACTCTATTCTGGTCATCCTCATCTTTCATTAATGGTGAAAGTTTATAGTGAAACTAGTGCCACCATTGGCTGCATTCAATTACAACCATCTCCCTCCCTCAAAGTGTATGCCACTAACATAACGTGTGGCTGTTGCAAATTAAATGAGCAGACCAATGCAGCATTTTGTTTAACAAATGCGAAAGAGGCTGCTTGGTTAGTAGTCATCTGGAAATCCTAGGGCTACAAGATCTGGACTTCAAGAATCTAGACGGCAGCAAAGAAGTGCAGAAAGCATTAGCTCTCTGCTTTTATCTAGTAGCCATGCTGATTTTTGAAACTCAGATCCATTAGCCCCAGGAGCTCACAGATCACAGTGTTCTTGATCTGAATTTCAGCTACAGTACTGCATCAGTATCTGAAGTGTCTGTTTAGTATGTGGCAAAGTATTACTTGCATAAATAGCAGGTAGACCTTTGAGATCTCACTTGGTTAATTGTTTAACCAATAAGTCATAATATGAAGCATTTAAGTTTATAATAAGTGTTCTCAGAAGATGTGTAGAAGAGCAGAAGAGAGCTTAGATTAAAAGAACTAGGATTATATTATTATGATCATGGAACTTTACCCCACTGATAATTTCTGCTGAATTTGTATATTTGAAGATGAAGAAAATAATACCAGTTATCATAATTATTTTTCCAAATCTCCTGAATCCATTGAGATGTTTAGGGAGTTGCTATTTCTGAAGTAGACTTTTTAAGAATTGAGGAGAAATAATATAAATAACGGATAACAAAATAATTTCATACTTGTTCTGATTTTTATACCGCATTAGGATTCTGTAGAATATGTTTCTTGATTTTATAATGACTAAAGTGACCCAAAGATCATAATGGGCACATTTTCCTTTCCCACAAAGACAGACATGCAAAGAATATGTCAGATTTGCTATAAGGTCTTCACAAAATATACCTTACACTCACATCCTTTGGCTCTCATGCATTTAAATTCCTTCATTGCCATCACTTAAGGAACTTGAGATCTCCCAAGATACTCCTTACTGATACAGAAATAAATGAGAAACATCACATCATTTTTGGATCTGACAGCCTGATGGCTTAGTTCTCACTACCGATAAGCCCAAGCTGTGTCTTTGGACACATATGACTGAATGCTCCCCAATACGAAAATAAAACCACTGCCTAAAGAAGGCAGGCATTTCAGGACAAGTTTGTCGTGTTGTGAGCTCTTGTTCTTATTTGTAGAGACAGGAGAAATCATTCAATTGCATAAAACCTAAACTTGCTCTGTAAAATGGTATTGCTCAAAACACAACATCTGGATGAGAATTAAGCTTATATGTATACTTCGAAACATTTTCTCATTCTTCTGAAAAACACGTATGGTCATTTTTTTTTCTCTCATTCTTTCTCTTTCAGGGAGTCTGGTTCCAAATTTATCACATCCTACGCAATAATTTCCAGTAGCACATGAAAAGGTTTACAGAACTGACATCTACTTGCAGGGATATGGGGGGAGGTGGGGGGAGGTTGTACTACTACCAGATTTGGACTGCAAATCTTCAGTTGACCCTGTCTGGTGTCCAGATTTGGGAGCTCTATTACTACGAAATGATTTGCATGAATATGTATAGATGTGTGAAGAAGAAGTTCTCTAACGTGCATAAATCAATCCCAAGTAATTCTTAGTTTTTCCATCAGGACAGCTGAATCTTAGTTTCTTGTATGTTAAATGAATTTCAAACATAATAAGATGATGGAAGGTTACAGTATCCAATTACAAAACAACAGCTCAACTCTTGATCCCAGCATGCCTTATCCTTTGTGAAAGAAATGGAAAAAAGAAAAAGAAAGAAAAATGTTTGGCTAACTAGCTTTTCAATTGTGAAAAAGTCTTTGAGGAAAGCTTCTCACCATCTTTGCTTTAGGTTTTTTTTCTTCCTAGCCTTCTATTCAACAATATTTTGAAGATACAAAACTGATGATTAATCAATTAAGTAAAAAGTAGCATTTAATTTTTACAGTGAAGTTAGTGAACACAGAACAGTTTTTATCAAAAGATTCAATCTGCAAAGGCTTTTCTTAAAAAATTATTTTTGCACATTCTAGTAAAATGTTTCTGAATATAAATGCATAGGGAGATGATATCTTAAAAATAATCCTTCACATGAAATGTTAACAGAATTTTGGGGAAAAAAATCTTGGTTTACAACCTAGTTTTTAGCTGGCTTCTTTATCATGTCTTTTGAATGAAATTATTGGCAAAGAAAATGACTTCAAGCAATTTAAAGATGTTGGCTCAGATATAGTGAAGAATATCTTATTTTATCTTGTGTTGACAATGTCCTTATTCTTTTAAACAAAGAGTTCAATAATACTGGCCCATATAAATAAATGTAAAACTACATGATATTCTGGCATATGTGTGAAAAGAGTACATGAAAGATAGCTATGACAAATGAGACAAAGATTGTAAAGTCTAGAAACGAAAGTAAAGGAATGATTCAGTTCTAACCCTACTTGTAGGGCAAATTTCCATCTGCTATGAGAACATCATAAGGAGAAGTACAGAAATATGTAGGCTTTGCTTATCTGTCTGGTTCTCACAGTTCAACAGGTTTTGGATTTACCAAATATTTTTGTCTATGCTGGTATATTCCATCATGACCCCTTGAGCATTTGAATACAATTACTGTCAGAGCTTTGAAAATTATTCCCGCCTATTTTTTCCTCCTATTGTGAAACATTAATTGAAATTTCATGTGTTAAGGAAAGTTCAGCTTACTGTGCTATCTGCCCAGAAAACACAAAGTATGGTGCTTTGTGACAAACAACTTCCCTTGAAATGTGCTGAAAGTATAGACTATAACTGATACAACCATGATTTCTGCATGTTACATTGATCAGCAAAAAAAAAAAACACAAAATAGAAAGAGTGCAGATAATTGCAAATCCTAGGAAATGTGTAGAGAAAACTCCTGGGTACATAAAATCCTAATTTTAAATTACAGTACCAGTATTCAGCATTTTTATGCCCAGGTTTTATTTTTTCAAGAAGACCTCATGTTACTGCAGAGTCATTCTGACCATTGATCCCATGTCAACATACTAATCCTTTTGTCCTCCAGGAACATGCTTTCCTGCTTTCTAAAAGCTTGCAGATTTCATCCATGTGTCTTGCACAGGCTTCTAGGTTTTCGGCCAGTTTCTGGATTTTTGCCTTAAGTAGAATATGGCTCACTTTTGTCTCCTCTTCTATATGCTCAGGCACCAGAAAGCCCTGAGGACCGCAGAACACCAGGAAGCAGGCAGAATTATAAAGGGCAATAGAAGCATTTTTTTCAGTCTGCAATAAGAAAGGGTCGGTGGGATTCCAACTGCGGTGCAGGAACTCCAAGCAATTCATTGTTTCCTTCATCTGATTGTGACAAGCCAGTGCAATCTTCTGTACTTTTTTCACCTCCTTGGAGTTATAGAGCACTAAAGAAAAGTCTGAAGTCATGGAAACAGCCCCTCCTGCAGCCGCCACTCCTAAACCCACCCCAGAAGCCAAGAGGGAGGCTCCTAGAGTTGCAGGGCTCAAAGACAGCCCCACTATGGCCATAATTGCTCCTGCTGCGCTTAAAGAATTTCCTGTTAGATGTGCAATGAGAGAACATCTGTTCAGTTTACTGAGTCTCTGTAATATCTTTTGGAGTTTCTTGATGTGGTTGCATAATCGGCTTTGCTGGTCAAGCAGTGTGTTGTAGAAGCGACATGTAGGATCAAAACTGAAGGGGAAAACGCCATACTCCATAATCTTCTTGGAAGAGAAGGGAAAATAAAAGGAGGTCACTAAGAAAGGCAATCTCATACTTTGACCAAGAGACATACAGGTGTTATCTGGAATCCTAAACAAAGTTTGCCCCGCCCAGGAATTTTGATAGTTGCCATTCTAATATATCTAGAGGGCAGCAATGTGGCAATTTGCTTTTAATCATTCTATAAAACTATCCCTTTCTTCTATTTTAATGTGAGATTTAAACCCTTGCCCTTTAACTCCTGATGGCTCCAAGACTTTTTGTTGTTTGTTTTGTTTTGGTATCACCCAGTGATGAAATCCATTTTTTTTTTTTACTACCCGTTCTGTGGGTGTGGCTTGGTGGGTGTGGCAGGGGAAAGGTACTGCAAAATCTCCATTCCCACCCCACTCCAGGGGAAGGATACTGCAAAATCCCTATTCCCTCCCCACTGCTGGGAGAAGCATATTGAAAAATCTCCATTCCCACCACACTCTGGGGCCAGCCAGAGGTGGCATTTGCTGGTTCTCCAAACTGCTCAAAATTTCCACTGCCGGGTCTCCGAACTGCTCAAAATTTCCGCTACCGATTCTCCAGAACCTGTCAGAACCTGCTGGATTTTACCCCTGGTATTGCCCTCTAAAAATAATTCCTAAAATCTTGGCAAGCTTTCCCATGAAAATTTTCAGACTATTTTTCGTAGTATCCTTTGAGAGCTATGAAACTACTGCACTCCTTTGTAAATCACCAGAAAGAGAAGCATATATCCCTAAGTGAAAATAAACATGATCTATTTTAGACTTTACCTTTCTCATGTACATAACATATGACTTTTCCCCAGCTTTGAAAATACTTCAGCCTTCTTTGACTCAGTAGAAAACTATACAGGAATCAAATTTGCTAGCCCCAGTATCAATCTCTATGCTATGCTTTATTCACCTGTCTTTCAGTCTCTGCCACTCACCTCACATCTCAAAGATAATGGATTTAGAAGATTAACCTTTTATAACTTTGAGGTTGCCCTTGGACAATATTAGAATAAAGGAGTGGGGAATATATTTTAACACTAGTGTAGCTAAGACTTAAAGCTGTCTCATTCCTAGGCTAAGAACTAAACAAAAGTGATATTATGGGGATCCAGCACAAGTGCAAAGAAAGATATGTGATATATATAAGGGTTTTACTGTGATGTTGAATTACATTCCAAAAATATAGAATTTATCATTTCATAAAATATTTTGGCTTTTTCAAACTTGGGACACAGCAAAATGATAAATTTATGTGATTGAAAAGAAGTCTACTCTCCCGTTTTTAAGAAATGGATTCAGGATACAAGTTTGATTTTGAAAGTTTCTGTTTAAAACTGAGAAGGTGATGTAGTATGTCTCCATGTCAATTATATTTAATGATAAGCCTAAGGACTGAATTAATTTTTACCATACTCTGTTATATAGGTTTTTTTTTAGTTTTTGTCACATTCACTGTTTAATCACTATCTTTTTAAAACTAGGATAGTAGTTTTCTATATTTTACAATAACAATTTTTTATATCAAAAAAAAGTCTTCCCCTTCCTTTCCAAGTCCAAGAGAGTAAACTGCAACCCAAGACATCATTACATTGCAGAAGATTTGCTGGATACCTTTGAATGTCAATTTAAAATAAAGTAGAATAATAATGAGAACCAATTTAGTAATGGTTAAGGCACAGGGCTATAAACTGGAAAACTGAGAATTCTAGTCCGGTCTTAGGCATAAAGCTAGCAGGGTGATCTTGGATCATTCACTTTTCTCAACCCTAGGAAGAAAGAAATGGCAAACCACTTCCAAAAATCTGGCCAAGAAAACTGCAAGATTTAGTTCAGGCAGTCACCAGGAGTCAACACTGACCAGAAAGTGCAAAAGAAGAATCACTTACTTAAGTGGGTTAGTTAGCATTCTTTTTAGGTAAAGTAAATTATTTCATAGAAAAGTAAGGATAAAAGTATCTTCGATAAAATATTCAAAAAGTTTTCAAAGTTTGAAAAAGTAATCATTCCACCTACCATCGTTTTCTCTCAGACTGGTATTCTCATGAACAATTCTCAAGCTGTTTTGGGACCAGCTTTATTTATACTTTCCACAACCCCTCCCCCCTTTGCTCCAGTGGGAATGCTTTGCATCAGACCAGAAATTTGTCATTTCCTGGCACCCCTACACACCATCCTTCCCCTGGAGACTTCAGAAGGATATGACACTGAACACTGACTATGGAGACAAGTGCTGCTCCTGTTAGATTCAGGAAACCATCTTTAAACTGTGTGTTCACTTTTTCTAAAATACATCTACACACACTCACAAACATACACACTACTGTTCCTGACTCTAATCAAATGTGGTCATTTCCCAAGGGGAGGACTCTACCCTTCCTCTTCTTGAAATAACTGGTGACATCATTCTTTCATTTTATGGGACTCTGTGCCTTCCAGGCAGGTGACTAAGTTGGCAGAATCTTTTCAGAAAATACAGAATGATCTCATCCAATCTTCCAGATTACTTGAATTCTGTTTCCTTGATGAAGGAAAAACGTGTCACGGGAGCGCTACTTTTGATTGCCTGGGATACACCAGGTCCAGAGTTATCCAGCTTTCAAAAATGCATATAAGCACCTATTATATCCACTCTTGAAAATTTTCAAAAAGCCTTAGACAACTTTCCTCATCAAAGGGGCAGACTTAGTGGACATGAGATAAAGAGGATTCATCCACTTATTGTTAACTATCTAAAACATTCTTGGAGACTGCCAGGACATGTCTCTGCAATTTTCTTGGCAAGATTTTTCAGAAGTGGCTTACCATTGCCTCCTTTCTAGGGCTAAGAGAAAGTGGTCCAAAGATCACCCAGTTGGCTTTGTGTTAGGGATGGGACTAGAATTCAGGGTCCTCCGGTTTCTTACCTGATGCCTTAAGCACTACCCCAAACTGGTTCTAGCTAAAACACAGAAAAGGAAACCGCAAGAATGAATGAGCAACTTTTAGTGGAGGAAAGTAAGAAATAGATCTGTGTTGGGACCACTGCTTGTAAATGTTCAGAACAGACCTTGGCTTAAGGATAGGCAGTGAGCTGGCTAAGTTTGTGGATGATACCAACTTTTCAGTGTTCTGAAAACCAAGAAGGGGTATAATAGTATTTGGGAATGACCTTGGGAGACAGAAGGAAGAGCTGCAGATTGATCATCAAGTACAAAAAGTCCTTGACTTATGATCAGTTGCTTAGCAATTGTTTGAAGTTATGACAAACTGCCCCCCATTCCCCCCCCCCGACCCGCGGCCCTGTGACTGTGCTTCAGGTGCCTAGCAACTGGACCACATTTATAGCCATTTGCATTTTTCCTTAAACTGTGCCAGCCTCCAGACACCAGACATGTCTTTTTATATTTTAGTTGGCCATATCAAATGAGAAAGAAAAATACGCTTTTTCAAATTTGTTATTCATTAAGAGAATTTTATTTATTATATTTTCATGGGTTAATTCAAGGAATTTCAACATGAACAGTTACAAACTAAGGACAAAATGCTCACTAGTTTCAACATCTTAGATATCATACCAGTATTGCTTATTTGCTTGCTGCCCAATGCAGTATGATAGTATTTCCATACATATTTATGTGTACACAAAGAATTATTAGCCTTTAGGCAATACCATCACATTACCTCTAATTTTATATGACAATATTTTCCAGTCAAAGATGTTTCCTCTGGGAAACTCATGGGCCTGGAAAACTTTCTGTATGTCATGTGATTTTAGTACATAATCCCACATGTAGAGATCTGTTATTTCTCCCACAAAATGTGGCTTTTGCTGATCAGACATATTTTGTGCCCCTTGATCTTGTCCAAGCATTGCTGTGCCACCTGCTTGCAGAATGTGTCCCATATTATGCACCTTTCGGATACTACTTTTTCCATTCATCCAAAAGGCTGTAAGGCCAAATACTGACTCCCAGGTGACACAGATGTGGCTCCCCAAAGGGCTGAGATCAGGAAGGGCAAACCTCACACTCCTACCCCCCATGTGTAAACCAAAGTGGCCCATTGCTTCACGCAAGACTCTCAATTCATCCCTTTGAGAATGATAGGAGAAGAGAATTATTTCGTGTTCATCTAAATACTCTACTGCAATCCTCATACAGAGTGTGAATTCCATCAAATTGAAAGGCTGCATTGGGGATATGATCACAAAACTGTCTTTTGATTCATTGGGAAAACTCAGAACTCTGCCTTGTAGACCTAGAAGACAGAACATTTTCATGACCTTTCAAGAAGCACACTAAATCAGTGTTTTTTCTTAGGTGTTATCACAGAGCTATATCTTACATACTACAATAATTAGCATACGTTATGAAAACCATTATATATTATATAGGTATGGTTAGCAACAATCGACTGATACCTATCTGTACATTATTACTCTGGGGTAGAGAGGAGATGCTGTCAATATCAAGACACAATGTCTGTAGACTGAGCAGGTATAAAAACCAAAAATTCTACCCAAGCAAGATAGAGCTACTAATTTGTTCATTAAAGTTCTTCAATGTCTCAAGTGTTGTTCTTCATGGAATGGTACTATCTTGAAGGAAGAAGGGTCTTTCTAGAGTAACAGCTATTGCTAGATGGGCAAGTGAAAATCTGGCCAGGGAGGTCATATGCACCAAGACAAATTCCTTGTGTGCCCAATCACACTTGGCCAATAAAAAAATTCTATTCTATTCTATTCTATTCTATTCTATTCTATTCTATTCTATTCTATTCTATTCTAATCTAATCTAATCTAATCTAATCTAATCTAATCTATTCTATTTCTATTTCTATTTCTATTCTATTCCTACCTAACTTCAGTTTGTATACCAATTGTATACCAATTGCAGCCATACCTGGAGTGACAAACTATCATGGCAGTGACTCTCTTTCTTATCATCTCTCATTTGGACTAGACTATTGCATGCAGTACATGAGGTTGCCTGTCCAGAACACATCAGCCCAGTTCCTGATGGACACTCTAACATGAGCACACTGCACCCGTGCCCTACATTGGTTTCTATTAGCTTCAAGTATAATTAAAGTGCTTGGGGGTGGGGGTTGGGGTTGGTATATGATGACAGGACAATATTTTCTACCCAATTTTGGCCCACTTGAACATATTCAAATTGAACATCTCAGAACCACCTTGTGATTCTACACATTTTTAAAAGATAGAGGTAGGGAAGAATTCATAGAGGTACTTTCATTAGGGGTATGCTGACACTTTGAACCTCAGAAATTCAATCCCTCCTTACTCTACAGACTTTCTTTAAATTGTTAAAAACAAAGTTACTTTGGAGAGTCATGGAGGGTTGAGCTGATGTCATCAGGTAGTGTAAATAACAGTGGGATATGATTTGATTGTTTTTAGCCTTTTTCCATGGATGCTGTATTGCATTTTTGCTAACAGTATTTTCTGATTGGGGTGAAATATAAATCAAATAACTATTATATAACTGCTCTCTCTTGTTAAATTTTTTTTGTATCTTTATTCCCCTTTTGTATCCTCTAAATAACTTTTATTAGGGTGTTCAAACATATATGTGTGTATAAAAATGATTCATTGTTTACTTCTGTCTCTATCACTGTCCCGTTCCTCTATTATTTCACTTTCAATGAATTAGTCTGAAAGGCCCTGAGACAAAAAGCAGCAGCAGCAGCAGTAACATATTGCCTCATTTTTTTATCTGATACTTGTTTTGCGTCTTTCCAGCCAAACATCAGTCAGGACAAAGCAAATCAGGGACATTCAGTTACTATCCTCACCCTGTGACTTCTGTATTCAACCACATGCCGTAATTGTACATGTGGATACATCTGGGCAAAGGCATGATGACTTCTCACATACCTGAGTCAGTGTCACTGTCTAGAACAGGACTCCTTCCTCCATGAACTGTAAGAAATGAAATGTCTGAATTTCTAATATTCAAGAATGAAAGATTCATATTCACCATAAGATTTGACAGTATCACTACTTTGGCCTACTGGGAAATGAAAGAGGATGTAAAAGGGATGTGGAAAAGGGTGCCTTACCCCACCCTCATGAAAAAATATCTCCCTTCCCTCTCATCTCTCTCTTCACCTCTCCCTCCCCCTCCCCCCTCAAAATAAGCATTGCAGGCAGTTTGACTCCTAAAAGTCCCCTCTTCTGATCATATTTTTTTTCAAAAATAAAGTAGATACTTCTCTAATTAGCCATTTTCCTGGTACATTTTATAGTGCAGCTTCAGGATAGCTAAGAGTTACACCTTCAGACCAGTAAACCCCCACTGTTGCAATGCAGCCCCTACTACTTGAATATTTATTAACTCTATAACTTTCACCTCCTTTTCCATGAAGTGAAAGATGTTGTGAAACACTAGATTATCTTTCTGTTTGTCTGATTATTTTGCTATTCTGCTGATCACCCCATAAATACAAGAATGCACTTTTCTTATCGCAACAAAACAGGCAACCATCAATTTTTTATGTTCATTGTTTGTATCATTTTTGTTGTAAGCCGCCCAGAGTCCCTTGGGAGTTGGGCAGCATAGAAATACGATTAATTAAATTAAATTAAATTAATGCTGTCGGTATGTGCATCTTAGTCTACATTTTTCTTACATTAGATGTCTGATGTCTGATACTTACCGATACGAAGCCATGGATATGCAAGCACCTGCACTTCACAGACTGTTAGGTATTCATATCTCCCGGGGATTGTGATGGTCACGTATTGTCCTTGCATGCCTGCACAGTTAAATGACATTGTTTCCCCACGTTCCATGCTGTTGATTGTAGCACACCTGCCAAGGGGCCAGATTGTTATTGAACTGCAGACTGGCGCAACATGAATCTGAGTCCCTGAGTTTGATGTGTGAGCCCTATCAACATTCATGGCATGATTTCCACAAGATTCTCAGAACGGATGGGGAACTATACTGTATCTGCCATAATTACATATCTGCTAGTAATCTCTGTTCTCCCAATGTTGGTCCTTGTAAAACTATACTTTGCAATTCTTTTGTTTCTGGAGCAAGTAGAATAAATTATTATGATGGTATAGATGGTATAGATTGGCAATCTTTCCATTGACTTGTAAATTAGTTACATTTTACTGCAGATGCACTAATTCACGTTGAAATTTTATTTATTTATTAAATTTATTGGCTATCCATTTTACCACAGGGTAAGTTTTAGATACATTGGTGCACTGACCAAACATTGATTAGTACCTATTTATTATTTAACCCAGCTTCAAAATATTTAACCTCTCCAAAAACAATTGCAGTTTATTAATGTTCAGCTCAACGTAATGTTTTAAGTAGTAATTAAAAATTTAAGTAATACACAAAAAAAAAAATTTGGATCTTCATTCAATCAAAATGCAACATCTAACGAAAGGGTGAGTTTAGGAAAAACTTCAAGTTTTCCAGAAATAAAGACAAAATGAAATAAGAAAAAGGGCTTGAGTCAAAAAATACATAGTAAAAACTGAGCCTCTTCGAATGCTAACTGACAAAAAGAGATGAAAATAATCAGTAATGAAATGCAGTATTTTGAAAACAGCCATGCCTAGCTAGAACTATAGCTACAGATGTGACTATAGATGTCTGGATGACTGCTAAATACCTGAAAAGTGCTATGTCTGGATTACACAGTGGTGTCGAGAGCAGGCAGTGGATGTAGCTGCATGTCAAGCATTAGAAGGGAAGTTTAATTGGGATTTCCAGGGGAGGTATGGCAAACTGAAGATGGCCGGCTGTAGCAAAGACCAAGAAACTGGGTAATAAAATGGTTCCCTGGAATATTCCCACATAACGAGAGGATAAGTGAGGAAGGCTGCTCCTCATAAGATCAAAGGACAGCTGTTTTCCACTGGTGTGAGTGCCAGAAGATGATGCGATTACCACTATCTTGCTTGCAGCTCTTGTAAACACTTTTAAACACTTAACAACACTTTTTAAGTTCACAAATCTCACTTTCTAATCATTTCAAAAATTGCTCATTAACTAGTAAGCTATTAAAGCTCCATGGACTGACAAATCTGAAAATGCAGGATGATTAAAATGCAGGATCACAAACGAAAGAAAAATTTAATGCTAATCTTAAGAATTTAAAGAATCTGAAATAAGCAGCAAAATGCTAAATAAGTTTTTGATTTTAGAAAGTTATGAATGGGCTAAGGGAGCAGATAAAATTGAAATATTGAAACTTTTATAAGATTTTGGAATTAATTATAAAGAACAAACAGCTGCTAGCTGGAAATAAATTCTCTTTAGGCTTTTACAAAACAAAACAAGTAATTTCATGAATTCAAAAACTGGACACTAGATGAGGCTAAAGTTTAGAGGAACAATTTATAACCTGAAAAATGTTGAAAACTTTCTAATAATGAATATATTGAAGAAGACTTTTGAAGAATGGAATCAGAAAATAGCCATCAACAATGTCTATAATGATGTCTGCTTCTAAGGATAGACTATGTCCAAAAGATGTTATCATTGAAATATCAGATATAGAACAAATTTTAGATAACAAGATAGAGATGGTATCAAAAGTGGACTTACAATTTACAGGCCAAGAAAATTACTTAAAATAATTGTTTTGGGTGCTCAACTAGGCCTCATTTATGGCCATTTGCATTGTCATGTGACTGCATTTTATGAGAGTTTGGCCAAAAACTGGCATTTACCAGTTTTCAGCAAAACCAGTACATTGGTTCACTTAATGACTGCCACAAAAAAGTCATAAAATTGGGTCCATCATGTGGGTGACTCAGTTTACAACTGTCATGACTTATGACCATGATGGGCAAGCTCTATTACAGTTGTAAGTCAAGGACTCTATTGAAAAGACACAGAGAAAACCTGAAATACTTCCAATATTTTGCAACTATGTTGTGCATATCATGCTACAAAGTTGTACGGTACTATAACACTCATTTTTACTCATTATAGGAAGTGGATTAGAATTTGTTTCAAAGTCTCAAAGAACCACATTTACTTTGAAAGGGGCAGAATGTGGGCTCATGGCAGGGGTGGGTTCTACTTACCTTTACTACCGGTTTGCATTGTACTCGCACGTGCACTCTTCTGCACATGCGCAGATCGCTTATGATGACGTCCAGGTCAGTGGGTGGAGCCTCCTGCCGGTTTTACTACCTGTTCTTGCGAACCGGGGGCAACCCACCACTGGCTCATGGGATACAATATACAACCCTTTGTCAGTCAAGCCACTCTATGCATCTTATGAAGTGAGCTGCAGATCATAAAAGTGTATGTCCTTTAAAAAAATGTTAGTCAGAAAAGATTGTACCAAACTCCCTCTGATTTTTTTGCCACCATAGACTAACATGTCTCTCCTCCTAAAATTGCTACTTAAGCATAATGTTGTAATGCCACATTCTGCAACACTCCATTTCGCAGAACAAGAAATCTAAATCTTCCTAAATTACTGTGAATTACATGTCTTACGAAAGCTTCAATTGGGTTTATTCACACAAATGCTTGGATTTAAGATTCAGTAAGACATATTTCTCATTAACACACTTAAGAGGACAATATTGTATTGTGCCAGTACCTGGGATTCATTGTGCCGCCCTTCTGCGGCAAATCTCCAATCAGAATCTCAGCTCCTTGTATCCGTGACTCACAACAATCTCCTCTGTTTGTGATCACTACTGCAGATACCTGAAAGGCTGAAATCAAATCTACCATCCACCAGGGTTCAAAATCCTTCTTTGTCAGAGTACAATCTCCATTTGTGTAGATATTTGCCAGGGATCCATCAATGGCCTTCCTTGACTCCCCTTTTTCTTCAAATGTACTAGACTGAGATGATAGTTTTCCCACTGCTACATTAGGATCTGGCATGGAAATAGAGACAATGGTACATTTATTTAATGCAAAAGCAAACAAGAGAGCATCTAATAACATGAGACACACAATTGATGTATTAGAATATAATCTCTTAGTATCATCTAGTAAGGGTGATGGAAATTGTAGGACTACCGTAGTTTTCAGTTTTTACTAGTACTTTATCCTCAATGGAAATTATCTAATTGTGCCATTCCCAGCCTGGGATCCTGCATCTTAATTTTGAGCAATTAACTTGATGGGCGGTGCAGAGCTTCAAGTATTTCCCAATAACAGCTATTGTATTCCCTAGTGACAGTGAAGTGACAGGGTTCAAGGACCTGAGGATTTAGCCAGCAAACTTTAGGAGAAAGGCAACCAGCAAGGAAAAAGCTGACAGGGAACTTTTGTTTTAGTTGCAGAAAACCTGTTCAGTGCTACAAGTTGATTTTTGTTATTTCCTTCAATTATCAGTCTACCTTGTTTGTTTATAAATTAGTAAAGTAGATCTTGGTTTCAGATAGTTGGTTATAGTTCAGTTTTTCTTGCTAATCCCTACTTTGTGCCTTGCAATCAAATAAAAATATTTATTTTCTTGGATATTCCAGATTTAAGTTTGTAATCCAGTTCCATTTTGCAATACCCATTTGGATTTGGTGTCTTTGTTTAAAAAAAAAGGAAAACTGGAGCCTAAGGTGGGGTGGGGGGAGGAAGCTGATTGCTGGTGAAGGGAGATTTTCTCTTGTACTCTATCTGGATTCTAGGCGATGGAGAACATTTCCTCATTCAAGAATGTTTTAGCAGCATAACTCCCTGCCTTATTTTTAAGTGTTGGATATGTTCACCGCCTTGAGTTATTTGTAAAAATAATAAAGGCAGGAAATAAAAAACAGACAAATCAACCTTCCTTAGTTATTTTAGATTAATCAAAGTCAGACAGATGGTTTCTAATCAAAAACAGAGAGAGATTTAAAATATATCTATAATTTTGTCTATATTGCTGCAATAACAATATATAATATCACAGACAAATAGGATAGGGAAGCATTTAGTTATAAATAAATATATCATGCACGCCAAGAGTTTATATTTACCTCCAACTGGGATTATTGAAGCTTCTACCATAGCCCCACTGCCTGCACCATCTAAAAAGAAGAAGAATTTACTAATCGGAAAAGCAGATGGCAGTTAGTAGAGATGGCAGAAAAGTAGCGAAAGTAGTAGAGAAAATGGCAAGGAAAAGTAGGCAGAAATCTTTTCTTTTTAAGTCAATAGCAGTGTTGCAAAACCAGCAGAGCCAAATACGACCAGCTATTACTAAAAATATATACATTCAGATCCAGAACAGAGATAATTAACTGATTTCTAATACCTTAGCTATGTGCCACATGACCCAATATATTTCTTTTTCCAGCCTCCTAGGCCTCTATATAAATTTTACCAGATTCAATGGATTTTAGTCCCAGTTATTGTGCCTCAGGTGGCAGCCTTAAATGTGACATTAAATCCAATAGGAGCCATATAAACTTTGCTGGATTTCATGTACTGAAATTAGGATTAAAACCTAAATTATCCAGCAAAGTAATTGATACTCTGCTACTTACATTTACATGCGATAAGCCAATGGAGAGCTACAATAACCAAGACTGCAACTTTGGGTAGCATGTTTTCTTTTACCAGCTTTTTCAAATACTGTGCAGACATTTCAACATGTCTTCTGCAGCATTCAGGAGATTTTCTCTTCTTTATCCATTAATTTCAGTGACAATCTTTTTTTCTCCAAAGGCTGTTCTCCAAACTTGAAAGCCAAGACACCCACACCACACCTGCTGGCTGGGAAATTCTAAGTGGTGAGAAAGATCTTGAATAGTGTATTTTATCCAGTAAAATAAAGATCTAATGGGTCCACGGTGTAATTGACTGAACAGGAATAGCCAGAACACAGTGACAACTGTACAAATTCCAGGCAGAAAGTATTAGCTAGTATTTAACATACATATACATAAAGAAATAAGAGCTCTGCTCTCTATATACAGCAGAAACTTGGATAGTTTATTTTCTTCTATTTTTCTTAGCATTTCTCTTTTTTGATTGGCAGACCTCTTCTTTTAGGCTGTGTCTGCAGAGGTCACACGGCAAAGTTTCAGTACATGATGCCACAAGTTGTTTTGTTTTCTGATAGAACTGAGAGGCAAGTGCCAACTGCCCTCCATACAGTGGTGAAATGCAGCCTGTTCTATCCTGCTTGGGCGAACCGGTAGAGCTGGTGGTGGGAGACTCCGCCCACCCACTGGACGTCATCACGTCCATTTTTTACCCTCTGTGCATGCACAGAAGGCTCTGCGCATGCTCACATTTGCGAACCGGTAGCAAAGGTAAGTGGATTTCACCCCTGCCTCCATACCTAAGACAGGACTAGAACCTGGGTTTCCCCTCTCCAAGCCTAGCATTTTAACCATTATATCATATGTCTCTTAGCTAGTTTATTTCCTAAAAGGGCAGGATGGTTTGGGAAGGCAAGGTCAGAAAATACAGATTATAATTTTCTTTTTGAAATAGTGTTTATCTCAAGGAATCACAGTGCATTTATTTTACAGAAATCACTTAAAGGTTTCAGGAATTGGGTGACACTGAGTAACTTAGTTTGATCATTATTCCACTAAAACATTATAGGCAGGGATGAAATTCACTTACCTTTGCTACTGGTTTGCAAAAGTGAGCATGCGCCTCCTCCACACATGCACAGAGCCTTCTGTGCATGCGCAGAGGGTAAAAAACAGGCGTGATGACATCCGGGTAGGTGGGCGGAGCCTCCTGCCGCTAGCGCTACTGGTTCGCCTGAGCCGGATAGAACCGTCTGACTTTCACCACTGATTATAGGCCTTCTACTGTTGAGTTGAAGGGTGATTCATTCATCCTGAGTTTGCCGAAAACTATAAACAGCATATTTCGTGTCCCCCATTATTGTTAAAGGACAAGTTTAAGCTGATATTAGATACAAGTGGAGAAAAGCCCTAGAATTCAGGGTCTCTCAAAATAGAGAGTAGGTTACGGAACAGCAAACATAAATGAGCCTCCATCATGACAGCTGTCTGCAGGTACCAGGCATAGGTGCTTGAAATTCAGCTAATTTTGGTAGTTGAATCTGCAGTCGGTTCCATAAGTACAGATAGCAAAGGATGAACATTTAGAACCGCAGGTTAGCTAAGAAACTGGGTCTGTTGTGGAGGCCCACTGCCGCTGCCCCACACCACCACCTTCCAATGCCCCATCCTCTGATGCCCCACTCCCTACCAATGCCTCATTCCCACCACCACCACAGACCAGAGAGGGATAGCCAAAGAGCCAGAAGTAACCTGTGGGCTGTAAAATGCCCAGGTTTTACAGGGTGATTTTGGGTCAGTCAGTTTATGTCAGCACAATCCAGGGTTGTTGTTGGGGGGAAAATAGGAGACAGGAATATTGAGCATATCAATGTTGTTCTGGAAGACTTACTGGTTTTTGTAGATTTCTTGTTCTTTTTCTTTCTAATTATATACTAATGACTTAGATATTAATAGGAGGATAGTGAAAAGGAAGAGCATCAATGCTTTTGAACCTTGGTGTTGGAGAAAACTTCTGAGATTATTTTAGACAGACAAATAATAAAACAGTGGACCATTAAACAAATCAACACAGAGTTCTCATTCAAGGCACAAATAACCAGGGTCAAATTATCCTACTTTGATAATTTGAACAGACTATGTGACGATCTTGCTCTCTGGAGAAGGTCAAATGCTGAGAAAGGTGTGGGGGGGGAGAAGAATACAACCAGCAGCAAGGTGAATAGACTCAGTTATAGTACTGATGAGTGCAACATTAGAAGATCTGAAGGACCAGTTTAGGAATGGATCATTATGGAGAAAATCTATGCAGTCACTACGATTCAAGAATGACTTCATGGCATGTAATCATCATAATCAGTGAAAGCATTCATGCTCTTAAAGATTGCAAAAAGCCAATATTGCAAAGCTGGAAGGACACCCCTTCTCCATTAATTTTCTCCATTAATTATTCAGCTGTCTGAAGAATTTACCTTGTCTAAATTTGAATAAGTATTCCCGCCACCTCAGAAAAAAAATATCTTAGAGAACTCTTTAGAAATTTGGAATGGATGTTTAATTTCTCATTTTGTTTACTCAGCTGATTTATATGTGAATAACTAAATGCAACTGAATAAAGTAACAATATCAACATAATTTAATCATTACCTTGATCTTGAATTACTGCACAGATGCAGAGCTCAAATGTTCCTTTTGTTCTAAGATCAAAGGATGCAAAATACATTCAAGTAATAAATTGGGTACCAACTGTCTAAGATGAATTAAGTTACATTATATGAGCACTAAATGTTAAGTCACAAAAGCCTTATTTTTTTTAAGGATCGTTAGGTTGTTTGGGAATAAACAGTATTTTCATAGAATGTGGTAATTTCTAAAATCCTTCCATTTCTAAACTTGGATTACTCTTATTAATGGTCTTACCCTAAAATAATAAATACTTCAATACCCCCTGGTGCAATTGTTACAACTGTAAGGCTTTAATGATGTATGCAGCACTCTCCTGGTATAACTAGAGCGGAGAAGCTTCTATGAAGCCTTTACACCAATTATATTCTAAACTTACTTCACAAGTGTTTGCAAAGTTATTTGGGAACAGTTTGAGGCTGTTGGACCTGAATAAGCAGACAGAGTCCTTAGGAACTCAGCCACATAATCCTAGATGTAGGCCCCTCCTGGCCCAGAGTGTTGAGAGAGTGGGTTTTGGTGGTAATTTTTTGACTGAAATGATTTTTCCTTTTCCTCTTAAAGAGACCTTGTTTACTTCCTTCTCAAAAAGCCTAGATCTTCTTTATCTGGTATCTAACCATCTTTTTGGAGGAAAGGTGTGGAGAAGGTGGGTCAAGGTTATCTGAGAGATTACCTCTTTCCAATTATATCAGCATAACCCATTAGATCCAGAGGGAGCATGCTGAAGATACTATCTGCCAGGGACCTACAATTGACAGGTCCTAGGAAGCAGGCCTGCCTTATGGAATATTCTCATTGACATTAGGTTAGCTAGCTCCATCCCTTTTAATGTTTACATTTCCTTAAGTCCCTTAAGTTTCTTTATGGTATCAAGGAACTGAAGCAGTGGTGGAATTCAAATTTTTTTTACTACCGGTTCTGTGGGCATGGTTTGGTGGGCGTGGCAGGGGAAGGACACTGTAAAATCTCCATTCCCACCCCACTCTGGGGCCAGCCAGAGGTGGTATTTGCCTGTTCTCTGAACTACTCAAAATTTCCACTACCAGTTCTCCAAAACCTGTCAGAACCTGAATTTCACCCCTGAACTGGAGATTTGTTTAGATGGCTCTGCAGTTAAGGTGGATGTATTCACTCAATCTGCTTGAAGTTTGCATATATTTTTGTTTTAATTATCTTAATTTTAATGCTGTTTTTTCTATTTTTAAATATTTTTATAATGTATCCTTACTACTGTATGCCATCCAGAGTGAAATTATATTTTTTAAAGGAGACAATAACAAAGTGGCAGATGATCTTGATCAGAGGGAAAAGAAGTCCTTGGTGCTCTGAACTTGGTTGAGGACCCTCATTTCAACCCCAAGCTACAAATATTTTCCTTTAGAGCAGGGGTGTCAATTGTGCAGCGTCACAGCAGCATCACATGATGTATCAGGACTTTTTTCCTTCGCTAAACTGGGCGTGGGTATGGCCAGTGCATGACGCATCCAGCCAGTGGGCCAGTTTTGACAGCTCTGCTTTAGAGGGAAAAGGGCACTCTTACCTCAGCTTGAAACAGCCACTACCATAAGCCCAGCTGATATCATTCACAATTACTCACCTATCTTTACCTCTGAGACAATGGGTGTCAAAGCATAACAGTGGAAAAAGATGGTGCTCATATTTATAGGAGTAGGATGCAAGTGGGGATAAGGCTGGGATAGGTATGCACTGAACAGTTTTCTTTCAAGCTCAGTCTAAACTTTCATGTTCCCGAAGTTTGACTAAATCATTGAATCAGCTGAAGTTCAGCAGAAATATGTCTGGATCATTTGGGATAAGTTTAGGCAAAAATCAAATCCAAAGGAATGAGTAATTTTAAAGAGAAGAACCATCCTGATGCATGTTACTTGTTCTACCATACAGTATTTCTCCATATGGCTTTTCTTTCCTTCCTCCATCTCCCCCACAATGCCTGACAAAGCATGTCACTCCAGCCCATCCTTCTCTTAAACTATCAATACCAAAGCTCATAATAAAAGCAGTAACCATAACCTCGTTCTAAATATTAATAAAACAAATGAGATAATTGTAAATTTTAGAGCAGGCATGGTCATAATCCACTCAGTGCATCTGTATAGGTGGTGAGCAGTATTAAGTATCTGGGGGTGCAGATAACAATCTGAACTGGTCTCTACACATCATCCTTAGGGAAGCAGGCAAACCAGCATCTGCAAATCCTGCAGTAGGTTCTACTTACCTTTACTACCAGTTCGCAAGGGGATCTTGTTTGCTTCTGCGCAGATTGCATCCGGGGCACGGCCACCCACCGGTTTTACTACCAGTTCTTGCGAACCGGTCTGAACCTGGGGCAATCCACCACTGGTCAGATGAGAACACATCTTTCTCCTTGTCTTGGTCACTTTTTAGAGGCAAGACCGAGAATGTTTTAACAAACTGCATCAGTTTGGTTTGGTGACAGCAGTGCATCAGTCAGTCCATATAGAGAATGGTAAGGATAGCCAAGATTATAGGAAGCTCACTGTTATTCAGAATACTGCTTATAAGCACTATGTGCTTAGACCTCAAAGCATTGTTAGAGACCCTACACCCACGTTATGGTCTGTTTCTGTTGCTCCCCTCTTGAAAGGTTTTTAAGTATTTCTAGCAGGACCAGATTCTGTAACAGCTTTGTTCCCTATTCCATCCATCTGGAAAACTTGCAAGATTCATTTTTCTTGCCATGTACATGTATACATCCAAACTAGACTGTTTCTTGTCATATGTGGGTATATATGTATTTTTGTCATGTTTATGTAGTGTACATCGGAGGTGGTAATCCTTTGAGGTGTATGCAACAAAATTTCATTTTAATGTATACCGATTAGTGTACAAAGTGACAGCCTATCTTACAAGGTGTCAAGGCCAGACTGCCCCAGACCATGTTTCAATTCATATCCAGAAAACAAAGCTGTTGTTTACTGAACAAAACATCCACAATACAGACTATCTGGAATCACTTGTCCCATGCCCAAAACGCTTTGCAAATCCCTAACCACAATGCAGGGAAAATTATGCAAAACCAAACTAGAAAACACCTGGTTTACGAGAACACAAAACATTGAAGGGAGTGTGAGTTGAGCTCAATTGGTACTGCACATCAACTTTTTAATGTCAAGCAGAGTCCTGGAACATGAACAAAGATGCGATGAACCAGTATGTATGGCAAGCAGCTTCATAATTCCGCACTAGAGCTGTGGTGAGTGGGTGACTTATTACAGGAAAATGAGGTACACTACCCAACTGAACTCTGGTCAGGAAGATCATAGTAAACGCCCAGACACCAGGTGCTCACATATCATAGATAATCAGAACATTGATTTCATTACAAAGCTATGTGGGAAGCTTTGCATTTTTCAAAAGCCGTTTCACTCTATAAATATTGAGAATACAGTTGCAAGGAATGTAACAAAAAGCTGCACAGCCATACTTGCATTGTGGACCCAGATCGTTGGGGACAATACGCACTCTGTAAACAGCTTAGAGGGCTGTAAGGCACTAAGTGCTATTGCTATTCCTGTCTGTAAGAAAGATTGAGGTACATGAACACACATGCACCTTTAACAAAGTAACATAACTCTTTTAAACTTCCCCAAATCAAAAGCCATTAGGAATAATTATCAAGAGAAAAGAAAGGGGTTGTTCTCAGTTCATTTTATTAGTCACTGACCTGTAATCCAGCAAGGTAGTTTGTATTTGTTGTAGATACCTTTTGCCTAAATCCAGAAGAAATTAAGCAGGAAATGAAACACTCGTTTATTATAAATCAAAAAACAAACTTGAGGTATTGAATTTTTATTTCAACATATTCCTGTCGGGAAGTTTCAGAATTTGAGAAATAAAAGATGCCTATCCAGTTTTAAATTTAAATACATTCGCTTCCCAAATAGATTCTGCCACTCGGAATTAAACCTAAAATAGCCTACAACAGCGCCTTCTACAACTCAACCCCATTTGAACCGTTCCAGGAGTACCGTGGTCGCTACCGTGTGCGCATGCGCATCCATGTTCCCTCCTAAAATGCCCTAATTCTATTAACTTTTCCATAAACGGCTTGCCTTTGGCTATCTGCCAAGGCCGATTGGCCCAATGGCTCCCACTTACCTTCGTGCCTAGCCTGGATTAGAACTGGCCGTCCTAACTGGCTTTAACCATTCCATTAAACTATAATTTAGTAAAGAGGATTAGAGTAAGTACGCATACATAAGATGGCTGACCGCTTTCAGTTTTCAAAGCACTTAAAACTCGGATTAAAGAGACTTTCAGCTCCTTTCGAGACGAAGGTGGCGGCTCTTAAAAGAGCCTTTGGGTTTGGTGGTGTTTTGCGAAAGAGGCCGAAGAGACTGGAGGGCGGCTGGGCTTAAGCTCTCTCCCCGCGGATGCGCCGCGCCAGCTGAATGTCCTTCGGCATGATGGTCACCCTCTTGGCGTGAATCGCGCACAGGTTCGTGTCCTCGAACAGCCCCACCAGGTACGCTTCGCTCGCCTCCTGCAGCGCCATCACGGCCGAGCTCTGGAAGCGCAAGTCGGTCTTGAAGTCTTGGGCGATTTCACGCACCAGCCGCTGGAAGGGCAGCTTGCGGATCAGCAGCTCGGTGGACTTCTGGTAGCGGCGGATCTCCCGCAGGGCCACGGTGCCCGGGCGGTAGCGGTGAGGCTTCTTCACGCCGCCCGTAGCCGGCGCGCTCTTCCGGGCAGCCTTGGTCGCCAGCTGCTTGCGGGGCGCTTTGCCGCCCGTTGACTTCCGAGCCGTCTGCTTCGTCCGAGCCATCTCTTCGCAGAAAGGAAAAAACGGGAACTGAAAAAGACAAATTCGCGGGTCAGCATTTATACATCGCCTTGCACTTTTGATTGGCTGCTGCTAAGAAAAAGGCTCTTTCCATTGGAAGAAAGCTAATCGTTGATTGGCTGAAGCTGGGAAACCAAAGCTTCATTGGATAATTTAAAAGTGCGCGCAATTATTTAAGATGAGACTGACAATTTTAGCTTTTTTGTTACTGTTACTGTATTTAATTTTAAATTGGTATTCTGTGCTTTCCCCAAGTATTACTGTGTTTTAAAAAAGCCGGAAGGTAAAATCTATTTTTTTCCGTTCGTTCACAGCTTGACTGAAAATTATTTTTTTAAAAAAAGTTTTTTATTAGTAATTCAAAATTAAAAACATTGGACATAGATATGACATTACTGGTCTCAAGCATCTTCCAACACTTTAAGTTAATAATAATATACTAATGATGATATAATATATTCCTTACACCTTATACGTTATTTAAACATAGTATATTAATCATTTATACCTTATTCCTATATAATTATACATATCTATGCCTACATATACCTATCTCTATCTATACAATTCACATATTTATCTATAATAACGTGTATAATTCTAGTCTAACACTACACATGTCTCGGCTATCCTCCTTTTATCTAACCAAGACTCACCTTAGAACTCAAGTATAAAAGCGAAACATTGTACTATAAAATCTGGGCAAAATTCTATAAATGGTTAGAAAATTCTATGAGTAGTTGACTGAAAATTATTGAGGAACCTAGATTATTACTATGGCATCTTTTTTTCAAATATTCTATTGTTGGAAGTGCCTTATATACAATTACACTCAATGGACATCAATTTCATTTATGCAGGTGCACCCGTTGAGAACGTGGTTTCTCTTCAATTATAACATTATCAATTATTAAATCTTAAGTGTTCTGTCTCCCATTTAATATTAAGAAAATAGCCATTTAGTTTATTTAGCCCTTCTAAGAAACTATCTTGTGGATAGTGGAAAATTTTGAGATGACATGATGATTCTTAGGAGTATGATCATTTAACTGAGACTTCTTGAAAAGTCTTGTTTAGTAACTTTGTGCTCTCAGATACCACACAACAGATTTATCAGTTTGAATCTCCGGAAGGGTCAGTGAAACACTGAGTGAAATAAATTAAACGAGTGGATTTCCCAGATCCAGTGACGTTTTCGAAATCATGTAAACACTGATAGAGCAACTCTATTAGAACATCGTTCATCATGTTCCATTCTCCTTCGTAATCGGGGGGAGGAAAGAGGGGGTGTCATGCGACCAGTTAGCTGTAGCCAATATACGCCACATCAAATGTCCCAATAATGAAACAGTATGTGCTGCTTTATTTTATACTAGCTTCCATGCAAATAAAAGGGTTCTGATTCTGGTTTTCTATTGGATAACAGAGCAAAGAGTGACGACCGATTGGATTACTTGACATCGAGCGGCTATTGGCTGTTCAGATGACGTCTTAGTGTGAGCCTATCACAAGCGCATCACAAAACCCTGTGATAGGGAAGAAAAAGACCTGTAATTCAACCTGAGCGAACGAAACCTTCATTCACAAGCATTTTTAAAGTTATGCCGCGTCCATTCCGCTTCCCGGTCGGGGAAACAAGCATCTTTTCTTCTTTTTAAATTAAAAGGCGTGATTCACATTTATTGACACCCATTTAAGCTTTTAGGGTTTTTCGAAGCAAATCTGGAAGGGCTGCGATATCGGTAACAATATATTTCATAGGAACTTTCGATATAAACGCCCTTGTCCATTTTAATAGATATTCCCTAAATTGGGGGGAGACTACTGAAAGTGGAAAACTTCCTTTAAGCAAGTGAAAACCCGACCCCGTGCACCCTTGTTAATGAGAAAGTGCCCACTTAACCGAGTGGCATTTGTTGCCCAGTTGCTTACTAACCAAATTGCTTACAAACCCAAAGAGGTGGAAACCTATCCCCCCCCCGCTCCCTCCCCACTTTTCAGAAGTAATGATTCGTCTGCTTTAGTGGTAGAGCTCCGTTCTTAGGTGCGCGTGCCCCGAAGCGCAAGGACACCCCTGAACGCTAAAGAATGATGCCCTAGTGCAGGGGTGGGCAAATGTGGCTCTTTTACAACCCGTGGACTTCAACTCCCAGAATTCCTGAGACAGCCAAGCTGGCTCAGAAATTCTGGGAGTTGAAGTCCACGGGTTGTAAAAAGAGCCACATTTGCCCACCTCTGCTCTAGTGTAAAGGATTCCACGCAAGCTACACTGCATTGTTATTTTGTTTCAGGGTATTAAAAGCATCCGGACAGTGTTCTACTGAGCGGACGACAGCTCTCTTTTGGATTCTGTGGGTGGCTCTTAAAAGAGCCTTTGGGTTTTTAGAAAAGCAACCACGGGCCAACTCTGGATTTACTTCTTGGGCGCCGCCTTCTTCCCTTTGGCCGCTTTAGGCTTGGCCTTGGGCTTGACCGGCTTCGCCTTCACAGCCTTCGCTTTAGCCGGACTTTTGGCGACTTTCTTAGCCTTGACTGGTTTAGCCTTCTTGGGACTCTTGGTAGCCTTCTTAGCCGCCGCGGGCTTTTTGGGTTTCTTGGGACTCTTCTTGGCCGCCGCTGCCTTTTTGGGCTTCTTGACGGCACTCGCGGGCTTCTTGGCAACCGGCTTCTTGGGCTTCGCGGCTTTCTTCTTGGGCGCTTTCTCTTTCCCTTCGCCCGATTTCTTGCCGAGTTTGAAGGAGCCGGAAGCGCCGATTCCCTTCGTGTGCACCAGGGTCCCTTTGCTCACCAGGCTCTTCAGACCCAGCTTGATGCGGCTGTTGTTCTTCTCCACATCGTAGCCACCAGCGGCCAAAGCTTTCTTCAGGGCAGCCAGAGACACCCCTTTGCGCTCCTTGGAAGCGGCCACCGCCTTGGTGATCAGCTCGGTGACGCTGGGACCCGACGCCTTGCGCGCTTTCGCCGCTCCCGCTTTCTTCGCCTTCTTCGCCGGAGCTTTGGAAGTTACAGCTGGGGCCGCGGCCGTAACAGCAACAGCAGGCGCCGTTTCAGACATGATCGCTGAGAGAAGCAACTAAAAAAAATAATTCTCCAAACACAAAAAGTGAGCTCAAGTAGGTCAGCCGCTGTTTATTTATAGAGCTGAGCTGCTTTGTGATTGGTCCGCTCCAGAACCCGCCCTGTTGCAAGGCTGAAGGGACTCTTCCGACCGCTCAGTTTGTGTTTCTTTAGAGTTAATAAATTGCAAATTTTACAGAATTTATGCCACTAAATAACGAAATCTTACAATGGGGGAAAGAAGAGAGTGTACTTTTTATACCTTTAATTTTTCAAAAAGCAGAACGCAACATATTCTTTTTAAAAGGGCACATAACCACCGAATGCAGGATCTGGGAAGACCTGGAAAGAGTGGAAGTTTTGTTTTTCTTTGTAAATTAAAACAATGCATTTTTTTAAATGTTCGGGAAAACTATGCAGATCACTTCTTTAGATAGTAATCTCTGAGGTGAGGCACAATATGTGGATTTTATCATAACAGTCTCACTATAAATCAAGTTCAAGTAAACTGAGGTAACACAGACTTCTACAAAGTACACTCACCATTGCTAATCAAGCAAGCCCTAAGCAAGTCACTATCTTCAAAGAAAAACTATCAGATAATATAACAATATGGGCAAAATTAGAATTTCATATGCTAATATATATGCTATAATATCCTTTTCTCACATTTACAAATTTAACCCTATATTGAATGCAAAAAGGCAACCTAAAGATTGATCATTTTAGTGGGACCTTTTACAACTCAGTTTAGGAAGACTAACACTAATATTCCTGGCTGGGGATTGAATAATAGTAAATTTAAAAGGATTTTCCTGTTGAGATTTCACCCAAGCATTAGAAACAAAATGACCAGACACATTTTTATTCATAAGAGACCTACATTCTGCTGAATTCAATGGGATTTACACCTAGAAAAATAGAGATTACAGTTTAGATACAATTTCACTTTTCATTGGCGAAAAGCTTTATGGAGCAAATATTTTATTAAAAATTCTGATTTATGCCTCAATTTAAATAAGCGCAGTCAGCATGGAAACTACTTTGCTGTTAAAAGAGTTTTTTTTTTAATTAGTTTGGCATTCAATCCTTAGTTTGAAATATTCTGATTGCTGAGCATCACCATATTTCCCCTTGTTACATTTGAGTACAAAATAGCCTTTAAAACTACATCCTACTTAGTTATTTGGGTGAAAGTCTCAAGTCATGAGATTCATTTCATTGTAAATTTACAGTGCACACAGGGATGAACAAAATGTAAGTGCTTTCACATACCATTAGAAGCAATGTGTATACGAAACTACAAATGCTGGGCATGTCAGCAGTGAAATAAATTTAGCAATCAATGGAATTTATACTCAAATACTTGTATAGGATTATGAACTTTTATAGAGAATCCAAGGCAAGTCTATGTTATTAAACAAATCTCGTTCAGCCCTTTTTCCCATAGTAAAATAGAATTGCAAGTCAGATAGATTTCATCCTTCACTCTCTTCCAGAACAAAGAAGTTAGAATATTTCATTTGTGGCTACATATACCACTATCTTTCCTGAAATACATCTAGTGAAAACAACCAACAAATCAACTCTGAAAATTAGGAGAAATATAAAGTGTTAATATTTAGGTAGGCTTTAAACTTTGAATTATACGTGTATTTTATATATTTTCAGATGATGAATATGAAGAGTTCTGGAGTGAGTTCTACTTCTCCCTTAGCCATGGAAGCTGGCTGGGTGTTTTTCTTAGCCCAAATACCTCACAGGGTTGTTGTGGGAAAAATAGGAGGAAGGAATATTGTGTTCCCTTCCTTGAAATATTTGAAATAAAATTCTTTATTGGCCAAGTATGATTGGACACACAAGGAATTTGTGTTTGGTGCATAATAGTAATACAGGAGGGATTTTAAAAAGTCTCTTTCTCTTACGTACACGATATGTACGCCCTCCGCTCCATAGAAAATGTAACTGCAGCAACAATCTCATTTTGCTAAAGAGCGGCAATCACGAAATCCTGAAGCTCTCAGTTTGGCAGAGATGCTGCGAAAAGTCACAAAAACAACACAAACATCAAAACCAGGGTAATAGGCGGAGCTTTTTTGGCATCAACCAAAGCGCGCGTTTTCAAATCCAGAAGCTTTCCAATGGAAATTGCCTTCCTGGAGCCAGCCAATCAAGAGAGAAAGCGGGACTCGCTATAAATTAGGCAGCGGGAGACTCGACCTTTCCTTAAAGGTTTCTTTCCTCGTCCTCGTTTGGCGCGAGTGGAGAGATGGCTCGGACGAAGCAGACGGCTCGGAAGTCAACGGGCGGCAAAGCGCCCCGCAAGCAGCTGGCGACCAAGGCTGCCCGGAAGAGCGCGCCGGCTACGGGCGGCGTGAAGAAGCCTCACCGCTACCGCCCGGGCACCGTGGCCCTGCGGGAGATCCGCCGCTACCAGAAGTCCACCGAGCTGCTGATCCGCAAGCTGCCCTTCCAGCGGCTGGTGCGTGAAATCGCCCAAGACTTCAAGACCGACTTGCGCTTCCAGAGCTCGGCCGTGATGGCGCTGCAGGAGGCGAGCGAAGCGTACCTGGTGGGGCTGTTCGAGGACACGAACCTGTGCGCGATTCACGCCAAGAGGGTGACCATCATGCCGAAGGACATTCAGCTGGCGCGGCGCATCCGCGGGGAGAGAGCTTAAGCCCAGCCGCCCTCCAGTCTCTTCGGCCTCTTTCGCAAAACACCACCAAACCCAAAGGCTCTTTTAAGAGCCGCCACCTTCGTCTCGAAAGGAGCTTGAGCCCATTTGTCAAACAAATCCCGAGGCGGTTAAGGAAATGTTGCCCCGTACCTAAATTGCAGCACCAAAAGGGGTGAATTTTGAAGTATTTCTGTCCGCTTAGTTTATTTGAAGCCCTGATCTGGACACAAGTTTCCATTATATGAATCGCCATTTTGGGATCTGGAAAATTCTGTATTTTTGTGTGGAGATTTATGGCTATCTTTGGAAGAATTTGTTTTTTGTAGCTTTGGAAGGAGGGTTATTTCACCTCAATTGTGCAGGAGTCCACCAACTCCTGCATTTGCCCAAGGGTAGTCCCGAAGTTTCTGATCCTTCTCAGATGAGTGAAAAAGGAGAAGTAAATTTCTAACTTCCCGCCCAACCGTTGAGAACAAACCTCAATTCAACTTTCCCCAGGAACTCTAGATAGTAATTTGCATGTAGGGGAGAGTGCCTCCTGAATTTTGGATAAAGAGCAAGGTAGTCACATTCCTAGCAATCTACATGTTTCTGAACCCTTTGGGAACTGTGTCCCAAAGGGTTTAACCTTAAACATCTCAAAACCTGTTTCCATCAATATTTTAATTTGAAATTTTAAGATACTGCAGATCTCTATGTCCCAAATGTGCTTTTTCAAGATAACTTGCTTTCTTTTGGGGGTTTTGTTGTTTTTCCTTGAAGTTTTGTCCATCCAAGAAGCTTCATCAGTTCTGACTGGTGAATTGGAAGGATTTATATTCCTTGCAGGAATATACTATAAAATGTATTCCCTAGGTAACTTCAAGGAGAGCCAAATACACAACTTTTAAAAACCTGGTTATGTGTTTCAGTTTTTCTTTAATTATCCCTTTCCCCATTCTTTGAAAAACCACCTCACATTACTTATTCACAAATTCCTAGATATTGATATAACCCACCCACAATTCACTATAGGTACTCCTTGACTTACAACCACAATTGGAATCACAATTCTCGTTGCTAAGCAAGGAAATTAAGTGAGTCATGCCCAATTTTACAATCTGTTTTGCCATGGCTGCTAAGGGAATCACTGCAGTTAAGTGAATCATAGTGTTGCTAGCAAATCTTGTTTCCCCCATTGACTTAGCTTGTTGCAAACTGGCTGAGAGGATTGCAAATGATGATCATGTTACCCCAGGATGCTGCAACTGTCCCACTTGCTAAGTAACCAAATTCTGATCACATGATCATGAGGATACTGTAACAATCGTGTGAAGACTGGTTGTAAGTCACTTCTTTCAATGCCATTGTAACTTTCAACCATCACTAAATAAATGGTTGTAAATCAAGAACTACATGCCTTTTAGGATCACAGTATTTAAACTTCTACTGGCTAGTGATATTTTGCTTTGCTGAATGTAGCTTTATGTCTTTATATTAATGCTTTATTAATACGATGAGTCAGTTTACCATGCTGAAGTCAAGCAATGAATTTGCATAAGTCCCTGTTGAGAGTTTGTTTCAGTATGTGGCACGAGTTCAGATCACAGGATAGAGAAAATCGTTAACCATGGAAAGAATGTCATATGAATGCAGTCACAAAAATTGATTAGTGATACCAAAGTGAAACATTTTATGCTTTCCGAATGGCTGTCATATACCTTCCTTGCTGTTATTATTTCTATCTACCATCACTAAACTTTTCTGATTTAGACTTTAAAGTCTCAAAGGTAGCATTTAGATGGAACCTGGGGAAAATAAGAGATGTACATATACTTGCTTACCATAGAAACAAAGAAATTATTAAATAATTAAACATAGTCTTTAAATAGGCTCTCTTCTGCTATTTCCCCCCAAATCTTAGGCAGATGTTAAAAATATTCCTAACCATGTCTCAAGGGGGGAGGGGAAATATTATCAGGCTTTCTTTCTGAGACTATTTCAGACCTGTTTTGCTAATACTTCCTACATCCCTCTTCCATATATATATATATATATATATATATATATATATATATAGCCATACCCTTACTCGGGTATGTTGTAAAGCCTGTTGTGCTTTAAAATGGCTTCTACTGTGCAGCACAGTGGAGTTGCCATGGTAACGGCTTTACAGTACTCCACAAGGGGGCTCCCTCTGGTAAGGGGGAAAATCCAACATTAGAAATTACGTTTCGTGGGGAGATTTTCAACAAGGCTTTGATTATTCTTGAGGACAAATGTTGACCATGATCAATAAAACATTAGTGCAACTCAGCCTGCCAGCACCACTATAAGACTAACACAATGTACTTCAGACAAATTACATAGGAGAAAAGAACTACAACGTTGAACAGCTTAGTACGTATATTGCGGACAAGAAGCCATTTCTAAATCAAGACCAGAAACAAGCATACCAAATGATCATGGATCAGCTAGCAAAACAAGGTGGTATCTTTTTACTTGACACTTCTGGGGGCACAGGGAAAACATTTTTAACTAATTTAATTCTCGCAAAATCAGGGCTCAGGGTGAAGTTGCTCTTCCTGTGTAATACAAGATTGGGATAAATAAATACCTGAGCAACGCCGGGTTATCCGCTAATGGGAATATACCTGAGAAATGCCTCACATTGCCATCCTTCGTTTTGTAATTCCTTTTATTACAGGAATTTTCCTTCCATAAGGAACATTCCATTTTTCCTTTAAACCATACTAATCCACCTATTCAGATTTTCTAATAATTCTCTAAACTGAAAGTGGTTTATGATGTTTCAGATATGGTCATGCCCCAAGAGAGGTTTGTTTCATCTGAAGCACATATGTAGTACAAACAACTTCCGATTCAGTATATTAAACTGACGGCCTCAGTGTGATCCAAAGAAAAAATGCAAGGTTCCAGAATTCTCCAACCATTAAATTCCCAGGAACGAGATGTAGTACTTATCTTTTTTTCAGGACACTTGTTCAATTCATTCATGACTCTTCAAAGCACCAAAAAGCACCAGCCAATATAAATAATTTTACTTTCAGATGTTGTTAAATCTTCTGATTGTACAAAATATTCATGCTGTTATCACATTCCATTCCTGCGTCATGCATCTATAAATACGGTTTAGATGCCTTGTAACCTCAAAATAACTTTTCCCAATTTAAAGAGTTCAAAAATTTATTGAAAAACTAACCACAATGTTAGGTACACAAAGCAGAATCCACAAAGGATTTCCTAAATTGGAAGCAGATGAAATGTTATGTTGCCAAAATAATAAATTAGCACTAGATTGAGTCAGTGCTCCCTCCCTTAATGTGTGCTGCTTTTTAAGCCTAGACCTCTGAACAAAATGACTTTCCTCTCCCTTTTTGTCTGGCAAATGCCAAGATTTTAAGAGTTTGTAGGCACGCCTAAAGTACAAAAGAATGCAAGAGAGGTGATAAATTCATGGACTGTGTCTTCTCTCTCAAATGAAATCAATGACATGTCCTTTCCGAACCTCGTGAGCACCAAATGCATTGAATGTTACCTCTGTATCCCACCAGCTACCATAACCAAAAATTAGGAATATGAATTTAGAAGTCACAAAGTTGGGGAATACTGGAAAAACTAGTATCTCTTCCCTGGATTCATTGGAGATTAAGATTTATTAAATGTCATTATCATTACCTAATTTCCAGATAAACAATTTAAAGCCCTCATTCTCTTTCTAAATATAAAGTGTTAATGCAGACACGTGATCACAAAAAGGGTTGTATTACATCAAATATTTATTCTCTCATAAGACAATGGTATTTGTCCTGCCAGCAAGAAGCCACTAATGTGACTGCAGAATAAGCAGGATACAAACCGTTTGCAATGCCACATATGGAACCAATCTTGTCTGCCCACGTCTATGACAGTGCACAAACCAAGAAATTTCACCAACTAAAAAATAGCATTGCAAAATATTTACAGAAGCCACCCAAACACAAAAGCCTGATGATCAGGTTTATATGTAAGAGATTAGAGCCAGAATTTACCCTGGTAAACTATGTATTTCTTCTGATCACTAAAAATACTCAAGACAATATACTTCCCATACAGCACAGACATAACCAAGTCTTTCTTAAGAATTGATAATATGACAGTGCCTTTTCGTCCATTTTCTATTATGATTTATCCTCCCAAGTATGATCATAGATTGAGATGGAAGATACTTTATTGTCACAAAAGATGTTGTTCAACTGGATGCCACTATAACATGGAACCCCATTCCCATATCTCATCATAGAAGATAGAAATCTTAACTGATTGTCACAGAAGCCCCTCCATCTCCTTCATAAAAGCTTCATAAACATCATCCTTGGTCTGCACAGAAACAGGGGCAGATGAGCCAGCTTTAGGAATTGTTTTGGTTATCTGAACAGAAGGCTCATCATCAGGTTTCCTCATGACAGAGGCAGCTGTTCCCTTATTCTCTCGCCGAACTCGAAGAGCTGTAGGCACAAACCGGGTGATCTCAGCCTTGGGGTTTGTAATCTGTGGCTTGGCACTAATCGTTGCTGTGGCTTTCTTCTCAATGGTGGCTGCACTGGTATCATCCGCCTTGGGGCGCTGAATCAAGCTGGGGGGAGCGCTCAATACACCTGGATTTGGAATGGGAGCAGGTGGGAATAACCCAGGTGGAGGAACCAAAGGAGGGCGTAACATGCCTGGACGAGGAGGTGGAATACCTGCAGAAAGAGAAATGGTTATTCTTCTGATCTTTATGAAGAATAAAAATTTAAATTTCAAATTATATACTGTCTCAGTTAAGATTCTCAAGTATTTTCCTAAGCATAAATTCATTGTGTTTGTTTCCTTACATGCACAATATCTGAATGAAAATTCAAGAGATCTTCCAAGAAAGACTAATCCTAAAACACATATCCTAGTGAATTACAGGCAGAGTTACAGGCCAACAATTGAATTCCAAAGTATAAACATTCCTATCACTGCAGTTGCTAACATTGTGCAGTACACAAAGTTCAACAAAATTTATTTTCTTCAATCACAATCTCTCACAACATTTCATGGAATCCCAATTTAGAATATTGTATAAGATCTCTGTTCTACTAGAAATCACTGGAGAAACAAAAACATCCCACTTCTTAATTATAACATTACCTGGAGGAGCTGGAGGTGGCAGACGAGGTGGGGGTCCCCTAGGAGGTGGGCCAGGAGGCAAACCAGGAGGAGGGCCAGGAGGAGGGCCAGGTGGCCGACCAGGTGGAGGACCAGGTGGTAAGAGCCGTGGCAAAGGTCCACGCAGTCCAGGCAATCCGGGTGGTCTTAAGAAAGGAGGAGCACCTAAAAATATCACACAAATACACGTTAGTTGACTATTTCTCAATTAAGGGCAATTCTTCATCATCATTTTCTAATTGATATAGTTTAAATTGAAAAATGATGTTTCAAGAATGTGAAGGGTGACAGCAATTAAAACAAATTATTTTCTTTCAGAATCAAGTTCATTATATTATATAATGCAGAGTAGTATATATATCCATCCCAGTTTGTCACATGTATGTAGAGTAGTATATGTCCATCCCAATTTGTCACAAAAGAAAAATGGGGGGGGGGTGTCTTTTGTGACAAATTCTGCTGAGGTAACTGACATTCAGTCTGCTATAAAATATAGCAATATTTTATTAATCATATAAAACGACATCAGTGCCCCTACATTTAGCTAGTTTAATAATAAAACCGCCTGTTCAAATACCCACCTGGAGGGGGCCCAGGAGGAAGGCCAGTAGGAGGTCCTGGTGGCCTCAAAGGTGGTGCAGGAGGTGGTCCAAGAGGGGGTGGCCCAGGCATCGGAGGTGCTTGGATCGGAGTTGGAGGGACAGGCTGAGGTGGAGGTTGCTGCTGGGGCGGATTTGTTTGGGAAGGCGTTGAGGAGCCTATCTCTGAGTGTGACTCTTCTGTGATTTGCTGCTGCTGTTGTTGCTGAGAATCCTCTGCATCAGAGTCATCTTCATCATCATCATCATCCTCTTCAGAATATTCTTCTATCTCTTTGCCACCCTCAGGAATTTCCTGACCTACAAACAATTACAATTATCTCTTTACAATACTTAATAAATTAAGGGTTGTTGGTTGTGGATAATAGCCTAATATTCCTTTATGTATTTTCTTAATGTTATGGAACTTTAAAAAACAAGCATATTTTCAATCATTATGATAAAAATGCACTTTAGACATATAAATTATCTTTGCTATGCAAATAGACAAGGCAAATGTTTAGCAATTTCAAGGTTATTGGGCATGGAAGGGTAGGAATGTATTATTTTATTCCCTTTCCCGCCACGATCTGGATAACTACCCTTTATTTGTGGCTTCTATCTTCATTGCAATGGAAGCTTCCAAGGGAATCAGGGAAGTCTTCATTAAACAGAAATAACAAAGATTGTGTAAATGAATGTAAAAGGTATCATATTATATATACTTTGGATCAGCCTTGCAGTGACGCACTAAAATCAAGAAATTTATAAAAATGTTTGGAACAGATCACCGTGGTCCAGAATAAAACTGCACTTATAAAATGGTTTAGTATATTTTTCAAATTTAAGATGTGTGGACTTCAACTCCCAGAATTCCCATCTGTTCAACATTTAGTAAAAAAAAAATAAAATCCCACAGATCCTCAAGAGGCTTTTGCTTGTACAAACTAAAAGTGTGTCCTAATGTGATTCCAATAAGAGCATGTGCTACCATAAATCTACTAATCTTCCAGTCATGACAACTCTACTTTAAGTCAGTTACAATTGGAACAAATTTCCATTACAAACTGAATTACATTTATCCACAGTGAATAATTTATCTGTAGGCCCTCACTGGGATGATACTGTATGCTCCTTCACAGGTTCCAAATTTAATTCTTTTGGATTTACACTTGGCTCCATTCTCAATGCTTTTAAAAGTTCACTCAAGATACAGTTTTTCATTTGGCTTTTGTTAAGTTGTGCTTTAGTTTTACTTTTACTATTTTACTTGGTATTTCAATTATTTCCTTGACTAAAATAACAGCAATTATATCAAATAAAATTGTAAATGAGCTCATTTTATGAGAAGAACACAAACCCACCACTTTTGATCTCTGTGTGATGCTTCTGGAACATGTGAATTTAATAATCTGAAGGACAATGACTGCAAGCAAGCTATCATCTTAAATTATTTCATCACAATTGGTTTGTATTAATACCTCACATTCTTTACTATACTGAGTTCTTAATATAAATCCTTGCTTAAAAGTTATCCTGGGTGTTATTTCTTTAAACAAGTATCCCTAGCTTTAACTAAAAAAATAAAGAGAGCATGGGACAGAGGGAAGATTATTTAAAAATTATTTACCAGCCATCCGCAACATCATTGCTTGAAGTGGTGTGAGTTCCTTCAGGTTCTTCTTCTTTTTTCTTGATTTTCCAGGAATGTCAGCAAAACGTACACTATGACCTACGAAAGTATGAGATGAAATATGAAGATTTTTTTTCATCATTAATCAGTACTTCTATCAGGTTTATCAATATCTAATTTCCCTAAAGTTATCTATTCAGTTTTCAGTTCAAGAATACAGTAATTTCTTCCCAAGCCTATAGACGTGCATGTTATAAGTGCAATATTTACTAATTTTTCTATTAGTTAATTCTGATCCAAATCATCTTTCCTAAGCTTACCAGATTTCTTGTCTTCACCACCTTCCCTTTCAGCACTGTCATCATGATGCATGAACTCCTCTCCTTCACTGTCAGCATCACTTCTTTCACTATCACTGTCATCAGTAGTGTCATCATGCTTGTCCTGATCCATATCGTCAGGGTATCCCTCATCTTCACTTGTACTGGAAGCATCTTCATCGTGGCCTCTTCGACCTGTAAAATTTAAGAGATGTTTTATCTGAGGCAGGTGGAAGGGAGAGAAAGAGATTCTTTTCTGTCACATTTGCTTTTAAAATTAAAACATTTTTCTCTTAACCATACAAGTTAAAGAGACAAAATAGATGGTATATTCAGAAAATATCTATTTTTCTAATGACATACAGGGAGTCTTCGATTTATGACCATTTGTTTAATGATGGTTGGCATTAAAAAAAAAAGTGACTTCTGACCTGTCTTCAAAGTTACAACTGTTGCACCATCCCCGCAGTCGCACGATCATGATTTGGGCACTTTGCAATTGATGCCTACTTATGACTGGTTTCAGCGTTCTGCAGTCACAACTGCAATTTGTGACCTTCCTACCCAGCTTCCAACATACAGCCAATGGGGGAAGCTGGATTCGCTTAACGACCACAAATTGGTTGTAAATCTGGGTGTGGGCACCTCATGACTTGCTTAACGACTATACCACTTAGCAATCAAAATTCTAATCCAAATTGTGGTCGTAAGTCAAGGACAACCTGTACTAATAGTTTGAAGAGGGGAAGCCATTTACCTGTCTCTGGACTATAAGACATGTCTTCATCTCTTCTCCGAGGAGGCATTTCAACAGTGAATCCTACTTTACGCGCATACATCTGCAAAACCTGAGGTGGTGGTGGTCCTGGTGGAGGTCCAGGGGGCTTCCGACCAGGCGGTAGACGGGGTACACCATGCCCAGGAGGTGGAACTACAGTAACAGGCCTGACAGGAGGCCTAGAAATATGATTCAGGTAAGTACAATATTAGGAACTTTGGAAGTCTGAAACTTTTCCTACTTTTTTCTGATAAGGCAGTCTGAACCCTTATCAAACGTAAGAGTATGCTTCGCCTTAAACCAGTGTTTCTGAACCTTGGTAGCTTGAAGATGGGTGGACTTCAACTCCCAGAATCCCCCAGCCTTCTGGGAGTTGAAGTCCACCCATCTTTAAGCTTCCAAGGTTGAGAAACACTGCCTTAAACAGATATAAGGTCAGAAATAATTGCTTCAGTTTTCAAGATATCAAGATATCTGATTGCCTAATTTATAAAAAAAAAATGAAAACAATTAGTGTTTAATTACTGAAACTGGCCAGTATTATTAACTAAAGCAGAAAATTAATACTAATCAGATTTATCCAAGTCTGGAAAAAAAATCAAGGGACAATTAGCTATTTCTGATAGCTTCATCAAAAGAAGAGAAGAAAAAGGAATTGCAGAAGCTTATTTTTTGGAATACAATGCCAAACAATGATTTAATGTAATGTGCAAACAGAGCCTGTGAGTTGTGATGGGTTTGCCATAATGATGCCTTCAGTTCCTATCCTTACAAGCTGTTCATGATATGTTTCATAACATGCATTTTCATATATTAAAGAACAGATTATTTTCAAAAGTTTTGTTTCATGGTTTGTATTCACCAGAACAGATTAAAGCAGCAGTAACAGCAAAAGGTATTTATAAAACCTTATTATTAATATCAAAAAATATATTTAAGGCAAAAAGCAAAAGATATACTAGAACTAAAAATTAAACAAATAGGAACAAATAGGAAAATAACAAATGTGGAACATTTTTGCAATTATCACAAAGATCATGAAAAGTGAAGACTAGGCCAAGTGATGCTGATGATTTAAAACAGGCCTGGTTTAGCGAAGGGAGAAAAAGTCGTGATACGTCATGTGACGACGTGAGTTTGACACCCCCAATCTAAAATCAGCTTCCTGGCTGAATGAGGATTCAAACCTGAATCTCTCTGGTCCTAATCTTACACTTTCTTGTAAAGAAAGTCAACTTTTGTCTTAATGTGTATTTTGAACTCCTTAATCTACACTTTGAACATCATGATTGCTTGTGATGATAAAGGAAAGAAAATAGCAATTATGCTTAGAATGAAACAGCAATTACAAAATAACAATACAGGATTCTAATAATTTTACCAACTCCATTCAAGTTCAGTTGTCTGCACTATAATTTCTTTCTTACCCATAGGCTGATGTCTTTTTGAGAATGGAAGGAGGCTGGGCTCCAGGCAGGGGGATGTCTTGAATGAGGATGTTGGAAGGAGCATGAGGCATGTCGGGCAGGGGGATGCTCTCCACCTCAACATGCTGAGCATTCTGGAAAAAAAATAAGTTTCCTTAAGTGGTGCCAATGGGTATATTCATCAGTGTTTGTAATATAAATTGCATATTTCTATTAATTTTTAAGGAATTATATCCTGAAAATGATTTACAATAAATACTTTTTAAAAAATAGCTGTTAAAATATAAGACCAGGAGGATTTTTTTAAAAAACTTTCCAGTTATAACATGCAACCTTTTTTTTTACAAAAAGAAAAATTAATGGAAACAAAGTAGTAACATTTAGAAACATTGAATCAGAATTTCAAATCAATGCAACAGAACCAAGTGATCTAGCAATTTGTCAGTAACAAACATTGAGAAAAAGGATTACTACACATAAAAATTTTACAAGTCCAACTCTGTTCAATAACTGATTTATTAAACCAAAACTGAAATATAGGAAAACATATTTACATGCTGCTTGTATATAAATTGCTGGTATCCTTACAATTTATATTGACTGTTTCCTAATATGATTTGATTGCTTATCTGTTCCCTATGACTATCATTAAGTGTTGTACCTTATGATTCTTGACGAATGTATCTTTTCTTTTATGTACACTGAGAGCGTATGCACCAAGACAAATTCCTTGTGTGTCCAATCACACTTGGCTAATAAAGAATTCTATTCTATTCTTTCCAGAAAAATAAAATGGCAGTTAAAGTAGTAAACAAGAATAAAGAAGTACAGAAATAATAGTGATATGTAGTGTTTTAGTTTGGCAGTTAAAATAGATAACAAGTAAATTCTACTGGCATCCTCTCTTTGCAGAACTACCTCTTGCAAAGATTTGATAGCCTATTAGTATTGCATGACACTGCCTAATTAACTTTTTTCTATAATAGTTTATTGAAATTAAAAGTACAACAATAAAAAATTAATATAGATTAAGAAAAATATAAAAAAGTAGAAGTAAAATGTGCACCTAAAAAAAGAAAAAATGAGGGTGGGATGGAAAGAAGGAAAAAAATATAGGAAAAAAGCCAAAGAAAAAATATAGAAATGATTTCCCTTTCATTAAGACAAGATTCACAGTCCCCTACTTTCTAGCCCGGTGCCTTAACTACTAGACCAAACTGGCTCTCTATTTAATTATTTTTATTTAGGCTTATTATTTATATGTTATGAAATTTTAAAATATCAAAAATAAATATTAATTTTTAACTATTAAAACCTCAGCTGATTTCATTTCAGATCATTCTTGTATCTTGCCAATTTTAAATCCATATTCAAAATAGCCTGATTTTCAGTTATATCCTGTCTCTTCTTTTAAGCCCCTTTTTTTTGTATCAGACAATCTAAAGAAAAAGTTCTGGGGTACATCATTGCCAAACATCCTTGAATTGTTCCCGAATTAAAATTCTTTTCTTCATTCTGTACTAGTAATTCTTCTCCTTTAATTATAATCTTTAATTCTTTCTGACTGTCTTTAATAGCTAGCATTCAAGATCTCCTCTTATACATTTCTCTCATCCAGAATTTTTCACCAGGAAGAAAGTAGAAGAGGTTTCTTACATTTATATTCAAAAACGCCTTATATTTTAATAGGAATTTAAATAAACTACAAGAAATATTCCTATAATTTTTTCAACATCTTATTTCCAGTCAACTTGGCCCCTTAAGCCTCTTTAAAAGCTTTCCAAAATCAACATTCTAATCATCCTTTTGCTGCTTATTTCCAAATAAAAAATGTTTTAAGTTTTAAACTTACATAAAAATGCTTTCATTGCAGGCTGAAGGACAACCATCCAGTGTAATAAAACTTGTCCTTCTGAAGGTTCTTACTATCCAAAAAAGCAATTTACAAGCCATTTTCCATAAATTGATC
Source organism: Pantherophis guttatus (assembly GCF_059756535.1). Taxonomy (NCBI): domain Eukaryota; kingdom Metazoa; phylum Chordata; class Lepidosauria; order Squamata; family Colubridae; genus Pantherophis; species Pantherophis guttatus. The sequence goes on from NC_142069.1 coordinate 34,695,215, forward strand.
AAGGAGGGAAGTGAGCAACCCAGCATCCTTTTGAAAGCTCCGAACTGCATCTTGGGCAAAGCTGACTCTCCCAACTCCCAGAGCTCTAAAATCCACTGGAGATGGGGAGGTATCTGTGAGGAGCATTCTGTCTGATCCCAAGTCCTGTCCTTAATTTGGAAAAGAGTTTGGTGAGCCAATTCATTCACCGGCTATATTTTCCACTGCAGTCATCAGTTCTGCTAAAAGCAAAACCCACCTTTGTTCCCTGGAAGTGCTTCCTACCACTGCATCTCATAAGTGCTTGACACTGCTTGATTGACCTTAAGTTCCATGTCATATTCTTTTTTAATTGTGTCATTCTGACGTAAGACACATAAGACATAATGTTTTTTAAAATGTTCAGGTGCTTTGACAGAAAGGTAGAAAATAACAATTGTAACAAATATACATTATAATTTATTTTCAACTTCAAGAATTTATCTTCATTGTGGTATCCCATTTCAGTTTCTACATTCCTTTAACTGTCTCCATTCTTAATGGTCATTTGAAGAATAAGTTAACCTCAAGAATTGCTATGTCCATTTTCTTCTTCCCTACCTAATGTTTATTAGATCAATACAAGCAAAACAATCTTAACTGTTTAAATAGCAGTTTTTAACTTTTTCCTTATGCAAATACATCATCATATTTTCAGGATGACTATATAAACCAGGACTGACAACAATGTTTGCAGACATCACGTCTCACATGATCCCTTTCTGCAAGGAACCCTAAAACAATTCTAGTTTTAAAAGATGGCCAAATTCTTACAAACTACCTCATCTCATAAGATTTGGGGGGAGAATGCCAAAATCTTTGACTCTCTCTGGCGTTTTTGGCCAATATTTTTTATATATTGGTATGCACACCAGACAGTACTTGAAATATATCAGAGACCACTAGTCCTTTGTGGACCATTACTGATCTCTGAACTACAGGCCTAGAACCAATGATTTAAAATATAGTATTTAATGAACACTAGCAACCAATTGCACAATGTTTGATTTCCCCGAGGACCAATTCGTACAAAGAAGTAACAGTGTGAAATTCTGTAACACAAGAAATATATGGTAAACTATATTAATTGAGCTGTTATTTCAGCCCTGCAAATGAAATCAGAAGGTTTAAAAAAACAGCCTTTTTGCTGTGACCACTAATTACTAAACTCTATGAAAAGTTCTAGTGGATATCTGGGCTCCTGAATGAAGCCATGTTTATAAGATTAAATTACAGCAATAACCTCATCATCCATACTGTTATCAGCAAGACACATATTATGCACATGAGCAATTCCAAACAATTGAAAATTGAAAAGCAATCTGAAGAATCAACCAACCTCTTTCATGAATACCTAGGAAATAAAAATGCAAAATCAAACCAATATTTTAAAACTAATGTGAATAGGTACCTTTACAGCATCAAAGTACTGACTGAGCTGAGATCTTTTCTGCTCATATTCCACCTCTAGCTTGCGCAACTCCTTATAAATGTCTGGATTCTCCTTCTCATATAGTCGCAGGATACGCTCAAAAGTTTCACGCAGTTTCTTACGCTTGTCCTTAAGCACCTTTTCATTTAATTGAGGCTGTTGTACTGGATTAAATTCTATGAACAGAATTGAGACAGATACATGAAAAAAAAATTGTGCAGACCTTCACACTCCCACTACATGAGGTTCATAGCAGCCAAGCGCAATCATAAAGGGTACAGAAAATAGATAAAGACAATAGCAACTTTTTCTGATAATCATCCCCCCTCACACACACACACAAAAAAAAAACAGTAAAGATTTCCCTTGTCTGGTTGTGTCCAACTGCAGTGGGTGGTGCACATTTTCGTTTGAGGGAGTCAGCATTTTCCAAAGACATTTCTGTGGTCATGTGGCCGGTATGACTATACAATCTATCCCTTGTTAATTCTGAGTTTACTTTCTCATACAGTTATGGATAATGCTTGTTAAACTAGATTTTCTATCACTTTACTTTTTCTATACGAGTTGAAAAAGAGATTCAAACCTACCCATTTCATCAAGCTTTTCCATGTCTCGAATGATCTGTTTGGGATCCTTCATCTTTAGCACTGCTGCTCGCACCATCATGCGCTGCTTTTTGTTCTGAACTCAGCAGAAAATAAAAAAAGCCAGAATTAAGGACCTGGACATCACAGGCAATATATTTAATTTACTTAATACAATAAAAGTGCAACTTTTTAAAATTTTGAATGTTATGTATCTGGCAAACTCAAGAGGGTTTTATTTATTTAAGTTTTATAGACAATACAACACCCACCAACACATCCAAATCAGTGGTGGGATTCAAAAAAATTTACTACCAGTTCTGTGGGCATGGCTTGGTGGGCTTGGCAGGGGAAGGATACTATAAAATCTCCATTCCCTCCCCACTCCAGGGGAAAGTTACTGCAAAATCCCCATTTCCTCCCGATCAGCTGGGACTCGGGAGGCAGAGAATAGATGGGGGTGGGGCCATTCAGAGGTAGTATTTACCGGTTCTCCAAACTACTCAAATTTTCCGCTACCAGTTCTCCAGAACTGGTTAGAACCTGCTGAATATCACCTCTGAATCATTCTTCCTCCCTTTAACACCTGCAGTGAATACAAGAAGTCTACATAACCCTATTAAAATGCCAGGTTTTTGAAATGTAAAAAACAGACCAAGATAAATCACTTCAGAATTTTTTCCACCTTTAATATACCGTATTTTCCGGCATATAAGACGACTTTTTAACACATGAAAATCTTCTCAAAAGTCGGGGGTCGTCTTATATGCCGGGTGTCGTTCTCCTGTAACCAGGAGACCAGCCTGAAAGGCTCTGACAAGCCTTAAATGGCTCTGGCGATCCAAGCTCTGACGATCCCAGCTTTGCCTGCTAATCAGGCAACTCAGCTGGGATCGCCAGAGCCATGTAAAAGGAAAAAAGTTTTCCCCCTCCAGCTTGCTTACCTTAGCTGCTAGTCACAACGCTTGCCTGAATCCATTCCATCAGCAAGCCACTCCCTGCCTGCAATCAAGCAGGCAGGGAGTTGTGGACTTCAACTCCCAGAATTCCTCAGCCAGCAAAACAAAGCTGGCTGAGGAATTCTGGGAGTTGAAGTCTACAAGTCTTAAAGTTGCCAAGGTTGGAGACCCCTGTTCTATTGGGTAAGTTTTTTTCCCCTTTGGGAGCTTTAAAAAAAATAGTTAATTGGGGTTTTTTTTAGTTGTTCTTTTTTAGACCTAGCCATTTAAAGTTTAGGAAGTTTTAAATTTAGCTTTCATATAAAAATTAAAATAAAATAAAATAAAATATTTGTGCAGCTTTCTGAGATTTAGTGTGTTTCTGTAGTGTTTCACTCTAACTACACAAACACACAAAATCTCACAAAGCTGTATGTGGAATTTTGTGTGTGTAAAGTGTGAAAGTTGTTTTTTTGGGCTTTTTGTGGCTGTGAGGTTCCTGCTTGTTGCAGGGGCCATTTTGGGTCTAACACAGCTGCTTTTACATTGTGGGTGAGCCAGTTGTGTTGTGTTGTGTTTTGTGTGTGTGTAACGTGTGAAAGTTGTTTTTTTGGGCTTCCTGTGGCTGTGTGAGGTTCCTGCTTGTTGCAGGGGCCATTTTGGGTCTAGCAAAGCTGCTTTTACATTGTGTGTGAGCCAGTTGATGTTTTTTAATTTTTATTTGGTGTGCGTTGGAAGAGGGGTAGTCTTATACGTTGAGTATAGCCCAAACTCTATATTTTAATAGGAAAAGTCGGGGGTCATCTTATACGTCAGAAAATACAGTAACCTATATGCTATGCAATTCAATTTGAAAACGAACTGAAATCTTTATGGTGAAAAATAACAATAAAACATACACCAACATGATTGCATAAGTGTACATACCCTTAAACTATTTTGTTAAAGCACATTTCTATTTTATGACAGCATTCAGTCTTTTGGAGTAGGAGCCTATTAGCAAGGCACAGCTTGCCTTGGGAATCTTTGCCCACTGTTCCTTGCAAAAGCGCTGTAAATCTGTCAGACTGAAAGGGCATCTCCTATGCACAGTCCTCTTCAGGCCACCCCCCCAGAGTTTCAACTGGATTCAGACCTGCGCTCTAGCTATTCTTTTATCTTCTTCTGGTGAAGCCATTCTTTTGATTTGGATGTATGCACTGGAACATAATTGTGTTGAAAGATAAAATTCCTCTTCTCAGGTGTATAATGACTACTATTTACCATCAGGCTGAATGTGATCAGTTAATTCTGAAGACAATCACATCCATACTTATAAGGTGTGCACACTTATGCAATTACATTATGTATTTTTATTGTTATTTTTCCTCCTAAAAGTTTTCAATTTGTTTTTCAATTGAATTGTATAGTTTATGTTATATTAAAGGTGGAAAAAATTCTGAAGTGATTTATCTTGGTCTGATTTTTTTTAATTTCAAAAATCTGGCTTTTATCAAGGGGTATGTAGACTTTTTATATCCATTGTATATACATAATGATTTCATATACTATCTTCTGTCCATGTTTTATGAAGCAGTTTTGGTATCCTTTTAAAATTTACTGTAATATTTATGAAATATAGCTTTATTAATAGCACCATAATCCTAACCCAGTGCCCTATATCAAACCTTGCTCAGACAAGACAGTTTATTAGGAAAAAAGTTGATTAGCTAACATGATTTGTAAATTCTATATTAATACATATGCGCTTAATGTCAGATATAAAGCTAACAAAAAACATACAGCATTGCCAGCCTCTGTTTATAATTTGGCTATTTCTATTCTACAGTTCTATTACCTTCTTCAGTTCTCTCTTCCGGGCCTCCTTTCCTACAAGAAGAAATTTAAAATATCACAAATAAATATTTTGTAAAAAGTACAGTGCAAATATGGAAATAATATACTGCTCAAAAAAATAAAGGGAACACAAGCAGAAGACATCCAAGATCTGAATGAATGAAATAGCCTTATTAAATACTTTGTTCTTTACATACAGTAGTTTATACATTGCTCAAACAATTAAAGGGAATACCAAACTACTGTATGTAACGAACAAAGTATTTAATAAAGCTATTTCATTCATTCAGATCTCGGATGTCTTCTGCTTGTGTTCCCTTTATTTTTTTGAGCAGTGTATATTAATGGGCACATTTTATATATGAAGATAAAAATAAGATGAAATAAATCTAGCTAATATTTTTGGAATAGTTCTAGAATTATATCATAACTAGATTTCAAATTCGTATATTAAGAATGTATAAAATTATGAATTATACCGAATCAGAAATATTTCAACTTGTACTTTTAAACAATTTGAAATTTAGTTTTCTATGTATTAGTAGTTATTACCTATTAACAGCAATAAATTTGACTCCACTTCCTAAATGTAAAAACCCATTTTGAACAACTGTTGGGGATTTAGTCATAATATACATAATAAAGAATATGAAAATTTGGGAGAATAGATAGCATAAAGGGTTTGGACTTAGACCCACTTCAGGACACCACTCAATCAAGAAGCTAACTCTGGAGCAGCTATTCTCCCTCCAACCATGTTGCATTTCATAGAAAAGGTGGTTACTATCATAAATAAATAATACACTTAAAAATAAGTTATTTTGAGCAACATTAAAAGAAAAGGATCATGTGCAGCTTTACATCATGAACAATTTAATACAAAAGTTATTATTTTGCTGTGTAACGACTGTTTTTCAAAGTAATTCAAAACATACAGCTATTATTTTTTAGCATAAAAAGGTAATTTTTTTCTAATATTGCCATTTCACATTGATCTATATAGTCAGCAAATGACTTCATTTGTTCAGAGTACCATTATATAGAATATCACAGTACACAATGTATTTTAATACTGCTTTGAAATTGTCATTTTCTGATATTGTCCAGTATTGTTGCAAGATTAAATTATACTAACTGCAGCATCTACTGGAAAATCTAATGCCACAATTAATTCTATTCTCCCTTAAAAGAATTCATGGTGTTGTCTATCTGGACATTAATTTCACATAAACGCACATATCCATTATGTAATTCCCTTTTAATATAAGCTTTTCAAAAGCCCAAAAAAGGAGAAATAGTCATCCAACGAAATGAAAGGCACAAGATTAAATAAACCAGTTAAAAATACTGTATATCACCATTATTCAACATGCCTGTCTAAACTTTCCTTCTAAATGACCGTCTATCACTTCATGTATGTTGCCTTCTGTCTGATCTCTGATCACACACACACTTTTTAAAAACTTCTTACCTTTCCCTTTTTCAGCATTTGGTCAATTCAATCTAACAACTTTCTTGATCTTCCCCTTTTTCTTAACCTATTAACTCTTCCTACAGGTTTTTTTTTTTTGCAACTTGATCCTCATTCATTCTCTATGACCAAACCACCTCAATATATGACCTTGACTTACAACCATAATTTCTGTTGCTAAGCAAGACAGTTAAGGGAGCTTTGTCCCACTTTATGATCTTTCTTGCCACAGTTGTTAAGTGAGTCTGCAATTGTTAAGTTAGCAACATGGCTCTTAAGTGAACTCGGCTTCCCCATTGACTTTGCTTGTCAGAAGTCCCAAAAGGTAATTACATGACCCTGGGACACCATCATAAATATGAACCAGTTCCCAAGCACCCAAATTTTGATCACATGGGGATGCTGAAATGGTTATAAAAGTGAAAAGCGGACATAACTCAGTTTATTTCAGTTCCACTGCAACTTTGAAGTCACTAAACAAATGGCTGTCTTTTGTATTCATTTACTTTTATATTTGGTATGTTCATTTAGAATGGATACCACCTTACAGCACTTAAACAATCCATTATATATCTATTCATAATCCATTTGAAGGACAGCATTCCAATTATGGACTGCTGCAGAAAATGAAACTCTCTGGATTTGGGTTAAAACTTTTCCATCCATTTTCCATTATAAGTAATATTCTACCAACTATCACTGATTGATTCCTTTTTTCAAATGTTCCAGTACAATCTGAATAACCTCAATTCAGACTTTCTGATATATATTTAATTTTTCATTCATAATTAAATCTACACTTCCACTTTCTGCATAGATGCATCAATCCCATTCCAAAGTTGGTATTACTTTTATTCAGATCTACTGTATTATTCATCTTTGATTCAAAGGCATGCAATATAATTTAATTCATTAATCACTTTCATTTCATTAATTCATATTATTTATTATTTTTCCTCTTATATTCCAAGTCATAATCTTCATATGCCCCGATTGTCACTAGCGGGCTTTATAGGTATTCATCCCCAGTGTGCATCCTGGCTTTGGTTAAGTGAGATAAGTATAACAGAGAAGCTGTAGATTAAGTTACCAGCCTTAATAACATTCACGCCATATGAAACATTCCCTGCTAATGGTAAGGACAGTCTGGTCAGTTTGGGCACATTTTGTCCAGTAAACTTAAGCACAATCAAATCCCAACTTTACTCGAAGCATGGTCATGCTATTCTATGCAAGCTAGGTTCTCCAATCTAGAGGTCACCTTGCAATGTATTTTTGTCTACATCCCATAAATTTAGAAGGTATATGCAATGTATTCATACATAGTTTTATTTTTCTAAATAAGTGATATTGTTTACTGCTGAACTGAAGAATATGGATATGAAGAATCAGGTTTACTGGTGAAAACTGAATAGTGTTAAAATACACAAAACATATTACAAACCAACAATGACAAATCCTCTCTATCCCATGTCCAAACTTGAAAAAGATTTCAAGGTACTTACGAGCTTGGTCCGTGGGGTTCATGAACTTCCCACTCTTAGTGGAAGATGTAGATCTCCTTCCCATTTTGACTATTTATCTCTTTTACTGTTCCACTTGATGAAACTAGACCAGAGAAAAAACATAATTCCTGTAATATCCTAACAGAATAATAATAAGCCATCTTCATCAGTTTCCCATGGCCTTCCTCGAATCTCTTGTGACCATTGCTTCTGCCAAGGAGTCTCTTAAAACACATCCCTGATTAACAAAAGAGGAAAGGCAGAAGACTTTCCTCCACAGTTGCTGAATCCAAATTAATCTTCTTTTTTTTCCTGCATTGAGATTACTTGGTTCTGTCAACGGGCGGCTCACGATCTGAATAAGATTAAAATAAAGATCCAATACTGCACAACCACAATCTCCAGTCTATTAACAGCCACTTATTAATATTTAATCAAGTCTAGCGTGAAATATTTGTAAATCTAGACAGGAGAACGGAAGGTGCAACATAAACAACCCTAGATGGGCAAAGAGTGTAACTGTTTAGGACAGAGAAGATCCCGAAGAGAAAAATCACCTTTTCTACCTTATTTTCCTTACCTGCCGCCAAGGCCGAAAGTCCTAAACCACCCAGACAGCCACCAAGGCAAAACTACGGGCTACGTTTTCCACAGAGCCCATTCAAACGGAGTCCTCCAACCAGCTAGCCCAGCCCGGGGGGGGTGGGGTGGAAATCGAATCCGCTTCCAGAGAGTTTTCTACTCAGGCGCCATCTTAAAAATCCACGCGATTTCACGGCTGTACCAACAAAACCGAGAGCGGGCTAGAGATCCTCTCACGGCGCCGACTTCCGGCCAAATGAGTGACGTTTGGTCGCATAGACTCGATAAACTTGCCTCTAGCGCATAATTTCCGGGTTAATTGTACACCATCTTCGGTGCATAACTTAAAAGTGTTAACAGGGAAAAGATAGCGACGGGGATAGCCGTTACTGTTTTTAAGACACGATCTTATTTTGCTTTAAGGTATTTATTGTTGGATTAATGTTTAAGGTTATTCAGATACACATTGTATACAATTCGAAAAGTGACAAATATCTGAGATTAACACCACTACAAAATAACAAGGGCTCAAGTTAAAGAGGTTGCGACTCCGAGCTTTTTAAAGCCACCTGCAACTGTAGCATAGTACTCATAATAATACACAGACACTAATTTATGTTAGATTTGCAATTTGATAAATGCTTTCTGCATTTCAGTTACATTCATAACAGCATGAACAATCTATGTAGGACTTGTACAAAAATCTGGTCCATATACAGCAGCCCTAGTTTATTCAGTATAGTTCATATAGTTCATTTTTGCTCCATCAGAAAAAAATCTAGCTCTGTAGTCAGGTAATGCATTTACTGTATTAGGAGCCACAAAAAAAGGCAAAAAAGAAGACACAAACGTTCAACTTCTGCAAACGTTTGAATTATGGAAGAGAAGTTTTAAAAACGCTACTATTCCTAGGAGAGAATGATCTGCACTGTAGTTAAAAAGCATTAGCCACTGAAAAGAGAAAACACTAGTTTCTGGAAGAATGTCTATTGGGACTCCCCAAAGCTTAAAGCCTATCGACCACATCCTGCCCCAGCATAAATTTATACCAACCTATATTTTCTACCTCCAATACCAATCTCTAACCTGCCACAAGCATGATGCTAGCCAAGTGGTGCTACCCTTGTTAAAATATAAATGGTACTTTAAAGATAATTTACAATTTACAAGGTTTATCTTCCTCCTCTCATCATGATGCACTGCTGTCTTTAGAAGAGCATGTGACAGCCATGGCCAGGGGGGCTTTTTATCAGGTTCGCCTGATTCGCCAGTTGCGTCCCTTTCTGGATCGGGACTCCTTACGCATGGTCACTCATGCCCTCGTCACTTCCCGCCTGGACTACTGCAATGCTCTCTACATGGGGCTCCCCTTGAAGAGCACCCGGAGATTCCAACTGGTCCAGAATGCGGCTGCGCGGGTGATTATGGGAGCGTCATGGCGCTCCCATGTAACACCTCTCCTGCGTGAGCTGCACTGGCTCCCAGTGGTCCTCCGGGTGCGATTCAAGGTGTTGGTGACCACCTTTAGAACACTCCATGGCTTAGGGCTGGGATATTTATGGGACCGCCTTCTGCCACCGAGAACCTCCCACCGGCCAGTACGCTCCCACAGAGAGGGGCTCCTCCGGGTGCCATCAGCCAAACAATGCCGACTGGCAGCCCCCAGGGGGAGAGCTTTCTCTGTGGGAGCACCTGCCCTCTGGAACGAGCTCCCCCCGGAGATACAGACGATTCCGAACTTACGTACTTTCCGTCGGGCCCTCTAAACCTTTTTATTTCATCAAGTCGGGCTGGCCTAATCTCTCCAATTGTGTATTTTAATTTGGATTTTTAATGGATGATTTTAACTGTTGGGCCAAATTGTTTAATTCATTTTTAAATTGTTTTTATATTTTGTATTTGATGTTTTTTACTTCTGGCTGTTCACCGCCCTGAGTCCTTCGGGAGAAGGGCGGTATATAAATTTAAATATTAAATTAAATTAAATTAAATCATCAACCAGTGGGAATATATCCCCTGCTTACTCCCCTTAATATTGTATTGTCTGGGAGTAGACCTGGGTTATGAGATCTGACAATTGATTAGACCCTTGTATTTATCCCTGTAAAAACCTAATGAGTTTATGTGCAGGAGTTTTGCATGAGGGCATTTAAAGAGAAATTGACTACCAGCATTATCTAATGATAAACTCCCTTTGGATTCAAATTTAAAGTTTAAATCCGTACCACAAAGCAATCCAAACACTGATAATATGATGGAAGGACACTTCAATCCCCACAATGGAAGAATGGCTGCAAAAGTTGATGGAGTTAGCAGAGATGGCTAAATTGACTTCTTTGATAAAAGAAAAAATTAAAAGTACTTTTGTTTCTACCCGGAAACCGCTTCTGGATTTTGTGCTTGAGGTGGAAAACATGAAACTTTGATCCTGGACAGCTGAACACATGGAATGGAAAGTGAATTAATTATACCCTCTCTTGGTCTTTGAACTTGAGCTTCCTGTTCCTGTGGCAAGGGCAAGTATCCGATTTGCTATTAGACTCCCAGGGGGCGGGGGTCTTAGCTAATTTTGTAAGCTGTCTGTATCCCAGGCTTGGTTGAATCTTGCTGGGTGATGTAATGAAGGGGCTTTGGGCAATTTTTATTGTGGATCTTGAGTGAGGGTATTTGCTTATGAATAGACCTAGCCATCTCTTTATATCTTAAGTGCTGACATCTGCTGTGGACTATTGAGGAGGGTAGGGGCTATTAAGAGTGAGTCTGCTTCCTGTCTCAAAAAACATATTTCTCCTCCAGGGAAATATAATATTCTGTCTTTCTAATATTTCCTAGAATATTTCATTCTTCTAGGAGAGGGGTGGGTGCTAACTTTCTACAATAGAAATGGAGAAATGGCTAGTTTATATTACTATGTGAAAGTAAAAAGTTGAGATTGTATGTTACTATCTTATTATACTGCACCAAGGGGGTTGGAAGTCAATGCCTTTTCTTTTTCCCTTCTTGTCTGCATTCTTCCCTTTTCCTTTCCCTCCCCTATTTTTCCTATTATTTGTTTTTGTATTTTATAAGCAAACAAAAAAAACATTGATAGTGTGCATGAACCTGCAAAAAAAAAAAAAGAGTTAGCTCTGTTTCCCATAATTCATTAGGCAATCTGATGCCCTCCCAACCCTGCATTTCTCTGGTCAGCTGATAATCAAAATGACATGCAGCCAAGAGCTGTCAGAGGCCTGGAAGGAGAAGACATTTCTGCTACCCAAAGCAGAAAAATCTGTACCTGCATCAGCTTCAGGTGGCAAATAAGGCAATCTCACTCTGTGGAAGTCACTGACTGCATCATTAACATACCATTTAGTGAAGTGGATCAGATTGGCTTTAAAACAAAATCAGTATTTGGGTAAGGGGGAAATCACTCCTATAACCCCAGGCCAGGTAAAGACAATTTAAGGCTGCATCAGGCATGGACTGGAGCTTAAATGAAGGCAATGTCACAAGCACATAGCAAAAACAAAAGAAGACTGCTGGGACATGTTTCTACTGCAATTAGACAAAGCAAGGAATGATTGCTAGAAAAGTACCACTTACAATTCTCCTTGTGGCTTCCCCTACCCTTGGCAAAAAGCTCAGGTTAGCAATTTCCTGAGTTTCAACAGTCCTACCTGCAGAATTTGAATAGTTATCAAACTTAATTCAGGAAGCGTATTTCCTCCTGTCCCCCATCTCTGACAGAGGGGCTTTGCCTCAAGCAAAGCTCCCAAATTTCCAGCCCCAGAAAACTGTGTCCCCTCCTCCCAGGGCCCTATTAGCATCTTTCCTTTGCTTTTATAAAATAACAAATCGATTCAGTATATTCTTGAACCATTACCATTATCCTAAAATGTTTTATTTTGTTAAAAAGTCGGATTGGTTTTAAACACAAAAGAATCAGGAGGCATCTTCTCTAACGAGAGATTAGCGGTCTACTCTTGGATTACTTCGATACTTCCAACGTGATCCTCGAGTCCCACGCGGAGCATTTTACAATATTCTACGGATTAAATCAGAGAAGCGGCGCTGCCTTAAACCGAACAGCTAAGGCGCTTTTCCTATCTCTATGGCAACGACGCAGCTCGACTGTGCCCCCTAGCGTTAATTGTCCATTATTATTTTTTCTGCAGTTGTCGGCTCAGAGCGAAGCAGTTGTGAGAGCGCGACTGGCATGCGGTTAGATCCCACAGGGACGGCAGAAGGCGCTCGCTGACTATTTTTTGCACTGGTTTTTATTATCCTTTAGATAGATAGATAGATAGATAGATAGATAGATAGATAGATAGATAGATAGATAGATAGATAGATAGATAGATAGATAGATAGATGGATAGATGATAGACAGACAGACATTGCTGCTGTTGTGTTCCCAGCATTTTAAGATAACATTTTTTATTATCGATTAAGAAGAAAAATAGGCATTGCGTTCAGCCTGACATTTATATATGCGAAACTGCAACAATTCGTAATATTTGCTTCTGTGGGAAACAACCCCACTTTAACCCTACTTGCTGTTAGAAAAATGCATCAAGTCTAGCAACTATCAATGTTATGTTGCAAAGTTGAATCACATTTTTTTCCAGAGATATCAAACATAAATGAAACCAAATATCTGTAGCCCAGAAGCAGCAAATGATTGTACTATGAAATTTGGATTTATTTATTTTTTTAAAAAGCCAGTTCGATTCATTTAAAAGTGCAAGATCCTAGAGATACTGATGCAGAAAAGTTGTTATTAGTATTGAAATTTTGATGTGTTTGTTTTTGGTTGTTTATATTGTGTGTGTGTGTGTTTCTTGCTTTTTTTGTGTGTATTATGCTTCTTTTTGTACTGTGTGTTAAAATCTTTGGAAATTTAATAAATATTAATTTTTTTTAAAAAAAGTGCAAGATCCAATGTGCAGAAAGAAGCATCTATCTGAGTTCCAGCCAAAATGATAAAAATGACATTACAAAAAACAAGAAGCAAGACATCACCAAACAAAGACTAATATTTCAACTGCAAAGTTTGCAGTTCATCTTGGGCTTCAAGAGCAACTGTAGAGTATATAGGTCAGTGCTGATGGTTCAAAAGGAAAGCACCCTTCTCTCTGAATCCACTTTCAAAGTTCCACCCCCCACGCATACATTCACCCCCCCCACGCATGCGCGACCACCCTTACACATGTGCCCCGTGTCCCCTGCGCATGCACCTTGCCCCCCCAGCGCCCTGTTTTGGCTTCCAGGTGGTGCAGGAGGCTTTCCAGGCCCAAAACGGGTCAAATGGGGCCATGCGAGCCCCCCCCCATGCCCCGTTTTGGGCCTGGAAAGCCGCCTGCACCAACATGGAAGACAAAATGTGCTGGTGCGCAGCGCAAGGCCTCCCATGCCCCATTTTAGGCCTGGAAAACCTCCTGCAACAACTTGCACCCCTGCGCATGTGCCCCTCCCCTCTGCGCATGTGTGCGTGCGTCCCACACATCCGCCCCCCCCCCGCACATGTGTGGCAGAGACCCGAAGACCAGCTAGCGCACACACACACATGCATGGTGGAGCTGGTCTGGGGCAATGGCTGGCGTTCCCACGGAGAGGGCTCTACAGGTTTGCCATCATGGTCTTAGGGTATCTACCATGGATTAAGCAGTTTACAGCTCATTAAAGCACCATTCACCAGTCTAATGGCAGAAAATTACTGTATACCAGTAGAAAATTTCCTTCACCCTGCCTCACCTATCAGTATCCTGCCTCTGAATTGTGAGTGTCCTTATTTACCATGAACAGGGCAAGTTAAGGAGAGTAATTAATAGATTCTCCTATTTTCTCCCCCCCTCTCCCCCCACTATCTTCTTCCACCAGAAATCACTGCCAGCAGAAAAATATGCAGCAATCATTCCTTATCTGGCAGAGGGTAGGATTGGGAAGCAATCCTAGTTTGGATAGATTGTTCACCCAGCTGGTTTAGCTATCTTCAAATGTTATTCCAGACTTGCAGAAACTCCTAATAACTGACTATAGACACTAGGAGAGATGGCAGAATAAAAGGCCTAACTTCTCTTCCTCCTTCTATCTCCTAAACTGCTTTGTCCCCCAGCTACTATCAGTGCAACTGCCCCTGAGTATCCATCAACTCATAAGCTATTTTAAGCAGCTTTAGTATAATTTTGAAAAGGCAAGAAGAAACCCAAATTCCACAATAGCCCACCACTGAGAGACAGGGTGGAGTGATTGCACCATGAAGCATTAGAGGGAAAGCTGTCTCTCTTTTGCTTCATTCCAAGGCCTCATCACTTAATCAAGGACTATTTGAGGTGATCTAGATTTCTGGGCTATAAAATCAACTTGGCAATCTGGCAAATACTGGGCAGATCCCAGTTTTTAAAAAATTGAATTTTCCTCCTGCTCAGAGATGAATAGTTCTGAGGAAATTGCACAAAAACTAGGGGGAAACGGTGTTAAGAGTACACCATACAACTCCTAGAGTTAAGGGTACAACTGGATTATAAATCTGGAACAGTTATGGAAATTTTAAGCTATGTCAGATAAAAAATGACGGCGAAGTCATGAGAATATGGCAAAAAACATAAGAGGTTGCAGTTCCATGTTGGTACTATGGTTAGCTGTAAGTGAAGAAAGGTCCCTTTACAGACTTAAAATGGTCCCTCTTAGACTTAAATTTTTGTATCTAAATTTCCACAGAAAAAAAAAGGGACCACCTTGTTTCATCTTGACCATTCATTTTGTACTTATAATGCTGCTGACAGGGAGCAGTTACAGAAAACAGAACCAATAGAAGCTTCAATGAAGAAAACATCCAGTTCAAAACACCAATATCATTGCCAATACTCATGTCAAAGTACAGAGTTACAACCACAGGAGAGCAGAAGTTCTAGACTGAGGAAAGTTAAATATTATTTAAATGACATTTTTTAAAATGAAGTTTGCCAAAGTAGCATATACGGTATTTAAAAAGTTTTAAAATGCTCAAAGCCATGACAGCAGCACATTAATACTAGGAACTTTAGAACATTCATAATAAGTCAACCAACTAAAATCAACTCGTTCAAAAGACTAATTCGAAGAGACGTTTAAAATCTCATCTACAAAGCCAAACATTCATTTTAAGACAGGAAATTCAATAAGTAATTGGCCACCTTTGAAAAGGTATAATTGTGCTCATCGGTCCAATTGCTGCAAGTCAGACCCACATCACACGTTTGAGCTTTGGTAAGAAATGTAGATTGAAGGAAGGATGTGCAAATACAAGACATCTTAGATGTTGGGGAAAGTTTTATAGAGAAATACAGGAGAATGCTAGCGTTGTTAGCAAAGGCTGAAAGGAAAGCTAAAAGTGTGTAAATGAAAAACTGATGTTATAGAAGTGGAGAAGTATGTATTTCAGAACCTTGTCAGTATAATTATTTATTTAATCACCTTTATTATTTTTATAAACAACTCAAGATGGCAAACCTATCTAACACTCCTCCTCTTATTTTCCCCACAATGACCTCCCTGTGAGCTGGTTAGGCTGAGAGAGAGTAATTGACCCAAAGTCACTTAGCCAACTTTCTTGGCTAAGAAGGGAACTAGAACTCAAGGTCTCCATCTTTCTAGCCCGGTGCCTTAACCACTAGACCAAAATTGCTGGAAATAATTTAACAAATTTTAGGATTAAACTTTGTAATTTTCACAATTGCAGCAAATTGAAATGAATATGATGTCAATTAGACTACCCCCACAACTCTGTTACTGAATTGATTAGCAGTGATAAATGTGATGTATTTGTTTCATTAGAACTGTTATCTTGATGAACCTATTTCTTCTTTATGTCTATGGAGATTCTCAATCATCCAGGTCATGGTTGTCCTCAAGGTGCTTTTTTTCAAGAGACAACTGGACTTTCTTGTTTTCTTTGAAGATGTTTCAGTTCTCATCCAAGAAGCTTCTTCAGCTCTGAAGCCATTTCTTCTTTAGAAAAGTTTCCCTTAAAAATAATAAGTCTTAGAAAAGAAAGACAGCCACCTTCTTCAAAAATAGTCTTCATGTGTTGAAAATGTAGCATCCTGAAAACAACAAGGAAAATAAAGGTAAACAATTATGAGAGCTGGTTATATGTGCAACCTAGAGATACAGTAAGAGGTTGCTCTGTTTAGTTTAAATTGAAGCAGTTAAAGTGCTGTGTTGTTTCTTTGATTGTGTCCCATGATGTCACTGTTATATTATTGGTATCCTGCAGGATAATCCACTTGACAGGCCTCTGTGAGGTCATTGCCTGTGTGACCACTGATAACATTTCAACAAGATGAGTTGTTCTCTTCTAATTCTTCTCCACTGAACTGTGTTTTCTTTTTCATCTCTTTCCAAGCAAGCCTACCAAGCCAAATGGCAGGTTGAGCCATGTTTTCTATTTATTTTAACTATGCTATTCCAAAGAAGTTAGGTTTCATTATCGTTTAAATTCAAAACTGGTGTGATTTTTGCTTCTGAACCTGTGCAATCATAAATATACAAATACAAAGTATTCCTAATGTAGCTTATTTAATAATGCACACTTAATTATTGCAACACAGAAAAAAAACTATAGTCAAGAAGGGGGACTTTAAAAGAAAGTAGGAGAAAGACCAAAAGAAAACAGAAGAAAAATAAGAGAACCTCTGGTATTATTTTCATAGTATAAAAATCTAAAGGGCATATAAAATGTACTTCTGATCAGGAAATTCTTTTTTTCTCTCCAGTGTCAGGTATATATGTGAAATGTGGGTCCTACTGAACACCAGAGTCTATGGTTTGAAGACAGCTATTGACAACTGATGCAACTGGGTCCCTTAGGAATATCAAAGTTGGCCACTGAGGGTAGAAGATTGGTGTTGGAACATATCCAGATGGAATAAATAAGAAAACACAGGTAAAATAAATTCTTCATGTTCTTAAATTATTCCAGATTGGCATTTCTCTGTGAACAATATAATAGAAGTTATATTATGCATCCTCTTATGAAAGGCCGCTACATTTTACTTTTGTGATAATATTGGCAATTTCTATTTCTTAACCACAATTAAAATATGTTCAGTGTTTTTATTTTACCACTCCTTATTAACAGCATACTCATGTCTTACTTTCTGATATTTTCTGGTAGTACAATATTCGTGTATTTCTTTCTTCAGATCTGAGATCAGTTTTATATTTAACTTATCATATAAACTAGATCTTTCAGTACCTTTCAATACTGTTGACCACAGTTTTCTTCTAGACCAGTTGGGAAGCATGGTGTCCAGGGGTTTTGCACGTTTCATAGTGGGCAGGTTTCAGAAGGTGGTTGTTGTGGGTGGAGGGAGATCAGACCCCTGACCACTTCATGATGAAATACTTCAGGGTTGAGACCATTTTCCTATCCTGTTTAACGTCTACATAAAACTTCTAGGAGAAGTCATTTGCCAGTTTGGGGTAAAATCTCATCATGGTGGCATAGTGGTTAGAATGCAGTATTGCAGGCTAACTCTGCTTACTGCCAGAATCTGTTTTTAACTTATTTATATATTATCATTACTAAGGATTAAGTAGTGAGCTACTCAAATATTGGGATAATACTAAATTTCTGTGGGTGACAAAAATCAAAGGTAATTGTGAAGGTCATCAGATTGATCTTTTAAACTGGATAAATTACAACTAATGTCAAATATTGTGCAATTTAATTAAGAAGCACATCACCATTTTTTTCCATATACATTGATTGAGTCTGAGCTATCTGTAACTGAGAAAAAGATCTTGCAATCACGGTTTCTACTTCTTTGAAGACATCAATTCAATCAATGGCAGCTGAAAAAGGGCAAATTACATGCTAGGGATTGAAAATAGAACATCAGAAATTGTAATCCCCTTTATGCAGCTCTGTATATATCTACAAATGTACTTTATATAATTCTGGTATATTTGAAAAAAGTACAGAAGAAGGTCATCAAAATTATTGGGGGTGTGGGGAGGTGTGAAAGGGCGTTGCATCCTCTCATTAAAAAAGCTAGAACATTTAGGACTGTTTTGCTTGAAGAAAAGTCTCCTGAGGACAGAAGGCATGACTGAGGGGTATAATATTACTTGTGGCAGGGAGGAAGTCTTTCTCCCTGTCTCAGAACACTGTGCCCAATGAAGCTGTCTGGAAGAAGTTTTAGAATAGGTAACAGTAAGCATTTCTTTACATAGAATATATTAACCTGTGAAATTCATTACCACAAAATGTGATACTTGCAATTAATTTGAATTGCTTAAAAGGGAATAGGATAGATTCGCGTAAGACAATAGCAAGAGCACTTAGACTTACATACAATCCCATAGTGCTTCACAGCACTCTCTGGGAAGTTTCAATGTCAGCACTTTGCCATCAACAATCTGGGTCCTCATTTTATCTACCTCGGAAGAATGGAAATCTAGGTCAGCTTTGAGCCCTGTCAGGGTCAAACTCCAGGCTGTGGGCTGAGTTTGCCTGCAATACTACATTGTAACCACTGTGTCATCAAGGCTCTTTGACATGTCAAGAATTAGTCTTGTTGGCAATCTCATCCCTGCAAATTCCAGATTCAAAGGAACAAAGACAAGAGAGAGGGAATATTTCCTACGTGCAAGGTCCTCAAAGCATCCAGTTGGCCACTCTGGAGAAAAAGATGGGTTTGGCCTGATCGAAGAGGCCTATTCATATTTTTTAGCCATTCAAATAAAATATATTGTAGTAGCTCCAAGTATGGAAATACATCAGAAATATTTTAAGTATGGCCTAGTCATCATAAAATATATATTGCCCTTGGTTTCATAAAATTAAGCAATTGATTTTCTTCCATTAAATATTGTTTTAATTTGAATTTCAGTGTGACATATCCTTTTATGGAAATGCAGTCCATTTTTTGTGGATCAAGGCCTGAGGAGAAGCTAGTCAAGGCCAGCCGCGATATGTATGACTGTGTCTACATTTTTGTTTCTTCTACCAACACTGCAATCCGAATGCTCAACCAATTTCTTGGAAGTAAATTAGCCATAATTACAGTACGGGAAAACCTTAGCATCAAGGAAAATCTTCAGCTTCTACAGAGTGGTCTGAAAGAGATGCAGATGCTAATAGAGTTGAAAGACAAAGATTTCCAGGAAAAAATTGGAGTTCCTTTGTATTCTCAACTTATTCTGCCAACCCTTTCCACTAATGAAAAAATCAGGCTTGTAAAAGATATATATTCTCAATACAATGGTGTTTTTGAAAATATCTGTGGTCCCATTTGTGCTGTTATAATTAAGCATGGTAATCTGCCTGAAATGCTTGAGATTGCTATTCGGAATGTAGTGAGTACGCCAGTGCTCTCTCTTCAAGTGAGTGAACTTCTCATGACCAAAGAAGAAATTGCTAACGCACTTCCAGACTCCAATCCCTGTTCATCTCAAACTTCACCACCAGTCAAAAAGAAAACCCACAGTTTTTCTGTTGTGCCCAGTTCTTTTTCACTTACTAAATTCATGCGGATAATTCATTGTAAACAAAAATCTAAGGATTCAGTTCAGTTGGCTGCAGAAATCATGGCAGAAACTGTTCAGACTTTGAAACCATCTTGTGAACATTTCCAAAGATCTATTAAGATGGCTGAAGAGTATGTCACATTGATCATTGACAGAAGGCAATAAACCAGAAGAAAATTGCTCAGCTTTTAGAAATATACTTCAGTTTACCCAGCAAGAAAGTTGCAAATAAAAAAAGAGAAAACTTCTGATTGCAGTATTTGTATTCCCATCTACAGTTCGATTATGTTAATATTTTTTATATAATATCAGTGTCAACAAAGGCATATGTATATGGTTTGGCTGCTATTCAAAATTCCCCTTAATAACTTTGAAGAGTTTTTTTATCAATTCCCTTTAAATGGCCTTATCCTCCTTTACTAATTCTTCCCTGTGCTGCTACTTCTCTTCTACTGCTTAATTATTTTTATTGTATATTTGTGGTCTTCATTTCTTCATGACATTTCCTTTTTTCTCCTTTTAATAATTATCCTCATTTTTCAATTCCACTTAATTCAACCTTACTCTATCTGTCTGTCTGTCTGTCTGTCTGTCTATCTATCTATCTATCTATCTATCTATCTATCTATCTATCTATCTCTCTATCTCTCTATCTCTCTATCTAAATGGCTCTGTTTGTGTGTGTGTGTGTGTGTGTGTGTGTGTGTGTGTGTGTTCCAGCATAACTCTGGAACGCCTCGAGCAATTTCAACCAAACTTGGTACACAGATGACTTACTCTCTGGAAAAAAAATACCGTGGGGGTAAGACACAGTGGTGGGATTGAAAAATTTAACAGCTGGCATGGCCATGGGGGCGTGGTCTACTCTGCCTCCTGCACCACGGCGGAGGGGGGCGTTTTTGCCCTCCCGAGGTTCCAGAGGCTTTCCTTGAGCCTCCAGGAGGGTGAACATCCTCCCCTGGACACCAGAGGCCCTCCAGAGGCTGGAAACAGCCCCATTTCTGGACTTCCAGTACTTCCGGTAGGCCCGTTTTTCACCCTCTGAGGATCCAGAGGCTTTCCTTGAGCCTCCAGGAGGGTGAAAATGGCCTCCCTGGGCACCAGAGGCCCTCCAGAGGCCGGAAACAGGCCCGTTTCTGGACTTCCGGTAGGCCCATTTTTCACCCTCCCAGAGTCTCCATGTGGACCATGCACTTACCTCAACAAAAACGGACCACGTGGAGACTCCTGGGAGGGGCGGGGCGGGGTGGGTGGGATCAGCCAGTCCTTGGAACAACCAATTTGGCAAACCAGATTAAAATTAACATCCAGTACTCCCAAACTGGCCTGAACTGGCTGAATCCCACCCCTGATAAGACACTCCTAACACTCCTCAGGGTGTGTGTTCTGTTAAGATACAGCCTGTTGTGCCTTAAAATGGCTTCTACTGTACTGCCTTAAAATGGCTTCTACTGTACACCACAGTAGAGTTGCCATGGTAACGGCTTCACAGTACTCCACAAGGGGGCTCCCTCTGGTAAGGGGGAAAATCCAACATTAGAAATTATGTTTGGTCCGGACATTTTCAACAAGGCTTTGATTATTCCTGAGGACAAATGTATGGCCATGATCAATAAAACATTACTGCAACTCGACCTGCCTGCACCACTACAAGACCGACACAATGTACTTCACGCAGATTACATACAAGAAAAGAACTACAACGTTGAACAGCTTAGTGCATATAGCATGGACGAGAAGCCATTTCTAAATCAAGATCAGAAAAAAGCATACCAAATGATCATGGATCAGCTAGCAAAACAACAAGGTGGTATCATTTTACTTGATGCTTCTGGGGGCACAGGGAAAACATTTTAACTAATTTAATTCTCACTGAAATCAGGGCTCAGGGAGAAGTTGCTCTTGCCATCACCTCTTCCTGAAGTCAAGACATGTAAATTAAATGAATGCACCATGGCTCACATGAAAGCTCTCGAGGCCCTTAACATCACTATGAGAGGACAACTTTATGTTGCTTGCTCAAGGATGGGTTCACCCGTGAATTTATTTATTCTTGCTCCTGGAGGTGAAACTAAAAATGTTGTTTATAATCAAGTTTTTAAATGAATCTTATAGTGAATTTGTGAAACATTTTACTTTATAATTTACTTTATAACTGTACCTATACTTTTTAGAGGCCTGTAAATAAAATTACTTTGATTTGACACTATATATATAATTCATTCCTTTTCCTGTCTAATACAGGATTGGGATAAATAAATGCCCGGGCAACATCAGGTTATCAGCTAGTTATAAATAATAATTTGACAAAGGAAGTCCACTTAACCTCTTCTTCCTTCTCACTCCATGTTTTTTTTTCCAAAATACACATACTCAGTATCTTGATTCCATAGCATTTGTTTTTGCCTGGGAATTCCCATCGTTCCCATATATTTGAATTGTCTGACAAATAATTCCCTCTCCAGTTGTAGCCAGAATAGAAGTAAATATCACAGCAACAAGACACAAAATGAAAACTGATTTTACTCTTCAAAGCAAGTTCAAGTGAATGATTCAAGAAGATAGGCTGAATCCTTTTTGTTCATCTCTCCTTGGTAAACCCCAATTTTGGTATGTACCATATGTGTATATGAGCAAAATCAGGATGGGCCCCTAGCTGACTCACAAAAATTGAATGTGGGCATTCAGTTTCTTGCATCTGATTGCTTAGGACAAACCTAGACAAATGGCATATTTATATATTTGTATCTTTCTCATTTTTGTGTTTATACCATAGACCGTTCAAATATTTAAGCATAGGGTAGGAACATAGCTGTAGAAGTTTTTGAATGGAAGAGATTGTATGATAGGGTTATTTGTGTTTCAAAAGTAATTTGGAAATATGTTCTGGGACTTCTATTAAGACAGAAAAACAACAGGCTGCTTTAATGAATAGCAGTAAGATGTTAAATCTAGAACTTGAAAACAAACACAGAAAAAAACCCTCAGATGCTAGGTTGATGTGAAATACAAGAAAGCTACTCCAGAAGATTTTGTTTCATGGGCAATTTTTTCAGGAAAGAAACAATTGTTTAAGAAATATAGTCTTTGGTCTTTTAGTCTTAACAAGTACACCAGAACTTGGAGTTCAGGAAAAAATAGTTGTGGTTAGGAGGTAACTAGCAGATACATTTCTAATTCAACCCAATGAAGAGAGGATTTATTGGCAGTTGGCTACAACATTCCCTACCAATAATTGAAGTTGCTGAATTTGTTTTCATAAAAACCTACAGCACATTAAACTAAGGAAAGCTTCATTATAGCAAAATCTTCCTCCCCTCCTTTTCCTATCAATATATAACTCATCTCATTTAAATCCTTCTTACTCCTTTATGCCAGTTGTATTTCCATGAGAATTTTTTTAATTTATTTTTATTTATTTAAATTTGATTTATATGCCGCCCTTCTCCGGAGACTCAGGGCGGCTTACAATGCGTTAAGCAATAGCCTTCATACTTTTGTATATTTATACAAAGTCAGCTTATTGCCCCCACAAACTGGGTCCTCATTTAACCTACCTTAGAAAGGATGGAAGGCTGAGTCAACCTTGAGCCTGGTGAGATTCAAACTTACAGTAATTGGAGACAGCTGGTGTTAATCACAATGCTTTTAGTCTGCTAAGCTATCAGGCCCGGTATTATTCTCTACTTTATTTATTTTCTCTATTTTATTCTCTACTTATTGGTCATTGCTCAAGGTTGTTTTTCACCAACTTCCAACTGTGTTTCATTAAGGGAAATTGATAAATTGGATGGATGAAGACAAACTATTAGAAATGTAATTGAGTTAAGTGGTTCTTCCTCATTAATCTGTTGTCCTTATTTCAGTGTATTTTAAAGCAGATGCTTGTTGCAATCCTATGCAGTGTTTCCTAGTGGGTATTCTGCTGGACGTAATTCTTAATAAACATCTGTGTACTGGGCAGGTCAAAGATACCACATGATTAAGAACATTCCGCCCTGAGTCTTCGGGGAGGGGTGGCATATAAATTGAATTAATTAAATTAAATTCTAGATGCTTTCCCCCCCCATATACTTAGATGAGTGCAATAACTATGACCACATATCTTCTAAATTAAAAATATTAAGAAGAATATTTTAAATTAAATCCATATTTCAGCATCCTTCCTTAGTCGTTAAATGAAATAATCATATGTTGTCAGCAAAATAGCAGTAATAAAGAGAACAAAAAACCAAAACAAGCTTTTACATTTGCATCACTATATTCTAGGTCCTAGTCAGGAACATGTTTAATTCCATTAATCCCAGCATAGTTGAGGAATATGTTTCTTTGAAATGCTTGCATTGTACATGAGAATTTTCTATTTTTTTTTTATTTCAAATGCTTCTGTGACCAGGACAAAAACATAAGTGTGCATTGATAATTGATATAAAAATGTATGAATTGATATAAGAAAAACCTTGTCAACAATACCCTCCACCGTTATAGAAATTCCTTCTATCACATCGCAGTTTGAAATGTGAGAACATTTAGCATAGCATCTCTTTATAGAATTACAAATTTTACCATTAGATTGCCCCAGAAGTGACCCTCAACTTCCAATTACCTTAATAAATTTTTGCCTTCCCTTTCCATGAAATGTCACTCCTGTTTCAAGAAATACTGGAATTTATAGAATTACTAACAAGGTCTGCTAGAAATTAGTTGGTTCTCAGATAATAAGTTGGTCCAGTGGTGAAATGTAAAATTTGTTACTATCGGTTCTGAGGGCGTGGCTTGGTGGGGGGGTTAATGTGACTGGGTGGGCATGGCCAACTTTTTTTTTTTTACTTTTAAAAGCATTTTTTCTACAACCTTAAGAGGTTGCAGAAAAAATGCTTTTAAAAGCCTCTGGCCATCAGGCAACTCAGCTGGGATCATCAGAGGCTTTTAAAAGCATTTTTTCTACTACCTCTTTGGCCGAAGAGATTGCAGAAAAAATGCTTTTAAAAGCCTCTGACGATCCCAGCTGAGCCGCACAATCATCAGAAACTTTTTTTTTCACTTTTAAAGCGTTTTTTCAGCTGAAGAGGTTGTAGAAAAAATGCTTTTAAAAGTAAAAAAACCAGCCTCTGATGATCGCGCAGCTCAGCTGGGCATGAGTGGGGGCACAGGGATTTTTGCTACCCGTTCTCCGAACCACCCGCCGCAATTACTAGCAGATCGGGCAATCCGGTCCGAACCGGAAGCATTTGACCTCTGAGTTGGTCCTACTAATTTCTTGCCATTAAAGCAAATATGCTGCTGTTAGTGAAATAGAAACAAGATGCTATTTTTGTTTTTCTTAAGCTGCCCTGCACCAGTCACTCTTTGTCCTTGCAGATGTCCCAGTTGGATGAGAAATGACTATATTCAGATGCTCCCAAAGTAATGGCGATATGCTGTAGGAAATCCCACTATTTCAGAGTAGTAGTTACAGGGTGCATAATGTTCACACTGTTCTTGCTTCATCTCCATCGGGGACTTGAACATTTCGTAGTACCTGAAGAAAAGGGACAAGATCAGAGGAAGAAGCAGCAATACTGTGAAACTACGTTGGAGGCTTGACTTCATAGGCTTGCACTGTATCCCTTCCTTAAATCTTAATGTGAATGATGCCATTTCCTTTAAAATGAGGTAAGCCAATCTTTCTATATTTGTGCCATCTCATTTTGCTGAGCAGGCTGGGAGAAGAGATCAGGCAGGAACCTGTTAAGCCTTTATACATTTCCCCATTAGTGTAGCATCATGAATCCAGCTCCTGGGTTATCCCAATTCCAGGCTTCCCAATTTATTTAGTTATATTCAGAGATAAACTATTGATGGGTAGATCACCTGCTGCCACTAAATGGGTTTTAGTAATAAACACATTACTGCGTTTGTTTTGCCCGTATTTGCCAATAATTTACAAAGAAATTATTGTAATATATGCAATTTTATCTCAGTAACTGTTTCTTAAAAACAATAACACCTTTAACTTAGAATGTTATTCCATGGAGAAACAAAGGAGAGTTTAACTTTATTCCTGCCAATCATTTTTACTTTTAAACTACAACAACTCTCTATTAGATTTTAGCCACATATTTATAAGCATGTAACTAAAGTTAGTATAGATGGGGAATCAGCTTGAGAGTAAGTTATAGGTTTTGGGTTTTTTTTAAAAAAAGTTGATGGATGAGAGCCTTAATGGGTCTTTATTATACCTGGAGTTGGGCTTAAATAAGTTTAATTTATGTTTTAATAAATTTCAAAACAATACCTTAAAATTAGCCACCAAATTTATGGTCAAGGAAAAGAAATTTAAGAGAAATTCTTCAAGAACTCCGCAGGGAGTTGACATAGTACCACTGCTGAAAAAGCCTAATGGGGCAAAAATGTACTGGCTGTCTTCTTCTGGGAAAATGTGAGAAGTTGAGGATTTTGGAATTACTGGAGAGAGATTTGCACAGTAAAAAATAAAATATTCCCACACAGCCTTCAATGCTTCCGAATTAAGTAAGTGCAAGAACACAGAACTCTTACCTAGGAGAATTGCTTCAAAATTATTTTCTCCTTTGAAATAATTTCTAAAGCAAATTTTCTTTCAGCAAATTGAAAATTGGCAGAAAAAAAATCTTTTCCTGGTAACAATTAACACCAATTTGCAGTTTATTTTTTCTTAACTCTCTAAGGCTGATTCAGTGTTATGATGCCACTGAGAAAATGATTGAATACTATAAGGTGGAAAAAGAAATCCATGTAAATTAGAACAAACAGGGATTAGGAACAGAATGGCCAGAGAATTAGTGGTTAGCCCAAAAGTAGAACCTTGAGATCCCAAAAATAAGAGAACCCAGGTAAGCCTAAGTGATGGATATTGGAGGAAGAACATGAGTTTCTGTAACTTGGGCAAAAGTGAAGAGCAAAATATGCAGATCAAAACTGCAAAAGGAGTGGTATTCATCCCCAGAACCATGGCAGAAACAAGATGTTACAATGCTACAGGAGATACAGGATCATAGCACTCTAGATCTGAGTGGCTAGAACAGCCATGGGAAGGAACATGAGGTTTGTTGGTTGATGAAAAGAACCTTAATCCTTAATTTACTTAATAAAAGAAGCAAGTTTTTTATTGGCATCATTGTGAGCCATTTCAGTAGTACCAGAAGCCAGAATATGTATAACTTTCTCCAGCAATTACAGAGACAAAACCATAGCATATGATAATCATAACATTTAAACATTCTTGCCCTTTATTTATTTCATACATTCAGCACCTTCATGAGACTGTAATAGCTGTATGCCATCTGCTAAAATGAATGCAATGTGTCAACTTGCATTTATACCGCTACACGCCAAATAAGCACTTCTGAAATACTACATCAGTTACACTGGATATCACCTTAAAAAGCACTTTCTCCTCCCTGCAATAATATTTAAATTAGCCTTGTTAAAGCGAAGAAAAATTGACTGGCATTTCAATGCTTTTCATAATCTTTGCATTCCTCTTTTCTGAGTTACATTGATAATGAATAATTACACATCTCTGCATTACCTTTCAGAATATGGGTAAGCCCTCTTCTGTCTTCTCATAAAGGTATTTGCTTTTTCCTGGCCAATTTTAATCCCTGTTGTAAATAAAATACATTTAAAAAATGAGAAAACAGCCTTAAATGCAAAAGCACAAAATAATTTCTGAAGTTAGAATTCCTATCATGCTCTAGTTTGGGGTAGCAAACCTGTAGACCTAGAAATTCCAGTTGCTTTTTGTGCGAGGACACACAGCCAGTGGCAAAAACCGTCTGCCCAATTGTACCTTTTTGGACCCATCCTTACCCACCTTTTAGAAAAGTGCTACATAAATAACACATTGGCATTTGCAGGCAATAGCAGATAAATGTCAGCAGTAGCCAGGGTATCAGGAGTGGTGCAACCAGCAGCATGGCAACTAGAAGAGTGAGCTGTGGCCGCAACAACAGGGCAATGGCATCTGGGCAAGATTGTTGCTGATAAGACATTCAAGGAAGCCAAGATACTACCATCCAAACCTCTCAGGTGAGTCAGAGCAGTGGCATTTAGGAGGTCTGTATTAGGTCAGAGGGCCAGCTATGCTCCAATGAAGCTGGGACATCCACAATCATATGGAGTATGCTGACAACAAAGGCCCAGATGATGGACATCCACAATGGCACTGTAAGCCTAACCCACGTCACAAGTTTGTTGTTGTGGGGAAACCAGGAGGAGGAAAGTGCATTGGACATGTTTGCCACCTTTTGTAAAATATGTTATTTGTAAAAACACGGCAGGATAGATAGATAGATAGCAAGAAAGCAAGCCCAGAATGCTGCCAAGAACAGCAGCTGAAGAGGGACTTGTTGGCACAAAGCAAAGCACAGAAAAAAAGAATTGCTGATCTCTCAAGGCTTCTACCCAGGAGCAAAGTCTAACATCATTATCCCTTAGAAGCTCAGAGCAGCAATGAGAAATCTGCCTGAATCTCTCCCAATAATAGAGCCAACATATCAAGAACCAGGTAAGTGACTTTGGACAGAGTTGTGTGGTGTGGGAAACAGTTGTATGTGGCCATGTAAAGAACCATAAAGGATATTAGACTATAGGAATAGGACAATGAAAGATAGTAGTCTTGTATCAAGCTAGGGCATACAAAAAGAAATAGAAAAGGAACACAGAAGCATAGCATAAATAAAAAAATAAAAATAAAACACTAGAGAAAACAAATTATTGACACAAGTGATAGGATACTAAAAATTAAATGCTAAGTAGAGTGGGAAATAAGGAACAAACAAGGTGAACACAAGTGTAAATTTTTGCACTTTGTAAATGTTTGATAATTAAAAATTCTTGTTTACAGGAATTGTCTCACCTTCTATTTAATTTGGAACCTCCTCTAAACTGAAGGTATAAAACCATGAGTTCCCTTTTTCTAGCTTGCTGCTGAAAACTAAAGATAGATTCCTGTCTGTTTGAAGTAGGAAGCAGGTGAAAGCTACAGTTTAAACTGTAAAATAGAAGTAGCAATTAAAAAATAAAACTCCTCAAACATCTCCAATACAACTCTGCTTACATGAATGTTGTGGTCCTTAGCTCCCCTCAGAGTACAAAGTATGTTCCTCTGCAAGCAAACATTAGGGTTGCCAAAGCCTGCCTCAGATGGAGTGTTTGGTCACAGGACATTGACTGAAAGAAAGCCCTGTTGTTCTGATCAAAACCCCAACTTCTCACAGTCCAACTATCTATCCAGGGATATGATTATGATAGAATACCATTTCTACATTCAGGAAGCAGGAATTATCTGAAAACCTATGAAGAATTTATTAGTATGATAAATAGCTTCAAGACTGATTGTTTGGTGACCAGACCAGTACGCTCCCATAGAGAGGGGCTCCTCCGGGTGTCGTCGGCCAAACAATGTCGACTGGCGGCCCCCAGGGGGAGAGCCTTCTCTGTGGGGGCACCCGCCATCTGGAACGAGCTCCCCCCGGAGATACGGAGGATCCTGGACCTGCGCGCTTTCCACCGTGCCATCAAAATATTTCTTTTCCAGCAGACCGGCCTGGCCTAACCTCTCTTTTAAACTTTTTTAAAAATTTTAAAATTTTAAAATTTTAAATTTGTCTTATGAATTTGAGGTGTTTTAAATTTCATTTTCCAGGCCAATTATTTAATTGTATTTTAATGGTTTTTTAACATTTGTATTATATGTATTTTATTTGGCTGTTCACCGCCCTGAGTCCTTCGGGAGTAGGGCGGTATACAAATTCAATTAATAATAATAATAATAATAATAATAATAATAATAATAATAATAATAATAATATGGAGCTTCTACAATGTCCAGATATAAAGGATTGTCAAGTGGTAGTGATTTAAGGGCTCAATATGACCCATTTATTGGGTAACATCATGTCTTCTCCAAAAGGAAATGTGGTTCTGTCTAGCAGTCATAATTGTGAAAATATTCCCTGAACCAGAGAATTCAAAAATTACACTAACATGCCATGTCATATTAGTGCACAGTGTTGCGCACTGTCCTCAACTTACCACTATTCATTTAATGACCGTTCAAAGTTACAGTGGCACTGAAAAATGTGATTTACAATCAGCCCCCCACTTAGAATCAACATAGCATCCCCACAGCACATGATCTAAATCTGGTTGCTTGACATTCGGCATGTATTTACAATGGTGCAATGTCCTGAGGTCATGCAATCACCATTTAGGACAGTGTTTCTCAACCTTGGAAGCTTGAAGATGGGTGGACTTCAACTCCCAGAATCCCCCAGCCAGCAGCGCTGGCTGGGGGATTCTGGGAGTTGAAGTCCACCCATCTTCAAGCTACCAAGGTTGAGAAACACTGATTTAGGACCTTCTGA
Organism: Pantherophis guttatus; assembly: GCF_059756535.1. Taxonomy (NCBI): domain Eukaryota; kingdom Metazoa; phylum Chordata; class Lepidosauria; order Squamata; family Colubridae; genus Pantherophis; species Pantherophis guttatus. The sequence goes on from NC_142069.1 coordinate 34,725,471, forward strand.
CAAGCAAAGACAATGGGAAAATCCATATTTGCTTAAAGACCATATGATTCACTTAACAATTGCAGTGGTTCTCTTAACCATTGCAAAAAAAGATTCTAAAATTGGGAGCAACTCACGTAACAATAGCCTTGTTTAACAATGGAAAATCGGGACTCAATTGTGGTGAGGAGGACTCCCTATATCTTGTGTCATACATGAAATATCAGGAATCATTGAGTATTACAGATAAATGTCTAATATTCTGAATAGTCAATGAATTGCTGAGACCTTTCAATAGAAAAAAAAATGCCAGGGGTATTTTGGAGGAGAAAAATCATTTAAAATGTGTTGAATGGCCAAAGAAAATATATGCCAGACACATCTTTTTTTTTTCTTTTTAAAGATGGAGACGTCTTGTGAGACCTTGTATGATAGCTTTAGATCTGCCTTCATCAAATAGTATTTGAGGAAGCAACTCTAATCCACAAAGTTTATGCTACAATAAATCAGGTAGGTGCCAGGAGAGTTATTTTTCTGCAACAGACCATCAGATTGATTTGGCCACCACGTTCTGAGAACTTTTCTTAGTTTTTGCCAGACTATCTGGCAAGAATATTCCTATGTGTCTAGCCAATAGGACATTTATTCATCAGGGGACTAATAGGCAAACTGAGTTTGTGCCAGGTCTCTTTTAACACCTAAAAGAGATGTGTGTTAAGTTAGCTACCAGGGACCACAAAGTTTCTCCATGTTATTTGGCTCTCTGAAAATTCAAAAATTACAAACAGTAGTAATATTTGACACCATAATTGGTCTACACATGGAAAATCAAGGAACCCTTAACTTTCCCCCATCTAGTTCAAGGGGTTGCTAACATATTGGAAGAAGGGAAACCTTCTTCCCCCAACTGAGTTCCAGGCAGCTGCATTGTCACCCCTTTCCCAATAAGTTTCCAGTATCTTTTCTAAAGAGGTGGATAAAAACCAGATATCAAATGAACAATAAATAAACAAATATATACAGAGATGCTTATCTATCTATCTATCTATCTATCTATCTATCTATCTATCTATCTATCTATCTATCATCTCTATCTTCTACCCATACACACACCAGATCTATTAGGATCTGTAATGGGGAATTACTTATCTTCACCCAAAACGTTGGATGAAGCTTTAAAAAAAGATAACATAGTATGAAATATCTGCTATAACTCAGAGACTTTGTATCCCCACTCATTTAGGCACAATATACAAAACACAAGAATACTTGTTTTTACAGTAAGAAGTATTTATTGGCCAATCAGTGTTTAAACAATTTTTAAATGATTTTAAAAAAAAGACTCAGAAAAACTTTTAGTAGTTTACTAAAATAAGCCTATTTGTGTAAGTTATATGAGATGCTAGCTTTCTTCTGTATTCCAAATTTTAAAGCTGAAGAATTATGAAAAAAAACATGAAAAAGAAATTATTTTCTTTTATACATTGCCACAAAAATTCTATTCAATCTATCAAACAAACACATTTTTTAAAATTTTCTCTATTTTAAAATCTCAGAAAGAAGGGATTTGGATATAAATTCATTGTGAATATTATCTTGACACTAAATAATCTGAACATATTGTTCTTTTATCTCATACATAAGAGAAAGAGACTGCTCAAATGTTGATGGGCTGTATGTTCATTCATCATTTGTACTGAGGTGTCTGTATCGCTTTTCTTAAGTCAAGGCTTCTTTCAGACTTATTGGAGCAGATCTCATATTAAGGATCCAACTGCTAATATCTAGATACATATGGAGAAATACTGTAAGTCTGAGGCATGTCACAGAATTGGAGAAGATCACAGCCTATATGTCATATTCCCTTACCTCCTTCACAACAGCAGGGGACTGTCAGCAGTAAGGCAAACAGCAGAAGCATCAGGAGATTCATCGTATTCTCCTTTTCCTAATAATTTTTCTCTGTTGCTTGAGCTTCTTTTGAAAGGTCCAGTAACTTCTTACAAGCTTTTGCCTTTCAGCCACCGCTTATATTCTGTGACTACATACAACAGGCCCACAGCCAAGACATCTCTGGTCCTCTCTTTCTTGAGTCCTGGTTCTAATTCAAAATTTTTCATTGGACTAAAAAGCCCACATCTGGTTCTAGCAGTCATTTGCACATTTGCCTTAAGCCAAAAGCTCCTGTCATTTTCAAAGAATTTCAAGGACTCCCACAAATGTATTTCAAACAAAAAGCAAATGACAAACTTGTTGCTGGAAAATAACAATTCATTCCAAATGGGCGGAAGATAAATAGTTGAAGATCCAAAGCTTCCTGGGGTTCGTGGGATATAAGAAAGTTTGCAGTAACAAAATGTTCAATCCCTTTACATGGGATTACAATGCCCTCTACATGGGGCTGCCCTTGGGGTGTACCCGGAGGCTCCAACTGGTTCAGAATGCGGCTGCGTGAGTAGTTACGGGTGCGTCTCGCTACTCCCATATAACACCACTATTGCCCGAGCTGCACTGGTTGCCGGTGGTCCTCCGGGTCCGCTTCAAGGTGCTGGTACTCACCTATAAAGCCCTTCATGGCACAGGCCCGGGGTATTTGCAGGATCACCTCCTACTGGCCTCCCACCGCCCAGTGCGCATACATAAGGCTGCCCTTCTCCGAGTCCCCTCAGCTAGACAGTGTCGGCTAGCAGTCCCCAGAATGAGGGCATTCTCTGTGGCCGCACCGACCCTCTGGAATGGGTTGCCCACCAAGCTCCGGATGGCCCCCGACCTCCGCACCTTCCGTGCCGATGTAAAGACATGGCTCTTCCACCAACTTCCCTGATCTGCCGCGGATTTTAACTTGGGGACTTGGGGATTTTAAATTGGTTTTAATATTATTTAATTTTCACTTATTGTCGGGTTGTTCTATTGCTGTGAGCCGCCCCGAGTCCTACGGGAGAAGAGCGGCATATAAATTTGATTAAAATAAATTGTAATTGTAAAAAAGAGAGAGGGGGGGGGAGAAGTGAGAAGCATATAGAAAATAATCTGGAAATACCTTCAGAGCTGCCATTACCTCATGAGCCTAGGAGTCTGCTATTCTAAGCCAAGCCTTTGCTTCCTTCAGCTCAACAGAGGAAACCATGGAGAAAATCTTACAGCAGCATGGTTTGTTTGTATAATATGATACACCAAAAAGCCCAAGTACACAGCATCATTTTATATACACAACTTTGGTCATCTTTAATTTTGTTAAGTGTAACTCTTAACCAAGTTCAACTCCACTAATTTGCTCTTACAGAAAACAAATGTGGAACTTGCCTTAGGATTGGAAATGCTGATTTCCCTACATTAAAAACTGTGGCTTTTTTAGGGTGGCAGAAATGTTAACATAAGACTCTGGTTAAAGGCGCACAAGCAGCATCAGTTGGGTAGATGGCAGAAAGTGCATGCTCCTCTGATATTCAGATTTGGATGTTGTTTGGATATTGCCTAAGTATCATGATGCACTGGGATTTAACTCAACTGCTAAGCATTACAGTGCACCTGTATTAGCTAGACTGTTCAAGAAGGCACATTAATGAAACTGAAGAGAATGCTTTATATTTTTAAAAAAACGGTAGATATACTTTTAAGTCCACTGAAACTGATTCACAAGCAGGGATGTAGAGAGTTGGCAGCTTTAATGTTCTAATCTTCTTTTTAAAAGTACAATCATATTTATTACTCTAGAGATAAAAATAAAAAACCTTAGCACTATTCTCCAAAGTTAGTTTTATATGCAATAAAAATGCATTCCAGCCTTGAATGGAAAAAATTGCTGTAGTTAACATTTCCTTGGAAATGATCACATATAATGCAACCAATTCCAATATTGTGGTGTTTTTTTTAACTAATTCAGGATGTCTAACCTTTGTTCTTTCAGTGACTCTTTTTTTGGACAGTAGACACTGTAAGAATATAATCTGAAACAATAAGCAGATCCACAGTTTTTCCTTGGCTCATCGACAGTACACCTATTCACCACTTCTTGCATGTCGAAATGGATGATACATCTTCATCCCACTCCCAATCTATTAAAAATACACTATGAAAATACACCCAGTGCCTGTGTTTTCCAGCTTTGTTTCAAAACTAATGTTTTCTAATGTTGCCTTTCAGAGTGAAAGGGTCTCCAGCAGTTTATTTTATTCCAGTAGTTGCTCTGGCTCCAGTTGGCTGCAGGATGTTGCATATCCCTTTTCTTCCAGGGACTGGTTGAACATAGCAATGAAAGAATACCTATTCCCTCTTGTTTTGATTGTAGTAGCATCTGAATTACAATGGCACTACAGAACCATCAAAGGAAAAAATAAATAAAAAGTGCATATGTTAGAAAAAGGAGATAAGGCTGGAGGGGAGAGGGAAAACATTTATGTGAACATCTGGGAAATCAAGGGATTATTTGATTGTGCCATCAAATTGATGTTGACTCTTAGCAACCACATAGATTAATTTTTCTCCAGGACCGAAGGAAGGAAGGAAGGAAAGAAGAAAGAAAGAAAGAAAGAAAGAAAGAAAGAAAGAAAGAAAGAAAGAAAGAAAGAAAGAAAGAAAGAAAGAAGAAAGATACTAAATGATACAATATATTTCAGTAAAATTATTCTCATTCATGCATGGCTGAGAAGGGCAAGAAGTAAGATCTATCTTACTATCTATCTATCTATCTTAATCTATCAAGTCTTACATAAACTGCATTGAGCACCCAGTCTGTTGCTAACCCACTGCCACCCAGCCAGAAATTTCTGAAGTTGATTTAAGAAACAGATTGGAACAGATAGGAGAGAAGCAATCTAAACTACAATGTGGATTGCTCAGAGATGGTTAACTGGTTGACTGTTGGGTAAAATATTTTTCCTAAGAAATGTTATATGGCTCAGACAGCTTTTCCAAAATTTTATCAGAACATGGTTTTTTAAAAATTGCTTATAGTTTTAACACTTCAAGAAAAGGAAAAATAAGGTGAACAAGAATAATTTTACTGAAATATATTGTATCATTTAGTATTATTTAGTATTATTGGGAGTGGGGAGTCACCATACTATATCGTTGGTAAGGATTAGGAAACCAAGAACGGTTTGAGGGGTCCTGAGAGTTGGAGATCTTTTTCAAATAGTTCCAATTAGAAAGCTTCTATGAAGTATGTGCTTCTGCGTAGCTTCCAGTTCAGAAGAAACAGAGAAAATATTGAGAATTTTCTGAAAGAGCTAAGGAAGAGGACAAGTCAAGAGCCTTGGTAGTACAGTGGTCTAAGGCAACCTGTTATTAAGCTGGTTATTAAGTCCAGCTGCCTGCAATTACTGCAGGTTCGAATCTCGCCAAGGCTCAAGGTTGACTCAGCCTTCCATCCTTTCTAAGGTAGGTGAAATGAGGACCCAGTTTGTGGGGGCAATAAGCTGACTTTGTATAAATATACAAAAGGATGAAGGCTATTGCTGAGCACATTGTAAGCCGCCCTGAGTCTTCGGAGAAGGGCGGCATATAAATCAAATTTTAAAAAAAAGTTTCCTTTTGGAAATCTGAGATGAGAGAGATCATATTGGTGTGTTCTGTAGTTTTATTTAGATTCACATAAGTAAAAATAAAAACATAATTGAAAAGACAGTTTTTCACAGCTGTTATATAAAGGAAACCAACCCTAAAACTAAGAACTTAACTATAACACAGGGTGGCGCTATTTGCATTATACATTTAACTATATAATGGATTCCACTTGATAAAAAGCATCCACAAAAGAGGCCTAAAACAAGATGGAGCAATGACATCAGCAAGTATTGTGGGCCCGATTTACAAAAGAAAGCTTAACTGTATTGGTTGGAAACGTGGAAGAGGCCTTCATCCTTTGGTGGATAGACAATGGCTACAATGATGCTGATGCTGATGATATTTTACTAAATCATCAATTAAAACCATTATCATCTTTACTGTAGGTGTGGCAGCACATAATCACACTAATTGGTTCCAAACCAAATGTTTTGAGGAATACAGTTTTCACCTATCTCCTTCATGGTATCTTTGATATTCCAGGAATACTTGCACCAGAAGAGTATTGACAAGGCTTCCTTCCATCACTAGCATTTCTTCATTTTATCTGGCACAAGCATTGGACTTGGCTTAGATTGGTGTTTTGATTTAATTTGATTTGGTTTGATGAGTGCCACCCATCTCATCTCATGCTGGATGGGGAGTCCCAAATGTAAGTTTATAAAGCACTGGCTTAAATGGGGCACCCACTCAGAATTTGGGGCTGCCAGGATTCTGCCTGTAATGAGCTAATTTCTCCCTTTTGTCCCATAACTGATGAGAAAGGGCTTAGAAGAACTAGCAAAGATAGTTTAACACAAAATATATTGTTAAGGATATTGTTGTGTTACCAACCAGCAGAGTAAGTGCACAGAGAAACGGTACTGAGAGCAATGAATACAATACATACAAACTGGTTTAACAAAGCTTTTACTTTGTAGTGAAAAACAATTGCATAGTCTTTTAGTCAATCCAAGTCTTTAGCCATTCAAATCAATCCAAAGTTACAGATATCTTCTTACCAGACAAACAGCAATTCAACGCTGGTAACAAATCACGATGGTAGCATATCCATCCACGTCAAGCAGCAAGTCAAGCAATGATGAGAGCAGGTCCAACAATGACTATAGCTTGGCTTCCTTCTTATATACAGTTTACACTAGTAATTATCCACTTAAGATAAGTGAAGTCAGCAGTGCAATGACTCATCAGTACAATTATGATAATTGCAGTCAGCATTCAGTCAGCAGTCATTAGTCATTACAATGACTCAGCAGTACAATTACTCAGCATTACATTTAAAGTTACAGAATACATTTAAAGTTATAGAACACATATATTGCCTGGACAACTTGTTAGGTTTACACCATATCCTAACATATATATATATTGAACTGAAACTGATCCTTACCGTTGATCAGCAAATTGTGTAAAATCCAACCAATGGCCCTCAAGAATTACAAATAATTTTAATCCAGCCCCACTGGTGTTGGGTTCCAAATCATAATGTGTTTACTTTTGTGTCAGCCAATTTTGTGAACCCAGACACAATTGAGTCTTACTTGAGTCTAAAGAATTGAGAATAATTAAGTAAAACAAATCATTGATTCATGAATTGTACTAAGTCATAATTCATAATAATCTTATTCATCTGAACAGTTTAGCCTCCTGTGTGAAGGCACCTATTTTAGTTGGCCAGCAATGGTTTATAAATTAGCACAATTTATGTTAGGCAAACCAAAGCTAAAGTAAGTTGTGAAATCATATGAACCAGCCAATGAGGCCTGATGATATTTTGGAACAATTCTTCATTTCCTGTTGATAAATTCACATTCCTAAAATTCAATTATTTTGAAACAATTTGCAGATCATACAACTATAAACATTTTAGTTTCTTTGTTACTTTGGGCTTTGAGTAGTTTTTCCAAGAAGACATAAGGATTTTAACAAATTTTTTCATGTTGAGAAATGTTCTATTAAGTGTTGGATTTCAGTACATTCAACAATAACAGCATTAATAACAGCTCAGCATTTGCTGGCTCAAGGAATCTTTGGCCACTTTAGAAAAGTTTGTTCAGCTAATCGCTTAATCTTACCCAACTATTAAGGCTGATGGATTGGATAGAACCCTGTATGGAACTGAGCACAGAGATGAGAAAATGCTGGGCATTTGGGGTTTCCAGTCATCTTGAGACAAAAATTGAAGGGTTTCCCAGGCTGATGCTTTCCAGATGTGTTAGGCTGCAATTCCCATATTTCTCAGATAGGGTAGCAGGTTAAAGAAAGCCACTCTGGTATATTATAATCCACAAACATGTATACAAGACATGCATACAACATCTTTCACATTTTGCAACATATTTAATTCCCTAAATCCGGGTTGGTGAACCTATGGCACACGTGCCGGAAGTGGCACGCAGAGCCATGTCGCCCGGCATGCGTGGCATCGCCCATTTTTCTTACGGGTTTCCAGGGCACGCATGCGCACCAGCCAACTAGTCTGCTGGTTACTGGTGCGCATGCGTGTGCAACGATCAGCTGGCCTTAATGTCTTAGTGTGCGTGAGCACCGGCCATGCTGTCATTGCCCACATGCAGCCTTGGGACTCCGCCCTTTGCCAGCCAGGAATGCCGCCACCAGTCGCTCCTGTGCACCCGGCTGCCTGTCTGCCTCGTCACCGCCACCATGAGGAAAGACCCCGAAGTTGCGCTGCCTGCAATCCACGTGGTCTGCCGCAGGGGGAGGCCAGGTATGGCTGGCTGGACGCTGCCTGGAGCTGAGCTCGAGGCTGGCAGGAGGAAGAACGTTGCCTCTTAGCCAGCTCGAACTGCTGCCATAGCCTGCCGCCATCCCCTCTCCCCTGCCAGCTCCTCCTGCCACTGCCAGGGAAGCGGCTGTGCGAGAACCGCTGCTGCCAAGGGCGAGGGGGCGGTGGTGGCAAGGATGGGCAGTCGGGTCTTCCCTGTCTCCCCGCCCAAGCAGACTTCTAGCATAGCCCCAGGCCTGCAGAGGGAGGGAGGGAGGGAGGGAGGGAAGCCCCCACCTGCTGCTCCTGCCACCGCCACCTCCTTGCCCCCAGAAAGAGCAATTGTTATGCTGCCGCTTCACCGGCAGCACCAGGAGTAACTGCCGGGGCAGAGAGGGCGGGGGCAGGCTGTGGTGGCAGGCCGTTCTCGCTGGGTAACAGACAGGCTGCTCCTGGAGCAGGCAGGGGAAGGAGAAGCCACCAGCGGGGAGGCAAGCTGCCCCAGGAGGACTGGAGGAGAGCGCAGCTCCTCACTCATGGAGATCCACTGCTGGGGAAATGGTCACGGAAAGCGGTAAGAAATGTGCGAGCCAGGAAGCGGTCATGCTCCCTGGCAGGAGAGGGTTGCACGTTCACTCCAGCAAAGATTTGTGCAACCCTCTCTGGCCAGGGAGCATGACCGCTTCCTGGTCAGCGCACCTCTTACTGAAGCAAACTGCAGCGCTATTATGCAGGGCTCCAAGTGGCTGGAGAAGCGGCAGAAATAGCAGTCAGGGCTGGGCTTTCAGTGGGTAAGCAACGCTGCCTCTTCCGTGGGCAACTTTGGAGAGGGCGGGAGCAGGCTGTGCAAGCAGCCTGTCTCTTAGCTGGCGAGAATGGCTACAGCCTGCCCCCAGCCTCTGTCTCCAAAGTTCCTCACAGCAGAGGCAGCGTTGCTTACCTGCTGAAAGCCCGGGTATAATGAAGTGCTTTGCCAAGGAAAGCAGAGTCTCTTGGGCGAGTGGGAGGCGAGATCTGGCATCGCAGGCATGGGAGACTGACAGCCTTGCAAGCCCATTCTCTCTTGGCTGCTTGGAGAAAACAGCAGAAAGCAGAGGATGAGGAAGTTGGGAAGCCATTAAATGGGATTGAGGGAAGGGAGGGAATGGATAATTCAAGCAGTATATTGGTCTTTCCATACAACGGAAGGAGCAGCAGACTGGGGCTTCAATCCCTTCCCCCAGAGGTCTGGGCCATGCCAGAAGCCCACTCAGGTGGGGAGACAGGGAAGGCCTGGACCGCCTATCCTTGCTGTTTGGACTCCCCCCCATTCCTCCCTCTTCTCCTCCTTGAGTTGGAGCCTCGCGGTGTGGCCGAGATTGAGAAGGGGTGGGATAGAAGCTGCACGGATCCCGCGGCACCGCATGTGTTCCCTGTGCTGCAATGATGAAGTGCTTTGCCAAGGAAAGCTGAGTCTCAGGCTTCTCCTGGAGTAGCAAGGAGAAGGAGAAGCTGCCAGCGGGGAGGCGAGTTGCCCCAGGAGGACTGGAGGAGAGCGCAGCTTCTCACTCATGGAGATCTACCGGTTGGGAAGTGGGCGTGGTAAGAGGTGCGCTGACCAGGAAGCGGTCATGCTCCCTGGCCAGAGAGGGTTGCACAAACCTTTGCTGGAGTGAACGTGCAACCCTCTCCAGCCAGGGAGCATGACCGCTTCCTGGCTCGCGCATTTCTTACCGCTTTCCGCAACCATTTCCCCAGCAGTGGATCTCCATGAGTGAGGAGCTGCGTTCTCCTCCAGTCCTCCTGAGGCAGTATGAGAACCACTCTTGCTAGGGGCAAGGGGGTGGCGGTGGCAGGAGCAGCAGGCCGGGGCTTTCCTCCGGAGGCCTGGGGCTATACCAGAAGTCTTATCGGGTGGGGAGACAGGGAAGCCCTAGACTGCCCTCAAAATAACGACTTTCCAGGCCCAAAACGGGGTGGAGGAGTGCCCGAAGTGCATGTGCAGGGCGCGCATGCGCAATGTGGGGCACATGTGCGGGGGGTCATGTGCGCATGCCCATGTGGGAGGGTTCGCATTGTGTTATGGGTCCTGGCACGCACACGAGCTGTTGCGCGCACACATACACACTTCCAGCACGCAACGAGAAAAAGGTTCGCCATCACTGCCCTAAATGATATTATCTTTTAAAGAAAAGGAAATTGATTTGTGAAACTTGAAAAATGAATTCCAAATATTCTAATAATTTTTCTAATCTTGTTCTATTTCAATTTGTTTATCCTCATTTAACCCATTACCAACATTGGGCAAAAAAAGAGTATTGATGAGATAGTTAGCATTAGAGTTAGCTATCACTGGCATATTGGTAGTCTCTTCACCAAAACTCTGGACAAACTACCTCAACAGTTTTATGCATAAGTATGTATGTGAAGCAATAGAGAAGATAAGGTAGGATGCTATGAGGATACTATAAGTCAAAAATATTCCATCAGCATCAGTTTCTAGGTTGGTCAAAGAAGAGAGAAATAGTCCTTCCATTTGGAAGTATGGGCCCCCATACTTTCGAAAAGCCTAGCTATATACCCCAGTACCAAATGTTTCTACGAGGCCAAGAAATTGATCAGGATTGCATTTCCTCAATCTAATTTTCAGCACAGGTCATCTCGGTATTATACCTTAGAAGATATCCCAAACTTTGTCTAAAAGAGCAGTCCCCCATCTTTTTTTGGCATGAAGGACTGTTTTCATGGAAGACAATTTTTCCATGGACCCCTGGTCCATTTTGCTTGCTCACCCACCAATCACCTCCAGATGTGTAGCCCAGTTCTTAACAGGCCATGGACCAGTATTGATCTGTGGTCCAGGGCAGTGGTGGGTTGCTTCCGGTTCTGTCCAGTTCTATAGAACCAGTAGTAAAATTGGTGGGAGGCTCCACCACCCACCCGGATGCTATAAATGACGATCTGTGCGCACGTCCCCATTGTAAACCAGTAGTAAAGGTAAGTATAACTCACCCCTGGTCCAGGGGTGGAGGACCCTTGATTTAAACATACCTAATACACCTCTCTTCTCTCTGTCATGTCCTCCCAATACATATCAAATCAGTACTGAGCCTGGATAGCTGAGCAGACTAATGCATTGTAATTTAACTCCAGCTGTCTGCAATTAGTAAGTTCGAATCTTGCCAGGCTCAAGGTTGACTCAGCCTTCCATCCTTTCTAAGGTAGGTAAATTGAGGTCCCAGTTTGTGGGGGCAATAAGCTGACTTTGTATAAAATATACAAAAGTATGAAGGCTATTGCTTAACGCATTGTAAGCCGCCCTGAGTCTCCGGAGAAGGGCGGCATATAAATCAAATTTAAAAAAAAAACAAACTTCCATCTAGCATTAAATCCTTGAAAATATCAGCAACTGACCTTCCATTAAAAAGCAAGACTCTTGGACTGAGTCTCCACCTTCACTTCCACCTCCCTTAGGTTACAATCTGAAAGGAAGTGAGGTCCATCAAAAGCCTACCTCTTTCTCCAGCAATACTCAGACAATAGTCTCTCATTGTAGCCACTCCATCAGTTAATGTAGTATTTCCTTTCAGACTATTCCCCATTTCACACACTTCTATATGTTATTTTTTCCCCCAAAGGATTCCCAACGATATTAGGTGACATTAAGAGAAGAGGACGTAGTATGTTATGGGAATATCAAAAGATATTTAATTTAAAACAGGTTCATATACAGGTTTAAACTAGTTGTACTCAGTAATGCATGTTATAGGAACCCCCTAAATACAATTAACTTTCTACTTTATATATTCAGTCTTCGAGGAAAAGTACTAGAGACAAAGAGATGCTGAGTACAGAACTTGCAGCGAAGGTGAACTATGTATAGTCTGAAAACGATTCACATTTATAGTGTCTGAAACAGGCAGAAGTCAAAAAGACCAATTGTGCATCATAATATTGTGATGCAAGCTGTACCCTTAATGCTTGCATGTGATATCACATATTAAAAGGACTGGAGTTTGCATTGTGACATGTCATCGTTTTCCCATTTCTGTCTCCTTGCATACAGCCATGATCAAAAGTAGCACTTCACACTGTTCGGGAACAGAGCTGATATGATATTCATTAAAAAGTATATTTGAAGGTACATAAAATACAAACAGTATTTTGAAGATCTCAAAAAGAGTACTAACTCAAGGCTATGCCTTGACTGTGTTGGGTAGATTTTCCTAAGGGCAGGAAACCAAAAACAGAAGAAAGTTGTTACATTTGTACTGCTACGAATTCTGATGACATGGACAGAAATCATGCTTCACAGTATTTTCCTACTGTGTCAGTTAGTTCAGATTTAGGGTGCTGTATCCACCAGATTCAAATAAGTTTATCCAGAAGGTCTGTTGAACATCTTAATTAAATTGATTTTCAGAGCACAGAATATTCTAGTCTGTTCCTTAAGACCAAAATGGAACCTAAAGTGAAGTTAGATGGAAAGGGACCAAAATACATGTGGACAGAGAAACAAGAAGTTGGATTTCTCTTGTAATATAATCTTCCTGTGGAATCATTTTAGTAGGTGGAGATGGCTCATGTAGACAAGGGATGAGGAACCAATGGCCATCTATATGTTGCTGAATTACAAATGATAGCATTCCTCATTGTTGGCCATGCATACTATAGGTTCCCTGCTCCTGATGTAGTTCACAAGTTTTGAAAAGTTTTGAATATATGCTTCTTTGCTGACACGGTATATTCACAGTGCAGAACTGTAATCCCCTTATGGAATTGGCATCATGCCCTTTTTACAGCTGCTTTTCTTCTGATAAGTCCGTGAAGATTGCTGAAAGATCTCAGTTCATGTTGCATACATACCATACATTTTTCAAAAGATATACTAGTGCCATATCATCATACAAGGATTTAATGATTTCTCTGAGGGCAAAGTATAAAAATATTTTGCTCCAAATGTATTCAACAACTGTATTGCTGGAATGTTGGCCACAACACAACCCATATTCTATTCATAATATTTACATCAATTGCAAATCTTCTAATCTCTTCTATTGGTGCCAAATACATGGTATGTTATGATAGTATGTGGACAGATTGCAGTTGCTTTTCATGTCAACCATTAGCCAGTCTGCATGAGCTATCTTATAATAATAATATGCTTTTTCATATTATTAGATATTTACAGAACAGTCTGCACAAAACATTTTGAATAAGTATGTTTTATTAAGTGCTGCAAAACCCTACCTGCTTATGAACAGTTTCTGCCAGTCCTACCAATGATGAATGAGCAGTTTGATAAAATTTGGCATTTAGCCTTCATGGCTAGCTTTACAGTTTGTACACACACTTTGCATGATGAAAAGCAATGTCCTAAAAAATGGATTCTCTGAACTTCATTCTTATTCTGCATCAGCCTTCTAAGGAATGCAGTGAATAAATAGTATATTGTTCTACCATAATGGACCCCACCCCCCAGCTTTATGTTTCACCCCCTGGGGAGGATACACATAAATTTATCAGTGGCTCCCCAGATACCTTGTAATGTCTCAAACTCAAACTATATCAACTAGAGAGAAGTATGATAAAAGTGGAGTCAAATCAGTGGTGGGTTGCCCCCGGTTCGGACCGGTTCTATAGAACCAGTAGTAAAACCATTGGGAGGCTCCACCTACCGACCTCAATGTCATCAGGAAGCTTCTGCACATGTGAGCACGTGCACGTGGCCCCATTGCGAACCAGTAGTAAAGGTAAGTAGAACCCACCCCTGAGTCAAATATGTGGATAACGTCTGTGAACCTTTGATTAAAGCTTAACTTCTATCCTCAAGACTTAACACCACTGATTCTTCACAACAATCTTCAATCCATGTGGATCAAGGTTATTGAATCTAATCTTTTAAATCTAGGCTACTCTGCTTCCTTAGTTTTTAAAATGGAATACGATCAGGTGAAACAAGGAAAGGATAAAGTATCTGTTTAATTCATACTTGTAGGTGGATTGTCGGGTTTTTTGACAAATAGGAAGCAACAAGTGAAGCTAGGGAAATTTACATCTACTGGGCAAATGACCACAGGCACTCCTCAGTGTATGTGCTCAGTGTGCACACTTTCCATTGCTCTTCTCTCTATATACGAATGACTGCACCTCGATGGGAACTCTCTGTTAAAGTTTGCAGACAATACAACAGTCATTGGCTTCATTCGAGATGGTGATGAGTCTCCATATAGACGGGAGGTTGAACAACTGGCCCTGTGGAACAACCATAACAATCTGGAGCTGAACATGCTTAAAACTGTAGCTATGAGAATGGATTTTAGGAGGCACTCCTTTATTTTACTACCTCTTACTATATTCGACAGCACAATATCAGCAATAGAGTCCTTCAGGTTTCGGGGTTCTATAATTTCCCAGGACTTGAAATGGACACTTAACATTAAAACCATCAGTGAAAAGATACAACAAAGAATGTTCTTCCTGCATCACTTCAGGAAGTTCAGACTGCCCCAGCAGCTGTTGATACCGTTTTATTGAGTCTGTCATTTGTACTTCTGTAACTGTCTGGTAAGAAACAGGACAGGTACAGATTCCAACGGATAGTTAAGACTACAGAAAGAAGAATTACAACCAGTCTGCCTTCCTTAGAAGACCTGTATATTGTGTGGGGCAGAAGGAGGGCTGAAAAGATATCTGCAGACCCATCACATCTGGGACATAAACTGTTTCAATTCCTCCCCTTGGGATGGCACTATAGGACATTGCAGGGTTAGGGTTAGGGTTAGGGTTAGGGTTAGGGTTAGGGTTAGGGTTAGGGTTAGGGAGACATGGGGAGTTTTTTCCCTTGGGCCATCACTCTGCTGAACACATAATTTCACAGTGCTGTCTAATGTCATATTACCCATTTAATATGACTGTAATATTATTATTTATCCTTCTATTATCTTCTTTACTCCCCCCTCTTATTGGTATTTGTAGAAATGTTTTTCTTCATTGCTCCTTTTATGGGCACATCAGAACCAGATTCATACTACCTGTTTAGTAAATATTGTAGCTGCCCAGATTTTACCTATGCGCAGATGCTGCTTGTAAACTATTTGTTACAGCACATGTTGTGCAGCAGCACAGAAGAGCCATCACACCCCGATGAGCCAATCTTCCACGATGCATTCTTTGTAACTAGTGGTATAATTCATTTAAATTTTAGATATCACTTTGTTGACACCAATAGTTTTAGATACCAATTTTACATGTTATAGTATTTAATATATTATTAGTTTTTTCATTATAATTTAATATAGGCTGCATCTTATAAATGTAGTTATATAGACCTCACTTATAGATGTTAGTTGGATTTTTTACAAATATATTTTAACACCTATCTTAAACTTTATTTTATCACTTATACTAGTCTATGATCGCAGTATAGTGGTTATAGTGGTCTCTGACCAAAATCAGTTCAACTTTCCTTCAGAGTTGAATTGAAGGAAAGAATTCAGATTGTAGTGGACAGTATATATTACCTAATGACATGACTGACTCCAGTTTTGGTGCTGTACCCATTTCTTTAACGCTAATAAACATACCACATCAGCATGCTATGATATAATTGAATGTGTCCCTGGGTGTTTTATGTAATCTTAACGATGGGGGATGACTAATCTTATTGCTTGATTTGGAATATGAAACAAACAACATTATGTCTCTTCGGTCATACGCATCTGGATACTTTCAAGAACTAATGGATTTAATTTCAGGGGGCTGCCTTTTAATACCATACTGAAAGCTAAGGGCTCTTAAACACTAGACCTACTGAAGTGCCTGGATGAAGTTGTAAAAATCAGTACCTATTAGTATTAGTGTATAATAGGATCAGCAACTTTTCAGGATAGACAAATAATAATAAAAATCTAGAATTCCTAAAACTGCAGGGACCAGTCAAAGCAGTTGTCAGGAATCAACACCAACTCAAAGGCATAGCCAAAAAACAAAACAATTTCACCAGAGATCATCAATCCTGTGAGATTTTGACAATCTTGTCCCATTCTAAATCCTTGCACAGTCTCATGTAAGAACCACAAAAGAAGAAGATTTGGTTATCTTTTGAGATTTCATCTACTTTTACACTTTAAAAAATATATTTAAAATTTAGAGACTGTCCTAGATATAGGGCATCATGAGGATACAGTGCTGTTGACTCCTTTATTTCATTCATAAATATTCTAAAGTTACAACCAACACAAAGTATTTTATTAGATATATTAAATTCTAAGGAAGTGTGTACAAATATGCACTTTCATGTCTGACAAAATAGCACACAAAAAATATATTATGAATAAACCATAATGTTTATTTCATAAGAAAACCTCTGCCCAACCATCATTACATCAGCATTGTGCTAATTAACAGATACTAGAAATCACTGGCTACAAAAGAATGAAGCGACAGGTGGAATAATATGCAGTTAAGAAGCAACAATACATTTCAAAGGTGTCACTCTTTGTAACTACAAAATCCAGGCTCTAGGCACTGGGAATATAATGTCTTCACTCTCCTCTTCTCTGCCCAAAGAACCGTTTGTAGGCAGCAAGGTAGCCGTGGCGCATAGCGTAACGTTCACATGGATTATAATCTTCACATTCCTCCCGCTGAAGTTCCTGGGTAGTCTTCCTGCGCTCTCGGATCCTGTCAACATAAGCAGGAGAAGATTATGAAAGAGAAGATTGGGGGCAGGGTGGAGGGAATTACCTGTGAACCTTTGGTAAGCTATTAAGTACCATCTTACTCTACTTTTCTTCCTGTGCCATGTTTTAAATGACTTCCAGTTCTGTTCCACATATTTTGCCATAGAAAGTCTTTGAATAATCTTTTCAGGATTCTCAAATAGCGCAGATGTTTCCCAAAGTAACAGCTAAAATCTCTGTGAGTAGAATCTACCCATTAAAAACAAACTTGTGAATTTGCTTTAGAGCAAGGGGAGAAATCCATGCTCTCTAAACGTTGAAGCCATGAACCCCACCTAAATAGCCAACAGCCAGGATAGCCTGATATTCAACAACATCTGGAAGGTGTCAAATTTTCCATGTCTAAATTAGAATTGAGTGGGTAGTCACAGCCAATAAGTTACATCAAAGACAGTCTGTGTGTCTTCTGGAACTCTTAAGTTGTCAACATCTGACAGAAAACCAGAGAAGAAGGTATCTATGGGAACAAATCTTTCCCAATTGTGTGAGATGACCATAGCATTGACCTCCGTCAAGCCAAAATAAAATAAATAGTGTTGATCTCCATTAAAAAAAAAATTAAAAAATGTATAGCCTCTAACCAGCAATTGGCTGTCTAGACCTTAGGTCATTTCCCCTCAGGAGAATTTTCTAGAATCATCTTACTATTTTTGTGCCAAAATATCAGTAATCAGGACAGGCTTTTTATCACTTTAATAGTGGCTGGGGGATATGGTTAAAAAGCTGTATGAAGAAATGGCACTAGGGAGAAGAGGGCTAAATGCAATGATGAGAAATAATAGGATTATTGGGAAATTGCAGAACTGATTGACTATGCCAACCTGTGACACACACATCCTCTCCCCAAACATTGTACATTGCAGTTGTTGTACCTTGGCTGTTAGTGATTCTCAGCTATGCACAGGATACATGGGTATCAAAAATAAACCTTTCTGGATATTTTCTTCCTATGATTTGTTCCAAATGCAAGTCAGCATTTTTTGAGGAAGAAAGGCTTTTCCTCAAAGCAAGTCTTATATAATCTCTTATCTTTCAGATAATTTGAGTTCAGCTCCCATAATTGATTTGGACAGTAAAAGTTGGGAACCAGCAGCAAGACACCAGGATGATGAACTTTCCCATTGGTTCTGAATGATCCTGAAGTCTGATGAAGCATACCTTTCCTGCCAATAATAGTTTCTCCTGTTCTCTGGTTGGGGTCTCATAAAGATGTTGGCATACCTTCTGTTAAGGAAAGGACCTGATGGGAAAGAGATAAATAGTTAATAATTGCTGATACATATCATAATCATAATATATGAATCAAAAGATGTGTCGTCCCCCTCCATCCTGTGCTCATGTCCTTTTGACATTGGTTTCCCCATATGAGATAGCCAGACCTATTATTTTGTTCTGTTCAATGCAGGCCTTCTGTTATTAATAAAAACGAATGGCTTTTCTGTTGCATAATTTTCCATGGGAGCTTCCAACTCATTCACCCCACCTACACAAAGTATCTGAGAGAGGATTGTTTATTTTAGTGCAAATCCTGTTACATAAGAATGCAAGAGTCCAGATGAATGAGAGCAAGGATCTATCTAGTCCAACTTTTTGATACCTTGGGAAGCCAATAAACAGAACACAAGGACAAGAAAACCTTTCAATTTTTGACCCAGCATTTGAGTGTTATCCACTACGCATATAAACTAGCTGTTGTGTTTTGGGTTTTTTTTTTTCTCAGTAATTTGCTATCTCCAGAATGTGAAAGCACAATTATTTATTTATTTTTCATATTTCTTAACCTCCCATCTCTCCCAGATTACTTTTTTACATTTTCATCTCCAACTTTTTGAAATAGTTCCAGTATTTAAGGCATTTCAGTAACAATTAGAGCTCTCTCCAGTCTCATGGAGAGATCAGCAATCACCAGTCTATTATGACAACAGGGTGAAAGACTTTTGATTAAACTAATGGTAGTAAGATTCTGAATGAGAATATTGACAAATAAATTGCTTTGGGATCTAAACTGAATTTACTACAGTACCATTTACTGTATTTCATGGCAAGCTTAAAAGAAACAGAAAATCAGGAAGAAGCCAGTTGCAAAAGAGGCCAGAATTTTTAATAGAATAGTGTTGTTGTATAGTTGACGCCATAGAACTTAGAAGAAAAATGTGTCTTCTGTTTTCCTTTCACCTTCAGTAGCCCTTCCTCATTGCCTAAAGGAAAAATTGGGAATCAGGGATCCCCAATCATCTTCCATTCTTAACTATTATTTGTGCAGACAAAGGTAGAGAATGATTGCTTTGTACCTCCCTTGGCACAGAAAAATCCACTTTTCAGCTTAAAGAAGGGATTCCAGGGGACAAAAAAGCGTTTGGGGGAAGAAAACCACCCCTTAATCTAATTCAGTTTTACCATAATATTAATTTGTTCCAAGGAGGTGACTGGGAGGCCAATGGATTGTTAAACTTGCGAGGTCCCTAAGTCATCCTAAAGATTGGTGTGTAATTTTAAAAACTGAAAATAAGTTTTATGTTGCTGTAAAAGTAGCTTCCTTTATGGATAAAAATGAGGTGTGGATCTAAAGAGGTTTACAAAAGTTTAGCTGATTTTCAACAAAGATCTCTTTTTTTTTACCCTTTGACAAAGTTGCTTGTAAAAATATATTGCAGGTTGAATATTTTTGTTATATGATTAAAACATCACCATTTTAAAAATATTCTCCCTGTTCATAATTCTTACAATGAATCTACCTTCCCCACATCTCCTAATGGATATGAATTGAATAGTCCAATCTTAAAAATGCTTCCTTGAATACAGTCCTGAGAGAACTGTGAGAACTCTGTATATTATTTTCCGTCTTTACAACTAGGCCTTTTTTCAGGCATAGATAAGGAGGGCTTCGTGAAGTGTTTTCCCATTGGGGATGACAGGTCAGACTTGGCTTTCACTGTGTGGACTGGAAAAGCTATTTTCTTTATTTTATTTCTTGCCACCCTTTCTATGACAGATGTTATTCTTAGCTTGTTCTCTAACACAATGTTTAGTGATGTTAACTTGCAAACACTTGACTCCCTGAGAGTATCACAAGCTTGGATGATAAGAGAACAGTTGTACCCAAATGGGAAAACAAAGCATAGGGGAATCTGAGCAGGCTGTTTGGATAGACTGAAGTCGGGCGAACCAGTAGTGGCGGCAGTGGGAGGCTCCGCCCACCCACCCGGATGTCATCACGGACGCTTCTGTGTATGCGCACAAGCGCTGCGCACAAGCGAAGCGAGCACGCGCACATCTGCGCTCAGAGTTCCAAACCAGTAGCAAAGGTAAGTGGAAACCACTACTGCCATATACCATAATTTCTTACTTGTAAATTCATGTGATTCGATGCTCTCGTGAGACTCTGTAAGAAAATAGAGAGAAAGTGGCTTATTCAATCACAACACTATAAGAATGCAAACATTTAAACCAGGCTAGTGAGCCAGATCAAAAATCTTTTTAGTCTCCAAAATCTGTTTCTAAAGATGTTTAATTAACATATCCTCTCAGGTTAGTCAATACAGAAGTTTCATTCCCAGCTTTGGGCAATTAATAGATTGAGTCACTTGTACAATCAACTATTATTTTTTAAATCTATTTATATTAGTGGAAGGTGTAATAACATAAATACAGGTACAATTAATTTATCAATCATGCATTGATAAAGCGTTCTATAGTGTGTAATTGTGACATGATATTGGAGTCATAAGAACATCTGAATTTGGCTCATAATTAAGACGTATTAGCATATACATATAGTCCACTAAAAAGCAAACTCATGCTTTAATTTACCTACAAGGCCTAAAAGGTTAGCTTCTATTTTGGGGTTCCTAAATATATACAATTACATTAAAAGATTACAGTATCTTTTTTCAGATAGTTCAAATGGAAAAATGTTTTACGAATTACATTATTTTTATAAAATGCACCATCATTCCAAGAATAAATATACCCTGATAACACAAACCAAGTACTATTATTTCCACATTAGGCAATTTTATAAAATCTTGTCCAGCATTAATAAAGCATCAAGAACGTGGTAGGCATGAAAGACACCAAAAAAGGTAATGTTGCCCAAACTGAAATCAATCATATCTAATTATTACTCATAGCTTGACCATTTTACAGAATTTTATGCATCATGTTTCATATCAGGTTAGATCATGTTATTCTTGTGGCACAAGAATAATGGGTGAAGGGAGACACTCTACATTAGCAACAAAAGGTCAACAGAGCAAAACATATTTTAGCAAGATAAATATAAACCACTTGAAAGAACTTGTATTTCTTTAGACACTGCAGGTAAGTGGAGCCAACAACCAAAAAATTACATTGTCTAATAAAAACCTATTCATTAGTATCTAAAATTATCTAAATATCTACCTATTTAATTGATATCTCTTTATTGGATATTCTGGCCATCTCTAAAACTTCAGAAGGACACATTTGAAATATCTCTGCAGGATAGGTTTTTCTTCAAACACTGTATTACTAGAATATGCTTATCAATCTCTCCAAATTAAAATCTAGGACTCTCTTCATCAGCTGAAATTCAGCTAAACCAAAAAAAACCCCACACCTTATGTATTTTCTGCAAATTGCATTCTGCAATCTTACAAGCATACAGTTTATAAATTGAACTGCTTCTTAGTAAAACAATTAACTTGGCTGAAAACACACATGGGTTACTAGAGAATAAGGGACAGAATGGGATGGTTGTAGTAAATGGACAGACAACAACTGAGCACACTAGACAGGAAGTATCTAGCCTGAAGTACTGAAAACAGAGTGCTAAGAAAGAAAGATACAACATAGAGATAATAGCAGTAAAGAGAAAATAAAATTAGATGAGAATGTGTGCAGAATATCAACTTTCTATAATAGACTACTGCTACCCCAAACCCCAAAAATAAGTATTGGGAGACTTAAGACTCACTTACCATAGCAGAAAGCTGTCACCATGAGAACAGCCAAGAGTGCAAGAATGATGAGGGTCCGCATTTTTACGTCTATCTCTTGATTTCTGCTCTTGCCTTACTCTCTGTCTGTATGGAATCTGGCCCCAAGCTCCAAGCAAGCTGCAAAATTTAATGCACAATTAAATGTGTATGTTTAAAAGCAGCAGTGGGAAAATAAGAGTCAGCTGAATGGTGTGCCTGACACTTGGTCTCTCAAAGGCTGTTATAAAATATGTTCCTAAAGAATTTAATCATCCTCTAGTGGGAGTGGGCTTCTTTTCTTTCCCTCCCTTTCTAAAGTGGGAGGGCTTCACATTTCAAATGAAGGTGAGATATTAACTCTGCATGTTCAAAAATATTGGATATGGGATAGAATTCCAGAGTTTAACCCAGGCCCATGGGGACAGGATTAGTTTTCTCCAAAAGAGAATGCTTAATTTTCTGAGTCAGAAGGTCACAACTGAAGGCTCCAAGGCCTTGTCTCTCCTGTGAAGACCTAGAAAGCAGTCCACGGAAGAAATCCCTCCCCCCAAGATTGCTATCATATTATAATGTAACATTACAGAAGCTGAATATTATTAAATGCATGACTGAAGAATAACCATATAACTTAATACATTTCAGTGTAAATGTAGATGAAATCAAATCAAGTTTATATTTTTGCCCAAGTTTATATTTTTGCCCTGGTCCAATTTACCACTTTTTGGAATACTTCCTTCAACAAATCAGACAAAATGCCAGACAAAGCCCTACATCAAGAAACTATTGTGGACTGCTGATTTTTCCTGTCCTTGCCACTTTTCATTAGTAACTGTTTTCCTTAGTTGACCCCCTCCAGAAATGTGGGATTGCAGTTCCCCCAATCCCAAGGAACATATTTCCATACATTCGTTCTCTCAAAATTAATAGGGTTTACCATATCATCTTGTTACTTTCAACTGTTGACTTTTCTTCATACTTTTCTAAACCTCATTTATCTATTAAGTCAATCAAGCAGGGTTTGGAATATGCCCAAGAAGGCAAATGAAGCACTTTTTAATATTATAAGGCTTTTACAACAAGGGATCTGGCACAATAAAAACATTGATGAACACCAACAACTGATTAAGAATAGGCTCAGTTGACTCACTGAGGCAGATTGGAAGCTACATCCAGTACTGCCCCACCTCTTTTATTTTTATATAATAACAACTTAATTTCTCATTGTCCCCAAAGTGAATCTTAAAATTTCAATGTCTTCCATTTTATATTGTTATGTAATCACTAAATTGATAAACTTATATCTTCTCCCCAACACTACTGGCAGTGTGGAGGCCAAAAGAAAATTCCCCTCCCTCTAGGAAAATTAGTTCCTAAGAAAAAGTTTTACTGTAATGTTCAGTCTAATAGATTTGTTTTATGTTCTGAGGAGGTTTGTTTGTGTGTCTGTGTGTGTGCAGTCAGTCAAGGATGTGACTTTCCATTTTAGTAAGTCCAAACAGTTTTACTATATCTTGCAGAGCCAATCTAAATATCACAAAAGCAACCATTACTGTTGTTCATATAATGTATTCAAAATACAAGTGCAGGGAGGGATCTTCTTTTGGTAACAAAGAGGGTTCACTTAAGGGCACAAATCCTTTCTGCTTTTCATTTGCTGGCTAAAACATAAACATTTATTTTAGCTTCTTTTCCATCCTAAAAAAAATTCCATAGGTGAAAAGCCATCACAGGTCCAGGGCTCCATATCTTAGAGGCAGGTTCTACTCTGTACAGTCTCTGTAGCAACAAAGCTTTTCTCTACTATGCAACCAAAGTCTTTAATAATTAAAGGAACAAAAGTAATGGGAGATAAAAAGATGGCAAGCAAAATGGGACTAGAAATCCGAGGAGGAGATACACTGGGGAGTGTGTAGTGCTGCAGATTATGTGTACATAGAAATAAACAGACTGCTATGGAAGATGTGGATTATACTACAGAGGGAAAGGTTTAGCACCAGAGATCTTGGTTGGGCAGAATTACTATGCAACAGAATATCTTTCTTTTGTTCATTATGCCATCATGGTTTGTGAACCAGGATCTCTGACTGATTTCCTTTTTAAAAACCAGAGAAAAGCATCAAGGTTTGTTTTTGCAATCAGAGTCCTGATATATTTCAGGGGGAAAAATTAGAATTCCGGTCCACACTTCATAGTAAATAAATTATTCAGGGAATGTTATGATTTCTTTAATTGCTATCTTTGGTAAGACAAGCCAGTGGCTTGCCACACTATAAAAATATGACCAATAATGAGTCATACAGATTTCTGCAATAAGCACAATCAAATAGCGTTTAACCATTTGCTAAATCTTGATTCCTGGCATCAATTCAAAATCATAGTTTCTCAATCCCTTGCCTAACCAAAATCTTAATGATTTTGTAGACAGTGAGACACTATAACAGAACTATCAGAAGAAAGGTTTCTACATAAGGTGAATATGGCATCATGTCTCCATCATATTAATAATGAATTTTCAACCAGGTTTCAGTCACTTGTACTTCTACCCATTTCTATTTCTGGTTTCCTATTTGTGAGGAGTTTCACATCATCTTGGTTCTTGCAACCCTCTTCCAACAAAGATCATCTGCTGTAGCATTTTGCCAAGCCACTGTTATTTCACAGCTCTTTAAAAATGCAATAAAAGCGACTTGGCAGCTACTTCCTCATAATCATTATTGTGAGTAGTAGTGAGGTATGCAATATAAAATAAATTCATGAATAGAGCTGGACTAGGCATTCCCTGCCCAGAGTTTGTTAGGAGTAGGGCAGCCTAGAAAAGCTGTAAAATAAAAGAGCAAGGAAATGAAACAACAGGCCAATTGTGCCTTAATTAGCTAGAAAGTATTCTCAGAGTTTTCAAAGTCAGTGGCAACGAAGGCTTCCAAACTGTGTGTGCATAAAAACGAATGTGTGCATATGTCCAGAATACTGTATAACATATCCATATGCAATATGCTTTTCCCCAAATGGCATTCCTTCAAGGCCATTTTCCCCCTTGAGATGACTAGGGATGTGTATGAAGAAAGGTGTACAGAATTCCGGTATCAGGGATTCTGGATACATAACATCCAAAATT
The DNA here is from genome assembly GCF_059756535.1 of Pantherophis guttatus. Taxonomy (NCBI): domain Eukaryota; kingdom Metazoa; phylum Chordata; class Lepidosauria; order Squamata; family Colubridae; genus Pantherophis; species Pantherophis guttatus. Next base: position 34,750,536 of record NC_142069.1, read on the forward strand.
CCTAATAAATAAGAATAGAAGAATATTGCTTATCTTTTCCCCAAACTATTAAAAATTTCAAACCACTTATAAAATCACACTGTGACCAGAAATCTCTTGCTTGCTTGCTGAGCAACTCAGACAGCCAACCAGAGGATCATGGTAGCCATTAGTCCATGATACCCTACGGTCCTCTAAGTTTCTGCAGCGGAAATGGTGGGGGGGGGAGAAACAGAGGCAAACAGAGTTATTGGAAGAGTGCTGAATGGGAAAATTCAGGAGGCTCAGCATGGTGGAGGGTTCTTTGCAAACAGGAGAGTTATTCAGATCTTTGCTTTCAGAGGAAGCTATCAGGACATGCTTGGAGAGAAAATAGTGGCTCACCACAACACCATCTGTGGTTTATCTGATCTTTTCTTCCTCTCAGATTGTCCATCCATCCATCCATCCATCCATGCATCCATCCATCCATCCATTATCATGCTTACTGTGAAATGTATAGAAATATGGATGGGCTTTTAAACACCATATTTTTATTTTAAGCATCTTTCTCACAGCATGCCTAATACTTCTCAAAGCAAATAATGTAAAGTTTACTAAAGCAGGATAAATTTTCAGAGAAAAATCTGTTTTGATCCACATGGGCTTGTATCATCATTTTCATTGACTTTGATAAGCAATGCTTTGGGATTGTATTGGTTCTGGTTTATAATTATTATTATTTACAAAATTCTTTGCCAAATGATACTATTTTCAAGTTTGACTCATAATTAATGGAATTATATCTTAATAGTGTTCATTAAAATTAACTGGCTAATTATAGGCAACTTACTATGTTGCTAAAATCAGAGGTTAAAGATGATTTGGGAAATATGGAATATCCAGCAACATTTTAATGCAAATTTAATTTTATGTTCTTTTTAAAAAGTGAAGAACATTTTATGTGCTAATATTAAACCATTTTAAGTAAGTTATATAACTTACCTTCTTTCTTGCTGCTGAATTACACTTCTCATCCAACCTACTCAGCATGCTTCAAATATTAGGTATCCTGGGAATTGTAGTTTAGCTACAATATTAGAGTCATATGTTCCTTATCCCAATTCTAAGCAATATATCATTTAATTCTGAGGCTCAAATAAAAGCCAGGAAATTTTATTTGAAAATGAAAAGTTGTACTATCACAGAGATCATGTAACTATGCACATTTAAAACATTCAGATCCACTCTCATTTCATATCATTTTCTCTCCTATTACAATTATAAACCAATATTTCTAGTATTAATTCCAGCACTTATTTTCACTAACAATCCTGCATTTTAAAAGAGCAAAGGGGAGTCCTTTGGAATTTATCCTGTTAAAATTATTCATGATCACAAATATTGTGCTATATACACCTTTTTCTTTCTTTGTTGCTATTGCATTTGCAATTGACTGGTGCACAGATGTTAGGCTCTGCATACTCACTGTAATATAATGATCTGTGCTGTCTTCTGTTATGTAGGGCTTTTTCTGATGTGGCAGGTTCTCTTCTCCCAATATTCCTAGACTCCACTGGTAAAGTGGAGACCTTTTTATTTATGATAAGTGACCCCTCCCTCCCATTCTCCATGCAGCCTCCTCCTTCAGACTGCCACCCTCTTTCTGAATATTTCCATCCCTCACTCAGGAAATCAGAAACCTCAGGAAATGAAACCAGGAGAGTGAGTGGGTGGGACAACAGATGCTAGTAGCTGATGGGAGTCAAAGCCACATCTTGGGGGCAGTGTGGCTGCATCTAAACTACACAGGGTCCTTGAATAGAGTCTTGAAAGCAAATCACACTTTTATACAGGAACTCTCTGATAGCTGTGGTACTCATTCTAGCCTTCAGTAATCATGCTCTGAAGCACAGTAGTCCTTTAAATACTTAGAGCTTAACTTGAGTCCTGGAGAGGGAGGAAAAAAATAGGAGCGGGAAAAAAAAAGTCTGAGTTTCTGCTTTTCCCAACCTGATTTCTCCACCTAAAAAGAGATGTTCAGGATGGAATTAGAAAATGTGGAATCATGTATTTGAACTGAGTGGGAGTTTGGCATCCGTAGGAAGCAACTTCTAAATTAGTTGCAGATGAATTAATGTTTAAAGAAATCCATTACGCATGTAATGACAGAATGAACAATCCATGACATTTGGACAAGCATAACAAATGGAACAATTGGACTCCTCATCCAAATATCATTAAAAAGAAAGGGGAAAAATCTTCTCTCTATGCTCAGAGTTAAATGTCTGAGCTCGTGGAAAGAAACCACCTGGCTAGATATTTAAAAGTACACCTGGAGGCTATTTTCAATCTAATAGCATTTTTATATTAGTAATAAACAGCCTTCGGATGTATTTGTTCAATATAACAAATATTGAACCAATCAAAACTTTGGCATGTGTACTTTCTTTTCATAAGAAGAACATCCAGACCATGTTTTGCCTTACTTCTGAATGGGTACCAATTTGGACACATTAGATGTTTCCCAGAGGTTTGCATAGGCTACCTGGTGCCCATCAAATTAAAATAAAAAGGAAATTTGTATCCTGATTTGTTCACAATAAATGTTTAAAAATTACTGATTTCTTTTTTTAAAATAATTATTAAGTTTCAGTGAAAAATAAAGTACAAAAAAAAGTGGTTAGGGAATGGGGAGGTTAAAGAAAAGGCAAAGTCAAGAGTGCAAGGGGAAATAAAAAGGAAAGGGGGAAAAAAACTTCCAACTTTCTTTAGTGGAGATACAAATGTAAAATACGTTAACTTCTCACTCTAAAATCACCAAAAATACACAGCGTTTCTATAATCATAAACAGTTCTAATCATCAAATTCCAAAATTAAATTTTCATTTTCTTTCTGTTTCTAGCAAGAAATCCAGAAGTGATTTCTAAGTAAAAACAAAGTTAGCCAAAGTCTTTTCTTTAATTAGAATGGTCAATCTCTGATTAATCCCAGCCATCTCAGCCAATTCTATTAGCTTCATCATCCATTCTTCCATTGTAGGAATTTGTAAGTCCTTTTATCTCTGTGCATACCAGAGTCTCACTGCCATCCTCAAGCATAGAAACAAAGTTCCATATTTCCTTCAATCTTTTTAACCATCAAACCTTGAGGAAAAATCTTTGGGTTCAATTGAATATTTAATTTAAGAATTCTCTGGATTAAAATACATATCTGATGCCAGTATTTTTTAGTTTTGTACATGTCCAGAGTATGGAAAAACTCAATGAATAGTGCAAGATAGGAAGATGTGAAGAGACCTGGCCAACAAAATCACCATAAATTGGACTTGACTGAATGGATAACATCATCGTCACATGTCCACCAAAATGGTAAAAATTACCTTCCCATTGATTGCATTTCCAAAATCTATTTGGCACTCCCCTTACACATGTTTGATAGTTTATCAGACATTAAATACCAACAGTACATCATTTTAAAAAGAATCTCTTCCAAATTATACCCAATTATATATCCAGACTTTTTGCCCATTTCATAAAGTTAAGTCTTTAACATATTCATCTTCTATATTCATTTTCAGTGAAAGCTTATACATCTTAGCAATAACATGCTTATTATTGGTATACAGAATCAATTCAAAGACAGTACATGTAAATCTCAGTGTCAACCACAAGCAGAATGCTCCAAATGTCTTCTTCTGGACACCATCATTTAAGGAGGATGAAGGTAAGGTCCTTCGATGAATGGTACTGGAAATATTTAGCCCAGGATAAGGAAGACTAAGAGGGGGCATGGTGGCACTTTTTAGGGCTAGCCTTACATTCAACTGAAACCTTAGCTGAACCAGGTAGCAAATGACAGCAGTGTAACAGTAATAGCAAGTACTGGAAAATAGAGCTTGCTTTTAACTTGCTTTTAACTCTAAACTATCAACTATTTTACAATTTAATGGCAAGGGTTAATATCAAAGTAAGATTCAACTGCAGTCCAATTGATTTCTGCACATGCTACTGCAGGGATGATACCATCTTGCCATTTGCATTATGCAACAATTCTTTGGCAGACCTATTCTTCAAATATCTGAAGGATTGTTATCAAAGGAGTTCCACATAACAAGCAAGCTTCCCCTTTTTTAAAAAAAAAATGATTTATATGCCGCCCTTCTCCGGAGGCTCATGGAAGGCTGAGTCAACCTTGAGCCTGGTGAGATTCGAATTTATAGTAATTGCAGACAGCTGGTGTTAATCACAATGCTATCAGTCTGCTGAGCCACCAGCCTTTGTGCTCTGCCATAATTTTACTGCATCATACAAGTATCTTTATTACTGAACTGAGAGGTGGGAAGGATGAAAAGGCCACCGGCTGACCAGAAAGTGGAAAAATCAGGGCTACAAACAGGGCTTCTACTTTCTTTCTCTGTCCTCCCTTGATTGCACAATAGTGAGGGGAGGACCACAAATGACTGCATAGGAATTGTGAAAAAGCTGCTCCTCTAATTACACCCAAACATAGGGATGATGGGAAGAGAATACAATGGTCTGATTTCCAGAGAATCTCAGAATGTAGAACAGAGGATAGATTCCCTTCAATAGACAATTGCCCACCACAGAGCTCTAGATGAAGTATTGTAAAACTGTTTTTGCAGTGGCTCCTCTGTAGCAAGAATTAAGTTTCCCATGCCCAACCTCTGTTGTATGGCATTGTATGGATATAAGAGTATGACACAGATTTCAGATAGACACAGCCTTATGCAGGAAAATAATCTTAGGAAAGTTAAAATTAAATTTGTTTCTCTCATGTTTCAGAAGATAGGCTTAGAACAAAAGGGTGTAAATTATGGCAGGATTATATTTGGTTGACAATTAGAAGAAATGTTTTGATGACACAGCAGTATTACAAAGAAATGAATTATCTTAAAGAAAATCCCATATAGGGACAAGATACAGGAGAAATTCAACAGTAAATAAACTAGATGACCCAAAAAAACAACTTTATCTATTATTGAGAGCTGGTTTGGTCTAGTGGTTAAGGCACCAGGCTAGAAAACAGGTGATCTTATGTTCAAATCCCATTTTAGCCATGAAAGCCAGCTGGGTGATCATGGGCCAGTAATTCTCTTAGTCCAGTCTAACTCACAGGGTTGCTGTTGTTGTGAGGAAGATAGGAAGAGAAGGTGTGTTGAATATGTTCGCCACCTTGAGTTATTTGTAAAAATAATAAAGGTAGGATACAAAATAAATAAATTATACACTTATTCTTTTTTACAATAGACGCTCACAGGTAGAACAAAGTCTGAGACTCAAACTCACAGATAAATGATCCATTTAGGAAAGCATCCCCAGTTCTTAGTTTCCATTAGGACATGAATCTGGTAGGAATACAAACCAAGAGCAGATGAGGGACTTGTCATCCAAGAGAAAGCATGTAACTACCCTGTTTTCCCCAAAATAAGACATCCCCTGATAATAAGCCCAATTGGGCTTTTGAGCACATGGCAATAAGGCAAAGCACTTATTTCAGGGTTCAAAAAAATATAAGACGGTCTTATTTTCGGGAAAACATGGGTATAAATTCTTTTCTTAGCTTCCCTTCAATTACTCTTCATAGTCCTCTTCTGGTTTAATGAAGCTATTATTTCTACAGTCTGGGAATGAAGGAAGGCAGGCTGGAAAGGGGGTTTATTATTTTTTTTATAAAATCTCTCTATGTTATTTTTATACTTTTAACATTTGATGAGTACTCTGACAAGGGTCACATGTAACTAATCAGATGCTCTAAATGCAAGAAGAACTAGGTGAAAATTCAAATTGGAACATGAATCAGAAGTCTTTTGCATTTTTCCTTTCATCCCCTTGTTTAACCTAATGACATGACTCCTTCTCTGCAGCCAGATGTGATTTAAACAACTTTCCTGTCCAGATCTGAGCGATAAGAACTGCATTGGACTGCCTGACACGCTATGCCAGAAAAAATAAACCTGTCTTTCATCTTTCTTACAAAACAGCTCTATTGGCAGCCTTAGGCCAAAGCCCTGCCTGAGATCCAAAACCTTCATATGTTTCTTATAAAGTATTGGATTTGATCCATGCTTATGAAACAAACATCTCCATGAGACATCATAAAAATATTCCCTTGCATTTTCTACTTTAAAACTAAACTCTCTTTTTATTTTTGTTAAAATGCTTTCTTGCTCTTGTCTTATATTCCAAAGAACATCAGACTATGTTGGTCTCACCAAAAGTGTAACAGCAGCATCTGAAAAGATTTGCATATATGTACAGACAGAGATGTATATTTATCTACCATACTGGAGAAAGAATATGTATGTTTCTGCCTTTTCATCTGCTGCTGGGTGCCTCTTGTTGTCAGGAAATTCCTAGACCCAATGCTCCCTTTTGGTTTTCTCTCATTAAACCATTCTTTAGAAGAAAACTTTTTTATATAATTTATTAAAGGTTACATAGTGCAGATAAAACTGATACAAAGTATTAAAAAGGTGCAAAGAAAAAAACTAAAATGAGAAAGAAACAAAATAAATAACTTCCCCCTTCATCCCAGCAACTATAAATAATTTTAACATCTTATCACTGTCTGTGAGGTTCTTGGTGCTCTCTCAGCTTGGTTGCTTTCCTGCAGATGTTTCATTATCAAACTAGATAACATCATCAGTGCTAGAAAGGAATGGGGTTTCCTTTCATTTTATACATTAATAGCTTGCCCTGTCAGTGTTAGTGAGAGTGGTCTTGGGGGTAATTTAAAGTCATAGCCATTAAATTAAAGTAGTATAGGTTTAGCTTGGCAAGATTCTGTCTATACAGTGTAAGCAAATAAAGAACTGAAGTTTGGCTGGATTGTGTTGTCATTCTTGGGATCTGCAATCTTAAACACTCAAGGAGCCATTTGGACCCATTTCCCACAGAAAAGAAGACACCGGAAGCCACAAAACCCTTCCCGTGCCTGACTATTTCTTGAGCAGCCACAAAAATAGCATATGTAGTTGAATTAAACATTCTGTTTTCTTCTGAAACTTTTCTTTTCTTAGATTTATCCATGGTTGGCCTATCCGGGGTTGAAAAGCTCAATAAATCTCATGCCGGTGGGTGTCACACATTGGTGGTTGTGACGCATATTTTGAGTGACAGGAAGCTGCAGCAGAAGGGTGAAAGAGCCACATGCGGCTACAGAGCCGCAGGTTGCTGATCCCTGGACTAAGCCTAAAATGGAATCCCTCAACTCCCAGCTGCTCATCACAAAAACATTGGTTCCTGCTGTCTGTTCACAAAATGCCACTGTCCAGAATATGTTTGAGTGAGCTCATGGTTTCTCATTTTGTTGACTCAGATCTTGCATCCAGCCACAATTTCACCCATAATATCTCGGCTTCTTTGTAGATGTCTTCAGTTCGCCATGTCCTCATTGGAAGTCCTAAACCTAGAAGAAGACTTTTAGACAAGTTCATACATCTAAATATAAAATATCAGGGCTGGAGACAAGAATGGGATGGTGAAAAACAATCTCCAAAGAAGACAGTGGCCACTGCTTTAAAATCAACTTTTAGTATTTCTAACGAGGAAACATCATGTAAATGAGGTCAACAAAAGCTTAACTTGATTTGAAAGAAACTTCATCAGACTAAGCTATAATGTGCGGTATTAGTTTGGTTATTGTTTAAAATCAATCATTAAGTTTTATAATATTTTGCAACATATTATGTAAACCTAGTCAAGTATAATATGTATGATATGGTCTTCCTACCATTTCCTCTATTTTTTTTCTTTTTTCAGAAAATTTGCTAAGGAAAAAATGCTTTAAAAAAGTAGTTGCCAATGTCTTTTTATTAGCAGGACATGACTCATTTGTCTGAAATTAGCCTTAGAAGGCGGGAACTTTCCAGAGAGAACAATTTCAAACAAAGGTTTTCCACTTATAGCCTTTCAAAATACAAATTGCAGACACAAAGGTTGAACCTTAGTTGAAGATAATATAAGCAAACCCATATTTCATCAGTATATCAAACTATTGATCTTGGAAAGAACATTAGATGGAATAAGTACTTCTAGTCCCTTCACCTGACAAATGGAATTAATTTATATCAGTTTAAAATCAGATGCATGCTTAGGCATGAAAGCAGAATGTACCACATTTGGAATATGTGGTGATGATGAATGTATTTACTATGTAGGGTGCTTTAGGGTAGTCATATCTTTCTACAGATCAAGAATATAGAACAGAAGGTGGGGTAATATAATCCATAAAATGCACTTAATCAATTCTGCATTTTTTTTAAGTGTGAGAAGCATAACATCCCTGGGTCCTGAATTTCGGTTAACTTATCTTCCTATGTATTACTGCAGATGATAATAAAAATTAAAACTCTAAACAAAGTGTTTGGTTATTTTCTTCAGACAACTATTTTTGCTTGCCATGCAACAAATAATTCTTATTTGTATTCAATTTACTAATCCTCATTAGAGCTCCCACATCTGGGTTGCAAAAGTCCAGACTACTGATTTTCTGTATCTGTTTGCCTCCATCTAATGGCCATCCAAATGCTTAAAGCCTACATGTGGTAGCCTTACTGTAACAAAAATTCTGACAATGTGGCAAAGATAAGTCATATGACTGTTTGGTATAGTGATTAAGGACTATGGCTTAGGTCCAAATCTATCTTTAACTATGGAAATTCAGTGGATAACATTTGGCCAGTTACTGTCTCTCAGCCTAACTTCTTTCACAGGGTTGCTGTTGTGGGTTTAAAATAAAGTAAGATCCACTTGCAAGAATTCCTTAAACTGGTGAAGGAACAGAGGATACATAAGTAATATATGCACACATATTGCCAAATAGTGGTTTAAAGCTGTGAGCAGTTTTAATTTGTAGCAGTAGCATTGTATCTGTGGATGGAGAAACAGCATTTCAAGGCAATGAATGCTGCTTCAGAAATAGCAGCATACTTCTTCTCACGTTTGAAAGGACAGCCTGTGCTCTTCCTGGACAGAGTTCCTGGAAGTCCATCAAAACATCATGATAGAACAGTTGAAAGAGCCCAAATGCTGGATTGAGTTTGGAAGGCAATAGAAGTTTGTCACCATAAGGAAAACAGAGAAATGCCAGCAATTGGCTGACAGGTCTCAGTGCTCAGCAGTTGCCAGAAAGGGACATTGTGATTAGCTGATAATTCTGTTTTCTCAAGTGTATAAACATTCCAGTGTAGGTAGCATATTGATCTCCAGATAAATCTGAACATAGTCAATACATCCAGAACAGACTTGATTCTGGATTCTAGGTAGATTCTAGCTAAAAATGGGGGTTGGGGGGTTGGGACTGAATCATCTGGAAGAGCTACTGTATATCTGGGAAGACTCTGTCATTCACTAATTACAGTATGTCAACAGCCAACTGCTACTTTGCACCAATTCTGAAAATTACAAAGAAAGGTGAAAAGTGGGAAAAAGAACTGTTGGGTTTCAATTTCATTACATATAGAAGGGCACCACAATCCCTCAATGACAGAAGAAATGAGCTACATAAGTGGCTTCATTCTAGCATGCATTAAAGATTCTTATCTAACAGTGCTATGCTCTGTTGAGCTTCTAAGTAGCTTTTGTTCAGGTAAGCTGTGAATCCTGAGTAATATGACAAGTTGGCAGACAAGTTGTATATGTGCCCTGAGCAATATATGCACCCTGTTTATATATCCTTAAGCTAGCCAGCTGCCTTCAGGTAGGGAGCAGCCAGCCAATGGTTGAAGGCAGACTCAACAGCCTGTCTGGCCAACTTCTAAATGAGGGAGGGTAGTGCTTTTTCTATTTGCTTTAGGCAGCAAAACACTTTTTTTTAGCCTAAGCCATGAAGAGGAAAACAAGCAAGAACAAGCCATCAGCTGCCTGAGGTAGAGCAGCAAATTCACATCTTCTGACTTGCCCAGCTTCAGGGCAAAGTAACCAAGGCCACCCAAGCTCTGGCAGCTAAGACGGAACATTTCAAGTTTATTTCTCTCCTCCCTCCCTGATGGTAAGAATGTATTGGTATATAACAAGTAACAGTTTGTTGTCTTTCCATGGCACCCCAAAACTGATAACGCTCACTTAGGGCACACCCAGATGACCAGTTTGTTATCTTCCAGTCCACAAGGCACAAAGTATGGCAGCACAAAATTGTTCTGTTTACATAGCTGATTTCTACCCTATTATGGACCCTGGTCACTGCCTCATCAATGAAGCTGATAAGTGATATTGTTCTACCACTTTGCTATGGGGCAAATTAAGGTACAATGATTGATGGTTTTTCTAGGGCTGGAAAAATATCTAGCAATTGCTCTATCTACCAATTGCTCTCCTTAATATCGCTAGAGAGTGAGGCTGGGAGAAGTGAAAATTGGTAGACAGCTGGAGCACTGCAAAGGGATGGGATGGCAGAAGCTTAACCGGCTTCACTCAATAACATAACCAACTGTGAGTTCATGGCCTTTGGCCTGAACTACTCTGCAAAGCAAACCTGTCAGTCAAGGATCACTCTGGAGGATAATGCAAGCTCAAGTGTCTGCACCACCCTACTGTGTAAATGATCAGCAATGTGAAATGCTGAACGGCACGGGCCCTTCGATCTGCTACATCCCATTAAATGATCTGATGGTCAGTTGGAGCACTTCTTTCTAATCAGCCGGTGTAGGAAAAAAACTGCTTTTAGAGCCCCATCTTTCTCTCTGGCAAAAGCAACCAAAAATCCAAAGAAAAATATGCATTCATTTCTTCTTTTTCTTTGTTCCCATCTGAGTTTGTTATCTCTGACTTCCTTGTTCCTTTTTTATTTTGTGTGGTTTTCTTGTTTTTAACATTTTTAATCATTTGTGAACTACCTACGATCACTAAGAGTTGAACAGCATATAAATGTTATTATTATTATTATTATTATTATTATTATTATTATTATTATTATTCATTAGATTTATATGCCCTTCATCCAAAATGGTATTCAAAATATGTAGGAAATTTTTGATTTTTCCTTTAATAGACTGAGAGCATTTTGTCTCATCTAGATTAAGAATCAATGTACTTTCTTCAATACAGGATATTATTGATATCAGATACCTCTTTTCAAACTTTCTTGGATAAATCTGTCATTCCCAGAACAAGCATGTAGATTTAAGAATATCTGAATGAAGGGAATTAAATTTAAAGGAATGTAAAAATTGCAAATTTTTTAGATGTTGGGAAAAAAGTGGCTTCTCATTGATTTATATCTCAACCACAGGAAAAAGACATTGCACAAAAAGCATTTCTTGCTACTCTTTACAAGATAGCCAGCATCCTTTTCAAGAAAAAGACACCTATAATAGTGATGGGTTTCAAAAATTTTTACTACCAGTTCTGTGGGCGTGGCTTGGGGGGTGTTGTGTGGCTTGGTGGGTGTGGCAGGGAAAGGATACTGTAAAATCTCCATTCCCTCCCCACTCCAGGGAAAGTTTACTGCAAAATCCCCATTTCCTCCCGATCAGCTGGGACTTGGGAAGCAGAGAATAGATGAGGGCGGGGCCAGTCAGAATTTTTACTACCAGTTCTCTGAACTACTCAAAATTTCCACTACCAGTTCTCCAGAACTGGTCAGAACCTGCTGAAACCCACCTCTGACCTATAGCAACTCTCCTTTATGTACAGAAATTTCCAGAATTCTTTTCCAGCCTCTTCAGATACGGCCAAGAAACATTCCCATTTGCTACCCTGAGCTGCCAGGGAGTTTCTGTGTCTCATCTGAATTAGTAGGAAGGAAAAGGAAAACTCACAAGGCAGCTACAGCTTTTTCTTTGTTGCAAGAATGTCACAAGTGTGGTACATCAAGGGTCAGATTTGAGGAATTTTTTAAAATTGTTCCCAGGTCATTTTTGCTTCACGGAACAAAACATCCAGTGCCACTGCTGAGCCTTTTATGATCTTAATCTCTATTGCAGAATTTCTCAGCCTGGGTGACTTTAAAATGACAACTCAACTCCTCAAATTCCTCAGCCAGTTTACCACTGTACTAAACCGCACAATGATATCGACATTGACACTGACTAGATTGATCCTCTGTTAATCAGCCACATTAAATGTGAGATTATCAAGATGAAAAGACAATCAGATTGGTCTTTTCTAACCAGGCTTGTACCATTACAGCTGAAAAAAGGCAGTCCTGTGATTTGAATATATAACAGGATTTGTGCATGCTGCATTGACATGATTTGCGAGTCACACTTGCATCAATGCCCTTTTGCATAAAGTATATTCTGTATGCAATTGGCCTCACCCTGTAGTGAGTATGTTCAGAAAAGAATCCCAGATGATACTGATTTTTTCTAATGTATTCCTTGAACAGGAAAGGTTATATGCATCCCAGTCCCAGAAAAGTTTCCAGATTGCTTAACCTTTAAGTTCCATGGTCGACAGAAAAAAAATCACAGGCATGTCAAAACAAGGCATGGATCTTATTTATCAGCGAATACTGACATGTATGCAGAATGAGGGTGAAATTATGCCACCCTGAGGCCAAGTAAGAAAGGATGGAAAGAAAACAACGTTTCTCAGCTTCTGCTCTGCTTTTTATCTGCTCATACAGATTTCGGTAATATTTTGGCTTCACTTTTCCCCCCATCTTCTTAGCTCATTCAGCAATAAGGTATGAAAATTGTTTGCCAGATGCTCCTGAAAAAATGTAACCCAGGGAGTGACAAGAATTTGTACTATTTCTTTTCTGGGTTGCTGATTATGAAATAATTCTTATCTCCTTTTGATTCCTTGCACTTGGGAATGGGGAACTATAGGTAGTCCTTGATTTACAGTCGTTTGTGTAGTTCAAAGTTACCATAGCACTGAAAAAAGTGAGCTATGATTGTTTTTTACACCTACAACCATTGCAGCATCCCCATGGTCACATGATCAAAATTCAGATGCTTGGAAACTGATTCATATGTTTGACGGCTGCAATGTATTGGGGTCATGTGATCACCTTCTGCAACTTTCTCAGAAGCAAAGACATTGGGGAAGCCAGATTCACTTAACAACCCTGTTACTAATTTAACAACTACAGTGATTCACTTATCTGTGGCAAAAATAGAGACCTTCAAGTTTCTAGGTTCTATCATATCTCAAGACTGAAAATGGACACCTAAAATCAAAAATGTCATCAAAAAAGCACAACAAAGAATGTTCTTTTTGCGCCAAGTCAGACTGCCCAAAGAGCTGCTAATACAGTTCTACAAAGGAATTATTGAGTCTGTCATCTGCACCTCTATAACTGTCTGGTTTGGCTCTGCAACCAAACAAGACAGACACAGACTTCAGATAATTAGAACTGCAGAAAAAACAATTGCTACCAACCTGCCTTCCATTGAGGACCTGTATACTGCACGAGTCAAAAAGAGGGCTGAGAAAATATCTACAGACCCCTCACATCCTGGACATAAATTGTTTCAACTTCTACTCTCAAAATGACGCTATAGGGCCATGATGGCGAATTTATGGCTCGCGTCCACAGGTGGCACACAGAGCCCTCTCTGTGGGCACGTGAGCAGTCGCCCCACAGCATGCCTCCCGCCAGCCAGCTAATTTTTGGATCTCTGCCGTGGGGAGGGGCAGGGGCAGGGGCACATATGCGGGGAGCCGAGGCGGGGCGCATGCAGGAGATGCTGGAGGATGTGCGGGAGGCAGGGCGCCGGGGGCAGGGTGTATATCTGAGTGTACATGCCTCCTGAAATGTATTTTGGATTAGAACAGTCTTTCAGAAAAAGGAATCAAGGTCTGAAAAGAAAAGAATTTGTACACACAATCTAAAACTCTTCAACTAAATCAATAGGAGAACATACAATTTTTATTTATAATAATAAATGTATTTACAGCCAAAGGATCCATGTAGGAAATTACAAATATAATCTAAAGTTTGGCATTAGATAAAACAGTTTAACAAAAAATGAGAAACACTACATGTTATGTATTTTATATAGCCGTGATGGCGAACCTATGGCATGCGGAGCCATATTGGTGGGCACACGAGCATTGCCCTAGCTCAGCTGCAGCGCACATGAGCGTGCAGGCCAACTGATTTTCAGGCCTTCCGGGCACACTAGAAGTTGGCAAACGGGCCGTTTCCGGCCTCCAGAGGGCCTCCAGGGGGGTGGGGAAGGCTGTTTTCACTCCTAGAAAGCACAGGGTGGTTGCACGTGCATGCGTGGGGAGGTGGGGCGCATTGAATTGTGGGTGTGGGCACGCACGTGTGTGACCCCCCCGCGCTCCCACTGCTTTTGGCACGTGATGGCAAAAAGGTTATCCATCACTGGTATATAATGTATAGTTTTCAGTTGAAGTTCTCATTCTAGCCCTCTGTTGGAGCGGGAAAATACTCTCTCCTAATTGGTTGTTTGGCTGATCAGTTTCATATAAAAGGAGCTGTGTCAGCCAGGGAGTCGTCGTTGCCTCACATGCAATATTGACTAAAGAACTGTTATAAATCACTCCACCCAGAACATAACACTACAGAAAACATCTAAAACTCTAGCTTATTGAGATGTTATCAAAGACCTTGTTTTTATAGCTATAGTTAAAAATCTGTTGCCTCTATAATTATAGGAATTTCATTTGAGAGCAAAATTTTAACATACTGAGAAATATCTCTTCTTGTCCTGATTTTAAAATAGACCAGATAATACCCTGCCAAAACTCTTGTAAAATTCACAGCACAATGAAGTACTGTTTCAAGTACTTATTTTTTGAAATACTGTTTCAAGATGAATACCACAAAGGGGACAATATCTTTGACAGATAGGGATCTTTTGAAATCTATCATGTACCATTTTTTAAGATTTATTGTGTCCTGCCTTTATTATTTTTATAAATAACAACTCAAGGAGGTAAATATACTTAATACTTCTTCCTCTTCCTATTTTCCTCACAACAAAACCTGTGTGAGGTAGGTTAAGCTTAAAGAGAGTAACTGGCTTTCTTGGCTATGGCAAGACTAGAACTCAAAGTCTCCTGATTTCCAGCCTGGTGTTTTAACCCCTAGACCAAACTGGCACTATTTATCTATTTGATGGCTTTTGATCTTTGATTATTTAATCTGGCTTTTGGAAAGGCTCTTCTGTATTTAATTACATGTGAAATAAAGATAAATATGGAGCTGAACAATATATTTGCAATTCCAAAAGTAGATAAGACGGCAATTTGGTTGCAATATCAGCACCTGATTGAGTGCCAGTGTTAATTTTTATTTATTATTTGTTCTCTTTTATTAAGGAATCTTCATGCTTCACTTAATATCCTTTGTACTAATAAATGTTAGATTTTATATTTTCAAAAATATGCATCAACATTGCTTACTTGTTTCCAAACCTCCTGAAAATGTTTTACCGAGCCAGTTTTCAGCATCTCTATCCTTTCTCATATTCTATAAATAAGTGTAGACTATATGACTTCAGCAGCATCATTTGGTTATTTGTTATTGGGTTTTTTTAACCAACTTATCTGATTGAGATTTCTGGGAAATCTGGAAGTTTCCATACTTTATCTTGCTCTTTGAGTTGCTAAGCAGCTGGCTTCAAAATAGTTCTTGGATAAGAAGTTATCCAGAAATCTGAGAACCGTAGACTAGATTGGAAAATTGAAAAACAAGAAGAAGGCAAGGGTGAACCATTTCTGATTTATTGCCAAGAAAAAAAATGTGTTCCTGTAATCATTAGGAGCTCAATTCCAAGGAGTCTTTATATTAATAGCATAGTCTAATACAGAATAAACACAACAAACTTTGCTTACTTAAACTAATTTAAAATTAAGGGACTTGTATTTTCAGATAGTAAAGCCAAAATGAGGACTTCATGATTACTCTGAACTTCCT
The DNA here is from genome assembly GCF_059756535.1 of Pantherophis guttatus. Taxonomy (NCBI): domain Eukaryota; kingdom Metazoa; phylum Chordata; class Lepidosauria; order Squamata; family Colubridae; genus Pantherophis; species Pantherophis guttatus. The sequence continues at coordinate 34,766,356 of NC_142069.1, forward strand.
AAAGATATCTGTGCTAATGGGACAGTTTGTTCTGTGAATAAAAAATATTTTATCACCTCTTTTGGCTAGGATGTAGCAGCAACTGAATTTGCCTTCTAATCTTTTAATGTATACAGATAACACTGTATACATTGGTGTTAGAAAATACATGTCAATAGAACAATGGAAAATGTATGGTGATGAGTTGCATCCCCTAATAAGGCTGTCACTCCAATAATAATCAATAAGTCATATTTTAATATTATGCTGTAACTTAACTGCAAACCAGCATGGGGAAACATTGGAAATGCTTCATTAAAGAGAGGCCCAAGTGGGACAAATACAGTATATGAGGTCTTTCATTGATAATGGTTTGAGGTCCTAGAAATCAAGTGATGCATTGGTGGCTATATTTGAAAGCATGAACAGGACAAAACAAAAACTAAATTTAATATAATTTAAATTTCTTGTACTTATCTATTCCTAGAATTTAATAATTTCTCCCTTCTATAACATTAAAAGTTACAGTTCACTAACAATTTTGAGCTATAATCACAAAACTGTTTTGTTTGGTCTTATTCCTAGATTCAAGCTATTATGCCAACCCAGAAATCTACTCAGTTTCCAAGACCAACAATTGGGTCAGTTGTTCATTAAACTACTTTCTCCCAGTTAGAGTTGTAAAAACTAGAAATCCAAATACTTCTAATCCACTGGCCTTCCACTGCCAGTTAAGAAAAGAGGCCCTAGGTAAAAAGCAGCTGAAATTTTGTAGTCATGCCATTACATAATGTATTACAAAGGCTAAAGAGCCATAGAAATGTTTCCTAAACATTGACTGGTTGCAGCTTTCAAACTATTCTCACTACTCCCAGAGGTGTTTTTTCAAAAGGCAACTGGTCTTCCTTTGTTTTTCCTTGAAGATGGTTCACTTCTCATCCAAGAAGCTTTTTCAGTTCTGACTGTCAGAATAGAAGCTTCTTGAATGAGAAATGAAATGTCTTCAAGGAAAAATAAAGAAAGTCCAGTTGTCTTTTGAAAAAGCACCTTTGGGACAACCATGACCTAGGTGACCGAGAATCTCCATAGACATTCTCACTACTGGCTGCCTGGCTGATTTGGAAGGGTGTGTTGATAAAATGAAAGCCTACTTGTACTCTCTGGCACAAAAGCTTGTAGGATACCAGGCAGGACTATTTCCCAAAATTGTAATCTTTGAGGCAGTCTACATTATTGTGTGCTTCTAGAGCCAACATAAAGGCATTTACACTGAGTAAATAGCTATGGGTTAAGCATATTGTGTGTTTGTGTGTGTGTGGTCTTAGATTAATTTTTGAAACTGTACCCAAGCTCTGCAGTTCGATATTATGCACCCTTATATAAGAATATTTTATTCCCTATAGAGTTAAGATCAGAAATATTGAGAAAATACTTAACAGATAGGAATATACATTTGTATGGTTGCTGCTGCAGTACTTTAAAACGACCTGTTGCATCACCAATGCCAGCTGTGTTTGCACAAAAGGTGGGGGTGGAAAGGTGGAAAACAACAAGAAGTTGTGGTCCTGCTATTTGACAGCAAACCAAAACAAGTGAGTCAAAAGATATATACGGAAATAAGGCAGGTTGAATTTTATGAGCAACTTCCTCCAAGTCTGGCATCAACATTGCTCATTCTCAGCAGGGTTCAGTTAGGCAGAGCATATACTTCATGTTGTATTATGCATAAATATGTGCTTATTTTGAAAAGCACACAGCTGGATTAAAATGTAAAATTGGATTAGATTTGCCTGTTTCCAGGCAAATTTTTCCATTTTTGTGTTTTCAAATGTTTAAGAAAACATGAGCTCCTCAAATACGTTTATAGTCATCAGCATTGCATTCTGTATTTGTAACTGATTTAGTGAAGAAATAATGTGTTGGATATTTTAAACCGAGGTAGTTTTAAACTATAGGCTAAAGCAAAAATATAAATCAAGTTGATAATATGAACCAGCTGGTTTCTGTGAGAATTTGTGGCAGAATGGGGACAGAGAGCAACAAATATAGCAACTTCAGTCCACCTGTTTTTTCCATCCTTTGCACTGCATATTAAATATAAGGGGAACACTTTCCTTTGCAGATCTAAATTGACATTTATAGCTTATAGAGCATGTCATCTAACATGTCTTTGGTCTTGCTACTTTCAAACTGCTCAGTAGGAAAGCCCCCTTTCTTCTAATCTGCAGATCCTGCCCACTGGGCATTTGAACTTTTTACAAGGTACTAAACTAGCAAAAATCCGTTAATTCTCTCTCCATGAAAATAAAACAATTTGGTTTTTCCTCTCCCTTTTAACTGTTAATCCATGTATTCGTATGGAGCTACTTTGTTTGCTTGCAAAAGGGAAGAAAAGAAAAGCCTTCTGAGAGGCTGTTGATGGAGAAGGAAAATAAATAATTATAACATGTAAACAAATACCTGTGGATGGAGCAGCAGTGGGGCAATACAGTATATGAAACCTTCCTGGAGAAGCCTTCCTAAATAGCAACAAATATGATATGGCAGCAGCAAGAAAGCTGCATTCAGAAGCCCTCCCAAACCTGATGGTATTGCTTTACGCTCAATACAAAAATCTTTCTGTACCATTTAGAGAGATCAGTGAAAAGTAATGAATTCACACATACCAATATATGGCTGCTCCATGAATGAGGAAGTAGATGCAATACTTTTACAGGTCCGGGAAGAAAAAATTGATTGCATATCTGTAACCTTCAGGTTACAGATGGAAATAAAATTCTGAAGCTCTGTACAGACATGGGGAGATATGGTTTTAAGGATGGCCAATAGGATCAGACCCATTTGAACATAAGGGGGAATGATTTTTCCATAGGGCTGCACCAGAGGTGGGTTTCAGCAGGTTCTGACCAGTTCTGGACAACCAATAGAGGAAATTTTGAGTAGTTCGGAGAACCGGTAATAAAAATTCTTACTGGCCCCGCCCCCATCTATTCTCTGCCTCCCAAGTCCCAGCTTATTGGGAGGAAAAGGGGATTTTGCAGTAACCTTCCCTGGAGTGGGGTGGGAATGGAGATTTTACAGTATCCTTCTCCTGCCACGCCCACCAAGCCATGCCCACCAATCCATGCCATGCCCACCAAGCCACACCCACAGAACCGGTAGTAAAAAAAATTGAAACCCACCACTGGACTGCACTCCAACTGTGAAGGCAGATGGGCAATTTTAGACCCCCTCTACAAAATAATGTCATCTGGCAGGACTCATGTAAAGAGCATTATGGTGGTTCAAATGGAAATGAGTGATTGTGGACAGGACTCCTTTATCTGGGTACAAATACAATTGGTGCTTAAGGTGGATCTATGCAAAACTCTTCCCTTCAGCAGCAGCCAAAAATTCAAGAAAACCCCTAAATAGCATACCAGTCCAGTCTGAGGGAGTGCAGTCCCATTCAGAATTAAAGGAGGAGATTCCTCTGAATAAGGCATCATGAAGTCGACAGCCACCTGATCTTTTCTATGCTTGTCTACAAATGCTAACAATTTGTATGATCATTTAAACATTCGTTTGGAAATTCTGTTTTGTATACTAAAAGGGTATGTGTTTGGAAGTATCTACATATAAGTATCTATGAATGATGTATATATCCATATAAAATGGCAAGTATGTATGCTAGAGTTATCAAAACTAGGCTGCAGAAATCTGGATGACCTGCATATGGGAGTAATGATATCGAGTTTTCTGTATCTCTTTGTTACTGTCTCACGAACATCTGGATTTTTGCAGCCCTAATGTATACCATAGGAACTTCCCTCAAAAGATTTTCAATGTATCTCCTGTGCTCATGATTTATAAGTTCAAAATTTTTAAAGATGTAGATTAAATGAGGGCTGAAGTGAAATGCATAATATCTAAGAGAGAGGAAGGATTATAAAATTGTAATTATCTGTTGAAGAGAAAGTCAGCAGTCATTATTTTTCATAACTTTAGTTTCCTTCCTTCCATTCATTTTTTATTTTCAATAAATGCAAATAAATAAATAAATAAATAAAGACTGCATGAGTCAAACTGCTAAGACACAATGGGAGTTTAATCTGCCGATCTTAAAGGCAACCAGTTACGGAATATCACCTTATGGATTTTGTTAAGATTTATGACAGATTGGAATCTTTATCTTGAAATGTTAATCCCCCAAAACATTCACAGCACGCAAGTCTTAAGGCATAATAACATTACATGGTCTGGACTCTAAATTTGTTTTTCAGTCACGGTAAATTCTCTGACACGGCATTAATGCATTTAAGGGGAAAAAAAGCATGGGTTGAGATTTGACTTTTACCACTAGAAATAGAAGCTCTCTTTTTCTCAGTTTGGGGTTTTGGATGTTCTGATTTATTAAAGCAGAGGAGGGAAAAGATTAAATACAGTTTATATTAAACAGCATACACCCACATTTTTTAGAACAGGGTAAGTTTTCAAAATATTGAGCTTCCAGGACATATGACTAATATCAACTGATATTTTTCAGTGCTTTCATTAGGAGATCATTTCCTCCCAAGTTTGGTTCAAGAAAACACATTGGAGGGTTCTTTTAATAAATCTAATAAAGTTTGTGTGCGTACCATTGGGGTACCATTCAGAGGTGACATTTATGACTTACTCTGAATGGCCCCTTCATACTCTATTATGACATGATTTAGGGAAGAGTATGATGGCAGATTTCTATATGGTTTCTTGGAAGGCTAGAATTGTGTATATCTTTGACATGCACACTTATATATTTGCCAGAAATGTTAGTCCTGTTTTCTTTTTATTATTTTAGGTTGTTTTTGCTTTTAAAGGAAGGTATGCCTTTATGGATTATGTGTCATCAAGTTGGTATCCACTAAAAAATAGATTTTCTCCATGACAATTTGTCCCTAACCTGGTCCTTCAGGTTTTCCAAAAGTGATGATTATCCTCTTCTTCTCTAGATATTTGCATAATATGCCTGAAGTAAGATCATTTGAACCTGGTTATTTGGGCCTCAAGTGAAAATTCTGTATTACTCTGTTTTATGATCTGTTTGTTTCTTTTTCTTAGCTATTGATGGTATTCTCAGGAATTTTCTCCCTCAAAGTTCAAAAGTGTCAATCTGTATTGTATCCTGCTTCTTTAAAGTCCCACTTTTGCTTCTACTATATCACAAAGAATATCACTGTCTGTTTTTCATATGCATAGAAACATCATGGCCCCTGAATATCTTTTTCAAGAACTTTATGGCTACTCTACCACATTCTAGTCTGTGGCTTATTTCTTGACTGCTTGTTCCATTACTGATCTGCAAGTCAGTGTTGACTCCTGATTACTCCTTGGATTAGTCCCTGTAATTTTCATGGCAACATTTTTGGGAGTGAATTGACCTTGCCTCCTTCCTTAGGCTGTGAGAGAGTGACTGGCTGAAGATTACAAGGCTGTTTTATGCCTTAAGTAGAATTCACAGCTTAATGGTTCCTAGATTGATGTTGTAACTACTACACCAAACTGGCTGGTGGTTGATCCTAAAAGGCAGAAGCTATCTATCACTTCAATATCTCTGTTGCCACTTCTAAGGCTGGTTTTTGTGCCTATTATCATTAGTTTGGTCTTCTTTATATTAATTTTAGTCCTGTTTCTTTACTGGGCTCCTTGACTTATTTCTAGAATTTGCAGATCCTTTGCATTTTTTGACTATCGGTGTAGTGTTATCAGCATAATGCAAATTATTGATGTTTCTTCTATTAATTTTAAACCACATCCCTCTTCTTTCAATCCAGCTTTCCTTCATTAATTAATTAACTATATGGGCTGAATAAATAAGAGGAGAGTATGCAGCTTGTCACATTCCTTTTTCAGTCTACAGCCATGTTCTGTTCATACTGTGACTTCTTGACCTGTAGATTTAAGTGTCCCATGAGGGCAATGTGATCTTCTAGGATTCCCATTTTTCTAAGCACTTTTCACAGCTTGATATAATCAACACAATCAAACACTTTTCTCTTTTCTACTGAGTCCTTTTTTATATTCTTTGGCTTTCCCAACTATCCCGCATGCGTCAGCAATAATATCTTCTGTTGCTCTGCCTTTTTTTAAAGCCAGTTTGAACTTCTGACATCCCCTTTTCTGTGTAGAGCTCTAATCTGTATTGCATGATCCTAAGAATTAGTATGTGAGCATGTAAAAATAAGTTTACCAAGTGACAGTTTGCATACACTGTTAAATCTCCTTTTCCTATATTGGAATTTGACTCCTTCCAGTCTGTTGGCTATTGTGTCATTCCTCAGATTTGCTGTCATAGCTTGATTAAAATCTTTACTGCCTCTTGGCTTTGTTGCTTGCCATGCTTCTGTGGATATTCCATCAGTTCCTGTAGCCTTCATATTTGGTAATGACTGGAGAATTAATCTAACTTCATCCTCTAGTACTAGAGGTTCTTGTAAGTAGGGAATATTTTTGGAACTATATCAAATATTGACAAATATTGATATTGATATCAAGTATTTCAGTATACTCCTTTTCCAAAGCACCAGAGGGCAGAACAAGAAATAATGGATGGAAACTAATCAAGGAGAGAAGCAACCTGGAATTAAGGATAAACTTCCTAACAGTGAGGACAATTAACCGGTGGAATAGCTTGCTTCAGACGTTGTGGGTGCTTCATTACTGGGGGTTTTTAAGAAGAAACTGGACAGTCACTTGTCCAAAATGGTATAGGATCTCCTGCTTAAACGGGGGTGGACTAGAAGACCTCCAAGATCCCTTACAGCTTTATCCTGATGAAATTAGTTAGTATTTGTCCATTGATATCCTTCAGTATACCAATTCAAGGTTGGAAACTTCTTCTGAGTTCCGATATCTTTGGAAGGCTTTCTTTGTTTTTCTATTATATCTTCTATGTCAGTGATGGCTAACCTTTTTGCCATCGCATGCCAGGAGAGGGGGGGCGGGAGAAGGTCACGCATGCACATGCCCATGTGCATGCGCACGCAACCCCCCCTCCGCTCCTGGCATATGATGGCCTGGTAGGCCCGTTTTTCTTTCTTACCTGGTTCCAGATCCTCTCTATTTATCTGGGAAGGGCGAAAACAGCCTTTCTCACTCTCTCGGAGGCTCTCCAAAGGCCTGAAACGGCCCATTTCCCAACTCCCGGTGGGACAGGAAGTGACATTTTTTGCTGTCCCCAGCCTCCAGAACCTCTCTAGGAGACTCTAGGAGCCCCTCTAGGAGTCTCTGGAGGCTGGGGACAGCAAAAAAGTCACTTCCTGTCCCACTGGGAGTCAGGAAATGGGCCCTTTCAGCCTCCGTAGGCTGTTTTTGCCCTTCCCAGATAAATAGAGAGGATCTGGAGACAGGTAAGAAAGAAAAACAGGCCTTCCCCACCCCCCCAGGCCCTCCAGAGGTAGGAAACAGCCTGTTTCCCTACTTCTGGTGGGCCCAGAAGGCCCAAAAATCAGCTGGCCAGTGTGCGCATGCGCCCCAGAGGTGAGCTGGCATGCCCACTAATATGGCTCCACGTGCCATCTGTGGCACACGTGCCATAGGTTCGCCATCACAGTTCTATGTCTTTACACATGTTATTGTAATACTACTACTTGTTTCTTCTAACTGGCCTCAGAAACTCATTGTTAAGAATAGAATAGAATAGAATAGAATAGAATAGAATAGAATAGAATAGAATAGAATAGAATAGAATAGAATAGAATAGAATAGAATAGAATAGAATAGAACAGAACAGAACAGAACAGAACAGAATAATAGAGTTGGAAGGGACCTTGGAGGTCTTCTAGTCCAACCCTCTGCTTAGGCAGGAAACCCTACACCACTTCAGACAAATGGTTATCCAACATCTTCTTAAAAACTTCCAGTGTTGGAGCATTCCAACAAAGTATCTTCTTGAGATTTTTGTCTTTCTCGGCTTTGGTTTCTATTCCCTTCTTAACAATTACTATGGTTTGTTCAGACATCAGTTTGATTTCTTCTGTTTTTCATTTTTAGTATTTTCTTTTCACTTTAATGCTTGATAGCATCTTTAAATTCAACCCACCATTCCTCTCATTCTCTATTAATGAGGTTAAGGACATCAAAGTGATTCATGATGTTCTCCTTGAAAGGGTAGGCATATGCTCAAGATCATATTGTGGAAACTGGTTGGCTTTCTTCTGCTTTAGCTTAACTTGGAATTTGCATATAAGCAGTTCATGACCTGTTCCATAATCAGCATCTGGTCATGTCTTTGATGTTATAACTGAGTTCCTCTATCTTGTTTTAGCAATAATGTAGTCAATTAGATATCTATCTACCCAGTACAATCACCATTTTGGTTGTTTGAAGACAGTGTTAGCAATGAGTGCAACACTAGAGTGGCTGAAATTGATAAGTCATTCTCCTGCTTCATTTTGGTTTCCTACACTACATAGTCCAACATTTTTCTCCTTAATATTTCCAGTCACCATTCACAAGTGGCATATGTTGTTTGCATATTATGCCAATTTTAGATTGAACCTGGTCGTAAAACTCATCCACCTCCATCTGCATCAGTGGTCCCAATTCACTGAGATGTCAATTTGTAGTCATTTTACTTCATCTTTCATCGTGTTGGATTTTCCTGCATTCCTACATCTTATATTCCATATTCCCATTGAGTTTGTCTTTGCAACTTTATATTTTTCCCCTTTATTTATTTATTTATTTTTATTTGTTTGTATGTCAACAAGTACAAGGAAACAAGTATCAGTATAGACATAGACATGGACACATGAAAAAAATGGCACAAATAAATGGATATAAATAGGCAAAATATAGCCATAAACACATAAAATTATTACATATAAATGGGGATAGTAGGACAGGGATGGTAGGCAGGCTGGTGCACTTATGCACGCCTCCTTAAGGACCTCTTAAGAAACGTGTAAGGTCCATGGTAGACAGTTTAAGGTAAAAGGTATGGGGGTTAGAGAAACTAACAACAGGTTCAGGTAGAGTGTTCCAGACATTTACTACTCTATTGTTGAAGTCGTATTTTCTGCAATCAAGATTACAGCAAATTACATTTAGTTTGTATCTATTAATAGCCCTTGTGTTATTGTGGTTGAAGTTAAAGAAGTCATTAACAGGTAGGACGAGTGGTGGGATTCAATCTTTTTAACAACTGGTTCTGTGGGTGTGGCTTAGTTGGGGGTGTGGCTTGATGGTCATGTGACTGGCTGGGCATAGCTAGCTGGTCATGTGACTGGGTGGGAGTGACTAGCTGGTCATGTGACCGGGTGGGCGTGGCTATGTGCATAGGGACTACTCAGAGGGCTGAAAAAAGTCATTTCTGACTGGTCCTTGCACTTTTGACCGGTCCTCACACACACAAAAAAAACCCTGAACCGTTTGTTAAATTGCTGGCTCGCCCACCCCTCACCCACCACTATTTATTGGCAATAAATAGTGGTGCAATGGGGCGGGGCAAGGGGCGGGGCAAGCCAGCAATTTAACAAACGGTTCGGCCGAAATGCCTAGATCTGGCAGAATCCCACCACTGGGTAGGACATTAAGGTAAATAATCTTGTGTACTAAGCTTAGGTCGGAACGTAGACGGCGTAGTTCAAGGTTATCCAGGCCTAAAATTTCAAGCCTGGTGGTATAAGGAATTTCATTGTGAGCAGAGGAGTTTAGTACTCTTCTTGTAAAATACATCTGGACTCTCTAATGTATTAATGTCCGAAATACAGTGTGGGTTCCAGGCAGGTGAGCAGTATTCAAGGATAGGTCTGGCAAAAGTTTTGTATGCCCTAGTTAGAAGTATAGCGTTACCAGAGAGAAAACTTCGTAAAATAAGGTTGATAGCTCGTAATGCCTTTTTAGCAATGTTGTTACAGTGAGCTCTGGGGATTAGATCTTTTGAAATGAGTACTCCTAGGTCCTTGACAGAGTGTGGGTCATCTTTTAGATCATTTCCACCCAGCTTGTTCTGACTTTTATTGCCAATGTGCAGGACTGAGCATTTGTTAGCAGAGATTTGGAGTTGCCAATTGTTTGACCATTCAGATACATGTAAAGTAGTAGAATTGTCTGTGGTGTTAAATAGTTTTACATTGTCGGCAAAGAGGATGCAGCTGCTTGTAATATGACCACAAAAGTCATTAATATAAAGCAGAAAGAGTGTTGGTCCTAGAACGCTGCCTTGGGAAACACCACTGTTAACTGGTGCAGGGTTAATGGAACATCATCAACATGTTGTCCAAAAGACTTTAACTTAGCCACATCATTAGTACTCCAAAATATTCTCAGCTCTTCCTCAGAAGGATTTTGAGTGCCATCTACCTGAGGAATCCTCATGTGGCACTATATTGCCAGCTATTTTATGTTTTCTATCCAGGTGGTTTTCTTGGTAAAAATATAGTAGTGGTTTACTATTGCCTTATTCCATACAAGCAAATAAACAAATGTTGTGTCTCACAGTGGGTTCCTCCTGTCACAAAACGTCTTCAAAAAGGAGAAGCGTGGGATGATGAGGCTTTGGCATTTAACCAAAGTGACCCCATGCACAAGCTAATGCATTAGGAAACACTCTCTTGAGTCTACGTCACTTTTTCCCTTAAAAATAATTGCTATGTAGCTAAGGTTTTATTTTTACTTGCTGGTGCAGAATAAGGATCTGTTATAGAGCAGCATAATGACACTTAGGAAATGTTTCTTCCTGTATCTCTGTGAGATTCTGGATGTCACTGAATGTCCCCAAGAACATGTCAATATTGCATCTTTTATGCTTTATGTTTATGTTACTTGTTTCATTTTTATATTCAACAATTATCCCTTGCTCACAATTCATTTTCAAGTAATTTAGTTAATGTTCATGCATCCTTGAGTTAATAGAGTAGTAGAATATACTACCTTTTGTTTTAGTACAGTTTCCAGAATTATCAGTGAATCAATCAATCACTTTTTTGACATAAGAAAATAATCATGAACAATCATTCAATTTATTCAATGTCCTTTTTATTACTCATCAACTGAAAACCACTAGAACATGGGACATTTTAGAATAGTTTTCAATGGCAACTAAAGTAGTGGCCAAAATTGTGGAAACTTTTTGGGAAAAGTGTATTTTCTAAAACTAACTAATAACACCACTTTTTTGGGGGGGAGTAGTACCATAAAATTTATTTATTTATTTGTTTATTTGTTTATTTATTTATTTAATTTGATTTGTATGCCACCCTATCTCCATAGGACTCAGGGTGGCTCACAACAATTATATATATATATATAGTTTTATATATATATATATATATATATATATATATATATATATATATATATATATAGTTATAGTTATAGTTATAGTTATAGTTATAGTTATAGTTATAGTTATAGTTATAGTTATATATATAGTTAGATATAGTTAGATATAGTTAGATATAGTTATATATAGTTATATATAGTTATATAGTTATATATAGTTATATAGTTATATATATAGTTATATATATAGTTATATATATAGTTATATATAAATTATATAACAATGGAAAGATAATTTAATCAAGAATGTAATGCAATAACTTTTATGAAGGATTTGCTATTAGAATAGCAGTTAAAGTATAAAGAAGAAAAGTGAAACACGTAAAAAAACCAAGATATACAAAAATTATCACATCCGTTAATACTTAGTTGGGTACCTTTAGCATGAATTGCCATGGAGTGAACCAAGTTCTGCAGCTGTTATAATGCGAAACCAAGATTGAATGATTGCTTCTATTAACTGGGTTTTATTGCTGGGTCACTTCTGACTAACAAGTTTCTTTAGTCAGCTCCATAGATTTTCAATTGGGTTAAGGTCTCGGCTATTCCCAGGCCATTCCAGCAGTGGAATATGATTATCTTGAAATTCCAAAAAAAAAAAGTGGTGTTATTAGCCATCAAACCTCAAAAATACACTTTTCCCAAAAGGTTCCACAATTTTGGCCGCTACTGTATAATGTATAAACCTGCAAATGTAAAGATTTTCAAAATCCAAGATATGGACAGAAACAATCCAGCATGCTTTCCCTCTGGACATAAGCATTCTCTTCTTGTTGCAATCATGAAATCTAGAGTGACAGATCAATGTATATTTCAGCCAACATTTCTCCTATTGAGGAGACAGCAACTTCCTTTTTGACTTCTATTTCTTAAGAGGTTGTTAACAGTTTCAGGGCAAATGACTCAGGTTTGATTCGAATTCTAAAATTCTGTTTAGAAATCTCACATCATAAGAACCATATCTATAGGGATTTATAGTCTAGTATATTTCAGAATCATAAATGGTGGCTAGTCTTGGACACTGGAAAAGCAAAAGAACCAGTCTGTTTATTAATAAATGTAAGTAGAATTATCTAAATGAGATTACAGGGACCATATTCTAGTTTTCTAAGAAACACTAGGAACATTAGTAAAGATTGACTTATATCTGCAAAATTAGATGCAAACACATTTCATCAGGCATAAGAATAAATTTCTATTTCCAGCTTTCAGGGGTTCTTGTTGGACTGTAAGATCTTCCCTTGAACAAGATGAAAACTAAAATGCATAGAAAATTATAATTCTTTGCTGCCATCTTGGTGTTTGGTTTGTTTCAAAGTCCAGATCCAGTAGTCCTTGTGTTCAGATATTTGGGGGCTGGATTTTGGATCTCCTGCAAGTCATAAGTAAATTGTTCCTGTTGATTGTACCAAAAATTAGACAAATTAAAAAATAATGCAAGTTAAATCAGGTATGCACTGTACAGCTCTTACTTTTTTTTTCTATGCATGGAAATTTTAATAAGCAAATTCCTTAAAACAGAGCATTTCTCTTTTTTCAGTCTCATCCAGAAGCCTGAAAAAAGGTTAGGTTCCTTTGACAAATAACAGAGAGATGCTATGCTTGCACAACATCTTCATCACTTATCTGATTTTTGAAGGATGCAAAGCCCAAGTGCCTAGACATGTTGATTCCATATCTCAAAAATGCAGTTTTGAAATTCTTAAGGAAGTCACTATCTTCTAGCTGAAATCTTCATAACCATTCCAGTAGCTGAAGGACATCTGAGGACATCATATTATAGGTTTCAATGTTTTAGTATTAGTTGGGTATGACAACTGTGGGAGGATTGGGGCCTTCTTAGAAAGATTGTGGTTCAAGGGTTTACTGTTTGAGATGTGTTTATCTATACAAAAAATAAGGGGGATTAAATTTACCAGTGTGCAGAACAAGCTTCTTTAAAAAGTTGTCTATAATTATCAGTGTAGACGTGCAAAACAGTACTGTGTATAATTCTTCTTCCAAGGACATAAGCATAGCCACAAGACCCTGTTACCTTCTGTTTTATTTTTCCACTAGTTTGCATGTGTAAAAGTTATTTTCATTATTACATGTGAGAGGCTGATTGGTGAAGCTGTTCTACCCCCTTCTTTTGTTAGGATGTAGCTCTTCTCTGCTCCTTACACGGTACTTTTGGCCAAGCCATTTCCCTATTTATAAATATTGCAAGTATTTCAGGCAACTCTGAAATATTTAAGATTCTTTCAACACCTAGTGCTCAAATCAAGGAAACAATTTTAGCTTCAATGTGGAGACACCATTATATTAGTGAAAGAATTCACCACACTGTTGGATTAATTTTGCATACACTTTTTGGCCCTTTTTTTCAGGTGATTGTGGTTGAACTGGGTTTGAAATTTTTCCAGGGAAAGGAAAAATTCTTTAACAATTTCTTAAGAGTAGGATTCCCTATAGCACCACTGCTGAAGGAATTTAGTTAAATGAATTCCTTCTTAATCTCTTTCATGGGATTTAATGGACATGAAGAAAGGATTATACAGTAAAAGTCAGGCCATTCAAACATAGCCTTCAACTACCTGATAACAAATAATGTAGAACAGGGCTGTCAAACTCATGGCCTGTGGGCCAGATGCATCGTGCACTGGCCACACCCATGCCAGGGGGGGAAAAGTCACGATATGTCACATGACAATGCCGTGATGACACGGGTTTGACACCCCTGATGTAGAAGAACTCACAATCCATCATAAAAATTTCTCCTTTGATAGAATTTCTAAAGCAAATTTCCTTTCCTCTAATTCAGTGGTTCTCAACCTGTGGGTCGCGACCCCTTTGGGGGTCGAACGATCCTTTCACAGGGGTCGCCTAAGACCATCAGAAAACACATATTTTCAATGGGTTTAGGAATAATTTTATGGTTGGGGGTCACCACAACATGAGGAATTGTATTAAAGGGTTGTGGCATTAGGAAGGTTGAGAACCACTGCTCTAATTGAATGATAATTTGTAGGGAAAAGAAGGAGCATCATTTATCTGCAAAATGCTATTCTGCAGGAACACGAAGACTTCAGTTGCATGGTAATATGTGTCGTGTGAAAGCCTAACTTGTAATAGCAGGCATCATAGCAACCCTAATATTAATTTGGCTTTAATCAAGTCACATCTGAAAGGCATTGGGGGAAGTGATCAATTTAAACAGAACAGCCAATCCAACACCAATATACACAATATAGCTCTCTGTATGAGCCCTCCATCTGTCTCTGTAGTTCTTTTGAAAGTTGACTTACTACTTTTTAAATAAACTTAAAACTGATGTGAAAATTGTACTATTGGAATCAAAACTTTCTGAGTGTGGAGTATTTTAAACACTAGATCCATGCAAAAAGCAGGGGGGAAATCCTGCCAGATCAAAATTACTATTGCTTCCCCATGAGGAGAAGAGTTATTTTATTACTCTTCAAAAACTGAGCCTTGGAAATCTTTACTGTTTTGTTACTCAAAATTCTACTAATAGATCCTGATCAATCTCCCAATCAATCTTGGTGCTTATTAGTAAGTTATTACAGTAGAAACAAATAACACCCATTGGTTAAAAGATGGAGATATTTTCTATCTTTTATTTATTCATTTGGGAACCAGATTTGCATGTGGTGTGTGTGACAGTGCATGCAACTGATATGTGTGCCTATGTGTATTGCTGGGTGTTTTTCAGATTGGATGCTCAGCATATTACAAGAGATTTGCTTTGGCAGGTCTCAGGATTGAACAATCCAATCCTCAACTGTACCATTTTGATTCATGCAGCTCTGGCAAAATAGCATGATTTTGGTTTAACAATTCTGGTGTGTTAATTAGTTCAAATAAGAGTAGAAAAGTGAAGTTTTGGGATGAAAAACATTAACAAGAGATAAAAATGAGACACCAAATGCATAAAAGATTACTTTTGTGATCCCTCATTTTCTTTTTTTCATCCTAGAACTTCATATGGTAAGACAGAGATTTCCTAAAGAACCATTTTCCTTATCTGGATTATTACCATACATTGATTTTGGAAACTTCAGGCTTAAAAGATGGTGACTTGAAGAAGATAAAGAAAAAAAACCCTGTTTTTTATTCTCAGCTCTGCTCTTTGGACCAATCTCACACAGGAGCTGTTTTGTGATTTCTGCATTTGGCCATTCTTAAAGCTGAACACTTTTCAAAGAGACGGTGTGGTGACTGTTTGATGGCAGTAGCAAACATTCGGGCTAGAAAGGGCTAACCATTCATGAGGGAAGCACCTTGGCACAGCTTCAATGGAATGAATCAATGTAAAGGAACAGAACTGGCTACTTAATGTGCCCATGACAAATTTTTCTGGCAAAGGGCTTTCCCTTAACAACAAAACATTTTTTAAAAAGGTGCTTTTATGGGACTCTGATTTCCTTTGTTCTAAGAGCAATGTATGAAAATAACAACACCTCCTTTCATGGTGGATATGAGAGAACAAAAACCTGTTACCCATTTTTTATTTTTCTATTTAATATTTTTAATTATATCTTCAACTTTTTCATTCTGATAATGAAAAGGTTCTCAATGGCCTTCCTTATGTTAGCCTTTTTTCATATTTCTCATCCCCACATTCTTTATCTTTTGTACTTCATATTCATTTGGTTGAAATGTCTTTCTTTGATTCATTTATTTCATGTTAACTCGGAAAAAGGCTTTAAAGATTCCTCATCATGAAAAGTTTCCATAAAAGTTCCTCATTTTCTTAAAAAGGAGACTGCTGAACCTACACCTATTCCCCAATAATTTTAGGACATTTTAAACAGTTTGTGAGAAGGACAATTTCCCGTCATATAGGCATATTAATTGATTCTGCTGCTATCACAGTCCAGAGACGTTTATGACATAAAGCAAAATCTGAAAAATTTCCTTATCAGAGGCAAATAAAATTGAGATACAAGATATGCAGAAATCCTTGTTCAATCTATATTCAATACTGTGTAAACAGCTATGGTCTGTTTCTACCATTCCATATGAACATTTCTCCAATATAGTATGTATTCCTTGAATAGGACTTTTGTTTAATATACAAACTCACAACTTTATTTATTCAGCCATATAATATAATTTATTCAGAGTATAATGCAAAAAGTATGTAATGTCTCCAAAATTAAAATGAACAAACACAGGGTTTGAGAATGAGTTAACACTTGTCTGGAAATTGATTCCAGATCTAAATGACAACCTCATAGAGAGAAGACATTTTTCTAGGTTGCTGTTGATTACAGTAATTGCAGTTGTCATATTTCTGTTATGGAGCTGAAAAAAATTCAGAGTTCCTCTCTGAAAAGGTTGTCCTCTGGTTTAGACGTTTTTTTCTGAAACAAAGCAGAATAAAGAGAAACACATCATATCATGAAGGGAAATATATGTAGCTTAACAAAAAGAGTTAAGCTTAAGCCCTTCTGCCTCCAATTTATTTTTCAATTTTAGCTCAGTGTCATTTGCACAAATCAGAAACATGTAACCCTAAAAATAAAACTACCTTACCACAAAAATGAATTCCTGATCACTTCTTGTAGCTTAATGGCAAAACAGATGTTATGTATTTCAAAAGCCCTAGATTCAGTTTCTATTATTACCAGGTAGGATTGGGAAAGTCTCATCTCTAAAAACTTGTAGAACTTTATCCACTATTCTTCATTAGCTGGACCAATGGCCTCCTTCAGGAACAAAGCATTTTCCTCATTTCTTGAGTAATACATAAATGGGATATTGAAACTCAGTTCTAATACTTTAAAACGGGGGTCCCCAGGACCCGGGCCATGGTAGGCAGCAGCCCATTTGGAACTGGGTTGTGTAAGTGGAGCTGTGCACATGAAATGGAGTTGAGCACACACACCTGCCACTTACACAGAACCATTTCCTCTCTCCCCCCACCCACCCACCCCCAGCCACGCTGTGCCTTAACCCTAACCCTAACCCTAACCCTAACCCTAACCCTGCTGGTACTCAATTACCATATCATAATCACTCAGTTATATATTCCTTGATAAAAAGCAATTTCTTCCATTGTCTTCATGATGTTGTTCTCATCTCTAAGTGTTCAGATATTAAAGTAGTTCCCCCTCCCCCTTTATTTCAATACCATCTAACAACAGA
The DNA here is from genome assembly GCF_059756535.1 of Pantherophis guttatus. NCBI lineage: Eukaryota > Metazoa > Chordata > Lepidosauria > Squamata > Colubridae > Pantherophis > Pantherophis guttatus. The sequence continues at coordinate 34,783,789 of NC_142069.1, forward strand.
TGGCAGGTAAGTAAAATCTGGTATGTTTTGCCACTTATTCAAGGAGAATGTATTCAGCTGAAGAAAAGTGGGTATGAGCTTGTCCAGCTGCCATTCTGTAACTTAAAGAGTTATATATACTGGCATGTGCAATCTCAAAAAAACACAAAGAATCGAACAGTGATAGACAAAGCAGACTCAGGAAAACAGAGCCTTGAAATCAGACCCTCCCCATTTCTTCTCATTGGTGGGTGTTTTTCTTGCTAGCTGGTATAAAATGAGGATGGAGGACGACACAGCCAGAGGATTAAACTAGTTACTTTGCATAACAAAAGTGTTATGCAAAAAATTAGGATAACATCATTGGCAATGGTGGCAAACACAGATGGAACAGAGTGTGGCAACAGGAACTGTATATTGCATGCCAATATTGTTTTCTGACAACTGAAAAATTTGTGGAGAACAGTACTTTTGTTTAATAATGGAGAAAGGTCCTAAGGTGTTTAATTAGCAGTTTGTGGCCCTTTTTGGCTAATAGCCTAAGAATCTGTGCAATGACTGCATTCAAATGACACATGTCATCTGATGTGCTGAACTACTAGTACTCATGAATTAACTGTCAGGATCCAAAAGCAGGTTTGAAAAGAACAAGCTAGTTATTGCTCAAAGACTAAGTATTTTACAAAAGTCTTTAAAGAAAAGACTTTAAATATAGATATCTTAAAGCAGGTGGGTCTCTAAGTGTTCCTGTTGTTTATAATAGAGACATTGTAATAGAAATGTGCAATATATGTATTTTTCCTCTAACAGAACACAGTTCCTTGGTGGGAGACACTGGTAGGCAACCTGGTAATTTGGGGAACAGAGAGCATCAGGGCTTTTGACAACACATTGTATGCCATTTCTGATTACCAGTATTTACATTACAAGAATGGGTCTTCCTTTTTAACAACATCACTAAGGTTTATAATTAATTCTTAAGATTGCTTCTGTCAAAGAAGTGAATCAATTTTATGCCTATTAATTCCCAAACCTTACCCAAGGTCTGAAGTATCTGTACACACAAAGTTTACCACAGTTCTCTATTTTTCCATGAGTCTAAAGCTTCCTTTCTCTAATCCCTAGAAACACATAAATAAACATAAACCCAGAATTTCCAGTGGTTGGAAAAACAAATTGTGCAAAGGAGAAAACATAAGACACTGAATGTAATCATTCAAACTAGTCCAATTTGTATTACCTATTCCAATTCTAGAGTTTCAGGTTTAAAGATTAATAACTAATAGAACATTTCTAAATGTTATGGAATTGCACAGCTTTTCAAAAGGAGAAAGTTCTTTGGTAAGACATTAGCTAAATGAAATAACATTTTCATGTTAACATCTTTCTGAGGAAAAGCATGAACTCCAAATACACTTAGAAACACTAGGTTGGACAAAGCTGATAGGGGATAGGAAGAAATGTTTTGAAACCCTACAGTTTTTTTCAGACATAAACTTGGAAATGATGTTGACAGGGAGAGAAAAGCTAGCACCAAATTTCCAGGATGATGTCAAGGAAACAGCAAGCTGTTGACTAGTCAAGGAATCATGTGTGCAAAAACTCATTCTCACTTCATACTCACTTCTTCCTTTCTCTCCAAGAAGGCATTACAAAAATCAGTTATTCTCTCCACAGAGACTTCATCCAGAAGCAGCACATCCTGCTCCTCATCTGCAGTGTAGTAGGCAGCCAGGGCAGGTAGCTGGGACTTCTTTAAGTGGAAATAAGACAGAACCCGATCATTACCCTCGATGCTGATGTCCACCAGGATAAATAGAGCCTTCAAAGAAAGAACAAAAACATAATTTTAAAAAGTTCATGGAGCAAATAAATATAACACATATTTATAATGATGAGGAATTAAAGGATGATAAGGTTTCGCCAGAGTTGTCTTTGTAAATCCAATCTTTAAGGCTTCTAAATTTATCCAAACAAGTGTAAACCGGTTGGTTTAAACTACTGTTTTGTGCCACACAGGCCTCTTAGCTTCCCTGTTCATTCTATTTAAATACAGTTTTACTACTCTTTCAACAGCATGAAGACTATATTAAAACTGTAACCATTTTGGATCCTGGCAATAAAGCAAAGTGATGCCTCCCGCATCCCAAACCAAACTGACCATGGAAGACTGTGCTAATAATGAGAGAGTGCTCCTATATTAAATGATTATGGAATCACCAGTATATTTTCCAAGGGCCAAGTAGTATTTAGGAAAATAACTTAAACAGAAATAACAAACATTTCATCCTCATAAATCCAGAAAAACTGATTTAGTGTCCTCAGTGCCCTGTTCATTTGGCAAGATTCATGGACAAGAGTGCCATTATTCTTGGAAGAAATTCTAAAGGTAGCTGAATTTTCAAAGGCCCTGGAAAAAGGTAGATGGAGCACTAGTTCTACTGACTTCTCCAAATTCTTTTCTGCAATTAAAGGGTGCCCCAGATACTATATAATAGAAAAGCTAAAGAAATAGAAACTGCAAAATATACCCTGAAGGTGCTATAAAATATGCAATATTTTTACAGCCGCAGTTAACTACCAATATTAAACAAAAATGATCCAATTAACTTTTCTTTCTGCTGACAAAATAATTATCATTGTAGCATGGTGCCAGTAAATGGGTGGTATAATAAATATTGAGCCTTCTTCATTTCATCAGCTTTCCTCTAGAGAATGTATGTGAATGGAGCATATGTTCCAAATCCGTGTTTACAAAAATTTGGTTTCTGTTTGCTAACCTAGTTTTAAGTCTCACACACATACACACACACACATATATTGAAAATACAAAGAATCTTATAATTTGAATTAATAATATGAAATTATAGAGGGAAAGAAAAGATTAAAAAATCTTAGGTGATTTTTCTAATCAGAAATGTGCATGGAGTTGGGTCCTTCCAACTCCATGTATTTATTATATATAAAATTAAAAGTTTGTTGTGTCATTCTTAATTTGAGCAGGGAAGTTGTGGGGTTTTGTGCAGTATCACACTCATGCTTAATCATCCTGCTTTCCCCATTTGTATTTTAATATATGAAATATTATGTAAACAGAACTAGCACTTCGAAAAAATCTTTTGTGACATTGAAAAGGAATATTTCAGACTTACCTTGCCTTGAAAGGCTACTGCTGCTTCACGGTACTTGTTAATCCTCTCAGTATGTAGTGGGGAAGTCTTGTCACTGAACAGAAGAAGATGGGTCTGAACTGCACTATCAAAGAGGCCGACTGCAATCTGTCATGATTAACAGAACAGATGAAGTAATATGTTGATTAGAGAATGTAAGCATTAATCTTCACATGTTCCAAAAAACCCTCAGCCATGAGATAAATTTATAGTCAAGGGTTGGAAGAGAATGCGTTGAAGGGCTAGAGAAACAACAAAGGAAGATGATGCTCAATAGCACAGGTAGGCATTATAGAAGTCACAAACACCTGTTTTGGTATATACAAAGCTTCACTTTTTTTTACTGTCCTTTAAATCACATTTACTTTTTTTAAAGTGGGAAATTGATATATTCTAGTTGACCTGAAACTGTAAATAGAAAATTAAAATGGTGACTTTCTTTTTAAATCATTTGCTAGTGGCATTGCTGACATAAACACAATTTCCAAATGATGTATTTAAGGCTATTGAACCAAGATATAGGCCTGGTTTCAAGGAAATAAATATGGAGAGGAGGAAAGTATGACTAATGTTGGCACATCTTCTACTGAGTAATCTGTATACCTCATCCCCTATATTTGTACAGCAAACATGATTGATAAAATGACATGAAAGAAGTTATGTCAAAGGCTAAATCTCCAACCTAGGGCTTGCTGCAATCCACACCAGAAGTGGCAAATTTTCTTTAATGTTCATTTTAATGTTGATTTTTGTGTTTGACATGGTTGTTGCTGTTGTACATCTAAATACTTATTTGGAGATTTCCACCCCACCCTTCATTTCACCTCACTTTACTTTACTTTAATACCTCAGTACTCATCCTTACTTGGTTCCAGGAGGCGCAAAGAGTACCAAAAACAAGGACTTCCAAACCATTTTTTCCATAAGGAATAATGTAATGAGTCACAAAACAGCTGACACTGACATATTCTAGCTTGTGTGTTGAGTACCAAATAAATGATGAGTACCAGGACAAAATTTTCATGTCAAAATGCATTGGATACCAAATTTGATGAATTTCAAAACAGTTGAATACCAAGGGCCACTGTACTTTAATTTAATTTACTTTATTTTACCTTACCTTACTTTACTTTACTTTACCTTGCAATTCAATAGAAGGAAGTTTCACTGAGTTCAGTGCTTCATTTTTTCAGTTGCAGTCTTCTTTGTTTCTTACTTATTTAAATATTTAAATAACTTGAAATTTCATGTCCCAGTAATTTTTAATAAATGGATTGTTTACTTTCATCATGAATTTAATTAAATTGGCTGTATGGCATAGTGTGCTCTTCTAAGTCAGAACAGAGTGAAAGCAAACCTGCTGAAAATACTGAAATGGCCACATATGTATTCTCTCTAATATTACAATGATTAAATTATAAAAACATAGCAGAAACCTGGAAAACATCATCTGGAACTGGAAGCCACAAAGCTGGGGCAGGTTGGAAGAGAACACTAAAAGAAGGCACACATCACCTGGGGGTGGCATGATGGAGCAGCACACACTAGGTCTCTGTGAGCATCCTCCAATCCCCTGGCATTTACTGCATAGTCTCTAGGTGGTAGACAATTTGTCATCTGACTTTTCCTTTCCCCTTTCTCCCCCTGACACTTCCTGGACTGCAGCTGCTGCTCCCACAAGCCAAACAGAGAACTGGAGAGTCTGCAGCTGACCTGCTGCTCCTTCATGTGCCTCATAGAACCACAGTGAGAGAAAGACCTCTATGTCAGACCTTGCCAGCTTTTCCATTAAAAAAGAGGAATATGTGAGAGGATTCCAGAATTAATAAGAAAAGGTCAGTGAGTGCACTTCTTGAAGAACCTTCCAGCTCTGACCACTGGGACTCTACGTTGTGGGAGGTCCAGAATATTCTGGCCTTCAGTTTCAAAGCTCCATTTCTCTTTCCATGAAAATAGCTAGACTACAAAACTCAAGAAAAGACCAAGTCAGACATGGGCAATGTTCTGACTATTAACCCACAACAGGGACAAAAAAGAAATCTCAGCAAGAGATGTATTCCTCACAGGCACAGTTCAAATGCAAATATCTATTATAAACCTTAAATTACACCTGTGCAACTTTTTCCAGAGCAAGGACTGCAACTTGCTTTTGAAAAGCATTGCTTGCAGGTCATATTTCAAAAAGAAGACATTAGGGCAAGAAGCAAAAGAAAATACAATGTTTATATTTATGTTTACATTTAATCACAATTAAATATACTTAATGCAGTTATTTCTCTTTTTTAGAATTACAATTGGTGCTCAACTGCTTTGAAATTCATTAACTTTGATATTCAAGGCATTTTGACATGAACATTTTGTCCCAGTACTAATCATTTGGTACCCAATGCACAAGCTAGAACTTGTCAGTATCAGCTGCCTGGTGACTCACTACATTATCCTTATGGAAAAAAATTGTTTGCTACTCATCATTTTTGGTACTCATTACGCCTACAAAAACCAATTAACAATGAGTACCAAGGTACCACTGTATAAATCATTAATTTTGGAGGTCTCTGGAAGCCACATGCAACCTAACTCTGGGGTCAACCTAACTCTGAGGTTTGCCCTTTCTGCTCACATGACATGCACCAAGCATATGCCAATGTGAATTATTTAGGGTAACAGATAATCTGACATTAAAACTTTCCTCCTAATATATCAATTCTTTTCCTTATAAGAATAAATTAAACCTATTATTATAAACTAAACCGAAATCATTATAAACTCAGCAGTCAAATCAACTGTACTAGTTAGGTTGTAGAAAAATTCCTTTGTTACCATGGGGTTGTACTCAGTCACCCAACGGAGTTCATTCATCCGGACAAAGCGACTCAACTTTGCAACATCAACTTTGTTACCGTCTTGGATTTCCAAATCTTGCCTTTTGTTATCCACCTGAAGTAAAGCAAATAATCTTGCTATCACCACTGCACTTCAGCCACTGTTCTTTAAAACACTTGCAGAAAGCCTCTCTCCAAACAAATTTCTTATTCCATTCATTTCATTTCCCATCAATGCTTTTGCTTAAGATTTTCATAGTACTGACTATCCTAGAAAATTAAAACAATAGTCTTCGCTTTTTTGATTTAGCTAGAGAAATAGTTAACATAAATTTCTGAACTATTAGCAGTTGAATTAAACCATCCTGGATTCTAAAAAACAAGGTGGATTATTAAGTGTTTGTGGGGCTTTAGGAATGAGATCTTAAAAAAAAAACAAACCTAATTTCTACTTTTTGCAAAAGTTCATCTGCTAATTGCATTACTTCTAAGCTTAATAAACACTGGCAAAAGCATATATGGATTTCCTGGAAACATTGTGCAAGCAAGAACCCTCTCCAATAAATACAGGCATTTTTCCAGAAGATCAAGGAAAAATATTCAGACTCCAAAAACTCCATTTTGGGGAACAGATCTTCCACTAACATTTTCCGGGATCTTGTTGACAGTCCCTTAACAGACAGGCAAGTAAAACAGCAAATTCCAGAGGATTAAGTCAGTACTCAGTTAAATTTCCTTATTGATATATGCATGGCTCTATAGAGTATAAGTGAATGATTTGCACCAGAGAGGGAGGGAGAGGGAGATCCTGGGTAATGCACATCTCTGTATTCTGTTATATCCACCAAGCAAATGTGTTTTTTCCCCAGAAATATCTGTCCCAGTCTTTTTTATATATAGAAAGTCTTTTGACTTTGTTATTACTATATGCCTTAAAATATCTATGCAGCCATTAATGTCAATTATTCTTTGACTGGTGGGAAGAAACTAAACCAAAAGTAACTCATAGAAAATAAGGAGTGTTAAACTGGTACAAAACAAATGAGAGCCAGAACACATAAACTCTTGAGATACTCTTCCAGTGACCATCGGAGTCAATGGAAAAAGCATTTACTAGAGCAGCGGTTCTCAACCTGGGGGTCGCGACCCCTTTGGGGGTCGAACGGCCATTTCACAGGGGTCACCAAAGCCCTCTCTCCCCCCACCCCATGCTTTCATTCACCCTCACTCTCTGCCTCTGTTGGATCGCCGGCTGTTTGCTTACCCCGCCCCTACCAATCTATTGCTGCCTCCTGAGTCCCAGCTGATGGCTAGAGGGAAAAAAACTGTTTAAATTCTTGCCGCGGGGCTTCAAAGGGCCACCCTACAGCTGATCAGTGTTAAAAGAAAACAAATGAGTAGACCGGTGCCTGCAAAAATAAAAAAAACAGCCCCTTTCAGCTTCAGGATAGGTTAATTAGTACAAATTGATTAGATCAGCCTCGACTCTCAGCTGATTTGCTCTCAGCTGTTTTGCGGAGGGCTCTGTTGCTAGCTGCAAAAAAATCTCGAGCAGATTTTTTTTCCCCTAGCTATGCTGAAAAAACAAAACTGAAAGTAAAGCAGGGTCTTTGCTGCAACGTGACAAAATGAGGCAGAGAGAGATTTCTTTTTCTTTTTCCTCACCAAAAAAAGGTAGGTGCAAAACTGCAAATAATGGGAAATTTAGGGCAAAAAAGGAGGTTCAAGATTTTAAAACACAAAAGAAAAAAAGCTCTATTTAACTAGGGAATTGTAATAATTGAGATACTATTAATTGTATATTGTGTTGAAAGCAGAAATGGTTAAGTTGTGGTTTGGATGAATATATGGGGGAAATTATTTGGTTTATTATTATTGGTAAATATAATTAATTGATTTGTAAGAAATTGGATTGTATGGAAATAATTGGAATATTCATGTTCATATTGATTAATCTACAAAAAAGATAGTTATATAACTAATTGATTTATATTAAAATGTTGAATTTGTATTAAACAACTGTATTACATAATTACATAATTAACCAATGTGAGGATGGATATAAAAATAGATGACAATGCGAAGGGGTATAATATAGAATAGAAGGGAAAAATTGAATTTGATTAAGATTAGAGATGAGGATGAAGGCTAATATTTTTTTTAAAAAAAAATAGATGAGGAATAAATATGGCAAAAAGGAAATATAGAAATTGTAAATTTAATTGAAATGACTAAACACTGTTTGTGAACCGGCCAAATACTCTGTTCAAAGAAAATACATTGTATGTTTATATGTGTGTTTCTAATTACTGCTATTTATTCATATTTGTTCTCTTTTATTCTTTAAAGTTTAACAATTCATTCTTTATCTTAATATCTTTATATTTGTTTGGGGTTGGCTTTCTTCCCTTTCATCTTTTTTATTGTACAGCAATCTTTCTTCTCAAACCTACCACCTCTGTCTTTTCTTTCTTACTTACTTTCTCTTCCCCCCCCCTCTTCTTCTTCTCCCTACTTCCTCTTTGTCCTTATCCTCCTCTCTTTCTCCCTCTCTTACCTTCACTCCTATTCTAATTTCCCTTCCCTTCCTTCATCCCTCTCTATTGTTGTATCCTTTTATGCATATGGACTACTCAGAGGGCTGAAAAAGTTATTTTTGACTGGTCCTCGCACTTTTGACCAGTCCTCAAACTTACGACTGTCCTCACATTTTATGTTTTTGCCCTATCTTGTCACCATGGTGAAGAGAAGCAGTTGTGAAATGAGTGACATGGTTGTTAAGAATGCTACAATGGGCATAAATGATGACCAGTCATAAGTGTGAAGACTGGTCAAAAGTGCGAGGACCTATCAAAAATCACTTTTTTCAGCCTTCTGGGTAGTCCTTTTGTGCGCATGGACTACTCAGAGGGCTGAAAAAGTTATTTTTGACTGGTCCTCACACTTTTGACCAGTTCTCGAATTTACGACTGTCCTCACATTTTACATTTTTTGCCCTATCTTATCACCATGGTGAAAAGAAGCAGTTGTGAAATGAGTAACATGGTTGTTAAGAATGCTGCACGGGCATAAATGTGAGGATGGTCATAAGTGTGAGGACCAGTCAAAAGTGCGAAGACCTGTCAGAAATGACTTTTTTCAGTCCTCTTAGTAGTCCCTATATACATAGCCATGGCCACCCAGTCACATGACCAGCTAGCCACGCCCCCCCAGTCACATGACCTCCAAGCCACGCCCACAGAACCAGTAGTAAAAAAAATTAGAATCCACCCCTGGTTGGAGGTCACCACAACATGAGGAACTGTATTAAAGGGTCGCGGCATTAGGAAGGTTGAGAACCACTGTACTAGAGACTACAGACTCTGTAAAAACAAATCAGCCCTATTCCAATGCTGTACATATTTTGTTGTTGCATAAAGAATCTCCTATATCAGAGAAACAACATATATATGTATGTTCAAGCAGACCTTCTTCATGAAATTATTTGGGGAGGGTAGGTAACTCATCCAATGCCATTGGATTAGGCCTGGATTAGTGTGGTTAGTTTTTGATTGCAAAACTCTGATAGTTCCATGTCATCTTAATATATCCAGAAACCCCAAAGAATGTCAAGTATTGAACATAAACCCATCAAAAATATTTAATAATCTACCCAGCTATTCCCAGTTTAATATAGCACTGTAATTCCTGTTGCCTTCAGTTTACATGTTAGCCTTGAAGATGTAGTCCAATACAGCAGTTAGCTAGTTAGTTATACCCTCCATCTCTACATAACAAGGGAAGTCCTCATTTAGTGACTGCACTTGAGATCCATTATTAAGCACAATAGTCACTAAGCAGAAAATCATGCAACCGTAATGGACTTACCACATCATTTCCTATTTGGTCATTAAGTGAGCCATCTCAAGGCTGTGACTTATAATTTTACTTCCATATTTATCTGCTTGTCACAAGTCATTTGGGAAGTACACAAATGTCAATCATGAGATTCGAGGATGCTACAACAGTCATAAATGCATTTTTGTTGTGAAGTGCCTAAATGACAATCATGTGATTGTGAGACACTACAACCATCATGTATGTAAGGATTGATTGCAAGCTATTATTATTATTATTATTATTATTATTATTATTATTATTATTATTATTATTTACTTTATTCATGAAACATGAAACTCAGTCAACTGAACATATAAAAATGCATCACAAATACCACTGACTGGCGTTGATGGTTGATACGGGTTGCTGCCAGCATCCTAGGTATCAACCAAGTATCTTCTTAAAGTTGTTTATTTATTATTTACTTTATTCATTAAACATGAAACTCAGTCAACTGAACATTCAAAAATGCATCACAAATACTATTGACTGGTGCTAATGGTTGATACGGGTTGCATCCTAGATATCAACCAAGTCATTATTCATCATCAACCTATTATTATTGTTGTTGTTGTTGCTGCTGCTGTTGCTGCTGCTGTTGTTAATTATTAATTATTAATGTAAATTCAGATGGTTAGGAACAAAGCAATCAGAAAGCAAGGACTAATTGTAATAGACTGGGGTGAGCAGATCCTCTTCAATAGTGGAAGGGGAAAAGAGGCCTTCAAGTGAATCTTGATTCCTGGCAATTACTGTACATGGATAGGTCCATGCAGTGTTCTTAGCAACAATTTTGGAAGTGACTCGCCACTGTTTTTTTCCTTAGGCTGAGAGAAAGTGTCTGGCCCAATGTCACCCAGCTGGCCCATTCCAGCATCTTAACTAGTATGCCACATTGAATGTCAATAAAAGTATTAATTGGATGTCTAATGGGAATGGATTTTTTAAATGAAGCAGATACATTCTGTGGTAGTTTAAGATGTTAAAAAGACATCATACTAACTGTCCAAGGAAACCTGCTACCAGTATCTCTACTCAAAGTAACTTAAAGAATTTTCTGTACAAATCAGTCAACTGCAAGTTCAACTTAGTAAGTGGGGACTGTATTTGTAATGCCTACCCTGTTCCTCAATAAGGACATTGTTAGTTTAGCTACCTCTCAAGAAGGAAAAAAAAATCTTCCTGACCATACTTAATTTGCAGACATGATTTATTTTTGGTCTCTACCTCTTAATATTAAGGTTAAAAACAAGAAAAAAAATCAAGATTTATAATAGAGAAACAAAATAAGGTGAAGGTCCTAAAACACAGATGTCAAACTCGATCACATCACGTGATGAATCGCGATGTATAGTGATGTTTTTTGTCTTTGTGGAGCCAGGGTGGGCGTGGCCTGCACGTGACGCATCCGGCCCATGGGCCACCAGTTTGACACCCCTGCCCCAAAATATACAAATGGAAAAATACCATTATAAATCATATTAGATAATACCGTTTCCCCCAAAATAAGACATCCCCTGATAATAAGCCCAATTGGGCTTTTGAGCGCATGGCAATAAGGCCAAGCGCTTATTTCAGGGTTCAAAAAAATATAAGACAGGGTTTTATTTTGGGGGAAACACGGTAAATATGCATAGCTATCAAGTAGGTATATGCAAATGTTTCATGGTGAAAACTCTGGAATCCAACCCAACCAGACATATACCGATTTTCAGTTCAACTGCCTCAATATTTTTTCCAATATTGTTGGAATGGTCTATTTTGAGGCTGAAATGTTGATACTAAAGTCAGAATAATGTTGGAACACTTCTGATAAAGCAGAAGCAGCCAGTTGGAATAGGACTTTTTAGAACTGGGTCATTCCAACCACAAAATCTTTTAAAGCAGTAACAGACAGTGCCAGCTGGTGTCTTTTCAGATTGCAGAAAAGCAACTGATTTACTTAATGCTTCTGCATGTTTAGACATACATAGATATGTAAATACAGAAGCAATCCATGCCAAACCTATCAAAAAAGATGTTTTATAATATAGAAGTATGCTAGAATACTAGTGCAATAAATAACTAAATGTTATATTAGCACTGTAATTCAGCCAATCATTCAACAATCTTACTATTTCTCTCCCTTTCACATTTCAAATTCTGAAGGAGAACATTTGGGGGAAAAAAGGTATCATATGCTACTTTGGGTTTCATGGGCCCAAGTTGGATAAAGCAGCTCATTTATTTCTTCATAAAGTATATAATGCCCATACAGTTTGTACAATTCTCCTGGGCTGAAACTAAACACAAATTCTCCAAGGTAAAATGGGGATGCATGGATTTTGGGGCAGCAAGCATATTACAGAGAATAAGCACAGCAGAAATGCTACTATTTAACTGGGGGGGGGAATATAAATTATCCAAATTTATAAAAATGTATACTGATTAATATCATTTGATCTTGCTTTTTTTAAATGCTGGAGTCATTCCAAAATCTTCCACTGACTTTGAGGAGAGAAGTTCTTTTTTAAAAAAAGAAGGATCCCCGTTGGATAACTTTCCTATGCAATATATTCATAATTTGTTTCTACTGCTCCTTGAACTATCACTTCATACCTCTATCTCTGCCTTCATCCAGATGATGTTTTAATGAGGTAATTGCTTTGCCATATTTGTAGTATCTTAAACCAGACTCAACAATGCTGTTATCCTTTAGCTGTACGCTCCCATTTTCCTAATGCATCATTTGCCATTTTTTCCTACCAAGGAGGAGGAAAGTATGGGATAGTTATAGAATATTTTGATTGCTTGCACTTTAAGAGTTTTCCCCCTGGAAACTTGTTTGATAATTGCTATTTAGGTAAATGAAGAGTTCATACCAAATATGTTCAGTCCTGCTTTTATCCCATAAGTCCTTGTGGCAGGAGAATACTGGTAAATTTTTGTTCTGTAAATAGTGCCTGCTCAATTGATAATATTGTTGTTTTTAACATTTGCTCTACTTCATTGTACAGTTTACTTGTTTTGTATTTGAGCTCTCTAGTTCTAGATAGCATAGTACTCAAAAGGTTTTGTTTTTCAGCTACTTGTTATAGTGTCTAATGCTACTTTGGGGACTTGATTGGCCCATAGACATCCAGCTGGTGTCCATGCAAAAGGGAGGACTAGAACATGGACTTCCCTAGTCTTAGCCCAGCATTCTAACCATTATGTCATGCTGGCTTTCATTCCCTACTGACAAGATATAAACCATCAATATTGAGAAGGCATGTTCCATGGTTAAGAGGATATAACAACAAGTTTTGTAATGAAGCATCTTGTGGTTTGGGCAACTCTTCACTCAGCTTCATCACTTTACCTTTGAGGACTGCCTGAGCAGGATGCTCAACAGTCCATTAAGTTTTTGAATTCATACAGCACAACTGAATCTAAGGGAAGTAAGATAAATCAAAAGTTGTCCTAATATAGTTTGGGGTTAAAACTAATTTGTTCTTACTCCAAAGTTGGTTGGGTTAGTAAGCTGCAAAACACTATCCTTGCGACTGACTCACTTAAGCTTGTTTTATGAACCAAACTTTAGAATACCATAGATTCCTACATACCATAAATATGGCTGAAGAAAAGTCCCTGCTTATACCTATTAGCTGTAGCATTTAGATATTATTCAAGGAAGAAGCAGAACTGCAAAACAAAACCTACCATACGAAAGAGGGAGATGGTATTTTGGGTGATATTATAATGAGAAAGAACTTGAGAACTGGTGCAGATTCCAAATGGTACATCTGGTATATGTTTTACCATGGTAAGGAACTCTAAGACTTCTGGTTTTTCTAAATCCTGAAAAAATAATGAACAAATTGAGAAAGATTTTGTGACACTATGATGTACATAGAAATTGGTTTTTGTCCCCAGAGCTATTCCATTCATAGTTCTAGGAACAGGAAAGGGTATAAAAATTCTCTTAGAGCTTTTTCCGCAGTGCAATTTTACCATCATGGAGCAGATCCCACTTCAGAAATTTAACTTAATGCATTATTTAAATAAAGGTTTATCTGCCACTATCATTCAATACTGAAGCTTCCAGAGCAACAAGCAAATTAGACAAAAGTATATTTGAGGCTTTGCCAATTTTTTAATTTATTTTAGGTACAAAGATAGATGAGGAGGATGAAAATACAGGAGAAAGAGGGGGGAAAGAGAGAGGGAGAAAGTGGGGGGGGGAGATAAAAAGAAAACAATGAAAGAAAATGTCCCTGCATCCTGCATCACATCAAAGTTACCCTGATTATTGCCAATTAGACAATCTGTGTCCCCTTGGGTCATCATTCCAGAGATACTTTATTATCAGATTCCTCCATGCCTTCAACAGTAGCAGAGCTTCTAATGTACTGCCTTCACTGGAAAATTTCTTTACAATTCAGGGAAATTTTTAGACATGTAGCTGTCTTGAAAATAGCCTATGTTGAGCTATATAGCACAGTCAAACATCTGCAGTTTACCACAGGAAATGTTTTGTGATCATTTTTATGTCATAAAATGTTTTATCAAATTTACAAAATTTCAACTCTCCAGGAGCCATGGGTCCAGAATTTTGGATACATTCTGTAAGTTAGTCGTTTGATATACCTTGGTTCAAAAAGTATTGCCTTATGATGCACCATTTCACCCAGTTAAAGGTTACAAAGTTTAAATTTTGTGTGTGTGTGTGTGTGTGCGCGTGCGTGCGTGCGTGCACATATACACACACAGAGCTTGCAGGGAATGGTGTAAAGAGTCATCAACCTGCAACAGCCTTCCCAATATGGGGTTCTTCAGAGGGCCAGTTAGGAGACAAGAGAGTTACAAGCCAGCTCTTGACTGTACTTGTAAAAAAGGTTGCCCTATGGCAGCAAACAGGTCATCTGTGATGACTCAAATGTTGGTGAATTAGAACTCCCAGCATCTTCTTTACTAGTGATTGTTATGGTAGAATTTGGCAATTGTAGTTCAATAATGTCTAAACAGCTACAGTTTCCCTACAGCTATTCTTTTATAGAGATGTAGTGGGAGGAAAAAGGTAGAAAAAACAAAAAGAGGACAGGAATATGAAGGTGATACAGAGGAAAGGCAAAATGGTGAGGACCAGAATTTTTTTTAAAAAAAATATAACATACAATGAAAGCAAGACATATTCTAAATGAAAATTATAATTCACTAAGAATTTCTTCCAATTTGACTGTCTTTTACACTTAGCAGAAATTTAAGGGGAGAATGCTGACATCTGGTGGCTATTTTCACAGACTCGGTTGAAGATGCATTTTAAGATCATTTAAAATATACAAAACCTCAGAAAGGTCTTTTATGTTTATAATTTTTTGCAATCTTTAATAATAATGAATCAGCATGATTTAGAGAGTTAAAAGTGGTATATTGGTTTATTACAAAGTGTTTATTGTTGCTGTTGTATTTTTATTCTTGGAGAGAAGCATTCTTGGAATATTTTATCACTAGTGTCAACAATATTTAGCTATGTTCAGATATAATATCCTTGGTACAGGAAAGGGAATTCCTGTTCCCCTCAAATAGCAAAATGTTTTAGACTATCTTTATGGAAAGTTTAAAAATGCCCTTTTAAAACCATAGTAGAAAAGTATCTAATTTTTGTAGGTAGGTACATTTTTGTAGGTAGAATTTACATGGGCCTTCCTTAACTTCACACCTGTTTGATAAATTGGACTATAATTCTCATAATTCCCGAACAATGTGGATCAAGATTGTGAGTTGTAGATCAATCATGTTTAATAGGACTTATTGATGCCCTTTGAGGAGAGACCCTTTGTAGCTCTGGCAGCTGCAGGAAAGTATCATGTGCTCAGCTGGCTCTGATTATGAGAAACAACCTTCAGAAAACATGTTGAGAAAATAGACAAACATATTATGTGCCCTTGAGGTTAATTTGGCACTGATTCAATAACGCAGCCGTCCCTAACCTGATGCCCTCCACATGTTTTTGACCCAGCACATCCTGGAGGGTAGCAGGTTTGAAAATACGGCTGTCATGATTTTTAACTCAGATTTGTCTTGTGTCCCTGTAATAGGCAGATTAATCTTTCCTGGATTAGTTGATATCTCAGTATTTTATAACATGCTAATTATACCTTTCCAACTTCCCACAATAAATTCCTCAATTAACAAAAAGTTGTTAGTTTAAAAAACTTCTATGGCATTTTTTAAAACCCTTTAAAATAGTATAGCATAGAGAAATAATATAAAACATTAATAAACTGTTTTCAAAACAATGTTAAAGTAGCAAGGACTGTTTAAAAGTTTGAATTAAAAAGACAATCTTGATTCTTTTTGAGAGCAATGAGGAAAAAGTATTTTCTGTGGGATTGAAAAGTGAAATTGGCCACAAGAAAGATGGTCCCCTAGGTCAGTGTTTCTCAACCCAGCAAGTTTAAGATGCATATTCTTCAATATATTATATATTATTATAGGAGACTTATAATATATGCAAAATAAACTATCTCTGGGGGGTGATACGGTATGCTAAATATGGTTCCCTTAAATATAGTTTATGAAATCAAACACATTTTTCATAGTTGACACAATGTGCTAAGCTATAAATCATAGGTAATAAGCATAATGCCTAGGTTCCACAAGTACTAAGCCCAAAGCAGGCAAACCATAGTGCACTTTCTGTAAAACCAATCACTCGGTATCTTGTTGCATTTCAACAGACCTCAAAGAATCCAACAACTGCCACCTCAGCTCCATCAATGAAGGCTGCTGTACTTGGGACATCTTCCAGAAGCACAGGCTTCCTTTCCTCTTTGATAGTATCTGGAGGTAATAGAAGGAAGGTACTGTTTAGCCAGCATCTTTTTATGGCCAATTTCTACCGATTGTCATAAAGATCCGCTTTGAATTTTCATATTAGCAAATCTTCACCTGGACAAATAGTTCTTTCACATTTTGACTTTAAACAATGCCTGGGAATAACATAAAAAAATGTCCTTTCCTGGTTTTGGTGCCAACCTGCCATGAAGCAAGATCTGTTGTAGCATGGAGCATTCTTGGATGAGGTACCTAATGTTTAAAATTCCACTTCTCAAGTAAGGCCTAACGCCACCTGATTTTTCAGATGGGGAAATCTGCTTGTTCCATTTGATTTTTAAGCGATAGATGGAGCTAAAGGATGACTAACTGCATTTAGGCTTCAAGTCTTATTCATGACAGATGTATTTCCTCTTAGTGTTTCTTTTCTGCAGCTGAATTTTATTCTTCTTTGTGATTATTTTTTTCAAATAAAAACCTAACTAAAGCATGAATTGCTTTACTATGATCCATGGCTTTATTTCCCATCATGAAGAATTGAGACTGCTGTTTGAGTGATGTCATAATACACAGGAATTTGGAATGAAATAAGTAGCAATTTGGTTTACGGTGATCCCAGTTGATTATCCCGATGAAGGGGACCAGTCTGTGCTGCAATCTCTCTTTTCAAGGTTTCCTAGGAAAATCATGAATCTGATTGTCCCTGAGTTTTTCCTAAACCATTTTGGGTATTGAGAATTGTGTTCTAGCTAGGAGTTGAGCATGCTGCCTACTAAAACAGCATCACCACAATACCCCTCAGAAGGATTACTCTTCCTTAATCCAAACTACACTAGTGTAGCCGTGCTTACTGCCAAGTGATGAGGGCAGGAATCCAGTACCTTTGAAGAGTACCAGTTTCTGAAAGCTGATTTAAATGTTGCTCTCCTTGTCTATTGATATATTTCTTGGTCTGTTCATTATCCCTTTTTCTAAATTTGAGACAGGCTTTCTTACCTTCAGATGAAGAGTTTTTCTCTCCAGATCCAAAAAGGAGCACACCACTGAGGAAAACTAAAAGAAACGTATGCAAGAGGGAGTTTTCCATTGCTCTGACTTCTTTTCTGCTTCTCAGTTCTTCTGTTTCAGGCAGAAAAAACACCTTTGAGAACTGTCACTTAATCAGACGTGACAGCTCCAAAACTTGTGGGAGTGAAACAGTTGGGAATGGCCACCTGTACCTTTTTTTCTTCTGATAAGAAACTAGTGGGGATATGAACTCCCAAGTATTTCTCTGATGTGATAAATCTAATTATTCTATTGTAAGACAAGCTCCATTTTCACAGCTTAGCAAATAAAAAACAAAATATTGAAGTTTAGGTAAGTTAACATAGACAGAACTCTGCTTATTTCTGTACAACCAGGCTAGCATTACAACAGTTTTTAAGAGTTCGTTTAATTTTTTAAAAATCACTATAGATTTTGAATTGATTAAATCTTCATATTGTCATGAATTCCAACCCCCTCCTTGGTGTCTGATGAGACACAGAGGAAAGAGAAAGAGAAAAAAACCTTCCCAGAGAAGTTTGCATAGAAAGAGATACTAGCATGTTGTCAAACACCTTTGAAACTAGATAGCAATATTTTAATTATAAAAATTAAATCGCCAATTTCATTACATACATATTTTCAATTGAAACAAATATTTTCAATTGGTTAAATATTGCAGTTCTATTTTCATAGATGTTATTTGTACTTGTTTGTTGGCCTTTACTAATATCACCCAGAAATCTTATGGACTGAAATTTAGAGTCTGAAAAATCTTTTTTCTGAAAATTTGTTTTGTGGCTGTTTCATTTAACCTCTCTTATCTCATGCACATTTTGCCTGCACCACCTCCTACCGTTGTATTTTAGGTTTCTATGAAATGAGCAGTGCTTTCTCTTACAGAACCCAAGTAATTTCTGCCTATTACACAGAATAGCATTTGTAAAGGGAACATTCTTCAAGTTATTTGCTTATTCATTTTGTCCCTTAATGCTGTGATTCTGAATGTAGCCTTAAATCATCAACTAGTTCTTGTTTCACCCCATCCCATTTCCTGATTTTGCAGGCCTCCCAGACACAGCTAAGATCAAACTTCAAAATCCAGAGCAAATTGTTTTTGTGGCAAAACAGTTTATATTTTAGAGGCGAGACTGTGACACAGAAGCATTAGCCTTCTGCAAAGAAAACTTCCAACCAAACATTTCAGCCCTACAGGTTCAGAGTCATCATTGGCCATTTTAAAAAAGGGTGCTCCCCCGAGCAATATGTACTGCCTACACCTATCTTTAGCAAAAGAATAAAAATAGACCCATATGCTGGTGACAAACCATATTCTTCCTCTGTACAATCAATCTACTTCTCATGATACCCTGAGAGTGATCCAGTGGCAATGCCCATTATGTTCTCTACAATCCTAATCATTAAGTGTTCTGCTTATGCCTTAAACTGTTAAAATGATGCAAGAAGACTAAAGTGCCTGGATCTGGGGGCAGGAGAGATGTGAGGCAAGAACTGAAGTTTGATATCCCTAGTGTGTAAAGGGAAAAATACTTAAATCTATATATTGTAAGAAACACAAGAAGCTCACTCTGAAGCAAAGGACAAAATTGGCTTTATTTTCAAAGACACTGCTATAGTTACAGGCCAGGTCAGGAATCATATCCTATATTACTAGACAAGGCAACTCCAAATGCAATTCTGGGAACCAAATTTAAACAAGACACTATCCGCTGACAGAACTTTTCATATAAGGCAGGGGGGAAAGAGAAATTCCAAAGCCAACTCTCTTTCAGTCAACTGATGTGCCATGATAGCAATAGGTTTAAGTTGGTGACTATGTATCTTCTGACCAAAGGCACTTCAAGAATTGATCCTGTGCAACCAGAGAAATGTTTTGTCCCTGTTGATTTTTGTGAGATTATTTTTAAGGTAGCAGGAGGAGAAACAGAATCTCTCCAATAGCCTATACTGGCTAAATTTCTTTTGACAATAAAAGGGTTGGGTTATGTGGAAGAAGCATGGCATGCATGTGCCAGCAACTGACACATTTGGAATAAGCACAAGCAGCAGAAGAAGGAAAAAGAGAAAACTGGGTAAAATTCATTCTGTCCATTCCTTTTTAATAGCCAAGTTCCATTCCCAGGTGAGATGGTTGTGCTTATCATCATCAGTGAAGAGAGACTTATTGCAGTAGTTTCCTCGGGCCACCAGGCCCTTTGGTGCTTCCTCAATAGGTGTCATGAATTCATACTCTTCTGGCCGTGGCCCATAGCTGCCCACCATGAATACAGCCTTATCCACTAGGAGAGAACAAGCCACAGAAAGACAATGCATCAGAAGGTAGGACAAAAATAGAATGGAACACAAAACACAAATGATTTTAAAATGCAATACAAACATTTAATATAATAATGATTGCAGTTTTCCATCGCCTGGATTGAATTCAGATTATATCATCCTTTAGTAGATTTATCAGCAGTTGCTACTGCAACTAATGCTCAGAAACCATCCCAGAAAGGAATTTGGAACAAACGTTAATTAATTTATATGATAGAAAAGTTAATTTAATTTAGATAGTTAATTTCTCTATATGATAGAAAATAACAACAATAGCATCCTCCAAACTTCCAAAATACAGTTTATAAAAAATGCCCCAAATCCTCCAAGATTATTAAATGTTTCCATATTTCAGTGTTCTCACATAGGTTTTCAACCTTCCTTAATTTCCCTAGCAATCAGATCATCGTTTCTTCAGAATGTCATTAAAACTTGACAGTTTCAAAGGGTCATGAGAATGGACTTGCTGTGAGTGGAGAATTTCTGGTTTTGAGAATCTGTTTTCTGCTTGATTATTTCTTTGGCGTGAAGGTTTATTAAAACAGTTTTACATTTTTTCTTTTATGTGATTTTTTTTTTGTTGATACAATTTATTGTTTTAAATCTTATTGTAAGCTATCTAAGCCTCTTAACAGATTTTTCTGAAGCTTGTATACAGGGAGGGAAGGAACGAGGGAGGGAGGGAGGGAAGACGGACTTGGGGCAATTAAAATTAGGATAGAAGAGACAGCCCAAGTTAGCTCAAGTCCTCTGATGTTATACATATAAGAGAATTTTCTCTCTGGTGTCTGAGCATACCATATAAATATCTATAAATAAGGGGGGTTTCAGGCATCTAGCTATATGCCCAGTGTTTACCATGCAAATAGAAATATCAACAGAATAATTTCTGCTCCTGTGGATTGCGGTCTCTGTATTACAGTTTAGAGGCAAAGGCTTTCTGCCATATTTGCACTGTACAAAAAGGGAAAGGACTGCTTTATCTACAAAGTGTGAAAGGTGAGTTATGCAGCGCAACCACATCAAGGTGATTTTTGAAAGAACATGCAAGCAAGGCTATGTTTATAGCAGTATCATCTACAGATATTGAAGAGAAGAAAAAAATGATTTCACATATTCACCTTTCACTCCTTTCCGGTAAGTGTTCTGGAGATATTTCAAACCAGATACAATCTCTTTGTTTACCTGCAAGAGAAAAACTGCCCATTGAGTGGGGTAATTCAGTTCAAATTATCAATACCCTTACTTTGGGATATGGTAGGGAGAAAACACCATTCTGTAACTAAACTAAACAATTTATTCATTTATTTTTTCAGTTTATGAGGCTCCTGTGATTAGGAGTCTAATCATCAAAACCTAAATTGAAGGTAAGTTTAACAGCCCAAATCTTCATACACTCAACCATAGTAGTTCAATTTAAGATTCCTCACAGCAGCTTGAATAAGTCATATCAGATCTTCAGCTAGTTTTTATGTTGTGCCAACAAATGAAACTGCCACTATCTCTTTATGAGACATTTAGAATTTGAATTAATGTAAGCATCAGTGGAAATGAAACGCTAAATCCAGCACAATTACTAGCTATGTTTGTCCAATTCTGGTTTGCTCTTCTTTAAGAGGAGGAGGAAATAAAGCAGTTTTCAGCAATGTAGCCTATCAGTGTGACCACTTCTGCATTTTGCCCAGATGACACTTTCCGTTAAGGGGCCATTTTACATTATAATGATCAAATAAAGTTTAGGAAAAGGGGAAATTTCTGAACAAATTTTTAAAGACCAGCAATTGGATATATTTAGGATTAAATATATTTGGGGGGAAAAAACCTAATATATTTTGGGACAATACACTTCTTAATGATATTTGTTGCTGATGCACTGTTCTGAAATATAGTAATAGATCTGTAACCTAAACAATGATAAATATTAAGCTAAAACAATAAAAGCCAATTTAAGAAAAGTAATTGAGTTCATGTTTCTTTTTTCTGCTTCTAATTAAGTTGGACAAGGAAAAAAATAAAAACTTTTTATCCGTTTTGTTGTATCATAATGTAAGAATAATGTATAGTTTCATTTAAATTTATTTTGTCTTTAGTAGAATACAAATAATTAGTCCAGTAAAAAGAATTAAAGAATACAAGATTCACTGGAAATACTTTCCTTTCTGCCTGTAGACAATGCAAATTTCTTATTTTGGTTAATGCTTTATTATTTAAATTGACAGCTGTGACATTTATGAACCAGCAATGTACACATTTGCACTACAAGAGGCTGTAGTGAAGATATGCAGAATGGAATAGAATCCAGCTCCAGAAAATTTCTACAGGAAAGTCACTTACTTTGAAGTGGATCTTGACTCTATATTCAGCTCCTTCTTTTAATACAAAGGTGTCTTTCTTCAGAGCCTCAAGGTCCCCTGGAACAGGGAAAATGCCTTAATCAATCAGGTTAAAAGATGTGGAAGAAAACAGCTTTCTTCCCATGGATTCATTTGATTGCTGTATATTGGAGTACCATCTATATATATGCATAAGCAGTGATGTGCTAATACACATTTAATGAAAGGCTCTGCTGACTCCATTGCTACCACGCAGCTAGTTACCAAATAGCTGATAGGCGCGCTAGGCGTGGTAGCTCAGCTCTGCTCTCAATCAGCTGGCAAAATTTCAGAAAATCAGCTCTTACAGCTCTAGCACTTTGTTGTGTATAAACATATCTGGGTTGCAAACATGTTAGTATTGTGCTTGTTTTAACCAGCATGTGGCAGTTTAAAAATAAACAAACAATCAAGAAAATAAATTCTCTCAAAGAATTCTAGAAATTACATGAAAAGAGGAGGCGGTTTCTTAGTTCTATCTCCCTACTCTTCCACTGCAACATAATGTTTTTCCAAGGAAACAGAAGCCACCCTTTTATGTTTAATGTATTAAATATGTTGTTTAGATGTACCAAATAAGCATGCAGTAAGTATCTTGCCAATGAACATGAAATGTGAAAGTGCATGCATTAATAAACCAGAAATGTCTGTGCTGTGAATTTGTGCATATGAGCACACTTACATCATTCCAATTAACTAAAAAAACCTATTCACTGGAATCATTCATGCATAGCTATCAAAATGCATATTTATGTAAGTAAAAGCTAGAAGCATTTTCACACAGATTGTATAATGCATTTATCAACAATCCATTTGTGGACTTGCTTCCCCTGGAGATTTCAGCTACAGAGGAAGCATCTGTGCTTTGCTAAGCCATGACTTCCTCTCTTATCAAGCAAGAACCCATATAAGGCAAACTGTGACTATTTCTTGCTGATGTTAAACTCCTGGGAACACAGACTGTTACTTAAGTATGCAGAAGAAATTATTGCACTGGTGCTGTGCCAACAATGAAGAAATCTAAGCAGGCAGCCTTCTGGCTGTACTTGGAACACACTAAAAACTTGATCTGTGAGAAGATTGACTATATCCACTACCACTATATTTTAGTTATTTAGTTCATTTAAATTATGTATTCTCTCAACATACAACTCAGGACAGTGTATAAGTAAAACAACAATAATGCTATAAAATATTTATTAGGCCAGAGGCAATTAAACAATCAAAGATAAACTCTCCAGACAGATTCACAAAACCACCTAATTCAGTGCCTGGAAGAAAAGCTAGATCTTCAAAAGGCAGGAAGGATCAGAGCTATCCAGTTTTCATAACATTAGAGATATGGAGCATGTCAACTCTGTTAGAGCTCATCAGAAAAGGCAGAGATAATCAGAGACAAGTGGTTCCACAAATGACTAGGCCCCATTCCATTAAGAGCTTTACCAGTGTTAACCAGCACATTGAGATTTGTCCAGAAGCCAATTGACAACCAATGCAGGTCAAAAAATAACAGCATAATGTAGGTATACAAAGATGAGCCCGTAATTATCCATGCCATTACATTCTGGACCAACTGTTACCTTCAGAGTGGATTTCAAGGGCAGCCATACACACTAATCCAAAGAAGAGGTGATGAAGGCATGAGTGACTATGAGCTGGAAAATATAGATTTCTGCAAAGGGCCTCTCAATCATGATTTCCACCTTCCACCCAAATCAATCATGATTTCCACCTTCTCTTAGAGGTTCCTAGCCTGAACACTGGGTCTGCCTGGCAGAAAGCAACCCAATTCAGAACTAAAAGTGGAAGATCTCCAGGTTCATCAGGCCTCAAAATCTTCAACCACATGGACTTGTTTAGGATTAAGATTGAATCTGTTCCTCCCCATACAGACCCCAGAACCTCCAGACATTGAGTCAATGACTTGAAAATATTGCATGAGCAACTAGAGGCTAAGAAGTGTAATTTAATATCATACGTATATGGGCAGTACCTAACCCTATGCCAAAGGATGACATAACCCTCATGGAAAATGTCATACAGGAGCAGGGAGAGAATTGAGCCATGAAGCACCTCATCCCAAACAGAGATGGAATTCTTCCCCCACCCCCCACCCCCCACATCAACACTAACTGGAACTGGCCCTGGAGGATGGAGGGAAATCATTGCATAATAGTTTTTCTCCCAATCCCAGCCCTCTGAGCCAGTCTAGAATTATACTTTGATCCATAATGCCAAAGCTGCTGAGAAATTAGGGATAGCCAGAATGGATGCACCATCCCCACCATGCCCATTCTGGTCTCACCATAGGTCATCCACAAGCAACCCAGGGCTAATCCAGACAGAAAGGTGATCCATTTCTTCCTCTGAAGTTGCAGTCAAATACCTACTCCCCAAGCTCACCAAAGAAGATTTGGAAATAGGTCAAAAAATACCCAACACTGTAAAGCAATAATTTTTTGAGGAAGGGCAGATTATTGTTTCCTTAAGAGCAGAGGGACAACCCCTCTCTCAAGTATTAATCACCCTGAACCCAGCCATATGACATCTCCCAAGAAACTTTGACAAGAATAGATCTAATATGCATGTGGTTGCACTAAGAGCTCCAAGAACCCTGTCCTCTTCGGATTAACAGGTTCAAACTCTTTTGCCATTTTATCCTCCAGAGTTCCTCTGAAAACCTGGTGACCCTCCAGGATTCATGTACAGAGAGAGGCCACGTGTACACATAAAAACCAATCCAATGCTGAAGCCATCCTCTCATTCCAAGAGGAGACTGTTGAATTGGGTATCAGAGCCTTAAGAAGTTCTCCAAGCATTGTCTAAAACCCAGTGAGGTCCATCAGATGCCTGAGGTAGACCAGTGGGTTTTGGAGAGTGCCTGGAGAAGTTCCTAAGGTGGCCTTGAGCTCCTAAACCACTTCAGTCTCTGCAACCAGGGAAGTTAGAGCGCAGTCTTCCAGTACCATAGATTTAGAAAATTCCAAACCCAGTCAAAGCAACACAGCCACAACAAAGCCACAACACAGGAAAGAGGCTGGCAACAGCAATAGCAATAACACTTACACTTATATACCGCTTCACAGTGCTTTACAGACCTCTCTAAGCAGTTTACAGAGTCAGCATATTGCCCCCAACAATTTGGGTCCTCATTTTACCCACCTCGGAAGGATGGAAGGCTGAGTCAACCTTGAGCCTGGTGAGATTTGAACGGCCAAATTGCAGGCAGCCGGCAGTCAGGAGAAGTAGCCTGCAGTACTGCATTCTAGCCACTGTGCCACTCATTGCCAGCAGCAATCCCATCTGTTCTCTGGAACCCAGCTACACAAACAGGGTTTCACATCTAGTCGTCTGTGGAAAACTACTTCTGAAAGCCACAAGAGATTTCCAGACAGCAGTATCCATCCTCCTATCCCTACCTAGGAGATATAGCCAGTGCCACACCCCAGGCCCAATTGATAATATTTCTAAGAGCCCCATTCTCACCCACTAAGTCTCAGTAATACACAGCAGGTTGGCTCTCAGAAGAGCCTTCATTTCAGGCAGACCTGGCATTAAGCTGCTATAGCTTAAGCTAAGGACTATTGAGCACGTAATATCCAGGCATGGGAGCTAAGCCAAGAAGGCTAAAAAGCAACATTGGTACTAGCCACTAAGTGAACTTTCCCAGAGAGTGGTCCACCCTGCTTCAAGTTGTTCAAACCTTTATTGTCAACGCACAACATGTGTACAATGAGATTGGCTGAGCCTCCCTTAGTGCACCCCCCCAACACAATACATCTCAATAACTCAGTTAAAGAAAGAAAATCCCTAACTCAGTAAATCATACTAACAAACACACAATCCTCTATACATATATGTACATAACACTACATTATAATATATTGCGCCAATATGAGCATGTTGCACGTTGCACGGATAAAAGCTGTTCTTCAGCCTGTTCGTACGACTGGCTATGCTTCTATATCTCCTGCCCGATGGTAGGAGAATAAAGAGGTGCTGACCAGGGTGTGAGTCATCCCTGAAGATTTTCCTCACTCTTCTAAGGCAGCTACCTTATCTCCCTCTACCCTTTCCTACTGAGATGTTGCTGTCTGCACCCACACTCCAATCAAGTCAGCATAATCCAAACCTTCTCTCTTTTTCCCAGTATATGACCTCATCCCATCCAACAACGATGTGTCATCAACTAATTCCAACTAATCCCATTCTAGCTGGTCAACCAACATAGACGCAACACCCATTATAGAATTCTAAAGTTAGAAAGAGCCACGAAAATGCAGCTTTAGAATCTCTAACAGATGGCCATCCAGCCTCTACTTAGATACCTCCTACACTTTGTTAGTTCTTTTTAAATTTTACTTTTAAATCTTTTTTTAAAAATAGGAAATAACTCATGGTGGCCAGAGGAAATAAGAATATTAGGACATTAGATAGGTTAAAAGTCAGAAATCCCCTGTTCAAAATCTCTCCTACCTGAAATCTCAGCAAACAGGCAATAAGCTGTTTCTAAGATTCATCGCACTCTGCTCCCAACCCATCTGCAACTGACATAAATGCTTAAAACACCTTCCTTATAAGGAAAAAATGGAAGAATTAGTGTTTTTAATTAGTTGTGAGGAAATGCATACAGAGGCATCTGCTAGAAGTTTATATAATTACATAAACTAGACAAACAGAAAGGCTTACTTTTCTCTCGTAATTAGACCAACATAATTAAACTGGTTGATAATGGATTCAAGTCACTGCCACAAGAGTTGTTCCCTCTTGATGATTTATGGCATTGGACTAATTGATTTTCTGAAATTCACAAGTTCAGTTTTGGACTATTTTTAGACAGTAGTTTAAGGGGAAGAATGATACAGGCCAGGAGGCTACCCACTCCTACTCCTACCTTAAATTCTTTCCCTCCAACTGTCCAAGAACCTCACATTCCTTCACGTTACATAACTGAATCAACAGTTGACCTTAAGTAGTCTTCCAGAAGGATGAGGACTGAGTTGCACTATCTAATACCCTGTTTCCCCCAAAATAAGACATCCCCTGATAATAAGCCCAATCGGGCTTTTGAGCGCATGGCAATAAGGCCAAGCGCTTATTTCAGGGTTCAAAAAAATATAAGGCAGGGTCTTATTTTGGGGGAAATACGGTACCTCAGAGGTTATCCATCCTAATCCTACTTAACTCAACATTCACAAAATCAACTTCAAAATGAAGCAAGGCCTAGGAATTCCATTCAACCTGCTATATAATAAGGAGAGAATGTTTCCTACCAGTGAGGTCCATGGTGATTGGTCCTGGAGCAGTGTCACATACAAGAGTAAGTCGAGTGACGGTCACATTCGGAAGTGTTGGGTCTGTGGTGTCAGGAAAAGGATAAAAGGTTTATTAACCAAACATTGAGAAACCTGAGGTGCTTCCTTTTTTTTAATGCAAAATTTATCTTCCTACAGCCTTCATGTGCACAGGAAATTAGCATGTCACTTAATAGCTAATATAAACCTTTTTTCTGACATATTATTAGTTTCAGTCATGCAGGGAAATTCAATCCGATCTCACTGTTCCCACTCACACCCTCCGTAGAGGGACAGTAACATTACCTCTCTTCTAATTTGTTTCTTTAATAAATTTACAAAGCTGTCTTATCTCTGGCTAACAATTAAAACAGAATAAAAGCACAACCAATAATTAAAAACATAAATAATATGACACAGCATAAAATAGCTGCCAAGAATAATCAAATACCTTCCAAGAATAAATGTAATAAAATATGTAGCAGTCAATATAACCAAAAGGTTATATTAATTACATGAATTATCTTTGTTGAAATATATACCAGGGGCAGTAAATTAATGCTTCAGGTTTTGTTGCTAACTTCAAATATTAATAATATAAATACGCCTCAACTAATTCCTTCATATGCTAAGAAATACACCAATAAGTGTCTGCCTAGTACTGTTGTCAACTTGACTGGAAACTTTACTTCAGAACTTGGCTAGAAGACTCTCTCAGCATTGCTGATTTGATCCTTTTAAACTATGTTCTGGTTCCTATGCTGAATAGCAAAATCCTCCACCCAGCTAGGAGGACAGAAATAGACTTGCATACTGAAAATAGAATCCATGTCACCCAGTGCTGAAATCCAATTTTTTTACTACCGGTTCTGTGAACGTGGCTTGATGGGCATGGTGTGGCTTGGTGGACGTGGCAGGGGAAGGATACTGCAAAATCCCCATTCCCTCCCCGCTCCTGGGGGAAGGATATTGCAAAATCTCCATTCCCACCCCACTCTGGGGCCAGCCAGAGGTGGTATTTGCCGGTTCTCCGAACTACTCAAAATTTCCGCTACTGGTTTTCCAGAACCTGTCAGAACCTGTTGAATAGCACCCCTGATGTCACCTTAAAAGTAACACTGAAAGTTGATCTTCAATTATGGTAAAATATTCTCAGATCAACATAATACAGTCACCTGGAGTCGCTTTACCAGTGAGATGGCAACACAGAAATTAAATAAATAAATAATCACTTCTCTTTCATTTTTAGGATCAAATTTAATGTTCTCCATCACTGACAATATTAATTTCATCACACAGCAAATACAAATACTGCCTTCTTTTTCTACCCCAAAACATGATTCTTCCAAAGGACCTTTTTCCAGCTGTACCTGCAACCACTGGTACCTCCCCCAGCAAAGACTTCTTGTACTTTGCAAGGCTTTCATCATCTTTGTCCAGCTCCTGTAATTCCTGAAGTGTCTTTTGAGGTGGAGGCTTGTAGTTTAGTTTACCATCTAGCTCATCGTCATCTTCTTCCACATGTACCTCAGGGTCTTTCTCAGTCATGACTGTTGGCTACAGGAAAAAAAAAAGTCAGTTACTGTAAGGACACTAAGTAAGGTACTGATTACAACATTTGTAAATCCTTGGCTTCCTACAATAAAGAGAACAATTGTGGGAGTGAAGGTCACAGGCACAGCCATTTAAATACTTTTATAAGCAAAAGGATCAAAGACATTTAACCTGGCAATAGATATTTTGTCAAATTCAGTTATCCAGTAGCTGGACTGCTTTTTTCTGTAAAGGAGAGATGCCATTTCTAGATAGAAGGATATAATCGCTCTTAACTAATAGACCAAAAAGAGCCCCTTCGCTGAATATTCTTCTCACTTGTAATTTGCTCATCCCAGATTCATGACATTGGCTGTATAAAAGAACACGAACTGACCCCCAGAATTTGTCAATCATTCCAGCTCTCAAACACTTTAATGGTGGGGGAGATAGCAAAAAAGAAAGCACCTGATCTGGCCACTGAAACAGCCACTGATATTCCTGTCTTCCCAAAATAGATGTAATCAATAACTACAGCAAGATAATTTTTAAACGATATCCTCTCTCTTTCTGTTTACACACACATGCATACATGCACACATATATGTAAAATGCTATACATGCTGAGTTCTCTTAACAAAGCCAATATGAGCTATAAAATATAACCATTTTAAGAGGTGTGGACTCTAATTCCCAGAATTCCCTAGCCAGCATTTTCCAGGTTGAGAAATACTATACTAGATTCACGCATCAAGGTCAGCTCATAAGGTAAGACTCCCTCTAACCTCTGGACCCTCATCACCAGCTCTTTCTCTTTACCATTCACACCAACATATATCAATAGAAACAGCAGCAGAATCTCGCTGCTGTAAAAGCTTGATAATATTTCTTGACATCCATATTTCTGCTACAGTAACCCTGCTCTCTGTGAAAGTACAGATTCTGGAATATGAGCTATTCACCCTCATCTTGCACAGCAAACCTGAATGCATACTGAGGCACCTTTCCCAATCTGGTATCTGCAGATGTGTAGAATTTCAATTCCTATATTCCTGGAATTTCATATTGGCTGAGAACTCTGGAGAAGGATGCTAATGTGAGTTTGTACTGATATACTTCCCACAATATACTCACCTTCTATGACATAAATCTAAACAGAGTCATACATGAGGATTCACCTTGTGTGTAACAACCGAGAGCTGTAATTAACAAGCCAAACATTTACAGGCTAAGGACTGCAACTAGACTCAGTCACATTTTTAAAATATATGCTGGTATGCTGGGCTTGAAGTTCTTGAGCACAAAAATAAGTACGTAACCTTATTATTTGTATCCGTAACAAAATACTTCACACTGATTCCACAATGACCAGCAAATCCTCCAACTAAAGAACCTCTTTGTGTCACGTTGACAAAGACAAATAGACCTTCAGAAGCCATAGCAGCCACATTACTACGCAATAGTTATTTCAAATCTTCATTGACATGACAGCAATAGAAATAAATTGAATAGTTCATGCAATACCATACAGAGATTTACATCAAAAGCAGACAATGAAGGAAAATACCTGAATGGAGCTTATTAACAATTTTTTTTAAGCTGATCAGTCCAACTGCATAAATATCATGTAATTTCCCAACTGCACAACATTTAAAATAGCTGTTGTCTGTGTGGTGACCAGGTCCCCTTCTTATGCAGGAAGGAAACATGTGCCTTGTTCCTATGACAACCCATGCCCTGGCTACAGACTCCAAGGATCTACCACATTCTGTAACACTGAAACTTCTCTGAAATTGGGGGAAGCAAGACAAAATTCAGTAAGCAACATGCTCAAGAAGGACTTAAAATGAAACTCCCTTTTTAGCACCAGAAGAATCAGTCTGCTGTTAGGTTCTTGGCCAAGGAAGGATAAACAAAATACACAGTAAAGAACATAAAAAGCAGAGTAGAAAATTATTGCTAATCCATGGCACACAGTATCATGTTGCTCTTGTTTTTAATCTGAGTTCTTGAACAACTACAATGGAAGAGACATATGAACATCAAGAACAGATGTTCTGTTCTAATATCCCCCAACCTCACACATTCCAGATGCATCAGGGTTGCCAAAATTCATGTGTGCTATGATAAAGAATGGCATAAATTTTTGCTAACCTTTCATGCCCTAGCATGGATAACAGAAATAATAAATAAAGGCACAATATGGCAGGCAGCCTATTTTGCTCAGAAGAACAAAATATATTTATTTGAATTTGAATTTGCGCAAGCAGTGGGCGCGCATGTGCGTGAAACCATCCCACCCCAGTGATGAAATCCAAAATTTTTTACTACCAGTTCTGTGGATGTGGCTTGGTGGGCGTGGTGTGGCTTGGTGGGCATGGCTTGGTGGGCAAAGGATACTGCAAAATCTCCATTCCCACCCCACTCCAGGGGAAGGATACTGCAAAGTCTCCATTCCCACCCCACTCCAGGGGAAGGATATTGCAAAATCTCCATTCCCACCCCACTCTGGGGCCAACCAGAGGTGATATTTGCCAATTCTCCGAACTACTCAAAATTTCCACTACCGATTCTCCAGAACCTGTCAGAACCTGCTGGATTTCACCCCTGCCTTCCCCCCACTCCCTCCCACCGGCTGCTGCCAGTCAGCAAACCTTTTGGCTCTATTGCAGTGGTCTCCAACCTTTCTGGCTTTACAATCCAGGGTTGGGACCCCCTGCTCTATTGGATGCTTGGATGTGGATATTTTTCAGTGCAGATCATAACTTGCTAGTTTAATGCAAGGGTTATTCATGAACCATACTAAGAAGTTGGTTTATCTGAATCCTTAATTTGTCATATTCGAGCAATACAAACTAACTAATCTAAGCTAGAAGTAAAATTCTCAAACCTGCAGGTAAATACAAATTCAGCAAACTACAGGATGCTGAAAGTTGTAATTCAATAGCAACCGTTTGGACCTCAGATTCTTTACCTGCATATGATAGTAGCTAACTTAGCATAAGACTTCAACCATTATAATCCTCCAGCTTCACCTTAAATGAACATCACAGCAATAAGATACTTTTTTTTTCATTCAAATAGGCCTAATATGGCGTTATGGCTTGCTCAACATCACAGAATGATGCCTAGCCAGGTTCTGAAGAACCTGTTCTGGTCTCATAAAAATATAAATCTGAGATCTCACATAGGTCAATTTTTCATTACAGTCCGAAGTCAGTTTATTAAAAAATCATTTTTTAATTGTAAGAACAAGATAAAAGGATTGACTCGTGGTTCAGAAGATATGCAAATGAAGTTCCTGTTAATCTGAAGCAGATACTCACTGAAGAGAGAGAGGAGATTGTGCAATGATAGATAGTCAATATAATGTAAAAAATGACAAGAAATATTAAGAAATTAATTGTGCCTCAGATAATGCAGATAGCTGCTGACCCCCCAGTGATCTCATTTCAATTATGGAGGATTTTGGGACAGCTGGTACAAACAGGGTACCCTGGGATCTCTTTGGGTCAGACTGTATCCAAGCATGGCTAAGTACCAATAGGGTTTAGGATTTAAGTTATGATATGGATTGTTCATAGCCAATTATTATGAAGGAAACAATATCTTAAATTAGAAAGCCTGGAGTAACATGCAAGCTAATTAGCATTTGGAAACTAAAGAGTAAACAAAGATAAACCTGAAAGTTTATAGATTTTCAGTAACTGTTGGTTACAAAAATTATTTTGAATTATTTTAAATTATTTAGGACATGACAAAAATCTAAATTACAAGTAAAAATATATGCATATGTTTAAATACTATGAAACTTTAACTGCAGATAAATTATTCACAAGTTACTTTTCTGCCTTTTAGTTTTATTTTAAAATGTTTTATACAAATAAGCAAATATTTTCTTTCTTTCACATATTATTTCATTGTATTTGCTACATATCTGTTGTAGTGGTTCTGTGTTTATACCCTGTATTTTAAATTCTGTACATAATATCACTGTGCTTTGATGTTCCCAGATTTTTTTAAAAAATCTAGAACAGTTACTGCAAAAAAGGAGGAGCATGGAGCTAAACAGGAAGCAGTTTCACAGGTAACAGTTTCTCAAAAGGGTGAATTCATCCTTTCCCTTTAATTAGAATTCCATAAATTAAAAGCACAACAAAAGAACAGTGAAATTCTCATTCTTCTTGTCATTGCTATATAATTAGCAATATTATGTAAAAAGAACTACCCTATGTCCCAGAAATGCCATTTTACACCTCTGCTACTTATCTGATTTAGGACTCATCAAGCAATTATTGTATCTAGAAAGCTCTTGAAGGTTTCTATTTATGTAAAGTATCAGGTTGCTTAATACAAGAATATATTTTAGTATTATTTCCTGTGCACCCAGCCATTAATGCACTTGCTTATTATCTACAAAGCATATGCAAATTCTGGAGCTGATAAAATTACTTCTTCCTGCCAGGAAACTAGACCACATCTTGCATATGTCAGCAGTACTTTTTAAAATAAGGAACATAATCTTTCCAGGTGAGATACTTGGGTTATGGGACTTTTCATTAGCAGGTTGATGAGCTTTTATAATCATCCTTTGGTCTAAACTAGAGCCCTACCACTTCCTACCTCTGTTAAGAGCTTCCCGATTATGCTTTTCTTGCATTTCTGTTTTAAATACTACATTCTGGAATTCATTAAGCCAAGAGGAGGGAAACAAGAATTTATATAAATTAATTAAATATATATGGCGTTTCTCTTGACCAATTATTCTTAATGGTGAATATCTAAATTCCTCATTCTGTATTGTGAGGACCTTGGATAGAATACATGTTCTTAGAAGAGTTACAAATCAATCCAAAATCCACATACTTGTCCTGTAACTAACATCTGTGAACTGTTAGGAGTCAGCACATCTCCTAAGCTACAGAAGTTAAAATGTTCCACAGAAGACAGTGTCTTTACTGTCAGTCAATAAGGCCAGTTAAGGAGCTTGCACCATCACCTTCCTCCTGATTACATGCTCTTAAGCTTACTATGTCATCAGAGCTTATATTAGTTGCCATGTGGAGCTTCTCAGACATAGAATTAATCACTGTTGGCGGTCATAAATTATGGTACACCTTATCCAAAACTGCAATTGCTTCAGATTTGGTTATCACTGTATGCCAGGCATGAAGGGAAGGAAAGATGAGAAGGCAGCAGGCACTTGCTAACCAGACATGTTGGTTAAGAATACCATAGGAAGTCAGCCGCACCCTTAACCCTTTGCAGCCAACAAGCAGCCACTGCTTCCTGCCTGAAATTGAGCTAAGAATGGGCAATAAATTGTCAAGTTTCTCAGCCCCTATAACTCTAGGTTATTTGTTCTGGTGCTTCCTGGGACCTAGGTGACTGCAGGATTAATGGCAGTTGCGGTCCCAAATACCCAAAGGTCACCAGGCCACCTAACATTACCCACGCTAACGTTTACTGAATATCTATAAAATAATAGGGGTGGGGGAGAAGAAACATTCAGTCTATAGGTATGACGGAACAGGATGCGCAATGGATTTTACCGCGGGCAAGGATTGCCCCTTTTCCCTCCCCTCACCCTCAAATTGTGGAGCGGGCAAAATTCCTCAGTTTTTTGCAGCAAAGACGCCAAGCAGAACCTCTTGCAATCTTCCTTCGGCCGTCTCTCCAAGAAGTGACCCACCCACCCCCCACGCAGCGGATTGTGCTGAAGCTTTCCCTGCATTGCAGAGCCATCGCCCTGAAGACGCTGCTCCTCCTAACCTCCCCCCTCCCCTTTGCTCTAGATTAGAGCCACCTTTTCTGCTCTGTTTCCCCGGTTTAAGGGAACCCTTCCAGGGGGTCTTCAAGAGCCTCTCCCCATCGGCAGCGCTGGGCCGCCCCGCTTTTCGCTTTCTTCTCCCACTTGCCCTGCTCGCACTTACTTACTTGCTGGCGGCTGCGTCCGGGGTTCCTTTCTGTCTCAGCGTTTGGCAGTTAAAAGCAGGAAGGAAGTTGGTTAAAAAAAAAATAATAATCATTTGCAAAAAATCCGACTCGAAGAGGAAGCTGTGGCGTTGCTGGTTCTTTTATCGCGCAGAGTTTATTTAGAGCCCCTCTGTTCTGGGCACACATACACACAAAATACAATAAAGCATAAAAGATGATTAGCTGTATGTGTGAACTCCTTAAATATCCTCGCTTGTGGTCCTTAGGAATTCGTGCGTTATTTCCTCTTGCTTATATGTATGCATTTCTCCGATATGTAGATCTTGGAAACTGTCCAAGCAATGATAGGTGCCTTGGATGATATTCATGTTTGGCTGTGATGTTACCGAGGTTTCTAAAGGACGCTATTTCTGGGGAGAGAGTAGTTACTAGAGTAGGAAAAAAAATCACAGGGCTCATTTTCCACCCTCTCCATTTAAAAAGCCAGCTAGTGTTTCATTTTTATGCTATCTGAATGTTCTGCCTTGTCTATAATCACACACTTGAATCAGAAGCGTTAGGTATTTGGGGAGGAGAGCTTTTTTTTTAAATTAAATCCTAAGGTAATAGGAAAATTATTTTATTTGTATATGTATCTATATGCAGCCTACTGTCAGGTTCATGAATTTGTTTTGCAAAAATCTATAGAATCTTAACTATTTTATTTCAGCAATGCCCAGTCATGTGTGCTTTCATTCTGAATAAAATTTGAAAGCAGGAAAATTATTGCTGAAGGACCTGCTAAATACATCGCCAAAAAGTAAATCTATTAATTGCAGTGAGACAGAAACTTTTCATTGAGATCAATTGACACCAGAAATTCCATATACAGGTGAGTCCAACTTTTTTCCTTAAGAAAGAAAAATGGACATCTGTAATGCTGTACAGTTTAACAATCTGGGTTTTGATTCATAAGTCCTATTTCTTGGATCTTATTGAGAAGAATAAATTTATCATGTACAGATTACAGCCATGATGGAATACTTCCATTTCTTGACTGAAACAAATTTAGATTGTTTTTTATCGTATCAGTATTAAAGTAATGTTTCTACCCCAAGCCAATAGCATCCAATGGCAGCCAAGAAATGTATAAACTTAAGATTTGTCACCCATGCTGAAACAGAAATCAGGGGAGCAGCAGTGTGTGATAGCAGAGCTGGGCCTAATGGCTGCTTCAAGCTAATGTGGACATGCCCTTCCCCTCAGGTTCCTAGTCAGCCTCATCTGCCAACATTCTCTTGTCTCCTAACAGAGATGGACACAGCAAGCTCAGGCCAATGGTCTGTCATAATGTGCATTAGCAATTGATTGCTCAACCAGCAGTACTGCACATGCTCTAGTTCTGTGGCCCCAAGTGGTTAGCTCAAGGCGGAAACAGTGCAATAAAAGAATGTGGAAACCAGCATTTGTTGCATATAGGATGTGGATGGAGGATCCTAAATAGCCTTTTAACTCAATTCCTTTATTTCTCTAATCTTTTGGGGGGTTATGATGGCTTGGAACTTAAGCACCTAGAGATGAGTTACAGAACTCTACAGCCAGAATCTTTCCATTCCTGCCAAAGCACTGTGATGGGAAGATTTTCCCCATTCATTGTTCATACATAGAAGAGGGAAGACAACAAAGCAGAGGGAATCAAACAATTGCTTTGCTTATCATAGGCTGCACATACCAAACCAAGACAAAACCATTCAATAGCGAGCCCAAAATTCATTAACAGGCAAGGTGTTGCTAATAGGCACAGCAAATTTCATATGCATATGCATATAATTTTTGGTTGACTCAATGAGGGATGGATAACATTCAGAAGTCTCTCCTTTTTTTAATTGATATATTCAAACAAAAATAAGGGCACGATTATAATATTTCTGGTTTTCCAGCCTCCTGAACAGTAAAAACATCTGTAGTGGCCTTTGAGTCTGTTGGTGTGGATTCACAGCATTCATTATTTGGTTTCATCTATGAATTAAAGTGAATAGATGTACAGTAAGAGACACCAGGGCTCTTGCATATTTAATATCTTCTGCTATAGAGAAGATATTTCAGTTAGTGTAGGTTATCATACAAGCTTTTCTATAAAGAGAATTTATAAAATTTAAAGGTGCAGCAGACAATGATAGCCTAAAAACAGACTTTTAAAAGTAACTTCAAAGAATTATGACTGTTATTAATGTAAATTCCTTGACCTTGAAAAAATTAGTTATGCAGTTGTTTTGGAATGTTAACAATTTCCCCCCAAAAAAGCCTCAAGTTCATAGGCAATTTCATGGTCATTCTCAATTTCAAAAATAGCCAATATTATATGTGTAGTTTTTACACTTGCCAAATGAGACTTTGGTGGTATGTCTATCTTTTCATCACTAGAATAACTCTCTGGAAACTAAACAGAAGTGAACTAAATTTGGTGTGGAGAAGAGAAATTGGCAAAGGAAAAATCAAGTTCAAATATGGGGAGAATCAGCAAGTCTGCAGAGGGGAAATGGGGCAGAGCTTGTTGCTGATTCCTTCATTCTAAGCCCCTTCCTTCCCACTCACATGACCCAGAATGGAGCTATTTATTATTAAGAGGTCGGAAGACTTCCAGAAGTCATACCCTAACACTTTTCTTCCTCGTTTGCAAAACACTTGTTTCTAATGTTAACTATTATGATTGCCTCACATTGAGATTTCTCTTGAGTTCTTTGAAATGTAGTTCATTTTCAGTTGATATGCATCAGTGTGCAAGCTTCTCTTATTGCTAGTTTCCTGTTGGCAAACTGTACAAATGATTTGTAAAATACAACAAGCCTATTCAACTCTTGGGAGGTCTTTTTGAATACATGTACATTTAATCCACATTAAAAGCCATACAAGAATCCCTTATGTATGTCTTTTGAAAGGCAATTGGTGTTTCAAA
The DNA here is from genome assembly GCF_059756535.1 of Pantherophis guttatus. Lineage (NCBI taxonomy): Eukaryota > Metazoa > Chordata > Lepidosauria > Squamata > Colubridae > Pantherophis > Pantherophis guttatus. The sequence goes on from NC_142069.1 coordinate 34,821,871, forward strand.
TTGTTTTCTAGTCACTTAGCAGTTGATAACTATGTATCTTATTTAATTACCAGTTTAATAGTATTCAATACTTAGGATATAGCAGGAATTGTGTCCAAATGAAGATTGGTACAGTGATGAAATTGGTGCTAATACATGTATAATAGATACATGCTTAAATAAACCCATATAAAACAATAAAGACTTTTGAATACATTCCTGTTAGCTACATTTTACATGTAGCTCATTTAATAATTTGATAAATTGCTTTATTATTTCAAGACTGCTGGGCTATCTTGCTCAGTTTAATTTTTCCTGAATGCTCACAATGCATTGAACTACATCTGAACCCTAATATACATTTCCTTTATGGTTTAGTGAGTCATGCAAACTTTTAAAAAGGATTAATTCAATAAACAACAGTTCATTTCACAATGAGTTAGCAAATTGACAAACACCAACAACGTATCAATCTATAATATTCTTTGTACATTATGGGATGCACACAGGATGGTGTGACCTTTTTAACAAATAATGATTTATCCAGTATACGAACCATGATACTGACTCTGGTCTGCAGACTTTAAGAAAAAAGATGGTTTTAGCTTTACTCTAAAATGTTTCAAATAAAATATCCAAGTTCAACAACGTATTTTTCTCAGTCATGCACTGTAGATCTGGCAATTGAAAGAGGAGTCATCTACCAAGAAGTCTCTCCCAAACATCTAACTTAATTACTTTTGGCTAACTGAAAAACAAGATATTGTAACAGAATTTTTGTTACAGAGGAAGCTGTTCTATTTTGGTGACAATCTTTGATTTCACCTCTTAATTGCAGATGTTTAGCCTCTGATTCATGCCAATGCAAAGCAGCTGCTTAATTCATGTCCCTAATTTAAAACTCAGTAAAATTCATAAGGTAAGTGACTATCCTTGAGTATGCTGATTAATTTACCCAACAAAGATTTTGGTGAGCATCCTTTTTGAAAAGTTGTTTGGTTCATTGAATGAAAAGCATTATGGAGGGTAAGAATCACACTGCAGTCTTTTACCTCTCTAAATAAAGTGGAAAGATCTATTGATTTTAATAGAACATACTTTCAAATAGACATATATAGAACTTCAATTTATTATCTTTTCTTGCTGTATACAGTATTTTAATCTTATTCTCTTCCTATTAAATCTTGTATGGAAAATATTTCTTGTTTCTTAATTCCTTCATATTGCTTCAGTAATTTCCTTTCAATTCTTTGCATTTTAAAATTATTTTGAATACTATGTTATCTTAAAATTTAGTGCCTGTAATTGCAATATGAGGTTTGCATTTTCTTCTAATTTGAATTACTGGCCAGTAAAACTCATGTACATTGTCTTCGTAAAATACATTAATAAACAAAACTGGGACGAAGATTGATAAATAAAGAAGACAAATATGGAATACATAGCATTATAAATTATGTTGATTTGTTAAGACTATTTTTATTAATGAACATTTTTAGATTTTACAACTTCAGTAAGAAACAATAGGTACTTTTTAAAAAAAAAATGTCATGTGTACCATGTGTGTTTACCATGTGAGCTACTCAGACTGCTACCTGGAGAAAACTCTGGGTATGGGAACAACCATCTAACTAAGTAAAACTCAGATTTTGAACAACAACTATTTTAAGCTTCCTTTCTCCCATATAATTAATCATCAGCAAGCTCCTTGTCTTGCAAACTGCCATTTTATTACAGCAGATTTCAGCTTCTGTATAAATCAATCTAACCTACATTATTATCTAAAAATACTGGTAACATGCTGCTGTTGCTAGTATTAAATGCCAGACTGGTATATAATAAGAATCCTACATCCATGATTTGATAGCGTGGTTAAGGCCAACTTGGCATGGATAAATGAAATATGGTTGGGCATAGAGGGAGATGGTAATATGAAGCTTTACATCTCTACCCTGGGCTGGTGCCTGGTGAGGTCTTTTCCAAGTTATCTGGAGGGAGGAGAGGTTTAGATGGGAAAGAACAAGCTTTGATCAACCAATGGAGGACCTAGTAACTGTGGATTTTAGGGCATTCCCCCAGAATGTGAAGACTTCCACTCAAAGGAGATTGTTTCCCCTAATTTAACTGGTACACAATTTAGGATTTTTCTTCAATTCCCACCTTCTGATTGAAGGGCAGGTGGTAGCCATGGCTAAAGGGCCTTGGAATAAGTCCATTATGTACCTGAATTGCACCTACTTCCTGGATCTGCATTCGGATGGTTACAATCTGCTGGCCTTCTCCAAATAAATATCTGATGTTTCCACAGCTTTGACTTATGCTCAGTTGTACCCTCTCCTGGACTGGGGGCCTTGCTAATGGTCACTCAAGCCCTCTAGACCTCCAGGTTGAACAATTGCAACATGCCATGCATGTGGCTGCCTTAAAGAGTGTTTGGGAGCTTCAGCTGGTGCAGAATGCAGCAGTGCAAGCAGTTAATGGCAATATACTGTATGACACCACTATTCCATGAACTGCATTGGCTTTCTGCTGGGGGCAATCGCAAGTGCTGGTAGTACCTTTAAAATCCTTCAGGGCTAAAGACTGGGTAACTATGAGACCATTTCTCTCCAATTGTTTTTACCTGTCCCATCTGGTCCAGCAGGCAGAGCATGTTCCGGGTGCCATTAGCTAAGGAATGTCAGCTGGCAGGGCTTAAAATGAGGGCCCTTTCTGCAATGATGCCCACCCTGTTTAACACCATTCCTTTTGAGATTAGGTTAGTCCTGGCCCTGCTGACTTTTCAGAAGGCCCTAAAAATTTGGTTTTCTGCCTAACAGAGGCCCAGGGGTGGGACAGAGCCCATCTCTTGACTTTGTTCATAGTTATTTTATGAAGCTCAGCTGCCATGTGTTTTTATTTTATATTATGTATTTTATTTATTTTCATCTATTTTATTGGAGCCTGTATGAGTCACATATGTGAGACACATGATTATATAAATTAAATAATTCCCCTTCCAACTCAAATGTTCTGATGAGTTTATCAGTTATCTATCAGGGATGCTTTAAATTCCTGGATAGAACAGGATGAACTAAATCCACCTTTTCAAATGAAAAATTCCATGAGCTTGATTTTAGTTTCAGTCATCAGAACGTATTAGGCTGTCCCTGAAGAAAGCAAATTTGTAGGTGGTAAAAGACAATAACTGTGTAATTTCTTAATAATTGAAACAGACTCTTACAGTACATATCTGCCAATATCATGGTCTTAATAATTGTTTTGGTCACACAGCAGTGAGACACTTCCAGTGCTTGCTATATACAAGCACACACTTACAAAGAAACTGCAATTTCTTCATCCTCCATAAATGCTATAAATATTAGGTTGACTCTCAAAAATGTAACTAATGAAGAGGGAAGAAATGATAGCCAGAATTTATATCACAGAAAAGTTAATTTTGTCCTTGCTGCTTAGCTTGAACAAAATGGCTTATAGACTGTTTGAATATTGTTAAATTCTTTATTACAGTGAAATTTGACAAAGATAAAATAAAACTGGAAGATATTTTGCAAATAACAGCCCACTCCTACCTCAGGTGAAGTCTACACTGGCTTCCAGATTCTTCCTGGGTGCAATTCAAGGTGTAGGTCATCACCTTTAAAGTCCTGTATATGGCACAGGGCCAAGCTATCTGCAGGATTGCCTTTCCCTAAGGACACCTATCTGTCCTATCAGACCAGATATAGTGGGCATACTCCTAGTCCCTTCCCCTAAATATTGCCATCTGATGAGAGCTAGGAAGCATGCCTTTTCTGTGGAAACCCTTGCCCTGTAAAACACTCTTGCCCCCTAAAATTTGGCAGCGTCTACTCTCCTAGCCTTCCTTAAAGCTTTGAAGACCTGGCTTTTTCCCCAGGTGCTGGAATAAGATAGAATAATTGCATATTGGAAGGTTGACATGGCTCCAGATCTTTGTTGTTTTTCTGTTTGATATGTTGTCTTAACTTTTAATTGAGAGATGCCCAGAATTAGTTAGAAGATGGGTGGCTATGTTATTTATTCTAAATAAATAAATCTCAAATACAGCTTGCAAATTTTCTTTAAACTGGACTATTCGACAAATAGGCATGAAAAAAATGATGAGAAAATCAATCAAAGCTAACACAGATCAAACAATCCAAGCAAGGAATTTGAATGTTAGTCCTAATATAGTCCACCTGAAAGGATTCAAAAGTTAATCCTTTAGTGTATGGGGGGGGGGGTTCAGTCCAGTGCCTAAGAAAAGAAAAGTATGGTAGGTGTTGTAACATGCATATTAGTAGCTCAGTATATGTAGCAGTTTTAGTCACGTCGCTCACCTTTTGGATGTGGAACATATTATTTGACAATAGGAAAACTCTCTAACACGTAAGCATGTATTTTTCTCTAAATGGTTCTTAGATATGATTTTCCATTAGTTTTGTTGTTTGCTTTTGCTCTTTTAGCCAAATAAAAACTTTCCTCAATCTTGTGGTTCTTTAGAAAGCTAAACAGCAACACTTGAAATGATCAAGAGCTGGTCAAAATAATTATTAATGTCATTGTTACAGCTTTTTATTTCTTTAGTTATTACGCTTTTGAAAAACTGTGTCTTTCGGGCAGCCTATGAAGATTTTAAAATTCCCAAATGTCTTGGGCTTTGAAATATAAGTTCTCTCAAGGTTTTTCCATTGTGTAGCTTTATGACTCCTGGCTAAAAACTGGTGGGAAATGAATCCAGCTTAAAAATTGCCTTTCATTTTCAGCCCGTTTCTCTACTCCAATTATAATGATCACCCACTATTGTCTCTGGACCAGCTGACCACAGTTGATGATACCTGATTCTTTATCCCTCCTACCCATGCCAGGAGAGCAAATAACAATTGCTTTCTTTTCTGTCCTTTCCATAGATAGAACATTTGTATGCACGCCTTTAGGTGACTCCCCTTCATCCCTGTCTACTCTAGGGCATCTACAAATAGACCCATAAAAAGAAAATATCAGCCTTTTATTATTTTTTTGGTACAGTACTTGAGTTAAAAGAGGAAGCTAGCAAAACCCTTGTTAATTTCAAGGAAGAAATGTATGAACTTGTGGAAAAAAATTCAGAAACTCACTCGTCAAATCAGTTTTGAAGTCTAAATTTCAAGAAACATGTGGCACAAATCATACTACATTGGGCAAGCATAAGCCTTGCATCTGATGTAGTAATTTGGGAATACTTTAAAAAGACATAAGCTTCCATAGTTAAGTAGCAGTTGCTCTTTCCCTTATGGACTTTTTCATGAAAATGGATAAAAATGAACTGGTGATTTCTGAATTTACCATGGCTGTGTATGGGAAGAAAGGAACTATATTATGTAATTTATGTAATTACATAATTTATGAAGAAGTGATATCACCTATAACTGCTGTAAAGAAGTTTGGAAATCCCTTCTTTAAGTATTTTTTTCTTTTTCTTTGCTCTATTGTTTTCAACACTTTTTATCTTTCCTATGTTTCTTCTAATTTTTTTTTCATGTTTATCTTTATTTCTTTAATAAAAATTATGTAAGAAAATAATACCAGTTGATCTTTCCATGAACCAGCAAAATGTTCCTATTGAATTGGGGGGCTGGATGAGCAGTTTTTACAAGGCAATAAATAAAAAAAGATCAGAAGTATCTGTAAAGTGTTTTTTCTAGCCTTGTTAAATCTATTAGCCCAAGCATCTATTTTGCCTTTCCTAAGGGATCAGAGATTAAAGCTGAAAAAGGAATGGATCAGGAAGAAACTAAATCCAATTAATATAGAAGCATTCCTGTTTACAAGTCAACAAATAGGAGGAAAGAAGGACAGAGATTAACATAGAAGTAGGTTGCCATCTGATAGCATCATGATAAGAACCTTCTAGGGACAGATTAAACTAGATAAAATTAGCCATCAACGCAAACAAGATGGATTGACTCCTATGCTAAACAAGGATATGTCAGAGGCAATTACATTGAGTTTCATGTTGAGAAGGGCAGAGAAAAGTGGGAAAGAAAGAACATCATTTGCACAGTAGTCTTTGTTTTACTTCACTGCTATTGCCTACACTGATTTGGTCATCATAGGATTACTTTTCCCAAGAACTGTGAGCAATTTTATTAGAAGAATCACTTTGGACATTTCTTGAGTAAGGTAAGATAGTAAATAATTTTTTGGTTAAGACATTGAGAGAAAAAAATCCAAACATAAATTGGTAGGCAAGTGGAGAAAATGTTCAGTTAGTGTTAGGCACCGGATGTATTACTGCAATGTTGAACTCCTAAATAATTTATTTGAAGTATATAAAAAAAGTGTAGTCTGATTTGATGAAAGCCATCTAGAAACAAATTCATTGACTTATAATTACGCAAGGTCATTATAGAGAACTCATTGATGTTTCTGGTTTTAGTAGGATATGATTGTTATATGACTTGAAGTAGAATGTGAGAACCTTTTGTTAAGGATGAAGTTTTTTCTTACCCACTGTTTTTCATGTGAAGACAAGCAAAATAAGTTCACTTTAATTGTTCCCATTTTTTGCCATTTCTTTAAACAGCATGTTCACATACAAAGAAAAAATTGTGTAGATCTTGAGATCAGTTTGTGCTTATACAATTGGTCCTATAAAGGCAGTCAGGAAATCAGGAGTTTAACCAAATTTCTGCTATAAATGTCACTGTCAGCCTGGTTAATGATTTCTCCTCACCCTCCTGTTTGCAAGAATTACATATTCCTTAAATCAGGAATGGGTTCTTAAAGCAAAATATAATATATAACTAAAATGTTCCTGGGAGGAAAAGTAATTGCTAGTCCAACACGCAACAATGATCCAATGTCTATTTACTCACACAAATATGCATACATATTTACACTCACACTGCTTTTAATGGGACTTCCAAAGAAAATATAATATTACTTCCTGATTAAATCCCCATTGAATTCAATATAACTTTTTTCTGAGTGAACAAACTTAGAATTTTATACAAATGATATGTCTACATGCAAAATGTAATTCCAAATATGGCTCTTCAGCTTATAGTTATAGGAGATGTAAACCTAAATTGTATGAAGTTTGCTGCATTTTCATGGTATTACTTTGGCCTATGTATTGATAAAATCTATGCTGTGTCAATCAAAATACACAAATGGGTATGGAGATTATATGTTGAAATAAATGCTCTCACTTGACAAACAATTGCTAGAATATCTGATTTGTCCAACTGTGACACTCTTCTTCTTCCCCTTCTACATGTCAGTTAATAAGAAGAAGAAAAAGAAGAAGAAAAAATAAACATGGGAAGATAAAATATTACATGGCCAGTACATTAAAAAATTAGTTAGTTAGTTAGTTTACTTTATTGTCATTGCCTTCTTCAGCGTACATTATAATTATAAAAATAAAATGCAAACACACATCCTTCACATTCTATACAAGTGAATTGAAAACCAATTTTGCATTAATATTGCACTATACAGTAGAATTCAGTATAGTTACTGCCCTGGGATAGAAGCTGTTTTTCAGCCTATTTGTCCTTGTTTTTATTATCCTGTACCATCTGCCAGATGGTAATTGTTCAAAAAAAGGGTGCCCAGGATGAGATGGATCTTTAAGAATGTTTTGAACTTTCTTAAGGCAGCTCTTCCAAAGAGGGGAGAGGGCAAGCAATGATCCTCTGGGCAATGATATTAACCCTCTGGAGTGCTGTCTTATCTGCCACTGTGCAATTGGCAAACCAGGCTAAATAAATAGCAATTAGCTGGCAAAGCAGATAATAACAAGACCTGGCTATGGTTTAGAGTAGGAAAGTTGAAGAAAGAGAAAGAGGGACCAATTCTGGTGGGCAAAGACCAAACATTAAGAACAAATGCATACAAAACCAGAATTGAGAAGACAGCAACAGAGAGAAAGTACCACTTTTGGATAGAAGCTGAAGAAACCAAACCACCTGGTTAGCTGCTGCAAGAAGATTACACAGACTGACCATAAAACAACAAGTAGCAACAATAGTGCATTGGGAGAGCTGCCAGAAATATTATTTGCCTACAAGCAACAACTGGTGGGACCATAAAATATAGAAAGTAATAGAAACTGAAGAAGCTAAAGTCCTCTTGGACTTTAGAATTCAAACAGACAAGCACTTGCTGCATAACACACCAGACTTAACTATTGTCAATAAGAATGACAAAATAAAGTCTGGATAGTGGATGCAGCAGTACCTGAAGACAGCAGAATAGATGAGAAAGAACTAGAAAAGATATCAAAATACAAAGATCTGCAAATGGAAATAGAATGACTGTGGCAAAAAAACAAAACAAAGGCAGTATCAATAGTAATAGGCACCTTGGGTACAATCCCAAAACTGGAGCATTATTTGAATACTGTTGGCACTGACAAAACAACCATTGGTCCATTGCAAAAGGCAATTGGAACAACTTACATTCTGCCACAATAACTTTAGCACCATAAAACATCAGTATCTGCCTATCTCAAGCCCTTGAAAAGGATTTGATAGTTTGCCAAATTGAACCTAAACATCTGGCTGAGTGTGTGATGAACCAATAATATGCTATTAAATATATATGCAAACGAATTCCCACCATGTGAAAGACCTAGCTACTAAGATGTGCCCCTGTGGTTTTGTAGATGTAATTTTTATTTATGAATATTATCAGTGCTCTGAATGATGATTTTTTTTTAATTGATCATGTGAAAAGAACTCAAGACTTTATTAAGAATATACTGTTATGGTCTGATAATAAGCATTCATTTTTTTAAAAAAATAGCACTCCCTCTCATATTTGTAGTCTATGTTTTTATTTGGCTGTACACCGCCCTGAGTCCTCAGGGAGAAGGGCGGTATATAAATTTGATATAAAATAAAATAAAATAAAAAATATCTCTATGAGTACATGCAAAAAACAAATAAGAAGTATAGAAGTCAAAATACTTATAAGGACCAGAAATTAGCAGCGTGTGACTTTCCATATATGAGAGAGAAAAAGTTAAAGTCAAGCACTGGTCTTATTCTGATGTGAAATAATAAAAGAATCAGATATGGAGGAAGAGGATGGGATTAAATTCATGTAAGCATAAAACCTGTAGATTGCATAGGAACAGATTGTTATCTGAGCTAAAGAACTCTAATTAGTACATTTATCTGTATTTAGTAAATAGACTTACATAAATTCACTGAAGATAATTTAAACCCATTGCAGCATTATTTTATGAGAATGTTTTTAAATATTGAAAAAATAAATTGGAGATGAAAAAGATAAATAGATATAACTTCTCTTTTTGTCTGAATGTATTTCTTTTGAATGTATTTCTTTTGTATCTTTCTTTTGAATGTATTTCTATGACCACATTCATCACCATGGCATAAGCTATCCATATTGGATATCCATATTGACTGCTCTAAAATTTTAACCATTTTTTAATTCAGGGGTCATTTTATCACTGATAAAGAAGAAATACAGATGTATACATGAAACCAAAAAAAAAAGGAAAACCAAATCCTCTGTTTCAAGTGGGTGGGAGGAAAGAGAGAAATAGCATTATGTAACAGTATTAATTAGTCTATCTAGCTTGAAGTGCATAATGACTCTGGACTAGTTAGAATTTTCAATCTTTGTGGCATCAAGTGTTATATAAGACCCTCTCCTCTACATTATAAACGACATTATTTTCTCTTTTAGAAAGAAGAATCTGAAAAAGCCAAGTATCTCACTGTAACTCAAGATGTCTGATAATGCTGCAGCTGCTAACCTGAATGCAAAAGAGTCAACAGGGCCAACTACCCCACGCAAGGGGCCTCCTAAATTCAAGCAAAGACAAACAAGACAATTCAAGAGCAAGCCTCCTAAGAAAGGAGTAAAAGGGTAGGCGTTATTATCCATAAATCAAATGATTACGTATCTGAAGATTCTGCAACAGCCTTCTCCAACTTGTTCCTTCCAGAAGACTTAATTTGTAGCTTTCTTAACTCTCAACTGGTCTAGTCATTGGCTTTTTCAAAGACTTCAGGGCTGTCTGGCATCTTGATAATGTCCAATTACACTTAGTAGAGTATAAGAATTTAGTAATAACAATTACTAGAGGCATGAACCTAATATTCTCCATTCTCCACTATAAATGATCCTGTACATACCTCCTTAGAAGTAAGGTTTTTGAGTCCAGTGGAAGTTTCAGATAAATATGAATAGCACTAAAAATACACATTCTTAGTAGGACGGGGAATATGCATGTAAATGAATATATTTGTGTGAGAATGTGTGGGTGTGTATTCTTCCTTCATTTACTGCTGCCATTAATTCTTTCTTCATCTTCTTTGTGTTAATTCTCATTTTTAAGTGAATATATATATAGATAATACATAGAAAGTATACTATATTTCAAACCATAATATAAGTTACTAGTGCTGCAGCTACCTTGGTGTAATCTTAATGAAGTGCAAGGGAATAAGCCCCATGATACATAATGGGATTTATTTCTAAGCATGTATACATAGGATTGTATTGTAAATGGAATAGATAAGTGTACTGTAGTTGGTAAGAGCTAGTCAACATAGTACCCCTTTCAGAACTAAAGATATAATATTCTTGGACTACTTATAAAATGGAATGATGAAATTTTCTGAACTATCAAATTGAATAACTACTGTACTTGCCAAAACCAGTACCTCTATGAATATTGGTTTACATATTAAATGTGTACATATATAATTATATTTAAATGGGACATATTTCTGTTTGATTATTTTATATTTTAGGCCTTAGATAAGACACCTGTGATATGTGCATAGATGTCTATGTTAATAAAGTCAATCAGGGTGGCATGATGTCAGAAATATTTTCAAAGGGCTACAAGAATTGTGTTTATTTGCTTTGGTCTTTGGTTTTTTTTTAATTGAAATAGCATTTTCTATTCTGTTCTGTTATTTCCTAAGGCAGGCAACTTGGGACACTGAAAGTTCACTAGACATTTTAAGGAAGCTTTCATTCCTCTGACCTAAACCATTAGCATATAATTTATTTCAAGAAATAGATTACATCTTAATTTACATTGTCCTTCTATTTGTCCAGACAATCTATATTTTAGATCAGAACACTGAATGGCAAAACATGATAATTCAAATGTAACACAGTAACGAAAACCACATTCAAGTCCTAGAGTTGAAAGAGTTCTTACATATTCATTTTTTGTCATTTTGCTCTTAGATTAGGAAAAAAGTATTGTTGTATATATATTTTTCTCCCACCCTCCCTACCTCTCATTCATCTTCTTTCTCTGCTTTCTTTGTTCAAAGTTTTGGAGATGATATTCCAGGAATGGAAGGACTTGGAACAGGTAAATAATATAGGAAAATTGTGTTATTAAATATTCTGACTATTTAATACAGAGAATAATGACTTGGTTCATTCACCTAATTAATCTCCTACATATAATTAGTAAATTTTGCACCAGGAATCTTTATGAGAAATTAACCAGTTGGCTAGTGCAGGTCACTGTATAGGCCAGAAACAAACTGGCAGTTTGATCAATCCTTTATCAATGTACATGTCACCTCTTTGAAAAGTCTCTGATTTAAAAACAGTATTTCACTCAATTCTTATTTATACCATTATCAGCACATATATGGAATACTGCAGTGCACTATACATAGGCTGTTTTTCCAGTCAGAAGATACAAAATGTTGTAGTCTATTTCCTATAGGTACTAATGCCCAATAGTGTATTAAACTTGTGCTTAAGGCCTAGATTGGATGTCAATAAGCTTCTGAATGCAATTTAAAACACTAGTTTTGACATATGTAACCTTCTAAATTTGGCATCAATGCATCTGCGGTATCACTTTCTTGAGAATCTATCCACACAATATAATCTAAATTATTAAGGATTTTGTTAAATTTCATGTTCTTCATGTTCTTCTTGTTCTTCAATGTATCTCGTTCTTTATTTCATTTGAAATCTAGACTACCCTTTCTAGAATCATACATGTAGTTCACTTATTTCAAATTCTGGCTACAGTGTTTTAATCGATGGTCTCAAATCCTTTGGGGAGCTTTCCATTATTCTAGAAGCTACTGAATCTGATTTAATATATTATGAAATCACAGTGCAAAATTTCATCACACATAGTTTTGAAAAAATTAAAATGTAACCAAGGTATATATTCCACACTGTTTACCTGAAAGTACAACACTCACCTATTAAGGAGGTGATCGATCTGGAAGAGTTTTTATTTCAGCCAATTATAACCTGCCTTACTGGCAAGCTTTTTGTTTGACCAGATTAATGTTCTCAGTCCATATTAATGAAAGGGAAATAAAATAAAAGCCTGATGAAAGTTTGTTTATCCACACTTGCTAGGAAAAACCGAGACCTTTATGTATGTATTCTAAATGGCCTAATAGTGCACAAAGTTAATGATATTCCTTTATTTAATAATTTGGTAGGGCAATAAAGGAGAACACTTGTTTTACTGCATTTGTCTGTGGAAAAAATTTGGGGAGCTGTATCAGTTGTTACAAATAAATAAATAAATTATTATAATGAGTCACTAAGACCTGATTATTGGTACCATATTTGGTATACTATCAGATGAGATATATACAATGCAAAAATTGGCATAATTCACTAGAGCTGGATTTATGACTCTAACAGAACATCTGCATACTACAAAAAGATTTTTGTAGTATAAAAAGATAGGATACAGAAATGCCTTTAGCTATTTTTCCTAATTGCCTTCTTTTATGAGACACCATAATAAAAAAAGAAATACCGTAGCTGATATCTACAAAAAGAAAATAAATGGACTTGTAATTGGCAAATAATTTATAATGGTTTTAGAAATGAAATTTCAGACCAGAAATAAAACAAAATAGCCATCAATTCCTAATCTGACTGATAGCATGTGTTAGATTAAGGGCTGCTTCCTTGCATTTCATATCCTCCATTTTCTGTGTAAATGTACACTTTAAAGTCACTTTAAAAAAATCAATCCGAGATGAAGCCTATAAAAAATCTAGAGAAGAAACGGTGATCTATAATGAAAAAGAAATTATAATTTTAAAACAGATACCCCGAAGAGTAAGAAATCACTCTGAAAAAATGCTTAAGAAGAAATTACACTCTTTTTGTGTATATGTTGTATAAATGTTTGTTGTGTATATGTTATGTATGTCTTTTTTAATATTTATATTCAATAAAAATTTATAAAAAAAATAAATAAAGTCACTTTAGAAATGTCTTCCAAGAGAACAGCTAAATTCTTCTTGAATGCTATTACTGTTTGCCACAAAATTGATTAGTTTTCCTTGTTTAGAAAGTTATAGATCCTCAGAGCACAATTTTAAGACTGTCATTTTCTGATTGCACAATATTGAGTAAAAGTCAGTGATAATTCACAAATTTATATTCATTTATTCATATCAATCATCCAAGAACTATCATTTCAGTAGCCAACAATTTTAATTACATTTGAATTAAGTCTCTTACTGATCTTTCTTCTAATAATTGACAATTTGTTTTAGTAAGTAAATTAGCTTAGAGCAATCTTTTGCTTTACTTGTTATATAATACTCCATTTTATTTTTATTTTTATTGTGTTGAAGTTATACTGTTTTAGTCACAGACTATAATAATTAAGTTAACTACATTTTAAGAAAAAATGTTAACATGAGATGTTTTGCATGAAGTTTCAACTCACAGATACCCTTCTTATATGACCTTGTTATAGTTTGATCAGTTGCAGAAATTTCTTTGTCTCATTTGCAGATATCACTGTGATCTGCCCCTGGGAAGCTTTCAGCCATCTGGAACTTCATGAATTGGCACAGTTTGGAATAATATAATCAACAAAAATTCCTGCTTGGCTCTGATGGCATCTGAAGCTCCTATCTTCGTTACATACAATTCTCGTTTTCATCCTTCCATCTAACATTTTACACAACAGATGGTTTTGTAAATAAGGGTCAGCTTTCACCAAAGGGTGAAACTTTGGTTTTGGATTCATTTTTCAGAAAATTATGAAAGTCTCCTGAAGTATTCACCTGGTTAATCAGCTATGAACCTCGAAAGCTTCTGTTTCCTATGAAATAGCTTGCATTTCTTTCTAAAATAAAATTGTTAATATCTAGAATTTTGTAATCTAGAATTCCTCAAGCATGGATTCATATTTCCTAATTTTGTACATTTTGTGTTTATATATTGTGTATATGTACATATACATATACACAATCCTTGACCTGAACCCATGAATTAAACTCCCCCATGCATGTAGGCAAATTTGATATGCTAATCTCATAATCACTCCCTTGTGCTGTTGTATCACCAAGTATAGGTGGAAATTTCCAAAGAATTATAAAACTTGTTTTATAATTATAAAACAGGTTTTATTTTGGAAAAAGAATTTGTAACTGTTCTATGAATCACAGCACCAGAAAAAAAACAAGGGCTTGATAATACTGTAAAATTATTGGCCTGATTTAGACATAATATGGTTTGGTTTTGCCTTAGTTTTTCTTGTGAAAGGGGATTTCTGGCAAGTTATATATGTGTGCTATGTAAACACATTCTTGCTTTCATGAATGGAATATTTCAAAGAGAACTAGTTCAACTATTAAGAAAACTGAAGTGGCCACTTCGGGCTTCAGATATTGGAGGACACAGAGTGGCAGTAATTTAGATTACACAATCTGTCCTACTTACCTTAACTTTCCTTTTATCTTTAGTATAGAAGAGGCAACCTGCATTTAAGTGAGAGTCAGCTGATAGTTTAGTCAGTTTTTGTAGATTGAATGGTAGTGGGATAGGGACCCATCTTAATTTTTCCTGATTTCAAAATCATCCTGATGCTTCCATTTATAAATTAAACTAACTAGTTTCAGATATCATGAATTAAAAATGAATTAATAGTTTTCTGCACTTTTTCATTCCATAATAGGATGAATTTTCAGTAAAAACTAAGCTTCTTTCAAAAATATCTAGTTTTCCAGTAAAGACTATAACTTTCATAGCTATTTTATGAATAATGTTTTCCAATACTTGATTTTAGAGATAAAATCTTTTTGCCCTTTCAATAGTGATGAAATAGTGATGACCACTTAAGTTTCCTTACTTTACCACACCTATTCAGCATGAAATACAATTTTGCATGGTTCTGATTTATGGGTATGTTTTCCCTCCTTATACAGCTCAAGAAAACTTTATTGTGAACCAGCTAAGCTGTACTGTAGCACATAGATTCCAATGGTTTCAAGTTTTTTATTGGTGCTTCCAGACACAGCATTTACTCTCAAATGGCTGATTATATTCACATGTTTTGGTGGATCTATAATCTATTGTTTTTAACTCTCCATTATTTGTACATCTTCTTCCATCTTTTTCCTTGCCAGAAAATGTCATTAAGAAAAGGAAAAGCAGAATAGTGGTGCAGTGCCTTTTTATTGATAGTATAAGACCTATCCATTTGGACACTCCATTTATTTATGGAAGAATAATTATTACCCACCGTTTCCTTTAGTTTATCTTTGATATCTCATAGCTGCTTATATTATTACTGCTGTTGCTTATCAACTCCACTTTCCCCTTGCTATAGTGGTACACAATTCCAGTAAATATTACTATTTATCTGATGATGATTATATATTCCCCCAATTCTATTCTACCACTAAGTCTTACTGTGTTATTGTTTTTTTTATATTTCGTTGAACTCACTTGGAATAGGCCCAGAAAATTTTAGGATGAATCTTTGCCTTAGGGGCAAAGTTGAAAATGTTGCTGATTTAGAACTCCCAGAATCCCTCACCATCATCTATGCTGATAGAAGCTCTGGGGAGTTGCACTTTAGCAATATTTGAAGGACAGCAAGTTCATATATATCTTATTTTATTAATGAAAACAAATAAAGGGTGAATCAGAAGAAAGAGCCAGCCAATCCTCTATATCTTATATGCTGGATCTGGAAACGCTCTGCTGTCCTATTAGTAAGGTGACCAATTTTTTTACAATGAGAAGGAGGACACATGTGTGTGTGCCGTGTCATGTTTCGGTAAGAAGCAAACAAAGCCACTTGCGCACGGCACACTCTTGCGCACAGCGCACTCTCTCAAAACAATTCTCCTGTGCGGAGTGCATGCGTCTCATAATCGCGTCTTGCCGCACTGTACTGAGCCTTGATGAATCGTCATGTCAAATACAAATACGTCACATCACACGCAACGGATCGGCTTGGCATCGATCGAATATGGAGATTTACAGATTAGTCTTCAAATATCGAAAAGGAGGGCATGTAGGAGGACACTTTTTGAGAGAGGAAGAACTTACAAAAGAAGGACTGTCCTCCCTAAAGGAGGACGATTGGTCACCTTACTATTAGCAGCATGGCCACAAAATTCTGTAACCATTGAACTGACAGATTTCTGTATAGTGTAGGAGTTCATCTTAAATGTCTTCTATACGATATTATATTTTACTGTCTCATATTTTGGGGTTATTCATTTTTCCCTTTTACTATTGATTTTGATTAGTACCTTTTAAAGAAGGATAGGGGTTGTCAGAGACTATTTTATTTACTTATTTATTCATCAAATTTCTACACTGTTCATCTCATCTAAGTTTACAAATAGCAAGCCATTAATTTGCATCTGAACATGCATCCGTGATTCAGCTACTAATTGGCTTCTAGGTAAAATTTTCTTGCATTTTTAATTTTTTTTTTTCTAATTATACTTTTAATTCTGTTTTCCCCTGAAATTCCTGGTTTCTCTGCTCCATGAATCCCCTATTTCCTAATACATTTTTATATTGCAACCCAGACACACATTGAAATGAATTGGAAATAAATCACATATGTTGGAAAATGGAGTTTTTTCACATAAATGTGTTTAGGATTATAATTTAAATCATATTTCTCTGCAAAAAAAAATAATAAATAAAATCCCTTTCTTAATTCTTGTTCTCAATTACCTAAGAAGTAATAGTGTCTCAGTCATGGCTTCATCTTCTAATATTTATAAATTATTTAAGAATCTAAATATGCCTTCATTCTTTTACTATAAACCTGTTTTTAAAATTGTAGTAATACTTGGATTGAATTCTCTTTTTAAAACTGATACATGCTTCATATCAATATCATTCCTCATGTAAAGTAATTAATTCACAAAAGATAGTTCGGATAGGAATGAAGGGGAGTGGAGTCAGAAATCTGGCTGCAGGTATCCTAACATATATAGTAGGTGTTTAATATGCTTTACCATTAACTTCCATTACAAGCATCTTATGAAAGCTCACTCAGAAATTTGACACAATTTCAACAGAGATCTTCCAAATGAATCAATGAATGCTATCCTATTTATCTATTAGTGTATATAAAATGGATATCAAATCACAAGTTCAGTATAAACCAATATGAGTATTTGTACACAAAGAGATACAATGCATTGTCAGGCTCCCTGGAGTATCTTATTCCATTAGTATAAGTGTATCACCATGGAAACCACCAGTGTTAATGTAAATAATTTATAAAACTTCATCCTTAACTTCTTTTGTATTGTATATATATTATCCAACAGTATGTACGCTAAAGAACTACTGAAATTGTTTTCAGCCTTCCTAAATTTGAGTTCTCTGGACATGCTTGACTACATTTCCCATAATTCAGTGGTTATTATGAGAATAATAATTCAACGTATCTAGAGAATGCCAGAAAAAAAAGAAATATATATTATAATGGCACAGGCAAAAATATCTTCACTGAGCTGGTCCCTGAACTATATCCTATGATAAGAAAGCAATACGTCATCGACAATGCATCCTAAACTGACATCAAGTCACAAATTCTGCTAGATTCCAAGAGACAGAATCATTCAGAATCACAAATGAGCAAATTAAACACTTGTGTTTGCATAGGGAACCAAAGTGTGTATTTGGTTTTACTGTTTATATATGATCAATGTTAAAGCTGTGCAATTAATGATTACATTTTAATAATCTTATATAAATTGAATGTGAACTTGTAAGCAACTATTCTCAAAATGTTCATGAGCAGAATAAGACAGCTCCCATTTCTTTTCATTTACTGAAAGCCATGGATTACTGATTCACATTTCCCATGGATTGTCTTCTGCCCATGGAAGGGAAGCTTGGTAAATTCTAAATTTCGTAATTTGTATTTATTCCTTTGGCAGGCTATGTATAAGAACAAGCTGCAAAGATCTTTAAAAACACTTTTCCAATGATACATAAAAATATGATTTATACTATTATAACTCATTTGTATTATTTATTCATTTGCTAATTTTTTCTTATCCATGCTTCTCATGCCACATTTACATTTTTGAATCATAAGCATTAAATCTTTGTTCTTTTCAATGATGCATACTAATGCTTTAGAAACATGATGCCAGGTTTGCTACAGTAAGCAATCAAATCACAAAGCTGAATTTAACATTATTTGTTAAAGATATTTACTATATTTCAAGAATTAGGATTCTTTCAGTCACAATCTTATTCCTATTCAATTTAGCCAATTTTAAAAATGGGATGTAAAATTATAAGCACATAAAAAGACAACAGCAGAAACAGCAGCAAATTTACTCAACGGTTCTATGCTTAGCAACATTTCCATTTAATCAAATCCCTTGCTCTTCCCAAATCTATTTCAGTGTTTACTTTCTATGTTTACACAAACAATGGAAAATGACAGTTTGTGGGCTGGTTCAAATTTCTTACATATTCCAAAAAATATGTCACATGTGATGTACTTTATACCTATATAATTGACAGTACAATTGGCAGTGCAGAAATGCTAAATGCTTCCAAAGTCAGAACCAAAATACATATATACACAAATTTTTTTCTCTCCCATAAATTTTCTGTCAATGTACCTGTTCAAATATAAAAGCATGGTAGGCTCTGTATTTGTACAGGTAGCCGATTATGTCAGTGTGCAGAAATGTGGACAACTACTACAGGCAGAAGTTGCAAGCCCTCTGCTTTTCACTGCATGGGGATTCAGAGCTGAGATGAACTTTCGTCAACCTCTGCCGGATCTTTCCAGGATAGGAAGGCTGGGAGGGGAAACTCACAATCTTCACAAGGCTACCATGCAGGTAAGCGCATTTTTCGGCAATCTTTCCCCCTTTTTGTGCTTCTCACCAACTCTCTCTCTCTCTCTCAATAAGTAGCAGAGTTGCGAACAGGGCGAAGTGCAACCAAAGAGTGTAAGCCAGTTAAGAAAAAGATAAGTCAAATATTTCCCACTTTTCTCCTTCGAGTCCTACGCCCGCTTTCGAGGGGAAAGCGGAGGCAACTTATTTCTGGCCTCTCCTGCCGCGAAAGCGGGGCTGCCTTTCCAAATCAAGGCGCCTCCCGGGAGAAGGAGCGGAAAAGGCGAACGATTCTAGGAAAGAACCGGCTCGCTCGGAGTCGCTATAGCAACGCTCTCCTCGTTGGAATTCACGGCCGCCGCCGCCGCCGCCATCACAGGCCACGAGAGGGTGCCGAGGCCACGCCCTGGCAGCGCAGCGGTTTGACATTGCTGCGGGCTGGATGCTGAGGTCGAAACTGAAATTTAGCCATGCGGGGTTAGGGATTCCTCTTCTTTGCCCGGCACTCGGGAATCAGCAGTCACGCGTTGTACAAAGGTGAGGGAAGAGAACACAGTGGAAGTGTGCATCGCTGAGCTTAAATGATTCTAAGTGTGCGGGAGGTAACGGAAAAGCATCGCAGGCACTGAAATGATATAGGGCAGTGTTTCTCCACCTTGGCAACTTTGAAGATGTGTGGACTTCAATTCCCAGAATTCCCCAGCCAGCACTTGCTGGCTGGGGAATTCTGGGAGTTGAAGTCCACACATCTTCAAAGTTGCCAAGGTGGAGAAACACTGGTATAGGGTCTCTTGCTTGAGTAGGGGGCTGGACTAGAAGACTTCCAAGGTCCCTTCCAGCTCTATTCTGAAATGAATTGAAAATTGGATTGGATTCCAACCCCCCAACCCCCCCACCCCACGTTAAGGCGACAGCTTTATGGAGCCAAAGCAGATTGTCGACTAATAGCATGCAAGATTTTGAATTCTTCATAATGCAAGTGAGATGGGGAGGGAGGATCTGATTGATGGATTATGATCTGACATAATTTCCAGACTCATCTACTGAATCTTGAGCCATATAATCTTCCACGTTCAACCAAATAGGACTTGCGATGCCTTCAAGTTGCACTTTGGACTTTCTCTAGGGCTCCTGAAATAATTACAGTGCACAGTTCTTGACCTGCTTCAAAATGCCGCATTTTGATGTAATAAATGCATCTGTTTAATTGGATCAGTCTCCATCCAGGATAAACTACCTAGAAATTATTTAACTAGTGTTTCTGCAGAGTTGATGATTTATTAAAGAGGAAAACTTTAGAGCAGTGTTGCTCAGTCTTGCAACTTTAAATGTGAACTTTCAACTCCCAGAATTTTCTGGAGAACTCTGGGAGTTGAAGTCCACATATCTTAAAGTTACTTAGATTGAGAAACATTTCCTTAAAGTATGCATCTGCATATTGCTTTCGATAGAAAAGAATATTCGTAGCTCACGTTTGAATTGTGATGACCTTGGTGCCCCTCTGAGCTTGGTTATTTTCCTGCAGATGTTTCATTACCCAACTAGGAACTACTAACTGATAAACAGGCTAACAGTAAACAAAAGTCTAATGAAGGAACCATCAAGAACACTTCCACCAACACTGACAGGGCAAGCCACTAGTATATAAATAGAGAAAATCCCACTCCCTTCTAGCACTGAAAATGTTACCTTTTTGGGTAATGAAAGAAAACAACCAAGCTCAAGAGAGCAATAATTAAAACCACATATTGTTTTAATGTGCACTAGGAACAGATTTGCAATCTATGCTGACTTTTTAGCTTGAATCACAGCTTTTATCAGCTACCACAAGCTGAGAAATTAAACTAAGAATTATATTTCAGATGGGAGAATTATATACCTATCCTTGTGCCAAAATACTTTTTTTTTCCAAGCAGAATAATTGCTTGCAGATACAATCATGTATTTTAGGCTGAAAAACACAGCTCTTTAAAGCTGGAATGCTCTTTTAAAAAGTACCCACCTTTCTCAGATGCTTCTCTGCCTGCCTTCTTCTAATTGTAGCTTAAGCAAAGTCCATCTTTAAAGTACCCAAGACTCTGTTGGGCTTAGCTGTCACAGGGCCTTTCCCAAAATTGCACCTACATTAAAACAACAACCTTTTTTGTCTTGTCTTTATGACAGTGTCTTTATTTCACCCTCAACCAGTATAAATATATGAGGTAAACACAAGACGAGCAGCCCTAAGTTCTTAGACTTTCTAGTCAATTGCACCTTCAATGGATAGTTATTCTTGATTTATGTTTTGCTGTTGAAGGATAACATTACGGGGAGGCAACGGAAATTACTAGCTTTTTCTTTACAAATATAGTTAGAAGTTAAGTTTTTATAGCATTATATAGTAGATTTTAAGAAATTTTACCAGACAGCAAAATTGGTACAGAAGAGGCAGTCACTGTGTCATACTTTCTGTTTCTATGGATACGTTTTAGTACACCTCACATGGCATAAAATAATAATTTAATAATAATAATTTATTACCTGTATGCACTGGCTGACTCCCAGCAACTCTGAGCAATTTACAAATTATTTAAAACATTAAAAATAAGAAAACAAAAAGTGTAAAGATGGCAGGATGACAAAAAGATAAAGATAAATTATAATTAAAACACGGTCAAATGAGACCTCAATCAATAAATGAAAAATGTGGAGAGATATTTATCCTTTCCTCAATTATAAACCCATTAATATAGTAATAATGAAATACTTAAATAAAATGAGAATATTACATAGGTGTCAGGGGAAACGTATATGATTTTAAGGATAGAACTGAGACTATAAGTGCAAGTGACTGAAAATTATTAATATTTTTGGTGGGGAGTATTGCAGATAACTCATAAGGAGTTACAAGATTACAAGATTGTTCATGGGGCTATCTAGATATTTATGCAAAATATTTAGGTTGATACAAAATAAGACAGCTAGAATACCAAGTGGAATTGTGTGTTATCATGGTAATGACAGTACATATTTTACTTATTGGTTCCCAGTTTTCTTCCAGTATAATTATGTCATGGGGCTGCACTATGTGGAAGAACATCTGCAACATGTATTCCTTTTTAAGTCCTGAGATCATAGAGTAAGGCCCTACTCCCAGTGTTTTAGGTGCCTATTCGGGTGGGTCATTTGAAGTAGGTACTCCAAGATAAGAAGTACTGTTTCCAGAAGTGTCCATGTAGCTACCTGTTGAGTTACTGTTTCACCCTAGAGCTTTTTAATTTCCTAGAAATTCGTCTGAAATATAGTGCTTTTAATTAGTCTGTTTCAGTGGTATTTTAATGGTTGTTCTTTAAACTGTACTTTTAGTCTTTGATTTTTAATCTTTTATTTGTGTTTTTACAGTATGTTATACTGCTATACTGAAAGCTTTCAATAGCTTGACTAACATGTTTTTAGAAATATTAACAAAGGAAGCTGTATATTTACAGTGTTCAATATAATAGATTTTGATTATGTTTCAGTCTGTGGAGGAAAAATAAAGGGCCTGGTTTCAGAAGATTATGTCCGAAGATTCAAATAAGGACAAGCAGTACATAGAACAATTAACCAGTGAAAATTACAACTCAGTATGTTTAACCTTTAGTTTTGTATATTCTTCTAACATTTAATTAATTAATTACTGGGCTTGTATGCACTTCAAACATAGCTGATTCTAAGCTATATAGTCCATTTATTTGTTAAAGGGAATATACAGTAGATAACTATTCCTCTCCTATTTGCATATTTCCTCATACACATTTAAATTGTATTTGCCTAGGCAGTAGATACCATAACAATTATTTAAAATGTACAGTGTGCACTTCCTTGCGTTATCTGTGCAGTATTTTCTCCACATTACATTTTTTTACATCCAATATTTTTTTAAAAAATGTGCCGTTTATAAAATCCAAACCTGCTAATCCCAAAATTGTACTGCCTCTTACAGAAATGTATTACATTTAAACTATTATAGAATATCTGTAGCCATTCTCCTATCAAATGCCACATATCCAGACACAGAATAGTTATCCATAAATAATTAACACATTTCCTTGTACTTAATAACTTTAGTAGAAAATAGAATGTATTCATATATAATTAATTCTTTACTACCATCATTTTTATGGTATCTCCATCAATGTCTCAAGGCAGCTCATGTTCTAATAGAAAGAACGAAATAATAAAGCAATGATCTAACAATCACAATACAAATGTATAAAAATATATTTCTGTCATTCCTTAGCAGACCAGACCTGAGCACTTGTTTGGAATCTTCTATTCCAAATACTAAACAAGACAGGATCATCTTTATAGCCTCATTAATAGGCCATAATGTCAATAGTCTTCTTCAGCCCAAGTGATAAAATGTTCCAGGGGAAGGAGCTGGCACTGAGAAGGTCTGCTTCTAGACCAGGAGCATCAAACTTGCGTTATCACAGCAGCGTCATGTGATGTATCAGGACTTTTCTCCTTCGCAAAACTGGGCGTGGCCAGCGTGTGATGCATCTGGCCCATGGGCCACAAGTTTCACAGCCCTATTCTAGACCTTCAACCTCC
Organism: Pantherophis guttatus; assembly: GCF_059756535.1. Classification (NCBI taxonomy): domain Eukaryota; kingdom Metazoa; phylum Chordata; class Lepidosauria; order Squamata; family Colubridae; genus Pantherophis; species Pantherophis guttatus. Next base: position 34,845,543 of record NC_142069.1, read on the forward strand.
TGACATCTAAGAAAATAACCTCAACAAGTCCTCTCAGCCTGTTCGTACCAGATGGGCAAAATCTACCAGATATGCAAAATCAAATACAGTACTTCAGAGGCAGAAATCTTAATTCATAGTAATCTTGCCTTACCAAATAATATAAGGTGTTGAATTACAGTTCCTCCCCCTCCCACACCTATGAGATGCTGAGAATACTGTGATATGAATTGTAATCTATTGTATACAACTAAAAGATATGCATAGTTTTGCTTAAGTGCCGTATTACTCTCTGCTTTGACCTCTAGCAATCCATGTTGTGTTCTTTACCAAATGTACACTGGGATTAACCCAGGGGTGCTATTCAGCAGGTTCTGACAGGTTCTGGAGAACTGGTAGTGGAAATTTTGAGTAGTTCAGAGAACTGGCAAATACTACCTTTGGCTGGCCCCAGAGTGGGGTGGGAATGGAGTTTTTTTTTTTAATTTGATTTATATGCCGCCCTTCTCCGGAGACTCAGGGCGGTTTACAGTGCATTAAGCAATAGCCTTCATACTTTTGTATATTTTATACAAAGTCAGCTTATTGCCCCCACAAACTGGGTCCTCAATTTACCTACCTTAGAAAGGATGGAAGGCTGAGTCAACCTTGAGCCTGGCAAGATTCGAACTTACTTTAATTGCAGACAGCTGGTGTTAAATTACAGTGTCTTGTCCGCAGAGCTATCCAGCTCCTTTTGCAATATCCTTCCCCCAGGAGTGGGGAAGGAATGGGAATTTTGCAGTTTCCTTCCCCTGGGGTGGGGTGGAAATGGAGATTTTGCAGTATTCTTCCCCTGCCACACCCACCAAGCCATCCCCACAGAACCGGTAGTAAAAGAATTTGAATTCCACAACTGGATTAATCTGTATTTATTTATTTAGAAAACTTATTATAGAAACCTCTATAACTGTCTGGTTTGGTTCTGTAACCCAACAAGACAGATACAGACTTCAGAGGATAATTAGAACTGCAGAAAAAACAATTACTACTAACCTGCCTTCCATTGAGGACCTGTATACTGCACGAATCAAAAAGAGGGCTGTGAAAATATTTACAGACCCCTTGTATCCTGGACATAAATTGTTTCAACTCCTACCCTCAAAACAACACTATAGAGCACTGCACACCATAACAACTAGACACAAGAACAGTTTTTTCCCAAACGTCATCACTCTGCTAAACAAATAATTCCCTCAATACTGTCAAACTATTCACTAAGTCTGCATTACTATTACTATTAATCTCATCATTCCTATCACCCATCTCCTCCCACTTATGACTGTATGACTGTAACTTGTTGCTTGTATCCTTATGATTTATATTGATTGTTTCCTAGTATGATTTGATTGCTTATTGTACCCTATGACTATCATTAAGTGTTGTACCTTATGATTCTTGTGAATGTATCTCTTCTTTTTATGTACACTGAGAGCATATGCACCAAAGACAAATACTTTGTGTGTCCAATCACACTTGGCCAATAAAGAATTCTATCTTCTATCTATCTATCTTATATGACCACTTTATACATGATAATCCCAGGCAGCTCACAATAATACTCAATAGATATATAGCTAATAGAGCAATACATTTCTATAAGAGTCCCACAACATATTTATATGCCACAACATCCAAACAACTTTACATTTATAACTAGAATAGCTGGTCTCACTTCCATCCTAGCCCAATGCCTGGGAAAAGAACCAAATCTTCACTGCTGTCTAGAAAGCTAATAAGGTGGGAGCCCTCTGAATCTCAAAGGGGAGATTTTTCAAAAGGGTTGGGACTAACATGAAAACATGTCTGAAATCCCACCAGATGGCAACATTTAAGAGAAAGGACTGGAGCACATTCACCTTATTTGATGCCATAGGACAGGTCATCCTGATAGATCAAGATGCCTAATAATATGCACATTTTCCATATTGTATTCCAAAGATCTGAATCTATTTTTCTTTTTACCTCATTTTTTTTAGTTTTGTCCTACAAAATTAATAATTAAGCATGAATTTTCTATTAATAGTTATTTTTACCAAATAACTATTAAATAATAGTTATTGCTAATTTTCATTTTGCAGGAAAGAATCACATTTTCTCTTTTATTTTATTTGTATTTTAGGATGAGGATTCCTTTATCCCATACGTAGCAGAAGATCTTGAGCAGTGTGCATTTGTTGCAGGTCTGAATAGTTCTATTTCTTGCAAATTGAGGGAACATATACAGTATATGGGTAATATTAAAAATGAATTGCCATGTAGCTGTAACAAAAGGTTGGCATACATAATGCCTTCTAAATATATTGGAACACATCTGAAGAAATTGTGTTCACTTTTTTGTTGATGAATTATCTCTTATACTAAGAAATAACATCCTGAAAAACATACCTATATGCTCATCATAACTAGAATTTTAATTAGGAATTAAGAAAGTGTAATCTACATAAGTTAAAACCACAAGATGATAAGAAAATATATCTAATTCTAGTTTACACAACAATATTTACTGTCTTGCCATACTTTTCAACCCTTACAAGGTATTCTTGTTTTGACCATGTCCATCCTCTTCTTCATGCATTGCCTTTTCTTCATTAAATTTCTTCCCTCTCAGTTTTTCAGGAAGTTATCAACCCCATTTAATTATGAAAGTCCTTGGTCGTCCCCTTCTCTTAACTCATTAACTCTGTAAATATTTGTTTTCTAACTTGGTTTATTCTCTCTTTATGACCAAACTATCTCAGCATAATTATTTCATACTCGTTACGTATTCATTTAGCTTCCATTCACCCCTGAGTCTATCTGTTGTTGTTTTATTATTTATACTTGTTAAGTACACCGTTCCTATTGCATTTTTCTGACATATCTAATTTCCAGTGGACTGGGAGTGGAAGTTTGTTCTACTTCATTCAGCAAGCATTTATTCCTTGCAAAAAACCATGTACCGGTAATTCCTGCTTTCTTCCAGCATTTGTACATCTTCAGACTTCCCCAATTGTTTTTTTACCTTAATCAAACATTTCAGCAAGGTGTACACATTCATCTATTTCGTCTAGTTTTAGCCATTTATGTAGCATATGGAACCATTTACTACATTTTCCCTGACAAAAACTAATTACAATAGTCTTTGATACATTTAATTTTCAGAATTAAATGTCTTGTTATAAATTGATATCATCCAAGTTCTGAAAAACATAATATCATCTGCATTAAGAGATACATGTATATTCACATTTCCAACCAATACACCTCTAATGTGTCAGACTCCAAAAGTCAAGAAAGGCACACACAAGTTCTTCCAAGCAGTTTCTTTTAGCATTCTCCTCCTATAGACAGAAATCTTGCCAAATTAAAGCAGACTACTTGCACCATTAAAATATACGCTGAAAACTCCTAGGGAGGAATTGTTTTAATTCTCTCTCTCCCACAAAAACTTAGTTTTCTTTTGCTCCTCTGGAATGCACTCCCTCCCTCGTGGGAATCTGGGCTACATTCCACCACAAATGTCACCAAAAGCATTCTGTTTATATTTGTTTATAAATAGATTAAAAACTATCATGTATCACACTCACTATATTCAGTTACCTTCACCTCCATTGTTACACAAAACATTCCAAAATTCAACCTTATTATTATCACATATTTTATTTGAGTAAATACATGCACAATTAATTTCCTTTCTCACATTGCTACATTTCTCAGTGACTTGCTGAAAAATAAAAAACATGGCTTGTACACACACCCCGTCCCCCATAAAATGTTCTTTCCAACATTCCATCATTTCAGTTTATCACTTTTAATTCCATTCACTCTGCTCATGGTTCCTAATTTAAGATTTCTTTTCCATACTTCAATTTTGATTTAATTTCCATCAGAATAGTTCTAAATTTTCTATGCCCCTTCATTTTACCTATTTTTGTTCTTTTTATTGCATTCTTAGCAATCTTTTTTTCTGTACACTATAAATATGTTTCTACCATCCAGTATAATTCCATCATATGCTTTGCCTGTTTCATCATTCTGTCAGGTTTCCTTTTTCATACTTCCCATAGAACACTGTGGAAGAATAACTCCACAATCTTCTATAGCACTCTGTAACATTTTTTTTCATTCTTTTTTAACTTTTCACAGTTTCTTAGTACACTTTCATTCATTCTGTTGGGAGATTAATCTATATTCTAATAGCTTTTCATACTTTCATGTTTTATTCCTGTCGTTTCCACTTTTTTCCTTCAAATTCATTTTTCTCAAGTTCTTGGCACTACCAAAACTGGTCTGTTCCACATTCAGAACTATTCTTGTTTGGATCTTTAAATGTTCCAAATAATAGTAAAAAAAATCTGCATTAGATTCATTTATTCATGTTACATTGCAGAATATTTTCTCCTAGTTGTATTGATTCAGAATGTTGCAAATCAGTCATCTTTATTTTTCCATTGCCACTGGGCAATTCTTGCCAAACTATGGATTCTTTCAAATATACCCCCATCAAACTAGATTATACCGTATAAATGTCTAACCCTTCACTCAAAGTCAAATCTTATAAATTCTGCATTTGTTTTGTGGAACAGTTTCTGTTGCTATTTTGGCTAATTTGCCGCTTTTGCAAAGTTTGCAGTATGCCACAGTCATAAATAATATTTTTATTTGGGATATAGAGATGACAAGATTCTTGATTTGTTTGAGCAATATAATTCCAAGATTAAAAAACTCTTAAAACTAACAAAAGAAGAATTTATTACTGTTTAAGATCAGATCCTAAAAATCAAATGCAGTCTGCCACAACATCACAGTGAATAACTTACTTCTTTTGTCAGATATGAATGTAGAGGAGGTTTATAGCATTTAACAATCATATAAGTGATTTCGGGGCACTTAAGTTTTAGGAAAAAGATTTAAATTCTATTAATCAGATCAATTTATTTCTACTTATTCATAAGTCTATGTATTAAGTGCTGGGTTAAGTGTGAGAACACAATTCTTTGAAAAATTTGTATTTCAGAAAAATGGGTAGTTGTTTAAATCTACTACCCATGATTGCAGAGGGAAGAGTATTGAAGCATCAAGCTCAAAATTGATCAGTGATCAACACATGCACATATTTGTCTTACAGATTCTTTTTGTGATCAACTTTTGCCACGGACCACACAGATTTTATTGGAATATAACTCTGGAAAATGGGTGCCACGACTTCGTGAACCACGAGATTTATATGGCCTTTCTTCTACAGGAGATCTGCACTTAGTACGCTGGCCACATCAGTATGAAGTTATCAGAGAAAAAATTAAGCATATTGGTAAATAATAATTTAACCTTTTCTAATGTGACGTGTATTGATAGGTCACAAAGAAATAATATTCCCAATAAAGCACTTTCTGACTTGCTGCAACCACTTACTGTAAATATTTTTTCTTGATTCATCACTTTGCATTGATGCAGTTAATTCATCTTTCAAATTTAAATGTAAAGAAATGCAAAACTCCCTTATAGGAGATTGGACATATTAAAAGAAATGAACAATTTTAAGAATTGACTATTCAACTACATCAAGCCTAAAGATTCTCAAAAATTGTATATATTTTTCTTGTCAGCGGAGCAATCCCATCTCGGTTACAGTTCTATAGTGGTTGGAAGAGGATAGGATTGCAATTGTGCCAATTTGGATAATCCAATGATATATTAATGAATGTGTTTTTGCTCTGTGATTTGATCAACTTAACATTTATTTGAATTAATTTGCAATGGCAGTGAAACACTGAAGTTAGACATGCGGATGGGTTTAAAGCATTGCAGTAGATAACAACAGAGATTTCATGATGACACAAGCATTTTCTGTGATCACCAACTCTAATTTCCAAGCTCTGAGGACTTTTTAAAGAGTGAAGCATTTGCTCCAAAGGATGACAGAGATAAGGAGAGACATCCAGAGAGACAGAATGTAATGCCATGGTTTTTGCCTTATGATCTCAGGCAGCAGGCCTCCTCTACAAAGGGAACTGACCTTGGCAAAATAGAATACTATATGAATACTTTGTTTTGGATATATTCTTTTAATTTAATTTCAGATACAGCAAGTGGGGGAAATCAAAATTAATTTAATACTCTTAAGATGACAAGCCTGATCTTTTATTTTGAAGACTTGTCTGCTTTTGTGAATCTCCATTTTTGATTATAGATAGACTACAGCTAGTAGTTTTTAGCCAACCTTGATAACTGATCTTGAGAAGCTACAAAAAGCCAGAATCTGTTGAATATTTTGATTGTGAACACCAGGAAATTTCACAACTGTAGATGGGGAAATTTTCTACATTGAAGCAATTAGTGGCACATTGGTTCCTTATTATTGCCAACTAAACAATATGAAAATGTCTATCTACTTACTAGAAATTGTATTGGAAAGAAATTTCTATTTGTTTCAGGTTGTATAGGACTTTAGCAAAAAGAATTGTGCAGGATTTTTTTTCTGCTAGTCTTGAGTTCCTGTGATGACACGTTCTGGCAAAAGCAGTCTTCTGCTATTTAAAATAAAATTGAATAACTTGAAGGTAGGATACATAGACCTACAAATTGTGGCAAACCTCACATATAACAAAGGAAGCATGTATATAAATTTTTATGCTAACATATTTTTATTGAAATGAAGTCACTCATTTCAATAAAGCTCTTGTGGCATGATAGAATATTCTACCAGTACAAATACACTTGATTTTTTAACTAGTCACCCTCTTCCTATATCTTTTTTTCTTTTTACGGCCTTGTAATCCCTTGATTCTGAATAGAGTCAGGGCGGCTCACCTGGTTCCTATAATTAGTTTTATAAATTTTCTTCCTATTCCTAATAAAGTGTCAACATTGATGTTACTGTATAACTAGTTAACAATATAAGGAAGAATCTTACCTAATTTAAGAATTTTATCATAACTGCTCACTAAAATTCTGTGGCTCAGGTTATAAAGTATATTTCCATTTTTGTAGCACAAGAAGAAACACAGTTCTTGAATAGTTGATTAAAAAGTGGTGTTAATTTAATAAAACATAACAAAAATTTTAAAGGAAAAAAGAAAATATAACAATGAAATGTAAATGTTCTGTACAAAATTTTATACAAGTATATAATTACTATATATTTTAATATATAATTACTATATTTTGTTATGGTTTTAAAAATTTCTACAGATTCTGTTAAAAAATCTGAACGGGAATATAATTAAAATAATTGATTAACATATATTAAAGCTACTTATAAAATGCAGATGAAAGTAATAATGAAACCATAATAAAAAGTAAATACAACAAGGTCGTAGTTGCAGAGCTGTACACACCCGTGTTTCCCTGAAAATAAGACTGGGTCTTATTTTCTTTTGGGCCCCAAAATAAGTATTAGGGCTTATTTAGGTGTCTTTTTCCACCCCACCCTCCCCATGTACAGGAGGCCCACTTCTACTTGCTCGTGGTGAGGCAGGAGGCTGCGTGGTATGCTAGTGCCGCTGCCGCCGTGAGGCAAAGAGGTGGAGCTGGCCCATGTGACCAGCACCACCTTACCTCAGGGTTCCCGCAGCCAGGCCACCCACACCCCGACACCTGTCTTGCTTTGTGATGGGGGCTCCAGCAGCCTCGTCCAGCAGAACCCCATGTGGCCACTGGCCCACTTCTTCTGCTTGCTCGTGGCCACAACAGACCAGAAGGCTGAGCAGCATGCCAGTACCATGGCCACAAGGTGTGGTGGGGGGCTGGAACTGCCCCATGCACCCCACACCAACTTTCCTCAGGGCCCCTGTAGCCAGGCCATGCACACCCTGACACCTGCCTCTCGGCCATGGCACCAGCACACCACTCAGCCTCCTGCTTTGTTGCAGACACAAGCAAGCAGAAGAATTAGGCCGGCGGCCATGTGGGCTCCTGCTGCACATGGCTGCTGGTGCTGCCGCTGTGAGGCAGGTATCAGGGCATGGATGCCCTGGCTGAGGGGGCCCTGAGGTAAGCCAGTGCTGGGCACTTGGGGCAGCTCGATCACCCCCCATCTTGCCTCGTGGCCATTGCACCACGCGCAACCAGACGGAATGGGTGGGCAGCCAGCTGCGCAGGTTCTTAAGTAGGGTTTATTTTGGGGGTAGGGCTTGCTAGGTCTCATTTTCGGGATAGGCCTTATTTTTGGGAAACAGGATTTTAGTTCTTTGGATTCCAAGAATAGTATAGGAGTGGTTATCTACTGCAGAAAAGAAATAATAAAATAGCGGCTACTGCACATATTTCAGCGTTGAAGGCTTATGTTTGAATTATTGGCAATACTAAGAATCTCACTATGGAGCAAAAATTACCAATTTATTTTATGTTTTTGAAAAGATAAAATGAAGGGCCATCAATATGTCTTTTTTTAAATAGTTGTTATTAAGCATTTTTCACCTTTAAAAACAGAAATAACAGAAATAACAATAAAAAACAAGACAAACATAACAATGTATCGTATTTTTACAGCCTTCCGCGTCAGCAGCATCAATATGTCTTTTTTATTTTAAAAAAAACTAAGCTAATCATCTTCTTATAAGCAGGAATAAAAATATACTGTCCTTTGCACCTGAAAATATGTTTTTGTTTTTTAACACATCATTTTAAAGCTATTTTCTTTCTTTTTCTTTCCAGAATGGATTCCATCTCATCCGGAGCCTCTCTATAATCCCACAGGTTTAGAGATCGAGCCTCCGTGTCTAGATCCAGGGGAAGGTGCTGTCGTGTATTTAGCAGATGAAGGTTTGACCAGATTTTATTGAAAACACACATATAACTTAATTATTTACATCTTTCTTGTACAAAGTAATTTTAAAATAGAATTCTACATGCAAATTCTAATACAAAAGACAAAAAAAAAAGCTCTAGAATTTAGAATCCTAAATTTTAGCAGCATAATCTTTGTAACACTAAATGTACAATTCACAGCATTTTCCATAATCCACGCCACAATTCTTTTGAAGTATATCAGTTTTCATAAATTAATTTTATTTCTGCCAGAATTGGTTCTTTTCTTTGGTTATCCTTTTAGTTAATGTACCAGATTATTAATTTTAAAAAGATGTAATTGTGCCAAGTAATAGGATCAGTGTTTTTGAAGATAATTCATACCCTGTTATCTCCTTAAATCCGATCAGAACTGTGGCTCTATTCCCTTTCCTTCCCTCCTCTCCCTTCTCTTCATCTCCCCCTTCCCATTTTTAAGCATCCTCAGGATAATGCTCTTATATATGTCTCTTGGCTGCATTTACCTTTCTGTCATTGTTCTTATTGCTGCTCTGAACTGATTTTAAATTTTAGATTTTTGAAGGATGAGAGAATAAAAGAGTAATGATGAAGATATGCCTTACACAATTATGGCTAAGGATGCTAATCAGTTTGATAAACAACCACATTCTGCTTTAATCATTCAAATATTTTGTTTTTAAGCACTTGGCTTGAATAGAAAAATTGCATTTTCAGTTGAATGCAGTGAAATATCTCCTTAGCTTTTCCTGTCTGTCTTCTACTTCCCCTTGAATTACTGTATGTCTAGAGCCCAATTTCTTGAAGTTCTTTTTTTTTTCCTTGCAGGACCTTTATTAATCTAGAAGGCTTTCCTTGTCATCATATTTCCAACTAATACAGTCCTGAGATTTCTTATGCCAAATGGGCCCACAATATTTGCTGATGTCGTCAAGCCATCTTGTTTTAGGTCTTTTTCGTGGATAATTTTTATCAAAGTGGAAGCCATTTTATGACTGCCTTGATCCACCTGGCATCAGTTCTTCTTGCTATGTGATCAGTCCATTGCAATTTGTGATTTCCATTGCAATTCTTTTACTCTCTGGATGATACCACATCAGGGGTGAAATGCTCCCAGTTCGGACCAGATCGCCAATCCGATAGCGATGGAGGCGGGTGGTTCGGAGAACCGGTAGCAAAAATCCCTGCCCTCCCATGCCCAGCTGAGCCGCACGATTATCGGAGGCTTTTTTTCTTTTAAATGCCTCTGATGATCCAAGCTGAGTTGCCTGATCATCAGAGGCATTTAAAAGAAAAAAAGCCTCTGCTGATCAGGCAACTCAGCTAGGATCAGCAGAGCCTTTTGAAAGCATTTTTTTTACAACCTCTTCGCCGAAGAGGTTGTAGAAAAAATGGTTTTAAAAGTTAAAAAAAATTGGCCACGCCCACCCAGTCACATTACCCCACCATCACCAAGCCACGCCCACAGAACCGGTAGTAACAAATTTTAGATTTCACCACTGTACTACATACTTTCATTTGTTCTTTAATCCATGTGAAGGTCTTTCTATCTTGTCTTGTAATGCCAAGCATGTATCTTTTCATGGTTCTTTGCACCACTTGTAGCTTTTGTATCAATTGTCAGGTTAGTGTCCATGTTTCACTGGCATATGTTAGAGCAGGTAGCACACACTGATTGAAAACTTTTCTCTTCAGGAATAGGGGAAGGTTGTTCTTGAAAACTATGCTTAGCTTGTTGAATGTCTGCCGACTACATTTAACTTGCCATTCAATTTCCTTTATTGTATCACCTTCTATTGAGATTCATATATGTAGTGGTCTACACTACATTAGACCAATGTAGTGGTCTAATTCTTCTCCAGATATAATTTTTTTTTCTTTCTTTGGTGAATTTATTAAACATAACCTGGCTCTTTTTCAACTTTATTTTAAGTCAGATGGTTTTCCTGCTTCATGCAGCTCTTGTTATGTGTGTTTGTAGCTCTTCTGGGTCTTTTGAGAAGAGAACAACATCATCTGCAAATCTTAAGTTATTTAAATAGGAGCCATTGATTTTTATTCCATCTTTTTCCCAGTCTAGTTTGCGAAATACTTCTTCAAAGGCAGGCTGAGAAAAGGATAGGTGATGTTGTATCGCCATGTCGTTCTATGTTGGTTTCCACTTTAAAATCATTAAGGGAAATTGTTGCCATTGTTTTTTCATATATTGATTGTAGTAATTTTATGTAAGCAATGTCTTGGTTGAGCAATGCATTAATTATTGCTTGCTGAAATACTGATGGTTTTTTGTAGTCAATGATATATTAAGAAAATGTTTCTTTAACAATAATTTGCAACTGAAGATTAAGTATATTCTGTTCCCCTCAACAGCCAATAAGGACCCCAACTTTAGATATTCTCGAATAGGGGGAAGTTTCCCTTCAAAGCAAGTGCTTCCTCAATCATGGAATGACTGGGATAATACTTTGATCTTTGAAGCACGATTTGAAAGTGGAAATCTGCAAAAAGTGGTCAAAATGTAAGTTGCTTCCCACTTTTCTTTTAATTTGCAAAATAGTCCATTTTCTGAGGCATTAAGATAATCCCTGGTAGACCTTGAATTTAGACAGCATGAAATGAGATGCAAAGTCTAGTTCACTGTTTTAAGAAAATAGTCATTATTAATAAATTTTACTTCATATTTTCTTCAATGATCTTTGCTGATTTCCTGGCTGTGACAAATGAAGCAAAAATTATACCTGCAATCCAGTAGTGGGTTACAAATCCTGGCGCTACCGGTTTGCTATCAGTAGCATGCGGGCATGCACACTTGCTTCGGGAGCGCACGGCGCTTCTGCACATGTGCAGAGTGTTTTTGATGATGTCTGGGTGGGTGGGCAGAGCCTCCCGCCGCCGCCACTAACGGTTTGCCCGAATCGGGGTGAACTGGGAGCAACCACCACTGCTGCAATCTAGATATGCATTTATAAGTTGTAAGTTGAGGTAGTCTTCAACTTATAACAGTTCATTTAGTGACCATTCAAAGTTACAGCAGCACTGGAAAAAGTGACTTATGACCATTTTTCACACTTATAACCATTGTAGCATTCCCATGGTCACATGATCAAAATTCAGATGCTTGGCAACTGGTTCATACTTATGACCGTTGCTATGTCCCAAGGTCACGTGACCACCTTTTACAACCTTCTGACAAGCAAAGTCAATGGGGAAGCCAGATTCATTTAACAACTATGGCAAGAAAGGTCGTAAAATCAGGCAAAACTCATTTAACAAATGCAATACAATACAATACAAACAATAGAAATTGCTTAATAATAGAAATTTTGGGCTCAATTCTGGTTGTAAGTTGAGGACTATCTGTATTTTAGATTTTTTTATTTCATATTTTATATTTTTATCTCTTGTGCTTTTTAATCAAAATGTGATGTGAATCATTTGTGTTAGCTGGTATGCTTGTTTTCCTCTGTAAAGCCCTTCATGGCATAAGATCTAGCCAGCTGAAGCACTATAATTTCTGCTCATACTGTATGGTTTGACAGGCATATTTTGTGCCTTCTGCCTATTACACCTGTTATACTGCACCCTCGTCTTTCTCCACTTTTCTCTCTGCATTCACTCTCGCAACAGTTTAAGGGAATGACAGACACCCCGTTTCTTTCCTCTTTGAACTTGACTGCATCCATCCATAACTGTAAAAGACAGACTAGATCCATCAACTGCATCCATCCATAACTGTAAAAAACAGACTAGAAATAAAAATTAAGATAAGCAAGAAAATGGTAAGAGAACACCTGTCTGACCTTGATGAATATAAATCACCGGGACCTGATGGATTACATCCCAGAGTTCTGAAAGAGCTAGTAGATGTTATCTCAGAACCACTGTATCATATGTTTAAAAAATCTTGGAGCACTGGGGAACTACCAGAGGATTGGAAAAGAGCTGATGTGGTTCCCATCTTCAAAAAAGGGGGAAAAAAGAGACCCAGGAAACTACAGACCAATCAGCCTAACATCAATACCTGGGAAGATACTGGGGGGAAAAAACAGATCTGTAAACATCTAGAAACAAATAAAGTTATAACTAGTAGCCAGGTTTGTTAAAAACAGATTATGCCAAACCAATCTTGACAGATTTGAACAATGGGCCCTATCCAACAAAATTAAATTTAATGTGGAGAAAAGCAAAGTTTTATACCTAGGCCAAAAAAACCAAAGGTACAAGTACAGATTAGGAGAAACCTAGCTCCAAAACAGTAACTGTGAGAGGGACCTTGGAGTCTTAGTGGATGATCACTTAAACATGAATCAGCAGTGTGCAGCAGCAGCCAAAAAAGCTAATACAATCCTTGGTTGTATAAACAGAGGCATAGAATCAAAAATCACGCCAAGTATTAGTACCACTTTATAAAGCCTTGGTAAGACCACATTTGGAATACTGCATCCAGTTTCGGTCACCAGATCACAAAAAATATGTTGAGACTTGGAAAAAGTGCAAAGTAGAGAAACTTAAGATGATTAAAGGCCTGCAGGCTAAAACATAGAACAATTGGAGGGTTTGGGTTTGGCTAGTCTAGAGAAAAGAAGGACTAGGGAGGATATGACAGCAGTATTCCAATATTTGAGAGGCTGCCACAAAGAAGAGGGGGTCAATTTATTTTCCAAAGCACTAGAGGGCAGGACAAGAAACTATGGATGGAAACTAATCAAGGAGAGAAGCAACCTGGAATTGAGGAAAAACTTCCTAACAGTTAGGACAATTAACCAATGGGACGGCTTGCCTTCAGACATGGGTGCTTCATCACTGGAGGTTTTTAAGAAGAAACTGGACAGTGACTTGTCTGAAATGGTATAGGATCTCCTGCTTGAGCAGGGAGCTGGACTAGAAGCCTTCCTAGGTTCCTTTCAGCTCTATTCTGATTCTGACTCATCCAGTAATTGCTTTGGCAAAGTCAGTATGAGCAATTCATTCATCTACACATGAGAATGCAATCCATTACAGCCCCCCCCAACCTTCCTCACCCCCTATATACTGCTCTTATTTAAGTAAAAAATAAGTTTCCCCACGATTATTATTCAGGGGGGAGGGGGTACCCTACTACAACCCTTCATAATATCAACATTTCTCCCAGTCTGATCCCACAAACTCCAGTTCAGCCATCAGACCCTCTTCAATTCTGTATTTTCTCCTCCCAACAAACAAATCCGTTACCTTAGATTTTGAGTGACCTGTAAAATGAATTCTTATCCACTTCTCCTTGCTTCTATTTCTGGAGTACAGGGAACTGCCCACCTAATTCCTTGACTACAGTTACTCCCTTTACTGAATGTCTTCCTGTAAGTAACCAAGGAGTTGCCAATGCCGAACATAAATGTCAGATTCTAAGAAGACCTTTTAAGAGCTTTGGGAATCAGCTGATGTGCATGCAGTAAAATGTTGGCAATGGTAGCAGCAGCAATTCACAAACAGCCCCACTAGACTCCAAATTGCATTAATAACATCAGCAATCTTTTTTCTTCTCTAAGACCACCGCTGGCACAGTTTCAAACAAAGGATTGTCCTTTTGAATCTCTTCAGTCACTTTATACTGCATGCCCTCATACAAGCCGCCTTGCTGGATGTTCTTCTACATCCAGTTTCCCTTCCTTATTCTTTTTTTCCATTTCTTCATCTCCAGAATCTGCTCTCCATACTCCTCGTTTCTGCATGGACCCTTTCATTTTTCTTGCCTTTACGTTCTCTGCATTTATAATTGCCCAATCTGCTTTCTTCCACAAAATTTTCTTATCTCTGTTTCAGTCCAAACCATTTTATTAATTGTATTCGATTACTTTAAGCTTTATCATGAGCAGCTTAGTTTTAAAAATATTTTTCTTCTGCAATAGGGGACTTATTGAGCTGTTAAAATGTCAGTTCCTTTGATAGTGACTGCCAATCAGTCTATTTATATACTTTATAAGACAAAGACTTAGTTGTCAGGAAAATAATGTTGTTTTCTCAAGTACAGTATAATAGTTTTCCTCCTCCTATTTTCCCCACAACAAGCTTGTGAGGTGGGTTGGTCTGAGAAAAAGTGACTGGCCTACTATCACCCAGCTGACTTTCATGGCTAAGGCAGGACTTGAATTCACAGTCTCTTGTTTTCTAGCCTGATGCCTTAGTCACTAGACCAAACTCACTTATGGAACCATGTAGATCTGTAAATCACATTTGGAGGGTACAAAATAAAAAACTGTTATTTTTCAAGTACACTGTTAAAATGATATCTACCCTGGATTTCCACATGTATCCAAATTCTAATATTAAAGCAATTTCTAGACATTTGTTATATAATAGAATTAAAAATGCCATTCCTGGGAAATTTAATGCACACTTATGTATGGTTTTACATCTGTAGCCTGTTTTACTTCCAATAAATGCAAAATCAGCAAACTTGATTTTCTTTTTCCATTTATCCTGATATCTCTGCAAAGTAGATTAATCTGATACATTGCAATGGGTCCCAGATTACTAATGAATTTTGTACCTCAATACCACTCAATTTGTTTGTAACTCGGTATTAATGTTAGTGTTTATTTTTAAATGTTAAAATATGTCCATAAAAAAGTTCCATTCAAAGCTGATATCAATAATTGATATTAGGATCTCTAAATATAATCTCAGATAAATTTGGCTTTAAGAAAATATGTGTTGTTAACAGGCATGAAGGAAATATGAATGGTCAAATATGAATAAATGACACAACATAAATTACATTCTATGTATAATTTATATTAAAAACATTTTTCTCCTTTTTCCCTTGCTAGTAATGATTTTGAATACCAGTTGACACTGCGTACTGATCTCTACACAAACAAGCACACCCAATGGTACTACTTCCAGGTTACCAACACCCAAGCAGGAATGCCTTATCGATTCACCATTGTGAACTTCACCAAGCCAACAAGCTTGTACAATCGTGGCATGCGCCCATTATTATATTCAGAAGCAGAAGCAAAGATCCACAAGGTGGGGTGGCAAAGGACAGGAGATCAAATCAAGTATTATAAAAACAATTTCAGCAATGATGGGCACCAATATTTTTCATTGACATGGACTTTCCAGTTTCCACATGACAGGGATACTTGCTATTTTGCCCACTGCTATCCATACACTTACAGCAACCTGCAAGACTACTTGTCAGCCATCGCCAGAGACCCAAGGCGCTCCAAATTCTGCAAAATCCGTATATTATGTCATTCTCTGGCTAGGAATATAGTCTATATTTTAACTATTACCAATCCCTTGCAAGATTTTAATAAGGAAAAATGCAAGTCAGCAGTCATTTTGACAGCAAGGGTGCATCCTGGTGAAACAAACAGTTCATGGATGATGAAGGGCTTTCTGGATTACCTTCTGGGGGATTCAGATAATGCCCAATTGCTCCGAGACACTTTTATTTTTAAAGTGGTACCGATGTTGAATCCAGATGGTGTGATTGTGGGCAATTATCGCTGCTCTTTAGCCGGCAAGGACTTGAATCGCAATTATAGATCAGATCTTAAAGACTCTTTCCCTTCTATTTGGTATACCCGCAGCATGATCAAAAGGTAAAAAGGTAACACAATCACTTCTATCTGCTTAATACATTTATTCTCTGTTTAATATTAGTTCACTGTTAATGAATGCATGATTTTATTATCCAACTTGTTCCACTTTATTTATTTTTAGTTCAGAAGATTACTGGGTTTTTCTATATACTACTTTAATTTTTATTGTAACTATTCTTTTTTTGTAATTGACATGTGAAATGAAAAGATCAATTTCCGGAGGGGAAGAAAAGAATAGGTACTATATATAACAATAAAAGTCATACTCTGTATTTTAATTAAGTTATATAAAATGATAAAGCCCATACATATGATTTAATTTTAAAATATTAACCTACTATGGAGAGAGCATTTTAATATTGTATATTTAATATTTCCCAAAATTAAGGGAGATGGGACAAGGAGATGAAGCTGAATCTCCAGTGTATTCAATGGAATAGCTTCTATTGAAACTGGATCACTACTAGTGGCTGTCATGCCTTCATATAATGGGTAACTTAAAATCTAAGCTATCTAACGTAAACAAAAACCCCAATCAGAGTACCTAAGTTTCAATAACCAAAGCTCTCATAATGTGATCTTGTCTCTTGTAACAGAATAATGGAAGAGCGAAATGTTCTTCTATACTGTGACCTTCATGGTCATAGCAGGAAAGAAAATGTCTTCATGTATGGCTGTGAAAAAAAAGAACAAGATGAAAGGGCATGCTTACTCCAGCGCATTTTTCCTTTCATTATGAGCAAAAGTTGTCCAGATAAAGTAAGCCAACTTTGAATATTATATCTCAGATAATTAATCAAAACTGGAATCCCTTTGCATGTTCGTTTGATATTATACTGTAATGATCGTAAACTCAGAATCAGTCTGTCCCTCACTCTAATAAATATCAGATATATCATGTTAACTATTAATTCTATTAAGATATAAATGCATATTTATTTTCAGGTTTGGCTTGGCACAATACTTAGTCTTTGAGTGTACTGTACTGGGCGGTAGTAGGATAAGGAGAAAAACTATTTAAAATTTAATAAATTAAACACCATCATTGTATATTCCAGGTATTTAATAATTTTTTTATTTTATTTTTATTTATTTTATTTCATCAAGCATGTATTTTATGACAGATACAAGTGTAAACATAATTATAAATACATGAAAAGTATACGAATAAAAGAAAACATTAGGACAGGGACGGTAGGCACGCTGCTGCACTTATGCCAACTTTTATACCAACTTTTGAACAAATATGTTCAACATTTGAACAATGTGCCCAAACCTTTGAGTAGAACTTTAGGTTGTGCATGTCTATACTAACGACAGTTTCCTAGATCTACCTCTAGAAGTTTGATCAGATTTTTGCAATTGCAGTGGGATTTTTAGTTCATATAAAACAATAATTACTGCAACTGTACATTATTTTCTCCCATAACTTAAAACCATTTTATTGTGGCTATGCTCTGCTGTTCACATTATTTTTATGCGTTACTCCAGTTTTTTATACAGGATTATACAGGAGCAGAATGTCACATCATATATTTCCCTTTTTTTCTTTCAGAAATGATGTGAATTATGCAAAGGAACCACATGAATTGATAGTTTGATGTTATAGCTTGCATGTTGAAGGGAGAGCATTATCTCATGTCTGCATATCTGCTCTGTAATGAATAATTTGTCTCTTTAGCAGGAATTGCTAAACTTTATTTCATTTCTTATCCTATTAAGTTCTCATTCCAAGATTGCAATTTTAAAATGCAGAAAGGCAAAGAAGGAACAGGTCGAGTAGCTATGTGGAAAATGGGTGTCAACAACAGCTATACCTTGGAAGTAACCTTCTGTGGCTCTAAACTGGGTAAAGGAATATTACTCCAGAATTAATAATTAATGCATTCAATAACATTGTAGAGATAATTGCTAAATAAAGATAATATAATCAATTCCTGGTGTTCAGATAGACATGTTCACTCTTGGCAAACCATGAAAGTGGTGTTGCCTTCTTTGAATATTTTTTTTTCTTAAATTGCCAACCTAGACTCTACTAAGCTGTTCGAATCTTCCTCAAAACTGGCTAGGTTGAAATTAGCTGTTTACAAAAGTGTCTTAGAATTTCATTTAACTAAAGAAAAAGTAGTTATGAATATCAATTATCACAGATGAGCAACTATGTTTCAATTACTATATGCTACTTTTAGCCGTATGGGTAAAATGGGGAAGCTAGCAGTTCCTAACAAAATTCCTAATTGCCAGAAAGTTTGGAGTAGAGTTTTGAGGTAACCATCGTGCCAAACAAACAATGTAAAGACACTTTAAAATATAGCTAATTCTTCAAGGATAGTTTCAGCACTTTGTATAGTTTGTACAAATTCAGCCATCCATCAATGATTTATAAAATGTATAAGAATGCTTTCATAAGAATTTTACTTGATAAATTCGTAAAACAGTAGTCAGAATTCAGTTTTCTTATATTCTCCAGAGCAGGGGTACTTAAATCTGGCTCGTGGAGGAGAATTAAAATGCTGATCTGGCCCTCGAAGAAATCCAGTTTGACACCCCTACTCCAGAGTATATAAAATTATTGCTGGACAATTCTTTTTTCCAATATGGTTTCCCTTTTGTATTATAGGAAATAGAAATGCTACCCACTTCAGTACTAAAGATTTGGAGTCCATTGGATACAATTTCTGTGATTCATTATTGGCATTTTGTACTGAAAAGAAAAGCAAGGTAATACAGAGGAACATTTTTTTCCATACAGAACTGAATAATAATAGGCACTGACTTTCACTGCTGACCCTGTGATCTTTCCTAGTACAATGAATGCCTGAAAGAATTGGAGGAACTAATAAAACAGGATGATCCAGCTGCCTCTTTCAATGATACAGGAGACAGAGGAGATTCTAGGTAAATGGATTGTTTCTCCAAAAATATTTCTACCCGTATTAAAAAGTGAAATCATTAGCTATGATGTGTTTCCCAGTTCTGTTATCTGATAAGGTAATTATGTAGTTGAGTATCTTATTGTTCACAATCCTGTAAATCAAAACAACATACTTGTTTTCTTTTGCAGTTCAGACAGTTCGGACTCTAATGAGTTTACTGATAAAACAGAAGCCCAGGTATAGTAAAATTATCATTCAACTATTAACATCACTTTTATACTTGAAATGTATTTTCTTGGCATTTAATATAGAGATAAACAAGATGGTTGGGATATATCAAAACATTATAATCTCCCCTCATTTAATTTAGAAACAATGTCAAAATAAAGTATATGAGACAAAGTGTGTGTTAAAAATAATTTCAAACATTTATATACTTCCTACATCCCTAGGATTGAAGCTGAAAGATATCAGTGATTTGATTTGCCTTGTTTGATTATTAATTATTGGCATAAGATTAAGAATTCTATGTTATCATTCTTTTTTTTTTTGCAAAACAATGTAAGGGAAAGCAATACTTAAGATAAACTGTTGCATGATAAACTATGATAAACAATTGCATTGACCTAATTTGACAAAAAAAAATTATGTTCAACCATAATGACACTAAATTCGATAAACCAGTTTCCAAATCCAAGCTAAGAGAAATCTTTTGATCTTCACAAAAGGCACAGATGATAATTCCCATTCTTCTAACATGGAAGTAGCCATAACTGAATAAATTACCTTTTAAAAATATCTTTAAAATGAAGGGACCTTTTAAAGGCCTTGGAAAGCCATAAAGAACAATAGGATCTGAAAAGATCCATTGGTGAAATGCAGCTTCCATATTGTCTCTTTGGCCTGGTATAACAGAATAACAAAGTTGGAAGGGACCCACTGCTCAACAGGAACTCTATACCATTTCAGACAAATATTTGTCCAATCTCTTCTTTAAAAGTATCACACAGGAAAATAGATATTTTAGTTATGGCAGACAGACTCTCTGAGCAAGTTACAAGTAGCTAATTTACTGTACATTAGACTTTACTCCAGATACCTTGCTATCCAGCAACAAGTTTGTCTTTTGAAAGGCACTGCTATCATTTCAATTGAGAGATTGAGAAGAAGAAATATCTGCTGCGGGCCAGTAATCATTGTTATTATCCCATATTATGCACCCATTTCATGTTAGTTGCAAACAGGCCAGAATACAAATTTAGTAAGAGGAAAGTAGCTGCAGAAGCCAAGAAAAAGAGATTCCCAAGTGCCAGTAAAAATGATTTTATTAAAGCCGAATGCATATCAGAAATATAATCCTTTCTCAAGGATACTCTAAAAGCATAAACATTGTCAGAAGGAATAGGCATTCTGTTAATTAGTGAGTAAATGAAACACAAAGTTCACTTTGTACTTTAAAGAGGGAAGATATATCAAGCTCTGGGTCTATGTACATAGTTATGTATTGATAGACACTCTTGGGAAGGAACAGAAGGGAGCAGTCAGTAACAAGCAAGCCCTGTCCTAACGAGTGTTGCAAAGAAAGAGCAGGTCTTATCACAAATGTCTGCTACACACAGAGGGAGCTGATGAAGTAGGCAAACCGCATCTCTCCTAACTGCAGTAATAAAATCAGAAAAGTTGGGTGATCAACCTTATTAGCAAAAGCAATGGAAAACCTATAAAAGTAGTCATTGGTGACAGAAGCAGCAATAAATAAGTTAGCAGATCCTGACTCCTTTTCCTGCCTTAAATCAACCTGTGCTAGTGCCCTTTTAAAAGTGCATTTGACTCATTAGAAAGCATAATGTCAGTCATTTGCAATGAGATGACACTGCAGTAATCAGATGCCCAATTTCTTCTAGAAGCAAAACCAAACTACCCAATACCATGGAGGCAGGTGCCAAAAACCAAAGCAAAAGAGGGCATACCTCAAGTCTAAAACAGTCATTAGAAACTAGGCAGATCCCAACTCTTGCTCATATCAGCCACCTTTGAAAAATGGATTGAGAAAAGAGTGAAAACACAACATTGAGTTGCTTCAGTTATGGGTGGATATGAGAGCATTGAAAAAACTTACCTGGGCATGTCAGAATAATTATAACAATTTGGAAATTGTAGGAGTTGACAGAGACGTGTCATATTTCTTATAACCTTTGTATTTGCCTTTAAATATTTTGGAGAGAGTGAGGGATGGTTTAGTTTAATAATTAAAATAGACAAGTAAATATTCTACTATCTTTATCTTTAATCCTGTTAAGCTTAACTAATTTAATTTTCTCTTTCTTGGCAGACAAAATCAAAGAAAAAATATTTGAAAGTAAAGAAGGAAAGAAGTTTTGTTTTGGAATCCTCAGGAAGAAGATATTCTAAACATTTACAAGAACCAGTGGTAGATTATAATTATTGTATAGTAACTACTCAGTACAGTTTGTTGATTCTTAACAGATGTTCACTACATACCAGTTATGCTATTTCCTTTTGGGATAAGAAATGTTATGTAGAAAAGAAGTAAGAAATAATAAGGCAAAAAAAGAAATCTTGAAATAAGGAAAAGTAAAGAAAAAGTGCAGAACATCATTTACTATAACTTTCCCTATCTTCCATCAAAGCACTGTTGCTTCCACTAGATCTGTTTTCTTTTTCATAAATGTATTCTTTAAATTTCTCATGTCTCTTTTTTTAAAGATCTCCTCAGTTCAACCGCAGCTCTCTTGGTCTTTTTAAATGTTTATTATTTTTTCCCCTACATAATATAGATATTCGCATTTCTGTATTATATTTAAAAATGGAAAGAAATTGGAAGAATAAACAATATGTGCTGTAGTTTAAAAAAAACTATAAGATTGGTTCAGACTATATATTAGCCCAGTAAATGAACCATTTCATGAAGATATATTAGTGCTGTTGTTGGGACTATGCTTTTGTTATTTCGCCTACAAAATTCTCTCCATCATAACATCAGAAGAGGTCTTAATCAGGGGCAATTTACCTTACAGAATATTTAAGAAAAAACATACTTAGAAAATTAAATACAATATTTTCCTATTATGGGATATACAGTAATTCAGAAAGATTGTATCCTGAGTGTTTTGTTGTTCTGTGGAAATAGAATTAGAAAAGAAACATAAAATCTTGAAAATCTGGAAACAGTTCTATAATATCTTGAGTGATTGTTCCTTGTAGTGATTACCTTGTAGTGATTAGTTTTTTCTTATTTAGAATGAATCCAAAAAACCAGAAGACACTTCTCACAGAATTTCCAAGACTCAAGAACAAATAATTAAAAATGTAAATATTTTATTGTATCATTAAATTCTAATATAAAACTCAGTGATTTGGTACAGTGATCTGGTACTGATTCTACAGAAAATAATGAATAATTGACTTAAAGGAAACCTTACGTTTACAATAAGTCATCCTAGCTAGTCACATTTGTTTATTTTATTTTGCTGCACATATCTGTCCATGCATAACAATATCAAATGAAAACTTATTTTCATTGATTTTTTTCTGAAATGTTTTCAACTGTCCTTCAAGAGTTAGACCAATGAGAAATATAACTGGTAATTTATCCAACCATCATTGTGACAGCATGACCATAATGAGGTAACCTTGACATAATTTCAGAACTGCCTGAGTAATTTTATGAAGTTTCTACAAGTCACTAATACAGAAATGAACTATTTCTGAATAAGTTAATTACTGTTAGGAGAAATGCTGTGTATATTTTTATAATTATAAAATACAGATTCTTCACTGCAGCTAAAGCAGTGGTAGGTTGCCCCTGGTTCGCACTGGTTCTATAGAACTGGTAGTAAAACCAGCAGGAGGCTCCGCCCACTGACTTCAATGTCATCAAAACGCTTCTGCACATGTGCAGAAGCTTCTGCGCATGTGCAGAAGAGTGCAAGTGAAGTGAGTAAGTGCACAAGGCCCCACTGCGAACCGGTAGTAAAGGTAAGTATAACCCACCCCTGAGCTAAAGACATTACCATTGACGATGTAGATGTGCATCTTTTTCCATATCAACATTACAATGTTCCTATCTACTGAACTTGTTTGATGCCACTTCCAATGCAGTGGAACACTTATCAAGACACACAATTACAACTGAATAAGAATTGCTTATCATAAACTAGCCTTCCCTAGTGGGTGCTTTCCAGCTGTGTTTGATTGTAATTTCATAGTTTCCAACAAACATGGCATGTAGGTACAATTTATAGATGTTGTAGTCTAAATTTCTGGAGGCATTAGTTTTAAATCTTGACAGTCAATTACCCCAAAAGCAAGATTCTCACAGAAGTCTCTTTAATCAGATTTATTGAAATGGAAAAGGGATTAAATTACAAAAATCTCAACAACTGGATTGTTTTCATTTTCAGAATTCATTTTATTTCCCAGACTTCTAAGGCAGAAATCTCCGTCTCTTAACTACGGCCTCTAAGTGAACTGGCACAAAGGCATTTTTAAAAAAAAAAAATTGTAAGAGAAGAATATCCAGGTGTCCAAAAGGGAATCTGTTTGAGGCACTGAACATAACATTACATCCAGATTGAATATTGTCTGTCATATGTAAAGTAATTTTTTTACCTCAAGCTTTCTTTCTGTTATCAAGGTATGTGTTTAGTTCTGTTACATTAAGTATATTTGTTACCCATTTATTTTTCTCCACAGGCCCAGGTTTTTCAGAAATTAAAACTGATGGAATTACAAAACGTGGAAAGAGAAAAATATGAAATTACCAAGCAGAATGTAGAGACTTTTTCTAGAACAACAAATGCAAAAAAGGTTTGGCTGTCATCTTAGTAGAATAAATTTTGCAACATAAATAAGAGAATGCTGACTTTTTTTTCTACATACTTTTAAATCTTATTGCTATACAGTTGCCATTTGCAAATATATTCATGCAGTGCATCATTTAAATTATTGCTGATGCTTAAATATATATTTAAATTACTGAAATGGAATTATATTGTAGAGCCATTTCTGCATTTCCCATTTCTTGCTTTTCCCATTCCTGACATCATAAATGAAGTTGCTATAGGAATTGTCTAGTGTGTGTGTGTGTGTGTGTGTGCGCGCGCGCATGCGTGCAAATGTTGCATTTCTGTTAATTGGAATAGTACCTTTATTGTTCCTCTCTACAAAGATAAAAATAAAAAAGATTAAATGCAAAAACTAGGGGGTCACATTGGTAAGTATGGGAATGCTGAAAGCTTGGGATAACCATATAAGGAATGGCTAAGGTGACTTAAATGGGATTGGTTGTGGGTTTGAATGTATATGTTTGTGGATGATGGCTAACAGTCTGAATCATTTGCAGTGAATATTGATTATATGGTTCTGAAACTTAATGTATCAAATTAGTAGATTTAACAGCAATTGCAAGTTATACATAGTGAAAAGCAGATATGAATAATATGAATATATGTTGCTTTATAGAATTTCACTAATATGTAAACTAAAGTTGAGGAACTAAGTGGAGAACTGTAAAGATGTGCAAACACTGGTAGAAGACACTGCTACAATAGTATACTGGCTATTGCAAGGAAATATAGTATGTACCTAGCATATAGGCAGTTGTGTGTTTTATTGCAAGTAATGTTGTCCACAATACTGCAAAAGAAGGTGACATTTTTATGCTTCTGCCTGTTTTGTTACACAAAATGAAAGCTGGTTATGGTGGGAAGAAAAGTAAATTGAATGCATTGGAAATGAAGTATTTAACATGTAGGTATGGTAAAAACAGAAGAGATGAGTTCAAGAAAGATGGGAGCTAAGTGAATTAATGTGGATCTCATTCAAAAATGACCAATGTGCAAAAAGTGTGTTCAGGTAATTTGATCATATACCAACCATGTATGACAATCAAATTGCAAAACAAATATATAAAGAAGAGTGACTTTATGGAGGACTTTACAAGAATAGAGAGATCTGATGGCATTGCTGTAAACTAGACTTAGTGTATACTGTTGTTATAAACGAGATTTGGCTTTTTTCCCCTTTGCTCATGCCTTATGGTCGTTTGCCTTAATATTTCCTACTCCTTTTCTATTCTTTTCTATTATTGTTCTTCATTCCAAAAGAGCGTGGTATGTGCATGCGCATGTACTATTTTTATAATTTTGTGTCTGATTAAATTATGTCTGATTAAAAATAAAATAGATGTGTTTATGCTTTAAAATGTTGACTTTACATGCAGAAAGAATATTTCATCTATAAGCATTCCCTTCTTTAAACCAGTCTTCCTCAGTCTGGTACCCTTCAAATGCATTAGTCTTCACTTTCTTTCATTCTCTCAATTTAGACTACAGCATCTACCTACATAATTCATTGGAATTATGACCAAATGTAATGAGGAAAGATGCAGCAGTATTTAGCATACCCAGACTACTTCTAGTCTGTGCCATAAAACTATTTATCACATATTTTAATTAGTCTTTACATACAAAGAAAGAAATGAGGGAGTTCAGAAATATGGAAGAATAGTAATCATACATTTGTCTCTGTTTTCTCTAATAGTTAAAGACTTTAGCAGGGGTTCATGAATTGTTTAAAGAAACTAGTTCCATTTTAAAAAGTAAACCAGATCAAATGGCTTTCCCCTCTAAAAAAGGTAAGAACATTTTTATCAGCTTGTACATTTTGTTAGTTAAATGGTGCACTATAACTAGGGTATGTTCTACATTTTATATAATCTTCCCAGTCCTGTATAATGTCCTTATAACTTCCATGGTCTGTTTTAGCTATGAAGTAGCAAGTACCTGCACTAGTGACCAACTTTCCCCTTAAAAATTATTAAAGATTAGATTAAAGTGACTTAGGTTAGATGACTGGAGTAGAAGTGTGATGAATAAAATAAAATGCATACATGAAATAATTATATTTTGAGGGACGGAGTTCCACTGGTAGTTACAACTGAATGAATGAGTGAGTGTAAGTCAAGCATATTAAAAATAACATCTATAATAAACTGTTTACTCATTTTATGACATTAAACATTACAACATTAAAAATTCAAAATACAAACCAGGAATTGTTAAATGCCAATTTTAAAAAATGATTTTTAAAATCTTTTTAGAGCCCTATCTTGCTTGCAGATTTAATGCTACTGTGAGAGGACAGAGGAAAATGTATTTTGGTGATAAAATATCTGTAAGATATTTGATCATGTGCTCTAACACTATACTTGCATTGGACAATTTAAAAAAAAATAGCATGGAAGGAGCTGGTCTTTCATTCCCTTTGGATATTTGACTCTCTCTTTAAATTCCCATCCAACATAATTGCAAGCAAAGATTACAGAAGAACTGGAATTTATTCTCAGATTAGATATTTCTTCCAGAATCTGAACAAAGACATCTTATATTTTATATTGTTCACTTAGTACATCTACTGGACATTTTCTGTGTTCCCAATTGTGTATTTTAATAGGAAATTAAGTGTGGAAACTTTATGTAAAAAAAATACATGATTCTTCCAACCTGCCATATAATTTCCTGATAAACTCATGGTGCATATAGACATGCTAGACATTCCCGATACATTCCAGTTCTATAAAACACAAGATGAGCATGTCTTCAGGTCTGTAATTTCATTTATTCTTTAGTGAGCCTTAGTGTGAGTATCAGTGGTGGGATTCTGCCGGTTCTAGGCGGTTCGGCCGAACCATTTGTTAAATTGCTGGCTCGCCCTGCCCCTTGCCCCGCCCCTCCGCTCCACTGGGCGATGGGTGGGTGAGCCAGCAATTTAACAAATGGTTCGGTGTTTTTTTATAATTTTATTGGCCTCGCAGCTGCCGCGGGGCTTCAAAGAGCCGCCCTACAGCTGATCAGTGTTAAAAGAAAAGAAATGAGTAGACCGACGCCTGCAAAAATAAATGGGTAGACCCAGTGGTGGGATTCTACTTCGGTAGAACTGGTTGTTAAGTAGTTAAGTAGTTAAGCCAGTGGTTGCCAAAGTGGGCGGTACCGCCCCTGGGGGGCGGTGGAATGCCTTAGGGGGCAGTAAGAGGCAAGGGGGGTGGCAGGAGGGGCTAAATGGCAAGGAGGGTGGCCTCCACCCTTTGCCCTGTGCCTCGCAGCACTTACCTCCTTGGAAGCAAACAGCAAGAAAAAACAGCCGCTTCAGCATCGGTTAATTAGCACAAGTTGATTAGATCGGCCTCCCGCTCTCAGCTGATTTGCTGTCAGGTGTTTTGTCAGGGCTCTATTGCGCTCTGCAAAGAGTGCTCGAGCAGATTTTTTTTCCCCCTAGCCTAGCTATGCTGAAAAAGCGAAACCGAAACTAAAGCAGGGTCTTTGCTGCAACGTGACAAAATGAGGCAGAAAGAGATTTCTTTTCTTTTTCCTCACCAAAAAAGGTAGGTGCAAACAATGGGAAATTTAGGGCAAAAGAGGAGAGTTCAAGATTTTAAAACAAAAGAAAAAAAGCTCTATTTAACTAGGGAATTGTAATTGAGATACTATTAATTGTATATTGTGTTGAAAGCAGAAATGGTTAAATTGTGGTTTGGAGGAATATATGGGGGAAATTATTTGGTTTATTATTATTGGTAAATATAATTAATTGATTTGTAAGAAATTGGATTGCATGAAAATAATTGGAATATTCATGTTCATATTGATTAATATACAAAAAAGATAGTTATATAACTAATTGATTTCTATTAAAATATTGAATTTGTATTAAACAACTGTAATATTACATAATTAACCAATGTGAAGATGGATATAAAAATAGATGACAATGGGAAGGGGTATAATCTCAAGGTTGACTCAGCCTTCCATCCTTCCGAGGTAGGTAAAATGAGGACCCGGATTGTGGGGGCAATAAGCTGACTTTGTATAAAATAGAACACTGCTTAGGGGGGGGGCAAAACCAAAGTATGAAGGCTATTGCTTAAAAGCATTGTAAGCCGCCCTGAGTCTCCAGAGAAGGGCAGCATATAAATCAAATCAAACCAATAATATAAAATAGGGAAAAATTGAATTTGATTAAGATTAGAGATGAGGATGAAGGGTAATATTGGTTTTTTAAAAAAATAGATGAGGAATAAATATGGCAAAAAGGAAATATAGAAATTGTAAATTTAATTGAAATGACTAAACACTGTTTAAATTTGTGAACTGGCCAAATACTCTGTTCAAAGAAAATACATTGTATGTTTGTATGTGTGTTTCTAATCATTGCTATTTATTCATATTTGTTCTCTTTTATTCTTTAAAGTTTAACAATTCATTCTTTATCTTAATATCTTTATATTTGTTTGGGGTTGGCTTTCTTCCCTTTCATCTTTTTTATTGTACAGCAATCTTTCTCCTCAAACCTACCACCTCTCTCTTTTCTTTCCTTCTTACTTTCTCTTCCTCTTCTCTTCTTCTCCTCCCCACTTCCTCTTCCTTTCTCCTTCTCCTCCTCTCTTCCTTCCTCTCTTACCCTCACTCCTACTCTAATTTCCCTTCCCTTCTTTCATCCCTCTCTATTGCTGTATCCTTTTATGCATATGGACTACTCAGAGGGCTGAAAAAGTTATTTTTGACTGGTCCTCGCACTTTTGACCAGTCCTCGAACTTACGACTGTCCTAACATTTTATGTTTTTGCCCTATCTTGTCACCATGGTGAAGAGAAGCAGTTGTGAAATGAGTGACACGGTTGTTAAGAATGCTACAATGGGCATAAATGATGACCAGTCATAAGTGTGAAGACCGGTCAAAAGTGCAAGGACCTGTCAGAAATGACTTTTTTCAGCCTTCTGGGTAGTCCTTTTGTGCATATGGACTATTCAGAGGGCTGAAAAAGTTATTTTTGATTGGTCCTCACACTTTTGACCAGTCTTTGAACTTATGACTGTCCTCATATTTTACGTTTTTGCTCTATCTTGTCACCATGATGAAGAGAAGCAGTTGTGAAATGAGTGACACGGTTGTTAAGAATGCCGCAACGAGCATAAATGTGAAGATGGTCATAAGTGCGAGGACCGGTCATAAGTGCGAGGACCAGTCAGAAATGACTTTTTTCAGCTCTGAGTAGTCCCTATGCAGATAGCCACGCCCACCCGGTCACATGACCAGCTAGCCACGCCCACCCAGTCACATGACCAGCTAGCCACGCCCACCCAGTCACATGACCACCAAGCCACACCCCCAACTAAGCCACGCCCACAGAACCAGTTGTTA
Organism: Pantherophis guttatus; assembly: GCF_059756535.1. Lineage (NCBI taxonomy): Eukaryota > Metazoa > Chordata > Lepidosauria > Squamata > Colubridae > Pantherophis > Pantherophis guttatus. Next base: position 34,874,995 of record NC_142069.1, read on the forward strand.
AAAAAATTGAATCCCACCACTGGTGAGTATGTATGTATGCATCTACCACTTTCTTGAACTTTTTATATTTTATACAATAGACTCTTTTTCAGAAAAATGTACTATAAGAAAATATTTTAAAAATTAGGATTAGGGTTATTTCTGGTCCCATAGATATTTCACCAAGGTGTATGCATTTTAGAGAGAGTTAGAATGTGAAACCTTGAATCTAAAATTCTGTTAAATCACAAAATCTATCATATGTCTTAGGCTAATCAGTTACCCATCTTAGATTATTGAACTGCCACATCAGTCCTTACTTTTCCTCTTTTTACTATATCATAACTAACTCTCAAATTATTTTGTTAAATGTTGATTGTCTTTGCATTCAAATATGGAAATTATTATTACAAAATTTTTAAACTGTGTGTGTGTGTGTGTGTGTATACCCTGTTTCCCCGAAAATAAGACATCCCCTGATAATAAGACCAATTTGGCTTTTGAGCACATGCACTAAAATTAGGCTTCCCCCCGAAAATAATCCCTCTCCAAAAATATTTAAATGCAGAGCTGGAAATCAGGTAAGACGGCAAGAGGAGCCCCATCTTGCTCCATGCACCCCAAAATAATAAGACCTCCCCGAAAATAAGGCCAAGCTCTTATTTCGGGGTTCAAAAAAATATAAGAGGGTCTTATTTTTGGGAAAACATGGTATTTATTATTTATTATTTATTTATTATAAAAATATTTATTATAAAAATAATAAATTATATTATGTTACAGCACAGTGCTGTTCACATGTATACAGTATACTTTGAGATGAGGAGAATGGGAAGGAGCAATGCAAGGATAGTAAGCAAACACATAAGCCTATTGCTTGTGTTTATTTATTTATCAAAATAAGCCATTTTTTTCATAGGTATACTAATTAACATTAATTATGTGAACTTATATAAGAACTATCCCAGATATCTCTGTTTATCTCTTGGAAAGCAAAGCAAAATAGACATACTTTTAAACAAACTTTTCTGGAGGATTTATATTTTATGTGTATCATCATCATTATCTATTAAATTTATATGGAGCCCAACTCTGGGCCATTACCAAATTTTATGGTACTTTAAAAGCTAACGGATAACAAATACCTTATCATATACAGTAAACCTTAATAAACTATGGTATAATTCAGACGCATGAAGTTATGTTTGAGGGAGTGTAAACTGGGAAAGGTTGAGGATACTTACTGATTGCTGCGCATAAACAACCCAGCAAGATAAACACTATCATATAATAAAGGATACATCCACTGGTCTCTGTCATATATCCTACTCTATAAGCATTAGTCACCTTTGCCAGTGAACAAGGTGGCATTTTGTTCATTTATCTATGTTTTATCAATACAGATCAAAGCAACAGCCATAGGCTTCTGTGATGATGAGGAAAGGAATAAAATATGTCTAATGACATCCCAACACAAACTTCGTGAATCATATTTTTCCTCCAATATTGGGATACAAGTACAAGAGATAGGATAGCATTTTTTATCATCATGAATGTCTATGGCCACAATAAATCTGTTACTGTATCACCTTTCATATCTTTAATTTCTTTTTCTCAGATGCTATACCGAATGTGCCAAGTAAATATACTCTTCAGTATCTGAGTCATTATTTCCCTGAGCAAGGATTAAGTGAGTTTATTTATAAGTATGATTAAGATAGAAATGCATGTATAAACAGTACATTTACAGGCAGCACAGTATAGTGAAATTATGATTATGAAATACATATTTGTAGCCAAGCTGTTTCAACAGTGCTTGTTCCCAGGCCTACTCAAAGTTTGCAAGAATACATTCTTTAATTCTGCATTTTATTACAGTGGAAGTGGACTATGCTTCTTGATTTCCATAGGCAAATTAAGAATTAGATTCCAGTGTGACAAATTGATACTATAAAAAAACTACTGAAGAGTAAATACTGTTACAGAATGTAAACAGAACATAAATGTTCAAATGAAATCTAATCCCTAAAATGCTGACACTAAAATGTTCCTAACAGTGTTTGGGGTAAAAATTATCTTGTCTAAGGGTGGAAGTGGAATGTGGTGTGAAAGAAGTGGAAAGTGTTAAGTGTTTGATACAATTTCTATGGGCCAAAGACAGACTTACAAAATCAAGTTGACATTTGCCATAATTCTTTTTGCAAATTTGCAATTCTTGATAAAATAATTACTCTTCCAGGTTTTACGATTATGAGGGAAAACTAAAAACAAAATATGATTATAGTAGTAGTGTTTTACAAAATAAATTCATTAATGTGATTTGCATTTTTCTTAATTTTCAAGCTTAGTTACATATGTTAGTAAACTTAATTGTATATAAATGTGCACACATTCAGCATTTTGTAGTTAATAAGATTGTGTGTGTGTGTATACATACACACAGTATGAGAGAGCAAATCTAGGCACTTAAGAGCTAGCTAGATTCCTTAACGATATTTGATACAGTCAATTTTTATCATGTCAAGATTGTATTACAGTACTATGTCTGGATTTGGTCTTTTATTTAAACAGATTTTGGATGGGACTTATCCCACCCTTTTAAGCACGTTGTTTCCCAGAGACTTTTCCTACCTCCCACTGCCCATAACCAAGTGGGCAATACACCAAAGAAAAATAGTGCACTTCTGGGTTGCCGACTTCCTAGAGTGGAAAATATGAAGAGGGAAGTAAGCATCCATCAAAAAAGTTAAGTATTGTAGCACAATATTATGAGATGGGGGAGGGGGAGGCAATACATAGTAAGAAGTGATCAACCATGCAGATATAGTAAATATATGGTAATTTCCTTTCATAGACAAATGTGATGGGAATTATAGACAGTTTTAGAAGCCTTCTGTAACCTGACAACCTTCAGTTGTGTTAGGGTAGGGGTGTCAAACTGGCAGCCCACGAGCCAGATGCATCATGTGGAGGCCACGCCCACCCCAGTTCTGTGAAGGGAAAAAAGTTGCAATATATCACATGATGGCAATGTGACGCTGCAACTTTGACACCAATGTGTTAGGGCTATGACTCTGTTTACTGGTTCTCAGGACACCCAAAAGGTGACAGACTGGGAAGACTAAGTCATTTTACTCAAAATCATGTATATATTAGAAAAAATGTAGATATTAGGAACCATCAAACATCATAGAGGTGCTTAGAAATTTTCTCATTTTTATCTAGACCAGTGGTGTCAAACTCAAGGCCCGGGAAATGCTTAGATCTGGCCACGAGGCCAGCCTGGAAACAGCAAAGGAGCAGCCCACAGGGCCTCTGCTAGTTAAAATGGAGCTTGGGTGGGCTGCATGTTTTCACTGGCAGAGGGCTATCAAAACAAACTAAAAACAAAACAAAAGGAGAAATGTTTTCCCTTTTGCATTTGAGCATCCAAGAAGGGACAGGAAAGGAGAAAGGAGAAGAGGAAAGACAGAAAAAGAAGGAAATATTGGAAGAGAGCAAGGAAGGAAAAAGAAGGGAAGAAGGGAAGGAAAAAGAAAAGAGAATGAAGAGGGAAAGAAAAAGAAGGGAAGGAAGGAACGAATGAACAAACGAACAAAGATTATAATGAGAGTGAGGGTGGGTCTCAGGACCACCACAGGTGCCCCCAACACAAGTTCTGTGTCACACCCACCATGGCCATGGCCACGCCCCACGCTCCCCCCCCGCCTGGCCCTCCGAGATCAAACACAACCCTGATGCAGCCTCAATGAAATCGAGTTTGACACCCCAATCTAGACATCTATCCAATAAAGTGTGCTAAATTACAACTTGCCCAAGCCCCAGTATAGAGTTTAATGGCAAAATGGAGGTTTGAATTTTCATCTTATTTCATCAAATATAAGAGGCTTAACAGCAAAATCATTGCCAGTTGTTAATAACTGGCAATGGTTAGGGTTGGAGTTACACCATACAAAAACAAAAGGTTATCCTTTCTTGAATAGTACATACTATATCATTCTAGAATAGTTAAATATACATGACCTCAAGTACAAAAACAAATGTGCTTAATTTCTTGAGTTCTTCAACAATAATCTAAAATATCACAACAATAATTTTGATGTTCATAATTTTTGTGAGTCATGTTTTCATAAATTCTATATTTTTATATAATCATAGAGTTGGAAGGAACTATTTAGGCCAAATCCAATTTTGTTTTGTTATAAATCATTAATAAATCAAAATGATTTTTTTAATGATAGAAGCTAAAATTTTGTGTTAAAAGTTGATTTACAATATCTTGAAAATATTTAAAACAAGAGGCCATGCCATCTGCTTAATTTTAAGTGTCCAAATGAACGAACATAAGCAGAATTAATTTCTTGTACAAAAACTACATTAGTAATCGAAAATATTAATGTGGTTCTCTACTAGGGAAGAGAATAATGAGAAAGGGTTAAATTCCATGTAATAAATAAGGACCTTTATTTTTAATTATGCCGTATGTCATCTTTGTATCTCTTATTTGTAGCATCTCTCATACAACTGGACAATCACCCAAGGTAGGAAAACTGTGTATTTGTTATTAGCGATTTCTGAAAGCCTCATATTAAACCTTAGGAAAAATCTCACAGAATCTAATTTAATTTAATATGGATCAGTATAAGACTGCACATGTGCTTTATAAATTATTTTCTCTAATCTTTATTTTAATTAATATTTTTAAATCTTACAATAAATTTTACATTGCAAGTTTGGGTACAAGTACTATTTAGTGGATTTACTCTAAAGTTCACTCTAATTAACTGAGCAATAAAGTTCATATAACTTATATTAGAAGTAATTATTAAAGAAAATCTGCAAAGGGTAAAACATCATTCTAAGATAATTTCTTCTCTTTCATATTAAAGGTTGGAGTGCTCTCTTCTGGGATAAAGCTTGCCATGACACTTACATATAATCTAAAGAGAGAGAAGAACACTTCTTATTTTAGAAATGATATTTTATTAGTGCAGATATAAGCAGTAGGTTATTCAGAAGTCATAATTTCACATTTTAAATGGATTGTAGCCCAAGTGGTAATATCTAGATCTTAATTTATTCAGCATTTTAATAAGTTTTATGATTCTGCCTCAACAGTAAGTTTTCTAACCCGAAAAATACTGAATGCTATAAAGTCATATTACTGTTTATCAATACTTTAAGAATCCACTTATTTAAAGTGAATTATGGAAAAATTGCTTACAAAAAATAGAAAAGAAACATTTGCCAGGAGTTCCTGAAAGCTCAGAAACAAGTCAAAATTTTCATATCCAAATATAGCATAAATGCAAGCATAAGTACTATTTCACAAAATTGTTGAGTTGACTGTACTGTATATTTCAGAAGTCACAATATTTTTGAAGTGTATCCTTTTTGTATAAGATCTAAGAATTGGTTCATTTTGCATGTTATTTTCTTCTGAGTTTTGAGATGCTTAATCTTAATCTGTTTCAGCCCTTTATATCTGTCTCAGCCAGAAGCAGAAAATCACTCTGAAAGGGGCTGTGTCACACTACAGTTAGAAGAAAAAGAACTACAAAATATTGCTCTAGCTCAAGAAATCCATTTAAATGCTCCATATAACAAAGCTGCAACCTGGAGATTAGAAAAGTATCAAGCTGGAAAGACCAATAGTTGCAGAGAGAAGGCATCTCCAGATATCAAAGGTTTTTTCTCATATTGGAAATTAAATCTTTACCAATTACAATGGGTTTTATACTCTCATCAAAATTTCTAAAATATATTGACTAGTTTACTTGTATATTAAAAGGGGCTGGACCTTATAGTCTTTGAAGTCTCGATGAGCAACTTGTTACATAAAATATTTTAGTCGATTCATTATCTTTCTTAGGAAAAGGAACATTAACTTTAACTTGAGGATTTCTTAATTGATGAAGAATATTCTGATAAATTAATCAACTACAGAATCAATAATAGCAAAAAGTAGAACAGTAAAACATATTTGGATCACATATGCTCATGAGCAGCCATTTTAACCTGCCTGTCAAGCTGCCAAATCAGAGAGATAAAGCAAATTTTAGGGTTGGGTGGGTTACCATTTGTTACAAAAATAAAATGTTTTTCACATTGTATTTTCTCTTTCTCATTTATTCCTTCTCAGAGGAGAGGAATAACTGGAAATAATGCTTGAACTACAAATTTGTATTCTGGTGGGAAAAGCTAGTGTTTAGAAGCTGAAGAACGTTTAATAAAATATAATTTCCAAAGCTACTTAATGAAATGTACATCCAGTACTGCTCAAAAGAGGATATGGAGAATGAATTAGCCTCACATACATAAACCATATATATATACATAATGCCTTCTGTGAAAAGACTGATACAGAGTATCAGTTAAATTTAACAATATTTAAAATGTATTTTTTTTATTGAAAAAGTTTTTCAAATACAAATTTTCCCCCTTTTTTCCCCCCTCCTCCCTAACTCCCCCTCCCCTCCCCTCCCCCTGTGGCTTCTACAAAATAAAACCCAAATTCATAACAGATTATATAATACTTTACCATCCCTTTGCTCCACCCCCCATACACTGACCCTTTCTTTCTAATAATATTATTATATCCCCCTTATACTATACATTTCAAGATAACATTCAACTATAACATTATATAATAACTCCTAATTTAGCATAATAATATTATATCCCCCAGTTTAGCAATTTCTACTCATAATCTACCCTTTTCCTCCTCCCCCATACATATATCTCTTAATTCAAATCTTTTATATATATTAATATAACATTTCAAAGCAATCTTCAACTATAAAACTATATAATAAATCCTAATTTGACATTTATTCAACTCATAGTCTGCCCATTTCCTCCACCCCCATACATATATCTCTTAACTCAAATCTTTTACATGTATTCATATCTAAACATAATATCCCTTTTCTTAAACTAAACAATCAATAAGCTAACCTATCTCCACCCACTTTCCTACAGGACTACCATACATAATAATTTTTAATATCTTTATTCTTCTGCCCACACCACTAAGAAGTATTCCCTTAAAATAAAATCCTCAAATGACTTTAAGCTTGTAATCCATATGATATCTTCTGTAATGTCTTTCAGATGGATTGTTAACTCCATCACCCATGTTAGGGTAACATCACATCCTAATTCCAACAGTATGTTCGGTATCTTCAATTACCATCTGCCCCCATCAATAGTAGATGTCTTCATATATATAAAAAAACCACCCGAGTGACTTTATATTTGTATTCCATATAGTGTCTTATTGTAATGTCTTTCATCTAAATTATTAATTCCAACCACCGTAATAGGGTAACAACCAGATCTTCTGCGTGCCCCAATCCCATAACTCTCTTGCCTTGTAGCTCAGCATAAACATAATACATTTATCAAAGAATCCAAAATAGATAGTTCCAATCCATTCAGTTTAAGGCCATTTTCACATCCCAAAAGTACAGCACTACAGAGGTCTGTCACTCTCCTCAAGATAATATAAACCAATACTTTGCCTCAGCTATATTTTCATGTATTCAGTCATCTCTTAGATAACTGGCATTACACTGTTGTTTAGTCTAAAAGTTTTTATTTTTGTAGGACCTGCTTCTTTTCTTGACTTTTTGTGGGTTAGATCTCCATCCTGGTTTCCTTTCTATAAGTTGTATATCAACTGTTTGGTTTCCATGCTGATCTATAACTTGATCTTGTTGGTTTTGCTTTTGTGGCTTAAATCTCCATTCTGGTTTCTTTCCTATGAGTTGTGTATCAACTCATTGATTTCCATGCTGGTCTGTAACTTGATAAGTCATCACATTAGAATCCAAAGCCGCCTCTCTTGTATTTATAAATAGTCCAGCTGAGACCTCTGAAGGAGAATCCAGAAGCGGCTCATCTACAAAGACCTCTGTAACTTGTTGTTTTTCCATTACTTCCACCTCCATCTGCTTATCCTGAATTTCTATTTCTTGTTGATTTTGCTTTTCTTTATTCCACTCATATATTATACATGGAGTTGTTGAACCCATTTTGAAAATCTTGTAGTAAAATTCTTCCGCTTTTTCAACAGTATTTAGTTGATATCTTTCTCCTTGATATCTCAATATTATACCAACTGGAGCATCCCACCTGAATGAGATGTTTTGTTTCTTTAGCTCAGTCACCAAAAATCCAAATTTCTTTCTCTTTTAACATCTTGGGCGGCAACTCTTTATATATCCAGATCTTTCTTCCATTCAGTTGTAGAGTAGAATTAAAGGATTTTTGCACAATATCATTTCTTATTCCTTTATCTGTAAAGTAAATCACCACATCTCTAGGCAACTGCCTTTGCTTTGCAATTCAAGAATTTACTCTATAGGCCTTGTCAATCTTACAAGATACCTCAGGATGAACCTTTAAAATCCCAGCCAGAACTTCAGCAGATATTTTTCTTAAATCATCTCTATTATTTTCCTGTAACCCTCTCATTCTAACCGCAAATTCCGTGAGCCTGTATTGCATCATTGTAACTTCTTTTTCAATCCCTTGTTTTATATTTTCTGCATTGTAAGTCTCGTGATCAGCTTCCTTCTTAGACTTTACTTCTGAGCTATTATCTTGAATATTTATCAAATCATTTTCAATTCTTTGTATTTTATTATCCATATTATAAATCTTATCATTAACTTCCTCCATTTTAGACTCTAATAACTTGATATTTTTATCCATCTTTATAACTATTTCTGAAAAAGCATTAGTCACTGTTACAATCTTTCGTTGCAAATTATCATATTTTAGTTGTATCAATTCTTTAATTTCCTGCCTAAATTTTTCAAGATTCTGGTTCACAATCTCATCATATCTTGCCATCTCCTCCAGAACAAATTCTTTTAGGTTAAAGCCATTCTTCTGAGTCTGCAAGTTCGAAACTTGTTCACATAGTTTGTAAATGGGGGAAACCCCACCCCCCGCTGCTAGTTTGTCTGGCTTTGTTAGTTTTGACGCCATCCTGCCACACAGACAAACTCTTTTTAAAGAAAGAAAACTTCTCTCCAAACAAAGTCAATATCAAATCTCCAAGAGGAAAGAAACATAAAATAGAAATTTTTCTTCTCAATTCTAGCCAGCACTGTTTATTCTGCTACTTTGTAGCTTGTTAAATTATTCAGACAGAAGGACTTCTTCTTCTCAAGCCTCAGCGGTCGCCATTTTAAACTTTTTTTTTCCTTCACTTTTAAAATCGCTTATAAATCATTAAAAATACTTGCGATTTAGGGTCCCAAGTCCAGATCTCATCCTCTTTAATTAAACAATCTGTTGATTTTCATTGAAAGGCTTGGTCTCGTCGCCTGGCTCTGCAAAAAGCAGAGTTCTCCCGAAGCCTGGACAGCGGCGAAGAAAATAGGGAGCCTCATCCTGCTTCGTCCCCAAGAGTAAAACAAAAACTCTGGAGACTTCGCAGAGGGCTCTACCTGCCCTCGCCTGCTCTATCTCACATTTCCTTATGGAAATGGAGTTTTTCGAGCCGCCTTTCAGCTGTGAAGGCGGCTCTTTACGGGCGACGGGGCTGGTGGTCCCAAGGGACCATCTGACAGCGACGGAAGCCAAACCGGAAGCCAATATTTAAAATGTATTTTTAATAATTCACATTGTTATATCATTACTTATTTTAAAGTAAGATTTTGAAATATGCTTTTGATGTTGAGTGAACCGCTTCTGTGGTAGTGCAACTAGTTCTTATATTTCCTCACAAAACTGTAGAGTGGACGTCTGAAAATAGATTACAATGGAAGTCAGTTTTTAAGACTTAAATATATATTGAGTTGAGATTTTAGAATCCCATTTTTAATTATTAATTTATTATACTTTTATATCACCTTCTATTTGGGTTGTGCATGAAAGAATTTTGGGAAAAACACATTGGAGTTTTCAGTGGAACTCTCTGCTATGTGGTTCATTAAATTATGAAACTAAACAAGCTGAACTTGCAAACTGTACAGCCTTCCTTCCTTCCTTCCTTCCTTCCTTCCTTCCTTCCTTCCTTCCTTCCTTCCTTCCTTCCTTCCTTCCTTCCCATCCAACTTAAATAACAGGGTTGGTAGCAAGAATATACAAACAATATAATGACAGAACAAAAAATACAATTTAAAACAATCATAATACATTAGAAGAGTTGAGGCATCATACTTAATCCCCAAAATGTGTGTATCAGAATCCAATAGCAGCCTGGCCCTAATGCCTGAAGGAAAAGCCAGGTCTTCTGGCTTTCTGGAAGGTTGGGGTCATGTGGATTTCGAGGTGGATGTTCCATAGCACAGGTATCACTACAGAGAAGATATGTCTCTTGTCTTGGGTTCCAGAATATAGTTTCAAATAAGAAGCCTGAAGCACACAGCACTATTGGATGTAGTGGGATGGACAAAAACTACTGGAGACAGGTGATCCTCAATTAAGATGGCCCTATAGGGTTTTAAAGGTATAACCAGTACTTTGAATTGCACCTGGAAGCCTACTGGAAACCAGTGGGGGCCATGCAACAGTTGTGTCATAGTGATGAACCTAATGCATCCAGTACTGGCCATTGCTGCACTCTGGACCATTTGAAACTTCCAAATGCTTTTCAAGGGCTGCCCCATGCAGAGTATGCTGAAATCCAAATGGGAAGTGACTAAGGCATGATTGACTACAAGAAGAGCCTCCTAATCCAGGAACAGGTAAAACTTGCATACATGATGGATTTGTTGAAAGGTCAAGGTCACAGATTTCACACCAATTCTGTCTGGGGGAGAGATATCCCAAACAGAGTTATCAACTGAAAAGCTTTACTTCGAAAGAATTAAAAATTAATCTGGGACAGAATAATAGTTGGCTGAAATCCTTTGCTGAAGTTTAAAATGGGAAGCAAAAAAAAATCCCTCAGCAATGACATGTCACTTCCATATTACTGCCAAATAAACTTATTTACTTTCCTTCCTTCCTTTCCTCCCTCTTTCTCTCAGACATGCACACATTCTCTGCAGAGCACAGAATCCTTTTATTCATAAGAGACGGGGATTTGGGAAAATTTTAAAATATCAGCTTGAATTATCATAAATGAACATAATTATTTATGACACAAAGGCCAACTTGAAATACATTTTTTCCTAATTGAGTATAAGAAGATAAATGCTCACATGACTACAAGATCTGAAAGAAGGATACTGCGGGGTGGGAGATTATTTTTCTTCTGTAGGATAGGCTAAAGTGAATTTATTAATATGTCACAGAAAAAAATCATGTAAAGGGGGTTAAGACTAAATTGTTGAATTGTAGGTTAAATTGATCTTTGGAAAGATTGTCTCAAATTTACTTGTTTTTCATTACAGCTTTCCTTGAGACACAAAAAAGTACTTTACCTGGAACCAAAGAGAAAGTAAAGGGATTGTCACCATCAAGGAATGCTAAAACTAACAAAATTGGTGGCGGGAACTGCGAAGAAGGTCTTAAACTGAACAGGTCTTCTATTAATCAAGATTTACTGCTCTCCCTTCCTTTGATGTCTGAAGAAAAATACAGTCAACCCACCGAAAAATATTTGAGGAGTGAACGACATCTAAAATCCTTGGGCCGACACCGGTAAGTAAAATGTAGCATCTATTCAGTCTGACTTAATGCTTCCATCCAAAATTGTTTTGTGATTTCTGTTTTTAATGAGAAAATCAAGTTTGTGTAACAAAACAGAAGTACAATTCCAGATCAAGAAATACTTCACTGAAACACTTCACTTTAAATAATTTAAAGTATTTAAGAGATACTTTAAATTATTTTGCAAATAATATAAAGAAGCATTCTGAATAAAGAATGTGGTCACAGGAAGAAAAATATACTTAGCCTTATATATATTTAGCCTTATATAAATATATTTAGCCTTATATATAACATTTTGTACTTTTTCAAAATAAGCAGCTTCCAGTTATCTATTGTTTTACATCCTGATTCACTGATTCTTAAAAAAACATGGCCTCTGTTCTGGTGGGCAGCCTGGATTATCAACAAGCTTGTTATGAACCATATATATATAACTAGCTGAATACTCATACTCCACTACAAAACTATGTGATCGGCCTTGATAAATCAACACTTACAGAAAACTAATGAGTAGTTACGATTGGCTCTCCTCTCCCCTTCTCTCCCGCAGCCTTGCCCCACAGAAGCCTCCCCTATCCTATCCCCTTCTCTCCCTCAGCCTTGCCCCACAAAAGCCTCCCCTATCCTATCCCCTGCTTGCTGCTGTGAAAGTAAAATTGAAACTGAAACTCCTCTCCTCTGCTTCTGTTTTGCATTTGGAACAGATTTCTTTTCAGGTGGGGAGGGGGAGTAAAACTCCTTAGCATCAGAGCATGTTAATAATAATATCGGAAATACTAATGCTCTGATGGTCATTTGGAAAAATCCTTTCTTAGTGAGCACCTAGAAGCCAAGAGGAACATATGTGGCAAAATTCAAGCTTGTAGGCTTTACAGTTCTGGGGATTTTGTGATGATGCGTGAGTGGTATGTTGCTTTTATATATATATAGATTAGCAAAACAATTTTAAGATATAGCTGTTTAAAATTACTTTGTTTTGCTTATTTGTGCAGACCACGCCTGGCTACTTTACTGACTACAAAAGGGCCCAACAAAACAATTTTAGTGAAACATTCTGAAGACGATGAAACATCCAGGTCTCTATTACAAAACAGGCCAAAAATGCCATCAAGAAATCTGCTTTGCCAGAGTGAAAGCAAATTTTTTCCTAAGAGATGTAAAAGTGACAGACCTTCAGTGCAAGATCTTCCAAACACAACTGAGAGGATTTCTTTTCATGCGTAACTTGAGATGCAGTTTCTTTTGTACCATTTCAGACTACCCAGCAGTGATATCATCCAAGCATACTGCTTTATCTCTTTAGACATCATACTGGGAAGATGTTGCATGCAGAGCAGTTGCACTTTCTCAAGATTGGAATATTGGATACAAACTAGAACATCTGGGAGGGAGGTGGCTGTGAATAATATAAAGAAAACTAAAATATGATCTGATTTATTTATTTATTTTTATTGTTAGCCAATTGCACAGGGAAGCAAGTTGAATCATTTCATTTCTAAATATAATATTTCAAGAAAATGATCTGGAAAAAAATGAGATGGGAATTGGATTTCTCAGTGCTGAATCATATTAAACACTAGTAGGATTTTCATTCCATAAGGTGTTGAACCTAAAAAGCAAAAAACTATAAACTTGAATGGTTTCTCTTTGGGGTTTGTCTTAAGAATGTAATAGAGGAAATAAGGTCACTTTTCCAATTTGGGGTGCTGTCATTAACTCCATGTTTCTTACGAAGAGGCAAAATATACATCGCTGTATATAAATGTCTTGGACAATCCTTATAATTAACTATTTCCAATTTCCAATGAACTCCAGCTTAATTATGTCAAATCTACAAATAACTGCCATGTGACCAATTTTGTATTGGAAGACACCAGTTTTTGCTGATCTGTGGCAAATTCCAAATATCAGTAATTATGTGTACCTGCCAGCTGATGGATCCAGTGAACTGAAATCCCATCCAAGAAAACTTATGTTCTAATACATATAGTTGCTTTTAAATCACATTCTTAATTTTTGTCACTTGCTAAGGCAATGCTGATGATAATGTTATCCATTCAGTCAAGTCCGACTCTTGGCGATTCTATGGGCCAGGTCTCTCTACATCTTCCAATCTTGCACTATTTTCTTGAGTTGTTCTATGTTGTGGCTGGTGTCATGTTCGATGGTATCCAACCACTGTTATTTGGCAGCTTGGTTTTCTTTTTACTGCTAAATCTTCCAAACAATTGCTATCACCAATGAACATGTTAAGGCCGTGATGGTGAACCTATGGCACGTGTGCCACAGGGGGCATGCAGAGCCCTCTGTGCGGGCACACAAATCGTCGCCCGAGCTCAACTCCACCGTGCATGCGCACGCACCTCCCGCCAGCCAGCTATTCTCTGCTGTGCATGCAGGGATAAATGCACGCATGCACAGGGTGGTCACACGTGCATACGAAGGGGGCAGGGCACACATGGGGTCACACACACATTGCATTATGGGATATAAGTGCAGGGAGATCTACTAGGCCCAAAACAGGGCGCAGGGGGGTGACGCACCTCCCTCTGCGGCCCATTTTTGCTCCCAGGAGAGGCAGGGAGGCCTACTAGACTCAAAACGGGACACAGGTGTGTGGTGCGGCCCCCCGCGGCCCGTTTTTGCTCTCAGGAGGCTGCAGGGAAGCCTACTAGGCCCAAAATGGAGCACGGGGGGTCACATGCGCATGACTTTTTTAGATAAGATAGGAGGGAAAATCAAAATTAAATGTATCTCATTTCCATTTCTATACCCACACACAACACTCAAAGTGAACTTGCTCATATTCAGATATAAGAGTATAAAGAACACTAAGATTTCATCTTAGCAGGTGGCTTCTACGCTGGGTAGACATTATACCTGTAACAAGAAAGGAGTCCTTGCTTACTGGCCACTTGTTCAGAGACTATTCAGTTACCCAAAGTGCTGAAAAAGATTTCCAACCAGTTGTCAAAGTTGTCCCCATGGTCACATGATCACCATTTGCAATCTTCACAGCAGGCTTTGGAAAAACAAAGTCAGTGGGGAAGCCAGCACGAAAATACAAGCTGCAGTCCAGTGACATGCTTAACAACTGCAGCTGGAACTGGTGTCCTATAATCATAATTATCACATGATGTTTCACTCTATGATCTGTCACTTAGCCAAGGAGTTGCCAGCTCCACTTGTAAATGAGGACCAGCTGTACAGATAAATTAGGCTGCATGAATGGATCACTTTTAGATTTTAGTAAGCTTTTTCGGATCTTATGTGAAAAGATCCTGAGCAATAAGACAGCAATGAAATATTCGCCTATGAAAGCATTAAAAAAAAATTTGCTTGTTCAAATTGGGCTACTTAAGAAGAAAAACCCTGATAAGCCAAGCAACAAAATCCCAACCCTGCAAAAACAAAAAAACAGGAAGGAAGCCCACAATTACAACAGAGTTATAATAATAACTGCCTAGAAACAATGTACCTTATGCATTTTGTGGCTTGTGTCACATTGATGCATATGTGCACGAAGGCACAACACTTTTTCATGAAGGTTTTTGCTCTCTGGCTATTGGCGTTTGCAGGCAGGTGGCTTGTTCTGCTTCTAAGAGGAAATCTTTTAAGACAGAGGTCTTCAAACTTGGCAGCTTTGAGACTTGTGGACTTCAACTCCCAGAATTCTCCAGCCAGCTATGCTGGCTGGAGAATTCTGGGAGTTGAAGTCCACAAGTCTCAAAGCTGCCAAGTTTGAAGACCTCTGTTTTAAGAAGCGCGGTGTGTTAGGAGCGATTGCGCAACGCACCCCAATCGCTACCATCTCTCTCCTGGAAAGAGCGTGGAAATACCGGAGTGCCTTACTTAGCGGGGCCATTTTAAAAAGACCGGGTTTCTCCATTGGAACAACTTTTGAGATTCGTGAACGTCAACTTGATACGGGCTGAGGAACGTTGGGAGTGGAAGCTCGCAGTCTTAAAATCGCTGAGGTCGAGAAGCGCTGGCCGAGACCTCCGCCCTACGACAAATGATTTCTGCTATCCTCTCTCTATTTACAGAAACGCTTATTAGGCCAGCTCTGAAATTTGGAGTCGTTGGGCCTTTTGTTTCGCGAAAGCCAGGAAGGCCGAAACAAAAGCGCCTAAAAACAGGGGTGGGCAATTGTGGCTCTTTTACAACCTGTGGACTTCAACTCCCAGAATTCCTGAGACAGCCAAGCTGTCTCAGGAATTCTGGGAGTTGAAGTCCACAGGTTGTAAAAGAACCAATCTTGACATTTCTGCTTTGTCACCGAGCTTTCGCGCTCTAACGACGTATTTCTCACAATTACAACATTCATAATTCTGTGAGCTTTACAGAGGCGTGCCTAAACTGCGACGTGATTATTTAAAAAGCAGAAACACAAGAAAATGTCAAACAGTACTTTCTGAAAGATGACTGGATTCCCGTGAGGGGAGGGGGGGGGAATGCAAGAAAACAACCACGAGACAACAGACACACACACACACACCCTCTGGTAGGAAAGCACCCGATTGCGGAGAAACGAACACAAACGAAACCGAAAGGGAAATCGGCTGACTTTAGCACGTGATCCGAAAAGTAAAAACAGACCGAGCAGTAAACAAGACTGAAAGTGAGAGAGCCTGAGCTCTAAGCAGGATCCCTTCCAGCAGTGGGACTTGAATGCCTGTGGATTCGCCGGCAAGTATTCTAACCTTTTTAAAATTATTACTACTCCTGGCTACTACTTTAAGCGTTCACGAGGTGTAGGGCCATTGTAATACGGAATTAAGAGCTAGGCAAGAGCACTCTTTAATTCTTCTCGGTTATTTTGCAATGGTCTTGGAATATTTGGCAGCCCCTGTTTTCGACCTCGCCTCCTGACTGGGCCGAGAGAACGGAGGCCCCTGCGGGTTTGCCAATTGAATTGGCTTCAACGGCGGGCACCCCAAACGAAAGCAAGCGGTCTGGGTGCCCCCCCCCTTTCTTTCTTTCTTTCTTTCTTTCTTCTGGTGCTAAGTCAGAAGATCGCGAACGAGGTCTTTAACCCAGCCTTCCTCATCCTAATGCTCCGCGGTTGGGATAGATTGCACGTTGCCTGCGATTTTGAATATGTTCATCCTACTTTTCAAACGGTAGATTTGTTTCTCTTTTAGTGCATATGAATGAACTTGCATTTTTAATGCAGGCTTAGTTCACCTTTAGATCTTATCCTCAACCTAAAGAGCATTCTTTGCCTACTGAATTTGAAGGACAAGGGTGTAGTAAGTATTGTACACATGCTTCTTCTACCTTGTAAAGGAAGCATGTCTTTAGTCAATATCCAAATATAAGACCCACCATGAATCACAGGAGAAGAAAGCCAATGATTATGTTCTGATTTGCTTCAGCTGCTCCTGGTGTAAGGGACCTATTGCCTATGAAACTGGAGGTAAGATATAACTACATATTGTTAGAACTATTATCTAGGAACTTGTATAATTCCCCCTTTAAAATGTTAACTAGGCTAGGAGCTAGACTTGGTCTTTGAAAGTTCTGTTGGAAGCATCTCCAAGCAAATTAAAAACATTCAAATTCATTCCATTTCTACAGTATGAAATTCTTTTTATCATTTACACCAGGGGTCTCCAAACTTGGCCACTTTAAGACTTGTGGACTTCAACTCCCAGAATTCCTCAGCCAGCTGAGCTCAGCCAGTTCAGCCAGCTGAGGAATTCCACAAGTCCACAAGTCTTAAAGTGGCCAAGTTTGGAGACCCCTGATTTACACATTACAATTTGTAATAACTTTTGGAAATCTCAGTGGCTGCACCCAAACCTTTCCAGGAGTGTGAATGATCTTGTGTTTGATGTATATCTACCAACTGTAGATTGTAAACCATCATGTATGGCTTGATATTGTGTGAACTAGGCAATTGTAATTTATTAAAAACACTGTTGATAATAGAAACGTGGTTAGCATCACATTGTTATAACATTGTATAAAACTGGTCCCTAAGACAGTTGGGAAGTATGTGAGAAAGTGGAGACATAGTTCCTAGAAGCCAACCTGTTTACTTTCTTCTGCTAGGTATTCAGGTGAAAAATGCAGCTGAAGATCCAAAAAACCATTGTTGAATTCATTAAAGGGTTAAGAGAGACAACCTACAGTTCCTGCCTCTTGTACCTGAGTCATTTCTCCCTTGCTATTGGTTATAATGCTTTGCTATTATATGCCCTTGTCTTGGAAGCTGGGAATATCGTCAATCTTCCCACCAAAAGAATTGGCTTCTACAATTTCTGTTTGTGGAATCAGAAAGGAGAACTGGATTGCCTTATGATCGAAGAAATAGAGAAACTGGGAATCAGCAAGGTTGCACTGGTGCTATCAAGACTCTGTGTATATATCAGCCCGGTTTTGTGTCTCTTCAGTGCCAGTACAATCATGCAGCAGGCCCTGTGTTTCAGAGACAGAGATGGGTGGAAACTGGCTCAGATTCTTCTGTCCGTTAGCAGTGTGAGTTTGCCTGTTGGTCTCATTTTGTTTATCTTTCCCAGTCAGAAATGGATTCAAGTCTCTGAACTCAGTGAGGGATTTGCAGCCCTATGTGGAGCTTACGTTTTACTTCTCCACCACCTGCTCATAATTACCTTGCAAAGTACAGACACTCTTCATAAGAGACCTCTCACTGCTGCCAAGAGACTTCCATGAGTTTTTGTTCAATTGACACACTGAACTGCAAAATAGACTACAAGAATTTGTCATGCAACACCATCCTCTGTTTATTTATGGTTCAGTGAACTGAGCGTGAACCCAGAAAATTGAGTTCAATAAATCTTAGTTGGATATGGAATAATTTGTGTGACAAATGTGAGGCAACATCTGAATCTAACACACACTGTAGTGAGTTGAGTGGCGGAGAATGCTTTCCAACATAAGTGAACTGGAAGGGAGGTAACACTCTTAACACATACACTTAATGCATAGCTTCCCCTATTTCAAAGGCTGGAAGATCAACTAAAGTGCTCTCAAGAGGAACCACACCTAGATTTAAGAATGTACTAAGTTTGAGAAAAGGATTAAGGTAAAAAGGAGTAAAGCATTAAAGCTCCATAAAATCCTCCCACAAACTGTTTTTAGTCTTCTATTTTTGGAGCATAGTCCTTGCCATACGAAGCATGGTATGGCCTATAAACTCAGAGAGGGAGAGGGAGCGGGAGAGAGAGAGAGAGGGAGAGAAAGAGAGAATTTCCATTGCTGAAAACGATTATTAGTTGAATCCTACCACATAACTGAAGACTTATTCAGTCTCCACAAGTATTATAGGTATATCTCTCTTAATATTTGGTTATTGTGCAAATAATATTTGGTTATTGTGCAAATAAAATGGTGGTAAGATTATCTACATACCAATGTATAGCCGTTAAGCCTTAAATGGGAAATGTTTCTTTCCCCAGGGTTCTAATTGTATGTGAAAAATGCTGAGCTTTCGATTAAAACTGAATTATTTGTATTTTTATATTAGTATATGCTAAGTCCATCTTTCTGTCAACTGACTTTCTGATAGAAACAAAATAATTCGTAAATAAAACAATCTTAATTATTAATAGATATGTCAGAGTTGCATTTGTAAATAGCAATAGCATTTAGACTTACATACCGCTTCATAGGGCTTTACAGCCCTCTCTAAGTGGTTTAGAGAGTCAGCATATTGCCCACAACAATCTGGGTCCTCATTTTACCGACTGAGTCAATCTTGAGCCTGATGAGATTCGAACTGCCAAATTACAGGCAGCCGGCAGTCAGAAGTAGCCTACAGTACTGCATTCTAACCACTGCGCCACCACGGCAGCATGTCAAGGACATTTTTTTCTATATAGCATTTTTATATCTTTCCCGGTCTGACAGACATTAACACAATACTTTTTTTAAAAAGAACCACATGTCCCAGATCCGTGGTTTAAAGTTACCACATGAGTAATAAATGCATTGAGATAAATTCTTGGTTCTTAGTCATAACCTGGCTAATTGTCAAATGATCTGAACATTAGTGGAGAAGAGACACTTATTTAATGAAGACAAATGAAGAACCTGATCCAAAAATGCACATCTTTAGGGTACTTGAGCACTTTAGCAGATTTTTTCCCTATTATTGTATTAAATTCTTGCATCATAGGAATTTAATCATAAATTAAAATATAGGTAATTCTCATTTCCTGACCACTCATTCAGCTACTATTCAAAGTTGCAATGGTGCTAAAAGAGGGGAACTTAAAACTGGTCCTCATAGTTCTGGCTATCACAATGCCTCCATGATCACATGATCACAATTCAGGTGCTTGGCAGCCACCTTGCACTTACAATGGCTGTAAGCATCACAGGGCCACATGATCACCATTTGCAACCACCCATGCGAGCTCCCCACAAGCAGCCAATGAGGAAGCCGCCTACCCAGGTTGTGTGGCTCCTGGTGTTTTCTGTGGGAAACAGGTAACTCTGTCTCTTTCTCTCTCTCTCTCGCCTCTCATCTCTCTCTCTCTAATCTGTCTCTTTTCTCTCTCATCTCTCTTTCCCGTCTGTCTGTCTGTCTCTCTTTTGTGTGTGTGTGTGTTTTCCCTCTTGAACCATTTCCAAAAACAGGCAAGGGTTGGTTGGTTTTTTTGCTGATGTTTTTTCTTCTTTGGGTGCTTTTTACCATGATTTAAATCAAGAGTAATTTCAGGTTCCCAGATAAATGAAGCTCTTTTGTATCCCTGCTGTAGCTCTCTGTCATCTGAACTGGCTGGCCCTACCCCGCCCCTCACCCTCCCCTCCCCTCCCTGCCTGGCCTGAGAAGGTAAGGACGACAGCGGGAGATGGAGACTCACTCCATGTTCCAGAGCAGGAGCGAAGCGCCCCTGTATTTACCTCATCTCGCAAGGTGCTTCTTCCAGCCCTTGTTGGTGCTGTGCACACCTTGGTCATTCAGGGAGTCAGACGACTTGCTGTCCGCCCCGAGACACTGCCCAGCCCAGCTGTGGCCGATGCTCTGCATCGTAATGAGCTCCAGGATGAGGAGGCGGTAACGTCTCCCCCATTGTGAAGTGCACTAAATTTAACTGTGCTGTGTAAGGCGCTGCGAGAGCAGTGGGCAGGCCATGGGGGTGGTGAGAGCAGCAGCGTTGGACGCAGCCAGGTTGGGCCAGGCCAGTGTCTCAGGGCAGAGAGCAAGTCGCGCATCTCCCCAAGCGACCGAGGTGTGCACAACACCAACAAGGACTGGAAAAAGCACCCACGAGATGAGGCAAATACAGGGGCACTTCATTCCTGCTCTGGAATATGGAGCGAGTCTCCATCTCCCGCAGTCTTTATCTTCCCAGACCAGGCAAGGAGTGACTGGGAAGGGGGGGGCAGGGAGGGGCCAGCCAGTGGTGGGTTCAGCTGACAGGGAGCCATAGCAAGGAGAGGAAAGAGCCACATGCGGCTCCGGAGCCGCAAGTTGCTGACACCCGCACAGTCATTTGCATTCCTGAAGCCTTTTTCTACCAGAAATCTCATACTTTGTAGCATGTGCCCACAACACCCCCTCCCTGGCACCAGGTCCCTTGTGCACCCTGCCTCATCCAGCAGAAGTCACACACTCACACCACAGCAGCCACTTGTTCAACTGTTGGCCTGTTTGCAAGTTACCTGGGACTTCCCAGTGACTTTGTTGAAAACTGACAATAAGTTGTGAGGGCCTCAACAACAGCAAAGGGGACTGTTAGGATTGCCATCACCAAGCGATGCAGTCATGTGTTGTTGCATTTTATGACTGCATTACTTAGCGCTGGAAATTCCAGTCCTAATTACTGTTGTTAAGCAAGAACTACCTGTTTACAAAATGTAACAGAACTAAAGATTGCATATTTTGCTTCTGGGAGCCCAAAATTAGAGAAATAATTCTCTGAGTCAGGAATCAATTAAGTCAGATACTTCAGGAAGCTGGAACACTACTTTTTCTATGACTGGATTCACACAATTTGCTAAGCCAAAATGTTTGCTTGTTTGTAAGTATAAACTTACAAACTAGTAAAACCTTAGGCACATATACACTGAACTGTTATTAAACAAACTGTAGCTCTTAATTTAGTATGAAAATGACCAGTGTAAAGAGAAGTCAGAACTACTTTCATTTATTCTTTAAATACAAAATTCAAGTCTTCAAAGTCAAGCAAAACAAAAGTGCTTATCAAACCAGGGAACCCAGCAGGATATTCCTCCATTCTTTCCCCAATGCATCCCATTAAATCTCCAATT
Source organism: Pantherophis guttatus (assembly GCF_059756535.1). Taxonomy (NCBI): domain Eukaryota; kingdom Metazoa; phylum Chordata; class Lepidosauria; order Squamata; family Colubridae; genus Pantherophis; species Pantherophis guttatus. The sequence continues at coordinate 34,896,835 of NC_142069.1, forward strand.
ATAAAAATAGATTTCCAAAGTCTCTCCTCCTGATCAGTTTATTTCATGAAGTCCTACCATTGTGATTTTCCATTACTTCACCTCTGGCATACAAGCCACCACTATCCTAGCTGTATCTCCTATTTATCAATTTAAAAAACCTAGATGTTACTTATAAATGTTAAAATTATGTAAAGAAAATCTCCCTGACATATTTTAAGGCATCATCATCTTCCTCCAGTTTGGTCTCCTCACTGCTACTTAAAGAAGCTGACTGATCTGGAGGTGTGGATGGTACAGGAGGATCCTTGGCAATGTTGAGAGCAGTCCTTGGAAGATGACCATCTATCAATTCCTGTTGACACTCTTGAACCTTATCTTCTGATGAAATCTCATCAACTTCTATAGTCTTGCAATTCTAAAAAGGAAGCAATCATATTTTCTTTCATTTTGGGATGAAGCCACAAGTTTCTCTTTGTGCTCTCTAAATCAGGATAAGTGAGATGCTCAATGCCTGCTCAATGATTGTAGAATATCTACAATCATGCCTGGTTGATAAATATATAAAGATGGTCAAAAGAAATGTGCCCAAGTGTCCTTGAACTTATCAGTGAGTTTGATCACCCAGTACAATTGGCTGTATTTAGGCCCAATTCTTTTTTCCAATTCTCAGAGAGCAAGATGTTCAGGCAAAATTAACTGAAATATGGAAAAAGGAAGAAGCTGCCACCTGGGCAACATCTTTACATTGCTCACCTCAGCTAAAATACAAAGAGCCATATCGACCAACTCTGCTTCATTCATACAATATACAGTTTCAGTCCTACAAAAGAAAATCATATTGTAAAGTATGTACAGTAAAAAGGAAGACCAACCCTCCCTTCAGTAAATATCAATTTATAGACAATCAGCAGATATCAGAAAATGCACATTAAATCTTGTCAAATTCTCTGTAGCCTTATTCAGTATATCTTATTTATTTCAGTCTAACTATATATATTTTAGCCCTGGTGTCAGGAAAAATAGCAAAGACCAACTCATACATCAATCAATTTAAAAAAAAAAAAAAAAAGCATTAAAACAGTAACAAAATAAAAATAAAACCTGACAAAATAATATATTACAATTAGTGGTAATTACCAGCGGGCAGTTACTGTCTACCTAATGTTGCATACATTATAACAAAATTTGGCGAAATTCAAAGAAACTACTTCATACTCAACTGATAACAGCAGTTGTAGATAAGAGTTCAGTTTGTCCACAGGGCAACCATCTCAAATATTTTAAAGCTCTTTCCTATATCTCAAACAGCTCTTCGCCGTAATCTCCCTTTAATTTTGGGTAATCTGTCTTCCACAATCACTGTACTGTATAACAAAATTGTGGCTGTTGTTTAAAAATGTTTCCTACTCTTCAAACTGTAAAGGGAAAGTTTTTTAACATTTAATCCTAATTTAACCTCAACTGAATCTAAAATATTTATTTATTTATTTCATGTATTTATATGCCGCCCTTCTCCAGAAGGACTCAGGGCGGTGAACACAAGTTAAAAACATGTACAACAAAATCCCATTTTAAACCAAATTAACTAATAAATAATACATAATAAAACCCAGAATCAGAGTCGGCCTATTTGCTTGAACAGCCAAGTCTTCAGGTCCCGACGGAAGGAGCGGAGATCAGGAGCTGTCCAGAGCTCAGTAGGCAACTCATTCCAGAGGGTGGGAGCACCCACAGAGAACACCCTATCTCTGGGCGCCACCAGACGACATTGGCTCGCCGTCGGAACCCTGAGGAGAGCAGCCCTATGTGAGCAAACAGGACGGTGAGAGGCAGGCAGAAGGCCCTGCAAATATCCCGGACCTAAGTCATGTAGGGCCTTATATAAAATATAAGTCAAACTTTCAAGATCACCCAGTACAATTGGCTGTATTTAGGCCCAGAGTTTAGCTATTTAGGATGACATATTCTGTAAACAGTAAAACCATAGCAAATACCTTTTTAATTAGTCACAAACTGATTCCATGGACTATATTGGATGTGTGTGAGTATACATGTGCGTGACTATTTAAGGATATAAAAAACAAAAAGATAAAGCTGAAATCAAAGAATGTGATAGTTCTACAATTCTGGAAAAAATCTATTGATGTAACCACTAAGGGTCCACACTGATTGGATGTCCCCTAGTCTATCAACAGTTCTACACACACATCACACCACACACACACCCAACCCTCCTCCCAATTTGGCGTTTGAGGGTAGAAAAGGAAGTTTTAGAACAACCCATTCTTCTCTGATTTTTAAGAAACAGGTAGGCAGCAAACCTTGCTAAAGCTGTCTTTTTTTTTCTCTTTGACCTCATTTTTGCCCATTCTTCTGGTTCAGCTATATTCTTGGTCATCCATGCTGGGAGGATCCTCTTCTTTGCTGCCTCAGGGGAACTCATTTCTGTTAATTCAAGAAGAAAGAGAACAATTTGTGCAACAAGAACACTTGAAATTAAACTTTAGCAATTGAATTAAGGGTTCCATGCAGCCTACTGTTCCTCTCCAAGACAATGTTTACAAATATCTCAGTCATTTGGTGGTAACCATAGGCAATAACTGAACTGGCAGCAAACAGAGCAATTGAAACTACTTTTGGTGTGTCAATCAAAAAACAAACTGGCTCATCTTTGCCATAGCTGACCAGCTAACCCTTTATTTTATAAATATATTAAAAAATAAATAAAACTATGCAATTACATTCAGAGTCACCAGAGATTGTGGGGAGGAAAGTTAAGTATCGTCCACTCCATTTGTGTTCCCTTTTCAATAACTTGCAGGGACAAGCATATATGTAGAAAAAATAACAGATGGAGCTCGACAGTTTAAAATATTCTAAATAAAGGGCAGGTACTGAAGTTTTTATGTTGCTTCAATTTGCTCCCACTCAGCCCTCCCCCCCCTCCAATGTTCATCCCTGGACCAAAAGGTTTTCTGCTTCTGGCTTCTACACAACAAGCTCCCGAGTCTCTTGCATTAAGAGTTAAGGAGGCAATCTTTATAACTCAGAGGTCTTCAAACTTGGCAGTTTTAAGACTTGTGGACTTCAACTCCCAGAATTCTCCAGCCAAGTCTTAAAGCTGCCAAGTTTGAAGACCTCTGCTATAACTCCTTACCTGTAACAATCTGAATTTGGGGATTTATAGACACTTGTGGGACATACACTTCCTAAATTGGGACAAATCCACCCAGTGTTGGAACTTGTCCAATAATAAGGGCCTCTCCACTCTCTCCCATGGTATTATGCTGCAAATCTAAATAGAAAGGGGAAAAAAAGTGGGAGTTCTGGATGAGAACCAGCATTAAATTGTTCAGGCATCGAATATTTCAGAGATTTACCGACATCACTAATCACAACAGGCAATGTTAACTCGTTTGCATTATGTACTCGGGAGCCATAACGACCAGGCACAAGAATGATACAAAGCCCCCACCACAAAATTACCACTGGTGCACATATAAAAAAGAAAAGGCACGAATAGTGCTGTGCACTTAATTCAACCTATATTAGTCAGGTTCACTATGCTCCGTGACCGCTTCTTCTTCCCAAACCACCACACAAGACCGCAGGCTGAATCCAATTGCTCCCGGTTCCTCGGGCGAGAAGCTGTGCAGTTATTCTTTTAAATATCTCAAGCTGGGATCCGTAAGACCCAATAAAGCCCAGTTTTTAAAAGAAAAAAGACCGCCCTGCGAGTGAAGATGCTTCGCGTCGCTTGGATAGAATGGAAAGCCGGAGCAAGGGCGGGGGCTTTCCTCGAAAAGTGCTCATAGAAGGGGGGGGAGAGAAAAACAACCCCCCCCCATCGCACCTCCAAACACAAAGCAACGGCATAAACAACCTTTCTGCTGGCAGCCGGGGAGGGGGGGAGGGAGGGGCGGAGGGATGAGCAGCGCCGGAAACGAGGATTGACTCCGTCACGTGAGTTGCACAACAGGAACTCCTGGGACTTGAATTTTAAGGAGACACCCGGAAGCAGAATGAGACGTGTGTTGCGTCCACTAGATTACGCAGGGGTCTCCAACCTTGGCCGCTTTAAGACCTGTGGACTTCAATTCCCAGAATTCCTCAGCCAGCAAAGTTGAGCAAAGCTGGCTGAGGAATTCTGGGAATTAAAGTCCACATGTCTTAAAGCGGCCAAGGTTGGAGACCCCTGGATTAAAGCTCTTCGCCAGAAGGGAAAAAAATGATCAAAACCAGGTGTTTTTTTTTCAAACTCGGCACCTTTAAGATGTGTGGACTTCAATTCCCCAAATCCCCTCAAGGGAGGGGATACCTTAAAGATACAGTTTGAAAACTCACTGATCCAAATATCTTGTGGTAACCCCCCACTCCTCCCTCCTTTGAATAATTGCCAGTTCCTTTAGTATCATTTTTATAGGTTGATCTCGGAAATGTCCACATTTCTCATTTATCACAATTAGGTACTTTTTAAGGTGATAAAAAGGGTTTTTAGGTGGAGTTTTTAAATATACTTGATTTTTTCCTCTAAGAAATCTGACACACATTTATTCTTCCCCTTAATTTCCTATGCTGTTTACACAAGATATTGAAATATACAATATCTGTACAGGTAATCCTCAATTTACAACAGTTCATTTAGTGACCGTTCAAAGTTACAACGGCAATGAAAAAGGTGACATGTTCACTCTTACGATCTTTGCAGCATCCCCATGATCATGTGTTAAAATTTCAGATGCTTGACAAGTGGTTCATACTCATGACCATTGCTATGTCCCAAGGTCATGTGATCACCTTTTGTGACCTTCTGGCAAGCAATGTCAATGGAAAGCTGGATTCCCTTAACAACCAGGTTACTAACTTATCAACTGCAGTGATTCACTTAACAACTGTAACAAGAAAGGTCGTAAAATGGGGCAAAACTCACTTAACAAATGTTTCACTTAGCAACATAAATTTTGGGGTCAATTGTGGTTGTAACTCAAGGACTACCTGTATTTTAGACTAGGGTTTTGTTTTAATGAAATTAACGTAGTTAGTTCATGATTTGGTGTGCAATGTCAAGCCATTAATAAACCTTAATTGTTAACCATAAAACTTGTCATAGGAATGCAGCCACATTTGAACTCCACATATTAGTTTCTATTTACAGGAATGCTTAAGTATGGAAATTGCATATCCAACTCAGATTTCAAACTGTTGCAGTGTGGGTTGCTGCCATTTGAAATTCTATCTGCTCAATGCTTTTCCTCTAGTGAAAAAGACCTTACCAATAATGACAATATTCAGCTTTAAGAGGATCATTCTGGGCTCCCCTCCCCCACTTTTTAATCGGTCTATATTGCACTTCCATAAGCATGCTATGGTTGCAACGGTGCCATTTCATCTATCTCCACCCTAACAAAAATAGAATGACCCTAAATTATTATAGGCTGTAGACCTGAACTTTTCTCCATTTCTTTTAACCATCTTCAGTACTAGCCAAACCACATTTATTTTTTTATAAGACACCTTATGCTTGGAATTCTGTTGTATTCAACCTGTTACAGCTGAAGGCCATAGCTGTGCCTCCTTAGATGTATTTCTGAGTGTAACTGCATTTGGTGAACTCAGGCTGATGACCAAGAATACTATTCACATTATAAGTACACCTAAAAAATTATGGATTGACATAAAAACAATTCCAAGGTATCATATGCTGGTGTGTGTTTCATTGTGTACAGCATATTCTTATCCTCTCCAAACATGCAAATTTCTAGAAATATAGAAGAAAGCAAACGAGAGTTCTATAAAACTCTCGGCTTGCTTGCTTTCGTAACAGAACTTAATTACGATGAACTGATTAGTAATGAACAAATGCCATTTCATAACATTTTACTATCATATGCTTTTTGTAGTCTATATCAATGTCCAAAACTCAAAAGGAAAATAAACACTATGAATGATATAATATTTTTTTCTTCTAGAAGCATAGCACGGAATGTTCTTCAAACAATCAAAGCAACATAATGTAAAGGCAATCAAGTTTTCTTCTAGTACAAATGCAGTCAATACTGTTAGAGTTTTGAACAAGACTTCCCACTCCATCTCCCACCTGCTACATCCACAACAAATCTGTACTCCATTTTGGGACTAACCCAGAGAATTATGGCTCTATGCTAATGAAGACCAAGGGGAAAAATGGGTTGATCCTTACTGAAAGAAACTTGATGATCGGGGAATGTTTAATATTTGTTGAAATGAACTGTTAGAATGTACTCTTCTAAGTGGCAGTAGTTTGGCAATTAAACTTAACTCCTAATTTAAAAAGAGATGATGACATTAAGACAAATGATTAAACCTTCCCTCCCTACAAAAGTTTGAATATAATAGTTAATACTGATCATTCATTCTTCTGTAAAAAAAAAATTGTTCACATCTTGGAGCACAGTTTCATTTAAGACTTCTGTGCAAGTAGAGTAGTTAGTTTGATCTTCCCATCCATGGATGCAGTGAGGCAGGTCCCACAGTCCATGGCTGTGCACCAGTCCACAGTGACCACCGGAGCCCTATGTCCTCCAAGGGAAAGACAGCTCTCTAGTGCTTTGTCATTGCTATTTAGCTGAAATAGAGAAAAGATAAATCAAAGATTAGCAAGGTTTTATGGTAGAAACCACTTACCAATCTGGAATCTAAAATTCTAGGACAACTCTGGTCCTTTAAAAAAATTAGAATATTACCCTGGACTTTAAGCCATAGAGCAGAGCTAAGACAAATAATGCCAGAATGATTATTAAAGTACAATATATACTAATGTCAACACAGGCTACGTGGATCATAAAATAGACCAAAATTTCATCACTCTATTTCTCAAAATATGCTGCATTTACTCTGTCTCCACTCATGAGTTTCCCAGACACTTTAACTTTAACAAGATATATGACCATAGGAAAGACCTATCTGATGTAGTTAGCTGTTTTCAATATCTATCCAGATGGCTACAAGAACCCTTCTGACCTTCTTTGGTAAATTCCACCCAGAGGCACTGTATGTAGTCAGATTAACATATAATACTACATTTCAATGTGGCTACTTGGCTTTGGCTTAGACATGTGATTTCTAAACCATTTATGCTTTTGCAAGTTATGCAAGTCCATCAGATTGATGCTTATTCATAAATCATAGCTGAAGGCCTGGTTTAGAATGAAAAAAATCAGTTCTTGTTAGAGACAGCATGTAATTATCTTAACCGATAGCTAATACCTTGTAGATAACACCTCCAGTGGAAGAACAGGTTAACATGTAGTTTCCTTCAGAATCAAATGCAAAGAGCCTTCCACGTGGAAATTGGACTTGTTTGTATCCGCTATAGCCAGACAACACGAAGGGCCCAGTGGCATCTTTAGGGAGACTAAATTCAGAAATTTTGCATCCGCTTTTATGGATATTCCATTGAATAAACTACAATGGTAGAACAGATCCCAGTAAGATATACAATACACATGCATTCTTTACTTTGCAATAGCACCTACAGATACAGAGAAAAAAAATCACTGATACCAGAAGAAACATAACCAATGGGGTTCCTACAAATTAGGACATCTGCTAGTTTTCAAAATGATTTATAGATTCACTGGATTAACAGCTTTCAGATGAAACTTCTAAAGATACAGAGGGTTGCATCGTCTTTTCCAGATAAGGTGACGTTCATCAGATATAGTTACCAGCTATTTTGAGGGCCAAATATATCTCCAAAGAAAGACATATAAATACTGATATAAATAAATGTGTTGCTGTCATATATGTCAGTTTGGCCACAATTTTTTAAAACCTACCTTTCCATCTTCACCTATGCTGTAAACAGCATTCTCGTCATAGCTGAATTCAACAGAATAAACCTCTCCATCGTGGGCCTTCCAGCTCATAGCACACTCATGCTGCTGCATATCTGGAAGACAGAAAGGAAAAAAGTGCAGATGGATTACCTTTACAGGCTTCTAAGTCATTTTTTGAACTTGGTGTCTCTCTTGCCAGCCCTGTTGATATTCTGACAAGAAACACTTGTGCTGGCTGGTATTATAACAGGATGATTTCTCTAGAGGAAGGAAACAATAAAGGAGGAAAATAATTATCTTTATAACAGTTACAATGGTGTTCAACATGACTAATTCCACTAACCCTCCATCTCCATTTTATGGCTATAGATGTTCTGAAGCTTGGAAGACAGCAATTTGGTAACCTCCATTGATTTTGGGCACAATATGTATTTGTGGATTTCATCACTGGCTTTGTTTTGGGAGAAAATGGGAGTTAGAACTTCATTCTTGGGGGAGTGGGGGAAAGAAATGGTCCTCAACCCTAATTGAAGCTACGTGCAGCAACAACAACAAAAAGACAAATTTTGAAATGTTAACAATCTCTACCAAAACACAAACAATTGTTAGTTCTGTTTATTCCAGTATGAGGTATGAAAGCAGAGAGAAAAGAGTGAGCCAATTTGATCTAGTGGTTAAAGCACCAGTCTAGAAAGCAGGAGGCTGTGAATTCAAGTCCCACCTTAGCTATGAAAGCTAGCTGGGTAACCTTGGGCCAATCACTCTCTCTCAGCCCAATTCACCTCACAGGATGTTGTCAGGAGGAAAATAGGAGGAAGAAGGTGTGCTGGATATGTTTACTGCCTTGAATCATTTGTAAAAATAATAAAGGTGGGATACAAATAAATAACTACCAAGTCTAACATGGAACCTGATATAGAGACCCTCACCCAATGTTATACATATACAGAATAATAACAACCTCTCTGAATGTTGTATCCTAGCTGAGAATTATAGGCAAAATATACATAAAGTGCACTGCATTCTATGTATTAAAATGGGGGAATCTAATAAAAAGTAAAGGATTAAATGAGAATAACATAACTGGTTAACTTTTGTCAGTGTACCAGCCTTTGGCCCATTTTCCTATTCCTGCTCCACAACAAAGTGTCTGCTCAGTAACTGAAAATCCTAGGACCTACAGAATTTAAAATGGGGGGGGGGGGGGAAAGGAACAAAGCCATTTACCAAAGAGGCGAATTATGCCATCTGCTGCTCCAGTGACCAGGAGATTCCCATTATGGTTGAAGGCTGTGCAGTTTATAGCAATGGGCTCCGGTTCAAGAGAAAATTGGAGCTGAAACAGCAAACAAAAAATAGGGAACACAGAATATAAATTGTTTGTTCTTTCCCAAAGGAGCAGTTACTCTGAGATATCCATCTGAGAATCAGGTTGAAATGAGATAGGCGGCAAATAATTCAAGTAAGTAAGTAAGTAAATAAATAAATAAATCATCCAGTTGTTCAACCAAACTTACATCTGAGATTTTTCATCTCCCACTGTATTCTGTAAATACTAAATGGACACAAGGAGCTTTTCATATACTAACCTATTTTTCCTGAAAGCAGAAACCAGCTATTTATAAAATGAAAAAAATCCCACCAAGAGAAGTCTAAATATAACTTCAGATTAGAGAGGAAGGCTATCCTCCTGCAGATTCGTTGGAGGAGACATACTTTTCTTTAACATGTTTTCTTTGTCGTTAAAAGTGGTTCAGCTTAGAATGATTCAGTGCTTACTACAACTGTATCTTTTCCAGGAAGGATGTAAGCCCTGTGTCATTCAAACTGAACAAAAGTATATCTGGCCACAACAGCCAACACAGCTGCCTGCAATTTACTGCTGGTTCGAATCTCTCCAAGGCTCAAGGTTGACTCAGCCTTCCATCCTTTCTAAGGTAGGTGAAATGAGGACCCAGTTTGTGGGGGCAATAAGTTGACTTTGTATAAATATACAAAAGTATGAAGGCTATTGCTTAACACATTGTAAGCCGCCCTGAGTCTCCAGAGAAGGGCGGCATATAAATCAAATTAAAAAAAACAAAAAACAAAACTAGGCATCCTTGAGTAACATTGAATCTAGAAGGTGACAGTAAGCAAACATAAATTGGTCAACTTAGCATTAGCTCACATCAACATTAAAGTTGCTGTGATGACAATTATTCAAACGCTTTAAGCAACCATAATATTAAGGAGAAACATATGAAGGATCTGTTAAAAACATTAGTTAAGTACCTTCTTTTTTTGAGCTACAGATTAAGAAAACTTTATTTTTATCAAACAAGCTCAAGGGTGGGGGAAAAACACATACTATACCTGCTGCTTCATAGTTTTGGTATCCCACAAAAGCAATTTTCCAGGAACTTGATTGATGCCCTTTCCTCCAGAATCTGATGTAGCATAATCTAGCTGATTGACAAGGCCAGATGCTGCAGCTGAACAGACAAAGGAAGCACCACTTGGACTACATGCAAGGGACAAGATCCTAAAATAAAGAGACACAAAATTTACTGTGGCTTTCCACATAGATAGTCCAGAGAACCAAGAGGGACACCAATTACTCTTGGCGCTGATCAGAATTCTACATTGTCTTTTTTTGTAACTCAAAAACATGCATTTATACTCACTAATACTCACTAATACTATCTTCTTCATTGTCTCCTCCTCCAATCTCCGAAGATCTCTTAAATAAATGTAAATGAGTAAGAACAGCTATGGGTGACTATGACCAAATATCTGCAGAATAAAGGCTGTGTTTCAGCTCATGCTGCACATCTACAAGAAGCCCAGGAAAATCCTTCCCTTCCCTTCCCTCTGCAAGTTGGCTTAGCCTGTGCCTGACCATCGCACCACCCTAGAATTCTGACGATATAACAGCATTGTACTTCATCCTTCCTCTTTAACTTGGGTGCTTTTCTTACAACCCAAAATGGAGAAGGAGGTTTGTCCCACTTACCAGAAGTGGTAAGTAAAATTATTAAAATCTTATGTGACTTTTATGTCACAGAATTTTCTGATGCAGAGAAGTCACAGTATCTAAAACACCCCAAATACAGCATTAACAACTCCTCCCCGAGACTTTTGAAATGGCACAGAAGTGACAGAAGCAAAGCCAAAAATACACTCATGATTTCAATAAAGAAGAATATTTGTAGCTCAAAGTTGAAATGAGGGGTCCTTGTTGCTTTCTTGGTTGTTTTCTAACAGATGTTTCATTACCCAGCTAGGTAACATCATCAAACTTTACCCTAGGTTGGCTGCAAGAAAACAGACAAATTCAAGAGAGCACTAAGGACTCCATAGCCATGATTCCAATTCACAAATAAGCAATCAGCTTAAGCAATAATCAATATGTCGTGGAGAAATAAATGCAGATCTCAAATAGATGCCACAAATACTGTCCTTATTCTTCACAAAAATCATCATCACTCGAGATGAAATATAAAGGCTAAAGATCAGGCTTATACCTGGGCATATCTTCATCAATGCTAATTTCACAAAGATTCTTCTTGGCTTCAGTGTCATAGAGACGAACAGTACCAACTCCACTGCCAAGCAACAACTTCAAAGAAGCAACAGAGGAAAAACAGAGATGAAGGATACGATTGGTATTCCTCTGAAAATTAAGAAATTCTCTCTCTCTCCCTCCCTCTCTCTCTCTCTCTCTCTCTCTCTCTCTCTCTCTCTGTGTGTGTGTGTGTGTGTGTGTGTGTGTTGGTGGTTTTATTATTCAGTTTTGGCCATCTACAGCTTGCTAGATAGTATGCCTTCTTAAAGTTGGGTTACATATATTTTTAAAGAGGCCTGAAAGAAAGCAATGCTGTGACTTGGAGGCTAGGGCAAGACCAGATCCTAGCATAGTAAATAAATAAATCAAACCTTGTCTTTGTTCTAATCAATTCTTCTTTAACTAATCTTGTCCACAACCTAACCTGCAACTGTGAGATACTTCCTGATAAAAAGGAAATTACCATTGTCTGAAGGGTAGCCTTTTAAAATCTTGCAAACATAAGGAAAATGGGAGAAATTCAAGGAGGGAGGGAGGGAGGGAGGGAGGGAGGGAGGGAGGGAGGGAGGGAAGGAAGGAAGGAAGGAAGGAAGGAAGGAAGGAAGGAAGGAAGGAATCTGAGTATTTCCGGATTCTCCTGGTATATTATTGTAAGGCTGTAAGCCATCTAGAGTCACCTCCAGGAAAGACAGGCAGCATATTAAGTTTAATAAAATAAATAAAAAATTATTGCAGACTTTCCCCTGTTCTTGTATGCAAGGTATTTTTATTCCAAGAATTCTATAATAGCTCCTATGGTAATCTTATTAACTATATATTTAACACAAGGCCTCTTATTTATTATTTATGTTTTTATTATTTATTTATTTATTTATTTTATTTATTATGTCTTATCAATGTTATTGTAATTTGTTTGATTGCTGTGAGGTGCCCATGGTGGTTGCCATGTAAACTTAATTTATTATTATTATTATGGATGGTCACATAGTCAGCAAGATATTTAAAGAGGATTTGCATTTTTATCCACCTGAGTCCTTCCCAAATAAGCAAATGTTGTTTGATGGTGTGAAAGGTCTCACAGGATGTAAAGCTGCCTTTTGAAATTGATGGGGATTTTGTCAATGCCAATGGTGTTTAAGTGGCGCTCCAGATGTTTGGGAATTATTATTATAGAATCAATTTAATGATTTGAGATGGCACACATTTAAAATAAATCACAGCATCAGCCAAGGAATATAAACAAGCTGTAAGAAACGATCAATTGGATAATCAAAATAGTTTTTAGCCACCGAATATTCCCAGTTCAGAGATCCTTATGCAGAGATCCTTATGCAGAAGAAACACAAAATTGCTCAGCAACAATGAGCTGATACCTGTTAAACTGATGGAAGACATTGGAAGAATGCTTGTTGACCTAATATCCAAGCTACAATCTTTTAGTTTCACTTTCTGAATTTGTTTTCCAGAAAGCACCCAACACATAAAATTTGGATTCTGCAACATTTTTCTATTAATTTTGCATAACCCTAGTAGCTTCATCAGTGGACATGAAGATTATGCATGTCTACTGCGATGCCCTAAAACCGTAAGTGTCATCAGAGCCAGGTATCTTAAGGTACTTTATGCCTAGGAACATCCAAGCAAAAAGGAAGATAGCTTTAGTACAACTTCAATATGGTTCCCTCCTCATGCACTGGACTAAAAATCATCCCTGGCCAAAATTGTAGTCCCAGTAATTCACCCACCCACCCACCGCACAGCTACTCACCAGCCTGTCCCGTTTGGTTGCCCATTCCAGAGAAAGCAGTGGAGACTTGGAAATTGAAGATGCTTTCGTCTGCATGATAGGATTGAAAGACCACACCTTGATGACTCCATCCACATCTAAACTGGCCACTCTTCGGCCAGAGCAATCCACCCTGCGCACAGAAAGAAGATATGCTTTTGCATTGAGTAAGTTCACAAAGATTTGGATTCCACTCTACTGAGATGATATTGACAAATATGACATTCAGTTTTCTAATCATTAGCCAATTCTTACCGGCAATGCATGATGGACGAGTGGTGTTCTCCATATTCCTCTTGACTCAGAACAATGAAGGGCTGCTCATGCCTGATGCCTCCAGCATCCATGCCAGTTCCAAATATTTTTGTCTGGTTTTCCAATTGTTCAGCATGAAGCTCAGGGAATGGCTCTGTTTCAATGGCAGTAATCTCTACTTTCTTCTCAGCAGTCTGTCCCTAAAAAGACACAGCCAGCTAGGGAAATCAATTAAAGTATTCAAACCTGTCTTGCCCTAAGGTAGGTTTTAGGGAACTAAGGCTACAGATTTGTATCCTATCAGCAACAACACAAATATTATTGTGAAAGTTACATAGGGCTGGTTATACACATTTTATGGTGGAGATGTAAAAAAAAAAAATCAAAGGTAAATTGTATCACATGACTTTGCTGTATCTTCTGATTAAATATTCATTTTTATTAAGGATTCAAATTTCAAATGTGTAAATATATTATTATATTACATTTACATTTCTAAAAATTTAGAAATAATCTATTTAGGATCCATCATGCTTGGATGGTAACAAAAGTTATTAAGTGTCTTAGGAAAGATACATATATATCAGGGACCAAAAAACTGGCTAGATTAAATGTGTGCACTCTCACTTTTCAAAATATTTCCTTAGCGATACAATAAAAGGATTGGACAATATGTTTGCCTGTGGTCAAGATTTAATTTGTTTAAAAAAAATAGGTATTATTTATTTCACTTTCCTTTTTGTACTTTATATGTTTTCTGCTTCTTTTCTATTCTATTAAACCATTTTTAAAAAATAAAAAGCAGTAAATATTAAATGGAGGAAAAAATGGCTAAATATTAAATACTCTTCTATAAAGTATATTGCCATTCCTAAAATGTAAACTTTCTAAACAGCAAATACAGCAAATGGTCCCATGCAGCCTTTAGGGAAACAGAAACGGGAACTTGCAAAAAAAATCACTTCTGCATAATGTTAGCTCCATGTCACAGAAGCATAATGATTTTAATCAGTAATCACATAGATTGCGATCATGTTGCATCCTCATATTTATGTTTGTATACAACTGTAGTCTGAAAAGATTCCCAATAGTGTACACTATAACAATGTGGACAGACAAATCAGCATCTCCCAGAGACATGAATAGTCTATAGACATTTCTACCCTTTTTCAATATGTCCTTACCATCTATTTTGTTTTTAGAATATGATTTTATACTATAGAATATTTTGCATATCTACAAATCTTACCAACAGTACCCTGGACAATGAATTCTTAATGCAACAATTGCCAAACAGAACATATTTTGTTGGTTTAGAGAAGGTGATTACTGCCAAATTGAACTTGACATTCAGACACAGTTCTCTAAATTAATAGCATTAAGCAGGATTAGGCAGGAATATTTAGTATTTGCCACTTCCTCACTGAAAAATGGAACCACTGAACAATTTTGACACAAACAGAAGATAACATACTGTACAAAAAGAGGAAAAATATAAAGCACAAGCAGACACATTTTTTTCAACCATCACTCACCAAACAAAAATGAACCAATTAACCTTTTTTGTTGAAACAGTTAAAAATCAGAAAACAGAGGGCAAGATTAAAGGAACAGTTTTCAATATGAAAGAAACCAGGCTCTGAGTTCCACATTAAAAAATATTCTACACAAGGATATTTAATTTAGGTTGAGGAAACCAAGGCTTCTTCCAATATTGTAATACTCTCTGAGGATTATAACAGCAAGAATAAAAAAGTCCAAAAAAAGTATTTGGCACTTTTGTTTGGTTGATAAAGCTAATTCATTTCATATGTACATGCACACACAAACACATTCAGCAACAAATTCAAAAGTTAAGAATTGATTCTTAACAGGAACCTTAATTTCCTGAAGAGAGATCTCAGAGATCCAACAAAAAGCAAACAAACACAAAAAACTAAAAACTAATGAGACAAGTTTAGAATTACAAACATTTAGGAAAAAGATTGAGAACACCAAGTATCATAATGTTGTAATCTACACTGAAAATATTGTCAAGATTCTAATTGCCCAAATTAACAAAATATTGAAGGGCAATGGAGAAACTATATTCTAAGTTTATTTCTAAGGGTTCAATTTGAAGGACATTTTGTTTCTAAAATCTGTGCTGCTAAAACATCCTCTCTGTACATGTACCATGTCTTAGTAACATGTTATTTGCCATTAGAAAGGTAACTGTAAAAAAAGACATCATAGCCCACAGTCAGTTCTAATAGAAGAGGCAACTGATAGCAACTTTCTACCATTCTAAAAATAAATAACTGAGGGCTTATCAGAATCCACAAGAAGTGTTCATATAAAATGCAATTATATTTTCTGACTCACATATC
The DNA here is from genome assembly GCF_059756535.1 of Pantherophis guttatus. Classification (NCBI taxonomy): domain Eukaryota; kingdom Metazoa; phylum Chordata; class Lepidosauria; order Squamata; family Colubridae; genus Pantherophis; species Pantherophis guttatus. The sequence continues at coordinate 34,912,591 of NC_142069.1, forward strand.
ACATTGCATCTTTTGGTCTTTCGTAATCAAAAATTTTAAAGAGGGGAAACTGCTGCTTATCTCTTTTCTATCAAGTTTCAAAAGCTGAGAAGGCTTGCACAACTTCTTCCCCTACGTAATATTGCAGAACAAATAGGCAACTGACTAGTCATAAGGCAAAAGGCCCACATAAACTTCTGCTGCTCAAACAATTTTAGGGAAAATTGTTTGGGATATTTGTCCCTTTTGTGATTCATAAGAGAATATCAGCTGGCCGAAGAAATAACACTGATGCTTCACTTCCCCAGTTCAAATAGGTGACTCATTTATAAAAAAAAACAAACCAAACAAACAAGTAACTGCTCAGAAGCCAAGGGTCGTTTTTCCTTACACCAATCAGCTGATTATGAGCAGAAAGCCACATAATTCACTTTACTCAGAAATACTCAGGAAAAGGAAAACTTGCCCTATCCACACAAGACACTAGCTGCACTACCTGGAAAGTTATTTTAGTTCCAAACTCTTTCTTTTCCTTTCCGTGATCCTGTAAACGTCTCTGATTCTGTTGTATTGAGGTAGGCTCCATGGAAACCACACCACTGACATGACTTTTTGATTCCTTGCTTCCAATTGCTGCCTCTTTCCCTCTGGGCACCTAGAAAACAAAGGGAAGATTTGACATGTTTTTATTCTCCAAAGCCCCATGCTAACTAAATTAATAGTTCAGGTACAAAACAGAATAGCAGATACAGAAACATTACTGTATTGTGTACTCTGATTCTTACATATCACACAGGGAGAGAAACCACAATTATTTCTCCTCACCTGATGGTTTGGCAGCTCTTTTTTGCTTCCCTGTGTGGTTCCTGTCTGTGCTGAGGTGGCTGCTGTTGGCTGAGTTGCTCTTGCAGGGCCCTTCTTGCTCTGAGGTAGCAAGGAAGACAGAAATCCTCCTCGGGCCTGTAGAGAATGTGCAGTGCTTCTCTGGCTGCATATCAAGTCACTAAATGAGATGCAGGGAGTAGTGGTAGGGAGGCAAATTAATGGTGGTGAACCCTAAATCTCCATAACTGACAGAAATCCCGCTTTCCAAAAGAATTTTCATTTATGTCACACAATGTTCATTTTCAGACAAAGTCCTGAACTAGACTTCTCCAACCTGCCTTGTTCAGAAATATTATAGGGTTCCAATTTTCAGGTTTCCTACTCTTGCATAGCCAGCTAGCTGACAATTTATAACAATATAATCCCAAAATTCTTCAAGGCACCCAGTTGGGGATGCTTTCTTACATGAAGTGTATTTAACAACTCATGAAGATTTTTTTGTAAAAAAGGGATACCTAACCATCAGTTCTACAAGAACGTGGAACGCCACAGAGAGGGAGAAGATGCAAGACAAGCAATAATTTTCAAATGTCTCCTTATCTTTCTCTTCCATAGTACTGGTATCTATTTATGTCTCTAGGAAAGCTGACTATGTAAATCATGCAAACACTTCTAAAAGGTCCAAGATTTCTCTGGGTAATCTAATTGACTGGCCTCTCACATACACTCACAGCTCTGAGTCTCCCAGATGGTCCATGTTAACTACATATGAAGGAAGCTTATGTTGAAGCATCAAATCCTCCTCCTGCTCCTGTAGTTCCTCTTTTTTTATATGGGAGTATTCTGCTTGTAAAGCAAACAACTAGAAAAAAATGGGAGAAAAAATAAAAAATTGAATTGCTTTCCCTCTGAATGAATGCAAGCCATAGATATGGAAATTAATTGGTCATTAATTTCAAAACAGCAATTATATTAGCACAACTTATTAGGCAGGAATCTTAGTTTATCAAACTACATCATGAATGGGCAGCATGCAGAAGCATGCTTGCAAGCCACAAAGAAACATTTTTATATGACTCACTCAAGCATTTCAGGATAGTCCAACATACATTGCTTGAAATTTGGTTTATAAATCCTGACTTGTTTGATTCTTAATTCAAGTTCATATTATGAAGAACTATTCTTGCATGGTTTTTCTAACTACATATAGTGAAAGATTGAACAATATATTTCAGTGCCAGAACTGGGACACAAATCTTAATATACAGGTGCCAGTCTTACCTTTTGACAAAGGATTTCATTTTTTTCTTGCAGAACATTGTTCCGCTGACATTCTGCCTCGAAGTTCAGAATCACTGGCATAGGTAACAAAGGTTAAGGATAAAGAAACTTAAGCTATTTACAGGTCTCTTCCCTTTGCATATGCACCAAACTTTTAAGTACTTTCTAAGAACTTTAAATTTTTTGGGAAATAACTTTGCCTTCCCTGATGCTGTTCTTGCCCTATGAAATATTACACACATACCCAGGTCCAACATTAAAAACTTGACTTTGTGAGTCCTTTTGTGCCAGGGCAATATGTGATCCCACTTGAATGCTATAATTTATAACAAGAATATCTTTCCCAGTAAACCACACAGCTATTTCTGAAGTTTAGCCAAAATTACATTTAGTTGGGTTTCTAGCATACAGTTCTAGCATGGCAGAGTGATGAATGATTATTTGAATGATGAGAGAATATTTTAATTCATTAGTTATAGAAGCAGTTGTGCTAGAATGCAAAGATGATTCCTACTGCCCTCATAAAATAATTATTACTTTCTAATGAAAAAGAAGTGAAAGAAAACGCACACAGAAAAGCAGTTGATTCAGGCTTACAATATTCTTCCATATGGAAAAGGATATGCATGCACTGAAATAAAACACTGAGAAAGTTATGTAGAGAAACAATGAAAATATCTATCCACCGACGGGAAAAATACATGGCAAAGTTAGGGTTTGCATCTGGATTTGGGATAAAAGGCAAAACAAACCAGTCCTTCCATTCAGTCTGATTTTGAAGTTCAGAGGCTTGCTTGAGAAAGAATTCCTGTATCTTATCATTTCTGTTTGCCTAAAATGTACAAAAAAGAGCTTCAGATATCACTTTTTTCCCCACAGCAGCAGCTGTTCAATCTTCAGCAGCTGAAAATCCAATTTTACAGCTCTCTAACAGAATAACAAGAATATATTTCCCACTAAACCATGCAGATATTTTCTGGAGAATTGTGTCAATCGTGTTTTGACAGAATGCAGGTAGTCCTTGACATGCAATCACAATTGAGCCCAAAATTTATGTGAGACAACTATGTGAGTTTTGCCTCATTTTACAACCTTTCTTACCACAGTTGTTAAGTGAATCCCTGCAGTTGTTAAGTTAATCACATAGTTGCTAAATGAATCTGGTTTCCCCATTGACTTTGCTTGTTAGAGGGTCACAAAAGGTGATCATACAATCTTGGGCCACTGCAACTGTCATAAATATGAGTCCGTTGCCAAGCATCTGAATTTTGATCACACGGCCACGGGGCTGCTGCAACCGTCATAAGTGTGAAAAATGGTCATGTCACTTTTTTCAGTGCCTTTGTAACTTCGAACAGTCATTAAATGAACTGTTGTAAATCAAGGACTACCTGTAACTATTTTTAACTATCCTTATTCTGAAGACTTATTAAGTCGATACAAACCTGCACAGCATGAATGAGATAATAGCGGTATAAACTGATTTTCAGCTTGTTCACTGTAGGCCGATACATATCTTCCAGTCGACTGAAAAGGCGTCTGTCAAGATAACTCCAGTACTCCCGAAGGGCAGCTAGATCATAGTTGTGAACATACTGCAGAAGCTGGTCCACTATCTTGTCCACCTAATTAGAAACCCACCAAAGTAAGTTATGTAACCAATAACTTCAGCCATCAAGAAAAATCACAGCAATAATTAGAGGGTACAATTATCTGTCACAGGATAAAGGAGAGAAGGAAAAAATCAAAATCATGTATCTTGACCATGATTTTCCATGCAAATGCTTGCCTCCTTTATAGAAACAAGATTCAAATATATATATAATTAAAGTACATTTGACAGGATTTAATAGTCCACGGAAGGACAATAATCCATATTAAAGGGGAAGTATAGTAGTACATGTGGGGCTGTCTCTGTTACCCAATTTCACGTGGGCAATTTTTCCCGATTTCCCTACTTCCTCTCCAAAAATATTGAGGGTCTGACAGTTAGCCTGGCTAAGGACAAAATTTTATGAAACACATGTGCAACATTAAATAAATGGTTAATGGAGACTAACATCCCTTGGTTAGCTCCTTTCTATTTAAGTTTTTGATGATTCCTATCCAATATATTAGCCTACTCAAAAACCAAGACAATTGTCCTGAGAATCTACAATAAAGATTACTTCCAATTTCTTTGTTCCAGGATGAAATATAACCATGCAGTAGTATAAACAATGCAACTGAAAAGATGTCTCTCCAATTCCAAATGAAGCAAATATTTGAGGTAACAAGATACAATGGGAACATATCTGGGGTCCAGGATGCAGTTCTTAAAATGTTTGAAGAACTCCTAGCAATCTGAAATCTTTATAGCAATAGACCTGAGAGTCACATAGCATTTGCCTAATTGTTTTAACTTTGAAAAAATCAATGGCAAATGGCAAGTAACTGGTACAGGTATTAAGTACAGGTAGGGAAGCTTAGAATAGTTCTGGAATGACTTTGGTTACTAACTGGAACAATCCTTATTTGCTCCCTTCAAACACTGAAAAGTACCTCTAAATTCCACCTATCTTTAACTCTATTATTGAGAAGACCATAACTTTTGTTTTGGTATACAGGTAGTCTTTGACTTACAACCATTCGTTTAATGGCCACTTAAAGTTACAACAACACTGAAAATGGTGGCTTACGACAAGCTGTTTGTCTTACAACTGCAGCAGCATCCCATGATCATGGTCACATGATCAAAATTCAAGTGCTTGGCAACCAGTATGTATTTATAACATTTGCACAATCCCAGGGTCACATGATCACCATTTGAGACTTTCCCAGCTGGCTCCCAATAAGCAATGTCAATAGGTGAAGCTGGAGTCACTTAATGGCCACGTGATTTGCTTGACAACCATAGGAAAAAAGGTTGTAAAACTGGATGCACTTAACTATTGCCTTGCTTGGCAATGGAAATTTTGGTTCTAATTGTTATTGTAAGTCAAACACTATCTGTAATTTATAGCCAATTTTTCTTCTTTATAATCCTCTGTCTCAAATCAATTTCAGCTATAAAGGGAATTCAGGTTACTGGCCTGTGAATAGAGTAATATACAGGTATTGTCTGCTAAAACCAACAGAAATAGGAAAGAATAGGTCATTTCAAAAGGAACTTGAAACAGAACATATAAAGAAAAACGAGGGAATATAGAAACATTTATTATAATATGTACAGTAACTTTCCAAACAAGAGTTGCATCTAGCCTTCAAATGTTGGGTCAAGATGCTGCAATCCAAATTATTAGTTAGTAGGATCAGGAGAAAAATATTTTATTTCATTTACTTTTGCCATTCTAGATTACTTTATGTTTCATAAGTTTCCCCTTCTACCATATTTTAAAAATTACAATTTGGTAACAAGTGTTCTGCATATTGATGAAGAGCTGGCTGGGACAATAAGGTCGGAGTCCAGGAATTGAAGAGACCAATAGGTACGTACAGTTATGAGTTGGGTGTATGGTTTTTCTTAATTTTATTTTATTATTTCATTCTTTTTTCTCATATTGGTTTTATTGTTTGTATTTTTAGTCATTGTTGTTAACCAACCAGAGTTGTGGGCCACAAGGTAGATAGCTATACAGAGCTTTTAAACAAAATAATTTTAAAATATCTATCATGACTGCACCCTGGCTTTAAAAGCCTTTATTTCAGAAATTACATGGATTCCTTGAGGCTCCCGATTATGTATCTCTGTCCGATGAACTATTAAATCGACTTAATAGCTGTTAAAACTTTTTTATATGAGATATGTGCTAATTGTTTTATTTTGCATGAGATATGTGCTAATTGTTTTATTTTGATTGATAATCTATTGGGCAGATTCAATAATGGAAAAATATGTTTTATATATAAGGGAAATGTCAGCATCTAAACCTAAACTAGATGCCGGAGCGATAATCCACGATGCCTGTGGACTATCGCAGTCACTGACTCAGTTTTGAAAGGGATGCACTCTACACATGCTCTTCGTCTCCCCGTTCGCTGGGAAGACTGGTTCTAAAGAAGAGCTGCAAGGGACTGGTTGCCTTCTAACTAACGTATCGGAAGCAAATCCCAAAATCATTTCAAACCAGCCCCTGCTGAAAGGCAGGCCCGTCCAGCCAGAAACCCCTGTTCCGGCAAAGCCGCTCAGAATTCCGGAGCACAACAATGCTTTCCCTGTTCCTGTTTTTGGCGGCGGCAAGTCAGCATGAAAAGGCAGACCGGGGAAGGGGCGTTCTGCCTGGACTAAATGCCCTCCCCATCACCTAAGCCTCCTCAACCCACCCCAGGCCTTTCCTCCCTGCCATCCTCACCCGGAAGCCTTTCTCCTTGTCTGCCTTGATCTCCGCATCTAGTTGTTTCAGCGTGGCCGTGAAGCCACGGAACAGCAAGTATTCCCGCACCAATTCGTCAACACGCTCCGCCGCAGCCGCCATCGCGCCCCCGGCTCGCCGACAAGACGAAGAGACGCCCGGAGTTCCATGCGCCGCCCTACGCTCGCTCGCTGCCCCAATCCTCCTCCTCGCTCCGCCCCTGGGTGGTGTTTTTTTTTCCCTTCGCCCCCCCCAACTTTTTTTTTATTACAAATGAATATTGACATGTGTTTACAACTTGTGATTTTTGTTTTGCTTAGAAAACTGGGTCTGAGCCTTAAAGCATTGATATCCTCCAAAGACGTTCGTTCCTTTGACTGATTGCTGGTTGAAATGTTAATTTATATTGCTAGTCCATGTATGCCATATGCTAAATAAATAAATCCTTTGAGAATTGGCAGCGCCGTTTAGTAAAGAAAATTCATGATTTTGGCACAACCCTCCGTATTACAGGTTTTAAAGAACCTAGATGTCTCTTTACTAGCTTACCTAAATTATGAATTTCCCTTAGCACACACAGAGTATGCAAATAATAAATCCTTCATGTGGATGGAACCACCAATTTTATTTGTCCTGTACATTAATGCTGTTAATCCTGTTATATATATACCGTGTTTCCCCGAAAATAAGACCCTGTCTTATATTTTTTTGAACCCTGAAATAAGCGCTTGGCCTTATTGCCATGCTTTCAAAAGCCCGATTGGTCTTATTATCAGGGGGATATCTTATTTTGGGGAAAACAGGGTATATATTAACATGCACATGCAAGGCCTTTTTAAAGCAATTGCCCCAGAGAAGGGGTTGGGGATTATTCTTTGCATCTCAATATTGACAATGGATTAATATTTTTCATTCAAAACAACAAAACTAAATTATAAAATATAATAAGAAATAATTCACTTGTTTTCCCTCTCATTACTGGACTATTGATGTAACTGACACAAACCAGTGGACAAAAAAGGAATAGGATGCAGCAAAAAATTGGGCATGATACTTTCAGCTTTCAACTTCTGGGCTTCTCAATCTTAAAAAGGTTCTGGTATTGCTATGTGAATATATTAACATCTAAATCAAGTTTTTAACAGAGCAGACTTCAGGATTTATTGGATTATGGTTACAAAAAGCTGCTGTAGACCATGTTCTCCATCCAGTTAAGGAGGACTTATGGAAATGGAAAATGAACCATCAGTACAATTTCAAGAGAGGTAGTCATATTGTACATATACTGATGAACATAGCTCAACATTAAGTTAATTACAGAGTTTCAATCTATAACATATCTATAACAACCAGTCATTAGTTTGTTACCGGCACCAGGGTTTCAAGTCAATTCCTCTGGCTAGAGCAAAATTTATCCTACCCTTAAATTGAAATTCTTCTTTAAAAAAAAGAACTCTTAAATAATGGCATTATTATAAGTGTTCTTAGAATCTGTATGCTAAATTCAAAACTTTCAGTACCTCTTTAAAAAATGAACTACCATCACTTGGGGAAGATATAAGTATGGTGTATTTATCCAGACTATTAGTAATTTGTCGTAGGCAAATTTGTTAAAGAAATAGGTGAGAGTAAAAGTAAATGCCTGCTTCAATCTGAGAACTGGATATGTTTTTAGGCACCTGATATTTATATGAAATAGATTATCAGTTGCTTTGGTACTACAAGCAAGTAGATCCAGATTAAATTAAATACGGAGAGCGCAACAGCCTTATTTGATAATCTGTACAGTACACACTGCAAACACCGTCCTAGAAATCTCCAGGAGCTTAAAAGTACGATGTGAAAACAACCCCATATCCTAATATATACCTAATATATAATAAACAATACTCAAATCAGAACTGTTTCTTTTCCAGGACTCTGAAATCCCCACTTTCTCTGAACTACTCGCTTCGCCTCGTCTTATCTTTCCCGCGTTTTTGTTACCATTTCCGGCATCGCTTCGGTCAGAATCTCTTGCTTAACATTCGCGTCTTCCTATTGGCAGTTGGCGAATTCTCCTGCGATGTGATTGGTCATGTTATGCGCCGCTAAATTAATGCTATGGTGAGAGCGGGTGCAGGATGATAGGTGGGCGAGTGGAATGTCTGCAAGGTGGAATGAGCGGTAGGGCTTTTGGGGGTAACGAAGGAGTCACGTAACCCTGAAAAGTGTAGCTTTTGTCTCTCGTATTCCAGGGTCGAGTCTGTAAAGACGTCCCGCGTGGAGTGAGGAACTGGGAGCGTAACGTGGGGAAAGCATTGCACTCCTAAGGAAGGTTAGTCAGGCACGTTAGAAAAAGATGGTGAAAAGAAAGGGAGTGTCTACAGAAGGGGACGGGACAACCCCGGAGAATAGCTGTAAGCAGACGGTGGTAGATACATAGAGTAGCTGATTGGCTGTATAGTTGATAGAAAAAGTAGTACGTTTCAACCTCTTTTATCTTTTGAAGTCAGGTGGGACAATGTTACTTGTAGTTTGAAAATTCTGGGAAAAACAAGCTGAGAAAATGATAAACGCTGCTATTTCAAATACCAGAGATATTCACGGAATGCAATGTCAGTCCTTCTGACAGTCCTTCCAACTTGTCTATGCAGTAGCAGTAACGCTCTGGGATTCAAGAGAAGAAAATTTAGCTCTTTTGCATGCAAAGTCTGTGGCTGACCAAATATATAAGCTATTAACCCCCCACTTTTTAAAATGCCCAAAACACATATATAGTCAGAAACAAGGAATATTTCTCTTTCAATAAGACGACATCAGTGAGAGAAAGAAAAAAGGAATGGACCCAACTGAAACTGCAAGGTGTTTTCTGTTGCCAACCAAATTACAATTGGAAGCCCATTAGCAAGAGAGGAACACTGCTGTATTGCCTTATTTCAATGCTGAAAGTAATATTTTGCTATTTTAACTAGTAGCCATAAATAGCTTTATTATCACATCCTGTGCTAAGCACATTGAGCTACAAGCATATTCCACAGTTTTTGGAGTCTGAATAAATAGCCTTATTCTCCATTAATTTATCTAAATCATCTTTACATCATTCATTTGAACTAATATTCAATATATATTCATTGAATATGTAAGGAGGAGGATTTTTGTAGTCTTCCTCACTGGAGTAAATAATTTCTGTTAAAGAATTTATATGCAGAGATACAGAGAGAAGCCTTAAAGTATAAAGGGACCTAATTCTGAAATACCATCTATGTACTTTTCAAGTTTCAATATCTCTCTTTTCATAAATAATAAAAGTATTACATGCATTTCAAATTGGCAGAACTAGGAGACATATACAGTGTTCCCACTTTTATTGTATTAAAAATGATATACATTTATTACTGTATATAATAAGGCACTTCTGACATTTTCATATGGACAAGTCCTATTCATAGTTGAACAGATAGGCCATATTTACATAAAAGAATTGCAGGTATAAATTTTGTGAGGTCAAATAAAGATAAATTTGAGAATTAAGGAAAAACATTGACCAGCTCTATCTGGTTTTCTTCTAAGAGCTCACTGGTTTCATATTGTAATAAGACATGACCAACATTTCTCCATATAAATTGATAGCAAACCATAAACTGATTCACTGTATAGTTGTAAGCAAATTAACTTAGACCTGAATATGTCTCTCTGTCTCTCAGTTCCATCAGATTTCCACCTCAGGCATACAGAATTGCTGTCAAATGTGTTGAACAGAAATTTCATGTAGGACTATAGGCTTCAGGCTGGGACCATTTGTTTTCACATTTTACTTCAACAGCAAACATATTTCTTGTTACCTCTGGGTCAACAGTATATCCTGAGAGCAGGATTATCATGATTAGAATGAAGCCTAGGTTTGCCTATATTCAAATCCATTTACTGAGTTATATTATCCAATTAATGTCTATTTGCCTAATTTTTCTAATGAAATTGTGTGTATAAATTCTGGTGTGTCATCTTGAGCCTGCTAACAGAAATACTGAATTTAAATACAATTTCATTCAAAGACAGCAGCAGATGTTCCTTTACCGTGTCATGCTATAGATGGAAGTTTATATGGTGAATGTTTCTTCATAAAAATAATGAAAATTTAATAAATAATAATTTAACTAATAGTACTATGAATAATAATTCTTTAAAGCATTGGAGTCAATATTATTTGGCATTAAGATATGACAAGTGAAATGAAAAAATATTAAGATGGGGTAAAGGTCAGCACTTTAACCTTTATAACAGTGAAAATGTTGAACATGCATATTATTATTATTATTTAATTATTATAATTTATTTTATATACCGCCCTTCTCCCGAAGGACTCGGGGCTGTGAACAGCCAGCAGATAAAATACAGAAAATACAAAAATTAAAACAATATTAAAAACCAATTAAATTAATTTGACCCACAGTTAAAACACCCCCATATTAAAAAACCGATAATTTAGCAATTTAAAATTAAAACAATTTTAAAAATATGGTCAGGTCAGCCCAGCTTGATGAAACAAAAACATCTTTAAGGCACGGTGGAAAGTGCACAGATCCGGGATCCGCCGTATCTCCGGGGGCAACTCGTTCCAGAGGGTCTTCCCCTGGGGGCCGCCAGCCGACATTGTTTGGCCGACGGAACCCTGAGGAGCCCCTCTCTGTGGGAGTGTACTGGTCGGTGGGAGGCTACTGGCGGCAGAAGGCGGTCTCGTAAATACCCGGACCCTAAGCCATGGAGCGCTCTAAAGGTGGTAACCAATACCTTGAAGCGCACCCGGAAGACCACTGGGAGCCAGTGCAGCTCGTGCAGGAGAGGTGTTACATGGAAGCGTCGAGTTGCGCCCATCACCACCCGCGTGGCTGCATTCTGGACCAGTTGGAGCCTCCGGGTGTTCCTCAAGGGAGCCCCATGTAGACAGCATTACAGTAGTCCAAGCGGGACGTGACGAGGGCATGAGTGACCGTGTGTAAGGCATCCCAATCCAGAAAGGGACGCAACTGGTGGATCAGGCGAACCTGATAAAAAGCCCCCCTGACCACGGCCGTCATATGCTCTTCCAAAGACAGCCGTGTATCCAGGAGGACACCCAAGTTGCGAGCCTCTCTGGGGGGGCCAATGACTCGCCCTCAAAAGTCAGCGATGGTACCAATTGACTGTATCGGGATGCCGGAAGCCACAGCCACTTGGTCTTCGACAGGTTGAGCCTGAGCCTGTTTCTCCCCATCCAGATCCGCACGGCCTCCAGGCACCGGAACATCACATCAAGGGCATCGTTGGGGTGGTCCGGGGTGGAGATGTACAGCTGAATATCATCAGCGTACAGATGACACTTCACCCCGAAACCACGGATGATCTCACCCAGCGGCTTCATATAAATGTTGAACAGAAGGGGCGAGAGAACCGACGCTTGCAGCACCCCACACACAAGGCGCCTCGAGGTCGATCTCTGCCCCCCTGTCAACACAAACTGTGACCGGTCGGAGAGGAAGGAGGAGAACCACCGCAACACGGTGCCCCCTATCCTCAACCCCTCCAGTCGGCGCAGCATGATACCATGGTCGATGGTATCAAAAGCCGCCGAGAGATCTAATAGGACCAGGACAGATGAACAACCCCTGTCCCGAGCCCTCTAGAGATCATCCACCAATGCGACCAATGCCGTTTCCGTGCTGTGCCCAGGCCTGAAACCCGCCTGGAAGGGATCTAGATAAACCATTTCCTCCAGGAACCGGGGAAACTGTCGCACCACCACACTCTCAACAACCTTCGCCACAAAGCAAAGGTTGGAGACAGGATGATAATTTGCTAATACAGCCAGGTCCAGGGAAGACTTCTTGAGGAGGGGCCTCACCACCGCCTCCTTCAAGACATATATTTTCATCTATTTTTGGCCATCTTATTTGTCCTTATTGCATAAATATAAGCAATTAAAATGAATTTTGATCTTATTCACTCATAATGATGGGATAACATTAATACAGTAAGAAACAATAGGCTTCACATTATGCATGTTTAACTCAGGTATTATCTTTCAGCTTTTGATGGAGATATCTGGAGACTGCAGCACCCCATATGCCAGAGTGACTCCTAAATACCATACTCGTCTGCAAGGGATAGAGCCACAAGTGGGCAAAAGACGCTTATCTCAGGCACGTCATAGAGCTACTTTGGCAGGACTGTTCAACAGCTTACGAGAAACTGTATTTTCGCAGCAAGAAAATTCTGTCTCAAAGGTACAGGAATAAGTATGCAAATCTCTAAACATGGAAAAAAAATACAATAAGAATAATACTTAGTAATAAATAGTAATAAATATTCTTGCTGTATTTATATGTTGTTACAATTGCTGTTTTTAAATTTTATTTCTGAAATTAAAGCCGTCATGGAAGTTTGATTTAGTGCTTGTTCCAATTTTGTCTGTAAATGTAGGGATTTGTCCTCTGGGTGCTAGAATTATATCTCTGAGTAAGAGCAGGCAGCCTTTTTAATAAAGAAGTCAATACCATGAGAGTGTGCCAACTCACAAAAAACCTGCCATGACACATAGCAATCCATTTATTTTTAAATTATTTTTTATTTATTAAATTCATTTGCCACCCATCTCATTTCAAAACAACTCTGGGATTTACCACTACTAACTAGCCATTTAGCTAAAGGAATCCCAAAGTTTCAGTGTCAAACTGCAAATAAATAATATTACAAATAAATGCTTTGCTTTATTTTGTAACATGCTTGCTTCTTATTTTACTTAGTAAAATAATCTTTCTTAAAGTCAGATATCAGCATGTTGGTGGACACCAAGAGTCCTTCTTTTGGCTTAGAGCTTTGAGCGAGCAAGGTGTGATGTAGAATGTGATATGGAAATAAGGATTTATAAATTGGTTTCTTTCTGGTCAATGACATTTTGGTATTATCTTAATTTATAAGTCTGTTTCATACTATTTCATTTTAAAAATGAAAGACTGATTTAACCAGTGCTCTTAACACAATAAAAAACATGTTAGGAAAACAAATATATACCCAGGCATAAATATACATTTTAATCTATTGTTGAGATTATTGAGGTATGTGCAAAGTCAAAGCAAAAACTTCAGCCTGTGAAAAATAGCTACTTCAGAGAACTCACCTCTATACTGAAAGAATAATTAAGGTTTAATGAAGACACTATTTTTTTCTGATAAAAGTATCTTCCCATAGAATTAGATTTCCTGGAAAAATTAAATACATATTAAAGCAGCTCAGGCCTTTTCTACAGGTATGCTATAAATACAGAGAGTCCTTGGCTTATAACAGTTCAATTAACTGTTTGAAGTTACAACGGCACAGAAAAAAGGACATGACCATTTTTCGCACTTATGACCTTTGTAGCATCTCCACGATCACATGATCAAAATTCAGACACTTGGCAGCTGGTTCATACTTATGACCATTGTTGTGTCCCAGGGTCATTAGATCCTCTTTTACAACCTTCTGACAAGCAAATCAATGAGGAAGCCAGATTCACTTAACAACCATGTTACTAATTTATCAACTGCAGGGATTCACAGGGACACTTAACAACAGTTGTCAAGAAAGGTTGTAAAATGGGGCAGAACTCAATTAACAAATGTCTCACTTAACAACAGAAAGTTTGGGCTCAATTGTGGTCATGAATCGAGGACTACCTGTAGTCTATCCTCTCAAGCTGTTTTCAAGGTTCTTGCTTCTCAAGTGGTAATCTCCTTCCTGATTGACTTATTTAGTGTAGGTGGATGACAATACAGGTAGTCCTTAACTTGCAACCATTTGTGAATGTTCCACATTACAATGGCATTGAAAAAAGTGAATTATGGCCATTTTTCAATTTACAGCTATTGCAGCATCCCCACAGTCAGGTGATCAAAATGTGCACACTTGGCAACTGGCATGTATTTATGAGGGTTGCAGTTGATCACTTTTACAATCTTCTGACAAGCAAAGTCAATAGGGAAGCCAGATTCACTTAACAACCATTGCTAACATTACAGTGATTCACTTAACTGTGGCAAGAAAGTTCATAAAATGGACAAAAGACTGTACATTTAAATATGTTGATAAAAAATAAAAATAAAAAACTTTGCCAAATAAAATAAAATAAAATAAAATGGGGCAAAACTCACTTAGCAACAGAAATTTTGGGCTCAATTGTGTCGTAATTTGAGGACTACCTGCACGGATTGCCATAAGATATTTTACTCTTTCCCCACATGGATTTTGATTGCATGTTTCATGCTTTTCATATGGAAGATCCTTTAATGCCATGATATTATCACATGTTATTTGATATATGGAAAATATGAATCCAGACCACAATAATCGGTCAATATAATCTGAAAACCTGTACAGCAGCACTGGTTTCCCTCTTTTAACTTTTTTTTTTCTTTTCTCCTCATAACTTGATATATTAAATTCTTTCAGAGTAGCCCTCCAGATCCCCAACTGACTGTAGCCAATGTGAAGGACTATTGGGAGCTGTAATTTAGCAGTTTCCATAGGCCATGAGTTCCCCATCAGACAGGAGCAATAGGTTGACTAGGGTGTTATTCAGGGTGATGTTTATCACCTATAAATCCCTTCATGGTATAGGACCTGGTTATTTGAGAGACTGAAAAAAGCTACAGAAAGCTCTCTCTCTCTGATAGCTATTTGCCTGCTCAGTAGGATTGGGTAGAGTGGACATGCTCCAAGTCCTTTTAATTAAATGTTGTCACCTGTTGGGCTTAGGAAGCATGCCTTCTCTGACATGAGGTCTGTCCACTGGAACACCTTGCCCTCAGACATCTGTACAGCTCTCCCTTGCAGTTATTCTATATTTCTTTCAAAATTTTGTTGTTTCTTACCTTTGGGATGGAAACCATTCAGAACTGTTTAGAAGTTGGCCTCGAAATCCAGTTAATTAATTAGCTAACCAATTAAATGAACACATGAATATTAGCCTGTTCAGAATGCATACGAGTAGCTCTTTGGGTTTTTTTGTTTGTTTAGTCTCAGGTCTTATGCCAAGCTAAGAATTATATCCTGGAACTGGAGCAAACTTTGGAAAATCTGTTGAAGATGAAAGGTACTATATGGAAGTGCTTGCTAAATCTTTTTCCTCTGCTACGTCCTTGTTTCTTCTTTTAAAAAATTAGATTAGTGGCAAAGTTATAGAATCAGTATAAGGCTGGAACATAAGAAGATGAAACTTTTCCATCTCATATTTACTAGCACAAGAGATCATTATGAAGGAAATCCCAACAATAGAAGGTGGGGAGGATGTGCTTAATCTCTTAAGTGTTTTCATGTAGATTTCTTTCCATGTTTGATATTCAGTGAGCATTCATAAAAGTGAAAGACTCTTTGACTTGATCTCACTGTGGGGAGCTTTACAGACATACCTATTGAGTTTTTCTTGGCAGCATTATGAAAGTGATTTGGCACTACTTTCTTCCAGAAATACCTTGAATTCCTGATCTAGTTCTCTCAAGACCTGGCTTTGTCATCAGGCTTGGGGGTCTCGGACAGATAAAATCTTGAGGCTGCTCCATTGCTGATTGAATCTCGTGTGTGTGCTTATATGACTGACATACTTTTTATACTTTTTTTCCACATGGCCAGAGCCCTTTCTTGTGACATGGCTGGCCATATAAATTAAATAAATTAATCTATGGCCTTGAGATTTTTTGGGTGGTCTCCTACCCAAATACTAATCTGAAGAACCCTGTTTAGTCTTTTTTGGATCAACTAAAATTAAATAGGTGCTGAACTTAATATAAATGTATATTTAACCAAGCCAAAAAAAGGAAGCATCAAAATATCTGTTCAGAGGAATGGACAATTCTGGAGGGCAATGTCATTCACTCAGTCAGTCAGTCAGTCAGTCTATTTCTATCACAGCCTATCTCAGTCAATGACTCTGAGCAGCTTGCAATTAAAAAATATTTTACAATTAAAATACTAAAAACATTTAAAAACTATCCTATATTTGTTATCTGTAGCTGTTATCCTATATTTGTTAAAATGTTCCCCATTTAACAAATATACTGTAGGATCAGACACATGTTTCTCTTCTTTTATATGATTCAAATCCAGACAATATTATAAGGTGGCAAAATTTGTCTTTGTCAAAATCTGTGCTTATCAAGAAAGGAAGGGTGATATAAAAGTTGATCTATAGATTAAGTCCAATTTTGCTGCTCTGTTTTAAATCTTACATTTTTTGTGCATTTTGTTGTTTGTTGTGTGTTTTTTTTTTATTTGATTTATATCCCGCCTTTCAGAGACTCAGGGCGGCTTACAGTGCGTTAAGCAATAGCCTTCATACTTTTGTATATTTTTATACAAAGTCAGCTTATTGCCCCCACAAACTGGGTCCTCAATTTACCTACCTTAGAAAGGATGGAAGGCTGAGTCAACCTTGAGCCTGGCAAGATTCGAACTTACTTTAATTGCAGACAGCTGGTGTTAAATTACAGTGCCTTGTCTGCAGAGCTATCCAGGCTCCTATCCAGGTTTGTTGATGTGTTTGTAATGGTTTCTTTTTATATTCCTAGTTTTGGGCTGAAATAAAATATCTATTTCTCCCATTGTCAAATAAGTTTTATTAAATACAACTGTATTGTTATATTTGGATGAGAGAACTCTATTCACTTCCTTTTTCCATTATGACATTCAATTCATTGCTCATCTCATCATTTTCCAGCCTAATTTTCTAATTCTTCAAGCTGCTATTTATGAGTGATTTGTTTATCTATTCAAGCATCACACGCTGTGATTGGCTTTTGCCAATCATCTGTTACTAGGTGGTCTTAGCTGAAAATATGGGGAACTGAAACTTCTTCAGAGAACATCTGTGCTCCATCAATGAGCTATAGCCCCTCCGAAAATAGAGCTAGGTGAACTATCATTATCCATAGAACTTTCTGTCTTGTTGCTTATATAATGTTTGTTGCCATTATATTATCTGTTTTCGTTTTCTTGTATCGGTTGAAATTATAAGTTTGGATTATTTTATTGACAGATACTTCATGTACTGTATATTGTTTGGGCAGCAACACAATATTAATATCAATAGAGATAACAGTACAAATAACCAATAATAAAGATAATAATCTGTTTTTTAAAAACATTTTCCTACAATACTTTCTTCAAATGCATTTGATTATATTCAAATTTCAAAATATCCCTATTAGTAACAGATGTTCTTTCTGTTGCCAACAGAAGTTTTAAATCTGGAAGACGGCAATCCATCCAGTTTGGAAGATGTAAAGGAGGAATATGTCAAGATGTATTTCAACAATCATAGGTTACAAAATTTAAACTTTCTGAAAGCATCCCTTTTAAATTTCCCAAATAAGCCTGTAATTATTCAGAAAATAATTACATTCCTATCCTATGAAATTTGCATGGACTTGCAATCTTTACTGAGTTGCAGAAACAACAAGGAAAATTAGTGTGAAATAGAGATTTTGAAAGTGGGATTTTTAACACGATGAATCTTAATCCCACTTTTTTATCCTTGTTTCTCTTTATTCTCTTTGTTTATATTGCTTCCCCATATGGTTTCTGTAGCCTAGTGTATTTCTTGAAGAATAATTAATGCCAAACAAAATTTGTTGACTTCCCAATACATGTTCATGACAAAAAAAAATGGATTTCGGTAATCCCTCCATTTATTTTGTAGGATCGTACACTCTTCAGATGTTTTGAGTCAAAATGGCACCACGGTCTGGTACGTGATCCAAGAACATGAGAAACCAATTGTAGAAGAAGATGTAAGTCAAAGGCTAACACAGTCATCAACTACCTCTTCTCCTGATCTCATGGAGTTTGAACGGTACATGAAGAAATATGATATTTCTCCTTTTGAATTGATTCAACTAATAAAGTTATATAGGGTTAAACTGCTCGAGTTAGTCTATATCTGAATGAATGAAGACATTTAATAGTTTTTAGTAACTGCAGGATAGAAGAAAGAAAGTGGATGTTACATTTCACATCACAGCCTTTAAATAATGGAAGAATATTGTCCTATAAGAAATTACCTTATATTTTGTTTCTTGTGTAGCAGGGGAAGAGTACACCGACTGCACAATTGCACCGATCAGTGCAATATAGTATATTTTGTCTGTAGCTATAGTATAGCTTAGTGAAAAGGTTCATTTGTGTCACGTTATTCAAGAATCCTGGTCAACAAAGTGACATTTGCTTTAATTTTTTATATATAAAAGTTTTAATTCAGAATAAAAACAAATAAGAACCAATATTGAAGGGAAAAAGAGAAAAAAATGAGGGAAGAAAAAAAGCAGAAACAAATGTGCAGAAATCAAAGAAAAGAAAGATGCAACAATAGCTCCAAATAAGCTGGAAATAAGTGCTTATTGATACAAATTGCAAATCACTACTTAACCTGAACTGCTTCTGAAAAACACATGTTCTGTTTCTGCTGTTCTTAAATGTACCTATCACATAGTATGACCCTGTGTACCTATTACATGGCATAGTATGTTTTACAGCAAGCTACTTTTTTCTGAGAAGTAGGGGCAGCATTGTAAGAATAACTATGGAATATGACCAGCAGGTGGTGCAAATGTATTTCAGTTACACAACGTGAGGCATTTCTTAAATAACCTATCTATTTTTTCAGAGATGGCAAAAATCAGTACAAGGTTTTGTTTTTTAATACATGACCTATAAAATTATTTTGTGATTTCTTGTCTCATTCCTTCCCTCTTACAATGATAGTTTCAAAGCAATTATGATCACCGTTTTTATAATAATGCAAATTATTCATATTCTTCAAGATTTTAGTGTGAATTTGCTTGTATTTAATTTCTAATTCTACCGTTAGTCTCCTGATTAATGTAAGAAATTAATTCCTGTTTTTTTTAGGTTAAACTTAATCAAATAAACTCAAATGCCATCCTACAAATCATAATTAGCTTAATAATATAACAGAAAGCAAAGTAAGAATCATGTCAGAAAGTTCATATAAAAGGAGTTCATATAAAAGGAATTCCTTTACCTCATTTGGTAAAGGTCCATTAACTCAAAGATCTTATCTTCAATTTTCAGATGATTTTGTGTACATATATATATATGTATATATATGTGTGTGTGTGTGTATATGTGTGTATATATGTATATATATATGACCAAACAGTCCATCCATCGTGATGTTGGTCAGTCTTTTCTTTTTCTTTTCCATTTGTTCTTCAAGTGAGAACTGTGGATTGTACTATTATGCATTTATTTGTTTTCCCAGCTATCCATGGTATTATTAAGTTTTTTCCAATATCAGAAGCACCAATATTTTTTATTCTGGGTCAGTACAAATTTGGCATACATAAGAGTATCACAAGAAAAACTATTGTCATTATAATTCTAATCTTTATAGGTCATAGTAAATGTAAACGTTGGGGAAGAAGGAGGCCTCTGAATATCATTTCCAGACTTTCATTGTTGCCTTGTCAGGTGCCACTTACTGTAATATATTTCTAGTTGTTTTACTGTTAGTAGTTAATCCCAAAAAACAGAAGCTATCTACCACTTCAATTTTATTGTCAATTGGTAGCTGTGTTGTCATTAGTTTGGTCATTTTTTTGTATTTAATCTTAGTCTATTATCATTTGCTTTTGGGTTGGCCAAGTGAGAGTTTCAAGGTTATGTGCCAGTACCTGGAGGCTGTCTGTGTTTGGATGGGGAAGAACCATCTCCAAATCAGGTCTACAAAGACTGAATGGGGGTGGGGTGGGGATCTTTGAGCAGCCCAGATCTTGAATATTCTATCTATGACCTTGGCTGGATTAGATGTAATTGTATGTGACAGGCAGGGAAAAGAGATGCATCCTAGGGAACAATCAGACACGAGAGCAAAAAAACCCTTAGTTAATTAGAGAAAGAAACAAGGAGGACCCACCCTAAGTGATCAGGCTGCAAAATGATCGTGGAAGATTTGTGCTTTCAGATTTGCAAGATTCTGTTAGTGTAGCCTTACAATAAAGTAGAATTAGTTTATGAGGTCATGTTTCCTGACTGGTTTTTCTGACAGAACTGACAAATGGTAAGCAATTTGGGGATATTCCTGAAGTCACAGCTTCTGTTAGCCTTTTCCTAGATCAGGGCCTCTTCAGACAATCACCTATTCTCACAATTTAACTGCAATATATTCTACGTTGGGATGCCCTTAAAGGCCACCCAAAAGTTTCAGTTGGTACAGAATGCAGTGGTGTAGGCAGTGCTAGTCATACCTTGTTATGCCATGCAACACTTCTGCTTTGTGTGCTGCACTGCTTGCCAGTTTACTTCTGGCTGTGATTCATTGTGCTGGTCACTATCTATAAAACCCTACCTAGCATAAGGTCTGATAACTTGAGGGAGTGCTTGCTACCCATAGTATCTGCCCAGTTGATTTGATCTGGCTTGGTTGGCTTTCTCTGTTTAGCGTGTTTTTTAAACAAGACCATCTGTTGGGATCCAGAAGCATGACTCCTCCATAGCAATGCCCACCTTCTGGGATATGATTCCTCTCAAGATCCAAACAGACTACACCCTGATGATGTTTCAAAGGGCCTTGAAGCTCTAGGCCTTTAGCAAGGATGAATGAAGCTTCGTTGCATTATGTGGGTTTGTTTCCTTCTGTTCCTGTCTGGTTCTTGTCACATTTACCATTTTCACTGTTCATTTGTATCTCTTGTCTTTCTCTTGTTTTTAATGTTTCATTTGAATACCCCCTCCAAAGCTTCTGGGAGTCTAGTGGCATATAAATGTAATAAATTATTATTATCCCCATTGTTGTACTGTGCTCCTTTATCATCATTACTAAATGTTGCAGATCATTTACATTTTCAGCTATCAGTTTGAAATACTTTAGAATTTTATGAAAAATAAATGCTGGCAGTTCTGGATTTTATTTTGGATATATTCATTTTGTGAGGTCTCATCATAATTACATTATATTCCGTATAAATCGTGGTTGTAAGGTATGTGTGTTTAACATTTTGAGTTTGATTTTATGTGGCAAGCTGGTTGTTTCCATGAATAGCAAATATAAAAAATGGCATACAAACTTTGTGTTTAAAACAGGAACTCAATTTACAGCAAGAGTTATCTTGATTTTCTCCTTCCATGAAATGTTTTAGAAAGCAACCTCTTGAATGTCGATTATGATAAAAGCAGACAGTACCATTTTCTTGTCCTTTTATTCCTTTGCTGCGGAACATTAGCAACAGATAATGTTAACATAGAATATTAAGTAGTTTAATTAAGGATGTGATTATTGGGTAACAATTTTCTGCAGATATTGCCTTGTCAGGCACCCTAGATAGAAAATTAATTTTCCAAATTATTTGATCATTATCATCAGTTTTGTTCTCTTACACTTTATTTTCTGTAGTTAAGCTATTAAGTTCTGTGCCCTTGCAATTATTTTAGAACTGCAGTTGAAGTAGCGATCTTCTTTGTCAAGCCTCTAGTATTTGTGACCTCTAGTATTTGGGTTGAAACATTGAAGATAATTGATTATTAATCAACATATAGGCATATTCATTTTATACTATCTTTTTCCCATTATGTAAGCCACCCAGAGTCGCTGTGACAGTGAAATAGGCGGCATATAAATTTAATAAATATCAGAGTAGTCACTTCAGTATAGTGCAGGTTATTTCTTCAATTTTAAAACTGCACACATCTTCTAATGCAGCGTCTCTCATTATATTTTCAGATAAGGAGATAATATACTGTATAGCCTTATCTTATTCTTTTGCCAACTAGAGCCAGTCTGTTTCATAATTTTCTGTGGCATCCTGATCTGTGCATAAATTTTGCATGAGGATAGTGAGATGTTCTGTCAATCCCATTTTTCTAAAGACAATTAACAGGTTGATATGGTTGACACAGTCAAAAGTCTTCTATAGTCAATGAACTGTACATTGTGGGGGTATTCTTTATTCTTCTTTTTCTAAAATACATCTACAATAATATCTCCCTCTTCTAAAACCAATTTGAACAACTGAGTAAGGCTCTAATTCGTGTTGGATGATCCTAAGTTTTATTTTGCTAGCATATCAAATTACAGTTACTTATTGTGTAGCAGTTGTACAATCTCTTAAGGATCTTTTATTTGGTACTGATATGTAGCCTGATATCTTCCTACCAGTTGGCCATTGTGTTCGCCACATTTCTAGCATAGTTCAATTAGAACTTTTACTGATTCTTCTTCATTGCTTGCCATATTTTTGAAGATATTCCATCAATTCTTATGGCTTTCCTACTTAGTAATAAGAGTGTTGATTTAACTTGGTATTCTAGTATTAAAAGGTTATGTAAGTAGGGAATATCTTCTAAGCTGTGTTGGATGTTGACATCTGTACTGTACAGAATTTCAACATACTCCTTCCTTATATGTTTGATTTCTTTGAATCTGTCAGTTGACATCTGTAGTAAATCAATTAGACGTTAGACCCTCTTTCTAGTTTAATAAATCTTTTGGAAGACTTTCTTTGGTTTTCCATGTCTGTTTCCATCTTTGATGTCTTTATAAATATTATAATACTATTCCTTCTCTAGGCCATGGAAATTTTTAATTAGAGCCTTCCAGAAAGTTTTGTCTTTCTTGGTTGTTGCCTTCTCTTTTCAACAATTTCTACTGTCGGTTTCAACATCCAGTTCGGTTTCTTCTATTTCTTAATCATAGACATTCTCTTTTCACACTTTTTATTAACAACTTATTTGATGTCATTCCACAGTTCCTCTGGCTCCCATCAATAAGGTTCAGGACTTCAAAGTTCTCCTTGAAAATGGTGGGTATACAGTGCTCCATATTGTATTGTAGAAACTGGTTGGTTTTCTTCTGTTTTAGCCCTGTCTTAGAACTTGCACATGAGCAAAGAGTCTTATATTAACCACACCTTTGTTGTCGTAACTGAACTCTTTCATCTATTTATGCCAATAGTGTAGCAAATATTTGATCTGGTGATGTTCCCTAGGCCATATAGTCCAACTAAATGTCCTCCTTACTGTTTCCAGCTTTAGAATTCCACTTTTCAATCATAAGCAGCCTATTCTGTCAATTTCAGATAGAATTTGACCATAAAATTTGTCAACTTCTTCTGTATCAGTAGTTGGGCCAAAATTAGAATAACCCTCATACTAGAGAGTTCATGAAATCTATTTACCTGCATTGTATCAAAGTATTGTCTTTGTACACTCTTAATGACAATAAAAACAATGGCATTCGTTTTTCATGTTCTGAGCAGCAAACGGTATGATCTTTTGAATGAATGTGCCCAATTCCGATTCATTTCAATTCACTGATGCCCCACTGTGTAGTCTGCTTATTGCTCTGTGCCTGTTAGATGCCATCCAGAAGATATTATGAGAGATGTCTCCTTTCCTGTTTCATTCCAGATACTTGTATTTTTACAAGCAGACTGTAGACTTGCTGGTTGATAATGCAGTTGTAAGCCCAGAAGAAGTTATGCTCCCTGTGGTCTCCACAGCTGTTTCCCATCTGTGGCAGGGACTCCCAGAAGACAGGAAGGACAGTGTTTTGCAGTACTGTAGTCAAAGACAGAATTTCATCTCTGAGATCAAGACAGCTTCTCAAGAACCTGCCTGTACTAATGAGAGCAGTGTGAGGGACAGTGGAACCAATAGTCAGGAAGCCAGCGGTTCAGTAGCATCCACACCGGAGGAGGTGAGAATTGGTGTCTTCTACGATTATAGTTGAACAGTTAGTTAAGTGTATAGTTCTAACATTTAAAATTGCTGAGTCTCTGTATTTCTTCAGTAATAAAAGGGAGGACAGTATAATCATTAATAAAAACACTAGGAAATACTATGGCTAAATTAGCAATACGTATAGATCTTGACAATGTTCAGAAATTGTTCAAAAAATAGCTCCAATTTTTTAAAAAAGGATTCCTCTAAATAAAAGTGTAGCCAAAATAACCTATATAATATAATAATCTTAATTACAGCACAATCACATTTGGTATTTTCAGAATGTAAGCTCATGCCACGTCATTGCTTTATTCATCACTTAGCTCATATTAGTGATAACCAAAACATGTTGTTAGGTTCCAGATGAGATATGTGATTGGTAGATTAGGTGGAAAAACTACAAAGCCTCCTTTATCAACTAGTATTTATGTGGGTTTCTCCACTAAATCCATGGTAGATAATAGGCATTGGGGAAGGATATGATTATTTTTAATTCAATAGGTTCCAGAGAAACTAATTCCTGTCCTAATGTCTTAAGCCCTAAGATGTTTTGACAGTGCCTTTTCCTGTTACACTAGCAAAGCAGCACTTGTGGGGTTTCACTATAAACAGCAGTTTCAGAAAAAGAACAACATCTAATAAGGAGGCTGAGAGTAATTTAGTTATTCCCTTACACTGTTAGATTATTCTTGGACAATCTTAATTACAACCAAGCTCAGTGAGAACATAAAATAGAGATTAATAAATTGTAGCCTCCTTAATAATTAGAAATCATTCTAAAATATAAACCATAAAAATAAATGGTCTTGGCTAAAAGAGTTATTAACTGTTTTTTTAAACTTGGGTGCTGAAAAATTAGTGGATAACAAATATGCACTCCAACCAGTTTCATCTTAGAATAACCAAGTGCCGCACTCCTTACTTATTTAGGAATCACTAGAATAAATGCTAATCAACAGCAGGAATTTAAAAAGAGATTTCTTGGATGATGCTTTTGGATGTAATGTCCAGAATGCTTTCTCTTTCAGATCCTCTTTGAAGATGCTTTTGATGTGGCCACTAGTTTCCTTGATAGAAATGAAGTACAAGAAATATCCAGTCAAAGGTAATGGTTTTAACTAGATAAATTGCTGCGTTGTTATATCAGGCAGACTAGAAGAGAAAGAACAGTAACAAGTTACTTTTCTGGAACAATAATACAGTAATTAGTGCCTAAAGCATTTGCCTGTTTACCTATCAGGTTGAAATTCAAGCACTGTCTAATCAAGTGACCATAAGTGAGAGAATGATACATAAGGGCCTGGTGGCTCAGCAGACTGATAGCATTGTGATTAACACCAGCTGTCTGCAATTACTGTAAGTTCGAATCTCACCAGGCTCAAGGTTGACTCAGTTTTCCATCCTTTCTAAGGTAGGTAAATTGAGGACCCAGTTTGTGGGGGCAATAAGCTGACTTTGTATAAATATACAAAAGTATGAAGGCTATTGCTTAACGCATTGTAAGCTGCCCTGAGTCTCCAGAGAAGGGCGGCATATAAATCAAATTTTAAAAAAAAAAAAATCTAGGAGATGTGTTTTTATAGAATGGGGCTAATGTGAAAGTTATAATTTTATAGAATTGGTTTGGAAACAAGTAGTGTGACTAACTAAAAAACGGGCAGCCTTTTGCAAAATACTGTAAGTGTTCACTGACTTCCTCTTAAATGTCATTGTTGAGGTGCAAGAATAGATGTTTCTTATGAGACCATAACTAGCCCAAGATCACCAGTACAGTGATGGGTTGCCCCCAGTTCGGACCTGTTCTATAGAACCGGTAGTAAAACCGGCAGGAGGCTCTGCCCACCAACCCTGACGTCATCAGAAGCCTCTTTGCATGCGCAGAAGAGCGCACGCATAAAGAAACTGAGCATACGCGCACGGCCCCATTGCAAACCGGTAGAACTCCCCCCGCACCAGTACTATGTTTGGTATGTAAAAGTTCAGTGCTTTGGACATATACAAGCAGTACACACAAGGGGCTCTGATTTGGAGAATATTGCATTACTGGGATAGAGATGACAGGAAGAACTACAGTGGAAAAAGATGCACTAAAGGGAAGAAGGAGATTTGGAATCTTTAACTAGGTCAGAATAATTATTTGTCCCTATATGTCTGGGCTATTCATTGCCTTGGTCAACTTCAGGCCATATTCACATAGTCTCCTTACCCTGCCACAATCACTTCCTGGTCCCAGTTGTCATGTTCTTATACTTTTGCCTGTTTTTCAAGGCAGCCTATAGCTAGGGTACCTGTAAGAGGTTTTCTGGTGTTCTATTGTAGAAGTTATGCTATGTAATATTCTGCCTCAAAGACTCTACATGCAGACAATATATGGCACATGAATGCTCATGGGGAAGGCAGCCTAAAATCACATGTTCCAGCTGGTTCCACAAGTTTCCTTTGTGGCGCTGTGGTTAGAATAAAGTATTGCAGACTGATTCTGCCCACTGCCAGGGGTTCAGTCCTGACTGGCTCAAGGTTGACTTAGCCTACCATCCTTCCAAGGTCGGTAAAATGAGGACCCAAATTGTTGGGAGCAATACGATGACTCTGTAAACTGCTTAGAGAGGCTATAAAGCACTGTGAAATGGTATATAAGTCTAAGTGCTATTGCTAGTGGTATTGCTATTTCCTATGCTATTTCCTCTCTGCCCCTCAGTCCTCTTTTTGCTGTGAAGGTAATTAATCCTCCAGCTCCAACAACCAGTTTTTATTTCCTTTAATGGATAAACTGCTTGACCAGTTGCCGACATCCCCCAACGGTGTTGGAGTGTCAAAGGTGAGCTGATATACAGAGGTTATCCTTATGAATATCGATTTGATTATCCTTATGAAGAGACAAAAAGCCACAAATTACTGAGCTAGCAACATGTTGATTGTGGCTTTTGTCTGCCATCAGTTGTGAACTCTGCCATGGCAGGCTGAGGGAGCAGTGATGCAGACCTGCTCAGGTGGCACCACAAAGGAACTCTTTGGGAGCAGCCCAATTTCAGGAGTCAGTTTTCCATTAGTACTGGCACCGCAATGAAAGCAAAACTAGAAAACTGTGTGAATTTCCTTTCAGTCAAACCTGTAATCATACAGGCCTTTATATGCATTTTCTTAAGGCAAAGGCTTGCTTTCTCTTCCACACAATTGATGGGGAACCTCAATATAGATTATTTTGTTTGCAGCTCAGCATTCACAGTCTGTGCTTCAGATAGTCAAGAGGATAACCATCGTCTCTACTTGCAGATCATCAGCTTCTTGAAAAACCTGTTTTTTGCTAGCACACAACCATCACAGGTAGGATTTTGCAACGTGCTTGAAACAAGCTTTGTTAGGACCATTTCTTATGTTGTGGAAGAAGTACAAGCTGTCACAAAGACATTGAAGCAGTTGGGAAAAGTTGAAAGTGACTAATTCACAGTGATGATAAATCACTTTAAATCTACTTTCAGAGTCCCATAATTATGTCATTTCTCAGCTACTCATGTGGTAACCATTTTCAACCGAAACTGCCCTTGAGTTAGGATTAGGTTTGGAAATTACATGTATGTGGCTATGCAGTTTTCTTGGCAATAGTAATGAAATGATTTACTATCATTTTCTGGGATTTCCCCCACCCCCACCCCCCCACTTTAGCCTACAACCTTGAAATCTCCTGGTAATCTCTCACCCAAGTACTAACCACCATCAAACCTGCTTATCTTCCAAACCTAAAAAACATCAGCCACATTCTTTCATCATCTACAGCAACATTTATTTTTTTCTCAGTATTCCTTTCTCAGTAAATTGAGACCTTTCTTAAATCTCTGGAGAACTGTAGCATAATTAAACTGAGCATTTGAGGGGAAATGGGGTTTCCTTAAGTAGCATAAAAAGCTGAAATTTGCTTGTAGTTGTTTAAGATCATGTCACATATGTATTTCATTGATAAAATACTCAATCCCTGGATCTTTTAAGGCAGGGCTGTCAAACTCCCAGCCCGCAGGCCTGATGCGTCATGCGCTGGCCATGCCCACACCTAGTTTAGCGAAGGGGAAAAAAGTCCCGATACATCATGTGACGCTACTGTGACAACGTGAATTTGACACCCCTGTTTTAAGGCACCCTGTTCATGTGGAAAACCACAAGAAATGAAGGGAAGCAAAATTGTGTAAATGAAGGTATTTAGTAAGGGGAAAAAGTAGAGGTACAATAGTGTGGTTTACAGCAATTGGCACTTGATGCCTAAATATGTGGCCATTTGATTAGGTCTTATGGTCCTCTGACACACCTGGGACTCCTAAGATGACATTATTTAAGGAAGGGATCCTGTATGTGTGCATTTTATTCAAGTTGTGGAATGGATAGATATTTTTTGGGAACAGACATCCCACAAACTACCCAATCCTATGTCCTAAAAAGGCTTCATAGGTGATAATCAGGCACTCTGAACTGCAACCAAAAACTTATTGGAAACCATGCAGCTGGTAAGGCAGAAATATCACATGACCACAATAAACTTATATCTACCCATGGTACTGCATTCTGAATCATTTATGATTTCTGGGTGGTCTTCAAAGGCAGCTTCACGTAGAGCAGTAATGAGCAATTATTAGCAATAAATAGAGAGTGTAGGAGCACAAAGTAAACACAATTTTATTTATAAAAAACAAATGGTACAGCAATATTATTTAATTTCTTGTCTCTTTTACCTAAAAAAATTAATCAGTGCTATTTCTAACCAAGTGAATTTACCCCCCATAATAACTCTGAGCTTCATATCCAATAAGTGTGTTTAATATTGCCAGACTCTTACATACTTTAAATACCATTTTGTTCATTAATAATCTGCTGAAGTATTTTTATTTTGCACAGCTAAAAGCTAGTTATCCAGGACCAACACCTGTTTTCTCTCTTTTAAATGTAATTTATTATCATATGCAAATAAATTGCTTTTCTCTGTCTGTGTCTGATTGCTATCAAATGCTACCTAATTTCTACCTTCCCATAAGAATTATGTAGATAGATTTCAAAACAGGGTGAATCACAAAATAACCACCTATTTTGCTTGTGCCCTCTAGTTTCAGGATCGAGCATTTCGTCTTCCTTTAATGAGGTGGAAGAGAAATACCACAATAAAGGGATGGCCTTCACACTTCTAGATTTTTTTACAGCTTTTCTAGATTCTTGATGCAAAACATTTGGCACACATTTTGTTAATGTTGAAACAAGAAATCTAAACAGCTCATTTCACTGGCATACTCTCTGTAAGACAATTCTAATGTTTCACAGATTTGAAACATATTGGGTAAATGTAATGGTTAATCTTATTATTTTATTATTTCTTACCATCTGGAACATTCAGAAAATGATTTAGAGCATAATTTTTGGATAATGAAAAAAAGGTAACTGTCATGAAGAGTCACAGATTTATAAAATCAGAAATGGCATGAAAAGTATTAAAGCAGGTACGTTAACTTTCAAAGTGAAATTGACCTAGCTTTTCATTTTTAAAAAATATAAATTTCTTTATCCACATACTAATGTGCAATTAGTGTTAAGTATAGGTAATGATTTTCATGAAGGCTGGCTGTGGTATTTGATAAGCATGTATTTTAGAACCCAGTTGGAGCTTCTTGTTTTGTACAAACATAACTAACTGGAGTGGGGAGAGCAAATCCATTCATAAATATGTTGAAAATTAATACTGATTTATTACATTCATTAAGTCAGTATTAGCTCACACTGAATACTGAATATAAAGGTAGATCTTCTCCAGGATAATCTGTCCCTAGACTGGTCCTTTACACCATTACTTCTCTAGGAAATTAATGTAGAAAGTTTTTTTAAAAAAAAACAAAAATAGAACAAGATTTGTGTATCTGTTGGATTAAATTTATGAACTTCCAAAGGTATTGGCTAATAGATACTAGATTGAATGGATATTTAGGGTGCTTCCACATCATTGCTTATTATATGTTATGTTGGGTTTGACTTTGGCTTGACTGTTCTCACAATATTGATTGAGGAAATTGATATGTTCGTTGTCTGTGTTTCTTTTAATCTCTGGGAAACTACAAATTTTTGGTAATCGTTTTATTAGTGGGGAAACGTGCCTTACTCAGCCATGGGTTTAAGGCAAGACAGCCATTAATCTTCTTTGTATCATCCCAAAGTTCTACATCTTATTCCTAGACCTTTTCTCTAGCTGTATATTCTGTTTGGGACGTATCTTTTCCTTGTTCCAATTAAAGTTGTAGAAACATGCAACATTCTCATAACTATTGGGCAAAGTGACTGATTTCAAATTTGCCAACATGCTATTTCCTTTTGTGTGTAGCAAGGGTGTGGGAATTTGTATTGCTCCATGACTAATAAAAATGTTCTTTAAAGTCTCTTTTTGTTAGATGTAGGGGAAGCACTAATCAGCTTGTGGGACTCTCTTTGTGTTCTCAGTGTTTTAAGACTGAAAGATTTGAAGTTATTTGTGCTTAGTTTCAAACTGATTTATGAGGAATGACAATGTGGGTGCTGTGGAAATGCTCATACTGTAAGCCTGTAAATTAAAATAATGCCTATAATGGTTTAGGTGGAATAAATGATGCATATCAATCTAATTTTATGTAATCTGCTTGTAAAAGAATGTGAGACTGTTGAGCAATTTTATTATGGTGGCATCCCACAAAGTGATATATCCTGATATGCTGGCATTGCAGCTCCTCAATTACCAATTAGTTTGTAGAGAATAACATCTGCATTATGGAAAAACAATTAAAAATCTTTCCAGATCCTAGTATGGAAACATGAATTTAAAGAGGAGAAGAATAGCACCCGAGGAAGGGGAATTGCTTAGGAGAATGATTTTAAAAAATCAACTAATAAATCTCCAATGCAGGAAATTCCAGTCAGTGACCTGCAGGTGCTTCCTATTCTAATTCCTACTATCTCTATCCCATGCAGCTTATTTATAGGTTGCCATACAACCCTAGGTTATGAACCTTATCCAAAATTAATCACCTACAAATTTTTCTTGATATCAGATGAAATGTAGATGTTTCTATTGTTTAAAAAAGTATATTGAATCAAAATCAATCCAGTAGTTTGTTTGAGAGGAGCTAATATATCGTACTTTATTACAACAGATAGTTTGCAACTTACCCTATCTTACTCCTCATCTGTTCCTTCTGAATTTGACAGTGTTGTGGTGATAAACTAAGCTTGATGGATGGCAATAAATGTTTATGTATATGTTTCACCACAAATCTTACAAGCTCAGTAAACACATGTGATCATATTAATCAATATCTTTAGTACCATGTTTCCCCGAAAATAAGACAGGGTCCTATTTTCTTTTGACCCCCGAAATATGGCCTTGGTCTTATCTTCTTATCTCTGAAGTGGGATAGGCATGGCCGGTTCTTGCCCGCAGCATTGCCAGTGAGGATTGGTTCACAAAAAACCCCCCGAAGTTCTTGTCGGCAAATCAGGTGCAAAGGAGAACTCACCACAGGGAGCGAGAAGAGCCAAGTGACAGCTTCCCAGCGGGTCTTAATGAAACCCTGCAAGAAAGGTGGCCACACCCAGAGGACTTGAAACAAGGAGCGACCGGACCCCTCCTCTACTTTGGAACACTTAGGGTGTCAGGGCAGCTTCTCTCCTCCACCCCCGGGATGCTGCTGGGGCTCCTCTCAGTCTGGCTGCTGAGCTGTTAGATCAGCTTGTGCCACAGCTATTTCGACGGCCCGCTTTATCTAGAGATGTCCAACGGGATGTTGCATCATTATTTCGTGCCCGCCAACTTGAAATCACTGGGGGAACTGGAAAACAAGGTTTGGCAGGGAATGCTGGTGCATCCACGGGCCCTCCTCAAGAAGACGCTGACCATCTTGGCCGGCCTGCGAGACAAGTACAAGCTGCTTGCGCTCACCATCTAGAGCCACGGCACCCGCCTCAGCCACCTCAAGATAGAGTATCTCAAGGACTGAGCGGGAGCGGGTGCCTCACTGGGCTCCGAGGGACCGTCTTTTTTCCGCTCCCCCACTCAGTGGCCGGCCATGCTGGTGGGACACTTGCCGGCCACGCTTCCTCATGGACAGACAGACTTTCCTCCATCGCATGCCGACCAGGCATGGCAGGAGCTGGAAGTCAGGCAAGACACGCATCTCGTTTCTCCGCCGTGTTTTACCTGACTTCCAGCTCCTGCCATGCCCGGCAAGGGAGGGGGGAGAAGAGATGGCACGGGGAGCCCCATCTCGCTCCATGCATCTCACTTCTCCGCTGCCTCCCCTCCCACCTGCCATTCCCTCTCACCGGCTGAGATCGGCAAGCCAGATTCGGGGAGCTGAACGTGCTGCCATCGCCCGGGAGGAGAAGAACGTCAGAAATGGGCGCTCTCGCAGCAGCACCTCCTCTCTCTCTTCTTCTCCCGAGTGGTAGTGGTGCGTCTGGCTCACCGAATCTGGCCTGCTGATCTCGGGCGGCAGCGGCTTTGATATTCCCCTTTCCTTTCCTCCCTGCACATGTGTCTAAGTATTGGGGAGGCTTATTTTCAGGGAAGGGCTTATTTTAGCGGATGCGCTCAAAAGCCCAATTGGGCTTATTATCGGGACATGTCTTAGTTTCGGGGAAACATGGTATCTTTTCTAAATTCTTTTAAAATATTTTTAGAATGCTAATATATGAGTTTCCCATTAACTGAGTTCTAGAAATCTGAACACTGCACTTAGCAAAACAAAAAGCAAAAACCAGAAATTACATCAGATACCAAGAGCCATATTCAAAAGAAAGTGCCTAAGAAAATCAGTTCTCTGTAAGTTTGACTGTGTTTGTGTATTTGCTTTCTGATCCATAAATCAAAACTTCTGCAACAGGGAGAAGTTGGTTTTTCAAACTAAACTTTCTTTAACGTTCTTACTAAATATTCTTTCTTTAATTTTCACCTATTTAAAAAATACACTTTTGGATTAGAGCTGCTCTCTAATGTGAGGTACAGAGTTAGACTGGGATTTTGTGTTCAAAATAGTATTTGGATAACTTTTTTTATCATGTTATTATTGCGCAATGTTTTTTCTACATCTTGATTTAAATTTAGTAAACTTGACTTGCTGTATTTTTGAGCTATGAGATAGCCAGCTCACTTGGTAAGGAAACCAGCTGAAGGGACAGCATTCACATCCATAAATCAGCAGACTCTGATTAGCATCCGTCACAATGTCATGCTGCATTTATGTAAAAACACAAGTAAGCTCAGTATATTGAGAATCTGGCTGCCAAAAAATTGTTCTGTAGGTCATTTAAACTTGCTATGGGATGTTTATTCATTAATTCCCAAAATAGTCCAGCTCCTAACAGAACTTTAATTATTCTTCTCCTCACCTTTATTTTTGGCAGGAAGAAATTCTTCAGTTAGACTACGAGACTGTGATGTTGAGATGCACGGAGACATTTGATGATGATTTGTAACTGAACATGTTTGCATTAAGTGCAGAAATTTAGCTGCTGTTTAACATTTTCCCACTTTCCTTAAAAAAGGAAAAAGAAGCATTACCACGGGAGTTGTTACTACAATTTTTCATCATACATCATGTTACAAACAGTTCTGTTTATGTTGGCTTTGCAGTTTCTCAGCAGTTATTTTACGTGTATCAAAGTTTAATATTCATAAAGTTCTTTTTTAAATATATGTCTTCAGTGTTGCCAAGTGTCAAGTCACAGTCTTCTCACATCTTATAGTTAAAGTTAAAAACTAAGGGCAAACTACTTGTGATACCAATTGTTTCATTAATGAAAACAGCTTTCTCTCAAGCTGGTGCCTTTAGATATGTTAGAACACATTCCCAGAATTTCCGGCAAGCAAGGCCCCAGATTACTGAAAGTCCCTTTAAAATTTAGATGCTTTCTGTACTTGTGCCATCATCTCAAGGAAAAATCACAATAAAACCAGTGTAGTATAATGGTTAAAATACTGGAATAGGGCCAGGATAATGCAGTACCCTTATCAACTGCTGTTCCATGCAACAGTTAAAGCACCTGGTCAAATTGTATCTTTCAGTTAATCACTAGGTGGAGAATACAGATACAATCTGCACAAAACTGAAGCTAAATCAAAACTGAAGCTAAATGAAGAAGCTTCTTGCATGAGAAGCAAAACATTTTCAAAGAAAAGAAAAGAAAATTCTTTCAGAAAAAGCACCCTTGGGACAACCATGACCCAAATGATTGAGAATCTCCATAGACAAAAAAATTAAAACACATCTTTCTGAACATTTGAAAACATAATGCAAATAGGCTTCAAGACCCTGGGAAAGAGAGTGGTGATTTGAAAAATATTATAAATGCTAAATTTCTGTACATTCTTCCTTTATCAAGAAAAAGGCAAAAACACCACTAACCCATCTCCACCCTAACAAACTTAAAATATAAATTGGGTACTAAAGTCAGTGTACTCCGTTGCTAAATTTTCTGTAACCTAATTCCTTTTTTTCAATGAATCTAACTATGCCTGCCTATGAAAACCTTGCTTTTTGGTTATAAACTAAGAGACAATCACCAATCACTTTTTATGTGCAACTATTTGCACTTAATAGAGAAGGTATCCACATCAGAGCTTCCCTTGTACAGCAATGATCTGCATGGAAGAGTTACTGTAAGGAAAACTCATCTCCAAACCCTTGTCCAAAGTATGAACTTCAGTAAGCCTGAAAAGTTTTGCAACAAACGTTGAACTGTCTGGTTACACAATCACACAAGATGCATTTGGAAAAAAGGGAGTGAAGCATGTGAAGAAATGGACACCTTGCTAACCATGAAGCACAGAGGTCTCTTATATTTTCAGGTTAGATGGCAATCAGTGGCACATGCAATATTGTGCAGGTGGAATGAAGAATGGTTTCAACTATATATAAACATCTAGAAGTTAATGTCAGAAAAGAAACTGAAACGGGACCACCTATCTTGGCAAGGCAATCTAAACTACCTCCAAATTAATTATGAAGCATGTACAGGAAAGAAAGCTAAACATTCTGGTATGGCTTTCACAGTCTTCAGAATTAAATATCGACAATGAGGGACCTGAGAATATTTGTGAACTAGAGGAGTTATGCAAGAAAGAATGAGGAAAATTTCCAAAAGCAGGAATGGAAAGATTCTTAACTGGTTAGAGCAGGGCTGTCAAACTCCCGGCCCGCGGGCCAGATGCGTCACACACTGGCCACAGCCATGGCCGGTTTAGCGGAGGGGGGAGTCCCAATATCTGACGCCACCATGACGACTTGAGTTTGACACCCCTTGGTTAGAGGAAATGTTGGGAGGCTATTTATGCAAAATGTGGAATTAAAAAAGTACTAACTGAAAAAAGTATTCAAAATTATCCCATATTCAGTTTCCTTACTTTGAGTCTATAAACAGCTACACATATTTACTAAGTATGTATGTATGTATGTAGAAGAAAATATTTGTAGCTCAGAGTTGAACTGGGGCACCCTTGATACCTTCGTAGTTTTCTTGCAGGCTATTCATTACCAAATTAGGTAACATACCTCATGCAATGGTCATGTTATCTAGTGAGGATGTTACCTAGTTTAGTAGTGAAATGTCTGCAAGAAAACTACCAAGATGTTGTGTTTAACTTCGTAGCACGTAAAGGCTGTGTCAACTTCCATTCATGTGGAGATTCACCAAAAACCACTATTTAGCTAGAGGGTGCCTAAATCTTTTCTTGCACTTGTAAGGAAGTTCCCTGGAGAACTTTATGCTAGTTGTCAACTCTCTGGATTCTTATGGGGCAAAATTGGAGACAGGAATGCATGTGTAGCATCCTAAGCTTCTGGAAAAAGTTGGGATGTAAATCTAACAGGTAAATAGTAAGTAATACAACTGTATTCTGGATAAAGAATATGGCAATTTATTAAACTTTTTTCAGATGTCAAGGATGGACATTTCTAGAATAGGTCCAAAATACAGTAGTCTGGTAATTCGTTGTCTCTATAGTACTTTTTTATAGCTTCTGTAAATAAACTGGAGAAGGGTATCTATTACTTGCAATCATGCAGTAGTGTTATGCTGCAAGGAAAGAAAGCAATTAAGGGCAGCTATTAACAATCTTCCCTTATTCAGCAGAGTTATCATTATATGGATATTTTTAGAAGTGAGACAGTACCATCTGAAACTGTTATGCGTAAATGATAATTTATTCAGTTATTAATGATATTCAATCCTAACAAATATATCACCAGTGTATTTGTTTCTGTTCTATTCTTCCAAATTATGATATACTCAAGACAGTTTACAAAGCTGCCACAATACTGAAAAATGATTAAACCTATTACTTAGCCCTAGATATAAAAAGGGGGGTTACAATCTCACATATGCTGAATGCCATATAAAATACAGCTTCTGATAGCTTTTCTGAACTAGTTTCTGAATTT
This sequence comes from Pantherophis guttatus, assembly GCF_059756535.1. Lineage (NCBI taxonomy): Eukaryota > Metazoa > Chordata > Lepidosauria > Squamata > Colubridae > Pantherophis > Pantherophis guttatus. The sequence goes on from NC_142069.1 coordinate 34,949,165, forward strand.
CCCATCTGCATGTTTCTTCTTCATTTGGAGCATGCTAATCAATTATAGAAAACGGAAGGTAAGTGAAAGCCAGTTTCTCTGGAGAGATTAGTGGAGACACTAATTTACCAGATACTTTGGAATACAGTTTTGTCATATTAAAAATTAAGACTGGTCACACCCGCTCATTGACCCAGGAAATCTGCCAGAGTGACTCCATTACAAATTGATACTAAACTAGCCAGAACTAGCCAAATTTCCTGCTACTGAAATCATTTGTCTTGTTTCTCTATACAGAATAATTATTTCAACCATTGAACCATTAGTTCAACCAAAGAATTACTTCAAGATTTGAAATGTTAGGCTCAGCTGCCAATTGCTTGCCAGCCTGCAGATCAGCAAGTCCTTTTGCTTTTAGTTAGAGCCTTCTTGCCAAATTTAAGTTAGTGATGATGCTACAAGTACAGAAGGTGGCATTCATTTTAAGCACGTTCTGGATTAGACTAGATCAGATCAGATCAGATTAGATTAGATCTGGATCCACCACAAGAATGACACAAATGTTCTTTTGCAATAACCCCATGCAGCTCTAAGCTCTGGATTCAAAAGACTCATGGGATTCTATTAAAGTGAACTAATGGGATTTTAGGTTTCATTCCAATGTTGTTAATCATGAAAGGGACACAACAACTGTTGTGCATGTGTCTAGCTACTTTGATTTATTCCAAATATCTATGCAAACTATTCAGATATATATGCGAGAGCTATGATGAGAAGCAGTGTTTGAAGGCTTCCATTCATATTTACTAATAACCATGTAGAGAGAGAAGGATGCAATTGCTAGGTTGAGAAGTAGTGTATGTAACTTATCCTTTTGCTTAATTCAGAGTAATGATACTCAAAGTGTAAAACCAGTATTAAATCTGAAATGAACACTGAAGAGTGCACATACAGGTCTGAAAAAAAGGAAATACAACATAGAAATAGAAATAGAATATTTTATTTGGCCACATGTGATTAGACACATTTAACCATATAACAGGAAACTGAAATGGGCAGAAAGGACCTGATTTGGCCCTTCTATAATGCCCTATGATTAATCAGATGAAAATCCCTTTTTTCAGAATTTTAGAAAATATTGATTTGCAATGCAAACCCTAAATGTAATATGATGCAAACAAACGAACAAGTCATCAGTGCAAATCCTCCCGAAATCAGAACATAGGAAATAACTGTCAGCATGAAATAGGGCTTATTAGTAAACCAAAATGGCCTACCCCCAAGGGAATGATCAAAAGCATTTCCTCATGCATATCATATTACTAATATTTTTCTTTCGGTACAGTTTAAAATAAGGCACAACATTATACAAACATATATTTATCTGGGTAAAGTACAGATAGCCCTCAACTTATGATTGGTCACTTAGCAAATGTTTGACGTTACAAGGGACACCCCCCCCCAAAAAAAAGGTACATATGACCCAGATTCAAAATTCTGATGGCCACCCCACCTCCACCCCCCACAATCACATGGATTCATTTTGGGTGCTTGGCAATCAGCCCTGATTTATGGCCATATGCAGCATCATGTGACAATTTACATTTTTACTATCTTCCAGAGCTTTTATAAACTTAACCATTCTGATGATTAAAAAAATAGGGGGACACCAAAAGTACAAAGCATGCAAACTTAGGGTTTGATCAATTGTATCCAATCAGTTCAGCTGAGATAAAGTTTGAGGCTGTATTTATTGAAACCTTAGCCTGATGCTTTAGGAATAGAACAGGAACAGGAATTGAATTGAATTGAATTGAATTGAATTGAATTGAATTGAATTCTTTATTGGCCAAGTGTGATTGGACACACGAGGAATTAGTCTTTGGTACATATGCTGTCAGTGTACATAGAAGGAGAAAAAAGAAAAAATACATTCATCAAGAATCATAAGATGCAACACTTAGTGATAGTCATAGGTTACTAATAAGCAATCAAATCATACTAGGAAACAGAACAACATAAATCGTAAAAATACAAGCAATCATAAGTGGGAGGAGAGAGGTAATAGGAAGGATGAGAAGAAGAATAGTAATACAGTCTTAATAAATAGTTTGACAGTGGTGTGGGAATTAGTTGTTTAGCAGAGTGATGGCATTCAGGAAAAAACTGTCCTTTTGTCTAGTTGTTCTGGTGTGCAGAGTCCTCTCTGTGGACATGTGCATCAGCCAACTGCTCTCTTCTGGGATGTGGCGTGTACATGTGCACCGGCCAGCTGGCATGAAGACCAGCTGTCTGGTGTGCATGTGCACGCCAGAACCCAGAAGAGAGCAGCTGGCCGGTGCCCATGTGCGCCAGACCAGCTGTCACGCCATGCACGTGATGGAACCCGGAAAAACAGCTGGCCACCGCGTGCATGTGCACCGGCCAGCTGCTCTCTTTTGGGTTCCGGAGCTCCAGCGCTCCGGTGCACATGCTCTAGTTTTGGCACTCAGTGCTGAAAAGTTTAGCCATCACTGGGGTAGAAGTTGAAACAATTAATGTCCAGGATGTAAGGAGTCTGTAGATATTTTCTCAGCCCTCTTTTTGACTCGTGCAGTATACAGGTCCTCAATGGAAGGCAATGGTAGCAATTGTTTTTTCTGCAGTTCTAATTATCCTCTGAAGTCTGTGTCTGTCTTGTTGGGTTGCAGAACCAAACCAGACAGTTATAGAGGTGCAGATGACAGACTCAATAATTCCTCTGTAGAACTGAATCAGCGGCTCTTTGGGCAGTTTGAGCTTTCTGAGTTGGCGCAGAAAGAACATTCTTTGTTGTGCTTTGATGATGTTTTTGATGTTAGGTGTCCATTTAAAGTCTTGAGATATGATAGAACCTAGAAACGTGAAGATCTCTACTGTTGATACTGTGTTGTCTAGTATTGTAAGAGGTGGAGAATAGGAGGGTTTCTCTTAAAATCTATCACCATTTCTATGGTTTTCAGTGTGTTTATTTCAAGATTGTTCCGGTTGCACAAGGCTAGTTGAGTCATCTTCCCAAGATTTTCTGGGCAACACTTTTCCATCATGGAAAAAAAAAAATCTTTCTCATGACCCACACCTGTACTTTCCACTCCTTAACTAAATGATTTTCTTCTTTTTTTAACTTCTATTGTTAAAGTAAATGATTTTCTGAAATGATTCTATAAAGAAATTGACATTCAGGATTCTGAATGGGCAGTCAGAGGCAGAGGGTAGATGGGAGAGAAAATAATGGAACTGTTTTTTGGACATTAGTCTTGAGCCACACACAACTCAAGGGCTACGAAACCCACAAAAAGGAAGATGATTTTTCAGAAGCTTAGGGAACCGGGGTTTCCCCCCCCCCTTTCTGCTGCAGATTTAAACTTTTGTGTTAATATCATTATCAGAGTTCCTTTCAAAATCAACTTTGTTACTCTTCTGTTCCTTTGCACCTTGGGTAGCCAGCGGCTTAGGGCACACTGGAAGATATTTAAACCAGTTAGCAACACAGAATTTGGAACCTATTCCAAATGGAAGATCATAGATGTGCAGGTTATTCACAGCGCCATCAGACTCTTCATTATAATCTTTTCTCCAAGCGAGGAGTCCTCGTTCTTCTTGGCTTCCTGCAAAACAGAAGTAACATGGTGAATAGCAAGGCCCCTCAACCAAGTTATATTATGGTTAGGAAAGTATTTGCTGTTACTGGTAAATACCAGTACTAGTATCAGAAATACTAGTATCAGAATGTGTGATTTTGGAAAAGCCCACACAAAAGGTCAGGGAAAGTAGACAGAAAATTTGACCATCTACCCACCCCAATTCTGTAGCAGAAGGAATTTTCCTTGTACTCTTTCTCCTCAGTACAATAGTTTCTGCTCCCAACTATTCAGATAATTTAGGATACACGCAGTATTGCTTTGAGGAAAGTAATAATTTGCACCACTTTTCTCCAACATGATAGATTATCTGGCACTCCTTCAACTAGCTGACCACATGTTACCACAATTAGGAAGGGAGCTTCTATGCAAAAGCATCTGATTAGGAGGCTTCTAGTATTGGGGGGGGGAGGACGACAGCGTGCAACATCTAACAGCTGCAAGCCTACCTGTCCTTCAGGATGAGAAGATTACAATAAATATTTCCCATAATGTACTTGATCAGTGATAACAAGATTATAAGTGACAGAAATATGTTTCTCACATTTTTTCTTTCCAAAATATGTAACATGAGACATGCACAAATCCACAAGACCAGTTCTAAATAGAAATATCTGTGATCCCACTCAACAATGCAACACTCCTGCTTTCCTCAGGTGACAACACCAAGAACACTAAGTGGTTTTACCAAGTGGGTAAGGCCAAATCACAGGATTCTTTCCTAAGGAATTGGAATGAATATTCCTGTAGGCGCTGACTCTGTGCTCAGGGTGTATGCATGAATGTAATTATTTATTTTATTTTATTTTATTTAAATTTGTATACCGCCCTTCTCCTAGTGGACTTATATCATTTACATTGCACCAAGTTCTGACACGGCTGGGTAGCATCTCAGTCTTATCTTCAGGGGCAGCAATTAGAAAAGTATAAATGGTTTTCTATTTTTATGTCAGATAGTACTGAACTGCTTGTGGAAAATGTTTTGTACTGTTCCTGATAATGGGATCTAGCCAGTTCCAAAACTAAGCATTTTACACAAAACAAAAATTAAATTCTGCATAATTTCTCTGACTTTACTTACAATTAAATAAAATTTTAATTAAGCTCTGTTGTGTTTTAAAGCAAGTGGCCATATAAATCTCTCAAATAAAATAACTAAATTAATATTTGGTGGGGTGATTGTTGCTTACTTTTTTATTACTTCTCCCATTTAAACATCATAATCTCTTGGCAACTTTTACAAGTGGCGTATCATTGAGGGGGACCACTAGGTAGCCCTGGAGTAAGAAATTTTGTATCCATAGACAAATTCTCAAAATGCAAGTGTAGCCTTTACTCTTACTGCTGCACTACAACCATAGATGCTATCATAAATTCAACGAAGATGAACCATGATCAATAATTACCTGGAATAGTGTTATCAAGAAAAAAGCCCAGGAATCCGCCAACAAACATGCCAGTAGTTAGCAGTACCTGGATCACTTGGTCTAGCTGTACAGTTCCTAGAAAGAGAATCCATTGCGTATCAGAGCAAATCACAACCTCCTAATCCTTTCCTAATCCTTGGGAAGTAAGGCGAGTCATTTGAAATGTTCTTTTTTCTTTCAATAATCAGGCCATGGCATTTACTTTACACTAAAAATATTTGTAGTCCATGTGGAATGCTCATTTTGTTTCTGTCTTCTACACAGAAACCCTGGTATGAGTACTTCCCAAATTACTGCATAAATGTACCCCTGTGATAAACAAACAAGGAATATAAGAGTGTAGGATTCAGTTTTGCAATTTCACCTCAATAGATCGTTGACTTCAGCATCGTGACTGGGACGCTTTCTGAAGGACTCAATTTTCAATACTCCAATTCCTTAATTAGCTCTCATCCAGCAACTGGTAATTTGATTGCTATGCTTCAACCAGTTGCTGATTCAGTCCTTCAATGCATCCTTTTTATGTTAATGATCTACTAGATTTATCTAACAGGAAATCATCCAAGTCTGAGCAATGCTTTAGAATGCTGTATTGTACAAGATATGTGCAACAATCTAATTATAGTACTCAGTAAATTACCCAAAATGTTGTCACGAAGGTTCAATTGTAGCTGTAGTTTTGCAACTTGAATTCACTGAAGCCAAATTTCAGATCTGATACATACTGGCAGTTCAAATATATAGAGTGTATATATTTCCCAAAGAAAGTTGAATAATATCATACAGTAGAATAAATAAATAAAGGATGTATAAATCAGAGCTGGAAAACCTTAAACTATGTTAGATGCTGATAGTATCACTTAATATTCCGCATATTTAGCTAGACTAGCTGGGATTTACAATATTAGTAATAGCCTCCTCACTTCTGAACTAAATCATAGCATTTGCAGTCATATTCTACTCATTATATAAGCCACATTAAACAATATTTTTGCATATCCAAAATATCTTTTAGAATAAATAGACAAGCATGGTAGAGTAAGAAACCTACAGTGTAGAAGACTAATATATGATAATACCTCCCCATTTTTGTTGTACTTCTAATTATTGCTCTGACTTAAACCTTACTTTAGATGAAAGGCGACAATAAAAGCTGTAATCCTATGTACCTGTTTTTAGTTTTTCTGCATTATTCTCCACCCAGTGTGGAATGGTCAAGCCAGCAAATATAGAAAAGCCAAAGATGAATATGTTTCTTGAAGAATTCATGTCTGTGTACTGACCAAGAGATATAATTGAAAGAAAAGATATTAACTTACGCCAATGATTTTACATGTAAACAGAACAGCATTATTATATCATACTAGGTACTCTGAGCCTTACCTAGCCAAACTTTGATTCTCCCAGTATTACTCAGGGTTAGCATTGATTGATACTAAGAAGGGAAACCTGCTGGAAATTCCCAGGTTGTTGACTAGATTGAGAAGTTATGAAAAGTCTCCTTGAAAAAGATACAGGTAGTCCTCGATTTACAACCTCAATTGAGACCAAAATTGCTAAGTAAGATGGTTGTTAAATGAGTTTTGCACATTTTCCGATCTGTCTTGCCACAGTTGTTAAGTGATTCACAGCAGTTGTTAAGTTAGTAATACGGTTGTTAAGTAAATCTGGCTTCCCCATTGACTTTGCTTATCAGAAGGTCACAAAAGGTGATCATATGACCCCAAGGACACTGCAATCATCATAAATACTTGTCAGTTGCCAAGCATCTGAATTTTGGTCATGTGACCATGGGGATGCTGCAACAGTCATGAGTGTGACACAAAGTCATAAATCTCCTTTTTCACTGCTGTTGTAACTTCAAATAGTTACTAAAAGAATGGTGTTAAGTTGAGGACTCTCTGTAGTAGCAAATCAGTTCCATAATGCTGCCAAGAAAAAAATGCATGAATGCTGTTTCCTGGAGTCTAATTCAATTCAAGGACACTTTTGCTTAACTTTACATACTCAGAGTGCAACAGGACAAGTTCCTGAGCCCAAGAACATAGATTTTAAATCTAACACTGGGGAAGAAAGAGCCAGGAGAGACAGAAGTAAAGAAGAGAAGCAACATAGGCTTTAGTAAAGCCTATATTGTAAATGAAGCATATATTGTAAATATTCTCTTCTACTAGTAAAGCATACTTATAGTAAAGCATATGACAGGACATAAGAATTTGGAAGCTAAAGTAAAGGCTTCATAGGAAAGACTGAAAAAGAGAGGTAGTTGATAGTCCCACAATAAAATAGGAAAAGAGAAGGGTTGGGGGGGGTGTTAGGAGAGAAGACCTTCAGACAGGAAGGATGGTAGGAGTGAATAGTTGTGGAGAAGAACTGATTCTAATGACACTTTCTAAAACAACTAAAGGAATAAAATACCCAATGCAAAAAAATGGATGTCAATACATGTAAATGAATCAGATTGTTACAATAATATTACAATAATAATATTACAATATTACAATAAACACTTTTTTTCTAGATCCAATTCCATTCAAGGTTTGCTTCCAGGTCAGTTCAAAGTGTTGGTTATTATTTTTAAAGTCCTATATGACATAGGGCCAGGTTACCTAAGGAATCATCCCATCCCCATCACCTCAGCCCATCTCACCTGGTCAGGTGGAAAGGTATTTTATAGATCCATCAGTTAAAGAATTTTGACTGGTGGGGTCCAGGAAGAGGACATTCTCTGCCATTGTCCTTGTCCTATGGAATACCTTTCCTCCAGAGGTGAAGCAGCCCCGGCCCCCAGCCTCTTGAAGAAGTCTGAAGCCCTGACTGCCAATTCGCTTGGGGCTCACTAAGCAGCATGCAACCTTGAGGGTCTTGAGGTTTGATGGCCATGTCCCCGCCTTTTAATTTCTAACTTATTTTATTATTGTTTTAGCTGCATCTTTTATTGATATATTGTATTTTTATATGGTCTTTATGTTTCCTAATTTCATACTGCTCAGAATCACTCTGAGCGAGAGTCTGGTATCTAAATTCAACAAATAAATTGGACTAAATTCTTATATGTGGGTAGATTCTCAATACAAGATTCCTACAGGTCAATACAACTAGAATTAGCATGGCCTTATAAAAGCACATAAAACATAACAAAAAGAATCAATTGAACGTATTAACAAACTGAAAATTGGTGGTGATCATCCTTTTAATTTGGCACATGGAAATACCAAATGATATTAAGCACATCTCAATTTGGAAATCATCGTACAAGAAATTTGCCCATGGCTCTGGCTTATCCATGCAAAATTATCCTAGTGTTGTGGTCCGCCAGCAGTCTGCGGAGCTGGCAGCAGAGTCGGACAGTGAGGAGGCAGGGGAGGACAATGGGCCAGTCCTGGAGTCAGGGGAAGGCCTGGACGAGGGCTCTGTATCGGAGGCAGAGATGGGGCCAGGGCCATCTGGGAGTGATGCGCGGACTCGAGCCTCCAGAGGTGGATAACAGAGAGGCAGAGGAACAGGAGGAGCCTGTTCCTAGTGCACGCGTGCAAAGAGCTGCCAGAAGGTAAGAGCAGCTAAAGCAAAAAGGACGATTTGGGAGTAAGGCCAGGAAATTATTGGTCCCTCCCAGAAGGCTTAAAAGAGCAGCAATGGCTCTTGGGATCTTTGTAGGAAAGCAACGTTGCTACATTTGTTTCTTGTCAGCATCTCTTGCTTCTAAACTTTTGCCAAGAAAAGTCTTTGGCAGAGTGCCAAAGAAGACAAAGGTTGGTGATAAAGCCGAAGAACTGTTTTTTTAAAAAAAGTTTTATTCTTTTATTAATACACATTATGATAAACACATAACATACAACATATAAATATATTCTCTTTTTAACAAGCGGTTCTTCATAAGCCGAAGAACTATTTATGAAGAATTTGTTTTGGACTTAATTTGGACTAAGCTGAGAATGAAGTAATTCTCAGCTGTTCTAATAAAATAAGTTTGTTTAGGACTGATTGTGTCTGGTAATAACTACTTGGGCCTACGTCACAACACCTAGAGAAAAATCCACCTACCTGTAAATTAGAAACCCCCACAGCCGTGATGATACCAAACATCACAAGAAACATTCCTCCGATGATGGGTGTTGGAATGCTGGCAAACACAGCCCCAATCTTGCCAAACATGCCAGTCAAAAGCAGAACAAGGCCCCCAGCTACAATGACCATTCTACTACCTACCTGTGGAGAGAGAGAGAAAGTAATTACAAGCAACAAAAAGAGGAGAAACCTGATCTGTGACAATTATCAACTTTGATAGGATTAGAAGTAAAATTTCAAAATTCTTTAGCTGAGTCAAATATCCTTTACCTGATAGTATGTCCATTTAACAATTATCAAGCTAAAGGTGTCCCCTTAAAATCATTTTAAATAGTTATTGTAAAACATACCAAATAATGCTATTTTTGTAAGAGAGCAATACAATACACTTCTAAAATATAATATAATGGATCATATTATGATACAGTTAGCATTAATATGTAAAGCTATAATATAACTAGGAATACTGATATGTTATTGCAATTTATTAAAAAATGGAAAGTAAATCCTCTGAGTGCTAAGATCAATTTAAAGCTCCAACTTGCTCAGAGAATGTCTAAATCCCTTCACCAAGTGTTTGTTATTTTTAAAATCTGGAAGCTTATCAAACTCTGTGGTGTGCTTTGAATATAGGAGAGCAGAAGGGCATGTTTGTAATCGGTTGCTATTTTTAGAAGGCTGAAGAAGCACCCACTTTCGTCCTCAACTGTTGTGTGTCAGCCAGAATCACGCTTTTATGAAATAGGTGGCCACATAAATATGATGCGCATATTTTAGTTAAAACTATACCAAAACAGCGTTGTTGGTTTCTGAGTTTATAAAACTCAGGATTCCCTTTGCAGTGACCTTCCTTGCAGCGTGCAAAACCAGAAGAATATTAGGGAATTTAAATCATGGTCTCAGATCAGATACAAAAATGTCAATGCCTTATAACTGAAGCATATGCATCCTAAAAATGCCCCCAAGTTATCTCCAGAGCAGAAAATGCACAGGCTTTTCTTCAATTATTCCTGGTCACACATGGCCACTTTTGGTTTTGATCATTCAGAATCAGACTTACCCGAGTGATCCCCAAAGCTCCAACGTTTTCACTGTAAGAAGTGGTACCATTTCCTGTTCCCCAGGCTCCAGCCAGAAGGCAGCCAATCCCTTCTACTCCAATTCCACGATTGATTGCGTGCTTGGGAGGGGGTGGAGCACCAGACAAACGAGCACAGGCATAGTAATCTCCCACTGACTCCACCATGGAGGAGATCACTCCAGCTATGATGCCAAATACACCAGCCAAACTAATTGTGGGCACTCCCCACTGGCCTAAATAGAAGAAACAAGCATGCTAAAATTGAAGATCTGAAACTGGTAAATTTACCTGCAAAATTTTGATTTACAAAATTCAGAAAAGCTGTCTTGTAAAATCTTATATCAATATTGTACCCTAGTCTCATGTATGTTCATGCATTTAAATAAAAAGATAAGAGATCGTTCCAACAGTTTATCTAAATACTTTTTGGAAAAACTCTATAAATCATCACAATCATATTTTTGAACGCCCAAAGCAAAGGCAGATCCAGAAAGATATTAGAAAAGTGGTGGAGTCCCTTTGTTTTTTATTTGCTTCTGCACTGGGATTTTTCATTGTTCAGGTTGCTTACTTAGAGTAAGTAGTACTGATCAAAAATTACTCCCAAGGAATTCAGACTTTTAAAAAGGCCAAACAGCTTGGACATAAGTGATGAAGAAATTGGATAAAATGGGGAGCTCCAGATCTAATGGGCCACAATATAAACACATTTTTGCATAGAAGAAACTGAGAATTTCTTCCATTATTTTTTTTTTGCTATGCTAAACAGGAAAGAGCATCAGCATAGGAATACCTGGGTAAGGAAATCGAAACCAGGGTGCCTTGCTTATGACATCACCTTTGCTGTCAGTCCGAGCTAAATAACCATAAGTTCTTGTATCTGAAGGGAGAACGTTGGTGATGGTCAGTACAAAACATAATAGCCACGTAATTGTGAGAGCAAACAGCACCTATGTAGTTACAAATGACAAGGAATCTTTGTTAGTACAAAACATAATAGCCACATAATTGTGAGAGGTAATAAAGGAATCTATCTGTTAGCAGGTAATTTAGACTTCAAAGCAGGAAGTTCAATGGAAAGTACATAAAGGCACATATTATACTTCAGAGGTGCATTAAAATATGTAATTATCACACATAATTCTTCTCATTTATTCCTTTAAGTTATGTCAAATTTACAGTAGAGCCATTGAAATTGTCCCAAAAATGCTTCTTCAAGAGGCAACTGGACTTTCTGCTTTTTCTTTGAAGACGTTTCGCTTCTCATCCAAGAAGCTTCTTTAGCTCTGAGATGTACTTGATTAGTCAAATATCATTAGAGTTTACTCACTGGAAAGATCTGGAAGAGGTAGATCTTGGAGAAATGGCATTTTTTGCTTTTTTTGTAAGATGGTAGTGGAACAGGCACATTTTTCAGATACTGAGAGAATAAAACTATGAAGAAAATCGTTCTAAAGAGAAAAGGGGTTTCCATTAATAACATTCTGATTCAGAAATCAATGTAATACCTTTACAATTAATAATTTCATTGCTGATGTTTGCAAATATTAACGTATCAAATACTTAGTTAAAAACAGAACATCCATTGTCTACATAACGGACTTTCTTTATTTAGTTCATCTTTCTCGTAATATGCACAATATGATGGAATATAGTCCAGAGCCACAGGAGGGGGGGGGGCTCTTTCCCAGGGAGTAAAGAGACAACATAGCTTGGAATTATTAGTATGCAAGAAAAGGATGTAGTCATACCCAGCCCTCCACATATCTAATAGTTATTGCAAATAAGTGCTTTAGATCGGCAAGATTCCTGTCTATAGGAGAGCAACAAAAAAGAAACTATTCTGAAGCAACTCCTCCTGTCAGTCTTGATTCCTTGGTTCCATTGATTTTGCCAGATTAAAGCATTTATCCGTAATAACTATCTGCACTGGAGACAAATTCCTTGCCCAAATAAAGTACTCTATATACCTGGGATGGCGAACCTATGGCACGCATGCTGGAAGTGGCACACAGAGCCATCTCTCCGGGCATGCGAGCCATCACTCATTGCTCTTCTAGGTTCTGGCGCACTGGCCAGCTGGTCTTCATGTGCACGGGAGCGCCGGAAACCAGAAGAGCAGCCACCTGGTGCACATGCACACGCCCGGCAACTGCTCTTCCAGTTTCCAGCATGCACATGTGCTCCGGCCACCTGGTCTTCCAGTTTCTGGTTCTTATGCATACGCAAAGACCAACTGGCTGGAGTGCATGCACATTCTGGAAACCGGAAGATCATCTTCCCGGTGTGCGCATGCACTCCAGGCAGCTGCTCTTCTGGTTTCCGGCACGCACATGCTCCCATTTTGGCACTCGGTGCTGAAAAGGTTCGCCAACACTGCTTTATACCCTGTGAACTGTTGGGGGGGAAGGGGTTTCACCTTCACCCTTTTCCTGTATATCAAAGATTCCAAGCTATTGTCTCCTTGCTCCCTGGGGAAAGAGCCCTTTCCTTCTTGTAATTCTGGACTGCATTCTACCTCACATTTATTTAGCACATTAGATGTATAAACATACAAAAGCTAAGAAGTTTCTTTTTTAATTAATCCGTAAAAGAAAAAGAAAAAAAGCATTATATTCTCAGTTTACATTACATCATTTTGGTCATTAAAGGAACACAAAACTTACATGGCTGCTATCCCCCAGTGTTCTCCAGCATCTTTTCCTGCAGAGCTAAAGAGAGGCAGCGCCACCAAAGCTATGGTTGGAGCAATAGTCAGAGGGCCAATGAACCGCATCAGGAATCCAATGAGACCCGAAAAGCCAACAAAAATTTGGAAGCAAGATGCTACCATAATTGCTCCCTGCAACTGAAACAACAAAGGCTGTAAATGATTTTTATTCCAATGGAAATCCTTGTATTTAAGTTGCAAGAGGTGATGTGTGATTGGCAGTGGTTGGTAGTTGATCAGGAGATAGTTAATGGAATTGGACGTCATTTTAGTAATCCTAGAAAACTTGCCATATGCTTTATATTTAGTAGGAAAACTAATTGATTGCTTTTATTAATTTGTCTTCTGAATGGTTAACAAATACTGGAAAGAAAATATCTTTTTGATAATGTTTCTGATTTGGAAGAAATTAAAGTTAAAGATAGAAAGCACAAAGTGGAAGCAGTGAGTTCCATTTTGTTCATGATCCATAAATATTTCTTGGGGCCATGATAGATCCTCTTAAACTTAAGAGAAGGGCAACCATCATGTCACTTTTATTTGACAGGCTGCTGTTCTGGAGGACATTTAGCTACTATTCTCAACAGCATTTAGGAAACCTAAAAATTAATAACAGTTAATTCATCCTGAAAGAAAATAAAATCTTCTCTCCATGAAGTTGATCAAAAACTATTCTAAAGGCAAAGTGACGTCACTCTCCTACTAACATGTCTTTTGAAGAAAGAGAAGTTACACAGTTTTGTCAGGTGTGCCACAAAAACAAAAAAATTCCACAAAATAATACATTTATACAAATACCCTCAGAGGATTACCTCTCTCATTCGAACCTGCCATAACTCAATGAAATTTGGGGAAGTAGGATCCACCATACTGGCATTATTGGTCCAATCAGGGCACTTCCAGTAGGGCAAACTGAGCATGGCTAGTGAAGGAGTTAAAAATGCAAAGGTTCCTCCTTGTAGAATAGGTAGCCTGTAATGAGGAGAGAGATGGAAATGGAGCAATGCATACAAAATACATCATCTACTTGTATACACACTAGATGGCACTGCAGTTTACTCACACAATTTAGTATGAGTCTGTTTTCCAAAGGCTTGCTAGAATAACCAGGTTTTGACAGTCTAGGAAGATCGTAAGGAAATAGGTTACCCTTACCTCTGACAGCAAACTGTTCTGAGAAGGGCATTCCTGTATATAATTACTATTCTATTCCCCCCCCTTCCATTAAACAACTCAATAGGAGTTCAATCAGCATGCAGTGGGTGGTTATAATCAATTTAGATTCAGAAAAGAGAGTTTTGAAGATACCAGGCCTCAAGCCATGTAAGGATTTACAGGCAATAACCAGGACCTTGAAATGTACTTGGAACCAGATAAGTTGCCAATGCAACCTCACATTATTGGTGTTATGAGACAAAACTGTCTGTCTTCCTTTATCAGTTTATTAGTTTATTGGTTTGTTACTTCATCTTACGCACCATTCCATTTCCTAAGATTCCGAGGGGTACCCATTTATGCCCCACCATTGCATTCTGTATCCATTGAAGTTTCCAAATGCTCTTCAAGGGCAGCTCCTTTCACAGCATGTTGCAGTAGTTCAAATGAGAAACTATGGAAGCACAATGATGTGAGTAGGGCTCCTCAGTGTAGGAATGGGTGCAATTGAAACACAACAAGAAGCTTTGCAAAAGTCCTCCTAGCCGTGTGTGCCACTTGCTTTTTGAGCAGGAGCTCTGAAACCAATCTTGGACAACCTGTCCATTTCACCTCACCCTCTTCCTTTGTCCCAAGATGGTAGGTTGGAAACTGGATGGAAATTGTCCAAAATGGTCAGGTGCAGCAATGGCCTCTTGAGGAAGAATGTACCACTGGGCCCTTAAATTATGTCAACATCCAAAATACCCTGTTTCCCCAAAATAAGACATCCCCTGAGCTTTTGAGCACATGGCAATAAGGCCAAGCGCTTATTTCAGGGTTCAAAAAAATATAAGACAGGGTCTTATTTTCAGGGAAACATGGTAGCTTAGAGGATATTCTATACTTATAAGAACCTCTAGCACTAATTGCTGAAGTTAGGCCAACTTTGATGATTACCAAGACAGAATGCTACAGGAATTGTCAAAATATCTGTGAAAATATGGGGAGGAACAGAAGAAGGATCAATAAAGATTTAAAGGTAGTAAGTAAAGGTAAAACTAAGCTATGCCAGCAAATCTGGAGAAAAACAAAGTGGCCAACGGATTCGAAGAGATCAGTCTATATGCCAACACACAAAAAAGGAACACTTAATAGAGTCTATGAACTATGATTACAATATCCTTAATTTCACATATTAGAAAATAATGCTTAGGCTCATCCAGGGCAAATTAGAGTTCCATGTGGAAAATGAAATGTCAGATGTTCAAGATAGCTTTAGAAAAGAATGACAGTATCATAGGGTTGGAAGGGACTTTGGAGGTCTTCTAGTCCAATACCCTGCCCATAGAAGGAGCCCTTTCCATCCAGGACAAATGGTTGTCCAATCTTTTCTTAAAAACCTCCAGCAATAGAACCCTCACAACTCCAGGAGGCAAGCTGTTCCACTGACTAATTGTTCTGTCAGGAAAATTCTCCTTAGCTCCAGGTTGAATCGCCCTCTGACAAGTTTCCAAGCCATTGCTTCTTGTTCTGCCTTCAGGTGCTTTGGAGAATAAACCAAACCCTTCTTCCTTATGACAGCCTTTAAAGTATTGGAACACGGCTATTATGTAAGCCTTCTCTTTGTTAGACTAAACATTCCTACCAGTAGTTCCCTTAGCCATTTATCATATGGTTTAGCCTCCAGACCCCTTATCATCCTTGTTGCTCTTCCCTGAAAAAAATGGATATCAGCATATTTTTTGTATCATGGTAACTAGAACTGGATGCAGTAATCCAAGCATAACCTTACTAGTGCAATATAGAAGGGTACTATCACTTTTCACAATCTTGATGCTATCCACCTGTTGATGCAGCCTAGGACTGCATTGGTTTTTTTGGCAGCTGCAGCACATGCTGGCTCATACTTAAGCGGTGGTCCATTTGGACATCTCTGTCATACACACAGGTTCTACGGTTGAGCCAGGTACTGCCAATTCTGTACCTGTATGTGTGGTTTTTCATGCCTAAGTGCAGGACCTTACTTTTCTCACCACTGAACTGCATTTTGTTGGATAGGGCCCAATATTTAAGTCTGTCAAGACCTTTCTGAATCTTGACTCTGTCTTCCAAAATGTTAGTAACTCTGCCCAACTTAGTGTCATCCACAAATTGGATGAGCACCCTTTCAATATCCTCATCTAGATCATTTATGAAGATATTGAAGAGTATTGGCCCAAGACAGAACCATAAGGTATCCTACTGCATGATACACTCCATATAGATGTAGTTCCATTGAGGACTGCATACTGATTATCATAGAGAAAATCTATCTGCAACTAGTCCTCACTAAATGATTGGTTACTTAGTGACCATTTGACATCCCAACAGACCTCCAAAAAGGTACTTATGACCCAATTTTGTAGTTTTGATGATCTCATACACACACACCTGCAGTCATATACTGTATTTTTCGGAGTATATGACACACTTTTTTCCCTCCTAAAAGAGGCTGAAAATTTGGGTACATTTTATACTCCGAATGTAACCCCACCCACACACAGGCCCCCATCCTTTGGCCTCTACGCATCCTCTTCCTGGCTGCAGAGATTGCCACCGACAAGGGCTTGTGTTTTTGGGCTCCGTGCGTCGCATTTTCAGCCTCCAAACACTCCATCTGAGAGCTCTTTCAGCCCTTAGAGGCTGAAAATGGAACACAAAGTGCCCAAAATGGCTACCTAGAACAGCTGCTGCCTTCTCTTACCCCTTCTGCGCTTCACCTGCTTTAGTCACTGGAGCGCCCTCCGACAATCAGCTGTGCTTTTGAAGCTGTTTTTCAGCCCCAACGTGGCACTTGCGAGTGAAGTGATGTGATTTGTCTCAGGGGTGAAATCTAAAAATTTTCGCTACCGGTTCTGTGGCCGTGGCTTGATTAGTGGGTGGGGCTTGTTGATCAGGTGACTGGGTGGGCGTGGCTTGTTGGTGAGGTGGGCATGGCCAAGTCAACATCACTTCTTTGCCCTTTTTTAACCTACAAAACACAACACAACACAACTGGCTCACCCATAATGTAAAAGCAGAGGCAAAATGGCTCCTGCAACAAGCAGGAACGTCACACAGCCACAAAAAGTCCAAAAAAACCAACTTTCACACTTTACACACACAAAATTCCACATACAGTTTTGTGAGATTTTGTGTGTTTTAGTTAGAGTGAAACACTACAGAAATACACAAAATCTCACAAAGCTGCACAAATATTATTTTATTTTATTTTTATATAAAAGCAGCTAAATTTAAAACTTCCTAAACTTTAAATGGCAAGGTCTAAAAAAAGAACAACTAAAAAAAACCCCAATTAACTATTTTTTTTAAAGCTCCCAAAGGAGAAAAAAACTTACAGGCAGGCAGGCAGGCAGGCAGGCAGGCAGGCAGATAGAGCTGCTCACTGATGAGCTTGATTGCAGGCAGGGAGATTCAGTTGTTTGCTGATGCAATGGATTGCAGGGATTACAGCAAGCGAAGCAAGGCAGGCGTGCGAACATAAGCAAGCTGGAGGCTGGGGGGAAGGGATTTTTGCTATTGGTTCTCTGAACTGCCCGCCGCCATCGCTACCTACTCGCCCGAACCGGGAGGATTTCACCCCTGCTTTGCCTGCTTTTCTAATTGCTGCTCCCTCCAACGATCATCTGTGCTTTAGAAGCTGTTTTTTAGCCCCAACCAGCCCCAACCTCAAAACCAGAGAGCAAACTAATGTGCTGAAGCTGACCAGGCTAAGGATGCTAGCCAGATGAATACCTGGTAGGCAGATTTTTTTTTTCCTATTTTCCTCCCCAAAAACTAAGGTGCGTCTTGTACTCCGGTGTGTCTTATACTCCAAAAAATACGGGTAATTGCATTTTGGGTACTTAGCAATTCGCTTCCATTTACAGTCATTTGCAGTGTTCTGCAGTCACCAAGAAAAAAATGACCAAGATTTTTGTGATTTTTTTTACAGGTTTCCAGGATGTACTTCTGGTTTCTAGCAAAAAAATGCCCATTGTGTTTGATGGATTTAGTTAATACCGTGGTGTTTGCTTAATGAACAGTGCACGAAAGATTGTAAACTTGGGTGTGGTCACATGGTGGCTCATTTATTGACTGCCACAAACGTCTGGGTTCAACTACAGTTAATGCACCAACCTTCTCCTTTTAGTATTTTTTCCTGAAATAGTTGTTACTAAGGCTAAATGTTATATCACACAAACATTTACATAAAAAAACCTCAAGAAAATAAATAAATTTTAAGGATTTTTTTTCTTTAAATAGACTAACATGTGAAGAGTTTAACCATCCTCTTTCTTCTCTGAAGCACAAGATCTATTTCTTAGGGCAAGTTGGAAAAACATAGCCTTGTTAGACTTGGTTAAATAACAGGACTAAAGTACACTGTGTACTTTAGTGTACTTTAGAGTCAAGCTGAAATAAAACTTGTAAATTTGCTCCACAACACAAAAAGCTCATTTTTTCTTCCTTCCAAGAAGTCTTTTGATCTTAGTTCTCAAAGAATATTCTGCAGAAATAAGGACATCATTGGAATGTGAAGTATATTCAAGTACTCTCTGTTTTTTATGCCCCGGGAGACACATTGTGCTATCATACAGTGCAGAGGTGGGTTTCAGCAGGTTCTGAAAAGTTCTGGAGAACCGGTAGCGGAAATTTTGAATAGTTCAGAGAACCGGTAATAAAAATTCTGACTAGCCCTGCCCACATCTATTCTCTGCCTCCCAAGTCCAAGTTGAACGGGAGGAAATGGGGATTTTGCAGTATCCTTCCCCTGGATTGGGGAGGGAATGGAGATTTTACAGTCTCCTTCCCCTGCAGTGGAGTGAGAATGGAGATTTTATAGTATCCTTCCTCTGCCACGCCCACTAAGCCATGCCCACTGAGCCACACCCACAGAACCGGTAGTAAAATTTTTTGAAACCCACCACTGATACTGTGACAAGAAGAGAACACGGATCTCTCACAGAGGGATATGTAGGCTATGTAATTAAACTGGAATGTTGTCATGAACATGTCCAGCAGTCCCACACTGAATGGGCTCACAAAGCACACTGATCTGGAGTCTGTAATGCAGTTCCATAGATCCCTGCCCAGTACTTCAGATGTTGCAAAAAAACCTGCAGCAAAGACATACAAGGGCCTCTAAACACTACATGTAAGGAAAAGTTTTTACATACCAGATCCATATACTAAGGATAAGTGCCTGCCCATGCAGATTTTTCTAAATGCTCCTTTATCCCACATTGTTTTCTTGTACTCTTTTTTTTTTTTTACTTCTCCAACAATGAATTGCTTGAATACATAAGTTCTCTTAACGATGTCGATCACTTCTCCTTCATGGTTTCAGAATTTAAAGGGTTGATTAATATAAAACTTTGAACATTTTTTTGATTTTATAAATCAGGACTCAGTCATTCTATTTTAAGAAATGCATTGAATCTTAAGGCATTTATTAGAATCTTCCAACTCACAGAAAACTAAACAAGTAAGTATTAGGCAATATCAGATTACATCTGGGGCATTCATTAAAATGTCCCGGGTGTGGAGGAAATAGGATTCCTGAAAATATTAGCATTTTCATCTGTTCTCTTTCACTTCACAGTACGGTGTTGCTATTTTCTCAGGAGATTGAGAGAACTGTAGAACAAAATAGTTTTAGCACAACAGAATTCCTCTTTATTTGTAAGTTTATGTCATAGCTTCATAATCTGCTGTAGATCAACTAAAACTGCATTTCACAGTAAAAGCCACAGCTTGGACTTTCACTGATATTAAAAAGAATTCCAATAAGTATTTTACTGATTACCAACAGAGATTAAGGCAGTGGTGGGATTCAGCCAGTTCTCACCACTTCAGGAGAACCGGTTGTTAACTTTCTGAGCAGTTTGGCAAACTGGTTGTTGGAAGAAATCATTAGGGCAGAGAACCAGTTGTTAAATTACTTGAATCCCACCACTGGATTACTTTACAACGGAACTATTAGCTCATCTGTCGTGGAGGTTCTGTAGACAGTAACCTTATCCACTTACAAATGCACCAAACAGACGAGCCAGAGGAGTTTAAAACAAACTAGTTTAATAAAACAAACAAAACAAAATCTACAAAAGAATATCAGTAGTCATCTCCCTTTCAGCAATGTTCATTCAGCTCTTTTGGAGTCGCTCCATGCGGTTGGAGCGCGGGTCTTCCTTCCTCAGAAGGAGGCTTCAGTGACTTCAGCTCTTTGTCTCTGACCCAGGCAAGATGCTAATCGCTAGGTAGTTTTCCCGCTGGAGAGCAGTTCCTTATATACTGAGTGAGTGTCAGTTTCAAAGCCCGGGAAACTCAAAGTCAATAGCTACGCGCTGATTGGCCCATTCAAACCAGAAGCCAATCAATAGGCCCAGCAAACCATGAGAGAAGTTTTCTCTCACATCATCCAACAGGATTGCTTTTTGCATACTTAATTCCCACTCAGACTTCCGGTTTTCCAATATGTAGGTCACTTATTATACCAACACATGAAAGAAAATACATTTAAAAGTGCAAACTTCACCAAGAAAAAAAATGAATTTACAACAGCAATATTTATCCTTAGAGAGAAAATCCCTCATTTTTACCTCAAGGTTTTGGCACTGTGCTTTAAGTGCAGCAGGAGAATCACCGTTACATATCTGGAGTGTGATCACTATTCATGAGTCAGACCCATGATGATCTGGGATAGGCCCATGGCCCTACAGTGGTCATGAACTCCTGGGCTGCTTCTGAGGCCGAAGGGATGCCAATGGAAGTCCCTCAGAACCATTAAGTTGTGGACTGCCCTGAGACAGTCTCCAGGAGCTTAGGCAGAGAGGTTGCCATGCAGTAGAGAGGCTGTACGCTAGCAACAATTCCAATTGAACCGATAAACCCAACTTCATTACTATTTTATATAGATATATATATCAAATTTATATTTTGCTGATAAAGAAATAAAGGGAGACTAGTATAGATCTATTTCAAGCTTTTTAGTTCTCATCAGCGAGCCATACCCTTACTTGGATTCGAACTTCGGCTGCCTGCATGTTAGGCAGTTGTATTAACCACTGAGACACAAGTTCTCCTCCCTTCATCAGCTTGAGCCAGGGGAAAGATTAATTGTTTACCAAGACACCTGGTCTATCCCAACATGTGAGAGGGGGCATTCTACTCCCTTTCGCCTTTCAGCTCCAATCCAGGAGCCCTCAAGCAGTCGCATTCACTCCTGCGAGCTCCAGAACTTAAAAGTTTAAAATTTTAAAATAATTAAAATTTTATTTTACTAAGCTTTCATCAGCCATCTGCTGACATCGTCAGAGTATTAAACTACCATTACGGAGATCTCTGCCTTTATATGCCATTAATCAATTTGGCCCTTGCGCGTGTAATAGGCCCTTTCAGCTGTCTCCCACTTGTAATCAGCTGTGTTGTTTTTGCTGTTGTCATGCTGGATGATGGAGGCTTAATTCCTACTGTTTCCTCCCTCCTAGCTTGCTTATCAGTGGGGGATGATGTTAGCCTGTCAACCATTGTGATTTGCTGCCTTGTCCTTGACCTCGTGGTCGGCCAGGTTTGTTTCTCATTAAACCGATCTGTTACAGTTTGAGATAGCCCTGTCAGGTTGCTCTGTGTTTGGTCAGGACTAACTATGCCTTCACAGGCTGAGTCTGCATGCTCAGAGGTGAGGGGTGGGTGCTTTTGGTTTCTGCTCATTGATGGAAAGCCGTCTCTGCTCCTCCTGCAGGGTCTTTCCTGGTGTCTCAAAGCCTGATAGGCCAGTGGCAGTTCAATATGCCTGTTGATGGAATTGTTATTGGAGAACCAGGCTTCTTTTAGTAGGCGTCCTCCTTTAGTCCTATCATGGGTAATAACCTCAGCTTCTTGAAAATCAAATGTGTGGTTGTGCTCCTTCATATGCGTCCAGATCTGGGAGCGCTGTTCCTTGTGTCGGACAGCCAGTTCGTGTTCATGTACTCTGGTCTGTAACTGCTTGGCCGTTTCCCTTACGTAATTGCTTGCACAATTACTACAGTTGATGCGGTAAACTATTGAAGATGTATTGAAGCTTAGTAAAATAAAATTTTAATTATTTTAAAATTTTAAATTTTTAAGTTCTGGAGCTTGCAGGATATCTGCTTCTTTCTTTACTAATATACCTGAAACTCATATTTTTAGAATAGTTTGTAATATATATATGCATACACACACATAGTCTGCATTACTATTACTACTACTATTAATCTTTTTTTTTTTTTAATTTGATTTATATGCCGCCCTTCTCTGGAGACTCAGGGCAGCTTACAATGCGTTAAGCAATAGCCTTCATTCTTTTGTATATTTTATACAAAGTCAGCTTATTGCCCCCACAAACTGGGTCCTCATTTCACCTACCTTAGAAAGGATGGAAGGCTGAGTCAACCTTGAGCCTTGGAGAGATTCGAACTAGCAGAAATTGCAGGCAGCTGTGTTAATGACAGGGTGCACTAAACCACTGTACTATCAAGGCTCTTCATTGTTTTTCATTCATCTTTTCATTGTTTCTATCACCCGTCTCCTTCTACTTATGACTGCATGACTGTAACTTTGTAGCTTGTATTCTTACGATTTATATTGATCGTTTCCTAGTATGATTTGATTGCTTATTTCTACCCTAGGACTATCATTAAGTATTGTACCTTATGATTCTCAATGAATGTATCTTGTCTTCTTATGTACTCTGAGAGCATATGCACCAAAGACAAATTCCTTGTGTGTCCAATCACAAAGAATTCTATTCTATTCTATTCTATTCTATTCTATTCTATTCTATTCTATTCTATTCTATTCTATTCTATTCTATTCTTCAGAAATCGGGTCTCAATATTTTCTCTTTCATATTTTTCTTCAAATGCACAGATTGAATTAATGGTCAGGCCCTGAAGGGTTAATTCCTTTCGGAGATGGACCCTGAAGGAAATGGCAATAGCAATAGCACTTAGACTTATATACCACTTCATCATGTGTTACAGCATTCTCTAAGCAATTTACAAAAGCCAGTTTATTGCCCCCAACAATTTGGGTCCTCATTTTACCGACCTTGGAAAGATGGAAGGCTGAGACAACTTTGAGCTAGTGAGAATTGAGTTCCTGGCAGTGAGCTGAATTAGCCTGCAATACTGCAATCTAACCACTGCCCCACTATACATTCATATGCAAATCTAGACTTCCAAATCAAGATCAATCTAAACAGGGATGTCAAACTCCATTTCATTGAGGATTGCATCAGGGTTGTGTTTGACCTTGGGGGGCTGGGGTGGGCATGGCCAGGGTGGATATGGCCAGCTCAACATCACTTGTGTCGGGGATGCTCTGCCAGTGAAAATGGGTTCCCAAACTCCATTTTGGCTGCAACGGCCTTCTGCAACCCTCTGCCAGCAAAAACGGAGCTTGGAGTGCCGCACGCAGCCCTCGCAAGCTCTGTTTTTGGCTGTGATGGCCTCTTGCAACCCTCTGCCAGCAAAAATGGAGCTTGGGAGTGCTGCACGCAGCTCTCACAAGCTCCATTTTTGGCTGTGATGGCCTCCTGCAACCCTCTGCCAGCAAAAACAGAGCTTGGGAGTGCCGCACACAGCCCTCCCGCCTCCATTTTTGCTGGCAGAGGGACTGCGGGCAGGAGCATCAATGTTTCCAGGGCAGCCCCATGGGCCAGATCTAAACACCCCGTGGGCCAGATCCTGCCCCCGGGCCTTGAGTTTGACACCCCTGCTCTAAAGCAAAATATGAAGGTATATGTTTGAAATCCCATTTACCACTTATCAAAGTTTATCTCAGCTCTCTCTGAGGAGATAAGATAAGATAAGATAAGCTTTATTATCATTTTTTACTGCACACTGGCACACATTAAAAATATTCCACACCCTTTTATTATTTGGCCATCAAGAAGTTTGTTTTCTCTGTATGACCTGAATGATTGAGAAACCGAATGTGAGACGCTTATATTGATAACATTTTCAAAATGCATTTATTTATTTAAAACATTTTGTAGCTGCCCATTTTATAGCCAAGTCTGAGGGGTTCCCAATCAAAAGTAAAAACAACATAAAAATTACAGTAGAGCTATAGAACTAAACATACTAAAAATTAAAAACAACAAAAACCTGGCACCAAGTCAATAATTCTTATCTCAGTGCCTGGGGGAAAAGATCTTCAAAGTTGTGGAAGGCTAGGCTGGTAGAGGCCTGCCAAACTTCAGGGGGCAGAGTGTTCCGTAGCTCAGGGACTGCCATGGAAAACATGTGCTTTCTAGTTCCCATCAAGTGACAATATGTAGGGGAAGGGACTATGAGTGTGCCTATCCTATCTGACCTGGAGGATGGGTAGATTCTTTAGGGAGAGGCAGTCCCACAGGTAAGCTGGTACTATGCCATATGCAGCTTTAAAGGTGATGACTAGCACCTCGAATTGTACCCAGAAAGAAACTAGTTTGCACAAACAAAATTATGTTACCCCAATGCTGGACAGTCCTAGGATCATCTAAGAAGACTATACTGTAGGTACCTTGATTCAAAATTGTTGCAGTATAATGCATCATTTGGGATAACTTGAGGATATAAACAGACAAACAGATAACACAAAAAAGAATTTTAGTAGTATGTGAATTGAAAGTCTCTCCTAATTGTTGGGTGGTGTTCACCAACTTTGTTCCTCATTCTACAGCAGAGGCCAAGCCTCTTGTAAAATACCATATATTCTTTGCAGCTAAGTAAGCACTTGGCAAAACAGATTTAATTTAGTAGCTGTGGAAGTGGTTTGCAATTTCTAGCAGAATCAAAGGGGTTATTGTGAAACTGAAAATCTCCTGAGAGAGTGAGGAAGGGAAAGGAGTCTTAAATAAATTAGAATCTTTATTCTAAACAAAGGGCATTTGTTGCCCAGTTCTGAAAGTTTCATTGTTGGGTAGAGAAAAAACTGTTTCAGAGAATTACTCTGCTGTGTTTCTTCTCTTTCACTCTCAAAAAAAATAAAGATGCATACAGAGCAACACATGTCCCTTTCAAAAAAGTCTCATGATACTCTCTAAAAGTTGTCCAAAGGGAACTCTGAAGCTGCTTCATTTTGGCTAACCGATCTGCTCTAATACTACTTGTCAAACTCCTAATATTTCATTTGAATTTGCCTTTCCTTGACTGAACTGCTCTTCCTCTATAGGCATGTTTTTTTTCTCCCAAGACAGCCAACTATTTTGTTTTTCAATATAGAATCCTTCAAAGCATTTTATATCAAGAGCATTTATGACTCAGTTTACTGAGTGTCAGCCCTGAAGCCATTTCAGGAGCATCTTCAGGGCTGCCACAGCAAGGCCGGGTAGAGCTGTGGGAACATGAGGGGGGAGGTAGAGATAGCTGGGGGATGTGGAACCAAAATAGCATTCTTTCCCATGGGAGCCAAGGACGCTTTACCAGGTATTGGAAGGGCATGGACCAAAGCCAGCCAGAGTTGGGATTGCGACCTGATTGGACCATGTGATGGCCTGGGGGCAAGAACTTTGGGTTTTGATTTGGATGGGGAAAACCCTGGGTCCTTCAGAGTCGGGTTTTCATCAGCTGTGCCAATATGACATCCCAAATAAAATTATGTATCAGGGAATGTAAATTTAATAGCTGTAAACTGATGGAAAGTTGTAAGCGGAAGTAACTGAAAGCTGATGCAATGGGAGTGAGGAAGCAGGGTTGCTGCCACTTTAAGAAGCTGCGTAAAAAGCTGCCTATATAAGGGAAGCCATTAGGGGGCATCTCCCTTCTCCTCATGTTCTCTCTCTTCGTGTATCTCATTGCTCTCCGTGTCTAAAGGCTCTGTGTGCTGTATTTTGCTCCTGGATTTATCTCATAATATTAGTTATGCTGCCTAAACTCTGACATTATGCTTTGAGGAAACGCCCTCAGAGTTTTAATTGCTTTGGGGTTGTTACTTGGAACTCTGATATTGAGATTACATTGATATTTTTGTAGTAGATGCTTGATATGAAATTGCTCAAGCTGGGCTGGCTTGAGTTAAATTTTAAATTGATTTTAAATTGGGTTGTTTTAATTTACAGCCAAAATATTTAATTATTTTAATACTGTTTTTTAAATTTTGTATGCTCTGTTTTTTACTTTGGCTGTTCACCGCCCTGAGTCCCATTTGGAGAAGGCGGTATAGAAATGGAAACAAACAAACAAACAAACAAACAAATAAATAAATAAATAAATAAATAAATAAATAAGATATATCAAAGAATCTATAGAGTTGAAAATATACGTAGTCTTGACTTATGATCAGTTACTTAGTGACCATCTGAAGTTACCACCCCAAAAGGTACTTATCGGGGTAAAATGCTCTGAAGTCTGCTACCGGTTCGCATCACTACTGGTTCACTGCGTGTGCGCATGTGTGGTGCATGCCAAACAAGCGCTTTTCACGCAGGTGCAACACAGGCACTACTGCGCAGGTCTGAAAAAGGAGGATTAAGAAGCCTTTTCTAAGGTAAGTAGAACAGCGAGGGGGAGAACAGCTGTGCTGAGCGATTTAGATTTGCTAGAAAGCAGGATTTCCTGCTTTCTAGCAAATATAAATTGTGTGGCACAGCTGATTGTCGGAAATACCAGTTCGTCTGAACCAGTAGCATTTTTTTTACTATCGGTTTGCTTGAACCGGTAGCTTTTATTACTACTGATTTGGGCGAACTGGTCCAAACCGATAGCATTTCACTCTGGTACTTATGATCCAGATTCAAAATTCCAATGGAAGGCTCCCTCCATAGTCACTTGATTGCATTTTGGGTGCTCGAATTTATGGCCATTTGCCACATCCCATGGTCATATTGCCACAATTTAAGACATTTTTTTTTGTTGGAAATTAGTGTTTATTTTCAGTTTCCAGCGAAAAACTCCCATTGTGGATGATGAGTTTGTTTAATGATCACGGTGTTCACTTAATGACTTCTGCAAAAAAGGTTGTAAAATCAGGTCAGTCACGTGGATGCCTTGGCTCATGGCCATCATGATGTACAACAGTAATGCTGGGTTTCATTATTGTCATAAATCAAGGACTACCTTTAGCCATTTAGGCCTTTGAGTCTAATCCCAGTTTTGTGCATACTGCATATCCAAATTAAAGTTCTATCTCTAACCTTTTATTTCAATGCAGCTACAGTATATAATTTTCTGATTTGTTAGCTAGAGTCAAGACACTGAGATAGAACTTTTTGCTTCATTTGGCACAGCAAGATTTAGGAAGATCTCCATAATAGCATCCAAGCAGAAGTCCAGATTATTTATTTCAAAGTATTCCTCAATTAAATGAACTGGAAACGTCTCCTCAATCCCAAGAGCCTATTCATCTCAGGTATAAATACATAGTTTAGTTAGGCTGTCTGCACTGATTTTGTTTAGAACTGTGTGAGTGATTGTTGCCTTCCATTCTTTTCTTTTGATTCTAGTTCCCAGTAAATTTTGTGGTTGTATCTACAGATTTAGTTTCATTCATTTAAAAAAGGAAATTTTCATTAAAAATTTATTCGCAGATGGTTGCCCAGCTGCCCTTATGTTTCTTAAGTTTGTTTTTGCTTTTCGCTACAAGGTCCAAAGTACTTTCCTTTATATTTTCCTAAGGCTGGACTGAAGGCAGAAACTCATGCTAGAATGACTAAAACCGAATCATCCAGATGAACTAAGGCGTGTCAGGATTTTCAGCCTGATTTGGACTCTATTTAACTCACCTGATCCTATATATTTCTTTGTTTTTATTTTTAAAAAGTTCATTTAATCTGGAGAAAAGGCATTTGAGAAGAAGACAGCTCAGGGCTTTAAACTGGAATAGTTCTTAACCTGGATTATAATCTGGAACAAATTTTCCTGCAGAAAATCTCTCCTTCACTCCCAATTCATTATTTATTCTGTATTGCAAACAAAAAAAATCACTCCCAAATCATTATTTATTCTGTATTGCAAACAAACAAAAAAATCACTCCAAAATCATTATTTATTCTGTATTGCAAACAAAAATGTGTGTTTGTGGATATGTGTGATTTTTATTGCAGAAAAATTAAGCCTGGAAAGGTGATCCATATAAAGCACGTCTCAGATTAATGAGCTAAATTTTTCATCCAAAAAAATAAAAGACCAGGTTATGCATGTCCTTTAACACTCAAGAGGCAAATATAAGGAAGGTTATATGTCAAAGAAATAGGGTGGATCATTTTGGAATACAAGTAGCCACTGCATTCCAACAGCACATGTTTAAATTCCCTCCATGATCATATGAATGGATAAATGGACCTTAACGTTCTTCTAAACTGGTGACATTCCTTGTAAGGTCATGTAAGGAAGAAGATAAAACCCTACCTCTGCTTTAAAATTCCTCATCGTTATATTGCTTTAAGAGCCCCATATAAGATTTTGTTAATTCCTATTGGAAACAGTGGATAAAAAGTTTCTATAATAATAATAATAATAATAATAATAATAATAATAATAATAATAATAATAATAATAATAATAATAATATAACAACAACAACAACAACAACAAAACCTTATTGTCATTGTACGTGTATACACAGTATACCCATACAACGAAATTCACTTAACACCCAAAGACCAGGTCCAACACACATAACAATCCCCAAACATACTCCCACCCATCACAATTCCCCACCCTTAAACCACCCAAACATCCACACAACAGACCAAGTAATTTAAATAAGTATTGTTAAAAATATGCCACTTAGCAGAAATATATCTTAATATTGTGCTATCCAGCCCCACAACTGGCCCCAAAGTATACCAGTGCAGTCAATGGTATTGAAAGCCACCAAGAGAGCAAGGATTGTATACACTACCTTCATCCCTCCCTTGTCAGAGATTATCTACAAACGCAACCAGTGCTGTTTTTGTCCTTGAAAATGTGACTCTGGGTGACATACAATCACAATCACAATTAGAACAATATAACAATCTTAATGTCTATGGAGATTCTCAGTCATCCAGGTCATGGAAATGACTAAAAATGAAAGCATAAAAAAAATCCAAGATAGGAGGAGAATAACAATCACCCAACATCATATAACCACCATGCAGGCTTCCAAACATCCTCAAAAGTTGCTAGGAAAACCAGATTTTAAGGACTTTCTTGAATGCTAAAAGAAATGGGATTAACCTCACCTTGGGGGTGGGGTGGAAATGAAGTTCTAGACCCGTGATGGCAAATCTATGGCATGCGTGCCCGAAGTGGCACGTGGAGCCATGTCGCTTGGCATGCCAGCCGTTGCCCCAGCCCAGCTCCACCATGCATGCGAGCGCACCTCCCACCGGCCAGCTGGTCTTCAGGTCTCTGCCACGCATGCATGGGAGGGTGGAGGGCATGCATGGGGGGCACTCAGATTGTATTTTGGAGTTCGTACATGCGCACAGCCCCCCCCCTGCACCCCATTTTGGACCTGAAAGGCCTCCTGCACCAACCTGGAAGCCAAAACGGGGCATGGGAGTGTTGTACGAGACCCCCCTGCACCTTGTTTTGGGCCTGGAAAGCCTCCTGCACCAACCTGGAAACCAAAACGGGGGGGCGAGGTGCATGCACGGGGGGGCACTTGCATTGCATTTTGGGGGCCGGGCACGCACACATGCGTTCACACGTGCATGTGCGTGCTTTGGGCAGTTGGCACCAAAAAGGTTAACCATCACTGTTCTAGTAAGAGTCAGAGCAGAAAAGGCACAATTTCTGGGTCCCGCCAGATGGAATTCCTTAACAGGTGGGACCTGCGCATGCCCTTCCTGCTGAATCTGATGGGATGGGTAGATGTAATCAAAAAGAGACATCATGCTGTAGATATATATGACTACCTTACTCCAAAGATAACTTGAAGAAGAGTGCAGATCCCTGAGACGAAAAATATGGTGCTGATCAGGTGACTTTGTGTCAGAGTGTCATGCTCCAGACAAAGTGATTTGGAAAGGATGAGAGGAATTGCGACGAGACCTCCAAGTGCAGTCAGGTAATGCTAAGAAACAGAGAAGAGGGAAGAAATGCAATTAAGAGAAAAAGAGTCCTGCTTACCAATTGTAATGGTGAGTGCATAAAACAATACTTTTTGTGTGGTGGTGCCTATATTATAAAAGACCATCTTAAAATATTATAAGCTCCTCCCCTTTTAAGCCTCAGATATGGTACCACCAAACTTTTGATGTGATTTTTTTTTTAAAAAAAAATTCTTTGTACTTTAGCCTGTTCTTGTTTTTATGATCAAATTTACTGTTTAAATTAGTTTACTGCTTTTGCAAGTCTCAGTGCATTTCACTATAAAGGAAAGTGAAGTTTAAATGCCTACAATTAGAAAAAAAAAATAGAAGAGAAAACTTAAACTATCATAGAACCCAAGGCCACAGTGATAGCTAGCATTCATTCTGCTGACCTTCCTTTTCTATTAAATTTCCTCAATTTGACAAATCTATGTGTTGTTGCAGTAACTGATGACAATGAAATCAGGAAATACCAGAAATCCTATTTGCAGAGAGATCAAAATTCACATTTTTGTATCTCCATTTCCCATCCAAACTATGCAATGGACTGAATGGTCTGTGACTTTTGGGTGGCATCTGTCTTATCTTATCAAAGGACAGAACTGACCATCTGCCAGAAGTCCTCTGACCATATAAAAACTAACTCAAATAAATTTTAGCTAAGAAACTGATACCGTATTTCAACTCAAATGGCAGAAAGTACTTTGAAGGATGATGGGATTTCTCATATAAGATTTTGAATCACATGTAGATGTCAAACTATTAATTATACCGTACAAAAGATTCCCTAGACTAGCATGGTACTTTGCATTAGGTTAAATTCTGAAGTATCTCCCAACTGGAAGGTGATTCCTTGCAGAAATCTCTACATTGTGGATTTTGAGTTTATGAGCAGCTTTGTGAGCTTTTGAGCAGCTCACAAGGAATTAAGTTTAAACTAGGCCATACTGTGAAACAATAGATGTTTTTCTTTTCATGTACATTCCTGTGAATTGCTTCATAAGTTATTCGTAGCATTTAAATTAGGTAATCACTTGTGGAGTCCTTGGTGGAACCTCTATTTGATTTTTGAAATATATTTACCCAGTTGAAACAATACATTTACCCAGTTGAAACCAGAATTGATTTAATTCCTTTGATAAGTTGAATTGCTTACATTTAATCTATCCAAACAATTTAGTGCATTTTAGTATGATTCCTTCTCCATAAGTACACATTCTAAACCTGCTTAGGGTGTGATTAGCTATATGGGTGATGACTAGTAGCACTCTATCTCCAGAATGAGGAAGGTGTAGAATGGTAGAAACTCTCATCATGAATCCCCTATGTCCCAGTTTCAGTTTTCACACTCAGGTTAGTGTGAAGAAGTGACTTATAACCAAAAACTGCTTCTTCAAAGAACTGGCTAATAATGCTTTGCCAGTATGCTGGATCTAGTAACATTTTCTACGTAAACAAGACGAGACAGGTGAAGTATTGTCAAAGACCTCAGGCGATAGAAAGAGAGAACAGAAATCCCTATGGTCAGTTATGCAAGCCATGGCAGTTGCGTTGTCATACTTCATTGACTTAGACAAAACTAGGAATTAATTTCTCTTCTGATGAAGATACACGGTCAAAAAGAAGGGGACAACAATAAATTAGAAGCAGCCTCAGAAATACAAAAATATTTATTTTCTAAAATTTATTCATTAAATGTATAAGTTGCCCAGCTTACTCTTGAAGTGACTGATAGGATTTTGCACTAAGTTGACAGGAAAATCTCTGCTGCTATAAATTTAATACTTTGTAAAGACAAATAAAAGACTCCCAGGTTCTTTTATTTATTTATGTTTATATTTAAATATTTGGGGTAGAGGTTAAAGGCTGTGGACTGGAAACCAGGAGACCATGAGTTTTAGTCCCATCTCCAGCATGATGCCAGCTGGGTGACTTTGAACTAGTCCTTTATCTCAGCCCTAGGAAAAGGAAAATGGCAATCCACTCCTGAAAATCTTGCCAAGAAAACTGCAGGAAAGATGATAGATAGATAGATAGATAGATAGATAGATAGATAGATAGATAGATAGATAGATAGATAGATATGATAGATAGATAGATAGATAGATAGATAGATAGATAGATAGATAAATAGATGATAGATAGATAGATAGATAGATGATAGATAGATAGATAGATAGATAGATAGATATGATAGATAGATAGATAGATAGATAGATAAATAGATGATAGATAGATAGATAGATAGATAGATGATAGATAGATAGATAGATAGATATGATAGATAGATAGATAGATAGATAGATAGATAAATAGATGATAGATAGATAGATAGATAGATAGATAGATAGATAGATAGATAAATAGATGATAGATAGATAGATAGATAGATAGATAGATAGATAGATAGATATGAGAGATAGATAGATAGATAGATAGATAGATAAATAGATGATAGATAGATAGATGATAGATAGATAGATAGATAGATAGATAGATAGATAGATAGATTATTGATAGATGAGAGAAAGAGAGATTATAGTAGGCAGCAGGCAGACACAGTCTGTCTGCCTGACAGACATCCTTATATTGTGTTAGCTGACTCACATTTTTATTCACCTTTTTGCACAACATACCCCTGCCAAGAATTCCCAGCTAACTTGTTCTTTGAAGATTTACCTGAATTCCCAGGAAGATGCAAAGATGCCATGGAGGTATATCTGTGACAGTGTATGCCAGTTTGTTACCACCTTGCCTGCTGAAGTCTTCTGGTTTTTCTTCATAGTCTAGAACTGTAGCACCATCTTCAGTGAAGTTACAATGTTTACCATCATCAGTCTGCAGAAACAATGAATCTTCTCATACCAAGAGAATATATGCAGCTCAGGGTTCAACTGACACTAACCAAGTGCTTCATTACCACATTAACAAACCAACCTCCCACAAGAGGAGCTGTATATAAACAGTATTACAACGAACACAAACCCACTATAGCAACCCAGAACATCAGGAAGAGGAACAGACCATCTATACAACATCTTCCAATAAAATGGATACCCGGGCAACTTTATCAAAAAATGCCTGACCATTCAAACAACTACCAGACAACTAATATAAGCTTTAAAAAAGATAACACTATCATACATCAAAAACATTTTGAAAACAACTAATACAAAGACACAACAGCACTGTAGCACACACACCAACTAAAGCCCTCCAAAACATCTTAAGGAAATCAAAAGACAAGGAAAAGAAAAAAGAAAAATTGGGCGTCATCTACAACATAGAGTGTAAAGTCTGTAACAGCCACTATGTAGACAGACAGGCAGAAGACTAGCAGGGCATATCCATGAACACCAACTAGCAGTCAGAAGACAAGATGAAAACTCCTTACCCTCTTAACACATGAGTAGACGCAACAACAATTTTAACTGGGAAACTGAGAGTATCCTGGACCAAGACAAATCAAAACTGTTAGAGAATTCCTGGGAGCTTAGCATTCCAATAAATCAGCTATCAATAGACACATAGAAATGAACCACATTGACAGATAATGTAAAAGAGACAACAAAAATTTAAGGAGAAAATAAAAATGAAGGAAATAATTAAATTCAGAGAACTACAAATTTCAAAATATAACTAAATGGCTATAAATGTATTACATAAATGGCATGCAGGAGTAGGAGAAGGAAGAAAGAAAGAACGTGCAAAAGGCTTTAAAACTGTTTCAAGATTTTTTTTATGAGAAATTGTATTTTTAAAAAACTCCAAACATATAATGTGAGAGAAATTGTAACATTATATTTGTCACAGTTTGTTCTATTTTAGGTAGACTGTGAATAGCAAGAAATAATACATTATCTTTTTCTAAAAACCGAGAAGGAAATTACAATATCTGATTCATAGTGAATTAATAACCTGACAAAAATAGGAGGAAGGACACATATTAAAATGAATACCAGTCCTTTCTCCTACTTTTTTCCAGACTAAAAAAAGGGAAATACAAGCAGTAAATGTTACAGCTTAGATCTGAATGTGCCAAATGCCGTTCTGTTAGATCTCAGGAGGAAAAGCATACTTTTTACAATAAACCGATCGAGTGATGGCATATGACACCAACTATTGCCCACATCATTCTTGCTCTTTATTTTATGTGATTGAAACTCTTTTATATAGTTATTTAATTTAAAATGAAAATATAAACTTACAATAAAAGTGGGATTGTCTACTCCATTTGCTTCTTTTTCTGCGTGGGTCATCTCCATTTCATGGGACGTCCTTGAATAAAGCAGAGAAAAAGCGGAGATAAGGCACCAATCAAACCTCATGTTTGGCACCCTGAACAACAACGAGTTTCAGGAATCCAAATTTCATTTCCAGGCATTCATGTGAGAGTAACTATAGAGTAATTCCTGCTTCCCCAGCCTGCTGAAATCATTTACTCATGTTCAGCTCAATTATACAGCAACATAAGGCTTTGAAAATGTTTTATTAAAAGATTATCCTGCTTGAGCAATAATGGATCTGTAACTGAAAGGAGGATTCTTTCTGACAATATCATGGATTTCCAATAGCAGATCTATTGAGCATTCTTTTCCTATACAAAAAATAATGTTTCGTACTGAATAGCAAAATTTGTCTGCTTCTTAGACTATATAGAATAGAATAGAATAGAATTTTTTATTGGCCAAGTGTGATTGGACACACAAGGAATTTGTCTTGGTGCATACACTCTCAGTGTACATAAAAGAAAAGATCCATTCTTATACAAAAAGATATATGTTATTATTACATGTAGTCCTTGATTTACAACCATTTTTAGTGACTGTTCAAAATTACTATGGTACTGAAAAAAGATGATTCACAACCAGTCCTCGCATTACATCCATTCTACCATTCCCTTGATCACAGGATCAGAGTTTGGATGCTTGACAACAGAGATGTATTAGTGATGGTGGTAGCATCTCAGGGTCACAGGATTGCCGTTTGAGAACTTCCCAGACAGCTTCTGACAAGGACTTTGTCAATGCAGGAAACTGATAAGCTTAATGACCGTGATGTGATTCATTTCACAGCTGCAGTGATTCATTTAACAACTGTGGCAGAAAAGGTCATAAAATTAGGCCCAACTCATTTGTTTAACAACAGAAATTCTGGTTCCGATTGTGGTTGTAACTTGAGAACTACCTGTACAACTATGATGATTATTTTAAAAAGCACATTTGCTTAAATGAAAAAAAGGAAAGAAGTGTTAAAACTTGCTTCCTTAATTAAATCATATCTTTGCTGTACTAGAAATAATATTATATTATCAGGCAGTAAAGCTTCATTTTTACTGTTAATGCCTTTTTATTGGCCTTCTATATGCTTATTAAATACTAATCTCTTTCTTCCTCCATACCAAAAACCATATCAATCCAAGTCTGTTTTACCAATTAAAAATATATACCTATGGATATAATGAGTAATGTAGTTGTAATTGTAATGTAATGATTTTAATGTAAATGTAATTGTAATTGTACTATTTTGTTCTGAGGTTTTAACAATGCAAATGAATGTTTTATAGATAAATTAGAAGTAATTGTATTAGATGAATGGAAGAAAGTGTTATTTTAATTCATTTATTAAATTTATTTGCACCCCATCTCACCATAGGGTTACTCTGGGCAGCTTAAAACAGTAAAATGTAAAATTATAACAATTGAAAATTTAAAACATAGTATAAAACAATGAAAATAAAAAACAATGAAAGTACAGCAATATGAATTAAAAGATGGTGAAGAGGGTCTGCTATTAGTCAATAACCACCTCCATGTGGTGCTCTCTTTTCTGACCCAATACTGTGTCGATATTTAGGACTAGAATTCCTATCAATAGCTATAGTGATTAAAATTTAGGCCAAACACATTCATAAGGAGCTAAATTGGAAACTCAATACACATTACATTAATCCTGCAAATATTTTTTTTCTCCAAACTCTAATAGTTGACTGTAGACTTCCAAAGATCCAAAAGCTCTCTATAACAATCAAAATCAAGCTATCTGATACCCTCCAGATGCTTTTGTCTTTACCACCTGTCAGTCCCCAATCTGCATGGACCAAAATAAGCAACTGTCATGGGCCAAAACACCTGGATAGCACAAGATTACTGGAACCTAATATAAAGTAGTGTTAGATTTGTTCAATAATATAAAAAATCAGAATTCTGCACTTAAAAAGCTCTCACCTGTGTTCTGAAACAAGTTAAACATAGTTTTGGCTAATAATGACAGGGATACTAAATCTTATATATAGCAATTGAAAGCATATTCAGCTAGTCACCTTTCTGATGTTTAACCACAGTTATGAAGACTCTACCTTGTGTATGAATCCACAATCACTTCTTCCATCTGCAAAGTTAAATATCACTCCTTCCCTGTTTTTACAGGTTTATGGCAAGACTTCAGTACACATTTTCTTTAAGCACACTATTCATTAACCATGAATAATTCACTGTGTAACAAACATTTTTGATCAATAATTCTCTCAAGGATGGTATATTGTGTCTCTACAATTATTAATGGAATTCCCTGCCTGGAATTACTGTCTTGCCATTTTGCTCTGCATTAACTCAAGAACTTCTTTTTAGTTACTGTGTTCAGGCATCACATTAATCATGGGTTATTGTAACACAAACTAGCTTAGCTTCTCCCACCACTCCAGCACAGCTGCATATCAAAATTATTTGCTTGCCACTGGTTGTACCTTGCTATTCATTTCATGTACAGCCAGCAAACTGATTACTTGAAAAATAGAGATGATGTAAAAAACAGAGATTGTAGATTGTACAATAGATTGTAAGAACGGAATTAAGTAATGAATGTTGCCTAGAGGCAGAAACCAACAACAGATCAAATAATTTTGCACCTGAAGTCTTACCCAAGTAATCAATAGTCAAACCAGCCAGACAAGTTGTAAGCCCCAGCAGTAGCAATCTCAGAATAAATACTCCACTCAGATATTTATATTATATAACTGCTATTTGCCATTATTTCTGAGAAAAATCACAGAAGATGAACAGAAGAAAAAGCAGGAAAAGGAAAGGATGAGTAAGAGAGTGAATTCAGTTTGTGTACTTTGACCACATGGCCATGTCACCCCAGTTTATTATGAGGAAACCAAAAAGGGCATCCCATGGTTCTAAGGTTCTAAGAAGATGATAATCACGTAAGACGATATGAGATTCAGTAGTTTCACTTCCAGACCTTTTTAGACCTATCTTTTAAAACCTGGGCAACTTGAGATACAGAGATTTCATGCTATTCTCAAAAACAGCAATAAAGACTGGAAGTTTGGGAGGTTGAATCCCTCATGACTGGAAGTTTAGGAAAAGAAGTGCTAGACAATGACAGTTCATCTCCATAACAAGGCCATTTATTTTGGACTACTACTGATTTCTCTGATAGATTATGAAAATTACTTCTACTGATAGTACTACTGGATAGTTTTAGGAGAAAATCTGTCTTAGAAAGAAATGAATAGAATATAAACAGAATTTTAATTTTCTATTATTTTAAGGATTTGTTAATTTTATTTTTATGGTTTATGTGAAACCATCATTTATGTCAGGTACATTGAGTACATTTCTAGAAGTAGTACATCAAGCAATCTTAATATGAAGATAATAATAATCAATACCCTGGCTATTACATATTGGCAAATATGTATATATAAAGATCTGTGTTTTTATTTATTTAATGTATTTATTAGTTTGTCAAACTAATGACAAGTATGAAGCAGGTATGAATATGAACATGGACATGAACGAGGGAAATGAATACAAATAAATGGGGACAGAAGGACAGGGACGGTAGGCATGCTGGTACACTTATACATGCCCCCTTTACGGACCACTTAGGAATGGGGTGAGATCCACGGTAGACAGTTTAAGGTTGAAGCTGTGAGGGTTTGAGGATGTAATAATGGAGTCGGGTAGAGCATTCCAGGCATTGACCACTCTGTTGCTGAAGTCTTATTTTCTGCAATCGAATTTGGAGCGATTTATCTTGAGTCTGTATTGATTGTTTACCTGTGTATTATTGAGGTTGAAGCTGAAGTAGTCATTGATAGGTAAGATGTTGTAGCAGACAATTTTGTGAACTATGCTTAGATCAGACCACAGGCAGCACAGTTCCAGATTGTCCAAGCCCAAAATTTCAAGTCTGGTGGCATAAGGGATTCTATTGTGAGTAGAGGAGTGGAGTACTCTTCTTGTGAAATACCTCTGGACCCGCTCAATTGTATTAACCTCTGATACACAGTGTGGATTCCAGGCAGATGAGCTGTATTCGAGAATTGGTCTGGCAAAGGTTTTGTATGCCCTAGTTAGCAATAGAGTGTTACCAGAGAAGAAGCTTCTCAAAATTAGGTTAACAATTCTTAATGCCTTTTTGGCAATGCTGTTACAGTGAGCAACAGTTCTCTGATAAGCAACAGACCTTGAGCTTTTCAGTTATTTTCCAGTTATTGAGAAAGCAATTACAATACTTAAAAGAAACCATTACAACATCCCTGTGGAAGATGAAGAAGCCACAAGTGGCCAATATAATTATAACTAAGTAATTTATTGGGCCTTGCCCAATAGTTACCAACTGATAATTGCTTGGTTATGGATGAAGGTCCACTTAATCTCAAAGTACGTGGTTGGCTTACCATTTTCTTACCAAAGGAAAAGAAAAAAAATAGTCATAATATTGATACAATGAGAAAATTATGGGTGCAATCTTGAGTGAAGTGACAAAATGTGTCTAGGGAACATTAGGAAAAATCACAACATAGAAAACACAAAGGAAGAGAGTGTATGAAAAATAACAAGTTTCTAATACGATGGGAATGGACACTTGTAACGGCTCTTGGGAGTATTAAAATTAGTTTCCTTATCTAAGACTAGCCTGTAGAGCAGGGGTCTCCAAACTTGGGAACTTTAAGACTTCTGGACTTAAACTCCCAGAATTTCTCAGCCAGCCATGCTTCAGCCAAGAAGCCATGTTGGTTGAGGAATTCTGGGAGTTGAAGTCCACAAATCTTTTTTTTTTAAATATACTTTATTGAATTTTTCCATAATAAAAAGAAAATATACAATCTCTATCTCCTTCAGAGGTACAGTGTTTATACAATTTGGTGAATCATACGTTAAATAAACTTCATCCTTGGCTATACAATATTCTATGCATTATAACTCGAATTCGAATACAAAACAGGTCATATCCTAAAATCATGTTTTTATCTTGTTCTTCAACCAATTATACCAGTTTCCCCATACTTCATAATATTTAGATTTTCCTCATTATTTAACTCACTCGTCAATTTTG
The DNA here is from genome assembly GCF_059756535.1 of Pantherophis guttatus. Lineage (NCBI taxonomy): Eukaryota > Metazoa > Chordata > Lepidosauria > Squamata > Colubridae > Pantherophis > Pantherophis guttatus. The sequence continues at coordinate 34,988,628 of NC_142069.1, forward strand.
CCATTTCTGCGCACTCTAGGATTTTGTTTATTAATATTTCTTCTGAGGGTATAGATTTATTTTTCCAGTATTTCGCAAAGGCTAGTCTAGCCGCGGTTGTAATCTGGATTATGAGTTGCGTTTTGTTGTTATTAAGGCCATCTTCAGTTATACCCAGGAGGAAGGATTCTGGGGCTAGGACTATCTCCTGTCCCGTTATTTCACAGAGCCAGTGTCGAATTTTTGACCAAAACTTTTTGGTCTCAGGACAGGTCCACCATAGATGATAGAAGGTGCCGACCGTTTTTCCACATTTCCAACATGTGGCTGAGAGATTTGGAAACATTTTCGCTAACCTAGCCAGGGCTAGGTACCACCTGTGTAGCATTTTATAATAGTTTTCTCTAAATGTTGCCGATTTCGTTAATTTATAGTTCCTATTCCAGGCCATCTCCCAGTCGTTAAAATTTAGTCTATATCCCAGGTTTTTTTCCCAAATATTTAGCTGATTTTTTGCTATGATCTCTGCCCTATCCTCATCTAATAGGAAGTTATAGATTTTTGTTAGCATTTTCTTGTCTATTCTTCAAATAATTTTATCAAAATTTCCATATTTAGCTTCTATACCAAATTTGTCTCTATCTTTTTGGAATCTTGAATTAATCTGTAGATAGTTCCACCAATCCAAGTTGAAACCCTGGTCCCTCAATAAATCCAGAGGTTTGAGCTTCCCTTCTTCATCAAGAATGTCCTTATATGTGCCCAATTTATAATCGTCTCTCCTGTTTGGGGCCGCCAACGCTTCCATAATAGAAAGCCAGTTGGGTACCTTAGTATAAATCCTCTGTCTAATTTCCTTCCATGTGCGAATAAGAGTCTCCCTAATTTTGTGTTTATGAAAGTAGGATTTTTTCTTGTTCTTTGTATCCCACAGGTGAGCATGCCATCCTTCTAGAAGGTCGTGTCCTTCTAATGTCAAGATTCTCCTATCTTGTAGCTTGATCCACTCCTTGATCCAAATTATTTTCGCCGCCTTTTGATATATTTCCCAATCAGGGAGCCCAAATCCTCCCAAATTTCTTTTGCCTTGGAGTATCTTAAAGGAGATCCTCGATTTCTTACCCTCCCATAGAAAGTTTCTAATGTGTTTATTCAGGTCCAGAAAGAATTTTTTATCTAAGGTTATTGGGATGTTTTGAGATAGGAACAGAATTTTAGGTAAGATGTTCATTTTAATCGCTGCTATTTTACCAATCAGCGACAATTTTAGCCTTTTCCATCTTTCAAGGTCTTGATATATTTTCTGCCGTAGGGGGATATAATTATCATCTTTTAGTGAGGAGAATCTCGCAGTAATCCATATTCCCAAATATTTTATTTTCTTAACTGCCTGGAGGCCTAATAAGTCTTCCAATTCCTTCTTTTGTGGATCTGTCATGTTTTTCACTATTATTTTAGTTTTTTTCCTATTCAGTTTAAGGCCCGCCACTTCTCCATAATCCTGTATTTCCTGCATTAGTTTTAAACTGGTTTCTAATGGATCTTCTATTATGAGGGCTACGTCGTCTGCAAAAGCTTGGGTTTTGAATGTTTCCTTCCTGATCTTTAATCCTTTAATTTCTTTATTGGCTCTAATCTTTCTAAGTAGCACCTCTAACGCCAAAATATAAAGTAGGGGGGATAGGGGGCATCCCTGCCTCACTCCTTTTTGGATCTGAAATACCTGAGTTTTGTCTCCATTCACTAATATGTTTGCCCTCTGTTTGTGATAGATATTCTCGATCATCTTCCTAAAATTGGTCCCGAATCCCATTAGGTCAATTTGATTAATCATAAAAGTCCAATTCAAATTGTCGAACGCCTTTTGGGCATTGACAAACATTAGGGCCAGCTGTTTTTCAGGATGTTGTTCATAAAATTCTATGGTGTTCAAAACAATTCTCAAGTTGTCTCTGATCTGTCTCCCTGGTAGAAAACCGTTTTGATCTTTGTGGATCCACCGATTTAAAAAAATTTTAAGCCTCTCTGCAATTATATTCATGAACAGTTTGTAATCTGCAATGAGATAGGTCTATAATTAGATATCTGCTTCGGGTCGGCACCTTCTTTCAGTATGAGCATCAAATACGCTTCCCTCCAAGTATCTGGAATTGTTATACCAGCTAGGGCCTCATTAAGTATTTCTAGTAATTCTAATTTCAGGGCTTCATCAAATCTTTGATATATTTCCCCAGGGAGACCATCTGGGCCTGGGGTTTTGTTCTTCTTTATTTTAGAGAGGGCAGTTTTTAATTCCTCTATAGTGATCTTTTCGTTCAACATTTCCTTTTCTTCTTCAGTGATTAGAGGTAAGCTGGCTTCCAACAAATACTGTTCTACCTTGTTTGACTCAATTCCTTCGTTTTTGTATAGGCATTCGTAGAATTTTCTTATGCTTTCTAATTTATCTTCTTCCTTCGTCAGAAGGTTACCCTGAGAGTCTTCTAGTACTAGAAGTCCACAAATCTTAAAGTTCCCAAGTTTGGAGACCTGTGCTGTAGAGTGTGCTCTGATCAAGTAAAACTGCTGATCATAAATATCTTGGCCTTTTACATTTTAGTGGCAACTATTCCCTGATGTAGCAAATATTGGTAGTCGTGTAAAAAAAGAATAATACTTAATTATTATGAAAGTTTATGAAACTTGTAAGGTGGAACTTGGTTTAACCTAGGTAAAGATAATCAGAATAATGACCGTAGCAGTCATGAAAAATGGTGAGGAGCCTTTCCTTGTTTGAGAAAGGTACATAGAATACTAAAATAGTCCAAGTCAATACATCACTAATTCAATGGTTGTTCATGTATATTTAATGAAACATCACCAAAGAAACTGGAGATACAATTTAGTTACTAACAGAAGGCAACTATGCATTATTAGCTATATATTTTTATTTTAAAACTTGTGCTAAGCTTTCGTCGGCCCCTACCGACTTTGTCAGAGTATAAAATCCCCATTGAGGAGCTGCTTGCTTTTATGTAATGCTGATCAATTTAGTCATTGTGCGCATAACAGGCCCACACCCTTGCGTTCCCCCTGTAATTAACTTTTTTTCTGCCTTAGTCATGCTAACAGATGACGATGCACTTCCCCCTGCCTCCTTCCCATTGTGTGTTGCCTCTTTCTCTCCCTGGGTGGTAACGCAGGGTTATCAGGCATGGCTTTGAAGGTATTTCTCCCGGCTCTCTCTCCCTCATTGTTATGCCTTTCCCATTTAGGCATACACGTTGCCTCCCATGATCTTGTGATGGATCTGCGTTGTTCTTCCTTACCCCCCCTATCTTCCTCATTCTGCTGTTTCCCTAACCTACTCTCTTGCCTTCTATCAGGGTTTATCACACCTTCATTGGGCCACTCTCCATGCCTAAAGGAGGAAATTTGTCCCCGATCTCCATTCAATCTTAGTGATCGGTCCTCCTTAAGTCTTTCCTGGTGCCGTAAAGCCTGGTATGCCGGTGGTATGTCAATATGTCTATTGAGGGAGTTGTTGTTAGAGAACCAGGCTTCTTTCAGGAGGCGCCCTCCTTTTGTTTCGTCGTGGGCAATGACTTCGGTCTCTTGGAAGTTGAACTCGTGACCATGATCTTCCATATGCATCCAAATCTGGGAGCGCTGTTCCTTACGTCTGACCGCTAGTTTGTGCACATGCACCCTCGTTTTCAGTCATTTTGATGTTTCTCCTATGTAAGGACCTGCGCAATTGCTGCAATTAATACGGTAGATTATTGAGGAAGTCTCCTCCTTTGGCAAAGCTTCTTTCGGGCGCATTACTCTCTTCCTCAGTGTTTGGTCAGGTCTGTGTGCCACTTTAACCCCATGTGGTGCAAGGAAGAACAACACAGACCCATCACAAGATCATGAGCAAAATAAATGGGTTTAAAGGAGGCAACGTGTATGCCTAAATGGGAAAGGCATAACAATGAGGGAGAGAGAGCCGGGAGAAATACCTTCAAAGCAATGCCTGATAACCCTGCATTACCCACCCCCCCCAGGGAGAGAAAGAGGCAACACACAATGGGGAACGAGGCAGGGGGAAGTGCATCGTCATCTGTTAGCATGACTAAAGCAGAAAAAAAGTTAATTTCAGGGGGAACGCAAGGGTGTGGGCCTGTTACGCGCGCAATGACTAAATTGATCAGCATTACATAAAAGCAAGCAGCTCCTCAATGGGGATTTTATACTCTGACGAAGTCGGTAGGGGCCGACGAAAGCTTAGCACAAGTTTTAAAATAAAAATTTTTAAACTTTTAAACGTTCCGGAGATCGTGATGTCTATCGTCTCTTCTATAACTATACCTGGAACTCGCATTTTTAGGACAATTCTTTATATATATATATGTTTTCTCAGGTTTTCGCGGGTGTTTGTATGTAGGTCTTTGGTTATTGGGGTCTTCTCCCACGTAAAATTGGAAGTGTCTTGGCGACGTTTCGACGAAGTCTCATTCGTCATCTTCAGGCTGGTGTTCTCGGCTTCGTGCTTCCAGGAGCAATGTGAGATTGCAGCTGTCTCTTCCTTTTAACTGCTAGTGGGGGTGTGAGCTGATTGGGTGGGGGCTTGGTTGTGCTCAGCTTAGTCTGAGTTGCAGGGGGATTTGAGCTGGTGAGCTGCGTTGTTGTTGTTTGGCTTCGTGTTTGTGGCCGTGTGAGCTCTTCATGGTGGGTGTCAGTCTGCTTCATGTATGGATTGGAGGGGTTTAAAGTGGCTAATGATGCAGCTGCGGTCTGGCTTCTGGTCCTTGGTCGTGGCTCATTATCAGTGTGGGTTTGAGTCTGCTTTCTGCGTGGGTGTGTGGTGGTGACATCCTGTGTGGCTCTCGTGAGTGTGGGTCTGGTGTCATTCGTCGTGTTAGGGACTCATTTGTCAATAAGGGCGGGTTTCCAAATGGCTGGTAGGCGGGAGGTATCGTCTCGTTTGTTCATGCTGTGTGGGCGTTTTTCTATCTCGATGGCTTCTCTGATTATTCTTCTTTGAACACTTTAACAACAGAATAATCCCCAATAACCAAAGACCTACATATATATATATATATATATATATATATATATGTATATATATATATATATATATATATATATATATGTATATATATATGTATATATATATATATATATATATATATATATATATATATATATATATATATGTTTTCTCAGGTTTTCGCAGGTGTTTGTATGTAGGTCTTTGGTTATTCGGGTCTTCTTCCACGTAAAATTGGAAGTGTCTTGGCGACGTTTCGACGAAGTCTCATTCGTCATCTTCAGGCTGGTGTTCTCGGCTTCGTGCTTCCAGGAGCAATGTGAGATCGCAGCTGTCTCTTCCTTTTAACTGCTAGTGGGGGTGTGTTCTGATTGGGTGGAGGTGTGTTCTGATTGGTTAGGGGCTTGGCTGTGCTCTGATTGGCTGGGGGTGTTTTCTGTTTGGGTGGGGGCTTGGTTGTGCTCAGCTTAGTCTGAGTTGCAGGGGGATTTGAGCTGGTGAGCTGCGTTGTTGTTGTTTGGCTTCGTGTTTGTGGCCGTGCGAGCTCTTCATGGTGGGTGTCAGTCTGCTTCATGTATGGATTGGAGGGGTTTAAAGTGGCTAATGATGCAGCTGCGGTCTGGCTTCTGGTCCTTGGTCGTGGCTCATTATCAGTGTGGGTTTGAGTCTGCTTTCTGCGTGGATGTGTGGTGGTGACATCAGGTGTGGCACTCGTGAGTGTGGGTCTGGTGTCATTTGTCGTGTTAGGGATTCGTTTGTCAATGAGGGCGGGTTTCCAAATGGCTGGTAGGCGGGAGGTATCGTCTCGTTTGTTCATGCTGTGTGGGCGTTTTTCTATCTCGATGGCTTCTCTGATTATTCTGTTGTTAAAGTGTTCAGTTTTGGCAATAGTTCTGGTCTTTTTAAAGTCAATATCATGTCCTGTGGCTTTAAGGTGTTGGACCAGGGAAGAAGTTGGTTCCTCTTTTCTGACTGAGTTCTTGTGTTCTTCTATGCGTGCACTTATTCGTCTGTTGGTTTGTCCGATGTATGTGGTGGGGCAGGTGGTGCATGGGATTTCATATACTCCTTGATTTTCTAACTCAATTTTGTCTTTGGGGTTCCTTAGGATGGTGGATATTTTTCGGTTTGTGCAGAATGCTGTCTTGATGTTATGTTTGTGGAGGATTTTGCTTATTCTGTCTGTGGTGCCTTTTATGTATGGGAGGAGGGCCTTGCCATTTTCTTGTTCTCTGTCTTGGATTTTAGTGGGGGTTTCTTTTTGGATTAGGTTGGTGATCTTATTTCTTTGGAATCCATTGCATGTGAGTACGTTAGTGAGGGTGTGTAGTTCGGTTTTTATATGTTGTTCGTCAGCTAAGCGTTTTGTTCTGGAAATGAGTGTCTTGGCTACAGAGTTGATCTGTGCAGGGTGGTGGTGTGAGAGTGCGTGCAGATAGCGGTTTGTGTGTGTTTTCTTCTGGTAGATAGTGTGTCCTAGGGAGCCATTGGATTTTCTGTAGACTAAGACATCCAGGAAGGGAAGTTGGTTGTTCACTTCTGTTTCCATGGTGAACTGTATTTTGGAGTGTAGGCTGTTGAGGTGTGTGAGGAAGTTGTCCAGTTTTTCTTTCCCATGTGGCCAGATTATGAAGGTGTCGTCCACATATCTGAGCCAGAGTTTGGGTTTGTGATCGGATTTTTCTAGAGCTTGGGTTTCAGGACACACTATCTACCAGAAGAAAACACAGGGCACATGTGCCCCCCCCCGGAAATGAACTTTCTGTTTCCAGCATGCATGTGTGCATGACAATCAGATGGCGAGCACACATACTCACGAAGGAAAATGGAAGAACAGCTCTTCCAGTTTCTGGCACTGCCAAACGCAAAAAGGCCAGATGATCATTGTGTGTGCCAGAAACCCAGAAGAGGAATGGGCGATACCATGCATGCCAGGCGACATGGCTCCGCATGTGACTTCGGGCACATGTGCCATAGGTTCGCTATCACGGATCTAGGCAATTATTAAATCGTATGACACAAAAATCCCTACAATTGACTTCCGGTTTGACGTCGTGGCAAGACAGTCGGGGAAATAGTGGGCTCTGATGAGCCCCATGAAAATCTCGGCTACCGAACTGCCGCTGATAGGTCTTCGGACCGGAACCGTCCTGCAGGGATGGGGATGGAAGAGAGGCGCCTCGGATGACCAGAGTAACAGGCAAGTTCCTTGGAGGTCGGAGGGAGCTCTCTGTGAGTCGGCGGTGGGGGGCGGCAACCATGGTGGCTGCCACGAAGCTGGGACAAACCAGGCAAGTGATGTGCAGGAGGAAAGCGGAAAAGAGTGATGCCTTTTGAAGCTGGGTGAGTTACAACCAACCCAGGCTTGAAACAACGTTTGGAATAATCACTTTTTATTTTGTAAGACCCCTAGCCTTAAATCAGCGGCTGTGGAGCTAAGGGGCATAGAAGATCTTAAGATGAAATTTTTAAAAGAAAAGAAAAAGACCCGATTGAAAAATGATATTTGAATAGACTAAATTTGAAAAATAAACATTGAGACTTGGTTCAAAATTGAACAATTTTAAATTTGAATTAGACTTTTAAAGAAAAGAAGATAAAGAAGAATTATTATTTTTAAAACACAGAAGACGGAGAGAATTGGGCTGGAATGTTATATAATTGAAACAAAATGGCGATTTGCATGACTAAAGGAAATTGTGGATTGTAGAGGGACACCTTCTGGTTTAAAAAGAAACATTGTAACTGGCTTCTTGTTTGGGAACATTGTGAATATTTCAGATAACAACCGTGGGACTTTGGAGATGGAGCTGTTTTTTCTTTGTCTGCAGACGATTTGACTTCGTTGAAAAAAAAGGGAAAGTATGATGGAACTCTTATAATTGGACTAATTGGCGCAGGAACAAAAGAAGTTAAATGGCGCAGGAACAAAAGAAGAAAATTGATGTGATTTGTTTGAAATAGAAGTAGGAAAAAGAACTAAATTGATATATGGAGAATTAAATTGTGAACATTGAAACTGAAATGGAATATATGTTATAGACAAGGAAATGAGGAATGATATACACATGGATGAATATTAACAAGTAATGTATTGATGGATGGTAAAGTTAAAAAAAACGGTGATTATGCTAGGATAAGCAGCAAACTAAGGTGATTGTGCTGGGATAGACAGCAAAACATAGAGAATTATACTGGATAGAACAGTAAAATATAAAGAAAATTATGCTGGGTTTGACAGCAAAACAAGATGATTATACTGGGTATAACAGTAAAGATAAAAATAATTATGCAGGGATTGACAGCAAAAATGATGATTATACTGGGAATAACAGTAAAACCTAAGAAGACTATGCTGTGATTAACAGCCAAAAGAGGATGATTAAGAGGAAAATTATATATTGGGATAAACTTTTAGAAACAAAGATGACCATGCTGGAATCGATACTAATAATGAAATGATTATGTTGTGATTAAAAGGGTTAAGATGAGATAAAAAGTAAAATGAAGATGATAAATGCTAACAGTTAAAATACTACGTAAATATTTTGTTGATTTATGTCTTTAAGATATATCCATTCATGTTAAAAGGAAAAGAAATTGAAATGATATTGAATTAAGGATTTTAAGATTAGTGCAATGAGTTTTAAGAATTTTTTCTTTTTTCAGATAGAATTTATGGCAATAATGTTAGAGAAAATTGTTGTGTTATTTGAAAACTAAGATTTGTGGTGAAATAATAGAAGGTAATTGATTTGTGTAAAATGATATAAGTTAGGAATTTTTTTCTTTTTTTCTTTTTTTATGGTAATTAGCAGGGATTCGGGAAAAGCTTTTGTTAAAGAGGAATTAGTAATTGTACCTACTTATGATCGGATCAATGGCTCGTTCTGAAAAGATTTTTGTATGTTTATATTTTGGGTTTTTTTTAATTTGTTAAAAAAAATCCCTACAATTACTTTTTATGAAATTCTGCTGGTAATGAATCCATTTCATGATAAGACCTTAATGTTTGAAGATAATAAAGACTTAGATTTGCATTTTGCCTAGACAATGAAAAGTGATATTTAACACCAAACCTATATTTTCAATAGTTTTAGATTATATTTTATTCAAAACCAACAAGAATGTTTCAGACTGGACTCCACTGTGTTTATACAAAACTATGTTCATAACAGCAGACTTCAATAAATTGATATTTTATTGAAGATGCAATATGATTACGGTAATGCTACATTTAAATGCATATTTGTACAGTGATACAGTTTTTCCATTTTTGAAAGAAAGTTGTTACATGCAGTCTCCTAAGTGTGAGACAGGCTTTAACATTTTCAGTTATGCATACTCTTTTTAAGTATGTTCTTGCTGTATGGAAATTGACACTTGGAGGACAGTAGATCGACATTCCCTATTAATTACTAAAAGATTTATTCTTTAGCAATAGAAGGATAACTATGCTGTAGACCTGCTCAGTGGTCTACAGAAAACAATAAAATCTAACCTTCAAATACAGTTTGACTAAAATAAAATACAATGTATATTTGTTTAACAGCTGTTTCACATGTATTACTTTTAGTAAAGTTATGATTCACTACATTGTCAAACTTATGCAAAGCCTCCATCACACTATACTTTGATTTCACACTTCTAAAGAACTAATAAATCACTGTTGTTGTAGAGATTAATATTCAATATGTCAATTTCTGTCAAACACTACAAAAGCACATTTCAATAAAAAGGTGGCACAGATCTTTCCAGAAACCTTAGGTAATAGGGTTTCTGTGGAAACCCTATTAACCCTAGCACATATGGTTATCCTTCCAGCTATTCAGTTCAGGGTTCTTGGGTTTATTTTGGCAGCTGTCTTTCAATAACTATCAGACTGAGGCCTTTCACTGAAAGGAAGTATATGTGCATATATGATTTGTATTCCACCTTTTGTATAAGAACATACGGTATTTACATACATCTATTTTCCCTCATAATAACAGCCCTTTGAGGTAAGTTGACCAAAAGAGACTGCCTGCCCCAGTCACCCAGTGAATTTTTGTGTGAACTATAATCTGGATCTCCTGCTCCTACTAATCTAATTACTAAACTATATTTGCACACACACACTCCTTAGAGAAATTCAGCTCATATTTTATCCTCGCTACAAGAAATATGTAAGATAGTGGAACAAAAGAAAATGATTGTAAAACTATATAAATGACTACAGAAAAACTAGAATAATCAAAACTATATAAATGACTACAGCCAAACTAGAATAATCAAAACCAGACAGACAGACCTAGAATAAATTTATGCTAGTTCAGCTGCCTAAACCATCAATCCAATTGTATAACTTACTGATGATGAGCTTCAGACCATTTAAAATTCTTTGCTTTCTGTATTAAAACTGTTGCTCCAATACCACTAAAGTCAGCTTGTATGGTATGGACAGGGAGAAAATAACTGGAAAAAAAGTTAAAGTTTAACCAATTCTACTGATTTTATTGCATTCTGATCATGATTATGAAGAAGAAAGATTATTTTATATAATAAGATAACATAAGAAATTACCAATGATAAAAAGAGCAGATTGTGTAATAATTCGAGTCAAATTAATGTTAACAAGCAAAAATGAACACTAGAATGATAATAGCAATGTATCAGCAATGAGACAAAATGCAAAGGTTAAAACTGAAGAACTAGAGTTACACCCTGGAAGTAATAAGATAACATTTCATCACCTATCTATGAAAATAAGATTGGCATGGCTTGCATGTTCTTTTATAGACTAGCGATGAAAAGAAGCCCCATTTAGAGCACAACCCAAGGCCACATGCCCAGCCCTCAAATTTATCTTTGGTAAATTTCAAAGGTTTCAAATAGCACCTTTCAAATAATGGCCAAGTTTCAGGTGCTGGGCAGCAGAGTTCTGCAGTTATTTATATCTCTGGCCCCTTCCTCGGTTTTGTTTATTCTTAACAGTGAATGGAAGATGATCCCCAACTCACACATTATTATTTAGAGGAAAAAGACCTTTTGTCCTGCTATTTCTACTTTTTTTCAGTGTGGCCAGATGGCATGACGTTGAAAGGTCAAGTAAAGCCTTGGATTGGATAAATTGCACACCTTTGCTTTAAAGTAGTCTTCAGAATGTTCAACCTTATATTTACTGGCTAAAACCACAAATCTTGAAAAGTATGTGGTCAATGTATAGAAAAACATTACTTCATTTGGAACATCAGCGATTCTTAAGCTTGGTGAGGTCATCATTCATGGGCACTATTTGGGTCAGCCCACAATGGTTGTTAATCTGGGTTAAAGCATGACATCAGCCACAGGTGTGAGCTTTGACTGCCTTGACAGAATCATAGTAGTGAAGAGGTCCTAGAAATCATTAAATCCCTCACTCAGGGCAGAAAAACTTCAATTTCTTATTTATATGTTCATTTTTACTTCTGATTCAATGGGTGAAGTTTATAAACATCCTTCAGTTTCAGTTTGTTGTGGCATTTACCTAATATAGTAGATAAGATCTGACCTGTGTTTCTTGTTCAAATATTTAGATGGATATATACATTTCACCACCTAAACACTAGTTGGAGAGTCAACAGAAACTTCCCACCTCATAATTTGTGATTTCAGTTCTGTGTGGCTGTCAGGAATTAATGTATAAAGGAAAAGAAACAGGTGAAGTGCAGGATCTAAAACTTGTGAGAACACTAATTATTTTGTTCTATTCTATTTATGAATATATTTTTATTCCAGCAACTTTAAGGTGAAATATGCTGCATTTCAGGCAATATTTTGACTAGCACTAAATAAATCCAGTTGCTGCAAAATAAGCTTTGAAGTCGAGTATTTTAATCTCTTGAATTTAGGAGACAGTGATTATATTCAGCACCTATTCTTATGTCTTGAACATGTTGCTTTGGGGAGGGGGTGTAATCAGGACTTTTAACATCAGCGTCATCTTGTATCTTCAACCAGCCATTTCTTAGAAAGCAGCAGGAAACCCAGGTTCTATATCCATGATGGCGAACCTAAGGCACATGTGCCACAGGTGGCACACGGAGCCATATCGGTGGGAACGTGAGCATTGCCCTAGCTCAGCTTTGCTGCACATGCGCGCACTGGCCAACTAATTTGCCCAACTCCTGGGCCCACCGGGCCATCGTGTGCCAAAAGCAGGGGGATCGCGGGGGGGGGCGTGCACACATGGGGGGGCGGGGTGCATTGAATTATGGGTGCAGACACACGCATGCGCAACCACCCCCCTGCACTCCCCTTGCTTTTGGCACACGACAGCAAAAAGGTTAGCCATCACTGTTCTATATAGTGCATTCATACTTCCTATTTGGCAGTTTAAGATTGCCAGCAAACAACTGAATAAGAGTACCATAATGTCCCATTGATTTCCAGATAGAAGCTAATGTTGCTTTAAGACTTTGTTAGGAGGACAAACATGTTTAAAATCCCAGTGTTTATCCTTCTGGTAACATTACCGTAGTGGCTCAGTAGTTAGAACACAGTATTGTAGGCTAATTTTGCTGACTGCTGACTGCCAGTAGTTCGGTATTTGAGTCTCACCAGCTCAAGGTTGACTCGGCCTTTCATCCTTCCAAGGTCGGTAAAATGAGGACCCAGATTGTTGGAGGCAATACACTGACTCTGAAAACTGCTTAGAGAGGGCTGTAAAGCACAATGAAGCCATATATAAATCTAAATGCTATTGGTATTGATATTACAGGTAGTCCTCGACTTATAACAGTTCATTTAGTGACCGTTCAAAGTTACAACAGCACTGAAAAAGTGACTTATGACAGTTTTTCACATTTATGATAATTGCAGCATTGTGTGATCAAAATTCAGATGCTTGGCAACTGGTTTGTACTTATGATGGTGCAATATCCCAGAGTCATATGATCAGCTTTCGCAACCTTCTGACAAGCAATGGGGAAGCCAGATTCACTTAACAACCATGTTACTCACTTAACAAATGCATCGATTCACTTAAGAACTGTGGCAAGAAAGATCATAAAATGGGCAAACTCACTTAACAAATGTTTCACTTAGGAACAGAAATGTTGAGCTCAACTGTGGCCATAACTCAAGGACTACCTGTATTATCCCAAAGGTGCTTTTTCAAGAGGCAACTGGACTTTCTGGTTTTTCTTTGAAGATATTTTGGTTCTCATCCAAAAAAATGTCTTCGGCTCTGACTAGATGGTGAGGAATGGAAGGATTTATACTCTTGCAGACAACTAGTCATTTGCATTCTTTTATCGAGTCATTAAGATCACCTGGAGGTTTATCTGTGTCATCAGGGCCATCTGAGTGGTGCAAATGTTGTGGAGCTTCCTTGGAACTGTTGAAAGGACTGTGTTGTAGTCAACAGTTCCAAGAAGTCTAGCTACTGAAATATTGTCATCCCCGCTATAGAGCTGATCTTCGAGTTCTCAACTGACTTTCCAAGCCAATGTAACAGGCTCTATAAAACCCCTACTTCTTGGCTAACCAGAACAACAACTTGTTGCATGAAGTAACAATGTTCCTTGTTTGACCCATTTTGTTTTTCTATCTTTGCCTCATTATATAAATATAAACAAGTCTAATCAGTGCCTCTCCTTCATTAGTCAGAGAAGTCCATGTTTAAAAAGGAAGTGTCTATAAATTTGGGGAAAATCCAGGATTGACTGACGTATAAACGGATGTTCAGAACATTCTGAGGAGAATTTTTCTGAGCTATATTTAAACCAAGTCTTCTAAAAACAGGTTAATTTAATTCAATTCAGTTTATTACAATCATAGACCAGAGACCAAAACAAATAAAAACACTCAGTAAATATACAATTAAAAATTCTAATATAAAATATTAAATAACAACTAAAATCTATGATAAAATGCAATCTGTCAATTATACATGGTCTAACTATATTAAAATTACAATCCATAAAATGTGTGGCCCGTTGTCAGTTTAATACTAAAAGGGAAAGGAATAAGCAGTGCAAAGAGTTTGCCACATTTCTTATATAACATAATTATGGTGGATTCCGACGAATCCCCACTGCTGCTGTGCAGAATCTAGCCACCTGCACTGCTGTTATGGATTGTTCATCCTTAAGCAGCCACTGGAGATAAGCAGTGTCGGAATGGCCAGGATACCTAGCAATTATTGGGAGAATATGTTTTTTCCTAATCTCTGTGTAAAAGGAATATCGAAAGATTATGTGACCCACAGTCTTCACCTCTCCTGAGCCACAGGAACAGAGTCTTTCAGTCAATAGTATCTTTTTATACTTGCCATACAGGGCAGCCAATGGAAACGCATGGCACTGTGCGAGCGAAAATGCTTTCTGATGGTTTGCTGACTCCAACTGGCTAAAATAGCTGACAGGAGTGACAACATATCTAATGGCGTCTGAAGCCAGAAACAGCAGAGCTTTCCCTAAGTCGGTTTGTCTTTTGGTGTCCTCTACCCTTTGTCGCAAGGTTTGTTTTGCTTGGTAAAAGTGTTGAACATTGGATAATAAAGTTTCCTATTTCAGAACAAATTGTATTAATAATAAAATAAATCAAAGAAATCTCAAATGGTATTTATTTATTTATTTATTCAATTTGTATGCCGCCTTTCTCCGAAGACTCAATTATTATAATCTCTGTCATAAACCATTACATTAATCACTCTTTCTGCTGAATAACCTCTTCCTCTGCCTGAGCTCTTTCCAGAAGATCAATTTTCAATAGTGGAATTGCCCCCAATTCCCCTGGCACCATTGTTTCTGCATCTTTTAGATTGCAGCCTATGCCACATATCTGCTGCCTTCTTTTATAAATAAATATATTTTTATAAATAAAAATGAAAATGCTAAAAAAAAATGAGAGCAGAAACACATAAGTAACTCTAAAGATGCAATGTGAAAACTATTTTACAGCTGCAAATGGTAATTTAAAAGAATCTATGTTCCAGTAATTAATTACTGAAGTTCATTGATCAATATGCTGCTAATCTGGACAAAAATTCTCTTTTTCCTATCTTTTCTTTATCTTCAACAATATGCAGGTTTAATCATTAAAGCAACTATACAAATATACTGAGCTCTGATTAATAATTTCCTCCAATGTGCATCTTCCTGGAAAATAGTACATAATCAGAAGAGACATATAGCACAGAGAAGGCAACACAATTTTGAAATTGGGAAGAGAATAAAAAAGGGAAGCATTTTAGCGCAATGTAATTTGAACCAAAAAGTTCAGAATAGCCTACAATTCAACTCTGAGGTAATCTAATAGAAATCTAGTAAAAAAAATGTCTTTCAGATGTGTGTCTACTTGCTTCCGAACTTTGCTTATTTTTATGTATCATTTATGTAGACAACTTGGTTGAAGTCTTTAGGATCCATAGTCTAATAAGAAATTAAACTTCTTATGGTAATGCTAAACTCTGTTCTTCCTACTTAACTGGACAATTACATTTTATATCTGAAACAGTAATACCGTATTTTCCGGCGTATAAGACGACTGGGCGTATAAGATGACCTCCGACTTTTCCTGTTAAAATATAGGGTTTGGGCTATACTCGCCATATAAGACTACCCCTTTCCAACGCACACCAAATAAAAATTAAAAAACATCAACTGGCTCACCCACAATGTAAAAGCAGCTGTGCTAGACCCAAAATGGCCCCTGCAACAAGCAGGAACCTCACACAGCCACAAAAAGCCCCAAAACCCAACTTTCACACTGTACACACACAAAATTCCACATACAGCTTTGTGAGATTTTGTGTGTTTTAGTTAGAGTGAAACACTACAAAAACACACTAAATCTCAGAAAGCTGCACAAATATTATTTTATTTTATTTTATTTTTATTTTTATATGAAAGCTAAATTTAAAACTTCCTAAACTTTAAATGGCTAGGTCTAAAAAGAACAACTAAAAAAAACCCCAATTAACTTTTTTTTTTAAAGATCCCAAAAGGGAAAAAAACTTACCCAATAGAACAGGTGTCTCCAACCTTGGCAACTTTAAGACTTGTAGACTTCAACTCCCAGAATTCCTCAGCCAGCTTTGTTTTGCTGGCTGAGGAATTCTGGGAGTTGAAGTCCACAACTCCCTGTCTGCTTGATTGCAGGCAGGGAGTTGCTTGCTGATGGAATGGATTCAGGCAAGCGAAGCAAGGCAAGTGTTGCGACTAGCAGCTAAGGTAAGCAAGCTGGAGGGGGAAAACTTTTTTCCTTCTCCATGGCTCTGGCGATCCCAGCGGAGTTGCCTGATTAGCAGATCGTCAGAGCTTGGATCGCCAGAGCCATGTGAAAGGAGAAAAGTTTTTCCCTTCTCCATGGCTCTGGCGATCCCAGCTGAGTTGCCTTATTAGCAGATCGTCAGAGCTTGGATCATCAGGGCCATGTGAAAGGAGAAAAGATTTTTCCTTCTCCATGGCTCTGGCGATCCCAGCTGAGAACAGGGTGTAAATAGACACGGTATATTTGCCCTATAGCTGAACCATGAAAGTACATGTCAAGCAAATTTAACTAACTATAATACCACAGCATTTTCTTTTTGCTTGGGTATACCTGATTCCATATAATATATAATAATCAATTAAAAATCAGCAAATTACCTCATGTAGCTAGCACATATAATTGTCAGATTATTGAGTAAAAAGATCAGTATCTTTTAAAGTTAAAAATTACAGGATCCTTTGAAGTTTTCCAAAGAATTATAATTATTGTTGGATCAAAAGTGTTTGGTAAAAGGTAGGCACGGAGTTTTTGAAAATGTGGTATATATAAAAAGTCAGGAATAAATAGATTCAAATTCTGCTTGTGCAATACAAGTTTCTCAATTATAAATAGCAGTTTATTACTGAGTCTATCTATTCCCTTTCATCTTCCCCAATTCTTGAATTAGCAATTTGTTGCAACCATCTATTTTCAAAGTAATCAACAACGTAACATGGATGATGAAATGTGAATAGTTCTTTGGAGGTAGAGCTGGCCATCACATGCCTATATGTGAAGAATTGTGAACAGATATATGTTTTTTAATAAGAGTATGATTTCTATTATTCTGGACAAAGGTATCCTATTTCACAGATGTTGAAAATAAACTTCTGGATTTATTCAAACCATATACTACTTTGTGTAAAGTTGATGTTTAACTTGTTAGCTCTAAGTTTCATTCTTTGAGGAGGAACATTCACAGTTTTCATCCATGTTTCTCAATTTATTGAACTTTACCATTATGAATTCTCAACAATCATGTTTTGGAAGCTTGTAAATCGAACTAACAAAAACATAAGCAATAATCTGGGTGAAAGATAAGATTTGAAAATTAGAAAGGCAAGAGGGCAATGAGCAGTGGTGGGTTCTACCAGTTCGCCCCGGATTGGGCAAACTGGTAGCGGCGGCAGCGGGAGGGTCCGCCCACCTGCCTGGACACTTTTGCCCATATGCATAAGTGTCGCATGCACACGTGAGCGCGTGCACACCCATGAGCGAACCAGTAGCGACGGGTAATGAGAGCAGAAAATTGATGTCTCACCATCACAATGTAATCTTATAAACCTCTTAACCATTTCTTTGTTCAGCTTCAAAATCTATCCCAATTTTATATCCCAAATGTTGCTATATTCTTATCTCTTTCTTTTCTTGATTCCTAAACATAGTATGTAACATAGTATGTAAGTATGTAATCTACAAAACACAAAATACACTGCAATAGACTACCCTTTTAATAACAAAAATGAATTTGTTTGTTCAGTTTTAAAAGAAATATTTTAACAGCCAAGTATATTGTGAAAGATTTTGAATGAAGTTGCTTTTTCCTGATGGTTTGATGACTTGTCAAGAAAGAAGAATTTAAAGAAAAATGTATAATGGGCATAACCTGAGGCAAAGTTTTCCTTAGTAGCAAATGTTGAAAAATACTTCCAATTTTAATTAGTTTACGACTAATTCATGTAGTGCAGTATACTTTTCCACTTAGTGTAGTTGTTAAAGTATCTTCTATTTCAAATGCCAAAAAAATTAATTCAGAATAAAAATTTAGACACTGCTCAAAATTTTACTACACCGAGCAAAACATAGGGTCCATGCCTTCCAAATTATGTTGCATATTAGTTCTTATAAAGATTGAATCTTAACAATTGATGAATTTCTTCTATAATTCTACAGATAAGATGAAAAGTTTCCAAGATCCAAACCTACTCTATTACTTATGCTGACTATATACCAGTTTAGTTTTTTTTAACACATTTAGCAAGTCATCTTATCATTCACCATATCTGAAGATATTATTTCCTGCCATTTAGATCAGACTATATTGTTAAGTCAGCATTATGGTAAAAAAAAAAAAAGAATTAAAGAAACATTTTGACACTTAGTTGCAATATAGTAATAATGCATCAGAAACTACCGGTACCTACCTTTTCTTAGTGTAAAATTAGTTTCATTGTTCAGGTTTTATCTATAATTCTATAGATTTAATTATCACAATGGACACTGTTTCTAAGCTATATCTCTACCTTTTAGGCAACAACTTCAAACACTAAACAACCATTGATTGTTGTTTGCTTTCACATTTGATCAATTAGATTGCCAATTTTGTAGCAACAGGAGTCTATTTTCCAGAGGGCTTTTTGGTTTCTATTTTTAAAAAAATATTTAATGTTCTATTTAAGGAAGTTAAGAAGTGGTACCTTAGCTCTTCAGTCCAACTCTACTTTTGCCCCCAAGATACTGTAGATGTCACAGAGCCAGTTGCTTTCTTTCAGGTTGAACAGCTTCTTAGAGTCACCGAATGCTGAGCTGGAGCACAAGAATAAATTGAAGAGCTGCCAGGATGTCAAAACCAGGTGATCTGTACGTGGGTGTAGATGGCACCAAGACAATAAAGGAGAGAGCTTTAAACTGATGTTAAATAATTACATATTCCACCTTGTTTATTATTAGAATGGACTGGTGTAGATTTATATATGTTCTACCCTGAATAAAATAAATATGCTTTTCCTTATATATCAATGAAAACAATGTTCCCCAAATTGGTGCTTTCCAGGCACGTAGTATCTAGAATTCCTACTCAGCAGAATGAGCACGTAGTCCTAAAACATCTGGAAGATGGCAAGGTGTGGAAAGTTACACTAGATGCAGGGTAGAGGATTCCACAAATTTAAAGCCAAGTTGCTACTAAAGCAAAATGGAAACAACCATCATCATTAATATATTTTGTTGAATTCAATATGTAATCCATCACACGCTGAATTTTTCGTTATTCTAATGCTGAGAGCAATTCACAGGTTTGAGACACTGCTAACATACCTGGACAAAACTGTGAAATCAAAAGAATGTTGAACTGTATTGCCATTTTGCAATTTTAGGTAATCCCTCTTCTTACAATTTACTTAGAAGTTAATTTAAAAACCTGGTCAGGTTTTTTATTACCTTAAATTGATTTGCCTATAACTTGCTTATAAGTTCCCAAAAAATTACATGCTATTTTCACACCAGTGTTAGCCAAGTTTTAACCCACATTATAAATTTATTATGTAAATATATCATATTCTGCAGCAACATCCATGCCTTGAGACATTTATCCAAGAAAATTTAGTAAAAATAGAAATAGAAAAAAAAACACTTCCAAAGGGATTTAGGGACAGAAGGCCTGGCACATGTCTGGACTTGGTTTATTCATTCAGTACTGCCTGCTTATCTAAAATTTTCTCACAGACCCATTCAAAGATCTTTCCTAGGTTCGTTGCCCTACAATATCTTCAACAATAGATGGTAAATATTGAATCTTGGATCTTTTGGCATATTAGGTTTTTTCTTTAATTGACATCCAAAGCACAGACATGAATTACTCTCAACATTTTAACCAATAGCTCAAGCAAAAAACCCCACAACAAATAAAAAAGTAAAATTTTAAGAGTTAAACATAAAAATCTCAAATGATAAGATTTTATCAGATTTCTCTATGATTTTATGACTTTTCAATCATTTTATTTGGGGGATTGGTGTGTGATGTGAAATATTTGCAGTATTTGTGTGTTGTGGGGATGCAAGTACGAAAGGCTAGGATTCGCACCATGCTTATTTTGTCTTTTTGCATCACTGCAAAATCCCTATTTTTATTATATGAACACAGCCTGTTAGCATAATATGTTCAGGCATGTAATAGTTTTTGTCCTTTATGAATTAATCTAGCCTCTCCTTGTCCCAAAGGTGTTTTTTCAAGAGGCAACTGGACTTTCTGGTTTTTCTCAGTCATCCAGGTCATGGTTGTCCCAAAGATGCTTTTTCAAGAAGCAATTGGCAGTTGGACTTTCTGGTTTTTTCTTTGAAGACGTTTCGCTTCTTGGATGAGAAGCGAAACGTCTTCAAAGAAAAAACCAGAAAGTCCAACTGCCTCTTGAAAAAGCACCTTTGGGACAACCATGACCTGGATGACTGAGAATCTCCATAGACATCTAGCCTCTCCTTATTCTCAACTTATTTACTTATACAATTTATACCCATCTCACAATATATTAATACTAGCCAGCAAACAATTAAAACCAAAGCGAAAACACTATAAACCACAAAGAGATACAACAAAACGAACTTAAACATAGTGTGAGGTTGTTGTGAAATTGCTTACTCCCCAGTATATTGGTTTGTTATCTTAAATTGGGGCCAAATTAATATATATCCTTTTAATTGTTTTTTTAATGTTTTTATTGTATGTTTTTATCTGGCTGTACACCACCCTGAGTCCCTCGAGAGAAGGTGCGGTATATAAATTCAAAATAAAATAAAATAAAATAAAATAAATATTCTTGGAAATGCCTTGACAAGAATAGATATTTTATTGCAGAGAACAATTAATCCAACGATCAGAGAAGATTTGTCAACTGTAGATTATAACAGTCAAAACTTGCTTCAGGATTTAAATCTTGAGTTTTTTCCTTCTATGCTTCAGGATTTAAATCTTGAGTTTTTTCCTTCTGCCTTTCTAAATCAAGGGATAATTCACTGTTTGTTTTTTTAAGACCATGAAGGCAAGTGGGATTTCTTGATATTTAGAAGGTTGAGAATTCAATCCTATGTAGCGGCAGATATTTCTCTCCTAGGGCACAAAGAAAAAATAACTGCTGTGAACCCCACGTGGCGTCAGGAAGGGCAACGAGTAAATGCTCAGATCCATCTAGTTGTCCCGACTCTACTCCAAATTTAGGGATTACAAGATCGTAAAAAGGGAGGATTTTTTAATGGTTCATTTATGTCCGGCAACTCCGTATTTCTGTGCTTCACTCAGTTTACCATGTGTTAATTTAACCAGAGTATGGTATGCTCTTGATCAACATATCAATTCTTTCACAATACTTTCCTTCTTACCCTTTCTATATTGTTGTTTCCTTTCACAATACTTGGTAGCTCCCCCGCCTTAAGTTATTTTCCCTCTTAAATAAAAACAGCGATAGAAATTTGTGGACACCTTGGTTTCCATCAAGCTTCAGTATACATGTTTCTTGTCCACGTGTGATTTCATTTTGTTTATATAAATAGTATTATATGAACTCTGGAAACTTGAATTTTCTAGAAAGGATATGAGATGTTGTAAATGGAAAGAAAATTATTAGATAAGAATATTTGGCTCTGCACTCATGGAATTGGATTTGAACCAGGATTGTGTTCAGTATTGTTCATCTAGTTTCACTTAATTAGATAAGACCTTTTTGTTTTCTCTGTTTTGCTAACATACCAAACTAATTATGAACTGCCCTAATGCTACCATGCTACCACATTTCCTTATTAAAATTAAAATGAGCGTACTCAACTGGCTATTCCACTTTCCTAAGCAAGTTACATTTTTCCTTTTCTTTCTAAGAATATTTACATGAAATTGTTACGACAACATTATATAAATTCTTCAAGTATTGGTATTTCGAAGCCCCTCTCACTGAACTAAATCCAGAGTCAAATATTTTATAATGCTTAAAATGACTAAAACAGGAATCCATTAAAAGTTTGGAAGGTGTAAACTTTCTGGACCTTAATTCTAGAAGAACAAATCTTGTATTTATTTAGTTGAACTGAAAGGTTTTAGAAAAAAATGTGTCACATAATCCAACCAGTCTTTTAAATCTAAAATCAGTAACAACTTGTGTCACCCAATGTTAGCTATAATAGTGTGATCTGGTGATCTCTGAACATGTGATAGGTCTCAATCCAGGTTGTGTACTGTAGCACCGGAAACAATTTTAAAAAAACAAAAGTTGTTGTTAGACATTTGAATAATCTATGAAAACTGCCTCCACTCTTTCTGATGCTTTCTGGTTATCATAAGTGGCTTAACTTCAAACCATTCCCTGGAAAAGTAGCTTATTTTCCAGTCTATATGAACAACAATAACAACAGGAAAAAAGCAAGCTATCCTTCTAGATAGGTGAACTGGCTTATACATACGTTTTTTATACTTCATTTAACAATTCAAGTCTCTCATTTGGCAGAAGATCATTTGACAGAAAAATTACCTCTCTTATTGGCAGATTTGTTATTTTTTTTTTGTTTTTTTTTGTTTTTATTAAATTTGTATACCGTCCTACTCCCGAAGGACTCAGGGCGGTGAACAGCCATAAAATAAAACATATAAATACAAAATTTAAAATAGAGATAAAACAGATTAAATAAATTTGGCTGAACCATATTTAAAACCCCAATAATTTAAAACCAAATTTAAAATTCCCATTTAAAAGAGGAAAAGTTTAAGTCAGGCTGGCTTGCTGGAATAGGAACGTCTTAAGCGTGCGACGGAAGGTACGCAGATCCGGAATCCTCCGTATCTCAGGGGGGAGCTCGTTCCAGATAGTAGGTGCCCCCACAGAGAAGGCTCTCCCCCTGGGGGCCGCCAGTCGACATTGGCCAACGGCACCCAGAGGAGCCCCTCTCTATGGGAGCGTACTGGTCGGTGGGAGGCTATTGGTGGTAGCAGGCGGTCCCGTAAATAACCAGGTCCTAAGCCATGGAGCGCTCTAAAGGTGATGACCAAAACCTTGAAGCGCACTCGGAAGACCACCGGGAGCCAGTGCAGCTCGCGCAGGAGAGGCATTACATGGGAGCGCCACGTCGCTCCCATCACCACCTGCGCGGCCGCACTCATTTATTCTCTTCTGAGCTCCTTTAAGTTGTGTTGCCTGAGAGACAGAATATTGAGTGAATTTGAACAAAGCAGTGACACTTTTAAAGGACACAATTTAAAAGACTATTCCATCCATGACCCTAATGGGATCCATTTACAATAGTAAGATTAATAAATTAACAGTAGGCACCAGTGTCGGAAACACTGACCTAATAACTACGAATTGCTCAAATCTAAATTTTCAAAGTCAAGACAATTTCCTATTGATACTGTTGTAGGTTGTAAGTCTATAAAATTTTAGTTGGGAGCTGGATTTATCTTAAATAGTATAAAGGAAAGAACTGATGCAATTATCTTGGATGCAAAATCCATACTTAGTATTTTAAATCTAGCTTCCAAACACAGATGGCTGAGCTTAGGGTCTGAAGGAATTTGCTAATTGTCCTGTGATCACTGAAACATGCTTAATTTCCACTTCAATGAATAAATACAAAATAAAAAATAATAATTTATTACTGATAAAAGAATCTTTTCTTATTTCATCTCAGATACTTCCTTAAGCTTAACAGATTTTATCATTGAAATTGAAGCATTAGAAGAATATTTGGCATGAGAATGGAAATTCAAACCTTTAAATTTTTTGCAGGTTTAGGTTTTCTTTCTTTACTTTAAAATGGAACTTGGTTGGAGGAAGTAAGTTTGATTACATTCAATTTATTTCTCTTCATTTCACGCTATTAATGATGGGGTGTCATAGAAGCATACCTATTAAGTAACATATAATATTACTGAAATTTATGACTTTGACATTCTTCCTTGTAGTTGATGGGAAACAAAACACTTTTATTTTCCATTGTTTCTCCAATGGTTTGCAACGCCTCTCATTACTAATGTTCTTTATTATATCCCAAGGAGGACATGATGAAGAAACTTCTTTTTTAGGAGGGTTGCAAAATTCAGACAACCAGTTAAATTAGTTAAGCCTCCCTTAAGATTTATATTACATTTTGGAGAGTTCCCTGCATCAAATTAGTCAGGAAACAGAGAGCTCATTTTTTAAAAAATATAATTTTAGTCAAAGGAAACTCTGAAAGCCAAAAAAATGGCAACAAAGATATATGCCCCAAAGGACGCAGTGTATGGATATATTTTGCCCACTGCTTCCAATGTTTTCTAAACTGAGCTCTGTTAAATCAAGGATTTCCTTCATCTTGATAAGCCAATTGACTTATTGCTTTGCCTTTTGTTTTCTCTTTAGTGGTAATATTCAATGTATCTTACAATGATTTTCCCCCCCCAGTTTAAATGTTTTTGTTGTAGGTTATCTATCACACCCTTCATAAATTGGCAAGCAAATTGCTTAAGTAATGCTGCCTCCTGCAGGTCAAAAAATAAAATGGGAAATATTCTCACAAATACGAAAGAACTGATTTCTTATGACAATATTGGCTAGAAAAAAAATCATTCAAATAATTTATTAATCCAATTTTGCATTATGAAACAGTATGTATGTCTAAATTATTTAGTCAAAATGATAAAGTGAAAAGGGATAATTAATGGTGCCATTATTGGAAATGAAAAAGAAAAATTATAGAAATGGCATAAACCAAAGAGCAGGTTACAGTACAATTGTCTGCCATAGATCTCCCAAAATAGATCTATTTAAAAGGTCAGGCTACTTCAGACTGTCATTTTTTTCATTATAATGTTTAAATTTTTGTATGTGCTCTTCTATTTTAGGTATTTCCAGCACTTTATGGAAAAAAATGCTGAATTAGTAAAGAAGAGCATTTGAATTGCAGTGTGATCATCTGTACTATAGAAAATTCATTCTTAAACCAGTCTTCCACACATTAAATACACAAAGTTCTTCTGCTGTAATTCGATACACAAAATATCCATATTCTTTGTCTTTTTTACTCTTAGCCAAATCCTTCTGGTGACAGCACCAAATGTTTCTTGCAAAACTTCAGAAGATTGGGAGAGACAAAATCTACCTGTATCTAAAGGAAAAGTTCACCACTTTTGATGTATCACCCATATTAACAAGATCAACATGTGAAGTCAATTAAAAATGGTATTTTAATAATATCAGCATATTTTTTAGCACTCTGTTAAATGGAACACCTACTGTCCAGCATAACGTGTAAGATCCTGTCTCGGCTTGTCGTTCGTTCAGAACTGCGATAGGAAATAATCACCAGTAACGCACAGAGAATCAGGGTTTACTTTGGCAATGATAAGCTTGCAGTCAAAAGTAAAGTACAAGTCGGTGTTTTGGTTCAAAGTCAGCGGTGGGTGTAATCACACCACAGCGCTATTTAACAAAAACTCAGCCCCTTAAACATACATCCGGTGATTATGAATCAAGCACCCCCCCACTCCCTTAACAGTAACAGCTGCGAGCACCAGAGCAGCGAGGACAGCAGAATCAGAGAGGCCCGGCAACGTCATCAATCATCACCCTGAATGCTGCTATCCAGGAACTGTTTGTGTGTTCGCTGCGGCTGCTTATCTCCACTCCTTCGTCTCCCACACCCCCCATCGATGGCGAGCTCCGGTAGGACTCGACAGGTGGCCCCCCCTACCAGGAGCTCACCTATAAATAGAAAGCATACAAATGTTAGTCACTGTTACGATCCTGCATTAGGTTTGTCTGGGTATTTCCGATGGAACCGTTGTATCAATCGGGCAGCGTGAACATCGGGTGCTGCCACCCACGAGGCCTGTGTTACAGGGTATCCTTTCCACCGCACAAGATATTGTAACATCCCCCTATGAACCCTGGAGTCCAATATTCGGTCTATCTCATATTGGTTGGTATGCACGGGACCTGGTGGAGTAGTCGAGGTACCTGGCCTTTCTATTGTCACCGGTTTCACCAAACTGCTATGGAATACGGGATGTGTCCTACTGAACAGAGGGGGAAGTTTAAGAGCTACGGTTACGGGATTGATGACTTGTGTTATGGGAAATGGTCCTATATATTTAGGTCCTAATTTTTTACTGGGCAGTCGGAGTTTAAGGTATTTCGTAGATAAGTATACTTTGTCTCCTATCCGGAATGGTTTTGGATCAGCTCTTTTCTTGTCTGCATATTTTTTGTACTCATCTGCTGCCTTTTGTAATGCTGTTTTTACACTTGGCCATACATGACTAATTTTATCGGCCCAACCGCGTGGCGTGTCACCGTCTGTCATAGGGGGATCTAACTCTGGAATGGCTGAAAACTCTCGGCCATATATTACTTGGAAAGGGGAGAACCCAGTACTGTGGTGGGGTATGTTGTTATATGCCACTTCGGCGAAAGGCAGGAGTCCTGACCAATTCGTCTGCTGGTACGAAACGTAGCATCTGATATATCTTTCGACCATGGCATTGGCCCGTTCAGCCGCCCCATTAGTGCTCGGGTGGAATGCTGAACTTAACCCTTGAGAGGACCCAATTAAACAGACAAATCGTCTCCAAAACTTAGAGGTGAATTGAACACCGCGGTCGGATATAATCCTCTTAGGTGCTCCATGGAGACGATAGATATGTTGCAAAAAGAGTTCGGTTAATTGTCGCGCGGATGGTATGCTTTTACATGGCACAAAGTGGGCCTGTTTCGAAAACAGATCTACCACCATCCAAATTACAGTGTGGCCATGGCTAAGGGGGAGATCGACTATGAAATCCATAGCGATCTCTTCCCAAGGCCTGCTAGGATTCGCGACTGTCTGTAATAGTCCTAACGGTCGTCCAGACCAGGGTTTGGTGGTTGCACAGGTACGTAAGTGACCATCTACTTCTGTAAGTCTTAATAGGGTTTGGGAAGGTGCAATTAGAGGTTCTATCACTTCCTCTCGCTTGCTATTATACTGTGGCATCCGGGACAGCGCATCAGCCAGGAAGTTTTTCCCAGCAGGAACATACCGCAACCGGAAAGAGAAACGCTGAAAATATCGTGCCCACCTTATTTGTTTGGGAGATAGTCGCCTGGGCGTTTGTAAGGCTTCTAAGTTTTTATGGTCCGTCCATACTTCAAAAGGATGAGACGCCCCCTCCAAGAGATGTCGCCATGTCATCAACGCCCAACGGACCGCGAAGGCCTCTTTTTCCCAGATCGCCCATGCCCGCTCTGTCGTGGTTAACTTTTTAGACGTATAGGCACAAGGTTGTAACCCTCCCTGCTGTGTTCTTTGTAGGAGTACTGCTCCTACAGCCACGTCGCTAGCATCTGCCTGGACTACGAATGCCTGCGTTGGGTCTGGATGCTTGAGTACTGGTTCTTGAGCAAAGAATGTTTTTAACTGCTCGAAAGCCATTTGACACACTGACGACCACGTCAACGCTTGTCCCGGCTTTGGTTTAGCCATGGCCGGTTTGGTCCGTAACAGATCCGTTAGTGGTAGGGCTATTTCAGCAAATCTGGGAATGAACTGCCGATAGAAGTTTGCAAAGCCTAGAAAGCTCTGTAATTGCTTTCTGGTTCTAGGGGCCTGCCATTCAAGCACTGCCTGGACTTTTCTGGGATCCATCTCTACCCCGCTCTCTGATATTCTATAGCCTAGATAATCTATCCTCTTTTTGTGAAACTCACATTTGGATAGTTTCACGTACAGCCTAGCAGCTAATAATTTGTCTAAGACCTGTCGGACCAGAGATATATGTTCCTCTTCAGTTTGCGTGTAGATTAAGATGTCATCCAAATATACAAGGACACCCCTGTACAGATGTTCATGCAGCACTTCATTGATGAACTGCATAAACACCGCAGGGGCGCCCTGTAGTCCGAACAGCATGACCTGGAACTGATAGCTTCCCAAGGGACAATTGAATGTTGTTTTCCACTCATCCCCTGGTTTGATTCGTATCCTATAATACGCTTCGCGTAGGTCGAGTTTCGTAAAGATACGACCGGTGGCTAGGGCAGCTAACAGGTCCTTCATTAAGGGAAGTGGATAGAGGGGCTCCACACACACTGCATTGAGACTTCTGAAGTCAACGCATAAGCGTAAACCCCCATCTTTCTTCCCACGAAACAGGACAGGGGCAGCCCTCTTTGATCGACTAGGTGTGATAAAACCCCAGGCCAAGTTCTTGTCTATATATTTTCGTAATTCTTTTAGTTCGGGTTGTGTCATTGAATACATCCGGGGCTTGGGTAGCTTCGCCCTGGGTATTAACTCAATACTGCAATCCGTAGGCCGGTGAGGGGGCAGGGTCTCACATTCCTCCTCACTAAAGACTCTAGCGAGATCCCTATACACATTAGGATTCGTCGTGTCTGCTGGTGGGCTCTCTGCTTCTATTCCCCCTGCTGGCTCCTTTTCCTCCTTGGTAGGGGGAGGTCCCAACGGTAATCGAAGTTTGCGAAAACCCCCTTCCCACCATATCGCAGGAGCCCACTTGTCCAACCATGCTAATCCTAAAATCACTGGTTCTAACATTTTCTCCACTATAATAAACCGAATAGTTTCGGTGTGCTCCCCAATATCGAGGTGCACCTTTTCTGTTATATGAGTCACTGGTGCCCCTCCCAGCAATGAACCATCCATTTGTTCAAAGGTAATAGGGGTTCTCAACCGCACAACCCGCAGCCCAAGTTCGTCAACTATTGCCCTACGAATTAAACAACGAGTACACCCTGAATCAATCAATGCCTCATATCGGCGTCCAGTGGTTGCCCGTGGGTTTCGGAGTACGACTGGTACCACAAAAGGTCGGATGGGGTCGCTCACCATCGGGTCGTGTGGGTCCTCATCGTCGTCATCACTATCCCCAGCCACAATCGGGAATTTTTCCGCCACCACTTTCTTAGTATCTGTAGCCAGGGGATCCCTCTCCATACAGGATGTTCGAGTCATTTGGGACCGTTCGGATGTTGGTCGGCCTCTGCCTCTCAACACAGCTCTAGGAGGGGGGGTTTTGGTCCGAGTTGCGGGGCATGGGATGAGGACAATCGGCTGCTCGATGACCAAGGTGATTACATCTGAAGCAACAAAACGCAGGCCGCTGGATCCTTTCCCCCAAGCCGGAGCCAGCATTCGGTTTAGTCTCCTTGGGTGTTTGTGTGCGTTCTGCTGGTCGTTTTCCTTGACTTGCAACCCCTTCACCCCGAATACGGAATTCTCGGAGACCGATGTCCAATCTGATGGCTGCCTTGTACCACACACTCAACTTGGGGGGCAAGCCCCGGTACACGCAGGCTTGCCGTAAATCACGGTCTAGTCCTTTATGGAATTGGTGCACCAGAAGACGTGCTGGCCACCCCACCAACCGAGCCGCAATCTTTCGGAACTCCTGTACATATTCCTTTGCTGGTACGCCCCGTTGCTTAAGCGCAAACAAATCCCCCTCTGCAACCTGGGCGCTTGTTTCGTCTTCAAATCTGGGACGAAGAGCCTCCAGAAATCATCCCATGTCCACGAGTTCCCTTGCATGTTTAGCATGGAGGCCTGCCACCCACTCAGCCGCTTCTCCCGTCAGGACCCCCGTAACAGCAACCACCATAGCCCACTGGGAGGGATACCACTGTCCATATTGGTCCATATGGCTTATCACTTGGCTTAAGAAAAGAGCCACTCGTTCAGGGCTTCCGTCAAAGGAAGTCTGCAGGGCAGGCGGTCCCCAAATGGCCTGCGGGACCCACAGCCCCGGCGGGGCCCCCAGAGGCCAAGGCATGGGGCCTGGGGTCCTCGCTGCTCCAGTCGCTGTCCTGTCCTGCCTAGGTCGGTCCCTCGTCGCCCCGCAACCCCCAACAGGTAAGCCCCCTGCCAATTGCGTTGGTTGGGGCTCAGGACCAGCTCCAAGGTCTCCCAACGAGGCGCCTTGGTCTTGTTCTGGAGCGGGTTGGTCCATGGATCGTCTAGAGGTCCACTCCATCCTCAATTTAGGGCTTGTGAGCTGGAATTGGGTCTCCGAAGCGGTCACCCCTGTATCCTGCCAAGAAGAACCTGGAGGCTCCAGCCCTGCAACCCAGGGCTGCCAGGATGGGGCGTCACGAAATCCAGATTCCCCAAAACGCTCACGTAGCATATCCATGGTGCTGGGACCGGATGAGGCAGGATACTCCCAATCCCCTTCATCCTCCTCAGTCCATCGTCTTTCCCTCCAGCCCTGGAAAGACGCTCCCAAGCGAGGGGGCGTTGGCATTCGCGGCCCGAGGAGAACAGAGCTGTGCCACCAATCCCCCGTCCGAGCCCGTTGTCCTGGAAAACTCTCCTCCTCCGGTCGGGGCGGGGCGCTCTTGGTTTGCTTGACTTTTGTTTTCACTGCCAACTATTCCACACTCTCCTTCACCTCCTCTATCAGTGGTTCCTCCCTCTCCACATCTCCACCACACTCCTGCTCTTCCAAGGCCGTCCCTTCTGCCATATCCCCCTTTGCTGCAAAGCCACAGGGACTCCTCACCTCTTGCGAAAAGGAACCAAGCGCTGACTTTCTCTCGGCTTGTCGTTCGTTCAGAACTGCGATAGGAAATAATCACCAGTAATGCACAGAGAATCAGGGTTTACTTTGGCAATGATAAGCTTGCAGTCAAAAGTAAAGTACAAGTCGGTGTTTTGGTTCAAAGTCAGCGCTGGGTGTAATCACACCACAGCGCTATTTAACAAAAACTCAGCCCCTTAAACATACATCCGGTGATTATGAATCAAGCACCCCCCCACTCCCTTAACAGTAACAGCTGCGAGCACCAGAGCAGCGAGGACAGCAGAATCAGAGAGGCCCGGCAACGTCATCAATCATCACCCTGAATGCTGCTATCCAGGAACTGTTTGTGTGTTCACTGCGGCTGCTTATCTCCACTCCTTCGTCTCCCACGCCCTCCATCGATGGCGAGCTCCGGTAGGACTCGACATCCTGTCTCTCTTTGCTCAATTTAAGAACATAAACCCTACAGGTAGTCCTCTACTTATGGCATTTGTTTAGCAGCTTTCAAAATTATGATGGCGCTGAAAAAAATGACTTACATATTTATGATCATCACAGAGTTCCTGCAATCACATGATCGTGATTTGGATGCTTGGCATCCAGTGATGACATTAATAACTGCAATGATGTACAACCAAAATTCTGTGCTTAATTGTGGTTGTTACTGGAGGACCACTGCACTGTGGGTTATTTCTTGATTAGCCATACACACTACAGGAAGTTTTTGACTTACAACCACAGTTGGGACAGAAATGTCCATCAGTAAATGATGATGTTATTAGGTGTGTTGTGTCCAATTTTCCAAACTTTTGCCATGGTTGTTCCCTCATTGACTCTGCTCATCAGAAGCCCCTTGGGAAATTTGCAAATGGCAACCAGTATGTACCGGTATTTATGACAGTTGCAGCATTCTGCCATGTGATTTTATGTTGGTTATTGACCAGCATATGTACCATTAAAACTGTAAAATTTTGCAACCCTTACATATGAAACTACGTATGCCTACAGACTATGAAAATTTTATGGAAGAATAAAATTCCTAATAATATAGAAATAAGCAATGTAAAACTAAAATCTACAAAAGCTACAAGATGTTTTGATATTAATCATAGGAACTACTGTACTTTTCGGAGTATAAGATGCACTTCCCCTCGCCTGCAAAAGAGGGTGGAAATGTTGGTGCGTCTTGTACACCGAATACTGCCATTTTTGGCCTCCCGAAGCCCCGACCCGCGCATCCCGCGCAAATGGGGCACACAGAGGGTTTGGGAGGCTTGCAGAGGGCTCCTGGGGGCCAGGGAGGGCAAAACCTTTTTCCTTGATTACTTCTTCGAAATCTTGGTGCATCTTATACATCGGTGCATCTTATAGTCCAAAAATATGGTATATGTATTGTTAATGCATAATAATTATTAGAACTCTTTTAAATAAGAGGAAAGAACCTTAACTGGCTAAACAGGATTATCTAATGAATGCAAGTTACAGAACATAATTTAAGAAAATCATATATCATGTGGAACAAACAGATGAATGTTTGTTGAACATTGTTGGACAAAAGCTGTCTAGTATAAGAAGAAACAATCCTTAGATTTATTATTTTTTCTAGGTACAGAGCCTTTTTTTTAATCTAATAATTACTTCCTGATGTACTAACATCTTTCATAAAACATTTGTTGGTATGATATTACAATCTTAATTAGTAAATTAAGAGATAGTAATGCATTCTTCTTCTTTTTAAAGTTCATTGAATTCAATTAAATATTTTTTTAAATGTAGGAATACGACCAAGCAAAAGAAGGGCAAAGGAGAAATTATTGATTTTTCTAGTATAGGTTGTGTTTCATAACTGAAACTGTTTAAAAATATTTTTACCATCTTTGAATATGTGCAATCAAATTGTTGTTGACTGGTAATTTGGTTCTTCAACTCCTTCTATGTCATAGGAATTAATATAGAGGGTTTAAAAAAGGACTCCTAGAACAAAATTTGGACAATGGACTGTGCTTATGGACTTCTAGGGAATCTATTTGCCTGCTGGCTATTAGATGCTAACATTGGATGGCTATTAGGGCACTTCACATTTACAATGGCTATTGGCTATCCTCTTTTTCTTTCCATCTTTTTAACATTATGGGTTGTCAGTGGAACTGGGACTTTGCATTTTTATTTTTATTTTTGTGCCTTCAAGTCAGTCTTGACTCATTGTGACTACTTGGCTAAGTCCCTGCACTTATCTTGGCAAGATTTTCAGAAGTGGTTTGCCACTGCCTTCTTCCTAGAACCGAGTCCAACATTAAAGTGCAAAAACTTCAACTTCCAGTGGAGACAGGGTGAACTAAATATGCCCATGACAGAGAGGAGACAACAACTGCAACGAAGACCAAAGAGACTTTAATGATTGACTTATTTGTGTTATTCTTTGGCTTTCTCACTTACCCAGCATGCATCAGCAATAACACCTCTTGCTCCTTGGCTTTTTCTAAAGTCAGGTTGAATATCTGGCATCTCCCTTTCCATGCCAGCATTTCCCAATGATACATTGGATAATCCTAAACATTATTTTTCTAACATGTGAAATTAAGAACCTTGTGCAATAGTTTGCAGATCCTGTAAAGACTCCTTTCTTTGGTATTAATATGTAGACTGACCTCTTCCAATCAGTTGGCCATTATATAATTCTCCACATTTCTTAGCATAATTTGCTTAGAATCTTTACTGATTCTTTTGTTGTTTTCATACTTCTGTAGATATTCCAACAATTCTTGCAGTCTTTTTCAATTTGTAGTTTTTAGAACATTTTCCTTCGTTTCTTATTTTTGTAATCATTTCATTTTAGTAAAATTCCATAACAATCCACATTCTGGTGTTAATTTTTCTAATGTTTATTTTTGTAGTTTTACAAAATGCATTTTTGAAAGCAGCTTTTGTCCCTGTTATGTGGCTTTTGTAGTTTTTTTCTTCAGTGTATGCATTTGTGTGTTCTTGCTCTTAATTCACATTTCTCATTTAAAAACTATTTTCCAGAGAGTATTGAAACTCTAGTCATACTCCACCATCGGCCATATCAGTTATGGATAATGTGAAATAGAAAACAGCTTGGCACATAAATTTAGGAAATGCAAAGAGATAAGTTAACTTTAAAGGATAATGCAGAGTTACCAATTTCTAATGAATATTATTTCAGATTGTGTAAGATATATGCATCACAAAAATTACTTAGACTTAATTATTTTACACAAAGAAAAAGTTGGCATGAATATTACTAAAACTATTTCCTGGAAATAATATGAATGGTCATAGGAATGATCTACCCTTGTGTACAAATATATTGCAGTTACTACTTCTAGCAAATCGTCTGGCACTGACTTTATGTCTGAGACATAGGAAATGAGCATATGAGTAAAATACTTTATTTGCCTTTTCATCAAGCAAAGGTTCAATATATTTTATATAGGCTGCACCTTGCACAAAAGCATTAATGAATTTCTTATCATCATCCCCAAATACTCTAAACTTCACCTGTATTCTTAATTCTTTTAACTGTTCCATATTATCCCCATATTATAATTAGGTAGAGACTGAAGTACAGCAATTTGGTTAAAGAATGAATTCATAACTAGAGCCCAATCTCAGAGGAGCAGGTAGATATTAAAGATGATAGAGTTTTGAGCTCCATGTCCTCTTCCCCACCCACTTTTCTTGATCATTATTGCTGTTTATTTTTAACATAAGGTTTGATTGAACATAAGATTTAATTGAAAGATTAACAATAGCAAAATGCCCAAAAAAATCCCCAACATGGCAGAGGAACAAGGCATACATGGATGAGTCAAGATGGCTGAGACAACAATTTGTTCAGTGAAAAGAGGTTAAAGGCAATTGCCCCTTTGGAAGATGCAATACCTGAAAGCTACCCTTAAAAAACTTGGAAGTTGTCTCAACAGGAAATTTACTTAAACAACTAAATAACTAGTAGAGGATCTGGATAAATCAACCACTTTAAATTGAATGGGCTTGGCAGGTATGTTTGAACAAGTTAATAAACAACTAAGCATTGTCTTTTCAAGTTTAAGAAATAACTCAGACTGTAAGAAAAAGCATGTGAACTTGCTGTGAAAAATGAGCTTGATATTGGAAAAGTTCACAAATATATCAATGACATTAAAATGTATTTGGCTGACCTATAGGACTGGGACAGGATAGATAATTTCAGAGTTAGAGGAATTAGGGAAAATACAGCAAATAGCTAATTTATCTCAAAAAGTTTCCAGATTTGAAGATTTGTTCCTAAATTCAACAAAATCCAAAAACCAAGAAATATATTAATAAAATTTTAAATGATCTGGTGAAAAAAAAATCCACAGAAATTTTGCAGAGCTAATAGGTAAATTGAAACAAAGATATAGTGTTAGTTTTCCATGACATTAGTCTTACCATAGTACAAGCTTCAAAACTCTGAGAGAATATTTATTAAAAAGAGAAAGAAGGTATAAATACTAGTTTTCAAGCTAATACTTCAACCCCAAGGAATAGATTTATACATTCCAGAAATGAAGTTTTCAAATGCCTTCATAGAGAATACAGAATAAACTTTAATGTTTAAGAAACTCTTATAACTCTATAGAAGATTTGACAAGAGGGTCTTTTAGCATTTGGACTCATAAAACAGTTGCTGGTTATAATTTACATGTTTGATAATGTTTCATATTAGCTAGGAAGAAAGACAAAATACAGAGAATTGTTTAAAAGTTGTAAAGACAAGGCTAGCTGGAAAGGGAGGAGATGGAAGTTCAACAATCCTCTAAATTAGACTAGTGAGAAGATCTAACAGGTTGGGAAGATGAGGGGTGGGGGGAGTAAAGAAGAGAACTAGGGATGGGTGAGGGAAAACAGTGTGGGAGCAAAAAGGATAATTAGTATGAAAAGTCATAATAACCTCACAAATTTAATTATTGCTATTTTGTAAGAATAGTAAGCAAGACAAGGATAGGTTCTTTAAATGCTGGAGGCTAGGTGTCCCAATTAAAGAACTAGAATCAGTTAATATTTAAGATCCTTCAATCTATAGGTTACAGAAAATATATACATCAGAAAAAAATTAAAGATTTTAGAACCAAGTCAACAAAGATAACCATCTCATTTTATGCTAATGTAGACATTATATAGAAAAGATTCAAAAACATAAAGAGAAGATTGCTTTTTGTTAAAGGGAAATTTGATAGTAAAATTATAACCTGATCTCTACCTACATACCAAGTCAGAGTCAATCAAGTTTATACAAAAATTTATGAAAGCCTTAAATAAATTTGGCTATTATTTGGTTCTATGGACTAATTTAAATATTGATGCGGGTGCAATAGTTGATTGAACAAATAATCAGGAAAATAGAAGATAATTTTTAGCATCTAAAGATTTGCAGAATTTGATATAACTGCATGAACGTACCGATATCTCTAGCACAAAGCATCCACTCACAAAGGGCTTTTACCTATTATTCAAAGAGATACCAATCCCATTTGAGGATAGACTATACGTGGGCCTTAATTATTTTTTGAATAAATTTATCCAAATAGAGATAATCCAATATATAAGAGGTGAAAATACAATGTAAATAAGCAGAATAAAAAGAAATCAACATAATGAATGTACTATTTATTTGTATCCTGTCTGCATTATTTTTACAAATAATTCAAGGCAGCGAACATATACAACACATCTTCCTCCTATTATTTTCCCCACAATCCTGTGAGGAGAATGACTGGCCCAAAGTAACGCAGCTGCCTTTCATGGCTAAGGTGGGACTAGAACTCATGGTCTCCCACATTCCAGCCGGGTGCCCTAACCACTAACCAAATTGGGTCTTCTGGTATTATCTTCAGAATGTAAATATATGTGGATAAAATTCAGACCTAATTAATATATACACCTAAACATTAAGAAAGGGAAAAGGCTTGATATTTAGAAACTGGCATAATTATTAGCTCATTTTTTTATACTTAAATCAATTTGACAATAAAAACTCAAGATTATTGGAAAATAAGCTTCCAAAAGGTAAAGGAGAGGGTTATATAAAGGCAATAAATGATCAATAATAAAAATCTTATTTAAAAGTTTATTTATTTATCAAGCTTGTATGCCACCCAACTCACTGAAGGCAACTCTAGTTTGCAAACTAGTACTTCTAAAAACCTTGTTACAGAATTTCTGGTGCTGTGAACTTAGACTCATTTTTACAATTAGAAGTTACAGTTTTTTAAAAAAACATTGAAAGTAGAAAATTCCCAGGTTCTAACAGATGAGTTCTATAAGGCATTTAAAAATATTAAATGAGAATTTTTGTCATTAAGGTAATTTTCTTCTCTCATCCTAGTGCAATTCTAAAATATCTTTAATTCCTAAATCACACAACGATTCATTAGAATTATCTTCTTACAGACTTATCTTTCTCCATATTTATCATAAATAATATACTAAACTACTAGCCAAACTTCTCAATTTAATTATGGGAGAAATTATGCAGCCTAACCAATCAGACTTCATTCCAAAAAGAAATATATCTAGCCCCACCAGAAAACTGTTATTATTAACTCTTAATATTAAAATTAATGTTTCTCTATCAGTATGCTCATTAAAGATATTTAAAGCAACTGACTGTACAGAAAGCACTATTTTTAAAACAAACTTTAAGTCTGCCAATTACTTTTTCCACACAATAGATCAGATTTATAATATAATCAATGCCCAATAAAGAATTAAGAAGTATGAATCAGAAAATAATTTCAAGAACTACCAAGCATGGCTATCAATTATCCTAGCAATCATTAATTCTTGTTATAGAAATACAGTAATAGTTTTTATAGCAATAAAGAAATTACAGATATAAATTTGATTTTTAGTAATGCAAATAAATATATTAGTATAGAATTTGAAAATTAGGGATGGTAGCAAAATTTCAAAATCACAACTGAGTTATTAAAGAAAATTCTTCCAAAATTTTCCTAAAGTACGAGGATAGCTAATAATTTAAATATAGTAGTGGGTTTAGATTTAGGAATTAATATAACTATATTATAATATCTATTATTTATATATTATAATTATATTATAATTAATATAATCAAAAACATTAAGAAACTGTTTAATAATAATTTCATCTCAATGTATCAGAAGATAAAACAAAAAATGAAAATCAGGAATAAGAAAGATTTAAATATTTTGATTGAACTGAGGCAGTTAAAATGATAAAACTTTACTTTTTCAAAAATGTCAAACTGCCTCAATAGGTACTTGACAAAATGTTAACACTTTGGGAAAGAAAAATTAAGCTTCTTTGTTTAATACTAGAAAAATTAAGAATAGAAATGTCACATAAGGACTCAGACACAAGGAGACTGAAGAATTCCGTTTTAATTTTTTTTAAAATAAGGCAGCATATTTCAGTTATATTGTTCCCTTCATAATGGAAAACTCAACAAGACATAGGTGCTGCTAGAAAACATTAAAGAGATTAATAAATGTTTTTCTTCCAGAAGACTTTATAATAGGTAATATAAGTAATGTATTTACATATTACGAGAGCCAGTTTGGTGTTAGTTAAGGCACCAGAATAGAAGCTGGGAAATTATTGAGTTCTTAGGCATAAAGCCAGCTGGCCACCTTAGGCCAGTCACTCTTTCTCAGCCCTAGGAAGGAGGCAATGGCAAACCATTTCCAAAAATCTTGAGAAAACTGCAGGGACTAGTCCAGGTAGTCACCAGGAGCCAAGTTCACTTGAAGTTACACACATGTACTCAAGTTCACAAAGCTACACTTCAATTTTGGGAGGAAATATGCAACTTTGATAGAGGCATCTTTACTGGGACATCTAATATTCTTTAATCAGGACATGTCAACCTAAAAGAAGCCTTGAAAAAAGCTCAAATTGCAATAGGGTATGAGACTTCAACAGTAATAAGACACAAAGTAGATGTGTTTGAGTTACACTTAAGTCCCCATCTATCCTGGCCAACAGAGCCCCAACTTATTTTTTTAATAAGAAGGCTATAAAGGACTCAGCATCTCACTGTTTAATTATGAAAAATTAGCAATTAATTGCTCATTCCAAACCAAAAGAAAAATGTAAATAATTTATGGAATGTTAGAACTGAAGGCGGGTGAGATCCTGTAGGTTTAAAAAGACGCAATGTCACTAACTCACACGTTTTGTTACTTACAAGCCTAAGTGCACCAACATAAGCTATTTAAACTCTGTGCAGTGAATGCATCAATATGAAACCCATAAAATGGTACTATAAATCTGGTTTCCTGCAGTGGCACAAAAGAGTAACTCACCTCTTCATTGGGAGAATCCAAATTTTTATTCTGAGCAATAATAGTTTTCACCTTGAAGGTTTTTTATTGAATATTCTAATACAGAATATACAGGTAGTCCTCAACCTACAATTGAGCCCAAAATTTCTGTTACTAAATGAGACAGTTGAGTTTTGCCCCATTTTATGAACTTTCTTGTCACAGTTGCTAAGTGAATCACTGCAGTTGTTAAATTAGTAACAAAGCAGTTAAGTGAATCTGGCTTCCCCATTGACTTTATTCCTCAGGTGGTCTCGAAAGGTGATCACATGACCCCAGGACACTGCAACTGTCATAAATTTGAGTCAGTTGCTAAGCGCCTGAATTTTGATTACCTGAACAAGGAAATGTTGCAATGATTGTGTGAAAAATGGTCACAGGTCACTTTTTTCAGCACTGTTGTAACTTAAAACTGTCACTAAACAAATTGTTGAAAGTCGATGATTACTTGTACGGCCAATACTCTATGTGATGCCAAATTTTATTAAATTTCAGAATCAACTCAATAATTTGCTATTGTATAACTGCCTATGTGGGATGATCTTCAAGTGATTTGAACTATGGTTTATTTAGCCTAGGAAGCCTAATCTAGCCTAGGATGAAATTATGTTTCTATATATGCTATCCTAGTACTTCTTCGTTTGGTAAAGGGCAATGGCATACCAGAACTAAAAAGTCCCACTAACAGCTTCATGGAGGAAGGATTGAACAATTTCCACAATTTCTAACTAACAACCAGTAACAATAGCTTCCAACTTCTTGCTATGCTCCCAACTTTATATTCTGACGAATTCTTTAAAATCAGCATTTGCTGATTCAGATGTAACAGAAAACTGATTTCAGAAATTGACAGCTTTGTATAGAGTGCACGAAGTACATGAAGCTGGAAAGATAAGATAGTTCAGATACAACTTGTTCCTAGGATGGTATTGCATAGATTTATCAGACTAAAAATATAACTGAGGCAAGCCTTTATGGTTCAACTTCTTGATTATCTACAATAGGGAACAGTACACACTGATATGTAGCAGAAAAAAAAGGCAAATACCACTATTTGTTCTCTGAAGGAAAGTCATTTCTGTCAGGAAATGCAAATTTTGGATGCAAATTTCTTGCTTTCTTTATATTTCTGTAACTCCTGTATTTGTGTGAAGTTGACAAGAATCACAAACGTACTTTTCAGCTTGCAAAACTCCTTCCCTGGATAAAAAGTTTTCTTAACACACTGAATCATTTTCATTTCTAAAATATGAGATCTGATTAAGCTAGTGCAGTGTTTCTTAACCTTGGCCGCTTTAAGAGGGATGGACTTCAACTCGTAGAATTCTCCAGCCAGAGAAACACTGAGGTACTAAATATGATCTTTAAATATATTAAGTCAAATCATGATGTTTAAAATGAAGGTACAAATTCAATAAGGCATGACCATTAGGAATATCTTACAAAATACCAGTTATAATCTAATAAGACAGTCTGGTCTGTTTAAATTAAAAATTCTTGACTTTAAAAGCAAAGGAGAAAGAATTGTCAGGGAGGGTGGCATAACATTTATTTGAGAAAGTAAAAATGAGACATGACATAAAAATATAAATAATGGTGTTAAGGTAAGGACATCAAATGCTCCATGGGGAGTACACAGCCTCAAGAATTTTTTTGGAAATGTTATCACAGAAATTGATATACATAAAACAGAAAAAAAAGAGAGAGAATTCACAAAAGGTTGTCATCAAGTTTTCTGTTTTATTTAAGATTTTAGTTTTAATTCTGAAGAAAGAGGTACATTTCCTTGTTTTTAGTTTTAGCGTCAGGTTATAACCATGTTTAATTTTATGTTTCTTTTTTCCCCCCGTCTTTCAATACTGCACAAACGTCCAGAAACTACAAGGTTAAGTAAAAGCTGCAGGCAGAGGTCGTCAAAGGTTGCGCTCCCGATGATGGTCTTGTGGCCCCAATGCAGTGCTATCTCAGAGTGTCTTAATCAGGTGATTTAAAAAAAAAGAGACTGACAAGAAGACAGAAAGATTGAAGTGAATATCACTCGTGTTTCAGCTGCTTATAATTATATTATGTATATGCTAGGTATTAAATCTGTGATATTTTTAAAACATTATATTTATTTGAAATCTAAAGCCAAAACTTTTAAAAATTCCCTCTGTTAAATCATTTCTTACCAACATGTCAGTTATTTCTACAGGCAAATTGTCTTTCACCTACTTTATGCCAAAACGTTACTGACAAAACTGTCCCACCCTTCAAGAGAAAAAAGAAAAAAAAAAGTATTTCCCTGTATAATCAACTCACAGAATGCAACACGAATGTTAGGCCACTGCTTTTCCTCAATATATTTCTACACTGGATTCTGAATTTTGTATTATTGTCTTCTATTGTCAACATGACATTTTCCTGCTACGCTAAAATAATTATGTGCAAAAGATTTATGAAAATATTATGCACTTTGATTTCTCTCGCTTAGTGTGTTTAAAGAAATAGTTTTTAAACAGTGTATTTCAAACACTGACTCAGCAAAACTTAAGAAAAAAAGATAATAGTTATGACCCTGTGATTGCATTGCATTTGGAAGCTGGTTGGGAAAGATTTTTGACCAGGAACCAGATTCTTCAGAAAGAAAAATATGAAAGAGGGGCCATAGGTGGGTACAGGAAGTTTGGGAGGAGCAATTCCTGCATTTCTAATGTTTTTGTACTTTTCCTAATGACGATCCAACGCTGAGCTCTGTAGTAAATCTGTGGGGGGTTTACTGGGGGGTCTGAAAGCTGTCTGAAAGCCTGGGGGAGGAGAGTGGAAACTGGCAGGGTTTGAAGGAGGGGAATAGGGGTTCCAACTGGCTCTGTGCAATGGAATTTGTGTACTGAAGGGGTTACTGTGGGGGGTCTGTGTTGGGGCAGCACTGGGGCCATCCATCTCTGTGAGAGCCTGAAGAGACTTTAGCCAATGCGGTGGATTGTCGTCTTGAAGAGAGTCTAAACTGTTTCCAGTGGAGGCTGGGATACCTAGGAAGAAGAGAAACACAGGAGGAGACATAGGTTACACAAAGCAAGCAAGAACTACATATATGAAGTAGGACAGTGCAATTTAACCAATAGCAAGATCAGAAAAATAATTGTTGGCTTGCAGAAATGAAATGAGTATGAATACAGTTTTTCAAACACAATTGAAGCTGAGTTTTCCTGGGGAGCTTTTGTCCCTTAAGATGATTTTTCACACTGCCCAAACATTTTTCCGTAATAACATACAATTATTTCCTTTTCTACCTTTCCAAATCGTAATTAACCATTACAAGGAAAACAGCCTTATAAAGAGAGCTTTATAAATAGTGGAGTATGTCCCTTTTTAATGAAAAAACTAATCCAGTTAAAATCCAGTAGCATAGGAACTATATTGCACAGAAAAGCATGCCATCATGTTGATGTGGAAACCGACAGAAACCTCAGATATGCTAAGAAAGACGCCAGGCATGCAAAAGAAAATACTGTGGGGTATTAATGTTCATTTGTTCTAAGATTTCTGGGCCTCTTGAAAGTTGGTAGATGGAAGCTGGAAGAGACCACCGCATTTTTTTCCAAAAAAGGTATATTGATTAATTTGTGCCAAATATGCACTTGATCATTGTCAATGGAGCTGAATGAGCGAGAAATCGTTACCTGTGATGATTGCGGGGTCCATCCAGCTCCCAGGGCTGTCCCAATTCAGGCTGTCGGTTGTGGCAGTGTTGGACGTTGGTACACTGTGGTTGGCGTTGGAGGGGGAAGTAGCATTGGGCAGTCCACCAAAGTTGATGTTAATGTTCGGTAGAAGTGCCCTTAGCCCGTCCTGCCATTCCTTCATATTTAAACTCTCTACAGAACTGTTGTTGTCTGGGAGATTTATCAACAAAAAAAGAAAAAAGAAAATGAAAGATAGAAAATAAAAAGCTGAAGTTAGAAACAGATGCTGTTTTTAGTGAAAGATGGTGGCTCTCTAAGCATTTACAACTGTTTTTCTATCAAAAGAATGGGACGATGATAAAGATGAAGCTTCAGTGTTGAGCTGCTGTAGAATATAGAATTATTTAAACATCTAATGGCAAAAAAACTAAATGTTTCCCTACTAAATCTGGGCAGAAAGTCAATGGTTAAACAAAAGAATGAATCTTCCATTACTAGCAAGGAAAAAAATCACATCTTTTATATGAAAGCAGTCTTACTTATTGATAAATTTGT
The DNA here is from genome assembly GCF_059756535.1 of Pantherophis guttatus. Lineage (NCBI taxonomy): Eukaryota > Metazoa > Chordata > Lepidosauria > Squamata > Colubridae > Pantherophis > Pantherophis guttatus. Next base: position 35,031,715 of record NC_142069.1, read on the forward strand.
CTGCTTTGCTGAATGGTAGGGGTATTTAACAGTTTCCTACACAAAGATGATACAAGCAAGATTATAGAATCCTCACCAGAATTACAGCTATAAAACCTTACCAAATCTACCTTTTTTTAAAAAAAGAAAAGGTACTAAATACTGAAAGTGAGAACAGCCTGCTTTGTCTAAAAGAATGAAGAGAGAAGGACATTCTAACATTTTAAAGAAAGAATTAACAATCTCTAAAGTGGAAGACCAAATGCATTATCATACTAATCTGCAAAGCTGCACTAAGTCTATTTTTTAAGGAAGACAAATTTAGTGGCTATTTTAACAATAAAAGGAAACTTCCAACAATTTGATTTTTAATCTCTGAACTTCTCTCAAATATACAATTTAGAAAATACCCCATCAGACGTGGCAACAATCACTTGATTAGGTAGTATTGTATTTAAAATGGATTTGCCATAGTTATAGGAAAAATAGTTTTCAACAGTAATCAAACTAATGGAATATCTACATCTTAAGGAAGTATGCCCTCTTTCGGGGAAATCCCATAGGTATTCTTAGGGGACAAACCTCAAATGGTTTTTAATTGGGATTTTAAATTTTATGGATTTGGGGTTTTAAATTGGGTAGCCAGTGATTTAATTCTTTTAATTATCTTAACTTTTGCATTTGTATGTTTTTTAATTTTGGCTGTTCACCGCCCTGAGTCCCTTCTGGGAGAAGGGCGGTATACAAATTAAATTAATAACAATAATAATAATAAAAATATTCAAGAGTCATGTAGCTAGCCAGTGACTACCAAAATGTTTCATATATAGAACCTAAACAATGTGCTTTATTGTGTCCTTCACAAAACAAAATATAATCCTTCTATTTTGACCATAGATTCAGGGACTAATTCAATAAGTTTGTGTTCAACATATTCAATATAAACCTGAGTTATGTAATTCCACTCATTGCATTTCAAAAGTACAGACCAAAAGGACTAGAAAAGAAGGAGATCAGATTAGCGCTGCAGAATGATTTCTGATTCAGTTTACATATCCATGTATAAATTGTCCTTAACATTTCTTCTTTGACAGGAGGAAACTGAATTACTTAAGATGTCTTCAATTAAGATTTGTACCAATAGCCAGCTCAAAATACTTCTGAATCTTTATCACAAAACCATACAGTTATACTACATCTAGTATTTTGCAGTAAGTCATTGCTATTAAACATCTGAATACAAAAAATATTGCTGTTACCAATACATACATGATTAGTTTGATAGCTGAAGCTTTTTCAAGCTGACTAAACCTTCTCAAGAATTATTGAAAAAATTCAAGATACGTTGGTAAAAAGATCCTATAATGCAGATGTCTACTCTTCAATACTAGCTAGATACATCTGCAACTCTTTCCTGTACTCTTCTTCTTTTTTTTGTCTTATTATAAATTGAGAGGTGGGGAAAAGAATTGGAAATTTCACTTAAATCCAGAAATTATAACCGATATTTTAAATTATAATTTGTTCAGTTTAATTCTAAATAATTATGACTTATATTATCTGGAATATTTTATTTACTGACATACACAATGTTTAATATGCTTTTGTTTACAAATATTTTGTATTAATATTATTAATATTCCTTTTAATTTTCAGTCATAAAAAAGGTACTTATGAAACCCAACTAATTTGAAGTCAATATTGTTCTTAAAAATTAGTTCTTTCAAGTGTTGTTCATTTCTCCTTAGTACTTCGAAAATTAGAAAGACCTCCCTTTAATGCTGTGCTTCAACAGCATTAAAAAAGGAGAATTTAAAAAAAAAATCATTGTCATTATTTGTAGCCTATGACCAAACTTCCCTCATCTAGTAGATAAAAAACTGTAATGTTAGGAAGGAGATCTGTATTAAAAACATTTTATAATTATTACTGAGCATACACAATATTCAAAGGTTTTTGAGAAAAAAATGTCAGTGGGTCAGAAGTCAGTATGTTTGGATTCTTTGGTACTTCATATATATTTATTAGGATTGTAATTATTTCTGGAAACTCTAAAGATCTCTTGATAAAAGTATACTCTCGTCCACAGCTAATAATACAATTGTGTAATAGTTATTTGCTGTATTCACTAATTAAAAAGCTGTTCTTGACTTATAGTAGTATGTTTAGCGTATCCAAAAATAGTAGAAATAATATATGTCTAGTCTTAAATCTTTTTAAAGAAACTGTTAATTGTTAAGACACACTTGAAACAAATAAACAGTGAATCTACTGACAATAATTGGGCTATTATTACCATACTGGAAATTGAAGGTGTTATATCTACAGTTAAGTAGCAATATAACATTTTCTTTGTAAATAGAAAAGTGGAGACAAGAAAAGCACTTCAATGGAAAAACTGTTTGTCAACTCGCAAAGCATCCCTGGCCTGCTCTCGAGTTGCCATAGGCAGGAACTTTGCAACCGCAGCGAGGTAGCATGTCAGTCAAAACAAAAGCACATTCCATCCATATCTTGTCAAGGCTGTCTCCGCGGTTACCCACAGTGGCTGGAGGGGAGTGATCTCATTGGAGAATGTGACTGATGACACACCTTTGGGGAGGGGGGAAAACAGGGTCAGAGCCAGAACGAAAATTAAGTGGGGTCAGAGTTGGCTTCACTTGGAACATGCAAACATGAAGCTCCTAATAAATACCTAGATTTCTTTTGAAGCTTGGCTCGAGGATCATGATTTAATTAGGGCATCAGTCGGAACCCTGACAGCAAGCCAACTCTCTCAAAACTAATCAAAATAACCGGGACTCCTGAGTCCAGGGCTCTCCAGTCACTTTCCGACCTCTGGGCTGCATGGAGAGAAATTCAGGCTACCATGGCAGAAGGCAGACTATCCGAAGAGAGCCTGCTCTAGGCGACCCAGACAGAGGCAGAACTTGCCTCCACCCAGAGACTTCTAGGACTCAGCAGCCCAATCGGAACCGGAGTGCAGCCCTCCCTGACCATCAAAGCTGAGACGCTCACCCCAGCGACCAGAACAAAAAGGGATGAGTATTGGTGGAAAAAAATCCCTAAAGCAGCTGAGATTGAGTTCCCCTATCTTAGTGCCCAAGGCTGGGGAAAGTCCCTGAGCGAGCTAGAAAGAGTGGAATGGATGTAGCACTGGGCACAGGCCAGGCTCCCAAAGCCCCTGATGGAACCCTTGGGGAGATCCATAGAGCAGCTGAGGGAGGAATTTGACTGAGCCACACTTTGTGATGAGGGGCCATTGTGCCGCCCAAAAGAGGGGAATTGCAGTTGAGTCCTTTGAAGTGAGGAGACACAGACGGGAACACAGCCCCCCTTCTCCACCCACCAGAAGGAGAATGAGCCCGAGGCTGCAGCCAGTGCCTCCCCCACACAACAGGCAAGCTGCCCAGGGCAGGGGGACCCTCCCCTCTCTACAAACTAGAGCCGAGGAACACTGCCAGCCACACCAGTGCAGGCATACAGGGGCCAACATGAGGAGGAAGGAGCAGTGCTGAATGAGCCGCCCCGATTCAAAGGGAAATTCGATGGGGACTCAGATCAGCTGGCTCTATTCCTTGGCTGAGGTCCACCTAGAGAGCTATTTACACCTCTACTCATCCCACAGAGCCATGGTGAATACCATTGCCGAGGGGCTAGAGGGAGAAGCAATGGAATAGCTAGCAGCCCTCCACAAGAGGAGAGCCCCCCCAACTGCAAGATGTTGACAACTTCCTCTGACAACTAGAAGCAAGATTGGAGGAGGCAGAGGAGGATCTGTACGCAGAAGATGAGCTCCGAAACCTAAAGCAGAGAGGGCAACCCATTAAGGAACACATCTGTAAGTTCAGGAGAGTCGGGGGGGGGGCTTCCCCCTTTGCCAGAGCGGCTGTTAGTTCATTTTTTCAGAACAAGCCTGTATAAGCAAATTGCCCAAGTAACCGCCTATCAGGACATCCTGAACCGACTCTCTGAGCAGTTCCGAGTAGCCATAAAAGTCGATGGCAGATTGCACACCAATAACATGAAAAAGCAACCGGACACCAAGGAGAGAGGACAACCAGACCAGAGACCATCTGGCTGATGTGAGGCAACAGCACCACAGCCGGCCCCAAAACCAACTCTCCAACGAAGCCAGCTGAAAAGTTACAGATGCGGAGGGATAGGCCACATTGCATCAGCATGCATGACCCCAGCCCCGAAACCAAAGCCAGAGCCACCACCCAGGGTACAACCAGAACGAGGCCCCAGGCGTGCCACCGACATGTCCTAAAAAGCCCTCCAGGCCATAGAGGTCCCTCCCCACCCAGCTGAAGGGGGGGAAACTCCAGCCAACAACAACCAGTCGCCGGATTCCTATGGCAGCAAGGATGAAGGTGAAAATGACCCAATGGTGAGTGAACCGATCTACCCTTTCGTCCTCCCAATACGCCTCACAGCCCCCAAAATAGGAACCCAGGGGACTTTTCAAGCCCTAATAGACTCAGGCTGCACTAGATGCTTGATCAACCTAACCACGGTCCTGAAACTGGGGATTAGAGCGAAAAGACTGGCCACTCGATCAGGTTTGAACAGATCAATGGGTCCCTATTGGGGGGAGCCTATGCCACCCACCTGACCGAACCAGTGAAGCTAGAGCTAGCGAATCACTGGGAAGCAATTCGATTCATAATAGCCCCCAAAATGACAGACACGGTCATACTGGGATTCTTCTGGCTAGACAAGTGGGGCCCAACCATCTGGTGGCAAGGGCAACCGAATGTTGAGGATAGAGATGGACCCAGCCAAAGTACAAGCCGTCCTAGGCTGGCAGCCCCCTTACACCCGCAGATAGCTTCAAAGCTTCCTTAGACAGGCAATTCATCCCCTCCTTTGCTAAGATTGCTAAACCCATGACAGACCTCCTAAAGACAGGGGGCCCAGGGATGAAGCCCCCCCTAGGTCTCCCTACAGTGGGACCTAACCTGCCAAAAGGCATTCGAAACACTAAAAGAACTTTTTGCAAAGGAACTAGTGCAGAAGCATCCTGACCCTGAACAACCCTGCATTATCCAAGCAGACGCCAGTGATGTGGCAGTGGGAGCAGTGCTACTCCAAGGAAATAGAAAACTACAGCCCTGCGCCTAACCTCCCACAAACTCATGGACACAGAGAGGCGATGGGCCGCATTGGAAAAAGAGTCTTTTGTGGTAAGATGAACACTGCTAACCTGGTGCCACCTGCTGCAAGGGGGGCAGAGACCATTCGAAATCTGGACTGTAATAGACTTAGACTTATTCTCCAAGCAGGCACATTTCATACCCTGCAGCGGACTACCCTCAGCCCACCAGCTAGCCAAACTGTTCCTGAAGCACATCTACTGCCTGCATGGATTGCCACGAAGAATTATCTCAGACAGAGGGTTCCAGTTCACGGTTAGGTTCTGGATGGAGTTCCTGCGGTCCATTGGGTCATCCCAGGACCTTAGTTTGGCGTTTCATACGAGCACCAATGGGGGGGCAGAGAGTCTGAATGCCATGGTAGAACAGTACCTAATGTGTTACGTGAACTGTCAGCAGTCCAATTGACGGACCTCCTGCCTTTCGCTGAGGTCACGTACAATAATGCTGTTCACAGTAGCACGGGACTAACTCAGTTCAAAGTAGTGAGCAGCATGGACTTCATCCCAATGCCAGAATATCCAAGGGGTCCCCCTTCCTCAGTCAGCTTGACAGACTGGCTGTCAATGCTGAAAGCAACCTGGGAGAATGTCAAGGGCCTCAGCGTGTCACGTTATTGGCCTCCACATGGCCCGTTTTAGACCTGTTCCAGGCTGCGAGGATCGCCACAGCACATCATCGCTGATTGCCGCCTCTGCATGTCACATTTTTGACATCCGCACGCCCGTTTTGGCCTCCATGTATCACGTTTTCAACCAGTTCTAGGTGGCGGGGATTCCCAGGCCGAAAACGTGATGCACGGAGGCCAAAAACGCAATGCGCAGAAGCCAAAAATGCAATCCATGGAGGCTGAAAACGTGACGTGAGGAGGCAGCGATCAGTGGCGATGTGCTGTGGCAATCCCGGCAGCCTGGAATGGGTCTAAAATGGAGTGTGCGGAAGCTGAAAATGTGATGCACGGAGGCCAAAAATGTGATGCACGGAGGCGGCGATGGGCTGTGGCGATCACCGTAGCCTGGAACAGCTGATTGGCAGTATTCCGGGAGGCCGATCCAACCACCTATCAACTGCTCGTGCTGCGATAATGTGCTGAAGCTGACCAGGCTGTTTGCTGCAAGGACACTAGCCAGATGAATACCAATGGATGCTGGTAGGCGGAGGGGCTTTTTTCTTGTTTTCCTCCCCAAAAACTAATGTGCATCTTATACTCTGGAACATCTTATGGTCCGAAAAATACAGTACTTGAGGTTGAAACTCCCCAATAAGAAACTGGGACCAAAGTTCATGGGGCCATTCCCCATAGTGAACCCAGTCACAGTGCAATTAAAATTGCCCTGACTGCTAGGGAAGATACACCCGGTATTTCATAGCAGCCTCTTAAAACCTGTGGTTGGATCGACCCTGAAGCCATTACCCTGTGAGGCCCCGGACCATGAGATTATAGGAGGCCAAACCCATTCTGAGGTGCAACAAATCCTCGACTCGAGGTGGCACAGGAGACAGCTCCAATACCTAATCCAGTGGAAGGGCTACCCCTTATCAGAGGTGTCTTGGGTAAAGAGTAGGAACATTCAGGCTGACTGCCTCATAGCTAAATTCCACGCAGACAACTCAAACAAGCTTGGGGGGATGGGAATCGCAACCCTAAATCTATAACTGTACTCAAATTGTCTTTGCTTTGCACAGGTCGCCTTCAAGATGTGAGGGGAGCCGAATGTCAACTCGCAAAGCATTCCTGGCCTGCTCTCAAGTTGCCATAGGCAGGGAGAATGGGAAAACAAACTTTGCAGCCATAGCGAGGCAGCACATCAGCCAAAACAAAAGCACATTCCAGCCATATCTCTGTCAAGGCCGTCTCTGCGGTTACCCACAATGGTCAGAGGGGAGTGATCTCTACAACCCGCGAAATTGCTTCGTTGGAGAATGTGACTGATGACACACCTTGGGGGAAGGGGGGAAACAGGGTCGGAGCCGGAATGTAAATTAAGTGGGGTCAGATTTGGCTTCACTTGGAATGTGCCGACATGAAGCTCCTAATAAATAACTGGATTTCTTTTGAAGCTTGGTTTGAGGCTCATGATTTAATTAGGACATCAGTCAGAGCCTTGACACTGTTTTTAATAGGAAGCAAACGAGTAACAAAAATGTAAACATAGCTAATGTTTTGCTATATTTTAAACTGAACATGCTACATAAGAAATGCATATTTTAAAAATGGAAAAAGTATCAGTATACTAGAATAAGATTATGAAATCATTTGTTAAATATCATTGAGCTTTTGTAGAACAAAAACAGTTCTACAAACTTTTAAGAAATTGGTTTAGTAAATTATCATTAGTAGAAACATTTATATTTATTTTATATGAACAACCTATGCTAACAATTTGACAAGCATGAAGCATTAGATTTCCTTTACATTTCTACAAAAACCTTGCAAACAATCTGCACTGAAATACTAAATCTGCCAAAATTAAATACAACATAGCTCAATTTTTGACACGCTAGCTAAATCCAAATAAGGCTTTCTTTCAGACATGCTGAGAATGGTAGTGTTAATAAAGTGAATTTACCATGGGAATATTTTCCTACATGTTATTAACGAAAGGCTAGTAAAATCGACAAGCAAACTAATTCTTATGACAGATGAATTCATAACAAGTAATGTTTCAGGGTTGTTCTATAAATGTTCTATAAACATTAAAATAAAAGAATTAGATTTTAATACCTTCATTCTATATTATTGAAATTATAAGATACAGGTGCAATTAAGGTAATAAATCCCTTTAAAGCCCTGATCACAGTAATCATGGTAGTCCTTGATTTACAACCACAGCTGAACCCACAATTCTATTAAGTGAATTTTGCCTCATTTTATGATCTTTCTTGCCACAGATGTTAAGTGAATCACTGCAGTTCTTCAGTTAATTGAATCTGGCTTCCCTATTGCTTGTCAGAAAGTCACATGACCCTGGGAACCTGTAATCCTTATAAATAAATACATGCCAGTTACCAAGTGTCCAAATTTTGATCATGTGACAATGGGGATGTGGTTGTGAGTGTGAAAAACAGTTTTAGTCACTTTTTCAGGACCTTTGTAACTTTGAATGGTCACTAAATAAATGGTTGTAAGTCGAGAACTACTTGTATCCTTGATCCTTTGAATCAAAAAGAAAAAGTGAAAAAAACTAAACATTTCCTAAAAACATTTCTTATTGTGGCATCAGTTTATGCTTGATTAAAAAACTGAACAAGTTATTCCTTTTTTGGCAACTAGATATAACATTTAAACATTCAAGCTTTGATACACTACAAGGGCATAATTATACAGTTATCTCAGCAACAATATAGAATATAACAACTACATATGGTACATTTCACCGAAAGAGGGGGGAGGGGGATTAAACATCTATGTATGCAAATATATTTCTATATAAATGTACCAGAAAAGACATTTTAATTGAAGCATATTGATCTTCATAATGGAAGATTGTGTACCAGAGTTGATTAGCTGACATTAATTCTAAATTCACTTAGAGATTATTCTGGGCATAACTGATTTATTACTTGAAAACTTTTCTTTATTAACCATATGTGATAGAACACAGCTCCTAAGGACCAGTTTAATGATCTGCAAATCTAGATTATGCATGTAGACTCCTAATTCAGACTTCCCTCCAAACAAGAGGGGAGGGAAAATCCTACATAAAACTAGGTTTCAGAGAGAAAAGTCCAGTTTGTATGTATAAAATTCTTTCTTCACAAGGAACATTTTATGATCAATCATCAAACATTTGTGCCAACAATCTAGTGATGTGACCCAAGCATTATCATTATGATTATATATATTATATTAATTATATTATATTACATTGATTGTACGTTATACATACATCAGACATACATCAGACACTCAGAATAGCCATTTTCTCTAGCAACATATTGGAACAGTTGGGCAAGATGAGCAAAAACAAATCTCAGCATTGAGTACCTTCAATGAGGTAATTACTATTTTAATCCCTTCAATTACTTTAATTTAGTATCATACAGAAGGTGCCTACAACAGAATACAATGGTGAAAATTAAATGGATAGTCCATTACATAAACCAAGTGATTCTTTAACCATTATGTATTTCACCATTTTTCAGAAGAGAGTTTTCTATAGTCAAAGGTTGCACATGCGTGTTTCTTTCTTTCTTTCTGCTCAATACATAAAGAGCTTCAAATTATTGTTATAAGCAACCAAACTGTCACATAAACTTCCTTCTGTGTCTGAGGGAATCTGCTTGCTTAAATTCCAGTTAAAACTTAGGATATTTCCTTTTGGTGAGATGAACAGCTATATAAACTTGATTAATAAATAATGAATAAATATTTTAGTATTCTTGACTACTTAATGTGTTGCTTTATGGCAGATTGGGCAATTTATAATCTGAAACCCTCAGAATAGCTTGCAATTGCTATACACGTGAACACAGCAGCTCGAATCAACCCATTATAGGACGGAAATAACCTCATGATGATTATAGACTGTAGTTTACCAAGGTGGATTAGTGCCATTTGATAACCAGATATTTTTTAAAAAATTTCCAGTCTAGACTGAGAACAGGCTCCAAATCACGCATCCAACCAGCTTCTGCAATTACAGAAGGACTAGCACCTGAGTCTCCCTGCTCCTAATCCAGTGATCTAGTCACCACTCTGTACTGATTATGTGTATATTATATTCATATATGTATATACACACATACAACCTTAAACTAACCCCAAAGAATGCAACGTTTTGCCCAGCACAACAGACACAACCTCTCTTCAGCTGCCAGATTGATTTTTTTTTTTAACTGCAGACCCTATGATGAAAAAGACTGCCTATAACTTGATTTCCTTATAAATTGCAATGGCATACAAAATTTAAAAGTGTCTTTTGGTAGATTTATTTGCCAATGTGTAAGATTAGCAAGACTATACATGTTATAAAATTATGTTACGTTAGTACTACTATAGCAAAATCTGGGATTAATATTTTTAATTTATTCTTGTATGTTGCCATAAATCAATACAATTCTTGGCATATTTTAATATCAAGTTCAAAATTGTCTTCAATAATGCAGTTTGTAGGAGTTCATTTTATTTTCTCTCTTTGTAGCTTTCAGAGTACTCTGGAACTATAAATGTACAATTACCAACTCCACCACTCATCTGTAGTTAGTCAAGCCAACCTCTACAAAAGAGGAAAACACAATCCATCAGCCATGAAAACATTCAGACATTCTCCCTTCTCTTGTGAAAACAAGAGTCTCCCAGAAAGTAGAAAAACATTTTCAACCTATACATGATCTAAGCAAATGATATGTAATGATTTTATATTTTTGTAATATTTCATCATTACATGGGGAAGAGTTTCAGAATATTAAAAATATGTTAATTATTTTCACAGTATTTCTTAAAGGACATTTCATAATCTAATTTTTACTTTTTTAAACTCTTAGTGAAAAACATATATTAGAAAGAAATGCTTTAACATATTATCTGATTTTTTCCAATCCATTCTGCTAATGAGATGGAACTAAGGTTAAATTAAGAGATCTAATAACTAAATCTAATAACATGGGGGTTCTTGTAGACTCAACTCCTATTCAAAGAGCAGATGGCACTCATGGCTAATAGGATGTTCACACAGCTTCATATTGTGCACCAGTGGCTTCTTGTTCCTAGATCAGGAGGTTCTGCTCAGTCACTCATGCCCTGGTAACCTCCCAAATGGATTATAGCAATGAGTTTTACGTGGAGCTCCCCTTGAAGAATATCCAGAAGCTTCAGCTAGTACAGAATACAGTGACTTGGAAACTCATGTGTGCCCATGGAATGGAATATGTTACATCTTTGCTCTGTGAGCTGCATTTAGTTACCAGTTTTCTTCCAGGTCCAATTTAAAGTGCTGGTTTTCAACTTTACAGCTCCTAATGGCATGGGGTTTGGTTATTTGAGGGACTGCTTCTTCTCAATTACATAATTCTCATCAGATCCAGCAAAGGGGTACATTGCAAGTCCTGTCTACTAAAGAGCTACATCTTGTAGGATGCCGGACATGGAACTGCTCTTGCATGGCGCTTACCTTATGGAACATCATTCTCCTGAGGTTAGACTGGCTTCATCCCTGTTAACTTTTCACAAGTTCTCCAAGATTTAGCTGTGCCATTAGGTTCAGTGGCCCCAAGGGAATGGTGAGTTGTTGAGCTGGTCTCGCTGTTGTTAATATCTGTGACTCTCTCCTTGACTTTTAAAAGTTGTAATAATTATTTTATTGTTTTTATATTTTTTATGATGACTGGAGGTCATGTTTTGTCAGATGAGTAGCTATATAAATATGATGAATATAATTACTCACTAAACGAGCAAGGACAATGATCTTTTTGTCCTTGCTCTTTGAATAAAATTTTGAAATACTGCTTATTCTCTTGGCATATACTAAATAATGACAAAAATACCTTCCAATATTCATAACAATTAAATCAATTGAAGATGATTCAGCACCTAATGACTTCACAGGCTAATTAATTGAACTGATCTGAAAACGTAATTGTTTTAAATTTTATATACGTTCTAAAAATGCAGTCTATATCTTTTCCTGAACGCTCAAAAAAGTATGCATGTGTTACGATGAGCAAGAAAAATGCATTTTTCATAAAAGTGATGATTCCTGATTAATTTCAACTGAGGTTTCCTGATAACTTGATGTAAATACGGTCTATATTCCCTGCCAGCAGGCTTGCCTGCCTAACTAACTAGCTAACTGGCTGGCCACCCAATTTTATTAGCCAATCTCTCCAGAAGGTCTTTGTGGCATACAAAAGCAAACATAGGAGAAAGAAAAACATAATAAGGACAATAAACTCTAAACAATATTCAACTGGCAATGTGCTGCCGAAGGACAAAATCATAGATTATGCTGTCCCAGATAAAAGTTTAATTTTCTGAGTCATAGTGAGAGATACGTCATCTCACAGCACTATCTAGCACACAGTTTGTGCAATTAGACCATAAGCAGAGTTATCTGTACGAGTGAAAAATACATGAACTGGTTCTTAACAGGTCTTACAAAATGTTCTAGAAAAAATTCTGCAGAGATGATGACAATTTTAAAGTGCTAAGATTTTTTTAAATTAAGCAGAACTGCAATAGAGGAAAGATAACAAAGGATCAGTTAATCATGCTGAATGCAATTATTTATATTCTTTATTATTCTTATAGCACCAATGTTGTTATCTAGTTGGGTAATGAAACATCTGCAAGAAAACAACCAAACTCAGAGCGTACCAAAGATCCCACCACTATTATCTGTTTTATATACAATTGTCAACATGATAATAATATTTGTTGAGACTCTAGAAAGAGTGCAGAGAAAAGCAACGAAGATGATTAGAGGACGAGAGGCTAAAACATATGAAGAACGGATGCAGGAGTTGGTTATGTTTAGTTTAATGAAAAAACAACTAGGGTGACATGATAGCAATTCCAATATTTAAGGGGCTGCCACAAAGAGGAGGTCAATCTATTCTCCAAAGCACCTGAAATCAGAACAAGAAGTAATGGATGGAAATCAATCAAGGAGAGAACCAACCTAGAATTAAGGGGAAATTATCTGACTTAGGACAATTAATCAGTGGAATGGCTTGCCTTCAGAAGTTGTGGGTCCTCCATCACTGAAGGTTTTAAAGAAGAGACTGGACAACAATTTGTCTGAAATGGGTATACAGTCTCCTGCTTGAGCAGGGGGTTGAACTAGAATGACTATCTGTTACAGGTAGCACTCAGCTTACAACAGTTCATTTAATCGCCATCTGAAGCTACAATGGCACTGAAAAAAAGTGACTCATGACCATTTTGCACTCTTACAATGGTTGCAGAATTCCCTTGGACATATGATCAAAATTCAGATGCTTAGCAATTGACTCATATTTATGATGGTTGCACTGTCCTAGGGTCATGTAATCATCTTTTGCGATCTTCTGACAAGCAAAGTCAATGGGAAAGCCAGATTCACTTAACAAGTATGCCCAACAACCCACCCTCTGCTAGAGAGAAGTTCCCTGAGGATGAGCTCCAGCATGAGTCCAAAAGCTTGGAAGACTAAACCTCTGGTCCCAATGACCAACCCAGATTGGATCCTGCAATTTATTTATCTGATATGTTTCATTTAAAGTGTCACTTCCCAATACATTAATTCAGAGATTCCATGTTAACTTTACTGGAAAATCATACTACTGTAGATTTGTTTTTCTTTAGTTTTAGTAGGATTTGTACAATCATTACCTTTGTATCAGGCACACTTTGAGCTGAAGGAAATGACTGGTCCAAATGACAGAGAAAGGATCAAAATCTACCAATACTACTTGTAATGTCAAGGCATCTGGATTCCATATTTAACAAAATGTGGAAGGTTTCAATTATAGCACTAATTTGAGCATTTCCAGTTAGAAGCATTTCATCCTGGAGAGCTGATGAAAATGTTTTTCAGTCTTTATTTCACAGACATAAATAACTAAAGCGAGAAAAAAGCACAGCATTAAAAAAGTTGCTGCCATAAATGCACCAGCAATATAAGGCTAATACGTAATATTTTCCAAGTACATCAAAACAGTGCTTAGAGGCCTCTATCCTTCCTGCATTTTGAAAAAGCTTTTTTTAAAAAATATCTTAAGCATTTTTTAAAAAGTGTCCTTCAGGATTCCCAATTTCCATTTTCATCCCAAGGTCATTTACCAAATATAAAACCATGAACAATTTCATCACAGATGTACATAAAAGCATCTCAGAATTTCAAGATATTTTGATATTAAAACATTTTTGAACTATTGCTGTGAACATGCAACAAACAGCGATGGCTCTTTTTGACATTCTTAGTGCATTGATAATTTGCATTCATTTTCCTACTGAACTGTTCAGACACCTAACAAAACGGTTATTTCCCAGGCAGTCTTTGAATTCTCTATTTGAATAAAGTGATAAGGACCTAAATGGTAAAAGACATCAACATCTAAAATGATCAAGAAAATTGCTGTTTGTATTCTTCAGATGTGGAGTGAGAATTAAGGATGTCAATCCAATATATATGAATGGCACCAAAGTTAGTATATGCATGTATACAAACATATATATTAGTGCTATCTATCTGTATCAACTTTGTGTTTTAAAGCCTAGCATGAATCTGAGGGCAAGTATTAAAGGCAAGTATTCCAAGAGCTACAGAAAAAAAGATCATGGAGATTTTTTAAAATCAAACACTCTTTGCAATATGAAGCTGGAGCTTAATATGGTGAAGGAAATGCTTTATCTATATGAGGCCTAAATCTAAATGAGGCCTAACTTCAATATTTTTCATTCCCTCCAGCAGTACTTGCTAATATCAAAGAAAGCAAAGCTGAACATTATGAGGCTTGGGAGAAACATTACTGTATGTTTAATTCTATTGTACATTTTTGTGATAAAGATGTAAGACATTTTGACCTTACTCTAATTATAAGGATGCTACTAAACAAAACCTTGGTGCTTTCTTTATTAAACTAAATCACACAACTAAAAACAGAAATATTCTTTAAAAATCATCCAAACATCACCAAGATAAGATTAACATATCACTTAAACGTCATATAAAAATTGGCTTTGTTTAGCAATTCACCTAGCACAGCTTATATTAATGCAATTGTAGGTTCCCACTGCAAGACACTAAAATCAACAATTTTAGTATTTAATACCCTCAAATGCCATGATCTGCAAACTCAGGTAAAATGAGTTCTTTAATGTAAACCATATCCACTACAAAGATGTGAGATACCCATGATCTAAAAATAGCTAATGTTTGACGTAAAAGAAGAGTGTGGGAGATATATTGGAAGCTGGTGTTCCCCAGGGCAAGAATGTTGGCTATATCAATAATTAATCCACCTAGCACTAAGTATGAAAAATACAAAGCAAGGTATTCATTAACCTGTGGATAAAGCAGGAGAAAGAAGCACCAGGTATAATCTGTAGAGAATATAAGAAGAAACTTCATTCTCATTTGGAGAGAGGACAATCAACTGTCAAAAATAAAAAGTATCTTTAATCTAGTGTCAATAAGAATTCTTAACAAGCTGGGCTGAATATGAACCAGCTAAAGGAAAGAACCTTGACACAATGTAAGGGATGTGGTCAAGATTTTGTTTTGTCTATTGTGTCTCCTTGCAGTTTTTGTGTTTCTCCTGATTCGAACTGAATGATTTGATATGTGTTTTATTATTTGTAAATTCTAAAGGCTATACTCTGTAGGCAAGTATGAGCAGGCAGCTTTAGTTCATTCAAAAACAAACAAAATAAATTAAAAATATTCATCTTTTGGATACTATAAATAACATTTAGAGCTTGTGCAGGTACTGGCATTTAACTGTGTTGTCAACCTGCTAAATGAACTTTAATATTTCTATTGATATGTAAATTTTCCAGAGCAATAAGTCTTATTAACATTTAGAGCCACATGCATCAATTGGCCACCAAATGATCCAGCAAATAAATTCTTGCCCTAAGGATGAATGGTAGAAAATGAGTAAATAAATGTGTGTTGGCTCTTGAACTGGAATTTTGCCTGTACTGGGCAATGTTTGAATGCTGGTTTTTGAAATTGTAAAAACATTAATGAAATTATATACTTTAAAAAGTACTGTACTATAATTTTACATATTTATATAACACATAGTCAAAATCCCCTGCCTAGACAAAATAAGCAGATGAATATGCAAGTCTGATGCTTTACTCTGGCAAGCTTCTCTGTTTAAATGACGACACTACATAATGTTCAGCATTATGTCAATGTAGTATCTAATACACCGCAGACCCTGAATATCTAATTATTACACTAGGCAACATAATTGCTTTCTGACAGTTAAGATAGTGCCCCTCTTTTAGAGTCAGTCATGATAAAGAAGTAATGAATTACATGTTCCCCAATATCTGCAAACATTCAAGCCTGAACGTAGCTAATAGCTAAATAGACATACTGTATCCCAGGCTCAATGAGAAGTAAGAGCTAAGGAAATATTAATGATTTATCCAACTTATATAATTACAGCTGCTGAAGATTACAGTATGGATTTGAGTTATTGCTTTTTCTCTCCTACTTACATTTGTTGCAGAAGCCAAACCAAGGTCCAGAATGTCATGGATTCTTGGGCAAGTAAAGGAAGATTTAAAAGAAGACAAGTGTTCCCTTTGGAAAATCCCAGTTGCATAAAATATATTTTCAGGCATTGCTCAAAGCATGGATTGAAAACATCAAGCTCCTCCTCAAAAACAAATTACTTCTGAGTGAATTTGAAACAGAATTATGTACTAATGATGAACATGTTATTGCTAAATTGTATAAACTTTTGTTGAAATATGAGACAAGAAAAACAAATGATAAAATAGGACAAGTAGGACATATGCGATTGAAAGGATTGAAATTTACATTATGTTCCAGTCGTAAAGAGAATTTTTATAAAATTTATTTTGATAAAATAATATATCATTGATATCTGTCATCTATAATATATAAAGGTATTTTGAGTAGCTGGAAATCACATTAAGGGACATTCTATCTTGTTTGGTAGACATATTAAAAAACCCAAAACAAATATGTGAATTAATTCAGAAGATTCACAAATATGTGAATTAATTCAGAAGATTTTAGGATTCAGAATTTGCAAAGATGGCTAAATTAACTGCTTTGATCAGAGAAAAAACAGTATTTACGTTTAT
This sequence comes from Pantherophis guttatus, assembly GCF_059756535.1. Classification (NCBI taxonomy): domain Eukaryota; kingdom Metazoa; phylum Chordata; class Lepidosauria; order Squamata; family Colubridae; genus Pantherophis; species Pantherophis guttatus. The sequence continues at coordinate 35,048,623 of NC_142069.1, forward strand.
GGTTGCCTGGAAACCCTTTGAAGACTTTTCCATGAAACAGAAAAAAAATGCAACTATGATTTGTGGCTTTGAGGATTAGAAAAGAAATCAGATAATAAAAAAGTTGAGGTTCTTTTGTGATTACAGTGTTAAGAGATACAGCAGCATAGATTTCTAATACGTGTTTTGGAAATTTGTGTGAAATACAAGAATGCTACATTTTACTTCTGAATATTGTGTGAAGTACAAAACTGCCAGCTTTCAGTTCTGAACATTGCTAAAAGGTCTGTTTAGTTACCATGCAGATAAGCGATTGATTATGTCCCATCAATTTTGTGTCAGCTCTTAGCCATCAGATAGTTTTTTTTCATGTCCCTAAACAGGCTATCAGGTATGCAGACAGGTTTGGCAATAGTATTAAAACGGAGGAAAAAAATCTGATCTTGCTAGACCACTGCAGAAATATTTTGATCATATAGTACTTTTATTTAGCTTTACAAAAAAATTTCACAGGAGAACTGGAGAAAAATAGATGTCTTGGAAATAAAATGGGCAAAGAAAGAAAAAAGACAGGAAAGAAAAAGGAAACCCACAGATTAATTAAGTAGGAGAACAATTGCTCAAAGTGAAAAAATATACTGTTTATGTAGATTCAATCCTAAGAGTGACAAATCTGGAACTGTATGAACCAACAAAACCATATACGTAAAGTACACATTACTAAAAGTTAAATCAATAAAACCTAAAGTGCTGTTAAGAAGCACTTAACTGCCAGCTGCCTGCAATTATTGCAAGTTCAAATCTCACCAGGCTCAAGGTTGACTCAGCCTTCCATCCTTCCGAGGTAGGTAAAATGAGGACCCGGATTGTGGGGGCAATAAGCTGACTTTGTATAAAAAGAACACCGCTTGGGGGGGCCAAAAAAGCCCTACTACGCAGGTATATACAAAAGTATGAAGGCTATTGCTTAACGCATTGTAAGCTGCCCTGAGACTTCGGAGAAGGGCGGCATATAAATAGAACTAATAAATAAATCGAACCAATAACTTATGGTAATTATTGAGTTATTTTTTATTACTGTTCAAAACTGCTTAAAAACTTTTTTAGCTGAGGTATGACTACTGTGTAAAAAGAGTAGTAAAGCATTCTAGGAGCTCATATAGTCTGTAAGAATTTTTTAAAAATCCTCTATATTGCAAATGTGTTGTTCCTATAGAAAAAAAGCTACTTTCAATATAATAAATTTTCCCAGATAGTAAATGAATTGTTACAAAAGATGAACTATAGGTCTCATGCTCCTTAATATGAACTTGATGAAGCATGTATTAGCAAGTGAACATAGCAGGTCACAGAGTTGTCACAGAGTCACGCTAGATATATTATGAAATGTAACATTAGATTTTTATGGTGAACCTGAATTAGAACTAGTGATGAAATTGCCCTTAAAAAGACAGAATTAAATAGTCTACTGTCCAATTAATCATAGTTTCACCCTTTCTAGTGGAAATCAGCATAAATCCAAGGAGAATAAATTCTCTGGTGAACAAAAACACCCATGTCTAACCTGGAATAAATGTGTTCGAACATACATTAATGGCATTAAATTACAGTAGATTATACTAGATCAGAATGGCACTTTTTCCTCATCCTTTTTTCAAAGAATCAAATCTATTATGGCAAAATCGTCACTTTAACTGGAATCTAAGATTGTATAATCTTGACGTAAGCCTTTAAATTCGTAACATAAAGTTTACATTCTACAAGCAAAAGAGAATCTTTTTCTCTTCTTGGTTAAAATGAATAGGAACAGTTCTTAATGAACAATAGTGAAAATAGTGAATTTCAATTCTTTGCTTGCCTATTTTTTAAAAAACCTGCATCTCTAACACTTTCCACTAGGGGAATAACAAAGAGATTGAAATACTTTTTAAATGTAAGTGATTTGTATCGATTTAATCACATTTTATTGGCTTTTTTAAAACAATAAAACACAAATTAAGGAATGAATGCACAAATAAAAGAAGTCTGGAGTACTCCAGACAGGAACAAAGAACATCAAATTATTGAAATGCTAGAATACACCCTGATTCAGAAGTGGATACAACTCTAACAACTTCAAGGCTGACAGTCATCTCCCAATTATATCTTATATAATACAAAACATATAGCACTGTAGAAAACAATTACATGTAGTTTATTTTGGGAAAGATTAAACGTGTGGGAAAACCACATATATATCGTACCTGTATATTTGGGCAGGTGGCAAATGAAAGTATGGTTGTACAATGGATATAAAAATGCAGTTTTAAAATACAGAGTACATGTAAATTTATGTTGCTAAATGGATTTAGAATTATCCAAGCTTCTTAAATATAATACTTTTATTTTGAGGAACAATGGTTTAATAAATTCTGTAGATCCAAATGAGAATCAATGAATATATAGAATATTGCCCCATAAGAATACCTTTCTCCTAACTTTGCCTTTAATATTAATGGAAGTGAGATATATCCGAGCTCAGGATTGAATATACCAGTGGTGACATTGAGACACAGCCTATTCCACTCAAGCTGGTGTTTATTTTTTGGTACAGTCCTTCTTCCTAAATCATATTTCATTAGGACAGGGTTCTCATTAAAATCAGCAATCACTCTGTAATCATGAATCTTTTCTTTTTAATGTTTATACAGACTCTGGATACTGGAATAAAATACAGTAGATATAAAAAGTCTACACACCCCATTAAAATACCATGTCCTTGAGATGTACATTTTTAAAAATCAAGATAAATCACTTCAGAATTTTCTCCCACAATTCAATTGAAAAATAATCTTTCAGGGGGAAAATGAGAAAGTTACAATAATGTGGTTGTAGTAGTTTGCATATCCTCTTATAAGTAGGGATGTGAGTGTGTTCAGAATTAACTAATCATATTAAAAATTATATTAAATAGTAGTTAGTACATACCTGCCACCAGTTAAAGTGACTCTGATCAAACCCACAAAAAGTTCAGTTGTTCTAGTTGTAAGAGTTTTGTGACATTTTCTCAGCTGCCTCTTATAGCGATAGCTGTGGTCTGCAAAGAGCTTACAAAGGTTGCTTTGTAAACTCTTTGTTGGAACATATCAGTCAGGAGAAGGGTACAAAAAATTTCCAAGGCATTGGATGTACCATGGAACACAGTGAAGACAGTCATCGACAAGTGGGGCAAACATGGCATAACAGTGACATTACCAAGAACTGGACGTTTCTCCAAAATTGATGAAAAAACAAGGAGAAAACTGATCTGACAGACTGCCAAGAAGCCTATGGTAGCATTAAAGGAGTTGCAGGGATTTCTGGTGAGTATTGGTTATATACTACATGTAACAACAGTGTCCCGGATTCTTCATATGTCTGAGCTGTGGTGTAGGGTGACAAGATGAAACCTTTTCTTACAAAGAAAAACATCCAAGCCCAGCTACATTTCCAAAACCTACATCCAGTCTGACAAAAGCATGTATGAAAATGTGTTATTGTTTGGAGAGACCAGGGTTGAATTTTTTGGCCATAATTCCCAAAGGTATATTTGGTGCAAAAAACATTGTGCATCACCAAAAGTACATCATACCCACAATGAAGCACAATAGTGGCAACATTATGCTTGGGGCTGCTTTTCTTCAGCTGGAACTGGGGCTTTAATCAAGGTGGAGAGAATTATGAATACTTCCAAGTATCAATCAATTTTGGCACAAAACATTCTGGCCTCTGCTAAAATGTTGAAGGTGAAGAGGAATTTCATCTTTCAACACAACAATGACCCAACGCTTACCTCCAAATCAACAAAAGGATGGCTTCACCAGAAGATCAAAGTTCTGGAAGTTTTACCAGTCAGAGCCCAGACCTGAATCCAATTGAAAACCTGTGGGGTGACCCGAAGAGGGCTGTGTACAGGAGATGCCCTTGTAATCTGATAGATTTGGAGCACTTTTTCAAGGATTTTGCCCTGTACTTTGGCAAAGATTACCAAGGCAAGATACGCCATGCTGATAGGCTCTTGCCCAAAAAGACTAAATGCTGTCATAAAATCAAAAGGTGCTTCAACAATGTATTAGTTTAAGGGCATCTTAAACTAATCTTTATAAAACCATGTTGTTGTAAGGTTTTATTGCTATTTTCCCCCTTAAAAGATTTCAGCTTGTTTTTCAATTGAATTGGACAGTTTATATATTATATGTGGAAAAAATTCTGAAGTGATTTATTGTGGTGTGATTTTTGTTTTATAGCTCAAAAACCCTGGCATGTGTGTATAGATGTTTTATATGCACTGTAGATATTGATTTTTAAAATGAGGCGGGCTAAAACCTGAAATTAAAGTACCAAAGAACTTGTAGACCAGGGTTGTCAAACTGGATTTCTTCAAGGGCCGGATCAGCATTGTAGTTCTCCTCACGGGCCGTCTGGGGTGGGTGGGTGGGGGTGGGCTTTTGGCCGTCAGAGTGCTTCAGGGGGCCATCCAAGCTGAAAACAGGGCGCAGGGGGCACACATGGCTCCCTGCGCCCTGTTTTGGCTGCCAGAGGTACCGCGGGCCAGTCCTTTGCTATTTTCAGACTGGCACTGCGGGCCAGTTTTAAGTACCCCTTTTGTAGACAAAGCAAGTGAAGACAAAGATATTTGAAAATTGAAACTTTTTAATGTTTCAATTATTAATAAAATGATATCAAGTAAAAATGTTAGTTTTCCTAGTTATTTTAAAATATTTATAAGAAAACCAAGAGTTTCATGATAGTTTAGAAAAATAAAATGTTATCTCCAAGTCATATTACTCCTAAGTGAGAATGCGATTGCTATGCACAAAATATTTTTTTAAAAAAAGCAACATTATGAATTATGATTTCCCAAATTTTGTTCTGAATTCAACAAAATTATGATTTGCCAATCATACTTCTTCGTGTATGTTAACTAGAATGTGCTCTACTTTCAACATTTTCACTGCAATTTGGAATGTAATAGATATACAAATAAAAATCTAGATAGTTAATTTTCTGGTTAAATGTCAAACTGAACAGTATAGACATTATATACCGTAATTACATTCATAAAGCATTTGGTACCAGTTGTTTCTGCCATCTCAACAATATTAGATCTCATTGTTCAGATGCTGAAAGTGGTAAATGATATGACTACTGATTTGCTATTATGTTCTCCAGGTATAATGAGTAGGCCAGGGCAAATGTTTAGATGTTGAAATATATCTCAAACTATAAATAAAAATCAATTCTATAGCATTACTAAGAAGTCAAGGCAAATTATAAAACTTAAAATATTAATTATTGGACATGGAATACTCCACTTTTCTTATAAAGCTCATAATTAGAAGGCTAAATTCAAATTTAATATTTCTCTTCAGAAATGTAAAAAAAACATGTTCCCAGTATGCCAGTTATACCACTCTTCAGTAACAAACATCAAGTCATGGGCTGGAAGGCAGACCTTCTCAGTAGTACCCACCACACTATGGAACATGCTTAATTAACCCAGCAGTAGAGTTAGTTCTAAGCCTCCTTGTATTCTGGAAAATCCTGATCATCATTTCATTTTAATACGAGTTTCACTTAAGAGTGCAATTGCAGGTGACCTTCTGACTGTATTTTGTGGACTTTAATGTTTTAATAGGCTTGATGAAAACAATTTTCTCCAAGTTATGCACCACCTAGAATCTTTCTAATTGGGGTGGTCTACCAAATATTATAAATAAATAAATAAACAAACAAACAAACAAACAAACAATTTTCCCCTCCCATTCTTTCTTATTATCCTGATTTAGAAAAGCTGAAGATATGACTCAAATGTATTGCCTGACTCAAGGCACTTACCTGCTATGGGAATCCCTCCTAGACCTGTGCTGTGTTGAGGTGGGAGATTTAAGTCCAAGAAATTACTATTTGAAGAAGGATTTGCTGTGTGGTTCAAGTGCATGATGTTATTGCGAGGGAAGGCCATCCAAGGATAGCGAGTTGCTTGGCCTGGAAAACTGAAGGAATTATAAACTGCTCGATGCTGTTGAAATTGTGGGAACCTCTGTGGCAAGACGGAAAATGTGCTATTGAGAGAATTGGCATTTGCGGGTGTAGCAGGATGCAGAAATCCAGATCCTGACCCTTTGGCAGTTGTAGTGTGTGAGGAAGGATTCTGAAGAGATGTTGGTGAGAGAGACGGTTGATCTTGAACTGACAGTTCCTTCTCAATCAGGTCTGCTAAGGCTTTGCGGGTGATATCAAAGGGATCAAATCCCAAGTCATCTTCTTGCTGTTTGGATGAACCAAATCCAAATGCTGCCTGCCAGTCTGTAGAGGAGGATACTGGGATGGTTTCTGAGGAGAGGAGAGATAAATGCCTTCTCAATCCACCTATATCAAACTATTTACAAGTTTTTTATTTATTTTCTTACCCTCATCCCTGTTGTGCATGAAAATCTTTACATTTGGATTCAAAGAAGTGTTTCTTTTTGTAACTCCCCAAAATGAAGAGAACTTTAGCATTTTTGTCATTTGCATAACTATAACATATTTAGTACAAAAACATACTTATTAATTTCCATTGACACTAGCAGGACTTAGTTTATGGTATATAGAATTATATTTGTAACATATTTAGAAACAAATGCAAGGCTAAACGGAGAGCAGGAAGATGGCTGTACAGGTAGTCAATTAACTAGCATTTGTTCAGCAACCATTCCAAGTCACAATGGAACTGTAAAGGGGGGCTTTATTTGGGTGCTCAACAACTGGCTCACAACTATGATGTCACCGAGTCCTATGGTCACGATCATCATTTCTGACTTTCACTGCTGGTCAATGGGGAACCCGACAGGAGGATGCAAATGGTGATAACATAATGTGGGATGTTACAACAGTGTAGGATTTCTTGATGATGGCAATTGGGACAGCCAGAATTGCCATGATAAATGTCATGCTTTATGGTCACGTCGCTTATTGATGACATTCCTGGTCCCAATTACCATCAATAAGCAAGGACAATCTCTATTTCCTGTCACATATAGGATAAATAAACTACTACTTCATGTTATGTATAAAACATTCTAAAACTAAATTACATAGCAAATAAATCACCATAGGTGTTTCAGTTCTGATTAGTTATGTAAATATATTATATTTAATGAGATTAAAACAGAGTCTTTAAAGAATATACAGCTTACTGTTATATAAGACACAGTCCACTTCATTAAATGCAACTTGACTATGATCTACCAAAGTTTAAATGGTAATAAATTGGCAAGTCTTTATTGTGAGATGAGACTTTTTATTATTTTCATGATAAAACACAAATACCTTAAATTTGTTAAAATATTTTTTTTTAAATTTCAGCCTCTAATGAACTACTGTATTAGGGGGTGAATTTTCAAAAAAGGAACATTCTGAAGTCAGCTGTATCAGCTGAGGTTGTACAGGCAGTCCTCGACTTACAACAATTGAGCCCAAAAATTTATGTTGCTAAGCAAGACAGTTAAGTGAATTTTGCTCCGTTTTATGACCTTTCTTGCCACAGTTAAGTGAATCACTGCAGTTAAGTTAGTGACAGTTTTTAAGTGAATATGGCTTCCCCATTGATTTTGCTTGTCAGAAGATCACAAAAGGTGATCACATGACCCCAGATACTGCAACCATAAGGGTCAGTTGCCAAGTGGCCAAATTTTGCTCACATGACCATGGGGATGCTGCAATGGTCATAAGCGTGAAAAAAGCCATAATTCACTTCTTTTTAGTGCCACTGTAACTTTAAACCATTACTAAACAATTGGTTGTAAGTCAAGGGCTGCGCTATTACGCGCGCAGACGCACACAATGAGAAAAAGGTTCGCCATCACTGCTCTAGGCTAATAAATGTATGCATCAATTTGTGTTGTTCATATAGAACAGGGGTGTCAAACTGACGGCCGATAGGCTTGATGCATCATGCGCAAGCCAGGCCCACCCTGGCTCCGCAAAGGCAAAATACGTCGTGATATGTCATGATATGTCACATGATATAATCCAATTTGACATCTGTAATATAGAAGCATGATTCCTCAGAGATTTATATTTAAATATATTAATGCCAGGTAACAAAGCCTATGATATATAAATTAAGTAAACCACTGTAATTATAACGAAAATATTCTAATTAATCCTGATGTTAAATTATACTGCATTCATATGTATAATTTCATATGTTAAATTTTATTTTAAGAAAGTATCTGTTAATATAAGATACAATGTTCATTTCTTTAATAAAGTTTATCATTACCCACACAGAAAATCTTTACATGGCTTTTAATAAGTAATCATGATTTACTTTAGAAGTGAAAATAAGCCAAACTACTATTTCAAATTACAATGTGCAAATATTTATTAATAATTATTCTTATACTACATATTATAATTATTTATTTATCATATTTAGAAAACAAACCCAATCTCCCTCTATATTACCTGATGTGAAGAGACTCTGTGGTTCTGGTGCCATTGGCCAGTCACTGGACGTCTGTGGGGAGCTGGGAAATGGTGGGAGTCCACTTGGAATTGGGTTGGGATGCCGAAAGTTGTCTGAGAAGAGGGACTGTGACTCTGTTACAGCTCCTTCAAATGGAGAACGTGCACTGTGATTGGATGAATTGATTGGGATGACTGAATTGGATTTTGATAAACCAGGAGGTGGTGATGGTGTGTCGCTATTTGATATCTGAGAGGAAAAGGTCAGGCAAAATAAGATTCAGTTTTGTAAACTATGCTACAACCGTAAAATAAAAATTTTTTAGAGAGGATTTATTTATTTATTTATTTGTTTGTTTATTTATCAAATTTATATGCTGCCCTTCTCCCGTAGGACTCGGGGCAGCTCACAAAATAAAAAACAACACAACAATCCAAGTGCTAAAATTGGATAATGTTATCAGCATACTAGATAACCCATGACCCATTGGATCATTGTTTCAGATATATTACTTAAACAGAGAAACGGAATGACCATGGGTGGGCAAAACAAAAACAAAACAAAACAAAACAAGTGACTTCCAACTTCCTGCCAGCTTCCTCATTGACTTTTTTTGGGAAATGGGCAGGGAGTATTGGAAATGCACAAATGCAGTCACAACTTTGCCAACTTTCAATACCACAGAAAGGTCCTGGGTTTTGGATGTATTCTGTAAATTAGTCCATTTGAGGTATATAAATTCAAAAAGTTTTCTATGATGCACGGTTTTGCCCAATTGAAGGTTACAAACATTCAAACAGACCCAAGAATTTCAGTAGTATATAGATATTTTTAAATCATTTCTAAAAATTTGGCAGCTGAGCAAAAAAAATCTACTGTATTTATTCTAAGTTTAAATTAAAGACATATATTTTTACATACAGCAGGTCTCTCTTTGTCACATATTAGTTATAATTACAAAAATATGTAGCTAACAAAATTCAGAAGCACTTGTTAGAATCTTACCTGTTGTAAGTTGTCACAATTTCCTATACTGAGAGAATCTGATGGCTTGTCAATAGAGCTAGAGAAAAGAAACAATACTTAAGCAAATGGAAAATGATACAAAATCAGTTTAATGAAGTAAATTACAGGAAGTAATTAAAACCTTTTACTACTTTAAAGAGAACTTTGTATTGTTTATTAGTAACTATTTTATGTATCTATTTGCATATTTGCTTTACTTTTGAATTTCATTAACTTTACTTAATGAAAAATTCAATTAGAAATATCCTGAGTTAAACTGCATAAAGTTAACAGAGTAACAGAGTTGGAAGGGACCTTGAAGGTCTTCTAATCCAACCCCCTGCTCAGGCAGGAAGCCCTATACCATTTCTGACAAATGGTTGTCCGATCTCTTCTTAAAAACTTCCAATGTTGGAGCATTCACAACTTCTGGAGGCAAATTGTTCCATTAATTAATTGTTCTGTCAGGAAATTTCTTAGTTCTAGGTTGCTTCTCTCCTTAATTAGTTTCCATCCATTGCTTCTTGTCCTGTTTCATTATTTAAACCTTATGTGCAATCAATTCCAGTTGTAATTATTAGAATAGAAATTTATTTGCAAGTATTTTTTTAATGTGACCTACAGATTAAATCAGGAATGGAATGACCCAGGTTGTAATCCCCTCTCAATCACATAAACTGTCAGGGTGACATTGGGCTAGTAATTGTCTGTCAGCCCAGTCTACCTCAAATTTTGTTTGGGAAAAGTAGTTGTCTTATGCTGTCTTGAACTCTTGAATCTAAGGTGAGATATCAGTCCAGTAAATAAATGAATGGAAAAGCTCTCAATGTGATTTTCAGATTGATAAATGAGATAACACTGGATTTCAGACTGATGGTTTATGTGTCAAGAGATTCTGGTATTAATATTAAATGTATACCAAACTAGTATACTAGTTTGGAAGAGGCAGGAGGAATTGAAATTAATCCAAGTCTCTTTGAATCGTTTATTTTAACAGAAAAGTTATATTTTTTATGTGATGTCTCTTTATAGCAATTCTAGCCCCATGGTAGCACAATGGTTAGAATGCAGTATTGCAGATTAACTCTGCAATACTAGAAGTTCAATCCTGACAGGCTGAAGGTTGACTCAGCCTTCCATCCTTCTGAGATCAGTAAAACGGGGACCCAGATTGTTCAGAGCAATATATTGACAATGCAAACCACTGTAAATCACTGTGGAGCAGTATATAAATCTAAGTGCTATTGCTATTTGGAACACTGGAGTAATCTGAGCATCTTAAAACTGCCATTCACAAATTTACTCCACAGGTAAATTAACTTGAAAAACCACTGTAACAGAAAAAACAAGGGAAGATCAATACAATACATGGATGATGCTGTGATTCATAAAAATAGGGAAAGAGTGGCTTGAACGAGTTACAGTAATGTAGGTCAAATGCAGATAGTGAATCAAGCACTATAAAGAATCAAGCGAGCAAAAAAGATTATGTAGGTACACATGCTGGATGTGTGTTTTTAACTGGAATTAAGCTATACCTATCTGCCTGTATAGAGCTCTTCCACTAATCCAAATAAATTTATCAGGAAACACATTCATTGTCATGGCTGTTCAGCAGAAGAATACTACATAGCCTACTACATCATTGATTTGGTAGAAGCTATAGATAAGAGATACAATACTGAACATCACTGGTTAGACATATTGTATTAAAGTTAATAAATTAACATGTAATTGTTAATTAACGTTAATAAATTAAGATTAAAATAAAACTAGGTGGTTTTGTGACTTGAAGATGGAATGCATCTCTATCACAAAGTTGCATAAATGCCTTCAAATATAACTTCATTCAAAAAATACCTTAGTCAGAAATATTGATTTTAATCTGTGATATGAATAGTGGAAAAAAGGAATTTGACACCCCAAAATTGAATTTAACATTTCCAACAATAGGTAAAGGAGTACTTGAATTCTGAAGTGCTTCTCTGATAAGGGCAGTGGTACGACAACCTAAATACTAACACATTTTTAATCCAAACATAATAAAAGCATTGAAAATATTGTAATGTTTGATAGAACATGTTAAAATAAGTACAAATCTACCCTAGTCTGTAAAGGCCTAATTTGGTGTAAATTCTGTGATTTCTCTCACCTTCCAGGTTCAAAGAAAATTACTTAAATCTGAGTCCTTAATTTAAAAAATTATCTTGCCAATCCTAACAAGTGATATATTATAAGCAATGAAATAAAGCTGGCAAAAGTTACAGCTGTCTTCACATTGTAACATCAACTGCAGTAATGATTACTAGAACCTAATTTAAGCCACAAGTACAATTAAAATCATCCAGGTAATTCAGGTAAATAGTAAATTTTCCATAAAGTAACAAATTAGTTACTAACAATACAGATTTCCTTAAATCTTATTGAGGATAGAACGATCTTATGGGTAATAGTCATAATCTGGAAAAGTAGATGGAGAACTTTAACCAAGACAATGGTCAGAAAAGTGAAATCTGTGTCTGGGACAGAAAAGTAATTTGAGAAAGTGTCTCAGACATGACCTCCCTAGTTCTCATAAAAATAAAGGGAAAATGGGGGAAATGCACTCAAATTTATAAGATTCTATTACTATAACCTTATAATAAAAGTAGTATTATCATTCATAACTCTGGTGTCCTAGTCTTTGTCTGAAGGGCAGACAAAAGAAGTCTTGGAATGTTCTGCTTTAACCCTGTATTTGAATACAGTACTGTACTATACTATTCTCTCTTAAACAAGCAAGCATTTAAATAAACACATTTTAAATGTCCATATTTTTAAAACTGTAACAAAGCTCCCCTCTTTTATCCCTTATTTATTCAAACAAGATAGTGATCCAAACACATACCAGTACCAATATAATCCAGAACATGTTACTTTCATTTTGTTGTTTACTGATTTGTACACAATTCACTGGAGGAAAAAGTATTTTTAATATACACAGTCTATGGAGATTCTCAATCATCCAGATCATGATTGTCACAAAGGTGCTTTTCAAAAAGCAACTGGACTTTGTTTTTTTCTTTGAAAACACCTCTCATCCAAGAACTGAATTTGGTGAACTGAAGAAACATATTGGATGAGAAGAGAAACATTTTCAAGAAAAAAAACGAAGAAAGACCAGTTGCCTATTGAAAAGCACGTTTGGACATTGTTATATGAGCTTTTCAGATTAGTTATTAGAAGAATAAAGAGAGAATAAAGGGAGTTGAACTAGAACTAAGTTAATACTTGGAAAAAATAGATAAAATAGATTTTCCTCTAAAGCAGTGGTCCCCAACCTTCCTAGCCCAAGGGACTAGTTTCGGGGGGCGGGGCGGGGCGGGGCGGGATGGTTTCATGCACAACCTAGTTCTTGTGCATGCAAAGATGAAGCTTTGCTTGCTCACCCACCGCTTGCGTGGCCCAGTTCCTAACAAGTCATGGACCAGTACTGGTCTGTGGCCCAGAGGTTGGGGATCCCTGCTCTAAAAAACTAAATTATGAAGACCTCAATTCTTGTGCTGGAATGTATCCTATGCAATTGATGATACAATATATCTCTGCAACGATCACTGCAACAACACATAACAATGGTAACATTTAAAATCCTATGGTCTAATAAAACGATTAAAAGAGAAAAGTAACAATAAAACTATAATTTAATCATCACACAGTGCAATATATAAAATCTGGATGGAAAACAATCAGATCAATATTCACTATTAATATTTTGAAGAATGGCATTAGCTATTTCATAGATGAAAATGATATGGTCAATATTAAACTTTATAAATTCTTTATAAAGAATATGCGAAGCTAGTAAGACGAAGGAACAGCAAAAACTATTAATTAGTAGAACAAAAAACCTCAACATTCAAATTGTCTTTCTTGAAATTGATCCAATTGTCACAAAAGTGGTTTTAGTACTTTTAAAATATAATATAAATCCTAATTACTGGCAAAACATCCTAATGCGAGACATAAAACTATTCTTTCCACTCCTGACATGTTTTTTAAAAAATTCTTTAAAAATTGTTTTATGCCACCCAGAATTGCCTGCAGTGAGATGGGCAATAATATAAATTTTACTAACAAACCAACAAATGATTCTAACACTATGAGTTTTGATATTCAAATTAAAAATAACTTTAAACTAAGAAAACTGTTAGATGATTTTGTGTTTGTAATAATAAAAACAAAAATATTTTATTTTTAAAGTGAAAATATTTAAATGAAGCACTGAACCTAGGCACCCCTCAGAAATATAAAATAACTTCGTAAATTATTCTCACAATAAAGTCTAATCTTAAATCTACAACAGTTTATATTTCAAAAAGTGTCTTAATGCTCTAAGCCTATATATCCCAAGCCTATGCTTTCACTGAATCTAGTTAGGGCAACAAAAGTCATTACTCTCCCAGCTGTGCAATTCACTTAACAACCATGGTGATTCACTCAATGATCATAGTAAAACTGGTTGTAAAATCTGGTCTGGTCACATGATGACTTGCTAACTGCATCACACTTAGCAACCAAAATTCTGGTCCCAACTGTGGTCATAAACTGGGGAATATCAATAGTATTTATTTTCAAGTGCATTTATTTATAATTAAAAAAGTGGCTTAAGTGCATAAGTCAGTGGAGAAGGTATATTACTCCAGCGGTTCAAGTCCTACCACTGTGTGATGGAGTGAGTTCCCTTGCATCAGCTGCCTAGCACCTACCTAGCACCGTGATGACGAACCTATGGCACGCGTGCCAGAAGTGGCATACAGACCCATCTCTCCGGACACGCCAGCAGTCACCTGTTGCTCTTCTGGGTTTCGGCGTGCACATGCACGCCGGCCAACTGGTCTTCACATGCGCAGGAGCCCTGAAACCAGAAGAGCAGCTCCCTGGTGCACATGCGTGCACCGAGAAGCTGAGCTTCTGGTTTCTAGCGCACATATGCGCACCGGCCAGCTGATCTTTGTGCATGCATGCGCACCAGAAACCGGAAGACCAGGTGACTGGTGTGCATGCGCACACCAGAAACTGGAAGCTCAGCTTCCCAGCGCACCAGGGAACTGCTGTTTCGGTTTCCAGCGCATGTGCGCTGGGGAGCTGCTCTTCCAGTTTCCGGCGCTCCCCCGTGCACGAAAAGGGTTGCCAACATTGACCTAGTAGTTCAAAAGCATGTAAATGCAAGTAAATAAATAGGTATCACTTAGGTGGGAAGATGTTTCACTGTATGCTTTGTGCTGCGGCGTGATGCTGACCATATGATCATAGAAATATCTTTGGACAGCTCTGGCTCAATGGTTTAAAAAAAACAGAGATGAGCCACGCCTCCTAAAGTCAGCTACAACTAGTGGAATAAAATCCACAGGGACTCCTTTATCTTTACTTTTTATTTAAAATAAAATAGCATTTCACTACCTAATTTTAGTGACCTTTTTGGAACCTGATTATTCCAAACTTAACTGGCAAAAAGAAAGACAAAAGGTAACTTGGAAATTTATTTCATATACAGGAGTAAACTGGAAGAGATATAAAAAAGTATATATTACATTTCTGTTATTTAACACTTTCTAAACATGTTTAAACTCAATTGGAGCAGATTGTATTTTTCAGTTACTCAAGATTTAATGTTGAAATTTATTCCATCATATAATCATGAAAAAGTTGGATTTTTGCTGATATTTGGAGGGGGGCTGAGGAGGCCACACTGAAACCTTTGATAGGTTTACATGCAATCTTGACATCTGAAACTACAATCCCGATTTAGATGAAATGCTGGATATCTATCAAAATATATTTTTTATTTCTCAAGCCAAAAGCATTAACAGAAAAACTTGGTCATTTTTCTTTCCATTTCCTTCCATAACCTAGATCCGTGATGGCAAACCTCTGGCACATGTGCCAGAGGTGGCACACAGCACCCTCTCTGATGGCACGTGAGCCATCACCCTAGTTCAGCTCTGCTGCGCATGTGCACGCCTCCCGCCGACCAGCTGATCTTCGGGTCTCTGCTGTGCATGTGTGGGGTGCGTGCAGGGTACTGCACGTGCTTGCATGTGGCACGCAGGCATGCGCAGGGGCATGCACACATTACATTTTGGGGGTTCAGGCATGCGCGCGCATTCGGAAAAGGTTAGCCATCCCTGACCAAGATAATACAATGGGAGGATAGGAAGAAGGAAAAGCCTCATTTTATATATGGCTGTGAAGTTCCTGCTCAGCTGAAATTGCATTTAATCTTTAAAATATTTTCAGTATATTTCCTATGCTTATACCTGAAATAAATTAACAGTCACAAACCATTACTACACTATTTTATAACCCATTTTAGTAGATATCTATTCATTTACAATTAATACAATATAAAATAGACTACTTGCTTCTAGGTAGGACATTAAAAGAACATAAAATGCTTTGTCAAATGAAGAGTGGTGTCACGGATATATTCTTCTACAGGAATGGTGCATCCTGAAGTGTTCAAATATCATCATAGATATGAAGCATTCATTCAATGCAAGAGTAACTATTGAAATAAAAGGCACTTCATTTGTTCATCTATTACTACTAACGTAATTGAGCAATTTGTGTATTGGACCTCATATTATTTGTTTCCTTATTACACAGTATTACTGCAACATGAAATATACAAATTGAGCTACATCAATGTACTTTACAATATGCACTTTTAATCCAATATATAAAAACCTGTACAAAATATTTGTGATGCCAGAGATTTCTAAAATACCAATTAGAAATCTAGAAACTTTTAGGAATGGGAAAAGTTAATGCAACTCAGTACAGTGCCATATTTGTGTAATACTAATATAATAATAGTGAATATTTTTATTTTTACATTTGGTTCAAAATATTTAAACCACTTAAGTAAAGGTCACCAGAAATCAGAGTTCTTACGCTGCAATACAAGTTTGTTGTTGAACTGTGATATTATCCTTTCCTAGAATGCTGATGTCAATGATTGTTTAAAAATGTTTCATCTCATTTGCAACCCTTACCTTTATACAGGCATCTACTGAAAAGCTGCTCATTGAATAATGAACAGTTTTTTTCATCCACATTAGGATTAAGAATCAACTGGGGCAACCATATTTATTTATAATTTTATCAGCATTTGAATTCAGCTCTCCAGACAGAGGCTGGAAAAAAATCATCCCTCCACAACAGTGAGAGAGAAAGAAAACTAACTGAAGTATAAAAGGCAGCACAATTACCCGAAATCTGAATCTGGACCATCTGGAGTCATGTGTTCTGGGTCTGTACCATTTTCTAAAATAGGAGGCGTTTTCCTGTGTTCCATTGTTAAGCCGTTGACTGATTTACTTGAACTCTGTAATGATGGCCAGGCATCTTTGTTATTACTGTTGGGTCTGGAAAGAGGTGAAAGTAAAAGAGAGTTCAAGTTATAGAGAAAATCTTAAAACTGAAACAGTGGGGAAATTATTCCTTTCCTTAAATGATGCTGAGGAACAGGAAAATCTTTAACTCAAATTGTAGTGTCTGCATATAACACTGCAGAAGTAAAAGTGAGGAAGGGTTGCATTAGGTAAAATAGTTACATTTGTATTTGTGAATATGTAATGGTCCAGGCAAATCTGACCATCAAAATTTAGAATCCTGAGACTTCACATTGTTTTTTATTACTTCTTGAATATGGTTCATCTTCCATCTGATAAACTGTATGCCTACAGTCTCAACACGAATTTTCCCTGTGCCGGCTGCATACTTCTAAACTGTATTAGTTATTGTAAACCCCAGCTAACCTACCTTGCTCTTAACCCTTTCCCATCTTTTAATCCCCAATACTTTTACCAATAAGCACATCTAAATGAATTAGGCTCCTCTGGAATGGAAAAGGAATTAACAGTTTAAATAAAATTTATAACATCATCTTTAGATATTTAGATGATTTCCATAGGAATACATGAACTTCTGTTCATATTAAAAGAAACATGATTATAGCTGTTTTCTTCTGCTTGCTGATCCAGTAGTTTTTCCTTGTTACTTTTAGAAAGTGCTATTTGTATGAAAAAAATAAAAGATTTCAGAACCTTATACTACATGTTACGTATGTGTACAGGTAGTCTTCAACTTACAACATTTCATTTAGTGACTATTCAAAGTAACATGGCACTGAAAAAAGTGACCGTTTTTCACTTATGACCATTGCAACATCCCCATGGTCACGTGATCAAACTTCAGTTGCTTGGAAACTGACTCATATTTATGATGGTTGCAGTGTCCCGGGGTCATGTGATCACCTTTTGTAACCTTCTGACCAGCAGAATCAATTGGGAAGCCAGATTCACTTAACAACTGTGTTACTAACTTAACAACTGAAGTCATGCACTTAACAGCTGTGGCAAAAAAGGTTGTAAAATGGCGCAAAACTCACTTAACAAATGTTTCACTTAGCAGCATAAATTTTGGGCTCAATTATGATCGTAATCAAGGACTACCTGTATATGCTCCAGCATTGATTTATATAGAAAGTTCTGGATTCTCAAAATGGTTTAAAAGAAATCAATATGAATATGTATATATGCATTTTAAAACTATATAAGCTGGTAATGGAACAAAAAACTCTTTTACAGTTTTCCATTTTTGGGATCTATTCACTGTTTTTCTTCATTAGTGCCTTTATCCTCTCCAGCAATGGAAGAAGATAAAAACAGCACAAATGCTTCAGTTACGTTTTTCAAATGGAGAATGACAATCTCCCAAATTATTTATCAGTTATCCTAATCTCTGCTTAAAAATGCCCCGTGTTCAGAATAAATTGATACCTAAAAATCTGTTTTAGATTAATATATTTATAATTGATACTGCTGAAAGGTTTTAATAAAATGGGCTTCCTAAAAATACTTTAAACAGAAAGTAGGAATTTGACAGTTCCTACAGAAGAACAGGCAATTTCTGTAGTGACTTTTCCACAATATATACATATACATGTATCAAAAATCTTAATGAAATATTATTTGGCACTAATTACATTGGTATTTTGAGAAGAAGGCCATCTCTGCCCGCCACCTAATAGCGCTTCTTTTAGGAACAAAGATAAGTAAGTTAAAGAGCTAAACTCAGTTCTTTTTTTAAAAAAAATGCTACCAAGAACAGCTTACTAGTCTCTAGGGCTATGATGGTGAACCTATGGCACGCATGCCACTGGGCACGCCAGTTCAGCTCCGGCGCACATGCGCGTGCCCGCCAGCTGATTTTCGGGCCTTCTGGGACCACCAGAAGTAGGGAAACAGGCTGTTTCCTGCCTCCAGAAGGCCTGGGAAGTGGTGGGGAAGGCCCATTTTTCTTTCTCACCTGGCTCCAAAACTTCTCTATGCATCTGAGGAGGGCAAAAACAGCCTTCCCCACCCCCTCGGAGGCCCTCCGGAGACCTGAAATGATCTGTTTCCCAACTTCCAGTTGGACAGGAAGTGATGTTTTTTGCTGTCCCCAGCCTCCAGAGACTCCTAGAGAGGTTCTGGAGGCTGGGGACAGCAAAAAAGTCACTTCCTGTCCAACCGGAAGTTGGGAAACGGGCCGTTTCGGGCCTTCGAGGGGGTGGGGAAGGCTGTTTTCTCCCTCCCCAGACGTATCGAGAGTATCTGGGGCCAGGTGAGAAAGAAAAATGGGCCTACCAGGCCATCGCGTGCCAGGAGTGGGGGGGAGGGGGGTCACGCACTCATGCGCGGGACGGGGCGCATAGAATTATGGATGTGGGCACGCGCACGCGTGAACATCCCCCGTCCCGCCCACCTGGCACGCAATGGCAAAAAGGTTAGCCATCACTGCTCTAGGATTTATTTTGATTCACTTTCACGCTGCTTGCTTTCTTTTAAAGTCTGATAATAAAGACTTAAATGCTGGGTGGCATAAAAATTTATAAACTATATTTATAAATATAAAATCTATAAATTAAGAGAATATATCTTGGGTCAAATAAATATATCACATATGCTAGTTTGATGTCAGTCAATTCTACAAAAAGATTATGAAGCTTTAGATTCCTTCTTTGTTGCGACAGGCCACATCAGAATTTGTTGCCATTTCAGAATTCAATGCTGTTATTTCTCCTTTTCTTATAATCCAACTCATTTTGTGAGAAAATTGAATTTTAACCTCAGTTGATGTTTCCTTCGATATATATTTCTCTCTTGAGACAGATATTAAATAGAGTATAACTAGATAGAACATTATCCAAACAAGACACGCAAATTAAAAAGATCAAGCTGATTCTCCTGTTCACTTGAAATCAATCGCTTGGATTAAGAAGAAAAGTCTACACTGTACTTATTACAAATTTTGTTAATACGTTTTTAACTTTACAAAGATCTCATCAGCTTTCCTAAACGGAGGTTCCTTTAATTATTTCTCAAGATAATGCTGATCCTCTGAATCAACACGGGACAAAATGACAAAGAAATATAAGACCCTGCTATCTGAAAGTTTATTTGAAAAGTATTTTTACCAAGTCATTTAAAAAAAAGAACTTATTCTTGATCACCATCCAACCCTATCCAATCATTATACTATTATTTTGCTTTCTCTAAGATTAATTAAAAATGTATTTAACAAATGTTTTAACACAATACTTTCTAAGCATACAATTACCGTATTTTTTGGACTACAAGGCGCTCCGAAGTATAAGATGTACCTAGGTTTGGGGAGGAAAACAAGGGGAAAAAAATCTGCCTCTGCCTCTGTGAAATTTACCTCCTTGCAGCAAACAGCCTGATCAGCTTCAGCACAAGCAACTGATTGGCAGTTGGATTGGCCTCCCGGAATACTGCCTATTGGCTGTTCCAGGCTGCAGGGATCGCCACTATAGTCACCGCCCATCGCGGCTGCTGCCTATGGCTGCCTCACGCGCCCCGTTTTCGGCTTCGACGTGTTCTCTTTTTGGTCCATTCCAGGCGGTGGGGATCGCTGTTGCCACCATCTATCCCCGCCACCTGGAACGGGCCAAAAATGGGACATGCAGAGGCCGAAAATGGGACGTGTGGAGGCGGCGATAGGTGGCAGCAGCGATAGGCAGCAATGGCGGTGGTGATCCCCGCAGTCTGGAACAACCGATAGGCGGTATTCCGGGAGGCCAATCCAACTGCCAATCAGCTGCTTGTACTAAATCAGGCTGTCCTGAAGCTGACCAGTCTGTTTGCTGCTGGGAAGCAGAGGCCGGCGGGTGGGGGCTGGCGGGTGGGCGGTGCTTCGGCAACATTCGCTGTATAAGACATGCACAGACATTTCCACTCACTTTTGGGGGGGGGTGTCTTATACACCAAAAAATACGGTACTTGTTCCTAAATAACAATATACTCATGTTAAGATAGTCAGTGAAACTTTTAACTTGAGAAAACTACCCTAAAAAGTAAGAGACCCACAAACTGTTAAATAGCAGTACTATGTAAGCCACTTGAAGGACAGTTTGCAAAACCACCAAAATATTACTTTAAACTTGATTCCTGAAGTATTCCATCTACTTGAAGGCTCAGTACAATCACTTTGAAGGCATTCTCATGTCATCTGAACGTTTATGTGCATGTGCATGTAGAAAAGACACTTGACTAGGACTGACACCAAAGAAAAGTGCTGGTTGCAGCTGATACTATTGAAATAACATCTGCTGGAGAATTACCCTTAAGTGCATATGCTGAGAATTTCAGATAATGAACATTTGAATAGACTTCCTCTCAAGTACTAGAATCTAAAAATCACCAACATACTATAGCTCAAATACATAGAAGCACAATTCAAATTCTTACATTACCAAATGTAAGAAAATTTACATGAAAATTAATTTTATTTTTCAAAGGCTCTGTGGAAATATTACCTTCTTCTAAGTCTGACCAATTTGTTCAGTTTGCATTACCAAATTGAAGACCAGGTCTACTTCATAATAATAGTTTATAAAACATTTATTCAGAACATCAGTCAAAACGGAAATGAATTCGGATTATGCCCCAAAAACCTATCAGCATGGTTATGTCTGTGACATTCTATGTAAATGTATACATGCCTAACAGAAAGGCAATTTTCTGTTAAAAATTTTTAAATTTAATAAACATATGTACATATTGCAAATATTCCACACATCTACTGTATATAAAAGACAGAAGTAATGCAAAAAGAATAATTTTCCATCTATATTGATTTAAGAAGTTATGAAGTAAAATTGATCAAGAAGAAAAGGAGTTTTGATGAAAAACAAGAAAACTCTGGTAGAGAACCTGTACTTACACATCATACCTCTGTAGAGAAGTCACTTTGTTTTTGTTCTTGTCAACTACACTTGTGGACAACTGGAGAAAGTTGGGGTTTAATTTGTATAGTTCTTGGAGTAACTTCTGTTCATATTCTTGATGCTTGCCAGCCTGAAGTGAAAGAAAAGTCAGAAGTAAAAAAAAAAAAAAAACCTGATTAACTGAAGCATATACTTTATTCCATGACATACTAATATCTCCATACAATACTACTGCACAATATAAAGTCATTTTAAAATTTCCCAAATCAATATCTATTTTGGATAAGATAGTATAAGAGTGCCAAATCATTACAAATCATTGTCAGAAATGGAAAATCTGGTTTGTTATACAAAAAGTCTTTATTTTTTTAAGTAAGCAGAGTTGGGATTGACAATTCAGTCAATAAGTAAAGCATTCTCTAAGTGAAACCGTAACTATTTTATCATCTTATTTTTCCTTTCCTTTCCTTTCCACTCCTGCAAAGATTGTAAAAATGCAAGGACTGATTTCAAAATTACTTTCTCATAACTGTCATAACTGCAAATGGTAGCTAAATGA
Organism: Pantherophis guttatus; assembly: GCF_059756535.1. NCBI lineage: Eukaryota > Metazoa > Chordata > Lepidosauria > Squamata > Colubridae > Pantherophis > Pantherophis guttatus. The sequence continues at coordinate 35,070,913 of NC_142069.1, forward strand.
GGGCTACCTGCAAACTGAATTAGAGTTTTCTAGTATACTGAAATTTTAGTCCACTCCATGACATCTATAATTTAATAGTTTATGCTGATTTAATGGGAGTACTAATTTTAATTTGAAAAATAAGGTTTGCTATTCAAGTTTCAATTGATGTTAACTATTGCAAAGATCCTTACATAACCTTTGAAAAATGGATATATAACTTTTTTGCCCAATTAATGTGCTCTATCTATCCATTTCTAGCATAAAATATTTACATGTCAAATTTATTTTTCATCAATATATATTTTGATCAATACCTTTAAGACTCAAAAAAAATTCAGCTTTTAGGAAATTTTAATTTTGTAAAACAAACTACACAACAAAACCGTTGTTTCTCTCATGTGATTTGATTCAGATTTTATTGAGTTACTGATTTACTCCTAACTTGCCATACCTGGTTTGATCAGTTTTATGTTAGCAGAAAGCACTCATTTAATTTTGACAGTGAATTTATTGAAGTGTTGGAGAGATTTTGCCTTTCAGGGTCAACTGACAACAGCAAAATCTGTTTATTAGTAGATTATTAGTAAAAAAAATGGGGCAAGGAGGAGAGAACAGAATTTTTGGGCCATCACACAATTACATTTTAGTGATATTGTCCAAAATGTCACAATTTCAGGCCTCTCAAACAAAAGTATTACAAAACATTAATATTCTCATTCAAGTTATTGATAGTTTCAGCTAGACCTTTCACATTTCAGAAGATCTGATTATCTTTTTATTTATTTACAGGGACAGTGATTTGGATTCATTCCCATAAAGTTATTTACTGGTTCTGCTTAAAGCAGCTATATTATGTTGTGAGAATTATACTTATAGCCTTTAGTGCTTTATTGTGTTTAACAGCTCATTTTATAATTCTGCTTTATAGCTCGTTCTTTCTTAACCTTGATTCTAGGAAATCTGAAATATAGCAATTATGATTGGGGTGGTGGAGGTAAGCCATTTTGTCATATAGGATCAATCTTTGAAGAGAGGAGTGGGTTAGGACAAAAACATTAACCCTCAAAATACCTACCTGCATTTCTTCTTTTGTGAAACTGGCTGCTTCATCTCCTAATTCATGTAGGTACATACAGTCTGGCTTTGGACACTGCATGTTCTTCAGAAAATAACTGCAGTACTTTGTGGTTCCTAAAGATGCCTGATGAAAGATGTAGTGTGTCAACAATTTTCAAAGATAACAAACAATATATTGCAGAAGTAGACTTGCCTTCATAAGGAAAGAAGGAAATGTCATATCTGTTACTGTTTTGTTGAATAACTCAATGCAAAGCCAATTTCTCAGGGTTTTTTGTTCAATTATATCACCATTAATTTGTTTAATGTTAAATACCATTATGTCCATATATATGTTAAAGAAGAAAAACACTTTACATGGGCTATACTTACTTTCTTAGTGATAGGAGTTGCTGGTCCCAATAAGGTTGTTAAGTGAGTACTATCTGTACTGAGCTTACCAAGTATGCATGTTATTCTGAAGAATTTATTTATTTCTTCAATTTCTATAGCCCAACTCAACCAAGAGATTCTGAGCAGCTGTCTCGTTGATTCAATGGCTGTTACTCCCAGATAAATTATGAAAAAGATTTTTGGTTCTTGTCAATCATCAATCCTACAATAGTCTATTCCCATTTAAGTTGAGTTGGCATAAAAGTACATTCATCTCATCCCCAGTTCTCCAGTAAGCATCCACAATTAGACAGGAAATGGGAGGGATGAACAAAAGTCATTGTATCTAGAATGAAGATTCTGGAAAAATCTGTGCCTCAACAAGGCAAAAGCAATATGAATACCTTCTTTTCCTCACCTGAATCTTCAGACAACTGGTTCACAGTATTTTCAACTAGATAAATGCATCTTCCACCCATTAGTTTTGCCTTCAACAGTGCCTGTCTATCTGCCAAATGTAAGAGAACCCTTCCTTTGTCTTTCTGTTGGATAAATCTGGTAAATTCTTATACAGATGCAAATGCTAAAGTTATAAAATATTTGTTAACATTACCTTAAGTGTTCTTCCATCTACTACCACATTATTAACGCATTGTATAGCTCTGAGTGCATCTTCTGACCGGATATATGTTACATATGCACTTGCACTTGGACCCTAGATTTTTAAAAAAAATTACGTCAGATCCTTAAGTACTTAAAATTTTATGAAGTTGAAAGCCAAATGTAAAACTTAAGTAAAACTTAATTTATAAAATTAAGTCCAGATAAAGTTTTCCAAAATACTATTTACTTTAAAATTAGTAATAATTAGGACTGCAATGTATGATTAATGCACAATTAAACTCAATGTAAAAATAAAGCTTATTAACAAAGTTATTTTTATATGGAAAAAAATAATCTTAAATACTTATCAATATTCTTGCTGGCAAGAAATATCTTAAAAGCTATTTCTGCTTCATTACACAGATAAAAAATGTTTAAAATGTGACAAAATTGCAAATCTTAAGAATAAAATTAATTTCTTGTTTCAAGATCATTGCACATAGGTGTAAATGTATTCAACAGACCAAATCACCTAAAAATCATAAAAACAGTTTTTGGAAAAACAGTATTTTCTCAAAATTCACCTTTAGTTTTATGACTAAAGAGATATTTGAACTAGTAAATATCAGATTTGGGTGCTAGTATTACTACCTAATTTTTTATATACCGGTAATTTTGTAGGTCAGTCAGGAAAATGCCAACACTATAATTATCAAAAGTCTCTATTATGCAGTTGGATTTACTTGTTTCCTTAGGATTCTATTTGTTCTTTTAGCATTTAAAATCAATTGTTCAAAATAATGCAACTGTGCAGCACTTTCAATTCAAAGGGAATTAGGTATACCATGGCACTTCTTAAAGTTGCTGATTTTTGAAGGCTGCACAGTCCTACCAAGTAATACACTTCGATATAAAACTGAATCTGAATATTCAGATTAGCCATTAGCTTGCATTTCCTCAATATATTATTTTCTAGCTGAGAGGAAAATTAAAAACAACTACTTTCTTATTAGAAAATGTAAAATAAATTTAGTATATTAATGACTGTATTGACTAAACAATGGTGATTGTTCACACACTTCAATATGGAATATGAACATATGTATCGATACCAAATGATAATTCATTAACTGAGTCAAAATAAGTAGAATTCTGTAACTATTCTTATACAATGCCCATAATTTGAGAATCCTCTTAAATCATATTGTAGTAATCTAGGTTGTGTATTTGACTGCATTTTAGTTATTACATCACTAAGTAAAATATGAATAATGGTATACCAACACATAGCTCTTTACACTCCACAGAAATATTGAATTTACTTCTTTTCCTCAGAGGTATAGAACAATGTCTTTACCTGTGAGCCTGCGTATGATGTGCTGTTATTGATTACAACTTTGTGTATTTTACCAAATTTTCCAAAATATTCTGGCCTTTTCAAAACCTGTATTGAATAACATAACAAAAATAAATTTTATAATTGTAAGTTGTTAAAAACAATTACTTTATTAGAAAATGTAAAATGTAAAATAAATACCATTGTTTAAGATATATTTGAACTATTTGTATTTGAAAAACATCTTTTAAATTTGGCTTCCAGGAAAAATAAAATGATGTTAAGTATCAGGCAGCTCAACTTATAAAAAATACAATACATGGCTATTGTATTAAATACTTCAGAAAAGTCCAGAATAATAATCTTATTTGGCAACCTTAACATACTTGATACAATGCAAAATTCAGAATATATTCTCAGAATCTCAAATCTTAATAAATAAAATCTTGACTATATGTAGTAATATTGTTCACAACTTCCCATAATTTCAATAAAATATCAGTTCATACATAGATAGTAATAGTGTTTTCAGATTTACATATTCTTTCTTTCCTTTTCTTTATTTCTTGTTTTTGTTAATGTTTGTATTTGGACACTTCTTTTTTCATTCTATTTATAGACTGAAAACAATACCTTTTTAATAAGAGTACACTAGAGAAGTGAACAGTGTACTGCAAGAAACAGCTTACCTCTGGATCTGCTAGACGCTGGGATAAACCTACTACAAAAACAAGATTCTTCTGTACAACCCGTACACTGGCCAGATGCTTACGATTCTCTGATATCTTCTGTTTTCTCTCATTTTGTTTCTGCTTCTTTTCGTTTTTTATCCTCTGCAGCTCTTCTTGGGAGAGTGGTTTGTATACTGCTGGATCTTCTGGATATGGCTTTAAAAACAGGAATAAATATTTAAGAACTAATGCTGGAACTGACACTGCCTAAAAAGCTGCACAGAATGGAAAATCTTGCTGAGTGAAACAAACTTTGGAAGACGGTCCCTGATATTCAATAGGGACACGTAGTTAATAATATCTCCTATTTTCAGGAATCCTTATTTTATTACAATCTACTATAAACATCATCAAAACAGCATTAGAAGTGAGCAGAATTTTCTTTATGCCTAAATACACTAAATAGCACTTAGGCATAAGATGCACAAAGCATACTTATTTCTAAACAAGTAAAGTTATCAAGTAAATTAAATGCTACAATGATAGCATTTAGCAACCATGCCTATATTAAAAAGCCAGAAAGTTATGCTATCAGAGATTTCTAAGGAAAGTTAGATGTAGAATCATACATTTCTAAGGAATGTTAGATGTGTAGACTAAACCAGGAAATCTGAAGACAATCCTTAAGTAAACAATAGCAAACCATTTCTATACTATTACAAGAAAATTATTTATCAATGTAGTCACTAGGAATTAAGATTACTAAGTATATTAAATTAGCTTTTCAAAAAACTATAGGGCATTCTTGTTTGCCTACAGCAAGTAATAATTGACATTCTAATCAAATAATATAACTTGAAGAAATTCAATCAGTAGTGGCAGAATCATAAATGATAAGTGTAACTAAGCAAGGGATATTGTCCCAAGAGGTCCTTGCCAAAATGCTTGCTAATTTGCAGTTATATACTGTAGTATTTAAAGAAAGCATGGCACTGTTTCAATCTCATGAAACACAACATTTAGCCTTCTTTATCTATTAGTCATCCATAAAAAGTAACCCATTGTTAAGTATAAACAGCTCTGTCCTCAGAAGCATTCAAAGTCAATGCACCAGTCAAAGAGTTATCAGAATTGCCCTCCATTCCCCCGAGGCCTTTGGGATTACGAACAGTAGGGAATAAAACCCCTATCCCTGCTGCCCCTCTGGAATCGGCTGGATAGCCTGAATATCCAAGAGATGTTGTATGGCCAATTCCATGAGGAGCTCCTTCGTCTGGTCCTTTGACACAGGGCAACGGATGAAAAACCTTGGGGGTGTGCGGAAGAATTCCAGGGAGAGGCCCGACCTCACCATCTCCCTGACCCAGGCATCCGTGGTGATGTCCTCCCGTTGGCTGGCAAAGAAGGCCAGGCGATCTCTGATGGGAGGGTTGGACGAGCAGTCACCTCGAGTGCTGAAAGGGGCGACCCCTCCCACCTCAAAAGGACCTTTTGGGTGGGTACCTTTGCCCTTGCCTACGCTGCCTCTCCTGATGTTGTCCTTGTCTGGGAAGAAAGGGCCTTTGTAAACGCAGCATTCCGAATCAGCTATCCGGACCACTAAAGGACGAGGGGCAAAAATAAGGGGACGGACGTGAGTCTGCCCTCCAGGACATGGATGGCAGAATCTTGCGCTTGTCACTGGACTCAACTAGAATGGGATCCAGGCAGTCCCCAAACAATTTATCCCCAGGATATGGGGGTATGCCAGACTCCACTTCTTCCTGGCATCGGCTTGCCACTGGCATAGTTTAGGAGACGTCGGGTTGCCACGGACGAGCTGATGGACTTGGCCGTGAATCTCGCTGCATTCAGCAAAGCTAGGCTCATGAACACTGCCTTTTGTCACAATCCGAGTCTGGGAGCTTAGGGGCACGGTGGGGGTCCATGTGACTCAACCTACTGTCACACCCACCTTCGGCTCCGGTGGCTTTTCCAGGCTTCAAAATGACATGGCAGGCCTTCCTCGCGCCTCAAGGCTAGCGCTGTGGATCTATGCTCATGAGCGCTGCCTCGCCTGTGCTGCAATCAGGCATCTCCCAGGTAATCAGGCTGAAGGGGCATTGGACTTACCTGACACGCTCCTTCTCAGCGAGTTGGAAACATCAGCCAGGGATGGGTTAACTCCGTCTACCAATAGATGGGCTGAGTCTGCAATTTGCTTAGCCACGCCCGCCTGTAGCTCCCCAGTTTCTGACGAAGGCAATGATGCAGACAGGTGTGTGAATCTGTGAATAAAACACAAACATCCACGCCAGGGTCGCAGGACCGGATGCAAACCGGACGGGGTTGGCTGATGTTTCCAACTCGCTGAGAAGGAGCGTGCCAGGTAAGTCCAATGCCCCTTCTCCAGATCGGTTGGAAACATCATCCAGGAATGGGACATACCAAAGCTGGAAGTCCTATTGGGAGGGTGCTGTCCGGTCCAGATCGTCCTGCCCCGTAAAAATTGTCTGCAAAACCCTTCTGCCAAAGGCAGTGTCTGCTGAAGCGTAAGCATCTAACTTGTAATGGCGGATAAAAAGAGGGGGATGTCCAGGTAGCAGCCCTGGAGACTTCCACTAACAAGGCCTGCGTAGCCCAAGTGGCTGAGATAGCCACGCTTTGAGTAGAATGGACTGTAATTTGTCTAGAGACTGGCAACGCCACAGCCTCATACACCATGGCGATGCACACTCTGATCCATCTCCCTATAGTGGAGGATGTGACCTTAGACCCCATGAAACTGGGTTGGAAACAAATAGAGATTCCGTCTTCCTTATGGGAGCGGTTCTCTTCACATAGAGATGTAGAGCCCTCCGTACATCTAACGCGTGCCAGCGACATTCCAAGTGGTGGACTGGAGCAGGACAAAAATTGGGTAAAACTATTTCCTGCGCCCTGTGAAACCATGTATTAATCTTTGGTATAAAAGTGGAATCTAAACATAGTACCACTCTATCTGAGTGAAAAACACAGAGGTCTTGTCTAATGGATAGGGTGGCCAGCTCAGAAATGCGTCTGGCTGAAGTTATAGCCACCAGAAATACTACCTTATAAGATAATAGTCAAAGACTGGAATCCCTCAATGGCTCAAAGGGAGCCCACATAAGGAAATTCAAAACCTTAGTCAGGTTCCACATGGGGAATCTGTGCACTACTGGAGGTCGAAGATTTGTGGCACCCTGGAGAAACTGTCTAATCACCGGGTGCTGAGATAAAGTGTCCTTTGACCCACATGTCAAAACCGAAGGCAGGGCAGAAACCTGTCACCAAAGAGTATTGGGAGCCAAACCCCTATCTAACCCTTCCTGCAGGAAGTCCAAAATGTTAGCTATAGAAGTCCCAGTGGGAACCAACCCCTTCCATGTGCACCAAAGGCAAAAAGCCCGCCAGGTAGCATCGTAAATACGAGAAGTAGAGTCTCTACGAGAAGCCTGAATGGTCGTAATGACCCTAGAAGAAATATTTTCCCCACTCAACAGGCGCTGCTCAAGCGCCAGGCGGTTAGCTGGAACCACTGGGGGTCCGGGTGGATCAGCGCCCCCTGGCTGAGGGTCCCTTGTGCTGAGGGAGCCGCCAGGGCTGAGCCATTGACAGGTCCACTAGGTGTGCAAACCATGGCCACCTGGACCAATGCGGAGCTAGAAGAAGTAACTCCGCCTCCTCTTCAAGCATCTTCCTTATGACTCTGGGAACCAATGGAAGAGGAGGAAAAGCATACAACAGGCTGGGCGGCCATGGACTGCGAAGGGCATCCACTGCTTCTGCGGTCGGAGTTGGAAATCTGGTAAAAATTCTCGGGACCTTATGACTGTCCTGTGAAGCAAATAGGTCGACCATCGGAAGACCAAACTGGTCTGCAAGTAGTTGGAATAGGGACGGATGCAGGCGCCACTCTGAATGGTCGACTGAAGCCCGGCTGAGCCAGTCCGCCTGCACATTTGCTGCCCCTGTGATATGAGCTGCTCGCAGGGAAGGAAGATGGGCCTCCGCCCAAAGTCCTAATTGTTTGGCCTCGGCCATCAGTGTCTTGGACTGGGTGCCCCCTTAGCAGCCACACTGTCAGTCAAAATCAGAATGTCCTTGCCTACCACTATATCCTTGAGAGCTTGGTGGGCCAGGTGAATAGCTCGGAGCTCCAACCAATCTATGTTGTGAGTCAAATCTGTCTGCGTTGACTTTCCTTGGATCATGTGAGACCTAGGTGGGCACCCCAGCCCCAGAGGCTAGCGTCCATGGTGAGTACCAAGTGATGAGGTTCCCTGAATCTGCATCCCCTTAGTGATGGCCTTGGAATCCCACCAGCTGAGCGAGTGGAGAACCTCCAATGGCACCCGAACCTTATTTGGGAAGGTACTGGTGCCTGACCTTTGAAAGGGAAGTAAGAACCACTGCAGATCCCTGCTGTGGAGGCGAGCCCAAGGTGTGATAGCAATGGCTGAAACCATTTTCCCTAAGAGCTGAGAGAGCAAAAGAAGGGGAACTGTATGTTGCACCCTGACCTGTCGTGTCAACTCCCTCAGGCTAACCTGTCTGTCCTGGGAAAGAAAAACCCTAGACTCTACCATATCAATGACTGCCCCAAGATGGAGTAGCCTTGTGGAAGGTTCCAAGTAGCTTATGGCATGGTTGATAGAAAAGCCATGGTCCTGGAACACCTGCATAGTGGTAGCTAAGTCTCTCCATGCCAGAGCCTTCGACTGGACTGTATAAGAATATCATCCAGGTAGAATTGAACCCGTATTGGAAGGGTTTTAAGATAGCCAGCCAAAGCTGCCATCAATTTAGTGAAGACCCTGGGGGCAGACGACAGCCCGAAGAGTAAGGCCTGATACTGAAAATGTTTCCCCGCATAATGGAAGTGGAGATATTGTCTGAAATCTGGATGAATGGGGACATGGAGATAAACCTCTGTCAAATCCACGGAAGTAAGGAAGTCCCCCTCCCTAACGCTCTCCAAGATAGTCTGGAGAGATTGCATTTTAAACCATCTATAAATGACGTGACGGTTCAGGGACTTTAAGTCCAAAATGGGCCTCCATCCCCCTGAAGATTTTCTCACAACAAACAAACGGGAATAAAACCCTCGGCCGAATTGATCCTGGGGAACAGGTTGAATGGCCTGAATCTCTAAAAGATGACTGATGGCCGTTTCCATGATTAACCGCCTGGAGGGATCCCTGGACAAAGGACAACTAATAAACATACTAGAGGGACTGGATAAAAATTCCAGAACTAAACCCGGCCTTTCCCTACCTAATCCAACGATCAGTGGTGGTGACTTCCCACTGGCTGACAAACAGTGCCAACCTACCATCTTGTTGTGGCCCGTACGTGGCCTGTGCAGCTAGTAGCTGGTGTGGTACTGCGCCAGCAGCCTGTGCAGGTGGCACTCGAGTCAGACAATGAGGAGGCTGGAGAAGATGTGGTGCCAGAGGCGGGGATTCAGCCAGGGCCTTCAGAACCTCCAGAAGCTCCCTTAAGTGAAGAGGAAGAAGAGGAGGAGCCTCTTCTCGATGCACGGGCGCGCAGAGCTGCCAAAAGGCAGGAGTGGTTCCTCAGGAGGAGGTCTCCTCAAGAGTAAGGCTTGGGGCTAATTGGCCACTCCCTTACCCTATTTAAGGAAGGATGATGACTGAGGCAATTTGCAGGGAACAACTTCGTTCACTCTCCTTCGCGTCCTGATCTTAGTTCTCTTATCAGTTTCCTGCAAATTGCTTCTGGGCTTTCTGCCAACCATAGTAAGATTACGATTATTTATTCTTTGGATTCTTGTAGGCTGTTAAGAAAGTTAATTAACAGCCTTTATTTGAAAAAGACTGATTTAATTTAGTAAACTAAGGTTTGTACATACTTTGTGTGTGCTGCGTTCTTTGGGGTCCGTAGCTGGGGCAGAACATAAGGACCCTGTCTGGAGGAATACAAACCGGTCGGGAATCTGATCTATGGGCCAAGCTGGGCAAAACCTTGCGTTTATTCCTAGTTTCAACTAGAAGAGGCTCCAGGGCATCGCCAAACAATTTGTCCCCGTTATATGGGGCAGATGCCAATCTCCATTTGTTTCTGGCATCAGCTTGCCATTGTCTCAGCCAGATGAGATGCCTGGTTGTAATGGAAGAACCGATGGCCTTCGCCGCAAATCTGGAGGCATTCACGTGGCATCAGCAGAAAATTCAATAGCTGAAATTATCTTGTTAAGATCCTGTTGTGACCTAGTGTCCTCAGCTGGCAATCAGTGCTGCAGCTGTTTCAACCACAATAAAGAAGCTCTAGTAAAAAATGAGGCCGCTGACGAAGCTTTCACTGCCCATGCAGAAGCCAGATGGCCTTTGACCAGCGACTGTTCTGCTTTCTTATCCTCAGGTCGAAAAAGTTCCTCAGGAGGACCTGTAAGGACAGACTGAGAAGCCAGTGACACTACCGGACTATCAATAGAGGGAACTTGAAGAGCCGTAGAAAGGTTCACCCCCATATTGTAAAATCGCCTATCCAAACCACTTGGAGCAGGCCCTGATCAAGCAGGCCCTTAGCAGGCCCTAAAATCACCTATCCAAACCACTTGGAGCAGGCCCTGATCGAGGAGAGGCCCACTGCCTCTGCACAATATCCAGAAACATTTTGGGAGCTGGAACCCCCCCCCCATCTCAAAAGTGGGCTCCACGAATAAAGAGCCCATGGGATCCGAAGACACCCCCCCTCTCCCTTAGAAGGGCTTGACTGAGCCCCAATCCAGAAGAAATCTTGGCCTTATGAAGCAAGGATTTAAACATCTGGGGACAGAAAAGACCCAGAAAAGCTGGCTGGTCAGGCAAAAGGCCTTCATCATCAGATATATCAAAATCACGTTGAATCTCATCTCGAGAGAGATGCTTGACTGGAAGAAGGCTGTGAAGAAGCTAGATGTAATTCTTCCTCCTGTGCCCTGGGAGAGGCAGGAACCCTTGATCCTGCTCTTTGTTGGAGACCCTCAGTGATGCTTTGTTTAATGTCATTGGAAAGTAAAGCCCTCAACGAGGTCAGAATCTGATTCTCCAGAGACATCTCTTGTCTCAAGCCCGCAGTTGTGGGCATAAAGGTGGCCTCAACCGAGGAGCTCCCCTGCCTAACAGGTTGTTCATAAGTAACCACTTGTTCCTCTGCCATGCCAAACAGCAGATCTCTGTGGTCAGGCCGCTCCAGGGGAACAGCCATTGCTCCATCAGGAGTCCAAGTTGCTGCTGATGTTCCTTCAAGGGGATCATCCTGCTGGAGGAGAGCAGATGTAGCCTGAATAGAGGAGGACTGTTCCGGAATCTGAGGCATTTTAGTTTTTTTCTCTGCCTCCTGTTGAGCTTTCTGAATAGCTCTTTCCATTGCCTTATGCCTCCTTTCCTCATTCTTGGAAAGCTGCTTGGAAGGCTTCTTGGAAGAATGATGAGACTTCCTTTTAGAATGCAAAGCTTCTGAAGACCATTCCCTCTCTCCTCTGGTGCACGTATGTCACAGGGCTTCCCGCCATGTGGGTGTGGTGCCCTTTCCTGGCAGCCAGCATTTAAAATTTAATCAGGCTAATCTGGCCTAGAGGCCCAAATTGTTTCCTGGACGGTAACTACATTGTAAAGTACTCACTGCCCTGCAAAGATCACCAGAGATATTTCCCGAAGGCAGCATATCCGATTCCCAACGCTGCCCTCAGGTCTGGAAGAGAAGCGGCAAAAGCGGAGCCGTTTGCCACTCCCCACTGGCTCTCTGGCTTCCCAAATGAATGAAAAAAGCGCGGAATAGCTCTTCACGCTAAAAAACGGCTTACGCTGCAGAGCCGCCCTTGCCTCTGCTGCGATCCCACAGCCTGATAAACAAAAGGAGGGGTGAAAGCCTCCAATCCATGGGTCAGCGTTTCAGAGCTAGGATCGTGAGCGCTGCCCAAAGGATCTGGCAGCCGGCAGTCCTGTGCCGTCTCCGCAGCCCTCAGCGATTCAAGGCAAAGCCTTAGATGCTGGAATAAACAAACTTTCCTTTCTGTCTTCAATCTATGTAAAAGATAAGCCTAAAGGATTAACTTCAGAAAAACACACCTAGTCCAAAGATCAACTGAGCCTGAAACTGGGGAGCTACAGGAGGGTGTGGCTAAGCAAATTGCAGACTCAGTCAATCTATTGATAGATGGAGTTAACCCATTCCTAGCTGATGTTTCCAACCAATCTGGAGAAAAGGGGGGTGTTGAATCAAGCCCCAGGGTCAGCGGTTCGGAGTGAGGCTCGTGAGCGCTGCCCTGTCAGATCTGCCAGCTGGCAGTCTGATTGCTGCCCACGCGGCCTTCAGTGGGGTCGGGCTGAAAGCCCTTCACGCTGGGATAAGCTGAGCAGCTCGACCAGCCGAAACTGGGAGCCGCAGCCACAATGTAAATTTCTCTGGATTGTAGAATTTGTGTTGAAAGCATTCAGGAACGGATTAGCTAGAAAAAACACGTCTTGTCCAAGATAGATTGAGTCTAAAAGCTGGGGACATAGGCAGAGGAAGCTTGTCATCACAACTTTTAAGACTCAGTCCAATTAGCTGACAGACGGAGTTAACCCATTCCTGGATGCTATCTCCACCACTATGGAGAATAAAATTGTTTTTGTACTTTTTGCTTGCAAGAGACTAAACACTGTGGCATTCTAAAACAACCACAAAACAACCACACCAAATATTTCATGAACATCTATGTTACATCTGAAAATTTGTTTTTTCTTGAGAAAATTATTACTGTTAAACAAGGTAAGAATGAACTACAATAGTTTAAATAACAACATTTTATTATTGAAAAGAGTCCCAGTACTCTTGAAACTACAAATTTCCAATGGGTTAGACAATTTAATTCATACTGTGACAGCAGTGGAACTAATCATCATCCTTTCCTTAAACAGTAGATAGAATAATATATGGATATTAGCAATAGCACTTAGCACTTAGACTTATATACTGCTTCACAGTGCTTTACAGCCCTCTCTAAGCGGTTTACAGAGTCAGCATATTGCCCCCAACAATCTAGGTCCTCATTTTACCGAGCTCGGAAGGATGGAAGGCAGAGAGAGGGAGAGGGAGAGGGAGAGGGAGAGGGAGAGGGAGAGGGAGAGGGAGAGGGAGAGGGAGGGAGAGAGAGAGAGAGAGAGAGAGAGAGAGAGAGAGAGAGAGAGAGAGAGAGCGAGCTCTTTTAGGCAGACCTCAGAAAGGAGAGGTGTTTTCTCAACAAGTGACAGCACCTTGCAAAGTTCCCTGCTGGATTTCCTCTTGACCAAGGGTCCCTAACCCCTGCTCCGTGGAATGACACCAGGCTACAGTATGCCAGAAACTGGGCCATGAAACAAGCAAAGCCCCATCTGTGGGATGTAGGCAGAATGCAAATTCACACAACCATCCGATCTGCAGAAAAACCTGTCTCCATGGAACCGGTCCCTGGTGTCCAAAAGGTTGGGGGCCGTTGCTCTTGACTTTCGGGGAAAGACAGCAGAGAAGTTTGTAAATGGTAATCATATGATCTTTGGCAAGCTGCTGCAGTGTTTGGTGATGACTATAGGGATGATGATGGCCAGAACTGTTTTGCAGGCCTTATATCACTCTTTCCAAGACCATTGCACTTCTAGATCATTGTTAAATGAACAATAATAAGTCAAAGACTATCCATACATCAATGGAAATATTGCATTAGCCACAAATTACATTATGAGATAACTTTACGTTTATATAAAGCAATTGTATATTTTCATTTGTTTACCCTTTATCCATCGGCGTTTTTTTAGGAAGAAGCAACATTTCATTCTGAAATTGTTTTATCAAACAAAATATTTGTGATGAACTTGAGACAGATACCTTTCTACAAGCAGGACAAAGTCCATTCTCATCTGTGCGAATACGATGCCAACAGAAGCGACAGATCTGGTAACCACAGGTGCAAGGGAAGAAGTTTATGTCATCAATCTCCAGAGGCTCCATGCAAAGGGGGCATTCGACAGGGTCTTCCTTTGCATCTGGGCTGCGAGACATCTCTTCTCACAGAGCAGCAAAAAGTATGTAATAACTTAAGGGAGTAATAAGATCAGCACAGAAAAAAAATGAAGATATTCAAAGATCTGTAAAAGAAAAATAAAGATAAATGAATTAGTATTTAAGTATATACTGGGATGTAATCATTATTTTTATTCACTGCAATTATATAGCTTCATTATTTTCTGACAGAAGTACTTCATTATATAATTACCCAATCTCCTTACTTAATTTTGGATGTATCTCTTATAAGTTTTCAATTAACTGCTGGAAACAGCAACAGGTAAACCAAATATCATTGTTAAACCAACTCAAACTACATATTATCAACATGCCTTTCTACTGCTTATATATTGGCAATGTGGTTGTATTCTGTATCTTGATGATCACAGTAAGCTAGAAAAAGAGTAGAACTCTTTCCAGGTTTGAGACAGAAAGCCTAAAGGCAATGTTGCAGTGACCCTATTGTTTTGGCCCTCCACAACAGTCGCATTCACATGTGGCCCATTGGGAAAAGTAGTTGCGCATCCCTGTATTATGGGAAACTTCAATTGACTAAACAATGATAGATGGTAGAGATCAATATCCAGGAGCCCCTGGCCATGACATTTGGAAGACTGCAACTTGGAATGCAACAAGAATTAATGGTGATCTGTATGAATGAATGAATGAATGAATGAATGAATAAAAATCATTTCACACTAATCTGCTTTATGTGTTGATTGTCCCTCTTCCCTACAATCTAATCAATCCCATTTTTAAAAATTCTGTATTTTAGAGATACCATTTTACCATTTTGTTTTACAGAAACAAAAATGTTTGGTTTACTTAGATGAACCCAAATTGTTTGGTCTATAATTTTACATTCGGGCTACACCCAACATATAAATATATCTGGAAGGCTCTCCCAGATGTTTCTTATACTATCAAGTATTTGAAACTAAAATATACAACTCCAGGGTATGTTTAAATTAAATCCCCTTTTACATTAGCAACAGAAAAGTTCTATCAGAACCTGAAATATTAGTGATATTTACATTATATCTTCATCCAAGTTTCTCACATTAGGAGTATCAGCTTTAGTGGCATTCAACAAATCATCTTACAAATAGTTTGAGTTTATCTATGTATAGGTAACAATGTCATTTACTTATTAGGATGTACATTTTTAAGTGAAGATGGTTTTTTTTAATGTAAGAACAGGCAAGTTCTTACATAAGGTAAGTTAACAAGCAGAAATTTTCCTTATTACAAGCAAACATGATATCTATTATCTTAAAATTGTTTAAAACTATTATAGATTTATATTATGTATATATTAATATTTTCAGGCAAATTTGCAAAAAGTTCATGTTATCCCAATGAATGAATGAACTTAAATTGAACTAATTGGTCAAGTCTGTTAATTTTCTTAGTTTAAAAGAAACTCCAAATGATTCACATCAGTAAAATATTATGTAGTAGCACTTTTCATACTCCTTGTTTTCTGATTTCTATCACTTGAACATACTATGCTATCATAATTTTAGAAAACATCAATAATTTAAAATGAACCAAGAATTAAGTTTTGATTGCAATATTGCAATGAAACTTTAGAATATTTATATTCTATAGTGTAGTTTCATTCCCATTAATATGAAGCGATATAAATAATGGCAAACCTATGACAATATCCTTCCAGATTCTCAAAATGGATAGTATGTGAGACAAAGACCAATCTATATACATGAGCTGACTCTGGGCTTGTTGAGTATTATTTTTTCTCAAATGAGAAAGGAGTGCATTCTCTGTTTCAAAACTGCAATATAAAATTCAAGTTGCAAAATATTTTTCTATTTGTTTACCCTATTTTTACAGCCAATGCATAAGCATTTAAATAGTAATTTCTTTTAAATTATTATGCATTCTATTTTTCAGACAATGATATAAGAACACAGAGGAAAGAGCAAAAAAGAAGAATAGTGTACCAAGGAAACTAACAAATTAGAATTGAATTGAAGTGTTTCTATTGGACAGTTCAATTTTTCACAACTTGTTTTGCAATTCATGAAAAACGTTTATGATATATGCTGGTTCTCCTTCCTTTTTATTAACCATATATATGGTGGTAGATAAATAGGAAATAACTTCAAATCAAATCTATTCATAAGGTTTAGTATTGTCTATTAGGTCTGGCAGAGGTTCACTACAATATCGGATCGAAATTTTTCGTATAAGCTGCTAATCAATCCATGAAATAATGAAGATTATATCTTAAACATTCTGCATTCAAAATACAGACTCTACCACTCATCTCCCATCTAGTAAAGTAGAGATGATAGATAGATATAGATCAGTGGTGAAATCCAAAATTTTTTGCTACCGGTTCTGTGGGCATGGCTTGGTGGGCGTGGTGTGGCTTGGTGGGCGTGGCAGGGGAAGGATACTGTAAAATCTCCATTCTCACCCCACTCCAGGGGAAGGATACTGCAAAATCCCCATTCCCGCCCCACTCCTGGGGGAAGGATATTGCAAAAACTGCATTCCCACCCCACTTTGGAGCCAGCCAGAGGTGTATTTGCTGGTTCTCCGAACTGCTCAAAATTTCCGCTACCGGTTCTCCGGAACCTGTTGGATTTCACCCCGAGATAGATAGATAGATAGATAGATAGATAGATAGATAGATAGATATAATCTGATTGCCACATTGTTTTTGATTTGGTTATTAATATATTTTTAGTATTTTTAAATCACTTGAATTGTGGTAGAAAGGCAGGCTAGAAATGTAATACATTAAAAGGGTAGCAACACCTCACTCATCTTATCTGGATTCAAAATCCCAAAGAATTGGGCCTGTTAGCAATCTGCTGAGAAACCGTCAATGATTGGGGAGAAAATAAAACAGCCCAGAAGAAAGCAGCATAAAATTATTTCTATGTTGCTGTCAAGAAAATTACATGGAGTTACTAGGAATTAAATCATCTTAAACATTTATCTTTTAGAATATACAAACTATGTTTCTCAGAGTTCTTTATACTAGCATATGATCTAGTACATCAAACAATTAAATAAACCAGCCTATAATATCTACATATGTAAGGATACAATTTTATGTAATGACAGGTGATATCTAAAGTAGTCAACCATAATAGCAGTCTGAAACCATTAAGATGATTCTTTAAAATAAAACTTATTAAACATTTTAAAGAAAGAAAGCAAAAGACTACAAGGGTAGGTAAAGAAATAAAGTATCATAAAAATTATTTTTGTTCAATGTATCATTAATTACTTATACAACTACATTGAATCATTTTTGAAGAAAGAACTAAAAATCCCTATTCAGCTTGAAACTCATTTTAACCAAGCATAAACTGATACCTAAAATCTTGTTCAGAAAATCAGAAACTAAGTAAATTTACCTGATTTAATCTAACATTTAATATATTTAAGATTGCAATGGGAATTCAATTTTCAAATTTTGTTCCATTCTAATATAAACCATTTTCCAAATCTGTTAGGATATGTAGCACTGCTACCAAATGTAAAAATAATTACAACCTGATTATTACAGTTCTGAAATATTTTAGAAAATGAATTGCCCATGTTAGCAATCAAAACTAGACTAAAATACTAACAAAAGAACATCTTACACTAATTTTCTCAAAGCATTATATTGGGAGTAGATTGAATATTCTTTCACTGAAATTCCCATTGTTGCATCTCTACTATATTCAAATTCTACATCCATTTAATTATAGTCTTTGACATAGTCAGACTCTGACCAGATTCTGACTTAAACTAATAATTAATTGCATAACAATGCCTAATAAGAACCATGTTCTCTAACAGTTCACTAACCTTAACTGTTAGTGAAGTTGCGTATTAGGCACAAAAAAACATTAAGATTTCTAAAGAAACATGGAATAAGATAAAATAAACCCACACATAATCTATATATTGACTTGATTAGAGACTAAGGCACCTATAATTGTTTTAGTATAACTGAACTTCAATCCCAATCAGCATAATTACTAAAATACACGAAATTCTACATCCTGGACATGAAATGTGTTTCTGTTATTTACTGCATATTAACTGTCATTTTCACTAGTTCTAAAACAAAATTCCAAAATACCTTCACTAAATAGATGCTTCTCCAATAGCTAAAGAAAAAGCTGGTTAAAACCATTCATATGTTGTATAGAAGCAGTAAGAAGCAGCACCATGGACAGGGTATAGCAGAAAAATATCTTTTTTCTACTTTCTTAAGAAAAGTAGTAGGGTAGCTGAAGTACTTAGAACTGAATCAAGAGCTAGAAGAGATGTGAAAAGTCATGTCAGCACTTAGTGTAACTCACTGCCTGCTGCTTGGTCACGATCTTTTCTGTTGGGTTCCATAGCATTACCTTGTTATTCAATTTATAATATTTTAATCATTTTATGTTGCAAAAAATAAGAACATTTTAAATAAAATTCACATCCACAGCAAAGGAACAAGTTTATATATACAAATCTTTTAAGCTATTATTTTCTTAGAACAGCCATTCCTACCATCAACCTGCACTCATTCAGACAGATCATTTCTTCTGAAGTTCTCTCTTTAATACTATGTGTTATATATATACTGTTGGCTCTCCTGTAATTCTCTCCATATCCAATGGAGAAAAGGCTTAATTTAATTTGCACTCTCTTCTGTTCTGGCTAGATTAGAAGAAAATTTTCCAGGATAGAGAAGAATACAAAGTAAATTAAAGCACACATTTAAGCAAACCATTTATTTCATTTGGGTCATTAAGTCCAATCCTCTGCTCATTGCAGGAATCTAACAGAGCATCCCATACAGATTGCTATCTAGCCCCATATGAACACATCCAAAAGAGAGGAGCTTATGACTTTGCTGGGCAATTTGTTCCACTCAACCTAACACTCAATCACAATCTGCCTTCATGTATATGGAAGGGTAGTTGCTACAATGGCAGAATATATCTGCTAGGTTCCTTCCTGGAATCTTTATCCCCCTCCAGAGTTTTATCCTCCCTTTTATTAGGGTTCCAAGATCTGGACCAGGTCTGACAGGATTTCAAAGATGGTTACTCTGGCTCTTTCCAACCAGATCTAAAATGCGTTTTCGCGAGTTGACACGTACATTGCAAATGATATGCAAAATTGCAGAATCTTTCCTAGCATTTCCTGATGTAAGCCATAGCTAGGATTTTACCAGTATTTTAATAGGTTGTATTTTTTTATCACTTCCATGGTCATGAAATATCTTCATAAATTTTAAAGACAGAAATATACAGCATCTATATTCTAGCCTTCCATTTAACTTTGGAAACTTACCATTCCCATCTAGCCCAATTCAGATATTTATGAGCACAGATATGGATGGGGTAATTGCTTCTCTAGCAGCAAACTCCAGTTAGTGAGCCTTCTTGTTTCTTTTTTCTATATATATCTTTCATCTCTAGAGATAGAGATAAAATAGAAATATATTATCTCAACCTAAACCTTACAATGATGAAGATTGTTGGTCTTTTAAACCAACTTGTGGATGGACTAAACTGATGAAATGGTGAATTCCTTATTGCATTTCCCCTTCTATTAAACATTTTGGCCCGGATGCCTTCTTTGGCATTTGGGATAACTTCAATGCCCTCTTAAGACCATATATTTGCAACCTAATTCCTAGCTCTAAAATTAACTGTTTGTGATATCCAACAGCTAGAAATGTATCAAAATGTCCTGGTATTAAACATTTTGGGAAGATTTTACTCACTTGCATTTATTCCTAATGTCCTTCACATCACAATACCACCATCAGGACTGCAATGTGACTACCACAGACACACGTAACATACCTGTCAGATCTATTTTGGATCTTTACTCTCCCTCCTACTAATGTCTGAGGATCCAAATGTATCCCATATTACTCTGAATGGAGAAGATCCTCTCTCTTCTAAACTAGAACTCAGAACTCAGCTCTGCTTGTTCCTATGTACATTTAATCTGGATATTTTTTAGTATTTTATAGCTTTTTACTGTTTTTGTATTTTTAAATGTTTTTGTATTTTTAACAGTAATACTTTTTTTAATTGTGAGCTCCCCAGAATCATTGACTTAGATAGGTGGTCATAGAAATTGAATAAATTAATATTCTGGAAATTATTCAAGATGGAGCTTTCCCAGAGCATTTGATCATTAGTATGCTATTACGATCTGTTTATTATTTCTATCAGGGTTAAATTTACACCATTAGCATTTTGCTTTTATTCTATCATTGTTATAGTCGATGTTAACTCTTAAACTTATTGATTTATCGATTTATTTATTTTCTATATTTTCCCATTCCAATCCAATGATTGGGTAGTGGATAGGTTTAAAACAATTAAAACACTTAGAAACAGTACAAAAACAAGTATATACAAATGTATGCATCAAGAAAACTATAACTGTTACTATAGCCAAGGAAGAAGGCCCTTGATAACAATAGCCCACTTCATCCAGTGTCTTCTGAAGCTACCATGTGATCACTCCTTTTAAGAAAACTTGAAAACTGGACAAAAACTGTCCAGATTAGTTGGGCCAATTGATAGTCCCTTGACGAGGCACACCTCTTTAAGAGATGGCACAACGCTTCCTCTCTCAAAGAAGAATTAACTACAACCCTGACCCAATCATTCATTCCCTCCTATGCAGCCTTAGCAAGCCAGGAGGGACACGGATCTAAAACTTAAATGGATGAACTAACAGATGCAAGGGCCCTGTCCACTTCCTCAGGTTCAATGGCCTCAAACTCTCCCCAGATTATACAAACTCCCACAACCTCCACAGATTCTATCTTAGTTATATTCCACTTTATTATTTAGATGAATAACTCAAAGCAACTAACATACCTAATACTCCTTCCTTCCTTCAATTTTTTTCCATAACAACCACCTACTGAGGTGAGTTGGGCTGAGAGAGAGTGACTGGCCCAAAGTCACTCAGCCAGCTTTAATGCCTAAAGTAGAAATAAAACACATGATCTCCTGGTCTCTAGTCTGATGTTTTAACCACTTGACCAAACTGGCCCTCTCTAAAGACCAGAATCTAACACAGAGTGAATGCAAACAATTTTATGTACTAAACATGCCCCACATTCCTCACAACAACTCTGTAGATGAACCTCAGTATTACTCCCAAGGAGTGACCAAATCACAATAATAAAAAAAAAAAACACCGGGTCAGGTGTATTACCACTATTAAGTTACATGGATGACTTGGGATATGCTCTTGTAATGGTATCCATGAATTCTTTTACCCTGTGCAAATTAAAATCTATCAAGATATAAGCCCAGAGAACTCTATCACCAGCCCAGCCACAGAGTTAAGAAGGTAGCTATGCAGCATGGGGTCTGGTACAATAGCAACAATCCCAACTGATCTCACTTGGCGCCCAACTTAATAAACAGTATCCTACACTTGGCAATCTAAAGAGCAGGATCCATGCCATCTCCTCTATCCTGGGGTCTTGTCTGGTACCATACCAGACTTTTCCTCTTGTCCTAGCCAGTTCTTGATAATGTACTCCAGATCAGCCTTTTCATCAACAATTAAATCATGAATAAGGGTGGCTCGATCTGGCATTCACCAGCAGTAGCTGACAACCAAGGTCTTCAAATTTGCCATCTGTGGCTTGGGAGCAAGTTTAGAAGGTTGGAACGACACAATATACCAATTGCCCTGTGAGTGGCCCACCTTCTGTCTACCATCATATTTTCCCCTACCCATCAATATTGAAATATCATAACCTGCCCTCATTTCTTCAGAGCCCTCCAGCCTTCCCTGTCCATAGAGGTCCATATCCCAACCCACAGCCCATCACCTGACACAATCTATAACCAGTCAACTGAGGGAAACCCTAATACCAGGGGCACATCTGCATACCACTCAACACATCTGGACAATCAAGGATCCACATACCACTCTTCCAATGCCTCAGTCCTCTTGTTGAGGCACCTAATCATACAACCAAATGATTTAAAGCTTCTCCTTTCCAGCTCTCACTGTGAAGATAGACAGAATCAGTCACAATCAGAAACCCACCAAGTCTATTAAATCAAGTCTGATTCTCAATCCAGTCCTCTCAGTAAGATCTTCTTAAATCCCACTCACTATCATTAAATGAACTCATACAGAGGTGACTTTCTAAATGTCTTCCAACTCTAGCCCGACAGCGGTAAAATGGTTATCCAATTGCATGGAGGAAAGGAACTGCACTCACAAGGCCCTGTCAGCCACAGCCATCCCAATCCAGTATTGTATCTGCTACAATGAAAACTTAATCCCTCCCCCATGACTGTGATGAATAAGTAGACCACTTCTAATACCTGATAATTCCATCCAGCTCACTTTGTAGATCCATCTTCTTTGCAAAGTAATAGAACCTTCTTCATCATCAGTGCTGGCACCCTTCCTACTGCCATGTTACCAGTCTCTGCCAAACAACCGGAATGTGTCCTGTACAAAGCAGTAGATCCTTAACCCTGTAGCCCAATAATCCAGCCACCAGCGCCATTGCCTCCAACCTAACCACCACCATTGCTGACTCCAATCCCCCAAGACCAGCTCTCAATGTCCAAGTAAAGGAAAAGGCCTCTGAAGTCTCACATACTTTCCCAGGCACACTGACAGCCCAGGATAAAATATAAGCTGCATGAACCAGATGGTAAACCAGTTCTGATTGGCCTACTCAGGAGATGATCTTGAGAGGCTTTTCCACAATTCAATCAACGGCAGCAAATACCAACCATTCACAACATGCTAAATACCATCTTCCAGCAGCATCCATTCAGACCATGATGGGAAAAAAAACTTGTAAGATCTTATATAATCTTTAAAATATACTATAAAAATATAATATTACAAAATCTAAACATATTATTTTATATATCTCAATATTCATCTAATAATTATGTTTATAAATTTTTAAATAAAATATACAAAATATAAAATAATATAATTTTCAGAAATCCTACCAGTATAGTTATATCTTATATTAGCCAACAATGTTTTCTAATAAACCTGGTACATTTCATAGATTAAATTCTATTATGCAGAAAGCCTCATCCCTGAACTAGAATTATATTGCCCAAGATTGAAGGATCTAGTTGAAAAGACCAGATATCTACCAAAACCAAAGTCTCAGACCATTTAGCATCTTGAATAGAAACGTGCAGCGCATCCAAAACAGAACAGCAATGATATAGCCAGATCTTCTAGCTTCATTCACTATTCACTCTACATTGTCTTACTCTGCAAAAACCTAAATCAGAATTTAGTCAAATGTAATTGACTGTTAAAAGATAAAACTGTGTGAAGAAGGATTAAAACCAGCAAATAAATAAATCTCAAAAAAGGTACTCATTACCAATGTCGCTGTGAACATCTCAACATTTTGATTACAATCTATCACCCTTAACTATTACATCTACATACGTCTAACTTTTAAAATGTGAGAGATCAAACCAGGAAAGACATATCATGTTATTGCCTTTTATCAGTTCCTCCTGAGTACTTCAGTTTTAAACAAATGTAGTTCATAATCTTGTTTAAAAAATTTTCATAAATGAATACCATAAATTAAATTCCATATAGATGGAAATCCTCAGTAAAAACCAAATAATTTATTATCTCAATAATAATGTGGAGACCAGTAGTGCAATTACTCTACAGTAGGTCAAACTTCTCAATAAATTGTGTGAGTTTAGAAAGTATTCAATATTTTTCTTTGATTACTAATTTCCTAGACTGATTTACGCCATGAGCAGTGGTAAGATCCTGATAGGTAAAATTGATTTCCTATTTTTATACCATCTAAAGAAGATGTGGAAGTAGAGGAATTTATTATCAGCCAATTATTACTTAGGCATTGCTTTTTAAAAGAGTTTGAAGTTATAGCCATTTCATCTATTTAGGGTGGAAGACACCAACAAGTGGTTCTCTCTAAGACACTTAAGCAACCTGAAGAATTCAGAAACTCTTTACTGGATGTTAGTGGCTGGTGATTCCACTTTGATTCTACTCTTAATACTGACATTACTATTGATATAATTGCCTATCAGTGGTCTTATGTTATTACAGACCTTGAACGGTCTACTGGTTTGATGATGATGTTCGCCCATTGTTTTCGAAGAGGACCTTGACATATAACGAGTTGTGGGCTATCCATGGTGTGTCCACAGGTGGCTGATAAGGCCTATATGGATTCTTATGTTATTATATAAGGGTCTACTAGTTTAGTTAAACTTTGGATATAAAAATCAGCTGGGAGACAAGCTGGATCACAAGTGAGAAAAAGTTCATCAACACACTGAACGTGGATCATGGTATATATTATTGCATCCACTGCAGGGTAAGGGGAACTTTGTGCGTGAGGGCATGATGACTGCCGCTCGCGTGAGGAGAGTTTCTTGTGCAAGGGCAACTGGCTGCTGCTCGCACAAGGGGAGCTTCACACACACATGCTTGCCTGCCATCTGTGTGGCCAGGTTCCAAACATGCCATGGCCTGGGGGGGGGGGTTGGGGACCCCTGGCTTAAGAGGACAAGTTCTGTTCTGAAGGAGATGCAGTGGCTATAAATTTCCTAATGAAACAAAATTTAGAGCATGATACAAAGACTTATACAGGTAGTCCTCAACCTACAACCATTCTTTTAGTGACTGTACAGACTTACAATGTGCTGAAAAAAATATTTAGTACAGGTCTTCAGAATTGCAACCATGACAACAGCTTCCTTGCCTGATTAGGCATTTGCCAATCAGTTCGCATTTATGACAGTTGCAGTGACCCAGGTTTACACCTTGGTGATTTGTGATCTTCCCAGTCAGCTTCTGGCAAGCAAAGTGAATGAGGAAACTGGCAGGGAAAGTCTCAAGTTGCAGTCAGTGATTCGCTTAACAACTGCAGCAAAAAAAGGTTGTAAAATTGGGTGTGGTCATATGATGCAACACTTAACAATCACACTGCTTAATGCTGGAAGTTTCTGATCCCAATTGTGATAATAAATTGAAGACTACCTGTGTAGATTAGAATTGAATATTTAAGGGAGAACTTATACTGCCTCACTAAAAAAATATATAAACTTTTACAAAATAATAAATGTAAATGGACAATTACTCATTAAAGACTTATATGCTCTATTTTAAGCAAAATATCTGTAAGATAAATAAAATAAACTTCTACTATTCCTTTCAAAGTAAAGGAATAATTACATTCCGAGGAACTCCTAATGGAAAATCAAACAGATTCCTGACAAATATAGCACATGTCCCCCAAAATGTAGAGAAGGGAATTAGAGGGTCAGCCATACCAGTCTTAATTCTCACTAAGAGAGATTGGGGGGGGGGAGAGGGAGTGACCATGCAATATTGGAATTCAGAATTATGCAAGCACAAGGAATATAAAAAAGTATTGGGCTTTAAGAGAGCTGATTTCAATAAACTTACGAGAAAACTTGGGAAGGATTCCATGGATGAAAATCCTCAAGCGGAAAATAACCCAAGAAGCTTGGGAAACTTTGAAAAATGAGATAATAAAAACTCAGTCTAGCACAATTCCAATAAAGAAGAATAAAGAAGAGATCTGCACAAAGAACTCCCTGATAAACTGAAAGACAAAAAGGACAATATGTAAAGTGGAAAGAGGGACACATAACTAAAACAGAATATCAGCAAATAGCCAGAACCTGCAAAGATGAAGTCAGGAAAGCTAAAGCTGAAAATGAACTAAGGCTTGCGACATATGTCAAAAGTAACAAAAAAGCTTTTTTGTAAAAAATAAGAAAAAAGTCAAGGAAATGATTGGCCCGTTGATGGGACAAAATGGCAAGGTGGTGACCAACAGCAAGGAGAAAGCAGAATTCTTAATTCATTTTTTGCATCTGTCTTTACACAAAGGGAAAAAACAATCCAAGTAATTAAAAAAAACATACTGTAAAATGGAGATTAGGAATGCAAGTGAAAGTAAGCAAGAAAATGGTAAGCAAACACCTATCCACTCTAGACAAGTTCAAATCACCAGGACTAGATGGATTACACCCCAAGACTCTGAAGGAATTGGCAGAAGTGATCTCTGAACCACTGAACCATATCTTTCAAAGACCCTGGAGCATTGGGGAACTATCAGATGACTGGAAAGGTGCTTATGTGGTTCCCATCTTTAAAAAAAAGGGGGGGGGGTGGATCCAGGAAACTACAGCCTTATCATCCTGATATCAATACCTGAGAAGATTCTGGAAAAGGTATTCTATGAATACCTAGAGGCAAGCAAAATCATAACCAGAAGCCAGCATAGGTTTGTCAAAAACAGATCATGCCAGACAAATCTTATTGTGTTCTTTGACAATGTGACAAAATTGTGAAATGCTGTGGATATAATTTGCCTGAACTTCAGTAAAGCATTTGATAAAGTAGACCACAATCTGCTACTTGATAAGATAGAAAAATGTGGGTTAGACATCATCGACACTAGATGGATTCATAACTGGCTGACCAAGCACACTCAACATGTAGACTTTTAATGAAACTGCATCTACATGGAGAGAAGTACATGTAATCCTCAACCTACAGCAGTTCATTTAGTGACTGTTCAAAGTTACAATAGCACTGAACAAGCGTTAAGTGACTTATGACCGTTTTTCACACTTACGACCATTGCAGCATCCCTATAGTAATGTGATCAAAATCCAGATACTTGGCAACTTGTTCATATTTAGGATGGCTGCAGTGTCACGTGATCACCTATTGTGACCTTCTGATCTGCAAAAGTCAATGGGAAAGACAAATTCACTTAACCATGTTACTAACTTAACAACCGCAGTGACTCACATACCTTATTTCCCCAAAAATAAGATATCCCCTGATAATAAGCCCAATCAGGCTTTTGAGCATATGGCAATAAGGCCAAGTGTTTATTTCAGGGTTCAAAAAAATATAAGACAGGGTCTTATTTTTGGGGAAACACAGTAATAACTGTGGCAAGAAAGATTGCAAAATGGAGCAAAATTCACTTAACAACTCTCTTGCTTAGCAACAGAAGTTTTAGGCTCAATTGTAGTCATAAGTTGAGGACTACCAGTATGCAGTGGGGTACTTCAAGACTCTGTCTTAGGCCCAGTACTCTTCAATATCTTCATAAATGATTTAGACAAGGGGATAGAAGGGAAATTCATCAAAATTGCAGATAACACCAAGCTGGAAGAAGAGTCAATACTCCAGAAGATAGGCTCAAGATACAGAAGGATCTTGACAGACTTGAACACAAGGCCATATCTAACAAAATGAAATACAATAAGAATAATAAGTTTTACATTTAGGCAAAGAAAATGAAATGTACAAGTACAGATTAGGTGAAACCTGACTCAATAGCAATAACTGTGAGGAGGATCTTGGAATCCTAGTGGACAATCACTTAAATATGATCCAGTAGTATGCAGCAGCAGCAGCTAAAAAAGCCAATGCCATCCTAGGTTGCATAACAGAGGGATAGAATCAAGATCACATGAAGTATTAGTAATGCTTTATAAAGCCTTAGTAAGACCACACTTAGAATACTGCATCCAGTTTTAGTCACCATGTTATAAAAAAGATATAGAAACTCTAGAAAAGAGTGCAGAAAAGTGCAACAAAGATGATTAGGGGGCTGGAGGCTAAAATATAAGAACGGTTGCAGGAATTGGATTTGGTAGTTTCTTCTAGTGAAAAGAAGGACTAGGATGACATGATAGCAGCGTTCCAATATTTGAGGAGCTGCCACAAAGTAGAGGAGCTCAACCTATTTTCCAAAGTACCAGAAGGAAAGATAAGAAATAGTGAATAGAAACTAATCAAGGAGAGAAGCAACCTAGAAATAAGAAGGAATTTCCTGAAAATGTAAACAATTTACCAGTGGAATGGCTTGTCTTCAGAAGTTCTGAGTGCTCCATCACAAAAGTGTTTTAAGAAGAGATTGGAGAATCATTTGTCTGAAATAGTATAGGGTCTCCTGCTTGATCAGGGGTTGAACTAAAAGACCTCCAAAGTATCTTCCAATTCTGATTTTCTGTTATACTATAAATGATATGAAACAAATCTTAAATTCCAGTAGAATTTTCATAAGTAAAAAAGAAATGTGTCAAGTTACACATCAATCTATACATATTAAATATTTTAGGAAAATCACAAGTTAGCAGCAACACAACAAGTTAGCAGCAACAATCTACATATATTAAAGATTTTAGGAAAACTAATTTTATAGTAACAATCATAGATTTTTTTCCCTACTGAGTTCTGGTTAAGATGATTGTATGCCTATTTATTCTATTCTAAATTAATACCAGCACCTACAAAAGATAGCACTAAATCCTAAACTTTATAAATTATAAAAAACATCAGAAACTATATTGTAAAATTATGAAGATTTGATATTAGATATTTATAAATCTTCTAGTGCACTAATAAACCAATTAATTTAAGCATGAACTTTATAGTAAAAATTATAGTGTATTTTTCTATATCACTAATCATCAAAATAACTCATGTTATAGAGAAATTTTACTTGCCTTTCAACATCAAGTAATTCTATCAGACAGTAAAACTTTATAGCATATTCTAATTCTTCTTCAAAACCAAGCTGATTATGCAGTTCTCCAACCAACCAGATATCTCTATAATCTGTACCAGTTTAAAGTACAGGCCCTTTTTCTTCTGTCATTTATATTTTAAAAATTCACAAAAACATTTGCACAAGATTACCTGGCTTTTTTCTGCTAGAAAAAAACTTCTAAACGAAAAATTGAAAAAATACTTGATCTGATATGTGTGCATATATATGATCAGTAGAAAAATTTGAAAATCATTAAAATAATTTTAATACTTTATTTTTCAAGTAAAAAAGTAAAAATATCTACATAAAATCACACTCACACATATATAGTTAAAAGATGCATTAAAGTAGTTTTTTTTAATTAAATCACTGGGCACTTTAAATATGGTTCTGTGGCATATAAATAAAAAAAGAAAGACTTTTTTTAGCAGAGTATAAAGGCTCTGAGTTGTTTTAGGTATTTGAGTTTGTGTATTAGATACAAACTTTTTCATATTATTAAATCAATACATGATTTGATTATCAAGTCAGTTTCTGACAATGTATTCTTGTACATATCTACTAAGAATTTTCATGAGTTTAGTTCAAAATTTATAATTAATACTGTGACCTAGGACATTTAAATATAAGTTTTCCTGGAATTTAAAAAAAATGGGACTTTCTCTGTGAAAACACCAAGTAGTAATCCATAGGACATATTATATAGCGCTTACATCTTCTATGTATATATTTATAATTCCAGGGTTATTATAAAAGGAAATACATTTTGATACTATACTTTGGACTGTATCATAAATCATTTAAATAATTATAAAACAAATGGACAGCATTACAGAATATGGATACAGAATATGGATGATAAAGTCAGAATATGACTTTATCAAAAGCCCATTTACTTGAAATAATAAATCTTCAAAACCATCAAACTGTAATAGGTGTGACATTAGTAAGCTAGCTTTTAAATATGAAAATTCCACCTCTCATTCTTTTATTACAGTACGCATCATAGATAAAATATATGCCATTATAACTGACTTCTTTACTGACAAACTTGCTTAGCTTACCTTTACATTATCAGGAGAAACTCTCAGAGATTTGTTATATGGCAACATTAGAGAGCAAAATAGATGGCTGGCCCACAGCATCCCTTTAAAAGGAGACAAGGCAATCCAAAACTCTGAAGTGTGAAATCTCTTCTCTAACTGCTTAACTCAAGAATACCAAGAGACATAAAATGAAAGGAACTGGCTGCTGGGGAACACAAAAACCTATTAAGAAAATATGAGTTTTCCATCCAGGGAAACTCAAATGGTATATAAAAATAGTGTAAAAGAGGAAACACCCATACAGTTAACTGACACCCACAACCAAACACACGTGCTGCTACTGTGGAGACTGGAATTTCTTCCCATTTCTTTTCAACATATGGAAAGGTAGATTTTGGTTGGTTTTGTTTTGATTTGATTTTTTTTGCACCCCACCTCATCTGAAACCCAGCAAAGCATCAATCGCTTACAGCAGCAGGTCCGGCCACCTCTCACCTACTAAAGCTGGAAAACCCGAATAAGATGTCAAGCAGAGAAGCCCTGCACAGGTCTTTCCGCCTCCCTTTATTCCTGGCCCCCTCCTCACAAAGCCTGAGCCTGGGTTCCCAGGGTCAGTCGGATCTCCTCTCCGACCAGGAGATCTCCGGCTCAAGCAATGAAGCCCCAGAAGCCCCTTCCGCTGCCGGGCAGAGACTGTCGGCCCTCGCCGCTGGCATTGGCTCGCCGGCTCCCTTTGCCTTCCTCCTGCCTCTCCGCCCCAGAGAGACCAAGGAGCCATGGCAGGCAGAGGACCGAGAAAAGTTGAGGCCTTCGGGCTCCCGGAGAAGCCGCCTCCACGATCTCACAACTCGGGCTCCCCCAGCCCCTACTGCTCGCTCACTTACCCACCTCGTCGTCCCTGTTCCACAGCAACCGGGCTGTCTGGTGGCGGGGGCGGCAATACTCTTTCGGGCCCTGGTTCTTTTTGATGATAGCGGGGATAGAGGTCTCCACCGACGACCTTTATTTGAGAGACGGGTAATCTCTAGGCTCTGCGCGCTCCGCTGCCAGACCGGCCACCATCTTACATTAGGGTGAGACTGCCCGCCTGCCCCGGACGCTGCTTACTAGGCGCATGCGCACAAGCCACCCGAGCGTCTTGGTGCGGGGGAAGGAATAAGTATAAAGAAATGCGACGCAACCCGAGAGCATGATGGGACTAGTAGTTTTAGTGATCGCCTCCTTTTCTAAATTCGAAGGGTAGGTGTTGAGCCGCCAGCGAGACTGTTTTTTGTTTTTTTTTAGGTGTTAGTAATAATCGCCCGTTTAAAAAGTTGTTTTTCAACGAATCCTTTCATATAATTATACGGTACAATATAAATAGACGGGTGTCAACTCGGGTTTCGGTTAAATATGTCTGGATTTTGTTTCGAATCTTCACTTCGTTACCTCAATGTATTTTTTTAAAAAAACAAGTTTCACACATCACGCAAGGCTATGTCTTGTTTATGTAGTTTAAAAATAAAATTAGTACGGAATAAGTTAATGTTGGTGAAATTTGTACGTGCTGTATTCCAGGAAGTAGTTAGGAAATTGTTAGCGTTTTCTCCATTGAGCGCAGTGACATAACTGATACTTCTTTGTTGAACATATTTTAAATCCGTAATGTTAATTTATCTGTCACTACCGTAATTGCAACTCTTTCTGAGTGTCATCTGTATAGTTCAGTGTTATGTCATCTGTATAGTTCAGTCTACTGGTCTACTTTTCCTTTGGTTTCTGTTATTTTTGTTATTTTTTTTTAATACAGACAATTAAAAGACAAAACTCCAAGGGGAAAAAATGGAATTTTTACAAGAACAAACTAAACTAAATATTGCAACAATAATAGCCTTCTCCACTTGCACTAAGGTCTAAGATTTATAAACTTCTACCATCTATTTGCAACCAATTGACCTGTTATATAGTACATCTAGTTCTTGTAATAGTTAACAGTTTAATCAACAACAAAGTTAAACTTCAAAGCCCTTTGTTAACAATCTGGTGTAATTAACGTGTAAAAAGTCTACAGGTTTCTTATCTACTACAAAGCACCCCAATTGTTATCTCTAATCTGTCCAGGATCAAATACTCTCATTTGATTTTTAATAATGAAAACATTCCTTAGAATTTTAGTTACGAACTTCCCCAACAATTGCATCCCATTTCCTAGAGCTGTAAGTCTTTGTTGTAGGTGTCTCTGAAGCATCCATTGTTCAAAAGGACTCTGAAAACATAAGATTGATCTTGCCTAAAAAGTCCACTCCATCACTCATCAGTTCCATTATCTCTGAATTTTTTATATTTATCAATCTTTTCTGCCAAATCTGTAATGTTCAGACCAGGTTCTTTCTTCTTTGTGTAAGGTAGCAACAAATCAGATTCCAATTCATCAAACTGCAAATTAAGTCCCACTGTTATTTTCTGCTTTTGGGTATCATCCTGGGTTTGATTCAAAACCATTGTTAACCCATCAAATTTTTTATTTATATCTTCAAAAAAAGCTTAGAAAGCATTCTTTTTTCAAAGATTTTCCAGAAAGCTTTACCTCAGACATTTTGAAAAATATACTCTTCCTTCCAAGAACAAGAGAAACAGATATATTATGATAAAATATCCATAGAGAGAAGTTAAAATTTTATTCAGGGTCAAAAGTAATAAAAAGAAAAGGCATTTTTCCATGTTTCGTTTTTTTAAAAGCTGGTAAGAATAAAATCCTTATTATATAATCCAATGTAAGTGTAAGTCCAATTGAGTGATTTTCACTACTGGAGAATGAATTCTCACCGACAACTTTCTTATGAAAAGTAAAAGTATTTTATAGTTCAATGGTAAACAATGAGAGAACAAAGGAAAGATGTTAAATCCAGCAAGAGTTACAAGATAGATCAACAATCAACTAGTCTATTAAAATATACAAAAAATAGAGGAATTTTTAAAGTGCAGTTAAAACCAAGGCGTGTTTAAAAAAACAAAGCTGAAGGAAAAAGTCTCACCCTTCTGATCACTCCTTACTGAGAATTGCAATCTTCAAGATCTCTCTCCTCCAAAGCTGCACAATTGTTCAAAGTTCTTGGGTCTTTCGTAGTTACTTCCTTTCAATTCTAGGGAACAAAGCTGCCATAAAGCTTTGGCAGAAAAATCAGCTGTTCATTGACAGAGAAAAAAAATACCTGCTGCTCATTTGGGGGAAAGTTATTTTTCCTTTATGTTTTGTCCCTTTCAATTTCTTTTATTTTCAGATCTTTATTGCTTACTGCTTTTTTTCCTGCCTTTAATTTTTTCTTTGCACTGTGCATAATATTACTTGCTCGCAAGGGAATAACATAATGAAACTTGTTGTACAACTAATAAAGAAATCTGGTCATTCTTTCGAAGAAATTTCAATTCAGATCTTTTGCACCTCAAGAGTTCTCAAGCCTATTACATTTGTTATGTTTAATCTATCTGCACAACAAACATTTGTGGAAGAATAAAATGTGCTGAAGTTTTATACATTGACCTGAACACCCTTAAGAAAAGGTAGGATCTAAATGACGTATCTAAATATGAAGATAGACAATAATCAGGAATCGTACTATCCAGGTAAACAGTTGCCAATTGTAGTCGCACCACAATGAATATTACATGCTGGAAATATCAGGACTTAAAATCCCATATCTGGGAGGCTTTTGCCTTAATCTGTGAAACCTGCCGAGTGTTTAATAAAAAATTATTTCAGTTCTAATAATCTTAGTAGAACAATAAATAAAGAACTACGTTCTACCAGAAAATGCAGGCAGAAGAATGAATGGGCAGGATTGAAGCCTGAGATTAACAAAAATAAGGACTTTCCTTTGAATTAATTTAAATCTTTATAACCAGGTACACTGAATCTTTAGGCTGCAAAAAAAAAAAAAAAAAAAGATGATGGTTTGCTGAAAGCATGGATTTATTAAGAAAAATTATTGCAATTTGACTTCATTTTTTTATCAAGTGAGTTCAGCAGTATATCCGGTATACAGTACAATTTCTACAAATATACAGGGAGTTCTTGACTTACAACCACAGTTGAGACCAAAATTTCTGTTGCTAAAGCTAGACAGTTGATAAGTGAGTTTTGCCGCATGTTACAATCTTTCTTGCCAGTTGGTAAATGAATCACTGCAGTTATTAAGTTAGTAACACTAACATAATATTGGAAGAAATTGGAACTTAAAACTGACTTTAACGTTTTGTGAAAAAGGTAAAGTATTTGGAGGTGATTCTTATAGATGAAAGTCTTAAATTATATAAAAAGAACTAAGTTAAAATATGGAAGGAGATAAACTTGAATTTAAAACAGATGGCAAAAAGTAGAATTGTCATTGATGGGAAGAAGTTCAGTAATTAATGTACTACCTAGAAGGCTATTTTTATTACAGAGTATACTGATATTGATTAAAGATTCTTCTTGGCAGAAAAATATATCTAAATTCATTTGGCAAAATGAAAAAAACCATGAATTAAATACAAGCTCTTATAATATTCTAAAGAGAGAAGAGATCTGGGTTTGCCAGATCTTAGATTATACTATATTTGTTGTTTGGTATGATTAAAAGATTGGATAACTCTAAAAAAACTCAAGGTTGTTAGGCCTCGAAGGCTCTGATTTGAGATTTGGGTGGCATGCTTATTTGTGGCATGACAAAGTAAAAAATCATATTATTAGGCAATCTATTGGGCACGTACGCTGGAAATATAAAAGAAGACTGGCTGAAAGAGTGCCATTTTCGTTATCACCTCATGAAGCACTACATAGAACAGAGATGTTATTGTGATGTAAATGGATGACATACTGGGATTTATTGGTATTTCAAAAAGAAGGACCAAAGATAAAGACAAGAAAACAATTAGCAATTTATTTGTGATTGGTTTAATTATTATAGAATTTTTGAAAGATTTAAACGTGTTTAAAAAAAGTTTTGTTTTCACAGGCATTAAATCTGAATTGGATATGAATTTATGTTTTGGAGATAGCTACTTGGTTGCAAAAGTATATGAAATGTTACTCAAAATGAATCTGGAAGACATATGTCAAAAATTGTATGGTAAAATGGGCAAAAAATTTAGAGATACCATAACCATAGATAAATCGGAGAATATATGGACTAATGGATTAAAAGTTACTTTGAATTATAGTTTGAAAGAAAATAAAATGATGTATCATTGGTATTTGACTCCAGATAGATTAGCAAAAATGCATAGAGGAACTTCTAACAAATGGTGGAAATATATATTTTTTGGAGTATAAGACGCACTTTTTCCCCCCTAAAAGAGGGTGAAACTTTTTTTTTTTAAATTTGATTTATATGCCGCCCTTCTCCGGAGACTCAGGGCGGCTTACAATGCGTTAAGCAATAACCTTCATTCTTTTGTATATTTTATACAAAGTCAGCTTACTGCCCCCACAAACTGGGTCCTCATTTCACCTACCTTAGAAAGGATGGAAGGCTGAGTCAACCTTGAGCCTTGGAGAGATTCGAACCAGCAGAAATTGCAGGCAGCTGTGTTAATAACAGGGTGCACTAAACCACTGTACTATCAAGGCTCTTTGGGTGTGTCTAATACGCTGAATGTAGCCCCACCCACCCACCGGCCCCCACCCTTTGGCCTCTGCCTCCCAGCAATTTGCCTCCTTGCAGCAAACAGCCCGTTTCAGTTTCAGCTTCAGCACAGCCTGATTAGCACAAGCAGCTGATTGTCACCATCAGTTGTTTCAGGCTGCAGGGATTGCCATTACCTATTGCTGCCTTTGCACGCCCCATTTTTGGCCTCTGCTGTTTGCTGCAAGGAGGCAAATTGCTGGGAGGCAGAGGCAGATTTTTTTTCTTGTTTTCCTCTCCAAAAAAGGTAGGTGCGTCTTATAGTCCAGAGCATCTTATACGGTAATCAAAATCCAGGTATATTTTATCATATGTGGTGGTCTTTCAAGTATGTGAAAACATTCTGAATAAACCTAATGATAATGCAGAAAATATCTGAGATACAAAAATTAATGAAAGCTTTTCTTTTAGGTATTATGGATCAATAAAAAAACAGTTTGGGACGTTATTTCTTTATATGTTGATGGCTGTGAGGACTGTATTTGTTAAGCACTGGAAAGGAAAAGAGATGCCGATTGAATGGATTTTAAAATTGACTGAATTAGCAGACATGGCAAAACTGCTTTGATTAGAAGCAATGGACTAGACAGCTTTATAAGAGACCGGAAGCCGTTTGTGGACATTCTATGAATTAAATACAATAACAGATGATTAACAGAGGGTTTTGAAGACTAGTGTCATATTCAGGCTAATCTGTTAACTGTTCTTTTTTTTACTTTATATATATTATGGTTAGATGCTATGTCAATTTGATTATTAGAGATCTCGTCATCTGAAATATTTGTTTATATATTTTTCTTGCTAAATAAGGATGAGAAAGCTTAGAATTATTTGCAGACCCATTATGTAAGGGGAGGATAATTTATCAGGGTTTTTAAATTTTCTTTTTGGCATCCAACTGGGGTGGAGGTGTTTGTATGTTCAATGTTAGATTTATTTGATGTTCGCTTCATTTTTTACTTCTTTGTACATAATTTTTTTGTTGTTACTGTTGGATGTTTGTTTTTCTGTTTTCTGTTTTGTTTTGTTGATAAAATACATATAAACATATCAACTCATGTTTTATATAATATTCATTCTTTTTTCTTGATAGCATTAGTAAAATCGAACAGAACGGTGCAATACATACAAAATAAAATCACACTGAATTAAACGGAATATACTTTTGCCTAGCTTCACAGAAGATCGCAGTGTGAAACTTCATACAGTACAGCACTGTAATTTGGAAACCTTTTTAAACTTGTTTTGCGTGAAAAAGGCAGTGCTATAATCTGCTTCATTTAAACAGAACTTTTTAATTACCTGAAAGAGAGGTAAGAACTTTTCTCATCCTTCGCTCCTCTAGCCTGCCTCGGCAAGCTCCAACTACAACTCCTAGCAAACATTGCTTCCGGAACCTTTGAGGGAGCTGCTAAGGACAGCTTGGCGATTCTTCCATTTGTAGACAGATTCATTGAACCAAGTTTTGGTATCTTACCCACTACATGCGGAGAAAGTGGTGGTTGTCACCCTCAGTGGGTTGGAAACTGTTGCTGCATGAGCAGCGGCATTGCCAGGATAGGAAGAGATACTTCTAGTTTGGTGAAACTCGGTTTTGTACTCTTGGCGTCCTCATCGGCAGGTTGTAATTCTGTTGCTTAGTCTCTTTGACTATCACATTAAAATCGGTTAAGGCGAGGTAGGTGAGGTGAGTTGCTCATCTGCTACTGTTTTAAGATGTACAAAATGTAGATCAGGTGAGGAAATCTGGACATCTGGCATACAGACTTCTCTCACACATCTGTGGGAACTCAGCCCTAACACACAGCAAGGGGAGAGCTGGAGTAAGGAACAACTTCCTTGACAACAAATATGAAATTTCCTACTCCCCGTGTAATGATGTTTTTGGGGATGGGTGGGAAGAGATCTAGGAGATTGTGCATTATATTGATTAGTTTTGTTATATTTAAACGTGAATGAAATCTCATCATTCACATTACATGTTATTACATAGTTTGAATGTAAGATTTTAAAAGCACCAAACAAGGATATTCTAATAGCAGCATAAATTTGTTGTCTGAATAAGCAGATGGAATATCCTCAATAAAATGCTGCTATGAAGTTCTCCCGTTTAGTCTTTCAGATGCTCCCTCTTTTCCGTTCTCCGTCTCTAATTTCCTTAGAATTATATTGTTTCTCTCCACTATCCCATTACTGGATGTTTCAGAGAATATCTCCACTTCATCAGATTATTTTCGATCCTTTTGATAACCATTTGTGTGAGCAATTTTAATCAAATGTGTTGGAAGAATTTGAGGGATTGAGTCATTGTCAATAGGCAATTTACTTTCATGCAACATGGCTATTACAGTGGTATCCTTTTGGATCAAATTTATTTCGTATATGTTGTTCTGAAAGACTTGCTATTTTTTGTAGATAATCATGTTCTTAAGTATATAACTGTGATTTTGAAATAAACTAAAGGATAACAAAAATAAATGGCTTATTTCATTTTTATGATTCTAGACTGCTTTCTGTTACAAGCATGGAAGAAAATGCAAGACTAATCTGAATTCTTATTTCTTTGTTTGAATAAACAGATTTAAATGTGAATAATTCTACAACATAAGACGCGCATGTGTGTGTATAGCAGATTCCTGCTTATCGTGAATTTTGTATTTGTGAATTTGCCTACTCAAATTTATTTGCAACCGCAAATCAATACTTGTGGTGCTTTCATCCTCATGCAGAGCAGTGGAAAATTTGAATCTCCTGATAGGCATGTTTCCAGTTGAGGTTTCAATATTTGCTACTGTTTATGGTGATTGTATAGAATGGAACTACTGCAAATACTGCAAATAAGAAAACTATGTTGTTACCTACTACCTACACACAGAGATATGTACATCTAGTTTTTATAAGTAGTTTCACTTTCTCTCTTTTGCGTATTATTTTAAAATAAGTTTTGAACAGTTCCCAGTGCAATCCTTTCACACCAATATTGGCTGCTTAAATTGACCAGTGATATCCTAGTTCTAATTAAATGCAGAAGTCTTTCTCCTGCATATCTTTCATATGACAGGTTTGACTGGTGTTATAGTGAAGGACCCATTTAGTTGAAAACTATTCTTTTTGCAGATACCCTGTTTTCTGCAATTCCCTGATAATAAACCCAATCGGGGTTTTTGAGTGCATGGCAATAAGGCCAAGCGCTTATTTCAGGGTAAAAAAAAAAATAAGATAGGGTCTTATTTTTGGGGAAACATGGTATTTTTCAGGGCAGTGACCAAACAATCACATCCCACTATCCTAATTTTTCAGAAGTTCAACACTTAACCTATGTAAGCACAAAACATTGATATTATTTGTGTTATTGCAATTCTTTAAGTCTCATTTCCTGTATCTTGCACATCTGCATTATTTGACTTACAAATTTTATTAAGTGTTTTGAAAGCCACTCTATCAAGAAATAATGTTAAAATTGAATATAGATGGTAAGCTTCAAATCATCA
The DNA here is from genome assembly GCF_059756535.1 of Pantherophis guttatus. NCBI lineage: Eukaryota > Metazoa > Chordata > Lepidosauria > Squamata > Colubridae > Pantherophis > Pantherophis guttatus. Next base: position 35,109,761 of record NC_142069.1, read on the forward strand.
GCGGGCATTTTAACTCTTCTTTTGCTAAATGGCTACGCAGAATCAATTTGTAAGAATACATATATACATCCTAGAATTACAGTGTTCAGTAATTTATTCCAGTCTCAAGGACTGAATTTAGTAATGAGCATCAATGAAAAAAAATCTGCCAAAAGAAGAACAGATATATGGTATATGTAGAAGTAATTTAACAGAATCCAGTCTTAAAACAATAGAAAGATCAGAATCCAATTATATCCGGTATAAAATAGCAAGTATCGCACAGAATTTGTCAGAAAAATGATAAGAATTATTGTCAACTCTTAGTAATTTTATATTTTATATAAGAAGTATCAAAAATTTGATGCATAATATAAAAATTCTAAATACATTTAAATAACATCAAGGGATAACAAGCAAAAAAAGTGGCAAATTTAATACCAATAGAGATCATTGCTTTTAGTCCAAATTCCTTTCTTTGAAAAGCAGGGAAAAACTCTAGTTGTATAGTTACCAGCTAGATTTTAAACTTATTCATTTTTCTACCAACTTTCTACCAACTTTTATTACACAATATTAGAAAGCAAAACATTGCATCTCAGCGGTAATCATAACAGAAAACTAACACCAAGAATAGAAAAGTCCTGCACAAACACAAAATTGCAGCATCATGAAAACTTTTTTTGATAATATGTTGGAACTATTTTAATATTCTTAATTTCTATCACAGTGCAACAAAAATGGTCTAAGCCTGTTTCATACTTAACATGTGACAAATGGGGGTTTCTTCCATATAAAGTTCTTTTGTTGAAAAAGAGCTATAGCAACATGTAGAGGTAAGTGTGTGTGTTTAGGTAAAATGTTGTCTTCTCAATGGAACATCCCTGGAGGCCATCTGTCTTTCTGAAGTATTTATGCTAAAAACAATAATGGTTGTATTTATTTATTTATTTGTCATATTTCTATGCTGCCCACTCTCCGAGGACTCTGGGCGGCTTACACCAAAGACAGTATACTAAATAGCATATTGCCCCCTAACAATCTGGGTCCTCATTTTATCCACCTCGGAAGGATGGAAGGCTGAGTCAACCTTGAGCCGGTGAGATTTGATCTGCTGATCTGCTGAACTAGCAGTCAGCTGAAGTAGCTGCAGTACTGCACCACCTCAGCTCTTTTTTTCCCCCCAACATAGAAAGATAAGTTTTCTTTGTTGTCTGGATAAAGCAGAATTTCTGACTGTAATATGGAGTCCTTGCTGAGTTTGGTTGTTTGCTTGCAAACATTACTTTACCCAACTAGGTATCATCTGATAATACCAATGCTACTACTTGGGTAATGAAAAGTGTGCAAACAACAAAGCTCAGAGAACACCAAGGAGTCTACAGCTCATCCCTGAGCTACACATATTCTCTTCTATTTTAACTGTAATTCTGGCAGAAAAGCAGCTGATTCATTTTACCCAGTGGTTGCGGCCCTTCCAAATGATGATTTGTTATAAAACTGAGAAGAGGCAACTTGATCATTGTCCAAGCTATACCACATTTTTACTATAACCTGTCTGAATTTAAAAAACAAGCAGCCCTTCCATCCTTTGGAAAAAAATTAAGTAGTGCTTTTTTAGTATCAGTCCTTTTTAACATTTATTTTCATAATGAAGTGTAGCAGCATGAGGTCAATCCTTCAGAATATTTTTTCTTTGCACTTTTTTAATTTAGAGGATCTTCTCTTCTCTTTTCTTTTTCTTTTCAGCTAACATACCATTCCCAGGCGCTTATAACCTGATCTGGTGGATAAAAGCATCAGGATTATTACAGTAATGTTCTAGAGTTACGATGCATAGTTATTCCATTTTGATGACAATCCACTAGGCACACTCATTTATTTACTATATCTCGATCAGATTGATTTAATATAAAGCAGAAATGGGAAAAAAAGTTACCATTCTGCAACTGTTGATCAAGGCATCTCTTGGCTTTTTCTGTGTAAACTGTCCATCTTTACCTTCAGTTAACTGTTAGTCCACCAGGATAGGAGACCCAGGCCGGGTTCACTGATAGATCCCTTAATGAAAAATTGTAACAACATTTGAATTAATATGCGTTAAATATATTTTGAGTTGACACTTGCTCTCCAGGCCTATACCTTTGTAACTTTTCAAAAAGTAGCATAAATATCTACTAATACTTAGGTTCTAGACCATACATATTTTGTACAGTCATAAACAAAAATCTAATGCCTAACTTTACATTGTATGAATGCAAAACATTTGACAAAACTATATTGTTCAGCTCCATATTTAAGCTATACCTTCACATTCTACTCTCTTTCCCTCCATTCTAGGAAGCAAGCATTAACTACATGGGTACAAAATGTTTTGTTTTTAGCCATTTTGAACATAAAACACCTTCCCCCAATTGCAGAATTGCAACTTGATTGCAGAATAGGAATGGTAGATTCACAGTGGAAACAGGATGTTCTCCAGATAGTTCAAAATGAAACGTTTTACACATCGTTATAAAAGCAACTACAATTGGAAATTCTTCTCTCCCCATGACTCATTAAATAAAATTAGAGCTATTTATACTTGAAGGGAAGATCACCAGGAAATCTCAAGTCGTAGACAATACTAGGTGTGTGTGAGCGTCTGTGGATATTCCAGAGGAAAGCAATGTGTATTGCTGCCACCAAAACTATATGGATGGTTTACCAGGCATTAAACTTGATTTGATATAGTCTTTCCCTTTTATTTCTCTATTTCGGTATTGGTAAAGCTCTTCATTTTAAAAGGTTCCAAAGAAAAGTACATACCACAATAGTATAGGGTGCTTCTTTCTTCTGTGTCTCCTCAGTGCCACTAGATGTGGAAGGCTCTACAGAGCTTGGGCCTGTTGGGGATGTATCAATGAAATTTTCATCTACCACACGGAAACGAATTTCTTCTCCCATATCCATGTACAGGTCATGAGCTCCTTCTTCAGTCTCATATTCCCAAACCCATACCTGTTCCGTTTCATCACTGGGTACATGAAAATGTTAAGGCAACGTGACAAAAAAAGCAAAGAATTGTTCTCTAATATCCTATAGGGTAGGACATGGAGTAATGGTTTTAGATGCAGAAGGATAGATTTTGGTTGAGTGTTAAGAAGTTTTAATAGGACTGATAAGCATAGGAGATGGAGGACTCACATTCACTAGATGTTTTCAAACAAGACTAGGCAATCATATTTTCCTGTGGATTCCAGATTTAATAAATTAGTATCAATGGTTTAAATAGTCTATCTGTAAATTTTATGATATTAAGGTACTCCATTAAGACATATAATATGAAAAAAAGTATTTTGTTAATGTCCCTAAATTCATCTCTACTGCATTTTTACCAGGATAATTCTTGCTGATTTTACTAAGGCTGAGGCTTGAAATAAAATATTTTCTAACGAAGTAAACAGACTTTAAAAAAATTAAACAGAAATAAGCTTGATCTGAAAAGTTTTGTCATTATTAATTTGGTTGGTCACACATTAAACCAGATGTTCAGACTGGATTTGGCATTTTTATCCACCTATCAAGTCCTTCCCAAGGGCCTGGAAAAGGCAGATATTGTTTGATGGTGTTTAAGTTATTATTTCTGGATGTAAGCTGTTCCAAATAAAGCTGGTTTTTGCAATTGATTAATGGTGACTTTTTAATGCCGATGGCGTTCAAGTGGTGTTCTAGTTGTTTTGCAGTCGTACTCTAAATGCCGATTATGTTTGATACTATCTTTGCCTTCTTTTGCCATAGTCATTTTACTTCTATTTACAGGTCTTTGAATTTGTGATTTTTTTCCCCAGTTCTTCCTATTACTGCCTATTATTATTCTATTGGATGTACTGTTTTATAGAGCTACTTGAAGGATACAATTTGGCAGGCTGTTGTAGAGATTCTGGAGGAATGAGTATGTCATCAAAGAACCCAAGAGAAACTGTGGAAAGATCAATTAATGAAGTAGCCACTTAAATACAACATAATAGCACCTGCTTAAGCCTTAGATTGCCCAATAATGTATGTGAGAAAAAAAGACAACACTCCTCTAAAAATAATATTGCAACATTCAAACTAATCAGCTCTGGACAAATTCAAGAATACTACTTAAATACAGATAGTCCTCATCTTACAACCACAATTGAGCCCAACATTTCTGTTGCTAAGCAAAACATTTGTTAAGTGAATTTTACCTTTTTTATGAACATTCTTTTTCTGAATGAACATTGTTAAGTGAATCGCTGCAGTTATTAAGTTAGTAACATGGTTGTTAAGTAAATCTGGTTTCCCCATTGACTTTGATTGTCAGAATTTTGCAAAATTCTGTCCCATGATCACATGACCCTGGGACACTGCAACCATCATAAATATGAGTCATTTGCTAAGCATCTTAATTTTGATCACATGGCATGGGGATGCTGCAACAGTCGTGTGAAAAACCGTCATGTCACTTTTTCCATTGTCAAACAGTCACTAAATGAACTGTTGTAAGTCAGAGACTGCCTATATCTAGTTAAAATTGCTCAGCTCTAACTTTTAAAGTGCATTTACAAAATAAAACTATATATCAATAAGCACACCACTAATTATATAATCTTCATGTAATCTTCTCAACATTATACTTAAGGTTATAGTGACTACAGGTGCTTGCCACTTCTCAAAGGACAAGATTAAAAAGACATATCTTTATAATTTTACACAAAACCCAATAAAACACTATCAAAAAATACAGCAAATATGTTGGTAACTGCTTTCTGATCCAATAAATAGATGTCAGTTTGATTCTGCTATCCCCCAAGTTTCTACATACTGGAAATTATTAGACTGATTTTAAATGACAGAAATAAAATTACTGAAACAGCGGATAAGAAATTAATCAATTAGGCAGGAATCAATTAGTTCCAGATTTGTTTTCATACAAGAAATTCATCAAATTTTGCTTACCTTGGTTACACACAACATACTTCCCACTATTTTTTATTACTTTCCGCTACATCTTTGAAAAAATATCTTTGTAGTAACTATCATCATTTTAAATAATTAAAAAAAATAACTTACCATGTACACCTTCAAGACTGCAGCCTTTTATCTCTCCGACCAGAATTTCATCCAAAAATGGATGAAATACAACATATCTAAAATGTACTAAAAAAACAGCAAACATCATAAATCTGAACAACTCAAGCTTACCTATTATTTATTTTTATTACATACTGCAGTTAGCTAATTTAAACGGTTTAATAACAGTTAAATGTAACAGGTTTGAATGTGCTAAAGTGTTTAACAGTCATTAAACTAAATTTGTTCTAATCCACTGATATTGATCCATTGATGTTGTTACACTATTGTGCAAACTTTTCCATGTCATAGATGCATTTTGTAATTTCTATAGTTTCTTTTTTCCTTTTAAAAAATTAAAGTAATTAAAACTAAAACCAAATTAAAAGATTAAATTAAAACATAGATCTAATATATGAATCAATATCTTTCTTACTGTATTATGAATAAAGGAACTGGCACTGCAAGATAGAACTGACATAGTCATATGACATTGCAGACATTTCTTTCTTTTTTTTTTTTTTATAAGTGTTTTATTATAAGAAGTTATAATAATACAATTTTTTCTCCATCCGGTTACATAGTATGGAAAAAGAAATAAATGCAAATTACGTATTAAGCATAAGTGAGTAATTTTTTTCAGACCAGATACATAGTAGTGCATAGCAATAAATAAAGAAGAAGTGGAGAGTTGTGTTCTCATATCATTTAGGTCATATATATATATATCTATGATAATCTTCTACTATACATTATTGAATACATAGATTTTTGTCTCCTACTCATCCGAGTATCCTCTCCTTGCCATCTTATCTTTCCTACCGTCCTCTCTACATCTTCTCTTACTATTCCGTTTTACTATTTCTTGTTCTGGTCTTTTCCCTTTTTATTTCAATTTCCTCTTCTCTAGCCACCCGTACCACTTGTCCCATACGCTGTAATAGTCCGAATCATCTCTGTCGTTAATTTCTAATGTTAATTTATTCATCTCGGCACACTCCATTATTTTGCCGATTACTCGACATTGCAGACATTTCTTTTGTAAATTGAAAACTAACCTATTAAATGCCCTTTTTAAAATGCATATTTGTATTAGAATAGTAAAATTAGCTTCATTAGCAAGCTGAATGTCTACAGCATGTGCCAATTTGTTCATGATTTCTCAAACATCAATATCTGCCTTAATAATGATATATAACAGTGATGGCAAACCTATGGCACGCGTGCCACAGGTGGCTTGCAGAGCCTCTCTGCAGGCATGCGAGTGTCGCCCCAGCTCAGCTCTGCCGTGCATGCGTGCGCACCTCCTGCCGGCCAGCTGGTTTTCGGGCATGCACGGGGCATATATGGGACACGTGCGTGTATGCATGGGGAGAGCATGCAGGGGACGGGGTGTATGCGGGGTGTTGCATATGCATTGCATTATAAGTGCGCACACGCACTTTTAGCACTCAGTGCCGAAAAGGTTAGCCATCACTGCTATATAACATATCGTATTTAATCATAAGCTAATTCACTATCATACTAAGTTAACAAAAATTGAACTAGGATATATCGCAGGAGGACAAACCATTAATTCTCTAGAATGGAACATATCATAAATACTTTTATTTTATATTAAGGAAAAATGCTACTAAGAATAAAGTGGAGTTAAATATTTTTAATTAAATACTGAGTCTTGTGGTTCTCAGTTTCTCCATAAATCTGAAGAGGTCAAACATAGATATAGTTGTCAAACCTTTTGTGTGTGATGCACCATCTCCTGGAAATATGTAGGAATCCTCCAGTTTTGTAATGTCATATAGACAGATACAGAGGCCAACATTATATACAACCTGAATATAATAGAATGAGGAAGAAATGGGAGAGGCCCAGAGAGCAACAAATTGCAATTATTAGAAAGTTCATGTAAGCATATGTTCAAAAGAAAAGCTACATAACTGAGTCTAACTTATGAAGTCATTATGTCATTTATATTTCCAAACATCTCAGCCAGGTGATTCCGAGAAGTGTACAAGAATTAAAAACAAACAAACAAAACCATGATAAACAATCCCTGGAACCAGAGATGAATAGAAACATGAATAACCAATCCTATTTTCCTTCAGTCCCTTTTATGATGAACTGCAAATAATTTCTATAGTACTACTATGTATTAACAGTACTAGAAATGTACTAAACAAACTGATGAAAATTTGGAGGCCGTTTTTCAGTTTTCTAATTGAGGAACATACTTTTTAATGTCCTCTAGTGTTCAAACTGTTATCGCTGATCACTGTTGCTTGCAGCTTATGGGAATTGTAACTTAAAATAAGGATACCACAAGCTTGCCCATCCCTATTCCAGTAATTAACAACTGAGTTTCATAGGTTCTTCAAAATTCACAATTCTATTATGGCGTAAGTTGCCATATACTATAGTTTATTTCATCAAATATATGAATTATCCTGAGACAGAAATATGCATTAATAGTTTGATGAGGCATTTAGAATGAATTTGTTTGAACTTCTAATAATTACCTTATTGGCCAACTTCTTATTTAACTCTTCAGTGATTGCATCATTAAGCTTTCTTTCAAACTGCCATGGAGGAATTCGCACTGTATCTGTCATTTCTACTAACACAAACATGGTGGCCAGCAAAAGCACTATACCTAGATCTAAAAAAAAGAAAAGAACCGTAAGGCCTTTAGGAAAATAATGAGCATGTTTATTACCTCAACTACAGTTCTACTATTTGTGAGCTTTGATGGCACTTTTATCCCTTGTTGGATCAATAAAGTGTTTATATTTTTTCTCACACTGGTCACAATGGCATTTTCTCAAATCAATACTAGCTCAATATAATTAAGGAAAATGGTGCATTTCCAGAAGTCTAGTTGTGGTTTCATCAAGAGAATTGCCACCACTGGATTTCTGCTTATTTTAATACAATAGGGAACACCATTCAGCAGAACACTTGAAAGGAATTGCCTCAATGAGTAGCAGTTATATTCTGCTAATCATATATAGAACCCAACCCCATTTAGAAATTAGTTGTGATATTAAGATTGCCAGCTAATTGTTTTTAATAACTGACAAAACTTCCAATATATGTCTTCGCAAAAATCAAGAAGAAAGCATAAAACAGAGCAGTATAATTATGAAAAATAGTTCCAAAGTGAGAAAAATTAGATTTCAAAAATTAAAAAGACTTGGGAAAATACCTATTTGCAAAACTGCAAAATATGCAGGATAATTTTACTGTCCATCTACTTAGACCATTTTTAAAAAACAAAAAGCATTTATAACATACCGTGATAGTAAAAAAAAATAACATTAATTCAATTAAAGCCTATTTATATGGGAAGCAGTACAAACATCAATAAAAAAGGTTACTTAAACTGACAAACGTATCATCCCCTTTAAAGCACCGAGGCACAGTATCAGAGTATAAAGAAACATTTTCTCAAGATGAGTTTGCTCTCAAATGGTAGAGCGAAAAGTTATTGAGATTGAGAAATGCTGTTTTAGATCATTTGCAATGTCCTGCAATGTTAGAGCGCTGAAGCAGGGGAACTTAAGTTCAAGTTGTCCCAAAGATGCTTTTTCATAAGGCAACGGCGGTTTCTTGTTTTTCTTTGAAGATGTTTTGCTTCTCAGCTTCTTCAGCTCATCAGCTCTTTTTTAAGAAGAGGTTGGACAATCATTTGTCTGAATGGTTACAGGGTTTCCTGCCTGAGCGGGGGTGGGGGGTTGGACTAGAACTGGTGGTCCGTGAGAAAATTTTGGTGGTCCGCAGAAAAATTATTTGCATTTTTAATTTTGCACTAAATTGCACTAAATTCTACTTATCTTTTTAAAAAAAATCATATTAGTGGTCCGCAGGATTTAAAATTATGAATTTAGTGGTCCCTGAGGTCCAAAAGATTGGTGATCCCTGGACTAGAAGACCTCCAAGGTCCCTTCCAACTCTGCTATTCCACGCTATTTGAGAGCTGAAGAAGCTTCTTGGATGAGACGCGAAACGTCTTCAAGGAAAAACAAGGAAGTCCAGCTGCCCCTTGAAACAGCACCTTTGGGACAAGCATGACCTGGATGGCTGAGAATCTCCATAGACATTAAGTTCAAGTTTTTGCTCGTACGTAACACGTGGTAACGTGGATGCCGTTGCGTGCAGGACAATCTTTCACTCAATCTTACCCCACAGATTCCCCAGAAGATCGAGGAGCTCAGGCAGAGGAGAAGAGAGAAGCCACGGTCAGCGGCTCCGGCGGCTCCCTCGTTCCTCCTGGTCTCCACTCATCCCCATCGTCCTATCCGATCCCCGGGGCAACAATTTCTTCTGGGTCGCTGATTCTCTTCCACCACAATGGGAGTAGAGCTGGGTAGTTCCACAGACGACCTTTAGGCGAAAGACAGCCAACCTCCAAACTATCGACCATCAGTTGCAAGCCAGCATCTTCTGCTAAAGCGTGCCCAGCCCAGCATGCCCCGGAAGCTGTTCCCAAAGTGAATACGCACAAGCCACCAGCGAGTTGGCGTAACGGAAAGAAAAGACAGGAAGCAAAGCCACGCAGTCCGAGGAGTCCGCCCCCAGTAGGTGTACTCCAGTAGTTTGGGGAAATGGTTTGGGAAATTAGGAGATCCCCCTGTCTATACAGAATTTCTAACGTTTGTAAACCTCGCTTCATGAAGCGATGATTATATATATATTTTCGGTATGATTGGATAATTATCAGCCTGCTTTTGTTTGAAATGCGTTCAGATTTAAATGGATTGGATTCTACATTGGATAATATCAGCCTGCTTTTGTTTGAAAATACGTTCAGATTTAAAGGCATTGGATTCTACATTGGATAATATCAGCCTGAATTTGTTAGAAAATACGTTCAGATTTAAAGGCATTGGATTCTACATTGGATAATATCAGCCTGAGTTTGTTAGAAAATACGTTCAGATTTAAATTCTCTTTACACCCATGTATTCTGGTACGTTAAACTGATGTATAAAAATCCTAAAACAATGTCTAAAACATTGCCCCCCAAAAAAGAGACAAATCTCACGGGAACTGTGACAAGATGTTTCAATAACGTTGGTGAGCTTTCATCAGTGCAATTCTATTTAATCTTGTTCATTGAGGTATAGAATGTGTGCGAGGGAGAAACTTACCTGTTACATTAACTATTTAAAGGAAAGATAGGCTATAATTTGCTAATCCAGGGGTCTCCATTCCAACCTTGGCCACTTTAAGCCTGGCGGACTTCAACTCCCAGAATTCCCCAGCCAGCTTTGCTGGTTGGGGAATTCTGGGAGTTGAAGTCCGCCAGGCTTAAAGTGGCCAAGGTTGGAATAGAGACCCCAGTGCTAATCAATCTCTTGTTGATTTCTGATGTACAAAATATATATTTTTTATATAATCGACTTTCTTATCCATACTTTTGAACAAAATGCCATATTTTGTGGAGCAATCCGCATCATCGTTTCAGCCAACGAATGAGATTTGCCCCCCCCATCCCCCACCGCTACGTTGCAAGGCTCGTTCAATTTCCCGCGCTTCTATATCAACGTTGGGCCGAACTACAATTCCCAGCATTCGTTACTTCTAGGGCCTGATTTATTTATTTTTTCTTAATTGTTGGGCATGTGGCTATCACTCTACTGCTAAAAAAAATTTTTTTTAAAAAAAAAATGTCGATTTTTATTTAACGAGCCAAAGGGACCATCCGCTAACCGTGCTGTGGAAGCAAGCAGGAGGTGGAATTATTCTTGCACCCTCAATTGGTGTGTCGGAAGATTAATAGCGCTACCGGGCAATCTCAGAGGTTGCCCCGTGTGGAGTTCTGGGCCTTCGGGCAGGAGGAGCGCGGGCCTCGCGTGAGGGAGCGTCCAAGATGTCGGCGCCGTTGGCGGTAATTTCAGGTAGGGAGGCTCGAGGGCGAGAGGAGAAACGGTGGTTTGGTTTCGGGCGTCTTTTTTTTCCCTTGAAGGCGGTACAAGTCGCGCCCGGTTTCTCCCTCATTTATGGGAAACTATTGAATCATTTTAAGGCGACCTTCCTTCGAGATGAATGGGTTTCACTCCTTTTTTTTTTTTTTTTGTTTTGCTTCGCGCAATTTTTTTTAACTTAGCGGCTCAAAAAGTGAGTAGAACAGCTGCTTCCAGGAAGATTTACGGGCTTGCTGCTTTCCTTGCACTTCGTCTTGGATCTAAACTGTTTACGGCACCGGAAAAAAATAATCCCTTGGATCTAGCAAGAGCCGCCGATTTTACACCGAACTTGGTGCGGCTCCCAATCCAAAAAAAATAAAATAAAAATCAAATTTATCTAAATCAATATGTTTTGACTAATGCGGCGGAGAAAGTGGGGAAAGCTACTCTCTAATAACACAGTACCTGAAAAACCAACATAAAACAATATAAATAATGGCGACCGAGAGCAGATCTAGAGTTCTTTTTTTTTTTAAAGAGGTTCTTCTGTGATGAAAATTCGAATTCTTAAACGTTCTTTGAAGGTTCAGAGGAAATCTGAATTATTGTCCTTAGGTTATTTTGATTGTCAGCGGAACAGTGGTTTTTTTTCCTTGCCACAATGCAGGTAGTCCTTGACTTACAACAGTTCATTTAGTTTCCGTTCAAAATCACAGTGGCACTGAAAAAGTGACTTACGACCATTTTCCCCACTTACGACCACTGCAGCATCCCCATGGTCATGTGATCAAAATTCAAACGCTTGGCAACTGTCTTCATTTATGACAGTTGCAGTGTCCCAGGGTCATGTGATCACATTTTGCGACCACCTGATAAGCAAAATCAATAGGGAAGCCATTCACTTAACAACCATGTTACTAACTTAATAACTGTAGTAATTCACTTAACAAGTGTGGCAAGAAAGTTTGTAAAATGGGGCAAAATTCATTTAACAACTGTCTCACGTAGTAACGTAAGTTTTGGGCTCAATTGTGGTCATAAATCAAGGACTACGTATCTATACATCCTGTCTTGGACATCAGAGAACATAGGCACTTTTTTATGAGTGGAGTCAATATTTTCATTTGTCTTTGTGTGTGCAATTTTGGAATGATAAAATGTGTAAGGGCTAACATCCTTGAGCTTTGTAGAATTGTAAACCATCATTTGAGACCTTAACTCACACAAATCCTTTGTGTCTGATTTTTCCCTCACCCAATTTTGGAATGTGACAGTCAATATGTCTGTAGCCAAGTGTTCTCAGGCTGATAGAAGTTCATAATCCACCTCTGAGGCAGAGTAGAGAAAACACTATTGACAAATAATCATAATATTGGGAAGGTGCCACCCTGATTTCACTGCAATATTGGGGTGGTGTTAAGAGCTGTGCTTGGCCACTGCTTTTTTCTGGTTCTCACTTCAAAGATATGTTCAGAAAAGAGCATGAAGCAAGTAAGGAATAACATTCTATATGTCACTTATTGTTGCTTCATAGATAGAGAAGGAATGCAAACCGAAAACAGCAAGACTAAGAGAGGATAGTGTTTGGCTTTTGATGTTGTTTATTTTAGTGTTACTAAACTAGATTGTTATTTTGTTATGAATTAGTATGGCAATTGGGGACTATGGCTTTTTTAATCTCTTCAGTTCTTAATTCAGGTTGTAGAGGTGTTTTATGTGTTGGTTATTTTCTTTATGGGAAATAGTTTGGCATAATATCTGCAAACACGTGCAAATCCCAGTGAAATGCCTGGGATCTTCACTGATGATAGTAATTTATGAGTTTTGTGCTACTTAAAATTCTGTATCCTATTTTTTTTTTGTTAGAAAACAACATGTGAAATAATTTGAAATTTAAGTTGCGCTCTACATGGGGCTACCTTTGAAAAGTATTTGGAAGCTACAACATGTTCAGAATGCAGCAGTGCAGATAGTTTTGGAGGCCCCTCTGGTGGTACATGTAACACTATACTGGTTGCCAGTTTTCTTCTGGGTCCAATTCAAGACGATGATCATTACCTTTAAGTCATTTTATGGCATGGGCCCAAGATATCTCAGGAGCTGTCTCACCTCAGTGGGACTAGCCCGTCCCATTCTCCACTTAGGATCCTATCTGCCAAAGAATTTCAGTTGGCAGGGTCTAGAAGAAGAGCCTTTTCTGCTGTGATCCCTACTCTCTAGAACACTCCTAGCCTTCCAAAGGAGCATTAAAACTTGCTCTGTCAGCTGGCCTGGACCCCCAATAAGATGCTTGGTGGCCCACAGGGTAGAGAGAATATCCCCACCCCATGTCGTTTGTCCTCTTGGGTTTTAGTTTCTTATTTGTCTTAATTTTAATCATTTTGTTTTCTTTTACATTTTTATCATATTGTAAGCCATCCACAGTCACTGTAACAGTGAGATGGCTGGCATCTAAATTCAATAAATAAATACAAATACATCAGCTGACAATTCCCAGGCACTTTGGAAATTTTCTTTTGGTGTAGAAGATTGTGTGGTGGATATGAGCTATCAATAACACAATGAAATTTGTATGCAGGTGGTCTTCAGTTAACTGCTAAAATTGGTCTCAGTTGATGTAATTAAGCAAATCCTGCACCATTATTAAGTGTGAGGTCACATGATCACCATTTGCAACCTGCTCGATACCCCATTAACTTTACTTGTGGAAACCAGCAGCTAAGGTCACCCAGATCATGGTCACCTAACTGCCAGGAAGCTGCCACAGCTGGAACTTTGAGGGCTGATCTTAAATGCCACTGATTCAATTCTGTCCTAAGTGAACGATCGGTGAACAAATGCTCAATAAGTGAGGACCACCTAAATTTCATATGAACATACCATCCTTTAATGCTTCAGTTACTGGTTTGTGAAGCATGAACTATTCTGTTGTGTTTATCAATGGTAAGAAAAGCCAAGACAATAATATATAGGCAATCCTCACTTAAAAATCACAATTGGGACTGGCTACTCCGTTGCTCAGTGATACAATCATTAAGCAAGACATCATCTGACCACAAATTATAATTTTACTGCTGGCTTTCTCATCGACTCTGCTTTTTGGCAGCTGGCTATGAACGCACAAATGTTAGTGGTGACTGTGGGATGCTGTGATGGGCGTTTACAAGTTGCAAATCATCCAAAATTAATTACATGTCCGTGGGGGCATTGCAATGTTCATAAGTGTGAGAACTGGTAGTAAAGTTCCTTTTTCAGCATCTTTGTAACTTTAAATGGTCATTAAACAGGGCAGTTGTTAAGCAAGAACTATCTGTAATCTCATTTAAGATGTGGCTATTTATGACAAAAGCAATTATTATCACTTATCGTTACTGTTGTTGCTACCGGTATCTATGGGGCAGCTGAACTCTTGCTACTGCCATCACTTATAATTAATGTAATTTAAATGTTTTTTGTAAGTGTTGTATAATGTAGCAATGTTTTATCGTAATTTTATTTAATTGCAACATGTATTATTTTCAGCTGCCAGTTTGTGGGGGCCATACAAAGACATTTGGCAGGCAGTGGTTAATGCTATATGGAAAAGGCAATCTGAAGCAATACATCTTCTTGACCAGATTTTAAAGAAACACAAAGCTGATTTTATATCACTCTTCAGAAATCCGGTAAACAAACTTTTATTTTATTAGCAGGTGTGTAAAAAAAGAGTTATGTAGGCATTATTCTTGTTCCTTAAAGTATTTTTTGTATTTTACTTGAATTAAAATTTTATATAATGATGTCAGAATGAAGTATTTTAATAATATTGCAGACATTTACATCACAAACTGATATTAGATAAGGAGAAGGGATTTTTGGTAGTATTTTTAAAGAAGAATGTAATTGCCCAGTGCAGTCAAGTTAAACGGGAAATGACAGATCACTTGAGAAAAATAGATTAGGCCAATAACTAAAATAATGATTTCTGTGCTAAGAAAATAGCTGAATGACCTGTTGAAAAGCAAAATGCTGTCCTATAATTGAGAAGATGGGGCCTGTACATATTGATATCCATCACCCATCATGATGATGGGTTAGGTTAGCAAAGTTAATCTTAGTTATGCCACATTCAGCATTCCCTGTTAATGACAAAGATATTGGCCAGTTTTTGGCACATTTTGGATAGTATGTTTAAGTGTGAGCAAAGATAAGTTTTACTCTAAATATACCTGTATATTTTATGGAAACTGAGATATCTAATCTAGATACTACCTTGCAAAACAGTATGCAGTTCTATATTTTCCATCAAATAAGGCATATGTGTTAGGTACACATAGTCAGGATATTTTATATACGTGTTAACCAATAATCCATACTTCACAGAGCATGGTGAGTAGAGACCTAAAAACAATCCAAAATTAAGTACACATTATTACAATATAGTACAGGGGTGTCAAACTCAAGGCCCGAGGGCCGGATCTGGCCTATGGGGTACTTAGATCTGGCCCGCGGGGCTACCCTGGAAACAGCGAAGGACTGGTCTATGGTGCTTCTGCCAGTGTAAATGGACTCCCAAGCTACGTTTTCACTGGCAGAAGTTTGTAGGAGGCCATGGCAGCTGAAAACTGAGCTCGGGAGCCTGTTTCTCTGGCAGAGCACTCAGGCCACCACAGGCACCCCCAACACGAGTGACATTGAACTGGCCACGCCCACCCCGGCTCCCAGAGGTCAAACACAACCCTGATGCGGCCCTCAATGAAATCGAGTTTGATACCCCTGATATAGTACAATGTACAATCACAGTCAATCTAAATCAGTTATAGATTGTTTTACTGTATGAAAGATGTTGGAAATGTGAAATATATTGGAGTCTGATCAGTGATTTAAAATATTTCATGCACATTTGCAGAATTCATTCATGGGCAGAATTTTAAGGGAGATACTGAAATGGTCTACTTTTCTACCAAATTTTCAAATTACCCAACCACATTCTGATGCATTCCAGAAGAAAAGTAGACTAATTCAGCATTCTCGTAGAACATTTTATCCATAAAATAGTGCGTTTTGTATTTCCTAGTACAATACTTTGCAGCTGTATTTTACTAAAAAAATTTTCAATGTATCTTTGAGAATAATTAAGCATTTTTTAAAAATTATTTTGCAGCCGAAGAATGCCCAACAGCATGAAAAAGTTCAGAAAGCAAATACGGAGGGAGTTGCTATCCAAGGCCAACAGGGAACCCGATTGTTACCAGAACAGCTCATCAAAGAGGCCTTTATTCTGAGTGATCTTTTTGATATTGGAGAATTGGCAGCTGTTGAACTTCTCCTGGCTGGTAATGTGATGAGACCCAACTGTCACTTCTTTTATTTTCTGATTCTGTTCAGAATTCCTATAAATGCCAAATGCTCAAGCATATCAAGCATCTTGTTCCAGGTACTTTCCTATGCTGAGATGCAGTGCTTGCTAGGAATAATGGTTTTTTCTGCAAAAGTAGTAACCTAATCCAGCAACCGTGGATTAGAAAATTCCTGAGCAAGACACGGCTAGTATCTCTTTTTTTTAATAACTAGAGAGAGAGATGTTTTAAAACTTTACTAACATCTAAACATATAAAAGTATTTAATATTTAATGCTTACACTTGTTTCAGTACAGTGTTTAAAATTGTGTCTGCCCATGCTTTTATTGTATGTACATTATGCATTTTCATATATGATTTTCAAATATTGCAAACTTGCCCTGAGAAAATGTTGTTTTGAAGGGCAGCATATAATTTTTTCAAATGAAAATAAATACATATGGGTTATGTTATATTATATGTCCAGCTTTAAGTATAGTTAAATATTAACTAGGTATCCAGAAGGAATTGTTGGTTGTATTTGACTCATTGTACTAGTAAAATAAGCTAGGAAGGCTGAGAAGATCCTAGAATATGCATAAAAACTTTTAGATTGAAAAATATTCCCATATAACTTTCTTACCAAAAGCCAGTTACTATTTATTTTATATATTTATACAATTACTTGCTCATGGCAACTGAAGGTGGCTTACAGGATGTAAAAACACAATATAATATTAAAATCATGTGTTTTAATAACAATTTTAAATAATATGTTGCTTTGAAAAGTAGTGACTTATTTTTTTGTGTGTCTTTAAGCCTTAAAAGCATTTATTTTTAGCTTACTAAGAGCAACTTGAAAGTACATGTATAGTGACTAGTGAAATAGTAGAGAAAGGCTACTAACTATAGTGAAATAGAGCTAGGATACAGGAATGTTTTACTGTGTAACCTACATGCTCTATTACTGACCTATAATGGTATTGTGAAGTGCTTAGTTGTCACACTTCCAGTTTTGATGGAGAAATTGGTTGTTCTTTCTAATTTTTTTCTGTAGGAATTGGAAAAAAATACCATGATGCAGAGTCAGTTTATACATGGCAGAGAAGAGGGCTGCCCCTTAGTTACTGTTTTTAGAATATTAATAATGGGAACAAAATTGGAGAGGACTGAGTCAGAGGTGAACATGAGCATTTTATTAAGGAATATTCCATATATTCTGCTCCCCATCCCTATTATTTGAAACTGGGTACAGGAGAAATAAGAAAATGAAAAGCATCAGAACTGTGACCTCATATGTGACTGCAACTTTATTTTCCTTTTTAGGAGAACATCAGCAGCCTCGTTTTCCAGGTCTCACTAGGGGTTTAGTAGCTGTTCTCTTATACTGGGATGGAAAGCGATGCATTGCAAATTCATTGAGAACACTTATCCAGTCTCGACGAGGCAAGACATGGACACTGGAGCTCAGGTCTGTCTTCAGCAAAAACCTTAGATGTTAGCAGCGTATTTATTTTGAACTTGGATATTCAAAGCCTGATTTTTGCAATCGAAGGGAAAATTGCATCTATTTTATATAGTATGCATATAGTATTACGTAGTTATATAGTATATTATGTATTGTTTTGATCTTTTTGTCTTCCTCAATAGTCTTTATTTTGACATCTCCATTTTGGCTCTATTGTGTCTAGTCTATACACGCAGGAGGCTAATGAGTTAAAAAAGGCTGAGGTAGTACAGCAGTTTACATCATTTTTAAACTATGTGAAGGATACCCAGTTTGAATATTTTTCCATGTGAATTTTCCAACTTTTATCACTTAAAAAGATATATGTGTTCTCTTGAAAGCCTAATATTGTTGGTATAACTTAATTTCTAATGTTCTACAGTACTGAGGAACATTCAGCAGCATGCCAAAATAAAGTGAGTTATGACACAACTGTCTCTTTCAATTGCAGTCCTGAGTTGGTGTCTATAACAACACAGTTTACAGATGAAT
The DNA here is from genome assembly GCF_059756535.1 of Pantherophis guttatus. Classification (NCBI taxonomy): domain Eukaryota; kingdom Metazoa; phylum Chordata; class Lepidosauria; order Squamata; family Colubridae; genus Pantherophis; species Pantherophis guttatus. The sequence continues at coordinate 35,128,046 of NC_142069.1, forward strand.
TGATGGAGCAGGGTTTAACTCATAAAATTCTGACTTTGGTATCTCAAATTGATGTGAACGCTGAATTTGAAAAATTACAGAAAGAGCGAGGCCTGGGTAGTGAGAAACATCGCAAAGAGGTAATTAATTTTAAAATACTTATAATACTTTTAATATCAGAATACAATTAGAAAAGTAGCATTAGTTTCAAAATCATTTTTTTTAATTTCAAGCAGTATCAGGTAACCACATTAACATAAATCCAAGATACATGTAAATAGAAAAAAAGATACAAATTAAAAAAAGATCTATGTGCACCAAGAGATGGCTACTACACATGTGAAAATTTATTATAATAAAGAGTTTACTAAAGTATAACCTATTCCTATTAAGGTAAACCGAATAATGCAACCAAATTTGATAAAATTGTGGTTCCTGCTTCTGAAGTCTCATTAATTTAATATTAATAGTTAATCTTTGTATCTCTGTTTTTATGATGCTTACAAGCTGCTTGACAGTGAGATGGGTGGCATATAAATTTAATAAACAAATGTGGTTTTTTCCCCCTAATGTGGCAATTGAAAAGGTCTTTCTAATTCACAATTGTTATGTTATCTAGAATTTTCCAATATCACACAATGATTGCTTTGCTAAAATTAAATAGGTAACAGTAATCAGTTCTTCATTTTTAAAGAACTTATGGTTTGGCCTGTAAATAAATGCAAGAAGCCTAACTCTGGAGAGCATTCAATTCTTTGTTTAGTGATATTTATCTCTCCCAAAAAAATTAGCCAAAAGAGTGTAATTTTATCATGGTTCTTTTTTTTTTTTTTTTTTGACAACTTCTCCAGTATTTGGAAGAATAATTTATATACTCTGTGTGTGTGTGTGTGTGTGTGTGTGTGTGTGTGTGTGACACAAACCAACACCAATTTGAAATTAATTCAATGGTTATAAATTGAATACTAAAATCTGTGGTAATTTATATTGTTATAAATTGTTATCGAGTGACATGACTGCATGGAAGATTCTAGCCAGTTGTCTCTTGCTCTTATAATACGAATGTATGTGTATATACCATACAGATATAATGTTTTAAATATATATTGTACTGTAGATGCAACCCATATATGGTATACTAAATTGCAAATTAGTGTTATACGTTTGAACTTGAATTCTCATACTTCAGTCCCATTGTTATTCTATTAAGACAAAATATGATACTGCTTTCAATTCCTGACGATTTTTACCATGCAATTTTATTGAAAGTGTCACAGAAATGGTTTAGCATTGCTTTCTTCCAATTCCCACCAGTAGCCCTGTAATACCCCGGCAATTTCCTTAATTTTAGTCAAAGCCTTTCTTGCTTAGCCTCAGAGATCAGCCTAAGTCACAACAATTTTGGCTTAGCAGTGAACTGGTCTCTTGCTGATCCTGTTGCTCCTTTCTCTGCTATTATGTGTTAAATGCATCTTTGTTAGTTCAGTTATAGAATGGCACATTATAAAATTGCATGTTTTCAAATGTAATAATTGTATACCTATGCAATTGTAATAATATTTTATTTTGAACTAGGTTGCTGATCTTATCAAGGAGTGTCGGCAGGCATTGTCTGAAAGCTTGTTTGTTTGGACTTGCCAGTCATCACTAAGTCGTGATGATATTTTAATCCTTATTAGTTATTTGGAGAAAATAACTGTAGAAGCTGATGGGTCATTGGACAGAGTAAACTTGGCACTACTTTTGGCTGTTCTGTATAGTTTTGATGTCAGCTTTCTGGAACAAATCACTGAAGATCGAGACGGTAATATTTTCCATTTTAATTGGTACTGAAAGATGTGCCATTCATACATCATTAATTTATAATTAAATGTCTTAATAAATAAAATATTAATTGCTCACATATTTATCTTAGTTGCTATATTCCTACGAGTCTGTGGTAGGTTTTTTTAAAAAAAGGATAGTTTCTCAGATATGGGAAGAATCTTCAGCAACTTTTGCATACTGAAATGATTACTTCCTAACAAGACTAGAGCAGACTATAGCAAGATTTAATGAGATATAACTCACTTAACAAATGTCTCATTTAGCAACAGAATCTCTGGACTCAATTGTGGTCGTAAGTAAAAAACTACCTGTACTCTGAATTCCATAATTTGGGGTAAAGAATGTCATTACTTCTACCAGAAGAATATTAGCTTGAATAAATTAACACAAAAACAATAGGGAAGATGGGGGATGCTTTTGATTTTTATTACATACATATAAAACTGCCTAAAGTCTTCTGAAAAATAAACATAATCTAAACTGGAAGAATTTATGATCAAATGTTTCATTAGTCAATTAACTTTACAGCGAACTTTTCTTTGGCAGAGAACTGCACTCTAAATTTCAAAGAAGTATAATACTAAATAAGAGCTATGCATTTATTCATAAAACTCCCATTTGTGTTAAAACGGAAATCCAGTGTACATTTTATTTTATCTCTGAATTTAACTTTTTACTGGTTGTGCTTCTGTACCACACTAAGCCATAATGTGATTTGCATGCTTGAGCGCAGTCATGATACACATTGAACATTGTGTATCCATGATCTAATATGGTATAAAATTAGACAAATCAAGTATTTTTTTTAAATTTTCAATGGAATTGGACCATTTCATTGGTAGATACTTTTTATTGTTGCTCTAGAACTGATGCGCCAGTTGCCGCTACTAACAGAGAGACAGTATATAGCAGCAATCCATACACGCCTTCAGGAATCTCGGCCTTGGAAACTACCAGGACTTCAAGCTACTGTTAGGTTAGCTTGGGCGCTAACTTTGCGTGGAATTTCACACTTCTCTGATGTGACAGGTAAATTTGATTAAAAGTGGTATTTAGTCAAGGAACTCAATTCCACTCCCCTACCTTCATTTCAATGAAGGAAGCAGATCTGCACACATTCCACTGATTAAAATGGCAGCGCTAACTGATAATTCCTATGAATTATAATGTGTTATGATGTGTTATGACATGCTTCTGTTCTTTCTTCTTTGCAGCATTTGCGGAATTCACTGAAGCTGATGAAGCAATGGCAGAGTTAGCAATTGCAGACAATGTTTTTCTATTCCTCACTGAATCTGTAGTGAGAGCAGAAAACTTTTATCAGGAAGAATTTTACATCCGTAGAATCCACAACCTTATCACAGATTTCCTTACCCTCATGCCAATGAAAGTAAGTTTCATGGGAGAGAGCTAAGTTAGACTTATCTTGAATATAAATAGATCAAATATTTCAGTGTAATTTCTTTACACAGATTTGAAAAACATTTTCATGGTCTAAACGTCTAAACGTTTTAGAAAAGATTCAAAACAGAAAAAAATGATGTTTTAAAAATAAACATGTGGAATGAGACATGTCCTTCAAACAATATTCAGGCATAACAATTTATCTGTTATTTGACTATTCATCTTAATATAGGCTTAATTAAAAAGAAAAAAATCTATAACTTTTATTGAAGGTGTCTTTTCCAAATATATTAAAATACTTTAAACATTTTTCTTCATCTCTATTTCTTATATAACTAGTCAGAATTTAAGTTCTTTGGAATAACTCAAATTGTTATATTTTATTAATCTATAGTTATAAATGGTCCTCATTTAATGATTATCGGTTCATTGACTCTTTACAACATTCCTCTTACAATCACTGGAGTGTCTTCAATGGAACCTCCTTGGAACACCCATTTTCACATGGATTTAGGTGACCCTGAGGGCACAGATAAACTCCCAAGTGGCCTTAATGACACTCAAAGAGAGTGCTAATAACCAGATGACTGCAAGAAATATAAATCCTTCCATTCCCCATTCCATTCAGTCAGAACTGAAGAAGCTTCTTGGATGAGAATCAAAATGTCTTCAAGGAAAAAACAAGGAAGTCCACTTGTCTTTTTAAAAAGCTCCTTTGGGACAATCTTTTGGATTATATATAAAATATTTCAGAGATAGAATATTGATTTCAATGGGAGTTATAATTGTATGATTAATTTTCTACATTTTCCACATGTAGAATAGTGTCAGAAGTTTTGTCTTGCCTTATTTATATATAGGGTATGTTAAATGTTCATATATTAATGTGTTTTTTACATACTGACAGATACGAATCTCTTTAAAGGGCTCTGGATAAGTGTTAAAGGTTATTGTTCTTACGGCTCAATATTATTTCTGGGTTGGGATACTAATTGTAGGGACCCAGTGATTGGATCAAAATGCTGGACTCAGACAGGCCTTAAGCTAATCAAGCAGGATAGTTCTCATGTTTAGTTAAAAAAATACTCTTTCCTTTTGTTCATTTATTCTGTCCAAGTTTAAAATGTTAATGGTGGTAAACTATACAGATTTTTTTTTCTTTATTTGCTTGACCAATTGTATAGGTGAAACAACTGAGAAACCGTGCTGATGAAGATGCTCGTATGATTCATATGAGTATACAGATGGGTAATGAACCACCTATATCTGTTAGAAGGGATTTAGAACATCTGATGCTTTTAGTAAGTTAATGTTCTTGTTTTTAATAGTACTTGTTCTTTTAAAAAAAAAACACAGCAAATGTTTATGTTAAAATTTATTTAAAAATTTATTTTTAACTACATATATTTATGTATATATTATGTATATATAAATATGTATGTTTATATAAATCACTTTTTTATTAACCTAATTTCCTCAGGGCACAACATTTTAAGAATAAAGAAAGCAACAGAAGTAGGTCTTGTAACTAAACCATGTTTTTTTAATTTGTTTCTGGAAAAATTGGTCTGCCCTCTCACCTAGAATTTAAACCTCAGAGCAGACAAAATACCTGATTTCTTTGTTCTTCAGTAAGCAAATCTGTACAAATATTGCCTTGCATTTTTTGCCATAAAATAGTTTATGTAGCTGTGTCTATGAAGTTCTGCTTTAAACAAGTTTATGAATGTGGGCTTGAGGGTCTACAGCAGCGTTTCTCAATTTCAAGATGTGTAAATTTCAGCTCCCAAAAATCGCCAGCCAATAGTAATTCGTAGTTTTTGTGGCTTTTATTTTTACTATAACCTTTAATAAATTTATTGTAAAAAAGTTTGGGAAACACTACTTCACACCAAGCACTACTATTGCTGTGCTTGGTGTGAAGTCTAACTATGCTTTCCATTCCTATGATTACTTTAGGGAAGAAGAAATTGTTTTATGAACAGCAAAGGGCTTGTTTTTCTTGCTATATATATAGACTACTTTCTTTGGAAGCAAAGTAACATAAGAGGGCTTAATCTCCCCTTTATTTCTTAAAATGAGTTTTCTATATTGGCTTACGGAGAAATGATATGCAATTACTTCTCATTAAGCCAACACATTTTTCGATTGGCTCCTGTTTCTTGGGATATATTTTCTTGGCATAAAACGAATGTGTTATACATAGCCAAAAGAATGGCAATGGAGGGAGATATCTTTCTCGCTTTCTGTTGTATGCTTTTCTTTAGTTTTCCTAGTTTCTCTCATTATCCTTCTCTTTCCTGCCTTTCTCGGTATTGGCCTGTAGAATATATGAATGTAAGTTTATCCCTTAAAATATAGTCTATTTTATAAGTTGTGTTAAGCAAATAATAATTTACCTTTATCATAATTGCTCAATAAAATCTGAAAAGATTCCACAGATTTTTAATAATATACCTTTATCATAATTGCTCATTAACATCTGAAAAGATTCACAGATTTTAAAAGAGCATATAACTTAAATTTAAGTGATCATGCATATGAATTAGGTTAAATTCCTCGGTGTGGTCACATGACATTATGCTTTATAATTGCATTGTTTAGCAACAGAAATTCCAACCCTAATTGCTGTTAACTAAGGACTACCTGTACATTTGCTGAAATACTTTTTTTTTTTAATTTTTCTTCCTTTACAGATTGCTGAGTTATACAAGAAAGATCCCTTTAATCTGGAATTTGCTCTTGAATATTGGTGTCCTTCAGACTCTCTGCAGAGCTCCACTATCATAGGATCATATCTTGGGATAGCCCATCAAAGACCACCTCAGCGTCAGGTTAGAAAAATGACTTTTTCATTTGGAATGCCTGTGATTTGAAGTGCCTTCATTTAATTTAGATAGTTTTCTTGAAACATCTTTGTTGACTGTGTCCAGTATTAAAGGAAGAGTCCTGTTGAGAAGAAGTTATTGCACTCCACCTCCTTTTATTGAAATTAGAGTGGATTGCTAACCCCCTTTTCCCACCCCCTCTGTAAATACCAGTGTCTAAGTTTCAGGATTTTCTTAAAGTGTACTGTATTTTTCAGAGTATAAGATGCTTTGGCGTATAAGATGCACATTAGTTTTTAGGGAGGAAAACAAGAAAAAAAAATTCTGCCTCTGGCTACCAGCATCCATCAGTATTCATCTGGCTAGCGTCCTTGCAGCAAACAGCCTGGTTAGCTTCAACGTGTTATTGCAGCCTGATTTAGCATGAATAGCTGATTGGTGGTTGGATTGGCCTCCTGAAATACTGCCAATCAGCTTTCCAGGCTATGGGAATTGCCAGAGGCCATCGCCGCCTCTATGCGTCACGTTTTTGGCCTCTGCTCATCGCTTTTTCGGCCTCCGCACACCCTGTTTTAGACCCGTTCCAGGCTGCAGGGATCGCCACAGCACATCGCTGCCAATTGCCATCTTTGCACGTTGTGTTTTTGGTCTCCACGCATTACATTTTTGGCCTCCGCATGTCGCATTTCTGGCCTGTTCCAGGCAGCAGGGCATGCAGAGGCCGAAAACGCGACATGCGAAGGCGAAAAATGGCCAAAGGATGGGGGCCTGTGGGTGGGTGGGTCTTAGGTTCAGTTCAGTGTATAAGATGCACCACAATTTTCACTCACTTTTAGGGGAGAAGTGTGTCTTATATTCCAAAAAGTACAGTAGTTATAAAGATTATCTAAAATATTACATAAATGCTTGTAGATTTAGTTTTGCTTACTGTTTTAAAAATAAAATACAACCCAATCTCCAATATAAGTTCAGACCTTTTTTGAGTTTGAGAGAGATAAATGCATACTTAGTATAATCATCTGTATAGTAATCAGAAATATTCAGTGGAAGAGCCATCTTTTAAACCCCTGCTGAGTAGGCACTTGACCTGGTGTAGAGTATATGTGGGTGAGTGGAGACAAAAATACTAGAACTGTATATTTATTATTATTTAGTACACCCCCATCTATCACTTTTCAAGAGTTTTTGAGGGAAACATGAAAGTTTTTGATGCTGTAGATCTACTTCTGGTACACCATTCATTTATTGACATATTATTTATATTCCCATTCCTGCTGCATTTTTGAGGCACTGACAGAGGAAGTTTCTGTTGCATTCTATAGCAGGGGTGTTAAACTTTATTTCATTGAGGGCCGCATCTGGGTTATTGCAACTTTCACAGGAGGCTTCCAACAAAGAGAGTCAGTGGGGGGGGGGGAGTGGATTTGCTTACTGATTTGATTTACTTAATGACCAAAGTAACTTGCTTAACAGCCGTTGCAAAAAGTCATAAAATTATGGGTGATTCACTTACCAACTACATCACTTAACAATGAAAAAGTTGGTCCCAATTGTGGTCATTAGTTAAGGACTACCTGTATGTGGTAACCAGAGATATTTCAAAACAAATGTCAAGATTTTGTTTGGGTAGGTATTTCTACTTAGATGAATCTTTGTTTATATTGCAGGTTGTTTTATCAAAATTCGTTAGACAAATGGGAGACCTGCTTCCTTCCACAATTTATATTCCTTATCTGAAAATGCTCCAGGGATTGGCCAATGGACCCCGCTGTTCTCATTATTGCTTTACTTTGCTAAAGGGTAATGGTAGTACTCATGGTAAGAAATATAGCACCACATAGGCTGAATGTTTTGATGTCTTATTTCCATTCACTGTAAACACACATAAGCATAATCCTAAGAACAAGTGTCTTCAGGGAAATAATTGTTGTAAACGCTTAGATTGAAGCTTTTCATATTTACAGGTAATCCTCGACCTAACAGAAGTTCATTTGGCACTGAAAAAACCTGACCTGACCATTTTTCACAGTTACAACCTTTGCAGCATCCCCATGATCATGTGATCAAAATTCAGATGCTGGTAACTGGTTCATATTTATGACGGTTGCTGTGTCCCATGTGATCACTTTTTATGACTTTTCTGACAAGCAAAATTGTTGAATGACCACACACAGAAAGGTTGAGGATATATGTGGTATTTATTGCTTTTACAGAGTGACATTATGTAGTTACTTTCAGCCACAGAGTACTTGTCAGCATGCTATTGGCTCACAAAAGTCTTCCAAGCAACTAAAATCATAAGATCCTTGGTTAACCTTTACTGCTTGCTTGAGCACTTATAATGTTTATCTATAGTTAAAGTCTAACATATATCCCACTTCCTCTTCTCTTGCTCCTCTTATCTATAGATTTATAGTAAATGTTTTCCTACTGTCATTTCCTAGTCTGCTGCTGTGCACGTAACTTTCCTTATCTGAGGTTTGCCGTCCAAGATAGGAAAATTCCTGCACGTATGATTTTCCTACACAAAATCAATGGCGAAACCAGATTCACTTAACAACCGGGTTACTAATTTAACAACTGCAGTGGTTCATTTAACAAGTGTGGCAAGAAAGGTTGTAAAATGAGGCAAAGCTCACTTAACTTTGCTTAGCAACAGAAATTTTGGGCCCAATTGTGGATGTAAGTCGGGGGCTATTTGTATTATGTTATCACCCTTTGTATTGCCTATTCATAAGACATTTCAAGTTAATGTTTAGCGTATCTAATAAAGTGTTAATTAGGTGAAAATTCTATGCATTTTTAATTAGTATTTTATAGAACATGTTGCTTAAATGAAAGAACCAAATAGATAAAAGTTTAAAGGTACATATGCTATCCTTGATCTTTACAGTCTTTATTTTCTTTCATTAACTCACATTTTTATGGGGAGATCATCATTAAAATCCTTGTTTGTAGTATAATTCCTGAAAGATTGATACTTCATAAAAAGTTTGATTTTTTAAATAATTGGTAAACCAAACATTTTTTCTCTCTCTGTTTTATATGATTTCTGGCTTTTTGCACATAAGATCCAAAACGGGATAATTAGCTCACTTTTAATTATACATTTGCTAATTTTGTTCATATATAATGTCAGTGAACGGGGAGCAGCTTGTAGTGGAGTAGAGAAGAATGATGATAGCTGTTTGCTTTGAGATACTATGGACTCAACTCCATTGAACAAAAAGATAATTTTTGAAAACCTGCTGATTTTCAATTGTCGGTGATTGGTTGCTGTTTATTAAGTACCGCTGAGGACAAATCAGTTTTCCAGGGAGCTAGTCTAGAGTGGACAAGGAGAACTAACAGACTTTGGACAGGGAGAATCAGTAATAACTAATAATAAATATAAGAGAACAATTACTCAGCTAATCTGGGAGTCTGAGATGGGAACAAGGAGGAATAAATCTCTTTCCATTTGTAGTACCTTAAGAAATAGAAGTGAGTATGAATAAATCTGCCATTCTTATTTGCATTCTTTGTGTTCCTCTTTGAAAATAAGCTGACACATATTTGCAGCATTGTAGCAATGAGTGGTAACTAACAATAGAAGTAAAAAAATAAAAATAAACTGAACAGTAAAGGCCCTAAAGCAGGAGATGATAAAGGAAGTCTTTTTAAGGAAAAGAATCAAACAAGGAAGCAATCTCCTAGTTATTTGGGGAGCTTTAATATGCAGTCCTCCCTTAGAATGGGTTGCTTAGCTTGGGTCTAAATTATTTTAGTCACCCAATGAAATTGAGTTTAGGGAAATGTTTTTTCCACCTGTAATTTATTTAATATAATCTACATTATGAAGTTTTTTTCATTCAGCTGAAAACATCCAAGGAGCAGGTGGAAGTCCTGTCTCTTGGGAGCACTTCTTCCACTCCTTGATGCTGTACCATGAACATTTACGTAAAGATTTGCCAAGTGCAGAGAGCATTCAGTATCGTCATCTTCCTCTCAGAGGCATCACACAGAAAGAACAGGATGGATTAATTGCCTTTCTGCAGCTTACTAAGACAATTGTGAAATGGGTAGGTAGTTACTTGACATATGAAGAAATTCAGTTGCTACTTTATTGAATAGTTGCTGACATATTTGGTCCCAGAAGTAAATGCAAAAGGAGCTAAGAGGTGGCCATAGATTTAGTTTAACTGAAGGTAAATTTGGTGAAGAATAATGTGCGAGAAAAATAATGTGTAAGACAATGTTACAATTCACAATGTTACAATGGACATTGTAGCTGACAAGACTTAATCTTATGTATATCATTAAACATCAATGATAGTTTTTCTTAATTTTTCAGAGTGAAAATGCCCGATTGGCTCTCTGTGAACATCCTCAGTGGACACCAGTAGTTATTATTCTGGGACTTCTGCAATGCAGTATACATCCAATTTTGAAAGCAGAATTATTAGAAACTCTCTCGGCCTTTGGAAAATCTCCAGAAATTGCTGCTTCACTATGGCAGTCATTGGAATACACACAGGTATCTTGTCAGGGGAAGTTTATCTCTGCTCGGTACTTGTCCAACTTAATTTATGTTTTCTAATTTGGAAAATTGGTCTGCAGAATAAGAAAATGTATTGAGCAAAACTTGAGTTCCTGAATGCCCTTCCAACTTTAGTATGTTGTTTTCCTTTATATTATAAATTCCTGCTAGTATATGGGAAGTAAATGATAGAAAGACAAAATATCTGACTGTATAGAAGAAATAAAAAGGATTTTTACGTATTTAGTGGGAAACCTTTTAAACTCAAAATTCTGTTAACAAAATATATACTTAGTAAACACAAAAAAAGTATAAAAAGAAGAGTGCAGGTATTTTAATTTTGGTGCAGGACCTGTCACTAATGGTTTGTACAATTAACAGTAGTTCATTCTTTTAATATTGTATTATTTTGCTAATAATGACAAACATTTCATTTCTCTCCCATTTATTTTGGAAGATATTGCAGACTGTAAGAACTCCAGGCCAAAGGCAAGTCATTGGTATCGAGGTAAATTGTCTGCACTTAGTCATTCTATTTTTGATGAATATTTGATTATATAACAGACAGTTGTTATCTTTCAGTATCTTGATGTTGGGAAATACCCACAGGCAGGGGGTATCAATCATAGATTTAGCCTTGAATTCTTGCACAGTTGCAAGAGGGCCAGGACTGACACTGAGACACACATATACATACACATTGGTTCTTAGAGCTGTATAGAACCTTACCTGTTCACAGGCTTAGGCTGGCAATATGTGGCAATTCCTGTGTAATAGGAATAAAGTAGTAACTTGAACCTTTCACATGAGGATCTGGTTGCTTGTGCCTGACACTTGAAAATATACTGCTTTTTTAAACAAAATCACAAAAAAACAACATAAATCTATCAAAAATACATTATATCATTAACTAGAGTCTCAATTTAGTTTAAAATCTAGGATCAATAATTGATCTGCGCAGATTTAAATCTTCCTTATTTTCTGGATACAAAGGGATGAACTTGCAAGTATGAAAATAGTGATACTCAAATTGCAGCTACGTCCTTTTGTAATTATTTTATTTATTTATTTGGAAATTTTGTATTGCCGCCAAATTGAAAAAAAGATACAGAGGAGTTGAATACATAGATACAGAGGAGTAGCTTCTGATGTTCTTTACAGCAGTTATAAATACAATTATAAATTACCTCTTTAAAGTTACAACATGTTTTTCTTATTTCTATAATATATAATCTATCCTACTTAATCACCAAAACCCTAAATCAAGTTTATTTTGTCTGTTTTCCTCAAAAAGTCCATAGAGGTTTTTAGTCAGAAATAAACAGAAATGTTACTTTTTCTCTAATCAAAGAAGCCAACTTAGCCATCTTCAGTGACTTCCATCATCTTCACCAACTATTCCTTTATTATAGGGTTTGCTGACTCTTTTTATCTTTGTGCCTACAATAATCTGATTTTAATTAATTAAAAATATAATTCACATATAAATATAATATAATTCACATTAATTTTGACTTTGCTCTATCCCAGGGAACCATGCCACCCAAATCTCAGGTCATGTGCTCTTAATTCCAAATCTTCTATTTCTAGCACACCAGCTGTTTCATCTTCAAACAGTCACTAAATGAGTGGTTGTAAATTGAGAACTACCTGTAGGTTCAACAGTCCCTTGTTCACAGTGGAACAGCATTTGTAGATTCTTTGAATGACAATAAATTATCTGTCTATTAGATTAAACATTATAGACTGAAATTGTAAATTGGTTTGGGTTTTTTGATGAAGGGCCCTTGAGAAAACTGGAAGAAGCATTTGCATGAACTTATTTAAGAGAGGTAAATGAGATGGTGTGTTGCCATTGTGTTTAAAAAATAACATGTTTGGAATTTGACTTATGTTTTTGGAAGGTTGAATTGAATGAAGTAGAATCCCGGTGTGAGGAATATCCTTTAACTCGTGCTTTCTGCCAGCTCATCAGTACCCTGGTAGAGAGTTCATTTCCTTCTAATCTGGGTGCTGGGCTGCGCCCACCAGGATTTGAGCCGTACCTTCACTTTCTGAGAGAATCTATATTTCTTCGATTTCGGACCAGGGCCTACCGGAGAGCTGCTGAAAAGGTAAACATTGCTTTTTGTAAGGTATATTGCTGCAAATCTATGCAAATTTGTCTTTGTAACATCTTTATTTTAATTATGTAATAGTTCTGTAATCTTATTCTTTTGAAAAATCCTATGGCAATAGTAATAACAATAAACAATGCACAGGTACAGTATATGTGGTACCTTGCTCAATAGTAGTAACTATGAGAGGGATATTGGAGTCCTACTGGACAACCATCTAAATATGAGCCAGCAGTGTGCAGCAGCTGCCAAAAAAGCCAACACAGTTCTAGGCTGCATAAACAGAGGGTTAGAATCAAGAACACGTGAAGTGTTGATACACTTTATAATGCCTTGGTAAGGCCACACTTGGAATACTGCATCCAGTTTTGGTCGCCATGATGTAAAAATGTTGAGACTCTAGAAGGAGTACAGAAGACACAAAGATGATTAGGGGACTGGAGACTAAAACATATAAAGAACGGTTGCTGGAATTGGGTATGTCTGGTTTAATGAAAAGAAGGACTAGGGGAGACATGATAGCAGTGTTTGAATAGCTCAGGGGCTGCCACAAAGAAGAGGGAATCAAGCTATTCTCCAAAGCACCTGAGGGTAGGACAAGAAGCAAGGGTGGAAATTAATCAAGGAGAGAAGCAACTTAAAACTAAGGAGAAATTTCCTGACAATTAGAACAATTAATCAGTGGAACAACTTGCCTTCAGAAGTTGTGAATGCTCCAAAACTGGAAGTTTTAAAGAAGATGTTGGATTACCATTTGTCTGAAGTGGTGCAGGATTTCCTGCCTAAGCAGAGGGTTGGACTAGAATACCTCCAAAGTCCCTTCCAACTCTGTTATTCTATTCTATTCTAAACTAAGCTACCATGGTATTATAAGGGACATTCATGTATTGATTTGATTTGCTCTGTGTGACCTCCCACTCAACATGTAGCTGTGGATGGTGAACAGCAAATTTAAACAATAATGGAATCATTTTTTTAAAAAGCCATTATAGAGTTATAAAATCTGTGGTTTCTCAGACCTTGTATTGAAAGTCAAAACTCAGAATATGTTCTGCAGTAGGACTGAAAGGTTGTTATTGCAAATGCTGGGAAATTACTGCTAAACTTTCTAGATATTTTACTGATCTGATTCAACACACTGTTTCAACTTTTAAACTGGAAACTAAAGTTTGAGACTTCCATTTGTTTTTAGCTTGTACAGCAAACTAATTGCTCCTTTCCCATGTGTATACATTGAAATCTATATTATTTAAACATTGTAATTTTTGTTACATCTTTGTGACCTAAAATTCACATCATATATGGAAGTTCAAGACTTTTTTCTCTAAATGCAATCCTATACCAGCTAATCTGAAAAAAATGTGCTATTGGGATTTATTTGCACAATAATAAACTGAAGAAATTAATATGTACAATGTTACTGGATTTCATTTTTATAGAATGTGAGTATTGGCCAATGTATGTAGTGGGGCTTGTTTCATTTCTTGTTTCTTATTGGCAGTTGGTTGAATTGAAATTTTTTTTCAATATTTCTTTCAGTGTAACAAGTCTTATATCAGGAAATGTCTCATTAAGCTCCTTCTGTCAGGATAAAAATATAACTTTATAACTATAACTTTAAAAAATCAAATTAATGATATTTTGTACATGGCTTTTTGACAGTGGGAAGTAGCTGAAGTAGTTCTGGAGGTCTTTTATAAATTGCTGAGTGACTATGAACCCCAGCTTGAAGATTTTGTGGACCAATATGTGGACTTGCAAGGTATGCTGTTTGCTGATCTCTGTTTACCTAGTGTTAGTCTTTTGCTGGGAAAGAAAGCCAACAAAATCTCACGGAGTTTTTTTTTTCTGATCTGTTGACGACTGCTAATTATATTCTAAATGCTTCTCAAAATAGAAGCAGGAATATTTATAGTTCAATGAGATTTCCATGCACAATGTTACAGTAGGGAATGGTGTAGATGCTTACATGTAGAAATGTGAAGAAGAATTGAGCTGCAGTGGCATTTTTAATACTGTAAGAGTGTTAAAAAATCATTTTCTGCAATGAAAATTTTAAGAGAGACTTAGAAGTAGAATGGGAAGAGGAGGGACGCAGTGAAAAAGGAAAGCCTTTTAAAATAAGGCTAAATATCTGGAGATGGAATAAGTGATCCCAAGAAAGATTATATGGTTCATATAAAGATGGGAATTCAGTTTTTTGCTTTAGCTCACTTGATTTAAGAAGAGAAAAGGGGGCAATTTAGAGAAAAGGCAAGGTTTCAAGAATAGATGAAAGAATTTAGTGGGAAAATAGGGATTTTGTACTTGTTTGAATAGTTTACATGGAAAAAAGGGAAGGAGAAAATAAAAATGACAGTGATTAGATTTACATTTATTCTGGTAAATTGCAATCTCAGAAATAACACATAAATGTACATTTCATTTTCTAGGAGAGGAAGTAATAGCTTATAAACCACCTGGATTTAACCTGATGTATCATCTGTTGAATGAATCACCAATGTTGGAATTGTGTCTTAGCTTGTTGGAAGAAGGAGTTAAACAACTGGATACCTATGCACCTTTCCCTGGTAAGTTGCAAGTTTCTCTTTAATTAAGTTATCGAAATATCTACTTGACTCTAATAAAGGCTGTTGGGTTAGGGTTAGGGGGGGAAAACTGATGACTTAAAACTGGCAGTTCTTGAAGGATTTTTTGTTTCTGTTGCCTCCATCAATGTACTTGTGTAAATTCACTGTGAATTATTCCCATTTCCCCACTGGGGGAATCATGAATGTGTGATTTGTTTGATTTTTTTTCTCTTCTTTAGGAAAAAAGCATTTGGAGAAGGCTGTACAGTATTGTCTTGGGCTGCTCAATCTAACTTTACAGAAAGAGAACCTTTTCATGGACTTCTTAAGAGAAAGCCATCTCTCTCTCATTGTTACCTCACTAGAACAGCTTCTGCAAGGAATCAACCCTCGGACTAAAAAAGCTGATCATGTAGTAAATATTGCCAGGTAAGTCCCAAAAATTTAGAAAGGCTGCTGTGCCTTTAGAAATACTGTGTTTTTACTCAGAGCATGATATCTTTTTCCACTCATAGCATGAGTGTTTACAAAAATTCCATTAACAGCTGACTTCTTAGAAATAGAATACTGTCCCTCTTTTCATCTACAGTAATTTATAGGATTGAGCTGTATATTTGTCAAGAACATTTCTGAACAATTTCTATTTATATGGTGAATAATATTATATTTTAATTTAATTTGATGTTATAATCTGGGCATGTGGCCTGAAGAAATTGGGATTTAAGAAACAATTGAATTAGGAGATAAAGATTTGAATAAAGATATACTTATGTATGCCAGGTACATTGCAAAAAATACAGGTATAGGATTTCTCTGACAATCTATTCAACATTTCTGAATGAGTTTATACACCCAGACCAGAATGGATTTCTACCTAAGAGACAAATTAAATTAAATTAAAAATAAGATGAGGATTATTTGGAATACATTGGAATACTATGAAGCACATCCTGAAAACCAAAGGCGCTGATCTTATTAGATGCACAGAAAGCATTTGACAATGTAAACTGACAATTTATGTTACTACAATTAAAGTATATGGTATTTGGAGAAAGATTTACTAATATGATCAAGGAGATATATTCCAAACAGACTGTAAAAGTGATTGTAGCAGAGAATGGCAGAGAATTTCAATATTAAAAAAGACACAAGATGTCCATTGTCGCCATTACTATTTATTTTGAGATTGGAAGTGCTAAATAGAAATATTAGACATGATATAGAAATAAAAGGGATGGAAATAGAAAAAGAAAAATATAAATTGCAGGCATTTGCAGATGACCTAGTATTTATCATAGAAGAACCACAAGAAACTGGACCCAAACCAATAAGGAAAATAAAAGGTTACTAAGAGAAAGAGAAAATTAAATACTAGTTTAAAACCTAGTATTAAAACCTTACAGATAAACAGAAAAAAGATCTAATGAAGAAGATAGATATCCAGATAGTGAAGAAAATTAAATTTTTGGGAATTCAACTATCAGCGAGAAGTGCAACTATAAAAGAAGATAATTACTCTAAATTAATACAAATTAAACTAGACCTGGAGAAGTGAAAAACCTGCAACTATCACTGGTAGGAAGAATAGCTACCATTAAAATGAACATTTTGCCGAGATTACTATACTTGTTCCAAACAATTCCAATAAAGTTGGAAAAAAATAATTTGAGGAACTAAATAGATTATAGAATGACAAATAACATCATAACTATGTAGTATGATGGACTGCAGAGCCAGCGCAATGTGTAACTTTCACACTGGTGCAATAGGACTGGATATTTTGTTAATATGATTTATTGGGTTAGGGATTTTCTATCTTCACTGTGAGTTGTATTGTGTTGGAGGAAGGGGTGCACTGCTCAAGCAATCTCATTGTACATATGTTCAATCTCATTGCACATACGTTGTGCACTGACAATAAAGATTTGAATTGAGATTAATGTCAAAATTCATTTGGCAAGGGAAAAAAGCAAGAATAAGTTTGAAATTGCTACAAGATTCTAAAAACAGAGGAGGTTTTGGGTTGCCAGATTGGAAGTTAGATTACCAGGCATCTGCACTTATGTGGCTGAAAGAATATATAAATCTGAGATATAGACGATTATTTATTTTGGAGGGACATGACTTGCAACTGGGGTGGCATGCTTTCCTATGGTATGGGAAAAATAAAATAAATAGATACTTCCAAGGACACTATATTTGAAATGCATTATGGTTAGTATGTCCAAAAATTAGAGAAAAACACTATTGGAAAATACTAGTCTGGCTATCCACGATGGAGGCACTGATACATCTGAATGTGGTTAACATGGAAAAAAATCATAAGATGTAAAGACATTCTGAATGAGAAAGGGGAACTTAAAAGTAAACAGGAATTGAATAGTCAAGGAATTGATTTAGCATGGTGGCCCCATGTACAAATAGAATCGAGTTACGAGAAAGATGTTAAAACATATGTTTTTTATAAAGAACCTACAGAATTAAATCAGATCCTAACAGGAACAGATGAAAAACTAATTTAAAAAATTACAACTATCTACTGAGCATTAGAACAGAAGAAGAAGAAGTAAAGGAAACAATGATAGTGTGGGCTAATAACTTTGGCTACTCAATAGAATTAGATAAATGGCAAAAGGTATGGGAGAGGAATTACAAATTAACAATGTCAACTGCATATAAAGAAAACTTATATAAAATGTTTTATAGATGGCACTTTCCACCAGCAAGACTAGCTAAGATGTTCAAGAATATGTCTTCAAAGTGTTGGAAATGTAACCAGACACTGGGCTCGTATTACCACATGTGGACGTGCCCAAAGACAAAAAAATATTGGACAAAAATACACTCTTGAATAAAAATAATGATAAAGGAACACATAGACTTAAAACCAGAAATATTTCTGTTGGATATCATAACCAGAAAAATATAATAAAGGGAATATGTACTTAATGATACATGTCTTAATAGCAGCTAGAATTGTATTTGCACAACACTGGAAGAACATAGAGATCCCTACAGAAGAAAATGTAATTAAAAAATTCTAGAATGTGCAGAAATGGACAGATTAACATATTAAAGACAGGGAAGACACTGAATATTTCTTAATATGGAATTGGCTCTATCAATGGTAATCGAGCAGAAACAGAAGTTAGATTAAAAAAAACACAAGAGAATGTCTAATTTTGTAAAAATTGTTTACTAAATGGATAAGTTAGCATATTGTCACTATATGTTTATTATCAATGTAATGATGAGACATTATATGATGACTACTAATGTTATGAATGTAATTGTTATGATGATGATGATGATTACTCAAAATAACTATACCTAGACAACACACTGTTTATATAGACATTGAACTTTTCGCTCTTTCTATAAATAAATAAAACATGAGTTGCCACCACTACTTCTCTATAATGTTGTATTTTAAAGGTACCTTTATCATGGTAATACCAATCCTGAACTGGCTTTTGAAAGTTCCAAGATCCTTTGTTGCATTTCTTGCAATTCTAACATTCAGGTCAAACTGATTGGAGACTTCACGCAAGACCAGGTAATTGCAATTAATTTTTTTAAGCAAGAAAAAAGGGAATGGTTACCCAATTATCAGAAAATGATTTAATAGTGATGTGCAAATGTTCAGGGCTTGAAACATTCGATGAGTGGAACAGCTGGTTTGTGCTAGCCTGTTCTCAGACCAAATGCCATGTTTTGCAACTTTTGATCTATATGTGGAATGGTGGATCTATTTTGCTTGGATACAGACTGAACCATGATTATTCCAAGCAAACATTTTTTTGGTGGCTGGGAGGAAGCAGGAAAAACCTAGGACTGGATCTTTCCTTTGTGATGCCATGTAAGGACATAAGTGAGTAGCAGAGGGTGAGGGCAAGAGACAATGATGGACAGATGGGGGATTTGTAGTGTGGCACATAAGGCATGAGGAGGGAAGGGAGGTTATGATGCACCCCAGCCTTTCTCTAGTCACCCCATAAAATTATTTGGAGAATTCCTCACATGTTTATTTCAATTGAAGCCTGGAGCAACTAAAATATTCTAGGTTTTGTTTCTACTGAAACATGGCGGATCTGAAATGATGTAGCAGAACTTTTGTAATGTATGGTTGGCTTTGAATTTAAGCATATTTCTCATTTTTTGTGTACCGCTATTTCTAGGTTTGTATATATTTTTGTTTATATATCAGTAAAACATCTATTAATCTTATTATCTTGCTTTTTAAAACTTTTAATTACAAATCTAGAGTATCAGTCAGAAACTAATGGCTGGATTTGTGGAGTGTTTGGACAATGAAACTGCAGAAGAAATCATTAATCCTGATGAAGGTATGAAAGTTGTTCATTTTATTTTAATTTTTTATTTTCAAAAATGAAAATTTTGAGTTTATTTGCAATGTTATTCTTTTAATTTCAGAAGATAGAATAATGATGAAAGATTGCATTTTGAAGTCTGTACCATTTAAAATTTTAGTTCTTATAATTTTCAACAAAATTATAGCTAGCCTGCCAAAAGGCTGCCAAAAAATTACATTTAAAAAGTAATTTCACAATATATATTTGTGTTCTGCTTCCCATAACTTATATTTATAGATGAAGTGATGATTATACAGTTATTTCATAAACAAATTGATACCTTCTGAAATACTTTTAACAATAGCTTTCATACTTGTGTTTCTTTTTGTCCAGTTGAGAAATTTGCAGGTGGTCGTAAATTAGATTAATAAAAAATACATGTGAATTGACTGCATGCTTTCTGGATAATCCCCTTTTAATATAAATGTTTGTGCTTGATTCTAAGAATTTGAAGTTGAAAGGAAGCAAGCACCGATATTCCATGAAACGAGGATTAATATTCTGAACCTTCTCATTGCCTCTCTGGAATGCAAGCCACCCAATCTTGCTCTGTATCTTCTTGGTTATGAATTCAGGAAGCCTGTCAGCACTACAAATCTGCAAGATCCAGGTACCCAACTGAAAGTGCTCTGATGATATAGAGAAAGAGGGGGAAGTGGCTAGCTACCATCTGGAAAAAAAAACACACTTGGATGGTGATATTTTATTTTATTTTAATTTCCAATATAGCATAATATTAATATGGTACACAGAATAAATGTTAAATGTTTTACATGTTAAAATCAGTGCATTGTGGAAAATGCATCTATATAAAAACTCTGCAAATCTGGGTACTATTGGGGTCCCATCATATCCCATTTGTAATAAAATACAACAAAGTAATTTTATAAAAGCAAACTTTGCAACTTTAGATAGTATAGTAAAAAGTACACTAAAATTTCAAACAGAATGAAATTTGTTTTTTATTTTCCATGTGAATTGCCTTATTATGCTTTATACACTGTTTATCTAAACAAGTGTCTTAAATCTTTAAGGTGTGTTGGGTTGCCCTCGCACTTGCCTTCATGCTATTTTGAACATATTAGAGAATGGTACTGGAACAAGGTCTGATCCCACAGCAGTTCGGGAATCTCCACATCTAGCAGAGTTATGTTATCAGGTATGAAAGAAATTTTGAATAAATTTCAAATTAATATATACAACCAATCAGTTTTCAGTGTTTTTTGTAGTTTTATTGTGCTATTTTGATTCTTAAAATAATTTTCTTTTAAATAATTATATTTCTGAATCCTTCACTTTATAGTATTGCTGCCTAAGCTGATTTTTACAAATAAGAGCTGTTACATATAAATCATTTAAATCACTGAAGGCAGTTGTAATACTGCATTATTAATAATTCAGCTATGTTTTTTTAACCTAATATTCTTTGTAAAATTTTAAAAAGAGTGCATGTTTTTTGTGTTTATACCCAAACGCACATGATGTGGTTTTTTTTATTATTATTATTATTAACAGGTGATCTATCAGTTATGTGCGTGCTCAGACACATCAGGACCAACAATGAGATATTTGAGAACTAGCCAGGATTTCTTATTCTCTCAACTGCAACACTTGCCTTTTTGTGTCAAAGGTAACACTTGAAATGCACTCGTAATTGGATGTACTTTATTCTAATTGCTTTGAAACATTTATTGTTTAATTCTAAATTGAAATACTTATAATAAAAACTGTTTTTATTTCAGAATATTAGAAATCTTGTCTTGGAAGGAAGGGAAATACTTTCCCCTTCTTTTGTGGCACTTCATTCATCCTATCCTTTCTTTTTTGCTTCTTTTCCATCTCAGCATTGGGAAAGAATGTGTCAGGAAGCATGACCATTGAGTCATCTCATTTTGGGAGCGTTTACAGTTAACTGGACCGTATTGCAATATGACTGTTCTCAAACATTCTAAGCTAAAGTTTCAAAGCATGTCAGAGTTTTCCCAGTGTGTGTATTTTACTGTGTGTGCTGTTTCTGTCTGTCACTTCTACTCAGAACATGAGATTCCTGCCTTGAATCAGATGTCATGGTTAATGAAAACTGCATCTATAGAATTGCGAGTTACTTCACTGAACCGCCAGCGTTCTCACACACAGAGACTGTTGCAGCTCCTTCTCGATGATGTCCCAGTTAGATCTTATTTAGGTAAATGGAATTTGGCCCTAAGACTATTATATCTAAAGGCCATTTTTTTCTTTTTGGAATTCGTTGTCACTTTCATATCCAGTTGTTAATAACTTTTACCATAACAGTTTCTAGTTCTTCTCATAGAGAGCTTAATGTTATGATTTTAGGAGTGAGGGAAGCAAGTATTACTTAAATAATGGAGACATTGGTTTAGCCAAAGTTGACATATTATTAACAATCAAAGTTTATTCCGTAAAACACATTGTTCTTGCCTATTAACAGAATACATAGCTTTTATTGTTCATTTCTCTCAGTGTAAAATTAGGATTGGGTGGAGTGTATTGCTATCAATATGTTACAAATTTATGTTAGTGTAAGCGAAGTACCTCTCTTCAAAGTATTAAAGTTTGCATCTTTCAGTTTGTGCAGCTGCTTCAAAGTGCGCAGACATTTTGTATTTTATTGCTTTAAATTTATTCTGCGATAAAATTGGGTGGCTTATGAATTAATTTTAATTTTTAAAATTTAATTTTCTTAGCTGATGGTGAAGGAGGGATAGAAGATGATAGTCGCTCTGTCACTGGATTCCTTCACTTTGACACTGCTTCCAAGGGTAAGTTATTTGTGAAGACCTACTTTACAGATTGTAATTAAAAATATAGTGATTATTATGTTGACTGCTGTAATAAACCTTTTGCAGCTTTCATGCCTAAAACAGACTAGAATTCAGTCTCCTGGTTTCTATCCTAGTGCCTTCCCAACCTTTTCTATGCCCCACACTCTTACAAAATGATTGATTACTGTTCTCACCCACTTCAAAAGTAATTGTGACTCATGACCCATCGCCAAGGGATACAATCCACTCTTTGTCACACCCTGCCATCTCACACCCCCTGGTTGAGAACTGGTTCTCTCTTTTTTGCCTGCCTGATTATTATAATCAGAACATTCAGAAATTGTTGGAAAAACCATAATATACTTCAATTTATAAATGATAAATATATTTCTGTATAGTTATAGAATACATCATTTTTTGGCTTCTGGCATACATATGTTGTGATGCTTATGCACTGTATAATAGGAAGCAACTTAATACATTACAAAGAAATGAGTGGGCATAATCCAGAAATTAATAAATCATTTGAAGTTTTGGGATTTTTCCCTTTTGTTATTTTCCTAAAATATTATGTTGTAGGAGGAGAAGAGGCAGAGTGGGAAGGGAGGAGGAATTAAGCAAGTCATCAGCCTAGAGTTGTTACATTCCCACAAACGTCTAAGTCCAACCCCTCTTGAATTCCATTGAATTTTATCTTCTGCCAATTTAGCAATGAACGTTAGTTGACTAGAATCTTGTGTAAAGGTTTAGCAATAAATCTTCTGGACTGCCACTTAAACTTTTGTCCTGCTTCTTTGTGCCTGACAGTAATGTTCAGTATGACTAGCTCCAAGAGCATAAAACTTTTAACAAATGCTAACACACTTACAGTTCAATTTTGTGCATTGTAATTACCTTTTGGATTGGAGCTAAACTGTTTCAGAATTTGAATGTAAGTATACAGTGGTGTCTCTGTCTGATGATGGAGCTTTATTATTCTTTTGGGATATAGATATAAATAGAAATAAAATGTAGAATTATAATAAATAGAAAAAATTAAATCATAAAGTTTGTCATTTATATTTTTTGAATTCAGCTGAATTCTTTTTTGTCTGATTTCCAGAAATTTCTAAATTGATTTCTAATATCTTCAGTGCATAGGAAAATCTTGAGCATCCTTGATTCAATTGACTTCAGTCAAGAGATCCCAGAGCCCTTGCAACTAGATTTTTTTGACCGTGCTCAAATAGAAGAGGTCATTGCTAACTGTGAGAATAGGACTGCACATGGGCCAATTATCTGCAATGTGAAGGTCAGTAAGTTTTGAGAAATGTTGGGGTTGTACAAAAATATGGAAACACACTTTAAGAGCTTGATCCACGAGAGAAAGAGAAAGAGAGAGACGCTCTTTTAAAGTTATAGTCAGCTTCTTCATATATTGAACTGAGTATTTATTTTTTTACTTAGCGTATGGCAGATACATGGACTTACAGTAGTTCAAATGTTAATGTCCACCCAGCCATTCAAGGATAGGATGCTATGATGAAAAAAATCAGACATTGAGCTGGTATAAGCTCTGGATGGACATTCGGACACAATGTGGTGGATATTTTGTCGAGAAGCACCACAGTCACACTGAGGGGTAGAGACAATATCCCACTTCTTCCACACCTGTTTTGTTTATCTGTTGCCATGTATTTAGAGAGCCAGGAGTTCTACAAAGATGTTTGGCTGCCAGCTGTCATTAACTACCAATTCTTCAATGTAGTCTGGCTGCCAGTTACTGCTAGTCGTTTGGTTCACACTACCGTGCTATCCAGAGTGCACCACAAGGAGAACTAGCATCACACCCCATTGAACTGAGTGTTATAAACTGACATTTCATGATGGGTATTGTATTTTTCATGGGTAGCTTCATTAAAGTGTATCATTTTATCTAGGATGAAAGTAAAAATGGACAGAAGTAAAAAATCAATGAAAGGGTGAAAATGCTCCTCATGGTATTTAGTATTGTTACTGTGCATTAGACATGAGCCTTGTCTTTCCTCAATCCTAGCATCTTCACAAAGTTCTGATTGCTGAAGTTAATGCCTTGCAAGGAATGGCAGCCCTGGGACAGAGGCCTTTACTTATGGAGGTAAAGAAATGAAATAACTAGAATGTCTTCATTTTGAAAAAGATTATCAGGATATATTATTATTTGCTTTAGTAAATATTTTATATAATGCTTACCAAATTGGAAGTGATTATAAGCATGTGGTACTGCTAGAATCCCAGTTTTATTATTACTTTTAGAAAATGGGAATTTAAATATATCTAAGATTGTAATTGACAGGGATGTATCCAGTGTTGTCTTCTTTTTTAAAAATTTTTTGCAGGTAGTCCTTCACATATGACCATCATGGAGGTGGTTGTAAGTAAAGGACTACCCGTATTAAGCTTTAATAACAATACTGAAAAAAATCAAATTAAACTCAAAAAGAAGAGAAAGTAAAAGAGGAATAAATGATATACAGAGAAAAAAGAAAGGATGATTTCAGATAATTTCTAAAAGTGGTTAGAAAGTGAGTGAATGAGTTCAGTGTCCTTTAAAACACTTTGCTGCAGTTGAGAGCATTATGGTTCTCTTCATCTCCCAGAACTCAAATCCACAAGAAAGGTCTGTCCTGTAGTCTCTTCATGAGGAACAAGTGTCCGGAGCACAAGTTAATCATCTCCTATCATCTCCTTATCCAGTGAGGTTCTGTTAGATCAGTCTGCTCAACGGTGCTTAGGTCTTAGTTGTGGTTGTCTAATTTGGAGATGCCTTAGTTCACCATTCCTCACCTGAAAGCCCCTTCCAGTTTTTTCTATGAATTCTCACCATCAAACATTTTGATGGTGTTTAAAAGGAAATTCCATGAAAATAATATCAATTCCTTTTATGCAACTTGTTTTCAAAATCCCCAAAATATTTCTGACATGAATATTCCCTGCTTGGTTGTAAACTGATATCATAATAGTATAACTTGATTAATTGTTATTTGTTATTATTAGTGAATATTTTTTTCTATTGACTTCCAGGAAATCAATACAATTCTTCAGTATGTTGTGGAAAGGAACAAGCTTCTTCAGTGTCTGTATGCAAAGAAACATGCTCTGGAGTCCTGGAGGCAGCTGGTTGAAATCATATTAACTGCCTGCCCACAGGATCTCATACAATCTGAAGATAGACAGCTTATTATCCGCGATCTATTGCAAGATTTACATGATAAGGTAAACTATAAAGATATATTGCTACATTATGTTGTTTAAAAGGAGATTCTTCTAAAATTAAATTATAAAATACGGAGTAAGGAAAGGAGGAATATATCAGAGACAATTTAATAGCAGCTTGAGACTCATTTGTTTTAGGTGTCATATTCTAGTTACTGTCAATCACATCTGGAAAGATGATAGAAACCATGTCACTTATATGACTTAAGACCATTATTTTTTTTTTCTTTCCATAAGATTTTGAATGATGATGCAGCTCAAGAGTTAATGCCTGTTGTGGCAGGAGCTGTGTTCACTTTGACTGCTCACCTAAGCCAGTCTGTGCGAACAGAACAAAAGGAGCCATTTGCTATCCCTATGCCTGGACGTTCCCAATTTGTCCTAATGTTGGATGGTTCTTTTGCTACATCACCTGCTTCTGAAGACTTGGCAGTGGGATTTGCCTCCATTGGAGACTCTTCTTTACATATCATATTGAAAAAAATTCTGGATTTTATTCTGAAGACCGGTGAATACATAAATCACTTATTAGAAAGGAATTCCATAAATGCCAATATGGAATTGAACGTATTTTCATTTTGTTTCATTAAATTAAAAATGATACTTAAACTGGGTTTGCACATCTTATTTAACAGTTAGAGCCATAAGCAGTAGAAGATACACGTGGGTTGTACTGACAAAAATAGAGGACAGTGGTTGTATTTTTATAATATTTTCTATTTTAATTTTTGCTAAGAATGGAACAATTTGATTATTCTTGCTTCAGCTTTTATGGAAAAATAGCTGTTTTCATTGCAAAGTTAGCATTGTACATATAACTGAAGACATGCATTTGTATAATGCTACATGCATTGGCTTCTCTCTTTCTCTCTGAATAGGTGGTGGGTTCCAGCGAGTGAGGACACACTTGTATGGATCATTGCTCTATTATCTGCAGATTGCTCAACGACCAGATGAACCAGATATCCTAGAAGCAGGTAAAATACAATCTAATTATAGAAAATACGACATTCTACACAGTTGCATATACAGTCCATCTCTACAGAATAAGCATTATTGTATTCTGTAGAATTATTATTCTACTATAAACATTAGTAGTGGTGATAGGAAGTTCTTAAATTTCTTAAAACGACTTTCAGGTCTAAAGTTCGACATTCCAGTGAGTATCTGTTTTCCACCAGCATTAATACTGTGAAGTTTTCAATTATCTGTTCTTGGGCCTAAGTTCTCAATGCCTTTTGCACAAAGAGATCTCATTTGAAAAGCTAAGCAGACTTGGGCTTGGTTACTACTTCTTTAGGAAACTTCTAGAAGATAATAGGACTATATAGGAAAAGTTACCAAATTTTAAACGTTCCCAGAAAAAAATTGGTAAAATATGAAATCACCAGGAATCAAATCTGGCTCAAAGCAACTTTACTCTTGTATGTTTTCTCACCGCTAAGGTATTATCCTTCTACAGTATATATTTTTTGCAAAATACAATTTATGATACAGTTTAAAGAGAAAAAAGGTTATTTTTAACACTCTTTGATCTATTTTACAGCCAAAAAGTCCATGTGGGAGTGTTTAACAGCTCCTGAAGATGGTTTCAGTAAACTGCAGAGAGAAAACATGGCTATTATTGAAAGCTATGGTTCTGCCCTAATGGAAGTAGTCTGCAGAGATGCCTGTGATGGACATGAGATAGGACGGGTAAATAAAATTAGACCTATTAATTTTGAACAGACTTAAATCTTTGGGGATGGGCAATTACGTTGCAATAGTCAAAATGCTATGTATATTATAATAACAAATGATTACGTTGAACCCTCAATACATAGTATTTAGGTAGGTTGGTTTTTATACAGTTGTGTTATAAAGGTATAAAATGCACTAATATATAACCTACAAACTGCATTTATTATAATTTAAAATTGATGAGAGCAATTCAAGTTTAAAGATACAAATCAAATCTTTCTAAGCAGAGACTCTGCATTCTTGTAAAGTAATTTAATCTCTCTTTGTTTTTTTAGATGCTAGCACTAGCATTACTGGACCGTATCGTCTCTATAGATAAACAGCACCAGTGGTTATTATATCTCTCCAACAGTGGCTACTTAAAAGTGCTGGTTGACAGCCTGGCAGATGATGATCTCAAGTTGCAAAGTTTACTCATACCACAGCCTCCTTTGCTTAAAGCGCTGTATACCTATGAGTCAAAAATGGTGAGATTCTGTGCAAATTCTGCTTCTGTTGTACTCCAGCCTAAAGCAACCAGTCAGCATTTAGCACTAACACGTAACTCTTGCTATGTCACAAAAATTTCACTGTTTAAATCTCTGTATACACAGTGTCCATATCTGAATGCTCTCTATCTGTTAGCTAGACTAGAAGAACTTTCTATTTCATCTCTAAAGCATATTTTTATAAAATCATTGTTGAAAACAGTTAAAGCCCTGAAGTCTAATCTGTTCTACCACTTCACGTGAGGTTTCTCTTTCTGCTTTGCAATACAAGCTTATTCATTTAAAAGAAGCAAATCATAGCATACTGACCAGGGTGGGTTCTACTTACCTTTACTACTGGTTTGCAGTGGGGCTGTGCACGCGCTCGCTTCGCTCGCTCAAGTGCTCTTCTGCGCATGCGCAGAAGCATTTTGGTGACATCGGGGTCGGTGGGCAGAGCCTCCCACCGGTTTTATTACCGGTTCCATAGAACCAGTGCGAACTGGGGGCAACCCACCATTGATACTTACTATCTAGCATTCCCACAGCCTTCCCAATTAATTCTCTTAAATTACAACAATAAAAGCTAATAGAAACTATAAATAAAAAAAGAATTAAAAGGGAAAAAATATAAGGTGCAAGAAAAAAAAAGTAGAAAAGAAAAATAAGAGTATAGAAAGAAATACACACATACATACACACAACCCTCCTTCCTGTCAGCAAGTATAAACAATTTTAATAATTTAGCACCTTCTTTTAAAATATAGCAAATGATCTCTTCTTCCCATATCTCATCTCTTATCTATAAACAAATCCTTAAAACCTCATCAGTCCTAATTCAGCAAGGTTCATTAGAGATAACATATCTATTTGAACCTTCATCAAATAAACCAACTTTATATTCCTCCCTTTTATTCTAATCCATTCAAATAATATCCTTCTTTGTCCTTTCTGACAAAATTCTTCAATTTTGCAACCTCTTTTGCAAATCCCGTATAGGAGAATTATCTAGATCACTCTTGGTTTGTTATTTGTATATCTCTTTCAGTTACTAGGATATCAGACAGTTTCTTTTGCATGCCCAATGTGACATGTTTTTCCATTTTTCATAGCATGTCATTTTTAAATTCACTTTCAAAACAGTTCCTTTTACATAACATCTTTTAAATACAGACTGTCTACAGAGGCAGATAAGTCTTAAAATTAACTTCTGAGTTGATTGTTCAAAACTATCCTTTAGTATGTTCAATATAAAATATTTTGGTTCATTCATATTTGTAATTTTAGTTTGAGTCTTTTTCTCCTTTAATTGTAATTTTTAGTTCCCTTTAGTGTCCAATTATTAAAATTCTATTTTCTTATGATTTTAAGTAATTCAAAGTAATTCAAAACAAAAGCATTTTCCCACAGGAAGGTTTCTTTATAATTAATTCCAAAATCTTATGTCAAATTTATCTTGACCTGTTTGTGTCTGTTTAGCAAGTCTGATTGTGACTTGCTAAAATCAATATTTGAATTACTGTTTTGCCGACACAACATCACTCAATGCAGTCTCTTTCTGCAGGGAAGAAGGAGGGATGACCTAAGGAGTGAGATTTAGGAGATGAGCCTTCAACTACTTGCTATATATTCTGATTATTAGATCCTTGTTCCAGTTGCTAACAAATAAAATATTTACTTTTTTTTTCTCAAGGCCTTCTTGACCAAAGTAGCAAAAATACAACAAGGAGCACTAGAGTTATTGAGATCTGGAGTAATAGTGAAACTTGCACAGTTTCAGGTATATGATATGCGGCCAGAAATAGATCAACAAGGGTAAGTTTATACACCAAATTTCCAAAATAACCTCCTGGTTAGGATAAAGCAATGTTTTTTTGTGTTATATGTTTATAGTGCATGTTTTGATTAGAATTGAAATTATTTCACTTACTGGTAAACTTGTACATTTGTTTTAAAAATATAAGGTTTGATAGTTTTATAAACAGTAACTGGTTACATTAATCTATGTTTCGTTAATTTTTTTAATTTTTAATTTTAATTGTTTATTATTTTACAAAGATTTGTGTATATTGCAGCCGCCTGGGTTGTGGGCTGAGAAATCATCTATGTAAATCAAATAAATAAATCTAAGGTTTCATTCACTTTAATGTTAAATCAAAGCTGAATTTTGTTGGGGTTTTTTTGTTTGTTTTCCGGCCAGTTATTAAATAAATGTATCCATCTATCTAAATCATTACCTCCACTTAAATCTCAGAACAAATAGTAATGCCAAATGATCCTTTCCCAACCATCTGTGCTAGATGGCTCATACTAGAACTACTAATGAATAGTCTCCAGCAGACGTTTTATTGTTGGTCACCTGTCTTACAAAAATCTTGCCAGACTGAATACATTCCCTTGGAATCAGTCTGATGAGGCTTCAGGGATTCTGATAGGCCACTACACTTTCTGCAGTGCAAGGACTCTAAATCCCCCCCACCCTTTTTAAGACCTCTCTCCAATCTAGCTGCAGATTCCACTACAATTAAGGTTGTTACTGAAGGATTATCTGGATTTATATCATGTATAAACCAAGCTAGTACTAAGCTAGATAAGTGTTCTGTGAGTATACAGAGATACCTTTTGTATTTTATAATTGTAAAATGTGTATTGTAGTGAATTTTCAAGGTTTTTTTTTAAGATAACCAGATTATTGGTTTCCTTTTTGCTTCTTCTTTTAAGAATATTTGGTATGCGAGATCCTCCAGTCTTCATTCCTGCTCCTGTAGAGCGTTATCACCAGATTCTTTTGCCTGCTCTCCAGCTTTGCCAAATCATCCTTACTTCTAGCATGGCACAACATGCTCAGGCTGCCAGACAGGTAAGATGATAGAAACTTCTGGTAGCAATGGCTGTTCATTTCAATTATTCTTGAAGTTAGATACTATTGGATACTGGATATCATTCTCTTATTTCCAGCTCCCTGAATTAATTACACTTTAACTTTACTTTCCCCCCTCTCCCTCCTTTGCTCCCTCCCCCCTCTCTCTCTCCCCTCCCTCCCTCCCTCTTTCTCTCATAGGTTTTGCAGTTCCTAATATCCCATTCAGATGCTGTCCAAGCAATCTTGCGGTGTCAAGAAGTTAGTGTGGGAGCCTTGCAAGAATTGGCATTACTTACTGGAATAATCAGCAAAGCTGCTTTACCAGGCAAGATATTTTTTGTTTTTGATACAATACAACACACTGTCTTTTACTGGAATAACACTAAATGTGTATAAAATATATTATAAAAATGTTTCATTTGTATAGAGCAGGAAGAGAAAGTTCATGGAAGCTTTTCATAGTTCATGTAATAGACCCGTGATGGCGAACCTATGCCACGCGTGCCAGAGGTGGCACGCAGAGTCCTCTGTGGGCACATGCACCATCACCAGCGCGTCGAAACCCGGAACGGCAGCTGGCCACCACATGCATGTGCACCGGCCAGCTGCTGTCTTCCGGGTTCCAGCATGCTCCAGTTTTGGCACTTGGTGCCAAAAAGGTTAACCATCACTGTAATAGACGTTACAGTCTTGCATTCTAATATGACTTTTAGACTCACATGTTTATTATATTCTTTCAGAGAGTGAATCAATCCATCAAAATCACTATGTGTATTTTGAGAAGTTAGAATGCTAAACTATTTTATTTATGCAGTTCAGCAGAATCTGCTTATTAGAAAAGCTCCTAAAATGGATGCTGGTAGCTTTATTTCTTGATAGACCGACATTGTGCAAAAGAAGTTTAAGTGTATTGTATTTATTGAATGAAACTTGGCTAAGGGTAATTTCATATATTCCAAGGATGTTATGTCCAGAGATCCAACCAAACGTTATTAAGGATCAAAGACAAAAGACAAAAAAAAAAGACCAACAATACAAAAAATATAATAAAAGAATTTTTTAAAATTGCAAGACAATCCTGAAACAATTAACAACTAAAAATTAATATGATCCTACTAAATAAAGTGATTTATGAGTGATTACTACAGCCTAACAGAGGATGCCCTTTTAAAAAACAATTTGAATCTATTATGTAGTGTTGTTTCATTAGGTGTGCTGGGTGACTTTGATCTTGATTTCAATGAAGGAATGCAGATTGAATTACAAGGACATATAGGGCGATTTCAGGTAAATTTCTGTAATTATAGCAATTGCTTTTTTTTTTAGTACTTGCAACCACTTGAATCATCAATTCTAAGAAGCTTATGATAAAATAAGTGTTATACCCATTTTTATAGGCTATGTAAATATTTCTTGTCTATCCATCTTGTTTTTTGACAAAAGAATAAATGTTATAATTTAGCTGAGATTTACCATAAAAGTAAACATATTTCCTATGCTGTTCCAAAAACAAAATTAGTTGTGGCATAATATTTATATACAACAAATAGTTTTGCAGAATGAACTTTAGGGCATAAAAGGTGTGCAGAAACAAGGAACATAAAGGGTCCAATTACCTACTCAATTAGGGAGTAGAATTTTGTTAGGGTTAGGGAGGCAAATAAAGTCTGATACTTTCAGGAACAAAATGTTTAATTGCAAATTTTCAGAACAGATAAATCATTGAGAAAAATGGAAAAGGCAAGAATTTTAATTTAATATTGTCAGTTATGCAGAATATGATTTTATATCTTAAACACAACATATTGAATTTTTGTACAATTAATGGTAAACATCTGGAGAACAGAATTAATCATTGGTTTATTTTCATTTGTTTTTAGCGCCAGTGCTTAGGCCTACTCACACGGTTTGGTAGTTCAGAGAGACTGCGCCAATTCAAGTTGCAAGATGATCACACAGATGCGGATAGAGTGAACAAGAGAGATGATATTGAACTAGCCATGCAACAGGTGAGCCATTCAGTGAAATTTGGTATATAAAATTGAGAAACTAGGTGATATAGTGGCTGAGGTGATGTACTAGGATTAAGAAGACCCAGGTTCTAGTTCAGTATTGGAGAACCTTTTCAGCATGGAGTGCCGAAATGGGTGCGCGCGGGGGAGCACCAGAAAACGGAAGAGCAGCTCCCCAGTGTGCATGCTCACTCTGGGGAGCTGCTCTTTGGTTTCCAGCACTACCGCACACGCAAAGACCAGCTGGCCAGAAGAGCAACAGGCAATGGCTGGCACGCCCAGAGAGATGGCTCTAATCTCCTTCTGGCACGTGTGCCATAGGTTCACCATCACGGTTCTAGTTCATTTTCTGCTGCAAAGCTCCCAAAGGGACTTAGTCAATTCCTCTCTCTTGGGTCAATCAACCCAATTTACTTCACAAGGTTATTGTTGCGGGGATTGTGAAGGAGTACTATGCCCACCACTTTGGCCTCCTGTACAAAAGGCTGGTTATAAATAAAATGAAGAAACAAAGGCTGTTATTGCAACATTTTCAATTTTTTTTTATTTTCTGTGCCTTATTCATAGCAGTCATTGTATTTTAAAAAAAAACCTTTACATCTATATCTGTAGATCTGTGCCAATGTGATGGAATATTGCCAGCTGCTTATGGTACAGTGTGCCCCTACTTTTGAACACACAGTTTGCCTGTTCACTCCCAGCCTTTCTGAGTCCACCAATCGAGATGGATCTCGGCAGGGTAGGTTTACTTGGGTAACTTAAAAATGCATTCTAGATATTATAGTTAACAATTCTTCCCATATTCTCATGTACTAAGAATGTTCTTTATGTCATGTTTATAAGCCTGCTTTTACATTTGGGAGGTCAAGATTAATGCAGAACCTAGACATTCTGTGCCACAGAGGCTGTTTTAGTTTGTAAAAGCACTAGTTCAGCAATATACTGAATTGTCATGGTTATTAAGTTTGATAGTAAGATTATCTTCCATATAATATGTCATACCATATACATCTGTGTGACTTTGCTCTCAATGTTTCCATATGTAGCATACTTTATTACTTATTGTCTATATGCTTGTATTCTACATGTGGTTGGGCAATATCAAATACATGACATTGGAAGCCACACTTTTGTAATAAATTTACTCTTTAGTCCTTATTTTAGATTAAGTTTGTTTTTCATTTAATGGAATCCAACTTTATGGCAAATGTCCTTTGCTTTAACTTGGATTATTACCTCTTTTAGATACACAAGCACCAGTGATTCCATATTGGCGATTGCCTGGCCTGGGTATTATTGTCTATCTTTTAAAACAAAGCGCTAATGACTTCTTCAGTTACTATGATAGTCATCGTCAGAATGTTAGCAAGTTGCAAAATGTGGAACAGCTACCACCAGAAGAGATAAAAGAGGTAACCTTCCTGTATCCTTCTCTTGCTTTCGCTATTTCCGCTAAGTTTATCCTTTGATTGTTGCATGTAACATTTTATATAACAGTAATTACAACAATCAGTGAAGGGGATATTAACAAGGTGTATCAGTACAATGGAGAGGGGTGGTATTTACTACCTCTTTTTAGATCTGTATTGTAATAATATAAGTTCTGAATAAGAAAGCTAAATACTTTTGCTTTTCTTAGTAGAATAAACATACTTTTAAGTTTTTCTGTTCTTAATAAATCTTTAGAGATTATCAAGTTATTCAGTGACTGATATCCTAGACATGCCAAATGTATTAAAGTTGCTATACAAGTAATATTCCAGAGTTTCCAATTGTAAAATTTCTCTTGAAACTTATTTTTTATTTGGAATAATATGTGTGTTTATATGAAAAGTTGGTTTTGTAGAGCTTGAAGCTTGTATAGTGCTTACCTACACAATATTACATGTTGATATGTCTTTGTTTCTTTCCATAGTTGTGCCAGTCTGTTATTCTAGCTGGAGTAGACAAAATTTCTACTACCCAAAAGTATATTTTAGCAAAGCGACGTTTAGTGAAGCTGATCAACAATCGAGCCAAACTGCTTTCTCTGTGTTGCTGTATCCTTTTATCATTGTGTGGAAACTCATTTATTTTTTAGAGCAAACTTCAGAGATCATCTTTTAAAACTTAGGAACAAAATTAAGAATTTAACAATCATACATGGTGAAAAGTGACTTCCTCCACTGCTATCCAACTTAAATGTTTAATTTTTTAAAACAACCTTGCAAATCTGAACATTTTGTGATTTTAAATAAGTTAGTCTTTGTTCCAGAGACTGTAATCAGATGTTATCGTTTTTTAAATATCAAAAATCTGCATAACCATTGATCTAACATTACAATTTATAACCTTTAAAATTAATTAAGAAAATGAGACAGTCTCTTTTGTGAGAGACTGTTTAATTCTATTAGATGATGAAATTTTAAATGCAGCAGAACCTCTGGGAAGATATTTTCTTTAAGAGGCATTACATGCATTTTGGGATTATGATTATTGTTAGGAATATTAATTGAACTGTCTAAATGTAATTAACTTGCTTAATAATGTTTGAGAAATCAATAAAAATAATTTAAACTGCAACCAGAGAATCTGGTTTTGCTTAAAAATGATAGTATCATCTATATGTATTCTGGAAGAAATGATTAAAATGTGGGGATGAAACAGGTGCTTATTTGTCACTAACTAGCAAAAGTTATGATTAGCTGTTGCTTTATTTTCTTATATACATGCCCAAGAATATGTAAATGTAAACTCCTTTACTAGATATGTTTGCAGATATTATAGAAACCTGTCTTTTTATTCTTTGGCGGCATCTTGAACACTATCTACTACACTGTACACCTGCAGATTCCCAAGCTTCTCTTTTGGCTCCCAGGACTCAGTCAAGGAGCAGAAGATTACAAGGTAATTTTCCTTAAATTTATTTAAATTCCTACATTATGTTATCCCTTGAAGTTTAATCATCAGATTGTGCAACTGTTTATAATCAATTAGGGTTGGAGACGTTTTAATGGATTCTATTACAACAAAACTAAAACATTGGTTTAAACAGTTTGTGATTAATTAGATGAATGAATCATGCTTATAAAGCTCCCATTCCAGGGAAGGTTGCAATTGAAACAGAAGTTGTAACTTACCCCTCGGTAAGGGTTTCCATTTCTTCCTCCAGCAGGAAGCATGAATCCAGAACCCCCAGAATGCAATCCTGTTGTCATGAGGAAGCATAACCCTTCTAGAATAAAATATGAATTTACTCTGGAGTTCAATTTCTAAATCCCACCTCTTGATTTTGCTGAAAATAAGCCTAAAGTTTGTTTCTTCCATCCAGTCAGTTCCTAACAGCCTCCAGGCATTGGGATATAACTTTCATTTACAATTCCTTATTAGCTTAAGGTGGAGATGTATAGTTCGGTACCATCAACATGGTACCTCATACTGTGCTAATAGATTATTAGATGCATGTAGAGATCGAAAAGTAAAGGAGATGGCTGAGCCCTGTGGAACCCACAACTCACGTCCTACACTGTTCAGTGGAATACCATGACCAATGGTATAAAAGGCCCTCAAGATGTTGAGAAGATCATACTCAACATCTCTATCCAAATCATCTTACAATCATCTACATGTAAGTTGTAGTCTTACCTGATTATTGTAATTATTATTATAATTACTTTTATAATTATAATTAATATTTTTATAATTGTAATTAGTATTATAATTGTAATTATTATTGTAATTAATACAAGCCGGAAAGAGGGCTGAGAAAGTATCTACAGACCCCTTACATTCTGGACATAAAGTATTTCAATTCCCACCCTCAGGATGCCACTGCAGGGCACTGCATGTGAAAACACCTTGACACAAAGAGTTTTTCCCCCTGCCATCACTCTGCTAAACACCTAATTCCCACAGCACTGTCTTATGCCTAAGGATATTTACCCATGTAGTTGGGCTGTATTGCTATTATCCTTCTCATCTTTCCTATTACCTTCTATTATTATCTTACGATTTATCACATTGTTGTTTGTATGTACACAGAGCTTACGCAGTGGAGACAAATTTCTTGAGTGTCCAATCATACTTGGCCAATAAAGAATCTTCTCTTCTCTTCTCTGAAAGGGATTCAGACAATCCTTTTCAACTACAGTGTTCTGTAATTGCTGCCCTACCACTTCCCTAAGGTTAAAAGTCCTCCAAAACATCTGAATGGAGTTGGCTCCTTTAAGGAGACGCAGTTGGTATAAGGATCTCAGATTTTCTCAGCCTCTCTATTATATGTACTAGAACAAATGTATCAATTGATAAAATATTTAATTTTTGTTTCCGTGTATAGATATTATGCAACTCTTAAATAACTTTACATTGTATATTTTTAAAGCTTGCTTTGGATATAACTCGTAATTTTTAATTCCTACATTCCTTTAATTCAGAAACTAACTTCGATGTAACAAGTGGATTGAGCAGAGTAAGCCAACTTGATATAGATCAGGTAGGATCTTTCAAAGGTTTTTCTTTATAAATAGTGGGCTTGACGCTCTTGTAACTTATTAAGTGATTATTGGTCCTTAAAAATAAAAGTTTTGATTAGTTCACTGCTACTTAACTTTGAAATTATTCATTCTGAATGGTCAAAAAATACACAACAATCCAGCATGCTAAATATTGCTTCTAGAACCATACTTCTTGTGGATTATGAATGATATTAGTAATAAAGGATTGTGGAAGGGTTGGTCTCTGAGTCAGTTTTTGACACATAGTGACTGCTTGGACTAGTCTGGGCAGTTTTCTTGACAAGTTTTTTTTGGAAATGGTTTGCCACTGCCACTTTCTTAGAACTGAGAGAGAGAAGAGGACCACGGTTACCCAACTAACCTAAACTCTAGAACTTAATCTCCCAGTTTAACCACTACTCCAATTTGGCTCTGTAATAAAATTAATTATTCAACAGTATTTGCTTTTTTTTCCTCTTCTCCTTTACATTTTTCTATTATAATATTAACTTTAAAGAAAAGCAGAAGCAAATATCGGAATTCTTCTTTTCATTTGTTTTCAATCAATTAACAAAATGTAAACCAACAAAAAGAAAGCATGCCTTGCCTTTTTTCTTTGCAAATTTTACATTATTAAAGAAAAAGCATATTAGCTTTAAAATAAAATAATATAATGCTTGTAATTAGTGCTGAAGAGTTGGGTTTTTTACATAAACTTGAGTAATTTGTATTAATATTATTTGTGTTTATCATTTTTCATATACAAGAACAGAAATTTAGGGATATTTAAGTTTCTTGGGGGCATCCCTTTATCATCTTTCTCTTTCCAATCAAAATTTTAAAACTTCAAAATAATAATATTGTAATAGGCATCCAATTGTTACAATGTTATAATATCACAATTGGATTTTCAGTCCCTTTTACTTTTTTAACAAGGACATGTTAAATCTAGGCATGGCATGACTCATAAATCTGTATGTTTACTTTTTAGATTTTAAAAAGCAAGGTTCGGTATGCTTCAAATAGGACCCATTTATATAGACCACTGAATCTAAATTAACAATGCATTAAAGGAGGATTTAATAAATAAAGATTATCTTTGTTTTGTTGTTGTTGTTTCTTTTTAGCTTCAGCTAGAGGCAATCAATAATTTTGGAGAATCCCTTCAGAAGAAACTTCTAGATATAGAAGGACTGTATTCTAAGGTGCGGTCACGCTATACTTTCATTCAAGCACTTGTTAGACGTATCCGTGGCCTGCTAAGAATATCAAGAGGATGAAGAATAATGTTTGTTCATTATTGATGTTTTTTGTACAAGTAACATTTTATAAATTATGGTGAAATTATTTTAATATGTTTCATTACAAGAATGAATAATTTTTGTGTGTTCCTGCCATTCATTATTACCTAAGTCAAAAAATAAACTTTTTTAAACAACCACATTTGTGTACAAGGTTAATTACTTAGAAAAGGAAATAGGGTATAATTCACAAGAATAAAAATTCTGGTATCAGTATATCAGTGTAAACACTGGCCATATTATTATTTTTTTTTAACTATGGCAACCCATGTGAAATTATGTGTGTGTAAAATAATTTGTCTGCAGGTACCGTAGTCCTCAACCTACAACAGTTCATTTAGTGACTGAAGTTACAACAGCACTGAAAAAAGTAACTTATGATTGTTTTTTACACTGACTGTTGCAGCATCTCCATAGTTGTGTGATCAAATTTCAGATGCTTGGCAAGTGGCTGATATTTATGACTGTTGCAATATCTTGGAGTTATGTCATCACTTTTGCGACTTTTCAAGCAAAGTCAATGGGGAAGCCAGATTCACTTAACCTTGTTACTAACTTAACAGCTGCATTGATTCACTGAACAACTGTGGCAAGAAAGGTCATAAAATGGGGCAAAATTCATTTAACAAATGTCTCATTTAACAACAGAAATGTTGGTCTCAATTGTGATCGTAAGTCGACGACTATCTAAAGAATTGTTGGAAAAATAGTTTCCTCTTATAGCAATAGTCCCCCCCCCCATTCTACTTGCTGCAAAAAGCAAATTGAAATTATGAGGCTATAAAAAGTATCCTGAATAAAATCTAGATTTTCTAAGGAGAGTGCTTCCTTTTATAATGCATTTGTTTCAACAATGCTATTTCTTAAAAACATTAAGTACCACCTTTAGAAAAAGTGAAATGCAACCAACATGTCATTGTATGAATATTGAACTACGCTGGAAAATCCCAGAATAATTACATTTTGCAGTCTTGTTGCAATTTCCTTCATAGATGTACCTGGAGATTTTCCACTTCGATATGCTGCTGCGCCATCGCGCTTCATTCTTAAACTATGCGGGATGAAACATCGAGTTTAGCAATAAATAGCTAGGACACTGCAGACCCTCAACTGTAGCACTCTTTCTAACTAAAAACATAGAAATACCATCAATGCTGTTTGGATAACTTAGAAGTGCGTCGCTTGCGGTCAGACCTAGGTATTGCATACAAAATTATACGTAGTAATGCTTTACCTGTAAATGACTTTTTCTGTTTTAATTGCAATAATACGTGCACGAACAACCGCTTTACACTCAATGTAAATCGTTCTAAATTTGACTGTAAAAAATATGATTTCTGTAATTGTCAGAGTTGTCAAAGTCTGGAATGCTCTACCTCAGTGTTTCTCAACCTTGGTAGCTTGAAGATGGGTGGACTTCAACTCCCAGAATCCCCCAGCCAGCGCTGCTGCGTCCACCCATCTTCAAGCTACCAAGGTTGAGAAACACTACCTGATTCAGTTGTCTCAGCTACAAATTTTCACAGTTTCAGTCACAAATTGACTTCGTGGACCTTACCTCATAACTTAAATGGTCAGCAGAGGGGGTTAACTAAGGTGCCTGTCGTCCCTGTCATTGTATTTTTTTTCTTTTATTCTTGTTCTCATTTTTGTTTGACAAATTCTAATATATAAATAAATAAAATTTATTTATTTAAATAAAAGAGCCTTTGTAGTACAGTGGTCTAAAGCACCCTATTATTAAGAACAGCTGCCTGCAATTACTGCAGGTTCGAATCTCGCCAAGGCTCAAGGTTGACTCAGCCTTCCATCCTTTCTAAGGTGGGTAAATTGAGGACCCAGTTGTGGGGGCAATAAGCTGAGTTTGTATAAATATACAAAAGGATGAAGGCTATTGCTGAGCACATTGTAAGCCGCCCTGAGTCTCCGGAGAAGGGCGGCATATAAATCAAATTCAAAAAAACAAAACTGAAAACGCTTCCCGCAACGCCCGCCCGCCGCTTCCTTCCTATCACCGCTTTCGCTCAGCACCACGTGATCCCGGAACTCGAATAGCCCCGCCTCTATCGCCGCCCACCAGCCAAATTCGTCCAATGGGGAAGCCGAGAGAGGTTCTGTCGCTCCGCTTTTGACCGAGCAGATTCGTCGTTTCGTCCTCAGTCGCGGCGACGCCGGTTCGTGTCGAAAATTCTGTTCTTGGTTTGGTCATCATGTTAAGCAGCTGGTGCGCATCGCGGGAGCGACTCAAGCAAGCAGGAGGCGACGTGGAACCTGCTCCTCGCCGACTTCCGGGTGAACGCCGCCGCCGGCAGCAGCAGCAGAGGAGGAGGAGGAGGAGGAGGACTGCCGGGAAGCTGAGCGGCAAACAGCCCGGGAAACCTTGACCGCCATGGGTGAGGGAAGGGAGAAAAGCAGGGCTTGGCTTGAGCGAGGGCTGAGGTGGCGGCCCGAAAATGGAGCGCTTTGGCGAGCGGGGGCGGGGCGGGCGGGGAAGGTTCCGTGAAGAGTTTTTCCCTCATGGCGTGAGACTCCGGGCCTCCGAGGCGCCCTTGTGGTTCTGGGCTATTTTGGGGGGCTATCGAGCGGTTGAATTCGCTCGCCTGGGAGTTTCCTGGAGGGAAAACTCGGCGTCTCGGTCGGTGTGGTAGAATTTCCTTCACGGAGTCAAAGGCGAGAGAAAACTGCGCAGATCCTCCGAGGGAGCGTGAAAAGAGACGCAACTTTTGACGCCTTCGAACCGGCTCCCCTCCCCCCTTTTTCTCTTCCCTCGTTCTCACGCGCTCTTCCCCCTCATCACCCCGTTACTCTCAGAGCCGTCGGAGGGTAGCAGATAAAATTTCCTCTGCTCGGAGACGGTAACGTGCCCAAGCTCGTGATGTCCAATTTCCCATTCACAAGCTTTACCTGAAGGCATAAGGATAGGCCACCCGCGGGGACATCCATATGCGACTGAGCTATAAATTTCAGCTGTCTGATGAGGATGGCAAACAAACTTTTGGACGAAAATTAGGGGGCACCACAGCCATTCCCCACTCCTTGCCTCTAGAACAGTGTTTCTTCAACTTTTTATCCTCAGGAACACCCCCCCCCTTCCCAATTTTTAAAATTATGGAGGACTCCAAAATAGGTTTAGTTTGTGTGGCCTATGTTTGTTGTTATTTATCATATTCAAAGTTAAAAACATGCATTCGTGAAACATTTATTGAATCATGTAAAAATAATAGCATCAATCCTGTTGGATGTTAACAAATATTTTTCATAAAAAAAGCCTTGTATTTTAAAATGAGAAAAATGACATTGTTTTAATGTCATCTGACATTAATGTTTAATGTCAGATATTGAAGGTTTTAATAAAACTTTCAATATCTGGCAAATAATTTTGATGTTGTGGACCTATAAGATGGTCTTCCGGGACCCTGGGGGATCCTTGGATTTGCAATTGGAGAAATTCAGCCAATCCTTCCTTGTGCTATGCTAAGACATTTCAAAGAAGAGACTAGTAAGTGGGTGCCTGCCACAACTTTGGAATTTAAAATTGCAAGATCAGTTCTTCCTGTTTCTCTTGGTTTAGGGAGTGTAGAATTGGTCTTAATAAATGATGTAAACTTCAGTTTTTTCTGTTATCTCCCTCAGCAGGGTTTCAGAAAGTTTAGCAGTACTTATTTGATCTTTTCTGAGCTTGGAAGCAAGCAGGATCAGACCTGGTTAGTACTTGGATCTGACAACATCAGGGAATCCTAACTAGGTTGGGAAAATTTAAAAAGGAACATGCAGCTGTGAAATCATGAAACTAATTTGAAAAGTGAAATTTTTCATTGAAAGATGTTTGGAAATTAGGAAATTGCATTCACAAAAATACAAAACAATGTGTATTAATGCAGAAATTTAACTTTTAAGATTACTAAGACTTGCTTTTTTATTGCATATGTGTATTTATTTTAAAAAAACACATTTATTAAAAAGGACAGAAGCAAGAAAAATGGTTAACATAAGCAGATGTCTTAGAAGTAAAATGTATTTCTCAGGAAAGCTTTAAATATTAATTTGGAACAGTCTGATATTGTAATACATTTCTAATAATGCTTGTTTCTTTTTCTTTCTTTCTTTTTTGTAGGTGGCTTTTTTTCAACTATCTTTTCCAGTTTGTTTGGTACACGGGAGATGAGAATTTTAATTTTGGGGTTAGATGGAGCAGGAAAGACCACAATTCTATACAGGTTACAAGTTGGTGAAGTTGTAACTACCATTCCTAGTGAGTGTTCTTTCCCCCTAAATGAAATATGATTCATAGCATTTAATGCAATATTCTTATCTCTGATACATCTATTAATTGAAGTGTCTTAAAATCTTAAGGCTACTTCACTTTCCTTTTATCATATAGGTTGCACAAAAATGTAAATATTTAATTTACTAAATATTACTAAAGGAAATTTTATAACATCTGAACAGAACAAATACTCTATGTATAGGGTAATTTTTTCCTCCTATAAGGAAATCAGGATTTTCCAATACTGGCTTTTCAGCTGTAGAATGAATTTATTTCCTTGTCGGATTTATATGCCATTGGAATCAATGAAGACTGAATAATGTACATTTCAGATATCTATAAATCAGGTTAAACAATAATAAAATTACAATACAAAAATCATAGTACATTCATATGTAAATTCTGGGAACAATAGTTACGTACTAGTATTTTATACAGTTTTTGCAAAACATTTACATTAATGAAATATTTCAAAACCAGGCAACAACATAAAACCTCCAGCCAAGTTTGAAAGGCTTTCTAAAAACTGCTAGGATAGGAACCATTGAATTTTCAGTGGATGCCATTTTAGAAAAAGAAAGCAATATTTGAATTGAGTTTCTTTCATGAGATCTGCTGATGACATTACCCGTCTGAAGGGATATGGAGAGAGCCTACATTATAATTTCATGAGATGAGAAGATATAGTTGGGAATAAGCAAGCAATTGTATGAAAACAATAGTATGTATGAAAGCACTTAGACACAGTTTCTGTCTGCTCATTGAGTAGGAATCATAAGTCAAGAAGGACCCCTAAATTCTGTATGGGACAACATAACCTAAAAAAGAAATCTGCCTAGAATTGGATGGCTCTTCTGCAACTACAGCTCTTCTCATCTATCCTGCCCAAATAGGGAAGGGTGTAGGTTATTCAATATTTATTATTTTCATTTATAGTCTCCCGTCTCATTTATATGCATCTTGACTTACAAAAAATTAAAACAACAGAACAATAGAAAAGTTTAAAAACAATATAAAAATCATATTGAAATCAATAAAATTTATAAAATTCACACTTGAGGTAATCCCATCC
Source organism: Pantherophis guttatus (assembly GCF_059756535.1). Classification (NCBI taxonomy): domain Eukaryota; kingdom Metazoa; phylum Chordata; class Lepidosauria; order Squamata; family Colubridae; genus Pantherophis; species Pantherophis guttatus. The sequence goes on from NC_142069.1 coordinate 35,171,874, forward strand.
ACCAATAACCCTCACTACTTAAGGACAGAGTATAGAGTGCCTCTTTCAGAGAGACAGCAGTCTCTATAAGGATACAATTACCTAGTCCAGCTTCTTGTCATCTCAAAGGCTTTCATCAACCAGTAATGGCAGTGAATCATGACTACAGACTACAGAGTTGAAACCCCCAAATCATATCTATTTCCTCAGGATTTACAAGTTCAACTTCATTCAAGATAATTAATAGTTGTGGTTGTGGTTTGCTCACCTGGTTAGGCCCTGCCCAGATAGAAGTGATTTTATCCTGCAGATGTCTTAAAAATTCTTCACACAGTCCATCCTTTCCTAATAAAGTCCAAGGCACTTTTAGAAAGAGTTATATAGACACAGTGAACGACATATTGTGTTATGGCTATATTTTTAATAATATGGGTATTCCTTGATTTATAACCACAACTGAGCGCAACATTTCTGTTGCTAAGCAAGACAGCTGTGAGTTTTGCCCCAGTTTATGACTTTTCTTGCCACAGTTAAGTGAAGTTAGCAACATGTTAAGTGAATCTAGCTTCCCAATTGACTGCTTGTTAGAAGCTCACAAAAGGTGATAACATGACACTGCAACCATCATAAATACATGCCAGTTGTCAAGCATCCAAATTTTCACCATGTGACCATGCATGGTAATTTCAAATGGTCAGTAAACAAATGGTTGTAAATCAAGGATTACCTGTACTGAATATTATTCAGTAATAATGAATTTATTTGGAAATTAGAAAATCATGCAATATTTACCATATTCAAACCAAATACATTTGTATATCAGTTATTTTTAATGTGCTAGTTAAATTTTGTTTTCTCTTTTAGCAATTGGTTTTAATGTTGAAACAGTCACCTACAAGAATCTAAAGTTTCAAGTCTGGGACTTAGGAGGACAGACTAGCATCAGGTAAAACGGTTCTGAAACCACAACAAATCTAAATATTTCACTGAGTGTTATGATATTTTCATAGTTTACAAGAAAATGTCTTTATATATCAGAAAACAATTCTTTGGATTAGGCTTTCACACAGAGATTAAGCAGTGAATAGTTGTATCAGTTTCTACAGAGTTTGCCATTACAGTTAAGAAAAATATTTTTAGGCTGTAAAATACATTTAAAGAACATTCTGAAATTTCAAGTTCCTTTTGAAGAAACTGAAGGTGCTAGTTGTTCAGTTGTAGATGAAGGAGCCTGGGGGGAAACGTTTTATAAGCTTTTGGATATCTGTGACTTTGATATCAATAGATAAGCTTTGTTTTAAAACTCAAAACTTACAAAGCTTTGATTTTACAACTACTAAGAAACACTTTTGAAAGCTATGAATTCTCTGATACAATTTACATATTTGTTTTCTTCTCTAGACCATATTGGCGATGTTACTATTCCAATACTGATGCAGTTATCTATGTAGTAGACAGCTGTGATAGAGACAGAATTGGAATTTCAAAATCTGAGCTTGTTGCCATGTTGGAGGTATGAAGTAATAAAATGGCTCTGGATACTGCATTTAAAATTAGGCTCATAATTATGAAAAGGTGTCTTACCCTGATGCTATTCCTGTTTCTTCATTTTCAAGTAAAAATGCTTTTTTGTTACTAATCCAGGCATCATTTTAGTTCACCCTTTAGATGAGCTTAATTTGTTTATTCTTTTGAAGGCTTTGGATTTATATATATTAATATCTGCTAATCTGTGATTCGGTATCAACAGTATAATGCCCAATTATATCTTTCAACTCTGGGCCAGCCAATTGAGGCTATTGAGATTTTGTCCTAAGGCCTGCAGTCTGTGAGTTAGGATTGGGAGGTACCATCTCTCATTCAGTCCCATCAAGATATAGTAACGGTTAGTGTTTTGACCACCCAGATCTGGGAATATTCCAATTTTGACTTTTGATAGTGTGGTACTTCTCCATTCAATGGTAGTACAGAGTTTAGGAGTCTTCCTGTCCTCACAGCTCCTGCTTAATGAACAGGTGGTAGCTGTGCAAAGACCTTTGCTCTGCTTCATTTGGTGCACCAGTTGCACATAGATTTGGTTGTTCTTCAGTTACATGCCCGGGTCACATCATGCCTTAACTACTGCAATGTGCTCTATATGGAGGTGCCCTTGAAGGCAATACAGAAGCTTCAGCTGGTCCAGAATGCAGTGGCGCAGGCAGTGATGGACATGCCTCAGTATGCCCATGTAGCACTGGTTGCCAGTTTGCTTCTGGATGTGATTTAAAGTGTTGGTTGCTACCTATAACAACCTACATAACAGAGCTGTGTTTACTTGAGGAACTTCTTGTCTTCTGTAGTATTTTCCGAACCAGTTCAATTTGGCAGAGTTGGCGCGATTTAGTTCCATCAATTAAACAATGCCTTCTTTTGGAACCCCAGAAGTGCATGTCAAGAGGGAATGCAGTTTCCACTGAGACTTGAATAATCCCAACCTTGTTGGTATTTTGAAGGGCCCAGAAGGCATGGTCTTAAATCCAGACCTTTGATGAGGACAATTGACTTCCTCTTCCTTGTTCCCATCAGGGTTTGTTTTTGTTCTTTTAGTTTGTGCATAACAGTGGTCTGTTTACTTGAGGAACTTCTTATCTTCTGTAGTATTTTCCCAGCCAGTTCAATTTGGCAGAGTTGGTGCGATCTAGTTCCATCGATTAAACAATGCCTTCTTTGGGAACCCCGGAAGTGCATGTCAAGAGGGAATGCAATTTCCACCAAGATTTGAATAATCCCCACCTGCCCCAGAAGGCATGGCCCTAAATCCAGACTTTTGATGAGGACAATTGACTTCCTCTTCCTTGTTCCCATCAGGGTTTATTTTTCCTGTCATATCTGTTCTTTCATTTTGTACTATTTTTGTGTTTTTGTGTTTCTTGTTTTTAAACGTTTTGTAAACTGCCCAGAATCACTGGGGGTTTGGGCATATAAATGTAATAATAATTATTCACTTGATGAATCATGCAAGAGGAAAAAAATAGAAATGTTGGTAATGTGATTTTCTGTTCTCTGAGGCTAGCAGGGATCATCTCAACAGCTATAGATTCTAAGGGGAGTGGGAGGGGAGATGAATAAGAGGTCAATTTAAGATTTATAATTTGCGAATTACTGCGTATCATGGACATAGCAGGGCTGATAAGAGACCCTTTCCTTTGTTGCTGAAAATGCTGTTGCATGCCAGTTTATTTTGGTGGAACTAAGTCTTTGTCCAATCACACTTGAAGCTAGTAAGAGTCACCTTTTTGGCCTAAACTCTAGTGAGTTCCTCTTCAAACACCTTGGATTATTTCAACCAAATAAACTCTATACAGGCTTTCAGGACTACTGTACAGGTAGTCCTCGACTTATAACCATTTGCTTAGTGACCAATTGAAGTTACAATGGCACTCCAAAAAGTGACTTATGAATGTTTTTCACACTTTACTGTTGTAGAATCCCCAATGTCATGTGATCAAAGTTCAGATATTTGGCAACCAATTCGTATTTATGATGATTGCAGTATACTGGAGTCATGTGATCAGCTTTTGCAGTCTTCTGATAAGTATAGTCAATGCAGAAGCCAGATTCACTTAACAACTGGGTTACTAACTTAACAACTGTGGTGATTCACTTAACAACTGTAGCAAGAAAAGTCATAAAATGGGGCAAAACTCAATTAAGAACTCTCTCACTTAGCAACAAAAATTTTGGGCTCAATTGTAGTCATAAGTCAAGGACTACCTGTACTAGCATTCTGTTAAATAGCAGGTGGTAAGATTTCATTGCCTGACAGAGGCTAGTATTCACAAATTTCTTTTCTGATTACAGAGACAGTACTTTCTCCATGCAGAAATAAGATGATGGGCTTCAGAAAGTTCTGTGGAAGTCATTCAGTGTTGAAATAAATGTCTAGATGCTTGTTAAGTCACTTGAGATTCAGTTGGGTGCTACCTTAATTCTTTGGGGGCCAAAAAATAAATGAAATTGATCCAGAATTTTTTTTGTTCAATGTGAAAATGCAAGAAATTTGTCTTTTAGATGTTGGGCAAATTGCAGGGTATATCCCAGATAACTCAGTAGAAGTCTGCATTACACAGCGAAGGAGAGACAGTCCAGTGTTGCTATCTATCAAAAGAAAATGTTAATTCTTTTACTAAATCTAACCCAGATTGACTAACCTGTGGATTTAGACATCCCCACTCATTATTTAACTGTCTCTTGTCACCCTGTGATTAAGTGCTCCATGGTGGAAGCATAATTTTGTACTGAAAATCTAATATAATCTTTTGACTGCTTTTTTAGGAAGAAGAATTAAAGAAAGCCATTTTAGTGGTATTTGCAAATAAACAAGATATGGAACAAGCCATGACTCCTACGGAAATGGCAAATGCACTTGGACTCCCAGCTCTAAAAGACAGAAAATGGCAGATATTCAAAACATCTGCAACAAAAGGCACTGGACTTGATGAGGCTATGGAGTGGTAACTATTGTTGTTCTGGCTCCCTTAGAAGATTACTTATTAGGACTGAAAAGGGAAAAGGAAAAGCTAATTAAGAGCACATGGGGGTTGGCAGTGCTCATGTAGTACCTATCAGCAGTTCCTTGAAGTAGTCTAATCTGAATCCATGATCACAGTAGGAGAGACTGACTAACTTTGAAGTAGCATATTGAGTTTATAAAGAAACTTACAAAAGAAGCCACATCTCATTTAAGGAGATGCCAACAATACCTGCTGAAGCACATTCCAAACCACTTTTCCCTCTTTGAATTTGGATCTCTGAACAGTCCTAGTGCATATTATAGAAACCCAGAGTACATAAAGATGAATTTATTACTTTATTTTTAAAACATTTGATCTTTAAATTTCAAAACAATTCTATTTTTTTTTCCAGGCTGGTTGAGACCTTGAAGAGCAGACAGTGAAACAGACGAAGTTTTCTTCATTGGTTATGTGAATAAATGCAATGCTGTAAATAGGATTGACAGATTATCTTTTGAAAAAAATGGTGTTCCTGTGCAATCATTCTGAAAGTTTGCATACTATATATACTTCATATCTTGCGTAAGTTACGTAACATCAATTTTTATGATACTCTACTGAATATTGGCTAGAAAAATTGGAATAAATCTTTATTTTAAGTGTCTGAAACGATTTAACACTAATAAATATTTAACTGTCTACATTTTTGTCTCATGCTAGTTATATATAAGGAATCCCCATTTGAAGGTGAATTAGGGCACATTTTTTGTGTAACCTGTTTCTAAAAGTCAGGAATATTGGGTGAAAATTTATGTGGGCTTTTCAAAATTGTTAAACCATCATATTATACTTGCCCTGTTCTTTCAGGGAAATTTGTAAGTAAAAAAATCACCTTGATCCTTATTCAGGTAGTCCTCGATTTACGGCTACAATTAAGTCCAAAATTTATGTTGTTAAGTGAGACATTTGTTAAGTGAATTTTGTCCTATTTTATGATTTTCCTTGCCGCAGTTAAGTGAATCATTGCAATTCATTTAAGTTAGTAACCTGGTTGTTAAGTGAATCTGGCTTCCCCATTGACTTTCCTTGTCAGAAAGTCGCAAAAGGGGATCCCATGACCTTGGGAGAAAGAAACGGTCATAAATATGAGTCAGTTGCCAAGCATCTGAATTTTGATCACATGATCATGGGGATGCTACAAAGGTCATAACTGAAAAATGGTCATAAGTCACATTTTTCAGTGTCATAACTTTGAATGGTCACTAAATGAACTGGACTCAAGGACTAATTTAATTTAATTTAATTTATCGAATTTCTATGCCGCCCAACTCCCAAGGGACTACCTGTATTTCCTTTTGTTAAATAGTATGTTGCAGAGATATGGGAATGTCTCCCTAGCATTTTCACAGAGAGAAATTAGATGATTCTATCAAGTACCCCCTTCATTATACTGAATAACACAGGAATAGAAACCCCTTTCATGGTGTCACAAGTGTTATTAAAAGAAAAGTAAAATGTCCTAAAAATGTTATAGTTTTTTTATAAAGTGTGTCAATAGTTCAGTTTAAAATAAAAAGCCAAGTTCATAAATCATATTAAAGCAAAAAGGAACTTGTTTTCAACTTAATACCAGTGGCACCTGCAGGGTGCATGACCCATGTACAAATGAGATAGCTTGCCTCCCAACACTGCCACTCCTATCTTACCTGTTTTGGCATGCACAGTAAATTCTGCTACTCAGTGCAATGTTTGAATTTCACCATTGGTGGCTTGTTCAACAAACCATGACTTAGCAAACTATGGACTGAATCTGACATAGTAACTCTAAGCTTAAAATCAGAGAATCCAGCATATGCAAATGTTTTCTATAATGTTGAAAGAACTGGTACAGTACACAAATTAAAGAAATGTAGCTGATATTCAAGTGGAAAAATATAATATTTCACTAATATGCTGTTTGAAAGAGGTAGCCTTCTCATCAAAATAAATTTGATGGAAAGAAATTAAGCCAGTTTCACAATGAGAGATTTTGATTATGAAAAAACTAATGTCATGCTTGCTGGTACGAAATAAACTCTTAATGCTACAAGTAAATCTACCAAAATAACTTTAGCACAGTTATGAATAGAGTGTTTTAATCAAGTTTAATTAAAAAAAAAAACACATTTACCACAAGCTGTACATTAATGTACAATAATCTCTGGACAACTGAAATGGCTGAGAACTCACTATCCTTAATCACAAGTTTTCTCACTGAAATGATTGAAGATTTTACAGATTTCTCAATATTACCACCAATTGAACAGGATTTACAAAGAATAAAAATTATAAATAAATATTTAGTAAGACCTGTAGGTATTTCTTTCTGAAAACAAAAGTATGGTTTCCTGAAACAAATCTCAAACTTTAAAAGACGATGATGTGATAGCCTCTGCTATATACTGCCTTTTAAACCATAGAAATACAAATTCTTAGTTGATAAAAGCTGTTGAATCTATTGTTCTTATTTTGTTAAAATCACATAAAATGTTTTCTGCCTTTTAAGCAAACATGAAAAGATTAAATGTTTTGTATAAAAAGGTATGTGATAAGAGTTTTACTCAACCATTGCCAAATCTTTTAATGCATGGCTTCTTTGTTTTTTGGCTTTGTAACCAGGCCGTAGAAATTCTATTTTTCTCTTCTTTGCTTCAATTTTATTCTTATGCCTCTTTAACTTCCTCCTGGCAGCAATCTCAGGATTAGCAACAGCCTATTGGAAAACAAAGAATCATAATATTTTGACAGTCCCATTTCCTCCACACCTTCTGAAATTGCCTGGTTTTAATAAAACCTCTTGTGACAAATGAGATGGTCATTTTTTCAAGCAAATGCAGGTGAAAAATGAAGTAGACACTAACCTGTAGGGCTCTCTGCTTCTTTCGTTTAGCTCTCCTCTGACTGGCTTGTTTTTGCACAAAAGCAAATGAAATTGAAAAGTCCTCCAATCCAACTAATTTCTTCAGTAGTTCTATGATTTCTTGGGAAAGATTCTTTAGAGTTGGATCTGGCAAGGATATGATTTTCATTACTTAAAATCTGAGGATAGAAACTGAAGTATGCTATATATTGTTCAATCTTCTGCATAATTGTCCAGGTGTAGTATACTCTACAAAGTCCCATAAAATAATATTCAAATGAAGGCTATTCAGAAATCAGCATTAGTATTTAATTTTCACACCAAAAATATTATTTGAAATATACTTTTTTAAAAAGCCATCACTTTTTATAGGAGAAAACAGGCTCTTTTCATCCTCAGCCACCTCTTTTGGTATAGATTAAGTGCAGTTTGCCAAGCCATCTGAATACCAAGAGACTGATTACCAAATCATCAATTTTCGATAAAAGTTCAGCTTAAGTAAATCTTAGAACCTGGATACACTAAACTGCAATTAACTTGGGCGAAAGAGACCTTTCTTATCTCTGCCTGACAGCTGTGCAAGAAGAGTAAAAAGGAAAGAGGTGACTTTACAGTGAGAGCAGAAAATAATTAACTCAAGCAAGGTGGCTAACCTGAGGCTCCTCGCATAACATTAAGCCAGTAATGCTTGATTAAAGCCAAATATTTAGTACAGAAATAGATGCATGGGAAACAGCACTGATAGTTTTAGGTTTTGACCCACCAAGCTATTTATATATACCAAGTTTTTGCCAGATACTTGCTTAATCCCTTACTGCAGAATGCAGCCAAACTATCTGAATCCAAGAGCTTGCAATTGTAGTCAACTATTAGGCTGTTACAAGGGGCAAGTGAATATATAAAGCAGTCTTTACTGACACACTGTTTTCCAGATACGTTGGATCTCAAGTTTCATAATTCTTATGCAATCTGACTGATAAGATGCCAAGGAATTTTGGGTTTCAATATCCAATACATGAAGGGGATACAAGAAGAGGTTGAGTCAAGCTTTCGGAGCATAGCAGATTAGTTTTGCATCCTGATACCTAGATGAACCATTTGCCGTATCTCCATAAGACAGTTTAAAAGTACACAGAAAATACTGTGTCTCACACCAATTGCCATGTTTAAAAACCTCTTCATCGAGTTACTTTATATGCATTGTAGAGATGAGAGACACACAATCACTTCACTATATAAGACCCAGAATGGAATATTGACATTTAAAAGAGCAGTAGCTGCAAAGAAACAGAGAACCTCAATAAGAAATCAATCTTTTAGACCAAAAGCAATATATGTAAAGTTGTTGACTCCAAAAAGCATAATTACCTTTTAAAAAAATCAAAATTACAAGTAGAAAAGTTTCATATGATCTTATTTTTTAAAAAAATAGATTTAGCAATCCTACAAGTTTTAAAATTTAGTAATTTATTAAATTTTAAGAAAATTATGTTAATGAGCACCATTTAAAACTGTTGCAGGTGTTGCCAAACCTCCTGCTTGCTCCATTTTAAGCATTAATAATAGATCCATTCTACTGGAAAAAAACTGAAAGCTTCCTAGGTGTTTTAAAATATGGAAAGTATAAAATAAATGTTTTTATGCCAACTACCTGAGTGCAAATTCCCTTACCTTGTTCTGCATACGTGCTACTCAGTTCTCTATATAGAGGGGCTATGATTGTTGGAAGATACGGTTTTACCTTCTCTTTCCCAAGGTCAACTGCAATAGCACCAAGAAACTTAAAGATGCAGGTTCTCTGAAGAGGCAAGCACATTTGGTCAACAGATTAGCCCACAAAGCAATAGAACCACCCAAAGATGTTAACTATTAGTGGCAAGGTAGTACTTTCTCAGTGAAACTAAACATTTTCCAGCAGTTCTGACAACAGTTTGATTTGCTCAATATCTAATGTTAAGCCTAATTTGATCCTGCTTCCTCTTCTGTGCCTCTACAGCCCTATTCTCCAAACCTTTCATTTTTGTATCCCTTCTTACAATGCCTGGCAAGGCCAAATGCACTCTAGGTAGCATTTCTTAGCACTCCGTAGACCATACCCCTCGAATGCAACTGCAGAACCCAGCAGTCATCTGAAGAAAAAGGGGGGAAAAGAGGTCCTTTTCCCTTTTCCACATTTGCAGGGTGAAAACCCAAATGGTTTCTTTCAGTTTAACTTTGAGATGAGCATTACATGGGCAACCTTGTTCATATTTTAGTACAATTACTAATAGAGTCTCTGTGCCCCAGGTTTTATTAAGTAGGTAATGAAAAAAGCAAGACTTCTTGGATTGGAACAGGTTTCAAAAACCAAAACAAAATAACAGTATAACTTGAGCAAAAGCAGCAAAGAGAATTGAAGCGAGGATCTTTTGCTCATTTAAATTCTGCTCTTCCTATGAAGCTAAGGACAACAACTGATGCTGGATGCCTTCTTGCCCTGAACTGGAAAAATGCTGCTCCCACTTGCATGTCCATTTATGAAAGTCTCCAGCTGCCCTGGTTTTTTTTAATCATTTGCGCTTGTGAACTGTAAAAGTCACTGATACCTTGACAGTATTTTCTGAGCTGAAGGTGTTATTTGCAGAAGACAAACTAACCTTTAAAGAATCTTTGGGTGAATGAGCAGCTTCTCTTGTTGCCATGACTAGGAGTTTCTTCATTACCCACAACAAACTGGCTGGACTGCTCTTTTCTTTTGCCTCCATACCCGAAACCTCTTTCTCATCTTCACTTCCTAAGTCACCCTGATCTTCAGTTTCCCAAACCACATCCTCACCAATCTCTTTGCCATCTTCTGGAGTAGGAGCCAGAAGATACAGTACTTTGGATACAAACAGTAAATTCTTTATAACCTTCAACACAAAGAGAAAACAAAAGAAAGATATCCAAATGACTTATAAAACGTTTGCAAAAGTTTTAGGGCAGTTTCTCAATGAACTGTTTTTCAGCTACTTGATTAAACTTCTTGTTTTATGACTTCTAAGCTAGTGTTTTTCAACATATTGTCTGGGGTATTCTGGGAGTTGAATCCACATATCTTAGAGTTGCTGAGGCTGAGAAACACTCCTTTAAGCCTAGTGCAAAAGCGAAAGATTTAGCATGGTTATCATGCCATTTGAAGCTACACACACACAAACTATTACCGATGGGTAGTGATCTCTGTTTCTATCTTGCAGAAACCAAAGTATCACTCTTGCCTAAGGAACTAGCATTTCTACAGAAGGGGTTGGAACAATAATTCCTGACATGTAGAACAGTCTAAATTCCTTATATATTGAATGCCTCAGATAACAGAATAATTGATTAATAAAAATGGCTGTAGGAGAAAAAAAGCCAAAACAGAGAAAATAATTCAGATTACAAACATCCCATTAAAAAGGTTATTTCTTTCTGCTTGAGACTAAACATATCTGGAGTGCAGTCAGGCCCAGGAACTTGTGACTGCCTTTTGAATGGCATAAAATCTGGCTATCATTTATTAATCTTTCTGATCTTGAACTCTTACACCTGTTTCAACTATGTGTTCTTTCAGCAAATGCATTATAAATACAACAAAGTTCTACTTAATAATTTACCTGTTCTCCAAGGCTGTCACTGAGAAATTTGGATTTCAGCTGATGGCAGAAAGCTAAAGCAAGTGTTTTCATCTGTAAAGGAACATGCAAGGCAAGATAATATGATGTACCTGGTGCTAAATTTGGATATAAGTAAATCACTCTCCCCAAAGAAGCAACAAATACAACAAAAAGAATAAGCTCTAGCACTGATGATCTTTAACTAATGAAACCAATAAATTATATTGAAATTAATATTAATTTCTGCTCCATCCACCAACTGGAATAGGAATAGCACTTAAAATTATACACCACTTCATAGTACTTTATAGCCCTATCTAAGCGGTTTACAGGGTCAGCATATTTTCCCCAATAATCTGGGCCCTCATTGTACCAAACTCAGAAGGGTGGAAGGCTGAATCTTGAGCAGGTGAGAATTGAACTGCTGGCAGTCGGTAGAATTAGCCTGCAGTACTGGATTCTAACCACTGCGCTACCATGGCTTAGAATATGCAGCAATGTAAGTAAGATAGTAAGGTAACCTTTTCACTAAGTTCCTCTATTAAGAAAATTGTTGCTGATGGCTCATGTGTCACTTGTTTCTTTTCTGTTTTTCTTTTACTCCATTTATTAACAAGTTCTTCTGGCTTGTGAGAAGCAAACAGCAGGCCAAAAATCTGAGCAGAAGTCAGCCACACCCAGCTGTGTGGGTACCATAAATGGGACTGGACATGACCTTAAAAACGGGTGGAAAAAGACATCACTTGAATTATTTATATGCAGGAACATAAAACACGGTTATGCATTACACACTTTTTAAAATGCACAGTCTTCATAATAAACATGCCAGGCACCAAAGTTTCTTTTTGCAGGAATGTAATGTTGAGAGCCAGTTTGGTGTACTGGTTAAGATCTCAGACTAGAAACCATGAATTCTAGTCCCATTTTAGGCACAAAGCCAACTGGCTGACTTGGGCCAATCACTTTCTCTCAGCCCTACAGAGAAGGCATTGCAAGCCACTGCTGGAAAACCTTCAGACACTTGTCCAGGCTGTCTCTGAGAAATGGACACAACTGAATGGAAGAAAACAATGTTACTACTAACCCCAAATGTTGATCAGAATCTCATGGTGTTTGTTTAATTGAATAATGTTGCACTCATTGATTAGTTTAACAAGCAAAGTTAGGAAGCTGAAGAGCAATCTGTCTGCCAGCTTTTCGTCAGTCTCTTCTTTAACCTTAAAGAAAAAGTGAACGTGGAAGATAACAAATGATATTCTGCAGAAACAATAGTGTTCAAGTAATTAATACATCCCTTACTAGTCTTCATAGCCTGGTTTAGGTTGCTGCCTACTGATAATACTAATATCATACTGCAAATTCAACTGCAAATGGGAACAATGAGTCTATAATCTGAAACACAACTGAGCAGAAACAACACAAACACTTTTCTGATAAGGTTCCAATTTCAATTTGAAATTGAAATTTGCAAAGGATTTCCTAGCCAAAGGAACACAAAGAATGGATGATCATCACATCTGTTTACATAGAAGTCACCATAAACTGCATAATTTGGCTTCCTAATAATTTTTCTTTCTTTTATCCAGAAAGTTCCATAACAGTTTCCTTCCCTCTGTTGTTATGGATATAGGGAAAGAGTAGGAAACTTTTCCCAATTAAGATCATGCTATCTCTAAACTGAATCTTTATAGATAATCACCTTAATTATGAAATCCATGGTCCATTCTGAAAATATCTATGTACTAATATGTCATGTATTACCCTGGCATCTTTCATCTGCATCACAAATGGATACGCCATGATTGCTGGCAAAGCTAACACATGTCAGATTTTACAGCACTGAAAATGGAGTTCTTATAGCTCAAGGCCTATATTCAACATTTCTTAATAGTTTGCCACAACAATCAAAAATAATACAGAAACTCAACCATTCATTTCCTTCATACCCACTGAGGAAGACTATTCACCTGTAGCCTAAACAGCTTATAGAAGCTCTTTTCTCCTATTTTACTTTCCCCTATCCTCCTTATTAACAGCTACAATATATTATCTCTTAAAACTGTTTCAATAAGGCCCTTTTACACTTCTTGGAAAAATGACATGTTTCTGCCACAAATAATTTGATAGATTTCTTTCATGAACCTGCCTTCTTATAAAATAATGAAGCATTTTGTCTCATTTAGGTGTTGGGTCAATATTCTCAGCTTTTCAATTTCCCAGAAATATTATTGCTGATTAAAATTCTTACTTCTTCAAAATTTGAGGGATGAATTTCTCTCTCGATAACAGGGAGAATAGTTCCAAGTCTTTTCTCAAATTCAATTTTTTCAGCTTCAACAAATGCTCCACAGGCTTGAGCAGCTAATCTCTTCTGTACACTCTATCAATAAAGACAAACTCTCATAAATAAGACATCTTGCAAAAAAAAACAAAAAAAAAACAACCTAGACAAACTAGTACTATTTGTCACGTCTTTGTGGCGAGGAAAGTAAATAAATCAATTTGTGTGAAGGAAGGAAGAGCATCAATTTTGTTCACCCAACAAAATCTAGAAAAGAAGGGTTTTCTGAATCCCTATCCCTAAAGAATACCAACTACGTATATAGAAGATGGTAGGATTTCTCTGTTATTGCCCACCCCTTCTCTGGAATGGCATCCTAACCCTGCCTAACTCCAAAGATCAAATGATCCCTAGTGTTTTGGGGTTTTTAATTAAAACCTGACCAACAAGATTCTGAAGTCTAAGAATTGATCCCTCCCTGTCGGGTAAGGTTTGTATGGTTAGTGTCATCCTTGAGCTAAGGTTCTTATTACTTATTGTTATTACTGTTTATTGTATTATGGTTTGCTGTGTTTTATTTTCATTGTAATATCCAAAGTGGTAGGTAAGCCACTCAGAATGAGTTTTGACTGAAACAGCATGTAAACACAACTGAATTCCAATGTATTTCCTCGTTACAAATAACAAATTTAACAGTTCCTACTGTGAGAACTGCTGCTGACCTATACAGCCATGATAAGAAATAACAGTCAGAACTCAGCCTGTTTAAAAATATGATTTAAATTTAATTTAAAAATATTGTCACTTCTTGAAATCAATGTGTCACATGGTGCAAACGGTATAACCCCCTAGTCTACCTGTAGATAAATGAATCCTTTACATGCAAGGAGGCCCAAACTGTTAAGTGTGTCTCCCTTACCAACAACATGCTCAACCATAATTCTGAGTGGAGATTTTAATCCCACAAGAAAATGAATGCTAAATGCCATGTAATAAAATAAGTGTTCTACAAGAAAGTTCTACAAAGAAAATTCAGTTGGTTATAATTTTTCTTTGAATAAAAGTTAAGACACTTGACATTCCCTTAATTTTATTCATGCCAATTAACAGATTAATTGCCAATGACAACCTACACTTCTGCCCCATATACTACCTTTTTACTTGTAAACCACGAAGCAACCAGGGAAAACATCAGGTCTCGGTTTGCAGAACTAATTTTGCTGAGAAGATTTTTGATTGCCAGTGCCGCCATCCTCTTGCACTTTGCTGAATCATCATTTACTATCATCATACATAATGGGACAAAGAATAGGCCACAAAACTCATGCAATAAGCCCTGCAGAAATAAAGTAGGAATCATACAGGTTGCAAATCTCTAAAATGACAGTTTTCCCCTGTAAACCACAATCAAAATACAGCCACTCCTTGTTTAGCGGATACCTCACTTAGCAACTGTTCACAAATACAAAAAATGATCATCATCATTTTCTCACCAATGCACGCATTTAAATTTCTGCACACAACAACAATGTATGCCAGTGTGAGAGTAAGCTATACAAGTTGTCTTTAAATGAGACAACAACCCCCAGTGATCTTTGCAGCATCTGTCTCTCTCTGTGGCCATTTTGCTTTCAGTCCCCTAATCATCTTTGTTGCTCTTCTCTGCACTCTTTCTAGAGTCTCCACATCTTTTTTACATCATGGTGACCAAAACTGGATGCAGTATTCCAAGTGTGGCCTTACCAAGGCATTATAAAATGGTACTTACACTTCATGTGATCTTGATTCTATCCCTGTTTATGCAGCCTAGAACTGTGTTGGCTTTTTTGGCAGCTGCTGCACACTGCTGGCTCATATCTAAATGGTTGTCCACTAGGACTCCAAGATTCCTCTCACAGTTACTACTATTGAGCAAGGTACCACATATACTGTACCTGTGCATTTTGTTTTTCTTGCCTAAATATAGAACCTTACTTTTTTCATCATTGAATTTTGTTTTGTTAGATAGCGCCCAATGTTTAAAAAAAACATTAGAGCAGAGTTCCTCACGCTTTCTGGGTTGGCGGCCTGGAGGGGGGAGGAGCAGGTGCCTTTACGCACGAATGTGTACGTGCAAACGGGGCCACCACTAGCACCCATGCAACACTCGCTAGCACACCCACCCACACAGGCCAGCCACTCATGCAGCCCGGTGGCCAAGAGGCCACAGCCTGGTAATGGGCTGTGACCCACAGGTTGGGGACCCCTGAATTAGAGGGTATTGTATCTGTGAGATAACTGCACAATACCTGAGGGAACGTTTCAAAGAGATAAGCAATCATTTCCAAAGCAGACTCTCTTCCCGTCTCATATTCATAACTAGAGTGAAAACAATTAACAGGGTATAGTTAATACTTCCAAAATTGCCAAGATTTTTGCCCAAACAGCATAATGCCTGTGACATTCAATTAGATTTATTCTTACATTCGTGTTTAGAAGCCCCAGATATATAAAACATTAAGCAATATATTCTGATCATACAATCTGCCTATGACACTATTAGATGTGCAGGGTGCTTTTGCTCCTTTAATAGCGAAGAGAGGAAATAAATACACATATATATGACAATCTTTCATTCATAATAAAATGGGAGACAGACTGCTAGCAGCTCTTCCATCATCTCTTTTCAGCTGTTCAGCATAACAAGCTCTTTGCCAGAACCAAATTACCTGGTATATATTTTTTTTAATGGACAGGATATCTAAGCTAAAAACAGAGCTATGCAAATGTCTACCTACTACATAAAGTTTTATTTAATAGACACATCCATGGCTTAGAAAATTCAAGCATTAATAGAAATTTGGCAATCTAAAGGCCATAGGCCAATTTCACAGCTTTCAGGAGGCTCCATATTCAGTCCTTGGCATCTTCTGATAAAGCGGGGCTGGAGAACAATGCCCTTTTATGACTTGTGGACTTTAGCTCCCAGAATTCCTGAGCCAGCCATGTTGGCTCAGGAATTCTGGGAGCTAAAGTCCACAAGTCATAATGGGACCATCGTTCCCCACCCCTGAGATAAAGAAATGAGAGAAAAGTTGATGAGAGATGCGGTAATAGACAGAACAAACTTGGCTGGAAAATAAATAAGACCTACTGCAGGATTTTGTTTAGAACATATGCTTTTTCTCTGGGAAAACCAGAGAACAATTACAAAATAATCATTTAAACGAAACAACAGAGCAAATATGTATTTATGCTCTCATGGTTTCATTTGAGAATTATATCCACATTACTTACTTAAGCTGGGCAAGAATACACTCCAGGTTGGGTTTTAACTTTTTCCCAAGGGGATAATCAATTATGTATTTCAGGTAAATCTGGGGGAAGAAACGAACAAGGAAAAATAATACTAATATAAATGATTTAAGTATATTCTCCAATTTACAGAGAGGACAACTATCCAAGTGTTAGCAAGCGGAAAATCTTCATGAGTTAATTTCATTAATTTAAATTTAGCAGCCAAAATAATCACTAGCCAATATTGAAAAATGTAATGTAAACACACACACACATACACATTTTTAAAAATTGGGGACAGTGGCAAGGGAATTTATAAAACAGTTGGTGTACAAATATGGAAGCAAAAAAAGAATGTTTATATGATTCTAGTCAAAGCACATTAAGAGTCTACATCCCACAGTGGGTAAACTTTCCATCTTAAGTGTGGTCCTTTCTACTGCTAGCAAATACCAATCAATAAGCCTGTTAAGGGTTAGTTTAGCTCTCTCACCTCAGATGACCATTATCTCTGATTTAATAAAATTATTTAAAATATCTTAGTGCTTCTAAGAAAATAATTATGATAATGAAAAGGATGTTTTTAACATGTCTACAAACCTGTCTACATTGAATTCGAACTTGCTCGCTTTGGCCTGTAACGGCAAAATCTGCAACCTTCTGCATGACACCTTCGATTTCTGGAACTATCAATTTTCTAGATAAAATAGCCTTTTAAAAAACAAAGACAATAATGTATAAATATGAGTCAGGGTGAAGTTGTTCTAATCTATCAAAAGCAACTTACAATAGAATTTTCCTTTCTTTGCCCTGAGGATACAAAAACATCACACGCCAGAAACCCAACGATTTAACCAATCTGAGCACAAGGCAACCCTTGAGATATCCAATCGGCAGAATCAAAATTATTTTATGTCCAACCAGCCACTTTGGAAGTTGTCATCTCTTCTGATCTTCAGTCAGATGGGCAAGACTGGAATTCTGCTCACCTGATGAACAGCAGCTTATTTTCAAAGTGCTGGTGGCTTAGAACTATCCTGCTTGCTAAGATGCAATACAACAAGATGATGAATAATAATGTGCCACAGGAGAAATAGCTAAGCTGAAGATATGATAGGCTGATGACTCATAGTTCAAAAACTTTAGGTCAGTATCAAGAGGAGACACTTACACCTGGCTTCCAATTCCAGGCTGGCTGATTTCAAGAGAGGATTTTCAATTCTCACCAAAAAAAAAAATACAAAATAAGTCATTCAATTTTCAAGCAATAATTCTTAAATGACACTGTGTTACGTTACTACCTTTAAGAGGCCAAAAGCAGTGGTTTGTCGTAATGAGTCATAAATATCTTCTTCAGCATATCCGAGCAAAATTTGCAGTTGTTTATCTGTAATCTGACTCTTTGTATTCCTCACCAGCAGACTTACACACTGCAAATTAAAATTTTGTGTTAAAAACTTAATTATATGCTAATCTACCAAATAAAAAATTTCTTATCTTACTCTATAGATGTGCAAAAACATCATTTTTTCCATGAAGATTACAGTCTTAAACAAAATTAAATAGGGACTAAGCCTCCATTATTGTTTTTAAAATTAGTAGGGTCTTTTCTCTCTGATGAATTAGACCCACGTAATCCTTTTCTGAGAAGAGATGAAGCTATACCTTTTGAACTTTTTGTTTTCTGCAGCTCAACACTCTTTTTTAATTAGGCATGTTTTTAATTTAACATTAAAATGGTACGCTGTGATTTAAATTCAATTCTTTGAATGTTCAAAAACATACAACAGGCAAATCCGCAGATATGAGGGTACATATAATAAAAATGATAAGTATTAGTGATAGGCAAGTTTTTGAATGATTTCCTTGTTTTGCTGTTAAGGACAGATGCAAATGGAAATGGAAACAATTCCCACGACCCTGAAACTGGGTCAGATTATTACAAAACACTTCCGTCCCGCCCAGTTTCATTTATCTCCAAATGAGGCACCTGTATAGTTCTTTTTTTCTGCAGACACTGCTGTGTACAGTAGGTTCTACAATGAATTATCACTTTGGACAAAATGCTAGAAAACTGCTACTGAGATTTCTGCATGCACAAGAGTCTCCTCCCCCAAATCACCAATCTAAGTACACTTCAGTACAATTTACTAACATAACAATTTACAAATTCCAAGGAGGCAGCGATACCTTCTTTACCACACAGGTAATATCATAACACTGGCATAAAACCCATCCAAGATCAACACAGAACTGTTCCTTTGGTTAAGACTTACTTTGAAACAATTGACAACCAAATGAAAATTCTGCCCTTTAACTGTGCCTTGTTTAGCAAAATCCTTCAATAGGAGGAACAGCTGTGTCGTTAATTGTTCCAAATTATTATCTATTGCAGGTAGAGGAAACTTTAAAACCCAGAGAAATGATTGGAGAGCACCAGTGATCACCTGGAAAGAAAATAACAAGTATGATTTATATGGCTCCCTGAAATCTTGGTAGGAATCAGAAGTCTATTAAGGTTATTGAGCTTTTAAAAATCTAAAATTACATGTTTTCCACAAATGATCTCTTGCACCAAACATTAGTATCATGTAGGCCACCTATGTATCACCTAAGCTAACACCACATGGGCCACTACTGCTGAATCAATAGCTTACTATTACAATCAAAAGGTTACTATACAGATTATAAAAAAACAGACAAAATAATCAATTGGTATATAATCTAGAAACTAAAAGGGGAAGCAAACTTCTACCAAAGCAAACCACCTTTAATTTTGCTAACCTTCTGGCTAACATGGAATATACTATGTACTATGTACATGTACTATGTACTAGAGCAGGGGTCTCCAACCCCCAGGCCGTCGCCCATTACTGGGCTATTGCCTATTCGGAACTGAGCCCTGTGAGCAGTAGGCCGGTGCACACACACGCAACTCAACTTGTGTGTGGCAGGCCTGTGCGTCTACACATGTGTGTGCAGCTCATCTTACACAGGTCAAGCTGCACATGCATGGACTTGTGCACATGCCAGTCCACCGCTTGGGCACCCCCCACCCAGCCACCAAGCTGCAAAGGTTAGGGACCGCTGTAGTAGAGTCCAACTCTTGATAAACTTCTAATCCACTGAAACTACAGTCAGATAACAACTTTTAGAAATCGTTGGAGGCTTTGGGGGCTGTTTGTAGCCCTAGGGTCTTCAGTTATGTATCTCTATTTTGAAGTCCTCTCTGCAACTGTAAAATCCAGATATTTGCATTTAAATAGAAAAACTTGAAGTAAATTTATTTTTCTTCATTTGTTTGATTTCTGTAGCCACCCATTTTAACAACTGACTATAGACAGCATACATCATAAAATGTAGAAACAAATTCAAAACAATCAAAACAATGGAAAATAAATATATATGAACACTGAGTGGTACTATTGCCATGGACACAGTTAAGAAACAGGACCTTAACCCAATCAGGATCCCAGGTCCACTAATACAACTAAGTCTTCTCAGGCTTATGAAAGGCCAACAGGATCATTCTAATCTCTAAAGGGAGAAATGCAAAACTCTTGATTTTCTGTACTGTCATCTAAGCAGCGAATATGCATTTTCCCAATTCTATTACTTATCAAAGAGAGCTTTGTTCTAGGGTTGATCTCCGTAATCTTGTCTGCAGTGCTATAAAGTTGTAACATGTTGCTAAACATCATACCTTAATATCTGTGGACTGAAGGCAGCTGATAAGCAGTTGTACAAATGGATCCATCATTTCTAAAACATGCTCATCTGAAGAATTTATTTTAGATCTCTTCAAACTCATGTGCAGCAGCTGTACATAATAAAGAAGTATTAGGAGGCCTTTAATCTAAAATATCAAGTGACTTATTCAGACACAATGGTAATCGCAGAAGTTATTTAACATAGTAGGATATTACAGTGATACTTTAGAGAAGCAGCACATTAACAGGGGAGACTGCAAACATGAAAAAGACTGAAGGCAGAAAAGAAATGGATGGAGAGAGATATATTCCTTCTTTCAAGTCTGTTTTACTGTAATGCTGCTCAGGAGTTTCCTCAAAAACAGCTTTGTATTGTGTATTTACTACAAATAACAAATCTTTATAGTTTGGCTCAGTTAAAGCAGAATGATGCAAGTTACAGATCCCAATCTCTTAGTGACTTCCAAAGCTTTCATTTCAATTTTGTTCTGCTAATAATATAGAGCTCAGCAGTTAAGATGCTTATCGGCTGGAAAGCCAGGAGCCCAGGTTCGAAACCCAAGCTCCATGTGATGGGGTGAGCTCCTGCCCTCACCCCAGCTCCTGCCAACCTAGCAATTTGAAAGCATACAAATGCACATAGATAAATTGGTATCACTTTGGTGGGAAGGTAACAACATGCCTTGACATCATGCTGGCCACATGACTGCAGAAATATCTTCAGACAGCACTGGCTCAATGGCCTTGAAATGGAGATGAGCACACACAAACGCTGCCCAAAGGCAATGAGTAGCACAGTAAAATCTGCAGGGTGTCCTATGCTCATAATATATACATTCGAATAGAATGACAAGTCGTGATTTACAATTATCCTAGAAAGAAAAACTCAGGATGATCCTTCCATCATGTGAAGGATGGAAAGGGAATACAGTGTTACACACACTGATAGTTTTCTCAAAACTGAGGGGATCCTGTCCCTTCAACTCTTTATTCTGTCAAGTGACCCATCTCTAACATACAGGAAGAAACTAGAGCTATGAAGTTATTTCAACAATTTAAAAAGTGGATTATGAGGTTTGATCTGGTTTGTTCATAGTGTTCCTGCACCTGAAACATAAAGGATTGGATTCACTTCATTAGAGAGACTACACATTTTAAAACAGAAAAAAAAAACCCCAATAAAAAAGGGAGAACGAGGGGAGATGCCTAGCACTTCTTACCCGGAGCCCTGACTCAACCAAGACATGCATGTTAGTCTTGCTGCTCACAGGCGCTTTTTGACCTCCTCGAATGGGAGTCGGTGGCAGAAGGAGGCAACTCTCTGGTTGCAAACGAGGATCTGGAGGAACTGCAGCTTTCATTCTAAAAAGTTGTTGAAGAAGAAAACAAAAACGAGAATTTTGGTCTCAACAGACAGTTCTTCTAATCAAAATAAAGGCAAAAAAAGGAGAGGAAACCAAAACCAGACATTTAGAATGAACTGATATACTTCAAAGGTACACCCAGTTATTTAATGAAGCCATTCCTTCTTCAGAGTTTGGAAAAGATCAGTGATATAATACCAATCTCAAAAGATTGCTGTGTGCGTTGAACGGCCCTCATTAGAGGAAGAGGAAAAAAACCTCAAAGAAGGAATCAAATGCTGGTTAAAATAAATTATGGCTTCACTAGAAACAAAAGAACGGCAAGTAAACAAATGGGAAAATCCAAAACGGTAGGCATTGCAGAAACACAGAACCAGAGGTTACGGACTTCTTTGCATTTATGGTAATCATAGGGCTGCTTATAAATATTTGTGCTTCTGTGCGTTTATAAGACTTAGACATTCAGGTATAGATTTTCTATTAGAATTTTGTATGCAGTAATAACATTTATTGGCAAGCAAATAAAAGGGGGAATCAAACTAAATTTAGCTTTCTATAATTGTATTCCTCCTAAACTTACTTTGCTTTTTCTGTTAGCAATGGTAGATTTTCACTAATCAAACCATGGCTGAGCAGAAGAACAGTCTCTGCAGTCATGGCCTTGTTCACTATCAGTCCAGACACAATTCGTCGTAACGTTTCATGCACCTTTCGAGACAGTTTTAGGCTGGTTGTATTCTCCAAAACCTGCAGGACAACATTACAGTACAGCA
The DNA here is from genome assembly GCF_059756535.1 of Pantherophis guttatus. NCBI lineage: Eukaryota > Metazoa > Chordata > Lepidosauria > Squamata > Colubridae > Pantherophis > Pantherophis guttatus. Next base: position 35,194,263 of record NC_142069.1, read on the forward strand.
ATCACCTTACAAAGCAAATCCTGGAACAGAAATCTTTTTAGAATGACACTTTCAACACTCAGAACTCCCCCTTTCTGCAGCCGAAGCATGTTCTGAAACAGGGGTCTCCAATCTTGGCAACTTTAAGCCTGGCGGACTTCAACTCCCAGAATTCCCCAGCCAGCAAAAGCTCTGAATCGCCTAACAGATCCTCTGTTTCGGATTTGGATCCTCTGAATACCCTATCAGACTGCAAAGTCATCTTACAGTAAGGTGCGCAATCTGAAGCGTCAGAACATTAACTTCTTTTGTGCTTCTCAGAGCCCCTGATCAATGTTACTGAAAGTCCACTGCTTTTTTCCCAGTATTGTCCCAGATAAAGGAAAATTGTAAATTAAGTCAGAGTGAGGCTTTATAGAGAAAACCAAAAACCACAACCAAATTCTCTTCTCCCCCCCACCCACCCCCCAAAAGGAAGAAATTACTGTCTGGCAATGTCCATGACATGTCCTTTGCCTTGTTCTTTGACTCTTCCTAAAATATTAAACACCACTAGTCCCAGAAGTTTATTCATTTTTGCCTTAAACATATAAATGAGATTAACTGGTAAGCCACGTTCTTCTCAGCCAAAACTGGCACAGGAAGGACTAATATATCTGAAAAATTCCTGTAGAGTTATATTTATTTGTTTATACATAAAATGAATACAACATTTTTCATTACAACACGTATACACATATGCCCCACAATGTCCCTAGCAGGACTAATTAGCAAAAAAAAAAAAAAAAAAAAATGACCACCCCCAACGATGCCCTTGAAGTGATGTTCCGGTGTCTGGAGGCCGTGCGGATCTGGATGGGGAGGAACAGGCTCAGGCTCAACCCATCCAAGACCGAGTAGCTGTGGTTTCCGATGTCCTGATATAGTCAGTTGATGCCATCACTAACTATTGGGGGCAAATTGCTGGCCCCCATGGAGAGGGCTCGCAACTTGGGTGTCCTCCTGGATTCACAGCTGTCTTTAGAAGAGCACTTGACGGCCGTGACTGGGAGGATTTTTCATCAGGTTCGCCTGATTCGCCAGTTGCGTCCCTTTCTGGATCGGGACTCCCTACACACAGTCACTCATGCCCTTGTCACCTCCCGCCTGGACTATTGCAACGCTCTCTACATGGGGCTCCCCTTGAGGAGCACCCGGAGGCTCCAACTGGCGCAGAGTGCGGCCGCGCGGGTGGTTATGGGAGCAACATGGTGCTCCCATGTGACACCTCTCCTGCGTGAGCTGCACTGGTTTCCGGTAGTCTTCCGGGTGCACTTCAAGGTTTTGGTCACCACCTTTAGAGCGCTCCAGGGCTTAGGACCTGGTTATTTACGGGACCGCCTACTACCACAAACAGCCTCCCACCGGCCGGTACACTCTCATAGAGAGGGGCTCCTCCGGGTGCCGTCAGCCAAACAATGTCGACTGGTGGCCCCCAGGGGGAGGGCCTTCTCTATGGGGCCACCCACTATTCTCTGTGGGGGCACCCACTGTGAGGGCCTTCTCTGTGGGGGCACCCACTATCTGGAACTATCTGGAATGAGCTCCCCCCAGAGATACGGAGGATCCCGGATCTGCGCACTTTCCGCCGTGCTCTTAAGACCCTCCTATTCCAGCAAGCCGGCCTGGTCTAATTTTCTCCCGTTTTAAAATTCTGTTTTAAATTATTGGGATTTTTAATTGTCTCGGGCTAAATTATTTAATCTGGTTTTAATTATGTTTCTAACTTTTGTATCTATGTATTTTATTTTGTGCCTGTTCACCGCCCTGAGTCCTTCGGGAGTAGGGCGGTATATAAATTTAATAAAAAACAAAAAACAAAAACAAAAAACAATTTTTATGACCAGGGATTATATTTGGGACCAGAGCATTAATACAACGTGATAGAGGTGGGTCAGGTTTTACAGTATTTTCTTCTCTTAAGCCATTGTTAAACTTGCTTTAGCCATTATGTTATAGCTTCTTGTATCAAAATGGTGAAAAGTTTTTGAAAGAGTGGTCAAAGAGGATCCTGGAATCGAGGGCCAAGGAAAAGATGTTACATGCAGCTCTGGGACTACAATTTACTCACTCTGCCTAGGTATGTCGCTCACTAGAAAAATAGAGTTACTGTATTCAGACACATTCCAGTATGAAGTCCCAATACACTACGCCAATTTTATCTTCATACCTCTTTTAATGGAAGAATAAGCTTAATCACTTGGTTTTTTCCTACATATTTGGCAAGGATTTCATAAGAATCGTAACTTTTGCTTCTACGAGCTTCCATAACTTTGGAAACGATGCCTTTTACTTCTTTTTCTTCAGCAATTTCCCCAAACAATTCACGGTGGAAAATCTTTACAAGAGATACAAGACGAACAAGAATACTTTAGCAACAGATAATAATGAAATAGTTATAGCTGTTTCTATAGTTTTTAGTATAACTTTCCAGACAGCAGTCTCTTTACTTCATTGATGCACAAATTTTGTGGCACCATAAAGATTAATCACAAAAGTCTTATGGAGGGGAAGAAGTCTTAGGGAGAGGAAGAAACCCTAAGAAATACATCAGAAATACAATACCATAAACAAATGCTTCTTCCACTTAAAAAAAATAATAAAAGCAAACCATAATGCTTTGTCCAATTCATAAACAAAGCAATGCAATGTCCTCTCAGAGTGAATGTCAACCTAATGTCTTTTTATGCATCACATATCAACATGGATCATGTATCTGAATATTATGAAAGCCCAGCTAAAGATCAAACAGCTTTTTCTTCCTTTAAGAAAACAGCTCATGAACTGGGTTTCTTCAGAGAGCTAGAATTTTAACCTTGGCGTTACCCAACAAAACATTTTCCCTGTGCAAGAGTTAAGTTAAAGACCTGGTGAAATAAACTCATCTTGCATTTAATTTTTTTCATATGCTGTAAACACGTACTTCCATCAACAGTTCTATGCATGGATCCAAATCACCAACTTTAAGTCGCTCGTTGGCAAGACTCTTCAGCAAGAGGTGGACAGTGAAAGTTAACACATGGACCTATATATTTAGGAGAGATCATTATATTGGATAAATGAAAAGAGAACCACCAAATATTATAATTATATTATATTATATTATAAAAATATTATAAAAATATAAGTCAAAATGCTACAATGTACTGTATCTTTCCACAATTTTTCTACGGTTATCTAGCAGATCAGTCTTCAAGGTAATATCTTGTAGTCCTCAAATTTTCGAAATAACTTTCTAATGTTATTTCTAATATTTCTAAGAGTTCTTTTTTTAACCTTAAGCAGTCTCTGCAACTAACCCAATATCACGTGATACGCTTAATTAGGAGAAAATCCAGACATTCTTGCATATAGTTTTGCAAATACAGTCTGTTACTCTCTACAATAATTATGGATTGGTAATAAAAAGCAGAATGAAAAAGGAATTCCAGCATCCTCCTCAAATCTATTATGCTTCCTCCTTACCTGGTAACCAGTGACAAGGATTGACACCATCTCTTTTAAGACATATTGCAAGTATTGTGGCCCCAAAGCCTCTATTATTTTCATCAAGGTGTTACGTGCAACATCCCGGATTTCCTGTGCTCTATTCCTCAGAAGAGAGCAGACTTTCAGAAGAATTCTGGAAACAAAGAGAGACTACAGTTACCTAAAGATGCCAAATAGAAAAATACAAAACACCACTGGGAGAAGCTTCATTTCAACGTACTGTAAACAAAATTTTAATACTATGTTGCCATGCTTTGTCTCCAAAGATTTATATGGTGATATTAATGGAGGTTGAAAAGATTTTTATATGTGGATGATTTATGGATTATAGATGTAGATTATAAATATAATATTTACCCTGGCAAATTCTCCTCCATAGCATCCTGAGGAAGGGATTGCATTAGCTTGACCATTGCAAAAGCTATTGGCACTTGTACTACCTCTTCATCATTGACAATCTTGGATTTCACCATCTTGTGCTGTTCATCTCTTTTCACCTGTAGGTATCAAAACAGATATTCCTCAGGAACCATTTTATTATAAGATGCATTTTACATCTTTCTTCACGCTGGGAAAGAAATTTATATTCAATCTACCGTAGTGTATAAGTTAAATCTGCCTCCCCTGGATGGGCTTGACCGCAATTCCAATCATGCCCTAGCTAGGAGAAGTATTAAGTATTAACTAAGGGCATTTTAGATCTAAACCTTCTTTCAATCATATAAATCTCTATATCTTTTGCACTCTGGCCTTTCTTGCACTATTATTCTGAAATAAAGGTAGGAGAAATCTCCATAAGGCTAACTTAAGTGCCTCAGAGAGAGAAAAGAAGGAAACGTTAAAATATACCTTTGCAATAAGACACCTGTGCAATTTGGGCAATATATTGCGAGTCACTGTTTCCTGAATATGTTTAATCAGACACTCCAACTCTTCCTTATTCCTGGGCAGGAATGAAGGTGGTTTTGTAACTTTCTGGAAATTCTCGTCTTCTTCATTAGCAGGCTGATCAGACCTAGATTCGGCATATTCTTTCTGTTCATTGACACAGGACTGTTCTTCGCTGGTCTTTTGGCCTTCTTCTTCTCCATCATTAAGTTCTATCTCCATGGTTTCATTCTCTACTTCAGGATTGATATCCACAGAGTCTACATAAGTTACATAAAATGAATGAAATCACTATGGCATTAATTAATTAAGATACCCTTTTGGAATAAGACAAAGATATAAAAACCGTAACAAAATACTTTAGGATATTAATAAAAAAATGTAAAAGGCATCATAATTTATTTCAAGCAGAACAGATTCCCATGGGCCAAGGTACCCTCAATCAGATTAAGGAATTAAAAAACTTACCTTCCTTTTCAATAATTGAAAGCTGCTTTTCAAGAGTTTCATGGTCAAAATGAAAAGCCTCCAGCACCATTACTAGCACGCTTTCAAGTTAAAAAAAGAAAGAAAGAAAGGAAGAAATACATTTGAGTTCCAAGTTTCCAACTTTATCAAACAGTTTACAAAACTGTTTACAAAAATTGAGCCACTATTGTCCTGGTGAAAATATGTCTGAATTAATAGATGAATCTATGGAATAAATATATGTACAGCAATATAGTATAAATAACAGCTTTATAATCTTAAAGAAATTGAGAGTTAACTATAATGTAATAACACTTTTAAAAATCCTTTGGGATAACTATGACTTGGATGATTGAGAATCTACATAGACACTTTTAAAAAAATATCAGTATAAGAGCAGAATAGTTTCCAAACTTCAAAATCATTCATATTTGTTTAGAGGCCCATAGCATCCAATGGCATTTATTTTTATTTAATGCAAATCAGAGGTGGGTTTCAGCAGGTTCTGACCAGTTCTGGAGAACCGGTAGCGGAAATTTTGAGTAGTTTGGAGAACCGGTAATATAAATTCTGACTGGCCCCACCCCTATCTATTCTCTGCCTCCCAAGTTCCAGCTGATCGGGAGGAAATGGGGATTTTGCAGTAAACTTCCCCTGGATTGGGGACAGAATGGAGATTTTACAGTATCCTTCCCCGGCCATGGCCTCCAAGCCATGCCACGCCCACCAAGCCACAGAACCGGTAGTAAAAAGATTTGAAACCCACCACTGATGCAAATGGTTATAATTTTAATCTTACAACTGGCATTTAATGTACCTGACACCAAGTTTTTGATTGATCTGTCCAGTCTGCAATACGTGGATGAAATGTTTCAAATGGTAGAGATAAGCTGACCAAGAAAGATGTCTGCATACAGCTCCCACCATCTCAACTGATGCAGTTACCATGTTTTCATACTAAGGAAAGAATATTATCAGGAAGATTAAACGACAGAACATGTTCAACATCAAGTCATTTCTCTAGCTTTTCTTTTTTAATATAAAAACAAGTCTATAGTCCCCTTACCTGGATCAAGATCACTTCAGAAGGTAGGCAGCAGGAAGCAATCTTTCTGAACATGCCCCTTATCTCCATCCCCCATTATATGTGTGAAGCTTCAACACAACAAATTCTCCATAAGAGCTGTGGATTCTACTAAAGATAGTAGAGCCAATTCAATTCTTTTGCTTTATGAAAAGTTACATAAAGATCAGATGTGTTGATAGAGTAAATCCTTCTCATGGCAATGAAGCAGAAGTAGTTTCACCCATTTTATGTTCAAAAGCTTACCTTAAGCATTTTCTCATTGAAAATGGTAGTGGTTGCATAAGGCATAATATAATTTTGAAGAGTTTTAGAACTCAGTATGGTTTTGCCTTCCACTAACTGCTTAGCTAGTTTCATCAGAGCTCGTGCCCTTCTGTGAATCTGAAAGAATATAAAAATTATATTAGAACTTGGTTGAGAGATCTTAGCCCACCAAGCATTTGAATAATAAACCAGATGTTTTATATCAATTGCAGATATTTTATATCAATAGAAAAAAGGAAATAAGCGCTATCAGTTGTTGAGGCTATCACTATCAGATAACTCATATGGTGCTTTAAAAGAATCAGTTAAAGCATTTCCTTTTACCTGAATATGCTTCATATTTTCAAAGAAGTCCATCTCTGGATCATGATAATCAGTCAGCTGGACCAAGTCATGAAACTCTGGATGTTCTGAAAATGCTCGAATCAAGTTTGATAGCAATGATGTGTAATCCTGTTGAATGCACTGAAACCGCAAAGAAAATATAAGTATTTTACTTTTACATCTGACATTCTAAACTGTAGTCTATAGCAATCTGTTTGAATTTTCCCTTTTAACTGCTATCCTAGGCAATTGTGACCATTTCTAAATACCAGACATTTATTATACTAAAACTAGACTTTGAAGCAATAACAGAAGTAGATAATCTATATAAATATTAGTTTGTTAAATTTATTTGCCATCCATCTCGCTGATGGGCTACTCTGGATGGCCATAGTAGAACCTTAAACTAATAGTAATAATAGTAGGCTAATAGTAGTACCTTAAACACATTATGATTGACAAAGTCTATCTGTTTCCAGCAAAACAGGTTTTTGCATCCAGGATAATCTATGCAAGTGTCCCAAAGTGTACCCAATTTAACTCATTTAACATATTTGATATTTCCCATATTCAGCTCACCATGGGCTATAAGGAATGGCCAAGAAAAATAGGAGTCGTGATGGAAACAGATAATGGGATATTTATATATATCTATTGCAAGCCTTTAGTAATTTGAGGATAACTCATATTAATTCAAGCATAAATAACTAAATAAAAGTCATGTTAAAAATAGAGCTGGGATGGAAAAAAAGTCCTCCAAATTACTTTTATTTTAATAAAAGTGAGATCTGCAGACACAGATTTTCAATTCATCCAGATTTTTATAACACAAAGCCCAGGAGTGCTAGGCTCTTCACCTCAATCTTGCTCTTTAGCCCTTTTCTCAAAGAATCTAGAAGTGTATGCTGAATAATTTCCTTGAATTCATCCTCTGTATGCTCAAGTTCAGAAAATCTTTGAATAATGGCAGTCAAGCAGAGAACAGCATTGTCACTTAAAGCCATTTCCTCTAACTGCAAAAGAAAAGGATCAGGACACATGCAATTATAATCATATTAATCCTATAAATTGGAGAAACAGTTAAAACTATGCACTAAAATAAACATAAACCAGATCCCTAATGATAGTTCAAACCAGCTATAAAGTGATTAAAATTCCAAGTAATCTTCATTAGCAGCAAGATATGACTAAAACTGTATAAATTCACTGCAAACCTTTTATAGGCTTCTTTTTTCCCCAGAAAGAAAATAGAGTTTTGTTACTATATGGCTGGCAATCACAGCCCATAAACTTCTCATTCAGAAATTCATGCTGAGGGAATGCATGCTTTCCCTATCACCCAACCATCTCCTATTACAGTTCATTATTTCCCCTTGTGTCACAGGAAAGTCAAGATGTTGCACAGATAAAAGGCAGAAGAGAGGAAGAAATTAGCAAGAATCCAAAGGAAATGTTTTGCAGGACCAGGCTCCTTTAGCTTGCCTCCATTTCTAACTATTTTGACTATTTCCACCTCCTACTATATTTCTCTACACGAGATCATTTAAAGGCCCCTGGTACTTAAAAATGCTTTTGCGAGAATGCAGATGGCATCCACATAGCTATAGGCACAACTTTATAGAAATGATACTGGCACAGCTTTTTAGAAAGAAAACCAGATTAGAAAATGGAATGTGATTTGGAGTGTGCATGGCATACCTTAAAACAGTTGCTGTATCCTGAATAAAAGAGCATTTGCTTTAATTAAATTAGAGAAATTTTTAAATCAAAGTTAAAGTACAGTTGGCATCAATTTCATTCAGTTGGCTTTGCAAGAAACTGAAAGAAAGACTTTCAAGGATACCATGGCTGGTAAGTAGATGTATTGTAGAAGAGTTAACAAAGCCATAACAAAAAAAAAATACAGCAACTGCTATGTATCTGTAAGGAAATAGATATACTGAAATACTAGAATTAGTAGAAACTTGTTATTTGTTTCCTGCAACATATATATATATGTATGATACTGTATATGATGTCTTTGTATACCTGCATGCTGTAAATATTTGTTTCCTGTGACACAGACATATATATTATGCCCTTTGTAGTTATAACACAAACATACCACATTGACTAACTTCCCGGACTGTTATTGGGGTCTGTTGTGAAGTATCTGGCATTTCTCAAACTATATGTTCTACCTTTTGATCAGAGCCTTATCTCTTCCCTCCCCCCTGCCCGGAATGTATCAGACTGGAGATGCTAACACTCAATCTGTGTTCAGTTCCGTTCTCTTCACGCCAAGGGATCAAGTGGTCAATTGTAAGAACAAAGGAAAGAAGTAATGATGCTCATTAAGAGGCTCTATCCTGTTCCAGGGGATACACAAATCAACTTCCAGGGGATACACAAATCAAAGATGCTAGAATTTGAGGTTTATGATGTTCCTAAACAATATAAAAGGGACTCACATTCCCTCTCGTTTGTAGCTCTTACCTGCATGTATCTTGTATATGTTTGGAACAGCTAACCATTTGAGCTTGATCAAGATTAAATGCTGTTATTCAAGCCTCTGTTTAAGTTTCTTGTTTGGCATTTATGAGCTTAAACATATTATTATTGGACCTTACATATCAAATGAAACCTGAATAATTTATTGTGGAAACAAGATTAAAAGTTTTGGGTAACACCAACAATTTCCACTCATTTCTTTTGTTGCTGTTGCTGTTGTTTTAACAGATTCATTTGTTGTTAACAGGACATATGAGACTTTACTCTCACAACTAGAGTGACACATGACAAGCAAGAGAAAGTATGCAAATATTGATTTTTTAAAACTTCATTCAATTGTAAATAAGATAAACAACAATATAAAATGAATATATTTCTAAGAGCCCAATCATAAAGCAAGCTCAGATATTTTCCATATTAATGGGACTCACCTGTATAGTGTAGAAACAGTTATGCATTACCGGGATAAGGTAGTTGACATCTATTTTGTTCATCCCTTTGATATGAGAAATGATGTCCTGGAATGCTGACAAACGGACATCAAAGTTGATCTCATCAAGATGGTGCGGACTGAAAGCATTCAGCTAAGACAAACAAAATGTCTAATCAAGATAAAAATCAAATTGAATTTTTTAAAAAATTAAGCAAATGAGGAATACCGCTACATACCTTGACAGTTTCTGTGATATATTTTATATTACTTTCCAAATGAGATAATGTCTGTTAAAAAAGATTGAAAGTCATTAAAAGACAAAAATTAATGAATAACATAACTTACATTTATTTCATACATTAATTTTTAGGCTGTTTTTAACTTCATAGAAGATAAAAATAGAGCAGCTAAAACTAAATGTATATAGACCATCAGTATGTAAATACACTACACCTTTGTTGCAATTTGATTAAGATTGCATTTGTTTGATCAATATTTGGAGAAATATAGTCCAAAACACCTTAAATATATCAAATTACCTATCTATGACCAGAGATTTTTAATAGAAGCTATCAGAAAAGCCTCTTCCTCCAACTACAGGTAATACTCAACTTACATCCGTAATTGAGTCTGGAATTAGAGTTATATGTCATGTCAGTTGTTAAGTGAGTCATCGTGTGATCATGGTCAATTTTACAACTTTTGCCAGTGGTTCTTAAGCAAATGAGGCAGTCTTAAGCAAATCCGTTGTCTGCAACTGGAAATAAATAGCAATAGCACTTAGGCTTATATACCACTTCATAGTGCTTTATAGCCCTCTCTAAGTGATTTAAAGAGTCAGCATATTGCTCCCAATAATCTGGGTCCTCATAAATGTCAGTTTCCAGCAAAAAAAAGTCCTAAACTGCATAACTGCAGGCCGCTGCAACAGCCATAAATGTGTGCCAGTTACAAAATGACACAGTACTGACTGCTTGGAGAGGCGCCAGCCCTCAGAACTTTGAATCCAGGTTGTAAGTAGCCCTGGGAGGTCTGTTATAACTTCAAACAATGACGGGTCATAAATCAAGGACTACTTGTACTGTTTTTTATGGCAAATAGATAGAAAAGGATAATACTTAAAAAGGACTTATAAAGGAGTCAAGATTAGCCTCTACTGTGGAACAAAGCAACTCAACACTCTGGATCATAATGTAATAAGAATATTTTTTTTAAAAAATAAGCATTTATATACAGTAATACCTCAAAAACCCCACAAAGTGCTTGACGAGACAACTTGTTCTGAATAACAGAAAACAGCTTTGCCAAAGGTTTAAGGAAGCTTGCTGGAGTTAAGCAATGTTTCAGTAGATTTTGTACTGTCTCCAGAATGTCAATCTCTGTATCCTAAAAGAAACAGGTACAGGAAAAGGATTACAGGAATGCTAGTTTATTGCTTAAGGTGTAATAACAGAATCATAAAAGCCTGTCAGAATATCCTAGTGCCACTGCTTATACTGAAAAGACTCAAGGTAGCATAATCTTGAGTTTCTTTCTCATGTCTTCTCCCTTTGCAGGACTAAATTATCTCTTATTTGCCTTATTGATTCTTGTATAACTTCTTCCTGAAGATTATCCATACATTCCTCTACGTCAAGGATGTCAAACTGGCGGCCCGCGTGCTGGATGCATCATGCGCAGGCCACGCCCACCCCAGCTCTGCAAATGGGGAAAATGTCACAAAACGTCGCATGATGGCAATGTGACACCACGAGTTTGACACCCCCGTGCTCTACATAAATACACTGCAAAGGACTACAATTGACTAGATTACTAAAGTACCTTTATGTGCTCTTCTGCGAATTTTAGAGATACCAAGTAAATTTTGGTTGAATAAACTACAGCAATCAAGGTGCCATCACAAAATGAAGTACCTATCAAGAAGTCTAAATATTGAAGCTCCATCAAACTATCACAAATCAGTAAATATTTTCAACTTTATATTGTAAATAAACTTAGTATTGTTTTTTGTAGCTAGTCAAACAGGACGATCCTAATAGTGGATTTTATTGGCAGAAGGGGAAAAAGTCATCCAGTCTCCAATAGAAAATTCCTTCTATTTCTTTTTATTATCATGTTAACTATGTGACATTCCTGAGTATATTATTTTCTTTTATGCATATTCACAATAAAATTGGAGTAAGAACTTCCCAGTTAAGGGTCGTGATATTTCAAGATAAAAAAAAGTAAACTAAAATTCTTGATTAGGTTTTTGTCAGGTGCCGACATTCTGAATTTTAAATCAAAAGCACAATTTAAAAGATTAAGTTAATGAACAAAAGTCATTTCTGGACTTCTTCACTTCTCAATAATTTTGCTCAATAAGAGTAAAATTATTGGTTTTGAGGAAAACAATTGTAATTTATCTTGCAACTTTTGGGGAAGTCCTTTAAACAAGGAGTAAAAAGAATGGAAGGAAGGATCAATTTGGGAGGCTTCACATTTTCCCTGTATGCTTATACAAGTGCTATTATGTGGATCCCTGCAAACGTTTATGACAAACTTAATGTAAGCTGGTCATCCATGAAGGCAAATGAAGATTTCTTTTTTCTTATGCCAAGATCAGATTTTCTTTTGTTCCCATTTTTTGCATAACTCAGGCAGGGCTGGTTTAGCAAATAACACCAAAATAGGTCTTTTATAAAGCCTTGGTGCTGATTTGGAAAATTGTATTTACGTTTTCAAAGATTTAAAGATGATGACTTCAGAAGTAGATGGGGGGGCTAAGAAATGACTTACAGTAAATTAACAAGATGTTCAAGAGGGCATTCTGCCCTCTACATTTGTATTTAGAAATTTCTATTTTATAATGCAAAAATATGTTACCTAAATACATAGATGGGTATACAACACATTTGATTCATTCCGAATCTAACTGAAGTGGCTATAGCTCAGGCTTCCATATTGTTCCCTCTGCTTCATCCACTATTTTTCATATCCTACTGAGCTTCATTCTTTGTTGTAGCTGTTACATAGCCCAGTTACCTTTCAGTGTCAGCCTGAATGCATGTAAAGTCCGTAAGTGCAAAAACATTTAAAATGTCATCACAAAAATAATCTAATCTGAAAGAAAATATTATTTTCCATACACTTTGTTGTAAACATACCTGCGTAATGTTGGTCTGTTGAACGAAAGGGAGCAGGAGGCCAATCAGAATAGAACTCTGGTTCTTATCCTTTATAAACTTGCTAATCCTAAAGACAACAGAAAATACACAGAAAGACAACAGAAATTACGTTATATCACAATGTAATGTTTCAGATGACTAAATTAAAAGCCAAGCTTTTTTAATATGCAGCCTTGAAGTTTTGAACTTCGGCGTAGAAAGAACATGTCATTGCATTCACAGAAATCTGAGAGATGTAGAGGAAGAAAGCAATTTTTTGCATCTCTTCTGAGTGAAAATGGAACAATTATCAAAGTCATCTACTTTCTTGCCTTTTGAGAGATTAGGATGAGATTGCTTCTATGGTTTTCTCTTAATGCTTTTCCCACCAAAGAAAAAGAGCTATTTCTTCACCACCACTTCTACAGCATTAAAAATCTCTGTAAATATGTACTATTAGAAAAGATAAGAAACCACTTACTTTGAAAGAATGTTGAGTTCTTTGCTGAGTTGTGCATTATACTTTTTTTTCTTTATCCTATCTACGCTGATCATAGTTTTGTTGAGATACTGAAGAATTGAAGGGACGTGGGGGAGAACTAGCTTTGTCCCCATACTAGGAACATCTAAAATGAAAATGAAGAATATGGCCAAAGTGAAAAACCAAGCCTTTTTTCCCCACACAGAAAACACAAATCCTTACAAAACAGCCTAGTAAGAGTGTTGTTTCAACTTTTTCAACTTCAGGCGCTGGCCTGAAGACATGGCTGTTCCAGCAGACTCCCTGATCATTCTACGAGGTTTTAAATTTGGGGATTTTAATTTTAGATTGGTTTTAGATTTTATTGTTATTGTTTTTTTTATTTATGTGAGCCACCCCGAGTCCTTTGGGAGAAGGGCGGCATATAAATTTTAATAATAAACTAAATAATAAATAAACTTTGTTATTATTTTTATTTATATACATTATGGTGATGATGAACAATACATTTTTAAAAAATATTTAAATTCAGAAACTTTGCACGGCAACAAAATCTTGCATATACTCCCATTTTTGAGTCATTTAATTTTTTTTGGTCATTTTTGGCTATCAAAAAGATCATGTAATTGTACCAAACATTGAAAAGGTGGCTGATTTCAGGTGTAAGTCTTAAAAGCTGGCAACTCTGACTACTTTTTCAATCTGTGCCTCATTTTGAAGAGAGGCCCATATTAGGCAACTCTTCTGAAAGAGTTCATTCCAAGCTGAAAAGGTATTTCCTGTAATCACCACACTTCTGACTTCGAATTGCAGGAAGGCAAGTGAAGGCTACTTCAATGCAAAGGCTGAATATTGTGGGTCTGGACAACTCTTTAAGCATCCTAAGATAAGACCATGAAGTGTCCTTCAGGTTGTTTACATATTCTGTGTAAAACAGCTTTGAATAAAAGTATATACAGGTAGTCCTCAATTTACAACAGTTCATTTAGTGACCGTTCAAAGTTACAACGGCAGTGAAAAAAGTGACTTTATGATCATTTTTCACATTTATGACCGTCCCAAAGATGCTTTTTCAAGAGACAACTGGACTTTGTTTTTCTTTGAAGATGTTTCGCTTCTCATCCAAGAAGCTTCTTCATCTCTTGAAAAAGCATCTTTGGGACAACCATGACCTGGATGGCTGAGAATCTCCATAGACACACTTATGACCATTGCAGCATCCCCGTGATGTGATTTACATTCGAATGTTTGGACAACTGGTTCATATTTATGACAGTGTCCCAGGGTCACGTGATCACTTTTTGCAGCCTTCTAACAAGCAAAGTCAATGGAGAAGCCATATTCTAAGTTACTATTAGTAAGTAATGTTACTAACTTAACAATTGAAGTGATTCACTTACCTTCTGTGGCAAGAAAGGTCATCAAATGGGACCAAAAAAATTCACTTAACATATTTCTCACTTAGCAACATAAATTTTGGGCTCAATTGTGGTCATAAATTGAAGACTACCTGTACTTTGTACGTACTTCTATAAAGCTCAAATATAATATACTGAAGTCATTTTCATTTACAAATTAACACTCTGTCTTATCATCACCTGAATCTTGTCTTTTTAAAAGTTGCTTAGAACTTAGCACTTTCACTGAGAGTTTGGGTCCCAATGATAGCTGGACTGCCAATTATATAGTTTTAATATTATGTGCCTTTGACTTTTTTTATAGATTTTCCTTGTTTTTCTGAACTTCTTCTGCCCTATGGAAATGGACAGTAATGTAATAAACAAAAAGTGCCATCCAATTGAGACCTATACATTCCTACCTCCTGCTATTTCTTCAACTTCAATAAAGATGCAGTCGGTCACTGTCAAGCTGCTAAACTGGTCATTAGGTTCAAAGTCAGGAATATTGAGAAGATTGTCAATCACATCCATCACAGTACTAGCTGTTCCCTCTCCCAGAGCCTTGGCTGAGAGCACGGCAGATACATTTGATAATATGTCATATTCTGGATGCCCTGGCTTCTGCTTAGCTAGCAAAATGAAATACCTAAAAGCAAAGTAAGAAGGGGGAAAGGGAATTTTAAGAAATAAATTATATGGGATTCAAAACTGAGAAAAAAAGACAAGTTTTTCATACTTCTGGTGCTTCAATTTCTTTTACTATAAAAACATTTATTACCATTTCCAGATATTAACAATGAACAAAAAGCATGAAATCCCCTGAATACTTGCTACCATATTCCAAACTATGACTGGAGTTCAGGAACAGACTATTCTACGAACATACACACTAGCTTTGGAGATGAAAATATAACTGAGTTGAGTACGATTCTATCTGTAGGATTAAAAACACTTGAGAAGTTCAATAGATAGAACTCCTGCTATAATAAGACATGGTTCGTACATTGTATTAAGACCAGGGGCGGGTTTAAAAATCTGTCACTACCAGTTCGCTTGTGGGTGCACACGCACTTGCGCATGCGTGTGACACTTCTGCACATGAGCAGAAGAGTCCAGGCAGATGGGCAGAGCCTCCCGCCGCTGCCACTACCGGTTTGCCCGATCCAGTGCGAACCGGTAGCAACCCACCCCTGATTAAGAGATACTGTATTTTTCAGACTATAGGACACTCTGGACTATAAAACACACCTAGCATTTGGGGAGGAAAACAAGAAAAAAAAATCTGCCTCTGCCTCTGCCTCCCAGCATCCATCTGGTATTCATCTGGCCCGTTTGCCACCACAACCTATTCGCCATCGCCGGCAGTTTGCTGCCGCCGCAGCCCATTCACCGCTGCTACCCATTCACCACGGCCCATTTGCCGTCATTGCCATTTGCTACGGCTCATTCGCCGCCACCACAGCCAGTTCGCCACCACTGCCACAGCCCATTCTAAAACAGCTGATCGGCACCGCACCAACTCCCCTCCCCCCCGCCGCAATATTCACTGTATAAAACACACAGACTTTCCACATTTGGGGGGAGACTTTTCCACATTTGGGTGGAGAGGGAAAGTGTGTCTTATACTCCAGAAAATACGGTAATTAAATAATCATATTTTGCCTTTTTGGTTGTACAAAACCAGCCACTGACACTTTTTTTTTTTTTTTTAAATTTGATTTATATGCCACCCTTCTCCGGAGACTCAGGGCGGCTTACAATGTGCTCAGCAATAGCCTTCATCCTTTTGTATATTTATACAAAGTCATCTTATTGCCCCCACAACTGGGTCCTCAATTTACCTACCTTAGAAAGGATGGAAGGCTGAGTCAACCTTGAGCCTTGGCGAGATTCGAACCTGCAGTAATTGCAGGCAGCTGGTCTTAATAACCAGCTTAATAACAGGGTGCCTTAGACCACTGTACTACCAAGGCTCTTGGCCTTGGTAGTACAGTGTAAATCATTGTTTGGGTGCAATGCAAGAAATCACTTGATTTAAAAAGATTGGAACTGAGAAACGTCGGAAGCTGCAGTGACTTCTCCTATAAGCCTCTCTGAATCACAAGCTTGTAATTTACTCTTGTTCACAGCTCCAGGAAAAGAAAAGCAGACAGGGAAAAGAAGAGGACAAAAAGGACGCTATATTTTGGCAGGACACATATTTGCAATACATGGTTCTAACCCTGTTTTGTCTGATCCCAGTATTACAGTTATCCTAACTATTTTGTTTCTACATAAAGAGCACAGGCAGACAACTAAAGCTCCCCATCTGTGACTGACATGCAATATTTCTGTCAGCCCAATGAGCCATGTGAATAATAAGTGCTAATGGGGGGGTTGTAGTCTGTGACTAATGCAGATGACAAAGAGTTCTAAAACCATAATTGCATGTTAACCTGCAGGGCAATAAACCTTCTGGATTTAAAGCTTTTAAATAATATAGATAGTACAGTCTATAATAATTATTGGACAGTTTTGTTTTTTGTTTTGCTAAAAACAAATAGCTTACCTGGGGTTTTTGCTCCAGATATGAATAATTTTGAGTAAAGGAGTAGGAGAATACTGGCTCTCAGAAGCCAGCCTAGTGATCTGGGGGGGGAAAAACAAAAACAAAAAAAAAAACAATGCAGGAAGATAAAATCAGGAACCCTTAACAAGTATATCATAGGACAGCTATTCAGAATAGAAGAAGCAAGATTATTTGCATCTGAAAGAACAATGAACTATCTGGGCTCACATGCTGTACTATGCCAGTGGTTCCTTTCATCTTGACGTAGCACAACATATGAATCTAGTATGAATGCAACCAATATTTGCTGCAATGCCTTTTGCACCAGAATAGCAAAAGCTGCTTCCATTGACCTCAAGCACAAAAATACTTTGAAGAGTCCAACCCAATGCCTGTTACCGTCAGGCATTGTCTTCAGTTCACCAAGTGAGAGGGGCCTGCTGGTAATTTTAAAGAATAGTCTCTAAGTCCCAGGATCCTAGCTCCAGAGAAAGGTGGATATCACATACCATTTCTGGCTAAATTACAGAAATTTTCCTTCCAGCCTGAGCTAACAAGAAGAAATTTCATATTATTTATATTTAAATATTATACAATATCACATAACTATTATAAATATGGTTTATTTCATCTTTGTTGGTAGAAGTTGGCCTGACTTAAGAGGAAGAAGGTGAATTTATGAACTTCAGATTCCATTCCTACTCCACCGGGACTTAGCCAGTAGCTTCATCTATTATGGAGGCCAATGGTACAAATGAAAATAAGGGAGGATGGAACTCTGAAAACAATAACCTTTGTCCAATAACTCTGGCTAATTTCTGCAATTTTTACATTTCTCAGTTGCAAATGTAGCGTCGTATTTGCTGGTCTATGTCACAGTGATGAAAATTCAGCCAATATTTATTGAACCATATGTTCAATTGATGTGGACACCAATCTCAAGTTACTGACCCTGAGCAGCTAACAACATTAAAAATATAAAAGGAGAAAAGCAAAACAACGTATCTACAACAGTAGCCAGGGTAAAACAGCTCCATCAATAACAATTAATACAGCCAAAGCACGGGCTCAACCCCACCTCTTGACCCTCAGACACCTGACAGATCGATAACATTTTAAGTAAAATATAAGCCATGAAAATGTGGACTATCTAAGGGGGATATAACGAAGTGAGATGCTTTATTTTAATATATTATTTTCCTTTTGCCCCAAATTTTACTCTTCTCCCAGAAGATATATGCCAACCTTGGAATCACTTACTGAAAGGAGCAGCCTTACCTGGGGCCACACCACTGCACAGAACACAGCATCAATCTCTTCTCCGCTAAAGCTGTACATTTCAAAGTCAGAGAAAAAGTCTGCTATAAGCTTAAGTCCAAGGCGTCTTAAGTTTTTCAGCTGGTTGATAAATCTGAGTTGAATCTGTAAAAGAAACTGTGATGGTTTTTTCTTTTCTTAAGCAAAACGTTTTCAGAAAATTGCATTTTTTATTCATGTACTGGATCAAAATATTTAAAATTCATTATTAGACATTATTAGCATGCATTATCCACATATTATACCTACTTAAATATGATGATACTTTGGGAAATAGCTTTTTAGATATTTTACTAGTTACACCTTGGGTAACTGCATATTATTTTTTCTCTATAACCTTCTTACTATGGAAATTGTAACTTCTATAATATGTGAGAGATAAAGTCAACACAAAATTCTGTAACACAAGTTAAGAACTTGAATAGCGGAAAAAGAAACTGTAAGCACCATAGCCACAAAAACATTCAGAATGGCAAGCTTTAGGAAATTGTAAAGCTAAGTTTATTTATAACCATACAAAGTTAAAGTTTAACACAAATGGGAACGTTTGTCTGCAATGTATGATTAACACATTCAGAAAACTACCAAGTGAAGTACAATTAGGGCTCTCACAGACTTTAAGTATCTTTTAGCTCTTCAATAGATAATGAAATGTTAAATTCAGTTTAACAAATGACAATGGTGAAAGTATTTTTGGGGTTACTGAATTACAGATTTCAATTTCAGTGTTACTGAGTAACTTTATGCAAAAGTTCACCAGTAATTATCTTGCTAAAAAGATCAGCCTTTTCCCAGTTTAACCAGTTGCCTCATAAAGGTCAGAGCCTGAAAATACGTTTGAGAATCTAACAATGTAACTATTTTCCCCATATCTAAGGATTAGGATTATTGCTCTATGCTGGTTAGCGTATGGAAACTCTATGTTAGACCATAATAAAGATTTGGTTTGATTTTGGTAAAACAGAGGAGAGCTATCAAGACAATTGAATTAAATTTGACAAGCAAATTTAGTGTACTATTATGTAGCACTGAAGTAGTATACTTCATTTAGCCTAGCATGACTCTCTCTGCCAAAAATACACAAGACTGTAACAGGTTACTAATACTATCAATAATCTTTTGTTGATACTATATATGTAAAATATACACCCTGCACATTTTGTTTTAAATTTAGAAACCTAAACCAAATGTTTAATTTTCTAAAAAAAACCTGAAATGCATCCTTGCAAGTCATACTAATATTCAGTAAGCATTAATCTTTATTACTTTAATTCAAGTAGCCTAAATGTAGTAGCCTAAACACCAAATTAACATTCCTTTCTTAATTCTAAAAGGAGCCTTGGTAGTACAGTGGTTTAATGCACCCTGTTATTAACACAGCTGCCTGCAATTTCTGCAGGTTTGAATCTTACCAGGCTCAAGGTCGACTCAGCCTTCCATCCTTTCTAAGGTAGGTTAAATGAAGACCCAGTTTGTGGGGGCAATAAGCTGACTTTGTATAAATATACAAAAGTATGAAGGCTATTGCTTAACGCATTATAAGCCGCCCTGAGTCTCCGGAGAAGGGCAGCATATAAATCAAATTTAAAAAAAAAAATTAATTACACCAAGATTTTTTTTTAACTCTCACATGTCAGCTTAAGTATGCAGCAGCTCTCACCTTTTCTCTTTGCTGAAGAATGTGTGATACTGTTGCTGTCATGCAAAGTAAAATCTGTAAAATCTCAGGCAGGTTCTGGCTGATTAGATGTCCCAGGTTTTTTAGTACTACTTCCAAGCTGTTGAAAAGGCTATGCTGACGGCCTAACGGGAGGACTTGAGATAAATCCAAATCTCGCACAGCTTGAAGCACTGCAGAGTGGCACTGTCCTTTAAAACAGAGAGAAAACATAAAAGAGGAAAGAAGAGAATAATGAATGTATATAGATAAACATTCTACAGAATGGGGATACTGTTCAATATTTTGTATGTGTAAATCTAGATTCAAGATTTGGTCACAATAGTAGAAATTGGCAAATTAAGAATGGTTGTGCTTTAGCTACAAAACAATGCTCAATTTGGGGAATCAAATTTTAAAGTGATATTTAAAAATGACGGAAAACAACTCTAACTAATACAGAAGGAGAAGGCTGTATGTACATACAGTACATGTTAGTCTCAGTTAAATCAATTTTTAATTTCAAAAACAGTATGTTTAGAATTCTAACACAGGATGAATGTTCATATTTTCAAAGTGCAACTGTTATTACACATTAATCAAGACCTATGAGATGTGATGACTGAGTTCAGTAAATAAAGGCTTAATATTAGGTATACGCAAAATCTCCGGTTCCACTAGATCAGGGGTGTCAAACTCACGTTTGCTGTCATGTGTCATATCGCGACTTTTTCCCCTTCACTAAAACAGGAATGGACATGGCCAGCATGTGATGCATCCAGCCCGTGGGCCGCGAGCTTGACACCCCTGCATTTGATAATGCTGATCCAGCATTAATCTCCAGAATTAGAAAGGTTTACTTTCCCATAATCAACTGCTCAATCAATTTCCTTAATATAATATTATTAAGTCAACTTTCTCATCTGCTTCATTATCATTGCTGCACATGGTGTGCTCATGCTCATCAATTTACATTGAAGAAAGTTGGGCTCAACACAAAATGACGTAGGACATAATTGTCCTAAACAGGCAGGTTCATGTTTCAAGATTCTGATCAGTCAGCCACAACCTCCTTTAGAATATTAGGGGCCTCATGTAGGCAACACCAAAGCCATGTAATCCTTGATCACCGGTTGCAGTTCACGACAATTCAACATAATTCTCAACCACTGTTACCACTGGCTTTATCTGTCATCACTCCTGTACTTATGACACGGCTGCTGAAAGGCCACTTAACTCTTAAGAGTATTAGCATTCCGGTAAGAAGACTGAAAATCAACTTTAGAGCACTCTCAGAGCAATTGCCCACTTGACTAAAAGCTTTCATTCTTGCCCCACAAGAATTAGCATTAGAGGTTTGATGGTTCATGACAGAGCCCATCAAAGTCATCATATTCTGAAGTCTTGACCACCCTAACAAATAAAACCAGCAGGCTAAAATCCAAGAGACTGTGAGCTCTACTTCCGTCTTAGACATGAAAGTTGGCTGGGTAACTTTGGGCCAGCCACTCTCTCTCAGCCCAACTCACCTCACAGGGTTGTGGTGTGGAAAATAGGAGGAGGAAAGAGTATGTTTGAGTTATTTATAAAAATAAGAAAAGTGGGATAAAATATCTAAAGAAAAATGCAGGAAAATGGGTAAGAGACTTAGGGGTGGGGAAGGAAAAGGAAATGGAAGGGAAGCTGCTTTTTCTCCATCGCTATTAACCGGAGTGAAAGTGATTGCAGTCATAAGAATGCGGTATTAACTGCAGCTACCAGGTCACCAGTCACATGGAAAATGCCATGTTCTGCTTTAAATGTTAAGGAATCATGCATGTCATCCAATGCTCCACTTCCCACTCATTCATCTAATTAATTTCTTTATACATTTTTTAAACCATCTCAATCTTGAAATATTCCAGGCGGTATAAGAGAACAATAGCAATGAGCCAATGCAATAATGCATGCATTGAAATAAAATAATATTATTTTGCCATATATATTCAACATTCTGAAGCTACCGGCCATCCTCAATCTTCAATGGGCAATGTTGACAGTAGAGACACTTCCCATATGGTTTTGTGTTATGTTTATTTCTACAAGCTTCAGTCCCCTTTAACATGTTGACAGCTCCATTATATCTGCCAACACTTTTTTTTCCTCTGCAAAACATACCATTATTGAAATGTCTCACAGGCTCAAAGAGCAGATCCAAAAACACCCTTATCTCTTCAGACAAAGAGCCTGCCAGGAATCTCAAAACAATAGCCATACGGGTCCCTGCCGATGATTTCCCTTGTGTTTTGCTTCCAGTTTTGTTTTTCATCCGTCCATACAGAATCCTTCAAGGGGTAAAAAGAAATCATGTTAGCTTTTCAGAAGCAATAGGTCCATAGGCAAAAGGCTCTTTATGTGCTAGTCCTAGCAGAAATTCCCAGCATGCCACAAACCGCAATAATCATCACAAATCAAAGAGGCAGTTTGGTGCAGTGATTAAGTGCTGGTTTAGAAACTGGGACACAATGAGTTTTAGTCCTCTTTTAGGCATGGAAGCTGGTGGGATCATTGGATAGTCACTCCTCTCAGCCCAATCCACCTCACAGGGTTTTTGTTGTGGGGAAAACCGTAGTAATAAATATCTTGAGATATAAAAGATAAAGATGCTGTCTGATCAACGATTATAATGAATGTTATTACAAAATAATTCACAACTGAAAGTTCATTCTTCCATCCATACTTACTAGAACTTATTTCATTCTTTGTCCACATTTATTTTATTTATTGATAATTTTATATTCTACAGTCTGGGCTGCATCTCTCCAAGCTTGACTGATATTGGAAAGCTAAGCAGGATCAGGCATGAAACTTTGACAGGACATCACCAGGAAACCTCAGGATTACAGACTACTGGAATGTTGAAAATAACCCTTTCTATATTGTTGTCATAAAATTATGGGCCAAGTTTGATTCAAATAACCCTAGATTTAATTAAACCCCTTTTTACATGTATATGGTAAACAGTTTTGCCTCCATTTTATTTTTACAATATCTCTGAAATATGTTAAGAGTAGAAAGTAGTAAATAGTTCAAAGTAAACTTCATGACTTAATGGTATTCACAGATAGCCTTTTTTTCCAATCCCAAATCAGCAATATAACTCTTTTACCACATTTGGTCTTCACCGGTATCTACCATCAAGCCCACAGTTGGGAAATCTGTCCTTTGTTTGATTAGAAATAAAGCTAGGTTTTATAATTTAAGAGAAAAGCCACTTTTTAAAAAATAAGTTGTGGTTGTAGTTTTATACAAGAACATGAGTTAAGTTAACAAGTTTATTACAAAGATAGTATGTTTACAGTAAAATCTGGACAATGGATCAGAATTTCCATCTTCTCTGTGAGGTAGGAGGTAATATTTCATTTTTAAACATACATCACAGCATGTATTGTCTGGTAAACTGTGCAGGTAGAAATTTAAAATATTACACTCTTAAGGAGTAAAAATACACATTGCCTAAAGCAATAAAAAGTAAAACAGTATTTATATTAACATATAAAAGTCCCTTACCTCATCAAAACAGGAATAAGTTCTGGTCGGTGCTCTGGTTTTACTATACTGCTTTCTTCAGAAATACTAAAATGAACTATTTCTTCTTTAAAACTCTTGTCTTCCAATAGCCGATATAAATTCTCTCTGTAGGTACATAACACAACTTAAACAAAGATTCTTTACATAATTTATTAAAATACAAGATCACAAACTTTTTAGTACTTGAGAAGATACACGTGAGAGATGCTTATTCAATCAATGACCAGCAAAATTCACAAAATATATAACATGAAAGTAAAATCAAATGCACTGGATAAAATACCAACACAACAAGGAGCCTCTATTCATTTTTAGTATGTTCTATCTATCTATCTGTCTCATTTTTAAATCGCTCATCTCCCTCACACTCTATAATAAACCTGTAACATAAACTAGTGTAATGATACAGTGTATGTCATTAAACCAGGCAAGTATTCATCTAAAATATTACAGTCCAAGAAATAAAAATGCACATCATCTAAAGCAATAGAAAGTAACACAATTACAGAATCTACAGTATATATTAAGTCTGAAGCTATATTTGTGAGTGTATGATCATATATAATTCAATGCAGACAAGCAGACATTATCTCTTACTTATAGGGCAGAAGATGTGGATGCTTGTAAGTCATGATACAATCAAGAGCTACTTTTTGTACATTTTGGTCTTGGTGGGTCAGCAGCTGAAAATAATGTTTTAAAACAAACCAGGGTTAAAACAGAGCTGTGTTATAGTAGCGTATTACAATCAATTCTCTTTCACAATTTACACTGTCCTTTTACTGAAGAGAATCCATAGAGCATAGTAATTATGCAAACAGCAAAATCCACAAGCAGGGAATGCTTTTGCCATTTTAACAATTGTTCTTATACCTAGAGTCCATGAACTTCAAAAATGTGCACCACTGTAAAAATCTGAAACACATATGTGCTCTCTTATAAGACCATTGGTCTTCTAATAATAATACAGCTCCCAACGACCGGTAAGATCCCAGAGAGTTGGTCTCCTCCGGGTCCCATCAGCTAAACAATGTCGGCTGGCGGGCCCACGGGGGAGGGCCTCCTCTGTGGCTGCCCCGGCTCTCTGGAACCAATTACCTCCTGAGGTCCGGACCGCCCCCACCCTATTGGCCTTCTGGAAAGCGATGAAGACCTGGCTTTTTTGGCAGGCCTGGGGCCGTTGATCTCGCTGCTGCAATCTTGCGAGACCCGGCCATGAATGGAGTATATGGGTTTTTAATTTTTTTTTTAAAACAACTTTTATGGTATATTGTTCGCATTATTTTTTGTTGTAAACCGCCCAGAGTCCCCAGGGAGTTGGGCAGCATAGAAATGCGACAAATAAATAAATAAACAAACAAACAAACAAACAAACAAACAAATAAATAAATATCATATCATCTAGACTCTTAATATCTATCTCTAAATTGTGGTAATGCTTCATATTTCCAACAAGGAATTTGAGAAAGGTAGTTCTAATTACTATAAAATGTTTTACATTCTATTATTGAACTCTACTGTAAAAATTGCACATTAAAAAGAATGATCCTCAAAACAGGAATCTCCAAGAATCAGCTCCTTGTCAAAAAGCATAATCAGCTATTATAATCTAAAAACATTTATGCAATCCCCATACTATCTCGCTTAAATTCTTACTTCTATAAGGCTTTTCCTTTCCCCCAAAAATTCATCATATACTTCAGCATTCCCCAATCTTTCTGGCTTTGATGACTGGCAGGAGGTGAGGGGATGGTTCCGCGCAAGTGGCGGGTGAATGTTCCATTTGTGCCTGCGTGTGCTCACCATTCACACAAATGGAGCTGTGCATGTGCACATAATCATCCCTTCCAGTTCCAAACAGACCACAGCCCGGTACTGGGTCACACCCCGCAGCTTGGGGACCCCTGATATACTTAACAAAACTCAATTCCTCTTCGACTATTTGACTTGCTGGGATAGGAGACAGCAAGCCTAGATCTTGCAGCTGATTTTTCTTAATAAATTGAAGGCTGATTTAAGCTATTCCTCACTACTATCATAATAATTCTACCACCAGCCAAGAAAGATCATAACAGAGCTCAGAAATTATTACTTTCTAATGTGAACTTCACAATTCAGTTGATCATGTGAATACATTTTGTTTTACTTTTTTCCCTTTTTATTTTTCTCTATCTTATGTTTGCTTTACTTTTATTTATTTGTTAAGCAACTAATTGCTTGAGAATAATTTAGTCACTTTCATGCTGGCTAGTAATTCTGGAAGTGGCATTCTCAAGTTTCTCTGGAGACATCAGGTTGGGAACAAATTCTGAAACAAAAAACTTTCCCAAATTATTTCCAAGCTGTAAGATAATAAATACGCATGTGTATTAAATCATTTTAATCATTTTTTAAAAATTAATCATTTTTAAAAATTCTTTACCTGAACATATATTTCATTCAATTTGGGTTCTAAATATAAAGCACGGGGATTTGAAAACTGAGTGAAAACTTGTAAGTGACTGATAAGCTGCCTGAAAAACAAAACAGAACAGACCAACTGTCAGTAAAAAAAACACCCAAAAACAACATTTGACTTTTGAGATGGAAACATTTTAAAACTACAAACCAATTTATCAAATGCTTTCTTTTAAATGTTCTTATGTACTTAAGTTTACATAGCTCTTTGCAAAGATCACTGGGTTATTTTATTGAATCTAGTATTGACTGATAGCCTGTCTTGGTTCAGATATTATGAACAGGAACAAGCCAGGACTGCACATGTGATTTCAGATGCCTTTGCTTCCATTCTGTGTTAGCTACATTTATGTCACCCAAACCCCATTAACGCTATCCTTAGCTAGTGATTAACAATAACAAAAAAGCCAATTCCATACAGCTTGAAATCTACTTCCATTAATCATATTAAGAATAAGACAGACTAGTTTATCTGGGTTTGGATGTTATGCTAAGCTGTAGAAAACTAAACACCTTTTTATCAACTAAAAACAGAAAATTCCAGTCTCATATTTCTTCCAGAGAAGGTAACACTAATGCATTTAATTTGGAAAAATCCAGAGGATCAATTTGTTGGTTAGACACTTCTAGCCCCTCATGACCCAAATAATATCATTATGCCATTGTTATTTATCGCTACTTGCTTCTTTGAGTTTTTGAAGCAGACTTTTGGAAAAAGTTATTAGAATTAAAAAACCAATTCTCACATCAGTACTGAACTGAGGGTCTTTGCTCTCTGAACTTGGTTGCTTTCTTGTAGACATTTCATTACACAAACTAGGTAAAATCATCAGTGATAGTAAGCAATGTGGTTTGCTCTCAAGTTTATATTCTAGTGGCTTGACTCTCAACTTCCCAAAACAGCGCCTTCAAACCATCAGTCGATACTATAGATGAGGACAAAATCATAGTCCCATTTGATATCACAGCCCTTTTCACGCCTACAGATCCAGACTTAGCCAAAGAATCTATGACCACATTGTTCCAAAGCACACCTGACTTAACCAAATACACAAAGGATCTCATAATATTGGGTGTTTTAATCTTCGTGTATTTGGTTAGATCAGATGTGTTATGGAGCAATGTGGTCATACATTCTTTCTCTGCCTAACCACATACTTCCAATTTGATGGACAAATTTACCAACAAATTAAAGTACACCTATGTGATCACCGCTTTCAGGCCTTTTAGCGGAGGTTGTTATGCAGTGTCTAGAAGCTACAGCACTTCCACAAATACAACCCAAATATGCTTCAGATATGTAGACACCTTCACCATAATAAAAAGGGGCCAATTAAAGAATATCCATAGAACCTCAACAACATCTATAAAGGAATCTAGTTTACCAGAGAAGAAGAAAACAAGTCACTCCCCTTCCTGGACATTCTGATCAGCAGAGATTATAATGGCAAACTGGAAACACAAGTGTATAGAACAACCACCCACAACAAGTGCTTCACTACCAAAGCAGCAAGCTAACCTCCCACAAGAGAAACTGTGTTTTGGAACTTTGTTTAGACAAGCACAAACTCACTGCAGTAACCTTGAACAGCAGAAAAAGGAAACAGAGCATCTATGCAACATATTCCAACAAAATGGATATCCACACAACTTTATCAAAAAGTGCCTACACTCAACCCAATACAGCACAACCAAATCAAGCCCTTAAAAGAGTAATGTTGCCATACATCAAGAACATCTCAGAAACCACCAACAGATTATCACAATCACATGGAATTCACGTAGTACACAAGTCAACTTAAAGTAAACAAAAAAACAAAAAAACCTAGCAGCCCCAAAAGAAAAAACGGGGGTCATCTACAACAGGGGTCCCAAACCCCCGGGGCCTTGAGCCATTCAGATCTAGATCACGGAAGTGATTAGCAGACGTGAGTACGAATCCCCACTTCCACGAGCAGCGGGCAAGTGCATGCACTTGTGCAGAACCATCCCCTCTCCCCACCCACTGTCCACTTGTTTTGGAAAATTATGAACTTTACAGATAACAGCCGTGAGAACTTTGTCTGCAAGTGGCTTGACTTTGGGCGGGGGAGGGGGGAAAGGAATACAATGGAACTTTTAAAATCGAAATAATATTAACTCAAAAAGAATAAAATGGCGCAGGAAATTAGAGAAATGATTAAATCGATGTACTTGTCATGGAAAATGGAAATAAGAGAAATAACTACAATGTTACACGGAGGATTAAAATCTGAGAGCACAAAAGCTGAGATGGAGCATACGCAAGCGGACAAGAAAATGAAGATGGAGAAGCAAGACATAGAGGCTGAAAATAAAGAAGATAAAGACAATGTGATTAAATATGAAGAAGTAACTGAACATGTAGATAGTAATAATAATAAGGAGGTTTTTAGAGATTACATTGGGATTAACAATGAAAAAAATAAAGAGGATGGAAAGAGACAAATAAGGAAGGGAGGATGGAACAGAAAGAATATAAAGAACTTAAATGATTACACTGGGATTTACAGTGAAAAGATAAAAAAGAGAGAAAAAGGGTGGAAAATAACAGGAAATATAGGGCAAAATAGAAGAGTTCAGGACTTTGAAATACAAAATGATAATACTGGGATAAATAGTGGGATAAACAGTGGTGAAACAAAAAAAAGAGAAAAGAGAGGGGGAACAACGGGAAATATAGGGCAAAACAGGAGAAATCAGGATTTTAAGGCACAAAAGGAAAAAAGGGGAAAGAAAAGGGGAAAAATAAAAAGGAAAAGGGAAAAAAGGAAAGAAATGAAAGAGGAATATGATGTATATGACTAGAATTGAAATATGAATTGTAGTAAGAAATAATGTTAAATCATATGATGGTGAAAATGAATTGAAAAATAATTGGAATAATAATTGAAATGTTTTTAATGGTTTACGGTGGTGTGTGTACCAACGATTAAGTGATGATTTGGAATAATACAGGGGGAAAGCTATATAATTAGAGGATAATAGTTAAGAATATTTTTAAATTCAACAAAGGTTTTTTTTCTTCTGGTTCATATATAAATGAAAAATATATCTATATAATCAATTGATTTATATTAAAATGTTGGATTGTATTAGTTAAGGAAATGTATGTTATAAAATAAGTGAGTTTATTATTAATATAAGAATTAAATAACTGTAACACCACATAATTAATTAATTTGATGATGGCTATAAAAATTAGCTGATAATAGGAAGGAGTTTAATATAGAATAGAAGGGAAAATGGAATTTGGTCAAAATTAGAGATGAAAATGAAGGGTAATATTGGTACAAAATAGATGAAAATAAATGTTATGGCAAAAAAGGAGGTATAGAAATTGTAATTTTAGTTGAAAGGACTAAAAATTGTTTAAATTTGTTAACCGGCTGAATACTTTGTTCAGCAAAAATACATTGTATGTTTGTGTGTGTGTTTGTGTAAAAAATAAAAAAAAACTTTACAAAAAAAAAAAGGAAGTGATTAGCGGACGTGACTACGAATCCCCACTTGCACGAGCAGCGGGCAAGTGCATGCACTTTTCATGACTGTTTCACGATTTCTTGACTACAGTAAATTTTTAAGCTTAAAATGATAAAATTGACCACTATTTCAATTCTGCTGAAATTTCATGGGGTTGGTCTTGCCTGCTGAAATAATCTTAATTTTTTAAATATTGAACAATAACTTGTTTTTGTTGCCTTTTTCACCTTCAAAACTGTTCCTTAAATGTTCTCACTTTTTCAATCCAAACTATATTTCTTCTAGTCCAAATTTCTTTTGATATATTCTGCATTTAAGCTAAATAAATAAGAGGACAGTATACAATGTTTGCATACATCTTTCCAAATTTTGAATTATTTAATTGCAACATATTCCATTCTGCTGCTTCCTACTTATCATACACATGTGGAACACCCAGGTTTTTAAAGAGTTATCCACAAACATAAGCAATTTACATAGTCAGTAAGTGAACTCCTTTCACTTTGTCTCTGATTCATCACTGGAATCCCATGTTACAGTAAATCATGGGCTTGATTAACAAATCAACATGAACCTGAATTGTGAGCCTAATCAACATATGACTAAAATGTTCTATTACATATTCTAATGACTGGAGAAAGAGAAAGAAAGAATTAAGAAACTATGCAAGGCATGTTACAATTGAATAACAAGAACCACAGGCTAAATTATATTTAAATGCAAATTTTCTTACAAGTTTTGAAGAAAACCCTTATCATTTTCATTGCAGTTAAGACAAACATACTTTGTTGCCGCCCTTCTTGTTTTCTTTTTTGGCATCTCTTCAGTCATTTGGCCTTCAGAAGTTTGCTTCTCTTCTTCAAAGTCATGTGACTCATCCTCAGTTGTGTCTTGAAGATCCATTTTCTCTGGAAGATCTTTTACATCCTCACTACAACTGCTTTTCTTTCTAAGGTCTTGCACTGGGGCTATTTGTGAATCAGCAGGATAATACTCATTGCTGTAATAAAACAAAATAGAGGAGTTGGTCTTCCTGTCTATCTTTTTTCAATTTATTCTAGTAACTTATTTGTGCCTCAGTAAATAATAGCCCTGTTGTGTCACTGTTACTCTCTGTGGCCCTACCTCTCCCTCTGTTTTAATGTCTCTGTTATGCACACAAGTGTCAGGCAGACTCTTTACTTTTCCTATTGATATTGTACTTCAAGGAAGACCAACTAGGAAACAAAGCTATAATAAACTACTTTTATTATAGTGTTAGTAACAGAATCTTACACAATTGAATGCACCTCCGCCAGCCCCCCACCTTTATCTACATGAAAACTGAGGAGGATCAGGTCTGAGGCATTTTCTCAAAACTGCATTTCTGCTTTGGACTTAGATTTTATTTGCCTAATCAATGTCTTGGTTGCAGCTTTTGCTACTGCTCCTAAAAGTTATTCTCACAGCCCACTACACACCATGGTCTGTTTGTCATGAGTGCTTGGAGCAGGGGAAGCAGCAAGTACAGTCAGACGTCCTTGTTGATAAGTCATAATATGAATTATTCCATCATATGCTTATATTTTTTTAAGAGTAACCAAGTACTTCCAACAGTGTCTGTGAAACATGTATATACAACATTTCTTCCATAAAAATCCTCACTTACTTAATAAATCTTAGTAGAAGTGGAGAAAGTTCTCTTGACCTGGATTCTACCCTGTATGCAAATCTTGACATTGCTTTCCAAAGGAGAAACCTAAAGTTTGTATGATCCATTCTCTCGTAACAGCATGTCTGACATTTCAATTGCTCATCATACACAGCTCTGACATGATGCTGATAGATTTCCTCACTTCCAACATCCGTAACAGTTTTTGGTTCTTCTTCTAGCTCATTACGTAGCTCTTTTTCTATGGAAAAATCACCAAAATGAGCATTAAATCCAAAATAAACATCTTTTTAGTCATGCCAGCTAACCTATTATTGCAAATTTACAGAAAATCTATTTATAGTCCAGGTTAATAAAGAATTTTTAAAAACTTAACATTTAAGAGTTCCACTTTAGTGAATACTGTTCAATCACTGGGGTTCTGCAGCAGGCCCAGAAAATTGGGTACTTCCAGAAATTGAGGCCTCCTATCAATAAAAAATAATTGTTTTGTGTTCTTTGAGAGAAAAAATAAAAAATAAAATTGCAAGTAACAATTCCAGATCACTGCAAGCATGCCTGTTTTGCCACTGGAACCTGAGAGAGAGGGGGGGGGTAGGGGAGAAAATTCCTGAAGAATACGAAGTCAGGCACTATTCGATTAGTTAACAAGCAGCTTTAGCCTTGTCTCCATCATTATTAAATCTTTTATATGACAATGTCTTACCAGCATAGGATACAGCTTTTTCCAAATGTTCATAATAAACTTTCCAGAATAGTTTGTTTTCCATTTCATCTGCATGGGACCTAATTTAAAAAGGGATTTTATTTTTGAAAAAAAAAAGATAACTGAACAAATCAACTATTAACTACCATAGGCATGTCTTATTTTCTTCACAGAAAATAAACTATTTTGCAATGTTCTTTCCTTAATTTATGGGGCTTTATTCCTATTGTATCACAGTCCAAAATCATTTTGCTGTATTTTTGAAAAACAGAAGCATAAGAAATCTGATAAATATATCTAACTTGCTCATATCATTCCATAATCTGATTTGTTCCAAAACTGCAAAGTAGTTGAACACGAGAAAGATGGTACTGAAATATTCAGGAAATGGTGCTTCATTAAGTCACAAAGAGAAGGGAAAAAAGCCACCATGTTGGGATTATTTCTTAATTCTTTTCTCTTTGAAAAGTTTCTGCTTGTTCAGTTTTCTTTTGCACAGTGAACTGATTTTTTTCTTTTTATTTGTGGTCATTCTTCAGCATGTGCTTAAATTTCAGTGCCAAATGTTTTAGTTCGGCCAGCTACTTCTGAGAGATATGGTACTTATTGCTCACAGCACAAACACAGATCAAGAACTCATTTTAAGATTTATGCAACATCTTGTGCAACTGGGATTTCAGCTCTTTCCTCATCTCCACTCATGGAAAAGCTCTCTGGATTCAGCCTGCTCGATGTTTGTCATATGTGAGCGAGAAAGGACAGCCATTCCACCCAGAAACTCAATTACA
Source organism: Pantherophis guttatus (assembly GCF_059756535.1). NCBI lineage: Eukaryota > Metazoa > Chordata > Lepidosauria > Squamata > Colubridae > Pantherophis > Pantherophis guttatus. The sequence continues at coordinate 35,226,946 of NC_142069.1, forward strand.
GAGAGGGATGAGGAACTTGGTTCTCTACTCTTTGATTGTGCAAGAAGTCCTTAAACTGCACTGCTGCAAACATGAAACTGCACTCCTTCACTTCTCAAACATCTGCTCATTAAGAAAATTTCCTTCCCACAAATGTTTGGCATCATTCATTTTCTCCCGGACTCAAGATGAACAAAAGACTTTGAGGTCACATTCTAATTAATGTCTATGGGTGGAACCAACATAATTCTATAGGACTAAATTCATTTATGAAACAAAACAGTTTAGAACTGTTTTGTTTTGTTAGAACTGTTTAAAACAGGTAGAACTGCAGTGTGTAGATGCGGCAAAAAAACCAAAGTAACGAGGAATGCAATTCTGCAATAGTATCTTCATGATGAATGTGAAAGCTACGATTTTAAGTTAACTCAAGCATTATATACTATCTATTCATATCATATGAATCATATGATTCATAGTATATAAATCATCTATTACATTTAAAAAAAACTCTACCAGATGCCAGAAAATAGTAAGCTGAAAATTAAGAAGTCATATTTCTCATAGGCTGAACAATGTTAATTATCCCCTCCTTCAAAAGAACGGCACATTCAACAGTCTCACCAGAAATAAGACATTTACTTCTTTAGCACATTAAACTAACTCTCCATAATTCACAGGTTTATGATACAATTGATTTTTGTCCTTATTTATAACTACGTAACTTTAGAACTATATTTGCTTTTCTTTCAATTCAAAGTGACATGCACTACATTCTTTCCTACAACAATTCCCACAACAAAAGTTGGGCTTAGAGGGACTGATCCCACATCACCCAGTGAGCTCCCATGGCTTAGGCCTGAGCTGAATCTGAATCCTTAACCACGATACCCAATTTGCTCTTTTCCTTGAAAAAACAAAGACTTACCTTATAAGCTCAATCACAGGTTCCCACAGTGGACTAAAGTTGATATAAAGCATTCCCAATAAATATCGAAGAGGCACCTGGAATAACACGCTAAAATGTTTGATGACCTCTTTCAAAATCACCACTATTACATATTTAACAAGATCATTGGCCTACAAAGATATTCTTCTTAAATACCGTCAGTATATTAGTATCCAATGCGTTAATTTTGTGAATTTCCTTAAATTCTAATAAGAATTAGCATAATAGTGGACTTTCCTGAAATCTTGGACTACATATATTATATCCTCTTTTATTAGGTACACATGTAGTCATTCTTGTATCAACAGCTGTTTTCTTAGAAGTTAATTCTTAATCAAATTTTGGATGACATGCCAGCTCATACTAAACCGCTTGACCAGTAACATACTGTGGTTATGGACTGTGATTAATGGCTCTTTCTCTCATCACAAAGGATGTTTCTTTCCAGCTAGTACAGTAACTGAAGCCACAATACCACCAAGTGCTCCATGTAAATGTGGTCTGTGTTAAAAAGGGAAAATGCACTGAATCCCTCTTCAGCCTAGTATTGCAGTATTGTATGCAAACATCTGACAATTTGACAGTCATTTGGTTAAGAAAATAAAAATAGTATTTCAGACTTACCAGAAAGATAAGCTACTATAATTAAATAAAGATAAATGTTTTTGCTTTAAAAACAACAGAATAATTGCCCTTGATTTGAAACCTAATTGCTAACATAAATTAATCATTAGCTGATACCTCCACATAAGCACAAATTTATTTGATCAGAAAATAAAAATAAAGATGGCTATGATTTCTATATACCATGGAAATCCTGGATCTTCACCACTGGTGTGAATTGATTTTGTTTCTCATCACTTTATTAAAGCTATTATGATAATATACAAAAACTGCATGATCTGCTGGTAGGAAAATGCAATTATGCTAAGACTTTTCACAAAGGACACTTTTTTACCTCCTGCAAAGCTCCCTCGGGGATCATGGAGCACACCAAATCATGTCTCAGCTTACTCAGGTAGAGCAGCTTCTCACGATAATCATTGATATTTGCTGGCACAAGTTCAGCTTGAAGCAACATACCAAATAACCCCACATCCTTAGCAAAAAAAGAAAAAAAAATGCATGAGAAAGTTTCTTCAAAACCAAATGCATTCATAGCTTATTTAGCAGAAAGTTTCCTAATCGTTGCTAGAAATCAACTGATAATCCACTATGTCAAAAAACATTCGGTGAAAAGAAATTTAGTGCATGAATATGAATAACATCAAATATAACATCAAAAAAACCCCATCACCTCACTGGTGGGCTGCAAATTTTTTAACAACCGGTTCTCTGCCCTAATGACTGGCTGGGTGGGCGTGGCCAACTCAATGTCACTTATGTCGAGGGACGTTTCACCTCGCCTGCCCTCTCATGACTTTAGGGATTCTGCAACGGTTGTAAGTGTGAAAAATGGTCATAAGTCACTTTTTTCAGTGCCATTGAAATTTTGAATGGTCACTAAATGAACTGTTGTAAATCAAGGATTACCTGTACAAAAATACAAAAAGCTTCTTTGCTTCAAGAAAGGTGCCCTAAATACTAGTCATTAGATGAGAAATGGGGGAACACACACTGAAGATCAATGAGTCACAGCCATCATGGAAACCTAAACCATTCTGTCTGAATACCTTCCTTTTTGTCAGCAATACCTGCAACCTGGAGTTACAAATCAGGCAGGTTGCCAGAGCACATAGAGAAATTAAAATAGTTAAAATACAAGGATAACAATCAGCAGCCAAGTTACTCTTGCTCATAAAGTGAAACCCTTTAGCAGAGAGGTCATTTAAGCTCTCCAGAAAGTGGGTGGGCATATTTGGGCTACAAAATGCTGAGCTAAAGAGACATATTAACAAATTAACATCTTGAGTGAAGGCTAATCCCATTCTGCCTTTGTTCAGACCTTGCTGCAGGGAATTTTTGCCTATGAATATAGCTATCTATCTCTTAAGTGCTGACATCTTCTGTGGGCTATTAAGGAAGGTGGGGGCTGCTTTCTCTCTCTAAGAAAACATGTTTCTCCATTTCTCATTCAGGGAAATATATTCTTCCTTTTTAATACTGTGTTTCCCCGAAAATAAGACCCTGTCTTATATTTTTTTGAACCCTGAAATAAGTGCTTGGCCTTACTGCCATGCTTAAAGCTTAAGCCAATTGGGCTTATTATCAGGGGATGTCTTATTTTGGGGGAAACAGGGTATTTCTCAAAATATTTCATTCTTCTAAGAGAGGGATGGGTGCTAACTTTCTACAATCGGTGCCATGTTACTATGCTATATTATCATGAGAGAAAACTAAAACAATCCACTTATTATCAGTGAGCAATCATGTGCCTTGCCCACTCCGAAGCAATGCCAGAGACTCCTGTCCCAAAAGTGCTTTTTCAAGAGGCAACTGGACTTTCTGGAAACTAAGAAAGTCCAGTTGCCTCTTGAAAAAAGCACCTTTGGGACAACCATGACATGGATGACTGAAGAATCCCCATAGACAAGAGACTCCTGTGCTCAGAGAACTGACAAAGCATAGTTTCCCACCCAGGAGAAGCAATCATTAGATCCATTTGCACCACTTAAAGATACCAGCTGGTCTCACTCACCCCACAAGATAACCTTAGGTAATCATCCAGATTTAAGGAAAGATCACATGCCCCCAGAAAGGCAGTAAAAAAATCGGACAGAATGCCAAGCCTGTCAGCCATTTCTTCTATGGCTATGCCAATCCTTCTGTAAATAGCTGTTCCAGCTGTGTTGGAAGTATACTCCAAAAAGCTTAAAACAACCCTTTAACAATCTTTAAGAAAGTCAAGCCCCAGGAATAAAAGTACCACAAAAAACTCGGGGGGAGGGGGAGCACTCCGGACAAGCTCAGTCTACAGACAGAAAGTCTGGGCATAAGGTTTACAATGTAACAAGCTTAACCCAGAGGCAGTTTCTGAAAACACTTAAAGCAGCACGGCAATTAAGATAAGGATTAGGCTAGAAATACAGGCATACCAGAATGTTTCCTTCCTGCCTCCCTTGCAGGATTAGCCCTGTAAAGTGGGAAAAGATTTCTTCCAACAACCAGTTCTCCGAACTGCTCAGGAAATTAACTTCTCCCAAACCAGTGCATACCGGTAGCAGCCCATCTCTGCATCACCCTAAACTTAAACCAGAGCTCTTCCTAGCAATTCATTATTGGTTTAAATCAAGGGTGGTATTCACTTGCCTTCGCTACCGGTTCGCAAATGTGAGCGCATGCCTCCTCCACACATGCGCAAAGCCTTCTGCGCATGTGCAGAGGGTCAAAAACAGAACATGATGACGTCCGGACGGGTGGGCGGAGTCTCCCGCCGCCACCGCTACCGGATTGCACTATCCGGATAGAGCCAGCTGAATTTCACCACTGGTTTAAATGAAAAAAAAAGAAAAAGAAATTCTACTAATCTATAAAATATTTTGCAGGAATCAAACCTTCACCAAGTGCAAGTTCTAAATGCACCAAAAATAATGGCCTACCAACATTCAGAAATATAAGTTAGAGAACACTACTAGACCTATGCTATGGTTTATCTATCACTGCAATTTTAGCAGTTTTAGGAACACTGGAGAAGCCTCTTTCCGCATGAATGCTGTACCATTTGTTGCACTAAATTACTATTTGAACCATTACCTGAGTTCCTGTTGAAAGCAAGTCATCAAAACGACTTAAAATCCGTATGGTTAGCAGTCGCACCTGTTCCAAAGATATCATGCTTCATTAATTCATTTAATAATATATAAGCCAGCAATAGATAACCTATGTCTCCAAATATTTTTCGCTTCGTCTTCCATGAGCTTTTGCCAATCTCACTAAAGTTAGTAATTTTTTAAACTCCAAATTACTTGGATAGGAATAGTGTATTCCAAATACAATACATATATTTCTTCCCTGTTACCTATCATACTTAAATAGGGGTTTTTTTTGCCGACAAGTGATCTATGGTCACACCTTTCAGACTAATAATTTAATTTATATCAAAATCTGTTACATCAGATGTAGACAATATAAGGAAGTAAAAAAATGAATATCCATTTCTGTATTTTTAAAAAATTGCAATATATTACTATCATGGAAAAAAGTAGTACAATTACAAATTCTGACTTCTTGGAGAAAATATCAAGCTGATAATTTATGTTTAAGGTAAAATGGGTGAAATCATATTTTAATAGGAATTCATGTTCTACCATCCCATCTTCTATTCACCCCTCAAATTGAGTTTCTTGCAAATAGCTATCCTTAAGATCCGTGAATGTGATTATAGAGATTTAAATATCCTCCAATGTTTGTTCTGTATCCTGATTTATTTCTTTTGAGTTATTGCCAAAGACCATTCTTGTTCATCTGGGTAGTGACAGAAGGGATTCAACACAAAGTATTATATATGTAACACTAATTGACATGAGGGTGAGAACACATTAGATGCCACCAGACTGCTGATTGCAGTTTTACTGCACCTTCAGCAGCAGTGACTCTTTGTGAAGCAGGAAAGAGTGGAAAAGATATATATATATGTTGGGGATCAGCTTACTTTAGGTACACTGGAAGAAATATTGAATTGCAATTTAGAAAATAATTCCATCAGAGTCTCTTTAGACAAGTGTTCGTGATAACCACACAATGCTAATCTTGTAAAATAGAGATCAGCCAACAGTAAGGCAGATGGTTCTGAGGGAAATGTCCTAAGGAAAAAGAAAACAGAAATCAAGATACATTTTAAAAACATGAGTTTTACTTTATTGTACTTTGTTATTGTCTTAACTCAACCCCAGGCTTTCTATAAAAATCATCTTACATTCTTAGTGGTATGGAAAAAAGGATGGCTAGACAGTGCCATTTGTGCAGTGAACATGAATTTGGGCAAACTGTGGGAGAAAATGGAAGACAGGGTGGCCTGGCATGTTATGATCCATAATATTGTGAAGAGTTGGTCATGACTTAGTGACTAAAAACAACAGAGCTGGGGATAGGGAGGAAAAAGGAAAACAAGTAAAGGTACATGGACATTAACTGGCCAGTTTTAATGGAAGGGGCCAAACGAGATGTCAAGCTGGCTCTAGCACCCTCTAAGCACAGAATCTTGTTCTTCAAAGAGCAGTTTAGTATGATAGTCTCCAAGAAGATGGAGGATAAATTCAATCCAGTTGTTAGCAATAAGCAAATACAGCAGTTCTGCTGTCTGCTTTCAAATATTTAAGTTCTTCTCCTGCATTACTTCATTTTAATCCTTACAATACCTTTACACAGTTATGGTATGTTTTATCTCTCATATTGCAAATTTAAATGACAGCACAACATGGTTGCTTTAATGCCATCTATTAAATTTATGCCAGGGTAAAACTGCACTTTATTATTTGCATCTTAGTCTTATATCATTTTACCACACTGGTTCTCAGGTTATCAATAACCTATAAAGAACCCATGTCTTATAGAACAATTGTTTTATCTGTTGCTAATGATGTTGATTACTCCCTCACTAACATGCACATCAGTGACAGATATGATGGCAATGACAATCAAACCTAAGCACAATTGATTACAAAATTAAAATAAAGCTCATGCAGCAGCAAGCTGTATGAATCCCATTACAGGATTTGATATAAGCCTCCTGAATTTTGCTCCATATCATTTTTACCTAAAACTTTAAGCTTATGGGAACTGAAATCCTTAAATACACAGATGCAATTTTTCCCAGCACAGCTATATTTCCAACGACCCTTTACAATAATTGGAATTTCTACCATGAAGTATTTTTTTCCAGTAGTCTGAAAAACTGTCTGTGATTATTAACCTTGGGAAATTTCTACAGGGAAAGAAAAAGTCCTATTTCTGCTGTATAATATGGAATAAACACCAATTGTGTCTTTTACACATTCCATGTAAAAAAGAAGTTTCAACAGATGTTAAACTCTAGGTCCAGCAATAAACATGTAAATATTAAACACAGTACAAGTAGTCCTTGGCTTATACCCATTTTTTCAGCGACCATTCAAAGTCAGAGGACTTCTGAAAAAAATCCAGCCAATGCAGCATCTCCATAAGCATCGCTGCAATTATGATTGCAATGGCAGCTGCAGGAAGCCATGGTCACATGATTGCTATTTGCGACCTTCCCAATTTCCCACAAGAAAACTGAATAGGAAAACCAGCAAGAAAGGCCACAAGTCACTCTGCTAATTCCCTCCCACTTTTTTTCTTGGTTGCACCATCCCCTGACTCATGCAAAACTTCACAGGCTCTCCCCCAGCTTCCTATGACTCACATACACCCTGCACAGGCCCTCCTATGCTCTTCCCTGGCCTCTTCAACCCCATGTAGCATCCCGGTGCCCATTACCTTGGACTTCCACCTCTTCCCACTTAATCACTCACACATCTTGGGGTTATAGCAGCAACTGGGACTGTCCGGGATTGCAATCATTAAGCAATGCAGCCACATGACATAGTGCTTTATGACTTCATCATGTAGCAGCAACAATCCCCGCCCAACTGTTGTCATATCCCAAGGATTACCTTTCATTTCTAATCAATATATATATTTCCTTGTCTCAGAAACTTCAACCTAGTTTTGGGTAACAATATAGAATAAAATAGGCTAACTTCAGTTAGAGTTGCCATTTCATAGGGAAATGTTTTCCTATTATACATACATCAATAAAGTCTTTACACGTTCCACTGGTAACATATCTAAAATTTCCAAGGATTCCACTAAACTAAGAAGCGTGCTCACAGCTTGACAAGCCACAAACAAGTTTCCTGAGAAAATGAAAAACAAATTGTGTTTTAGTCCATATGCCCATTTCAGAAATACTTTAAAAGTTATAAAAATAAAATATTATTTCAACTTCTTACAAAACATGCACACCACCTGTAAAATATGTATAATTTTATATAAACTTACAGAAAAGATGGATAAATATGAAAAAATATTAACTAAATTTCATAAGGTAAATTAAATGCACAGCAAAAGTCTAACATATTGCTTAGATATGCACCAAGTAAGTATGATTATCAAAGATCTGGATACTGGTTTGAATAAAAAAAGCTGAAGCCTATCATATACAGAGAATAAGTACCAGATTAGGAAAGATTTCTTTCTCTTTCAATATATTTCATGCAAACATCTGCACATCAGTAATGTAGATGTATCTTTCTAGTATGTATCTTCCACAAAACAATAATGCACTTAAACAACCTTAGTGTAATAATGCAATCTGTATCAGAAGTTCCCATCATCATCATCATAAGTATCAGAGTACCGCACAACAGAAATAAGTCGCTATAAGAACAAAGCTTTTTCTCATATAATCTTGTCCCTGTGTTGTTATTTATTTATCTCAATTGATTAATGCTGTATTAAAAGCAAAGCATTAAAGCATTAAAACAGCAGATTAGGCCAATCAAGCAAATAAAAATGTTTTAAAATAGAATTGCCAAACTTTTTATAGCCAAGAGGCACATTTGGAATTTTGAGAGCATTTTTATCAGTACTTCAAAAATGACTGTCATCATGGTGAGGCTGATCACAAATTATCCATCTATTAGAAGGCAAATTAAAGCATTGGGCTGCAGCCCCCAAATGTTTTTCTAAGAACGATTCTGGGATTCATGCAGGACCAAAATGCACAGTTGGAAATGCAGGCTGTACTTGAGGTTAATGATTACCCTTGAGCAAGCTGGCTACCCATTCATTTTTTAAAAAAATTAAAAAATAGAAAAATTAAATACAGTATGGGAGGGAACGGGATGGTGCCAAGAAACATGTTGGCAACCGCTGTTACCTCCAGGGATCATGCTGGAAAGGCGAAGTCTTTTAAAAATCTGGACAAATAAGGGAGTGTCAATCCAGCAGCAGTCAAAATTAACCACATTTCTACAAAGGAGGGGGAGGGAGCGGAAAGAGTATAGATCATATTTATTTTTACTTGACATTTACAAAGAAAGAACAGGTAAATCTAAAGAGCTAACCTTTGCAGAAATCTCCTTTGTCAAGGCCAGCAAAGAGACTCTCAGAGAACCTTGTAAACACTGGTGTAATTTTTTCTTTCACAAGTGGCCTGTCAAACATATAAATGCAATCATAAGTTACAATTTTACTGAAGGCTAAGAACTGTGGTTTTATTTTATTCTCCAATGTATCTCAAATCATGAAAAAAAAAATAGAAGTAGTGAATTCTAATTAAGGAGAGAAAATTAGAGAAAATTAGAAGAGGGAGAATTTGTAATGTCAGATGTATCTGGTTCTCTTTACATGCAACTCCAAATTAAGATGTCTATCTTGCAAAATTAGTGGGTCTTTGGAAATAACACATTTGAAAAAAAGAAAGAAATCCAAGTCTCTATTTTCTATTAAAGTTGCTAATTTGTTAATACGATTGTTAGCATGACTGCAAACAGCTTCTGAGTAATAATAGAGGAAACAAGGGATCAATAATAAATCCAGGAAATGTGCTCAGGTATCATTGACAATACTGCAACTGTTGGATTTCTAAATAGTCATTTAACCAGCAAAGTATTTGGGGTAATTTTACTATTTCTAACTTCCTAGTTCTGGTTGATGTTGTTCTAGAAAGCAGAAGAATACGTCCCGAGATCTACACGTCAATTATAATACATGTACTCCAGTATGTGGAAAGAAGTAAAAAATAAGCCAAGCTGATTTATAGTTGCCTTATATGTGGAAGAACTACAAGGGCTGCCCAGGATTGTGAAATATCAGCTGTGTTTCTGCTTGTGGAGAATCTGATGCAAGACAGAATATGATCAAGCACAGTCTTCTCTTCTTTTTCTCCCATCTTCTTACTTCTCAAATATCTTCTACTCAGCCTAAAATAAAATTGAATGGATACTATAGCAGTTACATGAAATTGTTTGCACTATGTTATTTCAAAGTTATCAGATTTTAGAGATTATGCTTTCCACCTATGCACTAGCCACTTGCCCAACAAAGATCTCTCACATACATACATACATACATACATACATACATACATACATACTATTAACACAAAAGAACAGATTAGGTTCCTACACTTTGGGAACTTTTAATTTTTGTTATTTTTCTTTATTATAAAAATTTTGATCTGGTTCATAGATCACTATTTGTTTTTTTTATTTACTGTGATATACAAACTCATACTAAGTAATAGTTAAAAATGAACCAAGCCAATATGCTTATTGGGTATGACCAGACCAGTTTAGTCTAGTGGTTAAAGCACCAGGCTAGAAACCAGGAAATTGTTTTAATTTCGCTACTGGGATGAAAGCTGGTTAGGTGACTTTGGGTCAATCACTCTTCTCAACTCAATTTACCTCAAGAGTTTTTGTTGTGGGAAAAATGGAAGGAGGAAGGAGTGTTAGGTATGTTTGCTGCCTTGAGTTATTTGTACAAAATAATAAAGGCAGGATTTAAGGAAATCTAAAAACCAACAACTGCTTTGGGTTTCAACAGAAAGTTAATTTGCATAGTTCTCCTTTCATTATGGAGTTGAATCAGACATGAACTTGCACTCTTGATTCTTAAAGGGTAATATCTGAACTAGAAAGCAGCAACACAACCTGAGAAATATTATAAATGAATTAATTACTCATAAAAGTTGGTCCTAGTTAGCAACTGCCTTGTTTAACAACCATTCACAGTTACGATTAAAAAAAAAGCAACTTTATGACCACTCCTTGCATTTACAACCTTTGGAAATCTGTGAAGCAAAGGAAAACTGAAGTAAAACAGTAAATCCAATTGTGGTTTCACTTGCAATCACCTCAATTGATCCCAACTGGTGCCTGTCGCAAATGTGGTTGCTAAATAAGGCATTTTAAAATATGAAATTATGACATTGACCCAACACTAAAGATGAATGCATTGACACAATCAATAGTGTTTAAATACTTAAAGGGCCAGATTAACTCTTTATCACTGGCTTAGAATAGCCCTGGCAACAGAGGTCTTCCACTTCAAATTGGGTTAATAGAAATCAATGAATTTTAGTACTGATAGAACTGCAGCAAGACGATGATTCAATTAAAGTCCCTCCTGTTTTAAATGTAGTAATTGCAAAACAACTAAACCAAAATGGGAGTTAAAGAATCTTTATCTGGGTGTTAAAACAGATCATTTGCTTGACTATCTAAGTTTACTTAACAAGTTCTGAGGAACATCATTTGTATAATTCCAGATAAGGTTAAGACATACATACCCTTTAGCTGATTCTGCAAAAACAAGAGGATACTTCTCATATGCCATTGATCCAACAGAGGGAGGTTCTGCTTTCTTTAGGATAAGTCTAGAGAGAACTGCTAAGGCTACTTGCTGGACCACAGCATCATCGCTGTAGATGCAGTGCTCAATGTATTCAAGGAGGCTGGGAAGAAATTGCTGAAAAGGACAAGACAGTACAGGTAGTCCTCGACTTACAACAGTTCATTTAGTGACCGTTCGAAGTTACAACGGCACTGAAAAAAGTGACTTATGACCATTGCAGCATCCCCATTGTCATATGATAAAAATGTAGATACTTGGCAACTGACTTATATTTATGATAGTTGCAATGTCCAGGGGTCACGTGATCACCTTTTGTGACCTTCTGACAAGCAAAGTCAATGGGGAAGCCAGATTCTTTTAACAACTGTTACTAAGTTAACAATTGCAGTGATTTGCTTAACAAGCGTGACAAGAAATGCCGTAAAATGGGGCTTAACCAATATCTCACTTAACAACATAAAGTTTGGCCTCAACTGTAGTCCAAAGTCAAGTCAAGGACTACCTGTACAAGATTTTTCAAGCTAGGACATAGATACATCAGAATCAGGAAGCCAATTTTCCATATAAACATAGAATTTAGTCTTATTTAATTCAAGCGGCTTACAAAGGGTATGCTATAATCCTCTAAACCAGGGGCAGCATTTTTTTTTTAATCTGGGGTTTATACTGTCTATGGAAATGCCCATGTGTGTGCCATTATTTTAAATCTTCAAGAACCCTTAGGGGTGGATTTGGGGAGATGTATAGAAAACAGATATGCTCTTCCAATGGCTTCAAAACAATTTCCCCCCCACCATTTTAGCTGTCAGAGAGTGAAGGGGGAAAAAATCACAGTCATAAATGGCTGTTGTGCTGCTATATTAGTAATGCATTTTACAGGGAATCTGGGAGTGGCAAAAACATACCTGGAAGGCTACAGGTTGCCCATCATGCCTTATGTGAAGGATGCAATATGTGGGCATCTAACGTGTGCTTTCTTCCCTATTTTCTATCATTTATTTATTTACATTAAAAGTTTACACCGGCTGTTTCCTAGCAACCCTAATCAGGCAGCTGCATTTGTCATCTTCTTCAATCAAATCTTTCAGGGTCTTAAAAGCGAATTCAGGGAAGTGGCATTACTTAGCCATACCCTACTGGTTTCTAAATGCAAATATAGGGAGAAGCTAATAAGAAATTCAAAGGCTACAAAACAGACTGAACAATTTAAACAAAAAACCAGGAAAGCTCTGATGGTAAATTATTCTGTTGTCAAGAAACATATCAGCAAAGTTTCCAGGAATCAAACGTGACTCAGAGGAAACTATTTGATTAAAAATAGTTAAATGAACTACCTTAGCTATTAAAAGCAATTCTACATTTCAATGTAAAAACAAAATTAAATTAGTCTGTCTCTTAGGGATACATTTATAACTTCTATATCCATCTCTAGCATTCTTAACCTAATTGCAAATCTGCATGGGTTGCATATTTCATACTCCTCCTCCCACTCTCCCCCTTCATAACACTTTATACTGCTGTTTCCGTGATGTACTGTTTCACGATAAATGTCCATCTAAACTTTTGTACCCTATGAAATGATGTTCTCTCCTCTAAAGAGACAGACGCAAGGCTTAAATTGTAGATCTGAGAAAATTTACTAAACTTCCTAAGATGTAAAGGTAAAAGTAAAGGTTCCCCTCGCACATATGTGCTAGTCGTTCTCGACTCTAGGGGGTGGTGCTCATCTCCGTTTCAAAGCCAAAGAACCAGAGCGTCCAAAGATGTCTCCGAGGTCATGTGGCTGGCATGACTAAACGCCAAAGGCGCACAGAACACTGTTACCTTCCTACCAAAGGTGGTCCCTATTTTTCTATTTGCATTTTTTATGTGCCTTCGAACTGCTAGGTTGGCAGTTATTATTCAGGCTATTGAATATTTAAAAAATTGAGTTCACTCTAAGAGCAGCTAAATATATAAACTGGGCATGGGAATTCTGCAATTCATCTCCCACTGAGCTACATGCTCCACAAGGTGTCATGGTAAGCACTACAGGTAGTCCTTGACTTACAACCATTCGCTCAGTGATGGTTCAAAGTTACGATGGCACTGAAAAAAACAACTTATAACCAGTTTTCACACTTACAACTGTTGCAGCATCCCAAGGGCCACATGATTAAAATTTGGGTACTTGCCAACTGTCATATATTTATGACAGTTGCACTGTCCCGGCCTCATGTAATCACCATTTGTAACCTTCCCAGCTGGCTTCCAATAAGCAAAGGCAATGGGGGAAGCCAGTTTCACTTAATAAACTCATGATTCACTTAACAACTGCAAGGATTCGCTTAACAACTATGAAAAAGATATTGTAAAATGGCGCACCGTTCCTTTAACTGTCTTGCTTAGCAACAGAAATTTTGGGCTCTATTGTAGTCGTAAGACAAGGGCTACTTGAATCCCTCAGCCTCATCCTATCTGCAATGTGAGATAACCGTGGCATTACTTTTTCAACAGCCCAGGGCTTACTGGAATAATGGAGTGCATAAACCTGAAGTGCTCTTATTACTCACTTCTGTGAATGTTTACATACGCTGCATAAAACAAAACATGCTAATGTTAATTAAGTTCATGCATTATATTTAAACAAGATTTTCAAGAATCTAGCAACTATTAATTTGATAGTTGTGAGCTGTGCAAGTTTCGTATCCAGGATATTCTTCTGAGATTCTGGATCTGGCATAAACCAATTATTTTATTTTTATTATTAACTGAAACACAAAGAATAGAATAAATATAAAGCTATCTCAGAACAAATAAATACAGCCCTAGGCACTGGATTCTCTTAGCCAATGGCAGTTAGATTTTGCAGACTATAAACACTATAGGCATTTCTTGAGCTTCTTTCCACATAATCCCCGCATTAATTAAAACATGGGTGGGCAACCTGTGCTGAATTAGAACTCTCTGCATTTGACATTGTTGGAGATGACTGCTTGGACTGAAACTCAATAATATACAGAGATGCTTGTATTGTTTCCCCACAGGTGAAAAGGTGCTGAAACGGTTACCTACCTTTTCAAATTGTTTCATCAGAAACATCGCTTTAGAAAAATTCAAAACAGAATACCATTCAAATCCGCCTCTGAAAACCTATTAAAAAGAAAAACAAAGGACCGGTCCAGATTCAATATGACTTTTCCAAAGGACTCTCAAACTGATTCTGCAAAGTTTGCCCAAAGATAATTATGTCACAAAAGTTAACACTGATTGACGAGGGGCATCTTTTCAGTATTAACTGTATTCATATATACAAGCATCATCACAGATCATGCTAAAAAATGGCTGAAACGAATCTGACATGTCAATATGCAAAAACTGTGCTCTGTCTTCAGCTCTTGCCCTCCCTTACATATTCAGGCACTGTTTCGAGAAGCCCAACTAAAAGAAAACTAAAACATTTAGCTAAGTAAATGTAAAACATTTACAAATTTAAAATTTAAATTAAAAAATAAAAACATTTAGAGGAATAATTCTCTTAAGCCATGAACTGCAGATTTAATATTTGGCCAGCCCCTTGGCAAAAATCTTCCTATTGCTATAAAATCTAGCATTTTATTTAATCTGATATTTCCTCCACTGCACCTTGAAATGGCACAATATTTTGCTGTTGTTGAAATGCTTTTATGCATTTCATTTCTGCTATATTGACTGTGGTCTTTTATTTAAAATGTAACCTCCCATAAATATGCAAAAAAATGTTGTGCAGGAAAAATTCGTAGACCAAAAAGTAGAATTGTTACTGTCCTCTTGTTCCATTTTCCAATGAGTTTTTTATCATTGACATTTCAGTTTTGTACCCATTTATTCTTTTCCATATATATAAGGGCAGTTTTTTCAGTGAAAGTTAGTTATGGTTAACAAATGGTTGATATATATAGTAACTTTCCTTTTGTGGGTGATACACTTTACATTTGATGAAATAGATTATGATCCATGAACAATTATAATAAATTTCTTAATCCTTAAGGTACCATAAAACTCAAATTCCTTAAATAACACATATCATGCATTTCCCTCCAGTCAATACACATATAGGTCATTTCCGTTGCTGAGGATAAATTAGACTTGTCATTTATTATCAGAAATATTTAGATCTATTCCAGAAAAATGCAAAGCAAACATTACAGTACTATGGGCATATGTTCATTAGATCTTTTACCGAAGTTTACATATTAATTTTAACTTAGTACCTTATTACCTTTTCAACAATTTCTTTCACCACAGAATCAGACAATAAGATATTCTCATGAAGAAGCAAAACAGAAATAACTTTAAGCAGGGAATCACAACAAGGCACTGTGAGATCAGATGTATCTATTATTTTTGTTAAAGTCTGGAATAGAAAACAAATAATGATTTTCAAAATTCTAAGACATTCAGGCAAAATAACAATATGCTTCAATTAATATTATTGTTTCTCTCATTATTTCACATATACAACAGTACACAGAAAGAATCCTCACAATGTGAAAATGTAAACAAAATACTGTTAATATTCCTTTATACCAAAAGGTGTCTATAAAACACTTTTTCTCAGAAAGTTTTCAGCAGGTGGGCTGAATATGGAGACTAAAAAAGAATGACACATTTAAAAAGATAATCTAATTGCATTTAAGATTTAGAAACACATTATGTGAGTTTGGCACATTGCCTACATTTCTTTCAATGAAATCTTTTGTTCTAATGGCAATTCATTCTAGTATATATGGTGACTAATTTTAGTGAGAATTAAAATGTTTCTTTGCTTTCTTTCCAAAATGTGGGTCTTTTAACATTTCTTTCTGAAGCCATTTTTGTTATTTGTTCATCTAAAAATGTTGTCTTATCTGACACCTTATTCAGTGTTTTATTCTATCACACTGTGAGCTGTGCCTATCTCTCAATCTCTCTATTGTCATGTTCCTCTCAGCTGCTTCTTCCTTCTGAAGCAATATTGCCAATATTGCACAACAGTATAGTAAGAGAGTCAGTGAGGCATAAGAAAAAAGAATTACACATTCCGGCAGAGAGAAGTTCCCTGAGGATGAGCTCCAGCACCAGTCTGAAAGCTCAGATGACTAAACCTCTAGTCCTGGTAACTGAACCAGATTGGATCCTGCAACATTAACCTGGGACACGTATTTTTGCTTTCATTCATAAAAGAGAATCTATCTAGGAATCTTTTTCAGATTGTATAAAATGATTAGTAAGATTTATTCTTCAGAATATTCTTCAGGTTAATGTCATATATCATTAGATATAATCTTTTGACACAACCTATACAGCAGTTAAGTCATACTGCTTACCTGCCTTTCCCAACCTAGTGCTGGTTAAATATATTCAGATGACAATCATTAATATTCCCAGAATTGTCATTTCAGTTCAGAAATGCCCCCAAGAGCATCAGATTAAAGAGGTTTTCCTCATAACAAACCCACATGACCTGCTCCAATTTAAAAAAAAAAAAAGGTTAACCTTACCGTACAAACTTCTTCAGGTTGTGAAATTTTTGAGCCATATGCATACTCTACTATGATTAAGTAGACCTGCAATAATCTTTCCATTTGTTCAGAAGCTTCACAACAGTTGTCCTTGGTTACCTTTTCTTGCAACGTAAAAACTGATTCCTGATTTTTTTTTTTTTTGACAAAAATAGTTTAATTCAAAATGTGGATTAATAAAAATAAGACAGAAGATACATTAAGATTAATGAGATTCAGTGTTTATAACTTTTGTGTTTTTGTCTTCTTCCTTATTTCAGAGATAACTATAGCAGTGGACAGCCACTCATTTCTACACGGGCATATGATACCAATAAAGAACCAGTCTTGGTAAGTACAATAATTTTGTTTGTCTCTTTGTTTATCTCTGGGACTCTTCCACATGACTCCAAAGCTGAACTATAAAGATTTCAACTCATACAGTAGCTCCAATATGTGCCACTCAAAAAGATTAATAACAATATACTTATGGAGTCTGGCTCATCACTGGTGTCATCAAAGCAGCATTATAGATGAGATTGATTCTGCCCTGCTATTCGCACCGCACTGCTTTATAACACTTAAATGAGGCTGATGTGAAAGCAATATTGGACAAAGTATTATTTTCACACAACTTTTGGATGAATCTGTAAACAGAATATATCGACATAGTTGTTTGTGACTACAGGTAGTCCTCAACTTATGATCACAAATAGCCCAAAATTTATGTTGCTAAGTGAAACATTTGTTAAGTGAGTTTTGCCCCATCTTACAACCTTTCTTGCTACCATTATTAAATGAATCACTGTAGTTGTTAGGTTAACAACACGGTTGTTAAGTGAATCTGGTTTTCCCACTTTGTCAGAAAATTACAAAAGTTTATCCCATGACCCCGGGTCATAAATACGAACCACGTACCAAGTATCCAAATTTTGATCATGGGGAAGCTGCGATGGTCTTAAGTGTAAAAAATGGTCATGTTACTTTTTTCAGTGCTGTTATAACTTTGAACTGTCGCTAAATGAACGGTTGTAAATCAAGGACTACCTGTACATCTGCTGTATTTTTTCATCAGTTCAGCTTTCAGAACAGTTTTCCCCAAACATAAGTCTATAGTAATTGGAACAACTACTCTTATATATCACAGGGAGGACAACCATTTTGGGATGGCTTATATCAGCGGTTCTCAACCTGGGGGTCGCGACCCCTTTGGGGGTCGAACGGCCATTTCACAGGGGTCGCCAAAGCCCTCTCTCGCCCCCCCCCCACGCCTTCACTCACCCTCACTCTCTGCTCTGTTGGATCGCCAGCCATTCGCTTACCCCGCCCACTCCCAATCTATTGCTGCCTCCTGAGTCCCAGCTGATGGCTAGAGGAAAAAAAACTATTTAAATTCTTGCCGCGGGGCTTCAAAGGGCCGCCCTATAGCCAGTGGTGGGATTCTGCCGGTTCTAGGGGGTTCGGCCGAACTGTTTGTTAAATTGCTGGCTCGCCCCGCCCCTTGCCCCGCACCACTATTTATTGTCAATAAATAGTGGTGGACGAGGGACGGGCAAGCCAGCAATTTAACAAATGGTTCGGTGTTTTTTTGTAATTTTATTGGCCCACGGAGCTTCAGCATAGGCTAATTAGCCCTTGATTAGATCGGCTCCAGACTCTCAGCTGATTTGCTCTCAGCTGTTTTGCTCAGGGCTCTGCTGCTTGCTGGAGCAGATTTTTTTTCCCCTAGCTATGCTGAAAAACGAAACTGAAAGTAAAGCAGGCTGTTGGCTTTGCTGTTGCTGCAAGGTTGGAAAATTAGGCGGGCAGATTTCTTTTCTTTTTCCTCACCAAAAAAGGTAGGTGCAAACAATGGGAAATTTAGGGAAAAAGGGGAGAGTTCAAGTTTTTAAACACAAAAGAAAAAAAGCTCTATTTAACTAGGGAATTGTAATAATTGAGATACTATTAATTGTATATTGTGTTGAAAGCAGAAATGGTTAAGTTGTGGTTTGGAGGAATATATGGGGGAAATTATTTGGTTTATTATTATTGGTAAATATAATTAATTGATTTGTAAGAAATTGGATTGCATGGAAATAATTGGAATATTCATGTTCATATTGATTAATATACAAAAAAGGTAGTTATATAACTAATTGATTTATATTAAAATGTTGAATTTATATTAAACAACTGTAATATTACATAATTAACCAATGTGACGATGGATATAAAAATAGATGACAATGGGAAGGGATATAATATAGAATAGAAGGGAAAAATTGAATTTGATTAAGATTAGAGATGAGGATGAAGGGTAATATTGGTTTTTTACAAAAATAGATGAGGAATAAATATGGCAAAAAGGAAATATAGAAATTGTAAATTTAATTGAAATGACTAAACACTGTTTAAATTTGTGAACCGGCCAAATACTCTGTTCAAAGAAAATATATTGTATGTTTGTATGTGTGTTTCTAATTATTGTTATTTATTCATATTTGTTCTATTTTATTCTTTAAAGTTTAACAATTCATTCTTTATCTTAATATCTTTATATTTGTTTGGGGTTGGCTTTCTTCCCTTTCATCTTTTTTATTGTACAGCAATCTTTCTCCTCAAACCTA
Organism: Pantherophis guttatus; assembly: GCF_059756535.1. NCBI lineage: Eukaryota > Metazoa > Chordata > Lepidosauria > Squamata > Colubridae > Pantherophis > Pantherophis guttatus. The sequence continues at coordinate 35,246,304 of NC_142069.1, forward strand.
CCACCTCTCTCTTTTCTTTCCTTCTTACTTTCTCTTCCTCCCCCTCTTCTTCTCCTCCCTACTTCCTCTTCCTTTCTCCTCCTCTCTTCCTCCCTCTCTTACCCTCCCTCCTACTCTAATTTCCCTTCCCTTCCTTCATCCCTCTCTATTACTGTATCCTTTTATGCATATGGACTACTCAGAGGGCTGAAAAAGTTATTTTTGACTGGTCCTCGCACTTTTGACCAGTCCTCGAACTTACGACTGTCCTCACATTTTACATTTTTGCCCTATCTTGTCACATGGTGAAGAGAAGCAGTTGTGAAATGAGTGACACGGTTGTTAAGAATGCTACAATGGGCATAAATGATGATCAGTCATAAATGCGAAGACCGGTCAAAAGTGCGAGGACCTGTCAGAAATCACTTTTTTCAGCCCTCTGGATAGTCCTTTTGTGCACATGGACTACTCAGAGGGCTGAAAAAGTTATTTTTGACTGGTCCTCGCACTTTTGACCAGATCTAGAATTTACGACTGTCCTCACATTTTACGTTTTTTGCCCTACCTTATCACCATGGTGAAAAGAAGCAGTTGTGAAATGAGTGACATGGTTGTTAAGAATGCTGCACGGGCATAAATGTGAGGATGGTCATAAGTGTGAGGACCAGTCAAAAGTGCAAGGACCTGTCAGAAATGACTTTTTTCAGCCCTCTGAGTAGTCCCTATACACATAGCCACGCCCACCCGGTCACACGACCAGCTAGCCACCCCCACCCAGTCACATGACCTCCAAGCCATGCCCACAAAATAAGCCACGCCCACAGAACCGGTAGTAAAAAAATTTAGAACCCACCCTGGTTGGGGGTCACCACAACATGAGGAACTGTATTAAAGGGTTGCGGCATTAGGAAGGTTGAGAACCACTGGCTTATATTGAGTACTCCACTGTTTGCTGGAATACAAAATAATACTTGATCCTTGCTAGGTCAACATAAAATACTTTTCCTAAGTTTTTCATTATGTAATCTTATCACTAATATTAGGCTGAGAGTTGGGACTTCTCTTTGTATTTCAATCGTCTTCAACTCACCTGCAAACATTTGAAAAAGATATCAAAATGTTCCCTATAGATGAATCTAGCAGCTGATTGTGCCATATGTTTGCAAACTTCTCCAATGGAAACCCAAGGGAGTATAACCTCTGTTTCTGTAACTGGTCCCATCTTCTTCAAAATTAACAGTATGGCCTGCAAAAAGAATCTCAGATATATGAGGGCTATTTTCTAAATAAAAATTTTAAACAGTTATTGTCAATAACCTCTACAGTAATTGGTTATTCTATGTGAAATGATCATTATGGAATACAGAAATCAGAAATCAAAAAGTTAAGAGATATAATTCTTCCTTCCATAGCCATGATTTCTGTCCAATTCAGTATTTCAACTAATCAAAGGATAATAATTCAATATTGGATCAAATGTCTAAAAAGTTTCCTTTCAGTCTATGGGAGAAACGAGCAATCTACCACACTCACTCAATAGCTGAAAAATTTTCTCATATGACCAGATTATGGTAATATAGTGCCAATCTAAGAGAATATTTGTAGCTCAGAGTTGAAATGAGGGATACTTGGTGCTCTCTGAGCTTAATTGTTTCCTTGCAGACGTGTCATTACTCAAACTTGGTAACATCATTAGTGTACTAATACAGGTAGTCCTTGACTTACAACAGTTCATTTAGTGACCATTCAATGTTACAATGGCATTGAAAAATGGGACTTATGACCGTTTTTCGTATTTACAACCTTAGCAGCATCCCCATGATCATGTGACTAAAATTCAGATGCTTGGCAACTGGTTCATATTTATGAGGGTTGCAGTGTCCCAAGGTCATGTGATCACCTTTTGAGACTTTGACAAGCAAAGTCAATGGAGAAGCCAGATTCACTTAACCAGATTACTAATTTATCAACTAGAGAGATTCACTTAAAAACTATGGCAAGAAGTTATAAAATGGGGCACAACCCACTTAATAAATGTCTCACTTAATAACAGAAATGTTGGGCTCAATTGTGATCATAAGTCAAGGATTACCTGTAATTAAGTTCAGAGAGCATCAAGAACCCCTTATGGCAGGGGTGTCAAACTCAAGGCCTGCAGGCCAGATTCAGTCCACGAGGTGCTTAGATCTGGCCCACGGGGCCACCCTGGAAACAATGAGGGACCGGCCTGCAATGCCTCTGCCAGTGAAAACGGAGCTCGAGAGGGCCGCTCCATTTTCGCTGGCAGAGGGTTGCAGGAGGCAATCGCAGTCAGAAACGGAGCTCGGCAGCCTGTTTTCACTGGCAGAGTGCTTGGGCCGCCACAGCCCCCCCCGACATGAGTGACGTCAAGCTGGCTACGCCCACCCTGGCCATACACATCCCGCCCCGAGGTCAAACACAACCCTGATGAAGCCCTCAATGAAATCGAGTTTGACAACCCTGCTTTATGGTAATGTGATTTTTGTCCTTTACAAAATATAAAACAGGTATGTTAACTTCTGATGGATACATATTTTACTAAAATATATATTTTTAAGACCTTTCAAAATTGAATTCCACCATTGGCATTTACTTTCAGCCTACCCATTGACCAAGTAATAAGCAAAACATTCTTAAATAGTAGTTAATGGTGTTTAAAAGGTAAACAATCCAAATCTAAGATAACCTAAATATAGCAGATCAGATACTCTATTATTTAATGTATGGTATATCATACATGGAGTAGCATTATCTATTAACATTTCACCTAGATTAGTAAAACACAATAAAATATAAATGTTAAAAAAATCTATGTTCAAATACAATGTCTAGGCCCGTGATGGCGAACCTATGGCAAGCGTGCCACAGGTGGCACGCAACGCTTTCTCTGTGGGCACACAAGCCATCGTCCCAGTTCAGCTCCACCGCGCATGCATGCGCACCTCCCACTGGCCAAGTGGTCTTCGGGCACATGCGCATGCATGGGGCTGCACACACATTGCCTTTTGGGGGTTCCGGCCCGCTTGCTTTGGGCACTCAATCCGGAAAAGTTTAGCCATCACTAGTCTAGGCCATGAAGCGCAGCACTATCTATATTTTAAAAATCAGATTCTGGACAGGTATTTGCCTCTGTTTACGGACAGACACAGTGTGATCATAATTATAGATCTTCTATAAATTAGGTTATATTTGTTCCATGCACCAATAATTATTTACCTTTTCTGCACAGGAATGGAACATGTTTCTAACCCCTTTGCACATCTCAAAAATTAATTGTCCCACACCTTCCACTTTCTCTGGATGCTCTCCCAAATCAAGGAACATAAGGTTTAAAAGGGCATTTTTGTCAGAAACCTGTGAGACAAAATTGAAGAATGAAAATGTAGTGTTCCACTATTACACTCAAAATTTAGTTAATTCCCAGTGATACTCTTGACTTCTCCACCTGAAATTCTCAACACTGTAGTGCCATTTTACTTAAACTTAATTGGAATAAGTACGTGGACGAACACCATAGCCTATTAGTATTACTATTATAGAAAGATTTCAAATTATAATTGGCTGCCTGACAGTATGTTTATTATTACTAACATTTTACTGTCCTGTTAATATTATTGCTTGCTATTTTATTGATTTTATATTTTAATTGAATGTTACAGTTATTTGGTTTTATTTACACTTTAAACTACCATGAGTTGGTTTATGTCATCAACATATTAATATGATAAATATTTTATTTTCAATAAAATTCTTTCATTTCATAATGAAAAATATTTCATTAGTTGTTTTATTAGGTATCTCATTCTTTTTCTCAGGAATTCAGACCAATTTGGGATTTCAACAGCCTATCAAGTAGATCAAACAGAGCAACTAATTCATGTTTTCCTTGCAATGTAGTCCCTGATGGGAAGAGAAAAAAAGGTAAGTGGCCAGCTGTTCAGCAAGATTTTAAATAAAGCTACCCTTGTTCTAAGCACTCATGATAATCATGCTGCAGAAATGTGCATGTGGGAAAGTTAGTTGACCTGGCGTGTCAACTCAAATCACATTAACAGCACTTTACCAAATAACATTTAATTATTTGGTAGAAAAAGTAGATAAAGAATCCACAATCGCTTACAGGAACAAAATATGAACAGTTCCTGTAACAGGCTATTACTACACCGAGGACAAATAAAACTTATCTCCTACACACAAAATAATTACTGGCTCTTTACATATTGTGGTCAGAAAAAAGGAGGCATAGAAATTTGAACGCTGATTGCATAAATAAATCTTGTATCTGATAAAAGTTGTATACATCACTGAAATTCTATTGTTATAGCTTCTTAGCTTTACAGCCATAAAAACATATCACGTTTCTGGAATCTTGATTGCCTATTTAATCATGAGAATCCTGCCATGACAAACCTGATGCCTTTTTTTGGTCATACTATGTGTAAATTATTAATGTTGTTGTTGTTGTTGCATTATTACCCAGTAAAAGTTACAGCCTTCTGTGTTATATTTCTTTGTTTTTAGTGAGTTGGTTTATTCAGTAATATATGTAGAAAACTGGAAGGTCCTTATGAATGTCACCAGCTAAAAATATTCTTAGGCTTAATAGTATTTTGGCAAAAACTAAGTTAGTGTGCTATTTATATTATTGATAAGAAAAGAAAAACCTTGAAAAACTCACACAATTATATGGTTTTCCAAATGTCCATCTGTGTTCTTCAGAAAAAAACATTCAACACTATCATAAAATGTTATGTTTTCCTTCTTGCCCTGTTCCCCATCCATTTCTATTGTTGTTTATTACAGTCATTCATTGCCTTAAGATCACTATAGTTGCAATTACTATAATAATAACAATCATACCTATTGATTCTTGCTATCAAGGTCAGATGTATAAGCACAAGCCAAACTTGCACATCACAAACTGAAACAAAATTTCTTATGCTAGATGATTAAACTGAGACAAGAATCTCGAATTAATACAGAGCAATGCCCATAATTTACCACACTTCCCATTTAATAGTTCATAGTAGAAAATTGAAAAATTCTGACCTCATGCAGTAGTTTAATTCAAGAGTTAGAAATCCTTGGTTCAAATCGAACTGCAGGCATGAAGACAACTGGCTCAGATATAGTTCTTCCTCTCCCAGTTCTCTAATAGTTTCCCCCCCAAAATACGACCCACCTTGAGAATAAGCCCTAGTGAAGGGGGTGGGCGTGGCCAGCACAGGAGGTAACCTTTCCCTTCCCCAGTCACCTCATGGCTGCTGGGCCCCTTAATCACAGCCCGTGGATCAGCTGATCCAGCAAGGGCTGGAAGTTCTGTCTCTCCGGGCACCTGGAGATGTTTCTGGTGCAGCCAAGGGCCCCTCTCTTTCGCAGCTCACCTTGTGGCTATGGAGCAAGTGGCGAGCACAGTTTGCGCTCCGCCAGGCCTGGATCTCGGGTGTTGTTCAGGCTGCTGCTACGATGAAGCAGAAAGTCATGTGGCCCGTCAGAATCGACTCCTCCCCCTCATCTATACCCAGCTGTTGGGCCTGCTGCACCTGCTGCTGCTGCCCTTGCAAGGGGCTCTTTGCCCTCCTGGCTGTCTTGCTCTCAGCAGCCCTCCTGGGCTGCTCCTGCCTTGCATGAGGCAATTCAGCCCAGATCTACAACCTCCGGAGCACCTCCTCCATCACTGGCCTGGCAGGATCCCCACCAGCAGTCATGCTGCCCTGAGTGAGCTCCATGGCAGCTCTGCAGCAGGACGAAGGAGGGAGGGGGAGATTGCCCCTTCTTCCTATGCATCCCAAAACCCCACCTTCCCTGGCCACTCTTGCTGGAACAAGACATGCAACTCAGTTTTACCTGTGGAGGCCTCCCAGTGCAATGCTCTGCCGTAGCTTTGGAGCAAATGTCCCCCTTGCAGGATTACAAGGCTAGAGGCTTTGAAGCCGCGGAGGGAGCAGTTTGGATGTGCATCTGCAAGGCTCCCCTTTGAACCATGCTTGCCACCTTCTCCAAGGCCACAAAGTGAGCTGCGGAAGAGAGGGGCCCTTGGCTGTGAGGTTGCCTAATGCCATGGGGAGGGCTGGGGCTAGCAAGAGCGTGCCGGAAACATATCCAGGCGCCCAAAGAGACAGAACTCCCAGCCGTCGCTGGATCACCTGATCTGTGGGCCGCAATTAAGGGGCCCAGCAGCCATGAGGTGACCATGCTCGCGGCCTCCTGAACCTCAAAAAAATTAAGACACCCCCAAAAAGAAGCACTAGCCATTTTTGGGGGGAGAGGTGAAAAGAAAATAAGACCCAGTCATATTTTCAGGGAAACACAGTATATAAACTGGACATATCTTGGGAAGTTGCAAGTATTATATAACTGTTGTGGCCCACCAGCAGCCTGCGCGGATCGTGGCTGATCCCTACAATGAGGAGGCTGGTGTGGGGTCACGCCAGCAGCCGGCGCAGCCAGCGCTCATGTCGGACAGTGAGGAGGCTGAAGAGGATGTGGTGCCAGAGGCAAAGACCTCAGCCTGGGCCTTCAGAACCTCCAGAAGCTCCTTCAAATGGAGAGAGCGAAGTGGAGGAGCCTCTCCTCAATGCTCGAGCACGCAGGGCTGCCAAAAGGCAGGAGTGGCTACTCAGGAGGAGGAGGTCTCCTCGAGAGTAAGGATTGAGGATAATTGGCCACTCCCTTAGCCTATTTAAGTCGCACGCAGTTAGTAATTTCTTGCTGGAAACAACTTGTAATTATCATCAGAGCATTTTTTGAAAAGTCTTATCGTATCTGTTCTGGGCTGGTTGCCAACCTTTGTCGGACTTTGGTTTATTCTTGCTACTTAATAAATTTGATAAGGACCGTTGGTGTGTGTCAATATCCTCGGGAATCCGGAGCTGGGGCACAACAATAATATACATGCATATTGGGAGAGAAGAACTACTCTTAATACTGTGACTTCCATATTATACTTTGAGAATTGATATTACTGCATAGTTATCTAATGAACCCTTGACTAAAACAGGATTATAGCTTCTAACATGTATTATTAAGAAAAGATTATCATTCATGGTAGAGTATATGCTCTTCATGAAACAAAAATAGATGTCAGTGCCAAAGGGATCCCTGGCAACTGTTTCCATTGACTTAAATACCAGGGCCAGCTGGTCTCAAGGAAAACTATCCCTTTCCCATTCATTCTTCCCAGTATTGCTCCCCCTATCCAATACAACACCTACCTTCCTCATCAGGAAGGTGAAGCTTTCTGCTGCAAAGTTTCTGATGTGCTGTTTGCGATGAGCCAGAAGGGTACTGTACAATCTGTAAACACAATATTTTCATGTACAAAAAAAAGAATGAAAAGTAGCCAGGTCAACTGATTCTTCCAGCAACATTTTGCAAACTCACCAATCTAATTCAGGATAGGTCATATTTTGTTATATGTACAAACAGAACACATACACCAAAGTAGGTTAGCTCATAAGAATGGGGAAAAATTGACAAAGTTCACTTAGGCAGGGAAGAAACTGGTGACACAAATTGCAATGGTTGTTCCTAAGTAGTTCCATGGAAGCACAAGAGTGGGGTGATCAGAAGATTAAAGAAAAATACATTCCTGTTACTATATTCCTATCAACACACACACACATACACAAGAATGTAACAGAACAGTAATTAGTTATTCATTCATTATACTGGACATTTTTACAACCTAATATCATACACACATAAGATATTAAACAAATACAGGTATGAAAGGCAAATGGAACAATTGATGACTAAATAAATAGTAATCTATTAAATCTAAAATGGTTTAAATATCCGCACCAAAGTATTGAGTTTTCTGTCAGGAATAGTTAGATTTTGCTCTCAGCACATAATTGTACCAGGTTGCAGGTATATTTCCTTTACCTTCGATGGACACCCAATTCCTTACCAAAACCACATTCTGTGCCTGCCTGAAATCATAATTCTGAACATGTGAATATTTCTATATTAGATATTAAAGGTTTTCATTCAAAACAGTTTCCCAAGTAGTTTACAATATGATATTTATATGATTAATGTGACAAAATTTTCCTCTTGGGATAGGGTTCTGGTCCATTGTGCATTCTGTTTAAAATTAATAAGTGTTAGAAGAATTTTTATGGCTTGTACCAATCATTGATTTAAGTTTATTTAGTTTTATGGAAAGGTAGTTTATATAGCAGTTAGGGGCTGGACTGGAAAACAGAGTCTATGTATTCTAGTTCTCTCTTAGGCAGAAGAACTGGTTGAATGTCTTTGGGTCAGACATTTTCTCAACACAATGCATCTCCCAGGGTTGTTGTTATGGAAAAAATAGAAGGAGCAAGCATTAGTACACCATCTTGAGTTCTATAAAATGAAGGAGATATGTATGTTTAATCAATGTTATTGCATAGATATTCTTCCAAAGTTATTTTTTAAGATATGTATTTGCTTTTGCATGTGGTGAAAGGTTCTAGTACACTAAGGACTTTGGTTAAAATTAATGACATAAGAATTAGGAGACGTGTTTAAGATTACTGACAGACCCTGATATACGTTACGGTTGAGATTTTCTTCTAGAACTAGATTTACATTGAGTTATGGAGTTAGGGTTCTAGTTCATTAAGGACTTTGGCTAAAATTAACGTGACAATAATTATTAGGGTGCATCTTAAGCTTAGGGTAGACTAATATGCATATATATTACTATTAGTATTTCCAGGGCTAGTTGTATAGCATATATTTTGCATGGTCAGTAAAATGAATTAAGGATTAGCACTCAGATGATGGGAGTTAATAAAACTTGTATACAAAAATCCTCTATAGTATTTTTGATCAAAATGCTTACCCGTAAATGTTGGTCATGTCCTTCACCATAAGCCTCCATAAGTATTTGTATAGGTAGGAAAGTGATGTAAAGGCCCATTCTAACAACTCTGTGTCCTGAGTTTCTAACAGACTTGTAATGCAGAGAAAAAAATCTTGAAAATGTGGATAAAAATCTGTCTGAAGATCACGGGCCAGCTGAACCACCAAACTAGATTAAAAAACACATAGCAGAATTATGACTTCATTTGCACGCTGTATTAAGCTATAGTTTGTTTAACTGAGTACCCCTTAATTGGATAGGCTCACACAATATGTTCAGCTAAAAACTATGGTTTTCAATTATAGTAAGTTGCATGGGGTACGAAATCAGAATGAAACAAATAACTTTATGACATAGTTCAATGTGTGAACACAGCCTGTAACAAACATATATATTCAACAATAATTATAAATAGCCCTGAAAATTTTTGCTGGCCTATTGTGTGCTTAGAGTGCAATGTATTTATATAATGTATTCTTATAGCTGAAACATTCCTCAGCTACAGTTTTGAGAAGCAGATATAATTTGTATTATTGCTCCACTATTAAATAGTCAGTTGATTATATTATGCATATGTATGAAGTATTTAATCTGCAGTATAGTACTTTTTCCAATCTGTTACCCTTTTGATCCATTGGACCAATTTCTATCATCATTTGGTCATAAACATCTATAGAGATTATATCTGCTGATATCCAATACAGCTGGAAAACATCAGACTGGAGAGGACTATTCTACATTAAAATGTGGTGTAGGGCCTACGTGAATTATGTGATTCATACTGACTGGTTACACATTGTACTGTAATTGATTTTACCTCATACTCTAAACCAAAAGTAAAGAGGTCACATTATAGGTTAATGCATTGTGTGAAACCAATCAAAGTGTTGTAAATAAAACAGAAACAATCATTAGGATTAAAAAAAATTAAAGGCACTCAGTACCACAGAATCATACTCTTTTTATTTACAGATAAAAATACCCGCATTCTTGTCTTGTGTCTGAAGAAAATGTATATCTGATGACAACATATACTTACTCCAAAAGGGGTTGAAATGCAAGACTGTTTTTCACTTGCAGGTGGGTTTTCAAGCTTTTTACAATATTATTCTGATAGTATACTATTTGATTGAAAGACTGGCATTTGTTGACTACCTGTCTGTAGAATGTCACTATGTAAAAGAAATAAAAAATAAAAATTAGGGAAAAAATTAGGGGAAAAACTGAGAAAGCAAAGTAATTAGTAATAGTTATAAATAATTCAAAGGATGATACTTTTTTGTCAGGGCTAAGGGACTAAGGGCTAAAGCTCTTGTTATATACACTCAAGAGGATGAGTCAAGAAGAATTAACAAGGGTAACTTCTTCATTCTTCCTACTTCTTATACAGAACACATCAGAAATCTTCCAATTTTAAAAATTAAAAATAAGTAATTCATTCTCTCTCGCTCTCTCTTAATAATTGTGGCAAGAAAGGTCGTAAAATGGAGCAAAACTCATTTAACAAATGTTTCACATAGCAACAAAAATTTTGGCCTCAATTGTGGTTGTAAGTTGAGCACTACATGTACTACTATATTGGTACCAGGAGATGATGATCCTGCACAAATGCAATAGATATTATAATCCTGTCTAAAATGCTTGCTAATAAATGTTGTTAGAAAAGTTATTTAGACTGTAATAATCCTATATGGTTTATATTTGCATTATGTGTCACTAACAAGAAACATTTCAGTTATTTAGATATTTATCAATTTACAGACAGAGAAATACATTGTTTTGGCAGGCTACTTCTACACAATATCTATCTATATTTAATCTAATGTTAAAACTGTGCAAAACCTGCTTGGTGTTCAATATATATATATATACATATAGGAAAATATGGTTTATTTGATACAACAACCTGACACAAGAGTTGAATGCAATGATTTCAATAAGAAAAAAAAAGTAGTAGAGAGAAGTTGCATTGCATTTTTAAAATATCCACTCTTGCTCAAAAATCTAAATGGATGAATTAAGCAATGTTGTAGCAAGTTCTAGAGTTAAATTAAGTGAAGGAACCAACAAAGTAATAGTGTTTTTGGTATATTACTGTCCATCCAATCTAAGAGGAGATGTGGATAATGTGGAAATTACTTAAAATTTGTTATGTAGCCAAACATAATCCTTCCAGAAAATTCCTGGCTGTCTTACAAGACAACTCTGTTTTTATAGAGGGAGGAGGAAAGCATAGAAAAACTATTTTTGACTTGATGCTAACCAAAAACTGAAGACTTAGTTTAGAAACTGAAAGTAGCAGAAACAATGGGATAAAGTAACCATGTATTACTGAATTTGTTATTGTAAATACTTGGATTTCTGAGTGAAATGCAATATAAAAAAATTTTTTGGGGGAAAAAGAGTATACCAAAATGCCATGTCAGATTCAGCTCTCTCCATTTCTCAAGTCCTTCATGGAAATAGGTGTCAACCTCCTAACAAAATCAAGCATATACATTAATCAGTAGACATACATATTATTTTTCAAAGTATAAGGCATACAAACAATATTTTCTATGGTAGATCGATATTTTGTGGTATATAACAAAAAAAACCCTAAAATATTCCAGTGGTTATTATCTTGCATATATAACTTGAAATGATTTGCCAATGAATTACAAAAAGAACTGAAAATCCTAGTAAATCAATGACGATGGCAATATTTTATAATCCAATAGTAATGATTTGACGGTAGAAAGCCAAGTGCCAATTTTTGTTACAGTAAGATATTAATTTCCTTCTATTGCTTGTTTTCACTGTTTTACTACCAAGAAAGAAAGAGTGAGAAGAAAAGAGTAGAGAAAAATAGGAACATTAGGAAGAGACTTTCTACAGTTAATGTAAATTGTCACTAAAATTAATAACAGTATTTTACAGCCAGATCTTTCATTACACTACATGAAATCGTAAACATGTCAGCATTATATAAGATAATGGGATATGTATGTAAATTTTCCTTCATTTTTAAAAAAATTGTTTCTTCTTTTTAAAACTAAACAATCGTATTCAGAAGCTGATTTTGACATGTTGCAGATCTGCCTAAAATAGGCAGATCTAAATGCATCTATATTATAATTACTGCTGAATTGAAAACAATAGTGTTTATCATAGCATTTAAGAGTAAATAATGAGAATCCATTCAATAAATTTTCTCAATTCAAGGTACATAGCCATGACAACAATTCTTCCATGATGCCATAATTTATATATATATATTTTATGCACATGCGCACGCACACTTGTAATTTGAGATGTGGTACAATGAGGCCCATATGTGTTTCTGCCATAGTTCCTCTTCTGTACAGGGGAGCTACAGAACTTCTTTAATGTATACGTCAAACTTTCTAAACAGTGGCACTCAAGGCAACTAATTGCATCATGGGAATAATATAAGAATGTACCAAAAAGGGATAGTAATCTTGTTACCAGACTTGGAGAGAGGGAGGACAATGATATCAGCTGAGATGAAAGAATCCTAAAGGGCAGCTATTTCAGCAAGTAAACAAAATAAGACAGAGAACTGTTCCTATCACTAAGGAATATGATATATGGCAATATTCTCACAAAGACAATATGATTTTAAGACTGTTGGTCTTACCTCAGCATAGCTTCCTGTTCTATCAATGCGATGTATAATGTCAATGTTTACATTGCTTAAACGTTCTGAAAAAGTGAGGAACTACAAGAAAAACAGAGAAGATACTCTGGCTGAATATCAGTAATTCATGAAATCACATTGTAAAAAAAATACTTTGTCAAATCTGATGCCACTGCATCTTTAAAATATTTTTCTTATAATGGCATGCTTGAAAACACATGGCCTATACATACACTATAACTTTCTGATATTGACACATGTCAATATGAATTAGTCCTTTTTTGCACTTAACCACATGTTCCACATTCTGGATAATAATTAATAGTAATAGTATGCTTTAAGCCTAAAATAGTGACAGTTGGCTGAAAAACTTGCTCCAGTCCCCAAATAGGAGCCTTCCCAATCTAGTACTGTAAATTGTTGTCTGGACGAATTTGCTCATTTCACCCAATTGTAGATGATTCCTCTGTTAAACTAAACATTATTATAATGTATATGCAACTGGATGGGCAACCAGAATGGACATTATTTTCATTCGCAAACTAACGATTTAGATAGTCTTTAGTATCACTAAAGACAGCTATTAATTTCATAATTCTAAAATGAAAATAGATGTCACAATTTCAGGTCTAACTCAATAACGTATCCAGGATTAAATTAACAGCAACGCATCTATTAATTCTCCTTTGCGGTAAATCAAATATTAAATTGATCTGGCACCCGTGTCTCACCCGATGCGTGTTCTCAGTCTTATGAGCTGACGATTTGGTCTTCATGTGTTCGACAATTTAAACAACAACAAAGAAGGTATTTTGGGAGACGATGACGGTAAACTAAGCAAGAGATCTTGCAAAAAACGATGTATCCGACACCCGTACAAACATGCGCCTCTTCAGCTCCAGGAGGCTACCATCTTGATTGAGGGATTCTGGGATACGGCCATCATGTGACACGTAAGCCGGAAAACAGAAAAGTGGAAGGAAAACTCGGCGCGGTGATGTCATTTTACAAATCTTTCTGGGTCTCTGGGACAGATAATCCGAAGGAGTTTGTGCCTTTTAATAATTTTTGTCAGTTGAAAAAAGCATTACTAGACTCCTAATTTTTGTCGCTATAACTTAAATACGGCTCTTCTTCTGTAGAGACTGGTCTCCGTGTGCATTGCTCGGCTGCGAGAGAGCGTGCTTGGGAAATAAAGCAGAAGGCTGAACCTAATCCAATAAGATAAAACCAAGTAACTGGTGGGTGGATTCTGAGTTAGAGCCATAGATAGGGGGTCCCTGGAAGTCCAAACAGTCTAATATAAATAAATAATTGGACAAACGATCAAACACTATAATGGGAATCTTGTACTATTGATATCTGATTGATGTCAGTGATGAGTTTGGGGCTAGGAGTTGCCGTGGTTTTTGCAAGTACGTTTGTTTCTAAGATAATACTGAAAGATCTACAGTCCAATAGATTTACAGTAATTAAAGCTATAATTAAGTCTTGACCTTGGGGACAAAAGCAGGTTAACTACTGTTCTGAAAATAAAGTTGTAGGCTGGCAAGGAAGTATTTAGATCAAGATTATGTGTGTGCCTATTTGCATATTTTATTTATTTATTAGTTTATATCCCACCTCTATTCACCTTTCTTTTGTACAACTCAAGGAAGTGGATATAATGCTCCTTTCCTCCTCTTACAAAAACTTTGTGGGGTTGGGCTGGGCTGAGGGAGAGCTACTGACTCAAAGTCATCTACTCAGCTTCTGTGCCTGAGGGAGGACCATAACTCACAGTCTCTCTGTTTTTAGTCTAGGACTTTTTAACTGCTGTTAACATATTTTTACATTACAATGTATTAGACTTTCTCACAATAAAAAAGTTAATGTATTTGACATCTGGATACCTGACAACATCATGATTTCAATTAGTTTAAACTGCAGATATATTAATAAAAGTTTTAAATAGAAGTAATAGTAAAGCATGGAATGTTGGTGTAGGAGGAGAAGAAAAACAATGCAGTTTGTCAAACTAAATCTGCCATTTTTGTGACACCAAGATAAGCAGAGATATTAACCATTAGTATGCTTTTCTGTAACTACTATATACCGTACTACTAAAAGAAAATTAGTAATTCTGTAAAAGTAGGAAGTATAATTAAATTCTTGTGTGATTTTTTTTGTACTTCTTTACATAAATTCAGTATAACAACAAAATGTTTAGAAGCCAATATAATGCCACACAATGGGACAATTTTTTTAAAAAAGGCCACGCTCTATCTTACTTGTGAAATAGTATCGGTGAAATAGAGCTCAAGAAGCCATTATCAGAAAGTGAGAGAAGCATATCAACATCTTATCAGATAGTTGGCATATCAAACTTTGAGAACCAGAAAAGAAACTGTAAAAAACAAATCTTAGAAGACCAAAAGGAACCATGATCACAAATGCAATAATGAGGGCAAAATATTTATTTTTCAATATAGCTTTGCAATTAGCAGAACACTGTGTTCATAAGTCACTGAAAGAGTCTAGCTGCTTTATTACCTTAGGATAGGGGTGTCAAACTTGTGTCATCATGGCAGCGTCACGTGACATATCAGGACTTTTCCCCCCCTTCGCTAAACGGTATGATGCATACGGCCCATGGGCCGTAAGTTTGGCAGCTCTGCTTTAGGACCTTAGGGAAAATAGGGAAAGGAGTCCTATTGAATGGTGTGTACTTGTTTTCCCCTTAGCTATTCAAAATTAGCTTGTCTAAGATGCCCAGTCACTGTCATCTGTGAATACTTCATCAAATTAAGTGGGAGGAACTTGAGTCTGTGCACAAAGAGTGAAAAAAAGCAGTACTTGGTTAAAAGTGGAACTAATAAAGCCATAGGAGTAATTAGATAATTTTATAATTAGCAATAGCAATAGCACAGACTTAGATGCTGCTCCACAGTGTTTTGCAGTACTCTCTGAGTGGTTTACAACGTCAGCATATTGCCTCCAACAATCTGGGTCCTCATTTTACCAACCTTGGAAAAATGGAAGGCTGCGTCAACCTTGAGCCAGTCAGGATTGAATTCCTGGGCAGAGTTAGTTTGCATTCTAACTACTGCACCACCACAAGTCCACCATTCTAACCACTGTGCCGCCATAATTAACACACTGAAGTGGGTCTATTAAGGATGATGTGCCAGATTTTCCTCTATGTTCTCCTGTTCTTACACATAACATGATGTAGTAAGGTATCAGGTTTTAAAGAAAGTCTCTAAGCTTTTCATTTCCTTCCCCAGTTCCCTCTGGCTATTTTTCAGAGCTTTTTTCTCGTCTTCTGAGGCAGCCTAGTTCAAGAGTATTATCTTTTTTTTTAACTGAGTCATCCTTCTGTAGTATGGAAAGTCTGGTGTAAGAGCTGGTACTGTCTTATAAAGCTTTTGCTAGCTAATAGGCAAGACATATAAACTATATATGTTCTTAAGTAGAACTTTTAGTAGTATACTATATAACTTTCAAGTCCTTCCCAAGGCCTTTTCAGTTTGGATCTGATTCCTGAAGAAAGAATATTGGCTATCACTACCCAGGAAAACTTTGCTGTTGTTTGTTGTTGCTTTTGATAAAATGGAGCTCCACTAGCTGAAGATTTTATATTTTATATTATGTTCTGTATTCAATTCCTCAACGTACTTGGCTGAACTCACTGATATCTATGGAGATTCTCAATCATTCAGGTCATGGTGGTCCCAAAGTTGCTTTTATAAAAGGCAACTGGTCTTTCTTTGTTTTTGCTTGAAGACATTTCACTTCTCATCCAAGAAGCTTCTTCAGTTCTGAATGAATGGTGGAGAATGGAAGGATTTATATTCTTTGCAGTCATCTGGTTATTAGCACTCTGAGAGTCATTGAGACGTTTGTTTCCTTTATCTCATCGGGCTGAACTGCACGCTCCATGTTGATTGCTGCTATTGCCTTCACGCCCCAATCCCTAAAGCTGCTCATTCAAACCAGCAGCAAGCAGGAGGCTGCTGCAACACCGCCCAGGTCGGGACCAAATGAGGCCTGCAAGGACGCTGGCTTTGTAGCAGAAAAGCAGCAGTCTTTTACTCAGATGCTGGCAAAGCTGTTATCCTTAGATCCAGGGGTGAGATGCTCTGAAGTCTGCTACTGGTTCGCTGCGTGCATTCATGCGCACCAAATGCGCCAAACGCATGCTTCGTGCGCACTAAACACTGAAAAAGGAGGCTTAAGAAGCCTTTTCTAAGGTAAGTAGAACAGCAAGGGGGGAAAACAGCTGTGTTGCGCAATTTAGATTCACTAGAAAGGAGGATTTCCTGCTTTCTAGCGAATATAAATCATGCGGCACAGCTGATCATCGGAAATACTGGTTCATCTGAACCAGTAACATTTTTTTACTACTGGTTCGCCTGAACCGGTAGCTTTTATTATTACTGGTTCAGGCAAACCAGTCCGAACTGGTAGCATTTCACCCCTGCTTAGATCTCACATTCTTACAGGTTCACCAGCATCTGAGTGAAAGACTGCTGCTTTTCTGCCACGTGAGTCAGCCTTCTCTGGAACTCTGGAAATCTTCAAAAGGTAAGTGAGTGATCGGAAATGGGGTGGGGAGGAGCAAATGGAATCTGTGAGGCTAGCAAAACAGGCCCGGTGCCTTGGTGGGGCAGAGTGGGGGAGGAATAGGCATGGGGCATGTTGCAGAGTCTCTATGATCAGTCATAAGGGTGAACAACCGCTGTGGTGTTCCAACATACATAACTTCGGGATCATGTAGTAAGTACTTTTGGGGTTGCAATTTTGAATGGTCGCTAAGTGAAATGTCGTAGCTCAAGGAATATCTGTACTATCATCCTGGTTCCCAAGAAACCTTCAATCAAGGAGCTGAATGACTACAGACCAGTTGCTCTGGCATCTGTATGTCAGGTTCCGAATCAGGATGAGAAAATAAATCGCAGACAATAGGGTGGATATTGTTCTAAAGTTTTATCTTCCTAAATTTGGCATGCTCTGACAATCACCCAGTGCAATTACAGTGAAATATTGTCAGCTCTAACCTTATTGTGCTTTTCCTTTCCATTTTAAACGTAGCACGGCCCACCCCTTTACTCCTCCCCCAGATTCCACTCCAAATCCCTGTGCTGATTGGAGGGCTCCAGCTGCCTTCCTCTGGCCAGTAATTCAGTGCAATTAGTCCTGGTTCGTTGGGGCCATTCTGATTGGGATAGGTCTGGTAAGCCTCTGTTAATGCTGGCTAACGCAGCCAGCACCTCATCCATGCAAGTGCAGTCCTATCCGCCCTCAGCTGGAGGCCCTGTGAAAGCTGAAAGAAGAGGATTCAACTGTCTGTATGCAGGAGGAGGCAAGTGATGGGAAGGCAAGATATACGGGCAGGAACATGGGGCTACATACTCTGTCTACCTCGGTTCCCACCGGAATAACAGCCCCGACGATGTGGGCTGACACTTAGTTATGAAAACCTTTGAAAGGTTAGTGTTGGCCCACCTGAAAATCATCATGGATCCACTGCTGGACCCCTTGCAGTTTGCCTGTGCAAATAAATCATCAGATTATGCTATTAATATGATGCTACGCTACATCTTGCACCATTTTGAATCCTCAATGTCCTATGCAAGGCCTTTTTGTAGACTTCAGCTTGGCATTCAATACCATCATCCTAGAAATTCTCCATTCTAAACTAACTCAGCTAGCTGTGCCTGTCCACACTTGTAGGTGGATTATAAGCTTTCTGACAGATAGAAAGCAGCAAGTTAAAATATTAGGCAGGAATCAGGTGTGGCTTGGTGTGAACAAAGACGTGGAGTCCAGGTTATCTCTCTTAACACAAAAGCACATTTATTCAGCTGAACAAAGGTGGGTCCTCCCGTAAATTGGAAAAACCCTGAATGCAGTTTGAAGCAAGTATATATAGATTTCTTATTTTTACTTGGTTACATAAGGAAATAAGCACACAGTGAATAAGATAGAGACGTTATAAAAAATGCTCATGTATACCTTCTGCTGTTTGAATCACATATTTAACCCACAGGCCAGTAGTGGGTTCCACTTACCTTTGCTACTGGTTTGGAATTGTGAGCATGTGTGTGTGCACGCTTGCTTCGCTCACGTGCAGCACTTCTGCACATGTGCAGAGCGTCCATAATGACATCCGGGCAGGTGGGCGGAGCCTCCCACCGCCACCACTACCGGTTCACTTGAACCGGGGCAAACTGGTAGAAACCCACCATTGCCACAGGCTTATGGTTTCTTATGGAACTTTCCATATCTCTAAAAGCCAGTAAGACCTGACCTTTAATTCTGCCATTTCAACATAAGAACTTTTTGACCCATTACCAGAATTATCAAAATCCTGATCAACAAAGTTAGATAAAATCATATTGAATACTTGTTCAACAGCCCCTACCCACCCACCCCCCGGGTTGTGTGCTGTCTCTCTCCATTACTTTTTTCTCTATATATCAATGACTACATCTCAAAGGATCCCTCAGTTAAAATATTGAAGTTTGTAGATATCATCGGTCTCATTCAAGATGGTGATGAGTCTGCATATAGATGGGAGGTTGAACAACTGGCCCTGTGGTACAGTTGGAACAATCTGGAGCTGAACACACTTAAACTATAGAGATGAAAATGGATTTTAGGAGGAGCCTTCCTATTCTACCACCTCTTACAATATTAGACAATACAGTAGAAAGCTTCAGATTTCTGGGTTCTATAATCTCCCAGGACTTGAAATGGACACTTACAATAATATTAGAACCATCGTTAAAAAGGCACAACAAAGAATGTTCTTCCTGCATCAACTCAGAAAGTTCAGACTGTCCCAGTAGCTGTTGATACAATTTTACAAAGGAATTATTGAGCCTGTCATTTGTACTTCTATGACTGTCTGGTTTGGTACAGCAACCAAACAGGACAGGTACAGACTTCAACAGATAGTTAGGACTGCAGGAAAAATAATTGTAACTAGCCTGCCTTCCATTGAGGACCTGTATACTGCATGGGTCAGAAAGAGGGCTGAGAAAATATCTACAGACCCCTCACATCCTGGACACAAACTGTTTCAACTTCTCCCCTTAGAACGCCTCTACAGGGCATGTCAAAACAACTTGACACAAAGACAGTTTTTCCCCTTGTGCCAGCACTCTGCTGAACACCTAATTACCACAGTACTGCCTTATGGCTAATGATATTTACCCATATGGTGTGGCTATATTATTATTCTTTTATTCATTAAAGATGAAACTCTTAAAATGTACAATGTTCCGAGTAGCACATTTTTTTACAGTTCCACTGGTGTTATTGCAGGAAGCTGCAATTTCTTGATGTATTTTGTAAAATTCTTGGACATGGTACCAAGTGCCCCAATGACAATGGGTATCACAGTTACATGTTTCATACATAATTGCGTAGTCGATGGTCAGGTCATGATATTTTGTGATTTTTTTCCAGTTCTTTTTCTTAGACTCTGGCATCTCCTGGTAGAGCAATATCAATAAATTGTATGCCTTGGTTTTCGACAACTGTGATATCTGGCATGTTGTGTTCCAAATGACGATCCGTCTGTATTCGAAAGTCCCACAAGATCTTCACCTTCTCATTTTCAACAACTTTTTCCACTTTATGTTTCCATGACTTTTCGGATACAGGTAAGTCGTATTTTTTACATAATGACTAGTGAATTAATTTAGCAACTTGGTTATGTCTAGCTTTGTAATCAGTTTGCACGATTTTGCTACACTCACATATTAAATGTAAAACAGTTTCAACTTTGTCCTGGCAATGTTGGCAGTTTGGATTGTCAGTGGATTTTTGTATCTTTGCTTTCATGGCATTAGTTTGTAGTGCTTATCTTGAGCAGCCAGTATTAATTAAACCTTCTGTTTCCTTCTTGATGGTTCCCATCTTAAGCCATGCTTATGTCAAGTTGTTATTGCATTTTCCTTTAATGTTTTTCAGGTGCCGTCCATGCAAAGCTTTGGTTTTCCATCCATTTAATCTGTCATCCAGCTGTTTTTCCTTATATTCTGTCTTTGTTTCTGTTGTTTATATGTTTTCTGTTTTCACAGGCTGCAGCAATTTTTCTGTACTTTGGTTCATTCAAACTTCATTTTTCTTCTTCTACAGTTTGATGGCTTTGCAGTAGCCCTCTGCCTCCTATTCTTCTTGACAAGTACAACCTGTCGATGTCACTTTGTGGCTGTAAAGCATGATACATATTCAGAAGTTTACACATTTTCCAGTCCAGGTTTTCCAGTTCAGCCACAGTCCAGTTGATGATTCCAGCTGGGTAGCGTATCACTGTAACTGCCCATGTATTAATGGCTTTAATTATGTTTCCAGCATTCAGTTTTGATTTTAATATTTTTGCAGACCCTCCTGTTGTATTCCTTTTGCATTTGACTTTTCCATTCAAGATGTTATCTGCTTCCAATATGCCTAGGTATTTGTAAACATCATCCTTTGCTAATGCTTTCACAATGCTTCCATTTCCCAGTTCTATTCCTTCTATTTTTTTCCATTTTTCCTCATTGCATGTATAGCATAGCACATTTTTCAAGTCCAAAGTTCATTCTGATATTGCTACTGAACAGTTGAACTGTGTTGAGTATTGATTTAAGTTCAGTGGGGCTTTTTGCATATAGTTTTAAGTCATCCGTGTATAGTAGATGGTTTATCTTGCCATGTTGCCTTGAGATTTGGTATCCCAGTTTTGTGTTTGTAGGATTATTGTTGGTGGAATTAATGCAATGTTGAACAGTAGTGGCGAAAGTGAATCCCCTTGGAAGATTCCTCGTCTGATGTTGACTTCACCAATGTTCACCAATTTGCTGTTAGAACTGTTTTCCATTTTTGCATATTTGCTTTAAAATATGTACAAATATTTTTGCTGATTCCAAAGTTTTCCAGACAGGCGTTAATCCAGCTGTGGGGTGATGAGTCAAATGCTTCTTGTAATCTATCCATGCCATATTTAAATTCATTATTCTTCGTTTTGCATTTTTTAGTTCCATTTTGTCAATAAGCAGCTGATCTTTTGTTCCTCTTGATTTTTTATTGTTTCCTTTTTGTTCTACCAGATACAAACTGTTTTCCATCAGATGATTGAATACTGAATTTCCCAGTATTCTTGTAAAATGTTTGAATGTTGTTAGCAGACAAGTGATTGGGTGGTAGTTACTTGGTTCTCTACTCTTTTCTGGATCTTTCATTATCAAGTATGTTCAACCATCTGTTAACCATTCTTCGCTTGTTGCATTTTGAAGCATTTCATCAAACTGAGTGGCCATGCGGTGATGGAGGCTGGTCAGGTGTTTTAGCCAGTATCCATGCAGTTCGTCCAGGCCAGGTGCACTCCAGTTCTTGACCTTTTTTACTTGTTTTGCAACCATATCAGTTGTTATTACAATATTCTCTATTTTGTTTCGTGTTGCTTGTTTTTGAATATCTTTGATCCAGGAAGCAGTTTTGTCATGTTCCACTGGGTTTTCCCACAGTTGTTTCCAAAAGTTCAAAGTTTTTTCTTTACATGGGTGAATTTGACTTTGGACTCGACTTTCATCAAGTGACCTGTAGAAGAGGTGTTGGTTTCTTCTAAATTGGGCATCTTCAGGATATTGTTTTATTCATCCTTCGTATCTTTCTGAGGAAGATAGGAAACCTCCCCTCAGGATGCCTCTATAGGGCATGCCAAAACAACTTGACACAAAGACAGTTTTTACCCTCATGCCAGCACTCTGCTGAACACCTAATTATCGCAGTACTGCCTTATGGCTAATAATACTTTCCCATATGGTATGGCTATTATTATTGTTGTTGTTGCTGTTGTTATTATTATTGTTATTATTATATATTTTATTCATTAAACATGAAACTCAGTCAACTGAACATTTAAAAATGTATCACAAACATCATTGACTGGCGCTGATGGTTGATACGGGTTGCTGCCAGCATTCTAGGTATCAACCAAGTATCTTAAAATGTACGATGTTCCAAGTAGTGCAGTTTTTTGTAATTCTGCTGGTGTTATTGCAGGAAGCTGCAATTTCTTGATGTATTAGTATTATTATTAATAATGTTGTTATTATTATTTTCTACTACCTTCTCCTATTGGTATTTTATATTACCTTTTTGTTTGTATGTACATTTATATATACACAGTTTATATATACACTGATTATATTACCTTGTTGCTTGTATGTACAGATAGTTCTCGAATTATGAATGTAATGGAGCCTGCCCATTCCATTCGTAATCCAAGGATTCGTGGGAGTGAATCTCATACCTTGAACAGGATCACTCCCTCCTTTTGCCCATGCCTTCGCTAAGCGAATGTGAGGCTCGTTAAGTGCACAAGGTATTTCAGGGTGGGGAAGGCCAAGAGGGGGACTACTGATGGAGCAGGTCACTTGCCTAAGACCACCCAAGGCCTCCCCTGAACCATTGAAATATCTCATGCTCGCCACAATTGCTTTCTCCCCCAACGTGCTGCGCCAGGTCACTTACCTTGTGAAGATCTAGCAAGCAGTCTCCTCTCAGCCACATGTGCCCTCTGCAGTTTTATTCGGGCCTCCGCAGGCCTCACCTGGCCCATTGCAGGCCAAAATGGAGCTTCCAGGGGGACAGATCGCTAAGGGAATGCTCATAACCTGGGATTACCTGTACACTAAGAGGGTCAAGCACTGTGGAAATTAGTAGATTCAGGCAGTTTAATGAGTATAAAGATTTATTGCAAACTTAAGCTTTCTACAAGATTCTCAGCTACTAAAAGTCAAAACAAAATGGCGCTACATAAGGGTCAAAGGAATTAAAAGTGGGTTGGACTTAGATATCCTATGGGTGTGCAGGGACTCATGACTGATGACACATTTGACCTCTCCCTCAGGCTTAGTCTGGTCATTTCCTATATTGAGCTTATGCACTAGAGACAAATTCCTTGTATGTCCAATTACATTTGGCCAATATTCTATTCTGTTGTGTTCTATTTTCTATTAAACGTTAACATTTCATATTAGTTGCCTTGTCCATGAATATTATATCTTGCCATTAAAATTATTAATTTGCTTTGTTCAATAAACTTATTTCAGCTTCTATCACCCTTATGTTTTATTGCCTTCCAATGTACAAACTTCCCCATTTTATAGTGTCAAATTACATGCAGGGAGAGGAGCAAAGGAAAAAAGAGCATCAACAAATTTTGCAAGTATAATACTACTAAATCAGATCTTAGTTAAGGCTAACTCTTCAAATGTAATTTGTGTAAACAGACTTCTTATATTTTAAAAAAAACATTGTAAAGCAACAATTCAAGGAAATCAGAAATCATAAGGAATCAGATAGTTCAAAAAAAAACAATTGATTTCCTTTTATTTTAAACACCTTTGATTCTAATTTCTGCTTTTATAAAGTAACTTAGTTATGGAGAAAAGTTAAATAGACACAATACTGGGAGTGACTATAACTGTCTTAATGTAATCACAGAAAAGCAATAATTTAAGGAGAAAGCAAGAACTAATTTGACATCAAGAGTTGGCAACTGAGGACAATCATCAACCTCAGATTAACAACAAAAGGAATTAAGAGAACTGATCTCTATAATTATCTTCTTTGTCACCTCTCTCAGTCACCTTTCTCAGCTCTTAAATTAACCTATAGTTAGCAATCTGGTTAAATCATAAATCTGTTTTTGTAAAATTAGAAACCTTAAGCAAACAAGAGAACAGTTTGAAAGCCAAAAGGATAAAGTACAAATATGTGTAACTGATCTCTTGCCATTAAGGTTTAAGCAGCATTTGAACAGAACTGGATGTGAATTTCAGCTCTTTGCTGAACTGAACACTAATTATAATTTTGTTGATATTCATAAGGACTTTCTAATTTTCTACATATACCAGTATTACTGAATACATTTTAAAAACCAACTCATTAAAAACAAAGAAATATATAACACAAAAGACTGTAACTTTTACTGGGTATTTATAAGAATAATATACATAGTGTATGACAACAAAAACAGTGTGACATCAGGTTTTTCCTAAAAGGATTCTCGGGAAGCAATTAAGTGGGCAATCAAGAATCCAGAAACTTGTGATAATTCAATTCTTATGGCAGTAAAGCTAAGAAGCTACAACAACAAACTCTTGATGACTTACACAGCTTTGTACAGAAGATTTATTTATACAATCAGCGTTCAAATTTCTATGCCTTTTTTCTGACCACAATATGTAAAGAGCCAGAAGTAATTATTTTGTGTTCAGGAGATACAGTTTTTATTTGTTCTTGTTCTAGTAACGGCCTGTTCTAATATGGTTTTCTTTCACTCATGTGAGAACTAACTTTCACAAGAGATCGTTGTCTAAAGGTTTATAAATACTCAGCCCCATAGATCTAAGCAAAACAGTTTGGCTTTAATACAGATTAATTTTACTTATTAGTAGACCATGTTTACATCTATCAGACATCATAAAGTTGGAGGTAATTCATTTTAGCAAAGGATCGCGCAGAATCCTCCAGCACTGCACATCAGGGAATACAAGTATATGTATTTGTCATTCTGGGATGGTTGCATAGTTCCATTTATATTTCTGCAAATGTAATGCTCTGGCTAGGGGGCACTCAAATAGCAAAGCACAGAACAGGAAGTTGGCTCAACCAATCAGCACATAGGACATGCACCTCCACACAGTTGAAATTTGGGAGGTGTGTGTGTTGAAGGTCTGCAGCCTATGCTTACCAAACAACCCCTACATGCAATTGCCGGCAACTCTATATCAAGCTTAAGTTCATATGTCATTCTAAACATTGTTCAGAATTGTTTATTAACTAAACCATAATTGGCTGAATTTATATGTTTAACATACTTTATAACCTCATCAGTTCATATATATAATTTGATTTATATGCCACTCTTCTCCGGAGACTCAGGGCAGCTTACAATGCGTTAAGCCAGTGGTTCTCAACCTTTCTAATGCCGTGACCCATTAATACAGTTCCTCATTTTGTGGTGACCCCCAATCAAGGGTGGGTTCTAAAATTTTTTACTATTGGTTCTGTGGGTGTGGCTTATTTTGTGGGCATGGCTTGGGGGTCATGTGACTGGGTGGGTGTGCCTAGCTGGTCATGTGACCGGGTGGCCATGGCTATGTGTATAGGGACTACTCAGAGAGCTGAAAAAAGTCATTTCTGACAGATCCTCGCACTTTTGACTGGTCCTCACACTTATGACCATCCTCACATTTATGCCCGTGCAGCATTCTTAACAACCATGTCAGTCATTTCACAACTGCTTCTCTTCACCATGGTGATAAGATAGGGCAAAAAACGTAAAATGTGAGGACAGTCGTAAATTCGAGGACTGGTCAAAAGTGCGAGGACCAGTCAAAAATAACTTTTTCAGCCCTCTGAGTAGTCCATGTGCACAAAAGGACTATCCAGAGGGCTGAAAAAAGTGAATTATGACAGGTCCTCGCACTTTTGACCAGTCTTCGCACTTATGACTGGTCATCATGCCCATTGTAGCATTCTTAACAACCGTGTCACTCATTTCACAACTGCTTCTCTTCACCATGGTGACAAGATAGGACAAAAACGTAAAATGTGAGGACAGTCGTAAGTTCAAGGACTAGTCAAAAGTGCGAGGACCAGTCAAAAATAATTTTTTCAGCCCTCTGAGTAGTCCATATGCATAAAAGCATACAGCAATAGAGAGGGATGAAGGAAGGGAAGGGAAATTAGAGTAGGAGTGAGGGTAAGAGAGGGAGGAAGAGAGGAGGAGAAGAAGAAAGGAAGAGGAAGTAGGAAGGAGAGGAAGAGGGGGGGAAGAGAAAGTAAGAAGGAAAGAAAAGAGAGAGGTGGTAAGTTTGAGGAGAAAGATTGTTGTACAATAAAAAAGATGAAAGGGAAGAAAACCAACCCCAAACAAATATAAAGATATTAAGATAAAGAATGAATTGTTAAACTTTAAAGAATAAAAGAGAATAAATATGAATAAATAGCAATAATTAGAAATACACATACAAACATACAATGTATTTTCTTTGATCAGAGTATTTGGCCGGTTCACAAATTTAAACAGTGTTTAGTCATTTCAATTAAATTTACAATTTCTGTATTTTCTTTTTGCCATATTTATTCCTCATCTATTTTTTAAAAAAACCAATATTACCCTTCATCCTTATCTCTAATCTTAATCAAATTCAATTTTTCCCTTCTATTCTATATTATACCCCTTCCCATTGTCATCTATTTTTATATCCATCCATTATGTAATTATGTAATACAGTTGTTTAATACAAATTCAACATTTTAATATAAATCAATTAGTTATAAAACTATCTTTTTTGTATATCAATCAATATGAACGTGAATATTCCAATTATTTCCATGCAATCCAATTTCTTACAAATCAATTAATTATATTTACCAATAATAATAAATCAAATAATTTCCCCCATATATTCCTCCAAACCACAACTTAACCATTTCTGCTTTCAACACAATATACAATTAATAGTATCTCAATTATTACAATTCCCTATTTAAATAGAGCTTTTTTTCTTTTGTGTTTTAAAATCTTGAACCTCCTCTTTTGCCCTAAATTTCCCATTGTTTGCAGTTTTGCATCTACCTTTTTTGGTGAGGAAAAAGAAAAAGAAAAATCTCTCTGCCTCATTTTGTCACGTTGCAACAAAGACCCGGCTTTACTTTCAGTTTCGTTTTTTCAGCATAGCTAGGGGAAAAGAAATCTGCTCCTCTCTTTGCAGCTAGCAACAGAGCCCTCCGCAAAAGAGTCCGGAGGCTGATCAAGTCTACTTATGGTAATTAACCTATGCTGAAGCTGAAATGGGCTGTTTTTTTCTATTTTTGCAGGCACCAGTCTTCTCATTTGTTTTCTTTTAACACTGATCAGATGTAGGGTGGCCCTTTGAAGCCCCGCAGCAAGAATTTAAATGGTTTGTTTCCCTCTAGCCATCAGCTGGGACTCAGGAGGCAGCAATAGATTGGGAGTGGGCGGGGTAAGCGACCTGCGACCAGCGATCCAACAGAGGCAGAGGGTGAGGGTGAGTGAAGGCGTGGGGGGGGGGCGAGAGAGGGCTTTGGCGACCCCTGTGAAATGGCCATTCTACCCTCAAAGGGGTTGAGAACCACTGCGTTAAGCAATAGCCTTCATACTTTTTGTATATTTATACAAACTCAGCTTATTGCCCCCACAATCTGGTCCTCATTTTACCTACCTTAGAAAGGATGGAAGGCTGAGTCAACCTTGAGCCTGGTGAGATTTGAATTTACAGTAATTGCAGACAGCTTGATGTTAATAATAGTGCTTTAGTCTGCTGCGCCACCAGGCTCCTATATTGCCAACCAAATCATATTAAAAATGTATCAACCTTGCCTTGCAAATATTAGCTTGGGTGAGTGTAATATAAAGAATAATTCACAAATATTCTACCTGGTTCTAGAGAAACCGGGGAAAGGTGATTCATTCCTGCATTGGTATAAGAGTAGGAAATGGTGGAATCAATTTATCAGCAGAGATTAAATAGCAAACACACAAACGAACACCTTTTGAGACCAAAGATGGTATCAGTCAGACAGTTTAAATGAATAAATTAATGGAAGCTATGGATACTTGGCAGTATGCTTAATCCACCGGCAAGACTGGGTCCTGGTTCTCAGGATATTACATTACAACGTGTTGTCCGGATGAAAGAATCCAACACTTGAATAATAAGAGATAGTAGCTGGGCGGGAGCAGGGATGACTATGGCACTCCACGCCCTCAGGTCACCACTTGTATTCCACAGTTGAGAAAGTCTTCCTGGTCTGGACCGGTTAGGGCTGTTCTCTCTTTCCCTCCCCTTTCGATGCTCGGAACGATGACACTACTCCGGTACTGAACCCGGGGATAAAAAGGAGCCTATCCATTAAGTGCCTCCTCCTCAAGGCACTAGAGAGAGGAGCTCGCTCAGTAGGTTTGGTTTCCAATCGCGTCAAAGACAGCAGGCGGGAAAGGCGTCAGGCATCAACACCGGCATTACTTATTGTTGGGCGCCCGCCGAGCAAGGGACGAGGGACGAGCGCCAGCCAGTGGAACCCGTCCAGAAAGGAGCAGCTTCGTCCCGAAGGAGAACAGCAGCAGTTTCTGAAGTTGTGCGAAGCGAAGGTTGCCGGTGAAGCGGCCGTCTCCTCCGCAGAGCGCGCCGAGTTTTGCCGGGCTTTGTGACAAGTCAAAGCGCGCTCTGAGCGAGGAAGCGAAGCCGGCGGTCCAGAGCGCCACTGAGGCGCACGGAGCTCAGCCATGGTCACCTGCAGACAAATCGGAGGGTTCTCCGTTTGGGACTATGTGGTCTTCGGGATCATGCTGTTTATCTCCGCGGCCATCGGTGTCTACTACGCCTTCGCGGGCGGTGGCCAGAGGAGCCGCGAAGCCTTCTTGATGGGGGGCCGCAGCATGTCAGCCCTTCCCGTGGCGCTCTCCTTAACGGCCAGCTTCATGTCGGCCGTGACGGTACTAGGCACCCCTGCCGAAATCTACCGCTTCGGGAGCATGTTTAGCCTCTTCGCCATCGCCTACGCGTTGATGGCGGTTATAAGCGCGGAGATCTTCCTGCCCGTCTTCTACCGCCTGAAAATCACCAGCACCTACGAGGTAGGGAGGGAGGGAGCGATCGGCTAGCCTTACCTCCGCTCATACTTGCTTTCTGGAGAGGCACTCGCCCGTTTCTCCTTGGCTGCGGACTATTGTTTTATCCACATCCTAGTAATTGTACACATAAACAATTACTGTCCTATTGTTTTCCCCATTCCATCACTCATTTTCAACTAGGAGGTGTCAGTTGGAAAGAGTTGAAAACGCTCTGCAGCTCGTCCTATAGACTTGGACTCTGCTGATGAATCTCCCATTACCATGTGATCCCAGCAGGCATGAAAATAATGTCAAGTAGTTTCAACAACTTGATAGGTGGATGTCAACTCCTAGAATTCCTCAACCAGCATGCATCCACACATCTTAAAAGTTGCACACTTTAAACATTGCTAGCGTTGGTTTAGAGAGCACAGAACAGCTTCTGGCAAATGAGTCTGCTTCCTTGTCATATAGCCCCCTAGACTGAAGTGATTGTTTCATTTTATGAAATGGAATTATGTGTGACTCAACACACAAGTCTTACTGGATAATAATAATTGTGAAACCTTGTAGTAGATGCAACAAAACAATTATGTATAGAATAAAGCTTGATGAGGAATGTAGATTTATATAAACAGTATAGAATGATAAAGGTGGGCAGAACAAAACAAGATTAAAGAGTTAGACAACTCTAAAGTAATAATTCTTCAGGAAAATGTTAATTCTTTCTTCAAAGTTACACAAATGTTATAAAAGATTTGTTTGTTACAGTACCTAGAAATGCGGTTTAATAAACAGCTGCGTCTGTGTGGAACAGGACTCTTCATTATACTAACGGTAGGAAAATTAATTTTATACTTTTCTTAATTATGAGATTTCTAAAGTGAATTGACTCAGCCTGCCATCTTTCGAAGGTTGGCAAAATGAGGACCCAGATTGTTGGGGGCAATATGCTCATATTATAAACTGCCCAGAGAGCATTAGTAAAGCACTATGGGGCCGTATATAAGTCTAAGTGCTATTGTTATTGTTATAGCTAAATTTTAATATTTAATAGCTCTGCAGTAGATTACATAACTAAGAAGTTTAATGTAGTGTAAATAATAGTGTAAAATGAAGTTGATTTTTAAAAACAGATATGAAGTTATGAACTATATTGTTTTATATGGACTAAACTGAAGTACGAAGTAAAGAAAACCTCCATTCCCCAATGACAAAAAGTGTTTGATTGCTTATTTAAGTTGTAATAGATGTTTAAATAAATATACTAAAAAGTTTTGACTAAACATTTTGAACAGGAAAATGTTTTACTGATATTTACAAACTTCTTTATTTCCTGTAAAGTGGTATATTTACCATTTAGTTCTTTCGTTGGAATATACCTTGGATTCAAATCTAAAATAATTTAAGGGTGTCTTCAGTCATCTTCTACTCCATTAAATTTTTCATTATCCTAAAAATTCTCTGGCACACCGGAGAATTAACTTGTTTCTTTATTTAATTGATCAAATTTATAGGTCACCCATCTCACTTTATAAGTGACTCTGAGTTGCTTACAAGTAATTACTGTTACTGTTACTTTGCCTGTTCCAGACAATAATGTTCTGCATTTTATCATGATTATGATAGCTTCTTATTTATTGATTCTAAAAATGAAAACTATTCTTATTTTATTGGTATTTTATATAAATATTATTGAAACCTATCACTTTTATCAACATGTCCGTCTGCCTTATATTGTTTGGATTTCATTCACCATGCAATTCAGCACTGTACTGTTTCCAAAGAGTTCTTGGAAGGCCAAGATGAGCAATCTGCATTGTTTGTTTATTTTTCAGGTACTTTACACTGGAATTGTCATTTATGCTCCAGCCTTAGCTTTATATCAAGGTAACTAAAAAAATAAAATAAAATTAATGCAGAACAATTTTGAGATTTTTTTGACTATCTGTTAATTCTGAACACATTTATATAACTCAAGTTGCAATATCAGAACAGTAGGTATAATAATGTTGAAAAGTGATATAACTAAATTATGTTACTCAGCTGTAAATAGCTTAGGTTTAATCAATTCTAAATATTAAATAAAGATTCACATGCATTATAAAAGTATTAGAGGTAATCCTCGACTTATGACCACAATTGATCCCAACATTTCTGTTGCTCAGCAAGACAGTTGTCAAGTGAGTTTTACAACTTTTCTTGCCACAGTTGTTAAGTGAGTTGCTGCAGTAGTTAAATTAGTAACACAGTTATAAAATGAATCTGGCTTCCCCATTGACTTTGCTTGTCAGAAGGTTGCTAAAGATGATCACATGACCCTGGGACACTGTAACATCATAAATATGAACCAGTTTCCAAGGGTCTGAATTTTGATGATATGATTATGGGAATGCTACAACGGTCATATAAAAAATGGTCATAAATCATTTTTTTCAATGCCATTGTGACTTCGAACAGTCCACTAAACGAATGGTTGTAAATTGAGAACTACCTGTACAATTAATTCTTTAAAAAATGTGATCAATTCACAATTAATCTTGTGGGTTATATTTGCAATACAATGCATATTTCTGTTATGATTTTCATTCTTATTTTTTTCACAAAAACCTAAATATTTATATTCTACATTACTTTTATAATAGCCTTCAATAATATATATATAATAAATATGTATATACCAGTGGTGGGTTGCCCCCGGTTCGGACTGGTTCTATAGAACTGGTAGTAAACTGGCGGGAGGCTCTGCCCACTGACCCTGACATCATCACAACGATCTACGTATGTGCAGAAGTGAGTGCGCGCGCGCGATCCCGTTACAAGCTGGTAGTAAAGGTAAGTAAAACCCACCCCTGGTATATACATATCAATCTTGCAACAAGAAAATGATTAGACTCACTCTTTAGTTGAGTTTTACTTTTGTTTGCAGATTTAGATTATCTGCATTATTCCAGGAGAGTTTTCTATTCAAGAACATATTGGAATCTCAAATCAGTTAATTTTTAAAATTATGTTGAATATGCTTTGAATTAATCATTTTTGGATTAATCATTTTCTGCTATTTTTATTTTTAAAAAATATTTTGTACTTTTTCTTCTCTAGTTACAGGAATTGATTTATGGGGTGCAGTTATTGGAACAGGAATAGTCTGTACTTTCTACTGCACATTGGTAAGTCTGCAATTATTTTGAAAATTGCTAAAACCGCAAAGCTTAAACACTTAATTGAACAAATTCATTACTGTATATTCTATTATTTTAAGTACAGATAGTCCTCAACTTACAATCACAATTGAGCCCAACATTTCTGTTGCTAAATGAGACATTTGTTAAGTGAATTTTGCTCCATTTTATTATCTTTTTTGCCATAATTGTTAAGTGAATCACTGCAGTTGTTAAGTTAATAAGACGATTGTTGGTGCCTTTGTAACTTTGAACAGTCACTAAATGAACAGTTGTAAGTCAAGGACTACCTGTTACCTGCATTAAGTGAAGATATTTGTATGACATACACTGAATGTCTTAGACTCCAATGACTATTATATTTCTCTTAATATTAGTTAGTTGCCTTGTATTTTAATCTATGTCTTTTCTTATCTATCCAGGGTGGACTAAAAGCAGTGATTTGGACAGATGTTTTTCAAGCTTCAATCATGATTGCTGGATTTTTATCTGTGATTATACGTGGTGTGATAGTACAAAAGGGGTTTGGAAATATAATAAATGATGCGTATGATGGAAGAAGATTAACATTCTGGGAGTAAGTATTTAATTTATTTGAGCTGGAGAAGAAACTTTCAAATATATATTATTTGTTATGTAGTTAATTTGAACCATTTATATCAAACAAATGATATTTTCCAGTAATAGATATAGAATAAGGCTGATTCTATATCTACTGATTAGAATGCTTAAATTATTGGATTAGGATCAGGAAGATCTCATTAATGAAAAATCACTGTGTGACATTGAATTACTCACTTTTTCTCTGCTCAAACTTTTTCATAAAGTTATAATGGGAGAGATGAAATAAAAAGAGATCTCCAAGTAAATTGCTTTGATGGGAAGGCAGGATATAAGTCAAATAAATGAGAGGGAGAGAGAGAAGGGTGGGGGGGTGGAACAAGTACAGATTTAAAAAGACTTTCATAAAGTAAAAAGCTTACTTACCTATTGTAGGATGTGTCTCCCACATGCTTTTGTTTGTTGGAAGAATCCAAAATAGTACACACATAGATAATAAAGAAGACTACAATACTGTAGGTCACAAAAGATGGAAAAAAACAGATTGGATGTCCAATTTTGTGTGAGCTTAAACATTTTTAATACAATGTTAGAATTTATTCATAAGAAATCTTTGCATCTTCAGTGACAAAATTAATAATGATGTACATGGAGGCTCAAGTTATTACTCGTAATGAAGCTTGTCCATTAGGGTCAGAGGTTGGAATAAATATTAAATGATCTGCCTCAAGTAACGATCAACCATCCCTGTTCTACCCAAGGTATTCATTAATCAAATGTATGGGTCATTAAGTGGAGCAAGGGGTGCCTCAGGGGTGGGGCAGATCCTGGGAGGCCTAGTGCAGGCACAAGCCATCTGCCTTGGGACTCCCAAGGCCTCTCTTACCCCCTGAGATATCTCAGCCCCTTGGGAGGCTCCCACCCTTGCCTCACTGCACAGTTGACTGTCCTGCTAGCGACAAACAATGGAGAAGAAAAACGCTGGACATGCCTGCCTTTCCTGGTTCTGCCACTGTCCCTTCTCCTGACAAAATGCCCCTGCCTTTCTGGAGCAAAAAAGGACCAGTTCCCTAACCTTTTAGAGCTTTCTGCCCTATCAGCTGGCCATTAGGAGACTGCAAATTTCACCTGGCTTTTTCTAGCCTTAGGAAATCAGATTAGAGGAACAGAGGAAAGGAAGCAAGCAAGCAAAGAAACTCTTAGAGTCTAGCTGGGTCCTACAAGCAATCAGACAAACAGCTAAAAGCTTTGTAGGGATCTCGCTTCTGTCTCATAGATGGCTATACTTTCTGAGCTGACTATTTTTGCTCAAGGCAAAAAGCTGCAGAAAGAGTTTCTTTGCTTGCTTGCTTGCTTCCTTTCCTCTACTCTTCAGCCTGGAATCAAGGTAAGCTTCTCAAAAAGGGATAGAAATTGGAAGGCAGACAAGTTTAGTTTTAGCACTGGGAGGAGTGGAGAAAGATTAACAACTCTGTCCCTTCTAGCTTTTTTTTGTGTGTGTGCTTTATTTATTGAAAAAATAAAGAAGAGGAGAGGAACCCCCTTTCTGGAGGAGAGAGGGGGTTAAAGTAAGGGAAAGGTTTTGGGAAGCTTGGCCTGAAGCTGCTACCTTAGCATGCAGGGTCTGGTTACCCAAAGACTAGCAAGTGCCAGGAGAAGTTTGCAGTCTCCCAATGGCCAGCTGACCAGGGCAGAAAGCTCCAAAGGCAGTGTCATTTTCTGCAAGGAATTGTCAGAGCTCTGAAAATGACAGCTGCTTCCATTAGGCATTGGGAGTAGGCCCAAGAACTGCAGAGTCATATCATGGCAGGAGGGAGGGAAGGGAGACAGATGGTGAGGTGCTGCAGCGTTCCCAGGGTCGGTCATAAGGGTGAATGACCGGGGGCACTGGAGCCATCATAACTTTAAAACAGAGTGGTTTGAAGTATGTGTTATAATTTTGAACATTTGTTAATTGACCTTTTGTATCGGGAGAACTACCTCTATATGATAAGTTTTTAAAATTGTTCCATGCTCTCAATACCTCTACTTAATATTTAACATTTCTTAATATGTTTTAAAATTAAGCTTGAGAAATATTCATTGAAAGAAAACATAAAGCAGTGTTTAATAGACATATGATTAGTTAGCTAATACTATAAAATGCATTTTTATTCAATATAGCTTCAATCCTAATCCTTTGCAAAGGCATACATTCTGGACAATTGTTATAGGTGGGACTTTTACCTGGCTTGGTATATATGCAGTAAATCAGTCTCAAGTTCAGCGATATCTTGCCTGCAAAAACAGATTTCAAGCAAAATTGTAAGTTAATGTTCTGTTTGTTTGCTCAAGGATTTTAATTTAAATTGCATTCTCAACATCAGTGTCCAATAATGATACAACCTGAATACTTATAATGTAGTATGCATTATAGCCTTTTTTAAATGCAAAACTTTAGTAACAATGAATTTAGCATTACATATGACATTCCGTTGAAGGGCATAAACCATAACTATAATGATCAATTATCAAATTATTTATTACCAATATTATTAAAATCTCAAACAGGTATGGAACTTTGATTTTGTAAACTCTGTCTGATTTATTACCCATTTATGTATGTGTAAAGAATGTCCTTATGAAGGGCATAATTAACTGTTGACATAGACATTGGAGATTAAATATCCAATCTGTGTTTTAAGCAAAGAACTAATTTTGCTGTTCAAGAGATCTGCTGACAGGGTGATAACAATTAAAAAAGAGCAGCATTTGCATGGTGTTTGGAAATTAGTTCTAGCAGATTATATTCCTTACTTCTTGGCAACTGTATTTTAAATTTTCAAAATGACCTAAAGACAGTCCAAAATAATATGTCATACTGTCCAATATGATGCACATTCTTGTGTGTCCAATCACACTTGGCCAATAAAAAATTCTATTCTATTCGATTATTCATTTATTTGTCTCCATATTTTTCTAACATCTTACACTTGGGGTACGTTTACAATAATAAGAATATTACAATGTTTTAAATCCTTATAAAAATAATTAAACACCAGGAAGAGTTGTTTTAATTCATGTGGGGAAAACCTCCTGAAATCCTGGCAAGTCAGATAATGATTTTTACATGTATGTAACTGTTTACATTTACTGGAATATTTGCACAACTTTTTAAGCCAAATAAACCAGTACGTTCCTATCTAACAGAGACTTTTTCTTTTCCTGCCAAAGAAGAAATGAATGCAGGTACAATACAATGCAATGTGTACTTATATAATGCTAAAAAAATTATGATATTTCTATACAAAGTAAAAAAAACCCTCTTGTTTGTTTCCTCATAGATCTCTTTATTTAAACCTTGTGGGACTCTGGATAATTCTTTCATGTGCAGTGTTATGTGGATTAGTAATGTACTCTATTTTTAAGGACTGTGACCCATGGACAGCAAAATGTGTGGAAGCACCAGACCAGGTTTAGTATTAAAACATTCTTAATTAATGCTAAATAAACATCAGGGCTATCATTTTCAATTTGCTTTTGGGATATGATTTAATTACAGGCAGTTACTAGGAGCAATTATAAGAAACCCTTTTTGAAGGAAAAGTTAAAGAATTAATAACATTACATTTTTGGATAATGTCTCCCAAAAGATGCCATGCATAATTGAGGAATTATGTTGTATTTTTATGCCAATTTTGAACCACGAATTTACCTTACATTTAAAAAAAAGCAGTTTGAAAGATTATTTTACACATACTTTTAGCACGTAAAAGTATTTATCTTTTATTGTAAGTGAGGCAGAAGAATGTAAGAGAAAAACCACACATAAAAATAAAAGTATAAAATATACGTGATATTTGCATTTTTCAGCTCATGCCTTATCTGGTATTGGAAATTCTACAAGAGTTTCCAGGAATGACAGGCCTTTTTGTTGCTTGTGCTTATAGTGGAACTTTAAGGTAAGTCAATTCAAAATTCAGTAGACAGAGAAGTTGGGGAGGTTTCAATGGAATCAAATGACAAATAGCAACATTATAACAAATGCAGTGGCATACCCATTGAACTCAAGGAGTCTTATTTCTTAACAAAGATGTATGGTTGTATTTGAATGGGATTTCCAAGTAAACAGATGTATATATTTTCCCCTTAAAACCATCTATACAGCCACTCATCCCAGTTCTGCATATAGGATTATGTAGCACAGCTTCACTGTTTATACAATTATTTTAAGTGATGCAGATATTAATTCATCTAAATGTGAGCTGAGAGCACGTATTTTATTAGTATGTTAGATTGAACGTGTAACTGTATTTTATGGGAATACTATTGCTCTTTGTCTTAAAATGTTTTAACTAACAACTTTTAGTAACAATAATATTAGTAAATAAAAAGAAAAGCGAACGTAGGAAAATTTTGCAGAG
Source organism: Pantherophis guttatus (assembly GCF_059756535.1). Lineage (NCBI taxonomy): Eukaryota > Metazoa > Chordata > Lepidosauria > Squamata > Colubridae > Pantherophis > Pantherophis guttatus. The sequence goes on from NC_142069.1 coordinate 35,283,571, forward strand.
AAATGAAAGTCACTGGATTGGTACATTATGCTAAACCAAAATGTGCTTTTTTTTTTAGCATAATCCATTGTGGTTTATTCTAATCATGGCTTATTATAACATACAGTATGTTATAATAGGTCAATAATTTTTTTATTATAGAGACTGGTTTCTTTAAGGTTTCATTAGGAATGTCTTTGAACAGAATGGAGAGTGTTTAAATTATGGGCTTTTTTTCTAAATAATAGATAAAACTATTTGAAAAACTAATGTCCTTTAATTATTGTAGTAGCTGCTTAACTTTAACAGCAGAAATAATAAGCACTATAGTAACTATTTGATTGCAAATGAAATACACCTTTAAATTGATATGAAATTACATGATTTCTATTTTACCCGCCTTAGTACAGTGTCCTCTAGCATCAATGCTTTAGCTGCTGTGACTGTAGAGGACCTCATTAAACCTTATTTCACGTTAACTGAAATTAAATTGTCTTGGATTTCTATGGGAATGAGTAAGTATACATTAATATTTATTTTAAATTTAAGTTATCTTAAGGAGAATAGTGTTTAATTGGTTTTTAAAATGGTTTATTAAATATTAAAATTTACAATTACTATTTTTAATATATATTAGCTATTATTTTGTAGTGATTTATATAAGCTAAATGGCTATATGCTTAAAGAAAAAGTCTGTATGGTGAAAAAAGCATATTATTATGATTGGTTGCACAGTCAGCCAAATTTGACATTGTTATTATTGTTGTTATTGCTGTTGTTATTGTTGACAAACTGTTATTTGACCTCTTTGTGTGCATCATCCACATAGGTTTATTTTATGGTGCTGTGTGCATTGCTATGGCTGCTTTGGCATCAGTTCTAGGAGGATTATTACAGGTATCTTTAATAATTTCTTTGTCAAGAAATCTCTCTGGAAAGCAAAGCAACCCTTATTCCTTTCAATGGATTCTTCTTTTTTATACTTTGGACTTACTTTAATTGTAGTATTAGCATTGAATGAACCTCAATAGTGTAAGTCAGTGCAGTCAATAATCTTCATTGAAGAGGCCTTCATCCTGCAGTGAATTGATTCAGCATGAGCACAGGATAAGTGCCGTGTAAGAGTGCAGCACAAACATGTGATGTGTCAATAAGACATTTACAAATAAAAGTCAGTAAAAATCAACCAAAAGTCAGCATAAAATTATTCGTTTTTCTTTCTTCTTTCCTTTTCCTTTGTTTGTGTCTGTCTGTGTTTATATGCATTATTGTTTTAAAAGCTATTTTAAGGTGAAGCAAATGATGCAGAGAAAATATAAAGGAAGGGAATAGTTTCCTCATAGGTCATTTCTGCTTTCTAAGGCATGTTCCTTTCAATTATATTTACCTCTAGTTTGAAAAATCAGAACCTAACCAATTCATCATGGGCAATTTGAAGTGGGGAAATGATTTGCAAGGAAAGCAGAGGTGGGTTTCAGCAGGTTCTGACCAGTTCTGGAGAACCAGTAGTGGAAATTTTGAATAGTTCGGAGAACCGATAGTAAACATTCTAGCTGGCTCCGTCCCCATCTATTCTCTGCCTCCTGAGTCCCAGCTGATTGGGAGAAAATGGGAATTTTGCAGTAACCTTCCCCTGGATTGGGGAGGGAATGGAGATTTTGCAGTATCCTTCCCCACCAAGCCACGCCCACCAAGCCATGCCATGCCCACCAAGCCACACCCACAGAACCAGTAGTAAAATTTTTTGAAACCCACCACTGAGGGAAAGGATTAACTATACCTTCTCATCACCCTTTCCTATTACTAATTGTGCAGTATCTTAATATATAGTGTTTCCTATTTGTAAGTTAATATACTATTGCCTATCTGGTGTCCTACACATGTGCTGGAGAGGATCACAGTTTCCTAAATGCCTACCTACAGCGTATTTGTTAATAGCCATGCTGGCTGAACATTCTTGAGTCCCAACATATCTGCAAGACATCGATTAGGAAATATTCTAACAAATAACCACTATTGTGGTTCTGATTTTTTTCCCAGCAGAAATGGATAAGTATATTGTAAATAAATATTGTCTTTTCATTTTAACATGAAATGAAAATAAAGCTATTTAGCACTGTTTGTAGTTTTTAATCTTTCAAATGTATAATTTAATGTTTTCCTTAGGCAGCATTGACCATTTTTGGCATGATTGGTGGGCCTCTCCTAGGACTCTTTTCCTTGGGAATCCTTTTTCCATTTGTCAATGCTATGGTAAGAAAATCTTCTGTTTACTATTTATTTAATTATTGCCCCATCTTCTTATTCAAGACATTCCTCAGTCTCCTTGCAAAAAACAAATTAGTCAAATGTATTTGAAGCTATTAAATGTATTGATTCAAACCATGGTGAATTGCAAGGATTTTGGTAAACTTTAGCTTTCTTTTAGTTTTGGTTACTGTAGAGGCATAATGTTTATCTCAGAAATAATATCAACAGGATGACTTGGAGATACTTCTCTTTCTGGAGTTCTAAATTATATTAAAAAGTTCTGTGGCTGCTTTAAGTTAGGAAAGTAGTATACACAATCCTAAATAACTAATGTAACATCTGTTACATTACTAAAAGTACAATGTTCAGAAATTACAGTGGGATTTCTTCCTTTCACCTGTACTTTTCTTTTAAATGTGATCAGATTCTATTTCTTGTTTTATAGGGTGCATTTATAGGTCTCATCTGTGGATTTTTTCTGACTCTTTGGGTTGGAATTGGATCTCAGATTTATAAACCGCCGTCATTAAGGACCCTGCCATTAACTCTTTCAGTTACAGGCTGTAACATCAGCAGCCTAAGCACAGATGTTTATGCAATGGCTTCCACAGAGCTGCCAGCTTTCACCACTAAAATTAGTGAGAGGTATATGCCAAATTTATTAACCATCCACTTAATATGTAACATTTAATTATGCCAGGCACAGTAAGTCTTTTATTTCTAACTAATGTTGTTATTTTTTGCATAGTAGGATTTGAGACCCACTCAAGTATTCATTTTTCTGTTCATGTTTACGGGATACCGTAACACTTTGCACATCACATGCAGAGAATGTGATAATTGTTCATTTCCATTCCTATTGATTGTGTGAAGCCATTATTTGTTTAACCATGATTCACTAAGCCACAATTGCTTATGTTATGTTATATATTTGCCATTAAATATGATTGCCACATTTCCATGACTGAATATATTACACACAGTCAAAATCAAATAAACTAATATGTTTAATATGTTAGGTAAACCTGGCCACCATAGTGTCTCTCTTGCAGAGAAACATCATGTTCTAAAGACCTGAAGTCAAATCTTTAGTTACGGTAGATATAATTAGAACAAATCTGGGATTATGTTTTTATTGTGACTGCTTTTAATCTATGTATCATATTCAGATACAGAGAAGAAAAGCACCTACTTTGCTTTGGTTTTTCCTTAGCTTGAAAGTCTAGACTCACTTTTGAGTAATCTGTGACTGTAATCAACAGCGTGCACAAGAGTGGCCAAAGTCAAGCAGAATGACAAAAGGAACTTTATGCTGTTGCAATGAAACCTCTGCCTGCTTTGTGCATACACAATACTGTTGCGGGCACAAGACTGTTTTCTTTGTATGAATGAAGACAGCAAGAGCTTCTCATTATGACTGCATTACTGCTTTGCTAAACTGTTTTAAATATTTACATTTAATATAACATTGTCATTGTGAGATTTCATATGAATTGTGGAAGTACATCAAAAAATTCTATTTTTGCCCCTCTAGACCCGTCCTGGCAGATTCTTTGTATTCCTTATCCTATCTGTATTTAAGCCCACTTGGAACTCTGGTTACAGTTGGTGTGGGAATAGTCATTAGCCTTTTGACAGGTAATTAATGATTCCTCTATTTTTGCTTTTATTCCAGTATAGATTTATTTCTAGAAGACCATAATGCAAACCCTGCTCTACATAAAATCATATCTAACTTTATAATATCAAGATGTAAGGATTAGGTTTCTGCTTTGAAATTGCATCAATACCTGGATTTTTAGAATCCAAAAATTAAATATCCATTGGGAATTGAGTTTTAATTTTTGGTTTATTTATAATATTAATCTTTTAATTTACATTTTTCCCTTCTTCTATAATAAAAGTCTGTCCATATTTCAGAGCCTAGGCAAATAAAGTATCTTATTCATTAAAATAATATACATTGATTTAGAACAATTGGATTTCTTATTGCACAACAATTTCTTTTATTACTAAAGCCTATACACAGGAATCTTCTGACTGATGGTTTGCACCTGGGTGAGAGTAGATAAAGTTCAATAGCATTCAAGGCAGGGGTGAAATGCTCCCGGTTCGGACCGGATCACCCGATCCGGTAGCGATGGCGGTGGGTGGTTCGGAGAACCGGTAGCAAAAATCTCTGCGCCCCCCCCATGCCCAGCTGAACCGTGCGATCATCAGATGCTGTTTTTTTTATTTTTAAAAGCATTTTTTCTACAACCTCTTCGTCTGAAAAAAAATGCTTTTAAAAGTAAAAAAGAAGCCTCTGATGATCGCGCGGCTCAGCTGGGATCGTCAGAGGCTTTTCAAAGCATTTTTTCTGCAACCTCCTCAGCCAAAGAGGTTGTAGAAAAAAAAATGCCTTTAAAAGCCTCTGGCGATCCCAGCTGACTTGCCTGATCGTCAGAGGCTTCTAAAAGCATTTTTTTCTGCAACCTCTTAAGGTTGTAGAAAAAAATGCTTTTAAAAGTAAAAAAAAAAAAGTTGGCAACGCCCACCCAGTCACATACCCCACCACCAAGCCATGCCCACAGAACCAGTAGTAACAAATTTTAGATTTCACCCCTGATTCAAGGGAAGTTGTGTCCTCATGTGTCTACTAGGGCAGACTTCCCCACTTTTCCAGTTTTGTTCACCAGCGGGGGGGAGGGGGGATAGTTCTGTGTGAGCGCATGTGCTCGCCTGCTGCCTGTGCAAGTCGGGATGCATGCCCGCAGTCGCTCACCACCTCCATGACCCAGTTCCAAACCAGGGGCGGGGTTCAAAACCAGTCGCTACCGATTCACTCGTGGATTCACATGTGGGTGTGCATGCGCAGAAGCGTCCAGGCAGGTAGGCAGAGCCTCCCACCGCCACTACCGGTTCACCCGATCCGGGGCGAACCAGTAGCAACCCACCATTGTTACAAACAGCTTAAGGCCCAGTAGTGGGACATGCCCCAGGGTGGTGGGGAGGACTGCACTAGGGATTCCCTGCTTGACTCTTCTTTCTGGCTCAGTCAGTCTCTCTCCAACATGGAGGTTGCTTGAATAACATCTGATTCAGATGATTGATGACTGCATACAAATGTACTGTGATGTAAATTGTGCTCATTTCCTACACAATTTGAATTTGTTATTTGTACATCTTTAAACAATTTAGAGCTAGAACATCTAAAGAATGATTGCTGTCCTGTAAATTCCTGCTTTTTTAGATTATGTGGAGGAGTCTTTTCCAACCTATTACCTTCCGTGTGTTATAGACTATTCCCAGAATTTCCAGTCTGGCTGTGGTGTAACATAGGTTGGAGAAGACTGATTTAGGAAGTGTTTGATAGACTTTGGCCAATCTCTCTCTGTCTGTCTCTTTCTATTTTTCTTCCTCTGCTCATCCTACCTCACAGGGTTATTGTTGTGGGGAAAATAGGAGGAGGAAGAAGTATTAGGTATGTTCATCACTTTAAATTATTTATAAAAATAATAAAGGTAGGATTTTAAAAACATCTAAATAAATAAATAAACCTCTAAACATCCCAGTTCACACGGTTCTTCTATGTCAAAAAGCATGACCTTTTATCTTACGCTTGCACTATTTTATATGAAGTTTCTTATTATTACCTTGATGTCTTTATAGATTCAATGATTTAACTCAACTTGGATATGTTTAACTGAAGTAAATAGGTAGGATATAGATTTGTAATAATGAATAAATAAACTGTACAATTCAAGAAACATTGTTTATTTATTCATTTATCAAATTTACATACTGATCATCTCTCTGAAGTGATTCTGGGCAGTTTACAAATAAAGCCATACAACCATATAAAAAAGACATACGCAAAAACCAAGTTAAAAACAGAAGTAAAAACAAGTTAGAAAAATTAGAAAGTGATTACACACCATCTCATGCCACCTCATGTTAATACTAGTGTTACTGTTTTACATAAATAATGATTTAATTATACAGATTCTAAACTGTGTGAATGTATTTTAACTAACCACATAAATGCTTTTCAGGAGGACTTAAGCAGAATGTGGACAAAATATTCTTACTCAAAAAAGAGGATCTTTTTTGTAATTTCTCACGTGGTAAATTGAAACAAGTATGTATACATTATTTTATTTGACTCCAGACAGATAAGGATTGCAAAGAAACAAAAAGTCCAAAAATGACAGAGGGGTCCACACTACAGTATATAAGAAGAGGGATCTATTAGATCAGCGGTTCTCAACCTGGGGGTCGCGACCCCTTTCGGGGTCGAACGGCCATTTCACAGGGGTTGCCAAAGCCCTCTCTCGCCACCCCCATGCCTTCACTCACCCTCACCCTCTGCCTCTGTTGGATCGCCTGGTCGCCGTTCGCTTACCCCGCCCACTCCCAATCTATTGCTGCCTCCGGAGTCCCAGCTGGTGGCTAGAGGGAAAAAAAACTTTAAATTCTTGCTGCGGGGCTTCAAAGAGCTAGCTGCAAAGAGGTAAATTCCTGGAGCAATTTTTTTCCCCCTACCTATGCTGAAAAGCGAAATTGAAACTAAGGAAGGGTCTTTGTTGCAACGTGACAAAATGAGGCAGAGAGATTTCTTTTTCTTTTTCCTCACCAAAAAAGGTAAGTGCAAAACTGCAAATAATGGGAAATTTAGGGCAAGAGGAGGTTCAAGATTTTAAAACAAAAAGAAAAAAAGCTCTATTTAACTAGGGAATTGTAATAATTGAGATACTATTAATTGTATATTGTGTTGAAAGCAGAAATGGTTGTGGTTTGGAGGAATATATGGGGGAAGTTATTTGGTTTATTATTATTGGTAAATATAATTAATTGATTTGTAAGAAATTGGATTGCATGGAAATAATTGGAATATTCATGTTCATATTGATTAATATACAAAAAAGATAGTTATATAACTAATTGATTTATATTAAAATGTTGAATTTGTATTAAACAACTGTATTACATAATTAACCAATGTGAGGATGGATATAAAAATAGATGACAATGCGAAGGGGTATAATATAGAATAGAAGGGAAAAATTGAATTTGATTAAGATTAGAAATGAGGATGAAGGGTAATATTGGTTTTTTAAAAAAATAGATGAGGAATAAATATGGTAAAAAGGAAATAAAGAAATTGTAAATTTAATTGAAATGACTAAATACTGTGTTGGAAGAAATATCCTTCTGGGTTCTGCTCCAAGTGGGGAAAAAGACACTGGAAACATGGAGACTGCTTGGAAAGATGTTTTAATGGTGGACAGGATCACATGGCTTGATGGGGCCCATTGTGTTAGTTTCTGTTGCTATTGTGTTGCAAATGTCCTTTGACAAAGGATTGACTTTCTGCCTCTGGCCCATTAACAAAGGGTGGGGGGCAGGAAGGTGGGAGCTGCTTTGTCTGTAAAATATGCTTCTCCATTTCTCATCCAGGGAAATATAATATTCTGCCTTTTTAATATTTCCCAAAATATTTCATTCTTCTAGGAAAGGGGTGGGTGCTAACCTCCTACAACTGTTTAAATTTGTGAACCGGCCAAATACTCTGTTCAAAGAAAATATGTTGTATGTTTGTATGTGTGTTTCTAATTATTGCTATTTATTCCTATTTGTTCTCTTTTATTCTTTAAAGTTTAACAATTCATTCTTTATCTTAATATCTTTATATTTGTTTGGGGTTGGCTTTCTTCCCTTTCATCTTTTTTATTGTACAGCAATCTTTCTCCTCAAACCTACCACCTCTGTCTTTTCTTTCTTACTTACTTTCTCTTCCCCCCCTCTTCTTCTTCTCCCTACTTCCTCTTCCTTTCTCCTTCTCCTCTTCTCTTCCTCCCTCTCTTACCTTCACTCCTATTCTAATTTCCCTTCCCTTCCTTCATCCCTCTCTATTGCTGTATCCTTTTATGCATATGGACTACTCAGAAGGCTGAAAAAGTTATTTTTGACTGGTCCTCGCACTTTTGACCAGTCCTCGAACTTACGACTGTCCTCACAATTTATGTTTTTGCCCTATCTTGTCACCATGGTGAAGAGAAGCAGTTGTGAAATGAGTGACACGGTTGTTAAGAATGGTACAATGGGCATAAATGATGACCAGTCATAACTGCAAAGACCGGTCAAAAATGTGGGGACCTGCCAGAAATCACATTTTTCAGCCCTCTGGGTAGTCCTTTTGTGCACAGGGACTACTCAAGAGGGCTGAAAAAGTTATTTTTGACTGGTCCTCGCACTTTTGACCAGTCCTTGAATTTACGACTGTCCTCACATTTTACGTTTTTTGCCCTATCTTATCACCATGGTGAAGAGAAGCAGTTGTGAAATGACTGACATGGTTGTTAAGAATGCTGCACAGGCATAAATGTGAGGATGGTCATAAGTGTGAGGACCAGTCAAAAGTGCGAGGACCTATCAGAAATGACTTTTTTCAGCCCTCTGAGTAGTCCCTATACACATAGCCATGGCCACCCGGTCACATGACCAGCTAGCCACGCCCACAAAATAAGCCATGCCCACAGAACCGGTAGTAAAAAAAAATTAGAACCCACCCCTGGTTGGGGGTCACCACAACATGAGGAACTGTATTAAAGGGTCGCAGCATTAGGAAGATTGAGAACCACTGTATTAGATACTCCAACTTCAATCCATTTAGTGCTTGAAGTGCTTTGAACAAACCAGTGTTTTGAATTGAGCACAGAAACAGTACACCTACTGACACACTCCAGTCACATAATTGGATAGATTTGTCCCCTAATTAGTCAGATAATCATTATATTTGATTAAATTAAGTTTTCATATTATCTTCAAAGATAGGTCCAAGTACAATCCATTGCAGAGGTCTAAATTATTATGATTTATTTCTATGATATGGTTTTGCTGTTATCAGTTCTTTTTGCCCTCAATATTTACTCCATCAATATTACTCTTGATTGTTATCTGAATAAATAATTGGCTACTGTCAGAATGACATTGAGTCATGAAATATGTGTAATAGGGATATACATATTATAAATGATATTGGTCACAATTTTCTTTGAACAGCCAACTATGTACTTTAATCTCACCACAGAAAAGATTTAATGTCTTTATGAAGACATTTCATATGCTACATATAATTCAGATATTATGAAACAGTATTTTAAATATTAGATAAATTCTGCAGCTTTAAATAGTCACCCCACTTTTGCCTTTCTATATAACTTTATAGTTCCAAGAAGCAGTAGATTAATAAATTTGTTTAAATTTGTACCGAATCTAGCATATAAATAGTAAATTTTATATGTTGATAACCTGTGGGAAAGTAAATTTGATCATTATTATACTTTTCTGGCTATGAAATATTATTATATAAAAAAAGAAAATCAGTATTGAAGAAGTTCTCAATCTTAAAAGTACCTAATTCTTAACTAGCTTTTGTTATAGTGCTGAAGGCACTAAGGATATAACAGAAGAGACCTTTATCAGATTCTGCTACTATAGTGATTTCCAAGGAGGAAGGTCAAAATCTGCAAAATGGAAGGTATAATATCATGATCTAAACTCTATCTCTTTTGTACATGCACTGACATTGCATGCAAGTACAAAAATGGTAGGGCTTTGATTTTTCACATCATACCCACCATTTTCCAGATATTAATACTCTTACCTGGATGGACAAATCTGGCAAGTGGAAATTTTTATTACATTCTCTGCTATATATGAGCACTAAAAAGCCGTCCCAGAAATTATTCCACTCAAGAGATCCACAGTTTGTCAAAATGTTAGATGATCAAAGCCTGGCTCCATGAGTTAGGCTATAGACATTTTTGCACAGTGCTTTCTTTTACAAACAGAAATCTTTTTTATAACATTGTCTAAACCAACCAAAAGTCAGAAACAACTCTTTTTAGGCACTATATCTTAAAAATGAAACTCTTGATTAACTTATAACTTATAAAAATTTATTTACAATAAAATTGATTCTGAAAAGCTGAAATAATTTGCAATTATATTATTAATTACCATTTCTTTATTGGTTATCTTTTATTAACTATGTGAAAAATTTAGCATTCCTATCTGAAAGCTAACATTAGTGAGGGAATTGTTTATACATAACTTTATTCAAGGAAAGACTTTTCAGTTCCTTTTGGAAATCTTGTCCCTTCTAAACTTCCAAAAGAATGGTGTTCCAAAGAAAGGGGTGGGGGTGGGCATTGGAATTTTGTATTTTTCTTGGTAAGATACTAGCTTTCAGTTTATCATATCTCAATTAGGACCCTGTTTCAAAATTTATTTGAAATTTGTTTATTTATTGAACAAATTTATATGGCTGCCCCAACTCACATAGAGTAATTCTGGGCTGCTTAAAAAATTAAAAATCCATAGCACAGAAACCCACGCCATCCTACCTCCACCTCCCCACCAACTTGATAATAACCAAGAAGTAGGGCCTATCTTTGAGATATTTAGGATTTAGACTTTTTGTTGGTATCTGTATCTAGGTTTTTGGTTTCAGTACAGAAATTGAAAGCCTATGAGGATGCTCCATTTGTCTTATTTACACTTGGCAGCAGATAAGCAGATATGTTAAATAGAAAGAACAGACTGTTTTCACCGACCACCTGATAGAATAAATACACATTGCAATAATCTAATGCTGCAATTGTCAATGAATGACATGATCAAATGTTGTTTTTCACTAGCCAATGCAGCTAATGTATTGACCCAAGCAGGTAAATATTATCCTGGACCACCACTATGATTTGGGCATTTAAGAAGAATGCTGGAACCTTCTCAAAACTATCTGATCATTCAGGGGATTATTAAGAAATAAAAAGCACAATTCCCCAAATCTCTAAATTATTTTTAAATTCTGTTTTGTTTATGATTAAATATAAACTCTCATGAGCACCTCATTTTATTTTTTATTTACTTGTATCCTGCTTTTATTACTTTTTTTTACAAGTAATTCAAGGGAAGCGAACATATCCAACACATCTTTCTCCTGCTCTTATCCCCACAGCAACAAACCTGTGATGTAAGTTGGGCTGAGAGAGACTGATTAGCCCAAAGTCACCCAACTGTCTTTCATGGCGAAGGCAGGATGAGAGCTCATGGTCTTCCACTTTCTAGCCTGGTACCTTAACCAAACTGTTTATTCATAAGGTGTGGCACACTGGTCATTTTTAAGTATCATTGAGGAACTAAGTAATTTTGTAATATAAGGAGCGCCAGTTTGGTCTAGTGGTTAAGGTGCTGGCCTAGAATTCATGAGATGGTGATTTCTAGTCCTATTTTAGGCATGAAAGCTAACTGGACTATCCAACCCACCTCATAAGGTTGTTGTTGTGGAGAAAATAGAAGAAGGCAGGAGGATTAGGTATGTTCACTGCCTTGAATTATTTATATAAAAAAATAAAGGTAGGGTAAAAATCTAATAAATAAATAATTGGTCCCTTCTTGAGTACAATTCAGTATCATGCTATTAATCCTTAAATCCCTGCATGGTTTGATACCCAGATAGCTATAAGAGTTTTTCTTCTCCACCAGGAACCTCTTCCCCAGGATAATTTGCCTGGTATAATATTACTATTATTTTGTCACTAAGCAAAATCACATCTATTTACTGAGCTGTTACATTTATTATTACATTTATTGTTCTTTATTACATTTATTCTAAACATATATTTTGTTTTCCAGGAAGATAAAAAAGTTTTGAATTGCACACCATGCAATGAAGGAACTGACAATCCAGCCTTCAATCATATTGAAATGACGACAGACAGTAAAAGCGGAAATGATAGTTATTTGTGAAAATGTTGGATACTTTGCTAAAGTTGGCAGCTATTTCAAATGTATTAACATGGAATACAACTAAAAGTTTTGGTCATGAGAATACATTAGAAATTTCATCCTAACCCGAACTTTTGCCCATCTATATTTTAACTTCATCCCATATTGGCTGGGACAATGTTAAAGAATACATTATGCAAAAGGTAACTGCAAAAATATGGAAACAATAATATATCTAACATTCTGATTTCAGAAGATATGTGAAGCTCATTTTGGAAATTAATACCTGTCACACAATTGTGTGCAAAATGAAAACTATGTTATGAATATTTTTTTATTATTTCATTGGCTGTTGGCTATAATCTGTGTATTTGGGATTAAGATCAAATAACTCAATGAGACTTTACTTCTGACATGACAATTGCATTGCCATGCTTATTTTCCAAAAGCTTCATTTATTTGTCTTTAGCATCACCCAGGTGGTTACACATTTCTTCATGCTCTGATTTTTGCATGTTAACATGGATAATTGCCCATGTGTAGATCTCATGTGGAACTTTATTCTCCTGGATCCTTTATGGTCAGTGTACTAAAATCGCAGAAAGGCAGGTATATTGATGGTTACATATAAATTTCCCTATTTCAAATGTCTTTCTTACAGCATCTATCACAGTGCAGTAAGAGCGTTTATGTTATCAGATTAAAACTAAAAACATAGCCCTGCAATTCTTTCAATTGATTTTGCATCCTAATGCAAATTTGTGAGAGATGGTCCAGTGTGAATTATTCAATAGAGATCAGAATGTAATCCTACAAGTTTACTCAGAAATAAGTCCTTTTATATTAAAAGAGAAATGTTTTTATTGCAATCCCAAACTTCTTGGTGCTTCTCAAGTTAGCTGTACCTTTTTATTTAAAATCTTAAAAACTTTTAAAACTTTTTTTTTTTAAAAAAAAACTGGAAAGCAGCAAAGCTACCATCCTCCTTTTCTTTGCCAAAGAATAGATCTTACAACTCCATGGACTCAGAACACTGAAGAAAAAAAAATGTGGTACAAGTCAAAGATTGGAGCTTTTGGGCTAAAATTGGGAAAGGGACTTTAAAATGCCAATGAGAGTTTGGGAATTCATAGTATTTGTATGATAGAATAATGAGGTACATGGCTGTGAATCTCTGGAAGACTGATTATCTGTGTATGTAATAAAGACTAAAGGTTTGTGAGCTAACCAGAAGAATAAGAATATTTTTTAAGGAATGAGGGGGTGGGGGTTAGCTCGTAACTCTATATGCGTATATTTGGAAGAAAAATTACTTGGGTATGACCTGTCTATGGAAAATCAATTAATTAATTTCAGAATAATGTATTTAAAGTTATTTTGAGAGCAGGATATCCTTTCTATGAAATAAGTCTTTTCTTAGAAAATAAAACTAAATTGGGAAAAAAACCTGTTCTTGACTATTAATCTCAACAGTATGGCTTTTTATTTTTGAGCAAGCAATTTGTGATGGTTTCTCCAAAACGTCTTAAAAAATATCCAGATATAGCCAAGTGTCTTAATATAAATATATATATTGAAGAGCCCAATTTAATCTATTAAAGGGATTTATAATCTACTATCCTGAATTTTAGAATATAAAGTTTAAAAATCACATATTTCCCTTTCAGACTTTCATGAAATATGTTGCTGAATTTGAATACTTCAGCTTCAAGAAACCTGGCTAAATAACAGCTTTTTTAATAAGTAGATATAGATGTTTGCAGCAGTTCCCGGAGCAGGATGAGACAGATTATGTGGTAGCTTAATGTCAGGCAAAAGCAATCAGAATAACTCTGGTCAAAGTAATTTAATGTTGTTCTCCTAATTACAAGAATCTTGCTAGACTAACTGCATTTTCTTGAGAACAGGAGATAAAGGTTTCAGGAGTCTGGCCTCTTCCTCCCATGAAGCGACTGTAAACTAGCCAGCCTCTTTACTCCCTCCTCCATTCTACCTAGGGATTCCACCACACCTAAGCATACAGATTTCAACTGACCTATGTTCAAGCATTATAGTTAGACCCAGTGGGGTGCTTGCTATACAACATCTGTGCAGTTAAAACTTCATAATGTATTACTAATGGTCAAATTCTACTCTCTATCTGGCTCAAAACAGGTTCCAATTAAACAGCTTATGGGCCAAACTTGAAACATACAAAAGTACCTTTATGCTTAATAATCCCTGTTTATGTAAATTTCGGATAACTTAAAAACATTGGTTTGGGTTAGCGATGAGACACTTTTTATTCAGTTCCATCAATACCTACAAACTAATTATAATTTCCTATGTATCAACCCAGTAATCTAAATATTCAAAAGTGGATTGCAAGATTGTGTTTATTATAGTTAGCCAACTACATTTATATCTTTTGAATGGATCTATCAGCAATGATTTCTCAGACAAATTGTCCCACTGGGTTGGCTCAAGACTTTCCTTAATTGATTAGACTTTAATCTTATCAAATTCAATAACTTGTATAAAATCTTTTTCTACTTAATTGGCCTGACAGAGATCATCTTCTGGTATCACTATTATAAAACTTTTCAACAACTGTTTTCTAGATACACAATCTACTCCAGTTTTGGAAATGGACTGTCAAATGGACTCAGCAATTCAATGAACAAACTTTTCAGCTGCTTCTGTCTGGAACAGCACTGTAATTTTATAGTTAAAAAGAAGTCTGGGAATTCTCTTCTGCACTCACCCAACTGAATTAGTTATTTTAGCCAATGTTCTCCATCTAGACAGCAAGGAAAAGAAAAAAAAATGAGAACAAGGTTTATCTTTCTGAGCCCTGGTTTAACATGGAATGGTTTCAGACCAAAAATAAACTGAGTAGAAAATCAAATTATATAGAGAACCCAGCTGAACGCTCAGCAATTGATAACAGCATTTCAAGCCAGAAATCCCATTATATTCTTGTGCCTAATAGCTTTTTATCCAATTGATACGTCACTTTCATTTTCCCACCTCTTCTTACCTGAATCTGCATGGGAGGACAACTTTACAGCATCGTCTTCACAATAAGAATCTCCTAAATTTGAGTCAAATGTAAATGCTAACCTGCTCCCTTATTAGGCTCCAGTTTTAAGTGCTGAAATAAAAATACTTATAAATCAGCTAAAGTCTGGTAAATCTCCAGGCAATGACTTTATTATTCCTGAAACATTACACAATAATTTGGAATAATGGGCCCCAGTTTTTGTTTCCCTATTTATCTATATTGATTGCACTGTGTAAATCCCAAAAGACTAAAGGTTAGCCTTAATGTAGTGCACATTTATATAAAGGGCACCCAAGATCTGTATAATTAGCCTTATTGGCCTTTCAACTATAATAAGCAGGCTCTATAGCAGACACTTAAGACAATAAATTAGTTGACTAAATCAACCTATAGCATATATTGTCAGATGAGCAAACAGGCTTTAGGAGCAGGCATTCTATCTATGGACATGCCCTTATATTTAACACCTGACTGAAACAATGCACATATAAAGCAGGTTCAATATTATATGCTTCATGTATTGATTTTAGGTCCATATTTGATCTAGTTTCCAGAGCACGGCTATGGATTAAGTTTATGAATTGTAATAGAATGTGCATCTGCAGGAGTAGTAGGGGAGAGTTTTGGCAGCACATAAGTCTCCCAAAAAGAGACCCAAATTAAGAGACTATGCAGTCCTAGATTGGATGTTGGAGGGAGGAAAGGATTCAATATAGCCTAGAATCTCTCAGGATATGCCTAGTAGGTTAGAAAGTTATAGCTTTAGTTTGGCAAAATTTTGTCCATTAGGTGTAAGCAAATGGATTTTGTCCATTATGCGTAAGCAGGTGTAAAGGATTGGGCTCAACTGGACTTCACAGTGTCATCTCTGGACTTGGGCCTGATATGAATACTGCCATTGACAGACGGTTATTATTGCTTATGTGAACTCTTTATAAGAATTCTAGAATCTAAGTTTGATGTAGTATGCAAAGGCAGCATACTAATGAGATTCCAACGACAGAGGAATGAGGCAGGGATGTATTTTAGCCTCCTTGCTGTTTAATCTGTACGTAAGTCCACGTATGGCAAAAAAAAAAAAAAATCAATTAGACTATCAACCTCCAAAACTAACAAACAAAAACACATATTGCAACTTTGTTGTATGCAGATGACATGGTACTTCTATCTTAAATGTTGTTGTTGATGATGTTATCCATTCAGTCCTGTCTGATTCGTGGCAATTCTATAGGCTAGCTTCTTCCACATCTTCTGATCTGGCACTAATTGAGTTTTTCTATGCTTTGGCTGGCGTCATCTAGCCACCATGTTCTTTGATGGCCTGGTTTTCTTTTGCCAATAGTTTTTCCAAGCCTAATTGCTTTCCCCAGTGAATTCCCCATAGGACATGGCCAAAATAAGCAAAATGCAGTTTAATGATTTTTATCTTCTAATGACATGTCTGGAGTTATATGTTTCAGTACTTTCACGATAGTCCCTGTGCTGCCCAAGGAATATGCAGGAGCCTTCTCTAGCACCAAAGCTCAAATGAGTCATTTTTTTTTCCTATCCCGCTTTTTAGAGTCCAGCTTTCACAACCATAGGGTAGCTATGGGGAACACAAAGTATTGATTAACCTACATTTAGTTGCCAGGTTGATATCCTTGCTTTTTCATATTTGATTCATGTTCATTTCTGCTATGCGATCCAGTGCAATCAGATATTTTATTTCTGGGCTGGATTCACCACTTTGAGCTATCTGCAATACTAGGAAAGTGAATTTTTCTATGCATTCTATCTGTTCACCGTCAATTTCTATTTTGTTTCCATTCCTTGCAGTGATCATGAGCTTGGTCTTTTTGAAGTTCAGAAACAGATCAAAATTCTCACTTTCTTTCTTGATCAGATGTTCCATGTCTTTCTGTTTCTGAGAGTTGTATCATCAGCATATTCAACACTGTTAATGTTTCTTCCACCAATCTTTACTCTGTTTTTTGATTCTCAAGATCTAACTTAACTCATTATCATTTTGGGATACAAGTTGAATAAGAAAGGGGAGAGAATGTAACCTTGCTGCACACCTTTATCTTAAACCAAACCGGTGTCTCAATATAGTGTTTGCACAGTGACCTCCTGATTTGTGTACAGTGATTGCACCAACTTGACAAGATGCATTGGTACCTTCAGGACTTAGAGAACTCTCCATAGCTTCACATGATCAACACAAATGAAGTTTCTTATAGTTGATGAAGCACATGTAAATGATCTTTGTTATTCACAGTTTTTTTCCATTATCCAGCACAGATACGCAATATGGTCGCAGGTGCCACGACAACCCCCCCTTTGGAAGCTGGCTTGGACATCTGGTAATTCTTTTGATGATTGGTGCTAGACATTGTTGAATCATTTTAAGCAGAATCTTGCTGAAGTGAGGGATGAAAGCAATTGTGTGATAATTGGAACAATCTTTAGCGTCACCCTTTTTTGGCAGTGGAAGAAGCATTTGTGAGACAGATATTCTTTGGAGCTGAAAGGTATTTCCAGATCACACTTTAAGTATCAGAAAATTTGCCTGGTTCACAACTCCCTCCAAAAATTGGCTATTTTGCAAAGTTTGGGCAAAGGAAAAAAGGTATAAAGAAAAAAAATAACACAAATCTCAAACACACCATGGGAAAGTGTTAGGTAGAAAAGTCTGTTCAGCTCAGTTGGGAATAGGGGATGAAAAAAGAGCAATCTGAAAAAGAGAACAGCTGGGCACCAGAAAAACCCGACCTAGGAGGGCATGCTTACAACCAACGGGAGGAAAAGCGCACGGAAGTGGAAAAACAGCCCCGCGCGCCGTTCTCCAAGCTCTGCGAGCGCTTCTAAGCAACGGGGCGCGGAGGCCTAGCCTGGACGGTTGGCAGCACGTGTCTTCCCCGGCGCGCGGCTAGGAGGGCTTGCGTTGTGTTAGGCTGAGGAAGGAAAGCAGCCCTTCAGGTTGGCGAGCCACCGACCTTAGACCACCCGGGAGGTGCTTTTCTTGCGGCCGCTGTTTCTCAAGGGAAGATTCTGTGCCACCTCTTCCTTCTATTTAGCCCCGGATATTGCTAGCCCTCGAGTGGGCCGAATTATCATGCCGGCGACTCGCTCTCAGCCCGATCTTGGCCCTGACGTAGTCAATCAACGTTTCACCACCCTGGACTATGTCATCTTTTCAACAATGTTGCTTTTGTCGGCTATAGTCGGCGTATTCTACGCCTTCGAGGGAGTCCTAAAAAATCACAAGGACTTTCTGATGGCGGGTCACAACCTAAGTTTTTTGCCTGTGGCATTTTCCCTCGCGACCAGCTTCATGTCGGCCTCGACAGTGCTGGGAACTCCGGCCGAAGTCTACCGCTTCGGAAGTGTTTTTCTCCTCTTTGCTTTCTCGTACGCCATCGTGGTGGTGATCAGCGCAGAGGTGTTCCTACCCGTCTTTTATCGCCTGAGACTCACAAGCGTTTACGAGGTCGGCAGAGTAGCCCTACTCCTACGCCGTGGCAAGCTAAAATTTACCGCACACGTTATTACGTCATAACTATAGACTTTCTAGTTTAATATTAAAACCTTTCCAGTATTTTGCTGGAGCTGGACTTGTAGATTAAGATTTCGCTTGGATAATGAGATGGGATGGGCGGCATATAAACTTAATAAATACAGATTTCTGTTTTTTTCTCAAGCTGAGTTTGCAAGATAAATGGGTTTGTCTATCTAATTTTCATATTGAAATTGCACGGAGACCCAACCGGAAAGGTTTTAATTTCTGAATCTTTCTTGGATTTCAGCCAGTGGTTTATTTTAAATTTACAAATAGTGAAATGCAAAATGTTTCGGAACTCCTCCATCTAAATTCCTATTTCTTTGAGAGGTCCATCTGTTGATCATTGGAGCAAGTCCTATGTCAATTGCTATTAGCAATTGCCATTTGTAAAGTATATACGTACAATATATATTTTTCATTGATAATTTAAACCTCTCCGTGCTTTTTTCAATTCTATTAAAAATCCATTAACCAACCATTGGCACAATATATGGTTAACTAAATTAACTAATTAGTTAATTCACTAGTTAATCTAATAAATTAACAACAATGGTAAAAAATAAACTTGTTTCCAGTTATCTAAAGCTGAAATTAATTTAAAATGAAACCAGGTTTCTTGGAACTCAGTGGAATTTATTATATTGCAAAAATAATACCTTAGAATAATTTAATTTTCTGGCTTCTCTTAAAATAAGTGCTTTAATTTTTGTTCCAAAAGCATAATTTATCAAGATTCCCTAAAAAAAAGATGTCTTTTAAAATGGGAGCAGTATGGATATATTATTGATTTCCTTCTCCCAATTGTGTCCTTGTTTAGTTTTTTAGTCATCTCTGTTTATGGGAATAAAATGCAATCTTTTCACATGGCTCCCCATTCTAAAGAAACTAATATTTGATTCTAACCCATACCAGCCTTTGGAATATAGGAGTGGAATAATCTATTTAGACCCCTAAGTAAATATACTACTAAGGACAATAATCCCAAATAAAGTATTTCAGGAAGATGGCTAGCTGGCCTCCACTTGAACCATATCCAGTGAAAGGAGCACTGCACAAACTTTTTCACTCTTTCAATTGGAATCTTCCTGTAATTTAAATTTGTTTTTATGTCTTGCACTATGAAATGAAAGAGAACAGATCTTAATTTTCTCATTCACCCTTTAGAGTAGCATATTCTCCACTTTTATCAAGTATGATGTCCAGAAGGACATGCTACTCAAAGTGGGATCTGATCATAGCAGAATAAAATGGGATGATAATTATGTGCCACAATTTGGAAAGTATATTTTTTGTTGGTGATCTTAAAATTGTTTTTGCCTTTTTTCTGGATTCATGGTACACTGTAGTCATTTTCTGCTTATAATCATTATTCCAATATATTTTTTATAAGTACCAAAACCAAGGTAAGTATCACCCTTCCTCAAGATACCTCCATTGTAATCTGCAACTATTCAGAAAATATTTGATACTTCACAAGCAAATTCCTTTTTTTCCTCTGATTATTCACTGATAAATTTGTGGTATTTCTTATGTTGGCTTTCTTGTTAAAATTTGGGCATTAGAACTTCTTTGCTCTTTTCCTTTTGTACACTGCATTTTTCTGTACACATTTATTTTGTTTTAATAACTTACCTCTCTTGCAGTACTTGGAGCTTCGGTATAACAAGTATATGCGTATTCTTGGAACAATGATGTTTATAATACTAACGGCAAGTAGAAGCACAAAATGTTATTGATTATCTTTAAATCTTATTTAAAGTATTATAAACAGTAGTTTTTAAATGCAGTGTTATTTATTTACAGATAATATATAGATTTGGTATTATAAATGATATGCCCCTAGTTTAAAACTAAATTGGCTTTTAATGAGAATTTATAAAGGGTCATATTTATAAGAAAAGGCAGGTTCCATATATAATCTCTCATATATAAAAAGTATGGAAATGGGGCACTAAAGGTATATTGAAACTATGGTAATAATTATTCTAGTACTATTGGTTCTTAATAATAAGAACTTGTTCTTAAGTCATCATATAAGCTGGTTTCTTCTTTTACTTGATCTGAAGTAAAGATCACCCTATTGTAACTCTTTGGGTACAGAGAATTTACTATAAGAAATCAGGTGTAAAAATAACAGTTGCTTAATGAAAAATACAAAGGTGTAATGGGGTCTTACAGTCTGGTTTTTCTTCTCATCTTGAATTAATATTGTACTGGTCAAAACTAATTTTTATTACAGTAAATTTACATAATAATTATTGGTTCATATTATATTCAGTATAAACTAAGATAAAAAATATTTATGAGGATACTTATATGCTCATGCTTCTTTCTTTCTGTTATTTCTCCAGATATTATACACCAGCATTGTTATATATTCTCCATCACTGGCTTTGAATAAAGGTACTGTGAACATTTATATCCACACTAGGATCTAATGTTCTAACACAGAAAAAGCTGCATAACCTAGAGATACAACTTTATTGAGCTTGGAACAAAAAAAAAAGATGACTATGTAAACAAAACATAGTAGCAAAAAATAATTACTGCAGGAAAAGTCAGAATGTGTCTAATTCACATCCACAGACCTACTTTTGATTTATTATAAAAAAACTTGTTGAGAGAAAAGTTTCCAATTAGTTCATTGTTTTATTGAATTTTATGTAAATTAATTATTCAGATTTTCTTTATTACTTAGAGAACTTTTATGGCTGCCTACTTCATTTAATAAAACAAGGTGACTCACAGCAATCCATAAATTCATAAAATTAACTTTATGTGAAATGTCCATCAGTTATGTGAAAAAAATTGTTGTTTTGTGATCAATTTCCCCCGTCCTGCAATACTGTTATATAATTTTATATTAAAATCTATTTATGGATTTCTGCATTTCAAGTTTTACATTACATGTAGTCCACAATGTTCAGTGACCATTTGAAGATACAAAAGTGCTGAATGAGTAGTAATTTCAACCAGATCTCAAAACTCTGGCCATCAAGTAATCACCATTTGTTGGCTTCCCACAAGCAAATCCAATGGAGAAGCTGATAGCAAGACACTCCCACACTTTTTCTCTTGAAGATTTCTACAAAGGAGTATGAGATCCCAGGAATCTCATATTTTGTAGTATGCACTCAGGCAGAAACAACCTCTTCCCCCTCCCAGCTACACTCATGTTTTATAGTAACACCTGTTCATAGCATGCATGCACTTGTATGATTCTGCAACAGCCTTTCCCCAGTCCACATGTACTTGTTCCTCTCAGCAGCATCCCCTCCATTACCTGTTCACAGTTGCATTGGGGAAGCATCATCTTCTCCCCAGCCTGCACACACTCACAGCTTACAGCGGTACCCTCTCCCACTCTGCAAGCACTTGCTCCTTGCCACAGCACTGTCTCTCCAGCATCCCTTTGTCTCTTCTCACTCTAATAAGTTCCCTGCTTGTGAGCCACTCAGAACTTGCAACTTTCTACTGGTTTCCCCATTGTCTTTGTTTATGGGAAGTTTGCAGGAAGTCGGAAGTCACATTCATGTGAGGTCCTCACTTAATAACTTGGGATCCTTGTTTAATGATGACAATAAGCACTGCAGGGATTGCTTTTGTTAAGCAAATACGGTCGTGTGCCATCACACTTTACAAACGCATTGCTTAGTGACAGTCTCTCAAAATAACGAATAAAAGTCTTATGGGAAGGTGGACCGAAGATAAATTTGCCTTTCATTCATACAGCAAAGTCTATGCTTGAGAGAAAGATGTGTACTCAGCTGAGACACTAACTGCCTACCTATGGTTTTCTATTAACTAAGAGGTTTTCAATCTATGTATGCACTTCATACATTATAATTTATGGTTTTTCTTATGTGTGTCTGGTTTATCTTTCCTTTAATTAATTTAAATATATTTCTTCTATACTATCCTAGAAATATTTCAAAACTATCTTTTTTTTTCAGTTGCAGGATTTCGGTTGTGGGGATCAGTAATAGCAACAGGATTAATCTGCACCTTCTGCTGCTCAGTAGTATGTTAAAAATCTCTCTAATTCACATTTTCTAAATTATTAGTAAAACAATCCAAGTCTATGGAGATTCTCAGTCATCCAGGTCATGATTGTCCCAAAGGTGCTTTTTTCAAGAGGCAACTGGACTTTCTGGTTTTTTTTGAAGACGTTTCACTTCTCATCCAAGAAGCTTCTTCAGCTCTGACTGGATGGTGGGAAATGGAAGCATTTATACTCCTTGCAGACAGCTGGTCATTTGTATTCTTTTAGCAGATCGTTAATAGACCTATTTTTAATAAGGTACCGTATATGATGTCGTATCCCTCCTCCTCTGTTGAGACAGGGCTGTTCAATTTTGACATAAATGGCCTCTTTAGCCCCTCTTTCAAACCAGCGATCCTCTCTGTCCAAAATATGGAATTTGTTGTCTTCAAAAGAGTGGCCTGTGTCTTTTAAATGCAGATGGACTGCTGAATCTAGTCCTGATATGTTTGTTCTCCTATGTTGTGCCATGCATTTATAAACCACTTCATAAATGCATGGCACAACATAGGAGAACAAACACTGCTTTTAAGGGCCTGAACTTTTCATCATGTAATCATTTCTGTATTATATAAAAACCAATCTATATACAAATATTTTTCTGTATTAATATTGTAATATAACGTAATTAGAGAAAAAAGGCCTCCAAAAGAGTATCATGAATACAGGAGCTTGTCATTGTTTTCAGAAAAAGAAGCTGGTATTATTTAGAATATGAATATTAATTTATTCAGTTGAAACAAATCTGAATACTAGCATGTTCCGTGTTTCCCCGAAAATAAGACCATGTCTTATATTTTTTTGAACCCTGAAATAAGCGCTTGGCCTTATTGCCATGCACTCAAAAGCCCATAAAATAAGCAAAAGTCTTATTTTGGGGGAAACAGGGTAAATGAAAGCTCAACTTTTTAAAATTTTCTTTTATAAAGGCAAATTGATGTATACATGATCTACAGTATGCCAATACTTTTATATTTAGTGGGTAGTTTGTGCAAAGATCAGATTTCATATGCATGTTTATATAAGCAGAACATATATTTTACTATAGGTTATATCTCTTGTTTCCAACTAGGGTGGCCTAAAGGCAGTAGTCTGGGCAGATGTTTTCCAATATATACTGATGATAATTGGTCTGGGAGTAGTATTTGCAAGGGCTGTGATCATTAAAGGAGGATTTGGCCCTATTCTACATGATGCTTACCAGGGAGGAAGATTAAACATTTGGGAGTAAGTATTCTTTTGCATGGAAACTAATAAAAATGCAACGTTTTATTAAAAATATTAAAAGTTTTTTAAAGTTTATGAATTTGTATTTGAACTAGTGGACAAATGATATGAATCTTACTCATTTTAAAATAGCAAATTAACAAACTAAATAATAATAATAATAATAATAATAATAATAATAATAATAATGATATTTGTGATACATTTTTAAATGTTCAGTTGGCTGAGTTTCATGTTTAATGAAATAATAATAATAATAATAATAATAATAATAATAATAGTATGATTGATAGATTAACAACAGATTCTACTTTACCCTCACCCTGCCCCTGCCCTTTCCATCTGTAATTGGATCATAGCATTTGCTCGTATTAATTTATTTATGTTTTTAGGATATCTATACTGTATATATTTTTTATGATTATACTGTAAGCCATCCAGAGTTGCCCTGTGGTAAGGGCTTGTCTCTTCACCTAAATCTTCTATATATGAATGCTAGATTAAATTAGAGAGTGGTCTTTCTTAGTGATAACTGTTTGTATTAAAAGAAATAGAAGATATTCTTGAATAACAACTCAGGAAGAAGAGTTTCTATCTTATTTAGACTATCTGTATATGAGCAATAAAAAATACATTGAGTGTTTTGAAAAGGAGGCTTAGTTATCAAGGTTAAGTATTTTTATTATCCTAGTAAGTTTATAAAGATTGACCAGGAATTTTTGTTGGACTGTATGAACCATAGCAACAGGATTCTTTTCTTTTGAAATTTAGAAAGTAAAATGTCTAAAAAATGTTAGCAGTAATGCCAAAGCTGTAATTAATTGTACAAAAATTCTAAATCCTTGCCACTGCCCTTTAATGATGAGATGTGACTGACTCAGGTGATACTCACAGTATGTTGACATAACAAGTATATCCTGTGAAATGCCACAGTCACTATTTCAAGGATTTATAGGTAGTCCCTCAGAGAAAACTTTCTCCCCGAATAGTTTTCAGATCTGTACTGTGTCTTGTGTGCTAAGTTCAGAAATTAGTCTTCTCTACAGCCTTTTCCAGAAAGCCATAAGATATATTTTTGCCAATGCATAGTCCTTCACCTTTCCCGTTTGAGCCAAGTAATATTTTCTCCAACTTGCAACTGCGAGAGAGAAAAAATGGCAACTATTTGGAGTTCCACACCTATCTTTGGGGAACAGAGAATTTTGTACTATTGTAATACGTTATAGGCAAAATAGAAGCTTGTGATAGATGATTGTATTGGTTTGATAGCATGAGAAGTGTCACTTGTAAGACTGACTTTTTAAATTATTTATAGTTTCTATATTTATACTGGGGGAAAAATGAATTTTTATTGTTCAATAGTCCTTTTTTTTTGACTAAATTCTCAAGTTCTTTCAGTGACAATATTTAAATTATTTTCTTAAATTTTCTACGAAGCTTTAACCCGAATCCTTTGAAAAGGCACACTGTGTGGACTGTTGTGATTGGTGGCACTTTTACTTGGGCTGGAATGTATGTAACAAATCAAAGTCAAGTTCAACGATATTTTGCTTGCAGATCACAATGGGATGCCAAATGGTAAGTCTACATATTGTAAATGCATTGTTCCAATCCAAACATCCTTGTAATAGGATGTGTGTGTGTGTGTGTGTGTATGTGTGGTGGTTGGATAGCTTAGTGGTTAGAACACTGCCTTTGATGTGGGATACCAGGGTTCAAATCCCTTACCACTAGGTGTCCTTGGACAAAACCCAAACGCTTCACCTTCCTACCTAGAACCTAGAATTGATGGACTGCTGCTACAATAGTAGATCTAATGAGAGAGGATATATAGCAATAGCACTTAACTTATATACTACTTTACAGTGTTTTACAGCCCTCTCTAAGCGGTTTACAGAGCATATTGCCCTCAACAATTTTGGGTCCTCATTTTATCCACCTCAGAAGGATGGAAGGTTGAGTCAACTTTGAGCCTGGTAAGATTTGAACTGCCAAATTTCAGGCAGCCGACAGTCAGCAGAAGTAGCCTGCAGTGCTGCACTTTAACCACTGTGCCACCATGGCTGTATGAAACATGTGGGAACTATGGATGCACAGAAGACCTGTATCCACATACCATCTGAGAAACAGCTAGTTACACAAAGCTTTAATATAGTGAAGAGGAAGCTGTTCTCACAACTTGAGATAGATCCATTACACATTACATCCCATACTCAAGAAGACCTGGAAAAACAACTGGATGTGCAGCCAATCCCTGAAGCTGGGATGTCACTACCACCCTCTCCATTACAGAGCACAACAGCTGATAGGAGACATAAAGATCATGGATAAACTAGCTGCAATCAATCCTCGAGACTGATTGCCAAGGCTCACTGAGAAGTAGTATCGGATAGTATTCTAAAAGAGGCTGTTCTGCATAGGCTTGAACTGCACAGCTAGATAACCACAAGGGCTGAATATGGATATATGTTCAAGAATGGAACTACCATCAGTTACTGTCTGTACATGGATGAGTAAAACTCCATCTGTGCATGCATGGGATCCAGGCAGCACACAAAACCACCCGTCCCCATCGTCCGCAGAAAAATCACCGTCCATGGAACTGATCCCTGGAGCCCAAAAGTTTGAGGGCTGCTAACCTAACAGACATATAGCCCTAAACCCACAGTCACATGGAAACCATGAGGATGAAGCAAGGAAAACAGTAACATCCAAGTATCACCAAAGGATCAGACAGGTTTTGAAGAGCCAGTTGTATGGGAAGAACAACTGTCAACATGTACATCCTACCAATCATCAGATACCCTGCTGGTATAGTAAGCTGGCCAAAGAAGTACATAATAATTTAAAACTATAAAAGGAAAGCACTAATACTTCATATTTTGCTCAATGTAAAAGTATTACAGCATATAAATGTGGCATACTTCTATGATAGTGTAATTTTAGAAAGAAAATTTTCTAATCTTCCAAACATTTATTCAATTTTATTATAGTGCTCTATATCTGAATCTTGTGGGCCTCTGGATAGTTCTGATTTTTGCATCACTGGATGGATTATCAATGTATTCAATATATAAAGATTGTGATCCATTGACATCCGGAATTGTATCAGCCCCAGATCAGGTTTAGTATTTGGTACAAGTGAAATAATTGTCATTTGGATTTGTTGTATCTTTTCTTTGCATCTCCCATGTAAATAATTTATGGTCATATTATTTTGGAAAAATTAAAATGTTTATACCAAAAATGTACTATTTTATTAGAAATAGATGTAAATCCATGAAGGAAGAGAATGATGTATTCTGGAGTGGGGAGAAACTTAAAATATATGTATTTTGTGAAAAGGGAAAGGGAAAGGGGAAGGAAGGAAGGAAGGAAGGAAAGAAGGAAGGAAGGAAGGAAGGAAGGAAGGAAGGAAGGAAAAAGAAAGAAAAAAAGAAAGAAGAAAGAAAGAAAGAAAGATAGATAGATAGATAGATAGATAGATAGATAGATAGATAGATAGATAGATCCAATCTAGGTCAGTCATTGGGACCAGAGGTTTACTCTTCCTCTGAGAAATACCTCTGGTCCTGGTGACCGACCCAGATTGGATTTTATAACATTATCCTGGGACATGTATATTTGCTTCATTTGTGAAGTGTTTTTAAATGTATCTGATGCAATATAACAACTACTGTTAACATGAATGATGGCTTCTCTCTGTTTGGTAGCTAAAATAAATTAAAGTTTGTTTAAGACTCTGTTTCAGCATTGTATGAATATCTATATATCTTACTTCTTGGAACTAGGTTTCAAATTAACATTGATTTACCTTTGGTCTGAAATTTGAAACTATTCTTTTATACATGCATTTTGCTTTTTGAATAGCAGGGAATAATGGTGACTAGGATGTTTCAGATTAGTTATATCTGATATGTACCTAATATAAATATATGTACTGGATATCAAGGATCTTCTCACTATCATTTGTACCTTAATGAATTTATAGATTTTTTTTCTCAGCTACTTTGGAAGACTATTCAGAATTTCGCTTGCACAAAATACCTTGATGTATTTTCTTTCAGCAGCTGTGCAAGGGAATATGTACTAACTATCCTAGTTAGTTCATTGACTAACTATTAATTTTTAAGGCAAACAATTTAAAATGTTTATGGGTCCAATTTTTGATTTTAGTCAGAGGAATACAAATTTTCCTGATCTTATGCTGGTAGGAACAAACCCATTTTTTTAAAAAAACAAAGAGAATAAAATATATAGATGTAATTTTCCCCTTTGTCACAACAAATATAAACAATTTTAAAAACTTATCACTTTATCTTAAAAAATATCTTCATCCCATATCACATCTCTTATTTATAGACAAATCTTTAAAACCTTGATATTCAGTCACGGTAAGCACAGTTCATTAAAGATTAACAGAAATAATAACATCTATTTTAATCTTTATCAAATAAACCAACTTTATATTTCTTCCCTTTATTTTTTAACAATTTTAGTCTTTAATCCCTTCAAATATTGTCCTACAGTACACCTTTATTTCTTTTCTTTTTTTCTTGTTCCTTTTTATCAAGTTTTTCAAAATTTTTAACAGGTCTCCTTTATAAGTCTAATAGAAGAAAATTATCCCAATCATTCTCCAAGTTTGTTATTTGCATGTCTCTTTTATTTCATTTCATTTATTTCATTTATTCGAATTTCTATACCGCCCTTCTCCTTTCGGACTCAGGGCGGTGAACAGCCAGATAAAAAACATCTATACAAACATCACAGTTAAAACTAAAGTTAAAATAATTTATAAATTTGGCCCATAATTTAAAACTTGTCAATTAAAATAAATATTAAAATTTTAAAACTAACCCTAAAATCAGGACAGACCGGCTATCTGAAAAAAATGAGTTTTTAGGGCCCGACGAAAAATCCGGAGATCGGAGATCACTCGTATCTCTGGGGGTAGATTGTTCCATAGGGTAGGTGCCACCACAGAGAAGGCTCTCCTCCTGGGGGTCGTCAGCCGGCATTGTCTGGCCGACGGCACCCTGAGGAGGCCCTCTCTGTGGGAGCGAATCGGCCGGTGGGAGGCTATTGGTGGCAGAAGGCGGTCCCGTAAGTACCCTGGCCCTAAGCCATGGAGCGCTTTAAAGGTGATCACCAACACCTTGAAGCGCACCCAGAAGTCCACCGGAAGCCAATGCAGCTCGCGCAGGAGAGGAGTCACATGGGAGCACCCCATCGCTCCCATAATCCCCCGCGCAGCCGCATTCTGCACCAGTTGGAGCCTCCGGGTGCACCCCAAGGGGAGCCCCATGTAGAGAGCGTTACAATAGTCCAGACGAGAAGTGACGAGTGCTTGAGTGACCGTGCGTAGGGAGTCCCGGTCCAGAAAGGGGCGCAACTGTCGTATCAGGCGAACCTGACAAAAAGCCCCCCTGGCCACGGCTGTCATATGCCCTTCTAAGGACAGCCGCGCATCCAGGAGGACACCCAAGTTGCGGGCCCTCTCCGTGGGGGCCAGTGATTCGCCCCCAAAACCAGCGATGGCGTCAGCTGGCTATACCGGGACGCCGGCAGCCACAGCCACTTGGTCTTGGAAGGGTTGAGTCGAAGCCTGTTTCTCCCCATCCAGACCCGCACGGCCTCCAGGCACTGGGACATCACTTCCAAGGCATCATTTTAATTATTAAGAGAGCATTATTAAGGATTTGTGGATAAATTTTCCTTTTTTGATTAGTGGATAAATTTTCCTTTTTTGATTAGTGGATAAATTTTTCTTTAAAATATAAATTACACTCCATTTTTTAATATCAGGATACTGCTAATATTAAATACTGCTTTCCCAATTTTTGTCGAGGTCAACCTATATAAAAAGGAGCATAATATATGTAGATTAACAACTAGAGAATAATACAAGTTTGTGTAAATCATAATTATTGAGTTCTCAGATTACATGACTGAAATTAAATATATTTCAATTTTGATTTTCAACTATAGAGTGTAAAGAGCAAAATAAAAATACATGTTTAACATTTGTTCATTATAATTTTTTTAGCTCATGCCATATTTTGTCCTGGATATTCTGGAAGATTATCCAGGTGTACCAGGACTTTTTGTGGCTGGAATTTACAGTGCTTCATTAAGGTAAGCTTTAAGTATCACCTTATAAATCCTTACTGCTAAATTAGTTTTTACTGTGATAAGTTAGTGTAACTTTGGTTGTTAAATGAATGGTTTTAAGTCAAAGACAATCTGTATTATAAAACAAAATTTATTAAAAATGTAGTATCTTTTAAAAGTAAGAATAAATCCCGCAATCTCACCATTAACAGTATCATCACAGACATCAGCATTAAATGTGGAAAATGTTATAAAAAAGAAGGTACTGTACATTCTATTTATTAAGAAATCAGGGATGGCCAACTTTATTTACAGCTCTAAAGTCTTGAATTAATCTCTAGGAAGGGGGATTAGAATCAGGTTTCCTCACCAGGGATTAGGGATTTAAATTCATATCTCTTTTTCCAATAATGATTGAGTAACAGGATGAATGCCTTTTACTGCCGCTGTGTTCAGGGCATACTGAGACAGTAATGAAATATGAGTCTTTAAATGAATCTAGATTGTATCAGCTGATTTAATCAACCAAAATCTGACTTTATATGATCTATAATTCTTTAGGAGTACAATGTAAAAGCAGGTCTGGCAAAACATTGTCTTTAGAATAGTAAACTTTAATAGAGTTCATTTTATCAGCTTTTACTTCCAGCATTGCTGTCACCCAATTATGATCCTCAATGTATGGAATGTCCATGAAGGCACTTTCAAAAGTGCAGTGTAATGTATAAGTGAGATAGCTTGGTTATTATTAAACTTCATACATTTTTTTTGTTATTGCTGGATTTTTTGACAGTCTTTCTATGGTTTTAATGTTTCAGTAATAATGGTAATAGTTTTAAGTATTTACCGGTATTTATAAAATGCCATTGTATAATTTATATACAAGGTCTCCATCCAAAAAACTAACAACTAAATCAGTTCCTAGCAAGAAAGAATGGATATTAGGTAAAGGCCCCAAGTTACTGGCACATGTTCAATTTCTCTGTGGAAAATTGGAGTGTCAGAAATTCCAGAAGCAAAATGAATAGCAGTAGTGAGAGGATTGCTTGGAAATTCCTTTACCACTGGGCATCAGTGGTGGATTGCTACCGGTTCAGTCCGGATCTTGTGAACTGGTAGTAACAGCGGCGGGAAGCTCCGCCCACCCACCCGGATATCATCACAGACGCTCTGCGCATGCACAGAAGCTTCTGCGCACATGCACGCTCCTGTTGCGAACTGGTTGCAAAGATAAGTGGAACCCACCCCTGCTGGGCGTGACGAATCAGCTATAGCAGAGGCCCTCAACCTTTTGGACACCAGGGACTGGTTCTGTGGAGAGAGATTTTTTCGTGGACCCAAAGGAGCATGGTTTCACATGCTGCGTGCATCCTGTGGATGGGGCTTTGCTTGTTTGTGCGGCCCAGTTACTGGCATGCTATGGACCAGTACTGGTCCATGGACCGTGTGTTGGGGACCCCTCAGCTACAATATCAACTAAAAAGCATTTTCATTTATTTCTAAAGCAATGTGATTAGATAAACCATTCCATTAGGACCTTTTTCTGTATTACAATTTGGGGATAGCCCTATGCTTGCAATCATGCCAGTGTAGAAAGGAGATTAATGACAGGAATAACAATCTGCTGAAGCAGAGAAGGATAGAGGCCAATCTGGCATGGGGACTTCCAATTTCACCCACTTCCAATTTCAATTTCAACTTCTAATTTCACCCTCAGCAAAAATAAGCTCCAGATTTCTAGGGCTAACATCTCCTGCCTTGATTCCTATTGCACTACTTTGAGCATTGCTTATTTTAATCTATCCTGGCTGCTAACATTCTGGGATCCTTCTTTCCCTCCTTTGTATGTATGTTCAGTTTGATACAATTGCATAACTGTTTCAGCTAACAACTCATTCATTTTTTT
Source organism: Pantherophis guttatus (assembly GCF_059756535.1). NCBI lineage: Eukaryota > Metazoa > Chordata > Lepidosauria > Squamata > Colubridae > Pantherophis > Pantherophis guttatus. The sequence continues at coordinate 35,315,450 of NC_142069.1, forward strand.
TTCTATTGCCAGACCTTTATGGTTTCTGATTCTTACTTGTGGCAAAAATCCATACACAAAGTATTTGCTGAAACCATGTGCTACTACTTTCTAGACTATTTGGACTGAGTATTTGATAAAGGTTTGAATGAGACTGTTATATTAATCTCCTGGGTGCTTGTCCTCTATTTAGAAGTATGCAAAGATTTTAAACCAATTTAGTTTAACTGTGTATAAAGTCTTAACAGATACCAGTAAATTAATTTTAGTTTGTAATAAAGCAGCTTCGGTGACAGGGCTTTGTGCTGGCCAGACTATCCACAGTATTCTCAGAAGTCTTTTCCAACATCAAAGTTCAAAAACATTAATACTCTTCCTATCCTGCTTCTTCAAAGTCCAAAATTTGTGACTGTGTCACAAGGAATACTGTTCCTTGCACAAATCTGATCTTTCTATGCATAGACAAAGCATTTTAATATACACTGCTCAAAAAAATAAAGGGAACACAAGCAGAAGACATCCGAGATCTGAATGAATGAAATAGCCTTATTAAATACTTTGTTCATTACATACAGTAGTTTTGTGTTTCCTTTAGTTGTTTGAGCAGTGTATAAACTACTGTATGTAAAGAACAAAGTATTTAATAAGGCTATTTCATTCATTCAGATCTTGGATGTCTTCTGCTTGTGTTCCCTATATTTTTTTGAGCAGTAATATTTTAAAGTAGCATTAAGCCATCTTGACTTTTTTAGTTTTGTTTTCCTTCATTTGTGTCACAGGGTTGTCTTATGTTCTAAAAATGTAAAGAAATTTAATATTCAGTGATATTATTACTGAAACATTTACTTGCTAACATATTTAATAAAAATGAAATTTAGGAGTGATCAATTTAAACAGTGGAAAATAATGATATATTGGAACTATAAATAAAGTTATATCAGATTTTATTTTTGTTTTAAGCCCTCTAACTCGGAGGCCACTTCTGTCATTCAAAGGCCAAATATTATAATGTGCAACTGTTATGTAAATGTTTAAATAAATATTGGGGTACATGTAATATTACATGAGTAGTTTTCCATTGAGCAGTGCCTTTTGTGGGGTGCAATAATGTGGAAAAAATACTGTTTTCATTATGAAAGTTGTTTCATTGCTAGATGCACATCATTGCGTGCAATCATTAACTGCTGAAACACTTACTGACTTTTAATAATGTTCAAGTTCTTTACACATTTTTTCATGGATAAACCCAACTGAATTGCATTAGGAATACAATCTTGGGAAAGGATTTCTTAAATTTTACTCAGACTGAAAGGCAAGGTAAGCTACTGTTCTATGTTAATCATTCCATATATATATTGAATTAGTTCTGAATGGAATGCCAACTTGGTAAGGAAGCTGTTTATAGGTTTTCTTACTATATGTTCTATCAAACTGTCTTATTTTAAACTAGTCAGAACTTTTAAATAAAACATATATTCTAAATAAGTGAGATATACATTGAAATGGAAGCCTCTTTCTCCACCCAGAAGAAATTAATTAGCCCTCCAAAAGGAATATAATAAAGGAAAACCCATAGAAATAGCAATAAAATATTTCTTTGTATGTATACGTAATCAGATCAAGAAAACATAACAACAATAAAATTACCATCAACCCATCAGCTCTGTCACCATAACATAGACACAGAAATATAATCACAAATATTATTTTTCCATATTTAAACAATTTATTTTAAAGAGTTGAAAGTCATGGTGAAATAACAGAAAGGCATTCCTTAAAAAGCAGTTCTAATCATGAGACTTTAGTTCAGGCATATACTTTCTAGGGTAGTGTCACTTACTACACTTATTTGCTAACATAATCAACTGATCAACAATCCAGTGCAGATAACAAAAGCTGAGAGTTGGTTTGGATTGTAGTAGGATATAAATGAAATAAATAATAGGTCTGTATTTTGCTGCTTCTCAGATTAACTTTATTTTTCTTCTCATTATTGCATTTTTTAATATTTGTGAAATAATAATCAATGCAGGTTAAACATTAACAATGCTTCATTTTATATTTTTTTAGTTCAGTGTCTACCAGCATCAATGCATTAGCAACTGTAACCTTAGAAGATTTTATTAAACCTTATTTTACACTGTCTGAAGAAAAGTTATCATATATTGCCATGGGAATGAGTAAGTTTACCTTTGGTTTTCTGCTTTGAAAATTTATATGTAAATGCTGTAGAATCTTACTAAGAATAGTTTCTATGATGATTTCTTCCCTTTTTAATATGTTGATGATTTGTCATTAAAAAGTATAGGTAGCTCTGAAGACTCTATGCAAAGCATTTGAAGGCTACAGAGGACCCTGAATTTCCAAATTGTGCACCACTGATTTATTTATTTTTAAGTATGTTAGTATGCTAAATTACCATAACAAAACACAGTCTACATTGCTCAGTCAAGGCAAGACGCAATTACTGCTAGATAAACTCTTTCTGGCTTGCAAAGATAGCCTTTGCTGGCTTTCTAACTGTGTTTTGCATCCCTCGGTGTGCCTGTCAGCAGCTGCAGAAAAAGGCAAAAGTAAGTAGACCCAGTTGTAGTGTGGGGCAGGGAAACGGCTCCCAAGCATGAGAGGCCATGGCCTGGGCCTCCTGGTCTATGGCAGGTTTCCACTTGCTGGTGGGCTCAGTATCTGGCTGAAGCCTCCTGGCCTGTGACAGGTTTTCACATTCCAGTAGGTGCCAGGGCTTCCAGGGTCGGGGAGGCACCCTGCATGATTACTTACTACCACAACTGAGAGAGCTGGGATTGCAATTGTTGAGCAAAGCAGTCACATGTCATTTCACTGAACCATCACTTTGCTTAAAGACCAAGAGTTTAGGCTGAATTGTGGCTGTACGTTGAGGACTACCTGTGTAAGTGTAAACCCTCTGCGAGTCATATTGTTCCCCCCTCAGGCCTAGAAATCCTAAATATACTCAAGCAGTCATATATTTGCCTCCAAATGACAATTTCAGGGAATGGAAACAGGTGTCTCCTGCCAGGCAACTCTTTTATTTGTTTTTGTTTTTTTATTATGTGGCGGTAGTTATTGCAAAATTTTAGAGGCATAATATTGTGTGCCTGTTAATATTGGTTCCTTTTATATAATATTATTATAATGTAATGTAATGTAATGCAATATAACATTGTATATAATAACACAAAACAATATATACTAATAATGGTATCTTTGGTGACTTGTTTATGACAATGCATGGACTAAAAGAGGTTTGAATTAGCAGATTGTCTTTTGGAATTAAAGTTTGTGGATTCCTTACAGAATTGAGACCAGGGGATTTCCCCCCCCCCTCATTATATTATGATAATATAATATAATCTTTCTGATTCCAGCAATCTTTCTGATTCCAGCAATCATTGGCATGAGGTTGATTATTAAGGCTTTATTTTTAAAATGGTTGTAGACACGAATAAGTATGGGGACAATGATGAGCAAAGACTTGTTTAATGTAATGCCAGGGACCAGCTATGGCCATCCCTTCATGGTTAATTTTTAAAGAAGTTAGTTAAACGTAGAAACTATCAGAGATAGATTTTAAATCTTGGGCCATTTCTGCACCTGCATCTCCAAATAATATCTATCTTGTAACCTCTTAACTGTAAGAGCTTTTAAAAAATCAACATGTTTCATATGGACTACTGGATAGATCTTTATAGGACTAAATCAATGTCTAACAACTGGTAGTTTGATTTTTTCCCCTTTGCCAAGAGAACATTTTTATTGATTATTCTGGAAGCAGCTCTTAAAGTAAATTCTCTGCTTAATAGTGTAAAATAGTTTTTATAAATCATATAAACTTCATATAACTTTATCCATATAGGTCTATTATTTGGTATAGCATGTCTATCCATGGCTGCATTAATATCTGTTATGGGTGCTTTATTACAGGTAAGACTTAATGGCTTCTTACATTAATCTAAAATAAGTTTATATTTAATATGTATTTTCAAAAAAATAATGTTAGTAATAGTTTGTAGTGCAGGCGTTAGCCAGGGGTTCCATTTTCCCAGTGCAGATTTTTGTGTAATTTCATTTCTTAGGTTCTTCCATGAATTAGTAATTTATGTTTCATAATTTCTACCAATGAATGATATACATGTTGTCCTCAACTTGCAACCACACCCAAAATTTATGTTACTAAGTGAAAAATTTGTTGAGTGAGTTTTTGCCTCATTTTACGACTTTTCTTGCCACATTTGTTAAGTGAATCACTGCAGTGGTGAAATTAGTAACACAGTTGTTAAATGTATCTGGTTTCCCCGTTGACTTTGCTTGTGAAAAGATCACAAAAGGTAATCACGTGACCCCGGGATATTGTAACTGTCATAAATGTGAGTCAGTTTCCAAGCATCCAAATGTAAATCACGTGACCATGGGAATACTGCAATGGTTGTAAATGTGAAAAACGGTCATAAGTCACTTTTTTCAGGGCCGTTGTAACTTTGAATGGTTACTAAATGAACTGTTGTACTGTAAGTCGAAGACTACCTATATTAAAAGAGAGCCTTTGATGAAGAAAACTCATAAAAAAAATTTAAAGTCTATGTTTCTTATCAACATGCTTTTTGATATTCCTGTACAATTTTGAAAAGTTCCCCCATGATTTGTTCTCCTGATTTCAGTAGACCTTTCTTAGCCATTTTAGTCTGGAACCATCCCAATGGCTTCACTTTATTGGGTATAGCTTCCTTCAGGATTCCCATTATATGTAGAAGAAATCAATGCTTATTTTCTGTGTTTACAAAAAGTTTATAATTTTCTTTTGTTTCTTTCAGGCTGCATTCAGTGTTTTTGAATTAATTGGAGGACCTTTGTTAGGAATATATTCTTTGGGCATCCTATTTCCTTTTGCAAATTCTAAAGTAAGTGTTAATAACATATCCTATTGTCATTAAATAAGAGTATAAAAATCTAATAATATATATATATATAAATGTACAGATTACAGAACATTACTCTATGCCCCAAACAACCCAAGAAACTCAAAGACTGTAATAATATTCTGCTTAATTTAAAATACTTTTTTTTTTTTGCTAGATGTAAACATTTCTAGAAGCAAGGCATAGTTGGTGAAAATCAGGTTGAAGTTTTTTTCCCTTTTTTCAGGACCAGAGTCTAGATTGCCAAGAGTGAATAATTAGAAGCCTGCTGGCACAATTTCTTTGAAGTAGTAGACCAACCCAAATATGGGATATGTATATATAACATTTCAAACAACATGTATTACTTCTTTCATATTTCCATGGCTTAGAAGATCTTGTAATGAAGCTTCCTGGAAAAAAATCAATTTTGCCTGTAGAGTGACAAATTTAAACATGCAATTTTTTAACTATCAATGTTTTTATTCAATATTAATATCACATTACCATTGCCATAAGGATACTTGACTATAGCAAAATGAAGTCCCACATGCTGGTGAAGAATTCTCCAGGAATAAATAGATTGGATAAAAACCAATATAATAGCAATACTGGTTAAATAAACACATTTATTTATTAGATCAAGCCTATTTACTCTGCAGTTAAAAGCAGGTTTCTAGTACAAAGGACCATGTATTCCTAGGCATATGCATAGATCTTGTGCCTTTACAGGTTTCTTTCTTGTATATCAATAGATGTGAGGGTCTACAGCACTTCCTCCATTGTAACAAAAGGGAACTCTGTAATTGCAGGACATAACTGGATTGAGGGCAAAACCCATGCCTGAATAGGTAATATTAGCTTCCAGTTATAAAATTAGAGGTATCACTTCTCTTAATGTTGTATATACTTTTCTGTTTCTCAGGGTGCATTCTCAGGTTTTATTTGTGGATTTTGTGTAATAATGTGGATTGGAATTGGTGCTCAGAAATACCCACCTGGACCTCACAGGACAGTACCATTACCTCTTTCAATTGCAGGCTGTCAAAGATCCAATGACAGTGCATTTGTATCAATGATTGTTACTAGTCCTTCACCAGCTCCTTCAAGGTAGGCCCAAGAAATAAATCGAGATGAAGTATCTTTGGATGTTTCACACATATACTTAATAATTGTTTGGTACTGTATGTACTGCATACATATGTGTATTTTTTAAGAACATGTGTTCATTTCTTGGATTTATATTCTGGCTTTTATTCTGGAGTACGAAACAGCATACATATCACTCTCTCCTCTTTATTTTTCCCAAAATGACCTAAACACTGGTCCCAAGTCCCAAGTGAGTTTCTGTGATTGGAGTTCTGAGTGTTACAGCATGCTTGAGCCAGTGGTGAGAGGTTGAAGAGCCTCCCTGGAAGAAAGTCATTGGATGTGTGCCAAGATCATGTTTTCTTTTTTAAAGAAAAGCAGGTGATTTAGCACATGACCAAGAGTACAGTATGTAGGCAGAAAAGGGGAAAATGCTAGAAGACATCTATAGTGCCATATGTATATGTCTTGAGTGTAGATATCAAAAGAGCCAAGAAGAGCAGAGAAATGAGGGGTGGTATTTCAGATACTGCAGCTCAGGCTACTGAAAAGGATGTTATCTAGTTAATGTGGAGTGGAGTGGAGCCTGCCAAACATAGAGATTCTGCCCCTCAGGTGGGGAGGAAACCAGGAGGAAAATCCTGGCATTGTTTGTGAAAATGTGGGAAGACATAGAGGACTGATTTTATTCTGACTATGGAGAGTCAGATGCTGGAAAATTGTACATTGTGAGTTAAAAGTTTTCTTAGACAGCAAGACATCCAGAGGAAAACTCCCAGATGTTCCAGTATCTGTAATTGAGATGAGGGGAAGAATAAGCCAAAATAAAGCACAATAGGAGACTTGAGAGGGAGGAAAATTAAACAGGCTAAGAGTTGATTTCTTAGCTTCTTAATGTCCGGAATAAAATTCCTCATTTGTGTAAGTACTGGCTGTGTATTTATATTAGTTGCTATCCTGACTGACTCTCAGTAAGGGTAAGCAGAGGAAACCTCTTAATACATGGCAGTGTAATTTCTGTATCAGAGGTCATTTTCATTTATACCAGTCATGTACTTAATTGCTGAACTGGGAGGATATACATAACATATAATAGTGTTTATCCTGTTAATCTCTTTTGAAATGTTCCCATTCTGGAAATTTTGATTTCTATGCCTAATCTGCCATAGGAACAATATCGTTACCATATATCTTTTTGTATCTACTTGAGCCCTGTTACTACTTTCTTTGGCCCTTGGAAAACTTTTGCTTACCTATCTCCTTAATATGGAAGAATACAGAAAGGCTCTTGATCTAAATATTTGCCACCATTTGCTCTGCTATAAATTAGCAGTGAGTCTTCTCATATCGTGCTTGAGATTGAAAGTTATGTATCAGGGATTAGGATTAACAATATAATATATAACAATATAATATAATATAGCCAGTCTAGACTCAACACCAGAAATTCTATCAAAAGGAGAAGGTGAAATCAGAAATTGGAAACTTAAAGAAACAAACTGAAGATAAATTTATTGGAGTCCAAACACCAAGGTAAAGAGCACAGCTGAAAGAACAATCCAAAAATTTAAAAACAGAATATCAAAATATCACAAGAGGAGTCAGGTTTATGACATTTTCAGCATTGACTGCATATTGACCTAAATAATTTATAGTTTGATTTTTCAGCACTTCTCCATTTCTGATGATTTCAGATTAGTGTTTCTCAGAAATTCACTTATATTTCATAATATTGAATGTGGAGGCCACTATGTGTCTTTCCAACATGCAGCTTCCTGCATTTGCGAGATTTCCGGAGAGGACCAGAATCTTCTTGTCGATAATCTTTGGGCTGGACAAAATGGGAAATGACTTTATTACCAAGTGTTATTTGATAAACCAATATTTCATGAGCCTGCCACTCTGCAGAGAATTTATTAAACGTATATCTCCCTATGTAGGTATATGGATTCATAAACAGTATGTTCGTATCAGCCTGCTAGAAAATCTAGAATTATACCAGCTTGTTACATGATTGCAACTGTTAATATTCACCCAAGATTGCAATCTGAATCTTTGGATCAAACAGAGATGATTTTTTTTTTGGCAAAGAGCTCTCTTATTAATATGTCCTAATGCTTTTATTTATTTATAACTTTTATATAGGTGCCCACCTTATGGGCAACTCACCATCAAGAAGATAATTAGCTTATCTCTCAACCAGGTGAGGGTTGGTTCTTTTTAAACCAATGATTCTTCAAGTCTTCATTGGGAATTCATCCAACTCTCTGGGTTCTGTAGGATATCTTTTGCCTTCAGGTATGACCTGCTGCATTGATCATATAGCACAATGTAAACAGAATAGGAGTGATTTTTCTTTGTTAAAATGGGTTCTATCGAAAATGTTCAGTTCTGGGTAGGGAAGCCACATTAATATATTTATTAAACCTAAAGCAGTTTAAATTTGTAGTCTGTTTTAAGTGATCTCTAATCAACAGAACAGGAAATACTAAACTTTTTTTTCTTTCAGATCATATTTTCAAGAGAACTGGTATTCAGTGTCATATCTATATTTCAGCACATTAGGTGCTTTGATTACATTTATTGTGGGAACAATTATAAGTTTATTAACAGGTAATTCTATCTAATTTATATTTATGGAAATTCACATCCAGTTTCTTAAAAATTATCTTGCAATCTTTAGTGATATTTGTATTATATCAATTATTTTATACATTGCTTTTTTTTTTATTGAAAAAGTTTTACAAATACAGATTTTTCCCCCCTTCCCCCCCTTCCCCTCCCTAACCCTCCCTTACCCTCCCCTACCCCCATGACTTCCCCAGGGTGAAATCCAAATCCAAATCACATTATATAATACTTTACCGCCCATCTACTCTACCCCCTGTGTACTATACATTTCTTCCTAACATACAACTATTCTACCCCATATATACTATACATTTCTACACAACGTTCAGCTAAAAGTTATCTGGTACATCCTGGTTTAATATTTATTCTGCATGATCCATCCATTTCTCCACTCCCATACATAGATCTCTTGGGTCTGGTCTTTTAAATATGCTGAAATCTTCGCCAAAGAACCGGCCACCTTCAGAGTCCATTCTTCGATAGTGAACATAACATCCCTTTCCCAATATTAACCAATCAATAACCTAGCTGCTATCACCATATACAATATCAATTTTATTTCACCCAGTAAAAAATCCTTAACTATACCCAATAAAAACAATTGAGGAAAAAAAATGGAGTTTTTTCCTCAAAACATACATAACCCACCAAATTTTTATCCAAAAAGCCTTCGCTTTATATGATAATATGTAACATCCAAACAATCACCTCAGATTAATCCCTTCTTCCAACAGTATATTTAATGTCTTTAATTACCATCTGCCCCCATCATTGAAGAACACTTCTATATATAAAAACCCACCGAGTGACTTTATATTTATATTCCGTATGATATAACCAAAAACCAACCACAACGGTCGTCTTTGTGTTTTCTTCTATAATATCTTTCATCTGAATTGTTAATTCCATGAATCGTGTTAGGGTAACAACCAGATCGTCTGCAAATGCCCTTGTTCTGTATTCTTCTTGCCTTATAGCTATTCCCTTCAACGCACTCATAATCCATCTTTCTCAAAGTTTATAATAGAAAGTTTCAATTCACTCGATCACAGGCCTTCTCCACATCCAAAAACACCAGCACTGCAGGGATCTGTTTATTCCTCTCAAAATAGTCCAATAAATCTGTAATTTGCCTCACATTATCTTTCATATATCTGCCTTCTATAAGTCCTGCTTAATCATAATGAGTCACCTCTTAGATAACTGGCATTAATCTGTTGGCTAATACTTTTGCAAAAATTTTATAATCCGTATTCAAGAGAGATATTAGTCTAAAATTTTCTGATTTTGTAGAACCTGCTTCCTCTTAAGGGAGTATTTTACCCCCTTGATATATTCGGCTTGGCTCCTCCCATGGCTTCGAGTTTATGTGTTTTTTCCCTTGACTCCTTCTTGTATAATGGCTTACCTCTGCTGTTGTTGTTTTTCTAGAATTTGTTTGTAGGCTGAAAGAGTTATACGCTGATCTTTAGCTTTATAGCCCCCTGTGGCTCCTTGTGTTTCCATTGCCTCCATCTCCATCTGCTTTCGCTGCAGTTCAATCTCTTGTTCAAATTGCTTTTCTGTATCACCCTTCTGTATTCCTAACACTGAAGATATACGTGGGGATGTTGGACCAATTTTTAAAACATTGAGGTAAAATTCTTCCGCTTTTTCAAAAGTATTTAGTCGATCTCTCTCTCCTTGATACCTCAATATTATGCCAACTGGAGCATCCCATCTAAATGGAATTTGTTGCTTCTTTAATTCAGTCACCAAAAATCCAAAATCCTTTCTGTCTCTTAACATCTTAGGCGGAAGCTCTTTATAAATCCCAATCTGCCTTCCATCCACTTGTAAGGTAGAAACAAAAGACTTTTGCAAGATGTCATTTCTTATTCTTCTAACTATAAAGTAGATCACCACATCTCTAGGCAATTGCCTTTCCCTTGCCACCCACGAATTCACTCTGTAAACCTTGTCAATCTTACGCAAAATCTCTTCAGGGCTAACCTTTAGCATCACAGCCAAGGCATCAGCACAAACCCTTCTCAGATCCTCTCTGTTATTTTCCTTTATGCCTCTCAATCTTACAGCAAGCTCCATAAATCTAAATTGCATCATTGTCACTTCATTTTCGATCCTTTGCGTTTTATTGTCCACATTATTATAAATTTTATAATCAACTTCCTTCATTTTGGATTCTACTTCTGAATTAAGTTCTTCCACTTTTTTGTCAATCTGGACAACTACTTCTGAGAAACCAGTCAAAACTGTCAGTATATCTTGCTTCACCTTATCATACTTTTCTTGAACCACCTCCTTAATTTCCTGTTGAGATTTTTTAAACTTCTGATCCATAATTTCATCTTGTTTCATCAGAGCCACAACAATAAATTCCTTCAAATCTTCAGAACCAGTCTCCTTTATCTGGCTCTGTGTCTGCAAGCTGGAAGGCTGTTCTTGTAACTTATGAGTGGGGGAGCCCCCCTCTACAGCTTTAGTGTCTGGCGTTATTTGCTTTGAAGCCATTCTGCCACGTAGTCTAGCTTTTTCTAAAAAAGGAAGTCTTCCCTCCCTTTTCACCACCACAAAATCCTCTCAAAGATTTCCCCAACTTTAATCAATTAAGGGAAAAAGAATAGATCAAAATCTCTTTAAAAAGGATTTTTCCGTTTTCTTCTAGCCAGCACTGTTACTTTAAATACTTTGTAGCGTATTGAAACAATCATGCAAATCCACTTTTGCTTTCAGCTTTTCCTAGCGCTGAAGCCGGACGCCATTTTAACAAACTTTCACTCTTTCTCCATTCTTTAGATTCAATCACAGGGCTAGTACAAATACTTGCAGTTTTAAGTTTCAGGTCCAGAGTCCACCCTGTTTATTTTGATAGTTCTCTTTACTTTCGCTGATAAAGTTGGTTGCGTCGTCTAGCTCTGCAAAATGCAGAGTTGTCCCTGGGGTCCGGAGCCTCGGTGAGCTGAATAGGGAGCCTCATCCTGCTTCCTCCCCAGAAGCAAAAAAGGCAATCTGGGGACTTCGCAGGGGGCTCTACCTGATCTCGCCGGCTCTCCTCATGGTTCTTGTGGAACTCGGAGTTTTTCGAGCCGCCTCTCAGCTGTAGAGGCGGCTCTTTACGGACGACGGGGCTGGCGGTCTTGAGGAGACTGTCTAGCAACGACGACGGCGCCAACCGGAAGTCGTGTGTTACAATTCTTATGTAGTATAAAAAGCTATTTATCAATTTTCTTGGCTAAGATGCAAATTAGTAATTGCTGACTTACTTGATTTATAAATCAACTTTAAGTAGAAGCATGTACTTAAGATGGCTAACAATGTTAAAATAAAAAGTTTAAACTAATTTTTAAAAAAATTTAAACAATTAAAAGCCCAATGAAACTTTTTTCCTTTTTTCCACATTCATTTCTTCAAAAGTCCACTTTTGGCATTAGCAGATGTGTGACAGACTATTATCTGCTAATGCCAAGATAGTATGTTTGGCAACTGGAAACAGATCCCAGGGGTAAAGTGTCTCTTTATTTTGTATGGCATTACTTCCAAAAACATTTCCAACTTTAATTTTTGTTTCAGCATCTTATGTTTGGAATGTTTAAATGATACAAAGCTCATCGTATCAGTGCTTAAAGTGCAGAATTTTGGTTTATATTATTAAACTTTCTTTTAGGAGGTTTAAATAAAGAAGTAGACCACAGACTTCTGTTTACAAAAAAGGATTTTATGGTGAATATTCAATACTGGAAAGACAAATTTGTAAGTATAGTTTAAGAGTGCTATTGACTTACCTATTTCCAGTTAGATAATATGCTAATAGAATATTTGTAGCTTTAAATTTCAAAGATTCATATTAGATGTCTAGGAGAAATTTGAATTTATAGGGCAGTTCAGTATCTTTTTTCCAAGTATTAATTATCAGTGACTGGGTAACATTTACTAAATATATAGGTGTCAGATTCAAGATGTTTATCTAAACTATATCACTTTACTGAACTTCATGATCAGATCACAAGGCAATTTAAATAATCTTTTTACAATTAGATCACAATGAATTAGAGCAAGTGGTGTTTAGGTATTCTTCAACCTTACTTGTTTCAGTGGAATTTAAGAGTATATATTAATAGAGCTGTGCAGATTTGATTTCAGTAAGATGATTTGAAGAACAAAGGAATGAAAACATAGCAATTAACAGCAACAAATAGCAGTAGATGTCACATTTTCCCCCCTAGTATCACAGGGTGCTTTTGCAGAGTTCAGCCTCTGCTCAAGAAAAGCATAGCACCTGCTTTAAAAAGTTCCAGAAAAGTACTACATTTCTGGGTTTATATACCTTGATACATTAATCTGAAATGCTACATATTCCATCCTTTGATATTTTAAAGGCTAAAACCTTATTGGAGTTCTATAAGTCCTTGAAGAATTGGCTTTTCATTTGAGCATTGGGCTTCATTGTAATGATGGAAGTTGTACAATGAAGTTGGTCTCAGTTACTTTACATCTGTTTCCTGCTATTTTTTTCCTTGTCAATTTTGCGGTTTTAGTATTATATTAGTATTGATCAGAACCTCAGTTTGTAAAATGGGCGGCCACATAAATCAAATTGATAAAGAATGTGGCCTTGGTAAAGGAACAAAGGTGCCTTGGTAAAGGAACAAATGTTCCTTTGAATAGAATAGAATAGAATTCTTTATTGGCCAAGTGTGATTGGACACACAAGGAATTTGTCTTTGGTGTATATGCTCTCAGTGTACATAAAGAAAAAATAAAATACATTTGTCAAGAATCATAAGATACAACACTTAGTGATAGTCATAGGATACTAATAAGCAATCAAATCATACTAGGAAACAATAAAAACAATATCAGTTGTAAAGATACAAGCAACATGGATATAGCCACAAGTAGGAAGAGATAGGTAATAGGAAGGATGAGAAGAAGAATAGTAATACAGTCTTAGTAAATAATTTGACAGTGTTGTGGGAATTAATTGTTTAGCAGAGTAATGGCATTTGGGAAAAAACTGTCCTTGGGTCTAGTTGTTCTGGTGTGCAGTGCCCTATAGCATCGTTTTGAGGGTAGAAGTTGAAACAATTTATATCCAGGATGTGAGAGGTCTGTAGATATTTTCACAGCCCTCTTTTTGACTCATGCAGTGTACAGGTCCTCAATGGAAGGCAGGTTGGTGGCAATTGTTTTTTCTGCAGTTCTAACTACCCGTTAAAGTCTGTGTCTGTCTTGTTTGGTTGCAGTGCCAAACCAGACAGTTATAGAGGTGCAGATGACAGACTCAATAATTCCTCTGTAGACCTGAATCAGCAGCTCTTTATAAAGATTATGTTGTTTTTAATTTTAGTCTCTTTTTAAAAATTATGTTGTTTTTAATTTGTATTACATTTGCAGTCAGCAAAACAGGTTGCTCCTGAACAAGGCTGATTCAGAGGACAAAACAGAAAAGAAGAGCATTTCTATAAAAAAAACTTCTGTAAACGAAACCCATGGAATACAGTAATGTAGAGCATATAGCAATCTCTGGTTTTTATTCAGTGATATTTGAAGTGGAAAAACTTTTTTATTTTTCAATAATTATTGAAATTATTTTGGTTATGTTATTACCCGAATATCAAAGCATAAGCATGTTTTGATAAACTAAATTCTATAGAAATGCAAAAACGTTTATTATAAAAGTTAAAAGTTTAATATATAACATTCCATTATTTTTTGAAGAACATTAAATTTGTTTTATTTATGCTTTTATGTAAAATAGTTAATGCTTTGATGAATTCTAAATTTTGAACATAATTTTTACAGTAAATATTGTTAAGTAACAAAATATTCACAGTATAACTCACAAAAAGAACTTGTCCTAGTGTATGTGGGTATTTTGTGTGGTTTTTCTGTTTTTCATCTCTTTTCCAAATAAGCGTTGTAATTTACAATGCATAAAACACATCCCACTGACTATTATGTAGCAGAACTATATGATGGAGTTTTTATTTTTAATGAAAAGCTATTAAAGGAAGTTGCAAATGGGTTTGGAAGACTAGTAGGTTGAAATTAAAATCTTTACCATTCTGCCCATATGCACAAAATAATTTTTTAGATTAGTGCCTTCTCAGATGAAAATTGATGCATGTCTTTCAACTGTCCTTATTAAGAATAAGCAAAAAGCCAGTGTAAATATACTTGGTTTATGTCTAGATTATGGTTTTTAAACTGTTTTCCATGGAACACTGAATTCCACAAGAACTTGCGCCTATTTTGTGAGAAATTAAGAACAAAATTCATCAGGAGTGTCCATAACAATTTTCCCAAGGTACAGCAGAAAAGATGGGACATCAACTGAAGTTCTTCCTCTTGATAAAGGTTTTGGGATTTGTTCATATATTTTACTAACAGGTTCCTCAACCTGGAAAAAAGTTTGAAAATATCCTCTCCCTGGTCCATTTAATTCAGATTTTGCAATATCTGCAATTTCCAATGCACATTTTCTTGAAATACCAAAAATAATGAAAACCGAGTAACATTTTCATTTGTTTTTCATTTCTAACAAATTAATAGATACTTAGGAACCCTTTCCACTTTTTTGAGAAAGCCCTCAATATTTTGGAGTATTAATAATAATAAATAAGAGGAACTTTGTAACATTCCACTATTGTATTACAAACAACTAGACCAGTGTAAAATAAAAGTAATGAAGATGCAGTTAGAGGGCAAATGGCCCTTTTGGAGGACTGGTTACTTTGGATTAGTGTCTTCAGTGGGTAAGCATCAGAGATCCCATTCATTCTTCTCTACTAGGTTTGTGGAGTTTGTTTCAGAGAACTTGTATCCTGTGCCTGAGCCATTTCCTCCCTACCTCCACCCCACTTCCCGAGGAACTTTTCTTTGCAGGGCAACACTTCCCTAATAAGTGCTAATGGCTAGTTAACAAGCTATACACTGTGACCTTAATTAGTTGTTTCCTACAAGCTGCCATTGCTGCCTGAAATTAATAAGATCCCTGCCTTGACCTTCATAAGCTAATAGCTGATGGGTTTTGCCTCGCAAGTGTTTACTAGGCAAATAACCAGCCTTATCACTTTCTTTTCATGTGAATTCCATATTACGCACCTTACTCACTTGTTATTTCTTCTTTTCCAATAAATGTAAACACAATTTCCTTCCTGTTAATCACGTCAGCGCTGGGGTGAGCAGTCCAAAGGGCAGGGAAATGTCACTGGACCGGAACACTTCAAAGTAGTAACTCACAGTTAACCATTTTACTTTGAGATGAACTAATCACCTGGGAGAAAGCTTCTTCAAGATCTTTTTACTGCTTGAGAATAGAAAAGGCGTTGGTCCTACCATGAACGCCTCTTCTCCAATGCTGCGGAATGGTCCAGAAGTGGGTTGATACAGTGCAATCTGCCCTGAGACTGAATCATAATTTTGCTAGCCACACCACCACTCATGTCCGTTGGGCCCAGTTTTCGGCAAAGACAAGCCTTGAAGAAAAACTCAGCCAAAAGTTAGTAATGACCAGCTCCAGGCCCACGGAGCTGGGTAGGGCTGGACCATTCCGCAGCATTGGAGAAGAGGCGTTCACAGTAGGACCAACGCCCTTTCTCCCAATGGACTGCGGAATGGTCCAGAAGTGGGATATACCAAAGTCTGGCTGTCCTAAGGGCGGGATGCCATGGGGACTGGAGCCCCTGGGGCCAAATGAACTTGCTGAAGGACTCTCCTTCCAAAGGACGCTTCCGCTGAAGCATGTACATCCAATTTATAATGCCTTATAAAAGGCGAAGGAATCCAGGTGGCCGCCCTGCAAATCTCTAGGGATGCTTGTGTGGCCCAAGCAGCGGTGGTACTGCCCCTTGTGTCAAATGCACAGTAATGCGCTTGGGAACTGGCAATAACTGAATTTCGTATGCCCGGGCGATACACGCCCTGATCCAGCGACCAATAGCGGGAGAGGACACCTTGATGCCCAGTGATGTCGGCTGGAAGGAGACAAAGAGAGCCTCAGACTTCCTGGTGGGCGCAGTTCATTTGATATAGGTCTTGAGGGCCCGTCGAACATCCAAGGTATGCCAAGCTTTTTCCAAGGCATGGGAAGGCCGAGGACAGAAGTTAGGCAATATGATCTCCTGTGCTCTATGGAACCAGGAATTCACCTTGGGAATGAACGAGGGGTCAAGTTGCAAGATGACCTTGTTCGAATGGAATACACAAAGGTTGGCCCTCACAGAAAGGGCTACCAGTTCAGAAATATGCTATGCCAATGTGATGGCCACCAGGAATGCCACCTTAAGGGTGAGGAATCAGAGGCTCGCCGTCTTAGGGGCTCAAAAGGTGGTCCAGTGAGTGCCTTCAGAACTCTGGGCAAGTCCCAGGTAGGATAACGGTGAACAACCAGAGGACGGATGTTACTTTCACCCCGCAGGAATCTGCGGATGATTGGATGGTGTACCAGCGGCTCCCTGTCTGCAGTTGACAAGACGGTGAAAGGGGCCCGCTACCTGCCTTCTGATGGTGTTGTGTGCTAGCCCTTTGTTGAGGCCCTCCTGCAGGAAATCAAGCACCTGTGAAACGGAAGCTGAGACAGGGTTAAATTGGTGCTGTGTGCACCACGTAGTAAATACCTTTCATGTTGAATTGTAAATCCGGATAGTGGACTGCTTCCTGTCCACCTGAATGGTCCTAATGACCTTGTCCAAAAGGTTTTCCTTCGTCAAGAGGATCCCTTCAAGTGCCAGGCAATCAGCTGGAGCCACTGAGGCTCCGGATGGAGCAGGACCCCCTAGCTGAGAGAGATCCTCTCTGGAGGAATCCTCCAAGGCCTCGACACAGACAGACTGAGTAAGTCCGCGAACCACGGCCTCCAGGGCCAGTAAGGGGCCACCAGAATGACTTCTGCACCTTCCGCGATGATCTTGCAAATCACTCCCGGTACCAGGGGGAGGGGCAGGAAGGTGTAAAGGAGGCTGGGAGGCCAAGTGCAGCAGAGGGCATTGGTCACTTCCGCCCCCTTGGTCGGAAACCTCGTGATGTAGCGAAGGAGATATGCATTCAGACATGAGGCAAAGAGGTCCACTAGCGGTCGACCGAATTGGATTCAGATGTCCCGAAAGATGTCAGGGTGGAGACGCCACTCGGCGTTGTCCACCGTAGTACTGCTCAGGAAGTCTGCCTGAGTGTTTGTTTTGCCGGCGATGTGTTCTGCCTTGAGGGAACATACATTGGTTTCTGCCCACTTGCTCATTTTTGACTGCCTACTTTTGAGTGCTGCTGTGGTACGCATGATCCAAACAGAGGGAATTGGGGGGGAGCAAAAGTGCTTTGCTCCAATAAGCCAGAACCCACTCCGCAGCTGACAGCCACAAGGAGATCGGGCAGATAAGAACGCTTTGTAATGGCCGCTGCCTAAATGGGTGGTGCGGCGAGCCCGGAGTCAAACGACTGATCCGCAATGGCGGAAAAAAGGTGTGAAAGCTGCCGAGAGGAAATCGGGTGGTGCGAAGACGTCTCGTTTCCAATGGCTGTGCCTGCTGATGCTGAGGCCGAAGTCAGTTCAGTCGGCATCTAGGAACCGCCATGGCCGCAATCTGCAGGAGAACCATCAAAGCCTCCCTGCATAAGAGGATGACTGGCGGCGAAGCCGCCAGTTGGCTGTGGCGGCGGTCCGGGCTGCTCTAAATGTTCGGTGGCACTGTCAGCAAAGCTGAACCTGCCAGCACAAGACTCCAATCGGGCAATGAAACAGGGAAAAACCTGATCCGTAAGACTGTCCAGAATGTCCAGAAGTGGATTGAAGCAGGAGCAACGATGCAAACATGTCTCTGTCAGATGACTGAATCAAAAACTGGGCCCAACGGACATGAGTGGGGGCGTGGCCAGCAAAATTATGACTCAGGTCTCTGGGCAGATTGCACTGTATCAACCCACTTCCTGACCATTCCGCAGTCCATTGGGAGAAAGGGATGAATCCCACTAGAAACATTTTCAGCTAGATAAAGACTAAAAGACTGAAGACTGGATATCTTTTCAGTCATCCTGCATAGCAAAATCGTAGGATCATATAATTAATAAAATACAATTTAGAAAAGGAATAGTAAACAATATATACCATTCTTATAAATAGTACATAAACAAGGAAATTAATAGGAGAAAAATAAAGTACCATAAATCTGTCAATAACTATTGCAATTAAGTTTTTTAAAAAATCACCAAAAGAGAAACTACACTAACAAAGCCTGGAAGATTCACAGTGGAAAGACATGCTGGAATGACCACCAGATTACAGGAAAACACTGCAGTTTTGTGCTCACTTAGGGAATTTTTTAAGGTGTCAGAGAATGGGTACCTGATAATTATTCTAATTTTGGGAGCAACTGATTTCTTAATATAATGTGGATTTAAATGAGTAATATGTTTTAAAAGACAAAATCATAACAGACTTTCATAAAATATGTTTTTTATTCTTTGAAAAATAAACACAAAAGCAAAAATTTAATTCATAACATGTTTTAAAATTTATTATATAACTGTAGGAATGCTAAATATAGCTTTATGATTAATGGTATTCTATAAGTGTGCAAAACTGATTTTTATGTTATTTTTTGGTATTTACAAATAAACAATATATACAGTACATATTCATCAATGATATATAGCATTTTCTTTAAAAATCGCAATGCAAACAGTATGTCTAATGTACATAACAGTAAAAAAATACTACTATGATACCGTTTTCCCCAAAATAAGACATCCCCTGATAATAAGTCCAATCCAGTTTTTGAGTGCATGGCAATAAAGCCAAGTGCTTATTTCAGGGTTCAAAAAAATATAAGACAGGGTCTTATTTACTGGGAAACACGGTATGCTTTTAATCAGTGATAATGTTATACATATTTCTATTTACAAACTCAAAAATGTCAGATGAAACAACACAGAAAAGAGCAATCAGGCTGAAAAATGATCCAGGGTGTATACATTAGGTTTGTTTGTTTGTTTGTATGTTAGACTTTTTTTTCTAGATTCAAAAGCAATCATATGCAGGCTGCCTCATTATTCCAAATAATAAACTACTTGAAATGTTTTGCCCCATTTGCTGTTTTAAAATTGCCCATGAATTGACATTGCATCATTTCCACTTTCCTGAAGTGTCCTGAAGACAGGGTTCTTAAGGAAATACAAAAAGGAAAAGAATATAGGTCTGCTACTTGCAGATATGAACAACACAATATCCAAACATTATTTTAGATTGCCAGAATACTGCATGGTATCCCTAATTTAAATGAAGTGAATCTTGAATATGTAAAACTTGTCCTCAGGCTTGAGCAACATCTATATGGAAAAAAAACAGTTGCTCTTTCTTTTTCCGGGAGCTTCCATTCACAGAATCTCTTTGTTTGTTAAACAATTAAAAAAAAAAAAATCCTCCCCAGCCCTACACAGCATAAACAAAAATCAGCTGAGCTCTCATTAAAACTTTTATGTGTTAATAGTTTTTCTTTCCATCTTCCAGTTAAATGATTAGGGTGCATATGCCTTTTCTATATTAAATGTATTACTTAAATGTAACTAATCCTGAATCCTTAAACTTGTACTATGATTGTAATATGATTACTAGAATGCTAAAAAATAAGTTTCAATTTAATTTAAAACTAGATAGTTAATGAAATATATATTTCTCTAATTTTTTTCTTCTAGGGTTTTTTTTTTTTGGCAGCCTAGGAGACATAATCAGATTGCAAATAAGTATCATGGAGGTAGGTATCAGATACTACTGAGTATGCATGCCATTCCCTTCTTCCTCTCTATCTTTGGAAGAGGAGGTCCACGCATACACAGCAAACAGGGAGAGTTGGTCATATTTCCAGACCCAAAACATATTGGCAGAAAGATGACATATATGTCAAAGAAAGAGAAGAGAGATGCTAATATCTATACAGTATCCTGGAGCCACATGAAGTAATGTTAATGAAAATCCATCCTTGAAATATTAAAGAATCCACTTCCTCTGGAAGAAGCACAACTACTCTTTAAAAGATTTTAAACGGCTACCTGTGTGCCTGCATTTCCAGCAGAAGTGTGGCCTGGGCATGCACATGTGATGAACAGGCAGCCAATAAAAAGTCTTCAAAGTACAGGTACTTCTTGTTTAGTAATCACAATTGGCACCAGCCAATCAGTAGTTAAGCGCAAAGCAGTTCTTAAGCGAAACTACAACATTGCTTATGTTTCAGCATTGCTGTGCTTTACAGACCTGCAAACGTCATAAATGCAAGGACTGGTCGTAAAGTTACTTTTTCCATTATAACTTTGGATAGTTGCTAAATGAGGCATTCTCTTAAAAAAAAAAAGGATTACCTTTAGTATGCTTACCCTTTTGCAGAATAGAGTCACTTTAATGCTTCTGAAAAATATATTGCTAAATCCTATCCATAGCTGGATATAAGTATGTTATATTGTATCCTTTAATGAAAATACACTAACTGTGGAAAATGTGCAGGTTACTGATTTGTGTTCAGTACCCCTGTTCAATGTCCTCATAAATTACTCCTCTGAACTTCTGATTTATTTGAAAAATTACAGTCTACTGGAGAATTTACTTTACACCTGTATTTAGGTGTAAATATTAGTTATGGCCATTCCTTATGGTAAGATTTTCCATTTTTCTTCTTCTCCTTTTGTTCTTTTTGGAGGCGCTCAAGTTCGGCTTCATACATCATTTCCTGAATCAGATATTTTTCTCTTCTCATACGATCCC
The DNA here is from genome assembly GCF_059756535.1 of Pantherophis guttatus. Taxonomy (NCBI): domain Eukaryota; kingdom Metazoa; phylum Chordata; class Lepidosauria; order Squamata; family Colubridae; genus Pantherophis; species Pantherophis guttatus. The sequence goes on from NC_142069.1 coordinate 35,336,810, forward strand.
TTAGATCTTTAGGAAGATCTGGGATTAAATAGGAAATCAAGTGTTTTATGCAAAACACAAGGTGCTGTAAAGAAAGTTTTAACAGCAAGTGAGTTTACTAGCATAATAACCTGAACACTTATACAGTAATATTTATTATTAATAAACGTAATGGGAAAAATACAGTTGTCTCCACACAGTCTTTATATTTCTGTATTTCCTTTTTTTAAAGAATCAGTTCATTTCTATTAACATCCTCACATCTCAAAGAACTACTGGTATCTATTCAGATAGCAATGTTAATTGCTAACTGTACTTATTAGTGTCAATTTATTTAGTTCACTACAATAGAAATATGAGGAGGAAACAATCCAGATACATTTAAGAATTTTTTTTTATTTTAGTACTAATTAAATTAAATTTTAATACATTTACATTTAGTGAATTATCTGTGCATCCATGGTACTATGAGCCATCCTAGATACAAACAGCAGCTATTTTGAATTAATAGATTCACATAGGAAGATCTTATACTGTGAATGTATATGAATAGTGTTGTGAAAAAAACATTTCAGCAACCTTTCAATAGATATTGGAAGAGAAAAAAATTGAGCACGGAAACCAGAATTTATTATACAGGGTCAGCCTACCCAGTGTTAATAGTATCAGCATTTTAAGTTTTACGTTTGGAAGGCTGCAAAACTGAAACTTACCTCAAAAACAATAATAAATGCCAATCGTGCAGCTAAGACGTGCCAGAACTGTAGCGTGTAACCATAGGGCACTGGAGAATGAGGGGGATCACGATAGTCTCTGTACCTGAAAGGACAAGCGAAAAAAAGATAAATTTTGTCTATTGAAATGCAAAACGTCTACTGAATGTATATCAACACTACTATGATAAGTCTGTCTTGAAGCCTTTGTTCAACATTAAGCCCATTAATAATTGAAATTAAAGGTATTGAAAGATTATGGAAATTCCCAATATACTGAGCTTCTAGACAAACAACAAGATGATTTAAACCATTTATGTTTGCATAATGTTGTTTGCCATTAAAGAGAACAGTATGACAGTTGTAAATAACTGGGTAGGTAATAATTTGAAGAATGGCATACCAATTTTATCTTGTTACTGACATCCCATTCCACTGAGTATCTTTGTGTGGGACACATGAAATGATTAGGGAGAAAGGGGACACTTGCCAAACTAGTGAGACCAGTCAGATTAACCATCGCAATCAATGGGTTATGACATCATATGTCACAGGTTGCCACATTTATCTACATAAATATCTGATTTTTAGCTTATTATGTGTGCTTCTTACCTATTTCTTGTGTTTCCATCCCTTTTCTATCTATATCTTCTTCATCTTTTGGTATTAAAATTCAAACACAGCTTCTGCATTACGTTTAAGTGCTGTTATATTTTCATAACAGATTTAATGTGACTACAGATAGTCCTCAGGTTACAATGGCAATTGGAACTGGGAACTCCATCAGTAAGCAACATGGTTGTAAAGTATGACATCACATGATCATGCCATTTAGTGATGCCAATTCTGGCAGTTCCAGTTGCCACTGTTAAATGAAAACCATATGGATTGTTAAATGGGGGGCTCCTATGATTGACTGCAATGGTATGGTAGAATGTCTTTGGGAGAATAGGCAAAATGATGCTGTCTAGGGAACAGTCAGATAAGAGACAGCATAGCCCATAGCTGCATAATGGGCAGAGAAAGGCTCAGGAAGGACCTTTCTTAAGGTGATGGAGGGAGAACTGTAGTTTCACACTTATAGAATTCTGTTAATACAATTTTACAATAAAGTAGAAATAGCCTATGTTTCTTGTTGGGTCTACCTGGTAAGACTGACATTGTGACTTCTGACTTCCTGCTGGCGTTTCCATTGTCTTTGCTTGTGGGAAGCCAGCAGGGAATGTTGGAAATTGTGCTCATGTGACCAGCGGGACACTGCAAAACCGGAGTTCTGAGGACCTATCCTAGATCTCCCTTATTCAATGCCAATGAAACTTTGAGCAGTCACTGAATGAATAGTCATAATCTTAACTACCTGTACAAATCACATCTTAAAGGTCTTAAATGGTCTACATAGCTACTAATGTCTCATATCTGTGGGAGGATGTCAGAACAGGCAAGGTGGTGAGGCTCTACCAGTTTGTATATGATTCAGTGTCATGCACAGGGTTTTTTATCATGCTACAGCTACCTTGCCAGTTTGTCCCTCCCTGTGGATGTTAGTGGATAATGTTCTAGCTTTTTCTATAATAAAATGGTATCCAGTCAGCATCTTAGTCCTTTGCTTCATATGCACTATATTGGATAAATTAGTATTTTTACCATCCTAAATTGCTGATGGAAGTTGTGATGGAGACCTAAGAATAACTCAGGAAAACCCTGATTTGATTTCATACGGCATAAAACACTTTTATTTTACTTAAGCAAGCATTTAAAGTTTTCTATTTCTGAAAATGGATTTTTGTAGCTACTATTGCTTTAGGTCAGGGGTGTCAAACTGGCAGCCCGTGGGCTGGATGTGTCATACACAGGCCACGCCCATCCCAGCTCTGCGAAGGGAGGAAACGTCGCAAAACGTCAAATGACAGCAATTTGACACCTGTGCTTTAGGTCAATGTTAATTTTTTTAAAAAAAAGATGTATACTGTTTTGAATAAAAATAATGATGGTAAAGCAGTAAAAATTCTGATAAACATGCAGCATTTTCACATATATTTCTTTACCTGCAATATTTTAAAGATGCATCAGAAAGCTCACTTCCATTTGATGATGGCTCTGAACGATGTTCAAAATCAGACACCAAAAATAGTGATAAACTTGCATTAACATAGCCAACCATACACCTAGAAAGAAAGAATGGTTTTACTCAGAAGTCAGCCTTCTTACACCAGATTCTAAGATAATAAGTACTCACAAAAACTCAGGTCCATATTACTTAGATTATTTGCTAACAATGAACATCCTAGGAAGAGCTGTTGGATTTAATTCTGGATTGATGAAAATAATACAGAAATTATCTGCCAAGTTTCTGATCATTTACAATTGGGAAAATAAGAGTAAACATATCTTCCAAAGCATTAGATTGGTTATTTGTATGTTGAAATAAATATACACCGAGGATTTTATTATCTGGAAAAAACACAAAATTGTTCAGTTTTTTTAAGGGCTTAGAGGTTTTTTATTCGTAACTTCAAGAGAAAAATACTGATTCTTAATCAAAATATTTGTTCTGCAATCACGTTATATAAAATTATTTAAAAAGAAATCCCAGTCAATGGAGAACTGCACATGAGATTCTAGTTAGTAATGCAGTAAATGAATACACTTAATTTTGGTCACTGACCAATTTTTAGTTAATTTATTTTTAATACTGAGCCAAAGGGCTATAAGGAAAAGATACTTTTTTTCACAGTTGGAATGAAGAACAATCTTAATAAAATTAAAAAATACAGAATATCCACTGGGCTCAATGAAATCTTAATCAAGGCTAACTTAGATTATATTGATTTCAGTTGAAATGAATGGGATGAATTGAATAGGATACACAGAATACAGTAGGGATCCAACCATTTTTATGTTACTATATTCTTCCTAATAATACTTTTTATTTTCAAACTATTAAAATAGATCTTAGTTAAATATTTATTTGTGAATATGCTGAATATATACTTCTCTCATGCTCATTTTTTTTTTGTATTTTCAACTTCAATTGGCTCGAGACAGGTATGAATTTTTTAAACTTCAAATCAGTTTACTAATCCTAGGAAAAAAATAACATATAATAATGAAATGTCATTAAAGACAAATGACAATAGTGTAGAATTGCCTTGTCTTAGAATTACCTTCATTTGTCCTCAGATATAGCATAGGATCACATCATTAGCTACATGAGACTTCATTACTTCCAAGATTTTTTTTAAAAAATGCCATTCCACCCCTAGGTAAAGCCCCTTTCTGCACTGAAATGGAATGATACAAATAACTCAAGCTCTGGAGAGCCCATCATAGGAAGAGGGGCAGCTTAGAATTCATCAAAGCTTTTGCCAGTGATTGGTTGACAGCTACAACTGGAATGGAGTTCAAGCACTTTCTACTGGTCACTATGATGGATTAAATAAATAACTTTATTGGCTTTCTTATAAAACGTGTTGTTTAATCTGCTACATTTCTTCCAGTTCTCACTGCTGTTCTCAATACTAGCATTTTAAGATGAAAAACTTCATATAATGCAGCTTCAAAATGTTTTTCCTCAGAAAAAGCAATGCAGCTATCCATTGCTAGAAAGGATAATCAATAGTTCAGCTCCTTACATTCAGCTTTACAGGAAATTTTTTTTATAGAAATTAAAGCAAGAGAATATAGGCTTTTCCTCTGTAATTAAGTGCCAAATCCTTGACTCATTAATGAATGAGCAGAAATGCATACCCAAAATTATAACTTTGTGTCTTTTATCCTATGACAAAGCTGCAATAACATCCAAATATATTCACTCGAGAAAATTTTGGAAATAGCTTTCTGTATAACAGGAATGCAAAATATAATACATCTAAATGGTTAATGAAACAAATGCTGCCTAGCTTATTCTGATTCATCATATAGATATGTGAGGTTTATTTCATAAAAAAGAAATATCAAAATAGAAATAATAGATCTTATTGGTGTCACAGAGGAAGATTGTTTTATGTGGTGGTGTTATTTAATATTTTAAAAAGTAGTTATCTTTAATATGACAATCATGTTCAATAATCTTAAACCAAAGTTATTTGCTTAGTTATTGGCTTCAGAATACTTGTTCTTTCTAAAAAGCTTTGTGGCCTGCTTTCCCATAAATAGCTAATAAAAGCTGGTTGTATTGGTGGTTTAGTCTCCTTCAAATTATTTTTATTATTTTTGCAGTGGAATCAAACCGCAGAATAATTTGGATGCAAAGAAGAAGCTTAACAATGATATTTCTCTTTAAATATCTCATTAAAAAGTTCATAGTCCTACTGAATGAAATCTTAGACATGTTGTTATGAGGTTCTAAAACTGAAACTGCAAAAGATATTTGTATTATTTTGTAGCATATTTCTTAAAAAATTACTTTTGTCCGGCCTCTCCTTGACCTGCACATGGTCCATATTTGTAAGCATAAACAAGCCGTGGGATAAAATCTGAAGTCACAGCAATAACAAATGCATTTGTGATGACAGAAAGAATTCCAATGCCTTCAAGAATTCCATACCAGATTCCTAACAAAAGAAAAGAGGCATGTCAGTTTTAGCTTCTGAAATTATTAGCTAAATTGTAGCATTTATGCACTACTTTAATCAACATTATTTATGGCCCAGTTCTAGTTAGGTCTACCAGACTGCCTACAAAATGTCAATACCAAAGATTTCCCCATTAGATGTTTTTTCAAATGAATGTAAAAGATCAGAATCTGGTAGTACCCATTGATGAATCTTACAAGTTTTTGAAATGTGTTAGTTGGAAAAGGTGCTCCCAGGCTCCTTTTAATGTTTGCCACCATAGATTTAGTTGGTTATTCTCCTATGGTGTCTATAAATGAATTAACACTAAAAGCTTGCCACCCTGAGTCTGATATCTACAATTCTTTTTTTGATTTTTTTTTCCTGATGTGAAAATGAGTGAAAATTGTCTCAGAAATAAGCCATTCGGTGAACGCTATTTCTGGAAATTGCAGCTAGGGGGATATATGTATGTTTGAGTCAGTGGTGGGTTTCAAATTTTTTTACTACCAGTTCTATGGGTGTGGCTTGGTGGGCATGGCATGGCTTGGTGGGCGTGGCAGGGGAAGGATACTGCAAAATCCCCATTTCCTCCCAATCAGCTGGGAATGGGAGGCGGAGAATAGATGGGGGCGGGGCCAGTCAGAATTTTTACTACTGGTTCTCCGAACTACTCAAAATTTCCAGTACCGGTTCACCAGAACTGGTCAGAACCTGCTGAAACCCACCTCTGGTTTGAGTAATCTATATTGTTAAAGAAATGCTTTGTACCAGTAATGAGCTGGCACATTTGGATTATGGCTCTACTTATTGTCCAAGTAATTACTAGCAGTTGATCTTGGCTGATCTTGAAACAAAACTAAATAAGATTAGACCCTGTCAGTTCTTGGATGAGACAGGATCTGATAGGTTAGTCTGAAAAATATCCCAGATGAAGACTAGATGGTCTTAGATTATAAATTTCAACTTCAATTTGCACCAACACTTTACACCCATTAAAGATTGTTTACCAATATCTTTTGCTTTGGAAGCTAATGGCCGTCTCCACTGGGTGACAAATTTATATGCATCAAGGCGTATTTCAATGATATTGTTCAATAAAGCCAGAAGTGGAGCAAGTGGAAAAGCTGCTACAAATATAGTTGTGAATCCAAACTGGAGGACTGAGAAGGAAAATGAGAGAAGGAATGTCATATTTAGCCACGTATATTTTATGTGTATTGTATATTATCAAAGGCCAGTAAAAGTGTACACTAAAAAATAAATTCAGAATAAGGGTCGAATACGATTTCTATATAGAAAAACATTTCTTCTGCAACCCACAACATTAAATACTAACAATGGCAGATTCATAAGATATTCTTTCTGTACAGAGTGGAATATCTAGACAGTATATCCCAGAATAAACAGTATATCTACAGATTTGCAGACTACATTGCTGCTTAAAATGGCAAGATACAAATCAAAATGTACAATGTTTTATCATCTCCAAAATAATGAAAAGAATCTAAGCTTCTAGATTAAATCAGTTTCTTTCCAGTACCTCTTTATCAATGCTACAGTTTGAAATGCTAGAAGGCATAGTATCTACTCTTAGAGTCAACATGCCTGGTTAACCTAATTTCATTTACACTTAGGTCAGTGATGCCTGAGAATTTATATCAAAATGCCACAAGAGATGTTTTTGCTGAAAAATGGCTATCTCTCTGAAAATAATTTTACAAGCTTACAATGGATGTAACATTGTCCTGGAAGTTTTTTTTTTTAAAAAAAATACATTATTATATCGGATCATGAGTAATATATAAAAACACCAGAATCAGGCAACAAAGAAAAAATTGTTCATACTCATTTCGAGGTATTCATCAAAGAGTCCATAGGCATTCAAAGGCAGCAAGTTATAGTCTTTTTCCCATTGTGGTAAAGTTGTTTTTTGCTGTGAACCATACTCTTGCCGCAGTCTTCGTCTGGTCCACCAGTTCTGAATTATCCTGCATATGTGAATATTATTTTTACATATTTTTCAGATCACTTAAATTTCAATTTTTTATTTTTGCCCTACATTTGGATTTTTTTAATAGAGGTACTCATTTTCACACAATTCCAAGAAAAATAGCCACATAACAAAAACATAATTAAAATAAGCAACTTAAAGTATAAAATAAAAATTGGAATAACCAATGTACTAATCTGATTGCCAAAAATGCAAAGTTCCCGTGTGGCGGATCTAGCTGTGAGTGTCTGAAGCTGAACTTCTTCTCAGCAAGATGGCACTTTGGTCCTTAGCTCCTATCGAAAACACTGGTGGGATGCTGAAAATTCCTCTGGGTGGAATAAGAACATATCCACGCCGTGGGCATATAGTTTAAGAGACCTCTATAACTCATCACTGTTGGAACTTCATCAAAATGAGCAGTGTTTAAGACTTAGAGCTATCCTGGAGGATCCAGATGAAGACATCCAGAAAAAGGTGACCCATGCTCTAGCTGATTTCTTTGCTTGGCAAGTAGATTACAAAAAAAAAAAAAAATCCATATATGACAAAATATATAGAATTAACACTTTCCAAGAGATTCGTTGGTGCATTTTTTAAAGGAAAGTAACAAGAGAACAAATCCTCCAATGCCATTTCAAATCCAAATTGAAGCTCAACAATGTAGAGGTAATTATTTTGAAAGAAATTCTTATTAGAATCCTATGTATAAGAAAAGACTTTCCTAACTGAAATATTAAAACCACTCATTTTGTTGGGAAAAGTTAGAATACATAGATTTTACCTTCCAACAAAACAGATTTAGACTAAATATTATGCAAAAGGCCAGAGAATTTCTAGAGAAATACAAAAATGAATTACAACAGACCCAGAAAGGCACTGAGGAGCGAATATCCAAACAAATTGAGAGACAAGTTAAGTATATAACCAGCATGAAATAAGAAAAAAAGGTGAGGGCTATGGACACAGATTTTTCAAAAACAGTTCATTAACTATAATAAAATGCTTACTCTGGAACATAAATGGCGCCAACTCCCCCCCAAAAAGGAGGGAAAAAAACCTATTTCACCACCTTAAAAAAAGGCTATAATGTGTCTTCAGGAAACATATATTAGAAATAAAGATGTAAAATACTTAATTTACAAAAATGTATATGAATTTAGCTCAGCAGAATCAAACATGGCAGTGTTCTATACATTGCCCAATAAAAACCATAATAACAACTGTTCAGGATGGTAAATATGTAAGGGTAGAAACAGAACTAGATGGCCAAAAAACCTGTGTGCTGGGAATTTATGTCCTGAACAATAGAAATACTTTCTACAAACATGATGGACCTAGTGTTAAATCTACCATACCAAAGTTGGTTTCTGATAGGCGACTGGAATGCTATGGTGTTTTCACAACTGGATAGAATATCTGAAAAAATAATCAAAACTACCCAAGGAAAATTGTCAAAGTGCTTCTTGCAGAAAATTTAACATTAGTCAATATCTACAGATAAAAAAATGATAATTCTAGGGAATACACCATTTTTTCACCAATCATTTTCAAAATAGACATAAGAATTTCAAAAAAATTAGTTATTCTAGCCTCAAAAGCTTTCTTTGATCACAATCCAGTTGAATTGACTTTAAGAAAGAAATCAGCAAACTTTAGATGGAAATGAAACTTTATTACAGAAAGAGTGAATAGTAAAGATGTCAAAGAGAAATTAACAGAATTGTTTGACAAAAACCTAAACAAAGGAATAGACAAAAAAGAGTATGGGATGGAAGCCAATTGAAAAAGAAAGCCCAGGAAAAATCTGGGAGATCTTACGAGAAATTAAAAGTAAAGAAGAATTAAAGAAATCAATATAAACATTCTAAACCAAACTTATTATCTATGTGTTTAAATAATTAGGGAATAAATTGAACACCCTTAAACAAAATAACTTTGAACATGCAAATAAACCAAGAAGGTGTTTGGCCTATATATTAGGGAATGAAAAAAAAAAGATGATTTTGAAAGGAGGATGACGCAGTATAACAAATAATTTGGCAATACAGAAACCTTTGATTATTACTATTCCAATTTATATAAAGCAGGGGTTCCCAACCCTGGGGCTGTGACCCACTACTGAGCTATACCCCGTAGCCTATTTGCAACTGGACCGTGCGAGTGATGGGCTGGCACACGCATAACTCGATGCACACAAGTGGCAGGCTGGACCGCACGTGCAAGTTGAGCTGCACACATGCCAGCCCACCGCTTGCGCAGCCCGGTTCCCTTCTCCCCCTCCCCCCAGCTGGGCCACCAAGCTTCAAAGGTTAGGGACCACTGATATAAAGGATCTGACATCTCTTCACAATAAATAGAATGTTATCTACAAAAGCAGAATGAACAGGTTACATTGCCCAGGAGGTATCTGTCAGCAACTATTCTGTACATGTTACAATAAGCAAGCATTAATATGTATATTTTTAAAAAGCACATACGTACGGGTAGCCTAATTCCATGAAGTTGTTCCAAGTCTGCTTTAGCACCATTATAATACCCATCTGCATACAGAGATCAATAAGGCATCCACTAGGGTGGCACTGCAGAAGAAGCAGGCAGCAAGGGAACAAAGAGAAGTTTAAGCCATGCTGACTGGGAATTATTGGAAGGAAACACCAGCATTCATACTGAGGAATACTGGGAATACACATTTCACTCAGCCTTGTATGTATCCTTATCGTATCATTATTATGTACATCATTCAAACACTTTCTTTTACCTTGCTGTTTAAAATTGCACCAGGGTATTTACGGAAGAAGAATTTACATACTGCTGTTTAAATTTATGCATAAGTGCTTATGCTAGGTTGGGCAATTCATAACCAATAGAGGGTTTTTTTGAATCAAAGAGGCTAGGATATGAGCTTTGGTCCCTGGGAATATCAGTTTAAGGTGATGTCTTGCATTGGCATTAATAACAGAAGCTACAAGGATTGAAGTGGGAAATCAAGGAAATCAGTTTTTATTTGTATGACCAATTGGCTGTAAAGTTTGAAAACCTTCCCAGACCTATTAATGATTAGCTGTGCATTTTCACCTGCTAGGAAAATGATTTCTGCAGAATGGGCAATGAAGTCTTCAGACTGGTCAGTCTGGGAGTGGTCAAAACCTAAGCTTTACTGACATCTGCCTGCTGCCATGGACAATACAAAGCCAGAAAAAGCTTGAACAGTAGCTGTCAGTCAAATGTAGTTAAACTGGATTATTTTCTGAACAACTGTGTACAGTTATTGGATTTAAACTGCAGTGTATCCTTTTATTACAATTCCACATGCATTTATATAGAAGTAGGCCACATTAACTCAATAGCAATTACTTCCAATAAATTGCACCGTTAATTACTTCACACATTATTTTTAGTACATTAGATATATTTTAGATACTATAAAATATGATATACTTCCAGATACTTCTGCATAACTTATTTCAACCCTAGAATGTATGCATGGAAACTTTGTACAATATGCTTCAATATTAATATAAAACACTTACTTCTTCTAGTCTCCATCTGTTTATCAGTCTGAGGTAGGCACCAGGGTGACCTGTAAACCTTCAATATAGGAGAGGTCATCATCTCTTTGCAGGTACGTTTTTGATCAAAACAATAGGAATGTAAGAGGAGAAGATCAAAGACGAGAGGCACAATTGTATTTTTCCAAGGAAAAGGGCATTAAATTTGCATTTAGTATTTAGTACTTAGTATTTGAATGTACAATGTACCAATTGTTTTTTAACAATATTTTTGTGGTTTATATAAGAATCTAGATCAGGGGTGTCAAACTCGATTTCATTAAGGGCCGTATCAGGGTTGTGTTTGACCTCAGGGGGCTGGCTGGGTGTGGCCAGGTGGGCATGGGCGTGGCCAGCTCAACGTCACTCATGTTGGGGGCACCTGTGGTGGCCCAGGTGCGGCTGGGGGGGATCCACTTTTGCTAGCAGTTTGTTTTGCTAGCACTCTACTAGCAAAAATGGAGCTGGGGGGGGGGCTGTTCACCCCCTTGGGCTCCATTTTTGGCTGTGACGGCCTCCTGCAGCCCTCTGTCAGTGAAAACAGAGCCTGGGGGGAGCTGCATGTGGCCCTCCCAAGCTCTGTTTTTGCGGGCGGAGGCGCCATGGGCCGGTCCTTTGCTATTTCCAGGGCGGCATTGTGGGCCAGATCTAAACACCCCATGAGTCAGATCCGGTTCGTGGGCCTTGAGTTTGACATCTCTTATTTTATTTTTCCTATCTGTGTAAAAACAAGATGTTCGCTAACAATAATAATTTTGTTCTTGGTTTTGATTCATAGATAACTGTTTCAGCTTAGCCATATCAAAATATTCATGATAAAGCACATACTGATCTTTCAAACAAAAGATACATTTGATATTTTTCAGGTGTTGGTAAACATCCCCAAAACATTTTATTAAAAAAGTGAAACATTCCAAATGATTATTTGATGCGTTGATGTATTAAAAGACAATAGGGTCTTCACAGTTGCAGTACACTGCTGACTCATACTTAAGCAGTGGTCCACTCAGACACCTAGATATATCTTTTCATTCACCTATTTTTTTTTTAATTTGATTTATATGCCGTCCTTCTCCGGAGACTCAGGGCGGCTTACAATGTGCTAAGCAATAGCGCCACCTATTTGTGGAGTTAGTTTGCAACATAATATTTAAACTGCTGGTAGAGAACTTATCTAGTGTAGAATAGCCTCAGCACACTTGGAATAAATCTGGGCTTCAGTTATGCTTGTGACATATTGTCCCAAATATAGGTAGTTCTTGGGTTATGATGGCAAGTAGGACTGGAATTTCCATCATTAAGTGATGCCATTATAAAGCATAATATCATATGACCACATTACTTAGCAATCACAGTCCTTGCAATCCTAGTTGTTGCCATAACTCAAAAACTGCATGGGTTATTAAGCGTAGACTGTCATGTGGTAAGATGGGAAATCAGGCAAGCAGGATGGCAGGTGAGAGCTAAGGTCAAGTAGGACGGTGCTTTGGGAGAGCACTACAGAGTGTGGGAGGGTATCAGAGGCAGGCACTACAGAACGTGCATGACCGGGGAGACAGGCAGGTGTGGTACAGATTATAGGGAGGTGGGTACCATGGGAAAGTGCTATAGAGCACTTGAGGTATAAACCTCAAATGGACTAATTTATAGAATGAGTCCAAAATCTGGGACCCATGATTCATGTGGAATTAAAATTTGGTAAATTTTTTAAAATGCAGTATGACATTATGACATAAAACTACCTTGTAACAGTTATGACATAATAGAAAATGTCATAAAAGATTCACTGTGCTGATGTTTGACTGTGCTATACATCCCAACATGGGCTATTATCAGTATGAAATGAATGTATCCCAACTTTTCCATTGAAGGCAGTGCATTAGAAGCTCTGCCATTGTTGAAGGCACTGAGGAATCTGGTAAGGAAATATCTCTGAAATGATGACCCCAGGAGTTTTAGATTGCCTAGTATTTATTAAAGATGGGGAAAAAAATCGATGGAAAGATTTAGGTTTTGCACATGATGGCAATACATACTGGTAATATGTATGCAAGAAATTTATGTTTATTAAAAGAAGCTAAAATGGCTGTTTATAATATACCTTTTCATCCACCACATTACAAGAAAGCTGTATGAGGAGAAATTTAAAAGGAAGACCAATGCAGTGGGAAAGATTTAATCAAGAAATATTTAGTAAATTTAGAACAGATAGTGTCAAGAATGAATAGATGCTTAATGAATGTGGACTGAATACTGAAAAATGGGTGATATTGTGGAATACAAAAATGGTATATGATTTATTTTTATTAAATTTATATGTTGCTCATCTCACTGTTGAACAATTCTAGGCAGATGTGATGGAAGTAAAACATGCATGGCAATAATTGAAATGCTTAATTAATGACTGAACAGAGTAAGATAATATTTCTTTCTTGTTTAACATTTTTATGGATACAGTATAAAAGAAGGTTGTTGAAAGGGCTTGGTTTTATATAGAGAATGAATTATTAAATCACACAAAGAAGATTGAATGGGTTGATAGTAAGAAGAAGATAGACAAAGTGGTTTTGGATGGAACCAAGCTGTGAAATTTAAATAACAAAAGTCAATGGATGAGTTAATGGATGGACATAGTGAAAGAAAGATGGAATTTATTGAAAGATATAGTGAATGGGGGTGGGAATATTTCCCCTATGTTCTACCTTTCATTACTCTTCCTTACTGCTTTTCTGCACTTGCTGTAACATTACTTAACCACAAAGGAATAGCATGTTCTTATGTAAGTGGTATTACAGATAAAAATACAGAAGGTATTAGACAATGTGACTCCCTAAAAGTGTCTTTAGTGATCACAGTTAATCTACATTTATGAACTTTCGAGGGACATACTGTATTCTACTACTTAAGGCATACTTAACATGAATTCAAAACAAACAACAATTTTACAGAGGCAGATATCATATTATTTAATCTTACCTTCCAAGGAAAAATGCTATATAAAAAGTAGAACTGTTCAGATTAACAAACTGAAAAAGAAACATTTTCAAAGTGAAGCTGTTTTCCCACTCAGATTCAGTACGAGGCTGCTCTGTAATGAAAAAAAAATGGAAATTGTAATCTTTATTGAAATTTGAATGCTGGATTTGGGGAAACTGCATGCACCCTACAAGTCTAGAAATGTCCCGGTAAACTTAGTTACAGATCTTGCTTATAATGCAGCCCATATTCAGGGAAAGTCTAGTTTCTGAGACAGTACTTCTCAACCTTGGCAATGTTAAGATATGTGGACTTCAACTTCCAGAATTCTCCAGCCAGAAAAGCTGGCTGGAGAATTCTTAGTATTGAACTCACACAACTTAACATTGCCATGATTGAGAAACACTGCAGGATAAGTAGTATACATAGTGCAGGCAGACAGTATCCACCAGCAGGAACTTGCAGGTTCTGCCTGCTCTCTATACAGAAAGTTTCTTGTTTTCAGTTTTCCCGTTGGAGATGCTTGTAACTGAACAGAGAGATCTGAACCTGGAACCATTCCTGGCCTTTAAAAGTGCGAAAAATGCATGAACTCAATGGACATCAAATGGGATGTGAGTGGATTGACTCATATAGTATTCTCAGCAGCTCAATTGTATTTAGGACCCAAAGAGGCCAACTTTAAATTTTCTGTTATTTTGTGGAGAGAAAAATATGATGATGTGGGAGGAACTGATGTCCAATAGGACTTTCATATACTTGGCCATATGATCTAATTTTAGAAAATAGGAGCTAGTACAAATGTTAGTTGCAACTACAGTAGGTACAGTAGCTGTAAGAAAAGCTACCCGTACTAAGGATCCTATCTGAGTCAGTCATTGGGACCAAAGGTTTATTCTTCTAAGCTTCTGGGCTTGTGCTGCAGCCCATCCTCAGGAAACTTCTCTCTCTCCAGAGTATGTGCATTGGGCTATTCTATGCATTTTATTTTATATGGTACCTGGTTGTGTGTAGCTTTTAGTTGTTAATTAGTGTTGATGGCTGGCTATTAAGTCGTTGATTTTTATTTCCTTGTGTCCCTCGCTCCTATGTACTTGATAAATTGGTGGTAAATCTGATTGCATCCTCCAACATTATCCTAGGCCATGTAGATTTCCCTTCATTCGCAAAACTACCAAGGTTATAAACATTCTACTCAGATGACTTGTTACAGAGTTCTAACAAATGAACATTGTTTTACAGAAAGAAGGTCTGGTCCCACATGGTATCTTTTGCATTTGGTCCTTTTGTACCAAAGTCTGACAGAACACATTCTAAAATGCTGGGCAATAGGTTTCAAAGGGAGTTGTTTGGAGAACTTTCCTTCCTACTGCATATTAATAGTGCCTGAAAAAACAACACTAAAACATCTTAAAGATGCTAGTTGAAAAATTCAAGCACTTAGTTAGGCAAGGCATGCCACATAAACACTTGGTTGTAAACAAACTCTGAGAAATAAAGCAGCACGTGTATTGTTTAATGTAGTGAAGGGGAAAATTCAATCTGAAATCAAAGACCTTTTTTTGACATAGCAAAAACAACTCCAGCTTTTTACAAAGTCTGTCTCACACTGATGGTTCTTAAATAGATTGGACAAGTTTAGAACTAGAACTAACAGTCCATTTTATGCTGTTTAGGACAAGTAACATCAGTTACAGTTCAATCTAATCATGCGAATAGAATTTTTGTGCAAAAAATTTAATACATATGCACAGTAGTGGGCTACAACCAGTTTAACAACTGGTTCTATGAGTGTGAGCTTCACGCCCGCCCACAGGCTTCGCACGTGTGTGTGCCTAATGCACTTGCACGCAGTGTTCAAAATACAGCAATTTGAAGCTCAGCTGCTTACCTTCTAAGGCAGCTTTCTAAGGCAGCCTTCTAAGGTAAGGAGAACAGCCGAGGCACGGAAATCAGCTGTGCTGTGCAAATCAGCTGAGCCAGAAAGAAGGAAATATAGGACAGGATAGGGCGGGTGCGGGTGGGCGGGGCCAGCTGATCATCTGAACTACCGGTTCTCCCAAAGCAGTCCAAACCGGCAGCAGCCCACCACTGCATATGCAACTGTATCACATAGGGATTCAACTAGTTACCTCTTTTGCTTAGTATTGTCTATTATACAAGGAATTGTTCCAGGTCTTATTTCACTGCATCCTTGCTCTGTAGGATGGAAGACCGGATGAATGGGAAAACTGGCATATAGAAAAGTAAGTTGATTTGTGGAAACATGAACACATACAAATACACATAAATACATACAGTGACACAGAGAAACAAATAATACAGCATACTGTTAGCTCCATTCATGCAGGAAATGAAGGTGCATGATAACCATGAAACATATTACTTCATTTTCATTACTTACCTAAGTTTGTCAGAAAAAGAGCAACCTTTTCATGCAACTGCAAAAAATGAAAAACAGCATATAATTTTAATGTAATATATAAATCAGATTTGACGAACATTATGTGCTTACTACCTTCATTCCTTATTTCTCTATTCTAGCAGTGATAATGACAGCTTTAGAGGCAAAATCTTACTGACCTTTCTTTTAAAAATGCCTACTGAGTTAGTTTAGAGCATTTTGAATCTCACCGAGTTTGGATATTCAATATTGGTTTGCATTTGTAAAAATCTATATTTCGAATCAAATAAGACAGTGCTTTGGGAAAGGTACATTTGAGATGAATTATTTATGTTTATATTTATTATAAATGCAAATAAGCATTTTGTTTTAAAGTTAAAACTCTAATCATTGGAGGAAAAGCAGGAATAGAAAAGAAGGGCAATTTATTCCTGTTCAAATATTACTATGGCCTTGGTGTGAGAAGAAACAGTGTTTTCATCCAAAAATATGTAAATGCACTAAATTTTTCAATTTAGCAGACAGATTATAAAAGGGCCCATTTTTCCATATTTGTTTCTCCAAGTAATTTAGCATTTATCTAATATTTATACTATAAAGAAAGTCTATGCAGTCACTAGGAGTTGACACCAATTTGATGGCATATAATCAATAATGTATTTATTAGATTCACATAGGATTTGTACTGCTAGTATCTAATTTTTTACATACTTTAAAAAAATATGGCATTGTTCACTTTTCAGCAATGGGACTGCTTTTGATTAAGATACTTTATCTATTTTATTATAAATTGTGCTTAAAAAATCAAAGTGAAGAACACTATTTTTCCAAAATATATTTCCAAACCAAGTTAAATGGAACGGTGGGCTCTATTTTTATATTTTAAACGATTTTCAACCATTACTCTATCTTTAGTGAAATATTTAATAATGTCTCAATTTTTTAAATAAAATGAGCAGCGGAAGTTTTTTTTCACATTGTAAAAATGCTGAAGTCTTATTCTATTGATCTATCTGTCTGTCTATCTGTCTATCTATCTTATTTGCATTTATAATAAATACAAAACATCAAGTCTCAAATATATCTTTCTCAAAGCACTGTCTCAGTTATTTTGAAATATAGATTTGTACAAATGCAAACCAATATTGAATAGGCAAAATCAGCAGGATTCAAAATGCTCTAACTAGCTCTGTAGGCATTTTAAAAAGAAAGTCAATAAGATTTTGCCTCTAAAACTGTTTCTATATCTATCAATCCATCCATCCATGTCATACTCTGTTCTACCTCCAGGAGCTTCCCAAAATTAAATATGTAATTATTGTTGAGATATTCCTCTTGAATTTCTCAAATTCTTACTGTGCCTTTGACACGTTTGATCTATTCAATCTGCAACTTAATTTTGCTATTGTTTATTTTTAAATGTTCACAGTGGATCTCTGTTATGCCAGAAATATGCAGGAAAAGCAATATTGATATAATCAGTGTAATCCTGTATGTGTATGTGCATTTATAAAACATTTTATGATTCATTTAAAATAATTTTATATCAATAATCTTTTTAAATATAAACAAACTTTGGCTAAACCACCATATACTACAAGTTGTGCTATAGTTCTGATAAGGCTATTTCTTATTACAGAAATCTGAGTACAACTAAGAAACTACCTAAACACAGATTGAAATTAATCAAGGTATGAAGAAATTTCCTTACAACATTCAGCAGCATGATGATGCAAAAATTGATGCATACTGCAGTCCCAGTTGTTGCAACCTGAGAGTTATTCTTGATTAAAGCCCATTTAAAGGCAGCAAAAGTGCTGACAGTCACAACACGATATATAACAATGCCAAAAACAGCGGCGATCACCACACAGATCTAAAGAAAGAGGTGATAGAAAGAACATACAGTATAGCTTACGAGTACAGTAGCTCTCAACAACTAAATAATAAATCCAAGTAAGTAATCTATAAATGTATTCTGATTTTCTTAAATGGGACATGTGTGGGGGTTTATCCCTTATCCCAGACCACCCCTTGATGTGATGTCTCGCTGCCTGGAGGCCGTGCGGGTCTGAATGGGGAGGAACAGGCTCAGACTCAACCCTTCCAAGACCGAGTGGCTGTGGCTTCTGGCGTCCCGATATAGTCAGCAGGTGTCATCGCTGACTATTGGGGGTGAATCTTTGCCCCCCACAGAGAGGGCTCGCAATCTGGGTGTCCTCCTGGATGCACGGCTGTCTTTAGAAGAACATATGACGGCCGTGGCCAGGGGGGCCTTTTATCAGGTTCGCCTGATTTGCCAATTGCAGCCCTTTCTGGACCAGGACGCCTTGCGCACGGTCACTCACGCCCTTGTCACCTTCCGGCTGGACTATTGTAATGCTCTCTACATGGGGCTCCCCTTGAAGAACACTCGGAGGCTCCAGCTGGTCCAGAATGCGGCCGCGCGGGTGGTTATGGGCGCAAACCGTTGTGCCCACGTGACATCCCTCCTGTGCGAGCTGCACTGGCTCCCAGTGGTCTTCCGGGTGCGATTCAAGGTGTTGGTCACCACCTTTAAAGCGCTCCATGGCATGGGACCCGGGTACCTTCTAGACCGACTTCTGCCACTAATAGCCTCCCACCAGCCAGTTCGCTCCCACAGAGAGGGTCTCCTCAGAGTGCCATCGGCCAAGTTATGTCGGCTGACGACACCCAGGGAGAGGGCCTTCTCTGTGGGAGCCTCAGCCCTGTGGAATGAACTGCCCCCGGAAATACGTAAGATCTCCAACCTCCGGGTATTTCGTTGTGCACTCAAGACCCTGTTGTTCCGCCAGGCTGGGCTATCAACATAACAATTTTAAATTGGGTTTTAAATTCCTGGGGTTTTAAATTGAGCCAAATTCATTTAATAATTTTAAATTATTTTAATTGATGTTGTCTTGTGTTTTTAATAGGCTGTACACCACCCTGAGTCCTTCGGGAGAAGGGCGGTATAGAAATAAAATTATTTATTTATTTATTTATTTTTTTAATTTCCTTCCTCATTTTAATGTGATCTTTTCCTATTATTAGTGTCACAGCAAGAAATAATGTTCAAGGGCTCAAGTGTCAGATTAACAGGGTCAATTATGCAATTTAATTTTCTGAAGATAAAATTCAATGCTTGGAGGACTTTGTGTTTTGTGAGTTTTCACTTCTCAGTGAACTTACTTAACCTTGCATCATATCCAAGGGCTGGCAGTTTTCTCTAGTTTTTTCTGAAGGATTCAGTTAGGCTGAGATTCAGAGAAGCAATTAAACTAATAGTTTGTTAATTGCTGCTCTGATTAAAAGAGATAAAGAAATTTGCTTAATTGCTCTACTGAAGTGAGATTTGATTACAAGAGCAGAACCTATTATGATGAACCGTTTCTCACAGAAAAGTCAATTAACACTTATCTGCAATAGTAAAAAAAAAACCCAACAAGTCTTAGAAGAGAATTGAGAGAAGGAAGTAATGACCATTACCATAAATATGGATATACAATTCTTGGAGTAGTCTCAGTATAGAATAATTATGGAATGCTTTGGGACCTATAGATATTGAAGCACTTATTTGATAGATACTATTGAAAATAAAGGAGATAATCAATAAAAGAAAGGAGATGATAATTTACTGACTTTCACTTGTAAATAGATAAGAAGCAAGCAAGCAACAGTCAAATAAAAGCAGGCTAATAGCTGCTTTAATAATCCCTCAACTTTTGAAAAGTGCTTAGTTCTTATACAACAGTAACAACATAGTAACATTCAATTCCCTGTACTGTAAAATAAATGCTGGCTCCATTATTTTTAATACTAAATGACCCCTATAAAATGAAGTTCAGCTGTTTGAAACAGATATTTTCAATATTTGAAGAATACATTTCAACAAATAATAAGTTTTAAATTAAACATTTCATTAACCTTGAATCAAATAGCAATAACACTTAGACTTATATACCGCTTCATAGTGCTTTACAGCCCTAAGCGGTTTACAGAGTCAGCATATTGCCCCCAAAATCTGGGTCCTCATTTTACCGACCTCGGAAGGACGGAAGGCTGAGTCAACCTTGAGCCTGGTGAGATTCGATCTGCCAAACTGCTGGCAGCCAGTGATCAACAGAAGTAGCCTGCAGTACTGCACTCTAACTACTGCGCCACCGTGGCTCTTATGCTAAAGAATCAGTTTCAGGCTATCAATTATTTTTATTACATAGCTAAAGTTAAGCTCATATAAATAACAGTCAAAATAAAAACTATAAAATAATAGTTTATTGTTTTGAAATTTAAAGTTACTGTAGGCATACGTTTTCTTCTACTTCACATAAGCACATTCAAGAGCAAGGAGACCTCTGTACCATAACCACTACAATCACCTTATGCTGCAGTGGTATCTGCAGGAAGCTATGATGACACTGTACAAAGTCAGCACAACCCCCCACCCCCAGCCCTCAGCAAGGAGGCTTTCTTATGAACAAATCATACACTTCTCTCCATTACCAGGAAAACACTCCAGGCAGTCCCTCCAATATTTAAGTTTTATGAATGAGATACTTTTGTCTCTATTGAGAAAACTGGAGCTTTCCATTCATTATCCATTTACATATGTATTTTACAGAAAACCAGACAGCTCCATTCATAAACAAAATGCCTTCAGTTACAGCTCCCAGAGAAGGCTGAAGCTGATGGGGTTAAAAGCAGAAAAACAGACTCCTAAAATCTACATTCCCTATCCAGCTCCAAGAACAGGGCATGACTGCCCAGCCACAATGGGAGGCAGGCAACAATAATTAGAATACTAAAAGGGCATACTCAAGCATAGGTCAAAGTACATTGCACAAGAACAGGCATCTTAATCACAAAGCCCCATAGAATACCCACCTTCTCTCAACCCCATTTTGTCAGTCACCCCAGAAATATGTTGCTGTTACTAGTTTCTGGCTATCAAATAAACAGATACTTACTTTCCTGCAACCTGCCTCCTTTTTATTTCCACCGTCTTTCTCTTGGTTTGGAACCGGACCGGATTTTACTTCCAGCAACACCAAATGATATGCATGTCATAATGTCATGGCATGAATGCTGTTATTATTTGTATCAGGTACCCTGACACAAAACCATAATCATTATGTCATTATGTCATTATTCATGTGTTTTCATTTATTCCAACCTATCCCACCCTGCCCCTCATCCCAGTCAACACTCATTCATATAAGTGTTCAGAGGTAAACTGATAGTCAGTTTACAGAATACATAATTCTACTCTTAAGAAAAAGTAGATCTGAATTTTGCATTCAATATTAGCTTGAATTGTGGAGAAGTCTTTAATTTTTTTAAAAAAGATATAAATCTATAGTGTGTATGCTTGGAGGGGAAACATATCACACAATAACTTGAATTAATCTGCACTAATATTAGATAGGAACACTTTCCTTTGCTAGATTTCCCTTGTTGGAGCTTTTTTAAAAAACATGCTAGAGTTTTGTTTTATTTTCATTGTTTAAATTGATCACTCCTGAATTTCATTTTTATTAAATATATTAGCAAGTAAATGTTTCAGTAATAATATCACTGAATATTAAATTTCTTTATATTTTTAGAACATAAGACAACCCTGTGACACAAATGAAGAAAAACAAAACTAAAAAAGTCAAGATGGCTTAATGCTACTTTAAAATATATACTGCTCAAAAAAATAAAGGGAACACAAGCAGAAGACATCCGAGATCTGAATGAATGAAA
This sequence comes from Pantherophis guttatus, assembly GCF_059756535.1. Lineage (NCBI taxonomy): Eukaryota > Metazoa > Chordata > Lepidosauria > Squamata > Colubridae > Pantherophis > Pantherophis guttatus. Next base: position 35,358,724 of record NC_142069.1, read on the forward strand.
TAGCCTTATTAAATACTTTGTTCTTTATATACAGTAGTTTATACACTGCTCAAACAACTAAAGGAAACACAAAACTACCGTATGTAACGAACAAAGTATTTAATAAGGCTATTTCATTCATTCAGATCTCGGATGTCTTCTGCTTGTGTTCCCTTTATTTTTTTGAGCAGTGTATATGATCTCCATTTTGCTGATGTTTTAAAATCTAGTTTTCAGGAAAAACAAAATTAAAAAATTTCAAACCATAAAAAATATTCCAGATGCAGAAACAATCATTCTGCTGCATTTATCTGCAAATGCTTGATAAGGCTCTGGTTTTCCAGATATAGGATTCACTCTCTCTTTCTTGGAATACTTGGCTTCAAACTGGGGGCGTACTTCTTCCTAAAGAATACAAAAGTTAAAGAAAGAATTAGATATAATTGTGTAGAGAGCTTAAGCTTTTAGTAATTTTATGAAGCTTTTATTAATACATTACATTCCAGTAGGCCAAGATGTTAAAAATATTTAAAAGCATTGCTAAGGAACTAATAAAATACTACTGTAATCCTTCAGAGAGGGATAGAGATATCTTTACAAAGCTAAAGGATTATTTTAGTTTTTGACAGGATTATTTTAGTTTCCTGTACAGTACAGGAAAATTCTTCAAAGTTCAGGAAAATTACTGTTTCTTCCCTCATTTCCTTTCACTATAAAAACATAACAATAGGAGGTCAATTATCATATTTTAACTAAGTATCTTGCAGCAATGCCAAAGAATTAATGTGGTTGGGACAGCATCAAGAGAATCAAAAATCACAAAAGGACCCTTTGTGAGCTGTCCTCAGCTGTCTGGCCTGCTTGATCTCATAAGATAAACATCTTGGCCCTACTGCTACTTTTTGCCATTAACTCATTAATTGCACTCACTCCTTTCAATGGCATCTTTCACTCAAAAGCTGCTCTTATTACGGGAACTGATTCTGAGGTGGTGCTTTGCTTGATTCTGTAATAGCAGTGACCTTAGATGGCCTAAGATAACACTGATGTTTGGTGTTTGCCTCTGGGCAAATTAACATATTGGCAATTACTGCTATAAACAGAATGCTGACCTGGTTCTTATGTGGGGATAGAAGGGTTCAGTATTTCTTTTATACGTGCTTATTATACCAAAATAATTCCAAATGAACACATAATTTAGTTTTACACATCCCTTTTACACATCCCCATATCTAAAAACCAAACAACTGACACATTGTGTAATTAGGTCCTTATTTTCTTGGAAAAAAATGTATGATTTGCTGCCAGTTTTCTCCAAATTAGAACTATAGAATAGTTGATCACTATACCATTATATGAGTTTCTTCTCTGCAAGAAGTGGTTGTAAGATTCCTTAACATTGCTTGGCCTTTTTTTTTTTACAGTTGCCCATCATTTTCTGTTCACTGTTTCACATTGGTCAGACTGTTGACTGATTTGTGTCTTCTGCAAGACAGTGACTCAGCTAAAATGACATAGACTAGAATAGCTAAAAGAGATACCAGGAAACAAACTAAGCTCTATGTGACAGGCAATCATCTTCAGTATTTTCTGTTTATATTATAACCGAGTCAGTTAATAGCACATTAATATTAGTTAGAATTGTGACATATTATCCATACAAACCTCCTCTTCTTCCCAGTCAATTAAGTCCCAGTCATAAGCAATTACTGCTCGTCTTCTTTTCCAAAATTCCAAAAAAACAGTGGCTACCGCAGAAAAATAGAAGGAAAATGTATCTGGTCATATTATTGAATGAGAATTTGCAAGATAGCTCTGTATTCCCCCCTGCAACCAGAAAATGTGTATGTGTGTGTGTATGTGTGTGTGTGTGTGTGTGTGTGTGTGTGTGTGTGTGTATACATATATACATGTTTTTATATATATAACAATATATATATAACAATTCTTCTGATAAATGTGATTACAATGTTTTAAGAAAATAGCAAGTCTGGTGTAGTGTATAATGGAAAAATCACAGAAAGAAGGATGCTTTATTAACTTCTCAGCAATAGTATTTTAGTGCCCCTTATTCTTGGAAATGTAGGAAATGAACAATAAATGAAGGTATTTCATCTAATTTACTCTGTGGGCATGGCTAGTAGTGATAATCCTTCATATTTCAGAAAGGAAATATTTTCACTAAAAAAAAGTCTGCATTTTTTCTGATTATTTTTTCTCTGCAGTCCTGACCAGATCTAGGTAAGAATGAATCTAGCCCATTTTCAGTCAATCTTTTTTTGTTGGCTACTATTCTCACACCAAATTTGGTGCTGTTCAGAGAGCTATTCTGCCAATAGCTCAGATCTGTAGACAGACAAATATAGTATTGAGCCCCTTCATATAATTGCAATAGCAATAGCACTTAGACTTATATATCGCTTCACAGCCCTCTCTATGCGGTTTATAGAGTCAGTATATTGCCCCCAACAATCTGGGTCCTCATTTTACTGATCTCGGAAGGCTAGAAGGCTGAGTCAACCTTGAGCTGATGAGAATCAAACTGCTGGCAGTCAGCAGAATTAGCCCGCAATACTGTATTCTAACCACTGGCACCACCACAGCTCTAATCTCAACGTTTTGTTCGGTTGAAAAGAATGGGAAGAAAAGTTTATGGAATACTATATATAATTTGATATAATATTGTATCACCTAGGACTGTGATGGCAAACCTATGGCATGCGTGCTGGAAGTGGCACACAGAACCATCTCTCCGGGTATGCGAGTCATCACCAGTTGCTCTTCCGGATTCCAGCACGCTGGCCAGCTGGTCTTCACGCATGTAGAAGCACCGGAAACTGGAAGAGCAGCCGCCTGGTGAGCATGCATGCGCCGGGAAGATGAACTTCTAGTTTCCAGCGCACGCATGTGCACCAGCCAGCTGGTCTTCGTGTGTGTACGTGTGCCAGAAACGGGAAGACCAGGTGGCCGGTGTGCATGCATGTGCCGGAAACCAGAAGATCATCTTCCCGGCCAGGCAGCTGCTCTTCTGGTTTCCGGCATTCGCGCATGTGCGCGTGCCCGTTTCAGCACTCAGTGCCAAAAAGGTTCACCAACACTGACCTACGAATTCTTTAGCAGAGATTCAAGTTGAAAGGATCCTGAAAATAAAGCATGAAATTCGATTGTATTTGATATAAGGAATACATAAATAGAAATATACAAATTAGTCAAAATTTGGTCAGTGTTGGTGTAACACGTTTCCACATACTATTTTGTTTTCTGTCAATTTTATTTTGCACTTAAAAAGTATGAGAAAGGAGAAGAAGAAAAATACTATAGATTGCTATTCATGTTTCCTCTTAAAATATGGTGCTTTGTTTAAAACTTTTTCTAATGTGTCAACAAATGTTTTCATTTTCAATAGCAATAGCACTTGGACTTATATACTGCTTTACAGCCCTGTCTATGCAGGTTACAGAGTCAGCATATTGCCCCCAACAATCTGGGTCTTCATTTTACCGACCTCGGAAGGATGGAAGGCTGAGTCAACCTTGAGCCGGTGAGACCCGAACTGCCAAACTGCTGGCAGCTGATGATCAGCAGAAGTAGCCTGAAGTACTGCATTCTAACCACTGTGATACTGCAGCTCTTACCAACAAATCTATTTTAGATACATATTTCTAACATGTTTTTAATACAACAATTTAGGTGGAGAATGATAATTGATAATGTATTCTGTTCAATGTTGCCAATCTGCTTTAGGATACAATCAGAAAAGATCATCTCTTTCCGATCTCTAGTTTAATTATCTGGGATAATTCAATTATGTCCCTTAATAACAGAAGAAACCTACAGTTATCTTGTTGTGCTATACTGACTTCAGGGGAACAAATGGTGAACTGAAAAGCTGATTAGCTCCATGAAAAGCTAATGATGGTAGTGAAATGAAGAACCAGTGAGTAGAACAGTTCTTCATAGATCTGTGTGGTCAGCCCGGATCCTTCTGATCATCTGAAGAGCCTAAAGACCTGGCTTTGCCAGTTGGCTTGGAGCTCCAATGGGGGAATATCACAGTGGATGGGGTGGATCAATTAACAATAGATACCACCTTCACCCCATCCTCCTCCCACCCTCCCCATCTTTTAACTGGGCCACTAAGTTCTGGATTTTATACAAGGTTATTTATGTTTTTAGCTTATATAGTGGTTTTTTTAATGATTGTAAGCAGTTACTTCGAGGTAAGATGGGTGGCCTATAAATTTTATAAACAAATAGATAAAATAAATGAATAATTCTGCTCTGCACAAGACGAGAACTTGAGAACACCTACAAGCGCTTCAGACACTTTCTTTTCTGAGGAGACTGCAAGACTCTGGTAGGTTTAGAGCCCTGTGAAATGAGCAAAAGCCAAAGGCACTGTGGTCAGTGCCTTTGACAGTTTATTGGATTTGCATCAGGGGTGAAATCCACTTACCTTCGTTACCGGTTTGGGAATTGGACTGTGCGGAAGTGAACATGCACCTCTTCTGCACATGCGCAGAGGGTAAAAAACCGGTACGTAGTGACGTTCCAGTGGGTGGGCAGAGCCTCCTGCCGTCAGCGCTACCAATTCAGCGAGCCGGATAGAACCGGGCGGATTTCACCGCTGATTTGCATACTTCCTTTTCTAATCACTTTTGGAAATTGCTTGTTAATTGTTTTTCAACTATCTATTAGGGATGCTTTGATATTTATTTATTTATTTATTTATTTATTTATTTATTTATTTATTTATTATACAAAGTCAGTGTCAAGTTTCCGAAAGATGCCCTAATTAATTCATGAGCCATGATCCAAACTTCAAAGGAAATATATTCATTTATTAAGAGCACCATTCCGGCAATACAAGCAGTAAGGACTGATCCTACGTAGATTTACGTTCCCCTATGACCCTGTCTCTCCCCTCCTCTCTGGCCATGTCATAAATCACATTCTCCAATTAACCACTTTGGCTGGCTGTGAAACCTAACACCCTCCTGATTGTGGTGAGAAAGAATGTATGGAATTCACTTCAGTTCTCCCTCCCTCCTGCTCATGGCAACTTGAAAGCTTTGCAAGTGGACAGTCACCTTATTGCCCCCACAAACCAGGTCCTCATTTTACCTACCTCGAAAGGATGGAAGGCTGAGTCAACCTTGAGCCTGGTGAGATTTGAACTTGCAGTAATTGCAGGCAGTTGATGTTACTTAACAGCAGTTTAGTCTGCTGCGCCACCAAGGCTCATAGTTTGAGTTTGAGGAAACCAAGTTCCTTCAATCCAAATAGCAAATGAAGTTTTAAATACAAATTTAAGGACTAATTATTTTTATGGAATAAACAGCAAAAGGGTGATTAAATTTTTGATTTTTAGAAAGCTACAGACAAACTAAGGGTATGAAAAAATTTGAAATAAGATTTTGGAATTAATTATAAAGAAGCCTCCATGTGGGAAACACTTTTGTTTTAATTTCTTTTAAAAAATATGATAAGATTAATGTCTTTCTGCCATATACTGTTCCTATTTAGTTTGCAAATATGAGAGCAGATAAAAATAGAAGCGTTCACTTTTAAAGGACAGAACAGAGGAGTAGAAGTACTCCAAGAATTCCATATCATTGATCTAAGTCTGCTGAAGTTAAGCATATCCTCCATGTAGTTATTTTAAACAAAATTATATTGATATTATTCCCTTATCATCACTTACCCCATACTGCCATGAAAACAGCAAAAAAAACAGTTGCTCCATTGTCAAAAAGATGTGTTACCTGGAGAAAAATATTTTTAACTTAAATTCATTTTTTTTTTTAAATTCACATTGGTTTGTGATTTCTAAACTAGACATAGTCTAAATCAATTTTTATTTCTACCCCTACCTTGGGCTCAGCCTGGTCATCGCCTACATTTTCTATGTACTGGTAAGTGAACTTCTATAAAGAATAGTAAATAAATAAACCTTACTGAAGTTTAAAGCTAAATATTATTAATTTTATTGGAAGGAATTGTTATATAATTTTTCATAGTTCTAAAATGTTTTCACTAGATTCTACTTGTGTGGTTCTCAGAAGAGGATCTTTGCTAATGAGATTAACACCATTCTACCCAACAGGTTGTTTCTTAAAATGTCCAATTTAGGTATAAATCAGAGGATTTGTTTGTGGATAAAGGATTTCTGACAGACAGGCCACAGTCAGTAAGGATGGGATCTCACCATTCCTCTACTCTGATACTAAGCACAGGAGCCCCCCAGGGTTGTGTGCTAAGCCCTTTCCTTTATTCCTTGTATACACATGACTGCACCCCATTGTATAACACCAACACAATTATTAAATTTGCAGATGACACGACAGTGGTGGGGCTCATTAATAAGAACAATGAGTCTGCTTATAGAAAGGAAGTACAAGGGCTGACATTGTGGTGTAAAGAAAATAATCTTACACTTAACACCAAAAAAAACTAAAGAACTTATAATTGACTTCAGGAGGAAGAGAGATGTACATTTATCATTGTACATAAATGGAGAGGAGGTGGAGAGGGTTGGTAGTTTTAAATTTCTGGGCATTTCTATCTCGGAGGACCTCTCATGGACTATGAATGTTAACATGCTTGTGAAGAAGGCACAGAAGAGGCTGTCAGGTTTTGTTGCTATCTTAAATAAACTTCATTCTCAAACGCAAAGTCTCTAATGAATCTCTTTTATTTAAGGATAGAAAAAACGACATGCCTGAACTCTGTTGCAGCCAAGATTGGCACCTCCTTCCAAACCCCTCCCTTTCCGTCCTTCAACCCCAATGTCTCATTGGCCACCATGCAGATCCATCTCTTCGTCCCATGCACTTTCTTTTCACAGGAATTTCACCCCTCCCTCTGTTTCCCAAGTAACACTATCTGCTGAAGAGCCAGGAACTAGGTGAAAGTTCATCCCAGCATTAAAGCAGGTCTTTCTGTGTCCTTCATGATTTCATGTCAGCGCTGAAAGAGATCATAATTTGGAATGCTGACAGAGGCTGTACTTCCTGAGAATACTCAGGAAGATAAATCTATCTCAGCATCTACTTCTGTCCTACTATCGCAGCACCATTGAGAGTGTCCTGACATACAGCATTCTTGCATGGAATGGGAGCAGCTCTGTAGCGAACAAAAATGCTCTACAGAGAATCATCAAAACTGCCCAGAATATCATTAGGCTCCAGCTACCAGCCCTGGACGACATCATTGAATCTCACTGTTTGAGGAAGTTGCACAACATTCTCAGAGACTCTTCCCATCCTGCTTACAATCTTTTTGGACTGTTGCCTTCTGGCAGAAGATACAGAACAATTAAAACTTGGACCACATGTTTTCTAAATAGTTTTTATCCCAGAGCTATAATTGCACTCAACAATGAACTAAAGGGCCACCATCAGTGAGCTGTTGGACAGCATTACTTGGTCTGTTGTGTGGATGTTTGGATGGTTTAGGGGTGGGGAATTTGTGGTGGGTGGGAGTGTGTTTGGGGATTGTTATGTGTGTTGGACCTGGTCTTTGGGTGTTAAGTGAATTTCGTTGTATGGGTATACTGTGCATACACATACAATGACAAGGACTATTTTGTAGGACAATGCAGGTAAAAAATGGGCTTCACAGCACATGAAGGCTCAAATGTAGCATCTGTCTGAAACTCCTTAAAGCAGCTGTATCTTTCCCAGGATCCTGGGGCATATACAAAGTGTTGCATTTAAACTCTCACAAACTGTGAATTATATTTTCCAAATTATTTCTTAAGTGCAGCACAACTCCTAGTCCCTGTTCAACAATTGCCTTCAAAACCTCACTGAAAGGTTTTAACGGTTTATGAAAAGTCATAAACAGAATCCCTAATCTCTGTCAAGAGGCTCTTGACTTTCAATAATAAAGGCAATATAAAACAGTAATAATTTTATGCAACTTTTAATATAATATAGTGACCTAGAGACCATAAGAATTGGACCATAAGAAAGGCTGAGCACCAAAGAATTGAGGCCTTTGAACTATAGTGCTGGAGAAGACTCCTGCGAATCCTTTGGACTGTAAGCCGATCAAACTGGTCAATTCTAGAGGAGATCAACCTGACTGCTCTTTCGAAGGCCAGATCCTGAAGATGAAATTGATATACTTTGGTCACCTAGTGAGAAGGAAGGACTCACTGGAGAAGAGCCTAATGCTGAGAAAGATTGAGGGCAAAAGAAGAAGGGGACGACAGAGAATGAGGTGGCTAGATGGAGTCCCTGAAGCAGTAGGCGTGAGCTTAAATGGACTCCAGAGGATGGTAGAGGACAGGAAGACCTGGAGGAACGTTGTCCATGGGATCACGATGGGTCGGACACGACTTCACAACTAACAACAACAAAGTGACCTACAGACATTAAAAACTTGCTGTTCTCTCCTTATTCCTCACTCATTACATTTATCTATCAGCAAATCCTTTTAAAAAAACTAAGTATGCTTAATATTTTAATACCTTAAGAAGCAAGCTCTTTGAAGTTGTTGCTTTCAACTCTAGACTTAAATATCTAGCATTTTTAAATGCAATGTCTTTATTTTGAATACACACACACACACACATACACACACACACACACACCATACATACATACACATAGATAAAACTATTAGTAGAAAAAGAAAAGCAGCATTTATTTGTACCTTGGCATAAATGCAGCTATCTGACAACCTCATGAAGGGACAATATTTATCACAAATTGGGCACATAATAATCTCTGTAGCCTGGCAGATTTCTTTACTGTAAAAGAGAAGAGATAATGATTATTAACCCAAGTTGTAACTATTTTGTTTTACTTTAAAAAAAAAACTCCCAATATTTAGACACTAGTGGAAAGGTGGCTTTTTTCTGTAATAACTGCACCAATAAAATGTTTTCTTTTTGGCTTAAAATTAATTTAAAGAAAACATCAATCAATAGTTCAGGACATTAAATTCAACACGTGTACAATTTTTCTCCACATTTATGTACCAATTCCCATCTGTGCATGTTACACAACACTTGATACTGTTCCCTCATTGACTAGTTTCCATAAATATATATTTATTTTGTAGAACCCTGAGATGCTTCCTTATGCCGCAGGCAGGAATAAGGGGGAAACATTTTCTGGGTATGTGTGCTTGCTGTATCTTTAAATTTTCTGCCTTCTTTATTGTGACAAGAAGCACTTGGCAATTAGGAACCCTGACAGCACTGATGTTAAATTTTGCTCCCCAATCGTTCTTTTTTGTGTTTCATTGAAATTATTGTAATAAATTCTCCTGGGATGGTTAACTGTTTCGTTATTTAGAACTTTTCAGACTACATTAGCCTATATTAAACATCTTTGGTGTTTCATCCCAGTACAAGTGGCACTTTGGAAGGCCATAGTTTGTAACAAATATATGCATCTTTGCAAGTCAGAGCAGGACAAAACTCTTATTTTACCAAAAAATTCTGCATACAGAATAAATAAATCAAGACAATGAAACAAATGAATCAATCTATACTATTGTAATGCATTTTGATTGCTGACTGACAAGGAATTAACCATTTACAGAATATTTACAGAATATTATGGAAAATATTTTCCCCATTTTGACTGATAATCATTTTGGCTGATAAAGGAAGAACCTAAATCAATTAAAGCATCTGAGAAAATGATAGAGTATGGGAAGATAGAAGTAGGATAAAGGAACACAGACAAAGAGTAAGATGAGCAGAGTATGAGAGAAAAAAATCTGATTAATTTTCTTAATCATATTATTTACCGTATCTTTCAGAGTATAAGACACACCTTTTTCCCCCCTAAAAGGGGGTGAAAATTTAGGTGCGTCTTATACACCGAATGTAGCCCCGCCCACCCACTGGCCCCCACCCTTTGGCCTCTGCCTCGCAGCAGTTACCTCCTTGCAAGCAAAACGGCAAGAAAAAACAGCTCCTTTCAGCTTCAGCACAACCTAATAAGCACAAATTGATTCCATCGGCCTCCCGACTCTCAGCTGATTTGCTCTCAGCTGTTTTGTGCAGGGCTCTGCTGCTTGCTGCAAAGAGGTAAATTGCTGGAGCAGTTTTTTTTTCCTTGTGCTAATCAAGCTATACTGAAAATGAAAATGAAAGTAAAGCAGGCTGTTTGCTGTTTGCTGTTTGCTGCAACGAGGCAAAATTGCTCAGAGGCAGAGGGAGATTTCTTTTTCTTCTTTTCCTCACCAAAAAAGGTAGGTGTGTCTTATACTCCGGTGGGTCTTCTACTCCAAAAAATATGGTAAATTTGGAACAGAAATAGCTGTCTAGTTTTTTTTAAACAGAACATATGGACTCTATGATCAAACTCATGAACTTAAATCAATAAATCAGTATCCAATCTGGGATGGTCACTGGGACCAGAAGTTTTGTCTTCCAAGCTTTCAGATTTGTGCTGGAGCCCATCTTCAGTAAATTTCCCTCTAGTTTGATCTAGAGAGAGAAGTTTCCTGAAGATGGGCTTCAGCACGAGTCCAAAAGCTCGGAAGACAAAACCTCTGGTCCCAGTGACTGACCCAGATTGGATCCTGTAACATTATCCTAGGACGTGTATATTCACCTTCATTCGCAATAAATCAGTTTTTGAGTGGCAGAATGATTCAGTGATTATTGTACAGTATTGAATTGGATTATGACCTGTTAAACAAATAATAGGATTTTTCTGATATAAAGATAGCAAGGTTTGTCAGCAGATGCAAAATACTGTATGGTTGGCCGTTGAAAGTAATTTAGGATTCATTTGTATAGCAAGAAAAAAGAGGAAATTTCCATATTGCAGGAACGTAACAGCAATATATAATAGGTTAGAAAGGGGAAGTGAGGTAAATACAGATTATTAAAAGAAATCATACGAAGAGAAAAATAAATGTATCTCAGAATGTCAAGACTTTTAGTAACACTACCACCTTCCAGACTACTCATAAGCATATTCTCTACCACCTTTTGTGCCAAAAGAAAAATTAGACATAATATAATAATATAATAATTTAATTTAAAAAATAAAAAGTAACAATTAATATAATTATTTTAGAGATAAGCATGTTGACTTCACCTGACTTGGCAGTAGTTCAATGTGGCTACTCCATATAAAAAGACAAACAGTCCAATGAAGGCAGCTGGAAAGAGCATTCCTGTATACCAGCCTAACCAGGCAAAATATAAACCAATTTTTTCACCAAAATACCGTCTGTTCAAAAATACAAAAACAAATAATTTTATTAACATTTTTGAAGTAGAATTTATTAGTGGTTCTAAATATAAAATAATCCAGAAATGTATGGATTTCCCATATATGAATAAGATCATATGTTCACATCTTTTCACCCTTATTTTTTTTTAAATAATGTTATATTGATGCAGATGCATATATCAATGCAGATAAGCAATACTGAATATCACATTATCACGTGTTTCAAAAACTGATTATCGCTCTTCAGATTACTCCTTATACACAATTAGACCAATAGTCCTGCCTCTTCATTCATTTAACCTTGTTAGAGATATTTGCTATTAATTTTGACAGATTGAGTTTTGCCACAAAGTATTAAAAACGAAGAACAATTCGTTTCATGAGATAATTTCAATTTCCATGAGAGTTTTGGCAAAACTGCTTCTCAGTTTTTCACCCAGGATCTTTAGAATTAATTTACACAGCAAAATTGATTATATAAAATAAGATTTCTATGGCTATAGAAGACCCTTTCAATCTCAATATTATTCCAGATTGATTTTATAGTGTTATTGCATCCTACTACTTGCCTTGTCAGAATTTGCCATTTTATGGCATGTGATTTCAGAAATTTAACTAGATCCTAGATGTAGAAACCCTGAGAATCCACAAATAAGCCTCTGCAGAGCTGGATGCAGTGGATACGGCCAAAGTGTCCTTGGGCTGCTTTTTTCACTTGGTTAGCCCTGGTAGAATTATTTAGTAGTAGAAAGATCATTTTAACCAGTTAGCAAATAAATATACAAAGGGAAACAAGTAAAATTTCTCCCAAAAGGCTGGAAGAAGATCTCCATTCCATATAAATATTCCTTCTATATATTTAATTGAACATGCATTGGTTCCTGTGCTTCTGCTGTAAACCCACTGTTTGAAATTCTTCATTCCACTAACATAGTAGGTGCTAAAGGCTTTCAGGAATCATTTCTCATATTCCTCTCTTAGTGCCACAGTTCTCACAAGAACAACATCTGTCAGAGGAGGCCTTCCTAAATGGAGTTTACCATGTTAACTATCACTTCGATAAATCAGAAAAACATATTACACCATTTTGACATATTACACCATTTTGATATGACGTTAATATGCAGATATAACACTTGTTTCATTCCCAGAGAAAGCAGCAATAGGACATATTTTTCAGTTTGTCAGTGAAAAAGTAACAGGGCAGGTTAGTCTCCTGGCACTCACAAGAGTTCTTGAGAATTTCAAATAGATATTGTGAATCGCCTCAAATAAAATCTCACAATATATTTCAGTATTTTAGGTTACCTATACATTCCCAATACAAATGGATTTTTTTTAAAAAAATTACCGTATAAGATCCAAAGGTTGGTATTTATACCAAGCTCCCCATGAGGCCCAGCATTCATAAAGTAGATGCCTGTGGTTTTCTGCCCCATGACTTCTTATGGAATTTTTACTTTTGTAACTACCCTAAAAAACAAGTAAATAAAGAAGAATTAGTTAATAGATATTTATAAATATCCATGAATATTTTAGAGTATTAAATTCATAAATATAGATTTAGCATCTTATCACTGAAATTATCTGTTATCATTGAAATTATGATTAGCTTGTGATCTATACCATCTCAGAAACTTAAGAATGAAGCTATACATCTGTATACAATTTGAGAATAAATCTTACTGAACACAATGGAGCTCATGCTTGAGTAGACTTCATATTTCAAAGAAGCAACCATAATTTTTGAAATTTGCTTTGTAAGAATGGAGGTCTTTAGTTCCAGATCTTAACTCAGTGTAAAAATAAGTGCAGTGTTCATAATGAAAGACTGGATTTGATATTTTGTAGTAAAGCTATACATATTATAAAGTTAATCAAAAAGAGAAAATACTACAGTTAGTTACATATGTATAGAAACCTTTTTCCAAACTTCTATTTTTCTTAAAATATGTAATTTTGCCCAATAATTACAGGTAAGTCTTTGTCTTATGACCACAATTGAGCCCAAAATTTATGTTGCTAAGTGAGATATTTGTTAAGTGAATTTTACCCCATTTTAAGACCTTTCTTGCCACAGTTGTTAACAGTTGTTAAGTTATTAACATAGTTGTTAAATGAACCTGACTTCCTCATTGATTTGCTTGTCAGAAAATCACAAAAGGTGATCACATGGTCCCAGGACACTGCAACCATCATAAATATGAGTCAGTTGATAAGCTTCTGAATTTTGATCACGTGACATGGGGATACTGCAATTGTCATAAGTGTGAAAAATGGCCATAAGTTGTTTTCTTCAGTACTGTTGTAATTTTGAACCATCACAAAATGAACTATGTACGTTGAGGACTACCTGTATACAAAATTAAGCTAGGTTCACACAGAATGGCTGTCTTGCATGTGCAGTGTTATACCTATCCTAGACAAAAATGTGGAAGGCCTGATGATTGGGAATGATTGTATATTGAGTTGTTAATTGTTGTTATTGATTATAAATCTTGTACTTGCTGGATTTATTTCTTCTGTAATGTCAGTTAGGCAAGCATCAGAATAACCTATTCATATGTCTTTAATTTCATCAGGAGAAAAGCACTTGAAGAATATATATTGGTAAATTCATTATTTGATTATAAAGGTTCTCATTTCTGTGGGAACACAAGTTGTGAAGAAGATATTCGACAACCATTTATCTGAAATGATATAGGGCAGTGATGGCTAACCTTTTTGCCATCGCGTGCCAAATATAGGAGGAGTGAGGGATGGTCGCGCATGTGCGTGCCCACACCCATAATTCTATGCGCCCTGCTCCCCCATGCATGCGCGCGACCCCCCCCATGCTCCCCCCGCTTTTGGCATGTGATATGGTGGACCCGGTAGGCCTGTTTTTCACCCACCCCAGGCTTCGGAGGCTTTCTAGAAGCCTGGGGAGGGTGCAAACAGCCTTCTCCACCCCCCCCCCGGAGGCCCTCTGGAGGCTGGAAACAGTCCGTTTGCTGACTTCCGGTGGGCCCAGAAGGCTCGAAAATAAACTGGCCAGCGTGCGCATGCGTGCTGGAGCTGAACTAGGGCAACGCTCGCGTGCCCACCAATATGGCTCCACATGCCACCTGTGACACGCGTGCCATAGGTTCACCATCATGGATATAGGGTTTCCTGCCTGAGCAGGGGGTTGAATTAGAAGAACTCCAGGGTCCCTTCCAACTCTGTTATTCTGTTATTTGGACGTAATACCATTCCCCTGAAATTTCCACAGATGATCCTGAATTTATACCTTTTCATTCCATCATTCATTGTTTTTGACTTAAAAAGCTGTAGGTCACCTTTTATGAACATTATCTTCAGACATATTTTCTTAAATATGAATTTATACATCAAACCTTTAAATTACTCTGTCTTTGACTTTTTTTTGTCATTATTTGTTGTGAATTCAAAGGCATAACTTTCTAAAAAAGAATCTGAAATTGCATTTTGTTTCATTTGCCAAATGAGATGACTTAAATGGACTGTCCCCTTAATACAGTGAAAATCAGAATTAATGGTCCAACAATAATGGTGGGAAGTAATTGGATTTAAAAAAATTAAAAGAAGGAATACCTCATGAAGAGGAAATGCAGCTTCATAGGAACCATTAGTAAGCAACCGATTGAGACCTAGAAATAGAAATATTTAACATATAACAGAAAAAGCTGGAATGAATATAATATATAGCATCCAGCATTAATCTAGAGTCAGATGTTCTTAAATTGAATGAATCAATCAATCTAATATGACTGTGCATTCAGAGTGGGCAGTAGGTGTAAGCATGAAAAGACACAACTTACAAATGGTACACACACATTTTAGTATTTTTTTCTGAAAGTTATTATTGAATTAAAAGGTACAAAAAGGAACAATTTTGGTAGCTAATAATTTTATCAAGAAATATACTAGTATCAATAGTCCTCAACTTACAAACACAATTGAGCACAAAATTTCTGCTAAGACATTTATTAAGTGAGTTTTGCCTGATTTTACAGCCATTCTGGCCACAGTTATTAAGTGAATCACTGCAGTTGATAAATTAGTAACCCGGTTGTTAAATGAATCTGGCTTCCGCATTGACTTTGCTTGTCAGAAGGTCGCAAAATGGGATCATCTGACCTTGGGACATAGCAATGGCCATAAATATGAACCAGTTGCCAAGCATCTGAATTTTGATCATATGATCATGGGGATGCTACAAAGGTTGTAACTGAAAAATGGTCATAAGTCACTTTTTTCAGTGCTGTTGTAACTTTGAATGGTCAACAAATGAATTGTTGTAAGTTGAAGACTACCTGTTCTGTTGCTTCTTTTAACTCTATTCTATATAATAGGAAATGTTGAAATGGAGTAAGATTTGCAGAAATCCCATGCTTACCGATTTTATTTTTTCCTTCTTCATATTTCACTCTTTGTAAAATATGATGAACAATTCTACTTCTTATAGCATTGTTAAAAAATGTGTCCTTATTGTGAATGATAAAGCTGTTTTGAAAATACAAGCAAGAAAATACAATTATTGTTTCTGACAACTGAAATAGTCTCACTAATATTTCTGAGATACAACAGTAAAACAAAAAAAATATATAAATAAATGAATCTTCTATAAAAGTTCTAATGAACTGCACTATTTCTAGAAATATTTTAAATAAAGTCTATTGCTTATTAGAGTTTGTAGGATATATAGTCACAAAGAACTAAATCAGCTTCAGTGATATTCTTTGTAAAATGAAAGGATCATACCAATTTATTTGTGGATGAAGCAAACGATGAGTTCCTTTTTATGCTAACCAAATTGGCCACTGAATCTTAAATCAATACCAAACTTGAATGAAAAAGTATCATGTGATTCCTTACCAGATATGACAAGTCAACATTAAGGCTGTGCTTAGAATACAAAGGTAAAAAGGTGTTCCAAAATACAGGAAAAGCTGCAGCTGTTTTAAGAAATTGTATCCTACATATACTGAAATACCTTTTAGCCTTCAAATCCAAAATGCCTCACACCAGTTAGTATATAACCAGTGGTTGGTTTCAAAAAATTTTGCTACTGATTCAGGGGGGCATGTGACTGAGTGGGCATGAGTGATGTCAAATTGGCCACGCATACTCAGTCACACGACTCCACCTAGCCATGCCCAGAGGAAAAGGTAGGAAAATTTTTGGAATTTCCACCTATCTACCCCCGCCCTCCCTTCGCCAGTTGCCTGTTTTCCCTCCTTTAGCGGCCCTGGCCCTAGCCACACTTCCTCCCCCACCACCGGCTCTTTGTTCGGACTGCTTACCTTCCGTAGCCGCTGGTCCAGAGTCCGGAAGGCAAGCTGACCGGAGTTTTCGGCGGCCCCCCAGCAGCCGCTGCTGCTGGAAAGTGGCTGACAAAGGTCGCAGGCCGCCGAAAAGTACCGGAGGTCGCGGAAAAAGCTGCTGCCATCGCCATGTTCTTCGTGCATGCACATCCCATTGGACTTGCAAGGTAATGGGATACGTGTGTGCGAAGAATATGGTGGCAACAAACATGGCGGGCAGGATGAGTGAACGGTGACCGGGGGACCGGTTTGGGGGCGTGGCCAGCCAGCTATTGCTACTGGTTCGGCGACCTTGGCCAAATTTCCGCCAACGATTCGTTCGAATTGGTGCGAACTGGCTGATACCAACTCTGTATATAACCAAATGTACCTGCAAGCTTTGGAAACAACTGAAATGCCTAGCACAAGACAAGTGAATTATGGGAGGACAACTGGATAATGTAACCTGGGATTACAAAATGTCATTTTATTCACTTTTTGGACACATTCCTTTTTAAAAATATTGAATACTAGAAATACAATATTTTCATTTGTTATACGGTAGACTAAGATAGTGGTCGTTTAGATATCTGAAAGTGCTCTCAATGTGACATAAAAAAGCAGAATAGATGTGCAGTACATGGTCATATAAAGAATAGCTTTGAATGCAGCTGGCAGTAAATCAGCCAATTAATTAATTTTGATTTATCTAGATTGGAAATGTTCTAGATGAAAAACCACAGATTTGGGTCAAATGTACTGATTTCCTGTAAGAAAATTTAGGCAGGACATTTTTATCTACTGCAAGACATGCAAAGATAGATTGAGCCTGCTTTACTTTGCTATAATTCTTTCAGAACACTAAGATACACGGCATTATATCAAATAAAAATAGCCAGTTTTAAAAATATCACCCATGTACTATATGGACCAGAAAGGTGTTTAACTAATTTTCTTTTTGCATTTTGGTGGTAATGGTTAATACAGAATTCAACATGAAATTTCCAAAGATAAGATAATTCAAAATTTATTTTCATATTAAAACATCTATTTTCTTTCAATACAATTGAATACAATTAATTCAAGTACAATTTTTTTCATTTTCCATTTATGTACCTCCTAAATATTGGTAAAATAATAATGATGCCATCTCTGGGCAAATGTAAGTTTCTGAGGCTGATGGTGAACTTGATCCTTGATCTCTATAGGCCTAGACTAAAATCCCAACCACTGTACTACACTAATTCTCCAACTTTTTATTTTTATTTTTATTTTAATGTTTCTATAAAATGAAATAAGATCTACATCTTGATCAAGTTAAGGACCTCTTTATGTCTGAAAACTGTTCCTTTGATAGATGTAATGGAAATCCATAGATGCATTTGTTATTACTGTTAAATTGTTATATAAAATGCTTTGTAAAATATAGATTTGAATTATGAACTACCGGTATATGCAGAAGATTATAAGCATTTAAGTAGATCAGCAATCGCAGCTTTTTTATTTTGATATTTTGGTCTTTATTTCATAATTGATGTATTGATATTATATTTTATGCTGCATAGGGTATATTTTATATGGAGAAGTTGGATCAAAGTGTAAGGAAACAAACAGACTAAATACATTGCTAGCCTAGTGTTTTTATTTAGCTATTATGCACCCAGCGAATACTTAGATAGTAAAGTATAAGTGGACTTTTTAAGTATATGTTAAGGAGGATTTAGAATTCAGCATTTGAAAAATTCTCAAGCATTATATCCCATTTTTCACGTAAATATAAATATTTCCCCTTTCACATTTGCCTTTTTAAATAAAACTCACTGATGAATCCTTTGTTGACTGAATGGAGCCGTGTAGCAGTCATTTTCTTCCAAATCTGGCAGCCTTTCCTTGTCCAAACTCATTGGCTTTCTAGGTAACCATCCTCGAAACCTGCTTAATTGCTTCTCAATTCTGCAGGAGATGAAAGGGAAGGCAAACTTAACATTTAAGTGGAAATAAGCACTTTCTATACATAAACATTTTATGGATGCAAGGGATATAAAATGCAATAATTTTCCAGACATTAATCATAATTAATCTGGGCAATTAACTGTGTCATGACTAAACAGTCTATACCTGTGTGTGTATATACAATCTATATATAAAATAACTGTCAATCTAGCTTGTTTCATAATAGGTAGCATGGAGATAAATCTCTTAGAATCACATCTTTGCTTTGATAAAGATTTTGAGAACGAAAAGCAAAGGAATGAAGCATTTAGATTTCTCTTCCTTTTAAATGTCTCAGTTCAAAAAGCAATTAAGAGCTCTAAAGACTGTAGCAAATAAGAAAAGATGCTATGGCAATCTAGTGCTTTATCCACTAATTTTTAGCACAACATTTCAATATGGACCATTTATTAGCAGTTTTATTTTCAAAAGGTTTAACTCTTTGATTAAAAATTTAATCTTATCTGAAAAACTGCATAAAATACAATAAAAACTTCCTAGAATCATTATGAAAGGTTCTGGCAGCAGAACTTTAGGGCAATGATTTCGCTGCCATTTTCTTCCTACTCATATGTCACAAAGAGAACTTTTTAAAAAGCACTGCTATTATAGTTTGTTTCAAAAGTACTTGTTTTGGTCTAGCTAGGTAATTACGAAAAGCTAATCAGGATAATGTCTGGTAAGTGTTTGGATAAGAAATTGAGAATAATAGGCTAGTCTAGGAAAGAAAATGTGGAAGAAAACAATCCCAAATCACTTCCAAGAAAACTTCCTGGATGTATCAATACAGACACCAAGTACTGAGTTTTATCATGCACACTGGTTTTCCATTCCCAATCCCAAAACTCTGAGTTTGTTTTTTAATAAAAGCAAAACAGTTACCAGGAGAATAATCAGTCGCTACATATTGTATCGTTCAATCAAGATTGTGACTGTACAAATAGTATACATAGGCAACATGAACTACATGGCTTGGGATCGGGTTACCTGAAGGACCATCTTTTTCCAAGAGTCTCTACCCATTCAATTTGGTCCTGAAGATCCCACCAGAGTGTTGGCTGACAGGGATCAGAAGATGGACCTTTTCTTTTGTAGACCCTGCTCAGCCAAATATTCTCCCTTTGGAGATTAGAATGGCCCCAGCCCTGTTGGCCTTCTGCAAGGCCTTAAAAACTTTGCTGCGTAACCGGGGTCTGTCGCTCTGAATTTGTTAAGGGCCCCATTTCTTGGCTTTACTGTTAATTGATTAATTATCTCAGTTGTTATATATATTTAGTTTTGGATTGTTTTTATTGGTTTTAAATGTTTTATTGTTTTAGAACTATAAGTCACCCAGAGTCACTTGGTTGAGAAGGATAACTATAGAAAATAAATAAATAGCCAATGTTAATATTTGTTTTCTTGTTACATTGCACTGAAAAGTAATGGCATTAATATAAATGGCATATGATCTGGTGAAAGGTGAAAAAAACAAACAAAAAAATCTAGAACATACTTGTGGCTGTCTGAATTCATTCCTAGCTGAAATGTCCTATCTTTATTCTTATTTATCAATGTTTTGTAGGATATTTCATATTATTAGTTGGAGAAAGTGACTTATGATAAGGACTGCAGTTTCCTGGGGTCATGTGGTCACTATTTGTGATTTTCCCAACTGGGTTCCAACAAGCAAAATTAATGAGGAAAGATAGATTTGCCTAACAACCACATGATTGCTTAACATTATCAAAAAGTCATAAAATAGGGTGCAGTCATATGATGATTCACTTAAAGACCACATCGCTTAGTGATGAAAATTCCTGAAACAGATCAAACCAGAGTTCTCATTTTAGACAGAAATGACCAAGTTCAAATTATCCTATTTTGAATACATTATGCTGAGGCTTAGCTTCCTGGAGAAGGTTCTAAGGATCTTGAGAGAGGAGGAAGTAAAGAAAAAAAGAGACTAACCTAGTGGTGGGTTTCAAATTTTTTTACTACCGGTTCTGTGGGTGTGGCTTGGTGGGCGTGGCATGGCTTGGTGGGCATGGCTTGGTGGGTGTGGATACTGTAAAATCTTCATTCCCACCCCACTCCAGGGGAAGGTTACTGCAAAATCCCCATTTCCTCCCGACTTGTGAGGCAGAGAATAGATGGGGGCGGGGTCAGTCAGAATTTTTACTACCGGTTCTCTGAACTACTCAAAATTTCCACTACCGGTTCTCCAGAACTGGTCAGAACCTTCTGAAACCCACCTCTGGACTAACCAGTGGCAAGATGGATAGACTCAGTTACAGTAGTATTGAGTGCACAAGGTTTTTTAAATTGGGTTTTGATAGGGGTTTTAAAATGATCTTAGTTGGATGTTTTAAATTTGGCCGAATGATTGAATTATTTTAATAAGCTTTTAATTTTTGTTGTACATTGTTTTTACCATGGCTGTTCACCGCCCTGAGTCCCTCGGGAGAAGGGCAGGTATACAAATATAATAAACTAAACTAAACTAAACTAAACTGAACTAATGGAAGACCTGAAAGACCATGCTGGGGGCAGTTCATCATGGAGAAAAGTTACTAAGAGCTGACACTGACTTGTGGCATATAATCAAGCAAGCAAGCAAGCAATTAATACCTTATCTTTCCAGACTTTAATTTCTATTGGAAACCCAATTTACTCTAAAAAAATCATTAAAATGCTAATTTCATGAATAGTGTCATATACCATTTCTCTTCAAAGAAATACACCCAGGGGAGTTGCCATTTGATTGGAGCAGTTACTTTGGATTTGACACCAAAAAGCCACTTCAATGAATGCAGGAGGATGAACATAGCCCCTTCCTGCCACTTCATAAAGAATCCATCCCTTAACTGGGATTATACAGCACTGGGAAGCCTTCATAGCCTTGTTATAGACCTTTAAGTTAATGAAGTGGTATATAAATATTATCACCATATTTGAGAAATAAGTGATGATGCCTGGAAGAGCTCAATTAAAATTATAATTACTGCTTTTATGGAAACCACAGTTTAGGTTTTTCTTCTGTGATTTAACTTTTTGATTAAACTGAATTCCCAAAAAACAAAACAAAACCCACTAACTTGTTCAGGATCTTGTAACGTCGATGCAGGTAATAGATTTTTCTCCTGGAAGAACAGCAAAAATGAAGCCAGTCGAGAAGAAAACCCATCGTCAGTTACAGTATGAACTAGCAAGGAAGGAAAGGAGATTGAAGATAGAATCCTGTAAGAAGTGAAGAAGAAACTAAAAAGAGATTAACAATTAGAACCATCAAAAACATCCTTAACCTCTCTCTCACTTTCTCTGTATGTGTGTATACATTCATGTATGTTCATTACTTTCTTTTTTTCAATTAAGTCATGCACCTTGAAGCATTTTTTGTTCAATAAATCATGAACCTGAAATGAAATAAAATGCTAAGCTTTTATACTGATAATAAAATGCTTTAAATATGAGAATATAAAATAAAATTGTTCTAGTTATACATGCAATACATGATCAGGTGATGTTGGTGCTAGTGATGCAGTTTTGAAAAGATTATATTCATGCACAATGATACTGAGGCATTTAGTATGTGTTTTCCCTACCAATTTTATATATCTGTGATGTGAGTATGAGATTCTATTAGTTAGAATGGCTTTTGCATTCTCCATTAGTAATGTGATGTAAGAAATTCATGGGACAATGCTACTAATTCAAATTAGCATTAGGTATATGTCTTGCAGAGATAGGATCATCCTATCAAATGGGTAAATGTTTGTTGCCGTGGATGCATTTTGGAGTTATAGCTGAAAGATGATGAAAAAGTGCACTGATACATTTATTAAAAACAAAAATAAATTCCAGTGGAAGAATCATTCAGGAAAATAAAGTCATTTAAAAACATTTCTGTTATGAACCAGCAACCATCTATATCTCATACAAGTTTTGTCTCTTGCATTATTACTAGTAATAGTTCTGAAACTACTGGAGTTAAAGATCTACAGTGTGGCAATACAGTTTTTTATTTCAGTGTTGATTATTGTATCTGTACATATGTGTATATATGTGTATGCATGTATACCTATGAACACTGTGTATACACAGCCACTCCTCATTAAACTATCTTACTCATGTGACTGTGATCACAAATATGATTGTAATAAATGGTATAACAAAATTCATTTTTCAACAATGTGTGCGTTTACAACTAAAGTTTGTGTATCTGACAACAATACATGCTGGAGTCTCTCCCTCCCTCTCTCTCCGTCACATGTTCACTTAGCAACCATTTTAATTAAGGACATGATCTTTGGAATGAAATGCAGTCACTAAACAAGAAGCGGAGGTATATACATTCAGTTTAATATTCTATGCATGGAAAATGATTGGCAATTGCTTTTCTGGTACAAACAGTTAGGAGAGCTCAGCAGCATAACAATTGTCCAATGGTAGCCTGCAATCCAGATAAACACCTTGCATGTCAAAGGATCTCAGCTTCTCCAGGATATTCATAAACTGATCTAGAGTAAAGCTGAACAGGCTAGAAACAGAATGGATATGCCCCCAAACAACTGCCATTACAAATTCTTTCTAGGTGTATTGGGATTAAAGTTATCATCTTCTTTTACTCTAAGTTTATTGGCAGCTATAGTCCAACACATTTAGGCTGCATAGCTAGACTGAAGAGAGTTGCTTTAGGAACACAGTGAAAGAACTTCTCTGATCCTGTTGCTGAGGTGATATGGAATTCTGCTCAATTAAGATTTAATTTAAAATAAAAGCAGAACTATAAAATTGATAATGGTCTTACTATATTAACAATAAGTCTTAAGCTTCAAAAAAATTACCTCACAGCTTTAAGGGAAGTATTATTAAGAAAATTGAGATGAAATTTTTCATAGGGCTTAAGGATTATTGTATTTTGAAGTCTATAAGAACATTACATGCTTAACTTAGCTAAGAATTTGGTTATTAGAAGTAGAAATGTCTTTCCCTTTCTGGATGTCAGAATTGCCGATGGAAAGGAAAAGCTGCATAATTCATTTATGAAATTCACTACAGTAATATGAGATGACAGCTACTTCAGTAGGTCCTATGCAGGAGAACAATTTGCAGAACAAAACCAATTGGAGGACAAGATTGAACAGAGAGGTCTCATATTTGTTGGGCCTGTTCAATTTGAATACATTACTTGGCTTTTCTAATCTGGTGTTGTATCATAAAGATCTTATCATTTGGGGAATTTGGTAGAACTAAGGGAACAGTGTCCCATAGTGACCATATATGCCCATATTCATGAATATATGCACCATCATTCAGCAACGGAATTATCAAGAAAAAAAGCAGTAGAAAATGAACATCACTTTCATATTCCTTTCATAAATTTTCCAAAGCATATTCTGCATTCTTTTCAGATCATTTCCCTTTTTGTTAAAGAATGCTGGAAACAGAATGCTAGCCATAAAGAATTTGGGTCAGCATTAAATTTATAGACATACACACTTTATTACCCAAACTTTTTTAGAATTAAGTTTAGAGCTTACAATGAAAATTCAGTCAATGCTGAAATCATTAGAGTTTTAATTCCAACCTCGTATATTTACAGAAGGGAGTTAAAATTTTAAAAATCATGTCTTTGCAATTAACTCTGCATATTAATACCTATTTAGAACATAATTAGATCAGAAAATTCTACATAGTAAGAATTTAATTTTTATTTATGTAGAGTATCCTTTGTAAAATTTAGATTAATCAAATGTCTTTTAGAACAGTCATATAAGTCTAAGATGAACTAAGATGAACTAAGTTACGTGTTATGTTATGTTACTATTAACCACTTTATGCTAATGTAACATATGCCTAATGCAACTTGAAATACCACATTTCTAACAATATGATATAGGAAACAATTTTAGTCAATTACAATTCTTTTAATATATTCAATTTTAGAAAAAATATACAGTTAAATATATCAAATTATGATATATTGTTAATTGTGGATTATCACATTTTAACAATTCTTCTTCAATAAACAATAAATATTTAATTTCTCCCATATGAATTCTTGAATGTTTAGGTGAACTTTGTTTCTAATAATGCAAGTTACATCATAGCTGATCATAGCCGCTAAATATGCCACATGGTTCTGACAGACTGGCACTTGAAAGTTTGTTTCCTTTCACTGGCTGCAAAGAAGTCCCTTTAAAAAACAGAGGGCATGATTTGGCCTCTAGTAATGAAGGGGCTAAAGGATAGAATGCCCCATGAAATTAGCGGCACTGCAGAACATATCATGTTAAGTCAAAGTCAAAACTGAATCAAAATTGCAGCTGAACCATAATTATTTCAACTGAATCATAATCACATCAACTTCATGTTCATGTTAAATTCTCCACGATTATAATTAAACCTACCTGAACGGCATTCTTACATTCATAAGTTCTGCAAATTTTCCCAGGACTTCCCAAGGGGCATGCAACTTCACAAAGATGATATCACTGTTTGACAAAGATGACTGCAACAGATAAAAGATAATAAGTTAAATTCCTACATGTAAAAAATGTAAATTTTTATTTTAAAACCTCTGCAAACCTTGGGAATCTCCCAATTCTTCTGATGCTTTTTTCTCGTGGGTAATACCATTTTAGCTTACAAAATACCATTTTGTCCTACTAATAGGACAAATTATTCTGAAGCACAAGGAAACATCTGAACAGGGAAAAGTTCTGTTTTAGTGCAGAAACTATTTAAAAAGTAGGAATGTGATGACTAAAAAAATTAAACAGGATATTTTGAAAGTATCCCTCAAAATAAACTGAATGAAAAAAATTGATATGTTGTTTAAAAATCACAGATTATTTGAAAAATTACTCTCAAATATTTTCTTAATATAAATGGTTAAGTAGTTAAGAGTGTAGAAAGCCAAAAAATATGAATCATCATTTAAGACCCAAGATGAATCTACTTCAAGTGTTTCATTCACAGACTCATTAAGGAAATGTATGAAAATCCCATTCAGAACTGCGTTTCTGCAAGGTTAGAGATGCAAGTTGTAGAATACTGAAGAGCTTGTGATGATGCTTGTAAATCAGTTTTAGCATAGTAAAAATATTTTTGTGCTTTCCAACTTGTGAATTCACATTTCTTTCATAACTTGATTGCAGAATACTATTGAAATTATTACATATTCAATATGTCTGTGATGGAAGTTTGTATGAAATATCTTTTAAAGGTGCTTCATAAAACATCGAGTCCACTAACTCTTAGGCATACTGGCTTCCTTTGCATTTGCTCCAAGTCTCCTAACTGGAACAAGAAAAACTGATTGAAATTATAATTGCTTTTCAACTGATCAGATTTACTATTGAATTATCTAGTTATCATGCAGTTATAGGAATATTCATGTTTGTTAAGTGCAATGCCATAAGCCTTACACACATTTTTTATAAAGCAAAACACAAAACCATAAAGTTAGTGTTCATTGATTCAGTATAAAGTGCGTATTACCTACATGAACAACATAGGTATTGGTTTTGTGTTAGTGTTCTTTTTATAGTACTGTACATTAAATTCATGCAAGCTCTAGCCAGAAAGAGACTCAAGCATTAACTACACTTCTTTCTAATGTATTTTAATTCATACTGTATTTATGAAGACCACAAATAGACAAGTGTGGTCAGCATATTTTAGAGGCTTTAATGGAAGACAGATGAGGAATTAGACCCTTTCCAAGAAGGCAACAATCTAAACCAGGTTGTTGTATACAGCATATTGCAGCTTCAAAGCAGTCTTTAAAGAAAGATTCAGACTTTTAAAAAACAAGAAGCTTTAATTTCTGGAAAACAGCCAAAGGGAGATTAAAATATTGATTTTGGAAAATTAAGGGGCTCGATGGACTTGAAAGAATATTTCCTGTGGGTGCTTAAAAATATATAAGACAATACATGGTCTTTGAAATCAGTTTTAAGAAACCCTTCTACGAGAAAGTTTTGTTGTTTGGAAAATAAACAAGATGATAAGAAGAGAATGGAAGGCTGGCTATAGGGAACCAAAAGAGCAAAGGATTACTCTTGAAGGAAGACAGGCCATTTATTACAATGGATGAACACTATTTGATTATTATTATTTTTTAAAAAGGCTGTTTGGGAACAATGCACTGAATGCACTAAGTTACTTTCAAGATTGTTTAATATTATAGCAGGGAATATAGAAGAACAACAGATTTTATTGGATAAACAGAAATTGAGACTGCTTTCAATGTAGATTTTTTAAAAACCCTGGATTATAAAAGTGATACAGAAAAAGATGTGGTACAAATATAGAATCATAGGGCTGGAAGGAACCTCAGAGGTCCTCTAGTCCAACCTCATAACAGCTTTCGTCTTAAAACATAAAGTATGATTCTTGAGAAAATTTACAAAGGCTGATCCTGAATATAACTTTATGTTGATTTGTTTCTGTTGCATATCAGATTTTATGTCATGTTATTATATTCAGTTTCAAAAATGTAGCTTTTCAAACCTCATTTTGGATCAAGTTTTAGATCAAATCCGGAAGCCACTGTATTAGACTGAGATGAATCAGGTCATTGCCTAAATCACTAGATTGTATTTAATCAATTATGTAGGTCAATGGACATTTTAGGAACCCTCTTGAAATCAGCTGTAAATTATAAATTGCAATGAAATACTCTTGCTTCCAGACCCCCTACCTCTTTCTCCATCTGAAGTCCTTCTGCTCTAATATTTCTTTCAAATACTTCTCTTTTCTCTGCTTGCAAGTTAGATTTTCTGTACACCAAGATATAATCAATGCGACATTTTCCATCTCTGAAGTATAGTCCACTGGATTTATTTTTTTCTGGAATATCCTGTAAAGGCAGTCAGTACAGTTGTCAAATAAAAACCCCAACAAAACGACTAGTGGCTTTAACAATTTTGATTAGAAAAGGATTCAGAACAAAATATCTGAAAACTACTACAGAACATATAAATATTCATAGCATAGCATAGCATAGCATAGCATAGCACAGCACAACACAGCACAACATAGCAAAATGACATAACATTGAAATAAGATTTATTAAACCTCATAAAAATTTTCCATATAATGTCATACATAGTTATGATCACCATATAGTTGCTCTCCTATTGCAGTTATTTTCTGAGTGTGCCTATTACATGTTTTCAAAATTTCATATTATTTGTCCCAGTGAATGCTCTGACAGATCTTTCTTTAAAATAACTTGGATCCACTATAATTCAATTTTTAACTATTAATGAGTTGCACTCTTCCAAAAGAAGCTGATCCAGAACCTGTGGATTCTTTGGAATTATGACTCTTGCTGGAATAGAAGATAGAAACTATGGTCTGTACAGGAACACTTGGAATGCTTGATACAACTGTTTCTAAAAGAAGATGCCCTTGTAACTGTCACTCATACCCTGATCATCAAACATTCGTAATGTGCTTTACTTGGGGTTGCCTTTGAAAGAAAAGACTGCCTTACTTGGGAACTACAACTGATCCAAAATACTACAGCCTGGCTTTGGAAGTAGGCTTCCAGATACATTTTGAAGCGCTAGTCACTGCCTACAAAACTTTTTATGTCTTTCGTCATTGATCTGTATGGGATCCCTTCCTCTGAATAGAATCTTCCAAGTGGCATATTCTATTTAGGAACATTTATTAATTGTTCCTTCTGCATAGATACATTAGGAGATGGTAATACAGAGGCAAGTTCATCTGTAATCCTTTGAAATTCTTTTTCCATGAAGATACAATGGCTCCCTCCATATTTGTTTCAGAAAGAAGTAAATATTATTTTTTATCACGTCTTCAAAACATAAAATGAATGCTGGATGTTATGGCTTTCATGACTGGAGGTGATTATTCTATATTTGTTATTTTATTTTTAGTAGGCTGCATATAAATAGTTTTAAATAAATAAATAATTTGTCATTCCATGTACTGTTTTAATATGCTTGTTTGACTTTCTGTCACTCATATGACAAAGCAAATGTTTATTTTCCACACAAGAATGAGCTATGCTGTTAGGGGAATCCAGGGGTATAATTTTGCAAAATAATCTGCAAAATACAAGAATGATGAAAACACTGTGATTTTATAGTATATTGAACACACAGCTCTATATGGAAAGTAAATTGAGAAGTAGCTCAGAGCCACCTAAAGGAAATCCATAAATAATATTTGTATGAAAATGTCTTACCTCTTCAATAGATTCCAATCTGCTAGTATCATCTGAAGTACTAGTCAAGTTTCCATGGTGAAGCAAAGACTCATCATCTTTGGAAGGGTTTGTTATTTCTTCTAATTCATCAAAAATAATATTGACATCCTTAGCTACTAAAAAGCAATGACAAAGAATTAAAACATTAGTGCTTTAAATAATAAAAAGTCAAAAATTTTTTCAAAATTGGCATGGATGAGCTCAGCACATCTAGTAGGAACAAGATCAGTCTGGCCTCTGCAATAATTATATAATGTAAAATAATTATGTAATGTGTATCTATTATAACAGAATTTATTTATTTAGCGTATGGCATCTACAGAAGTCATGCAATCACTGATATACAAATACTGGTATAAGTTTAAATGAAGCATCAGCAAGGTATGTATGTGTATGTATGTATATATGTGTGTGTGTGTATATATATATCTTTTATACCACATACCATAAAATGCATATGTATACACACACATTATATACAAATACATACATATACACACACATACACACACACACACTACAATATATAAGATAAAATATTACCGTAAATTAATATAAAACCATAATAAAATCACCATAATATGGCACCATATAATTGCAGTGAGATAGATGTTATAATTCAATATCTAAGGAAGCTAACCATCTAACTGTTTTTGGTGTGGCTGCAATGAGATCATCCAGGTGCCTAGAAATTTCCTGAGGGGACATTCTATAACTATATGTATTATCTTTGTTCTGGTGCATCACAAACACACTGCAGGTTCAGATTATAACAGATCATGGTATATGAACAAGCAAAGCATCTTCTAAGTGGCAGTGATTCATACATACATGTTCTGTGTTTTGACCTACAGTACAGTTTTTAAATTCATGATAAATATTAGCAGCCATTTAACTTCTTAATATTTGACTGGAATTCCAATGTCTATTATTCATTTTTATATCCACTCTACAGAATCTAATTATTTTCCAAGTCCTATGAGACGTAAAACTATTTTCTTAAGAAAACTTTAAAGCTGTACCCCAAAATATTGTCTAAGTTTTATATTTGGCTAAGAAATACCTTCTATTGACTCGGTTTAAATGATGTAATAATATTTCAATTTATTTTTCATTCATGAAAGAAACAAAAAACAAGCAAATACCGGTAAATGATCAATATCTTATTTGTATTATCAAGTTGAGTTTGCTACATTTGTAAATCTTTTCATTCCCATCTCCTGGTAATCTGCTTCAAATTTATTAATGCGTATGAAATAACTGCAATAAAAGTGCCAGCTTGGAGTATATGTACTGTATTTGTACAAACACCATTAGTTTAGAAAAGTGAAAAATTAGCCTTGTATAGAGACAGAGACATATATTGTAGTCACACACATATACTATAGATACATAAAATATATACCTTATGTATATACAGAATACAGACATACACACACACACACACACACACACACACACACACACACACACACCCCTACAGATGGAATATAATTCTAATGAATAAAAGTCAGGTCTAGTCCTTTTATTCACATTCAGGGATGTATATCTACTGGAATTCATGTGCCAGTATCAGGTAAATATTTAGTCCCGAGGACTATTCTATTTTTGAAAATGACTGTATTATAATGTAAAGGATTTTCTTTTTGCATTGTTAAACAATAGCTATAGCAATAAGAACATAATAATGGTATAAACAGAAAAGAACAAATGTCTTTTGAAATTATATAAAAATAATAAATAATTAACAGTGAACATAAATAAATATCACAAAATTAAAAGGAAAGAGAGTAGAAAATGCATACTATAGGTAATTGATCAAATGACTCATAAATCCTCTTCATAATCGTTTCTTGACAAACTAGCATACTATTTCACTTCACCACTGTGTATTAAGGATCTGTGTATTAAGGATCCATAGTTAGATATCTTGGTAACTTGGAAATATAGGAAGAGATGTATGTTTCTTTGCTAATCAACAATCTAAGGTCAAGCTGATAATTTTTTGAATTTCAAAGCAAAAGCCAAGCCGCGTGAGTTAATGTTTCAAGTTTTTTGTTTTGGCTCCCATAGCAACCCTTTATGGAATGTTCTCTGAGGGGAGTCAATGTATAGGAAGCAAACTTTTTTGTTGTAGTAACTGCATTTTAAGATCAGGATAGACTATTTGTACCATTTTTAATATAGTTTTTATTGCTTTTAAAATAATAGCAGAAAAAGGAAAAACAAAGGGATTATTATATAGAGAACTGTAATTATTATTGTAATGACATTATGCGCTATATTTTTATTTTTACTGTTGTATTTTTCTTCATTTTTAATTACTTGTTCTGTATTTTTTTTATAATGTATGCATCTTTTCATTTTGTTAGTTTACCATTTTTAAAACATCTTGCCACTTTACCAATAAACTATTCAAGTTTATTCTACTTGAGCTCAGGAAAAATGGGAATTATACAGATCCTATGAAGTTGCCTGAGGACTGGCATGGCAATCTGGGAAGGCTTGATCCATAGGTAATGGCTTGTTTCAACGACAATTTTTTTAGATAAACTATAAGGGCTGAATTCAGATATAATACTTAACCGTAAGAAAGCAAACTACATTATGAGTTAGTGTGACATCCAATAATGGCTTCGTGTTGAGGCAATACAGAATAAGCAGAGATATATATTTAATGAATTTCTCTTTAAGATGAAGACTTCCAACAATTAAGTATAATAAATAACTATATTATTCATAACAGCAGAAGAAGTAGTTTATATTGAAGAGTAAATGTCTTTAGTACACATGCATCATGGTGTAATGGACTCTATAGCTATAATAAAGAAAGCTTTAACAAAATAAATGTTACTTGTTTCTTGTCTACTAAGAAAAAGTTTAATAACAGCAGCCTATAGCATAAAAATCTGGTCCCTGTTTTCTAGAACCATGCAATAACATTAGGAAGATATAAAGAAGGTAACAAAATAATCTCTACAACCCTCACCTTATGAAAGAAAGCAAAAATGTCTCAGTTTAATACTTTACTTTAAAATATATTGAGACGAAGTATATACTACGGCATTTTCCTTCATCATGCTAGAAGTCAGTTTACTCAAATTCATTGGCAGCAAGTTCAATAGAAACAAAATGAAATATTATTTAACAGGATGCGTAACTGATGCATTGAATCCACTGATACCGAAATCAGTAATGGCTATTAGCTTGAATATCAATAACATCACGAAAAAGATTATCTATCAACAGTTATAACGATGTTGACCAATTGAAACTAAGCTGTTGGCATTTGTTCTGCCCCAGCTACGGACCCCAAAGAACGCAGCACACACAAACTCTATACAAAACTCATTTTACTAAAATAACTTAGTCTTTATCATTCAAAGGCTGTTAACGAACTGTCTTAACAGCCTACCAGAATTCTAAGATAAGGTAATCACAGTCTTACTAGAGTTGGCAGAAAGCCCAGAAGCAATTTTGCAGACAGGAAGAAGAGTGAACTAAAGTTGTTCTCTACAGCTTGTTGCAAGCGGCGTTCCTTCTTAAATAGGCTAAGGGAGTGGCCAATTAGGCCCAAGCCTTACTCTCAAGGAGACTTCCTCCTGAGGAGCCACTCCTGCCTTTTGGCAGTTAAGCGCCCGTGCATTGAGAAGAGGCTCCTCCTCTTCGTCCTCTTCACTTAAAGGAGCTTCTGGAGGTTCTGAAGGCCCTGGCTGAATCCCTGCCTCTGGCACCACATCTTCTACAGCCTCCTCACTGTCCGACTCGAGCGCCAGCTGCACAGGCTGCTGACGCAGCACCACACCAGCCTCGTTGTCGGAATCAGCTACAATCTGCACAGGCCGCTGACGGGCCACAACAGCATTATGGAAGTGGACAGGATCTCTTGAAGCCTGTTCCCAACCTCTACCTACTATGGAAATCATTATGCTGTAGCTTCAAAAGGCCTGGATCAAGTAGATTACCTGGATCCCTTTCATCAGGTTTTAGACCTAGGCACAGCATTGGCTACATTTGTTAATGACCTGTGAAGGGACCTGGATGGATGTGATGTGCCAGTTGAGCCCATTTCCGGATGGGGAAACCCTGCTGACAGTCATTCATGCCTTTGTCACCTCACAATTGGATCACTGCAATATAAGGAGCTGCCCTTGATGACCACTTGGAAACTTCAGCATGGATAATTAAGGGCATAATCCAATGGGTCCATGTGATATCTCTATTTTGTGAACTGCAGTGATTACCAGTCCACTTTCTGGATCCAATTCTAGGTGTTGGTTCCATGAAGCAGAGCCAAGCTACTCATCTACTTCCATCTACTCATTTACTTCCAATTATTTCTTTTCATCCAGTAAGAATGGATAAGGTTGGCATGTTCCATTCCTTAGGCAATACCATCTCTGTGAAGCAGGAGACATGCCTTCTTTATTGTCCTAGTGGCCTTTTGAACAACATTCCTCTGAGATTTGTCTGGTTCTGAGACGGCCTGCTTACCTTTCAGAAGCTATTAAAGTTATGACTACTTTTCAAGCATTGGTTCTGGTAAAGGTCTGACTCAGTGGAAGTTTTTTTTCACACGTGTTTCCAGTTTAGTTTATGGTTTTATGCTTAGACGATAAGGAGGAAGGCCTGTCACTTATATTGACATTTTTTTAAAAAAAAATTGATTTATATGCCGCCCTTCTCCGGAGATTCAGGGCGGCTTATAATGTGCTCAGCAATATTTCAATTATCTTACATTTCAAGTATCTTACTTCTAGAAGTCTTTTCCAGACATTCATTTTTTATCAAACTTAAATATAAGAAGCAACCTTCAATTCTCGTAATTATAACCACTCTAGCTCATTTTTTGAATCACATATATGAACACATATTATATAATTAAGATTCACAAAATAACTTACTTTCTTGTATTGCATTAAGAATCTCTGAAAAGTCCACATGTGTCTTCTGAGCATCAGGCCTTATTGGTATTGGTGTTTCCAGCTCACAACCATGACATTGCTCTCTTCTATCTAAAGAAATTGAAGAGAATTAGGGGGAGTTTGCAACAATTTAGTAGTGACTGCAACAGCAATGAATGGAAAAGATACCATAGCAGCAACTATTGTGTATTTATTTTTGCGTATATAATAGTGCAGGGAAATATCAGTCAAACAAACACTCCCAGCAGCATACATGAATCAAAACAACATGTGAAATTAAGTCATGATACAAATATCATGATTATCAACTTGTGTCATAATATATTTTGTTGGAATTTCTTTAAAGTAATTACACACATGTTATTATTTGCCTTCCTTACCTCTCCATAGACATTTGTTCTCACCGGCTACTTAGAAAGTGACAATATATTTGACTAACTCAGGAGTCAAATGCTACCTGTTTGCTCCGGTTCGGGAAAACCGGTAGTGATAAAAACTACCAGTTCGGGTGAACTGGTAGTAAAAAAAACCCTGCCGATTCGGTTGAACTGGCAGTTTATAAAGGTACCGGTTCGCCCGAAGTTAGCTACAGCTTTGGGCGAACCGGTAGTTAAAAAAAACTACTGTTTCCTCCAAACCGGTATTTCCGATGATCAGCTGTGCAGTCTGTTTCAGAAAGAAGTAAATATTATTTTTTATCATGTCTTCAAAACATAAAATGAATGCTGGATGTTATGGCTTTCATGATTGGAGGTGATTATTCTATATTTGTTATTATTTTTAGTAGGCTGCATATAAATAGTTTTAAATAAATAAATAATTTGTCATTTCATGTATTGTTTTAATATGCTTGTTTGACTTTCTGTCACTCATATGACAAAGCAAATGTTTATTTTCCACACAAGAATGAGCTATGCTGTTAGGGGAATCCAGGGGTGTAATTTTGCAAAATAATCTGCAAAATACAGGAATGATGAAAACACTGTGATTTTATAGTATATTGAACACACAGCTCTATATGGAAAGTAAATTGAGAAGTAGCTCAGAGCCACCTAAAGGAAATCCATAAATAATATTTGTATGAAAATGTCTTACCTCTTCAATAGATTCTGCTTTCTAGCAAAGCTAAATCACGCGCCATAGCTGATCCCCCCCCCTTGCTGTTCTACTTACCTTCCCAAGCCTCCTTTTGGCATGTACTGCGCGTGCGTGTGCACGCAGCACATACCAAAAAGAGGCTTGGGAAGGTAAGTAGAACAGTGGGGGTGGGGGATCAGCTGTGCAGAAGTTTAGCTTTGCTAGAAAGCAGGAAATCCTACTTTCTAGCAAAGCTAAATTGCACGCCACAGCTGACCCTCCCTCGCTTCTACTTATCTTTCCAAGTCTCCTTTTGGCGTGCACTGCACATGCAGCACGCATTTGGTGCACAGTGTGCATGCGCGGCCAGCGAACCAATAGCAAACCGGTTAGGATCTCACCACTGGACTAACTGCATTTGCAAATTAAATCGCTGTTCCAAAGCACATCCCTTTAGCCAGGGAATATTGTTTAGCTTTTCTTTGCCAAAAGTATACAAAATGTAGCATTACAATATACAGTATGGAAATTATTTTGAACCAGTAAAAATTGTACTACTTAACAAAATTTTACAAAACATAACAGAGGCTAAATTATCAATTTTCCAAAATTTATTATTGATAAATCATCTTTTCACATGTGCAGTTTTAATAATTTATGTTAAAAGGAGTTATTTCTGCACATATACTGCAATACCAAATAAATGTAATCAGGATCGAAATTAGTCATAAATATATTGCCCGCCAAAGCTCTGGAAACTGAAGACTGATATATTCCTAATATATAGTTGTAGCAGAGAAGAGCTAGCATCAACAAGGTGTCTGTGTGTATGATATATAATGATACAAGCATAATGATGTCATCACACAAAAACTGCTATGCATACTTTGCAAGTATGTCATAATGATGTTTGTGTGATGACAACATTATATGCGTCTGATAATTTTGCCTTCTTTGGATCTATGAATACTGCTTGCAAAGAAGTGAGGTGTCTTGGTCATCATCACACTATCAAGCTTGCCAAATTCATCCCTGGATCTCCAGACATTACTAGAAGTTGTGTAACTCTAGTGCTAATTTAACATTGAAATAATAGCAAGCAGAAGAAGAAAGACAATAAAGAAAGGTAAGTTGCAATATTACATGAGGCTGAGATCCACATACAAAACTGGCACTTATTTGTTCAAACAAAGATAAAGGGACAAAGAATGGGGACACATAGCTGTAAAGTCAGCACTGCAGATAAGTAAACTATGCTGGCATAACTGCACTCTAATTTCCTTGCCAATGCTATCTATCTGATTCCGGTTTTCTGATTTTTTTTAGTACAAGTCTAAATCTTAGGATCAATCAGACAAAATCTGTATTTTGTTCTCCTTGTTTCTATGAGAACTTTAAACCTTCTTTAAAGTTTAAATGACAAAAAAAACCCTTCCTGATGACAAAAAAAACCTTCTAACTTCCTCTCCTTCCCAGTCCCCCCCCCTCTCCCATTGGAGGAGGGCAGGAGCTTAGAAATATAATGTAAGACTCTTTGTGTTCTGATAGATCACTCATTTAAGAGTCAAGAATTAACTTGAAGGCTCCTGGATCTTCTACCTTTCTGCCTTTACAGTGAGACTAGGTGAGTGAAACTGAAAGTATAAGGGTTCCAGATTCAGAGAAGCTTTTCAGAAGTTTAGAATTCTTATTTTAAACATAAATCATAATAAAGCTTTGGCACTGGCATTTTATATTCTCTACATTAAGTGATCTATATTCCATGAAGCATTATGAGAATTCATTTTGTTATTGCAAAATTCTGTATAATTAGGTTTATAAATTGTATCACAAATACAATTTATACTAATGTATTAATACTTGTATAAAATGTACAAGTGCACTGGGAAATTAAGACAAACTAATACAGTCAAAAGTGGACCGTCACCCCCTTCCACTAGCAGTATGTATAAATATAATACCAAGCCCAACATTAGGTCTACCAAATTAAGTTTGCAAAAATATGCTCAGCTACTAGGGATAGCAGAAAAATGTGGCCCCAACAGTCAAGTATAATAAATAATTATAAATTATAACAATGAACTATGATTCATAATTTCCTTAGGATAAGTAGCAGAAAAATTTTAGCACGAAAAATACTGAGGGTTAAATGTCTTTCCACCTGTCCAATGTTCTACTGGACTCCATATCTACAATAACAAAACTAAAAAAGAGAGAAATTTAGTTATGTACTGTATTTCTTGTGTATTAAGAAAATAAAGCAAATAAAAACAGCCTATGAAATTAAAAAATGATTTTAGCTCTAGTAACCATTTTTCTAGAATGATGTCCCAGCATTAGGAAGAGACAAACATGGTAACAAAAAAATAATTTAACTCCTACTTTATAAAAGAAAACAAAAAGTGTCTCAGTTTAGCAAGAGAAATATTGGACATATATTTAATTTATATTGGAAATATAAATTAAAAACACCCTGAGAAAGGATGTATATTTTTTTCTTCATCATGCTAGAAATTATTTTGTTCAATTAAATTGATTTGCAGGAGTTTCAAAAGAAACGAAAGAAAGTATTATTTCACAGATTGTGTAATTGATATATTGAATTTATTGATACTGGAGTCACTACTGGTAATAGCCATTAGTTCAGATTGTAGTAAAATCATAAAACAGATGTACATCAACAGCTATGACAATAATGGCTGCTTGAAATTTAATATTTGAGTATTAAGTGCAAGCAGATACATAGGATGAGAGGCAGCTATCACTTTCATTGTTATTGTGCTTGTAAGACATTAGTCTTACAAGCACAGTACAAGTTACTGTGCTTCTAAGACATTAGGGCTTTCTAAAAGAAAACTATAGTTAATATAATGCAGTTGCTAAATAGATTAATTTATGTTCTTTTAATTTATCCTGAAAAATTAATAAATTATTTTTGTATAATTTCCACTGCAAGAAATACTCATTATTCATAAACAGTTTATGATAACAATGCAATTGCTACTGAAAAATGAAAAAGAAAGAATTTTTGATCTGACTCAGTTACAAAATGATGTAACTCAGTCACATTCATATTTTATTATTAGTTATTAGCAATTGTTATGAGCAGTTCTATTTGTTGGGGGTATTCAAAACATGCTGTCCTTTAATAATTTTTACTTTTTAGAAGTGTTGCATTATAGTATTATCGCTGTTTTGCATATGATGTGGTCATAGGATGAAAAATAGTTAATTGCTAAAAACAAAGAAATGTACTTTTTTCAGTGAGATAAACTATAGCAATATTTTGAACAGGCATTCCATCCAAATGCTGAATCCAAATGTTTTCCACACTGAAACTAGCATACATTCCATATTTAGATGCACAACTAAAATATGCTTCCTGATAACTGCATACTTGACTTTCCAGCATTCTTACAGCAATGTTTATTCCCAGCCAAACTTTCAACACAGTTGAAAATGCACATTTTGCCAAATGGGCTAAATAAGGCAACATTTCTGTTTCTTGCCTTTTTCTTTCTCCTTTACAGTTCATACCAGCAACATATCTCCTAGCAATTGAAGAGGTGGATTATCTCCAGGTCTTTAACCCCCATTACCTCTATGCAAGATTTGGGCAATGGGAATGCTGCCTACATTCTTAAGTTAAATATCTTTCACATTTGATGTTTCAAATCATAATTGTGATAGAGGAGAATATTTGTACCTCAGCATTGAAATGAAGGGTTCTTGGTAGTCTCAAAGCTTGGTTGTTTTCTTGTAGATGTTTCATTATCCAAACTAGGTAATATCATCAGTGCAATAATTTGGTAATGAAATATCAGCAAGAAAACAGAGAGCACCAAAACTTCTCAATCATAATAGCATCATGGAATATGTCAAAGTTGGATGAAATCAGCAGACAAAGCTGACCTTTCTTCCAGGTTTGATTTAAGTATGTTCAAGGTCTTTTCAATAAACCTATTGAGTTTAAGAGCTTTCCCCCTCTCCTTATCCCTTATGTTATGGGCACCATTATGAAAATGTCATAGAAAATAAAAGATTTCCAGTTGTAACATATAGCTCTGAAAGCTGGACCATCCAAAGGCTGAATTTTTTTTAAAAAAATGCCTTTGGACTATGGTACTGTAGAAAACAGTTGAGAATACATTGGACAAAAAGTGTGAATAACTGAATATTAAATGAAGTAAAACCAGACTAATTAATAGAAATACTAATTATGAAGCTAAAATGTATACATTTAGGGAACCTAGTGTGCAGGAAAGTAAGAGTCATTGGAGAAGATTCTTGGGAAAATCCAGGGCAGTTGAAAAAGAGATTCATAGAATATTATCAATGATGACCAAAGCACAAATGTAAAAGAGCTCAAAGAAGTAGTTACTGACAAACAATCCTTGCAAAATGATGCTCATCGGGTTATTATGAGTCAGAAACAACCGAACAATGGCAAATGTATAATTGGTAAAAATGTCAAAAGAATCTGTATAAAAGGGTTATGGGAAATTCAAATTTGGTATAAAGGGAGTATTTTTCCCCTAACCCTTATACATTTTAGGATGGGTTGAGACTACATGCATGATGGTGACCCCCAGGGGGAGGGCCTTCTCTGTGGGGGCTCCCACCCTCTGGAATCAACTGCCCCCAGAGATAAGGAGAATCCAAGACCTTCGTGCCTTCCGCCGTGCCCTTAAAACTTTCCTTTTCCAACAAGCCAGGCTGGCCTAACAAATCCTTTTAAATGATTTTAAATTTGTCTGTCTTTTTAAATTTTGGGCCAAATTGAGTTATTTCCTTTTAATCTGTTCTTAATTTATGTATTATGTATTATGTATTTATGTGTTTTTACTTGGCTGTACATCGCCCTGAGTCCCTAGGGAGAAGGGCGGTATATAAATTTGAAGTAAAATTAAAAATAAATAAATAAATGATAAAGGTGAAATCATAGGCCATTATTTAGACAGACAACTTAGAACATGTCAGAAAGATAAGGGCAATGACATTTATTGTCTTTCTTCCACTGAAGCCAAAATCACAGAAAATGTAATATAAATATTATATAGGTAACGTATAGGAAGTAAATAGTAGCAAAAGAATTAAACATTCAGCATTTCTATACAAATATCAGGAAAAATTCCAGGAAGAAAGAAATTATTATTATTTCCTATAATTATGACTAGAAACTACCATTTACGAAACAAAACTTTCTCACTATCCCTTCCTATCCCTCATGTCAATCCATGATGATTCAGAAGGTCACAAATTTGATCTAACTGGGACAACAGTTGTAAGTAACCCAGGCAAAATCAAGGAGAGAGAGAATTCCTTGAAGCCTGGTTTTCCACCAATAATTCAATAAACAGGCACATTGACATCAACCCAGTCTACCAATTGCTGAGAACGAAAGAACTGCATCAACCATGATCCCAAAGGTAGCATTTAAAAAATGAACAGGCACTCCACTAACACAACAACAAAATTATAACCCATCGTCTCAAAAGAAATCGGTCCACGTCTCAGATGAACCCAGTTAAACAACTCTAATTCTAATCTGCATCATACAGACAGTACTTAACTTTAGCCCAGCAACAACAGCCAGCCAGCCAATCAAACAGTCCGAAATCAGATCATGACTCAGAAATATCCGAACAAACAACATTCAGACTAATTTGCATCTCATAAAAAGGTATTTAAAGACCTGAATTCTAACGGACGAGCACAATTCAAAACACATTGACAATGTCTCCTCAAATGGTGATGAAACATCTGCAACCAAATTGCCAAGCTCAGCTCAAACCAACAGCCTAATTACCAAGCCAAGCTACTAATATTCAAACACATTTCAAAACTTCCTTATGTCTAGCCTCTTCCTCCCAGTTTGGTACTGATGATAAATGGAATGTTTAGAAATAAATGTGCCAGTTATTGGAAACAGGTTTATGAGATTTCAGGAGGTTTCAGATTTAGATTTAACTGATTTTGGACAAAGCTCATTTTGATTCAGAAATTTGTTGGATGAATGCAAAACATACTTCTAGAAAATACCACATGCTTCATAAGTAAAAGTAGCTAGAACCACTGTCCTCTTCACAAATTTAGAAATTTATAAATACTGGAACTATGATTTTAATACTTAAAAACAATTTTTAAAACTTAGCCTCATTTATAGTTCTAATTCATTGCCCGCTGTTGTGGAATCATGTCCTTTAATATCTTTAATCATTTTGAAACTTTAGATTAAATCACACTATCAGCCCTTTCTAGGCCAAATGGCAACGTATAAATGCCGTTAATGTTTTTATGCCTCTTGGCTACATCTTCAATTGGCTCTGCATGCCTGGTAGTCATCAGTCAACTGGACAATAATCACAGAGTGAAGTGATATAACAAAGATAGGCAATGTTCTTTACTTATTTGAACTTATATAGACACATTTGGGTATATCAGGATATAATTTAAGTTATTCCTACATAGATATAAAACACTAGACTGAGATGACTCTCTAACAACTGCACAACAATTGGATGCTTATGAATATTTTGAGTGTCAGTAATTTGAAAGTGATCTTGAAAGAAAAAAATAAAAATAAATGCTCTTGCTGCTCAAGAGCTCAGAATTGCCAGAATGGCCAGAAAGCCCAATGATATTTCAAAAAAAGATTCCCAGCAGCTACTGTTGTCCTCATTGGTGTGAAAATCCTTTTGATGCATGTTTGAAGTACATGTTGCCTGAGTAATAAGCAATTATAATCTATCAATTAGATTAATGTGAATTTATCTCTATATTTCAAACATAATATACAGATAAACTTACAATTATCTAATTTGTTTGTATTCAGAGAAGAAATATAGCTACTATATAGTATTTTTCGGAGTATAATACGCACCTTTTGCCTCCCCTAAAAGAGGCTGAAAATTTGGGTGCTTCTTATACTCCAAATGTAGCTTTTTCGAAGCCCTAACGAGGTGCTAATGCGGTGCTAGCGAGTGAAGCGATTTTCCCAGCTTTGCCTGCTCCCTCAACTCTCCTCTGTGCTTTAACGAGGCGCTAGCAAGTGAAGCGATCTCCATGCTTTGCTCCGACTCTCAGCTGTTCTTTAGAACAGGAGTCATCAACTTTTCAGATCTCAGGGACCACTAAATTCCTAATTTTAAATCCCGCGGACCACTAATATGATTTTTTTAAAAAGATAAATAGCATTTAGTGCAATATAAAAAATGCAAATAATTTTTCTGTGGACCACCAAAATTTTCTCGCAGACCACCAGTGGTCTACAGACCACTGGTTGGTGACCATTGCTGTAGAAGCTTTTTTTCAGCCCTAACTAGGCGCTAGCCGAGTGAAGCGATTTCCCCGTGCTTTACCTGCTTTTCTCATTGCTGCTTCCTCTCAACTGTGCCTTAGAAGCTGTTTTTTATCCTCAAGCAGGGGATAAATAACCAACAAACTAATGTGCTGAAGCTGACCAGACTAAG
Source organism: Pantherophis guttatus (assembly GCF_059756535.1). NCBI lineage: Eukaryota > Metazoa > Chordata > Lepidosauria > Squamata > Colubridae > Pantherophis > Pantherophis guttatus. Next base: position 35,400,913 of record NC_142069.1, read on the forward strand.
GACACCAGCCAGATGAATACCTGGTAGGCAGATTTTTTTTTCCTATTTTCTCCCCAAATACTAAGCTGTGTCTTATACTCCGGTGTGTCTTATACTCCGAAAAATATGGTATTTTGGCATGGCTTTTTTAAAATACAAAAGTGGGCATAACAATACTGGATGACAATAATAGAGTATCTTAGAAACAAAATCTCAGTTTCTCTAAGATCTCCCAACCATCTCTGTTCCTGCTTTCCTTATCAATCATTATGACAATTGCAAATAACTGTAGTTTTATCTATTAACTAATCTAGAGATTAATTCTATGGAGGTTGATAGATATTCTAAACACAGTATTTCACAGCAGGGATAATTTTTGTAAAGCTGTTAGGAAAACAAAAGAACTAAATACCTGTGTGATGAGAAATTGGTGATGTAACAAATCCAGAAGAGGAAGCTTCCATGTTTATTGAGTTTCTAACTTGTGGAAATGAAGAATGCCTAACCACAGATGGATGTAGCCAATTATTTGCTGTACTTCTCCTGTGGTAGACCTGTGTACAATTTTCAGCCCCATGAATACACAAGCTTTTACCTACCAAAAAGGAAAAGAGAAAAGTTTATAGGAGGCAAACTTTGAACAACTAGTACAAATTTTGGTGTAGAATCTGAAATGAAAAATTGAAAGAAATGTCTAAATTTTATGCTAATCTGGATTCATAATTTAAATCTGAACATTTCCCAGTTTTGAGAATTATTGTTGCAATATACTGTATTAAGTAGGTATACTTAAGTATCACCTTGTTATGAAGGCTCTTAAGGTACTTGCAGATTAATAGCTCCTAATAGTACCAAGTAATGTGCTCTCTTCAGTATGAAAAAAAGGGGATGGGAAACTGGCAAAATAACAATAGAGTTTATTTGCTGCTAATAAAATTCTCACATCTATACAAATATTAAAGATACAAGAACCTGTCTTTTTATATCTTATGATTACTCTCTTAGTGATTTTAAAAGATGGTAGAGGAATAGTTTATCTATATTAGAGGAAAGGTCCTGAAAAGGAGCAGATGAACTTCATTAATAACTTTCTGTTTTACCTTCAAAACTAAATCACTGTGTCAGTGTATTTACTCTCCTTATTTATAACCATAGTTATCAAATCAAATTTATTGTAATAATTAAAAAATCAATATATATATATGTATCCCTTCCTTCCTCTCCAATTCTTTGATTTCAAAATGTTTTCCTGAATAAAATTAAGTTCTAGCTTATTGATACAATTAGAAATTTATATTATATTAATTATATTATTTATTCTATTTATATATCCTATTTATATTCATACACACATACATATTTTAAAAAGATTGATTTGAATAGCCAATGAAAATGTCACTTCTTTAAAAAGAACAGCATCACAGTAGTTACAGAGGTGATCTTAGCTTTTCTTTCCTAATGCTAATGCTTTGAGGAAAAATGTCAAACTATTCTGATTGTATAGTGGAAAATAATTTACAATATTTCTTAAGGGAATGACGAATCTATAGATGTAAATTAAAAATGGAATTTATGCTTCCATTCACTTTTTATATCAGTCCTTCCCAAAGTAAAGATGCTAGATGTCTTTGACTATAAATCCCATTATTCCCACTAAATCTCTATGGGTTGGGGAAGCTGGTACTAGCAAACTGGTAACAATAGAATCATAGCCTTCAGTTAAAATATTTGCACTGGTTAATCTGAGCCAAACTGAGCATTTTGGAAATTATAACAAAACTGGTTCTAATATATTGCTGCCTACAACTAGGGAATTAATAGAAAATATCTGGCTTCATATATTTGGCCTGGGCTCATTTGGTCCACAGAGGAGTTAGAAACTTAGCATCTACGTAAGTGCTTTTCTTTGAAATAACGACAAGCCGATAGATATTGCTTGAGATTTAAAAAAACTTTTAAAAGTTTTTAAAAAACTTGAACAAAGACCTCTTAAGGCACAAATTCAACAGTAATGGAATAAAAGGATAGGTGTTTTTGTGAACTGGCAATTACTAAGAAAACAGGATGGAATGGAGAAATTAATGGGTAATGACTAAAGAAGGTGAGGGGGAAGGGCTAGTGTTTTTTAAATTTGTACACAGATTATCTTGTTTTAGGGCTGAATGGTAACCAACAGAGATATACAGACCTAAAAAAAATTCAAAAATTACCAATCAAAAATTTTAGAGAACTGAAACAGCTCCCTTATAAAGAAAGATTACAGCAATCAAGGCTCTTTAGTTTGAAACAAAGAAGGGTAATAGGAGATATGGTAAGAGATATATAAAACATCAATCCCCCTCCCCTTTCCATTCAATTGTGTCGAATTCTTGGAGACTGCCTGGACTGGTCCCTGCAGGAACATGAATACTAGTCAGATTAAATATCTAATAATGCTGGTAGCTGTTTACTACAGTACCTTCTAAATTATACATAACCTGTCTTAAATACTGATTGACATTGGAAGAATTTTAGTGTCCTTTAGTCCGGGCTTCCTAATGCATACAAATGTCCTTTGTGTAACACAAAATGCTGGACCAGATAGGGCTGTGGCCTGATCCAACAGGGCACCATTTACATTCTTGCTTTTCTATACTAACTTTAACATCTGTGTAGATTTTTAAATGCCATGCTATCTTTATCATCTTCAAAACATAAATAAATCTTTGTAAGCCCAAGGAGCTTCCCTTTTTTAAAAATAAAAACAAATGCTTTAACTAAAAGTCTGTAGAGATTCTCAGTCATCCAGGTCAAGATTGTCCCAAAGGTGCTTTTTCAGGAGGCAACTGGACTTTCTTATTTTTTCTTTGAAGACGTTTCGCTGAAGCTTCTTCAGCCCTGACAGGATAATAGAGAATGGGAGGATTTATATTCCTTGCAGACAGCTGGTCATTTGCATCCTTTTCGAGGGTCATTGAAGGTTGGGGGTTTATCTGTGCCCTCAGTTGGAGGGCACTTGGAGGTTTATCTGTGCCCTCAGGGTCACCTGAGTAGTGCTCCTGGTTCCTGTAGTCTGCAATTTTTTCTGATGAGAAGCGAAACGTCTTCAAAGAAAAAAACAAGAAGTCCAGCTGCCTCCTGAAAAAGCACCTTTGGGACAAATGCTTTAACTACATGCAATTCCTGCATAGACTGGACGTTGGTCTTACCTGCTACATCCGTTCTCGCTATGGAGGAAATGGCAGTCAGATTGGGAATGACACCTCTATGCAGCATAGGACCGAGTCTGCTAAATTTGCATGGCTCCGCCCTCCTGGCCCAGTGTTTCGGTGAAGGCGCTATCGCAGACCGACGTGTCTTCCTGTAACGAGAGAATTAATAGCCACCCACCCCGTCAACCCGTCCGGGCCGGACCCAGAAGGGTGGGGCTGACTGTCGTTTCCTCCATAGCGAGAATGGATGTATCAGGTAAGACCAACGTCCATTCTCCGCATAGGAGAGAAACGGCAGTCAGATTGGGGACATACCAAAGCTGAATGTCCTCCAGGGCGGGAGAGCTCCGGCCCGGAATAGTCAAGGTTGGTGTACCACCTGCAAAACTCGACGGCCGAAGGCAGCGTCCGCTGATGCAAATGAGTCCACCCGGTAGTGGCGGATGAAAGGAGTGAGGGCCGTCCAAGTGGCCGCCCGGCAGACTTCTTCCAAGGACACCCGGGTGGCCCAGGCCGCAGACATGGCTGCACTCTGAGCTGAGTGCGCCGTTATTTGTGGAGACACCGGGCCACAAAGTTGTTGGAACGCTGTAGCAATGGTGGCCCTAACCCAGTGTCCCAGGGTGGGGCCTGTGACCCGTGTGCCGATAGAATCTGCTTGGAAAGATATGAAGAAAGCTTCCATTTTACGAAAGGGACTCGTCCTGGAGATGTAAATCCTAATGGCTCTACGTACATCAAGAGTGTGCCAGGAGCGCTCTAGTCTGTGAACGGGGCGAGGGCAAAAATCCAGAAGAACCAGCTCCTGCGCCCGGTGGAAGATTGAGTTCACCTTAGGTAAAAAGGCTGGGTCGAGGCGGAGGACGACCCTGTCAGTATGGAAGATACACAGATCCTGGCAGATGGAGAGAGCCGGCAGCTCCAATATACGACGAGCCGAGATGATTGCAATTAGGAAAGACACCTTGAAGGACAAGAAGCACAGGGAAACCTGACAAAGAGGTTCGAAAGGCGCCGCTGTAAGGGCCCGTAGGACTTTGTTCAAGTTCCAAGTCGGAAACCGGTGGACAACCGGCGGTCTCAGATTTGTCACCCCTCGAAGGAAACTGCGGAGGAAAGGATGTCGGGCAAGCGAGTCCATGGAGCTGCAGGACAACACCGTCGAGATAGCTGTTCTGTCCCTGTCTCACACACGCACACCAGCAGTCGACCAAGAGTTAAAATAAACCAGCAGACAAGAATTTCCTTTAATAACAGAATTGGCAGCAACCCAATGGCTGCTTGCCAAAAGTTTTTACTTACAAAGGGAGGTTTATCTCCTCCGAAAACATCAAAGTAAGTCCACAAAAGCCAAAGAATAGTCCAGTCCAGTCCAAGAATCAATCCAAGCAGAGCATATAACAAAGTTCCAGAAATGCAGAATGACTTGCTAGCTTTCAGTTTTGTCCGTCACAAAGCCTGAATGGCCACCACACCCCCTTTTATCCCCTGTGGGGTGTGGTCCAGTGACTCAGCTTAATCTCTGGCATGCCTCCTTCTCTGCTGCGCGCGCTTGTCTTTCCGACTCTGTCGGGGATTCAGCCAAGACTTATCTCCGTCGCTGTCTAACTGCGGCTGCTCGGAAGTGCCTGGCTCCTGGCCTATCTCTTCTCCTTCGGAAGACACCTGAGGCATTGCCAGAGAGGAGGGTCCTGGAGAGGGAGGCCTTGCCAACTCCTCTCCTTCACTTTTGGAGTCTTCTCCCTCCAATAAGATGGGCTCGGGGGTCGGAGTCACAACAATAGCTGCCAACTGGCGATGCAGAGTGTTAGGGGCCAGGCCCACATCAAAACCCTCCTGAAGGAAGGTAAGTACGTTAGCTACCGAAGCAACGAACGGATCAATATTGGCCCGGCCGCACCAGGCCGAGAAGGAAGCCCAAGTGGCCTCGTAGATCTGTCAAGTCGAGGGACGGCGAGCTGCTTGCATAGTTGAAATGACCCAGGCTGGGATACAGGCCGCTGTTAGAAGGCTCCGCTCAGCCACTAAGCGGTTAATTGGAGGCTCAAGGGGTCCGGATGGTGAAGGGCGCCCTGAGTAAGAACCAGCCAATGGGCTGCCACTGATAGGGTTTTCAGGTCCGCGTACCACGACTGCCGGGGCCCGTGAGGGGCCAGAAGAATGAGTTCCGCCCTCTCGTCCAGCATCTTCCGAATGCATTTGGTGATCAGAGGAAGGGGGGGAAGGCGTAGAGAAGGCCGGGGGGCAGGGGCTGCGCAAGGCGTTCGTGGCTTCTGCCCTGGGATCCGGGTACCTGGAGAAGTACCGGGGTACATGGTGATTGGCCGAAGAGGCAAATAAGTCAACCAAGGGAGTCCCAAAGCGGTCCACAATCGCCTGAAAGAGAGGCTGCTGGAGGCTCCATTCGCCCTGGTCCACCCAGTGACGGCTGAGGGCATCCACCTGGATGTTCAAGGCCCCGGAAATGTAGTCCGCTTTGATGGAGCGCAGATGTTGCTCGGCCCATAGACCCAGGCACAGGGACTCCGAAAGAAGCAGCCGCGAGTGGGTTCCCCCGAATTTGTTGATGTGGGCCTTTGTGGACACATTGTCCGTGAGGACAAGGATATCCTTCCCCTCCACCAGAGTCTGGAACTGAAGGAGGGCCAACCTGACGGCTCGTAGCTCCAGGAAATTGATGTTGTTCTGATGTTCCTGAGTCGACCAAAGGCCCTGAGCCATATGATGGTCGAGGTGTGGACCCCAGCTGGGCAGGCTGGCGTCCATGACCAGGGACAGGCGAGGAGGCTCCCGAAAATAGGCGCCCCGAGTTATGGCATACGACTATAACACCACTGGAAAGACGCAGAGACTTGGGGCGTCAGCCGAAGGCGAACCAGCGACGAACCCTGACCGGCCCGTTGGCGCGGGAGCAGAAACCACTGGAGCTGCCTGCTATGCAAGCGAGACCAAGGTACTATTCCGAAAGTGGACACCATCTTCCCCAACAGACGGGATAATTTCAGGGCAGAGACTGAACCTTCCGACCTACACTGAGAGGCCAGAGCCCTAATGCTATCCTGACGATCAGGAGAGAGGGATACCATTGAAGAGATGGTGTCAATGGCTGCCCCCAAATGCATAATGCAGGGACCCGGGGCAAGGTGACTCTTAGCCCAATTTATAGAAAAACCGTGACTCTGCAAAAGGGAGAGAACTGTAGACAAGTCCCGGTGGGCATCCGGGAGGGAAGGAGAGAGGACCAAAATATCATCTAAATAAAATTGTAGACGGACGGGAAGAGTCCGGATATGTCCAATTAGGGCGGCCATAACCTTGGTAAATACCCTACGGGCTGAGGAGAGGCCGAAGGGCAAAGCCCGGTACTGGTTATGCTCGCCTAGGAAACTGAATCGGAGGTACTGGCGGTGGGGGCAGGCTATGGGGATGTGGAGAAAAGCCTCTGTTAGATCTATGGAGGATAGAAAATCCCCCGGACGCACACACTCGAGGATGGTGAACAGAGTGTGCATCTTGAACCGTCGATAGATTATGTAACGGTTCAAGGCTTTTAAGTCAAGAATGGCCCGCCATCCCCCCGAGGCTTTCCTGACAACGAATAGACAGGAATAGAACTCCAGGCCCCGTTGCCCCCGGGGCACCCGTTGGATTGCCCTGATATCCAACAGGTGGGAGATGGCTGAAACGATCAGTTCCCTCTTGATCCTGTCCCGAGAGACTGGACAGGCAAGGAAAACGGATGGGGGGAGGGAGGGAGTGGAATTCTAAATAAAGCCCTGATCTGATGGTGGACAAAATCCAGGCATCAGAAGTAGACGCTTCCCACTGGTGGAAGAAGAGGGACAGGCGGCCCCCAATGGGAGGGTCCGCGTGGGGACTAGCGGGATCTCCTTGGGAAATGCCCCTTCCCTCCCCGGAACGAGCGTTTGGAGAGGAACTTGCCCCCCTGTCTGACCTGGGAATCCGGGTGTTGGGGCCTGGATGGAAAGGGACGTTGGTATCGTGGCTGATAAGTACCAGACTCGGGAGCTCGAAAGGACTGGAACCGAGGCAGAGCGGAGAAGCGGGAATCAGATCGCCTGGTGACGGAGGGAAGAATCTTGCGACGGTCTCGTCTCGACGAGTAGAGGTTCCAGGGGAGGACCAAAGAGACGTCCGGAGGTATAAGGAGTGGATGCCAGTTGCCATTTGCTGCGCAGATCAGCATTCCAGTTCCTAAGCCAGAGGAGGCGGCGAGAAGTAACACTGGAGCCAAGGGCTTTAGCCGCAAACCTGGTGGCGTTCAATGTCGCATCTGCCGAGCATTCAAGGGCTGCAGAAATTTTGTTCAAGTCCTGACGAGATCGAGACTCAGAAGGAGAGATACGGTCCTGAAGTTGTTTGAGCCAGAGGAGGGCAGCCCTATTAAAGAAGGACGCCGAAGTTGAGGACCTGATGGCCCACGCAGCCGCTTGATGACCCTTGAGCAACGTTTTCTCAGCTCGCCTATCTTCCAGGCGAAGAGATTCCTCCGGAGGGCCAGTAGTATGGGAAGAGTTGCAAAGGGCCACAATAGGAGGATCCACAGATGGAGGTTGGAGGATATCTGAAAGAGCGGGTGCAGAATTGTAAAGACGTTTGTCAAGCCCGTTGGGGCTGGGTCCTGCCCCCGGGATAGCCCACTGACGGTGAAGCACATCCAGAAACAGCTTGGGAGCAGGAATGGTCTCTGGGTCAACGGTGGGCTCTGCAAAAATGGCAGAAGCAGGATCCGAAGAGGTGGTCGATGTAGGATCAGCGGCAACAGTTCCTAAATGAGCAGTCGCTATGGCTTTATGCAGTAAGGAACGAAAGACTTGAGGCCGAAAAAGGCCAATAAATGGAGGTTGGTCAGGGACCAGACCCTCATCGTCAGAGAGAGCTGAGTCTGGCACCTCATCGGCCTCGGAAACAGAGGCCTGGTCAGCTGAAACTGGGGAATCCGCGAGGTCCTGCACAGATATGGAATCCTCCATTTGCGCAGGTACGATTACATTCCTGAGATCTGGAATATACTCTCTCAGGATTAGACTATGACTCCATTCATTTATTGTTAGCTATCTTGAAAAGTAAAATTGATTCAAAAATTGGGGAAATGAATACCGTATATACCATAATTTTCCAGAGGCTGGGTAGAAGACATCGAAGCACACTTATACTCTGAAATTTTAAATTAAAATACTTTCAGAGAATTTTTCAGTTTCTCCCATTTTCAACAACCAAATTTTATTATCTGAATTTGCATTTGTCAGCATTTCCAACTTATAAGTTATATTTCCAACTTATGAGTTAACTTATAAGCATTATTATTCTCCTGTACAATTATTTAGTCTACTAATAAAATAATTTGTAAATAAATCTAGCAGGATTTCCTATTTTTCCAATCTCAGAGAATATTGTTATATTTTACAGACGTTGCCCATTCATAGCAATGTTGTCCATAAATGTTATTTTGCCCCTTTTACATATTGAAATCTTGTCAAAATTATACTCAGATAAGTTAGTTTCTAAAAATATCTTAAACAGTAAATATTATTTAAGTTATGTTTAGTTTTGTAACCCGTAGAGTCCTGTTTGAGCACACCCCCAAATTTCAGTTGTACAATAGTCTTATCATCACAACAACAATAATCATAATAGCTACTCTGAGGAAAAAAATTCATGAAAATTGTAGTGTAAACTCTAGAATATGTTTGCTACATAAAAGCAAAGTTAAAGAATTTAACTTTTCTAAAAAGAAATTTGGTCTCCAAATCAAGTCTTTTAGCTCCTCCCCCACAAATAATTTTGTTAGTCATTTATCTCTAGTACCAGCATTTATCACTGAGGACTTCCGAGTAATATTAATAGGCTTTGGGAAACAAACACAAAAAACGGATGGGAAATAATGGGAAATGCCTTTGTCTACAATGTTCAGTAACAGCTGTTTCAAAGTTGCTTCTTTAGTTCCCCTCCAAAAACCTTCACTAGCAGTAACAAGTTGTATTTATTTTTTGATATGGTCAAACTTTCCCAGTTGAACAGGTATTTGGGACCCATGTCAACTTTTGCTGAAAGAAATGAGTGTACAACAGTTTAAGCATTAGATGCTGGGGTGCGGGTGGAGGCTATAATTGAAAATCTGGCCTCTGTACCTCCAAAATCATTATAAGGAGCCTAGTAAAGAGTTTCTAGATATTGTCCAGAAATGTTTCATCTTTGACATTAAGGAAGAACAAAGCAGACGTATTAACACAGGGTTCAGATGTACTTCCCCAATATTTTTACAGTACTTAGAACCAAAAGGTTACTGAATTAACCTTCAGTATTAAATATAGAACTCAGTTTATGTTCAAATTTAACACAATCAGAAGCAAACCGTAATATCAGAAATAAGATTTTATATTTGCTTCATACTGAAGGCTATCAAATTAAAACAGTAATCTCATAAGAAACATAGCATTTCAGCTTGTTTAAGACCATTGAAAGTAACTAGATTTTGGCTAAAATTCAGTCAATTAAGCAAAAAAAAATCTTGGCTCCTTAAATCATAAAGATTTAAAAAACAGATGCCATTTGCAAAATTGTCATTATACAAGATGATGCCAAGATTCTATAACAGCAGTTGATTTTCTTCATAATTTATTCAAAAGTTTATATCATTAATTTTTATTATATTGCATTATATGCAATATATATCCTCTAAGGATTTATTTCAGTTGAAGCATTTCCAATCAGATATTGGATAAAAATTCTGCATTTATGAAATAAGTAAAGAGTTTAGTTTCCATAACATGCATGTGTGCTTTTGGGTCACAATTAAGTCTCATATGTTCAGTGGGAATTACAAATAATCTTGAACAGGATTGAAGTGCTAGGTCTTATGCATATTAGTTCTGTACTCCATTTTTTTTTTTTTTCCAAAATCACTTAACATTTTAAGCAAAGGTTTAGAATTACCTGATATTATACCCAAGTATCCAAAATAAATCATTTCGTATTATGCCAAACTTATATGAACATCCACTTAATCAAAAGAGTTGTGTAATTATTTGGAAAAGATACTGCAATATTGTATACTGTTCTCCCCAATTACACTATGGATGAAGAAAGAGGAAAAAGTGACATTATAAGTTAACATTACATTAGTACCTCAAGGAATTTTTTGTTCAGAGACCAGTACAAAGGACTAAAATAAATAAGTATTTATGATGCTATTGGGCTGCACTAAATCTGTGGAATAGAACTTCTAGAAGCTGATTTCTTTAAAAGAATTTGAATTTTGTCATCCTTACACTCAGGATGCAAAAACAGTATTTTTGCATTTCTATAATACTTACAATTTGCCTTAATTCAAATACTGTAAAATAATCATGGAGACTAGGGGTAGGTTCTACTTACCTTTACTACTGATTCGCAACAGGAGCACTTGCGCGCGCTCGTACTTCCATGCATGTGCAGAAACTTCTGCACATGCGCAGATCGTACTTAAAGAAGTCCGGCGGGTGGGCAGAGCTTCCCGCCTCTTTTACTACTGGTTTTCAAGAACCGGACAGAACTGGGAGCAACCCACCACTGATGGAGATCAAAGTACCGATTAAAAGAACCTATATTGATCACAAATAATAAACACTAAAAATGCATATATTAGCTGCTAGCAATATTTTATAAAACAAGTAATTTAACAAGTATTTAAAATTTTTAGCGCTAAGCCTATCAGAAATATTTGAGCTGATTTCCTGACTTTCTGTCTCCAAAATCAAAACACATAGCTGCTGTTGCTACATATGCTAAGGGCCTGATTATTTTGATACCACAACTATTTGTTTTCCAAGAAAAATACCTACGTATGTTCACTGAAGATGCAAACAGACTAGAATTGTTGGCTACATCCTTAATTTCCATGCTGCATTTGTGTCATATTGGGCTGAATGCATCTGCATGGATTTGACCTTTGGGAATACGGCCAAAGAAGAGAGGTTATTTGCAAAACCTTAATCCTGTATGTTTTATTGAATAATTGCAATCTCCAATACCAAACTACGTTCCTCTTGGGCATCCCACAATTTTTTCTTCCGCAAAGAAATGTAAGCCAACTCTCTGAAATTCACACTTGATTCACTTTCTCTTTTGCTGATGCCTACACTGCTTGTTGATTGAAAAAGTCACATAAACATAAGTAGTTATGTTTCCTTATTTGGATAATAAATAGCAGCCTTCCCTCTCACTATACATCTCAACTAGTATTATAAAAACTTACATCTATGATCTAAATCAGGGCTGTCAAACTCGCAGCCCGTGGGCTGGATACGTCACACACTGGCCATGCCCATGCCGGGTTTGGCGAAGAGGGAAAAAGTTGCAATACATCACATGGTGCCATCGTGATGATGCAAGTTTGACACCCGTGATCTAAACTAAAACCTTTAAAAAGTTTTGTTTTTCATCTTTCTTAGACGAAGCCCCAATATTATTATTTGAGTTGATTGACTTCTGATAATTATGGACCAGCAGTATTTCAATCCCTCCAAATGAAAAAAATTGCATAATTAGGTATTTCCTCAAAACTCTTTTGCAGGAATGGACAACACACATGTAGCTAATGGGCTGCATGTGGCCACCAAGATCAATTTTTACAGTCACAAACTCTCTATGGAGAATCCCTTGGGCCAGTCACTTTCTCTCAGCCCTGGAAGGAGGCAATGGCAAACCACTTTTAAAAACCTTGCCAAGAAAACTGCAGAGACTTGTACAGCAGTCTCTGAAAATCAGTTAGAATTGAATGGAAGAAAGAAATATATAATATACAAAAACTATATAGGGTTGGACACAAGTTCGAATGTTTTCTCTTAAAAATAAGTCCAAATGTGGAAAAGCCTTTCACCCAAATACCCATGCATACGTCTTTGACATTTGGTAGATAAATGTCATTAGGGTCTAATAAATATCAGCCTTTTATGAATTTATTATGATGGCCAATAGGAGATGAAAACTTTCATTTCCAAATCTTACTTTGTATGTATGGTGAATCAAGCTGAATTGGACTGATCTGACAGAGCCTGAAGATATGTTTATAATGTCATTTCAGTTCAAAAAAGCAAACAGTTTAGTTTGAAAATGCATACTGCTGTTAAAGTGCAAAAATAATTGCTTATACTAAAATACCACTAAAGCTTTATCTATGAAGACAACATCAACACAAATCCCACAATTATTACAAGGGCATTTTAAGCGTGTTCACTTAAAAAGCAAGCCCCACAAGGATCAATTGGTTGTTCTTCAGTGTCTTTAGAATTCTGATTCTAAACTATGAACCAATATAAATTGATTTTTAAAGTAAAACTTGACATTATGCTATTTATTTACAGTGATTTCAATTTGCTCACTGAATGTAAAATATAGTTTTTTAATTATTTCTGTAGCAACAATCTGTGCAGTCTTCAGGCAACTTGCAGAAAGAATTAACACCATGCTGTGCAGCAAAGCACTACCTCATGTGCTGCGAGAGCTAAAACCTACAGTAGGTCCTCTGAAGCTGTCTGTCAATTAAAAGCACTGATACCAATAAATATTTAAATAATACTATTATAGTAACCCCCATTGTTTTTGCTTTTCCTTTCATATTTAATGAAGGCTTATCTCTCAGTGAGCACTGCTACTGATATGGTGTCTGTTATCAGCATGAATTATCATCTCCCTGAGTTTAGCGACTGGACTAGTGTTTTTCTGCCATTGTCAAACAGAGCATTAATCTCTGTGATGGATGTTGTCTTTTTACTTTTTGCATTTCCAATATAAAAATAAAGCTACAATACCATTGCAGGGCAGGTTTTATGAAATAAATGCTCTATCCTCATGTCTCACACATTTTTCTAGAGCTCCTGATGGAAGCAGAACCTTAACTGCTTGCTGCTGCTGCTGTTGCTGGATTAAGATCCTATTTCTTCTAGCCTCACTAGCTACCACTTTTCTGTTTTAATTCACTGGGCAAAGGTGGCCTTAAGGAAGAAGCTTAAAAGAGGAAGAACTACCACTTTCATTGACATTTGCCATTTTATTCTAGCTTGTAGCTCCTAAAACAACTTAGTGATCAGTCTCCTAACATAGTAAAACCAAAGAGTACAAAAACCTGGAGTTGGATTAACATATAGAGATCTAGTTGATCAACATTTTTCTAGAATATAATGTGTACAATACATACGGAATGAAAGATCTACAGAACTCCATGTGTTGTTGATATTTTTTCATCTTTCTTAACTGATGGTCAGATATGATGGGGCTCAAGAGAATTGGAGTCCAATAATAACTGATTAATAATAATAATTATTATTATTGTTCCTTTTCTCCAGCTTCATTCCCACCACTTAAAGCATATAAAACTATATATTAAGTAGCATTATATTTCTAGAGGCTAGCATTTGAACACTTAAATAATTAAATAAATAATATATACTCAAAGAGCTAGAGTTGGGATAACAATGTAGCACATAATACTAGCTTGTGTCTAGTACAAGTAGTCTTCGATTTAAAACCACAATTGAGTCCAAAATTTCTGTTAAGTGAGTCAGTCATTTAGTCAATTTTGTCCCATTTTATGACCTTTCTTGCCACAATTATTAAGTGAATTTATGCAGTTCTTAAATTAGTAACTTGGTTGTTAAGTGAATCTGGCTTCCCCATTGACTTTACTTGTCAGAAGATTACAAAAAGTGATCACATGATCCCCCAGACACTGCAACCATTATAAATATGAGTTAGTTGCCAAGCATCTGAATTTTGATCATGTGACCATGCAATGATCGTATGAAAAATGGTCATAACTGACAATTTTTTCAGTGTTGTTGTAACTTTGAACAGCAACTGAAAATGAACTGTTGTAAGTTGAGGATTGCCTGCACAACTAGACAAAAGCTAGTACTGAACTAGCTGAAGAGTTGTAATGCCCATTTTTATTTTTTTGTTGCTTTGTTGATTAATTATATGAGCTGCCCATAGTCACAAATGTGAGATGAATGACTATACCAATCAAATAAGTAGTGAGTGAAGAGCTGGATTTATTCAACTGTGCCCATAATAACAATGAACTCCATTTCACAAAACTGAAAAGGAATCACTGTTCATGTTCTTTTTTCAATCCACTCATCTGCCTGACCTGCCAAAGCTTTCTTTTATTTGACGACTCTTCTCCAATCTGATGCCCTTATTGCATTTTGGGTCACAGTTCCCATAATCTCTAGTCAGCATGACCCATGTTGTTTAGGGTTAATAAGAATCATAGTTTAACTCATAGATGAATTGTACAGGAGAAGGCTTTGTTGTATTGAAATGTAACAAAGGAAGAATCCTCATGGTAACTGTTAAAAATAGAAACAAGGAGTTTCTTGCTTATATACGTATTGCTGCTGTTATACTTATTAGCTGGTCACTACATGCAATAGGAAGAGAACATATCACAGTAAACAGTTTTCTGTCTTTCAATAAATTATATGATAAATCATTTTGATTATATAAAAATAATTTTATTGCTTTTGACAGGATGCTTTGTTTGATCTTGACAATCTCCTGCAGGTGTTTCTCTAACTCAATAGTATTTTAATAAAAGTTATACAAAATAGGCTCTGTAGATGAAATTTTATCTGCTACCATTTTAAGATATCATGTTGATGGGTTATACTAAGTTTCTCTGGGTTTCAGTAATGGAATAAAAATATAGTGATACAGAGCAATCCTTTGAGTATAGCATAAAATAGACATAGTTCACCTGAGCAAAACACAATTTCCATCCCATGCACTAACTGTGAAGTACATAAACACATTTCTTGTTGGGACATATAAGAACTATTCATTTTGTTAGTATTCTGACAAATAAATACACTGAAAATAATACTTTCACACTATACCTAGTGTAAGTTGGCGATACACTAAAATTCTACTAATCCTATTAACAAACTCCAAAGGCTGTTTTATCTACAATTTAGGAATTGTATTTTAGATCCCTATAGTTTAAAATTTGATTTTTCTGAAGTACATGCACGCTTAAATTTGCCACAGCAGAGGAAGTTCCCATTTTTGTTTTACAAAATTGTTACATGCCTTGCTTACCCCCCTTTCTACATTAATGTTAAAATTATTACTGCAATTCAGATTTTAAAACATCTCTAATCCCATTTTTCAAGCAACAATCTTTTTCTGAAGAAAGGTTCTTAAAAATAAAACAATCTTATAGTAAGACTAATAAAACATGTTGCTTCAATGTACATTTGTATCCCATTTACAATTATTCAACAGAATAATTGTAAATTATTCAACAGAAAATGATTTCCCATTTTACCTGGAATGACTATGTACCGTATGCATGACACCAGGATCAACTTAACCATAACTTTTTCAACTCAACCATAAAAAAAATCAGGAAGAAGGCAGGGGCAAACCCCTTTTGTAGTTGAGCCAAGAACATGACTTGGATTATGAATATGGTAACCACTAGTTGATGCTAATTAGGAAGTACTTACTTTTTTTTTTTTTTAATTTGATTTATATGCCGCCCTTCTCCGGAGACTCAGGGCGGCTTACAATGCGTTAAGCAATAGCCTTCATACTTTTGTATATTTTATACAAAGTCAGCTTATTGCCCCCACAAACTGGGTCCTCATTTAACCTACCTTAGAAAGGATGGAAGGCTGAATCAACCTTGAGCCTGGTAAGATTCGAACCTGCAGAAATTGCAGGCAGCTGTGTTAATAACAGGGTGCATTAAACCACTGTACTACCAAGGCTCTTTTTTACTTTTTTTTTTTTCTTTTACTTTTACCATACAGAACAGTGTAGCTACTGAGTCTCCACAGCACAAATCCAAGAGATCACTAAATGGCAGCAAAGAGTTGGTGTTTTCTGTCCCTTTGATGTCATTTAGTGATTGTCTAAATGTCTGCAACCCAAATCTTGCAACTCTGCCCTCAAGCCTCCAGAGAAAGGAGGGAATCAAACATAGGTAAAATATGGGCAGGCATTTCTTTTCCTAAGTGTGATGTATGCTATCCAAGCTGGCAACTGTGGTCCTCTGTGAAGCAGCCAGTACAATGTGACCCTCAATTGCCCTGGAGCCAATTATGCTGGTGGAAGAATGATTCATATGAAAAACAATAAATACTTTTGACAGAAAGCACATGGATTTCTACCAACATATCTTTGATCCAAGTACTATACATTAAATTCATAATACCTGAAATAAAGTCCTAGTTTTTATTTTGTGGCACTTTGAGGGTTTATTATTGTTTATGATAAATGATCTCATTGAAATTGTTAATACATAGTGGAAAAATATTGTGATATATGATTTCATAGTAAATTATGTACATTTTTTTTTTAAACAGGAAACAAGAAGGAAAATGTGAGGATTTACTATTCCAAAAAACTGCTGTTCTGTACTGTATAATGATTCAGTTCTGCTTTTTACTAAACACTCCTGATATTCAAGTTAAAGTTGCACTAACTGACAAAAGTAGGGTCAAAACAATTACATTCTCCATTATGTACCCTGTTCTTTCTTCATGAAGAGCTGCAACACATTTCAACTTTTCAGATTAAAAACAAAACAACCGCACGATTACAAATCTACACAATCTACTGGATCAAATAGCTTTCCTTTCTAATATTGACTTCACCCTTCACTCACACAAACACACACACACACACACGTCCATTCAATGTCTGTTAAGTCCCCCCCCCCCCGATATTTGTACTTAGTAGTGCAGCCGCGTTAAGGAACTGTCTTTAATGACAGGGACCAAGTGCCGATGAGAACACGTGTGTGTGTGTGTGTGTGTTTGTGTGTGTGTGCGCGCATATCTGTCTCACCCTCCCCACTTCTTAATGTCCTGGAATTACGCGAGTTGCTTTCCTTCCCTGTTCTTTGCAGCCCGAGGATATTTTGCTCTGGGGAATGGACTGTAATCCGGCATACAGAAACCAGCAGTAACATCCCCCTCCGCTCCGCAAACACACCATTTTATTTCCGCGGGATTTCTCTGTATTGTTCCAGCACAGCAAACCGGCGCTTGTTCCATGCCTCCTCCGTCAAGGACAAAAAGGATTTCGGGCAAGGGGCTTCGGCGGGGTTGCGAGGATCAAAATCAGAAGAGTCAACTGCATTGACTTCAATCAAAGCACCTGAAGAAAATGGGCCAGCAAAGGAAGGGCGCGAGGCTTAAGTGATCCGGAGGGGTGAGAGCGAGGAGGAGGAAGAGGAGGGAAGGGAGGTAGAGCTAGAGAGCACTGCAGCAAATACACCTCCATCTATGCACACCCGCCACTTACCACACGAATCGGAACAGCGGAGGGGAAAAAAAGCAGTTTAGGAAAAGGAGGCGTCCTTTAGAAAGGCGATCTTAACGGGACGAGATTCAGGCAAAGCTCCGGCAAATAGTCATCTGGAGGACAAGAGGCAAAGCGAAGGAGGCGCGAAGCGAGACTCACAAACACACACACACACATGCACAAACACACACCGCGCGGCAACAGGGAAGCCTTTCCACTATCTACCAAACCTGTCAGCGGCGATTCGCGGTGCGGCAGTGGCCAACGTTGGGCGCAGGGCTCTGCCCCTGGAGCACTGCAGCTAAACGCAGGCAATTGGGTCCTCCCTCGCCGGGACACACGCCGAAGCTCCGCGGTGGGGATTCTCGCTTTGCCCTGCCGCCTTCCTAAGCTCGCGACTATTTGCGCGCGCCTGCGTTTGTCTATGTGTGTGTGAATGTGTGTGTTTAGTGTAGGGGAGAGGCGGAGGCGCGCGCCCCTCTGTGGAGCGGGGGGAAAAGTGGCGGAAACGACCCCGCCAGCATTAGGCTTCTTGCTCGACCGGCCGTTGCCAAGAGTGCTGGCAGCCCGGCACTGAGGCGACCACACCTTTCCCAGGCTGGGGTCGGAAGACTGCTGGCCTCCCGAAGGCGTTCGCTGGCTGCCCGCTGGCCCTGCTATCTGAGGAGGGGATCCGAAGCCCCCGCGGTCCGAATGATTTGGTGTCAACCGCACTATTTCTCCCCTACGCGGCAGTCATCCCGGAGTCACGGAGAGGACGAGGTGTTACAGGCAGAAAAGCAGAATGAGCACGTTTAAATATCTTACAGAAAATAAATACACGTCTTGCAGTAGGGCCGTTAGGCTTTGTTTTTTTTCTTTTTGCCCTGCAAATACTGTACAAGTCCCTGCAATCACATCACAACCAGAGATCCAGGGTCATAACAAACTAGGCATCCTTCAGCCCGGATGCAATATGCATGCATGCATTTTCAACTGAATTCATCCAGAAAGCCTGGATTCGGTTTAATTCTTATTTTGTACACCATGGAAACTAAAATGAGAATATGGCTTACACATTTGCATGCAAAATAAAATTATTTTTACTGGAGAAATAAGAAAAGTGTATATGTCTTGAATGGAAGTATATGGGTACCATTAAAAAATAGACTTGTTTTTTTTTAAGTTATCTGATACTTTAAAAAATTATATAACTATAACTACAATCTTGCTTCTCAACTGTAAGGTAAAAGGTTAGAATTTCAGATTCCGAATAACTTTTTACAATATAATAGCATATTTCACTCACTTAAAAATAAACTTAATAATATTAGCAAAAGTACCTGGATTTAAATCTAAAATAGAATGTTTTGACACATGAAACATAGTTTCCATATTGCTGCAGGTGCAATTCGTAAAATAGTGATTTATCCGTTTCAAAGGCTAATGGAATAATTTTGCAATCAGAGATCTGACACTTAAGAAAATATATTTTAAAATATATCTTGAACTAATTCAAGAGGGGAGAGCAGACCTGGCGGGCCTTACAGAGACCTGGTTGGGCCATGAAGGGGGAGTCCTCGTGGTAGAGATGTGCCCACCAGGTTTCCGCGCATTCCATCAGGCAAGGGCTTACGGTAGGGGTGGAGGAGTGGCAGTTATTATAAAGGAGAGTCTTGATCCTAGGGAAGCCACTGTTCCTCAGACAGCCGGATGTGAGTCCCTCCTCGTGAAGTGGGGCCATGGGTTACAGATGGGCCTGCTGATTACGTACCTGGCTCCCTGCCATGTAGCAGCAGCCCTGCCTGATCTCAATGTAATAGCCGGGGTGGCGGTTGAGACTCCTAGGATTCTTGTCATGGGAGATTTCAATCTGCCATCCATCAGTGAAACATCTGAGGTAGCTCCAGAGTTCATGGCTTCCATGACGGCCATGGACCTGACCCAGTTAGTTCATGGCCCTACTCACACGGGAGGACACACTCTGGACTTGATTTTTGTATCTGACCAGTGGTTGAATGGCCTAGATATAGGGGATATAGTCATCGAACCCTTGTCATGGTCAGACCATTCTCTCCTTAGGCTTGACTTTCTGTCTGCTACACCCCACCGTAGGGAGGTGGAACTAATTAAATGGTTCCGCCCCAGGTGCCTGATGGATCTGACAGATTCCAGATGGAGTTTGGGCCATTTCCTGAGACTCTAGCTCACAACTCGATTGAAGACCTGGCGGCAACCTGGGATAGGATGGCCGCTGGTGCCTTGGATCGGGTTGTGCCTTTGCGGCATCTGACCCGGCGTCGAAATTGCCCGGCTCCGTGGTTTTCCAAGGAGTTGAGAGAAATGAAATGCGGGAAAAGACGCTTAGAGAGTAGTTGGAAGCCAGTCGTTCTGAATCTGACCGAACACTAGTGAGGTCATATATTAAGACCTATTTAGTGGCAATAGCAGCGGCAAAATATAACTATTTTTCCGCTATTATTGCATCAGCAGATAATCGCCCAGCCGCCTTGTTTAGGGTGACCCGCTCCCTCCTCCATCTGGGAGCACGGGAAGACCCCTTGCAAGGTTGAGCTGAGGATTTTGCACAATATCTACACGATAAAATCGCTCAAATTCGGGAAGACTTGGACTCTGACTGGGTAAGTTCAGACAAAGTGATGGAGGCGAGTCTTGAGGATGTTATTTGGGATGAGTTTGACCCTGTGACCCCTGAAGACGTGGACAGGTTACTGGGGAAGTTGAACGCAACCACATGTTTATTGGACCTGTGTCCCTCCTGGTTGGTACTGGTTTCCCGAGAGGTTACACGAGGCTGGCTCCAGAGGATTATAAACGCTTCTCTGTGTGAGGGTTTCTTGCCTTCCGCCTTGAAAGAGGTGGTGGTGAGGCCCATCCTCAAGAAGCCCTCTCTGGACCCAGCTATTCTAGCAAACTACCGTCCTGTCTCCAACCTTCACTTTGTGGCAAAGGTTGTTGAGAGTGTGGTGGCACAGCAACTCCCGCAGTACCTGGATGAAACTGTCTACTTAGATCCGTTCCAGTCCGGCTTCAGGCCTGGTTACAGCACTGAAATGGCATTGGTCGCATTGGTTGATGATCTCTGGAGAGCTCGAGATAGGGGTTGCACCTCTATCCTGGTTCTATTAGATCTCTCAGCGGCTTTTGACATCATTGACCATGGTATCTTGCTGCGCCGGCTGGAGGGGCTAGGAGTGGGAGGCACCGTTCTACGGTAGTTCTCTTCCTATCTCTCTGACCGGTCGCAGTCTGTGTTGACAGAAGGGCAGAGGTTGACTTCAAGACACCTTATTTGTGGGGTGCCGCAGGGGTCGGTCCTCTCACCTCTTCTGTTCAACATTTATGTGAAGCCGCTGGGGGAGCTCATCCGTGTTTTTGGGGTGCAGTGCCATCTTTACGCTGATGATACCCAGCTGTACATCTCCACCCCAGACCACCCCAATGATACCCCTGCAGTGAAGTACCGGTGCCTCGAAGCCGTGCAGATCTGGATGGGGAGAAACAGGCTCCGACTCAACCCTTCCAAGACCGAGTGGCTGTGGCTGCCGGCATCCCGATATAGCCAGCTGATACCATCGCTGACTATTGGTGGTGAGTCATTGGCCCCAACGGAGAGGGCTTGCAATTTAGGTGTTCTCCTGGACACGCGGCTGTCTTTAGAAGAGCATATGACAGCCGTGGCCAGGGGAGCTTTCTATCAGGTTCACCTGATTCGCCAGTTGCAACCCTTTCTAGATCGGGACTTCTTATGCACAGTCACTCATGCCCTCATCACTTCTCGTCTGGGCTACTGTAATGCTCTCTACATGGGGCTCCCCTTGAGGTGCACACGGAGGCTCCAACTGGTCCAGAATGCAGCTGCGCGGGTGATATTGGGAGCGACATGGCGCTCACATGTAACACCTCTCCTACGTGAGCTACACTGGCTCCCGGTGGTCTTCCAAGCGCACTTCAAGGTGTTGGTTCTTACCTTTAAAGTGCTCCATGGCTTAGGATCTGGGGTACCTATGAGACCACCTTCTGCAACCAATAACCTCCCACCAACCAGCACACTCCCAGAGGGTGGGCCTCCTCAGGGTGCTGTCACTAAAGCAATGTCGACTGGTGGTTCCCAGAGAAAGAGCCTTTTCTGTGGGGGCACCTACCCTTTTGAACAGGTTACCCCCAGGGATACGAATGATCCCAGATCTTCGTACTTTCCGTCGTGCACTTAAGACCTTTCTATTTCACCAAGCCGGGCTGGCATAAATCTCTTCTAATTGTTCTAAATCTTTATGCTGAAGATTCTTAACCAATGAACCAAATTGGCTTAATCATCTTATATTCACATTTTATATGTATGTTATTTTAACTGTTCACCGCCCTGAGTCCTTCGGGAGTAGGGCGGTATAAAAATTAAATAAGTAAATAAATAAATAAATATTTGTAATATTTCAGTAAAAAATCTGAAATTATTCTTACCTTCAGGTCAAAGCCTAGAGACGACACAGTGAAATCCAATTGAGTTCAGTCCTTTATTTGCTTACATCTGGACAAAATTTTGTCAAATAAAAGCTTTCTACGCTACTAGATATTTCGTGAGAGATTCTAGGTTTGTCTACCCTGAATTTCTTTCCCTGTTCCCACCTCCAGATTGGGACTGCACAATCTCTAAATTTGGACCTCTCTCTCTAGGAAAAGCTATTGTGTTGCCAAAAGTCTCTCCCTCTGCTCCTGCAGCTGCATATTCCATCATATTCACATGCAAAAGTAATTAAAATACATAATTTATAAATAAGTGCATGCAGGAAAAGCTAAGATAGATCAATATTCATAATACACATATTCTGGAAATACGCATATTCTTGACTTTTGCTAGAATCAGTTTACTTACTTGGTTGCCTTTAAGTAATAATTCTATTTTTAAAAATCACTTATATGCATAACTGCAAGATTTCAGGGTAACAATTTGAAATACATTGATTTAGATTAATAGTATGCTAGCTCTCTTAGATGGCCATAATGTAGTTATGTAGTTAAGTTAAGATAGAAGGTCCTACTCCACTGTTGAACACTTACAGAAACTTTCATAAATATAAATGTCCCATAATAGTATTTTTACTCCTGATAAGTAGTAGATTACAAAATAAAAAGTTGCAGAGTAGGATAGGGAGCATAGACACCATGGCTATGATAAATCCTTTCTAAACCAGATTTATAATCAATATTTGTTTATTTTGTCTTTGTTTTCATATTAGCATTCCTAGAAAAAGTGCTGAATGCAAACATCATAATATCTAATGAAGCCTAATTTCTGTGCCTTTCCCAATCCATTCTGTTTGTTGTAACTTTCTGAGATTTCCAGAAATCTTTTGATGTTCAACAATTTCTCACTTAATGATAATGTTAAAGTCCCACTTTCCTAAACAGTCACTTTGAGATCTGCTTTAAGTGTCCTGGGAAGTTGAAACACTGTGATATTACTTTATTACTTTTAAGATGCCTGGGAAAGCCAAGGGAAATCATCAAAACTATCAAAAAGCGAAAGTTAGAATGTTTTGGACATGTGATGCAACACCCAGAAAAATACACATACTTCACTTAATTCTCCAAGAAAAGATTGAAGGCAAATGAGGTCCAGGCAGAAGAAGAACATCATGGCTTCAAAATCTAAGGAACTGGTTTGGACAAAACTCAACAGCACTTTTTCGTGCGGCTGTTGATAAAAATAGGATCGTCAACATGATTACCAACGTCCGATGATGGATATGGTACAAGAAGAAGAAGATTACTTTATCCTTGTTTTGAGTCATGATACCAATTTGTGTCCATTAACTATTTTATGCAAGGTTTGCACCATTTGTTCTACATGTAATGCAGAGGAACATTCCTGGCAAATTATTGAAAATGTCGCAAAAGCTTATGCCTTTTAAGAAAATTTGTTATTTGGGAACAGTGCTATCAAGTTCTTGATAGAAACAGTGACAGAAAAAATAATGATTGAATGCCACTATGTCATTTTATAAATAATGTTGGAGTTTCCTATATAGAAGAATTCTTATGCCATGCAAATAATGAGCAAATGCATAATTGATTGTTATATCTGCACATATATAGATCCAGAAACAAGAAAGATCCCATACAAATTGTACAGATGTATCTCCATAGCCTCCAGTATATGATAATGTTTGAATGCTATTAAGTATGGTATAAACTCATCCCTTTGTAGTAGACTATGTAATAACCTTTTTAAAAGTTGAATGTAATGCTTACTTTAAATATGCTGCCTTATTAGTTTAGTTTAGTTTAGTTTAGTTTAGTTTAGTTTAGTTTAGTTTAGTTTAGTTTAGTTTAGTTTAGTTTAGTTTACTGGATTTATATACCGCCCTACTCCCGAAGGACTCAGGGCGGTGAACAGCCACAAGATAAAAACACATAAATACAAAAATTAAAAACAGAATAAAACTGAATTAAACAATTTGGCCGAAGACAGATTTAAAACACCCCAATAAATTAAAAATGAATTAAAATTTGCATTTTAAAAAAGGAAAAAAGGGAAAAATTAGGCCAGGCCAGCCTGATGGAATAAAGTATCAGTCTTAATTACATAAATTCATTTTAAAGCAAGAGGCAGCTTTTTTTCAGACATGATAATTTGGCAATTAAGAAATTGAAAATAAAATTATTTTGTTCAGGGCTTAAGCACAGAAATGCTGGTGTGCCTGAAGTTAATCACTAAGAGATTCATCACATCTGAAAAGACCTTTAAGAATGATAGTTCCCAAAAGTATATTAAAACATCTCAGAGGATATTTAGCTATTTGTACGACTGCATTTTAGACCAGTTCTAGTTCCAGATGGTCTTCAAGGGCATATGTTGCAATAGTCTAATTGGGAGGTGCACAAGAATGAGAGGTCATGGGCAGGTCCTCCTAGTCCTGGAACTAAAACTCATTGCTTAAGTTAAAGCGTGTTCTTCCCCATTCAGATTCAACAGCTTCTGAGCATTGGAAAAAACATCTTAGGAATAGGGTTGAGCTAAGGATAGTAGCTCACATGTAAATGTTCAAAATAGAAAAGAGTAGCTCAGGGTTGAAACATTGAGATCTTGGTATTCACTAAACTTGATTTTTTATCTTGAAAACATTTATTTATATTAGTTAAGATCATCAGTGCTCTGATAGGCAAGAATGGGATTTGCTGCCTTTTATGTATGACAGATTATTCTACCCATCTTGGTAGGGATTGTAGTTTATGGTACTTGTTTATGATTCACCTACCTGAATCAATTAGTTGTATTGGTTAATCTAAGATTGTTTCTGACTGTTGTGTTGGGTTTTACTTATCTATGTATTGTTTTCTAGGTATGTGATAAGGGAAGATGTGTCCCAGAATGTTTTCTTCAGTCTTGGCCTTTGCTTGCTTTTTTTTTTTTAAATTATAATTAAGTTTATTTCTATATATCTGTTGATGGTTGATCTATCAGAACACCAGACTTCTAGAAGTTCTCTTGCATTAACATTGTAATGGCCAGATAGTTCTGTCAGAAACTACACCAGCATTTCATGTTGTTTTAGCGATAAATTGCATCAATTAATTTGTATATGAAGTAAATTAGAAAAGAAACCAATACAGTTTTATTTATTATACAGAACCTACAAAAGGCTAGTAAACAGGACAGGCATCCCTTCTAATCCATGAAACTTTTCTAGATTTGCCTCAGCTTCATCAGAGGATAAGGAACTGGACGGGCCTACTGGGGTCAAATCAGGTACAGAACCATTCTACAAGCATCTTAGGATCTAAACCAGTATAAAAGCTATTAAAGGAAGGTTAAAATAGGAAAATCAATGAATCCATTAATGGTTTTTCTCCTTAATATTGTTCATATTATTGAAATCAAATGAAAGCTGCTTCTTCCATAAGTACATATAGAAAATGAGTCCAAATATTGGCTGGGTGAAGACTGAACAATTGCATTTGAAAGCTATTTTAGTATAGTGCAACAACTAATACAAATAGAAAAAGTCCTGACTGAGCCACATAATTAGCATTTCCAGTATTTTTTTTAAATAAATGGATTCTTTTCCTTTATTATAAATGGCATGAAAAATTAATTACCTATGAAAGTCAGGGAAGGGCAATGATCAGTGGTCTGAGTTATATCCTAGGTATAGCACTTGAAAAAATATTAATCTTGAGAAGGGGGAAATATGATAACTATAGGAGGGGAAATGCAGCAATGGCGATTTGTGATATTTTTTTTACAGCATTACCTTGATGATTTAGCAGTTAGATCTGAAAAGGAGGAAGCAAGAGCAAAAGGGGAGAAAGGGAGGAAAAGAAACAATGCGAGTTTGGGAGAAGAGGAACAAAGAAATTGAAAATGAAGGAAACTGGTACTAGCAATTGATTTTCCTGCCTAGGGGATTTACAAGAGGACTGGCTGGTAAGAACAAAGATGGTACATTCCAGAAACTTTTTGCAGTTAAGCTTCTCATTAGGACTGGGCAAAGAGGGAGAAAAGATTGCAAAAAGCCTTGATTTATAGGCTTCCTTCCAATATTGTTTTTCTCTCCTGTAATAAAGTTAATAGGAGAAAGCCTGTTAATTTTTCTCCTTTACAACTCAGAACAATAAGCTGTACTAAATACTGGAGATTAGTATTGTAAAGGTACCAGCTAAATGAAAGAGACAAGATGGACTCTGTTGATTGGTTAACACAACAATATCCTTAACAGACTCATTCCTACACTATGAGATATGAAAAGGAAAGAACATTGACCTTAGCGTTCTTATAATTCTGGCAATAATGCTCTTCAGCCGAAAGATGTCACCCAGAAGAAGGTCAAGACTGATTTTCTGTCATTGCAAAGTGGAGTTATATAGTAATGGATTTATATTACAGGAAGGTAGATTCTAATTTAATTTTGGAAAGAATACCTAATAGTAAGAGGAGTTTGATAATGGAATCAATTATCCATAGAAGTGATGGCCTCCCATTTCCAGCTTATATTCAAGTGTTGGTGAACAGTCATCTATCTTAGAAATTTTAATTTGGATTCCTGCATGAAACAAGAAAATGGACTTGATAATCTAATGTTTAGTCATTTATTCATAATTAAAACATTTATTTGGGAATTTTTGCATTTACCATAGTTACTTCATATTTTCATTAGTTGTTCTAATAAGAAATAATAAGCTAACAGGTTGAATGCTATAATCATCAAACTCAGAACTTGTCTCAACAAATCTTAGCACCTTCACAAAACTTATCTGGTAAGATGAAATCTGCCCATAGATATATATCCTTTGTTCCCTTTAAAGACAGAAAATACTAGGGGGTCAGGCTTATTTCTCTTGTGGCTGCACAACGTCTCAAGGCTAGTTCCCCACTTAATGCCGCCTCTTTGTCTGGCTGGGAGTTTCCCAACATCTGGTTCCTTTTGGTTTAGGATAATTGTTTCTTTAAATGAAAATTCATAAATAAAAGAAGCTTGGTTTGATTAAGTGTCTGTTTAGAATCAATTATTCTTCTACTGCAGTGGGCTGTATTTTCACATTTTATGATATACTTATTCTTTAAACACATACAAGAATAAGATACAGGACCTGACAGAGCACTCTACTAATGCATACAAATTTCATTTCAATATCTTTTAAAAAGTTTTTGCAAAACCTGACAACTAAGTACTAATAACAGAATTTCAAGAGAGAAAGGCTTCTAGAAAAGTATTTTTATCCTTTTTCTCCATTATGCACTGCCTTGATCACGAACTCATATCTGGCTTTGTTTGCTTTTCTATCTGAATCATGAAGCTCTTCCTGCTTGATAACTTTCATTCTCCATTATTCCGCTTGTTTTTACTTTCTCTTTGATATTGACAATACCTCAAAATTATCTTAACCAACCATTGTCCAGTCCTTGTAAAACTCTCACTTTCCAATAATGATCACCCTACAATTTATTTGGTCAATTTTCATGTAGGATACAATTTAGGAAGTGGTTCTGATCAATGATGTGCAATCTTTTGTGCATCAAGAACCATGCTTGTTCTTTAGCGGCATGTTATTGAGTGCAATTAAATATCACTAATTATTCCTGGTTTTTTAATAATTTTCTCCTTCTGTAATACAAATAACAATTTTAGGTTATTTCTTGGAGAGACCTAGGAGACTATGCACAAAATTTTAAAGTTCATAAATGAGGTATCAGATTATGTACTTATTCTATATACTTTAAGCCAAGAACCCAATGCCAACATAAAAGCTAAGATCCCTTTCCCCAAATCCTTTTACCTGTGAGGTTTTCATTAAGCGAATCCTCACTGCTGCTGTCACTGTAAGAAGGCACTGGAGTGACAGAAAGTGAAGCTGGACAGGACAAAGGAGCAGATAAGTTGGCCTGTGGGACATAATACTGACATGTGCCAGCCTCTTCATAGAAAGGGAAAGGGAGAGGATGGAAAGCTTGAGAGCAGGGATTTTTCCAATGAGAAAGTCCAATTGAGAACTGGCCAGAAGCATCAAAACCTGAAAATAAGCAAGGTATGTATTAATATAGGAAGAGCCTTACTGGATAAACAGGCATATTTGACAGAATAGCAGATTTGGGGATCGGGAAGAATTCACCACTCTCTACTGTTTAGAGAGAGATTCATTTAGAGATGTATTTATTTGTGTATTATTATTTGTATTGTGTATTATTATCATTAATACACAATATTATTATTATTATTATTATTATTATTATTATTATTATTTATTTATTTATTTATTTATTTTTACAAATAAATCAAGGTTTATTTATAAAAATAACTCAGGAGCCTGAGTGGCGTAGGAGGCTAATGCCTCCTACTAAGGCAGCATTTAACATCCAGCTGCCTGCAATTACTGCGAGTTCAATTCTCACCAGGCTCAAGGTCGACTCAGCCTTCCATCCTTTCTAAGGTGGGTAAAATGAGGACCCGGTTTGTGGGGCAATAAGCTGACTTTGTATAAAACATGCAAAAGTATGAAGGCTATTGCTTAACGCATTGTAAGCTGCCCTGAGTCTCCGGAGAAGGGCGGCATATAAAAATATTTTTTTTAAAAAAAGGTGGCAAACATATCTAATATTCTTCCTTCTCCTATTTTACCCACAATAACAGCTCTGTGAAGTGAGTTGGGCTGAGAGAAAGTGTGTGGCCCAAGGTCACCCAGCTGGCTTTCATGGATAAAGCAACATCAGAACTCACTTAAACACAAGATCAAACTGGCTCTAATAAACCAGCTAGCTAGCTAACTATTTGGTCTTATTTAAAATTGTTTATTTGTCCTTAGAAATGCATAGTGGATATGTCCCTTTTCTATGTTCACTTCTAGATTTGCTCCAGAATAAAAGAAAATAAGAGAAATTTTTGCTGAGTGAACAGAAATCTGCACATGACATTAAATACAGCCTGGAGCATCTTTATATGTGTGCCTAGAACTGATTTTTTTTTAAGACAGTCACATTTACAATAATTCAGTTTGAAACCAGTTATGCAAAGCAATTTCAGACTGTATAAAACTCATGACCTATTATGCAAATATGTGTTCAGAGTCTAAAAAAACAATAGAATCTTGTTTCCTACAGACCTGAAGATTAGGTTTTGGAATTCCCTTTCAATGTGTAAATAATTTTTTCAACAGTTCTAACAAGCTGGTTATAAAAATAGTTCTAATTCTAATTGTGATATTGTCACCAAAATAAATCTTTAGTAGTATATATAGAAACTTGGCTATTTGGCTCCTATATACATGGTCCTCAATTTATGATTGGCTGCCTAATGACCATCCCACACACACCTCCACAGAACTACTCACAACCCAGATTTGAAGTTCTGACAGCTGGGTCCCACACACAGTCATATGATTACATTTATGACTGTTTATAGCATGCCAGGGTCATATGACTGTAATTTAGGATGGGTTTTTTTGCCAGAAACTGGCATTTACTTCCAATTTCCAGCAAAAAAAACCATTGCTGAAGGTGGATTTGTTTAATAACCACTGTGTTCACTCTACAACTGCCACATTTGCTTAATGAACACCACAAAAAAGATAATAAAACCGGGCACAATCACACAGTGACCCACTTAATGACCAGAACAATTTAAATCCACAATTCCAGTCTCAGCTATGGTCATAAGTTGAAGACTACCTCTAGTGCAAACACAGGCAGGAGTAGTTATGATTGTTGTAAAATGAACAGAATAAAACTCTTTATAAAAGAGAAAATTCAATAAGGTGATTTAAGCATCCAGTTCTTAAAGATTTGAGATTAAATATACTTATTTATAGAGTTTTGATTAGATACTTCCTCAAACTTTATTATAACAAATATAAAGCAACCTTCTGTCTCAGGTTCTCCTAGAAGCTCTTTCTTCAAACTGCTTGATTGCAAAAAATATTTGCTGACTCTACTGTTCTCCCAATCACCTAAACCACCCATGTTTTATTTCTTAAGGGTCTTTTTATATCACATTGGAATATTTTCACCTTCTTGAAATTTGTATGGAACCTTTATCGATTGACAGTTTTGTGCTGGTTTTCTAGACAGAGAAGCATGCCTCAATTTTTGGCTAATTCCTATTTACAGGTATTGGTCATATAAGACATTTGACCAGTGGTGCCAAAGATCTTAAACTTGATATTAACTCACTAAATTTCCACAGTATTAAAACAAAAGACTTCTGAATCTCTGCAAGGGGCAACATGGGCTGTTTGAGCCAAGGATATCTATTGCTTATCTACATGAACCACATCACCAGTCAGAATCACTGATCTCACAATCAACACAAATTGTAATGCATTATGTGTCTGGTCCCTATTTAAATCCAAAATACCTTATTCAGTTGTTTAATGACTTTTCTTGAGCTACAGTCATCTTTTCATAGCAATTGTTGACTTTAAAAATTGCAACTGTTCTAGGCTTAATATGGGAAATCAAATCCAAGCTTCGGAATAAAAGTTACAGCTCTCCAAATTCATTTATCTATTTATCTCCTTTATACAATTTTTATAGAATATTAAGCACATATTTTTTGTCGCAAAGCTTGTGGATAACATTGTTACAATATCTACTGTAAATTAGTAGAATCACAAGTGTCAACATTAATTTTTCTATAAACTAAAAGGAAAACAAAGGGTATCCAATTTCTTACCTACTGTAATTTGGCTGATGCAACTATGGTAGCTGGTTCCAACAGAAAGACTACTGCTGCCATGAGAAATATTATTATCTAAAATAAAAATGCAGGAGAATATATATATACAACACAATGGTTGCAACTAAAACTTTGTGAGTATTAGAGTCTTAAGCATTTCTACAAATCCTCTTTGGGCTGCACATTTAGACACTACAATAAAGAGGAAATGCATATGTGTATGTATATATATATATATATATATATATATATATATATATATATATATGCAAATATATAATTTTTCTGTACTTAATATATTTATCACAGAATGTTAGGCTACTCTATTCTTTAAACAGCAATACTTTCTCCTTTAAATAATGGAATTATGATTATGACAATTCAACTTATATGGTATGTGTTTGGATATGCGTGGATGCCTGCTATCTGCTTTGATATGAAGGTTCTGGTTTGGACTAATGCATTTCAATCATTTCTTTAATTAATTATACTGCTGACTAATTTGTTCAGAAATCCATTTGTGAAAGGGAAATACTTTAAAATGTAGGGATCAAACTCAACTTTTGCTATAATTAGTCTCTATTTCTTTTTACTGATTATTAGCTATTTGCTTTTCTACTGCTGAGAATCTCATCTTAAATAGCATTTTGTGGATCTAGCACTCATAAATAGTATACCAACATTTATATGCCAGAAAGAAAAATAGCAATTAATAAAACCTTGATTTGTGGAGATGCTGCTCTTCCTTTACTATGCAATAGATACATATACTTTCCAATTCTTCCAAATGATCACTGGTGGTATTTTTAGTCTGGCATTAATGGCACTAATGTTTATAAATGATTATTTTTGACAGATCAAGTGATACCCCAATGTTTTAAATGGCAGCAGATAAAATGTTTGCTGTAAATTTTAAGATGAACTTTTAACAGTACTAATAGAGAAACCAAAATAGCAGCATGAGCCCCAAACACACATTTGCAAAACGTTCCTACGTGTATTTACTCAGAAATAAATTCAGTTCTATCCAAAACTACTTCTGTCTTAATATGTATAAAAATTCAGGCTACATTATTCTTTCTGGAATTCTCATACTCAGTTCTAGCATTTCACTGCATCTGAAACCAAAACTGTAAAAATTGTCTTAAAAGTACAATGAAGCATTTTCTCTTCAGCCAACAAAGGTGAGTCTATCTTAGACATCCAATGGCTGCATTCACACAACATGCTTACCTCATAGTTAGCAAAACATTTAATTTCCTATTTTAACCTAATTTTCTGTGGTCGCTTTACACAGAGAACTCACAGTAAACTGGGCACATGAACATGCTAGGCTAAAATGTGACTGGCTTGATAGTAATGTGCCATGTTTCATATGAACATAGTCATACAGTCTTGAGTAAATAAAAAGACAGCAAGGTGATTTTCCATAATGCTGCTTTTTCCTACTGAAGCAAGGAACCTGGAAACCTAATACTTCGTTGCACACAGACTAAGATATCATAATGATCCCATATTTTTATACATTATATATATATATATATATATATATATATATATATATATATATATATATATATATATATATATATACATATACACATATACACATATATATATGTAATAGTAAGAGATGTTTTACCGTATTCAGTCAGGGAGGCCATTCTGCTGCCTTTCTCGATGGTGTTATTGACGGGGGTACAAAATATAGTCACATCTTTCAGTGATGTTTGCAGTTCTGCTTTCTGAATAGTTCCCATTTTGCAGCAGATCTGATTCCTTGTGCATCAGCTTGGTTAAAGTCTTCTCTGCAAGTTCCCCTCTGCTTCTGAAAGTGGCAATGTGCAGAGGGCCCACATTCCAAGCCAAGCTCAATGGTATTGCCCCCCCTGGAGCTGGAAGTTGTTCTTCCTCCAGCATGCTAGCTAACACATGGGCTGATTTTCTTCCACATGCTGCTTCTGCTGCTGTTCCGAAACCAACACTAGGGTGGATTCATTTTTGTATTGTTCTTCGGAATGCTCAGAAATAGCAGGCTTTTAGCTGTTTCAGCTGCATAGATATATGAAGGACAATTAGGAAAGAAAGGTAATCCTTAAGCAATATTCCCAATGTAAAATTCCCCCTTCGACCATTTTTTATAGACAGAATAAAAACACACTTGAGCAACAAATCCAGCACAAAGCTCTGCGAGCCAAATAAGGTGGTTTCTTGTCTAGGTAAGGGCATGTTGTATTAAATCATGGTTTATTGAAATGTGGATC
This sequence comes from Pantherophis guttatus, assembly GCF_059756535.1. Taxonomy (NCBI): domain Eukaryota; kingdom Metazoa; phylum Chordata; class Lepidosauria; order Squamata; family Colubridae; genus Pantherophis; species Pantherophis guttatus. The sequence continues at coordinate 35,433,829 of NC_142069.1, forward strand.
ATGGAATAAATGCCTAGGTTTATCGAACATGCTAATCTATAAACCATGGCTTATAAATCACAATTAGTAAGGTCACATAACACACTAAGCCAAAACTTAACAAGCTGCAGTATACTGTGGTTTAGCATAAAGTGTGAATTCAGCCATAGTATTACTGTGTCCAATCTTTTTCCTACGCAAAAAGAAAATGATGATGCCGTGGATTAGAAACAAGATTTGTTTGCAAGATGGTCGCTACGGAGTTTCCATGTAGAGCTCTCTATTGTGAACATAGGTTTTCACAAAGATTAGAAGTGGCAGGGTAGTTTTATCAGAACAAAGGTTAATCAAGGAAAAAGATCTACCCTAACTAAAGGAATAAGATATTTATGTGTTCATTTATTTTTAAGGTATTCAAAGTGCTGGCTTAAGGAGATTCCTTATTTTTGAAAAGTTTATTTAACCATTTATATGCTAATCTTCAGCATTCAGAGTTCTCATTTACAGCTTCAAAAGAAACCATCAAAGTACAAATGCAAGCAAATAAGGCAAAAAATCCCCCTGAAAAAATGAAAAATAAAAATGGCAACTTACTGTATATGACTATTATTAACAGCTCTGATACATTATTTACAGAAGGCTGCTTTTCAAAGTCCTAGTAATATCATAGCCATCTACAATATAATGATATGAATAATGATACTGTCCTAAGTAGAATGCTGAATGAGACAAGCAATAGCAAATGGATTCTTTGCTGCTATGTATAACCTGCAATATTTCAATATTGTTTGCATAACTGTCTACTTAGATCCGTTCCAGTCCGGCTTCAGGACTGGTTACAGTACTGAAACGGCATTGGTCGCATTGGTTGATGATCTCTGGAGAGCTCGAGATAGGGGTTGCTCCTCTATCCTGGTTTTATTAGATCTCTCAGCGGCTTTTGACACCATTGACCATGGTATCTTGCTGCACCGGCTGGAGGGGCTAGGAGTGGGAGGCACTGTTCTATGGTGGTTCTCTTCCTATCTCTCTGACCGGTCGCAGTCTGTGTTGGAAGGAGGGCAGAGGTCGACTTCAAGACACCTTATTTGTGGGGTGCCTCAGGGGTCGGTCCTCTCACCTCTTCTGTTCAACATTTATGTGAAGCTGCTGGGTGAGCTAATCCGTGGTTTTGGGGTGCAGTGCCATCTTTACGCTGATGATACTCAGCTGTACATCTCCACCCCAGACCACCCCAATGATGCCCTTGCAGTGATGTCCCGGTAACTCGAAGCCATGCGGATTTGGATGGGGAGAAACAGGCTCCGATTCAACCCTTCCAAGACCGAGTGGCTGTGGCTGCCGGTGTTCCGATATAGCCAGCTGATACCATCGCAGACTATTGGGGGCGAGTCATTGGCCCCCACGGAAAGAGCTCACAACTTAGGTGTCCTCCTGGACACGGGGCTGTCTTTAGAACAGCATATGACAGCCGTGGCCAGGGGAGCTTTCTATCAGGTTCGCATGATTCGCCAGTTGCAACCCTTTCTAGATCGGGACTTCTTACGCACAGTCACTCATGCCCTCATCACTTCCCGTCTGGACTACTGTAATGCTCTCTACATGGGGCTCCCCTTGAGGTGCACGCGGAGGCTCCAACTGGTCCAGAATGCAGCTGCGCAGGTGATATTGGGAGCGACATGGCGCTCACATATAACACCTCTCCTACGCGAGCTGCACTGGCTCCCGGTGGTCTTCCGAGTGAGCTTCAAGCTGTTGGTTCTTACCTTTAAAGTGTTCCATGGCTTAGGACCTGGGTACCTACGAGACCACCTTCTGCAACCAATAACCTCCCACCAACAGCACGCTCCCACAGGGCGGGCCTCCTCAGGGTGCCGTCACTAAAGCAATGTCGACTGGTGATTCCCAGAGAAAGAGCCTTTTCTGTGGGGGCACCTACCCTTTGGAACAGGTTACCCCCAGGGATACGAATGATCCCAGATCTTCGTACTTTCCGTCGTGCACTTAAGACCTTTCTGTTTCACCAAGCCAGGCTGGCATAAATCTCTTCTAATTGTTCTAAATCTTTATGCTGAAGATTCTTAACCGATGAACCAAATTAGCTTAATCATCTTATATTCACATTTTATATGTATGTTATTTTAACTATTCACCGCCCTGAGTCTTTCGGGAGAAGGGCGGTATAAAAATTAAATAAATAAATAAATAAATAAATAAAATAAATAATGTACTCAGAAAAAAGTACTCATCCTTAGATGGCTACTATTCTAAGCAATTTTGCAACGGGAGATTCCACAGATCCCTGAAACTCTAAATTATACCTTGGGCAAGTTTAATATACTCTGAACTATGGTTATTTATTTCAGTCAACCATTCCAATCACATCTGATGCAACCATACATGCTTACTTTCAAATACAGTAAAAATATTTTCCTACAGTGGTTCTTAACTAGAAAATGAGATTTCTAATCATAAATGCTTATTTATGAATTTTTTTAGTAAAGGAGATTTTTCATTGGCCAAACATTAAACATACTGACCTCAGTTTTATCTAGCTTAAACTTCTGTTTTATTATACATCAAAACAGACATTGCCATGAGCATGAAGGAAATGTTTCACTTCTATTATGTTAACATAAAGGTTGAAACATCCATGTGGAGGAAATAGTCAACTGTGCATGACAATTGTGAGCATGACCAAATGATCAAAAGCCAATTCCCTTTTGCTTGTGTGTGATACATTTTAAAAGGGGTCAGACCAGTGGTGAAATCCAAATTTTTGTACTACCGGTTCTGTGGGCGTGGCTTGGTGGGCGTGGCTGGGGAAAGATACTGCGAAATCTCCTTTCCCATCCAACTCCAGGGGAAGGATACTGCGAAATCTCCATTCCCACTCCACTCCAGGGAAAGGATACTGCAAAATCTCTATTCCCACCCCACTCTGGGGTCAGTCAGAGGTGGCATTTGCCGGTTCTCCGAACTGCTCAAAATTTCCGCTACCAGTTCTCCAGAACCTGTTCATCCTTGGGTCAGATCTTTGATCTTCTGGTTATGCTTGTCAGTTTGACACTCTTGACCAACTTATGCATGTCCATGAATAAAGGTATAGTCTTCCACAACTCAAATCTGACTCCCACTATTTGGATTTGGACTTGGACATGTTCTCTGGTTGTGTTGCTTTCATGCCATGCCCTGGGTCATCACAGTTCTCTTGCAACAATATAGAAGCAGCAACTAGTTTTTATCTCACTTGGATCAGCTAAATTCAGCTAAAGCTGGCTAAGTGCTGTCTCAACTGTTTGGACCACTGTAGCCAGTGAGTACTCCTTTTCCCCAAGAATTGGGAAAAGGTAACTATGAATATTTCAGTCCCAAACTGGGACTCAGCAAAACACAATACATCTTTGTTTGGTGTAGTTTGCTTTAATTAAAAAACAAACAAACTCTGGAAAGCTTTAAAAGAAATTGGGGCATGAAGAAGTGTATCTAATGAAGTGAACAGAAAAAGTATAATCCCAGAAAATTTTGGAAACAAGTCAACAAGATGAATTTTCTCCCCCCACTATACATCTTCTTCATTTTGGGTGAATAAATAGGTCACAGATGTTTCAGCACTCCACATAGACATGCATTCTGTTCTGAAATAGAAAAGGGATGAAAAATATTTCACTTAGATACATTTAATATAATAAAAAAATACCAAAGCTCTTTTCGGGTACAGCATGGCTGTATACATCTACAATGGACATTCAAGGAGGATGTTTTATTAGTTCATTTTTATAGCCATTATCCAGTAGTCTAATTTTCTAAACAAAAAAATGTCTTTTTCCATAGCTCCTCCTTGGTCCTCTACACAATCACATTCATTGATATGATTCCTTTTGCCTCAAGGAGCAGCCTGTTGCGATCAGAACAAACCACCTAACAATAGCTGGTCTTGAATTAAAGGCCTGGAAAGCCAGCCTAAGAGGGGAACCAAGGAAAATCAACCTTTATTCTTGGCTTAGAGAAGCAGTGTTCCCTCCTTTTCCAAGTAGCTCTAAAAGATAATTTCTAAAAGGAAAGATAGAATAAAAATAAAATAAAAAATGATCTGAATATATGAGACTTTCACAAGCAGAAATCCACACATGGAGCATACAGTATCTATTGGAGGGAAGAAAATCTTCACTGCTTGCATTTTGTCCCTTTGCCCCTGAATATCTACTCAAGAGGAGATCTGAGTGGCTCCAGTCTGATCATGGGGACCGTGATTCAAAGTTGAAGATGGCAACCACAACAGTGCACTCAGAGCTCCATCTTTTTAATGTGTACTGATTGTATTGAATAGTTTTATGATGAACAAAGTGTAGTCATGTTTTACTGCATTTTTATTACAACTTAGAGGAGATAGTTTAAATTTTTAGGTATTTTTAAAACACCTTCAGTACCAGGGAGGGATGTTAGTTCTAAATATTCATAATTACTTTTTACCAATTTTTTGGAGAAAAGAAGTATTATTGGGTACAATAGCCAAATTTTCTAAGTGTAAGACATTAGTGGCTTCATGCAACACTAGTTGCTAGAAAAAAGTTATTGATAAGGAACAGAATGGAATTACAGAAATCATGCAGCACAAAAGATAAAACAGTTCTTCCTTATATACAACAGTGTGGAAGATACGGCACGGAAGTTTAGTGGCAAGCACCTCTTTTGCTCATGCTTATAGATTATATTACAGTTTGATTAGATTATTAGATTATAATAGTTATATCATGCAGTTTGAAAGCATGTAAAAAATGCAAGTAGAAAAATAGGGACCACCTTTGGTGGGAAAGTAACAATGTTCTGTGCGCCTTTGGCGTATAGTCATGCTGGCCACATGACCACAGAGACATCTTCAGACAACGCTGGCTCTTTGGCTTTGAAACGGAGATGAGCACCGTCCCCTAGAGTTGGGAACGACTAGCACATATGTGTGAGGGGAACCTTTACCTTTACCTTATATATTATATTAGTTAAATCCATTTCTTTCCCATTCTGCTTATATTAGTGAAATAGTTAAATTATTATTTTTAAATGATACATAGGAAGCTTGGCTTAAGGTAGATGTATGATTTATATGTTTTCTTGCTATTTGGTAAAACATTGCTTAGGTTTAAGATATACATGTTTAAGTTATATAATTTGTAGTAATACATTCCTTATTATCCTTCTGAGAGGCATAACGGGACATAAAGGAACCATTAATATTCTGTTTCATTTAATAAAATCCCTGAATTTTTTCCTCAGTTTCTCCTTTGAAGCTGAATTAAACTTACTACCTTGCTAAGGCAAAACAATCTGTAATAAAAAGTAGTCACCTAGACTGACACTTAAGCTGAACATATGTTCTTCTTGGCTCACCTTTTCCTGATAAGCTGCATGATTACCCATGCTACATCATCATTCTTATCTGAGCAGACAGATCAGCGTCTACTAAAGACTTTTCAGTCTCACTCATATTTTGAGATCAGTTATTAAATTGCCATTGTTGGTAAAATTTAATGAATCAAAAAGTTGACGTTACATTCCTGATATCAGCCATGAATATTATCAAATATTTTATTCATGGAAATTCTAGTCTGCATTCCAGCAAAATAAATGTAACATTCATATTGTTTTTTACATGGCACTCTCAAAGTTAATACAAGGACTCTTTGAAGTAGCAAAAATGCTGATAATTTATTTTTTAAAAAATGCTGTGGGTGCAATGCTGTTTTGACACCGGTAATAAGTACTTTTCAGGTATTACAAAGGTTTTAGTTCTGTAATGTGTACGCATAATTTATGATGCCCTTATTTCAATGCTAGACTCAGCAGAACAGAGCTCCATTAGACATACTATTCATCAGAATAACACTTGGTAATAATTATATTTTTCCAGCGGCCATCACAGGGACCAATACAGAATGATTCATAGCGTTTTTTCTACAGAAAGATTATTGCATCATTCTGGCTAAATTGGTAGGAACAACTTGAACCCTATCAAATAGACCGATTTGTAATAAAACATTATATGGACAGATAAAATGAAATTGATCTTTGCTTATTAAATTATTAAAATATTAAAATATTTAGTACCTATTTTTTAAAATCTCCAAGATAGTTTGCAAAGCATCAATAGCTAGAAAATGTACAAATAATATAAAACAGATTCATCATATAGGGTGTAAACCTGGAATTTACTCAAGATAACTTCAGTGTAAAACTCCTAAAGAGAATGTTGATGACTCTGGCCAAATGGTCAGACATGTTGCTTTGTTTGGAAGATGCCTCTCAAAGGATTATTCTGCTTACAAAGTAGGTGCTTTGGGGCAGAAAAGGGTTCCAGTTTCTCTTCATTCAAATAAATCAGGTTTAAATTGTTTAAAGTTGTTTTTACTGTTTTTCATTTTATTTTCTTAGATAACTGCATTCTTCAAGATGGGATTAGATAATTGCTGGCCTCAAAGTGTTGCTAAATTACAGCTCCAAGCATTTATCCTCAGTGGCTATACTCGAACTGCAAGAAATGCAACAATTCTAAGTCTGTTGGTTGTCCAACGTTAGCATAGCCTGTAACCATAGGTAGTCCTTGACTTACAACAGTTCATTTAGTGACCATTCAAAGTTAGCACTGAAAAAAGTGGTTTATGACCATTTTTTACACTTAATACCGTTGCAGCGTTCCCATGGACACATGATCAAAATTCAGAAGCTTGGCAACTGGCATATATTTATGACTGAGATCATGTGACCACCTTTTGCGACCTTCTGACAAGCAAAATCAATGGGTAAACCATATTCATTTAACAACCATGGTACTGACTTAACAAATGCAGGGATTCATTTAACAACTGTGGCAAGAAAGGTTGTAAAATGGGGCAAAACTCACTTAACAACTATCTTGCTTAACAACAGAAATTTAGGGCTCAATTGTGGTCATAAATCAGGTATCATCTGTACTATGCAGTTGTTAGAAAATGTAACTTTTCCTACACTTACTTTTAAATAGGAATAAGAGAAGACAACATAAAGAGTGGCTCATGAACTACTTACTTGTTCTTACTAAGCAATGTCAGGGTGTTTCTTTCTTTTTACATTATTTTTATTATTCTGAATAATAATTGTAACAGTAGAAGTAAGAGTTGCAGCTGAAGTTAGACTTCTTAGTAAAATGTTTTGCTCTAATAGGCTTCACCTTGCCAACAATATACAAGTTCTTTTTAAAAAAAGTAAGGAAAGCATGCAAAATATGACTTCTAGAATTCTTCCCAATTGTTTCATCACTCTAGTGTTGTCCACTAGAGGTCCCCAGACTAACAAGAAGTTGTCATTTTACTTAAAAAAAACTTTTCAAGCACATAAAGTAAGTAAACAAATTGGATATTTAGTGAGCAAGAAACAGATGACAGCAGAGTTCATTACTAGTTTTGCAATGTTACTGTTATTATTTAGGTAGTATCTGAATGTTTAAGCAATATGTCATGGGCTGTGTATGAATGAAGAAGGTATGAAAATATTTAACGTCAAGAAAAATCTTTCAAATTGCAAGATCAGAACATAGTTATGTTCACATGCTAAATTAAAATTTAATGCACTGAGCACATGGAAGCATATAACTTTTAGAGCACTCAGTGAACTGAAGCAAGCACCACAGAGTAGGGATAAGTGAAAGGTGCCAGGGCCTTTCTATGGGCAATATCTGTATTAAGCCAACTAAAGGATTTTTAATGCACACTTTTGCATCCCTAAGAATTCATTTTCGGTCAAGATAGTAGACTGAAAAAGGGCTTAGAGGTTTTTTTTAAAAAATCTTAACTTTAGTAGTAAATTTAGTGGTAACTAATATCAGAGTAGACCAAAAGGGCAAAGAAGCAAGGTGCAGAAAACTATATCACCAACTATTATTAATTGCCCAGATAAAACTATTAAAAACCCAAGACTGACAATATTTTAATTAGTGGTCTCTACTACTAATAATAATGGTTGTCAAATCTGGGTGGGAAAAAGAGAGAATGAATTTCAATTAAATAGTCATATTAAATATTTAAACTGGGGTCAGGATAAGCTGATAATTAGGAAACAAATATACCAAAATGGCAAAGGGCCCATTTTGCTGATTGTATTCCAAGTCTCAAAAAGGAAGCACAAGCTTTTGTTACATCTTTACTCATATTTTCTCATATAAATATGCAGAAAGTTTCATTGCTGCAACTCAAAAAAGCATTAGCTAAAAAGTGATACTGAAATTACATCAGGAGATTTAAAATAAGAGTTGATGATCCACCTGTCAGATGCTAGGTGGCATTGGGTATTCTGGAAGTAACACCTAACGTAGTAATCATAGAAGTATATTAGAGATATTGTACAACTTCAGGAGAGCAAAATCATAGAAGTGAAAAAAAATAATCAATAAGAATTCAGAATGTGCCAATCGCTGCCTTGTTAAATAAGCTACGATAATTGGAGACAAATATCCTGGCCCTAGGCAATGGAGGTTTCACACACACACGCAGACATCTATCTGTATCTATATCTACAGAATATCTTTATACCCATACATATATACTGGTACATAATATACCTTTTGCCTGTAAATTCACTACTAAGCAGTGGAGTTTATGAAGTTATTAACTAATTAATGCCTATTGTGGCTTTATAAAGGATTGCTATATTTTAAAATAACTTGTTGAGTTGAGTTGAGCAGGCAATTTCTTTGGAAAAATCATTGAACCCCAAACCTGATTTCTATTCCATATATAGTAGCATCCTACAGATAATCCAGTAGTCCCCTCCTGTTCATGTACAGAATCTGCTTCCTTCCATGTTTTGCAAGAACTACAGTAACAACAGTTATTTTGCAAGAACTACTATAGTTCTCTCCAAGAAAACAAGCAAGCCCAGAAAGCACTAAGGACCCTTCATTTCAACCCTGAACTACAAATATTCTCCTTTATTGGAACTACAGTATAGTTAACCAAGAAAGTCATCACACTGTGGTTTCTAACCACCATGTCATATCATGACTTGGAGCAGAGGTGGGTTTCAGCTGGTTCTGACCAGTTCTGGAGAACTGGTAGCGGAAATTTTGAGGAGTTCGGAGAACCGGTAGTAAAAATTCTGACTGGCCCTGCCCCCATCTATTCTCTGTCTCCCAAGTCCCAGCTGATCAGGAGGAAATGGAAATTTTGCAGTAACCTTCCCTTGGATTGGGGAGGGAATGGAGATTTTACAGTATCCTTCCCCTGGAGTGGAGTGGGAATGGAGATTTTACAGTATCCTTCCCTTGCTATGCCCACCAAGCCACGCCCACCAAGCCATGCCACGCCCACCAAGCCACACCTACAGAACCAGTAGTAAAAAAAATTTGAAACCCACCTCTGACTTGGAGGCTATTCCTTTTAATGTTAGAACCAGCAGATTACTATGGTTTCCCAATTAGCAAGAGTGACACTAGATCACCTATAATTTGAAGATAACTGGAAATAAGAAATCAAAATACAATATAAACTAACATAAAATAATCCTCAGAATTTAAAAACAATGAGAGACTGGAACAATAGAAATAATAAGAGAAGCAACTGAGGCCAACAAATAGTACTTCATTCGAAAGTCTTACCTTTCATATATCTCCCTGTTAAATTTGAAGTCTATGTCCTCAAATAGGCTATAATATCAATTTTTGGAGAACTTTCAATCTATATCCAATAAGACAGTACAGATCAGATGCGAGAATTTGGGATGTGTTGCAATAAGAATACAGCAAGCTGTGACTTGGGATCTTTATAGCTCTGATTCATTTTTTTCTTAGCTGTAGATGCAGCTCAGGAGATACAACTGCTCTAAAGAAAACTTATACTGAACAGAGGGTAAATCTGCTGTCTGATGTCTTATTCCATCAGTGCCATAATGTGTATTCTGGGGCAACTGGATCAATTAAGCTTCTTCAGTAAAACCATAGTTAAATAAATGTCTCTTAATGCAAAGCACAGCCTTGTTTCTTCACAGAGGGTTTCTTAGAATTAGAAAATTTAAATAATGATACATTAATGCATTCTCACCACTAGATGGGACATGTTCTCTAGCTTTACATTTCTACTTTGGTTATTTTTCTAATTTTTGTAATCACAATTATTCATTTATATTATTACTCTAACTTCTATATTCACTGATAGCTTAAAATATAACATTTTAGAGCATGAATGGGGAATGAATAGGAAAATTTTGCATGAGGGAGAATGGTGATAAGCGAAGTCAAAGCTGCAAGTAAACTGAATTGTACTGAGCTGTATGGAAAAATGGGGTCAGCTGAAGACCGAAAATAGGATAAGTTCAAGCTGCCCAAAAGGCGATAACACATAACTGAATACTGAAGCCTCTAAGAAAATGGCCTGTGGCCTGTGAGCTAAAGAATTTGCAAAAGGTCACAAAAGGCTTGTGAAATAAAGAACAGCTGGAAGAGTCCCAGGGTGAGCTAAGCTGAGTGACACCAAGAAAAGATTTTGAGATTACAGGTATAGACAACCATTGAAGGTCTGTACATATCAACAGCTAAAGCACTTGAGGTCATGTATACTCTAACCATGGGGGAAATGCTTGATAATCTGAGGGAAGAATTATTCTGCTACATCAGGGCTGTCAAACTCATAGCCCACGGGCTGGATTCGTCACGTGCTGGCCATGCCTACACCCGGTTTAGCGAAGGGGGAAAAAAGTCCTGATATGTCATATGATGCCGCCATGACAACATAAATTTGACACCCTTGTGCTATATAATTGTGTGTGAGGTTTAAGAGAACATTGTTATAAATTGTATCTTTAATAACTTTAGATTTTCTAAATTTTGGGATTGGTCTGATCCTTGAATTATTCAATAGCCCGCTTTTGTAATCGTGCAGTGCAAGACTGATATTCTGGTCTGTGTAGGCTGATAGATAATTCTTTTAAGTAGAATTGTGTCTTATTTATTTGACATGTATAGCCACCTATATTGTAACAACCCTTTGTGGCACATCAAACAGTAAAAGTACCAACCATCAATATAAAACTCAACAAAAAACCATGGCACCTGGGGCAGCACTCTCCCATACATCCAAACACTATCTTATTGGGCTCCAACCACATCCTACTTCAGCCTTTGTGGGGAAAAACCTGTTCTTTGAGGCATTCCAGAAGAGATGAAAGTAGGGGCTTGCCAAGGTTCTTGGAGAAAGGTGCTCCACAAGGCAGGGGCAGCTACAGGAAAGGCGCACTTCCTAGGTCCTGCAATCTAATTTAAGGGAAGAGACCTGAAACATGCCATCCTATCTGACCCGGTCGGATGGGCAGACATCCTCAGGGAGAGGCAGTCCTGCAAGTAGCCCGATCCCATGCTATTTAGGGATTTAAAGATCATAACCAGCACTTTGAATTGACCCATTAAGAAACTGGAAGACAGTGCAATTTGTCCATCAGCAGCGTAACATGGACAAAATGTGGGGTGCCCATAAAGCTGTGCATTGCCACAATCTGGACAGGCTGTAGTTGCTGAATGATCTTCAAATGGAGGCTCTTGTAGAGCACATTGGAGTAATATAACAGTGAATGACCAGGGTATGAGTGACAGTGAGCAAGCCCTTCCTATATTCATTTTGTGCATAACAATTATGTGCATTACGTTGGTCGTATTTACTTGGCTAGCTCTTCTTCATGAGACAATAAATTTCCCATGGGCAAAGATTTTGAACCATCACAGAGAAAAATAAAAGCTTCAGAGGAATGAGATTTAGATAAAAATGTCACATAAATTATTTCACAACTTCATAAAGTTTATTTCTCAACACAATGGACATTCATTTAGAAGATAGGATAGGGATGAAAACAAGTCTGATAGGAATTGAAAATGCTGTTTCAGAAGAGACTCGGTCTTCTTAAAGGTAAAATGTTTATTGAAAGATTTTGATGAGATTTATATAAAGTAGCAATTCTACATATTAAAGTTTTTTTTAATGGAAACATTTTACCATCCAAATGATATTCCTGGATTCATAGTATTTTGGTAGAATACTTGTCCAAATCTAACTTAGTGGATATTTGGCAGTCTACTAATCTTTTTTAAATGAGAATATAGTTTGCTTTTTCCACACGTAAGAATTGCTCTAGGCTAGTTTTTTTCCCCTCTGCTAATTCATTCTTTGATATCTAAAGTTAATGCTTTGATGTAGATGTTATTACAATTTCAGACCATGCTTCTGTGAAACATACAGCTTTTTAAATGGCTCTTTAATGTGTCTTTGTTGAATGATACAAATTGTATAAAGCAGAGAGCAATGCCTTGGTATGATTACTGCTAAAAATTTTATTTATTCATCCATTTTTATTTTAACCCTCTTAGGGTTAAACTCTGGGAGGCAAACAAATAAGAACGAAGAATTACATTAAAGCAAATATTAACTAAAACCACATCATGAAGGCTCAGTAAAAACACAAACTGTTAGAAACTCCCCATACACAACTAACATCCCACCATCAATTTCTGGTGGAAAAGCCAGATTTTCATGGCCTTGCAAAAGGCCAATAAAGTAGGAGCCACTCATATTTCAGGGTGAAGGCTAATTCACATGGCAGGTATCATAAAGAGAAGGCATGTTATGGGGGACCAGCTAGATAGTGTTATCTGGAGTACATCTACTCTACCAGAACATTGATATGTAATTGAATTACCACAATGCAAAAAAGAAAGTAAAACAATTAGTATTGTTCAGATCCATTGCTGAATTGATATAAATGTTTGGTATTTGCAAAAAACGAATTCAACAAGTACCAACATATATTTTCATACTTTGCACAAAGCAACAATATTGTGGAAAGGGAGTAAAATCTATTATTAATTTTCAGGTTTAAAACAAATTAGTAAAATAATATTGTGCCTTCTATTTAGGGCACACAGTGGAATGCGTCATTAAACAAAAGATTAGTTAAGATTTTCTTTTGCACTAAATAGTTTTACCATATTGATATCAGGACTTAGTTTTTAATTCACTTTTAAAAATCTGTTATTACAAAAAAACTATAAAACTGGTGAATAGTTTCCATTGGTTTTGTTAAAAAGTATATTGAACGTTTGTGTCGTACATTGCTAGAGTTGCATGGTAAACCTTTTTCAATGAGTCCCTGCCTTTCAAATTTTAACGAGCTATCACAGATATTCTAAATATAGCACGATGTTCTAATGACAGTGCCTCCAACCCACAATAGATTTACACAGGGCTGTCAAATTTCTAACAATATCAGACAATAGCACAAAATAGGCAAGATCCAGTGCTATAATAATTTGATAACCTTTTCTTGGAAATGTATGAAGTCTATAAGTTAACGTTATAAATTGCTTCAAAGTTTTATATTTAGGATTGATAAAACGCATGCAATCTCTAAGAGTGAATATTAACCATATGCTCTCTTCTTTGTTAAATTTATAAAGAGTTATGCCCTAAGATGCCCTGTTCTTTTCTTCTACTTTGCCTTTAGAATAACTTGGTTGCATAATCAGAAATTCTAAAAATATTAAGGCAATCACAGTGGACTTTGATGTAATGGGTAAGATGCTAGGCTAGAAATCATATAAATATGAATTCTAGTCCCCCCCCGCCGCCCCTTGGGCATGAGAGTTGGCAAGATAGCTTTTGACCAGAAACTCTCTTCCATACTTGAAAGTAGACTAGGAGTTGGATTTTCCTGTTCAACTCCTTAATTACTACACCAGACTGACTGGCTGTGTATATCTGCATGTGTGTATAAATCTTATGTAATCATTTGGAACTCGTTATTTCCCTTCAGAGACTTTGGACGCAGAACTCATTTGTAGCAGAGAAATTTCAACTTGTTTAGCTGTAACACAACAAAGGAAGGATAACTTGCCAACCATTTGAACCATGGTAGCAGAGTGGTTAGAATGCAGCATTGCAGGCTAATTTTGCTGACTGCTGGCAGTTCGATTCTCACCAGCTCAAGGTTGACTCAGCCTTCCATCTTTCCGAGATGGGTAAAATGAGGACCCAAATAGTTGAGGGCACTATGCTGACATTGTAAACCGTTTAGAGAGGGCTGTAAAGCACTATGATGCAGTATATAACTCTAAGTGCTACTGTTATTTGTAGCAATTCATTGATTATATATGTGGGGCAAGGAGGTGGTTGCTGGAGTAATCTATATATGTAAAAGCAAAATACCACTGACGCATCATCACAAAATCTTCAGAATCGTAAAACCTATAAACTTGAAATTTGTCACGTATGTTCCTCTTGGCTTCTAGGTGCTCACTAAGAAAGGATTTTTCAAAATGACCATCAAAGCATTAGTATTTCCTATATTATTATTAACACGCTCTGATGCTAAGTTCTACTCCCCCTCCCCACCTGTAAAGAAATCTGTTCCAAATGCAAAACACAAGCAGAGGAGTTTCAATTTTAATTTCACAGCAGTAAGCAAGGGAAAGGATAGGATAGGCTTCTGTGGGGTAAGGCTGAGGGAGATAAGGGGATAGGATAGGGGAGGCTTCTGTGGGGCAAGCCTGAGGGAGAGAAGGGGAAAGGCTGATTGTAACTACTCATTGATTTTCAAGTTGTGTCAATTTATCAAGCCTGATCACATAGTTTCATAGCAGAGCACGGGTATTCAGCTAGTAAGAAATATTTTTACAATTGTTCTCTTTACAACATTTTTTACAATTACGTAAAATATATTCTTAGAAATGATTTAAGTTCTTCTGGCTTGTCCCAAGATGGCGGCGGTCGGCTGAGCTCCGTGAGGAGATGGAGAGGTTGCTGGTGTCAGGGGTCTTCGGGAGCTGCTTTAACAATCTCCGGCTCCAGTCCCAATGAGGGGAATGCCCACCCTGCCTGCTGAGGGCTTTTTCGCCCTCCGGAATATCAGGGCAGGGCGGGACGCGCTGTTTGAAGCCGCCGCGGGAGATGGGGCGGCGGCCTGCTAAAAACAGCTGTTTCTGGCTTGTCAGTGCCGGGAGGAGTGGAAGCCGGAGCGTTTCGGCGGCGGGCGGCATTACTATGCGGCGGCGGCGGCTTGGAGGTGCCCTTCATCCCCTCGCCCCTCACGGATCTCTGGGACGCTCTTCGGACGTTTTTCGGGGGTCCTGGAGGTGCCATGGGGAGCCCAGGGTGCCGGTTACGAGCCGGCCGTGGCGGTGGTGGCGGCGCTGGCGCCGGCGGAAGGCAATGGCAGCCACGGATCATCCAGCTGTGGAAAGAACTTGTAGCAGGTGGATGGGGGAATACGGACAGCCTTGCCTTGCCCTCAGGATTACCATCTGCTCTTTTTTGAGCCTTGACCCCTGTTATCCGGGGTTTGTTTGTCATCAGAGCTGAGACTGGGGATTTGGGGAGTTTTGGGACAGGAGAGGCGGGAGGCTGACCAGGGCTCTATTGGTCGCCTCGGGTGGCTTTCTCTCCCCCCCTTCTTCCCTCAGGTATGTGTGGGTGTTGGCCTTTGATGGCCACCCACCCTGGACTTGGACTGGGCTTTTTGTCTGCTATCCCTACTTTCGCCCCAGAGAAGAACTTGTGCCTGTGGGATTATCAACATTGTTTCTAATAACTTTACAAATTGCTGGCTTCTTGTGCGACCCCAAACTGGAGGAGAACTGGGCAAAATGGTGTGCAGGTGCTGAGGGGGCTGTTTGTCATCCGCCAGATGAAAGGATGGACTATTGTGACTTTATTGTCGGTGTCATCTGCCCCAGTCACTGTGAGAGGGTGACTGGGATAATTATCCTCCAGACGTGGGGGGATGTCACTGGCCCCTTTCACTGTCGTGAGAGGGCAGTGAACCAGCTCCTGATATGAAGATCTACTTTGACCCAGTATTATTGGATGATCTGGTGAAGCCCTGACCAATTGACTCTCCATCTCTGTTTTTGTGCGATGTTTACGGCTGCTGACCTGCTTGCGCTGCGAGACTCCCCCCTCTCGCAGGTTTGGCCCTCCTCACTATCGAGGGCCTACCTTGATGACGGATTTTGGAATCCCGAGAGGTGGCATGCGGCGAGGAGGGGGTTGTGGGGTTTTTTAGGGAAATTTTTAGATAAGGTTTTAAAGGTTTCTGGGAGGGGGGTGGGTTCGGTGGGTTTGGGGGAGAACCTGTCGGGGAGGAGGCCAGAGCCGGCTGAAGAGCACGGCACTAGAGATGCGGGAACCGGGGTCAAGGTGGGGGTTAGAGCTTGTGTTATGGATGGTCATTACATCAGTACTGTGGGTGGGAGGGGCAGATATGGCGGGAGCAGGGGGCCACATCAGGTTGTGGGAGCACGCGCCCGCTGGCTCCAAGCGGTGGCGCGCTCCGGCCTCCAATGCTCCTCTCGTTCCCCAGGTTGCACAGACCCTCAGGCCCTGGGCCTTCGGCTGATGCTGTGCAACGCCCGGTCCGTGGTAAATAAAGCCCCCCTCATTTGTGATCTTGTTCAGGAGGGGGGAGCGGACCTGGCGGGTATTACGGAGACCTGGTTGGGCCAGGAGGGGGGGTTCCCCTCGTTGAGATGTGCCCACCCGGTTTCCGCGCATTCCATCAGCCGAGGACACAGGGGAGGGGCGGGGGGGTGGCGGTTGTCATTAGAGAAGGTCTTGGTCCGAGGGAGGTCACTGTTCCTCAGACGGCTGGTTGTGAGTCCCTCCTTGTGAAGTGGGGTCATGGGGTGCAGATGGGTGTGCTGGTTACGTACCTGGCTCCCTGCCACGTGACGGCAGCCCTGCCCGAGCTGCTCAACGTTATAGCCGCGGTGGCGGTTGACACCCCCAGGCTTATGGTCATGGGGGATTTTAACCTGCCATCCGTCGGTGAGGCGTCTGAGGTGGCTCGGGAGTTCATGGCTTCCATGACGGCCATGGACCTGACCCAGTTAGTTCATGGCCCTACTCACACGGGGGGAAACACGCTAGACCTGGTTTTTGTCTCTGGTCAGTGGTTGAGTGATCTTGAGATAGGGGATATAGTGATCGAGCCCTTGTCATGGTCAGATCACTCCCTCCTTCACTTTGACCTTCGAACCGCTGCACCCCGCTGCAGGGAGGCGGAACCACTGAGGTGGTACCGCCCCAGGCGCCTGATGGATCCTGATAGGTTCCAGACGGAGCTTGGGCCATTTCCTGAGGCTCTGGCACACGGCTCGACTGAGGAGCTGGTGGCCGCCTGGGATAGGGCGGCCGCTGGAGCTTTGGATCGGGTCGTGCCTTTGCGGCCTCTGACCCGGCGTCAATCTCGCCTGGCTCCTTGGTTCACCGAGGAGCTGAGGGAGATGAAGCGCCGGAAAAGACGCCTGGAGAGTGGTTGGAGGGCCAGCCATTCTGAATCTGACCGAACACTGGTAAGGTCTCATATTAGGACCTACCTGGTGGCGATAAAAATGGCGAAGTATAACTATTTTGCCACTCTTATTGCATCATCAGATAATTGCCTGGCTGCCCTGTTTAGGGTGACCCGCTCCCTGCTCCACCAGGAAGCGCGGGAGGACCCCTTGGAGGGTAGAGCCGAGGATTTTGTACAGTATCTGTATGACAAAATCGCTCAGATTCGGGAACATCTGGACTCTGACTGGGTAGATTCAGCGGGGAGGACAGAGGCAGGTCTTGTGAGTATTATCTGGGAAGAGTTTGATTCTGTGACGCCCGAAGACGTGGACAGGATACTGGGCAGACTGAGCGCAGCCACATGTTTACTGGACCCGTGTCCCTCCTGGTTGGTGCTGGCCTCTCGGGAGGTTACACGAGGTTGGCTCCAGGGGATTATAAATGCTTCCTTGAGTGAGGGTGTCTTCCCTGCCACCTTGAAAGAGGCGGTGGTGAGGCCTCTCCTCAAGAAACCTTCCCTGGACCCGGCAGTGTTGGCAAATTATCGTCCAGTCTCCAACCTTCGCTTCATTGCGAAGGTTGTTGAGAGTGTGGTAGCGCAACAGCTCCCCCAGTACCTGGATGAATCGTCGTATCTGGATCCGTTTCAGTCGGGCTTCAGGCCTGGGTACAGCACGGAAACGGCATTGGTCGCGTTGGTTGATGATCTCTGGAGGGCTCGGGACAGGGGTTGTTCCTCTGTCCTGGTCCTATTAGACCTCTCAGCGGCTTTTGATACCATCGACCATGGTATCATGCTGCACCGGCTAGAGGAGTTAGGGGTGGGGGGCACCGTCCTACGGTGGTTCTCCTTTCTCTCTGACCGGTCGCAGTCTGTGTTGACAAGGGGGCAGAGGTCGACCCCGAGGCCCCTTGTATGTGGGGTGCCACAAGGGTCGGTCCTCTCGCCCCTTCTGTTCAACATTTATGTGAAGCCGCTGGGTGAGATCATCCGTGGTTTCGGGGTGAAGTACCACCAGTACGCTGACGATACTCAGCTGTACATCTCCACCCCGGACCACCCCAATGATGCCCTTGAAGTGATGTCCCGGTGCCTGGAGGCCGTGCGGATCTGGATGGGGAGAAACAGACTCAGGCTCAACCCATCCAAGACCGAGTGGCTGTGGTTTCCGACATCCCGATATAGTCAGTTGGCGCCATCACTGACTATTGGGGGCGAGTCATTGCCCCCCACGGAGAGGGCTCGCAACTTGGGTGTCCTCCTGGACTCACGGCTGTCTTTAGAAGAGCATATGACGGCCGTGGCCAGGGGGACTTTTTATCAGGTCCGCCTGATTCGCCAGTTGCGTCCCTTTCTGGATCGGGACTCGTTAAATACGGTCACTCATGCTCTTGTCACTTCCCGCTTGGACTACTGCAATGCTCTCTACATGGGGCTCCCCTTGAGGAGCACCCGGAGGCTCCAGCTGGTCCAGAATGCGGCCGCGCGGGTGGTTATGGGAGCGACGTGGCGCTCCCATGTGACCCCCCTCCTGCGCGAGCTGCACTGGCTCCCGGTGGTCTTCCGGGTGCGCTTCAAGGTTTTGGTTACCACCTTTAGAGCGCTCCATGGCATCGGACCGGGTTATCTACGAGACCGCCTTCTGCTACCAATAGCCTCTCACCGACCAGTACGCTCCCATAGAGAGGGGCTCCTCAGGGTGCCGTCGGCCAAACAGTGTCGACTGGTGGCCCCCAGGGGGAGAGCCTTCTCTGTGGGGGCACCTACCATCTGGAACGAGCTCCCCCCAGAGATACGGAAGATCCCGGACCTGCGCACGTTTCGCCGTGCTCTCAAAACTTTTCTATTTCAGCAAGCTGGCCTGGCCTAACTCCCCTCTTTTAAATTCTTAAATTTTAAATTTTTTAATTCGTGATTTTATAAATTGGGTGTTTTAATCTGTGTTTCGGCCGAAATATTTAATAATTTTAAGGGATTTTTAATATTTGTATTGTCTGTATTTTATCTTGGCTGTTCACCGCCCTGAGTCCTTCGGGAGTAGGGCGGTATAGAAATTTGATTAATAAATAAATTAATAAATAAATAAGTTTGAAGCTGATTCTATTGAATGTATATTTTTATTTCATTGGTTTACCACAATAAAATATCTGCAGATTAGGATCGGATGAGGACTGAGCAGTCAGGATATTTCTCGCTCCATCACTTGCAGAGTGGCCATTTGTTTTTCTTCTTTTTGCCTGACTGAATGTAGCTATTCCAACTCCTCTCCCATCTATTTTGTATATTCTACCACATTCAATGTCTACAATCCCAGCATCTCAGCTGGATTTTTCTGGATGGTAACTCTTTGACTGAAGACCAGTGTAAATACTCCAGTAGTAAGACATCCCTCTGGATTTTCTACTCTGGACAGATATTTAATAAAATTCTCAGTAATTATTTTCCTGTTCTGCTATAAAATACAAGGTTAGTACAGCAGGAGGGTCTCATTTCCCTCTCAGCTTCTCAAACTTGAAACTATATGCAGAGGGTCATAACCCAATCACACCCCAATTGATAGTCATTATATTGTAATGATTATTGTTCTGCTAGGACTAGAGAGAACCCATTTAGCTAAAAGTTTCATGTGTCAATTTTAGCCACTCAAATGAATGTCATGTGAATGAATTTGGTGATAACGTGCTCTTAGAATTCAAAACAGGTAAACATGCAGTTAAATCAAATATATTTTTAATTAGAAAAGGTAATGTGTTTCTAACATCATAAACAATTTATTCCTTTATTATGGCAATAGCTTTATCAGGAATGCAGACTGTTTTTGTTGTTTTCCGAATTCTTCAGTTCAAACTTTAACCTTGAACTACAGGTAGTCCTTGACTTATGACCATTTGAAGTTATGACGGTGCTGAAAAGAAGTGTCTTACAACCAGTCCTCATACTTATGAGACTGTCACAGTCCCTGCAGTCACATGATATCATTTGGGCACTTGGCAACCAACATGTATTTACGATAGTTTCAGTAACCCAAGGTCATGTGATCACCATTTGCAACCTTCCCAGTTGGATTCCAACAAGTAAGGTTGGTGAGGAAAGTTAAATTTGCTTAACAACCATGGCAAAAAAGATTGTAAAGTTGGTTGAGGTCATGTCATGACTTATTTAACTGCATCGTGGTGGAAGTTCTGGTCCCAATTGTAGTTGTTAAGTCCACCACAACCTGTACACTTCCATGGAAACATGCATGGTTTCTAAAATCAAATGTTTAGTTCCCAATTGAAGCCATATAGCTGTTTCACTTAATTCTGCTATAGCTTTTCAATGCTTATTTAGTAAACACAATAATTCTACAACCCCATATCTAGGATTTTTTTATATTTAGCATTGGGAGGGCAGAGAAAGAAATCAGGATAGTGTCTTCTCTGTTTTAAGAATACAGGGACCAACTGTAACCAGTTTTGAAATTGTTCAAACATAAACCTTAACGCCATGGCTCAGTGGCTAAGACGCTGAGCTTGTCGATCGAAAGGTTGTCAGTTCAGCAGTTCGAATCCCTAGTGCCGCGTAATGGGGTGAGTTCCCATTACTTGTCCCAGCTTCTGCCAACCTAGCAGTTCGAAAGCACATAAAAAATGCAAGTAGAAAAATAGGGACCACCTTTGGTGGGAAGGTAACAGTGTTCCGTGCGCCTTTAGTCATGCCGGCCACATGACCAAGGAGACGTCTTCAGACAGTGCTGGCTCTTCGGCTTTGAAACGGAGATGAGCACCGCCCCCTAGAGTCAGAAACAACTAGCACATATGTTAACCTTAACTGAAAGCAAAAATGTGTTGATATACTTTTCTTGTTATAACTTGTTATAATTTGAGACACTTTTTTCCCAAATCCATACATTATTGAAGTGCAAAAATGAATATTTAGAAATCCTTGTATTAGATACAAATTATTTTTGTATGTAACGCTATCCTATATCCAAAAGACATATGCAGCATGGGCACTGAAATGCCATTTTTTAATATGGTTGCTTTCAGGTAAGTAGCTATAAAATTACAATCTCAGAGTAGTCTGAGGATTGTATCTGAGGATATCTGTGTGATAAGCAAGTCTGGAAATATGGATATAAATTTTATATTGCCTAAGAATATCTGCCTGCATGTTTTTCTCTAAAATAAGAATATATACTAAAAAAATGTAACACTTGTCCATATGAATCTCAAGGAACCAGACACAATCTATTTTGAAAATGCAACTAGAGAAGAGCCAGGAAGTTTGCTTAATTAATTTTTTCAACTCTGGCCACAACCAATTCACAATTTTTTGTGGAGGCGTAGGGAGGAAAACATTTTCATACAATAACAATTTTAATTTGAGTTTCAACTACTAGCACTGAGCCAAGTAGCATTTTAACCCACAATGAAATTAAGAAGTTTTTCTTACTTCTTAGGGGAGGGGAACACAAATTTGTTTTAAAACTTGCTTCGAAACCCCACGACAAGTGCAACTGTGCTTAACAGCAGTATACACACATACATAGTGTATACCTGTCAGAGAATACACAATATTGAATGCAAACCTAAAACTAAAAAAGTACTTTTCCTTCAATGTTAGTTATTTATATTATAACTAAAATGATTAATGCAATAAGGAATATATTCTACAGCTAAAAATGAAATAGTGTGAAACATAAATATAAAAATTCCAAAGGCAGCTTATTTGAAAGGTTTTCAGTTGTGCTTATGAATATAACCCATTTTTGAAGCTATTCTCTCACTTTCTAAAGACAAGTAATTTCCTAGAAATAAACTGGGTGCTCTTCTTCTATAGAAAGATTGTCTGTCACATTTTAAGAGTGAAGCACTGTGCTGGCATAAATATTAGTCATTTCAGAAAAGCAAACATAAAAAGGTTACACAGTGCCAGTATCATCATTAAATTATAATTGAATGCATAATTTTGTTCATATAAGTGCAGTTGGTAATAGTAGCCCTGAACACAACCCATAATAATTAGAATACACATTTGAGCCATTTTTCAGTCTTTCCTGTAAAACAACTAACAAAGCACATAATCTGTGAAGGCACTAAAATTATTGTCCCTAAAGCCAAGAACTCTTGTAAAATGTTCTTAGTGTTCTCTGTGCACTGAAAGGTTAAATAAAATTTAGCATTATAGATATTTATTTGGAGTTATTCTTAACTCAAGGATATTTGACAATTGCTTTTCTACTTAGTAGTATGCACACACAACAGTAGTAAATACCAATTCTCATGCTGATGTTTGACCAAAGCCCTTACCAAAAACAAAGATTCATCAGAGTCAACAAATGACTGTATTATCAGAAGATATCATTTTTTTTCTGGGAGATGTAACTAATAATACAGCCAATTTGCTATGCTGTATTTCTCCTTGGAGATGGTAAACATCACCTTACAATTCATTAAGAAATATTTGCCACATGAAACTGAGCAATAAATAGCCTATTAGGAGCATCCTTATCATTTTAATATCAATGTGAGAAATAGATCCTAAAACATTTATAATTAAAGATTGTGATAAAGTGCCTATTTGTAATCAATCAACTATTGCACTTGTGGGGACTAGGAAACCTTTTAAACTCTCCTGTTCCAAGGCAGTTAGCATTCAAATTATTGTATTGTTATTTAATGTTAAGGTCCCAAGTATAAGGTGGCTATTAGAAAAACATGTTGCAATAATCAATTAAAATTCTTGGTACTTTACTTTCTTAGTTTCTTATTCCCAGTCACAACAAAGTAATTATCATCCTGTTTTGACTTTACTACGGCATCCTTTAACCTAATCTGTGTCCCTTTAGTTAGAACAGTTGCAGCTTTTCCTTTTAAAATGGGATCCTTAGTGGTTGAATCCAGGTCTTTATCATTCTTCTGGGAGACTTTGACCTGTGCCTGACTTTTGACGTTAGCCTTTACTGTCTTTTTCCTTGTCCCGTTTATGGTCGATGTTTGAGGAAGACGCACAATAGATAAGGGCATACGATCAGAATGTGTTGTTGCATCAGCTGTTCCCTGTATTTTCATCCTACTAGTTTGAACTGGTCTCTTCTTGGCAGAAGAATAATTATTAACAGATGAAAATGAATTTTTACTCTTTACATCTAGTGTAGATGTCTGCTCAGTTGTTTTATCATTTGTAAGAGAGGAATTAGAACTCAGCTGTTTGGGGCTAAGAGCAGTTTTCTGTTTGGTTTGCTTAGTTTCCAATTTACCTCTGTGCGAATAAAACTGTGTGGGTAATGTTTGACTACTATTTTGGGAAATTATTTTTGTAGGCATTGTAGATGATGTTTGAGGGCAAGATGGCTTAGACACATGTAAATTTCTGTTAATTGTCTTTGCTGATTTTGCTGAGGTTTTTGAAAGAGGCCTACATTTGGCTACATTTTTGAGCCCAGCTGCACTATCAGGAGAATCATGTTCTTCTAGACAGCCTTCTCTTGTAGTCGTTTCAGGCAACCTGGAAAGTTTATTGTTTGAACAACCTAGAGCAGAATGTTGTACAGTTGGAAAGTTTTGGGAACATGCAGGCTTGGTAGATGATGCAGTACATTTCTGAAGAGATGCTGATGGTGTTAAAGCAGTTCTCCCCTGAGCTGATGATGAGCATTTATTTACAGTTTGTCTATATTTTGAAACAGATGTGGGGTTATGAGAAGGTGGTGCTGGCTTTTTGGAAACCGGTTTTGATGCTTTGGGAAATGGCTGAACGTTATTTACTGATGAATCTTTTAATTTGGGCTGGTTTCGTGTCAACTGGTCTGTAGGTAAGGAATGCTTTGCTGCTTCTGAAGAAGAAAGAACTGTTGGTTGAGACGACTTACATACTGCCTGTTTCCTATTACCTACCTGAGGAGTTTTTGAAACAGAAACCATAGCAGAGTGCTTTGAACTTTGTTTATGGTAAGCATCAATGGCAGATATGGGATTCATGGGTGGAGGCTGTGGAGGTTTAGCAGATGAATCAGAAACCGTATCACCAGATGCACCTTTTTGAAATGACAAAATCTTTTGTTCCAACGTTGCAAACTGAAGCATTCGGCAAGGATCATATTTGAGAAGAAAACCTTGAAGAGTATCCCAGCCTCCACCAACACGTACCATTACATGTTTGCCATGTAACATCTAATAAAAAAGGAGATTAAAAAAATAGTTTGATTATAACTGATTGCACTTAAGCAATATAGGTATTGTATGAAATATTAAAATTAACATTCAGTTTTCCCATTTGCCACCAATCCCTAGAAAGCAATAGAAGTATTGTACACACGAACACCCTAAAAAAAAGTGCAGACAAAGAGATGCAGAGGAGTACAAGCTGCCCAGTATTATGGCAGCAAAGAGACAGAATGATTGCTGAAATATTCCCAAGCATCAGTAACAGTGGGACATTTTCAGATAGGCAATGAAACTAAGCAGATGATATCACTAAAGGTAATGCCAATTAAATTATATTGTCATATCTTGAAAAGTTTCCCACCCAATTAAGATTGATACTTAAGTGACCAAGCAAAATCACTGAAAACTTGTACTTACTCGAATGAATAGTATTTTGTCTCCCAATCTATAGCGCCCTTCAGACAAATACTCAATTGAAAATCTATGCGAGCAGCTACAAGGAGGATCTTCAGCAATATGCTTAACCTATAATGTACAAAAATTTTGTTACCTTCATATAATATATATTAAAACAACACTAAATATGAATTACAGTTTTTGGACCTGCCCCCAAGATGAAGTTCTGAGGCAGCAGAAATGTTTGTCTCCTGATGAGAGACAGCTGGTTTCACCATCAAAGCTGGCTCTTTGGCAGCATGCTCCCCGGCTATAAACGGGGACTACTAGGAATGACTCATCTTGACTCTTTGATGACTATGGACCTACCTGAGAAGAGGACCTAGAAGGTAACAATTCTACATGGAGTGGTCAGAGAGCTGAGTCTCTATCGTTTTTCCGTCCACTGTCTGCTTTTTTAAAACGGCTGGATTTTAACTGCACTTTTTAATTTTTTTAAATATCTACTTTTAAATGTTAATCTACTGTTGAATGCTGATTCAATTTACCCTCCTGCTAGATCTTAAAGTGGCTTTTTAATGTTCTTTTCATCTTTTTATTAGCTGCTGTCAAATTCTGTCTCTTCCGCATGGCTCTCTCCTGCAATAGGTCATGGTCTGACAACAAAATGGTTTCACCTTTCATGCTACTTCAGAGTTTATAAAACCATAAACTTAGTAATTGGTGGATCAGATGTAGTACCAACAAAATTCAACTAATTTGTTTTACTGTAATCTTGACCAACATTATAGCAATAGCACTTAGACTTACATACCACTTCATAGTGCTTTCTAAGCAGTTTACAGAGTCAGCATATTGCCCCTAACAATCTGCATCCTCATTTTACCAATCTCAGAAGGATGGAAGCTGAGTCAACCTTGAGCCGCTCAGAATCGAACTCCTGGAGTGAGCAGTGAGTTAGCCTGTAGTACTGCATTCTAACCACTGAGCCACCACAGCTCATTAATAGATAGATTTTTGATTGGAATGAGATTTGTAGACACTTGGGCTAGGTTCACATTTTATACTGAACATGGTTTGCCTGACTATGATTTGTAAAATAAATCAAAATTTGCTGTTTTTGTCTAAATGCTAAACTTTAATTACAGTTAATAAACCACAGTGACTTGGCTTGCATAATATGTTATTCCAAACTGAGCAAACCTGGACCATAGCATGATCTAGTCATTCAAAATATCTAGAAAGTTTACATAGTTCATCACTGTGGTTCTTGGGGTTACAGATTCCAGAAAGATTTAGATATAGCTTCATAGGCAGAAATATGCATGCTACTTACTGCTTCATGTAATTCTCCATGCTGACAGCACGATTTGTAGGAAACTATAGGGGCTACACTATCAGAGGACATCAACAAAGTTTCTTCCAATTCAATTTCCTTCTCTAACTTTACTAATACTGGTGGTTCAACTCCATGTCTATAAAAAGAAAAATGTATAAAATACTACATTTAGAATTTTAACAAAATTCTAAGACAATAACCATAGGGCGAGAGTGGCTATTACACTGAGTACTTTTGGGAATAAGGGTAGAACACAGGAATAAAACATCCTATTGTCCTATGGGTTACTGGCTTCTTCGGTAAAACCTGGTGCGCTGCTGTGGAACAGTGATAGTAGAGGTTCTTTCATTATCTCACCCAATGGCAAAGGAAGACTTCCTTTTCCACCTGTAGGTGGAAAATGCAAAATATCCTATGACACCTGGACTGCTTTGCTAGGGAATATAGGCTTATATCTGAATGGCTGTGTTTTCATAACACTCTTAACTTAAATGAGGTTTATCAATTAACCCAATTTTCAGAACATGAATACAAAACCGTGAACTAATCAAGCACCAGTTAAAATGCACTAGGTTAGTTTGTAGTACCATGTGTCTCATGAAATCAGCAAATCTCTGTTGCGAAAACTCTAAGAACCTTGGGGAGACTCACAATGCATTCGAAGCATCTTCTTGGAGAAAACAATGAATACATACCTTGATACAATGCGACCAATTTCCAGTAAGCAAAGGTACACTTGTCTTGGGTCTTTATGCAGAACTTTAAAAAAAATTAGTGCAAGTAAGGAAAAAAATAATAATTCAGTGAAACCTAGATAACTTGCCTACATTCAATGGCATGGATCAAAATTTGGAACACATGTAACTCATATGTAAATGTGTAAGTCTCTACCAGCAAGTTCTTTTCTAATCTACTCCTTGGTGTACTCTTGCTTGGCATCCAGACCTTTTTTTAGCTATCATTGATTTGGAAATCTACCAGTGCATTTATGTATGTATGTATGTATGTATGTATGTATGTATGTATGTATGTATGTATTTAAAACATTTATATAACTCCATCTTCTAAACTACTCTGGGAGGCTCCCAATCAAAGATTGAAACAACATATAAAAGACTATAAAACTATAAAAGCAAACACATTACAACATTAAAAACAAAAAAACCCTAATGCCAAGTCAAACTTCTAATGTGCAATCATCCAATCTTACTCCAGTGCTTGGGCGAAAGGGCTTTGAAAGGTATTCAAAGCTTTACGAAAGGAAAGATAGAAGGATAGAGGCCTGCCAAATCTCAGGGGGCAAAATATTCCATAGGGCAGGGGCTGCCATGGAAAAGGCATGTTTCCTAGCTCCCAATACTAACAGCGATCCAATTTTAAGTATGCATGGCATGAGGTTAGTGCTGGAGCCGTACTAGCACTCCCTTTGGGATTTGCTTGGGCAAACCATAAGACCATACTCTAAGGATTTTCCTTCCCTCTGTCCCTAGACAAACTGTCCACAAAGTTTCATTATGTATACCCAGTGGTGGGATTCAGCCAGTTTGCACCACTTTGGGAAAACCGAAGTTAACCAGTTGTTAACTTTCTGAGCAGTTTGGTGAATTGGTTGTTGGAAGAAATCATTAGGGCAGAGAACCGGTTGTTAAATTATCTGAATCCTACCCCTGTGTATGCCTCTCTTAGTTATGCCAAAGTGACCTGTGTCCTTTTCATATGTCTATCGCAGAATCTCCCAGCAATGAGAAGGAACAGAATCTAAGACATCTCCTGAAAAAAACTTCCCACAATATTCTGAAATATAAGCCAGCAGGGTTAGTTAAAGGCCTTGGTAACAAACCACAGTTCAAGAAGACATCCAATGATAAGGGCCATTGTTTACATTTACAATTTCCTATTGGGGTTGGGAGGAATGCTTAAAGCAGAAACCATGGGTATTGGCATAGTGGAACCAGTGTAATTGCCAGGGCCACCAGTTTACTATAAGTAGCCTGGCCGATTAAAGTTTTCCATGGAGGAAGAGGTAGGCTCTCCAATATCCCTCCTTGACTGGACATTTGGAAAGGCAGGTGGGGAATATAAATTCTTAGTATGAAGTTCTTCAGTAAAATAAGTCCTTTCCCAAACTGTCACCTTTTGAGGCAGAACAGAAAAGCGAGTCCCAAATGTGTTCTAACTTTTCCGTTTATCTGAAACCCTCTAGGAATTCCCAACCCTCACTTTAAGAAATCCTGCTTTATCCTATGTGATCTCTTCTTTCAAAAATTCTCAGCTACAAGGAAAAATGCATTCAGGATGTATAATAGAATAGATGCATATTATTCATAATTTTCATAGATATTTAGTGTACACAGTATAGAATTCTAAATGTGTAAAACAGAAGGCAGCATAATCTGGGCGATACAAGCAGAGGAATGCTTGAGACCTTCAGTTTGTGTTATAAACTTGGCATTATATATATATATAGTATTATAATGGCTGGATCAATTACCAGATTTATCTAAGAAATAAATATGGATATGGATGGTTACACTGAGAATCATCAATCATTTTTTTTCCAGAAGAGTCAAGCTTTCTTTTCCTTTCACCAAAAGGGCAGGAGCAATGAAGCAAGTTTGGACAGTTCACTTTTGAAAGCAGAATTATCAATACTTGTATTTCTTTAAAATAAATTTGATTAATCAGAACTTAAACAGGCTTGCTCCGTGAATGTTCCACTCTTGATTACTGTGAGAGTTTGGACAACCTGTGTCATATTAATATGGTCTAGCCCCTGTGATGAGGCACATCTCACCCAGCTCAATGTTTTGTACAAATTGCTTATAGCAGGTTTACAACTGCAAAGTGAGCTTAGCCTTTTTCTAAAAGTATAAAGATTCAATGGCACTTGTAACGATGAATGCAGTGAAACTCTTTTGAGACCCATATGCCCCCTACATGAATATTGTCTAGGCACAAACCCACTCTTTATTTCACCCCCACAAGCTTACAAAAGGGTCCTTGCAGATCTTTGCCAAGAACACACAAAGCATATATTCATGCCACAAAACCAGCTACTGTAATCAGTAACCACTTTCAAATATTTTGAATTATGTCCTTAAAACTGCAATATAATACAGGCTTGATGAACCTACACCCTGTTCCTTTATAGAAAAAAATAACTGAATGTAGATTAAAATATGCTGTGTAGGAGATATATGAATCCTATCATTCTTGGATGACATTGTATCTTATAAACCCTGTCCTGTTAATTACATTGAAAAACTGTTTACAAACTGAACATTGCCATACCTTTAACAATACTGAATAATATTTTTTAAATTTAAATACACCCACACCATGCAAAGCATACATAAAGAATACTCTTCAAAAAGGATATACAATACCAAAAATTTAAGAAGTGATTTTATATAGGCATAGGACTTACAGTTATGTCTATCTATTTTTAAAAGGGACAATGCTAAAAACCTAATTAGCAATACATCTCCAAGCTATTTTTCTTAATGAGCACTACAAGATTTTAGTCCATCTGTAAAAATTTGGTCTGGCAGCTGCTGGTTACAAGATCCAACCTGAAACAACAAGAGGTAAGCAGTCCAATCCTTGACGTGCAAACCCAACAACAGATTTTTTTTTAGGATGAGTAATAAACTGAGGGTAGCAGCATTAGGCATAGTTAACAGTTTGTATTTTTATACATACTGTTAACTTCTGCCAAGTTAGAAAGAAGTAAAAAAGGTAGAATCCAAGACTTGAAGCAAAAGATTAATTGTCAACAGATTATTAACTATTAACATTAAATTCTTCATCCAATGGCATTAATAAAGCCATTATCACATTAACATCTTCCAAAGATATCAGAATAACCTGATACAAATTCACGTTGCAAAAATCAGACAATCCCAACATTTTTTTTTTAAAAAAAACCTCTCAATTCTATTGGAAAGATATTGCAATTATTAAACTTGTCAAACTAAAATTTAAAACTCTTATAGTAACTTCTATTATCAGATAGTCCCCCCCAAAAAAGTTGTTTTAATATTTCAGACCATGAAATATTTTGCCGTTTAGTATTTGCATTACTACATGTTTTTAACAGAGTTTATTAAACATACAAAGATATTTTTCCAATGCAGAAGGATCTTATTCATGCAACCACCTCATCTTTTAAATTTAGAAGTGAATAATAGCCTATATAAGACATTAGTTTAATATAATTCAATGCAAAAAAACAAGTTACCTAAGCCTTCGGATTCAAAAAGATAAGTCTCATCCACGCCAATGCACCTACACCAATTCAAAAAGTTTGCTGTGTTATCTCTGGCAAAGAAAGATCCTGAAGGAGCATCTTTTTTACAGGGGACTTTTCTCAAAGGGAAATTCTGGAAAGTAATGTAGAAATTTTAACAGTAAACATTCCAAAACATTCACAGAAGCTTTTTCTAAAGTAGAACCAGTAAGGAAAGTGGGGAGGGGGTTCCTTCTTCCCCCCCCAAAAAAAGATTACATTTCAAAAGAAATTAATTTCAGCTGTATATAAATAAGCAATGGGGAAATTTGTTTAAAACAGGATTGCTGAGGACTCAGCTAAAAGGCAAAAAAAGCCACACACCAAACTTTGTGGCATTCACCTTTAGTTGTCAGAAAAAAGTAGATGACCCATTTACTTAGCTGAAAACATGGCTTGAAAGATACAAGAAGGGCAATAACATGTATCACATGAATATCCAGAACAAACCCTCCAGGTTATTTATATACAAAATACTACTTCAGTATTTTAAAATTAGAACAAATCTGTCAGCAGCTTGAACATATGATTCACATTTTTCTAATGAATTTCAAGTCATGTACAATTTTAATCAGCAGACTTTCATCTTCCAAATTACTTTTCCTTTTTCACAGAACCTAATCTGAGGCACAACTTTCATGTACCGGTATTCTGCACCATGTCAAGCCACTGTATGTATTATCCAAATAATATTTTATGTCTGTTTATAATTCTAAGTGCATCTAATTTGTGTAACATTTCCTCCAATTTTTCACTATAGCCGTGGTATACATTCAACGATTCTTTCAGCATCCTTTTATGACAGATCACCTGATACCCCAAGTTCAAAAGTCCTAAGTGCCAACATCTGTACCAGCTGTAACACTTCCTATTTTCAGAGCTCCTGCATTGTATTTCATGCTTACCAGAAATCTTTCTCAATAAATATCATCCTAAACCATCTGACTGTTTTATGTAGATTTCTCAAGCTCTGAAGAACACAAAATGTATTAAGTAACATTAAGCTATCCCTGGGCAAAATGTATGTGGCTCATTAAGGTGGGAATATGTCCATTTACACAACATATTAATCCAAAGCAAACCTAACCACTCACTGTTTTATGAGAACTGAACCAGATCAGTATTCCCAGAATTCTAGAAACGTAGGTGCAGGAGTTCTAATATTCTTGCTTTATTTCCGTTAGTTCACATGGGAAGTTGAGATACACAATTGTAGTAGGGAGTGAATGCAGTAGCATAAAGCAGAAGATGAATTCCAAGAATTGCTATCTGAATGCATTACTTGAACATAGGATAACATTAAAATTAAAGTAATTTTGGTATTAGGGTGAAATATTCAGCACACTTTTTTTTAATGCAAGAACATTATGACTACCTCCGCACATTTGAAAAAAAATAATGAACTGTCTAGTAATAGGATTTTTATGTTTAACATTCTTAACTATCTTCATTTGAAGAAAAGCAATGTACTATATTCATTTTAGAGGAAGACTAAATTCCTCCCTACTCAATAATTTATATTTAAAATATGGAAATAATCTTAGATTTGTTAAGCATAGATTAGTAGAGTATTTTTGCTAATGTTCCTTTAAAACTTACATGCAGGATTATCTTCCTTTTGGGTAAATACAAGCACATTTAATAGGAAAATCTTGCTCACATGACTTTTCATTAATTTAAAGAAAAGTTAATTGCTATTTTTTAAAAAAATGAACTTACTTTTAAATCATTTGAGTTACTTTTAACTATGTTCTGAATGATTCCAATCAAAATGCACAGCAGTACCCCGTTATCAAGTTCTTCCAATAAATGCTCTGCTTTAAGTTCAATACCTATAGAAGAGCCGTGATTTTCATTAGTACAGAACAGATAAAACTCAAACTGATAACTCAGATATAGTTAAGCATAGCTTCAACCTAAATCAACTGGAAAAATACTGTTTATTTATTTATTATTAAATTTACATGCTGACATCTCACTATTCAGAGCCTCTGTAACATTCCCTTTTATTGTGGTTTATCTGCAGTGGGATTGTGGCAATGTCCAAACTGATACTGAATGTCACAGATGTCACTCATAAAGCACATGATCCTATTGTATTTTAAAGTAATTACTGTATTTTTGGGGGGATAAGATGCACCTTTTCCCCCCCTAAAAGAGGGGAGCCTCTGAAAAAAGCCTCTGAAATGGAAGTTTCAGAGGCTGAAAAAAAAGCAAGGCGCAGAGTTCACAACCAACGAACCTGTTGCTAAAGTTCACCTTTGGGAACAGCTGATTGGGGGTATTCCGGGAGGCCGATCCACTCCCAATCAGCTTTTTTCTTATTTTCCTCCCCAAAAACTAAAGTCTTATACTCTGGTGCGTCTTATAGAATGAAAAATACGGTATTTATATCTCAAAGTGTACATTGGCCTGTAGTTTTAACTATACTAATTAGGAAAAATATTGAACCTCATACTAGTCAATGTTTCAAAAAACACACATGCCTTTTAAAACTGTTTAGGGTAAAGAGGTATTATGTACACTTAACAAATGACTAGACTTCTATAAAAGGAGAAACAGTAAAATTAGTGGTTTTAACTTCTAACAGCATGAACTCTAAATCTAGCTCTACCCCTATATCTTTTTCTATAGTAATTACATGGTTCTTGAAACAAACCCAATAAGCCAGATAGCCAGATAGCCAGATCCTCTTGCATAGGAATCAAAGTTGCCTCATGTCGGACAGATATCCATTGGTCATACAGTAAAACATCAGCCAGGCCAGGGCCATGCCTTGGAGTCAATGGACTGCGTGGACTAATAGGTAAATCATCTCCAAACCACACCTAAGGTACATATCAACAAGACTGATTACAATTTCAGCACTATGGAACAACTGATCATATTTGCAATCCATTATCAATGACTTTAAAAAATGGAAAGTTCATAATATGTTCCCCAAATGATTCACTATTATTTTGGAGCACTGTAGCTCTATTAAAAGCTGAATTTGGCTTGTATAATCCATCTAGATTACTCTGCAAAATACCAGTATTTTAAAAAACCAAATGTTTTGACAAAACAGGCATAAAATTCCATTAGAGTTGAACATTAAATCAATAGTCAGTTATGTTCTTTAGATATATATCAGAAAGAAGGAAAATATTTAATAGATATAGCTGTAATATTTTAGTTTGCCTACCTGAACTGTATGTTGCATGGTAGCTGGATGTTCCTAGGATTAGGAGGAAAAAAGATACTTTCAGCTAAAAGTGTCAAATTGTATTTTATTTTTCTTCATTTATCTGTAACATTGAAAAGACGGCCAACAGATCAACAAAAAGTAAACCAATCCAAAACTGGGACTTCAATATATTTCCAATACTGAATATATTTTTTTCAATTTTCATGCTCAGTATCTCCATAATCCTTATAACAACATTCCATGTTTTTAATATATCAAAAGTAGATTAACATCTTTAAACCATACTGGCAAATATGAGTAAAAAAATCAAATGGTGCATTCCAGTAGACAAGCCTAATTCATATATGTAAATATTCCCTTCCATTTTATATTTCTATCAGTGGGGTGACGGATGTCACAGAAAGATCATTCTCATATTTATTCCTACTCAATTGCTTGAGTTCCATAAATAAAATGATGTCAAATTACCGTACATGTCCTACTGTAAATTTGAAAATTAGATACCGAAAATCTAAGAGTCTATGCTTTCCATTGAAAATTATCAATTCTAACAATCTAGTTAAAGTTAATTAAAATGTTAGCATAGGAATAATTCTAAGTATATCAATATGAAATAACACCCAGTGCTTGCACATTTGTTTCCCATACATTTTAAACATTGTTTATATTTTTACATTTATTTCTGTTTTTTAAAAAATTATATAGTTGCCTCAAATGAAAAACATTTCCTCGACTATTGCCAAATAGAAAGAATTCAAACTGCAATTGAAATCTTAATTGTTACAAATTTCCATTGAAACATTTAAAGCATAGGAGACTTCAATTAATTGAATAATTAATACTGTATGGAAAAAAAATCTACATTGCAAACAGTTGTATTGGAATGCAAATCCTAGTGTATGACAGTATTTAGAACAAAAACCTCCATGTAGATTTCATTTTAAACTAATCTTCAGATCACATATTGAATTCACTTGCCTACCAATATTGCTAAAGTGGTAAATTTAAAGCTACATCAAAAATCTCAGTTCCAAGCCAGCTGGGAACACAGATCCTAAACAAATGCTACCATTTATTATTTGAACATAAGAAAGTCACGTCCTCCTGATATTTCTCTCCTTTATACTACACAAAAAAGACAGAAAGTAGAACAAGTCTTTACTAACTAATGTATTCAGCTTCCCACAGTGAGTACCAGGGAATAAAGTTCATTTACATAAAAAGCTCTTTGTCTTAACAGGCCAAAGCAAGGGGCTTCATTGACATTTTAGAAGGAAAAAAATATGGTGGCAACAGCTACCAAAAATACTGCTCTCATTAAACGATGGAACACTTACACATTTGAACAAGGTCCTTAACAAACCAACAGTAACAAAAAGACTGCCCAATATGCAAGGCAGCCTATCAGCTTGAACAAAGGAAAATATTCAAAAAAAGAACTATTAGAAGAATGTTCAGCATCTTCAGTTTTCAAGAATGTCACACAAAGCCTGCCTATTTTAGGGAAAAACTGCACACTTGAAAGAAAATGTCAGAAGATTTTTATATCAGCTCACTTCATAATATTACATCTGTCTTTGCAATCAGTTAAAATACAAGTATGAAGCTCACAAATTGATGACTAGAATTTTGCTTCTCACATTATAGACTTAGTAACTGAATTTACATACCAAGTTAAGCTGTGGACTGACTGATTTTTTATAGAATAAGCTAGTGTTTCAGGTTAAAATTCAATAGGCCAAAACAGAAATCTCATTACAGCTCATTATAGGTAGTCCTCAACTTACGAACATAATTGAGCCAAAATTTCTGTTGCTAAGAGAGGCCATTGTTAAGTGAGTTTTGTCCATTTTACAACCTTTTTTGCCACAGTTGTTAAGCAAATCACTCCAGTTGTTAGGTTATTACCATGGTTGTTAACTGAATCTGGCTTACCCATTGACTCTGCTTGTCAGAAGGTTGCAAAAGGATCACATAAACTTGGGACACTGCAACCATCATAAATATGAGTCAGTTGCCAAGTGTTTAATGTTGCAATGCTCATAAATGTGAAAAATGGTCAGAAGTCACTTTTTTCAGTGCTATTGTAGCTTTGAATGGTCATTTAACAAAAAGTTGTAAATCGAGGACTATCTGTACAGTGTGGCTTGCATTTTCTGGCTGAATGGGACCTTTTCTAAACTATGTTTCAGGGCTTAACTTGTTTGAATCTATCAAATTGTGGTTTATTCAATAAGTTTAACATTAGTTTAACATTAGTCTTTTGTATACAGCTTGTTTCAGTAATCATATTCTTTGTTTTTCAAATCAAGATTTGGAGGATTGGGAACAAATAAGAAGTGTGTATGGGCCTTTTCACTCTGGTTTTCTTTTCTTTTTTTTCCCTTTGGCCTTTAAAGGCTTGCAAATCACAGATTTATAGTTCAATAATCACAGGAAATTGTGGTTTAAGAAAACCAGGAAGTCTTCTATGGGAAAAAATAAGAAGAAAAAAAGATATACAAGTATTAAGTTTGTTCCTTTTTCTCTATCATAAAATGGTGAATTAGGAAGGTGATGTCTGAAATACAAAATACACCTCAGTTCATACATCATAGCCATTGTGATTTATAAATCATGGCTTATGATATTACATGAGAAGAAGGGTATATGGCTTGTTTAACAAATTCTAATTAAAATAAACCATGGGTTAAAATACATAAACCCAGTCATAATATAATCGTGTTCATATACTTGTGTGGAAATGCTACTGAATTCAATGGGCCAACTACAAAACAAGCAGGAACAGGAATGAGCTGCACGTGATAATTTCAGATAGTATACTACCTTGTAGTATTCAACTAAACCAGGGATCAGCAACCTTAAGCACTCAAAGAGCCACAAAGGTCCTAACTGGAAGCCCCCCATTCAATTCTGGAGCCAACTGGAAGTCCAGTTCCCCCACCATAGAGTCTCCTCCTAGCGCAGCTTCCTTTTTCCTCTACCTGTCCTAACCAAAAGCCCTATCAATTGTGGAGCCGACCAGCGACAGGGAGCCGTAGCAGTGGGATGAAAGAGCCACATATGGCTCCGGAGCCACCGGTTGCTGACCCCTGAACTAAACCTTTCGAATGCTATTTGAATATTACAAGAGATGCATATTAATTTCTGGTACAATTAAAATACTAGCAATAATCTTTCAGAACCAGGAAAAAAGATACTTTCTTCAGAGGAGTCCTTGTCTTAACAATTTTTTAAGAATAGTTAGAAAAAGGGAGAAGATATTTGGGCAGTTAACCCAACAAACTTAATTTTCCAAAGGACGCACGTCTTAATCTTCTGGAAATTGAGGAAAATCATTTTTTTAGGAATACATGGCTTTCAATATTTTGATTGTTCTTGTTGGACCCTTCCTGCTATTTTCACACTTTACTGTTTAGCCTTCAAATTGTAAACTGAAAGGATATTTTAAATTATTTGGGGTTCACATCTCTGAACCTGTAGGACTGAAGTGAAGTAGAGTTTTACAACCAAACAAAACAACTTCACTCATTTGCTGGGGACGCTGCAGCTGTAGTGAGGGATAAGTGCTTCACCCTCAGGTGAATTATTACAGAAATTATATGCATAATCACATATACAATTATGTATGTGATGTTAGTAACACGCCTTATAATTGCATCCCATTTTTAAGGGTAACATGTAAATCCATAATTAAAAAATAGTTTATTTAAACTTATATCCTACTGCAGTTTATGTTATCATCTCAGCAGTTTAGGATTACTTTATACCAGTAGGTTTCAAACTTCATCCATGCTGGCTGGGGAATTCTGGAAATTGAAGTTCACACATCTTAAAACTTGCCAATTTTGAAAAACACTTGTCTTACATTGTTGAAAAATTACTAGAAGACCATATAACCTTGAATTCACAACTTGCAAACTCCAAAATCAGCCAGGGTAAGGAACAACTTGCCACAGGCTGTTATACTATGTCACATCCTTTTCAATGTTTTTGAGTTTCAGTATTTTGAGTATTTATGCCCTTGGCAAAATGCGGTAAAAAGTCA
The DNA here is from genome assembly GCF_059756535.1 of Pantherophis guttatus. Lineage (NCBI taxonomy): Eukaryota > Metazoa > Chordata > Lepidosauria > Squamata > Colubridae > Pantherophis > Pantherophis guttatus. Next base: position 35,471,551 of record NC_142069.1, read on the forward strand.
GCATAGCTTCTATTTCAAGTTTTCCCCAAGTTTTGGTTCCCTGTCGGACTACAGTTCCCATTTTTCCACAAAATACCTGCCGGAATGAAGGCTGAGGTTGCAGAAAGCCGTTTCCTCCGGGCGAGAAAACTGCTGGTCAAGACTGCATGTGCGTCACTGCAACAGACAGCAAGAGCTGAATTGATTTTCTTCCCCTTTTCTGAGTAAATGGCCAGCACTTTTCCATAGCCCTATTTCAAAAGGAAGCAAGGAAACAGCATTAGCGCCTTGAGGTTTAAGGCAACCCATCCCCTTGTACGGCACAGGGAACTTAAGAGGCTCTAGGGAGCCATAAACAACCCACCAACCACGCTTCAGCCTAGCAGGTTGTGATCAGTCCCAAATCTGCTTGGGGGACCTACTGCGTTTCAGCCAAGAGACATCACACGTCAATCAAACCATCTGCTATCTACCGGGGAAACTTGGAGATACTTACGACGGGGAACTCCAGAGTCAGAACCCTCCACGCATCCTCCGCCTGGTTGTGGGGGAGGGGGGGGGGAGCACACGTGAGATTGCGGCAGCGGCAAGGGAATCCTCTCGAGCTCCAGCGCTCCCTGATTCATTCGGCCGCCTCCGCCCGCAACAGTTCGAAAGGCCCAATCAGCTGACGCGAGGCGGGGCCCAGGCCGGCGAGGCGGAGGCTGGGGCGAAAGGGGAGGGAGAGCGAGTTTTCCGGATGGGGGGGGTGGGTGCCTTGTGGCGGGCGTCCGTAGCGAAAGGCTGGGGTGGCGATGCTGGTGCTCGGGGAGGATTCGAACGGAGGGGATGCAGTGGTCGCGTGTGTGTGTGAGTGAATCCGGCGGTCGTATGTGTCAGGTGACAGTCGCCGCGGATTATTATCTGGACCAGGGGTCTCCAACCTTGGCAACTTTAAGACTTGTGGACTTTAACTCCCAGAATTCCTCAGCCAGCAAAGCTGGCTGAGGAATTCTGGGAGTTGAAGTCCACAAGTCTTAAAATTGCCAAGGTTGGAGACCCCTGGTCTGGACCGAGTGTTGGCATCTCCTCAGCTGAGAGGGAAGGCGGGGGACGTTCGGGGATTGGGACAGCGCTTGCTAAGGTTCTGCCTCTCTATTACAGCCTGCTTTGGATTTCACCCTCCTCTATGTTGTGTGTGTGTGTGAGGGTGATTAGAGCAGGGGTGAAATCAAATTTTTTCCCTACTGGTTCTGTGGGCGTGGCAGAGGAAGGATATTGCAAAATCTCCATTCCCACCCCACTCCAGGGGAAGGATATTGCAAAATCTCCATTCTCACCCCACTCTGGGGCCAGCCAGAGGTGGTATTTGCTGGTTCTCCGAACTACTTAAAATTTCCACTACTGGTTCTCCAGAACCTGTTAGAACCTTCTGGATTTCACTCCGGATTAGAGGTTGCAACACCCAGCAGCCCTAACTAAAAAAGTCAGTGTGGAGGCAGAGAAATGGATCAGAAGCACAATCAGAGAGGTTCCTTATCTCTCGGTATAAAACATGTGGCAACACAACCCTACATACATTTATGGCTGTTTGCCACAGAATAAACCGTAAGCTTGGTTAACAAATGCACTGATATGTCAGCATCAGTACAGGTAGTCCTCGATTTACAATCGCAATTGGGCCCAAAATTGTTAAATGAGACATTTGTTGGGTGATTTTGCTCCATTTTACAACCTTCCTTGCCACAGTTGTTAAATGAATCACTGCAGTTCATAAATTAGTAATCTGGTTGTTAAGTGAATTCATTGATATTGCTTGTCAGAAGATTGCAAAAGGGGATCACATGGGAGACACAGCAATGGTCATAAGTGTCTACGGAAATTCTCGTCATCCAGGTCATGGTTCTTCCAAAAGTGCTTTTTCAAGAGGCAACTGGACTTTCTTGTTTTTCTTTGAAGACATTTTGCTTCTCATCCAAGAAGAGCTGAAGAAGCTTCTTGGATGAGAAGCAAAATGTCTTCAAAGAAAAACAAAATCCAGTTGCCTCTTAAAAAAGCATCTTTGGGATAATTGTCATAAGTATGAACCAGTTGCCAAGCATTTGAATTTTGATCACACGATCATGGGGATGCTTCAAAGGTCGTAACTGTGAAAAATGGTCATAAGTCACTTTTTTCAGTGCTGTTGTAACTTTGAACAGTCACTAAATGACCTGTTGTAAGTTGAGGACTATTGTATTGTATGCTGTATCATTTATTGCCTAAATCAGGGGTGTCAAACTCAAGGCCCGGAGGCCAGATCCAGCTCACAGGGTACTTAGATCTGGCCAGCGGGGCTACCCTGGAAACAGCAAAGGACTGGCCCACGGTGCTTCTGCCAGTGAAAACGGGCTCCCGAGCTCCGTTTTTAGTTGCCACAGCCTCCTGTGGCCCTCCCAAGCTCCGTTTTCACTAGCAGAGGGTTGCAGGAGGCCGTGGCAGCCAAAAACAGAGCTCAGGAGCCTGTTTTCTCTGGCAGAGTGCTCGGGCCACCAGTGATACAAGTGACGGGCTGGCCACGCCCACCCTGCCCACTCCCCCCTGCCCCCCCCGCTGAGGTCAGACACAACCCTGATGCGGCCCTCAATGAAATCAAGTTTGACACCCCTGGCCTAGATCATTGTATTAAATTATTACATGGTGTTGGATTAGTTTGGTTGGGTTAGTTTGGTTGTGGACTCAAGTGTTGTGGTTTGTTAACTATGGTTCATACCATAGTTTAATGTTTAGTTTAGTTCTATATAGACAGGCACAGCCTACCTAGAACTCACTATCCTATTCTATATGGCGACCACTTTTGGACTTCTTTCTTTAGAAAGAGAGAATAAGTGGTTATTTTATATAGCTTTAGTTTTTCATTTAATTTTTATATTGTCTGTATGTTGTTTTTGTTTCAATTTAGAGTAAAGAGTTATTTTATTACAAATTTGTACTGAAAAAAGTCAAAAGTTGTTTTTGTATTTTTTTCCCTTTTCTCCCTTGATTCCCTCCACATTTCTTTTAATCTTTTTTTTTTGTTTTTGTTAATTTGTATTTTGTCTTTTTAAACTTAATAAAGTTGCTTTAAAAAAAATCTTTGGGGCTGAAACCAAACAATTCCATGACCTCTGCTCTGGTAAAGCTAACCCACCACAGGATTTAATTTAACATATAGTGGGGAAAAGTCATTGTAGTGTCTCAGCCCTAGTCTGCAGGTTCTCTAAATCTGTCCCATTGTGGGTTGGTTGAAAAGCATAAGCAAGCAACATGGCATGTGGACCAGCTTGGCCACTGTTATGAACCAGAAAAAAATATTTTTCAACACTGATGCTAACCATCCTCAGTACACACATTGTGTTATGTAAGTATTGAGTTACTTTATATAGGAGGAGAAAAACAAGTTTATTTTTACCCAGGCGAAGGAAAAGATTAGTGATAAAGAGAATCATTTAAAATAATCAGGATATATAATTTCCTGCACATACACGCCTTACTGATGAACAGCATGGATGCCTTTGAAATTTGCCGGTACTTGGGAAAGATTTAAACCTTTTTTCTAATATTTCCATAGTGTTTTTCTTCTATTTCCCTGCCAAATTACCTGCTTTCCTCCCCTTATCTCTATGTCGTTTCCCCCTTTTCTGTCATTCTCCATGCAGCTATTTCTTCTCCTTAATTCACATCCATTCTATTTCTTTGCTCCTTTGAAACCAGGGAAGGTAATGTGTGGTTCTTTTCTGTGTAGGAAATGATTAGCTTCTGCAGATGGAGAAGGAAGGTCCATTAAGTTTAGCAATGAGATTCCTCTTAAGGAATTTATTTGAGTCAATTTACATTAATTCAGTTAAAATGAAAGTAGTTATTTGTCCAGACCTTTCCATGCTTTGGAGTTTGGCTTGTGAAAGATGTACACATGTATGTATGCATACACATATGAATACGTAAGTGAGTCTCAAAGCAGAATATTTATGGGTGGGAGACTGGCTTCACTTAGAGTTGGTAGACCTAAATTAACAAGGTCGAGAAGTTGGGCACCATTTGAGTTGTCTGTGTTAATTTTTTGCCACATATTCATTTTGGGATCAGGTTAAATTTGATGCTGTCTTCCATTTAGTAAATAGTGTTATTAGTTTGGTTTAATAGGACATACAAGAAGGGGGCTGCAAAATTGGACCTTGGAGCTTTCTGCATCTCTTTGCTGATGTTTGTCTAGATTTGCATAGCCCAGATATGGCAGTGCTTGTTTAGGAATTTGGTTTTAAAGCCATGTTTAATAAGCCATAATTGGCACAGTATAGCACAGGTTAGTACGAAAAATGAAACATAATTGGATTCTGTATTTTTTATGGAATGGTGGATAGGTCTGAGCCTCTTCTTCAGAGAGATGGTCCTTATTTACTCATTTGATTTATCCCACATATAAAAATCACAAACATAGGTATGGAGCACTTGCTCCTTCGTTTTCTCTAGTAAGATAGTAAGATAATGCTGAACCCCTATATAACAGGTAATGTAAGCAGAATAAATATATTAAATCAGCTCAATCAGTGTTCAAAATTACCCTACCAGACGACTTCTGAATGCTGGAATAAAAATTGGAACAAAGATTTGAAAGATGGCTGACCCTAGCTGTCTAAACATCCTTCCCAGCCTTGATCCACATTAAGGAGAATGATTTGTGCATAGTTTTCCCATGAGATGGTGATATTGGGTAAGAAAGGAGGGAACCCACACGTTTGTCTTTAATACATCTTGTAAATAAGGACAGCAGCATTTGCCAATGTTGTATCTATAGCAGAATAGATAGTGTGTTTTATGCAGGTATAGTTTTCAATAGTTTAGGACTTATCAATTTATCAACTGATAAGTAGTGGTTTATAAAGAACAAAGATGAAAATAAAAACAAGAAATTGTAATATACTACTTTAATTTCAAAAGAAATAACAGGAACTTGCTTCAGGCAAATAGTTCACTTTTGTTTCAAGGAACTTAAGAACTATAGCAGATATTCTATGTAAACAGACACAAATGTAAACTTCAGTGAAAATGATTTACTATCAATTATTTTAAGTGCTTTAAGAAAATATTTACAATTCAAAAACACTGAATGAATACACTGATGTTATGGATTCAAGTTTGTTGTCCCAGCTAAGTTAGTTTATGATCCAGTAAAAACCAGGCTTATCACTGCACATCCCATATTTCGCAAAGAAGAGGTGTGAATTTGTGATTGTTAACTCTCCATGACATCAACATATCAGCATGATGGTGGTTAAAAGTCCGTAATTCTGTAAGGCGACCAAGAAGACAAGCAAAATGTTGAGGACTATCCATGTGATGAAGCTTGCAGAATGTTTGCAGAACTTCAAGCAGAGGCTCTTGAAGCCGTTCAACAGAGTCTCTATCCTTTATGTATTGCCGATCTGGTTTTAGTTTTCAAAGAAGATGGGGAAAAATAGTAAGCACTATTTCATATATGTAAATTATGAAGACCAAAGTCAAATTGCAAGTGAAATACAACATTTCTCTGTTCATAGGCTATTTTGTTCCCACGCAGAATTGCGTGTCTATAAAAACTTGCAGTGTTGTTGGGATTAGTTTTACTTATTAGTTTGCTTGATACTACAGATTGTTATAGAGAAGGTTGCACGCCCTGATCCTGAGATAATAGAAATAATTCAAAACCCTATTATTGCTAAAATATTTATCTCTGTTATGCAAATATAGCATAACAACTCTGGAATACTTTGCCTGCAGTAGAGCTGCTTCTTTCCCCTTAGAAAGGCACTCAAAACTTTTATTCTCATAGGCCTTTGGCTCACAGTATTGTGTTAAATATTGCTTCATATTTTGTTCTTAGTAGTAGTATTTTTCTACTTTTGCTTCTTGCCCATAATCTTAACAATGGTAGCAATAGACAAAATAAAAAAATAAATATGAGCATGTGTCTTAATTGGTTTTGTTATATTCTTCCTTCAAGGAACAAAGTTACAATTTTATCTCTATAAGATTTTAATATAAAAAACTATCCCGTGCCTACAAAAATCAGAGAATGATTTTTTTTCCCCCTTTCAAATCCTATTTCTATTTTCTTGGTTTCTGCCTTTGGAGATGGGTCAGGTTGGCCATTTTTAGGAACTGAGAAAAAACAGGTAGTCTTTGACTTATGACAACAATTGAGCCCAAAATTTCTGTTTCTAAGTAAGACAGTTGTTAAATTGAATTTTGTCTCATTTTATGACCTTCTTGTCACAGTTGTTGCCACAACTGTTAAGTAAATTACTGCAGTTATTAAGTTAGTAACACCGTTGTTAAGTGAATTTGGCTTCCCCATTGACTTTGCTGTCAAAAGGTCACAAAAGGGATACTGCAAGCATCATACTTAGGGATCATACACTTAGGGGAAAAGAAATCCTCTGGTAGAGTACAGTATTGGGGGTACAGTCAGTGTTAGAACAATAGAAGGAAAAGCTTTGGGTGTGCTCATAGCAGACAACTGCAAAATGAGCAAATAGTGTGGCCAGGCAGCTATTTTGACAAACAAAATTCTGGGATGCATCACTAGAGGGATCACCAGCAGGAAAAAGGAGCTCCTAATCCCACTATACAGGGCTTTAGTCAGACCCCATTTGGAATACTGTGTCCAATTTTGGAGACCTCACTTAAAAGAACATATTGATAAGATTGAGTAAGTTCAGAGATGGGCAATAAAAATCGTGCAAAGTCTGAGAAACAAAACATATCAGGATAGATTGGAGGAACTGATTATGTACAGCCTCAAGAACAGAAGGGAAAGTGGGGGCATTATTGAAACTTTTAAATATATTAAGGGTGTGAATAAAGTTCTAGAAGGCAGTATTTTCAATATTAAGGAAAAATCAAGAACATGGGGCATAACCTCAAACTGACAGGAGGGGAGTTCAAAAGTAATGTGAGAAAGTATTACTTTGCAGAAAAAGTAGTGGAAGCTTGAAAACAACTTCCAGTGGAGTAGAGGGTCTATCATCAGTAACTGAGTTTAAACATGCTTGTGATAAAATTAATAAATAAGAAAACAACCCCCCCCCCAAAGGCCAGGCTTCATGGGCCACTAGGTCTTTTTCTGCCATCCGTTTTATACGTATTTCTAAATACATGCTAGTTGCCAACTGAATTTTGATCACATGACCATGGGGATGCTGCAGCAGTCATAAGTCACTTTTTTCAGTGGTGGTTTTTTTTTTTTTTTTTTTTAAATTTGATTTATATGCCGCCCTTCTCCGGAGACTCAGGGCGGCTTACAGTGCGTTAAGCAATAGCCTTCATACTTTTGTATATTTTTTATACAAAGTCAGCTTATTGCCCCCACAAACTGGGTCCTCAATTTACCTACCTTAGAAAGGATGGAAGGCTGAGTCAACCTTGAGCCTGGCAAGATTCGAACTTACTTTAATTGCAGACAGCTGGTGTTAAATTACAGTGCCTTTGTCTGCAGAGCTATCCAGGCTCACTTTTTTGAATGGTTTTGAATGGTCACTAAACAAATGGTTCTAAGTCGAAGACTACCTGTAACACAAATGCCACTAAACTCATAGATTTCTTTTAGCTAGGACCCTTTCATTTTATGCTGCTAGTAATCATAAATTTGTACTCACTTTTACAAATATATCTACGTGTTTGAAATATTTGGCCATAACTGTCCATTCCAGGGAAAAATAAATGCTTAGATAGCTCCCTAGTATGGAGGCAAAGGGTTGAGTCTTCTACCTGCACTAGAACTCCAAATACCAACCCTGGAGGATGCAGTCTAACGTAACATGTAGTTTGTCATGTCTTTTGAATGTAAAACAGGTTACTTGAAACATTTAATGCAGAAATGTCTATGATTAAACAATTGCATGTGAACATTTGTAATCTTACAAAGAGTAGAATTTTACAGGTTTCTTTCCAATGCATTCCTTCTAGTACAGGGGTGTCAAACTCAAGGCCCGCAGACCAGATCCGGCCCGTGAAGTGCTTAGATCTGGCCCATGGAGCCGGCCTGGAGATAGTGAAGGACCGGCCCATGGTGCCTCTGCCAGTGAAAACAGGCTCCTGATCTCCATTTTTGGCTGGGACGGCCTCCTGCAACCCTCTGTCAGTGAAAATGGAGATCGGGAGCCCGTTTTCACTGGCAGAGCTGCCTGGCCATCACAGGTCCCTCCGACATGAGTTACGTCAAGCTGGCCATGCCCCGTGGCCACGCCTCTGGCCATGTCCCCCACCTCCCCGAGGTCAAATACAACCCTGATGTAGCCAGGGCCGTCAGTGAAATCAAGTTTGACACCCCTGTTCTAGTAAAATGCTAGAAGGAAATCTCATTCACAAAAGTATACATTTGGATTACATTTGGTATGAGGAGGGAAGCTGGTGAAAGATTGAATTTAAAAATGGGTCAGATCTGGGCAGGGGTGGATCGGGCTTCAAAAAGGGCCTGGTGCATCCCTGAAGGAGGTCTTGAGTAGCAGCTAGGAATACTGCTGAGTGCTCCATTCTAAGACCGTCTTCATTGCATGAACAGAAGAGGAGAGAGCATTTGGACTCTATTTCCCATGCCCATACATGTACATGTGGAGTGAGGCAAAGCGCACACATAGACAACAGATAGGCACTCACTCTAGAAATATTTGCCCAACATACTTTAATAATAGTTACTGTTTTTGTATAAGAAATTAGCATTCTCTGCCTCTTTCCTTTTTTCTTAAAATTTGGTAACATAATTCAGAATTGATTGTCTGGAATATGGTTTTTCAAACCGATGCACCCTAGGGATCTGTGGCCTGAACAAGTTTAAAAGACACTGTTCTAAAACAACTGAGAAAATTAATTACCTGGTGATAAGATAACAATTGCTGTAAGCAGAGCATATTCTTCTTGTGTCATCTTGAGTTCCCCAATACTTTTATAGAAATGGAACATAGGCGTTATGTATTCATCTGAGATACCTATAAGGCAATGGGGGAAAGTAGACTTATAATACAATTATGATGCAATCCCTGGTAATTAAAATTCAGACAATTCAACACCCAAATTATGCAAGAACAAAGATAGAAAGTACCGTATGAAAATTCTTTTACTTTAAAAAAAAACACCCTTCCTCTCTATTTCCATATCAGGTTTATTTCCCTTTGTTTTTATTTTTGTTTTTTATGGTTTCATTATAGGATGGCTATATGCTATTTTATTCACAAGAGGGCGCTATTTTCCTGTAATAACATAAACTAGCACAAATTCTGCAAATCTCATAAATAAATATCAGTTTAAAAATTCTATATGCCTTTAACGGAACTCAAACTGTAAAATAGATAAATACAGCACATTATTAATATTATTTGTTGTCACAATATCATTATACTGTCTACATTCTTCTATTAATCAGAAATGGGGAAACTACATCCCTGTTGCAGAATGTTAGCTCCCAATATCCTTTGCCATAGAGTAGACCATGCTGATCAAGGTTACTCGGAGTTTTAGGTAAACCACACATGGAAACTCCCTACTGTTGATCTGTTTGAAGAGTTGATTAGTACATGTTTAATCTGAATACAGTTGAAATGTCTTATCTATAGTGACCTATTCAATAGGATAGAAGTAGCACAATAGGGTTTTTGTTATTGTTGTCGCAATATCTTAAATATATTTTGGGGAGCTGAATCTTGTTTTGTAGTGTATACATAAGTATCCTACTATTGCGCTCCTTAATTTCCAAGAACCATACAGGTAGTAGAGAAACGTTTCATATGAAATTCCCAGGAAACAGTATGGGAAATTGGGCTCAAATCTAGATGTACAGGTTTAACTGGATGTTGAATCACTCTTGAGATCTATGGATTGCATAATATTTTCCTGCTACATAACTATCTTAAATTCATTTCAATATGTGAAATTTTAGGGAGGTTTATCTATATCTATTATATCTTTACCCATACAATAATAAATTGAAATAGCATAGTAAAACAAAGCCTAGAATATTTTTCTCATTGGTTAGAAAAAAATCAACAATAGTCTATGAAAATTTCTTGAACTTTTGACTAAGATCAAATATAGGTTTCCTATCTAAGAGGCACTTTTTGGTGATACTTTAAATAACCATTCTATGGTCATGGAAATCAGCTCATAATATGCTATAGGTATATTTCACTATTTTATTATGAGGAATAGCTGCTTTCCCACTAAAAAAGGGTGTTTATGAAAATAATAAATAACAAAGTACTAAATAGACTGGAAACATTTCATGCTGTGGCAATTAGAGAAGACAGATGTGAATGAGATCTCAAGGAACGTGTTGGAGCAATAGCAATAGCTAACTTCAAGATGAAGGAGTTTCCACTTCTTAAGTAAATATATAATGATAGCAATAGCACTTAGAGTTATATACAACTTCACAGTGCTTTACAACCCTCTCTAAGCGGTTTACAGAGTCAGCATATTGCCCCCAACAATCTGGGTCCTCATTTTACCAACCTCAGAAGGATGGAAGGCTGAGTCAACCTTGAGCCGGTAAGAATCAAACTGCAGAACTGCTGGCAGTCGGCAGTCAAGAGAATTAGTCTGCAATACTGTACAAAATATATGTGAATCAAGTGATAATTGTATTCCAAGTAGATTAGTTTCTACATTATTAATGGTGATTGGATTCATATTACACAAAGCCACAGTTTGGCTAAACATAGTTTATTAATAAACTATAATTGGCTGGGTTTAACATAATGTGGTAAATATTAAAACATGGTTTAAAAATATGGCAGTTGGGTTTAGACAGGCTATGCTAAAACCAAACAAATCATTCCACTTTACAGAAGTGTAAAATGTGAACACAGCCATTATTGCAGAGAGGAATATCTCCTCTGTAATATTTTATTATTCAATTTAGACATTCTAACTGATTCCTAACTGATACCGAGTGATTCACAATATAGTAAACAATAAAAACAAAATGCAAACCAAGTAAGCAAGTTGGGATCCAGTTATTCAGTAGAAAAAGGTAGACAAAAATACATTCAGCAAGTGACTCCATCCACCTTATCCCAAGGCCTGGGAGAACAGCCAGATCTTCAAGGACTTATGGAACATAATGAGTGCCATAAATATTTCAAGGAGAAATGTTGTTCCAGAAGACAGGCATGATGACAGAGAAAAATCACAATAGATGGTGCTGTTTAAATAAATGAATTCTGAGTCACCAGCTCTGCTGGCTTATACTAGCTGGGTAGAAACCAAGGGAGATAGGCAATCTCACAAATAATCTATGGTGAACCTATGGCACATGTTCCACAGGTGGCATGCAGAGCTGTTTCTGCGGGCATGCCAGCCGTCACCCCAGCCCAGTTCTACCGTGCATGTGCATGCGCCCTCACCAGCCAGCTGGTCTTTGGGTCTCTGCTGCACATGTGCGGGGTGCATGCAGGGGATGCATGTGCGCATGCATGGGGGTTCGAGGCACATGCATGGGGGGTGCAGATTGGTGCAGGAGGCTTTCCAGGTCCAAAACAAGCTGCCCGCGCCCTGTTTTGAGCCTGGAAAGCCTCCTGCACCAACCTGGAAGCTAAAACGGGGGCCATGCACACATGCGTGGCGGGTACTTGTATTGCATTTGGGGGGTTCAGGCAGTGGTGGGTTGCTACCGGTTTGCCCCGGATTGAGCGACCTGGTAGCGGCGGCAGCAGGAGGCTCTGCCCATTTGCCCGGACCCTTCTGTGCATGCGCAGAAGCGTTGCATGCAAGCACTCACACACCCACACACGAACCGGTAGCAACAGGTTTTGAAACCCACCCCTGGGTTCAGGGACACACGTGTCCATTTGCACACACACATACGCACACCTTGGGCACTCGGCACCAAAAAGATCATCACTGATCTAGACCTATTTTAGATAGGACTTTATTCGTGATAAAGGACTTTATTCGTAACTCATACCTGAGAGCCAGTGATGGGATTCAAATAATTTAATAACTGGTTCTCTGCCCTAATTATTTCTTCCAACAACCAGTTCACAAAACTGCTCAGAAAGTTAACAACCGGTTCTCCCGAAGTGGTGTGAATTGGCTGAATCCCACCACTGCCGAGAGCATATTACAAACCAGTGTAGCTCATGAGTAGAGACATCACATGAGCATATCAAAGCATGCTCATCACCAGTTGAAGTTTCTGAGATATTTTTAAAGGCCCCCTGTAGAGCAGCTGTGAGGTGAGTAGGACATCAGATCTAAAGGGCCTTCCGATCAAAGAAAGGGCACAGCTACCCCACAAAAGGAAGGCCTTTTGGTGACTTCTGCAACATACTCTGAGCAGGAGTTGTGAAGCACCTGAATTTTGAGAAAATGATTATGGGGTGCAGGAACAGCGGTAACTTCAGGCACAGGTCGTAAGTCCATTCAGAGCGTTATAACTTTGAATAATTGCTGAAGAAATAGTCATAAGTTGAGGACTCAATATTCTTTCTGTGTTTATTATTATTATTTTTAATGATTTTGATTTTCTTTTTCAGGTAAAACTTCCATCTAGAGGGAGTTTCCATTCTTGAAATGACTTGTGTTTTTCCATATGGGAAATTTTTTACTATGAACCAAGTAAAACACAATTTCTGAAAACTATTCTGATATTATTTTAGCAGCTTCATTGTTTAGCTGAATGGTAGATTCAATTTGTATTTGGTTACTGGTATAATTCAAAATTTATGTCTGTTTTCAGACTTGTGTTCTTTATTGTACATCCTATTTTAATTTCAGCAATAAGCATTGTTCAGCAGTAAGCATTCAGTTTATGTATTTATTATAGCTAGATGTTTAAATTAAAAGAAGAAAAACAGCTCTGAGGAAGGTGGTTTGGAGCTAATTAATTATAACTACGACAGCTGTTAATATGGATGAAGAGATCTTTCATCTGGATAGGCTTGAAGCTGCCAGTAGATATTAAATCAAAATGTAAATTAGTTCTTGTGTTACTGAGAAGTAAACACATATTAATTACTCATACTGTTTTACCTCATTCACAGTATCTTATCTATTCAAAGTATTTTCTTAATTCCAAATCTTTCATTAGAGGCTTATTTCAGCTTTTCTGAAAGCTTTCACTTATTGTATCAAGAAACTGTCCATTGCTACCAATATATGCCTGTCTAGTATGTGATTCAAGAAAGTATGTGATTCTGTTGGGAAAATTAAAAAACAATGAGTAGGTCACAGTATTTTCTGAACTGATTGTTTTTCATCTGTTTGTTTTTTTAAAAAAAATCTTGTTAATTCCCACCTTGGGGTTTTCCACCTGGCTTTTCTTTGCATTAGTTGTAGCTGTCCAGATTTTTCCAAATCCAAATAATTAATCCTTTTTTAAAATGTTTTTTATGACCTGTATGGGCTTTTGAAATTTTATGGAATAGATTTTAATATTGCTGTTTATGTATTGAAATCTTGCAAACTGCCTTGAAAGAGTTTGCAAGTGTAAACCAGGACAAAATCCAATAAATACAATTTCACTGCCAAATTATGGTTTTCAAACATCACATTTGCTTTGATTTTAAAACCAAATGCACCAAACTGTGTTGGACATTCTTTGCAACTAAAACGCATGATTATAAATGAGTATTCAGAGTTACCAAAGAAGTCATTTAAAATGCATTTACTAATGTTACATCTTTTTTTTGCCCATCCCCATGAGTTAGCTTGAGTTTTGTGAACGTTAATGAAAACTGATCAATAGCTATAGGCTATTGAAATAATAAGTCCATGAAATAAAGAGGAACTATTGGTACTGAACAAAAGCAGGTGAGAGTGTTGCTACTAGATAGAAACATTTTTTAATCTAATATTTATGTAGAAGAAGTCAGGACTATTTGTAAGATAGTGTTCCATCTCACAAGTTATTTGGCTGTTAGTCTTACTGCCGCCACTGTCACCACCATTATCCACAGAGTACTGGCTTAACAGAAGGATGCTAGGTAAGAAAGGTCACCACTAAGCTTCCTTGTCACATAGAAATTCAAAATGCCCGTCTGTCTATGAAGGGGAAAGCTGATAACTGTTAAGGGAATTCAGAAGCCTGGGAATCAACCTTGTGGCAGGTGACCAAAATATGAACATCTACTGGCATATTTATATTTTCAGCTTTTGTTGCTGCATTTCACATATGTGGACAATAGGAGCTATCTGACAACTTGACGTTCACTTTCACATAAAAATCATCTCAACAAAAGCCACAGAAATAATCCTCAAGATATTGTTTTTCTGTCAGCAGCAGTTTGTATTCGTTAGACATCTTAAATACATTTATTTAAGATGTATAGTATGCATTCATTAGAATGTGCAACTACATATTAAAACCCCTCAACCCTTAGCTATAATTCTTAAGAGAATTTCAACGACCTGTCTTCAAGAAAATATTAAGAACGAGATCTATAACACATTAACACAGAAAACGAATACTACTAAAACCATCTGATAGTAAAATGCCCTATGTTCAGTGGTGGGATTCAGCCAGTTCGCACCACTTCGGGAGAACCGGTTGTTAAATTCCTGAGCAGTTTGGTGAACTTGTTGTTGGAAGAAATCATTAGAGCAGAGAACCGGTTGTTAAATTAGTTGAATCCCACCACTGCCTATGTTCTATTAATTCTAATTTAATTCTAATACTATAGTTGCTAACAGAGTAGCACAGATTTATATCTTAGAGTCAGAAATACTAAGCAGTAATAGAACCTGTTCCCATATAAATGGGTATAAAATTGCAACCTAACTCCTAGATGTTTATCTTATAACCCCCATTCATGCCTAGATCATCTTTGAAAAAAGCAGCAAGAATTTTCCCTTCTTATCTCCCTCTGCAATTGTTCATTTTGTTTCTCAAACATGTACTTTCCAAATATGAAATCCAGAGCATAGACAATGGTTCAAATGATAAAAACTTATAATGGCTGACATACTTATGTATACTATAACTGTATTTAAATGATAACACATTTTGTATACAGAAAGCAGAGGTAGGTTTCAGCAGGTTCTGACCAGTTCTGGAGAACCAGTAGTGGAAATTTTGAGTACTTCGGAGAACCGGTAAATACCACCTCTGACTGACCCCGTCCCCATCTATTCTCTGCCTCCCGAGTCTCAGCTGATTGCAAGGAAATGGGGATTTTGCAGTAACCCTCCCCTGGAGTGGGGAAGGGAATGGAAATTTTACAGTATCCTTCCCCTGGAGTGGGGTGGGAATGGAGATTTTACAGTATCCTTCCCCTGCCATGCCCACCAAGCCACACCCACCAAGCCACACCCACAGAACTGGTAGTAAAATTTTTTGAAACCCACCACTGACAGAAAGGTGCTGTAAAAGTAGTAGTAATGGTAACCAAGCATATCTTGTGAGACCAACCATATTGTTATGGTCCGCCAGCAGCCCGTGGAGCTAGCAGTGGAGTTGGACAGTGAGGAGGCTGGGAAGGACCATGGGCCAGTCCTGGAGTCTGAGGAAGGCCCGGATGAGGGCTCTGTATCGGAGGCAGAGATGGGGCCAGGGCCATCTGGGAGTGATGCACGGACTCCAGAGCGTCCAGAGTCAGATAACAGAGAGGCAGAGAAACAGGAGGAGCCTGTTCCTAGTGCACACATGCGCAGAGCTGCCAGAAGGCAAGAGCAGCTAAAGCAAACAGGACGACTCGGGAGTAAGGCCAGGAGATGATTGGCCCCTCCCATAAGGTTTAAAAGAGCAGCAAAGGCTCTTGGGCTCTTTGTAGGAAAGCAACATTGCTAAATCTGTTTTCCAGTCGGCATCAGTGGTGGGTTGCCCCTGGTTTGCACCGGTTCTATAGAACTGGTAGTAAAACCGGCGGGAGGCTCCACCCACGAACCCCGACATCATCAAAACTCTTCTGTGCATGCGTAGAAGCTTCTACGCTTGCGCAGAAGCGTGTGCGCATGTGGCCCCACTGCAAACTGGTAGTAAAGGTAAGTAGTATCCCTGAACTAAAGTTCAGAAACAACAGCATCTGTTGTTTCTGAACTTCGTGGGGGTTTGCCAAGAAAGGTCTTTGGCAGGGTGCCAAAGAAGATAAAGGTTTGTGATAAGCCGAAGGACTTTTTCTGAAGGATTGTTTTAGAATTAATTTGGACTAAGCTGGGAATGAAGTAATTCTTAGCTGTTATAATAAAATACTTTTGTTTGAGATTAATTGTGTCCTGTAATGACTAAGTGAGCCTAGGTCACAACACATATAGTGAGTATCATACACATCAGTCATGACCAAATATATTTTAGATGAACTAATATCAGTTTTTCCACTCAATCTATACTTGTTTTATCATTGCCATTCATTTGGATGGGTGAGATTATTTTACTGAGCTTAATGAGAAATGACATATCCATTATTTGATCTTTTACATATCCCCAAATATTATAATAGAACAAATTTATTTTCAGTATTTGTGTTTTTATAATACAATTATAATTCCTTGATAGTCTTGAACTCCAGGCTGATTCCTACTGAATGCTTGAGAAGTTTGACATTCACAAAATGACTGATTTTTTGCTAAACTTTCCAAAGAACAGTTTCTTTTGCTGTTAATTAAGGACACCTACCACTGTTGCGGATTCTTTCTTCTAAGAGATCAACATGTCCTCTAGGAAGTTTCCTGTTAAAGATTTCAGCTGATCTAAGGAACATAGCTTCTACTGCTGAACCTTTCAACAAAGCAATTTGATCTTCATGATCCAGGATTTGAAAACCTGAAATATAACGTAAGAATATTAAACTAGCAGTCAGAAAAATGGTTGTTAGAGTGACAAAGATACACTGTAGGATAACTAAAATACATAGATAAATTACCTTTTTTAGCACAAAAAAGAAGCTATTTAATTATAAAGACATATTTGAAGGGTGTATTTGTTTCAGTTCCCAAGCCACCAAACAAGAATTCATCTAGTTTTTTTCATATGTACACATTTTCTTAATCTAATTTAAAATCACAAAGTGATTACTCTCAGCCTAATTAGCATATTACAAATTAACTTCCTGTTTGTGGGTTAGAAGAGAACTGATGTGTTATCAACTTTCAGTATTTAACTGGATACTTTCCAACTCTTTCATTCATTTTTTGTTCTTGCTTTTCCTTTGTTCTAATTAGCTTAATGAAAAGAGACTATGTAAAAGAACTTTATATATAATATTACATAAAAAATAAGGTATCATGTAGTAGGAAGGATTTTTATTTATCAAATTTAGGCACCACCCATTTCAGTCTAAGTTTTCAAATAAAGCTCTCCAAACATATATTAAAGGTGAATTATTAACATTGGCAATATTTTAATCAAGTCTGCTTTATAATTATAACAACTACGATCTGTGTTCTCTTTATAAAAGCATAGAGATAACTGATTAAAAATGTTCTAGCTTATATGCATTTATTTTTCTAGCCCCACACCAACTATATTTATTTATTTATTTATTTATTTATTTATTTATTTATTTATTTATCAAGCATATATAAAATAACAGGTAAAAGTATAAACATAACTTGAATACATGAAAAGAGTAAGTAAAAAGGAATATTAGGACAGGGACGGTAGGCACGCTGGTGCACTTATGCACGCCTCTTACAGACCTCTTAGGAATGGGGTGAGTTTAGACAGTTTAAGGTTAAAGTTTTGGGGGTTTGGGGAAGAAACCACAGAGTCAGGTAGTGTATTCCAGGCATTGACCACTCTGTTATTGAAGTCATATTTTCTGCAATCAAGTTTGGAGCGGTTTACCTTGAGTTTGTATCTATTTTTTGCTTGTGTATTGTTGTGGTTGAAGCTGAAGTAGTCATTGACAGGTAGGACATTGTGGCAGATAATTTTATGTACTACACTTAGGTCAGACCGAAGTCAGCGTAGTTCTAAGTTGTCTAAGCCCAAAATTTGAAGTCTGGTGGCATAAGGTATGTTATTGCGGGTAGAGGAGTGGAGGACTCTTCTCATAAAACTAGTCATAAATTGATATAGAAGAGAGCTGGATTAGTTGTGGTGGAGGCTTGGTCTATCAAGGTGAATGGAATATGTCTTCACCGATCCCCAAGGAAGCCTCCTTAGAGCCATGTTAATTTTCACTGCCCTGAAAAAATTATGAAGATATTATGATATCATATTTATAATATCTGCCATGCTTGGTCTAACTAGAGTTAAAATTTATATTTAAGCTAAATACCTATAACCTGATACTGCTTCACTTATTAGTAATTTAGAACAGTATAGCACTACGTTTACTGACCACATTTTATAATATCTACTGCTAATTGTTTCCATAGGTAATTTTGCTTTTTTCTTTTTTTATAGTAATTTTATTAAAAATTATCATTGCAACAATAAAAACTAACAAAGTAAAAAAAAGAAAAAGAAAAAATAGAAAGTAGACACTTTCTGAAAATAAAAGAATAAAAATATAATAATAAAAGCAGAAATATATGACTTCTCTCTTCATCAAAAGTATGCACAATTTTAATAACTTATTACCTTCTCTTAAGATACAACAAATCCTACCTTTTTTCCATATCTCATCTCGTATCTATAAATAAATCCTTAAAGCTATGTCATTTCAATCCAGATGTCATTAAAAGTCCATTAAGGGTTACCAGAGATAACAACATATTTATTTTAACCTTGATCAAATAAGCTATCTTTATATTCTTTCTTTTTACTTCTAACAATCTTGATCTTTAATCCCTTCAAATAATTCCTACAATAGAACCTGATTTCTTTCCATTTTTTTCATTTCTCCCTTTTCATAAAATTCTTACATCAAGAACCCTTTATAAATCCAATATAGGAAAGTAATCCAAGTCATTCTCTTGGTTCGTTATTTGCATAACTCTTTTAATTATTAGGTCACCAGCCTTTTGTATGTCCAGTGCAATATCTTCTTCTGTGTCATTCTTGTAGCCTGTCATATTTAAATCCACTTTCAAGTCAGTCTCACTATTGTCAAATAAAATTGGTTCCTCTTCCATAATATTTTTTAAAGACAATCTGACTATGTAGTTTCTTCTAATTGCTTCTAGTATCCAATTTTTAAAGTCTTTTTTTAAAGATGAATTCAAAACAATGGCATTTTCCCATGGGAAAAATTCTTATAATTAATTCCAAAAAATTATTTCAAATTTATCAGAATGATTTGTAATTCTCTAAAAGCAAAGGCTTAATCACTCTTTTGCTATATATCCCTTCCCTCCAATTTTTAAGGGCTTAAATTTAAGACATCATAGGAAGAAAATGCAGTTTTATATGATCAGAAGGAGAAATTGTGCGACCATTTTCTCCGCTGCAAAATTAGTACCCATAGACTCTTTATTTTTTTTATTTTTTTTTATTAAAAAGTTTTATCAAATATTACAACAATTTTTCCCCATCCCTCCTCTCCCCCTTCCCTCCTCCCCCCACCCCCCATCCCCCATCCCCCCTCTCCCTCCAACCCCCCTCCCCGCATCTCGGACTTCCCAGAGCAAATACAGGGTATAACATTTGACAAACATAAACATAAAATATGCTAACTTTCTGTAGGCTTTTAATTCCCTCTTGCTCTTTAACTCCTCTTTCAACTAACAAAACATAATTCAAAAATAAAAAGTTGGTTTCATTCATAAGCTATTTGAAGCTTTTTAGTCTGATATTTGTTTTGAATATAGTCAATCCATCTTCTCCATTCCGATATATATCTTTCATTTGAATGGTCCTTCAAATACGCTGAAATTTTGGCCATCTCTGCTAAATTCACTACTTTTAGTGTCCATTCTTCAATAGTAGGCAAGTCTTCCTTCTTCCAATACTGCGCCACCAAAAGTCTGGCTGCTGTTATTAAATTTAAAATCAACTTAGTCTTTATAACAGTACAATCTGTAATTATGCCTAACAAAAAGAACTGTGGAGTAAATTTTATCTTCTTTTTGAGAATATTTTGAATAATCCACCATATTTTTATCCAAAATGCCTTAATTTTTTTACATGTCCACCATATATGATAATATGTGGCATCATCCCATTCACATCTCCAACACTTAGGTTGCACGCTTGGATACATACAGGCTAGCTTTTTAGGATCCAGATGCCATCTATAAAACATTTTATAAAAATTCTCTCTTAAGTTTTGGGCTTGCATAAACTTCACATTTCTAACCCATATTTTTTCCCACGTTTCCATCATTATTGGTTCTTCAATATTTTGTGCCCACTTTATCATACAGTCCTTAACTAACTCCGTTTCTGAATCTATTTCTACCAATGCATTATACAACCTTTTTATATGCATTTGACTTTGATCTCTAATCTGTTTTACCAAGTTCTCCTCATTTTGCAAAATACCAATTTTCTGATCTTCTCTCCATCTAGCTTGCAACTGTACATATTGAAACCATGTTTGAATTATCCTTTCTTCTCTTAGTTGATTCAAAGATTTTAATTGTAGTATACCTTTTTCCTTGTTAAGAAGCTCTTTGTATGTAATCACATCTTGTTTTTGCTCTACACTTATATTCTCTATAGCGTGTCTGGGTATTGCCCACATTGGTAACTTCTCGTTTAATTTATACTTATACTTTTTCCAGACACGCAATAAAGCATTCCTTAATATATGACTTTTAAAAGTCTTATCCACTTTCTTATCATATAATAAATAAGCATGCCACCCGTAAACCAAATCATATCCCTCAATATTCAATATTCTTTCTTCTGTTGAGTTCATCCAATCACTCATTGCTGATAGGGCAGCTGCCTCATAATATAGTCTTAATTTGGGCATTTTGAGACCTCCTCTTTCACATATATCCTGCATTATTTTTTGTTTTATTCTCGGTCTCTTCCCTGCCCAGTCAAAATTATTAATACCCTTCTGCCATATCTTCAAATTTTCATCTTTTTAAAGTATTGGTATCATTTGAAAAAGAAACAAAAACTTAGGCAAAACATTCATTTTTACTGCTGCTATTCTTCCTAACAAGGATAATTGTAATTTTTTCCAATTTTCCATCTCTCTCTGTATTTTTTGCCACAACAGATCATAGTTATGCGTGAACAATTTCGCATTTGATGTCATAATATAAACCCCCAAATACTTAACTTTTTTTACTATTTCAAATCCTGGTAATCTTTCTAATTCATCTTTTTGATTTGTAGTCATGTTTTTAGTTATTATCTTCGTTTTCCCTGCATTTATTTTAAATCCAGATACTTGCCCATATTGCTTAATTATATCCATTAAACCTACAACTTACTGTAATGGTTGGATTAAAGTAACAACCAAATCGTCTGCGAATGCTTGTACTCTGTAATCATACTGCCTAATTTTAATTCCATTTATTTTGTCCGACCCACGGATCTTACTCAACAAAAATTCCAAAGTCAAGATGAACAATAATGGAGACAAGGGACAAGGGACATCCTTGTCTTGTTCCTTTTTCTATATTAAAAGTATCTGTTAAACTACCATTAATTATTATTTGCGCTGTTTGTTTCTGATATATTGCCTTAATAGATTGTGTAAAATATTCTCCAAACTGCATCTTTTCTATTATTTTCAATAAGAATTGCCAATTCAGTCGATCAAATGCTTTCTCTGCATCAAGAAATATCAGCGCCGCAGGGATTTGATTGTTCTTCCCAAATACTCCAATAGGTTAACAACTTGCCTTACATTACTCTTCATTTGTCTACCATTTATAAAACCAGTTTGATCATTATGAATCATTTGTTGCATGACTGTCATTAACCTATTTGCTAGTATTTTAGCAAAAATCTTATAATCTGTATTTAAAAGTGATATAGGCCTATAATTTTTTGGCTGAGTATGGTCTTGCTCCTCCTTTGGAATCAGAGAAATAAAAGCTGTCCTCCAGGATGGGGGTACATCTCCTCCAGATTGTATGTTGGTAAATAACTCTTTGAGTGGTCCCACCATTTCTAACTGCAAGTGTTTATAATAAGCAGCTGTCAAACCATCCGTCCCGGGGGCTTTACCCACTTTCAACTGCTTAATTGCAAACATAATCTCTTCGGAAGTTATTGGTTGATTTAAACCCTCCCTTTGCTCTCTTGTAATTATAGGAATATTCTCTTTCTGTAAATATCTATCTACATCTATACTTTGAATTTTATCACTAGCATACAACCTCGTATAAAATTCTAAAAATGCTTTTTTAATCATATTTTGCTGATAAACCTCTTTACCTTTATATTCTATTTTCTCTACGATCCATGACTTTTGTTTTTTCCTTAACAAATATGCTAACCATCTCCTTGGTTTATTAGCATTGCAAAAAGTATTATGTTTAGCATATTGCAAATTAGTTGCGACTTGATCTTCCATTAGCATATTAAATTGCCCTTGCAATAAGTTAATTGCCCCTTTTATTTTCTTGTCTGCTGGGTTCAATATCAAAGCTTGTTCTTTTTTTTTTAATTTCATCTTCTAAGTCCTTCCTTTTTTTCCCCTGTTTATGTCTATGTTTATTATTCAAATATATCAAAATACCTCTCATATATGCTTTACTTGCATCCCAAACCACTTCCATAGATGTACCCTTATGTATATTTATAGTTAAAAATTCTTTCATAAATTTTTTACATTCTTTTACATTTTCCTCATATCTAGACAGATTTTCATTTAACCTCCAAGACCTCTTAAATTCCATTCCATACTCTAGTTCCATCCAAACTGGACTATGATCCATTAAAACTCTTGGACAAATCTTCGTCTTCGTCACCCGAGAAAAAAGATCATTAGTAATTAATATGAAATCAATCCTAGAGAAAGATTGATGTCTATCAGAAAAAAAGGTAAAGTCTTTTTCTTCAGAGTTCCTCTCTCGCCAGATATCTCTCAACTCCATATCATCCATCATTTCAAAAAACGATTTTGGCAATCTAGCACGCGTTGAGATATTTTGCAAGAGCCCCTTCTTATCTTTTTTAGTGTCCAAAACTCCATTCCAATCACCCAATAAAATGCATGATTTGTAATCCCATTGTAGTAACTTGGAATGTAAAAGCTTATAAAAATTTTCCTGTTGTTGGTTCGGTGCATATACTCCAATTAAAAGTATTTTTTCTCCTTTTATTAAAAATTCAATTGCTATAAATCTTTCTTGATCATCTGCTTCAATTAATTTGGCAATTAAGTCTTTTTTTAAGTATATAACTATACCATTCTTCTTCTCAGGAGCAGATGCAACAAAATGTATACCTAACCTTGCATTTATTAAATATTTTTGATCTTTACTTCTAATATGAGTCTCTTGTAAACAGATAACATCATTTTTAAACTGTTTCAAATAATGAAATATTTTTCTCCTCTTTTGTGGTGAATTTAGGCCATTAACATTCCAAGTCAGAAATCTAATTGCCATTCTTGGGCCCCTGAAGCTTTTGGAGCATCTGCTGGAAATCTCCATGCATTTTGCTTTTTGGCCTTGCTCCTCCCACTGCTTCTGTTTTTGTAGTTTCTTGAATCATCTGAAGTTGCTGCACTCTTAATTCTTCTTGACACTTGGCTGCCGCTTGGGTCTGTCTTTGATCCTTAGGTTCTTCTATCTCCAAGGCTTCAACAGTAGTCGAAAGTTGTATTAAATCTTCTTGAGTAATCAAAGCTCCCCTTTGGGTCTGTACCAGCAATTCTTCCTTCTCCCCCTTTCTTGCCCCCTCTGCTTCCGTCTTCCTTCTAACTTCTGGGGACTGTGGGCATCCAGCCTTTAGTACATTGGTGTAAAAATCTCTTGCCTTCCACACTGAGTTAAGACGATATCTCTCTCCTGAATAGTTCACCACTAGTCCAGCTGGAACCTCCCATCTGTACTGTATCTGACGGTTTCTCAGTTCTTCCACCAGAAAGGCATAATCCCTTCTGGCTCTCAACATTTTGGGAGGGGGATTTCTTTCAGTATTAAAACCTCCTGCCCCTGCACTTGAAGTTTGTTTTTAAAAGTGACTTGTAGGATTTCATTACGTATTCTCCTTGTTGTAAAATAAGCTACAATGTCTCTTGGTAGATGTTTCTGTCTGGCAACCCATGAATTGACACGGTAAATTTTGTCAATTTGCCATTCAAGATTTGCTTTTTGATCTCCCATTATCTGTGCAAATGCTTCTGAAAGAATCTCTCTCAAATTCTCTTGCTTATTTTCTTTGAGGCCTCTTATTCTCAAAGCAAATTCCATATCTCTATATTGTATCATCACATCGGCCTCAACTCTTTCCATCTTATTCTGGACATCTCCCACTTTATTTTCCAAATTCTCATTAGACTGCTTAATTTCTTCCACTTTTTCATCTATTGCCTCAATATGGCCTGCCAGATCTTGGACTGCCATGATAATATCTTCTCTAATTTCCTGATTACATTTTTGAATGAACTCTTTAATTTGAGCCGTCTCCTCAGCAACATCTCGAATTTTATCCTCAAACACCGAAGTAATTTTTTTTTCTATAACAGAGGCTTGTGTTTTAAGGGCTTCCTGCAACATTTCAAGTGTTAATATTGGTGGTTCCGTTGGAACAGAGAGAGAGATTGCAATTTGGACATTTGAGCTGGTGAGCTCCCAGCACTTTTAGGAACAATAGTCTTTATTTGTTTTGAAGCCATTTTTAGTTTCCAATTTAAATTTATTCAGCAACCAGAACAACAAATCCACCAAATCCAGAGATTTCCAGTCTTTAAATGATATCAATCCTTTAAAAAAAAATAAAAAAAAATGCTATAGTCTTTTTAACTTTTAATCTTCTTTCTTTCTAAGCAAAAATCTCTAATTTTAGACCAGGGCTGCCAGCGCTAAATAAAACTTTCCTTTTTAACTTTTGCTTTCACGCCCCATTAAAGCTCAATCACCATCTTGGTTTCACTTTTAGTAAATCAGAAGGAAGTAATACACATTTGGAGTTAAAGTTTAGTACTTGCAAATCTGATCTCTCCTGAGTTTGCTCAGCCTGCTTCCGAATGATGTTTTATTCCAAGCGTTGTTTACAGGGGTGGTCGCGGCATCTTCTACTTAAAGCAGAAACGTCCCGGATCCGGAGCTCTGTCGGGCTTCCAGGGAGCTCTCACCCTTCGAACCCCAGAATTATTCCTGTGGCTTCTTGGGGAGCTCTACCTGCACCCGTGTGCTCTTTTCCTCCCCTTTTCCCGGGGAGAAAGTTTTCAAGCCTCTAGACAGCTGATTTGCGCTGTTCTAGCGGCTTTACGAGATCGCGGGGCTGGCGCTCACAAAAGGAGCGTCTTCGGCGCCTACGGTGCCACCGGAAGTCCCCCCATAGACTCTTTCTAATGAGAGGGCTGTATGAAGATCTTTATATGTGTAGGAGATGACTAGGCTGAGCCCTAGGGAGGTATCAAATGCATCATCAGTCATGAGTTCCCTTGTGCCCACAAAATATCTAAGTTCAGCCCTCCTTGAATTCCTTTCTATTCTTAACTTTCCTTGACCATTAGTAGCTCAGATTCTTGTAGAGGGCTTAAGCTTGCAATAAATCTTTATACTCATTTGAACTGCCTGAATCTCCTGATTTCCCAGCGCTTGATAATATGCTGTCAAATTAACAATAGATCTGGTGGGGCTCACTTAAGAATTTATGAGTTAATAAAAGATCACTGTAATTATATACAAGTAAAGAGTATAACAGATTTTTTTTTCCATCAATGAAAAACCTGGAATGAAGATGCTGAAATTTATTATTTGATTATTTCAATACATTGAGGCCTAAAATGAAACTCTTTACTCTAATTGCTATAATAACTTATATTACCTGCTGAACAATTTGCTATGCAACAGATCTTGTAGGTCAAAGGGTAAGGGCATGAATTATGGAGGGTGGAGGCTGACATAATTGATTTCTGTTTTCTAAAGAGGTTGGTCAAAGGTGACTCTAAGAGGGAATGAATGTTCTGGAGTGAAAGAGATGCTAGTATGATCAATTATATGCCATACGATATCCCCAATCTATTAAGCAGAAACATTGAATTTAAAGTGGTTGTCATCCTGAAGTTTATGTTCCTCCTCGGTATTTATAAAACCTATAAAACAACTTTCATCGGTTATTTAATTTTTAAATGTTATTAATATTATTGTTTTACTTTCTTTTTTTATTTTTTAAATATTTTATTAGGTGCTTTGAGTATTAATTAGATTAGAAGGATATAAAGGAATATAAAATAAAAAATTCTCTCTGATTAAAAATCAAATTTGACCAAATTTATTCAACATCTCATTACCTGGTAATCTTTTAGTGAACTCCACAAGCATTTTAACATGGCTAGTGGCCATTTCTGTTAAAACAAGGAAATTTTCTTCTGCACTGTAGTCCTCTTGTAACTGATAATCAAAACAAAATAATCATTAATTATAACTAGTGATAAAAAAATAGGAATCCTAGAAATGAGTTATTAATTTTTCTTTAACAACTATCTGAAATGTATAGGATTAAATATCAAATAGTTGAACAATTATTAAAGTATGAATGTTACAGAAAAATGATTATTTTAGACCACAATAAGAGAAAATAGATGAAGACAATATAGCAGTTTAAAAGTCTCATAATCCTATACACTGCAGATGGAAAATACAGGATGTTCCACATTCAACATTTTGTACAACAAATAAAAACTTTCTGTTCTGCTTGTTAGGAGATCTGAATCCAAATTCTGTGCTTTCACTTGATGCTTGACCAGACCAAATATAAATAGCAGTACTTCAGCTAGAGTGCCAAAATTCAGAAGATGCCCAAATAATGACAAGTTAAAAGGTTTTTTTTTCTTTTTAAACTTTGTCGCCACCTAATGGCCCTCTGAATTTTGTAGCCAATATGGTACAGTGGTGTCAAAATAACCATTAAAACCCCTACTGTTCATTGGCGTCATTTGCACACTACTTTAGGCCAAAAATATTGATCACTAAATCATTCTATGAGAGATAAGGCATGTATACTTACAAGCTTTTTGGTAACTTCAGGAGGAATCCGCTGTTTATTATAGGAATCCATTATATAACGAAGAAGATTTTGTTGTTCTGGGCTTAATTTTACTTTCTCCTATACTGGCAAAAAAATTAAACCGTAACTGAGCATGATTTTCTACTTCATACATAGATTTAACTACACACATTTGAGCATCTTTCCTGATTTCAATAATATAATGGAATCATTTACTTTTGCATTATAGGTAGCCCTCAATCCACCAATTGGAATTAGAATTTTCATCACTAAATGATACAGTCATAAAATGCAACAGCACATGACTACATTACTTGGCAATCACAATCCCAGCAGTCTCTGTTGTTATTGCAGCCCCAGGACCCTGCAGTTTGCTAAATGAGAAGAGGTTGGAGTCCCAGGCAAACAGTGCAGGGAGGAGGGTATGTTGGTGCTGTGGGGTGTCTGTGTGCTAGAGTACTACAAGTACAGGCAAGTAGGCAGGGTCCACAGATGGTTGATGGGTTTGCTGAGGCTGCAGGTAGACTTTACAAAATATAGATGGACTGGTAGGAGCCATGGGAAAGTGCTATAGAGAGTGGATCTGGTGGAGTGGTGCTACTGAGTATGAGATCCATAACAGGGTATTTGGGAAGAAAAAGTGGCAAAAGCAACTGATGGGTGCAACTTGCAACCTTCCCTGATATCTTCTCCATTGACTTTGCTTGTGGGAAGCCAGCAGGGAAGGTTGAAAATGATGATCAATAACTTCAAAATGCTGCAGTCACCATAGGTGTGAACCGGTTGCCAAGTGCCCAGATTGTGATCATGTGAACTTTGAAGACTAGTCATAAGTATCACACATTCAGTATAGTCAGAACTTTGAATGATCACTAAACGAGTGGTGATAGCTCAAGGACTATCTGTACACATGCAAAAATCAAACAATAAATACTTCTTTTCAATAATGACTTAGACATACATATTTTTTCAAGGGATTCAAGGCTATATCAAGCTAGTAATAATAATAATAATACATTGACTAGTCATTAGTCCACATCAGAATATAAAATGTAGAACAGAAGAGTAGTAAGATCATATGCTATACAAACTATGTGTATATGATGGGAACACCCTATTGCAACCAAGATAAAACTTGTCAGATCTGTAATTAATTAATTCATTGTGCCTTAGAGTCCTGGGGATTGCCTGGACTAGTCTTTACAATTTTATTGGCAAGATTTCAGAAGTGTTTTGCCATTGCCTGCTTTCTGAGGCTGAGAGAGAATGACTGGTTCAAGGTCATCCAGCTTATTTTGTGCCTAAGTCAGGACTAGAATTCATGGTCTCCCAATTTCTAGCCAGGCAGCTAAACCCCTACAGCGAAGTAGCCCCATTTGTTATTGCATCAATACTCTAGGTCAGTGGTTCTCACCTTTTCTTCATCACTGACCCTCTTAAATACTTTTTGACCCCCAAGACTTAACTCAAGATTTAAATCATAAGATTTCTTAAGCTTTCGTGGACCCCCAGTGGTCCACAGACCACAGGTTGAGAAACCCTGCTCTAGATGGTTCATATACCATTCTAAGCCATGGTTTGCTTAATCATGGTTTACTGAATAAATCACAATTGGCTAGTTTCATACCATGATCTATGTTAGAACTAGATAAACAATATTTTTGGAGTGATCATCACACTGAGTATATCATAGTATAAACTGATATACTCTCAAGGTCATCAATGACACTTTTTTCACATAAATAACATCTAAATTATATTTGTACAGTTACTGTATATGGTTTATTCCATCAAACAGAAGACTTACTTATTTGCATTATTTAAAGTTCACCTTTCTATAAGGTAGTAGAAATTTCCTTGTCAGAATTCTTATTCAGTCTTCCATACATACTAAATGTATCATACTATAGAACTACAGTAATTTTATTACCTTATACAATTTAGTTGTAGATGACACTTGCTTCAGGTCAGATCTCTCAGGATCTTCACTAATAGTCTCCTCTGGAGGCTGTAACGTGTTTTTTCTTAGTCGTTTTGACTTGCATTGGATTTCGGTTAACAAACCTGAATATGAGAAAATGAATACTTATAATTTGTACAATTGTCACTTATTCATGTTGATAATTCCAAAAGTAACAAATAAAGACTCAATGTGCAATTACAATCTCCTATACCATCTTTTTTTAAAATTAATTCACATGTTCAGGAAAACTTGTCCAGGGGTAGATGCAACTACATCCATTCCTAGACAAAGTTAGTTTGGCAACTAGGGTCATATGTCCCCAAATGCTGCTGGATGATTCTTCCTATCACTCTGAAGGAAAACAGGAGAAGAAAGATTTTGCTAATTTAATCATCTTCTTGTTCTATGAGAGTCCCTTCTCCCTGGGTACACCAGGTATGTGAGGTTATAGAGAGAAAGGCAAATCTATGTCCCCAGAAGTGTTTTTCATGATGCAGAGACCCAGGTTGAAATAGCTGGGTGGAAATCAAGAGCTCATTCGACATATTATATTAAAACTTAAATCAATTCCAAAAATACATTCTCAAAAAAATTAAAGAGATATTCACTTACTGACATTATTTCAACAAATTACCTGTTCTATTAATACTTGAAACATGGTGGTGGAAACAAAATTGTAAAGTTATTGCCAAAGCTGGATCTATGTCATTCCTCCCACCTATAACAATTGTTCAAAGGAATATAGCCAACTTCAGTCAACATATTTCTCTACTCAGAATATTAAAAATGTAATCTTACTATATCAGTTTAAGAAGATAAAATATTGTTGTCCAACAATACAGAAATGATGATGCAGGGCTATAGCAACCATAACAAATGGAATACTTTTGTGTGTGTGTATATATATAAATACATTTTTTTCACCTGGGAGAATGAATAAAAGAGACTAAATATTGTTGAGGAAGATATCTATGAAAATGCTTAATTCAGCAATGAATAGTTTTAATATCCTGTATATCATAAAATCATCCACCACAGAAATCAAACTTCCTCTAATACTGAAAGAAGAGGAAATTTAAGGGATTAAAATAACAATTCCACATAATATCTCCAAAGATTAAAATGGTATTTAGAATCACAACATAGGCACTAGACTTAGTGCTGACTGATTGTTTCAGCACTGAGCAAACTGGCATTCTCCAGATGTGTTTAATGTAAATCACATTATGAATACTACCAAAGGGTGACAGTTGCTTCATATGCTAGAGGAAAAAGACATTTTCATACATCCATGAATCAGAAAACACATGGTTATACATAAACCAGGGCCAGATAGCTTATTTCATGCATTCAGATGATGTCTCTTGTTCTAAATAACAGTACCAAACAGTACTGAACAGAACAGCAAATATCTGACAAATAGTTTTATTGTATTAGTTCCCCACCCCATTTTTTACTGTATTCTTTTATGTCTTTTACTGTATTACAAGAACAACCATATATCCTTCTAAGCCATTTAATAAAATCTCAGAATTATTTCCAATGACAAGCTTGTCTTTCCAACAAAGCATGAACCCAATTTGAGTGAGGATCACTTTCTACTTTTTGAGCTTAGAAACGTATCTCTAACTGCACAAAAACTTGATGTGTAATCACTAGATCATGATGATTCAGGAATGCACAAATAAAGTAATAAAAACCGTAAGATTGCCCCCTTTTTTGCAGCATAGCAACATTTTACAGGAATAATTGCAGTACTGTCTTATGAGTAAAGGCTCAAAGTCCAAGGCAATGTTAATTTCAAAGAGATCACTTTGCTTAAAGTCAATTTACAAAAAAGTTACAAGTTTAACTATCCGGCAAACCTTGAAGGTTGTTTTTAAACTAAAAATGAACAGCACCACTCCTTATTCGAAGGTAGTTACAACTTGCATGATGTCCTCATTCCTGTACTTTACAAGAATCTGCTTATGTTTAAATTATGAGTTATATGACTCTCATAGTAACAAAGTACAAGTTTCCATTTCAGAGAGAGATTTAAGTCACGGTGCCTTATTGCTGGCCTTTGCTTCACTCAAGACTATCTGAGAAAATGGCCAGCTGGTTTGAAAGTTTCCATTTCCTTGGGCAGCATTAGTTACATTGCCCTATTTTTTCCTGTTTATTTTATTATCAGATACTGAATTACTGACAGTACTGAAGATACACACATTCCTTCTTTCTCTGGGAACAACTTGACTTTATTTTTAAGAAAGCTTATTTTTATGGCAAGCTTACAGATTCATTGAGGGGGGTCTGATCACCGTGGCAGCCTCATTTGTTTGCCTGCTTGTCCACTGAGGGCAGAGAGGGCATATAGCAAGATCTTTGCTTTTAAACTGACAGCATGAGGGAGTCAATTATACTATAATTTTTTTCATTAATTCTGAAATGCTAATAGAGTCTATTGTTTTCTACAAAGCATAAGAGTTGATATAGCATCTAGTGATCAGATTGGGAGGCATATTAAAAATTCAGAGTAGATTAATTTCCGGTATGAACTTAAACTGGTTTGATACTGCAATTATGCTAAAATAACTGAAGCTATCAATAGGAAACACCCAACAGCTTGAATCCTATCCTTGCATATTTACAAAGCACAACACATGCCAAGAAAGTAAATTTTAATAAAATACAATTATAAGTCTAATGTTAGTTAAGTACAATACCCACAGTGAATGTGATCTTCATTTTTTTCCTAAATGGGTGAATGCAAAGACTATATAATCTTTTCCTAACTATCCATAGCTCCTATATTATATATTAAAAAAATGAAAATAGCTGTATACATACATTCTGCCAGCATTCCTACTGCTTTGCACTTTTGTAGACGGCACTTCTGACATTTTCTCCTCATATACATGTCCATCTCACAGTTTCCTCCATTTTTACACTTATATTCAGCATTTTTAGTGATACTCCTTCTGAAGAAACCTGATGATATATGCAGAATAATATTTCAGATTTAAAACCAATACTAAAATGATTATTATATGAATACCACTAACTTAAGATGCTTCTAGTTACACAAATAGATCACAGTAAAAGTTTCTAGGCTGAATTTCTAACAAGTATAAACGGTTAGTTCTAAAATATTGCATATTCTGTTATCCTCTAAGTAGGTTCATATGTCATGCTAAGTTACAGTCAACTTTTTTGTTAACCCATAAGCCATCATTTACCAACCACATAGGCTGAAGTACATATATGAAGTACCAGTCATGGTAGTTTATCATGCTATTTGAACCAAGTTGGCTTACATGTTGTACTGCATTGCAATGTAAATTTGTTGGCCTTGGCTTAGGGTGTTCTGTCATTCCAGTCACAATAACTTGTCATCTTTGGTACATAGTTCCAAACATGTGGTCCTGTCCGATTGGGGCTAAAAACTAAATAAATCCAGTTGCCTTTTGAAAAAAAAAAACCTTTGAACAACCATGACCTGGATGATTGAGAGTCTCCATAGACAAACCCCAACTAAGCAGTAGATTAATGTACTAAATAAGATTTATAGTTGAATCCATCATGTAAAGGCAGCAAAGAATTATCTCTATTCATTACTTAACATCCTTAACATCCTTACTTAACTTAGATTTATTTATCTTAACAAATCGATTATTATCAGATCATTCTGCTGTTACTTCTTTGACTATAACTAACTATTATTTTACAGTTTGTACAGTATACCATAGTTTGTTTTCTAATCCTTTTTAGATATTTTAGAACTCCCCCTCCCTTCCCCCCCTAATTAGTTGGGACTTTCTTTTTTTATTTTCTGATTTGTGACTGAATAAAAATTGATTAAATGATTGGTTGATTGCAAAGGCAGCATTTTCAATTTGAGCAAGGCTTTTGAAAACTAAATTTCCTTAAATACAATATTCTATACCATATATATAGGCTTCTAAATCCACAAAGATATCTTCTGGAGAAATATATTTTCACCCAGTTTAGAGTAGAATGCTTGCTACTCTGCTCTGATTTGTTACAGAGTGTTATTTCTAACAATGTTCCTATATATATGCATAGAACAATGTGATACTTGGAGCACAGATCTCTCAATCTTTCAATTGTGTGACCAATGGCGTAGATAGCTGTACCAGATTATTGCATGATATTAAATACAAAAGCTATTCCAGGTAAGGAAATTTTCTAGTCCTAGCAAAATAAATGCACTAGAAAGGAATTAATTATTTATTTATTTATTTATTTATTTATTTATTTATTTGTTTGTTTATTTATTTATTTATTTTATTCAATTTGTATACCGCCCTTCTCCTAGTGGACTCAGGGCGGTGCACAGCCAGAACTAAAACACATAACAATACAAAATTTAAAATTATTAAAAGAATTATATACTTTGGCCCAAATTTAAAACAATTCGAATTAAAACCCATTGACAGATTAAAAGCTAAACAACTAAGAAACTAAAAAAAGGGGGGGTTCACGCCAGCCCTGCTTGATGGAAAAGAAAAGTTTTCAGAGCACGGCAAAAGACCCGGAGATCCGATATCCTTCTTATCTCCAGGGGCAAATCGTTCCAGAGGGCGGGAGCTGCCACAGAGAAGGCCCTCCCCCTGGGGGTCGCCAGCCGACATTGCCTGGCTGATGGCACCCTGAGGAGTCCCTCTCTGTGGGAGCGTACTGGTCGGTGGGAGGCTATCGGCGGCAGAAGGCGGTCCCGCAAATACCCAGGTCCTATGCCATGGAGCACTTTAAAGGTGGTAACCAACACCTTGAAGCACACCCGGAAGACCACCGGAAGCCAATGCAGCTCACGCAGGAGAGGTGTCACATGGGAGCGACCCCTCGCTCCCATAATCCCCCGCGCGGCCACATTCTGCACCAGTTGGAGCCTCCGGGTACTCCTCAAGGGGAGCCCCATGTAGAGAGCATTGCAATAGTCCAGGCGGGAAATGACGAGTGCCTGAGTGACTGTGCGTAAGGAATCCCAAATCCCGAATTATAAGATCAATACACCTCCCCTGGTATTTGATTGCATTTCCAACATTTAGCAGGCATGTCTTTAAACATCTTTGCTAGCCTTGCTGGTGGCAAATGCCACCTGTAAAACATTTTATACAGGTTTTATTTGTAGGTAGTTCCCATTGTCAATTTATAATTCCTATCCCAAAGTTTTTGCCATTTATCTAATTCTATAATATATCCAAAGTTTTTTGCCCAAGCTACCATTGTTTCTTTCACTTGTTCATCTTCCCTTTTAAGACTTAATAAATAAGTCTTAGCTATATATTTTCTGTATTAATTTTTCATCCATTGCTAGTAGTCTCCAATCAAGTGTTGTTGGTAGAACTTTATAGAAACCATATATCTTTGCATCTTTCTCATATCTTGATTGCATTTGCAAATATGGCCACCATGCTAGTTCTACCCCTTGGTTTTGTAATTCCTGTTTAGTTTTCAGTTCCCCTTTCTCATTCAAAATATGTTATGTTTTTCCCCAAGTTTACAACATTTGGATGGATCAAGTGCTTCCATTGTTGAAAGCCTGACTGGTATTTTCATGTAATTTTTGTTTTAGCTTTTTCCCATACTAAGAGTAGAGCATTCCTTACATACAGTAGTGTCTTTGAAAATATCTATGTATTTTATTCTTTTTATACCATAAAAAGGCCTGCCCTCCCAATTGAAGATCATGTCCCTCCAGCAATAACAGTCTTCTATTTCTGAGATTTATCCATTCTTTCACCCAAGTTAATGCAGAAGCCTAGTAATAAAGCTTCCAATCCAGCAACCCAAAGCCCCCATTGTTTTTTTATTCTTGCCCTCCTGACTTGATAGTGAAGCAAACCTACTTCTGAAGCTTTTGTTAAACAGTTAATGATCTTGTCACATAGTTCCATCTGTTGACCTCTCTGTAATCATACAACCTTATTATAGTAATACTACTGACAGACATTTATGAATCTAAACAGTATTTCTCAACCTTGGCAACTTTAAGGTAAAATTTGTCCTACCTTTGCAGCCTTCACAAGTCAGGGCATTATAGTGGTACCCAGAGGCCTTGTCACCACAGACAACACACAGCTCTTTATCTTTCGTTCTTCCAGAGAGTAGATCCATCCGAGATTTCTTGGCTACAGGAATGTCTATCAGATCTGTCTCCTTGGTTTGTAAGTTATTAGAGGACATTTTTCCAAGTTCATACATTACAGGGGAGTGCCATTCTTCAGATTGTTGAGGATGAAGACTAAAACTTGAATAATAAGGTGGTAAAGTGATTGGAGGCTGCATTGGGCAAAAATGCATAGAGTTGTACTGTGAGTAGGATGACACATCGGTATCTTTCACTGCAGAAATCGTTGGATCCGGATGTAAACCTCAATAAGAACACAACATATATTTCTAAGTCAATCTTCTAAGAACAGTTATTTTCACTAAAAATAATCATTGTCATTTTTTCCTCTTGTACATGCTTCGAGAGTATATTAATGTTCAATCATTCTGAGCTGAGATTGTTCAGTGTGCTTCGGGTCTCATTATAGTGACACCTTAGATTAACAAATTTGTGATATGAGATGGATGCTTACTTCATTTAGACAGCCCCCTGATTTTATAGATTAAATGAGGGTGTTGCCCTTTATACTGAGTTTTTACTGAATATGGCAGGAGTTTTGTCAATTACATGATTTTACAGAGTATTCATATTGATGAAAATGACAGATATGAATTTAATAGAATTTTACATTAGTGGATACCCTCTCTCCTGAATGGTCTATTAAACCGAGATTCTACAGCCGGGGTCCCCAACCCCTGGTCCATGGACTGGCACTGGACTGTGCATGCCAGAAACGAGACTGCACAAACAAGCAAAGCCCCATCCGTGGGATGCAGGTAGCACATGAAACCACGCCCCCTCTGGTCTGTGGAAAACCCTCTCTCCACGGAACCAGTCCCTGGTGCCCAAAAGGTTGGGAGCCTCTGTTCCACTGTGATGGATCTACAACATACATTTTTTAAAAATAAATGCGTTTCTTTTTTCTCATTAACTTCGCTGGATGCTCATTCTTTTTAGGTTTGATTGGGTGTCTGTGGATATGTATATAAACTTTATGCAGGAAGATGTGTATGCCAGATGAGGGGATTATACACATATACAACACATATGCCAATTAGTGGTTGATTGTAGGGTTGTGGTAGGGGCTATGGAACAATTTCTATATTGCATATGAAATGTTTCCCCAGGATTCATAGGCTTGCTTTTCCATATAGAAGGCACTCTTTAAAAGTAGACGGGAAAGATGCAATGGAGATTGCTCTCTTGTCTCCTCCCTTCCCTAGGTGAGAGACTACTCAGCTTTCCAAAGAAAAGCCTCTCTCTTTCCCCGTCCCTCACCACTCCTATCCCAAAGATATTTACATAGTGGAATAAAAATGGTTGTGTGTCCATCTAGCTCTTGGTTCTAAATATTGAACTGCCAGTTGCTAAAACTATATGAGTACATTTGCTGACAAAATCATGTATAAATATTGCTAGACTCCAATGTAGGTGGCTTGTATTGTGTGAACAGAATCAATGAGTTTGAAATTATGATTAAATATTTCTAAGTCAACTCAATGCAAAAACAGTTGCTCTATTCATTTTTCAGTATAAATATTCATAGGAACCATTTTAAAAGTACAGTGCTGAAAATCTGAAATTACTACTTTCTTACAGTTGTTATTTTTCTTTTCAATGAAGGCTGCAATTTGATTCAACCAATAAAATATTTTGTTTTTACTAAATAATCAACGTTCTATCTCTGTCTTCCCTAAATTTATCTGACACTTTAAAAAGCCATTGAAACTAGTAGCTTTGCTAAATAAAACATTTCAATAGTCAATTATAAATCTTACATAGTGGCATTACAAGGGTTAACAAATGCAAATTCCTTCAAGCAATATCAAATCAGATTATTTCTATCTGATCTTGGTAGCCTTTTCCTCTGTTTTTCCTTTCCCAGATATCCTCACAAATTAACCCAGCCATATTTTAGACTAGAACGAAGACCAAAGCTGTATTTAGAATATAACCAGTATGTCATATAAACATTGGGTTATTTAAGCAAATTATGGTCAAATGAATGAGTAAATTTATTCTGAAAACACAATAAAGAAATGATACAATATTGTTTTTTTTAACAATTATCTTAAATTATTTTACTTTTTCTCCAGTACAGGTGGGAGGAGTTTTCAGAGGAGTAGGACTGAAGAAATATGAGGTTGGTGTTTGTCAGGATAGATGTATATTATATATGTAACTTTTTGTTACATCATTTGCGTTCATAAACAATACTTTTTGAATATAAACTATGGACTACAAAAGAAAGATTGACTGATTTCTAAAGAACCATTAAATGCTACTAGCTTATTAATTTTTTAAATAAGGTTATGTAACAAACACTAGTTTTATCTAGTTAGTAAGCGTCCTTGGTTATCCTTTTAAAATCAAATAAACATTGTAATAATGATAATACTATTAATCACAATATGGAGCATGATGGCTCAGTCGTTAATTATGCTGAATTTGTCAGCTGAAAAGCTGACAGCCTGGGTTCAAGATCCAAGTGCTGTGTAAGAGGGTGAGCTCCCCTTATTTGCCTCAGCTCCTACCCACCTAGCAGTTCAAAAGCATGCAAATGCAAGTAGATAAATAGGTACCACATAGGTGGGAAAGTAACAACATTCTGTGCGCCTCAGCATATAGTCATGCTGGCCATATGACCACAGTGTCTTCAGTGTCTTCAGACAATGATGATTCCCTTGGCTAAGAAACAGGGATGAGCACCGCCCCCTAGAGTCAGACATGACTGGAGAGAGGAAACCTTTTCCTTATTAATCACAATGTTATTCACAATTGGAATGTTGTATTATCAAATTATCAGAAGTTAATATACTTGAGTCTTAATATTATATTTCAATTTCTCAAACCAAATAGTCTACATGTTTTAGAGTATTTTCAACCTACCTATGCTGATTGGGGCAAGATGACAGCTGTAGTCTAATACATCTGGAGGATACCAGGAAGGAGAACATTGGTCTACCACAAATCAAAAACAAGAAGAACCAAAATCACCATATTAGAAATTATTGTGTTGAGTAAGAAAATGCTCACTAGGTAGTTCCAAACTGAATCAGTTATACATACAAAAAGAAATAATAGTATTTGGATGTCTTAGGTTGTAAACAGCAGTGTCTAGGCATGGTTTCACTATAACTGCTATAAAATGATCTTATCTAGTATTAAGAATAGCAAATGAGTAAATTGGCCTGATATCTTACCTTTTAAGAGCACACCAGTTTGACAATTTAAGTAGCGTTCCTGACAATTTTGTAATTTTGTAATATGGTTTTTCTTCTGCTTTCTTAATTTCCAAACCTCTAATCACAAATGATAAGTAAAACTTCCGCTGAGACCAGCCAAAGAAACAGTAGGGCAGAGGTTACACAGTTTACTGATTAACTTTATCATGAGAAATAAGTTGAGGAAATAGCTATGACAAGTGTCCAGCCCAAGTTGGTGAAATTTAGAAAAATTGCTCTCAGAAGAAGCATTCATAACTATAGGCTTGCCTGCTGTATTATTTCTTATGTATTTCTTGTTTTTTTAATGAATTATAAAAATACTGCTTAATAAAATAAGCCAATCAACCAATATAATTCACAATGGAAAAAAATTATATGAAAACTTATTCTATCCCTAAGACAAGGACATCTGAAACCATTACTGAAACTGCTGTGGGAAATGAACTGCTTCATCAAGATGCCTCATTGTAACAGCCAGCAAGTCAATATGACAGTATTGTAAATAGGTCGACTGCTTGATACCAAATTATATTTTCCTCTTGTATTTGCCAGAGTTGTTTCTAGAGAAGGACTGCTCTTTGCCTCATAGGGAAACACATGTTATTCTTTCCCCTCCCCCCAAGATAAGAGATCTATTGGGAGAATCACCTCCGTGTTAAAAATATAAATGACTTGATTCAAGCATGTTTATAAACAAGGGAATTCTGAAGGAGGTTGGAGGCTTTTCATCATGTCTCAAGTTGGCCAAATGCTTTATGCTGTTGCTGGCCATCAGTATATTCCAATCAGTTTTTTCTGCAATGCAGTCCTGCTACCAGCTGGGCTCCTCTCATTTCACTGGCCAATGGTTCTGAATCCAAGTTGAGTGATCTGCTGCCATGTGGGAATATACCACATTAGCTGCCTGCCACTGACAAAAGGTGAGGGAGAAATTAACTCCTACCAAAAAAAATCAGCGTTCAAAAAAACATGGTGAGGAATACTGAGGAGTTACTGATTACCATGGCAAAAATATCCAAATAAAATTATTACATTCATTATATAGCTTATTTGTTGTACACATATGTCCAAATAATGCTAACTATGTAATATATGAAAAAAAATCACTATTTACTCAAACTATTTTACTGTTCATTTTATAAAAAAACAGTTGTATACTGAAAGCAATACACACACACACACACACATATATATTATGTTAAATTTATATTTACTGACAAAGAAATAAAGGGAGACTAGTATAAATCTATTTCAAGCTATTTAGCTCTCATCATATATATATATAAGTGGATTGTATTTTATACACTCTCAGAAAATCTTTTCTATTCTAAAACCTGATGTCACCTGCTCATTGCTTGCAAAACCCATCTAGTCTTATCTTTTGGCTGAGTTGATGGGATGCCCTTATATGCTGACAGCTGAAAACAGAAAAGCTGTGACAGACAGACTAAAGGAAGTATTATGAGGAAGATGGAAAGATAAACAGCTGAGGGGAAGAGGCAGAGAGCAGGAATAAGTCAGACATTCAAAGAATGCAGAAGAATCGCAAAGGAAAAACAGTTAACACCCCCTCCCATCTTCTCCATCGTCAAGACTTCACTCCAGATCACCACATTCTTTCATCTATATTTTCAAACAAAACAAAACAAAACCTACACAAGAGTTTATGAATTTCTCACATGATATATACTTTGACTAAATGTAAATGTTGCTGAATGATGGGGAAAGACCTGATGGGGAAAGACATTTGGACAGAGCCAAGAAATAGAATTGGTTGAACCACAGAATTGATTGAAGAGAATACTTATGGTTCAAGGCTAAACTGAGGGTTACTTGGTACTCTCTGAGGTTGGTGGTTTTCCTTCAGATGTTTCATTGCCAAACTAGGTAACATTAACAAAATATTTGCAAGAAAACCACCAAGCTCAAAGACCATCAAGAACCATAGAATGGTTGAACAGCTGAGGAGTCTGAATTCTTGAATGTTCAGTAATTAGACTGTAATCTTTTTTACACTGAGCAAAGCACTGACTGATATTTGCTATCCAGGATTTCAGACAGGAACTTTTTAGTGAAGGACACTAGCTGGGATCTTTTTCTATACAGCAGGGGTGTCAAACTCGCGGCGTCATGTTGTTGTTACGTGATGTATCGCAACTTTCCCCCCCCCTTTGTTAATCTGGGTTGGGCATGGCTACCGCATGATGCATCCGGCCCACAGTCCATGAGTTTGACACACCTGCTATACAGTATATGTGTTCTCCTATTGCATTAATAGTGTGCTTTACCATTGAATTGCCTTTTTTTCTTTAATTTTATTTAGTTATTTACTGTGTTATTATTCATTCATTTTATAGCATCAACAAAAACTAACTGGGGCATTTCTAAAAATAGTCAATTAGTTAAAATTATAGAGAACTGTATTTTATTTATTTATTTATTTATTTATTTATTTATTTATTTATTTATTTATTTATTTATTTCCTTTACTATTTTTTACAGATAACTGAAGCTGGCAAATATATCCAACATACCAGTGGTGGGTTTCAATTATTTTTGCTACTGGTTCTGTGGGTGTGGCTTGGTGGGCGAGGCATGGCTTGGTGGGCGTGGCTTGGTGGGCGTGGCAGGGGAAGGATACCGTAAAATCTCCATTCCCACCCCACTCCAGGGGAAGGATACTGTAAAACTTCCATTCCCTCCCCAATCCAGGGGAAGGTTACTGCAAAATCCCCATTTCCTCCCAATCAGCTGGGACTTGGGAGGCAGAGAATAGATGGGGGTGGGGCCAGTCAGAATTTTTACTACCAGTTCTCCAAACTACTCAAAATTTCCGCTACCGGTTCTCCAGAACTGGTCAGAACCTGCTGAAACCCACCTCTGCAACATACCTTCCTCCTCCTATTTTCCTCACAGCAACCACCCTATGAGGTAGATTGGGTTGAGAGAGAGTGACTGGCCCAAGGTCACCCAGTTGGCTTTCATGGCTAAGATAGGACTAGATTGACTATCTCTTGCTTTCTAGCCTGGTGCCCTAACCACTAGACCAAACTGACTCTCTGTTAGCTTTCTTTCATTATAAATATTGTATTTCTATTAATGTAAGTTCTGATTTACCAAATAAATTAGGACCTTCAGAAAGAAAAAATCCATCTGGTGAAGATAGCTGGGGATGATTGATCAAGTTCATCTCTGATGCCATAGAATCTTTAATGTAAGATTTGCAAACAGCGATGAAACCTAATAAAAAAGAATATTATTAGTAAAAAAAATACAAAATACTGGGACTTGCTGATCAAGATTGAATGCTTATGGAAAAAGAAATTTATTGTTATAGCAATTGTGACTGGAGTCCTTGGACAATACTTAAAGCATATCTAGAAATATTAAATTTATCAGATGTTAATTTTACAAAAACAAAACAAAAGCCCACCACTCTGTTTGGAACTGCCTATATTCTTAATAATTCTTAGAACCTTGTTTAGGATTTGACAGCAAATAAAAACAAGCCTTATAGTCTTCCATGTGGATCATCCCATGTATGTAATACTACAGTGTGATTGTTTTCAGGCTAAGAGACTTCCCATTTTTAAAATAGATACACTTGCCTAAAACTCATGCTGGAAAGCATTACTGTCAGGACCCAAATTGTTGGGAGCAATATGCTGACTCTGTAAACCACTTAGAGAGGGCTGTAAAGCACCGTAAAGCGTCATATAAGTCTAACTGCTATTGCTATATTCATTAAGTCTTTGTCCATCCACAAGTCATATGCCATTATCCATGAAGGCATTCTCAGTTACTGCTATTGGGGGCAGTGTTGAAAGAGAGCTGTTTTAGATTATGATAGCCCCAAAATTAGGAATTTGGTAGCACTTTTTTGACACATTTTATTTAAAAATAATAACCTTTCAGGAGCTGTTGTTTACTTCATCAGAAGCTTAGTCCATATTGGTATAACATGCTTCAAATAGATTCATATTTTGGTGGAAATATTCCACATTTTGAACAAACTCATCTATTCATTTATTATTTATTAGCCTTCATCCATGGGCTACTGTATTTAAGGTGTCTCACTGTCAAACATCAAAGTATTGGAAAATACAAAGTTATTGGAATTGTTTTAGTGGACATTAAAATGTCTGAACTGATATAATCCAACATACTGTTCACAGGCTCTGTTCTGATAATATTTATCTGACATTTCCAGCATCATGTATATATACTAATATTATATTAATATTGTATTATTACATTCTATGTATTATAGAGAGCAATTCAATCATGTTTATACATTTTGATCAGATGACTAACTTTATCTCATTGTAAAGGCAGGGTAAACAATAAATTAGCAAATATTCTGAAAATAATTCCAAGTATTCATTATTTCCAAGATATATATTTATTGATGATCAAGTAAACTCTGTAAAATCAACTAGTCATTTCTACATAACCATAACATTTCCCTAGATGTTAGTGCTGCCATATTCAGGCCTTTTTCAATCTTGCATATTTAGCTGTATATGAATTACAATTCCAAAGCTTTTGCAATCTTGGAAAAAAAATCTGGGAAACCTCACAAATTTGAAGACGCATGATTTACAACATACCACTTTGGCCATGTACAGCTATTTTATATTAAAATTATCAAATTAAAATTTAAACTTGTATTATTATACAATTGTCTATTAATACTGTTTAGATAAAAGAATCTAATTTATTTGCATAATTATTTATTTCTATGCAAGCTTTCTATTACTTTCCTTGTATGAATCTTCATGGCTTTTGTGTAGGAAGTAAGGCCAAATTCTTATTTTGCATCCTGGTTTGTTTCATCACTATTAATCGAATTAATCTCACTTGGCTGGGTCCACAAATTATGCCAAACCAAAGCCAGATAAGCTACATTATGGCTTAATGTAATGTGTGAATTGAATCCATATATTTCAGTTTTGTTCATTGAAATTTATTGAAATCAATATTGTTAGAGTATGCAATCAAATTCATATTTTTATCTTTGGATAGAAATATTCATCAATTAAGCATTTGTATTAAAACATTTATTAGAAAAGGTTAAAAAAATGGCTATTGTACGTAAAGTGACTTTATATGTACTGAGCATTACAATCATTGCCTTCATTTGTGTTCTGATATTTTATTGCAGCCTCTATGTATGGTGGTGTGCTGTTGCCCATATTTTTAATTTTATTTTGAAGTAAGATAAACCCATGAGAAACGAATGAATAAAGAATGATACTCTCTTAGAGTATTTGTACATCCAATTAAATGTGTCCCTTTATCAACCAAAGTAATAGGACTGCCAGGTGTCAGGCCTATGTGATCATTATCAGATCAATGCCAGCCCAGAGATTCTATGAAAAATGTTTATACTAAGAAAGTAATGTAAAGACAAGTTTTATATTTCCTCTTAAAAGAGAAATAAAATCATACAATGAAGAGTAATGATGAGGTACTTAGTGGTATTAATGTCAAATTCTCACAAGAATTTTTTTAAATATTGGAGGAAAGAAAAAGGATTATCAGAACCACTGAATTGGAAGTGGCTGTTATAATAAAGAAAATTCATTTCACCTTTGTCAATAAAATTAATGCTAAAAAGAATACGGAAAGGTGATTTTGCATTGCACAAGATCCTATGCTTGTA
Organism: Pantherophis guttatus; assembly: GCF_059756535.1. Lineage (NCBI taxonomy): Eukaryota > Metazoa > Chordata > Lepidosauria > Squamata > Colubridae > Pantherophis > Pantherophis guttatus. The sequence goes on from NC_142069.1 coordinate 35,515,444, forward strand.
AATCCGTAATAATAATTAATTTTTTCTGTTTTTTTTTTCTTTCATATTACACACCATGGCAATACTTCACATTTTTGGATCTGCAGCAGAAATATAAAACAAATATCAAATTTCATCAGGACACTTGCTAAATTTAATGAAAAATGATCATAAGCCAATTTGAAAGTTTATGAAATTATTAATTAATATTTAATCAATCATCAATATATTTCAACAATGGAAAAAACAGTGCTTTGGCAGCTAATCCCCACAGATTAATGCAAATTATAATTTTTTAAAATAGGAGTCCTTTATCACACACTAAATAAATAACAATGCCCTATTTTTCACTTTATTGCAAATTCTTGTACTAATTCATGTGTTAGTCAAAACTTCCAATAAGACAAAATGAATGAAATTGCAGAAAACAACGCACTCAAAATTATAAATTATCCAAACTACAAGCATTAAGCAACCTGTACCTGATATCATGTGTTCATAGAATCGGCGATTTTGCTTTGAATTGAAATTCCTAATGATTTTTCAGCAGGAACATTTTTGTTTTGATTTTCACTTTCACAGGATTGTTCAGTGAAAACATGACCACTTTAGCGGAGTTCTCCCCTCTCCATTGACTCAATTCTGCAGTAGACAAAGTTTACTCATTAACAGTACTTTCTTTTTATCTAAACAGGCTTGAAATACAGGAACTTTATAAACTGGATACAGCACAGTTCCTGGGCAGGATATGTTGCTTATCGTGATTGGTTGAAGATTCTTATTGGGCAGTAACTTAAAAGTATGTTGACAAATGCCAGTTTATGCTTCTTTGAATAAGACAACCAAAAGGTGTATGAGATCAAGGCCAAGTGGAATTCCAGGTATTGAAAACGGCAGGAAAGTGCCAGAAATAGCGCAGCTATGTTTATGCCTTTTTAACAACTATTTAATTGTAACTTAAATATTCTGAAAACAAGTTAATTATCATCACAGTGATAATCTGATCTCATCACCAGAAATGCCAATTAAAACTGCTACAATTCCCATCCACATAGCCACAGCTAAGAAATGTACACATTCATCTTGCACTGAGATTAAGAAAGATTTAGCCTAACAAATGTTAGGTGAATGTTTATGTACATTTATTTATTCTTGCAGAATTTATTTATTCTTTAAACTATTTCTGTATGAAATGTGTTATCAGAACATCATTTGGCTGAATTAAACCAAACACGGATTATTCCAAAACATAATTGCCAATTTACTTCAGATATCAAAAAAGATCTGTTATTGAGAACAAATCTTAATAGAGATCTACTTCCTCAGAAATCTATACAATTCACAATTTTATGAATGAAATCCACGAACAGACGCATACACCCTCTCACACACCTGTTAGCATATGAGGAGACAAGAATTATAGGGAAATTTAGCTTGATAACAGTAATGCCTGTTTCTTTCTGATACGTAAACTGATAAGATGGAATACATTGGAATAAAACTCAAAGAAATCAAAATTATATATCAAAATAACATTTTAAAATATATTTTGGCATCTATCATTCCTACCATTTTGAAACATCCCTCTATAATTTTAAATGTTGTCTGCTTTTACACCCTGTTCTATCCTTTTTTCATATGAATGCAGTTAGTCTGTTAAGTTTCAGATGAATTCCAAATCATAACATAGTATTATCTTTTAAAATAAATAGCTGTTTTATTTCAAATGGTGCCTACTATAAATTACTGATCCCATTACTCTCTTTCATTCCTTAGTCATTACATCTGATATCAGCTGCTTCTCAGAGTTTCTATGAGTTTCTCATCTCCCAATGCTGTACACATAATCAGAATGTACATTTGCAAGACATTTTGTTTGCAATCTAATCTATAATTTATGAATTATTATTAGGAATTAAATATGATAGTGGTAGTATGTCGTATGTGTTAAAAACTGAAAGGAAATATTGTGCAGAATGTTGGCTTGTTTTCAAGGATAAAACCGTTTATGACTTTCAAAAATAAGTGTAACATAAAATCTCTTTTAAACATTTACTGTATATGCTTATTTTATTCATTTAATCATTGACCTAACTATTGCTCCATCTCTTCAGTACTTAGGCCTTTAAAGTCAACAGATAATAATGTGAAATAAATAAAACCTTTGTCACCCACTGCTACATAAGATTTTACGTAACTCCCCTAAAAATAAGAAACCTTTGTACAGCCTGCCAGTAATATACATTGTATCGCAAAACAGGTAATCAAATTTAATTTGGAAAAACCATGCTGTTTACAGAAATTGGCTAGATATTCAAACCTCTTATGAAGGGAATTGTTTAAGTCTGTGTTTTATCATTGTTATTATTGTTGTCTATCACACAGTCGTCTACTTTTTATTTCCAGTTTTAATAGTTGTGTGATGTTATCTTTGTTTCTTTCTGTGCTGCTTAATTAATTTCAATACTATTTCTAATATTTTCTCTGGAGTATTCTAGTCCAGTGCCTTTATTTTATTATTTATTCATTTTCTATACCCGTTTCTTCAAAGTCATTTTATCAAGTATTCTCAACAGGCAAATCCACCCAAAGATCAATGGTGTTGCTAGTTTCATGGCTTGATGTTGTTACACTAACAATTACTTTTTAAAAACTTTTTTACATCAGTCTATAAGGAGACTGAAGGCATGTTATGAAAGTCACCTAGAAACAAAGAACTTCAAACCTTTGGTTCTAATATGAAGGCAGAATGATCCTACCATCACTGTATTTAATTTATAATGAAACAAAACTTAACAGTGGTTTTAGTGATACGGATTAGAATGGAATTTCCAGTGCTGCATATTTATTTATTTAAAAGCATTTATATACCGTATCTGTTCGTTTTAAAACCAACTCTTGATGGCTTACAACCCATAAAACAATATATACAATCATAAAACCAACTATATGACAAAAACAGAAAAACCATATGGCATATAGTCCCCAGGATCGGTCACTTCCTCTTGGAACAGAAGTGAATATTTCTGTTTTAGGGAGAGGAGAAATATTAAGACATGGATGTCTTAAGCATCTTAAATCTCCCTGTCAGGGAAATCAAGAGGTTGGATTTGTTGTACTTTGGCAGAGCTTCTAGGTCCATACCTCCCCGGAACACTGCATTATGAAGGACAGAACACAAGACCCTTTAGTCAAGGTTTATCTGGATGAAGGCCCTTATGAAGAAAAGAACATTCTGGTGCATAGAGAAGGTTAGTGATAGAACAGGAAATATATGAATCTTTGCTTCAGAGGAAATTGTTTTTGATACACAGAACAATATTTGGTCTCATTTGGTCTGAATGAAGGTATTTGACTTGACTGGTCTTTGTCTCATATAATTCAATCTCAAATTAATAAATTTGTGTGGGGGGGATGTATCCTTATGCACCTTAAACCACAGTGTGCTGTAAGTACTTGTAGTGGCTTTTAAACTGTGAATTTAACTCAGGTGATTGCAGTCTCCTTTATATTGATTTTTTTTAATGATCGATACATTATTTAGTATTTATATTATTGAGAGTATTGGGTTGCAGGATCCTGGGACACAGATATTTACCTTAGTTCGCGAAAGTACTGGGTATTTTACCTGGAATAAAGTGAGTACTGGAATTATTTGTTACATATTTAACAGTCAATTAAATTGAGATTTCAGTCATATTAACTGTGTTAGTGAGGAATTAAGAGCGGAGACTATTGAGGGGATATTCAAAATATATCTGGCCATGTTTCCTTCAGCATTTTAAAACCCCTTTTCATTTTGTTCACATACATTCTTTATTCCCTCCTCAGAGATCAGAAATTTTACCAGATAATATTTCATTCATGGATTGTTATAGACAATTTAACTGTCAGCATAGATCCTATATTTATATAGATATAAATATAAATACATATTTATATCTTTGTAACAGTATTAATTCTTGAATAATCTTTCTACAGTAAATAAACTGTATGTTCACATTGCAACTCAGCTGATTATTGCTTTGGCTTATCTCCATTATTTCCTCTTCAGAAGTCTGGAATAAGAAAGAACAAGCTTTGATTCTCTTATATTTGACATCCTTTCAGATATTTAATAATAATAATAATAATAATAATAATAATAATAATAATAATAATTTTATTTCTATACCACCCTTCTCCCGAAGGACTCAGGGCGGTGTACAGCCAATTTAAAAACACAAGACACAACAATAATTAAAAATTAAAATAATTAAATAGATTTGGCCGATTTAAAACCCTAAAAATTAAAATACCCCAATTTAAAATTATTATATTGACAGCCCTGCCTGGCGGAACAACAGGGTCTTCAGTGCGCAGCGGAACACCCGGAGGTCGGAGATCTTACGTATTTCCAGGGGCAGTTCATTTATTTATTTATTTATTTGTTTGTTTAAATTTCTATACCGCCCTTCTCCAAATAGGACTCAGGGCTGGGGCTCCCACAGAGAAGGCCCTCCCCCTGGGTGTCGCTAGCCAACATAACTTGGCTGATGGCACCCTGAGGAGACCCTCTCTGTGGGAACGGACTGGTCGGTGGGAGGCTATTGGTGGCAGAAGACGGTCTCGAAGGTACCCGGGTCCTATGCCATGGAGTGCTTTAAAGGTGGTAACCAACACCTTGAATCGCACCCGGAAGACCACTGGGAGCCAGTGTAGCTTGCGCAGGAGGGGCGTCACATGGGCACGAGTTGCGCCCATAACCACCCGCGCGGCCGCATTCTGGACCAGCTGGAGCCTCCGAGTGCTCTTCAAGGGGAGCCCCATGTAGAGAGCATTACAATAGTCCAGCCGGGAGGTGACAAGGGCATGAGTGACCGTGCGCAAGGTGTCCCGGTCCAGAAAGGGCTGCAACTGACGGATTAGGCGAACCTGATAAAAGCCCCCCCTGGCCACGGCCGTCATATGCTCTTCTAAAGACAGCCATGCGTCCAGGAGGACACCCAGATTGCGAGCCCTCTCTGTGGGGGGCAAAGATTCACCCCCAATAGTGGGTGAATAGTGGGTAGAATAGTGGGTAGAAACAGTGGATTACCTAGTTAGCTGCTGTAAGAAGATTGCACAAACTGATTACAAGCAGTCGCATGACTAAATAGCAATAATGGTGCATTGAAAGATCTGCAAAAGTACCACATGCCTACAAGCAAGAACTGGTGGGACATTAAAATAGAGAAAGTCATAGAAAATGAAAAAGCTAAAATGATCTGGGATTTTAAATTCAAAAATACAAGCACCTGTCACATAACACCCCAAACTTAACAATTGTCAATAAAAAAGACAAAAAAAGTCTGGATAGTGGATATGGCAGTACTTGGAGGCAACAGAATAGAAGAGAAAGAACTGGAGAAAATAAAAGACCTATAAATAGAAATAGAACAACTCTGGCAAAAGAAAGCAAAAGTAATACCAATAATAATAGGTACTTCGTTTGTAATCCCAAAACAATTGAAGCACCATTTGAACACCACTGATATTGACAAACTCATCCTCAGTCAATTGCAAAAGGCATTTTACATCCTGTGATGATACCTTTAACACCATCTGATTTCCACATCTCTCTATCCAAATCCTTGGGAAGGACTCAATAGGTGGATAAAAATTCCAAATTCAGTTGACTGTGTGATGAACCATAATATTCAAAACCAAGCTTTGGCTATCACTTTTATTTCGTAAGGATAATTATGAGATTTACATAGAATACAGCTTTTCTTGGAAGTAAAAACAATCTTGATGCTAGCAGTTTGTAGCACTGTTTATTTTAAAAAATATATAATAATTCCTTTTTAAAAAAACACAAAAGCATTTGAATCCTCTTAGGTACCTAGCCAAAAATTACTAATATGTTCCCTAGCTCCAGATAGGAGATGCAAGACTTAGAATGATATGTGACCGAGTGTCCCTACTGGATTTTATTTCTACTTCTCATTCAATCCTATGGACACTTGGAATCTATTCCTATTATCAGTTACTTCTCAGCTTTACAAAGATTGAGGTCAAGGTGAGCCTAGGTTATTTTGAAGATCAGGTTGAAAAAATATATAGACATGATTATATTTGAAAAAGTAGAATGCGAACTCAATATATTCTTTAGTGGAACATAAAGTGGAGAGGAAATTTATTGGGGTTGGGCAATAGTATGGGAACATTTTAAGTTTCCATTTGCTCAGGAACATTTGATCAGAGGGATTTGCTGTTATTTTGTGCTTGCTCAAAACAATTGTGTCAGCTTTGTCCTATTATTCCATGTTCAAAACCAGTTTAATGTGAACAGTGGGGAAGGGATAGTACTTTCCACTTCAATTTAGGGCAGCAAGCTATTTTGGAGATGCAGTGTTCAGCTATATAGCATACAGTTTTCTGCTACAGATGTCAGTCATTCACATTTGCCATTATAAATTACGGCTTTATATTTTTTTTAATGGTAGGGCTGGTCATAAAAAGCAGGATAGTTATGTAGTTAACTTCCTATTATTCATATCATTAACTCTCGGGTCCTTTTTAAGCTTAATTCTTATATACGATCTCTGCTGTCAGAGATATTCCAGTGCCAGTTTGAGAAGTCAATTATTCGTAGATAGAAGAAAGTGGGTATCTCAGTTTACCCGAGTCTTTTTTTCTTTTTCTTTTTCTTTTTCTTTTTCTTTTTCTTAGACCCTTACCACATTTGCAGACAGCAGGGAGGAAGGGGAGGAAAGAGATCTGGATCTTAGGAATGGGGCATAAAATCAGCATATTTCTGAAGGCTATGCGAGACTGGTATCATTAGCCTAGGATTCTGCTACAGGAATGGACTATAAGTCTGAAACTTATAGCATTATCTGAAACTAACAAATAACTTAATCTTCACATTTCTCAAGAAACAAATTCTGATACGTTCCAAAAATGATATAGAACATGTTTCAGAGTTTGGTTTGTATTTAGACACCTGTTCTCTCTATTTCAATTTTATATCCAGTTGTGACTTCTATATTTCCATTGTTGCTTTTTTTCTTGTTCTTCACTTGAGACAATAAACATTCATACTGCATGGTATTTTCTTCTTTCAGTCCAGTCAACTACCAACTATAACTGAATCCTGAATTGTACAATGTTTCCAAATTCTTAATGCTTTAGCCCCTATCCCCAACCTACTATTTTTAAGTCTTTCAAATTAATTTAATTGAACTCACAACCTTGACAACATTCCTTCTCCTCCAAATACACACTTCAGTCTCATCTTGTTTTTAATCTTTCATCTTGGAAGATAGCTCTTTATTGTTTCTCATTGATTGCTACTTTTATGTTGGCATAATCCACGTCTCTTCTATTTTCTCTCTAATTTCTCATGGCAATGGTGACTGTGCATTTGGGAAACAGCAATTCTATTCCAAATATTTAAAAAGAGCCTTGATAGTACAGTGGTCTACGCACCCTGTTATTAACACAGCTACCTGCAATTTACTGCTGGTTCGAATCTCTCCAAGGCTCAAGGTTGACTCAGCCTTCCATCCTTTCTAAGGTAGGTGAAATGAGGACCCAGTTTGTGGGGGCAATAAGCTGATTTTGTATAAAATATACAAAAGTATGAAGGCTATTGCTTAACGCATTGTAAGCCGCCCTGAGTCTCCGGAGAAGGGCGGCATATAAATCAAATTTAAAAAGAAAAAAAATATTTAGTATGAGGCAGTTTTGAATTAAGATATGCTATTTGATAAGACAGATGTTCAGTCTGATGAGAATAAATAGGTAAATGGCAATTTAAATGAGGCCTCATTTTAAAACAATATTATTAGAAAAGAAGTACATTCCTAAGGATGAAAAAATTACTTGGAACATTTGAGTTTAGCAAAAAGGTAACAGATGAAAATTACAGACAATTTATAAATTTATGTATGCTGTTGAGAGAGAATAGTGGAAAGTTTTCTCTCTCACTGAAAATACTAGAACCTGTGATTTTTCTATAAAACTGAAAGATGAAAGATTTCAGATAAATAAAATGAAGACTTCTTCACACAGTAGTACTCACTATTATACTACATACTGATGCAATGCTACTTTAATAAATTCTCCACTTTCTCAAAAAGTTTAAAATAATATCACAAAGCTAATTATGCTTTTTTCCTCCTACACCTGATAATAAGGCTTACTTATTATAAGGAAATAATGCTCTAGTTTTTATTAAAACATTTTTCAGAGTTTAAATGACTCAGTACATGATATTTAACATTTTTATTTTCTAATTATGATTGAAAACATATAACTCTACTTTTTCACTATCTATCCAGGATTTTTCTTGAAGAGAATGCACTTAATAACCATTTATTTTCAAACATTAACCTCAGAATCCACTAGAAATCACATAGCTTCTGATACATTTAATTTAAGTATTTCAGTGGAAAATATCTCTCAGTAAAAAACACTTTTAATATAATAAAAGTAGTTCCAGACAAGTTTCATTATCATCCGAAGGGCATTTCATTCCTTTCTGAGGAAAGTGAACTCTAATGCCTTCAGTATCAAAGACCCCTCCAAAAATTAGTGGTATCCCCAAAGTATGGAAGAATATATAATTAGGATGTTATATCTCTGTTGTCATGTTTTCCTATACCTTAAATATTGTTAAAACAGAACAATTAAACAACAGGGCTCTCAATAAAATACACAATGTAGCAGAATATCTTCACTTGCAATTTTACTGATAGTGATAGCAGGAAAACAAAATCATCAGGTTAGAAGTCATGCAACATGCTTCCTGGATACCTCTCACAGATTATGAGGAAAATTCTAAAACACCAAGTGTTTCAGGTGTATTGCATGTAAATCCATTATAAGAGCTATAACAATCAGCACATTATTTTTTAAACAATAAACTCCTGCAAATACATTGACTGCTTACATAATGTCAAGTGAATGGGAAAAATAATATGTATAAATCCTTTGAGAGAAAAGCAAAGGGCCCAAGAACACATTTGCTGTTTATACTGTATGAAGGGATAATTTAAAGCAACTGTTCCTTGGGGTCCCTGCTATTCATGTTTTTAGTTTGCAAGAAAATATATAAGATATGTATAAATATGTAATTCAGAAACAAAGAACACTATAAATTCCCAAAATGCTTGTTCCTCTCCCATGACTGAATTGTCAGTTATTACAGGTAGGTCTTGATTAGTGCTATGAAATGATTGCATTATTTGAATTCAAATAATTCTTGTATTATTAGATAATAAATAATAATAAAGTAATAAGTTTATGGAAAATATAACAACTGGTTCCAGCTCAATGGAAACAGGTAATGAAAAATGTTTAACATAATGTTTCATATGTATGTTGCTAAAACAGTACAGTAATGGATAAAAAATAATATACTTATAATTTGAATTTAGGGTTAACAAAAGTCACAGGGTAGTTACCGAAAGCAAAACAAAAACAAATTCTACTGCAGATTCAAGTATTCCAACATCTTTTCCTATTTTAGTATTGCTATGACGACCCTCATGTTATCTAAACTGAGAAGGCAACCTGACAAGAAAAACATTTTTTTTTGCTCCAATGCAAGTCTCTTCTTTCTTAAACTTGTGCTGTTTTCCTGTAATGGGAACTTCCTTTTCTCCATTTTCCACTCACAAAGATTAGCAACATCTAAAATTTGAACCACCTGTGCATGCACTCGCCTCATTTGCACATGCATTAGACTCACATTAAATGAATTTTGGGTAACATTAAATACAGCCTGGTATCAATTTACAGTCTATGCTAAATTGAATATTGCATTATTCGAACTTGCACAAATTGCAACCTCTCTGTATCTGTCCTGATTTGGTATCTACTTAAATATCATTTATCTAAGGGGTTATTTTTGTTCATGTTGGCTTCCCAGTTCATGAAGTACAGGATAAAATGACATACTTTAAATCTCATTTGACAAAAGTCTTTCCAATCAGGGCATGTAAGGACTGTACTTGGAAGAATGGTCTGAATTCCTCCTATTTTCAATGGCTGGCAAATAACTGATATATTTCAGGTGGATTTGGTATGGAAAAGATACGGTATAATGCAGGAACACAATGTTATTTGGGGGGGGAGAGTGTGAAACTTTGTCCCATTTGACCTTTGAGAGGAGATCTGAGGATACATGCAGACCATGGATGTAACCAGGGCAAAAAGTAAATGATTTAATTTATCTTAAATTAATATTAATTTAATATGTTTTAATCATGATCCCCTTTGATTACACTAAAAATTATAATTTAGTGACAATTTTTGGGTGGCTCAAAGGGTTACCTTCAGGATCTTGAAGAAGCTCAGGATTTTAGGTTTGCCTCAATGACTTCAACATAATTGAATGATTAATTATGCTAATGAGTTGATCTTCATTTATAGTTGTGCTTGGTTTATTTTTGTGTATAATTTGAGTTTGAGGTTGTAATGTCAGGTAGGATAATGGATAAATGTTTTAATAATAAACTTATAGATCTAAAATTGTGGACCAATGGCAAATATATTTTTATAGTATAACAGGTATATATTTTTGGAGATGATCTAAAATATATATCTCATTGCAACTGATTACATAAAGAGTTAATAGATGGCAAAAAAACCATACAGCAGGCTTTTAAAAGCTGCATCTAAACAACTACTGCAGGTATTCCTCATTTAATGACCACTCGTTCAGCAAGTGTATGACAGCACTGAAAGAGTTATTGTTATGACTGGATCTTGTATTTATGGCCATTGCAGCATCTCTATGGTCACATAATTGCAATTTTCAACCTTCCCTTTGGCATCCCACGAGCAAAGCCAATGTGAAGCTGGCAGGAACTTGGAAAGTTGTAATCATGTGAGGTCCTCACTTAATGGCCTGCATGGTCTTCATTTAACAACAGCAACTGGGATTGCTGGAATTGCAGCAGCAGTGTGGTCACATGATTTTTTAAATTATATGTCACTCAACAACAGTTTCCAGTCCCATTAACACTTTGCATTGTTAAAGGAGGATCACTATCTGTACAGTATAATTTCAACTTAAACACAGTGCATCCTCCATTGTATACCGTGTTTTCCCGAAAATAAGACCCTGTCTTATATTTTTCTGATCCCTGAAATAAGCGCTTGGCCTTATTGCCATGTGCTCAAAAGCCTGATTGGGCTTATTATGAGGGGATGTCTTATTTTGGGGGAAACAGGGTATTACTATGGAAATGAACTGAGTAGAAAATTCTGCTTATGAGATTTTTACATGGTTATAATATTTGAGTCGTGACTATGATTGCATTGCTGAAGTGTGGTGTATTAAAAATGTCATTAGTAGCAAAGCTCTCCGTATTAAACGACCATGGCTTTGCAAACCCAAGGGCTGATCAGAGACACTACACACATCAGATGTATTTCTATTAATCCATTTCCTGTAACACAAGCTGAAAATGACTATGTCTTACAGCCAATCATTTGGCAGGATTAGCCACAATATATAATAAATTCAGATAGAGCTTGCTTGTATACACTGATGGTAATGGTCACACAAACCATGAACACATTTACAATGACTCTTGAAAGTTTCCATTTTCATACTGATAAACAGTCTGTTCTTCGACATTGTGCCTCATTCCCTTTTCCTTCTGCAATTCTTTCCTTGGTGCTTCGTCATGCTGAACAGTGGCGCCATATGTTTTCTTTGTGTTAACAAAAGTATCATTGTTCAGTTCAGTCTCTTCAGCCAGTTCATCTTGTTCAAGTATTCCACATTTCTCTTCATTCAGACTTTCTGGATCAGCCCATTCCTGCTTCTCACCAGAAGCAAAGATAGCATAAAATACCACTCCACTATAGTGGACTAACGCAGCTATTAGAAAGACATTTTGCCATTCTTCACGAGTCTAAAGAAATGACATGGGACATATTTCATGTAGATTAAATTTGCATTCTATTTTTCCACCAAAAATAACATTTAAAAAGTTTAAATTTAAAATATATAAAGAAAACAGCAAAGCTGTAGTTAAAATATTAAAACTCAGGAACTAAAAACTCATCAAATAATATAATAAATAACATCACCTTAAAATAACTTGATTTTATTAGCAAGATCTCTTTGGAGCCAAATAAAACTATTTTTATCCCAAAAGAAAGCTTGGGCTACTTTAGCAGACAGAATCTAGGAGCATCAGCATAAAAGGCCCCTTTCTTTTGTAACTATCAACTATGGCTGTGATAGTGGAGGAGCCAACAGTCTTGAAGGCAAGAAAATGTTATATTTCAAACCACAAAAAACTTGGAGCTAATAACCAGCACTCTGAATTGAGAGAGACCTGTGGCGGTGCAGTGGTTAGAATGCAGAATTCCATCCTTCTGAACCTTCCATCTTTCTGAGGTTGGTAAAATGAGGACCCAGTTTGATGGGGGCAATATGCTGACCAGTGGTGGGTTTCAAATTTTTTTACTACTGGTTCTGTGGGTGTGGCTTGGTGGGTGTGGCATGGCTTGGTGGGCATGGCTCGGTGGGTGTGGCAAGGGAAGGATACTGTAAAATATTCATTCCCACCCCATTCCAGAGGAAGGTTACTGAAAAATCTCCATTTCCTCCTGATCAGCTGGGACTTGGAAAGCAGAGAATAGATGAGGGCAGGCCAGTTAGAATTTTTACTACCGGTTCTCTGAACTACTCAAAATTTCCGCTACTGGTTCTCCAGAACTGGTCAGAACCTGCTGAAACCCACCTCTGATGCTGACTCTGTAAACAGCTTAGAGAGGCCTGTAAAGCACTACGAAGCGGTGTATAATCTAAATCTAAGTGCTATTATTATCACTATCCTGGAGACAAACCAGTAACCAGTGAAGCTATTGTAACATAAGAGTCACTTTCTGTGACTAGTTAATAATGTAACCACATTTTGAATCAGCTGGAAATTGTGGAAACTTTTCAAAGAGAGCCCAGTGTAAAAATTATTTTTGCTGAAATAAAATCTCATATGCCCACCATGTTTTTCAAAATGACCAGGAATTGAAATTGGTGAAACTAATGATGGTTTAATAATAATAACTGACTGCCATGCATTTGGAAGTCATTTAGGGAAAAAATAAATCTGAACATCATTACCTTATGTTTTGTCATTGCACCAACAATGAGAGGGCAGACCATGCCTGACAATGTCCCAACTCCATTAGAAATGCCCATGAGAATGCTGGCATACCGAGGTGCAATATCCAAATGGTTGACGTTAAATCCTGTAACACAAAATATTACATCAACAGGGTGTATTCTGTCAGCATGAGAATGATTCAAGCAGCTGAAAACGCAACTGCTTCTTTTAGGCTGATCCAAGACTTCACTGTCCTCTGGAATTTAATTTAGTCCCTGAGAATTTCAAACCTGGTTACCAAATAAGGCATCAGAAAAAAGGGATTAAATACATTAGGGCTAATTGTGTTTATTAGATTTAATTTAATGTCAATGTAAAATTAATTAAAAATATTTGAGTTTGGGTCCAAGCCTCAGCTTATTTTCTTAAAGTGTGGACTATGTGCATAGCCCTGGTTTCTCAAAGAAGGAAAATGATAACTAAAGCATAGAGAAAAACCATTATTTTGAAAATAAAGCACTGAAAATATCATAACCTGTCATATTTCATAGACAATTCAAAGGTTTTAACTGTCAAGATGAAGTTATATTACTGATTTTGAATATTTTAAACACATAAATAATTAAACAAACATATTTAAGTAGTCAATCACTTACTACAGCATAATTGTGCTTTTTTTAAATTTTTATGAAGTAAAGGTTTCATTACAAATTAATCAGTTTAAAAAACCATTTAAGAATGTCAGAATAGCCTTTAATTAAAATTAAAAGTCAAGAGCCAAGATAATCGGCAGCCTAGGGATGAGGATACCTGGTATAGAAACAATAAATTGCAATAATAATCCTGTTGATATTAAAATACAATGTGTTTAACAGTTTATGTTTTACCTGAAATAGCAAATCCACTAAAGCCTACTGCTAAAACCAAGAATGAAATAGCCATGCCTCTCGTGTGAGAATATCCAACCACCAAAAGTAAAGTAGCTTCCATCCCAAAACCTGCAAAGGAAATGAATGGAGAAGGTTATTAATTCTTCAAAATACACCGCTTCAGGAAGTATCAAAACAATTTATTTATTTTTGATGTTGTTTTTATTTTATTTTTCTTTAAAATTAGTTCCAAACACTAAGTACATACAGATTGGTTTCTAATTTTCTCTGCTTTTATAAAAACGTCATACCTCTCATTCTCTGTCTCTGTGTGTGTGTGTGTGTGTCTCTCTTCCCCCTCTGTCTCTCTCTGTCTCTGTCTCTCTGTCTGTCTGTCTGTCTCTCTCTCTCTGCATATGTGCACATGTAGGTGTTCATGGGCATTGTCATTCTTGCATACATTGTTTGATATTTATAAATTGCTTAGATTTTGTAAGATTAAACTGACATAAAAGTCACAATAATTCCTTCCTCCCTCCCTCCCTCCCTCCCTCCCTCCACTCCTTCCTGCAGTCCCAACAGATTATCTCAGAAGGAATGAAACTTTTAGCAAAAAAAAAAAGTCTGTCCTCATGTCCTTATATATTTTGATAATTCAATCCTCCCTTTCAATGTACAATATACAAAATACTTCAGATTTTGCATTTATTTTTAAAATCAGCAAATCAGTCTGATAGTTAGGTAGTAACATATAAATCACATATAAGATCTAAGCATACCTCCACAATTCATGATTTTTCTGACAGCAGTAGTTGTTAAAATTCTGCTGCTGCGCAAGAAGTCAGCGAGTTGGCCTCCAATGGGTACAATAACAGTCATTACCATGTGCGGAACTGCAGACAAAAGGCCAACCTGGAAGTAAATAGATACAATGGAAATCACGAGACCAAAAGAAATGTTTTTTCTCTCAATATATGAAGTTAATTAAATGAATATTTGAGGAGCACATCATTCCTTAGCATAGGTGAATTTAGTATATTTTCCACTAGAGAATTGAGCTGACAAATTTCCATTTGTCATCAGCCACTACAAGTTATGGTGACATCTACCATAAAAGGAATTGTCAAAGTGATTGTTAAAAAAATAATAAAGGCTGCTCAATAGAAACAGCAGACAAAGGGGTGTAGCTCAGAAATCCTAACTAGCTACCATGCCCTCCTATGTCTCAGATATGGTTTTTCACCAACAAAGTAAATCTTAATTTTCCAACACAATTAACAGGTTTATATGAACATTTGCTATAGATAAAAATTAATGTCAAATATTGTACAGGCCTCAGTTTAACACTCAGTACTCAAACACCAACAGTTCAATTAAAAATACACAATGTTTGTATACATATACAATATGTTGGGAACAAACATCCAAAGAATTTAAGGACTGCCTCCAAAGACAGTTTATAATGCTGTTATGGAATGTACAAGTCATTAGATAACAAAACATTATTTGTATCAGTGGTGGTTGCTACCAGTTCGCCCTGGATCGGGTGAACCAGTAGCGCCGGTAGTGGGAGGCTCCGCCCACCCACCCGCCCGGATGCATGCGCAGAAGCGTCACGCACCCACGAGAGAACCAGTAGCGCCGGGTTTTGAAACTCGCCCCTGATTTGTATCATAGCACAATTGATATACAGGTTAGCTCTTTTCTCTCCCGTCAAACAGTCCTTGATTTTTATTATGTCATTTGTATGTTAAGCAGCTGGCACTGACTAACAGTGAGCTATATTAAGAGAAGATTCAAAAATGCCAATTTATTAGGCATAATCAAATGAAAATCATTGAGAACAATCAGCAATTTACCATCAGGCCTTTAGAGAAATTCCTTGGGTTTATATTTTTACCTTACTTATTGCAAATCCAAAGACTTCTTCAAAATAAGCAGGCTGACTTATGAGCAGCAAGTAGAAAGTCCAGCTTCTGCAAAAGTTTGCCACAACAATTGCATAAACCGGCATCGAAGTGAAAAACTGCTTCCAAGGGGTGCTAAATCTCTAGAAGAGAGAATGCCAAAGCTTTAGAATGATGGGAGGCTGTAGTTCACTTTAGTAATGTTAGGCATCAATTTAACATTCAATTTGTTATTTGGGTGAAAGTATTTTCATTGTAGAAAACAATATTTGAAAAACAAACATGAATAAGTAACCTCTCCTTTTGTTATCTACATAATGAAAAGGACAAGATTCTGCAGCAAGCAGCATCAATCCCACTCTGTTTAGCATGTCATTACCAGCCTGGGAATCCATGCTCAGCCCCTTTGTTGTTATCCTCAAGCAGACATTTGAAACGGCAGGCTGGGTGGCCTTAGATTTTGGCCCAGAGATGCAACTCTAATTCCACTACTAGCTGAAGGGCACGGGGAATTCTCCTCTAGCTTTTCTCCTTGGCTGACACTCCCCCGCCCATTCGCCATGGCAGTCAGCCATGGCCCCTCCGTCCCACATGCTTCGGCACAGCCCATTCGACGCGGAGTGTGGGGGACAGAGGGTCTGGGGCTGATTGGCTGGAGCGAATGGACGGGGGTGTGTCAGCCAAGGAGAAAAGCTAGAGGAGAATTCCCCCAAGGCAGAAGCCTGGCGGAGAAGCAGGCGCGGCCAAGGGTAGGAGGCAAAAAGTCCCATTCCACCTGAAACATCAGTAGTCCCTGAAATCACAATTGGTGGAGAAGAAGGCATCTGATAGAAGTATCCCCTTTAAGGCCTGCTTTATAGTACAGCCTTATGCATATTTGTGGAATTCAGATTTAATCCTTCTTAAAAATAAACTGAATTTAATGCTAAAATGCAAACTTGATCCAAACTTTCTTTTTATACAAGGAGCCAGAGAAAAAAATT
Organism: Pantherophis guttatus; assembly: GCF_059756535.1. Classification (NCBI taxonomy): domain Eukaryota; kingdom Metazoa; phylum Chordata; class Lepidosauria; order Squamata; family Colubridae; genus Pantherophis; species Pantherophis guttatus. The sequence continues at coordinate 35,532,276 of NC_142069.1, forward strand.
AAAAGTCTTTATATTACAAGCTTAGAAACAAGAAAAGAAGCATTGTTTCCCAACCTGTTTGATTTATACCAGAGGTGTCAAACTCCAGGCCTGCGGGCCGAATCCGGTCCATAGAGTGCTTAAAACTGGCCCGCGGGGCCAGCCTGGAAATAGCAAAGGACCAGACCGTGGTGCCTCTAACAGCCAAAACAGGGCATGGGGGGGCCTTGCGGCTTCCCTGCACCCCATTTTCGGCCTGTGCGGCCTCCTGCAGACTCTGGCAGCCAAAACACCTCTGATTCAGGGATGAAATCCAGCAGGTTCTGACAGGTTCTGAAGAACTGGTAGCAGAAATTTTGAGTAGTTCAGAGAACCGGTAGCAGAAATTTTGAGTAGTTCGGAGAACTGGCAAATACCACCTCTGGCTGGCCCCAGAGTGGGGTGGGAATGGAGATTTTGCAATATCCTTCCCCCAGGACTGGGGAGAGAATGGGGATTTTGCAGTATCCTTCCCCTGGAGTGGGGTGGGAATGGAGATTTTGCAGTATCCTTCCCCTGACATGTCCACCAAGCCACACCACGCCCACCAAGCCATGCTCACAGAACCGGTGGTAAAAATATTTGACTTTCACCACTGCCCTGATTTATACCATATTATGATTTCAACAGCCCGAGATGAGAAATGGGAGACTGGAAACTGGATCTACATCTCTTTCTCTCTCCGTTTACAATTACATATTACGTTTTTGTTGCTGAATCTAAAAATCATATCAAGCAAAATCTGAAATCTAACAAAAGGCTTCAGGGTCAAAGCATAAAATAGGGTATTAAATCAACAAGCACAGAACAAGAGGCAACTGGACTTCCTTGTTAATCTCTGAAGATGTTTCACTTCTTATCCAAGAAGCTTCTTCACTTCAGAGCGAAACATCTTCAAAAAATAACAAGAAAGTCTAGTTGCCTCTTGAAAAAAGGGACAATCATGATCTGGATGACTGAGAATCTCCAGAGACAAAAAGCATAGAAGTTCAGTAGTAAGATTTTCTTGTGTTAGAACCTTCACAAACATTTAGTTACTGTAGTGATCTGACAAAATACAGATTTGTTGTTAATTGATGTCCCAAAGGTGTTTTTTCAAGAAGTAACTGGACTTGCTGGCTTTTCTTTGAAGATGTTTCGCTTCTCATCCAAGAAGCTTCTATGGCTCTTCAAGCTTCTTGGATGAGAAGCGAAATGTCTTCAAAGAAAAACCAGAAAGTCCAGTTGCCTCTTGAAAAAGCACCTTTGGGACAGCCATGATCTGGATGACTGAGAATCTCCATAGACATTTGTTAGTTGATGGTTTCTACAGTAATTTTGGACAATAAATCATTTCTAAAGAGAGGGAAAAACTATGAAGTGAAACTACAAGTAACTTACACTGGTATTGATTAAGTTGGCTCCGCCTATACTAGTTTCTATGTAAATTCTTTCCTCAGTGCTTATTGTTGGATGAACAGCTGGGCTCTCATATGCTTGCAGCAGCCAGAACATATACCAGGTTATCCCAAAAATTCCTTTAAATGTAGAATGAAACAGGATTTTGACAACAGTTAAAATATTGAAAAAATATTTGTCAGCATTATTTCAACATATATTACTTTATCTATAATATTTTTTCTTCACTGGGCAACTTACCATATGTATAGAAGACAGATGACCATCCTATATATTGCACCAATACACCTGCAAGTGGCATAGCAACTACTGCCCCAGCATAAGAACCTGCAACAAAAATCACATATGTATGAGTCAACAGTTGTGTTCCAACATACCTAACCCATTATATCACTAAAAATAAGTGGTCTGTTTGGAAAAACACTACATTGCTAACTAAAGTTTTATAAGCCCAGAGTTGCTTCAATAGTGAGATGGGCTGCTCATAAATTTAATAAATAAATGAATACACCCAATTTTGCAGTAAGAGAGATGAAAAATTTGTACAAAACTGTTGGAGTCATGGATTCTTATATTATGGAACACACTTGTTCCTGTTATTTTATTTATTTTATTTTATTTCAAATTTATATACCGCACCTTCTCTCGAAAGACTCAAGGCGGTGTACAGCCAGATAAAAACATACAATACAAACATTAAAAAACAATTAAAAGGATATATATTAATTTGGCCCCAGTTTAAGATAACAAACCAATTAAAAATTAAAAATATGTTAAAAAATATGTTAAGCCAGCCCGGCTTGCTGGAAAAAGAAGGTTTTAAGGGCACGGCGGAAGGCACCGAGGTCTTGGATTCTCCTTATCTCTGGGGGCAGCTGATTCCAGAGGGTAGGTGCCCCCACAGAGAAGGCCCTCCCCCTGGGGGTCACCAGCCTACATTGTTTGGCTGATGGCACCCCGAGGAGGCCCTCTCTGTGGGAGTGCACAGGTCGGTGGGAGATCATCGGTAGCAGCAGGCGGACTCGAAGATAACTACGTCCTATGCCATGGAGCGCTTTAAAGGTGGTAACCAACACCTTGAAGCGCACCCGGAAGACCACTGGGAGCCAGTGCAGTTCACGCAGGAGCGGTGTTATATGGGAGTGCCAGGCGGCTCCCGTGATTACCCGCGCGGCCGCATTCTGGACCAGTTGGAGCCTCCGGGTACTCCTCAAGGGGAGCCCCATGTAGAGAGCGTTGCAGTAGTCCAGGCGCGAGGTGACGAGGGCGTGAGTGACTGTGCACAGGGAATCCCGATCAAGAAAGAGCCGCAACTGGCGAATCAGGCGAACCTGACAAAAGGTCCCCCTGGCTAGAGCCATCAGATGTTCTTCCAAGGACAGCTGCATATCCAGGAGGACTCCCAGATTGTGTGCCCTTTCCGCGGGGGCTAAAGACTCGCCTCCGATAGTCAGTGATGGAGTCAACTGACTATATTGGGATGCCGGGAACCACAGCCACTCAGTCTTGGAAGGGTTGAGCTTGAGCCTGTTCCTCCCCATCCAGATCCGCACAGCCTCCAGGCACTGGGACATAACTTCAAGGGCATCGTTGGGGTGGTCTGGGGTGGAGATGTACAGCAGGGTGTCATCAGCGTACTGATGGTACTTCACCCCAAAGCCACGGATGATCTCACCCAGCGGCTTCACATAAATGTTGAACAGAAGGGGCGAGAGGACCGACCCCTGAGGCACTCCACATATAAGAGGCCTCGAGGTCGATCTCTGCCCCCCTGCCAACACAAACTGCAACCGGTCAGAGAGAAAGGAGGAGAACCACCGTAACACGGTGCCCCCCATCCCCAACTCTTCCAACCGGTGCAGCATGATACCATGGTCAATGGTATGAAAAGCCGCTGAGAGGTCTAACAGGGCTAGAACAGAGGAGCAACCCCTGTCCCGAGCCCTCCAAAGATCATCTACCAACGCGACCAATGCCATTTCCGTGCTGTGCCCAGGCCTGAAACCCGACTGGAACGGATCTAGATAAGACATTTCCTCCAGGAATTGTGGAAACTGTCGCGCGACCACACTCTCAACAACCTTTGCCACGAAGCGAAGGTTGGAGACAGGATGGTAGTTGGCCAATACTGCCGGGTCCAGGGAGGGCTTCTTGAGGAGAGGCCTCACCACCGCCTCTTTCAAGACTGTGGGGAAGTAACCCTCACTCAACGAAGCATTAATAATTCCCTGGAGCCAGCCTCGTGTAACCTCCTGGGAAGCCAGTACTAACCAGGAGGGACACGGATCCAGTAAACATGTGGCCGCACTAAGTCTCCCCAAAATCCTGTCCACGTCATCAGTGGTCACAGAGTCAAACTCTTCCCAGATAACATTCTCAAGACTATTCCTCGCCACCCTGCCCGAATCTACCCAGTCAGAGTCCAAATCTCCCCGGATCTGCGCGATTTTGTCATACAGATACTGTCCGAAATCCTCGGCCCTGCCTTCCAGGGGATCCTCCCGCGCTCCCGGATGGAGTAGGGAGCGGGTCACCCTGAACAGGGTGGCTGGACGATTCTCTGATGATGCAATAAGAGCAGAAAAGTAATTAAACTTTGCCACCTTTATTGCCACTAGGTAGGTCTTAATATGTGACCTTACCAGTGTTCGGTCAGATTCAGCGAGACTGGCCCTCCAACCACTCTCCAGGCGTCTTTTCTGGCGCTTCATCTCCCTCAGCTCCTCGGTATACCAAGGAGCCACGAGGGATCGGCACCGGGTCAGAGGCCGCAAAGGCACGACTTGATCCAAGGCCCCACCAGCCGCCCAATCCCAGGCAGCCACCAGGTCTTCGGCCGAGTCGTGTGCCAGATACTCAGGAAATGGCCCAAGCTCCATCTGGAACCTATCAGGATCCATCAGGCGCCTGGGGCGGACCTATCTAATTGGCTCCGCCTCCCTGCGGCGGGGTGTCGCAGTTCGAAGGTCCAGATGAAGGAGTGAGTGATCTGACCATGACAAGGGTTTCATGTCTATATCCCCTATAACAAGATCACTCAACCACTGGCCAGAGACAAAAATCAGTCTTGTTAGACAAGACTGCAGTTATTAGTATTGCTGAAATATAGATAACTGAGAATGCACTTTGAAATGCTACAATCCTTGTCTCCCAACATTAATCTAACATGACCTCAGATTTTAAAAAAATCTATCCTCATTGTTTGTTTCTTGACTTCATTCAATTTAGGTACCAAACCAGCCCGGGGCAACTCACAGTATAGCAAAACAAGATAAAAACACACAATACAAAACAGACAAATGGAATCTGTCTGTATACAAAAAACACATACAACTTGCATTGACCAACCCTAAAATTCCCAGGATTGTTGTTAGTCTGGGAAGTAATCATCATCATCATCATCATCATCATCATCATCATCATCCTGAGAAGAAAGCCACAGCAACCGAATTCCATATTGTTGTGAACGGTATAGGACCAGGGAATCTTAGAGCACACCTACTTGAACTAAACACTGGCTGTTCAGCTTGGGTGATGGGTGAATAAAGAGCACTATTCCTATTATGTGGAAGATTCCTTCCTAGTATGAGGTTCAACAGGAAGAAATTGAGGCAGACATTTTGGGAGGCTATTCCCTTTCTTTGAATTATCTGTTCCCTGATGCAAGGATTGCCCCTGCCACACCACCCCAATTCTTAGGGCCTGCCAGAGAATAATTAAGACTTGGCTTTTCCAAGAGCTCTTTGGTGATTAAGCAGTCAGAGGAAGATCTGTGCCAATATTGTTTCTCATTTTATCTGGTTTTATTGTTTTCCATCCTATTATTCTTTGTACTGTGCTTTGATACTGTACATGCCTAGAGCTTCTGGAGTGAGAACATTTATAAGTCTTATTAATAAAACAAAACTTCATAGTCATTTCCTGGAATCATCATTGCTCAAAGAACACTTTATTGGGCGAATGCTTTATTTGGAAATATACACATCTGCCCAGAAAAAGGACAAAAGGGTGTGGATGTGGTAAAATCCATCCTGAAATGCTAGAAGGGGTTCAGTGGAGGAATCTCAATAGTTTGTTTTCTGGTAAATGTGTATTTGTACACATATATGCACATAGATACACATACATACAAAAATACTGGCTGTGCCCATTATGTCTTCCATTATGAGAAGTGTTTATATATTACTCCCAAAATTTTAACTGTGCCTTTTGGTCCTGAAAACTGAGAATGCCTTTTCTACAATATTATAACATGAAAGAATAAGGACATTACTGCTGTAAATAGTATGATGTGATGATTTATAGGAAAATATGCTACTAGTAAATGGTTAAAAAAAATAAATGGCATTTGGATCTTATTGAGAGCTCATAAAGACAAGCCATGAAATTTTATTTTGGCATTTACCAGTGTTGCTAATTAATTATTCTGGTAGATGCGTAGACTCAGGTGTTCTTTTTTCCTCATTTGAAATTAGTTTATATTATTTAATAGACAGTTAACTTATGTATGAACTATTGGGCATCTTGAGAACATTGGAACTCTTCTTGGAATAATTCATTAGCAAACTAGTTCAAAATGTTTATCCAAATTGTACCTTAAAAGAAATTTTCCAACAATTCTTTTAAAACACTATTTGAATCGAATATAATAAATTGCTTAATGGTTTTTAGGTAATTGTACTGACTTCGATCAACATTCAACTTGTCTGGAAATAAATAAAAATTTTTAAAGAATAATAAATATTTGTTTAGGAAAGGCAGCCTAAACTCAGAAAAGGACTGAATTAATGATATCAATAAGTTATAGGATGGCTGTATAAGTAGGAATTAAGTTTGATTATTGATTAGTATATTCACACAACACATGGAATCATGAACTAGCCAACTACATTAGCTTAGCATTTGGTAGAGTGAATTGAGCCTTGCAGTTACAACTGGCCCTGTGATGCAGCAAAAACAACTTGGGGCTGAACATGCTTAAAACTGTAGAGGTGAGAGTGGATTTTAGGAGGAGCCTTCCTTTTCTACCACCTCTTACTATAGTATCAACAATACAGTCTTCAAGCTTTGGGTTCCATAATTTCCCAGGATTTGAAATGAATATCCATCATTAGAACCATCATTAAAAAAGCACAACAAAGAATATTCTTCCTGCATCAACTCAGGAAGTTCAGACTGCCCCAGGCAGGGGCTGTTGATTCAGTTTTACAGAGGAATTATTGAGTCAGTAATTTGTACTTCTTTAACTCTCTGATCTGGTACACCAACTAAACAGGTGACAGTACAGACTCAACAGATAGTTAGAGCTGCAGAAAAAACAATTGCAATTAGATTGCCTTCCATAGAAAATATGTATATTATATGGGACAGGAGAAGGGCTGAGAAAACATCTACAGATCCTTCACATTCTGGACATAAACTGTTCCAACTCATGCATGCTAAAACAACTAGACACAGGGACAGTTTTTTCCCTTGTGCCATCACACTACTGAACACCTACATCTCACAGTAGCGTTTAATCTATCTATCTATCTATCTATCTATCTATCTATCTATCTATCTATCTCTATCTCTATCTGTCTGTCTGTCTATCTCTCTATCTCTATCTATCTATCTATCTATCTATCTATCTATCTATCATCTACAGTATCTATCTATCTATCTCTACCTTTACCTCTCTATCTCTATCTCTATCTCTATCTCTATCTCTATCTCTATCATCTCTATATCTAGATCTAGGTCTCTCTCTCTCTCTCTCTCTCTCTCTCTCTCTCTCTCTCTCTCTCTCTCTCTCTATATATATATATATATATATATATATATATACATACACACACACACACACACACACACACCCCTATTGTATGGCTGTGGAATTACTATTCTTCTTCTTATCTTCTTTACTACCCACTCTTATTTGTTTTATGATTATTATTACTCTGTTGCTTTGCATGTACACTGAGAGCGTCAGCACAGAAGATAAATTCCTTGTATGTCTAATCCAAATAAACCTATTCTATTCTATTCTATTCTATTCTATTCTATTCTATTCTATTCTATTCTATTCTATTCTATTCTATTCTATTCTATTCCATTCCATTCCATTCCATTCCATTCCCTTCCCTTCCCTTCCCTTCCCTTCCCTTCCCTTCCCTTCCATTCATGTTTCTAAACCTCAAAAATTTACTTGAATATGCAGTACAACAAATAAATAAGTGGTATAAACAAAGTCACTATCTGGTTGATATGAGTAACTGGGTTTATGTTAAAGAACCAAAAATCTAAGCATTAAAAGAAAAAAAATTCTTATTGAAATTGCCATAGAGAAAGTAGAAATCATATGTGCAGAAATGTATCAATTTTACAACAGACACAAATAGCAATAATATATGTCCTTCAGATATTAAGAAAGTTTTTTTGGCAACTAAATCCTCAAATGAAAAATAAGTGAAAACCTCGAAATGGGTAAAAATCAAAGAAAAATACTATTTGAAAATACCAGTTTGGCTCTCCACGATGGAGGCACTAACATACCCAAATGTGATGGATATGGGAGAAATTGTAAGATACAAAGATATTTTAAATGAGAAGGGGGAATTGAAAAACAAACAGGAATTGAATAGCCAAGGGATAAATTTAGTATGGTGGCCGCATGTACAGATACAATCTAGATACTATAAAGATGTTAAAACTTTTTATAAAGAACCAACAGAATTGGATCAAATTTTAATAGTACCGGAGGAGAAACTGATTAAAAAATTCTATAATTATTTATTGACTACTAGAATGGAAGAGAAGCAAGTAAAAGAAACTATTATAGCATGGACTAAAATTTTTGGATATTCCATAGAATTGGACAAATGGCAAAAGTTGTGGGACAGAAACTATAATTTGACAACGTCCACTGCATATAAAGAAAACATATACAAAATGTTTTATAAATTGCACTTCTCTTCAGCAAGATTAGCTAGAATGTTTAAGAATATGTCTTCCAAGTATTAGAAGTGCAACCAAATCCCGGGCTCATATTTGGACATGTCCGAAAGCAAAAAAATACTGGATTAGATTACACACCTGGCTAGAAAAGATGATAAACGAACATATAGATCTAAAACAGAAAACATTTCTGTTGGGCATCATACCAGATAAATAAAGTAAAAGAAATGTATACTTAATAATACATGTGTTAACAGCAGCCAGAATCACGTTCGCACAACATTGGAAGGGCGAGGAAATCCCCACAGAAGAAAAGATAATAACAAAAATTTTAGAATGGGCAGAAATGAATAAACTAACATTTGAAATTAAAGAAAAGGAAGTCACTGAATATTTTGAGGTATGGGATCTGTTCTATTGATGGTTGGATGAGAGAAACAGGAGTTAGAACTTCAAAAACTACAAGAGAAAAAGTAATTTTATTATTATGTTACTGTAACTTATTAATTTTGATTAGTCTTAATAATTAATATTATGAGGGAAAAGCACTGTTATATTATGAGATTACTATTAGAGAATGCTATTATTGTTACTATGATGAATGTTACTTAAAACAATTGTAACCAGACAACACACTGTTTATATGGATTTTGAACATCTTGCCCTTTTTATTTATATTAATAAAAAATAAATAAAGAAAAGAAAAAGAAAAATAAGTGAATACCTATTGTTTTATAATCAGCATAGTATTTTTCATTAAACCCATCATGCAGGCATTTCCTTAAAACAAAAGAAGAAAAACCAACATACCACAAAATGAAATAGTTGCCAACCTGCTTCTTTCCATTGGAGGAGCCCATTTACTCCACATTCCATGGCATGCTGGATAAGTCACCCCCTAGCAAATTTTGCACAGCATTAAATTTTTGCATTTAAACTTTTCATTTGTGCTCACATTTTTATTACATGCAAGTAACTGGTCTTATTGTTTTAGACAGGAATCATCTGCAAAAGGAAGCCATCTCACTTAACACTAAGGGATTGACTTCAAATGTGTGTTCGTGTATATAAGTGCATTTGTACATACACATATGTATATAATACAGTACAGAAAGGAAATAATGATTCTCAGGGTAGAATTCTGTTTGAATTTTGATTCCTTTATTTGCAGCTTTTCTATCTGTATTTCCAGAGACATAAATATCACAGACCAATATCTGTGAAGCTATTTTATTAAATTCCTAAATAGACCAAATAAATCCTGCCCTAGGCATGAAGCTTTGTTTTAATAGATTTTAATAGTTTTAATAGATTTAAGAATGGAAAGGATTTGAAAGATCCAGTTACTTCAAATACTGATTTTCTTCAATGGGAACCTACTTGTTATTAGTTGAAGCTGAAACTATTAGTTGAAATTGCACTTCTCACCTTTTGGCATTCACATGGCTGAAAATTAAACTTCAATTCATTTTGTTTTTTGCAATTTTACAATAGTAGCATATTTCCAAAGGCTTCTGCCAGCTCAGATGCTTTAGTCAAAATGATGAAACCATTATTGTGTTGTTGTGAATGAGCTTCCCCTTCTGCATGTATGACATCACAATGAGTGTACAAGAGATGGCACTTGTATTGCTATGGTGTGAGGCTGCTTTCATCACTTGTTTCCCTCCGATCTTGATACCCATCATAGATGGATCTGCAAGTTCCCCTCCTGTTCTTTGTCACTAAGCTTTCAAATATCAACAAATAAGTATTAAAAGGTAACCAAGAGATTCAATTTTAACACAGTTGCAAAAAATTACTTGCCCTGGAATGATGCAAACATTATTTTAATGTTTGTATAGCTTACATGCAATTAATGAAAACTTAATAACTGGTGCAAATAAACATCCACATTGGTACTTACCTCCACAAGGCCTTGCAAAATTCTTACAAACATAACACACCCATAATGTACTCTGGCAGCTGCAGGAATGAACATGTTTAGAGTTGAAGTTAGGAAAATTGCTGCTCCAAACACCCTAAAAAAAGGAGAAATATAATTTTCCCCTATAATTTCATATTGCCATAATGCCATGATACTATATATTGAATTGAGAAAAGCTGGCCTAAACAAAAGTTCAAAATTATCCAGAGATCAATTTTTTAAAAAAGGACAAACTAAACTTTCATTGAAGACTTTATATTCTAGAATTGCACATAGCCAGCTGATATCATCTGAGCAATTTAGTTGAACACAGATTAAAATACATGATATTTGTAGTTATTTGTTTTGTGAACATTTTTATAAATGTTACTCTCAAAATGTCCAATATTAAAAACATTTAGTTCATACCTTTCTTTACTAAGTTCTTCTAAAATTAGCATCATTTTTATTTCAGAACACCAAGATAATCTGACAAGCTTCAATTAACATTAGCTATCAGAGAAACTACTGGTAGTTGTAGTTTCACAGTAATGAACTATTTTTATGCCTCATTATAGAATAGAATAGAATAGAATAGAATAGAATAGAATAGAATAGAATAGAATAGAATAGAATAGAATATTCTTTATTGGCCAAGTGTGATTGGACACACAAGGAATTTGACTCTGATGTATAACCTCTTAATGTACATACAAACAACAAAGTAATATAATCATAAAATACCATTAGTAGAAGGTAGTAGAAAAGATGAGAAGAATAATAGTAACACGGCCATATTACATGTAAATACACAAATGATTATACATTGTTTAAAATGTTGCATTCTAGAAAAGTAACACTATATTTATACATATTTATTACGTCATGTGTTTTTCTAAATTCTGTATTGCATTATAATATATGTGTATATTACCTGTTAGCTGCTAGTTTATTTGCAATGAAACCTCCTGGAATTTGTGTAACAATATAGCCCCAAAAAAACGATCCATGAATGAGTCCTACTACTTCTGGATCCCAGCTGAATTGAGCTTTCTACAAATAAAACAATATTAAATAGTAACACATAGCTAGCATCTTGATGTTTGTAAAATATGTTTTACTGCAAAATCCAGATATTGCAGTTATCATTAATCAATATTTGTCCTTTAAGAGCTTTAAAAATGAACTTATTTGATGGAAGGGGAAAATTTTGTCAGTTCTTTTTTATTAATTAAACTGTACTTAAGTTATACATAATATGCTTAGAGTATTAAATAAATTTGTTTAATTAATTAGTTAATCGGCTAGTATGAGAGCTAGTATGCTCTCACAATTTTTTTTTTTTACATCTGAGTGTTTGAAAGCTTTTGCTGATATACTTACTGCCCACAATCATATTTCAAAAACAAGAAAGAAAAATACCTGAGGCATTGTTATTGCAGCTATTCACCTAGCTGAATAATGCCTTTGCTCTAAATACAGGTATCTTCCCCAGTTATGCTACAGTTGTCCTTGATTTAGTGCATTTTTTGTTAATGTATTTTCATTCAGATTGTAATTTGCAGAATATTTCAAGGGCACCTTTCAACTGGAGACCAGTACATGTTACAATGAAGCACATATTGGTTTATTGACAGAACTTGCTTAGGCAAAACAAGCCTAAAAAGGTGGTGGGGTTACAGTCCCTCTTTACAGATTTATGTGCATTGGAATATATCCAGGTATTTTATTGGATATAACACGTCATGCACCTAGTGAAGACAGTGAAGCCTGTAAGGTGATATGTCAATACAATGGGCTTTTGAAAGAAGAAGGTGGCTGTTATTCCATGAATATAATTTCTTTCCAGGGTGTTACTTTCTTTCATTCTCCTTGTCTCCCAGTATCTTTTCCCATAGAATCATGACCTCTTGTCCTTCTAAATGTTTTGTGGCTGAACTAACAGTTTTAGTTTCCAGAGAAGATATAGCAGGATTAGGATTGTTTATTTTGGCCCAAGAATGCTTCAATTCAATGATATTGCTTTCGGTTTAAATTTCCATTTTTACAGTGCAGTAAGTGCTTTACGATGCTCTTTGTCCCATCTAGGACTATTTACTATCTGTCAGCCTGATCTACTTCACAGGGTTATTATAAAACCTGAGTATTGGCATATGAGGAGAAATGTGTGTGCCACCTTGAGTTCCTTGGAAGAAAAACAGGCTGTACATCTACTGAAAAATCACTATGGGAGTTAAAACATAATATTTCATAAATGCAACTAAACTTTTAATAGAAAGCTAGTTTGGTATAGTGGTGAAGGAATTAGGCTAGAAATTAGTCCCATTTTAGGTACAATACCTATTGGGGCAACCACTCTCTCTCTCAGCCCTAGAAGAAGGCAATAGCAAGCCAGCAGCTGCTGTGATCTAGAGGTAGAGCTCTTGCCTCACAATCAGGAGGTTGTGAGTTCGATCCTAGGTAGATGTAAGGTCTCCTGCTTGAGCAGGGGGCTGGACTAGATGACCTGCAAGGTCCCTTCCAACTCTGTTAATCTGTTAAACTTCTGAAAAGCTTTGCCAAGGAAACATCAGGGATTGTCCAGGCAGTTATCATGAGTCAATACTCACTGGGAGGCACACACGCTCTCACACACAGACAAGCTTTAATATCACTGTATCTCTCTATAGCACAAGTAGAAAACACTTTCTAGTAAGAGAAATAAACCTAGTACAATATATATCTTGTGAGCCAAAATTTCTGTCTGAGACTTTGGAGCACTGATTTATCTGAGTAGAACATTCTGTTCTATATCAATTACAAAGACCCTAATAATCTTATACTATCTGAACAGCTGCTAATGCCAGTGTTTATTGAAAAAAAAATTGAAAAGAAAATGAAGAAAATAAACTTTTTAATCTGATCTCTTCTAGAGTATTATGGTATTATTTTTTTGTGTTAAAATAATATATCCTTCTACCTACCTCAGTCTCTGGTTTTCCATTGATGTAGACTGTGTTGTTATTAACCATTTCCACAATAGCAACACCAAGATTGCATCTAATTCCAAAAGAAATGCAAAATCCCAGACCACTCATCATAGCAATAATATAGCGTTTAGGTAATCCACAGCAATAGCAATCAAATAAAGGCGGTTTGGTTGTTGCTTGCATAGGTCTTCCGTCTTCATTCAGCTCTATGGCATCTCTTTCACAGTTGGTTCCATCAATTTTTCTAAAGCCATGTAAAACAGAGGCAAGGTGTGTTCAGAGAAAAATATACTCTCAGAAGTTACTGATATGCACTTAAAATAACTAAATACTAAAGTGCTTTTGTTACATTCCCATATTAACTGTTCCTAATAAATTATGTTTAAATAGCATGGAAAGAAAGAAGGAGCCAAAGGGTTTATAGAGTACCAAATTTGCAATCTGATGCCCAAAATTACCAAAACTGTAAATCATTATCTCTGGATGGCCCATAGAATATTCTGGAAAGCTAATATAGTGACAGTAGCATTTCCAATGACGCAACCGCAAATCTAGTTTATCAAACCATCAGGCAGACAGTCATAGAATAAAACCTGCAGTGTTAGCAAGTGAGTCCTAAGAGTACCATTTATTTTATTTAAAAATGTGTTTGAATGTGATATTACTGAAAACATGGATTGGGAATCTGTTGTCTCCCCCCCACCCCCCACTGTTGCTGAACTACAAAAATCATACTCTTCTAAGCTTTGTTGTTCAGTAATAGCTTGAAGCTTTCCACCTCCATTTTAAATCGAAGGCTTGTATGATTGAGCATGGAGAATAAGATTCCAGAACAGAATCCGTTGCAGAACTTTATGTAGAGGTGCTTTGAAGAACTTGTAGAATAAAATGCAATATAAATCTCATTAGCAAGTCTATTATCAGAAGTATGTTTGATCTTCAGCTGTTTTAGGAACTCACGTATAACTTTGATGAGGATTGTATTCTCTATAACTCTCATTAAACTAATCAGATTTGGCTTTTTTTAAACCTGAAAATATACTATACTGTCAGAAAACCTGACAGTTCTTAAACAGTTAAAAGATGATCATGATGATGATGATAATGATGATGATGATGATAATGATGATGATGATGATGATGATGATGATGATGATGATAATAATAATAATCAGTGGGTGCAACAAAATTTCACAAACTGACTACCTATAACGCCATGACCGTGTTGCTAAGATCATTCACTGGAAATTGTGCCAGAAGTTTGGATTTGAGTACAGCAAAAACCACTGGGAACATCAGATTGAGAAAGTTTTAGAGAATGAGAAATTCAAGATCTTGTGGGACTTTAGGATTCAGACTGACAGGCACTTGGTCCACAACACACCTGACATAACAATAGTTGAAAAGAAAAAAGTATGGTTCATTGACATTGCAATACCTGGTGATGCACGAATTGAAGATAAGCAGCAAGAAAAAATCACCAAGTACCGGGATTTACAAATTGAAGTTGAGCAACTGTGGAAAAAGAAATTGTGTGTTGTCCCGATTGTAATTGGAGCCCTTGGAGCAATACCCAAAGGGCTACCCCGCTATTTAGAAATTCTAAAATTGCCGGACTTGAACATTTTGACTCTACAAAAAACCACCTTACTCGGAACAGCTTACATCCTCCGACGATACCTTAACAGTTCCTATGTCCTTGGTTAGGACTCGAGCTGCTGAGCTATTAACCAGCCTCAAAGGCTGTGAATCTCACTAAAGATTAACCAATAATAATAATAATAATAATAGCCTTTATTGTCATTGTACATCATGCATACAATGAAATTGCTGGAAAGAACTGTATTTCCTACATACCATAAAGAATTACACTAGTAACAATAGCTCAAATTAGAAGATATGCTTCGGTAAAATAATACTATAAATATGTATTTGTATTCTGAGCATCGTATGTGGTATCTTGGTTTTTGTACTGGATTATGTTTAACTATATTTTCTGCTCTTTTTATAAAAGTTTTCATATTGTTTTTCTTGTGAGCTGGCTTCCTAGATGCTTAGAATTATGTATTTAATATGGGTGGCCAAATAAATTTTCTAAATAAATAAACATTTTCTAAATAAATAAATAAGGAATGCAAAGCCATAAGAAGTTTCAGAGCCAAACCCAGGGGAGAGCTAGAAGGGCAAATAATGAAATGTGAGTTGTGCTATCAAAGCCCATGACTAAGGACACAAGTAAGGACATAAGTACAAGTGGTGTTTGCACTGTGATATCGCAATACACGTTTGTTAGTTTTTTTCATCATTTCCGTTTGTACCAGAAACTTTTCCGTTTGTACCAGAAACGTTTTTGATTTTCAAGAACAGATTGTGGTGCATGTTTCATACGGAGATTTTCCATTTTAGGGAAAGGAAGAGTGTATTCCTTTATAGTTTTTTATTACCAAAGGACAAAAACCTCTCATAACATGTGTATTTGTATGCTGTTTTCTATTTATTCCAGGAGAGTAAAATATATTAATCATTATATCTTTTTTACTTCTACTCATATTACTTATGTTTAAAGTAAAATAAAATACAATATCATCACCAGCAGTAATTCTTAAAATAATAAATGTCATCTGAAACAATTACAAGCTTTTTATCTGCTTTATATCCAAAGGAATTGGATATAAGAGAATGAATGGATATCCTTCCAAGCACAGTGTTATATGCATGGGCATTTAATGTAAATCCACACAGCATCATAAATAAAATAACAGAATAACAGAGTTGGAAAGGACCTTGGAGGTCTTCTAGTCCAACCTCCTCCTCAAGCAGAAGACCGTATACCATTTCATACAAGTAGTTGCCCAATCTCTTCTTAAAAGACTCCAGTGATGGAGCATCCAAAACCTATGAAGGCAAGCCATCCCACTGATTAATTGTTCTGTCAGGAAATTTCCCCTTATTTCTAGGTTGGTTCTCTCCTTGATTAAATTCTATCCTCTTCTTTGTAGCAGCCCCTTAATTATTGGAACACCGTTATGTTACCCCCTAGTCCTTCTCTTCATTAGACTAGACATACTCAATTCTTGCAACTGTCCTTCATATGTTTTACCTTCCAATCCCCTAATAATCTTTGTTACTCCTGTCTGCACTCTTTCTAGTTTTGACATCTTTTTAATATCATAGCGACCAAAACTGGATGTAATATTCCAAGTATGGTCTTACCAAGGTATTATAAAGTGATACTCACATGACCTTGATTCTATCTCTCTGTTATGCAGCCTAGGACTGTGCCAACTTTTTTGGCAGTTGCAACACACTGCTGGCTCATATTTGAGTGATTATCCATTAGGATTGTCCTAGATCACTCTCACAGTAACTGCTACTGAGCTAGGTACCAGCTATTCTATAACTACATTTCATCTTTCTTGCTTAAGCATAGAACCTTTCTTTTCTCACCATTAAATTTTATTTTGTTCGATTGGGCCCAGTGTTCAAGTCTCTTGAGATCCTTCTGGATCTTGAGCCTATCCTCTGGAGTTTTGGCTATTCCTGCCAACTTGGTTCCATCTGCAAATTTAATCTTCATCACACAAGGAACTTCTCAGCTTTAGAGGCCAGAATTTCCAGTCCTAATTGCCCTACCGGATATCTTTTCTACTGTTGTCTGCCAGTCAATGTTTAAGTTCAGTGTGTCCTTTAAGATAGGTTCAGTTTAAGTTTAAGTTTAAATTCAGTGTGTCCTTTATGATAGGTTCAGTTTAAAAGTAAAAGGCAGGAAGGGACAGAGAGGAAGGGACAGAATAAAATAAGTAAATCCCTGTGTGTGTGTGTGTGTGTGTGTGTGTGTGTGTGTGTGTGTGTGTGTTTATTTGTGTGTGTGTGTGTGTATGTATATAATTCTTATTGCTCTTTCAATCAATGTTTTAAAAGTTCAGTAAATAATATCCTGTTTTTACTACCCATATTAATCCAAAATGAAAAAAGGGTGATATGGATAAGGTAAAAGGATAGACTGATAAGAACAATACAAGAGAATGTTGAAAAACTCCAATTATAGGATATACTTCAGATAAACAGAATCATTCTAAAAAAAAGACTTGAGAAAGGACATTGCTACTGTTTTCTAATTTATATAGCAAAAAGGCTGCAAAACTGAATTTTGCAATTTAGTTTTAAATTTAAATTTATTTATTTATTTATTTATTTATTTATTTATTTATTTATTTATTTGGTAATTTTTTTTTACCAAAAGTCTACTTGTACTCATCAGTTTGAAATGTGAAAAGAGCCTTCTTTTATAAATTCTTGCTGTCAAATGGTGTCACTAGAAAATTTTACGTGATTGTTTTTCTTTTTTAAATAAATGCCTTTCTTCTTCTTTTTTAAAATCAGGTTTATGAGTCAAAATTAAGTTTCCAAGGGTTCAGAAGGACTCTCAATATCTGGTTGGGATGACATATAATATTGAGTCTATTACTCTGACAGTTTCTGTGGATTGTTTCCTACTGTGATATAGAGATTTCTTCTCAGCATACCTGTCACATTATTTAACAGAAGCATAGGAATCAGAGTTTCAACCCAGGCAGCTTGCAATCTAGTCCATGTTCAAAAAAGAAATGTTCTGTATGTCTAATTTCAGAGCCTTTCTTGTGGGGGATGCAGCTGTCCTATGCCACACTCATGGAAGCACTTCAATTAAAGATATTGTTCATTATTATTTGAAATTATCAGGCAGATCAACAGTTTTAATTCTAGCAGTAAAACTGTTTAAATATAATCCCAAAAGTAATTTTAGAAGTTTAGGTTTCCATACACAGAGTTGAAGTCAAGTTATTGGAAAGAGACTCAAAAGGACATTTTATTTATAAAACTCCCACAGTTCTAAAAATTATTGAGTACTTTTAATTTAGAAAGACAACTACAGCATGATTAATTTCTCATCAATACTGGGCAGTATCATTTATTTCATTTAATTATAAGAATTATAATCCATTCATGCAATATAGTGCACCAACAAATAATGTTGATATTTTGTAAATAATATTAAATAAACATTAGGTGCATGGTTTAAAAATATTGCCTGGTGGTTCGTCACTCATTACAGAGTTTACTGAATATTTTAGGCAAAGGTAATCTTTGTGTTAGATTGTTCTAGATGGTCTCATAGAGCAATGCTTCGTGTGTGGGTTTTTTTGTGGGGAGCAGCAAGTTGGAGAATCTATCTTATCTATCATATTTCTATTTTTACGTCCATAAGCAAAAGAATTTTTAAAAAAAGAACCAAGATGAAGATTTTGGCAAGCCGTTTGGCATTACAGTATCAACATTGTAACAATCCACCAGGATACAATGTAAATTGCAAAATGGATATATGGAAAATAATTCATATATATAAATTTCCTTATATATATGAATCTGAATGGAATTGAAATAGAATTTAGAAAATAATTCAGTAATAAAAATATTTCTATTTTTGCAAGAATGCCAAAAGGCTTGGGTCTCATCTATGCACAACTGAAATTATTTGTCGATATTTGTAGATATATCTTCATTTAAATGAGACAATAAATATCACACTCAAAGATGTGATATTTATCAACAATAGTAGTAAACTAAGATTTTGGAAAAATATGAAGAAATATCAGCTTTGGGCTAATTTGCAGGTGGCTTTTAAATTTTCATGAATTAAAAGTAATTTTCCCAGAAAATCTAGAAAAACATTTATTGTTGGTGCTCAAATTTAAAATGTCTCCCCCATTAAGCGTGCTTTGTCTCTTTATGACTCCACAATTCATCCATGTAGTTTTCTTAACCACATTGCAGAAATGGTTTGCCTTTGCTTTCGTCTGGGAGAAGTGGTTATTGTTATGACTTCACAATATAAACGCTCATTCTGCTATTTTTCTGGAGATCTCTCACACAAACCATTTAGCTTTTTGAAAAGAGCCAAGTCAAATGAATGCATGAATGTGTATATTACAGACAAAATAAGGAGATGAAGTAGTTTGTTCCTGATAAAGAAGGAAAGCATGGATTGAAATAGTTATTCAGGACAATGCAAAAAAAGCACAGATAAGTTGTTTTTCTGCAGTTATGGTAGTATCTGCAATTAATACTGTAACATAATTCTATGAATGTTTATATAGAGAAATGCCCTCTTTCCTTGAGAGATATTTAATTGTGGTTAAGCACATTTGATGGCAGTTTTGATTGTAGGTCAATTATATATAATAGTATTTTACGTTGTAACAATAATACATTACTCCTGTTTATGCTTTTGTAAAATATTGAAAAATTAACAGAAAATGTTTTGTTACAGGACAGCACATCAATGACATAACTGCTGCTTTCAGAAAATGAATAACAAAAAAACATGCCAATTAGGCATTGTAGGCATTTTTTTTCTTGTAAAAAGTTTACTGTTTGCATAAAAATTAGTTTCCATAGGAACTTAATAAAATATTCTTTTTTAACATACAAGACTTCTAACTTTTGTTATGACAATTTAACACTGTTCTTTTCTAAAATATATTATGAACTTTATACTTTAAAATATATTAGAATGATTAAGTAAAAAAGCATGTATTTTTATTCTAACAGAGTACAAAGGTAAACACATATTTGTGGATTTAAGAGTCTTTAAACACAATGAAGATGAAACATAATTGCTGTTCACAATCACAGCAGTGTAGCTAAAAATACTTCATGATTTTAGCTGTACTAATTTAAAACTACAAAAATAATTTTGTTTTATCAATAACATTAAGGATGCCTAAAATTATGTTTCCCCCTCCCCCGCCTGATTTAGTAGGACACACCTAATGAGTGATTGTCCTTACTTTCAGCTAAGATATATCCTTGTAAATCCTCTTTTAGTCATTTGTTCCTACATATTTCACTTATGTATTTTACTTCGTAATTTTACTATAATCTTTGTAGAAGTTAACAGTACATGAAACTGTTACCTTTGCAAGTGTCCTAGAGAGTCACTTACAGTATTCTTCACCTCTTCCTTCCCAGGCTTTAAAAGTCTCTCTTTTAATGAATTTAACACTTCAAAAGGCATCTTCTGTTCTTTCTTAGATAAATCCTTTTAGGTAAAATAGACTTGTCATCATCAATTTTTTTTCAATTCTAATAAGTCTTTTTTTTCCTGTTCTGTTCTTCTTCTTTTTTTTCTTTTCTTCCTTGAGAGAGTGATCTGGCAGGTATGTTAATCTTCCAAATAAAATAACCACACCGAAATTATCAGTAGATTCTCCCAAAGACTGTCAATAATTCAGTGTAAATTGCAGGAGGTCTGTTTTGCATCTCTTGTTATTCTGCAGTCTTCAAAGGAATAGACCTGAAAGTAATACTGGACCTGATGTTAAGCTTATGCGTCTGACTAAAGCACATTATAACATGCTGCTCATCCTCTTTCTAGGCTTTCTTCACACATGTGCTCAGTGATGCTATAGTAACGAACACAATACTGTCTCTCTGGCCATTTGAGCTTCTCCCTAGCAAACTTTATTAAACATTTATGCATTTTCTCTCCCAATTTCAAACCATGGCGTTTGCTCCTATTTTGCTCTCCATTTTCCTGCTGAACCCCAAATAACAATATTGCCTGACTCACAGAGAGACAGAGAGACAGACAGATGGACACACACACACACACCCTGATATTCCATTTGTAACTGATTAATATCTCCCTAATACAGAATCACAATATACTCTACAAATGGTATTGGATACAAATTAGGTCACACTGCAAGTTAGTGGAGAAGAAAGGAAGAAACTGATATTGAGTTGCATCGAAATTTAAGTGCTTCCAAACCGAGTTGGCATAAACAAACTGCTCAATTCTGTCGTCTTTGTAAAACAACACACACACACACACACACACACACACACTGATGTCAGACCTTCTCATTTTGTTTAAATAAGTGTGGGGATCCAATTATACCAGTTAACGTAATCTTAATGAAATGTGACTTTTGTAGATGTGTAGAAAATACAATGATTCAGATATTACAATAATATTGTACCAGAGGCCAAGTGTTCTCTTTGCAGGAGTAATTATAGCCGATAGTTAGAATTTATATTTATTATTGTGAATGTGGCAATTTGAATTGTATTACACATGGAGAAACGGAAAGCAGAAAATGAAGATATGTCAGGATAAGCACTGAGGCGGTTAATAAACTAAAACCTAGGACTCCATTTAATAGATAATTAGAAACTTTAAAGGAAGAGTATGATCCAGTAATACCATTGCAATCTCTTGTTTTCTTCTCCCAAACTACATTAAAAGCTTCTGAACAGTTTAGGTAACCTCTATAGTGGACCTGGTTAGTATTTGAATGGGAGATCACTATAGAAGCCCAGGCTGCAAATCTAAGCAAAGAAGAAACCCTCACACAAATCAATCTGTCCATCCATCCATCTATCCATCCGGGTCAAGACAACATTGCACCAAAAGAACACAAATGCAGTAAACAATGACTAAATCCACCACTATGTAGTTTTGTCCTGATATCTGATTTATTTATTTATTGTTCAACTTGTATGCCGTCTTTCTCTGAAGACTCAAGGCAGCTGATGTAATTAACATGCAGTTTTATATTGTGACATCATGGCACATACTTTGTTGTTCCACACTGAAGGATTTAACATGTTCCTTATAACAAATTATAAGAGCCAATTATAAAACTATTGCTGGAATATACTAAATCAGATACTCAAGAGTACAAGAAGTATGGAATAAGGAATTGAAATGTTCAATCTCTAAAAATCAAGGACAAACTATCTGGTTAATTACTTAAACATTTGGATAGTATAGACAGTAGTATTTTGTATATTATTAGTTGTCTTTTTTCCTATTGTTCTGCAGTTATATAAATGTTAACATTGATATCACTAATATATATGTGTAATTAGTGTTTATTTAATATATAAAGTATACGCTTCGGTGAGTGATTACATTCCTTTTTTCTTTTCAAACAAAATAAAATATAAAATACAGTGATGCATAGGCATTAATATAAAAACTAAGTAAAATTGTAACTATATGACGATTTAAAAATTTCAGCTCTAGAGAATAAATAAATTTACTAAAATTCTAATGCATTTGGAGTGTGCATTTGTTAATAGTTTACTAAATTTTGTAAAAAAAGCAAACATACTCCTGACCACAGGAACATCTAAGATAGGAGGAAGTAGCAGAAAAAAAATCTACCTGTAGTAATCATCCTCTTGTATGACTTGAACTTCAGTTTAATGAACTTCAAATCACAGATGATTTAGAACTTCAAAACATAGGTGATATGTATGTATCAGAGGTAGGTTTCAGCAGCTTCTGACCAGTTCTGGAGAACCGGTAGTTGAAATTTTAAGTAGTTCGGAGAACCGGTAGTAAAAATTCTGACTGGCCCCGCCCCCATCTATTTTCTGCCTCCCGAGTCCCGAGATCAGGAGGAAATGGAGATTTTGCAGTAACCTTCTCCTGGATTGGGTGGGAATGGACATTCTACAGTATTCTTCCCCTGCCATGCCCCCCAAGCCACACTCCCCAAGCCATGCTATCCCACCAAGCCACACCCACAGAACCGTTAGTAAAATTTTTTGAAACCCATCACTGGTATGTATGTATGTATGTATGTATGTATGTATGTATGTACCATGTTTCCCTGAAAATAAGACCCTGTCTTATATTTTTTTGAACCCTTAAATAAGTGCTTGGCCTTATTGCCATGCGCTCAAAAGCCCGATTAGGCTTATTATCAGGGGATGTCTTATTTTGGGGGAAACAGGGTATGTATGTATGTATGCATGTATGTATGTTATTATAGCTGCCCATTTCTCAAATGTGACTCTAGATAGCATTCAATAAAATAAATTAAAATAAAAGCAATTAAAGCAATTAAAACAACAGTTAAAGATATACAGTATATCAATAAAATGATAGGAGAATAGATGAGTATCTTACATACAGTGTAACCATCTCATAGGCTCCCTATTTTCTTGAGATCCCCAAACCTGTGTGAAAAACCATGTTTTGAGTGATTTCCAAAATGCCAGTAGCATTTATCCTTACCATTACCATTACCATATCCTTACCTAACCCTATCCATTAAAAATGGTGCATGTACTAGATCAGACTATTACTAAAATGCACACTAAAAAATGTACGCAGAGGGGGGAAATTACAATTAATTCAGCGTCTGAAAAAGGAATATTCGGCACTCTAAGTGAAGGTAGCCTTCATTTAGCTACTGCCTTGGACAGTGACTGTTTGCAGTTGGCACAATGATGAAAAAGTAACTTTGTATAAATTTTGTATAAACTTTGTATGATTATTCATATTGTCACAGCTGCTAGACTCTCCTATGCTAGATATTGGAAAGAGAAAAGAGGACCAACCGAGGAACAGATAGTCAATAAGATACTTGACTGCGCAGAAATGTGCAGATTAACGTATGTATTAAACGGAAAGGAGGATTCAAAATTTTATACGATCTGGGATTTGTAGTATAGGTGGTTGGAAATTAAATGCAAAAGTTAATACTCATGAGGAATAATGCACAACTATTAGTTAATCCTATATATTATTATACTTTAATTAAACAGTAATTAATTTCATGTATAAGAATTTTTGTACAAACTGTATAATTAATTAGATAATTGATTAGACACCGCACTTGTAAATATACAATATGACTACACGTTGCCGAACCGTATAGTTTGAATTTTAATATATTCTTAATTCAATAAAATTTCATTAAAAAAAGAAAAAGTAACTTTGTGACCAACATCTTTGGCAGCATCTCTCTCCCTCTCTCTCCCTCTCCCTCCCTCCCTCCCTCTCTCTCTCTCTCTCTCTCTTACATGTTTACATTACAATATGCATTGTCCTGTGTAAAATTGTAATCCTTGTAATTTTTCACTTAATTGCTTAATGATCTAGTTGCCTGTCCCAATTGAATTGGTAAGTGAGGATTACCTTTTCACCCATTTTAAGGGTGTTATAGAGTTGTCAGTATGAGGAAAATAGGAGGCAGGAATATTAGGTATATTTGCTGCCTTGAGCTGACCAATATATTCTCCCTCCCACTCTATCTGGATAAAGCTATGAGAATAAGAACAATATTTAAACAAACAAGTACCTACGACATTACACCTCAGACTTAACAATTGTCATTAAGAAAGAGAAAAATTGTGGATCGTGGGCTTTGCAGTACCTGGTAATAGAAAAATAGAAGAGAAAGAACTGGAGAAAATCACAAAACACAAAGACCTGCAAAAAGAAGTAGAATGACTATGGCAATAAAAAATATATTTGCAATTCCAAAACACTTGAACTACTCTATTGGCATTGAGAAAATCACCATCAGTCAATTGTAAAAGGTAGCTTTACTTGGAATTGCTTACATATACAGCAATACCTTTAAAGAACTTCAGCCTATCATAGTTCCATGGGAAGGACTCGATAAGTGGATAAAAGTGCCACATTCAGTCTAAACATCCAACCAGCTGTGCGAACAACCATAATAAAAATAATGAAAATTTTTGTCTTGAGGAAGGCTAGTTTGTTATCAGTTTCTTTATATGTATATAGCTCTTATTTTAGTTCTTCAACACAAATTCATACTCTATAAGTAAATTCTCCTTTTAAAAGCAGTGTTTCTGTGGATTCTGTTACATTCCTTATTTTACTTTAATAAAAAACTATTTCTGAAACCACCAACATATTTTGAAATGAACCTAGAATCTTTAAAAAGCCAAAGCTCAGCTAATGTTATTTTGTATTTTGGGAAAAAGTGGTATTAACCTAGTAAGGTCTGCTTTCTTGTGGTTCAAGTTTGAAACATCACATGACAAAAAAACATTTTCAAATTTCAACCATTGTCCTCAATATAAATGCTGCTGCTAAATTTATTAACTTTCTTTGACACTGCAGATTTCCGAGAGAATCTATGCAGCATCAGTGGTGTTGTAGACAATTATTCCAATAGTTTCTAAAACCTGCATCATTTTGCATTAGTGTCACTCAGCCCTTGAATCAATAATACCACCTTCTGGATTTTTTTAAATTTGCAGTCTCTGAAGACTGCTACACTATGGCTACCCAAATGCAAGGTATATTCTGATATTTGTTTGTCTTGCATAAACAATTATTATTCCATAATAAAAATAATTATTTCATTGCATCTGTCAAGAAAAATATATTGGTTATAATTTTTAATGGTTTAATAGTTTAAAAAAATCTGTTTGAAGGTGGGTTTATGGGTAAAAGTATTTTGTGTGTCAGTTTCTGTGTGTGTGGTTGTCTTGGTTCTTAATTTTATGTCACCTAAAATTACAACAGTGAGATGGGCTGTGTTATACAGTCAGGTCCAGAAATATTGGGACATCGACACAATTCTAACATCTTTGGCTCTATACACCACCACAATGGAGTTGGAATGAAACAAACACAATGTGCGTTAACTGCAGACTGTCAGCTTTAATTTGAGGGTATGTACATCCAACTCAGGTGAACGGTGTAGGACTTACAGAAGTTTGTATATGTGCCTCCCACTTGTTAAGGGACCAAAAGTAATGGGACAATTGGCTTCTCAGCTGTTCCATGGCCAGGTGTGTGATATTCCCTCATTACCCCAATTACAATGTGCAGATAAAAGGCCCAGAGTTCATTTCAAGTGTGCTATTTGCATTTGGAATCTGTTGCTGTCAACTCTCAAGATGAGATCCAAAGAGCTGTCACTATCAGTGAAGCAAGACATCATTACGCTGAAGAAACAAAACAAACCCATCAGAGAGATAGCAAGAACATTAGGCATGGTCAAAACAACTATTTGAAACATTCTCAAAAAGAAGGAATGCACCGGTGAGCTCAGCAACACCAAAAGACCTGGGAGACCATGGAAAACAAGTGTGGTGGATGACCGAAGAATTCTTTCCCTGGTGAAGAAAACACCCTTCACAATAGTTGGCCAGATCAAGAACACTCTCCAGGAGGTAGGTGTATGTGTGTCAAAGTCAACAATCAAGAGAAGACTTCACCAGAATGAATACAGAGGGTTCACCACAAGATGTAAACCATTGGTGAGCTTCAAAAACAGGAAGGCCAGATTAGAGTTTGCCAAACAACATCTAACAAAGCCTTCACAGTTCTGGAACAAGATCCTATGGACAGATGAGACCAAGATCAACTTGTACCAGAGTGATGGGAAGAGAAGAGTATGGAGAAGGAAAGGAATTGCTCATGATCCTAAGCATACCACCTCATCAGTGAAGCATGGTGGTGGTAGTGTCATGGCGTGGGCATGTATGGCTGCCAATGGAACTGGTTCTCTTGTATTTATTGATGATGTGACTGCTTACAAAAGCAGCAGGATGAATTCTGAAGTGTTTTGGGCAATATTATCTGCTCACATTCAGCCAAATGCTGCAGAACTCATTGGACGGCGCTTCACAGTGCAGATGGACAATGACCCAAAGCATACTGCAAAAGCAACCAAAGAGTTTTTGAACGGACAGAAGTGGAATGTTATGCAATGGCCAAGTCAAATCACCTGACCTGAATCCCATTGAGCATGCATTTCACTTGCTGAAGACAAAACTGAAGGGAAAATGCCCCAAGAACAAGCAGGAACTGAAGACAGTTGCAGTAGAGGCCTGGCAGAGCATCACCAGGGATGAAACCCAGCATCTGGTGATGTCTATGCATTACAGACTTCAGGCTGTGATTGACTGCAAAGGATTTGCAACCAAGTATTAAGAAGGGAAAGTTTTATTTATGATTATTATTCTGTCCCATTACTTTTGGTCCCTTAACAAGTGGGAGGCACATATGCAAACTGCTGTAAGTCCTACACCGTTCACCTGAGTTGGATGTACATACCCTCAAATTAAAGCTGACAGTCTGCAGTTAACCCACATTGTATTTGTTTCATTCCAACTCCATTGTGGTGGTGTATAGAGCCAAAGATGTTAAAATTGTGTCGATGTCCCAATATTTCTGGACCTGACTGTATATTTAATTAATGTAGATCTGTAACACAATTTATGAAATATATACAACATGTGTTTATTCAATTTATAGCCACTTTTATGTACAGAAGCTTAAAGGGATCCATCTGTCCATCCATTTCTCTCTCCCCTTCTCTCTCGCTTGCACTCTGATCTATCTCTACCTCTATTTCAAAATCATGCAGTAGTCTTCTCTGGCAGAGAATGAAGTAGAATATGTGTCTCACCAGTCCTGGTCTGTTAATTTAACTGCACCACTGATTCTGTGCCTGTATGAGTATATTACATTATGTTGCATATATGTTGTAATATTATATTATACATTATTACACATATTAATATATATGTTATATATGAATATAAACTCTATAAAGAAAACATAGATCAGGGGTAATTACTCCTCTTTTGCTTGCTGGTAGAACAGTGGTGGGTTTCAACTGGTGTAACAACCGGTTTGCTTCGCACAAGTCATTGCATTTCAGAACAGCTGAGCTGCGGCAATCCGCTCTGCCGCGCCTATCAGCTGGGCTAAAAATGAACGAATATAGTAGTTATAGCGCAGGGGCAGACAGGAGGGCCCAGCTGATGGTCGGAGCGAACCGATTCACTCTCAGCTCACCATCGGTGCTACCGGCTCATGCAAACCGGGGTGAACTGGTAGAAACCTACCACTGTGGCAGAAGAATAAATACATTTTTAGCAGGTTACTGTTTACTAAGTGAATTGCACTAGTTGCTGAGATGGGTTATGCAGAATTTAGTTGAGTTTATTTATCATATTTATGTACCACCTAACACATAAAAAGGTGACTCTGAGCAGTATACAATCAAATCATATGAACAATAGTTACAAAAATACTGTAAAATGAAAACATAAATACTATTTTAATTAATAAAATACAAACAAAAGATAGGGAGTGCATAGATATTACACACAATGTAGCCAGATGATTAAATTCCCTTTTCTGTCAAACCTCTTAAGCTTGGTGACATAACCAAGTTTTAAGGAACTTCTAGAAGGACATCAAGGAGGGGGAAGTGTCATATCTTGGGGACAAATGATGCTCCACAGGGGGAGGGCCATAGCAGAAAATGTCCGTCTCCTGGGTCCTGCCAAACAGTTCCTTAGCAGATGGGACCCAGAGTATGCCTCTTTTGAGATGTGTAGAAATAATCAGGAAGAGGCAATTATCAAAGTTGGCCCCATGTCATAAAGGACTTTAAAGTTCAAAATCAGCATTGTGAATCGGATCTGAAAGCAATTGGCAGCCAATGCAGCTTGCAGAGCAGAGGCATAATGTATGCCATTCTAGGCCACATATTGGTTGTGTTTCTATTTTTTTCTTAACTTCCCAGTTTATAACAAATGGTGGTAGGAAGGGCAAGATTTATTATTAAGAGTATTTCTATGCCACCACAATAAAAGAGATTGCAGGCTGTTTACACATACAAATACACATTAAAATACCCAAGGTAAGAATAAAGCAACTACAAAGAGAGTAGAAAAATAAAAAGCATACAAAGAAGAAATAAAATAAAAGTAGAGGTGGCAACATTCACATCGGGGGAAAGTCATCAAGAGCTTCCAAAAACCAATAAGGAGGGAACCAATCTGATCTACATGGGAAGGTTGTTCCATAGAGTGTTGGCCTTGCTACAGAAAATCAGGATGATTGCATCTTGCTTCAGACTTTCAACTCGCCCAAGGGCAAGATTTGCAGCAGTTTCACCCTGATAAATCCAACTGGTTGGGCTGATATTGTTCATATCTGCTTTAAATGTTCAATTGTTATTTAGCTGTGGCATCATCTTTTTTTAATGTTTAAATAACTTGATTAGGCATATATTTAGGTAGTTTGAAAGTTAAAACAAACTCTTATTCTAAATTTAGAATATTGAAATTAGTTTTTCTATAAACTGACACTGACACTGACAACATAATAGAATTAGTTTTCTGCCAGATTTTTTAAAGCGGGGTAACAATCATAAAACTCTATGCATGAAGAATAAATTATGGAGGATCCTGAAAAAAGTACAGTAAATCTCATTAGTTATATACAGTGAAGTTATATATACAGTGAAGATCAGTGAATCTTATTAGTTATATACAGATGCAACCAAAAGTACAGGTAGTCCTCAACTTACAACTCTTGGTTTAATGAGTGTTTAGTTACAATGGTACTTAAAGAAGTGACTTATGACCATTTTTTCAGGCTTACGACTGTTGCAGCATCCCTGTGGTCACATGATCAAAATTTGGACACTTGGGAACTGACTCTTATTTATGACAATTGCAGTGAACTGGGATCATGTGATCACCTTTTGCAACTTTTGACAAGCAAAGTCAATGGGGAAGCCAGAGTCACTGTTACCAATTTAATAACTGCAGCTGATATTATCATTTAACAGCTATTTTGCTTAGCAACAGAAATTTTGGGCTCAATTCTGGTCATAAATCAAGGACTACCTGTATTGATCTCTCAATTTTTCCTCCCTAAAAATTCCAATTTGCCATGAAATAAGTTGAAACTAACACAAGTAAATGGCACCCACCATTCTTTGATCCATAGACCATACAGCAGGCACTTTACTTTTGATGTATGACTTGAATGGAGTCATACATCAATGAAATGAAAATGGGAAGTATTTGCTGTATGGAATATGGAATAAAGAATATGTTAGTTTATATTTATTTCTTGGCAAATTGGGATTCTGTGGGGGAAAGAGGGATACCAATACATTTAGCCAAGTTGCTATAATTTATTATATTTTATCCCAACTTTATTACTTTATAAGTAACCCAATGCAGCAAACATATATAATACCCCTTCCTCCTATTTTCCCCACAAGAGTTAAACTGTAGAAATTATGAAAGGATCACTGGCCTGATACAATGAAATCCTTAGGAATAAGTTATTTGATCCTTATTTTGCATGACTCAAGGTGGCATACATAATGCTTCTCCTGTTTCCCCCCAACATTCCTGTAAGTGTTGTTGGGCAAAAGTTCATTTTCCACCAATACATTCATATTTTTAAAAATATTTTTCTAGGTCAGTTTTTCTCAATCTTAACAGCTTGAAGATATATGGAGTTGAACATCTTCAAATTGCTAAGGTTGAGAAACATTGCAACGTACTCATTCTGATGATATTTTATTTTCTTTGCTTTATGGAGGCATGGTTTTAAAATTAACTGGCATCACAAACAGCTGGCTACTAAATAAGATTTATTTTCTATTTACTAATTTAATTTACTAATAAAGTTCAAATGTTCTTTTCAATTAGAACATCTTCATAGCCAATTGTGTAAAACCTTTATTTTCCATCTAAACACGATCCATTCTCATTTGAAAAATCAAATATATGGAAAAAACACAAAACCTTTATTCCAATAAAGCGGTATCATTGACTATTTGAAAACTACAATTATTCATTCACAGTACAAAATGGTAGGAATTTCTTATAACCATCACTGTACATTTTACATATTTTAAGTTTTAACAGTTTTAATTTTGATATCAATATATTTGTTTCAAAGAACAGTAAAGGTTCAATAAATCAAAATAGAATTTCATGTTCCAAATATTTATCTCATACAAACCACAATGACACTAGAGTAATATCACTTTACACATAAGAATTTGAGTGCTGTATAATTTTAAACATAGAAATTAATGCTTAAATAAAAACTGAACAATTAACCATCAAATAATTTCAATCAGGCCTGAGTCCTCTGTCTGCCTCTCTCTATTTATATATAAAAACACATATAAGGAACCTGTATATTTTTAAGAAG
This sequence comes from Pantherophis guttatus, assembly GCF_059756535.1. Classification (NCBI taxonomy): domain Eukaryota; kingdom Metazoa; phylum Chordata; class Lepidosauria; order Squamata; family Colubridae; genus Pantherophis; species Pantherophis guttatus. The sequence goes on from NC_142069.1 coordinate 35,563,309, forward strand.
TTGATTGAAATCCAAGAAAGTTTAGGAGTAATTTTAGACTAATAATTCCTATCTATTATATACAATGGTTTTGAGTTCAGGATAATGAATCACACAATGAAAGAATCCTTATATATTACACCAACAAAAGCTTAATCTTTTTAGGATTGCTAAATGTGTTTTGAAAATTATTTTTTAAAATCTTGTGCTGCACAAGCTCATTAATATTTAAAAAATATCCACAAAGTCAAATTGGAAGTATGCCATTGGAGTATTATTTTATTTTAAATATTGTATCTGCCTTTTGTTGGTTACATTAGACTGATGTAGCTAGAACATGAACAGGTTCAAGCAATTATTTTTTATATGGATCATCCCTATGGATAACTATAAGCCCGATGTCATACATCACTGTACAGAAATCAAATATCAGAAGCCTTCATTAAAGTATATATGTTATTTCGTAGATTTATTTCTTACTATAGTGTAAGACCAAAATATTGGATGTATTTTAAAAGAAGCTTGTTTATCCAACTCGAATCCAGATACACCTTCTGTGTTTAAAATAAAACACAGACAGAAGAAAAAATTGAATTTTATAATTTTAAGTTCAGAAAAACATGAGAATGGAAATGTTTACTTATTTTATCTGTTACTTTCTTAAATTTTGTTACTCTCTAACTTTTCTGAGCGAGGTCGGCATCCATTAGACTGGTCCTCTTCTTCTGCAGAGAAAAGATGATTTCTTTCCTTTCATACACATTTCACCTGGATTATTAACTAAGCAGACCTCAAGCTTTTTCTTATGGCTGTGGCTCAGTGGCCTATTTTATTCATAAATTTTAGCTCATGCCAGTAGACAAAACTTGATTCTACTTAATGAGATCAGAGTTAAAGTTGGTGTTATCTAAATATATTTTCCTTCCAAACTCCTGAAACCATTTTTAAAAGCACGTTTTTGCATTCTAAAAAAATTGAGATGAAAAAAATCACTTTATTCTGATTAATGAAATCATTTTTAAAAAGGAGAATTTATGAAGTATTTCCTGAAGAAAAATGCTTCTTGACTTTAAATGGCTTTTTAAATTCCATGCTTGTGTTAATATTCATTAAAGGTTGACAACATAATATCACTGATACAATCCAAGCATCCTCTTAAAATAGTAGCAGTTCATTTGTTTGACTCACTGTAAAAGAAAAAAGTAATCTGCTATAAAGGCAGCTGCATCTATTCACTTTTAAAAAGCCCCATAATAAATCATTGTATCTAAATTATTTTTAGACATAGACTCATAAAAGAAACTGAACAAATATTATTTTTTCAGCAAATCAGTGAAGTGTTCTCTTTGAAATTAAGGTAGTTTACTATTTTGGAAACATGTAAACTTTATTAAAGAGTTATAATAGCGAACTATTCATATGCCATATTTTTTTTGTGTCTTATGAAAACTAGTATAGTATTTGGTTATACAGTTATATGATATTGGCCATGTATAAAAATGCTTCAAGAATTTTTATACAACTGAGGCATGAAGGCTCCCTTCCCATTATTGTTTATATTCCATGTAGTCTTACATCAAATGAAATTTCCACTGTACAAACAAACAGTAAAACACTTGTATCATTAGTTACTATCAAAGCTTTGCAAGTTCCAGTGATACAACATTGGAATGCAAGTTTTTATTAGTGAGGTGAAGTTAAAGCAAACTTCACCTTTTCTATAGCTATCTTAAGAAATTCTGATTATATTATAAAAGCTAAATTTTTAACAAACAACAGCATTGTAAAGATATACTGGTATTTTACATTTTTTGTAAAAGTTTTTCATATATTATAGGAAACTTGTATCTTCAATATATTTACTTTTATCTTTTTTAAAAAATTGTTTTAATATTTGGGAAATCCTTCTAGGCCATAAATAAGAAATTTAAAGAAACCTGGAACTATACAAAGAACTGCATATCGAGCATTCATAATTTTTACACATGTGGCTAATTAAACATACCTCAACAAAATATTGACTGTACATAAATAGCACAAATGATTTTTTGTGATAAATAATATTATTACTGGTCCAAAGATACAAAATAAAAGTACTTGACAGAAAAATAAAGCAACTCCTCAAGATATATTTAACACCATTACTGTTTATAACTGAAAATATAATTTAAGAAAATACAATTCACATTCACAGCATAAGCACCTTTGGTTTCTTAAGCAGCAAATGGAAACAGTTTAATCAATGAAAGGTACTGAAAATAAAATGTTAGCTTTCTTTCCAACAAAAAGATTACACATCTTCTCAATATAATTTGCTACATTCCAAAGAATTGTGTATAATAGATCACCAATGTTCTGGAAAAGAAATAATAGAAGCGGGGGGGACTTCTCATTTCCCCTCTAAAGCAGAATTTACTATTGGTTTTTACTGAAAGCAAGCTTTTACATTGAGAACTATATTCAGATGAAAGTTGATTGTTTTCTCCAAGTTGATGTTAAGTTTATTCTTCTATATATTCTGACAGGGCCTCAATGAGAAAAAAAAACACATTTCAGTAAATAATATTGTCTTATTTAAAGCTCATCTACTTAAATCTGAAGAAACATAAAGGCTTCTGCCAATGGCAATCAAATCCGATTCCCTAACAAATATTTATCTGAAGATTTACTGCTTGCATTTTAAGTCAAGAAAAATTACCAACTTTGCTGCTCAATTGACTTCTGTTCATCAATATACAACTTATTATTTTAATGGTTGGATGTTAAGTATAATAAGCACGATAAAATTAACTAAGTTTTTTAGATAACATTTTTAAAGTTTATGCCAAAAATTTGGTGCTCTGGTTGGGCAGACTTTAGGTATTAAGAGGTAAATCAGAGCATTCATAGTTTGCAGTATTTTTCAATGTAAAAGATCGTTATTCTACAAATATTTTCAAAACGCTCTCTATTGGGGAAGAATGCTGTAGGGTAAATAATTGTGGTTTTTTTTACACCAATCTTAATACATTCAACCACAAGTCATCTTTATTTCTAACTAGATATCATATCAAATTCAGACAAAGCAAAATTCAAAAGCCAAGGTGTAGCACATACTTCAGATGCATATGCTAGACTCTGGATTGCTGATAAATCATTTGCTTGTATTTGTACAAATATACAGTAATTAGGATATCAAAAAGAAATGTAACAATTGGCCTGCTCTGCTGTACAACAGGTGATGTAGTATTTATAGGGTTATTGGATGACATATTTGTTGTTGGCTACACATGTTGACAATTCCAGTGAAATTAGCAGTAGTGAACAAATTCTGGCTTATGTAACGATTTCCATGCCAATTCCAGAAAGCTGAAATCCCACATTACTACCTAGTCTATCTCACTTAATGCACCCATTTTCAGGTCTTGTGCATTTGGAACAACCCAGTTTGCAACTGGATTTAAATTATCTGACTATATTTATCAGTAGAAGGTAGCAAGAACAACCAGCACATAAATGTCTACAATTGGTAGATATGCAGTCTTTATTTATTAATCATAACTCTGGATGCTCAGATTGATACAACCTGATTTAAAAACAATGAAATTAGGGGCAGAGGCTTGTAAATACTTAAGAAAAGTAAAACAGATAGACAAATGAAATATATTAGTCACTGTGGAAATATTTTTCTCATGTTCATTTCATTATATCAAATTTACCCAAATCAGCTTTTTAACAGGCATAAAACAATGTTAATCATCTTGCTCAGAATTAAAACTATTATCCAAAGAGGTCATTTAAGTCCTTGCTAGCTGAGCTGCTGTTTACCATGCTGTTCGTTGGTTGTGTAAAGTTCTGAGGATTAAAGAAAGGATTTCCCTGTAAGCCAAAGCCAGTTTGTCCCATTACATTCATCTGTGTTCCCAAAGGACAACTGTTGGTACCCTGAGGAGGTGCAAATTGATTAAGCCATTGGTTTGTTTTCTGTTGTGACAATTGATTCATACTAACTTTGGGTTTTTGAGGCCCAAATAGACTATCTAAAGCAGACATATCAGGTTGCCTGCTTTGCTGCACAGCTGGTGATGTAGTGTTCAAAGGGCTATAAGATGGCATGTTTGCTGTTGGCAACATATTCATGTTAGCCATTCCAGTGACACCAGTATTACCAAAGAAATTCTGGCTTGTGGTAGCAATCCCCATGCCAAATCCAGAGGGCTGAAACCCCATATTAGCATTTAGTCCATTTCTCTTAGTGTTTTCAACAGATGATGAAAATCCCATTCCAATACCCACTGAAGAAAAGCTACTTGAAGAAGGAACTTTAGGTTTGCTGATGGGTTGAGTGGTCAATGAAGCTATGTTATCTCTCAGAGTATCAGTCAAGTCCTTTGCCTAAAAATACAACAGCAGACAATTAAAATTATTTTACAGCAGCATCAATTGTTATCAGTTAAATTATAAACATCAGTGAAATGATTTTATTTTAAAAACTATAGACATAGTTCTTGACTTATGACTATAATTGAGCCTACAATTTCGATGGTAAGTTGTGATGGTCATAAAGCAGGTCATCACATGTCCACACCCAATTTTATAATTGCAGTGGTCTTTAGGAAAATATGGAGGTAACAAAGCAAACACATTGTTATGGAGCATTTTGTGCCAAAACCAGGAAGTAAAGACTGGTTTCTGTCAAAAATATCATAAATTGCAGTCAAATAATTCTTGGAAGCTGTAAATGAAGGTAAGTGCTGGCTGGTTACCAAGCATCCAAAATGTGGTCATGTGACCATGGGGGAAGGGGCGAACATCAGAACTATGAACCCAGTTATAGGTAGCTTTTTCAGGGTTTGTGGTAAATTTGACTACTCATTAAACAACTGGTCATATGTCGAGGTCTACCTGCATATTATATTGTGCAACACAAAGGCAGATTTACAACATCAGCATGTATAAGTGTTTCTTTAAGTAAATGTTTAGATGATATTACATTCCAACTGAATAAAACACCCCCTCCTCTGCTCTAGCATATTTCTTGGTCTAATGTTTTAAATGTGCTATACTTACACAATGTTTCGTTTTTACTATGTGCCTCTTGAACACAGTCTAAATAACTGTGTATGTTATAGTGTGGCTGCTACTGATAGCTAGAACTCATGAATTACTGTTGGGAAACTACGGGCTCCTCATCCATTGTCTGTAAAGAAGGCTAGTATTTATAACTTTTCTTGAGAAAAGATCACTTTACCAAATGTTTACATTAAGATTAGGTGGACAACAAAGAAGGACTTTACGATCTATCTCTACTTTTAGGGGAGTTTGCTGGTATCTCAATATCAGGTAAAATCACTTTCTGAGATGTTTAAACATACCTGCTGAATTGGCTTTCTTTAATTGCTACTAAGATTTTACTGCTTCTTCATTTTCACTTATTTGCAGTCCAATATATTTATGAAATCAATCATATCAATGGACCCATACCTGTTTCACTGGTGCAATAACTGCATGAGGCTGGGGTTTAAGCGGCTGTTGATTTTTCAGTTTTTGTGCTTGCTCCTGTTCCTTTGCTAACTTCTGCTTTTCTTCAAGTGTAAGTGACCCCTTCAAAAGAACACATTTGTTTACTTTTATTGCCTGAATTATTATAACAGATTATTGGGAATAACTTCCATTTTATATAAAAGTCTATGAAAATATGGATATAAGTAAACATGATAAACATGATAAAAAGAGCCTGAGTGGAGTAGGAGGCCAATGCCTCCTACTAAGGCAGCATTTAACATCCAGCTGCCTGCAATTACTGTGAGTTCAATTCTCACCAGGCTCAAGGTCGACTCAGCCTTCCATCCTTTCTAAGGTGGGTAAATTGAGGACCCAGTTTGTGGGGGCAATAAGCTGACTTTGTATAAAATATACAAAAGAATGAAGGCTATTGCTTAACGCATTGTAAGCCGCCCTGAGTCCCCAGAGAAGGGCGGCATATAAATCAAATTAAAAAAATAATAATATAAGAATCCCTGGTTACAGGTCTGACTAACAGATATCATTGTAATTTATTAGAATTATGAACGATGCCTTGTAATATAAAAAGCATTGTTTTCAAGTTTTGAAAATTCAGTTGCACTAGGATACCAGCTACATAAGGGCTTCTGTATAACTTCCACATGGCAGCTGAAATGTGAGCCTTTCCACAAAGATAAAAGGACACTGTCTCCCCCTTTCCCAGAGGAATCCCATTATCAAGTCAGCTGCTCTTAGCCAAGAACATTGAAACAGAAAAATATTTGCCCTCTACTGGAGATGGACATTATTTGTCTGATTTTTAAAAATTTGGGAGATTGGTGCTGTGTCTTTCTCTTTAGTGGGAGTAAGAGAAGTAGAAGAATTATGACAAGATAAAAAAGTCAATGGTCTCATTCGAGATGAGCCTGCATATAGATGGGAGGTTGAATAATTGATCCTGTGGTGCAGTTGGAACAATCCGGAGCTGAACATGCTTAAAACTATAGAGATGAGAGTGGGTTTTAGGAGGAGGGTTTCTATTCTACCACCTCTTACTATATTTTGATAGCATAGTATCAGCAGTAGAATCCTTCAAATTTTGGGGGTCTATAATCTCCCAGGATTTGAAATGGACATGCAACATTAGAACCATCATTAAAAAGGGACAACAAAGAATGTTCTTCCTGCATCACCTTAGGAAGTTCAAACTGTCCCAGGAGCTGTTGATACAGTTTTACTAAGGAATTATTGAGTCTGTCATTTTTACTCTATAACTGTCTGGTTTGGTACAGCAACTAAACAGGACAGGTACAGACTCTAACAGATAGTTAGGATTGCAGAAAGAACAACTGCAACAAGCTTGCCTTCCATAGAAGATATGTATATTGCATGGATCAGAAGGCCTGAGAAAATATCTAGACCTCTCACATCCTGGGCATAACTCCTTTCAACTCCTCCCCTCAGGACACTATTATAGGCAGTTCCCTCCCCTCCTCCTGCTATCACTCTGTTGAACACCTAATTTTAAATATAATTACAGTACCCATGTTGTATGGCTGTAGAATTACTATTATCCTTCTTATCTTCTTTACTACCCCCTCTTATTGGTATCATGATAATGATGATTATTATTCTATTGCTTTGCATCTACACTCAGAGCTTCTTCACTGGAGACAAATTTCTTGTGTGTCTAAGCACACTTGGCTAAGTATTTTATTGTATTATTTGTGTAAAATATTCTAATCTGTAAAAATACTAGCTTCTTCAGATCCGCTGTCTGAAAGAAACACTAAAAGACAACAACAGCTAGGCCTGGATATAATCCAACACTTTTCAAAGTGAGAATCCTCTGTGCTTTTCTACCTTTGGTGAGATGGAATGGCCGCTGGTTGGTAAAATGAATATGATGATTGATATATGGATAGAATCTGTTCTCATCTCTCCCTCTTCTACAAAAATATTTTAGTATTTTTATAGAGTATTTGTTTATCATTTAAAACCGAGTCAATGGCGTTAAACTTAACAAAATTATTTGCTATTTCAACAGAGCCAGACTGTTTCCAAAGGACATTCACTTTATGCTTGATTTACGCTTTCAGATTCTGACTGTCTTGAATAATAATCTCCCATCTGGAAGCCAGCCTACATATCTATCACACTATTTGCCTTAAGATAAGTGACACATTGCAAAGCATCAAAAATGTGCAATAAATAGTAAATTGATGACATGATACAAGATTATTAATCCTAACTTGCAAAGACTAGTATCAGTATTCTTAGGATAACTTTGGGTTATTGGTTGTTTGCATTTATAGCATATTGAAAAAATGGGCCAAAACTGCTCAGTACTTTTGTTAGGCCAGCAGGGAATGTGCACATAGAAGAGATACAACTTAGATCACAGAGTCTGCTCTTTTTCTATCTTATTAAAAAGATATTATGTGAAAGCTATGATTAACCAAAGCCATGATGGCACAGATCAGTGCACAGATCAGTATCAATAAGCCCATCTAGTAACAACTATGGTAAAGAAAGAACTGTAGTTTAGTATGTCAGAGAAGCAAATGGTAAAGAGAAGGGTAAAATGAAATATAAGATTAGCAAATGAAATGAAATAAAATTTGTATGATATTAATATAATAGTTCTGAATAATGGTAGTCTGATCTTGTTGAGCAGAGTTGATGAATATGTTCAAGGAAAGTATATACCCTGTTTCCTTGAAAATAAGACATTCCCTGATAATAAGCCCAGGGCTTTTGAGCACATGGCAATAAGTCCAAGCGCTTATTTCATGGTTCAAAAAAATATAAAACAGGATCTTATTTTCGGGGAAACACAGTATTTAGTTAAAGTTTACCCTGTAGACAATAAAATATGGATTCTTTCCCATCTCTTTGTTTTTGGTCATGTCTTTTATACTATAACTATTAGCCCTAGATCAGACTAGGAAACCAAAGTCATACTTTTATTAGGTTACAGTAACAAAATCTTGAAAATATGAATTCACCTCCTTCCCTCTTCCCTTTATCTTTGCTAGAACTAGGGAGAGCCTTGTCTAAGACACTTGTTTGGATCAAATCTTGTCCCAAACCAAATTGCTTTTATTTGATTGTCTTGGTAGTCCTCCTGTTCTTTTTGCCCATTACAATGACCCAATAACCAGAAACCATTTTGTTTTTTAAATTGATTTATACTCAATAGACTACAGTTACCATATACAGCAAAATCTTTATTTGACGGATCAATTCTGTCTTCCTGTCTTTCTAAAAACTCCAGGTTGTTTTGCATTAAGTTAAAACCCCATCAAATAAAAAATAAATAAATAAAGCAGGCCACATAACAACATTCAAAATTAAAACTTCAAACATTTAATAAAACAGCATTGTCTTAAAAGCTTTGCATAATTCTAAAAAGGAAGTGCCAGCCACACCTCATAAGACAAGGTATTCTGAAAAAATGGGAGCCACCACAGGGAAGAAGTGTGTGCAGGACCATATCCTCTGGAATTCCCTTATATATCAACCCCTAAGTTTTCTCTCCCTGACTGCACACAGATTGGTCCTTCCTAAAGTACCCTGGAGCTAAGACAAGTATAGAGTCCTGGTGGCTCAGTAGTTAGAATGCAGTATTGCAGGATAATTTTGCTCACAATCTGGAATTTGATCCTTATGGGTCAAGGCTTACTTAGACTTCCATCCTTCCGAGGTTGATAAAATAAGGACCCAGATGATTGGGGTAATATGCTGACATTGTAAACTGCTCATAGAGTGCTGAAAAGCACTATAGAGAAGTATATAAGTATTATTCCTATTGTTTTATAGATAAAAACCAGCACTGTGAACCATATTTGAAAACCTACTGGTAACTGCAATAATTGGGGAACTGGTAGTCTATTACAATAGCATTCTCATTTGCTAATATCCTAACTGATATAGTTGCAGTTTTTAACCTATATCAGTTTCCAGGTTGTTTTCAAAGGAGGACCCATGTAGGGCATTTTACAGTAGTCTAAAAGGAGATTAATAAAGGCTTTGTTTTCTGTTGCCAGAGTTTCATAATTCAGGTAGGTCGACAATTGCTGTTTCCTATGAAGTGATTGTCCATGGTTGATGACAGATCTTTTTAAAAAACCAAGAGCCTGTGATTTAGTTATCATGTTTAAAAATGGGGGCTGGGGATAAGGCAAGTCCATTGCTTTCAAATATCTGTTAAATTGAAAATTATATTATTCACAGCAATATATGTCATTTGTGTAATGATTCATACACTTGTTTAAATATTAGAATAAATTTAACTGTCTTATCCAGATTGCTTCAGATGCAATGGATTTGTCTATAATTTTAGGGAAATCTCCAGACAGTTTTGTCAGCTATATCTGAAATCATTTAAATGGAGACACGTTAAGTGAAGGTTTCATTGCAATTGTTTTCAGTAAATTTAAAAAAATGAGCATCATATATATCTCTTCTATGCATATTCTTTATAACATTGGACTGCTTGATCTTCCTGGCCTTATCTTATATCTCATTAAATATATATAATTTATATCACTGTATCTTATAACTCCTTAGTTTGCATTAAAACTATGAAGATAACACCCAAAATGAAGAATTCTATCTGACCAATCCATCATATTGAAATCTACCAGGGATTACAGACTCAATATGCATGCACACACACACCCCTCATTATTAAAGCTTACCTTTCTTTGATTTGTCATCAATCCATTCTCTTTACAATCAGGTCCGCTAGTTAACATTCCTATATTGCTAAACGTTTTGTCCACCTGTTTGAATTAAAACAAGATTAATTTTTTTTAAAAAACAGTTACTTGAAACCAGTATTATATTCATCTAATAAACCTAGTACCAGCTGGATGCCTATATTTCAATCACTCACTCTCAGCCCAAGTGATCTCACAGGGTTGTTATTGTAGGGAAAACAGGAGGAAGAAGGAATAATATGTATGTTTGCCACCTTGAGTTACATATATACATACATACACACAGATATATACATACATACACCTTACTTGATTGCCTGTACTGCTGACTTTTGATTCTTCAAGTGGTTTCATTTGATTAGTTATATCCAAAGATCTGTAAAAAGGTAATTATAATAACTTATAGTTTCAATCTCAAAAACAACCTAGAAATACATTCCAACAGAATGTAACAGAAATACATTCCAAATGTTATCATTACAAATTAAAAATAATTTGCTTTGAGTTTCTTTTTCAACATAACAATATTAGTAATTATATTATTGTATAGAGGTCACATCAGCCTCTATATCACAGGTTAAATCAAAGCACATAAATTCACAGGTTAAATCAAAGTAATAAAATAGAATTAACACAACGGGGTCACTGTACAATAGACCACAAACAAAGGATGGCTGGAAAAAAAATCAATATTCAACCCTCCTCAGCTCTTGTCTGCCACAGCAATTTAAAAATTCATCAAAGTTGATATAGTTTTTCTTTTCTATTTTGCATGCATGCTGGAACAATTAAAATTTTTCGTCCTTCTCTTACTACCATCAGTAAGATAACTATGCATGTGTATTATTTTTATCTTTTCTCTGCATGCAGAATAATTTTGGGGGGAACTCCGGAATGCCTCCTTTGTTCCCAATACCACATGTCTATACTCAAAACAATCTCTTAAAAATAATAAAATAATATTTTCACTAATGTTATTAAGTCACTTGCATTAATAAACTATAAAATGTTACCCCATTTAAATTATATGAAATGCATATAACAGAGTATAGATTCTTCCAATTTCTCCTGTTTTTCTCATTTAACTATATAACAGTATTGAATATAAATTGAAAACACATACCTATAGTGTATTCAAATTCTATGACAGACATCATGCTCAAGGTATCTTTTAATTTAAACACACCATTGGTTCAATTCACAGATTATACTAACCCATGGTTTGTTTTAACAATGCTGAAGTCATAACTCATACATAATACAAATCCATACATTTGTGTGGCTAGGTTTGCACACCAGCTCATGAACTCAAATCAAATGATTATTGTGGTTTAACATGTACTAGTCCAGCCATTATTGAGTGTGGTTTGGTGTAGAATACTAAATTCCTATCCAGGATGATGAAGATAAAGTTCATAGTCTGCTTATATGGAAAATCTATTCCAAACTGTTCAACTGTGAAGATGAATGGCAGTTAGCTAACTTTATAGGACTGTGAAGAAGTTAAGAAAAGTATCATAAACCTCCTTGCAGTAGAATATTAATAGCCAGCTAACCTATTAGTATATACTATTAATAAAGTTTATCTAGTTCTTTAGACAGAAAAACTTAAGAGAACCAGAAAATTACCTAACAAAGCAAAAAGATAATATGAATTCATTATGACAGCATGATGTTTCACATACTTACTTTTGTTGTTCCTGCATAACATGGATTTGTTCAAGTTTGGTCTTGTGTTCAGCTTCCAATTTATTTAACATCTCTTTTATGACTGAAATAAAGGAATTAAACTAGAAGAGAAATATATTTAACATGAAGAAATATGAAAAACACCAGTCTTCTAATATAGTATATGCACCAAGAGAAATCTAACAAATTAAAATGGGCACCACAAAACCATTATGTGAGGAGCACAGTGTGACATTCAGCAATCCTATGCACACTTAATTAGAAGATATGCTGAATTCAATGACTTTATTTATATACTTACTGCAAAGTATATGTAATATAAGAACATGTGCCTTACGGGCTTTTTTATATATATATATTTCATTAAATTTATAAGGACTGTAGTGATGTTAAAGGTGTGTTGAATAGTGAAATAAATGAATCTGTATTTTTTATAGATAGATGCTGCTATGTTGTTGGTTGAGAACCTGAATATGGTGAAAAAAGAAGTATGGGAATGAAAATTAATGTACCATAGAATGCTTCTTAAAGATGGGGAAATGGATAAAAGAGAAATATTAGGATATGCAAATGCTGGTAGAAAAAAATACTGCAAGGAATGAATGTTTATAAAAGAAGTTACCATTTCTGCATATAAGCCTGTACTTCTGTCCACTTTGTTATATGGAACTGAAGCTGGAAAAAAGAATGAGGATCAAATTGCAAAACAAAAGAGGAAGGAAACAAGAAAATAATGGTTGGATGGAATTGATAAGAATCTCAAAAAGAACTGAAAAAATTCAAGAAAAAAGTAACATACTAATTAAGGTATGGATGTCATAAAAACAAGAATGGTTTGCAAGGACAGAACTGTATAGAGTCATCACAAATGTTGGTACAAACTACTGTTCGACTTCCTTCTTTTTTTCTACTAACATCTCCCTCCAATTTCTTTTTTTTTTTACTATTTCTTTTTTTCCCTGCATTTTGCAAAACACTCCTTATCCTAAAAGGGAATAGGGTGATGGGTACACATGCATATATGTGTACACAACACTGCAGTATTAAGGTCTAAAATAGTACCATCTTAAAATAATACAAAATAACAAATGGCCTTGTGAAACTGTCCCCAAAGTACACTTAAATTATTTTCTGTACTTAACATGATCTATGCATGTAAATGTTTTATATTTATATATTTATAAATTTATATATTTCATGGGAAGGAAGAACATTCCGAATAGATTCTATAGAAAAAGCTCAAGACTTTGCCGACCAACACCTAGGATATGAAGGAGAACAGGAAAGCAGAGAAAGTAGAGAAGAACAAGAAATAATTCAAACACATTTGTACCCAATGTTTTTTTCTCTCAGTCTATGTGTATGTGTGGGTCTCAAGCAGCTCTTTTAACATTCCCCTAGACAATTGCCCCTTCCAAAAGCCCTCAGGCAAATAAATTTAATGCTATTACTCAATAATGGGATAAAACAGTTCAGTACACTTGGATCCTGAAACTTTATTAGTGATTTAAATATTAGGACATGGAAATGAAGTTTGCAGAAACTGATATATTTCTCGTCAAGTTTTCCATAAAAAGTGGATTTAAGTAAGGACAGGGATGGAGGCAAGGGTTTGTTGTTTTGTGATTAACAGTTCTAGTCTCTTGATCACAATAGATAATTTTTGTCAGTGATCACAACTTTGGAGGATATAAAGCAATATTTCACAGCCTTATTCCTATGCTTTGTGCTCTTTATAAGCTTTCTTTCACATGTTTGGAAAATGTTGGAAATCTAATCAGGTCACTGTACTTTCTGTAATATTGTTGCCAATTGAGCAAAAGCGAAATAAAGAAATAAAATAAATGAATGTTTTATTAATTAAAACGTTTGAATCCTCACATTATTTTACTGAAATTGTCCAGATTTATTTGCTAGCAATACACTTTTCATTCAAATCACCAACCCCCTCCAGTTTGCAGCTTCTTTTTTATAAACACCATTGTATTTGTATTTCCTTAGTGAGATCAAAATATATTCATGGGCATTTGCAGGGAGGGAACAAATGAATGCCATCCCATGATGGAGCCACTACAACTTAAGACACAGGTGTCAAACTCGCGTCGTCACGGTGGCGTCATGTGATGTATCGGGATTCCCCCCCGTTTGCTAAACCGGGCTTGGCCAGCGTACGACACATCCGGCCTGGGAGCCGCGAGTTTGACAGCCCTGACTTAAGATTTGCATCAGACATCAGCTTGCAAGTATACAAGGGCAATACTGATGTCACTGTATATTGTCTCTTTGGCATAATTGTACTTCATTGTAGAGACTATACATATTACCTATGCTGAAAGTTATTTTTATAATTTCCACCATCTCAAAAAACCAAAACAACTCAACTGGTGCAAGTTAAGTGTGAACTTTTCTTTAAAGAAGGCTCCAAATTGGAAAGTCTGCTCCTTCACCAAAAGAAATCATGGGATGAAATCAAAAGCAATTCAATCCCCTGTCTTTTGCAGAATTGCATTCAAAATAGCTTTAATGCAACATAGTGAAATATAAAATGAACATCTCATCTGTGACTCAAGTTTGGATTCTTTATGAATAACTCCAATATTACATTTTTATGCTGAAAACATATGATTGATCATCTCACCTGATTTAGATTAAGATTGTTCTCAATGCTAAGAGGAATCAGATGTGGGAGCACTTTTCCTGCAAGTTGTTCTTTTGTAATTCCCAGCTTTTTGTGACTAAATGTACATTTGTAAATGCCTGTTATGAAACATTAATGGTTAAGCTATTTATCTTGTTATAATGAATCACAATCATTATATTTTACTCTGAGCACAAGACTAATTTCAATTAAATGGAAACTTTCATTGCAGTTTATATATATAGTTGCATACAAACATATCAATAAACCCCAGTCAGTCTACATGCTTCAAAAGAAAAGAAACTGATATATAACATAAAGAACTATTAAAAAAAAAGAATGAGTGCATACCTATTATTTATCTGCAGTTGCTTACAAAATCAAATAATACTGTATTGAATATGACAAGAACAAAAATTTGGCACACTTCCAAATTAATCACATTAAAGTTGTTAATAAGGCCCCAAAAGATGGTGACTCACTTGCTACAATTACCTAGGTAAAGATGAATACTCTGACACTTTTAACGTCTCAGGTTGTGGGTGTCCTATTTATTTTCAGCCACCATGATCTCCTCTAGACATCTGTCTGCCTATTTGAGAATGAAGATAATTTATGTTTATAAAGCAGGGGAAATCTGTTAAAAAGAAATCTCTAAACACTTTCTGCTAGCCATTTCAGTTGCAAGAAGTGTTATTAAGAAACAGAAGCTACTGTAGTTATTGAAGTCAAGGCAAGGAAGACCAAGAAAAATCTCTGCTAGAGCTGTTCCCAAACTGGTAAGATCTAGAAAAATGGAACTCACAGATCACTATAAAAAAACAACTGAAAAGTTTGGCTAATTCTAGAGTAACTGACTAGAGCTTTTGCTTACATAACAAAGATCTATGTGTTCAAACAGATTTGTTAAAATTGGGACTTCCTATTTGGTGCTGGCATTCAGTAATTTAGTAGATTTAGATTATTCCAGGGGCTTTGAATTGTTTCAGTGCATTGTAAAATTGCCAATGTCAAAAATGACACTGGAGCCCAGTTTGCTAATTCTTCTGGGCCAGAGACTGGTTTCTTAAACTATCACTAAACTGAGTTCCGAAGTACAGTATTTGGCCATATCTCTGAGTCAGAATGTAGAGAAGTGTCTTTTGGAATAGCAAAGACTACAAAGTACTAGAATCCTTTGGGGTTTTATAATCAGTGAAGAAAATGAAGCTGGTAACAATCAATCATAAAGAACTTGCAGAAAAGTAAGACAAAGACTTTAACATGTACTTTGCAGTTCCCAGACTGGAATGTTACTGAAAATCTGCAAGGAAATAATCCATTGTATATAACAAGACCTTCCTGAACCAGTAGACGTCTTCAAGAAAGAGTGGAAAATCTTCCAGAAAGAAAAAATAGAAAGCTGGCTAGAGGGAATTTTGAAAGTTTTTCTGCCTGCCAAATGAGATATTACAAAATACTGACTGAAAGAGCAAAAAATGGTGGCAAAAAACCGGAAGGACCTTTTTATTAAAAGACATCAGATGATTTTGTGCACTGATTGATGTAGGATTTAAATCGTGGTGAAACAGAAAGTTTTGGGGGGGGGGGGTAGACTGGTTATGCTAATACAGGTTAAAAGTGAGACAGATACCCAGATAATTTTGAATCTGTAAACAACTGCATATAAACAGAAGATAGTATAAGACAGAGATTGGTGTTAGCTTCTGTTCATTCAGTGATTCATTGAAACTTAAATTTGAGCAGGGCTGACAAAACTGTTGCATGCAATTATAAATGTATAAACATGTTTTATATTTCTTTTAATTTGAGGGGATAGGGAAACAAGATGTTGAAGTTGATTATTTTTTCAACTAGATATAATAACATGTTCCTGGGTAGTTAATATATGTTGATACAGAGTTTGAACTTAAAAGAAAATATTGGGAAACTAAACAAGTTATATACCTCTGAGCCATATTATAAACATATTGTTTTTGAATCAGTACACCGAAAGTACTGTAGAGGAATTACAGTAAAGAACACAAAAAATAAAAAAGAATATTACCTAAGATTCCCATAAGGACTGCAGGTTCTTTGGAAGGAATTTGTTGCAAAAAAGGCAGAATATCATCAAGAACAAACCACTTATCCAAGTATTCCAAAATTTTTCCCAAGCAGACTAAGGAATTTACACGCACCTAATAAAAATATAAACAAATCCTCTGAACGTTTATCAAAGGTGATTTAGAATGAAATTTCATAAACAAGCTATTTAATAACTTAAAACCTACATATACTGTACATGGGATGCAATTCCTATATTTCCTTTCCAGACTTAAAACGGTGTGGGTTTATGTACAGAGACAACTTATTCTTACATGGGAAGTTTCAAAAACAATCTAATTTTAACAATCTGTTGCATGCAAAATATAATAAAAATTCTGCAGTATTTTTAAAAAATCAGACAGTCTACCTATTACCTAACATGAAGTAGGCAAATTCATTTGTTAATTAAATTGTCTTATTGTGGGGCTGTTCTAGGAGGTTACAAAAATAAAAAGGAAGAAATAAAGAGTGTAAACAAACTACAAGTAAAATAACAGAATAAATAAATAATGAAAAAACAAGAATTTATCAATGTAAGAAAAAAATGGATGGGTGGACAGAAGAGAGCAAGGGAGAGAAGTGGAGTCTGCCATCAAACCAGCAGCCATTTCAACAACAACAATAATAATGCTTATTTATAAAATGCATATGCTATACAGACCTTAATGGCTCAAGATGACTTACAAAAATACAAAACTGTGCTAAATTGGATTTAAATCCAAAGTGAAATGGATCATAACAATCAATTTCATTTAACAACTGCGGTAGCTGTAAAGCTGCTGTTTTGTTAATCAGCTTACCTAAATATACCATTTGATATCAGCTGATAGTTGTTAAAATTAGTCCAAATATAGTTTATTAAGCAGGGATCTCATCTCTGCTTTTTTAAAGTTTGGGAAATTCTGCCTGATGGGCAAAACATTAATAGTTTGGATGATCATTGATAGGATAGATCTTTGGAAATTTTTAGAAGCCAAGTCAGGATTCAATATGCAGGTAATGATGTGAACAAATATAAAAACAATATCCACTTTCTTCAAGAGACTAATTATGAAACTGACTCAGACAAATGTTATTAAATGGTACAGAAGACACATTAAGGTACAGCTCAGTGGTGAAATCTAAAATTTGTTACTACTGGTTCTGTGGTCGTGGCTTGGTGGCGGGGTAATGTGACTGGGTGGGCGTGACCATTTTTTTTTTTACTTTTAAAACCATTTTTTCTACAACCTCTTCGGCGAAGAGGTGATAAAAAAATGCTTTCAAAAGGCTCTGACGATTGCAGCTGAGTTGCCTGATCATCAGAGGATTTTTAAAAAACCCTCTGCCGATCAGGCAACTCAGCTGGGATCGTCAGAGCTTGGATCGTCAGAGGCATTTAAAAGAAAAAGTTTTTTTCTTTTAAATGGCTCTGACAATCCAAGCTGAGTTGCCTTGATTGGCAGAGGCTTTTTAAAAAACCTCTGACGATCAGGCAACTCAGCTTGGATTGTCAGAGCCATTTAAAAGAAAAAAAGCCTCTGATGATCGTGCAGCTCAGCTGGGCATGGAGGGGCAGGGATTTTTGCTACCAGTTCTCTGAACCACCCGCCTCCATCGCTACCGGATCGGGCGATCCGGTCTGAACCGGGAGTATTTCACCCCTGGTACAGCTTCAAGTGACATCTGAAGAAACATGAATTTAAGTAATTTTGTTCTTTAAGAACTATCATAATAAAGCTTAGACAAATCCTCATGCAGCCAAAAGTACTGAAGATCAAATCACCCAATAATTTTAAATAATTCCCTTGGATGATTTCCTGCAGATACAGTTAGGGATAAGACCAATGCCTCTGCTCCCTCAGTGCTACAAAATAAAGCTTATATGGATGCTACATTGTATTCAGAATAACAGAGTCAGAAGGGATCTGGGAGATCTTTTAGTCCAACTCCCTGCTCAAGCAGGAGACCTATATCATTTTAGACAAATGGTTGTCCAATCTCTTCTTAAAAACCTCCAGTGATGGAACTGTCTCACTACTATAACTACAATCATCCTAGAGCAGGGGTCCCCGGCCCCCAGTCACCGGGCGGTGGCATGCCAGAAACCATGCCCCATCCATGGGATGCAGGCAGCACATGAAACCAGACTCCCTCTGGTCTGCCAACCACTTCCAACCATGGAAGTGGTTGTGGTGCCCAAAAGCTTGGGGGCCAGTGTCCTAGAGGTCTGTTCTTGTTATTTCATCCCTTGTATCTTTTGTTATTAGTATACAAATGAGGTAGCAGATACTAAAAAGCCAGTGCACTAAGCACTTGGGAAATGTCCACTAAAACATGTCCAACTAGTACAACGGTATCCATCAACCTCTGGAATAGATTAATCTAATTTGATTCCAACACCAGGAGGAAGAAATATGTTGTCGTAGTCCATTAATATATCTTACCTATCCACTGAATTAGAATTACTAGTAATCAGGAAGTAAAATACAACCTAGATATCAGCTACTTAAAGCTTTTAATTTTAAATCAGTAGAGCAGCTGATGAATGAAATAGAGAAATGGATGTAAATTTAATAATATAATAATCAAGTAAAGATAAGTTTAAAGATAAATGGGAAAATTTAATTTATGATCAAACCTTAATCTTTCCTTAGAAAGGCATAGGACTCTACAGTTCAAATTTTGTAGGAAGTAACCATGTTCTGATAATTAATCACTTTAGCCCTGAGCAATGTTTGTGTGAAAAAGAAATTTAAATTTAGTCATTGAAATTGTTACATTGATAATTCCAGCAATCCTTAAATTGCTAAATTCTGCTTAACATTTTATACAGAATTTCCTCATATGTAGATATCTAATGCAATTTGAAAAAAATCTCAACATCTGTTTGTTTAATACATATCTGTGTATACCAATTCCAATATGTGAACATTCAGTGGAAATTGAAAAATTCAGGAATACAATAATATGGTTATGTGAAGGGTCCCTATGCTATTAGAAATTCTATATAATTGAGACTGCTTTGTATGGAGAATCTAAAACGTAGTTCTTTTTGGAAATGGGGGCATAATGATGTAAGGGTGAGACTAAGTAGTAAGCTCCCATTTCACTCTTCAAATATTAGCTATATACAATCAAAACAATTTTGGGCAAAAATACAAAAAAAAAAAAAAAACCCTACCCCCACTAGAAATCAAGTAATATTTTTCAAACTAAAAAAAAGCAAAATACAAACAATTATAAAGAAGTTTGTTTTAAAACTTACAGCAAGAGATGAAGTTTGTAAACATGCATTTTTAATTCTTGGTATCAATGAATTTTTCATTGACGGATAGTCTATAAGGTTGGCAAATGTGGGAATTATATTTAAACAGAGTTCCTGCAAATAAAAAGACCACAATCGTCATATAAAAATTGAATAAGGTTAGAGTTAACTTTTTAAAAAATGTAATTTTCAAGCCATTGTTTTTAATTTCTGTTCACACTAAATGATAAATATTTTAAGACAAAATTTATACCTAGGTCAAAGATAGGATGAAGGATGGAGTGTGGGAAGCACAGTTGTGTAAAACATTTTGAGGCTGGATCACTCTCACCTTACCCGAATCACAAACTTAATTTGGAGCTCTATTCATTCACAAAATAAGCTGGTACTGAAATGGGACCATTCCAATTGTGAATGTTCAGAATGACCTGCTTTTAAGCCAAATGCTTCCATTAAAGTTGTAACGGTATGCCCTGACTTTGGAATGCTTTTGTGAAACTAGAACAGAGAGCATTTGAAAGCCAGAATGATACATTTAGGATCAGAACTTTTTAACCTCGAAACATTTTATACACTTCTAGAGAAAAGAATATTTATTTGTTCATCCTTCCTTTTGACCTGAAAAACTATCAGTTCATATAGTTAACGTTGTAAGAAAAAGTGATATTCCAAAATTAAAGAAATGGAAAAATTAAAAATTTATCATACTGCTTTTTAAATATTTTTACTACTTTGTAAGACCTTGTTCTAAAGACTGATAGAAACAAATACAAGAAATAAAGATAGGATAACAGCATCTTTCAAAGATCGCAAATACATTTCAGTTATAACAAAAGTTGAACAAAATATATGATTGTCAGACCTGTATTTGAATTGATGGTGCTTCTAAGGCTCTATAAACCATTGGCAGAACACTGTTCTTTATTTCATCTGGAGGTGTTTTGGTTAGCAGTAGATCCATTTTTTGAAGAAATATCAAGAGAATCTGTTTATGAAATGTAAATTTTTAAAAATTACTTTCACTTATTTTGTTAATCAGACTAATATTTCAGAATAACTTTCAGTGTAACATTTGGTACCAATCTGTATTGAAATGTCAGTATATATAGCAAATATATTCACTTACCATGTTGCTAGCCTGGAAGCATGGAAAACAAGAACATCGATTTTAAAATAGAAATTACCAGTACGTACTTATTGGAATGTGGAGCAGAATGCAGTAAATCCACAAAATGCAATATACTAGACTTAGAAACTAAGTCTGCTCACCTGGCAGAAATCTATTCCAGGGAATTCCATCTAGGATTCTGAAATAAACTATGGCTGGAACTTTATAGACTGAATACATTTTTTGAAGGTACAACAGTTCTATCTTTTCTTTTCAGCATGTCAGTGTAATCTGACTTTAAGGCACACATTTTTGTCAATATTTAATGGGAAATACAAAATGTTCAATAAAGGAAACAAGACTAATGTTTAAGATATAAATGTACCTGGATTGGTTCCTGTTGTCTAAAGACAGGGCTGAGGTCAGGTAGAATTAGTTTAATGTATTCTTCTTTGGTACATTCCTCCGCAATGAGCAGAACATTAGGCAGAACAAAAGGTACCATGTCTGGATTTACAAATTCAGATGTTAAGCAAGGCAAAATTCTTTGCACTATAACACGCTGAAAGAAAATAGATACCTTACTTTTCAAAGATATAATAAGATTTTTATAATTAACCTTAAATATTACAAATAAAAATGCAGCATTTTCAAAAATAATTTTATAACTGGTGCATCCTAGAACTCTTTTTTGTAAAACATGTGAAACCAGCAACATTTATCAATCCCAAAAGGAAATCATTAGAATGCACATTTCGTTTACAATATACAGCATTGTGCAAGCATTTATTAAGATATTTGGAAGTTGCTAACCTTAGGTAGTTTTGGTAAAACTTTTGGCAGCCCTTTGAAAAACTGTGATTTTTGAAGATTATCCCTTTGGAATAAAGAATCAAAGTATTGTAATGTCATGGCCCCAACATCATCAAAGAATGGTATCTAAAAAAAGATAAGAAAGGATTATTTAGATGATAAATAGCTTATACATTTGGCTTATCAAAAGTACAATAGCATTTCATTTTAATTAAGATTAATAGGTTATTTTATGAATTGTCTTGAGTGTCTGGGAGTAGGACAGAATACAATTTAATAACAAATAAATGAAATAAAAATTAAAAAATGAAGATAAAAATCGAACATCAAACAGACATTTTTCTTGATGTATTTCGTAAGTATCACTTATTTCTAACAATCTACGGACAGTCTCTAAAAAGATATTCTGGCAAAAAAAAAAAGAAATTCTAGGGAATTACTGAGCACTAGCTCTGCTAATAAGAGAAATGTAATCACTTACATTTCCCATAATCCCATAAACCAGGGTATTTTAACAAAACATTTTAAAACTCTATATTTATTGTTTGTTATAACAATTGAAGACTTATGTTCTGCAGTTACTCACTTTAGTCATTTGGTCTGCATCTGGTCTGACTGCAGGAGTGACATTTAACAACAGTTTCACATGTTCACGGACATCGTCTGGGATGTTCTGAAGATTACTGGAATTCAACCGACTAAGCTGTACAGAACACATGCCATCCATCATTAACAACAACAAAAAAATTCCTGCCTGTAATATGTGTATTATATAAAAATCTTTCGGTTTAGAATTTTACCATATACATTTTCATGCTCACAAATCAAGTCTAATATCTGAAATCAGCCATTATAAATCAATACAGGCAGTCCTTGAGATACAACCATAATGGAGCCTGCCCATTACAGTTGCATGTCAGTGACCTTTAAGCAAAATAGCCCCACTAAACCATCCCACTCCTGGCAAATAAATGGGGAAGAAATGGAGGTAGTGATAGATTTTATTTTCCTGGGCTCCAAGATCAACAGAGATGGGGACTGCAGCCAAGAAATTAAAAGCTGCTTGCTCCTGGGGAGGAAAGCTATGGCAAATCTAGGCATATTAAAAAGCAGAGACTTCACCCTGCCAACAAAAGTGTGTATAGTCAAGGCTATGGTTTTCCCAGTTTGCAATGTATGGCTGTGAAAGTTGGACCATAAGAAAGGCTGAGCGCCAAAGAATTGAGGCCTTTGAACTCTGGTGCTGGAGAAGACTCCTGCGAGTCCCTTGGACTGCAAGGTGATCAAACCAGTCAGTCTTAGAGGAGATCAACCCTGATTGCTCTTTAGAAGGCCAGATCCTGAAGATGAAACTCAAATACTTTGGCCACCTAATGAGAAGGAAGGACTCACTGGAGAAGAGCCTAATGCTGGGAAAGATTGAGGGCAAAAGAAGAAGGGGACGACAGAGAATGAGGTGGCTGGATGGAGTCACTGAAGCAGCTGGTGTGAGCTTAAATAGACTACGGGGGATGGTAGAGGACAGGAAGGCCTGGAGGAACGTTGTCCATGGGGTCACGATGGGTCGGACAAAACTTCGCAACTAATAACAACAAACCATCCCACTCCCTTGTCTCCCTGATGCAGCTATTAAACAAAGCTGAAGGTGTTAAATGGAGCACATGGTGCCTCAGGTGGAGGAGATTCTGGGAGGCCTCTGCAGGCCCACGATCATCTGGTCCATACCTCCCATGGCTACCCAAACCCCCTGAAGCAACACATATTTGGCTTCTCATCCCATGGGGTTCCCACAGTCCTTCAGCGTTCTTCCCACCCAGCAAGCAAGCGAAATCAAGCCAGCTGGAACTTGCAAGCTTCCTGCGGCCTTCCCACCCAGCAAAGACGTGGAGATCGGGCTGAACAGGGTTTTCAATCTCCAACATGCAAGGGGAGATTAATCCATCCAGAGCTTGCAAACCTCAATTGAACAATGGGAGATCCGACCCAAGGACTCTTGTTTGCTCAGCAAGTGCAGGACTCTTGTTTGCTCAGCAGTGCCCAACTTACCTTTTTGTTTTTTGCACCTTCAGAAAGAGACACCTGGCCCAATATAGCATCAGTTTCTTACAACCCCAGACTCATGGCAAACTCCTGCTATTTTGCAACAGGTTCTATTCTCACAATACTTAGAGTTTTGTTTTAAGGAGGCTCCACTTTTTAAGGAGACTCCATTTGTTTGTGGAATTTATGAAGCCTCCTTAAAAAGGAACTCCTTACAGATTTGCAAGAATAACACCTGCTTTGCCAGGAGACTAAATCAGTAAGAAAGCTGATCCTTTATTGGGCTGGGTGCCTCTCTCAGAAGCTGCAAAAAAACCCAGAAAGGTGAGTATTGCTGGGCTGTGAAGCATGCTGACTCCTGAAAGTCCTTGAGTGGGAAGGAAGCTATCAAGCACCAGACAGCTGATCTCCTCTTGCTTGCTGAATGAGAAGGCCGCTAGTGATAGCTTGCAAGCTCCAGCTGACTTGCATCCACTTACAGCCAGACTGATTTCCCTTGGATGAATGAGTGGCTGAAGGAATCCAGTAGGGTGGATGAATGCTGCACCATCCCTGCTTTCAGCCATAAGGGCAAATGACTGCAAGAGTGCTGTAGCCATTGTAACTTTGAAACCAGGTTGTAAGTAACTTTTGGGGAGTCTGTTGTAATTTCAAAAGGTTGCTAAGCAACCAGTCATAAGTTGAGGACTACCTGTATTTGAAAATACGTATTAATAGATTTAAATGTACCTGATCCAGCTGTCTGCTGAAGCTTTTATATATATCTTGTTTGTTGACCTCAAAAATTGGCTTCCCATTATTAAATATAGCATATATAATTGCCCCTAGAGAATACATGTCACTAGCTGTTTCACAGCTTACTGAAAGGATGTATTCTGGTGCCAAATACTGAGGATTTGGAAGACACAAAGATGGTAAATTTGGATCCCATTCTTTAGAAGAGAATTTGAGCTGCAATAAGAAGTGTAATCAAGTCATATATTTTGAAACGATAAAATTTAAATCAAATTTACTCTAGCCAAGTAATATTAACATTCAAAAATACTACCTTAACTACTTATCTATATTTTTAATAGATATATTCCCATTTTAAGTGAAATTCATTTAATTGTTTGACACACATTTTTAATATTACGTGAAAAAAGCAAACCTTTTCTTCATAAGAACATATAACATATATAGTACTGTTTCCCCCAAAATAAGATATCCCCTGATAATAAGCCCAATCAGGCTTTTGAGCGCATGGCAGTAAGGCCAAGCACTTATTTCAGGGTTCAAAAAAATATAAGACAGGGTCTTATTTTCGGGGAAACACGGTAAATATACCATCATGCTTAATTTTAGGGTTGTTAGATACCTAATGGATGAGGGATAATAAGCTTCAACCATGGCAAGATCAAGTTGCTGGGAATTTTAAGGCCCCCTTACTCTGGGGATTTTCCATCCTTAACTCTGTATGGGGATGTATTTGAGAATCCTTTTGAACTCTCAGGTCCCACTTGAAGAACAAGTGACAGCCATGGCCAGTGGGGCTTTTGCACAGGTTTGCCTTGTACGTCAATTGTGGCCATTTCTGGATTAGAAGACCCTGCTTATAGTGACTCAAGCCTTACTCACTTCCCAACTGGATTATTGAATGCATTCTATATGCCTTTGAAAAATACACAGAAGCTGCAACTGGTCCAGGATGTAGTGGTGCAAGTAGTGTTTGGTATTTCCTGTTATGACTATAATACCAGTGTTCTATGAGCTGCCCTGGCAGAAGACTGCCATTATCTATAAAACCTCCATGGCACATGACAGGCAATCTGTAGGACTGTCTTCAATTTTTTTTTTGACTCACCAGATCTAGTAGACAGATAGTCAGATTTGCTCCATGTCCTATCAAACAATGCCATCTTGCAATAGTGGTGAATATCTGTGATCTTGTTGGACCCCGACTCTCTTAGCCTTTCACCAACCAATGAAAACCTGGCAGTTTCCCCAGGCATTTTGGGTAGATGAGTTGTTACTACTGATTGTGACTGAGGCTATTGTTTATCCTTGGGCACTAGGCAATTGTTTGCAGTAGGGTTTTGTGTTTTTATTTTATAAACTATCCAAGTCATTTTTGTGAGTTGGTGACTATATAAATAATATAAAATAAATAAATAATTCACTAGCCTGTCCTCCATAACCTCCTCAAAAATCCATAAAATCTTAATTTATACTAAAAAGTACAAACCACAAATCTTATACAAAATTATCTATGATAATATCATGTGTTTGTCTATCTGGTAAAGTAAAGGAACTATTGTGTATTGACACATTGTAAACTTTTAAAAATTTAAAATCAGCTAAGTATTAGACTCTTAGTTTTTCAGCTGGGCTTCATTTAAGAAAAATAACACATTAAGCAATTTATTACCTCTTGTTCAGATGGATTTATTGATTGAATGCAGAAGTCAAATCCCATAATTTTCCATGCACCACTTTTATTCAAAATTATGTTTTCAGGAGTAAGGTTGCCATGGACCATTTTCACGCTGCTGTGTAGAAATGACAAGCCTTCTGAAACCTGTTGGGAAGGACAAGTTATATTATTTATTTATTTATTTATTTATTATTTGGGCTTGTATGCCGCCCTCTCTCCAAAGGACTCAGGGCGGCTCACAACAATAAATACACAAATTCAATTATAAAATATAACAAATATAAGAACCCGTTAAAATCACATTTAAAATCCCTTCAGTCCAATCTGGCCAGGCCAAATAGCCATGTTTTAAGATCACGGCGGAAGGAGCGAAGGTCAGGAGCCACCCGGAGCTCCAGGGGGAGCCGATTCCACAGAGTAGGTGCACCCACAGAGAAGGCCCGCTCCCTGGGAGTCACCAGTCTACACTCTCTGGCCGACGGGACCCCATGTAGGGCTTTATAGGTAATTACCAGCACCTTGAATCTCACCCGGAGAGCAACCGGTAGCCAATGCAGGTCCTGCAGGAGGGGTGTAACATGAGAGTGTTGGGACACTACCCGCGCGGCCGCATTCTGCACCAGCTGAAGCCTCCGAATGGTCTTCAAGGGCAGCCCTATGTAGAGAGCATTGCAATAGTCGATCCGGGAGGTGACGAGCACATGAGTGACTGTGCGTAAGTCATCGCAGTTCAGGTAGGGGCACAACTGGCGCACCAGATGAATCTGTGCAAATGCCCCCCTGGTCACGGTCATTACATGATTGTCCAGAGTCAACCGTGAATCCAGGAGGACACCTAAATTGTGCGCCCTTTCTACAGGGGGCAACACCTCACCCCCTAAAGCCAACGATGGAATATTCTCCTGGAACCGAGATGCCGGTACCCACAGCCATTCCGTCTTGGCAGGGTTGAGCTGAAGCCTGTTCGTCCCCATCCAGAGCCGCACTGCTTCCAGGCACCAGGACATCACGTCGAGGGCATCACTGGGTTGATTCGGGGTGGATATAAAAAGTTGGGTATCATCAGCATACTGATGATACCTCACCCCGAAACCACGGATGATCTTCCCCAGCGGCTTCATATAGAGATTGAACAAAAGGGGAGAGAGGACCGACCCCTGAGGGACCCCATACGTAAGGGGCCTCGAGGCAGACCTCTGCCCCCCCGCCAACACCGACATTATCACATTCTTGTGATAATGTCTTTTCCCCCCAATTTTCTGAAACTTAATTATGATGGATTATATTTTTGCTTGCAACCACTATCTCAATACTCCACACAATGTAACCAAGACATACTCGCTCATCCAATCAATTGTAATTAGGTCTTTAAGCCCTTATTGGTGAGAAATTTTTGCACAATTTACACAAAAACAACAATTCTAGAACATAGACAGTAGCATGCAAATGACCAAGATATCTGAACAAGATAATCTCTTGAGGGGTTCCCAAAAATCTTTTAAGAACCGAAAGCAGCTGAGGACTGAAGTTTTTAACCCTCTAAAATGTGTGAATTCACTTGCAGATTATTTTACAACATGCAAGGAATTGATGTATAAATTTATTATAATTTTTATTATAAACAATACTTTTTATTGTTTTTTTCTTTCTGTAGAAGGAAAATAATGTGGACTAAGTGCCTCCTTTATATATGGAATACATTAAGGTGTTCGAAAATAGAGCACAGCATGCAAAATGTTACAAGATCCACTTCTTCAAATATGTTTACTTTCATATCTTTAGTCACAAAATGGTACTCCTGCCTCCAAGTGGTAAAATTAGAATTCATCTGCTCATTTATAGACACAAACACACAATTTTGAATGGATTACAATTATGATGCATCATAATTGATGTAAGTTATAAGTAAGTGTATACCTGAAGTAAGCCATATTTCGTTTCCACATCATACAAGTTATATTCTTTGATGTCAAATGGTAAGGGTGAAGGAAGATTCTCCCAGTTACCCAGTATATTAGCCAAACTTGCACTAACTGGTTCTGTACAAAATGCTAGACAATCTCTAAAAGAAAAAAAGAATAGTTTTACTAAACACTCCAAACATTCAATTTAAAAAAAGAGATAGGTATACTAATGCAGGTAGTTTATAGGTTGTATAGCATACTGGCATCTGGAAAATTCACAAGACGTTGTGATAAGTGAATATATTTCTTATATATTCTTAACAGCAAGTACCAAAATCCCAACTACATAAATCACCATTATTTTGCAAGAATAAACATCAGTTAAAATCCTTTAAAGCTTCTCAGAATTACTGGAAAAAGAAGAAAATGAAATTTCTGAATATTTTAAATAGATCCCTTTGATTTTTCCTTATAAGACTCTCTTGCATTCATAGAATGCAAACTGAATTAAATGCATGTATTTCATCACCCATTATACCCAGGGTATAAAATATTTGAAAAGTAATTAAAATATGTGTTTAAGTTGTAAACCCTTGCTTTATTTAGAAATCTATGTAAGTATTTGAAAAAGAATTCAGTTTTTTAAAAATTCTGTATGCTATACTGCACTTTGGTCGTCTATTTTCAAAATTCATCAGAATCCAATTATTAGACTGTTTTGACTTTGAATCTATTATTACTTTAGCATCAGAATTTTTTACCGGGATTCTTCTAGTGGATGCTGCACGGTTAGCAGCCGAGGATGTCGAAGTCTTGTCAACTGCTGAACTCCGCGTTTTAAGCAATCAATAATTTGATCCTTCTCAAATTTCTGATATTTATCCATAAGTTTTTTATCAAATACGAAGACTGCCACTTCCTAAACGTAAGATATACAAATGTAATTAATGAACCATTTATATTTTGTGTATCTTACTAAAGAAAACTACATTTAATACTTCACTTTAAAATAATTCTTCTTGATGCCTTTTAATTGAAAACAAGTCATTTCACCACTGTAAGAGAATTGCCATCTTGTACAGGTGGTCTTCGACTTACAACCACAATTGGGACTGGAACATCTGTTGCTAAGCAAGACAGTTATTATGAGTCGTGCTCAATTTTATAATTTCTTTTGACACAGTTAAACAAAACAATGCAGGTTTTTAAGTGAATCATGCAGTTGTTAAGTGAATCACATAGTTGTTAAGCAGATCTGACATTTGCCATTGACTTTGCTTGCTGGAAGTTGGTTAGGAAGGTCACAAATGGTAATGATGTGATCCTGGGATGCTGCAACCAGTAAATACACATTGATTGTCAACTGCCCAAATTTTGATCATGTGACCATGGGAATTCTGTGACAGTCATAAGTACAAGGACC
Source organism: Pantherophis guttatus (assembly GCF_059756535.1). NCBI lineage: Eukaryota > Metazoa > Chordata > Lepidosauria > Squamata > Colubridae > Pantherophis > Pantherophis guttatus. The sequence goes on from NC_142069.1 coordinate 35,592,859, forward strand.
AGTCATAAGTTCCCTTTTTCAGCACCATTTTAAGTTTGAATGGTCATTAAATGAATGGCTGTAAATTGAGGACAACCTATATACAAACCACACTTAAACTACTATATCTATTTAGAATTTTCAAGCTATGTCTTAAGTAAAAAAAATAAGCTTTATGTTCAGGCACCTGATAGTGTCATATTCTCTTTATATGTGACAGAAAGATTTTATTAAAAGTAGAGTTTTAACTCTATTACATAATGGTGCTGAAAAATTCACTGGAATATTAACACAGTAAGTACAATAGAACAATTTTCCTGATAAGTGACATTCAGCCAAATCTAGCAGAAGAAGAAAATAATAGAGTTAGGTCCTTGGAGGTCGTCTAGTTCAACCCCCTGCTCAAGCAGAAGACCCTATACCATTTCAGACAAATGGCTATACAATCTCTTCTTAAAAGTCCTTGAAGTATTTAAGTCTGTTCCTGGGATCACACTCATTATATAGCACAATCTTGGGAAAAGGCACATTTAAAGTGTCACTGACTACTGACTTGTGTACCTATGCATGCTTTGAAACACCTTTTCTTCGGATCCAATTACATAGCACTAAAATGTGAGAAAAAAAATCAGAAAATATACATATATGAATGATTGATATATAAAAGCATTTTCAAAGCTTTAATAAGGCTCAGAATACCTAGAAAGATTACCTAGAGAGATAATGAAAGAAGGAGTAGGGATAACATGATAGCAGTCATCCAATATTTAAGGGGCTATTACAAAGAAGAGACGGTCAACCTATTGTCCAAAGTACCTGAAGGCAGGACAAGAAGTAACAGAAAGAGATCCAACCTAGAACTAAGGAGAAATTTCCTGACAGTGCCAACAATTAATCAGTGGAATGGCTTGCCTTCAGAAATTGTGATGCTACATCACTGAAGATGGAGAGCATGGTGGTGAGAGCAACTGTGGTTGGAATGCGCTGTAGCTTTGTGCCATATTGCTGCAACTAGGTTTTGTGCTGTAGCTCAAAGGCTGCTTATTACAGCCCAGAATCACAAAGTGTCAAAAAACTGCCTTGTGCCATGCTACTGGCTCTGTAGGGTGGGGTGAGTTCCTGGGCATAGCAAGCAGCCCCAGAGCCATGCTATTCTGCTCCTATTTGCTATACACAAGAGTGTAACAGCCAAAAGGGCAGAGATGGGTGGGGGAAGATTGATGGCTGGGGAGAATTGGAGGCAGTCCCTTACCTTACTGAGACTCAGGGCTGGGAAGGACCAAGCCTGGAATGGTTGGAATCGGGATAGGTCTTTGGCTGATGACTGGTGGAATTTGCTTAAAGAGGGCAATTGGGATTGTCAGGATTGTAAGCAATGTGGTCACATGATGTCTTGCTTTACAACCATATTGCTTAGTGTTGGTCATAAATCAAGGAATCTGTGGTAGCATGTCTATGGAGATTTTCAATCATCCAAGTCTGGATGACCAAACTGATGGAATTGAAGAAGTTTCTTAGATGAGAAGCAAAATGTTTTCAAGGAAGTCCAGCTGCCATTTGAAAAGCACCTTTGGGACAACCTGTGGTAGCACCTACATCAGAGTCAATGTAAGTATAATCTATTCATAATTGTTTGATCATCTAGCACTACAGGAAACAGAATAAGATCTTTGTTACAACACCTGTCAGATACCTACTACTCCAACCTAAGAATTTCTCACACCTTCCTCATTCAATCAAAACAAGTCTACTAAATGCATAGACATACAGTCCTCCAAGTAACAAATTGCAGAAATAATAAAATCAATATAACAATTGTTTTATATTTGTTTATATTTGTTTCAGGTATCCATAGGCAGATCATATTATATGGTCTAAAAATAATTGAGGTGAAAAAGAAACAATAATTACAACTATTTAAAAGACACTAATCAAAATTAACACAATTAAATTTACCAAAAGCTTGGTAAATTAAATGAAAAAGGCCTTCATTATATCTTAGCAGTAACGGAGTAACTGATGGAAGATTGTATTATATAATTATAGTTCATCTTTTTTGGTAATAGAATGTACAACAAACCTAATAAGAACAACTGATGGACAGATTTATGCAAGAGATGCTCTTTAGATATAAAAGCCACATTGCAATTTATACATAGTAATCCACTCTTAAAACAGTTGGCCCAAAACTGTCCAGGTTAAATAATGTGAATATTTTTTTTAAATATTCACATTATTTATTTTAAAAGGGTAGAGCTAGAACAACAAAATAATTACTAATTAAAAATTACATATGACATGAAGTATCTTATTTATAAATCTATCAAACTCATACATAATCACTCTCACCTACCAGTATTTCTGACAACAACCCTAATTTGGACTGGAATTTCTATCACCAAGCGTAGCAGTCATTAGGTGATCATTTTGATAATGTGATCATGGGGGTATTGCAACAACTACATTATCACAGGATTAATGCAATAATCCCAGGTAAAGATATATTCAAGTTGTCTTATTGACATCTGAATACTCGATAGCAATGTAAGCACACACACGTCTGAGATAGTTTAGGATAGATTTCATACATCTAATTACAGATAGACAACCTCCTTAGATTGAAATCTAAGAAGTTATAGTATATTTAATTCTCTTTAGTTTTCTCGTAACTTTTAAATATTGAGACATTTTAGAAACCTAACAGAAACATATATGAACGTCACTTCCACAAATATTATAATGTTGAGCATAGTCAGCAACTTTTATTCTGCCATTGTAAACTACATACTCTCTTTTGAAATACCACTCTGATTATATAGATTTCTTTCTCAAAAAGCTTACCTGTTTTGTTGACTTTTTAAAGCCATTAAAAATTTTCCAAGCAAGTTTGTTGCCACCACTAGCAATGTGCCGACCAACATCAAATTCCCTGGTTACAGGATTTCCCATGACTGCACTTGTGACATCTGCAGTCACTTTTGTAACAGTGTTCTTCAATTTATTTAGCATCAACTCCATTGTTATGGCAATTCTGCAGTACGTTTACCTATAAAGGAAATTATTAAAATTGTTTTGGAAATTTTATTAATACAAATAGTAAAATATACATCATTTACTCACTAAATGTTACTCACTTTCATTATTTAAATGAAAGCTTGATGCCACAATAATAAAGAATTTTAACATTTTTGTATCCCTTTTTGAATTTGAACAATGACTTTTCTCTACACATTTTCCAATTTCTCAGCATCCTTCTTGTATTGTCATAACCAAAACTGGACACAGTATTCTAGATGTAGTCTGACCAGTGCAGCGTAGAAGAGAATGATCATTTCCTGTAATCTCAACATATATCCCTGTGATGCAGCCAACCATCACATTGGATCTTTTCACAACTGTCTCACACTGAAGAAGTACTCCCTATTCTACCTTGTAGTGTTGATATATTGACTTCAAATTTGCTAAAATACCAGTTGTCTAAAAAAATATTTAAAAATATTGAAGAGCACTGGGTCTAGAATAGAATTCTGAGATGTCCCATTGCATACTACTCTTCATATAGACACAGTCCCATTGATTATCTGCCATCAAGTCATTGGTGACTCTTAGTAACTTCATAATTTTCTCTATGATGAATACCTCCACTAAAGATTACATATTGGGTACAATTTATTATTATTATTATTATTATTATTATTATTATTATTATTATTATTAAATATACATCCATATTGTGTGTAGAGTTGGTTTTGGGTGTCATTCATATTAATCCAATTCGCAGTAACAATATTAATAATCTCTATCACATTTATCAAATTTAAGTAATCCTCATATTGTTTAAACATACATTTTAAAAAATGCCTAACATCTGTAAACTTCTAATCTATTATTTTTATTCATTCTATAAAAATTTATATTTTATTATTTCCCCTATCTAATTTTATTCCTGCCTCTTTCAGCTTACAATCAGGCTACTTTAATATTTAAATGGCAATTCCTTCTATCTGTCATCTCTTCTTCTGTTTAGAGCTTCAATTCTTATTCATTTTTTAATTCGCCTCCCACATTCCTCATCTTTGTCTTTATCTTCATCTATATCTTTCTTATTCAATCTAAACCTTTCTCCCAGTAGAATCTTATACTGCCACTTCTTCCAGATGTCTGCCCATGTCCCAATCTCCTTATCAAAGATATCTTCCTGTCTCTCCAGTTGTCGATTTGTCTTTTTATTTTCTTCGGTCTTTCTCTCTTTATCAGCTGGTTTGTCAGTCCTATTTTTTGCTCCAGGCCTTGATTTATTTGTTGATGTGCCCAATCCATCTGTTCTCTCCGCTCCTTTTGCTTATCATTTATCTGGTCTTCCTCTTCGTCGAGCTGTTGCTTCATTTGCTGGTTTTTCTGATCCATATTTTTTCCCTGTTCGTATTCAATTTGCTGGCTTGAATAATTCATTTCATCTAGACTTTCTGTTGCTTCCACCAGTTCATGGGCAGTTTGATCTTTGTTCATTATAAAATGTTTTCCATTTTCTCATCTATACCATCAATTGAATCCATAATATTTTGTAACAACAAAGCCATTTTATTAAAATGTCCTCTCATTTCCACAGCTTCAACTCCAGTCATAATAGCAATAAAAGTGAAATAAACAACAAAATCACAATCTAGTTCAGAAAGAGTCCAAATTTCCAATCATTAGTAAATGGGGCTCTCTTCTCAAATTTCCATGCTGCCTTTTTCCAGCAGGTATTTATGGATTTACTCAAAATCCATTTCTTTTAAAACAAAGTCAATTATTTAAATGAGCCAGTTCCAGTATTTACTCAATACTCTGATAGCCCAAGGTATTTTCCAAGTTCTTTAAGTCTGTTCTGTGGTTTTAGTCTTTTATTCTAGCTTTCCAGAGTCTCTTTTATAAAATGTCTTTCTTATTTCCACCTCTGGTAAGCATAAGGCAATAGTTAAAAGTGATAACCACCAAATATCAAATATTCCTTTCCTCGTCTGTAAATTTCCAGAAGTCTAGGAGTCGCTTTCCCCTTCATCAGTAGATGGCGCTTTCGGCTTACTTTTCAGCATAGATTTCTTAATCAAATCTCTTTTCTTTCGCCGCTTAAACAGTTATATTTTTAGAATCTCTTGTCTAGGATTTTTTTTTTTGTTTCCTTGGGGTAATTTTTAAAGAAACGAAAATTCATCTCACCCAGAAACAATCTCTGTTCATTGTTCTCTTTGCTCCTGCATTTTCTTAGGTGTTTTGGCTGTCCCCAGCTTCATGGCAGCCATGTTGATGGCCAGTGCTCCTCATCTTCGGATGAGGAGGATTTATCAAGCCAGGGAGGAGAGACGCGGCTCTCTTCAACCTGCAAGGTGCCCCCCTTTACTTCACCACCCCTACAGGGTGGCTATGGCTCCTTTTGGAGCCCTGTGACAGGGAGAGCACAGAGCAGGGCTGCAGAGCTCGTGGTCCTTGCCTCCAACACCACCAGAAGACAGCCGGAGGTCTACATATTGGGTACAATTGTTCCACCAGCTGCAAATCCATTTGGCAGAGGGACAATCCATCTCACAACATTTCATCGCATCAAGAAAGAGGCTGCATCAACTGTATCAAGTGTCTCACTGAAGTTTAGGTACAGTAATCTGCAGCATTCCCTTGGTATACTAATTACTTTGTAAAAAAAAAAAGTAAGATTGATGCTAAGCCAACAGATCTGTCATTTCTATTTTCCTTTTTTAAAAGTATGGAATAATAGCCTTTCTCTAATCTTCTGTTACTTCCCCTGCATTTTAGGAATACTCAAAAATTAGTCAATGATTCTGAGATTACAAATTACTTAATTTTAACTATAATATTCTCCTTACATCAGTACAAGAAATTATGCTTCTGGCAATCCAGCAACATTTGAACAGACAGTTCAATTATAAACAGATATGGATTAGATTATTTATAGGGCATCATATTTTGGATGGTTGAGATTGTATTTATGTATTTGATAATGGACTAGGGATGACATAATAGCAGTGTTCCAATATTTGAGGGGCTGCCACAAAGAAGAGGGGTGTCAAATCTATTTTCGAAAGCACCAGAAGGCAAGACAAGAAACAATGGATGGAAACTAATCAGAGAGAGAAGTAACCCAAAACTAAGAACAATTAACCAGTGGAATGGCTTGCCTTCAGAAGTTGTCGGTGCTTCATCACTGGAGGCTTCTAAGAAGAGACTGGACAACCATTTGTCTGAAATGGTATGGGGTCTCCTTCTTGAGCAGGGGGTTGAACTAGAAGACCTCCAAGGTAATTTCCAATTATATTATTCTATGTTCTGTATAATCTATTTCCTCCAATGTATACAAGCTTTTACTGTAATTTCATCATCAAATCTCAGCTATTTTAATCCCAGAATAAAAATATATACATTATATCAATTGTGAACTTTGCTTTCAAGAAACAGTATTTTCTTATCATATTTTCTACAGAAATGATAAACATGTCCTACACAGAACCATCTGTTTTGAGAATAAAATCATTGATAACATTTCTATTACATTCCATTTGTATTTAATAGAATACTGTCACCAGTTATGGGCTTTCTGATATTCAATTAGCTAACATTGAACTAAATGCTTAAATCATTCTTAGCATGGAAATGGAATGCTACTGCTTGGATACCAACATTGACTTGTGATGAGATGGATGGCAAACAAATTTAATAAATAACTAAATTTGATAAATGAATAAATATACATTCTCAAGAAATCAATTAACTGCATCCCTTTTTATAAGGTCTGCACATGGTACTGAAACAATATTGTTTGATGTTGCAGCTGACATATGGTGGGACATTGATGGGAATTTTTCACACTCTTAGTCCTGCTACATCTCACAGCAGCTAAAGACAGGACCATTTTATTATTTGGGTCACTTGAGAGAGTTGATTAAGGGCACTGTTTGGCAGTGGTTCTGTCCCTTGTTGAGGGGACAAACTTGTATGGTATTAGTGGAGGAAACTGAATCTTTGGGTAGTGTGATATGATGTACCTCCGGGTACAGTTTCTCCATTTCTTTTAAACACCTACATAAAGCTGTTGTGAGATCATCATTTTGGGATTTTATGTCATGATGATGATGATGAATCTCAATCCTAAACCAAACAGGAGATGCAGTCTTGACCGAGTGCGTACAGGCAGTGTATGTCAGCCCTACAAGGTAGACCAGGCCAAGAAACTGGTGCCACATAAACCTAAAACTACTTTCATTGAGATTAACTACCACAACAGAATTTTGCAAGTCTGAATATGCTTGTCCTCCTCCTCCTTTTACTTATTGTGTGAGTTAGGATGGTGCCTATCTAAGATGTTTTTTATACCCCTCCTCCTCCATCTGGCCTTCTGCAATATTTATTTGCTTGTTACTTTGGTAATAAATCTTCTTCGGTGGATGTTTTCTTTAATGTACGACTGAACGAAGTTGAACAGATTCATACTTAATCCTAACAAAATGAAACTGACTTTGTTACAAAGTTGTTCTATATTCATGATTGTTCCATTTACTGCTTTCAAAGATGTGGTAGTGCTGCCAAAGAGCAGACATGCAATCTGAGGATTCTCCTTGACATATGATTCCTGATAGAAGAGCAGGTGGAGGCTGCGGTCAGAAAGCCTGGTTATCTGACAACATTCACCTGATGATTAATATTTTGATGTAACAGAAATTGGAATCAGCTATATTAGTTTTGAAAAAATCTTTGATATTTTTCATATTACTTTTATGAAGAATGGCCTGCCCTAAAAGGTTATGGTTTTCCATCATATTTTTTTCACTATATTACAATTTTATATCTTCATGAAGCAGTTAAAGTTATTTTGAATTGATTTGTCTCAACTTATCAAATTTAATTTAATTTAATTTCCAATTTATATACCGCCCTTCTCCCTGAGGACTCAGGGCGGTGTACAGCCAAAATAAGAACATAGAATACAAATATTAAAAACAGTTAAAAATATGTATAAATTTGGCCCAGAAATTAAGAAATCACAAACCAATTAAAAGAATTTAAAAAATTTCTTCTTAAACCAGCCCAGCTTGCTGGAAAAGATGGGTTTTAAGGGCACGACGGAAGGCACTGAGGTCATGGATTCTCCTTATCTCAGGCAACTGATTCCAGAAGGTAGGAGCCCCCACAGAGAAGGCCCTCCCCCATTATATAAATGTTTTCCAACCTCAGCATCTTTAAGATGCGTGGACTTCAACTCCCAAATTCTCCTGTCAACAATTCCCAACCAGCTGACTGGGGAATTCTGTGGAATGAAAAACTGGAATACTATATCCACTTCTGGAGAATCAGTGATTCCAGTTGTTAAGAAACAAAAAAAATATGATTTAAAATGAAATTATTTCATCAGATGAAATAACTAGGCCCTTTAGGAGGTTTAAAATGGAAGAAAATGCAGTTTTATTGATTTCAACATGTCAGCAAAATTTTTGGGAAGAAACGTTATTAAGGATCTTAATGAGAAATGGAACTGTATTTCTGAAACATGGATTTTGTCATTTCAGACAGAACTTTGGCTATATTGAGGCTGGAAAAGAGGATAATTTTATGAAACTGTAAATAAGGATTTTAAGGAATACATCTATATATAAGACTGTTATCTATTTTGAAAAGCCTATATTCCAAAAATGAGAAGATGAAAATATATTTCTATGTGGTCTAGGTTAATTATTAGTTTAAGGACAAAATTAATTTTGCATTATTACCTATGTTTTGCCCCTTTTTAAGATTTTCTTTCTTTACAGCATAACCACTCTTTTCCTCATCTCTGCTTTTTTAATGTTTGTGCTGTACCTTTTTGTTATTTTACTATCTATGTGTGCTTTTTTTTTCTAGAGCCTTTGGACAGTTCTGGATGGACTACCAGCTGTGACTTTTCCAGATGAAAAGACAATGAGGTTAATGACTCTAACTCTTGTTGTCCCAAAGCTAGACAGTGGTAATTTGGTCTACGCGAAACTGCTTTTGAAAATGATCTATAATCTGCAGCTGATACAAAATGCAGCTGCTTCCCTATTAAACAGTATTTACTGATTTAATACGGGGGGAAAAAAACCCTCATCCTAGAAGTGCTGATTACTAGCAGGCTTTGGATTTGATTCAAAATCTATTAACTATGAAATCCTATATGATTTAATCTCTTGTAAATTTCAAACAATGTGTTCTGGTGAAATATACCTACTCAATGGGTGGGGCACTATGAGTATCCCTCTCCTGAGAGATTAAGGGGACAGGCGCCCATAAAATGGCTTTCCCAGTAGTACTATCCTCATTCTAGAATACAGTACATCTGCCTCCTGAGATCAGAATGTCACTTTCCCCTTTTGACATTTAGGAAAGAGTGAAAAAGCAAATCTGGGAATTATTGCTCTGCTTTTTTAAGCCTGGAAATAAGTATTTCGACTCCGTTATTTTCAATGTGAAGTTAACTAAATATACTTTTGACTGGAACATCAGTAGCATTTCGGATATGTGTTAAAGGCAGTAATTTCGATTTAACTGCTTCCATATCTCACAAAAAAAATACTTTTAGCAAGTTGTCAGAAAAAGTATGTGTTATGTTATGTTTTATGTTACAACACATAAAAAAGTAAAGAATTTAATTCTCTGTGAAGCAGTACTCTTCAAAACAGGGCAATCCCATTAAGTGTTTTGGCTTAGATTTCCCAAGCAAGTTTTCTCAGACGGTGCAATAAGTGGACAATTAAAACAGATGAAATATACTCAAGCCCATATTATTTTTATGCTCCGTTTGGCATTTCAATATACATGCAAACTTTTAAATATGCTGTAATATCATTTGCATTGTCCATTTTAAGAATAGATTAATCAACTATGGGATCACTTAAGAACAAAAGTGCTTCTATCGTTGGCATTTTTTGAGATGTCAGACTAAAAGTACGAATAGCAGCCGATTCTTTCGAATAAGTAAACGCCTAAAACAGATACGAGATTTTCACCGTGTAAGCAGAAGGTTGAAGCAGCCCTTCCTCTTAACCGGAAGAGCCTGTTAGCTTGCTTTTATTTCTCTTTTTTTCCGCCACGTCGCTCCCGACAGATCGAGAAAAACACCTTAGCAGAAAACACGGTGGAGAGGAATAACGTCACCCAACTCTCCCTGTCCCTGCCTGCCCAGATTACACCGTTCAGGCCCTCCTTGCCGTTCGGAGGGAGAAAAACGGGGCCCTTCCCCGCTCCAAGATTTTAAGGCCACTCGCCGCCCTCAACCCGGCTCACCTCTCCCTGAAGAAACGATCCAGCCCCACTGTGGGGCGTGGTTGACCAAGTGCAGACCAGGCTCGGCTACGCCATGGCGACCACCTCAGCCGCCCAAACCTGACCCGGCTGCTCCTTCCCCTCAGCTTCCGCCGCCTGCCTCGCTTGTTGTCACTGCGAGAGAAACAGGGGATGGGCTCAGGGCCGGAAGTTGTGGCGGAGGAAGCTCCGCCCACCGCTTGCGCCGCCAACGGTAGTTTCGGTGTCAGGGGAGCTTGACTGGTCTGTTCAGGTGGTCGGCTCTGGAGTGAGGCGGCCGGGGAGCCGCGGGTGGCTGTTATGGATGCGTTCCATTCCCCCAGGCGAGCGTTCCTCAGGAGTGCCTCAGCTGAAGCTTTCAGACCGAAGACGCTGCAACTTCCCTTTCGGTTTTGGCCTCTCCTTTGATCTCGAAGGCTGACTTCACCCGTTGCAATATAGGGCATAGTTTTAGCTTACTGTGTGGTGGCTTAGTACAGGGGTCTCCAACCTTGGCAACTTTAAGCCTGGCGGACTTCAACTCCCAGAATTCCCCAGCTAGCAAAAAATGCGAGTTATGATTTTCACACTTATGGCCATTGCCGCATCCTCATGGTCACGTGATCAGAATTCGGAAGCTTGGCAACTGGTTCATATTTATGACCCTTGCAGTGTCCCGGGAGTTATGTGATCACCTTTTGCAACCTTGTGACAAGCAAGATCAATGGGTAAGCCAGATTCACTTAACAAGCAGGTTACTAACTTAACAACTGCAGTGATTCACTTAACTGTGGCAAGAAAGGTCGTAAAATGGGGTGAAACTTAACTGTCTCGCTTAGCAACATAAATATTGCTTAGCAACATAAATATTGGGCTCAATTGTCGTAAGTTGAGACTACCAGTACTTTATTTAATAAACAGCAATGTATAAATTGTGGGCATCCAAAGGAACGGGGTGAGCAAATTATATATGCTTAATTACCTCATCACACACATTATCTGTTTACATACTGTATACACCATCATGAAATTACATAAACGTACTTTACAGAGTTATCATTACTCGTATCGGCTGCTGCCACTTGTTGCAGAAATTGCTGATACAAAACTGATTTATATATTCTCTGATTCTGAAGATCAGCATGAGAACTGATGTACTATAATAAGAGTTATGAGAAGATTCAGGTTTTGTGGATCATGGATGTAAAGTCCAAGATGCATAAACATCTTGGCATTTAAAAGACTTAACGGTTACTTCTCAATATAATCTTTTGTTTTAGTATTTTTGAGGAGACTGCTTATTTTAGCATGTACTGTAAGAAAGATTCCTGCTTCATCCTAGTGGTGACATTGACAACAAACAAGGTTACCATAGACTCAGATACTTTTTCAACCATAGCTGAATTACTCTACTGTCAAGTGCTCTAATCTGTAAGCAAGTTCTGAAGAAAGTAATGCTCCAGGTAAATTATTCCTGTTTCTCATGTGCATGCCTGAATCCTGGAAGGGATCACATGATCCATTTCATTTTAGATCTAATTAATTCCCTATAATTGTAGAATCTTGCTCCAAGAAATAATTTTGAAGACAAGGAATCATCGAATACAGTTGGATAGAAACAGCCTCTTCAAAAGACAGCATATTACCATTTCTTTTGAGGCTAGTGGCATTTCACCCTCCCTAAGAGAAAAAATTATCTCCTGACTCCCAGCGACATGCATCCACAACCACCCCAAGGAGCCAGGTTATACATATTTATTCCTATTATAAGTAAAATTCATGTATGAAAGACAGAATACTTGGTAGAGTACATCATAGAATATTGTTGGAACAAATATCCAATTGAAATAGATCAGGCATTGAAAATTTTGTCAATCCCCATCACAACTACTTTTCTATATTCAGATTTGAACTCACTTTGTAAAGGATTTGGAGAAATTATCACAAATTTATAGAACAGCAATGAGGGTTAGAACTATAATGAAGACTACAAATTAAATTCTATGAGGAGACATTAATGGAGCTAGATACTTACAACCTTGTGAAAGCTGAAGCACTACTGTATATTATAGCACTTTTCTATTGAACTCCATAGAAGAGGATATGGATTTAAGTTACAAAAAGATATATTTCAACTGAATGTTAGGAAAACCTTCCTCACAAGTAAAAACATGGTGGGGTCTGGAAAGTTGAGAGTTACTCTGTGATGTTTTCTAATCCAACCAGTACCCAACCTGTCCAATCTTTGCCTTTTGTTAATATGAAGGCTAGACGGTCTGAGAGAATTGAAACTGAATTAAGTTTCAATTGAATCAATCCCTACATTAAGGTCTAAACTCAATAACTTGAATGGCCCCTTCCAATTTTAATTCCTTGGAATATTTCTCTATTTGACACTGCAGTTTGTTACCTTTGTCTTCAGCTTAGTAGCTGCTGCCCTTTTCTTCCACCAGATCTAATAAAAAGGACTTCTGGATAAAATTACCCATTTATTAAATTGATCAAGATTAAATATTTTTTAAAAAATGAACTAGCTTTCTTACATTTGAGTTATACATCATTATCTTTCTAGAATCCAAAAAAGTTTCATATATACATAAAGTTTCATATGTACTGTACATTTAAAAATTTGTAAGTCATCTCTGCCACAAAATATTCTGATATATTAACACTTCCTTTAATTTCTAGTTATTTTCATTAGAATTCATATATTTATCATGAATTCAGTGATCAGTAATAACAATATATACAATACATTTGTATACTCATGTACACAAATAAGTATACACACATAATCAGTTCATAAATATTGGTTCTTCTAGGACACAGCACCATCTTACAACATATTGTCACTACAATGGACAATCTATACAACACTCATATGGAAGTAATCTATTTAAATATCAAATTTTTCTTCACATATGCTATGTCCATTTTCTTCATAGTCTTCTCTTGTTACTACCATATCTTCGAAATCATCATTTTCAGAAATCAACTTTCCACCTTCCCAGGAATAAGTAATAGGACTGAAAATAAATAAAACAGCCTTTTAAAAAGCAAGCTATATAAAATTATGAATTAATATTAGTTTACATTAACCATACTAGGAAACATTACTTATATAATGCATGTACAATGAATGTACTGAAGACCAAGTTGGTTATGATTAATTCAATTCCACAGGGGAAATGAATGGAATGATTACAAGTTATGCCTACCCATGTGAGGAGATAAAACCAGAAAATCAGAGCAAGCATATGAAATTGTGTACCTTGATGGAATATTTATTAAATGGATGGAGAAGTTTTAACTTACATATTTGCTTAGAAATGTCATGAACAAGACAAGGTTTGTAGTGAGGGATGAATCTTTGTTGGAAGAAACAAAAATGGATGTATGTGTGCTTTTTCCAACTTCATAAACTTTCAATGGCGTGGGAATGATTTATTTTAAATGTATTTGTGGGCTCCTCTTTATTGGAAAGGTGTGAGGTGCCTCAGATATTTTCTAATCTAACCTTTGCCCAAGACACAAATCCTTTTATCATCGTGGGCAAATGGCTATCCAAACTTTACCTTTTGTTAACATGAAGGCTAGACAGTCTGAGATAAATGAAACTGGATTGCTAAGTATGGTTTAAACTCAATAACTTGAATGGTACCTTCCAATTTTGATTCTTGGACTATTTCTGTATTAAAACATTTGACACTACAGTTTAATACCTTCGCCTTCAAAGACAAAGTGTCAAGTATAAATGAATACAAAGTGAGTCATCAATATGAAAGAAGTAGGTTGGGGGTCCTTGGTTTATTTACGAAATATCAATGAAGACGTAGTCACAATAGAAAAATAGGAACCTCTTGCCACAGGATGTAAGAACCGCCTTCTCTTAGTTTTCAGTAAAAGCCTTAAAACCTGGCTATGACAGCTAGCATAGAGTCCTGAAGGAGAAGCTATTGGTGGAGGTGGTTGGTGCATTAATAGAGAATTACCTCCATCTCTTCCCTTCAAAGCCTTGGTTTTTTTAAGCTTATTTTAGTTTTTGTAATGTTATTCTTTTATTTATAATTATCAGATGTTTATGTTTTATCTTGTCAACTCTCAAGAGTTGCCAATAGGACAGGAAGGCATATAGAAATGTAAGGAATAATTTCAGTTTTTCTTTCCTTTTCTATTATATTCTACTTTAATGTTTTGCCCACTACTTCTACTTCTTTTTTATAGGTAGCATAACACTGTTTACACCTAAAGGAATAATATGGTGAGTACATATATATATCTAGCCAACAATGCCAGAAAGAACCAGAATACATTCATTCCTAAATTATGGGCCTGGTGGCTCAGCAGACTGATAGCATTGCGATTAACACCAGCTGTCTGCAATTACTGTAAGTTCGAATCTCACCAGAGTCAAGGTTGACTCAGCCTTCCATCCTTTCTAAGGTAGGTAAATTGAGGACCCAGTTTGTGGGGGCAATAAGCTGACTTTGTATAAATATACAAAAGTATGAAGGCTATTGCTTAACACATTGTAAGCCGCCCTGAGTCTCCGGAAAAGGGCGGCATATAAATCAAATTTTTTTAAAAAAAATTAAAAAATTTAATATAAAAATTGAAAAATTATATTTTAAAATTAAACTCTATTTGTAAATTGAAGACTACTTACTTCTCTGGTAGTACAACTGAAACTTCATAATCTGTTGGAGTGAGGCATCGAACCTCAGAATAAACACGATCTCTAAAGCCAGGGAACAGAGAATTCCCACCTGTTAAAACAATATTCTTGAAGAAATGAGGCTGCATTTCTGTGGAAAAATCAGATTAATATAATTTAATATTCTAAATTAATTTGTTTGGTTTTATGGCAAAAGAAAAAGCAATTGCCAGTTTAAATTTGCCTCAGAGATAGAAATAATTCAGATTTGTCTTTTTAAAAGTCTTCAAAAAAGTCTTCAAAAAAAGTCTTCAAAAAAAAGAACACAAGTCATGGGTCAGGACGTGGATTCACCTCCCTGTATTAATCTCTGCACAAGAACTGGAGGTCGTCCATGACTTTGTGTACCTCAGCTCAACTATCTCTGACACTCTCTCTTTAGATACTGAGCTGAATAAACGTATTGGTAAAGCGGCCACCACATTTTCCAGACTTACAAAGAGAGTATGGCTTAATAAGAAGCTGATGGAACATACAAAGATCCAGGTCTATAGAGCCTGTGTTCTAAGCACACTCTGATACTGCAGTGAGTCTTGGACCCTCTACGCACGGCAGGAGAGAAAGTTGAACACCTTTCATATGCACTGTCTCCAATGAATTCTTGGCACCACCTGGCAGGACAAAGTTCCAAACAGCGCAGTCTTGGAACGTGCTGGAATTTCTAGCATGTATACACTATTGAAACAGCGACGTCTATGCTGGCTGGGGCATGTGAGAATAGATGGTCGGATTCCGAAAGATCTCCTGTATGGAGAATTAGTGCAGGGAAAGCGCCTCAGAGGGAGACCACAGCTGCAATATAAGGATATCTGCAAGAGGGACCTAAAGGCCCTGGGAATGGACATTAACAACTGGGAAACCTTGACCTCCGATCGTTCAGCTTGGAGGCTAAAGACGCAGCATGGCCTTCTCCAATTCGAAGAGACACTTGTTCGGCAGTCCCGGAACCAGCGAAATCTGGGGGCTGGGCAGGGGACAGAATGTATCTGCCCTCAGTGTGGAAGGGATTGCCACTCTCGAATTGGCCTTTTTAGTCACACTAGATGCTGTTTTAGGACCTCTTTCCAGAGCATGATACCATACTCTTGAGACTGAAGGACGCCAATGTCTTTTTAAAAAATAGTAATAACTGGGATTATTGCTGATATTATGGAATTCTGTAAGTGTAACAGGAACAGATATGGTCCTCCTGCTAAAAGGTCTTAACCTGAGCATAACTAATCCAGACGCCTGTCATTCCCTTAATAGCAGCCACCTGATAGAATTAAGACTGTGTTGTTAACCTGGAATAAATACATGAAGGCACTCCTACCATCATCTTAATATTTATGTATTTTACAAACATAATTGCTTATTTCCACAAAAGGCTAAAGCCTCTATTTCACAATACTTGATATCTTTAATTTACTTTTGTTCAGCATTCTTAATAGCGCAGAGGTAATGACAGCAATTTTACAATATCACATTAATACTAACAATAGTTTCCTATGTAATGTGTCATTATATTTTAACTAGATATTTAATCATTTTTAATGTTTTTATTAAATTTGATACCAGAGAAATCAGAACAGGAATTCTTGTATACCAGAAGCTATGTTTATAGAGTAAAATATATTGATTTCTAAATTTATCTACTGTAAATTTTATAGATGTAGTATCCTTAATATAAATGCAGGTAGTCTTAGGGCAGTGTTTCCCAAAGTGTGGTACGCGTACCCCCAGGGGTACAGTAAGAGTTTGGTGGGGGTACGCGTTGCACCAGAGTTTGGTGGGGATGACGTGGGAATATCCACTGCACCGTGCTTAGCTGCGCCCACAGAACAAGGAAAGAAATAGGCGCGTATCGCAGTTTTTACACGGGAACTGGGGCCATCGTACATCGTATCGCAACTCATTATGGCGGGAACTTCTGCACATCCTTCGCGCAGCTCGGGTTCGGCCATTTTTAAACTGCGGGAACATTAACAGTTGACGTTGAGCCGCGGAGCTGTTTAAACGCCGGAGAATTACAGTGTTATCTAAGTATTTCCCAAAGTGTGGTATGCGTACCCCCAGGGGCACCATATGTTTTTTATGAGGGGTACTCAGCGTTACGAAAATTATAGAAGGGGTACAGATATGTCAAAAGTTTGGGAAACACTGTCTTAGGGTTACGATGACAATTGGGACCGGAATTTCTGTAACTAAGCGATGCAGTCGAAAAGTGTGATGTCACATAACCACATAGCTTAGACCATTGACGTTGTTAAGTGAGGACTGCAGATCATTAAGTGAGAGCCTCCTTGCAACTTCCTGCCAGTTTCCAATAAGTAAAGTCAATAGGGAAGTTAGCAGAAAGTTGCAAGTCCCAGGTGGATCACAAGTAGGCTGACAGGTAACTGGTTACAGTGGGATACAGGAAAAATGCATGGGTGGCTGTCATGCAGTCTGAGGGATGGCTGCTGCCTAGTGGAGGAATGTGCACAAATGGCTGTTGAAGGTGGCATGAACATAGTAGGGACTGGCTGTGGCTGCAGCCAAGTGTGTGAGGACGCTTGAGTGATTGTCAAGGCATAGCACAAATATGGCAAGGCCAGGGTTGGCTGCTGTTGAATGAATCAGCAACCATTGTTGAATGTGGTGCTGCAGGGGGAAAACTGTGTGTGAGGGTGTGTTGATGGTGGTTGGGAGGAGTGTGTTCAGGTACCACAGTAAGGCTCCTCAGAAGAAAAAGCCACTGGAATGTGAATGACTTGCGATTTTTCCTGCAAGCTTCCCCATTGATTTGTGTGTGGGAACCCGATAGGGAAGGTCACAAATAGCAATCACGTGTTGTGGGATGCTGCAACTGTTGTAGTGTGAGCTGGTTACCAAGCATCCAGTTCATGACTGCATGATCATAGGGTTCCTGGGACAGTCAGAATCTTGAGGACCGGTTCAAAGTATTACTTTTTGGTGCCATTTTAACTTCAAACGGCCACTGAACGAGTGATCATTGATTGAGAACTACATGTAATTATTGCAAATATTAATATTAAAATAGTTGTAGACAATGAAGCCATTGCCTTTAAAACTGTAAGCTATTTAAGCAAAATAAAATGTTTTGTTGTGCAATATACTTCACGGATCCTTGAGAATGCAACACCATTTTAATAAATGTACCTTCTGGCAAATTCTGAATTGAATAAACAATGGCTTCTGGAATTCCCATTTCTTGAATGCCAATATCCGAAGGATGGAAGAGTATTTCTGGAACTGCAAATCGCTCATTTGTAAGACGAAGTATTTGTTCACCAGTTTTGTACTTTCCACTTAATACCATTTCTTCTCTTGGCTACATCAAACAATTATAAAACACATAGTGGTAAAGTCTATATTTTTCATTAAGTGTTATTCGAACATTATATTTAATATGCAAACACAACATATAACAAATTGACAAATGTTTGTCATTTACTTGCACACACTGAAAACTTTAAACACAGTTATAGTGATTTTATTACCTTACAAAATCCTTTTTTTATTGTGCTGAAGTCTGGTAAAACATAGTCCAACATCACTGTATTCTCTTCTTTTAACCTGGAACAGAATTCATTGAGAATGCATTAAGTAATTTCTTAAAGTTTCTCAAAACAATTTATTCCACAGCAATTTTTATATTTTAATATAATGTATAACTTGAATATTCTTGAAGAATGAAATGGGCTTTTAAAATAATTATTAGGTAAATGCTGGAGGTAGAAAAAATGTGTAGCACATCCTTGATCTTGAATATCATTATTTCTTCTATTTAAAATATTTTAGGTCACCTTTATGGGCAAAAATGTCTATTTAAAGTGGACTAGAAAATGACATCTCTCTTCTTCCATGGATCAGATCACAAACTGAAATCCTAATCAAAGGTCTTCTCAAAGATCTTTGTCTCTCCTTCCAGATTTGTATGATGGGGCACAGAAGATAAAATAATTCCATACATGCTCAAAAGAATATCTTTTTAATTACAAAAATGTCAGCCTAACTAGGTGGCATGCTTTTTTAGGATCAAGCCCTATAAATTTCTAAACTTTAATAAAATAAGCAACACTTAACTAATATATTTAAAAAGACCATACTTTGCAATCTCCATATCCTTGAAAAAGTCTTGTGAAACATAACATACATCTTCTTTCACTTGATTAATCACATGAGTTTCATCCATAACATGGAGCTGCCTAGAAAAATTACATGAAATTTTAAAAAAGTTATTTATTCTGTTTGCTTTGCCAGTTTATTTTAAGTGTTGAAGGAAATTTACTTAACTTTGTATTTCATAGTCCACTGCAAGATTATGGAAAAGAACATTTAATGTTCTACAAATTTAGGTATGCTACTAAATTTAATGTAAATTGAGGAATTAAAATCAGAATCATTACAGTAAGTTCTAGTTAAAAATTTGTTGGGCAACACTGCTAAACTTCATAGCTCCTTGAATCTGAAGGATATGGCATTTCCTTTCCAAGATTGCTCCAATGAGTTAATAGGTAGATAATCAGAGCTTGAAACAGTTTTAGAAGTCATCTGTTCCAATCTCCTGCTCAGGGCTGTATCTCCTTTCTTATAATTTTAACTATTGGTTTTGGTTTTGCTCTTAGGAACAGGAGAAAATAAGTCCCACATTTCCTTCTATGTAAGATCTTCATATATTTGAAGACTGCTATCTTTTTGGAAGACTAAACATAACCAGATAATTTAACTCCTTCTCAGGCTTGCTTTGCATACTCCCCCCCTGGATTTACTTTGCCACTGTCCATTTTTGATATGTAGTGACTACGTTTGAATAGAGTTTTGTAAATGGGACTTGATTTGTGCAGAATAGAACAACTACTCCCATGATCTGGACTTTTCTCCCATTTAATGTACATGCTATCCTTGTTAGCAAACAAATTGAGACTGGCAACTTGGTTATAAGTGATCACTAAGCAAAATCATTACTGTGCTAATGATCTTATTTCAGCTTTCCTTAACTTTATAGACCTGTGAAGGTCATAGTGTGAGATTGGTCATAAAGTTATTTTTTATCACCCTTGTAACCAGAATGGTTGCTACATGAGGCAGTTACTAAATGAGGACTATATACTTTAAGATAGCATTTGCCTTTTTAGTAACTGCACTGCATTCCTGGTTTATGTTTAACTAGTGGTTAATAACAACAACAGAAGAGAATCTTTGTCACATGTATTATGGCAAAGACAAGTCTCCTCCAACCTATATTTGTGCTGTACATTTTTTCCTACCAAGATGCAGAACTTTATACTTCTCCCTGTTAATTTCAATCTTATTAATTGAAGTCCACTTCTCAAGATTTTCTATATCTTTGGATATTTTCATTCAGTCAATTATCTATCTAACACCAAAATCACCTAGCCTATATTTTACTATTTCATTAAAGAGAATATCTTGAGACATTTTGTCAAAGTTTTGTTGAGGTCCAGATACATACAGTATGACCACAGTATCCCTCTGATTAATTTAAGTAGCAATTCTCCCAAAGATGATAAGCTTAATCTAACATGATTTGTTTGATGATGGGGTTCAATAGGGTACTTTTGTAGAGTCAAAATAAATGCTTTACCTGTAAGAGATTATTTCCTTTAAATGATTGGTTAAGAGTTTTCCTCCAACATTAATTCTGGAAATTAAAAACAAAGCTTGAAATTTTCATATATTTTTAAAATAAAATTTCTTTTTTTATGAATGCTTAAATGTTTTACCTTATTATTGCTTCTTTCTTCTTTTTACTTCTACAGTAAGGCACAATGTGTGTAAAAGAATATCCACTGTCCACAATAATACAACACAATTCTGATGGGTTATCTCGGAAATATCTATGGGCACTAAGAGCTCCAGCTGAAATATAATATGCCATATTATAGCTATTTTTATTAGCAGACTGACATCATAATTTTTAAATGTGTTGAATCAATGTCAGGATGAAGAGCACCATACATTTTCTGGACAGTGAACAATGTCACTCACCATTTACTCTGAGAACTGCTTGGAATTGGTATTCTTCAAATAATATTTCATTCATAGACTCTTGAATTGAGCTAAAGTTGAAATAAGGTTCTGTGATGATTATGTTAGTATCAACAAAATCTACCTGTAAAGGAAAACATTTTAAGAACTGGAAGTAGTTTTAAAATAAAACTTGAGACATAACAACTTTCTGATATTAATTCAAAATCCATATTAAAGCTATATTTTATTTTTAAATTGACCCACATAGTCCCACTAAGTTACTGTTCTGAGCAAGTTTTAGATTGTATCTAGGATTTTCCCAAAATTGCTGAATAAAATGAATGAACAACCCATTTTAAATATATTTTCCACAATAAATTAATATAATTTATCAACTGGCAGTCCATTTTCAATATTTAAGAATATCCATAATGATCAGTTGCATGTCTGGACACAGCACATTTGAAGCTTTAAAACAGATTGGCATCCACAGATTATCCAAATCAAAACGTATTTTCAATCATTATTATTGTAGCAAATGTTTTAAATACCATGATTAAATGCCTTTTGCAGCTGTCTTACTTCTATATTCAAGATAAAGAAAAATGCAAGTTACCTGATACATTTCTTTTCCAAAAAGATAATCCCATACTTGTCTCTGAACATCCCAATTAACCAAGTATCCCTATTTTTAAAAAAGAAAAAAATATGACACTTGCATAATTTTTCGGCCAATATTTGTTGGACATACTGTATTACTAAAAGAAATTAAAATGGAAATTCATTAAATTTTGATGAAAATGTAACTGCTCTTCCTTTGTTCATCTGAATGAACAACCATGTAGGATGAAGTTATAATTATTTTAAAAATTAAGTGGGAAAAATTATGTATATTGAGGCATATTTCTAGTTACCTTCTGAAAAGGGAGAATATAAAAAAGTCCAGACGGATCTTTAATTTCATCCAATTGGTTAGCTGTAAATGTTTTCAAACGAGCAGTCTTTGATCTGAACTGACAATTGGGAATGACACTGTGGGAAGGAGAAAAAAAAATCTAATGGGATTCCTAAATATGTATTTAAACAAGCTGTCATCTGTAAGTGAACAAAGCAAATAACAAAATATTGTCAATATCAAAACACTTTTCAAAGGAAAAGCTCTATTAAGTCAAATATTTCATTAGAGTTGGAAGCAGCAAACCAATGTCTGCAACCAAAAAGGGGCCTAAAACTCAATAAAGTTTCATATAGTTAAGTCAAATTTTCAGTTCAATATTTTTCAAGATTTCTCAAATCATTTACGCATATTTTCTGCAAAAAAAGCCTCATTTTACTCGCAGAAAAGCTATAAAAACACAAATGAAACTTAAAGGAGACTCAGGATTTAAAATACTATTAACTGTTATTTTGTGCACTACACATAGACAATTATCCAGAATCTAGTTGGAGGATTAGTTCCTGTGCATCAGAAGGCTCCAAATAAACTAAGTATGCTATGAGGTGTATTTGCGAAAATCGTTGATCCATCTGTAAATAAAAAACAGATTCTTCCAAATTCCACCAAATTGGTGGAAAACATTTTATAATGAACAACACAGTTCAATAAATGACGTTTTCATAGTTTAAAAAAAATCTGGGCGTTTGTTAAGGAACGTACAGTTTGGGAATGTTTCTCTCCATTCACGGGAGCAATACATCCTGATCCATCCCTATATGAAACATGTAAGAAACCCGATAGATTAATCGTAAATTGTCCTAAAACGATGTCTGTGAACACAGGCTTCCATTTTGTCCATAACTGTTTCGAGCGAAAAAACCAACCTCACCTGACATGAGCATGACTGTACCCGATCTTGGCATTATAAGCGCCGTTATCCAGCACGAGCGTCGCCATTTTTCTTTTATGTCTGGGTCCTTCGACTCCGCCCCATTGCCTAGGGAAAAAAAACTCCTAAAACCTCCGCATCAGGCGAGGAAATTTCTCTTCCCTGGTTGTAGGCTACCATTGCAATGTTCCCACGAATGGGAAAAGACCCATATAGATACGAAAATCGCCAAAAAGCTGAGATACAGGCATATAAAAATTATTATTCTAATTTATAGCCCTTCCGGGTTCATTGTTTTAGTTCCGGGGTGGAGGTGAAACTAGTCCATTTAAACAAGACGCGGTAATATATAAAGCGGTTCTTCATTCTTTATAATGTATGACTTACTAGGAGTAATGATTTTATTTTTTTAAAAAAGCTCGCACATTCAAAAACTCCAGGTCATTGCCATTACACTGGCATGAGAACAGGAGAATATAAAAGGGGTTTCTGCGAGCGACTTCTAACGAAATTTAAATCGGAATCAATCCTATCTTTACAATAACATCAATGCTTTGTAGATTGGCGGAGTTTGATTTTTTTTTCCAGCTCCGCAATTCCGAGTAAATATATATTTTATTACACAGAAAGGCTGGAGTGGTCAATTACTTGGGGCACGTTTTGGCAGGTTTGTTTTCCCCAAAAGTTAAAATATATTTCTCCATTACTCTTAGTATAAGGAACTCAGTTTACTACCTGATGTTTGTATTTATAAACAGCTACAAATAACCCATACAACGAAGTGTTTCACTCTACCCTATATTTCTCTATTTATACTCAGGTAAGAACAACACATTCCTATTTAAATTAGCTGCAATGAGCTTAAGCTATTCAACTGGATCACACATGTGAATCACCATGTGATGCACGTTGCAGATTTTAAAAAATATTTATAATTTTAAATTGTTTAATGGAAAGTCCCACTGGATTTTTTTAGAGCCTTGTAATAAACAACAATCCCTTTCCTTGATTATCTTCAATACAGGGAGACTAATATTGGATAGCTTCATGTTTGTAAGCTAACAACATGTAAAATAATATTATTGACTAAACTGGCTGAATTTCAGAAGGTGACTCTACTTATAAATCTCTACAATTAGAAAATCAAACTATAAAAACAGGAATACAGTAGAGGTGGATGCAGTAGAGGTAGATTATAACTTGGAAAATAAAACTGATTCTAGGAAAAGGTAGAATGAGTTATAAACAAATGAGAATAACATTCAAAACAGTAATTGTCTACAGAATTATAGACTTATTGCATCTTATTGCATTAAAAGAGGAAGGCACCCTTTTATTTTATTTATTTATTTTATTTTATTTCGAATTTATATACCGCACCTTCTCCCGAGGGACTCAGGGCGGTGTACAGCCAGATAAAAACATACAATACAAACATTAAAAAACAATTAAAAGGATATATATTAATTTGGCCCCAATTTAAGATAACAAACCAATTAAAAAATTTAAAAAATTTAATTTTAAATATTTAAAAATATGTTAAGCCAGCCCGGCTTGCTGAAAAAAGAAAGTTTTAAGGGCACGGCAGAAGGCACTGAAGTCTTGGATTCTCCTTATCTCTGGGGGCAGCTGATTCCAGAGGGTAGGTGCCCCCACAGAGAAGGCCCTCCCCCTGGGGGTCACCAGCCTACATTGTTTGGCTGATGGCACCCCGAGGAGGCCCTCTGTGGGAGCGCACAGGTCGGTGGGAGGTCATCGGTAGCAGCAGGCAGTCTCGAAGATAACTAGGTCCTATGCCATGGAGCGCTTTAAAGGTGGTAACCAACACCTTGAAGCGCACCCGGACGACCACTGGGAGCCAGTGCAGCTCACGCAGGAGTGTTATGTGGGAGCGCCAGGCGGCTCCTGTGATTACCTGCGCGGCCGCATTCTGGACCAGTTGGAGCCTCCGGGTGCTCCTCAAGGGTAGCCCCATGTAGAGAGCGTTGCAGTAGTCCAGTCGCGAGGTGACGAGGGCGTGAGTGACTGTGCACAGGGAATCCCGATCAAGAAAGGGCCGCAACTGGCGAATCAGGCGAACCTGACAGAAGGTCCCCCTGGCTACAGCCGTGAGATGTTCCTCCAAGGACAGGTGCATATCCAGGAGGACTCCCAGATTGTGCGCCCTCTCCGCGGGGGCCAAAGACTCGCCCCTGATAGTCAGTGAGGGAGTCAACTGACTATATCAGGATGCTGGGAACCACAGCCACTCAGTCTTGGAAGGGTTGAGCTTGAGCCTAATTTTAATACTAATTTATTGTGGAAAGTATATTTTAAACATTCATTTCATTCAGAAACTATAAGAAACTCCTATATTTTTAAGTCTCCCAAAACATTACAGAACTTGAAGCAGTTCTAATGAATTACTAGAATTGATCTGGCCTCAAAATATCTAGGTCTTTTTTGTGCATAATATTTTAAGACATTTTTGATTTGAAGAATATTGCTATGTCCTGAATCATCCCTCAGAATGGCGTTTTCTAGACTAGAGGAAGTTTCACCTGAGAGAAACAAAACATTCCAAACTTCTCCAAAATATTTGATCATTTTATTGATTCATTTTGTTATTTATTTTTCCTTCCTTCCTTCCTTTCTTCCTTCCTTCCTTCCTTCCTTCCTTCCTTCCTTTATAAAATTTATTGGCCGCCAAGGTAACTCTGGGTAACTTGAAATCTTAAAAGATAAAAATTGTATAAACTAAAACATAATACAAAAGCAAACACTGCAGCCCAATTAACGATGGGGAAGGCGAGAGCAGGATGGGGGTGGGTGGGATCTGTTGTTAATCTATGCTCCCCCATTAGAGCCCTTACTCTGTGGTGGCAAGATGTCCCAGAGGGCAGGTGCAGCAACAGAAGGCCTTTCTCCTAGACTCCACTAGCCAGAATACATGTCTTTCCTGCCAGCACAAGTGAGGCTGGTCAATCCCAGTAGGATGAGACAGTCCCTCAAGTGGCCAGGACCCATGCCATGAAGGGCTTTAAAGGTGATTACCAACATCTAGAAATGCAGCCAGAAGCGGACTGGCAACCAATGCAGCTCACAGAACAGTGGTGTTACATGGGCCATTATTTGGGCCCCAAGAACTGTCCATGCTGCTGCACTCTGCCCCAGCTGTAGCTTCTGAA
Source organism: Pantherophis guttatus (assembly GCF_059756535.1). NCBI lineage: Eukaryota > Metazoa > Chordata > Lepidosauria > Squamata > Colubridae > Pantherophis > Pantherophis guttatus. The sequence continues at coordinate 35,618,808 of NC_142069.1, forward strand.
TGCTCTTCAAGGGTAGAGGTCTACCCCTATGTAGCACGCATTTCAACAGTCTAATTGTGAGATGAGTAGGGCCTGAAAAACATTTTGTTCATTGCTGCCTCAAGTCGAACTAATTTATTGAATCAATGAAGCAGCAGAAAACCTATATTATTGCTTTTTCTCCATTATCCATCTTTCTTGGGAATGATAGCCTGCATTCACAATAACTGTTTGGCAGACTGTTCCAAGAATGGCAGCCTACTTGCAGGACTAGGATTTTACAACTCCCCTGTCTGATGCAGCATCTTCACATGGGAGTGATGCAATCTTCGTCATATACAGATTTGACCCAGCTCCTCCTCACCATAGAAAAAAAGGGTTAGTCTTTTATTCAAAATGGGTAGGAAAATTCTGAAAAGAACAGAAGGAAGAAGCTATGAATAGGCTTTTAAAAACCTGAATGACAACTAGAGGGCAGCAAAGAAATATACAAACTCTCTTGTATTCTGCTATAACTCCTAAAGTTCTCTTCCAGAAAAAACACTATAATGAACAAAGCAAATTGTTCAGTTCTCATCTTTGACAAATGATTGTATCATTTTGAATGACAGGCATATTAAGATGAGAATCCTCTAAATTCTTGACTTATTTTATTGTTTGTTTTCAATATTTAAAAACTGCTGACTCAAAACTCTCAGCAGCTTACAAAACACTGAACGCATTTAAAACATTAAAATTGTGGGAAGAAATATCCATCTGGTTCAGTTCCAATCTGGGAGAAAGACACTGGAAACATGGAAGCTGATTGGAAAGATGGTTTATTGATGAAGCAGAACCACATAAGTTTATGGTTCTGGGCAGCTGACAAAATGGAGGTGAGAGTGGGGGGGGGCGTTATACCAGTGGTGAAATCTGAACCGGTTTGCTACTGGTTTGCTGGCCATGCATGCGTGCTATGCACGCGCATGCGCAATACACACCAAATCCGCTCTGTGCGCGCATGCACACTACACAGCAAAAGGAGGCTTGGAAAGGTAAGTCGAACAGCGAGCGGGGGAATCAGCTGTGGCGCGCGATTGTGGGAAACTTTTAAAAAACTTTTCTAAAGCATTTTTTACTAACGGTTCAGGCGAAGAGGTAGTAAAAAATGCTTTAAAAAGTAAAAAAAAAGGGTTTGATGATCACAGCTGTGCCGCATGATCGTGGGAACTGCTTTTTTTTCCTTTTTAAAGCATTTTTTTACTACCTATTCATCCGAACCTGTAGTAAAAAAATGCTTAAAAAGTAAAAAAAAAAAGTTCTGACGATCAGTTGAGCGATGTGCGTTGCTCAGCTGATCACTGGAACTTTTTTTTAATATTTTTTTACTACCGGTTTGGGCAAACCGGCCCAAACCGGTAGCATTTCACCCCTGGTTTATATCTTCTTTGGGCTTTGCACTTGAGCTTCCTGTTCCTGTGCAAGAATATGTATTCTATTGACTGTTGTCAGATTCATATGGGGTCTTGTAGGGGTTTATGTAGGGGTCATAGCTGGCTCTACAGGCAAAAAAAAAAAATGCAAATCCTAGGTATTTGAGGTAATTGTTTCAACTTTTGTTTGTTCCTTATCTGAGTTTCTGTCTTGGCCCAGTCTCTCTGAACGGATTACCCAATCTGCATTTCTAAAAGCTAGCCTGAGTTTCTGCTTGGGGCAGGGAAACTGGGATTGGTTTCTGAATAGGCTGGCCCAATCTTTTTTAATGGGTACAAAATATCTGCTGGGGGCTATTAAGAAAGACTTGGGGACTGCTTTCTGTCTCCAAGAGCATATTTCTCCATTTCTCCTTTACGGAAATACAATATTCTGCCTTTTTAATATTTCCCAAAATATTTCATTCTTCTAGGAGGGTGGGCGCTGACTTTCTACAAAATCAATAAAAATCATTATCATATTACATCTGAATCGATATAAAGCCACCTCACAATTCATAAAAGTAAGAATTAGTTTTAACCTCCGTCGAAATGCTCAGTTTTGATTGCTATAATAGAAGGCAACAATGAGATCTGGTGATTTCTATTTAATAATTAATAATAAATAATAATTTATTTAATAATAAACTATTTAAAAGGAGTAGAGCACCAGGTTTCTTACCTCCTTTCTGGTTTTATGCTATTGAGACAAAGAGCAATAATAATTCTGCAATAATAAATAAAACAGTTCTCTGCAGTTCTCAAATCACAAATTCTTTCCAGAGTGTTTAGGCATCATAGTTATAAAAGAGAATTCTATGATGCCTAAACACTCTGGAAAGAATTTGTGATTTGAGAGTTGCAGCTTAAGAGTTCCAATTTAAGTGATATTACATTTTATTAAAAAGGTAACAATTATCTGTCCTACATTTGTTTACGAGTGAGATGTAATTTCTATTTTTGTCTCTAATCTGATTTTAATTGTAACCGGTTAATACTGTACCTTAGAATAGAATAAATATTTATTAAAATGGAAGGTAGGAACTCTAATGTTCAAGCATAAGAGTTGAGTGCAATTGTATGGATCTTTTTTCTGATTTTCAATGGAAAAAGAACATTAAGATCACTTTGAATCTTATCCTTAGAGTGAACTGGTATGTTTTATAGCTAGTACAGTACTCTGGTTATGATTGATAAAATGATTGATTTTCTTCTGTATGGGGCAGCAATGTTGCAGAATTCAACATTACTGGAAATTAATTCATCATTCGCTTCGTGGCGAAGGTTGTTGAGAGTGTGGTCGCACGACAGTTCCCACAATTCCAGGAGGAAACGTCCTATCTGGATCCGTTCCAGTCGGGTTTCAGGCCTGGGCACAGCACGGAAACGGCATTGGTCGCGTTGGTTGATGATCTCTGGAGGGCTCGGGACAGGGGTTGCTCCTCTGTTCTGGTCCTATTAGACCTCTCAGCGGCTTTTGATACCATCGACCATGGTATCATGCTGCACCGGTTGGAAGAGTTGGGGATGGGAGGCACCGTGTTACGGTGGTTCTCCTCCTTTCTCTCCGACCGGTCGCAGTTTGTGTTGACGGGGGCAGAGGTCGACCTCGAGGCCTCTCATCTGTGGAGTGCCGCAAGGGTCGGTCCTCTCGTCCCTTCTGTTCAACATTTATGTGAAGCCGCTGGGCGAGATCATCAGTGGCTTTGGGGTGAGATACCACCGGTACGCTGATGACACCCAGCTGTACATCTCCACCCCAGGCCACCCCAGCGATGCCCTTGAAGTGATGGCCCAGTGCCTGGAGGCTGTACGGATCTGGATGGGGAGGAACAAGCTCAAGCTCAACCCTTCCAAGACTGAGTGGCTGTGGTTTCCGGCATCCCGATATAGTCAGCTGACTCCATCGCTGACTATCGGGGGCGAGTCTTTGGCCCCCGTGGAGAGGGCGCGCAATCTGGGTGTCCTCCTGGATACACAGCTGTCCTTGGAGGAACATCTGACGGCTGTTGCCAGGGGGACCTTTTGTCAGGTTCGCCTGATTCGCCAGTTGCGCCCCTTTCTTGATCGGGATTCCGTGCGCACAGTCACTCATGCCCTCGTCACCTCTCGCCTGGACTACTGCAATGCTCTCTACATGGGGCTCCCCTTGAGGAGCACCCGGAGGCTCCAACTGGTCCAGAATGCGGCCGCGCGGGTAATTATGGGAGCTGCATGGCGCTCCCGCATAACACCGCTCCTGCGCGAGCTGCACTGGCTCCCAGTGGTCTTCCGGGTGCGCTTCAAGGTGTTGGTTACCACCTTTAAAGCGCTCCATGGCATAGGACCTAGTTATCTTTGAGACCGCCTTCTGCCACCGACGACCTCCCATCGACCCGTGCGCTCCCAGAGAGGGCCTCTGCAATGCAGGCTGGTGACCCCCAGGGGGAGGGCCTTCTCTGTGGGGGCTCCCACCCTCTGGAATCAGCTGCCCCCAGAGATAAGGAGAATCCAAGACCTCCGTGCCTTCCGCCGTGCCCTTCAAACTTACCTTTTCCAGCAAGCCGGGCTGGCCTAACAAATCCTTTAAATGATTTTAAATTTGTTTGTCTTTTTAAATTTTGGGCGAAATTGAGATATTTCCTTTTAATCTGTTCTTAATGTATTTATTATGTGTTTTTATTTGGCTGTACACCGCCCTGAGACCCTAGGGAGAAGGGCGGTATATAAATTTGAAGTAAAATAAAAATAAAATAAAATAAATTCATTTGTAAAATGGGAACAAATTTTGAAATTAGTTGCAATTCCATTTTAACCTGAGCTTTTTTCTTCATCAAGTCAAAACTTTACTCAAAGCACATTGAATTGGCATTTAATATTACAGGTGCAAGGGTTTGATATACTTTTATTGAAAAAGATTTCTAATCCTCGCTGAAGAAAAATGGTTAAACTGTAGGAATATGCTTCAACCTAAAATGGCTTCATATCTTTAAATCTTATGTAGAATGAAATTGTGCTACATTCTGAATTTGGAGTCTAGAGTTTATATTTCAATGTGATATACATCCTACACATTATTTACGGTATCTTTTTAATATACTGTTTACAATATACAGCTTTTCCCCCCTCTTACTAGTTTCAATTGTGTTAAGCAGATATTTTTACAGTTCAGCTAAAATATCTCTGAGCCAAACATTGGGTATGAAATGTCTTATATTACCTTAAGTGGATGGTAAGAGAGTCAGTTTGTAACTAGGACACTATGCATTCTAGTTCCATCTTAGGTAACCAGCAGGATAACTTTGGGCCAGATGTTACTTTCACAAGTGTCTCTAGATGGCTCACAATATAATATTGCTTATCCTTTCAACCCTTCCTAATTATATTCTACTATCTTATAAACATGTATTTATAAAATAATAAATAAAAAATAAATAAAAATTTACTCTTTCCTGAAATTATAGCAATACCTTTGTAAAAGGTATATGTACTTTTTAGTTTAACAGGGCTAACTTCATTCAATTCTACTAATTTGTGTTTATTTTACATACATACATACATACATAAATACATACATACATACATACATATATAGTATAGTCCTGAATTCATTAAATATGGATTTAAATTCCAGTTTAAACATTTCCAGTGCAAATTTTATTAAGTGAGCTTCATGGCAGAATCAGTAATCATTTCATAAACTGAATATGTTCCTAAAGGTCAATGAAAGCATCAGAAATATATTTGCCAAATCTCCCTTTAAATTAGAATGCAAATTATTTGTATTTCTGTAATAGAAGTGTTCTGGTTTGAAATAAGATTAGTTTTTTTAAAAAAAAATTATTCTAGGCTTAGGATGCCCTAAAGAACATCTTTGTATTTTTGGCCATTGTTGAAAAGGTAGCTAAGTTTAACTATAAAATTTATATAGTCCTTGACTTATGACAATTGAGCCCAAAATTTCTGTTAAGTGAGTTTTGCCTCATTTTACGACTTGCCACTTGTTAAGTGAATCACAGCACTTGATAAGTTAGTAACCCGGTTGTTAAGTGAATCTGGTTCCCAATTGACTTTGCGTGCCAAAAGGTTGCAAAAGGTAATCACATGACCTTGGGACATAGCAATGATCATAAGTATGAACCAGTTGCCAAGCATCTGAATTTTGAACACCTGATCATGGGGAATGCTACAAAGCTTGTAACTGCGAAAACTGGTCATTTCACTTTTTTCAATTGTGCTTTGAACAGTCACTACACGAAGTGTTGTAAGTCGAAAACTATCTGTATTGAACGATCCACGTAGCGATGATAATTGTACGTTGTCCTTAAGAATCCTTTCCGATATTTTCAGTATTTTTGCTGACTAAGAGTACTTATATAGAGAAGCAACTCCGGTTTTAACTTCAGCGGCGCCTGTGCGTATGCAATTGTGAACAGGGTGAATCAGGATTGTGAATTCATTGAAGTCGCTGCAAGAAAGGCGCGCGAGACACAACTCCTCGCGCCACTGCTCGAAGCCAGGAGCGTCAGCCGAGAAAGGGGCGGCGCACCCACCGTCTCCGCGCCTCCCTTGTCCCCGCCCCAGTCAGCTCAGCCTGTCAGCTGGCTCTACTGCAACCAAGGTGGCGGCGGGGCCGGGAAGAGCGTGAGCGAAAGCGGCTGCGCTGCTTCTCTCGGGGATGGAGGAGTCCCGCGCGGGGATGGGCCAAGCAATCGCCTCCCTTTGCTTTCCCTGAAGAACCGGGCGACGAGCCGAAAACCATGGCGGGCATTATCAAAAAGCAGATCCTCAAGCACCTTTCCAGGTCGGTACCCTGGGCGCTTTTCCTCAGAAGGGGCGGATATCGGTGTTCTGCCCCCCCCCCCCAGTGCTTGGCAGGACGACTCGGCAACGGAACAAGCGGAAGGGGAGCATCCATTTTCTTCAGTCGCCAGGTTCAAAGTCCTGGGAAACGTCTGAAGGGGCCCTTCGGAGGTCGCTCTTCGCTCGTCTCTTGGTCGCTTTGCGAGTGCTGGAAAATAAAAACGCTGGGTTTGAATTCGCGGGGGCGAGAGCAATGGCGCTTGGTACCAGGCAGCTGAGGGGAGTAATCCTGGGGGCGGGGAAGATGCCTTTCCATAAAAGTACCCACCGGGGGCTTTTCTTGCCGCACTCTAGAAGGCCTTCGCGGCTCGTTCTACCGGTGCAGAGAGGAGGTCGAGATAAAGCTTGGTTGCCCGAGTTATGTACCCGTAACCTGTCAGTGCGACGGGGCGCCGCAATTGAACAGCTTGTCTCTAGAACACCGTGGGTCCAGGAAAGCGCACGGGGGAGAGTGGGTGGACCGTTAATTATACTTGACACGTTGTCCGTAGGAGGAGCGAGCGGCGACTTAGCTGATGTCACCGTGAATATTTTCTCTTAATGCCAGATTATGTTGAGATGACCGCTAGCTACCCTGTTGGAAAACGCGATGTGTTGTGATTCAGCACTGCCCGCCCTCCCTGCTCCCTTAGTTGTAGCTGAAAGGAGGAGAATTGCTGAGCAGTTTTTATAAATCTTTAACGCTGGCTAGGCGTTTGAAGCGATGATATTTATTAGATTTATGTGCCGTGCCGTGCCCTCCATCTCAGTGTTGGGGTTGACTGAACAATATCTCTTTACAGTAGTATAACACGGTTCAGAGGTGGGCATGATAGTGAGTGAGGTAATTTGATGCTGCTTTTCGAAATGCTAGGAACAGTGGGAGAGGGATGTACAATTATATATCTATATCTGCAAAACTAAAGAAATGTATTAATAAGAACTAAGTATTTTTACATTTGGTCAACTGATTTGTACTTTTGTCTTGGTTTGGGTTTTACAACAATTTTGTGACTGAAAAACTAAAGATGCAAGTTTTGAATATGCTGTTGGTGTAGAATAGAATCCTGTATATCTGCTTAAAAATAAACCTCATGGAATTCAGAGGGACTCTTCATTTATAAAAAGAATAGCTGGTAAAATTAGAGAAAACTGAGGAATGAGTGTGTGGCAAACATGGTAACAATGATCTATTTTACTGACAATAGTGAAATTATGTATATTAATAGCCAGTCAGTATTTTGATTGGTTCATATGAACTGAAGATCTGGAGAAAATAATGAAGTAGTTTTCTGACTGACTGGCAGTTTTTCCTGAATGCATCAGCTTTTTGATAAAGCAAAGTGAAATATCAATAAAAATTATATAAACAATAATGGTCAGGATTATTTCCTAAGCATACATGCCTTTGTTAGACTGAAGCAATTCCAAGATGATCAAATGTCTTTTTCCCATGAATTATGAGTTTGACTTGGTGTATTGTACACCCAGAGACACATAGCAAAAATAAATGCATTGTCCTTATTAATTTGTTTTCAACTTAAACTTTTAAAATGAGGTTCTTTTAAAATTAATCCAAAACAACAGTATTTTAAGAAGCATTTTTAATAAAAAGAAAACACTGAAAATTTGAAATACTTATATATAATTATGAAGAAGCTATTTTTTTACTGTGTTTAAGACAAAACTCTTTAAAATATTTGGCTTCTGTGTTTGTTTCAAATATTCCTTTATGTCGTGCACTTCATTGTCTTTGTCATTCTGACTGTGTTAGACTAGATCATATGAATTTAGTGGAGAATTCTGCATGATCCAAGGAACTGGATGTGATGATTTTTGTTCATTCTGGTTTTTTCCTGTGAACAATTATTTAAATAATAAAGTGAACACTGTTATAATGTTTTATGTTGCTTTACTAGCATGCAGGTTAAATGATGACCCATAATAAAAAGTAATCTGTGTTCTTATGCTAAGGGTTATGCAGATACTCTTATGTCATGATTTCCATAGTGAAATCAGGCAGTCCCAAAAATGATCTGACTACTGACCTTTAGGTTTCAAGGCAGTTACGGGAATTTTCATAAATTTACTTGACTCATAATAAGGTCAAAATGTCAGTTTCCCACACAACATATTCAGTACTCTTTCATTTAGAGTTAGCCTAACTATTGCCATCTTCAAAATCTCTTAATATTCAAGAATGATATCTAACTTGGCATTTTTTGAGTTAAATTCTCAGGCAAGCCTTATTTCCCCCGTTTTCACATTCTGATCCTTTTGTGCAGAATTCTGTAGTTTATGTAGCATTTAATTTTGAAATATGGAATTATTTTAATCTTTTCCATCAACATGCTCTACTTAAAAGTGTAGCAGTACAAATATGTATCTGCTCAAATATAACAGACATTCTATGTAAATTATTTTAATCCATGTCATCTACTTAGAATCACATTTGACATAAAGATTTGCAGTGATGGCCCCAGTTAAAGGAAAAGACAAGCATGCTCTTAAGTGACGGAATATAACTAAACTATTATTGAATTTCCCAAATTACTGTTCTGCAACTGTTCAAAATAGAAAAATGAAGAACTAAGAGGACTGATACAAAGATCTATGGAAGATGTTTATGTTTGATAATGTAAAATGAATATTTTAACACTTTTTGGAAGCATCTGTCATTCAGTGATTAAGAATTTTTATTATTTTTTTCTACTTAGATGTTGACAGAAGATCTGATAACATTTAATACAGAAAGTGCTTTTTGTTCAAATAACCCACTTGAATTACTGTATCTTATTTTCTTTTGGCCAATACAGCATGCAAACACATGCTATTTCTGTGTTGGCCAATACAGCATGCAAACACATGCTATTATGCAAAATGTAAACAATGAGTAATAAGTAGTGAGCAGAAGAAATTAAAGATGGGAATTAAAAGAAAAGGAAATTTAACCCAATATAGTTTCATGCAATACTGTTTACCATATCTGTTAATACTTTCTATCCTTGCAAACACTAGTTTTCACCATTCCCTCACTCAATCATGCAATTTTTTTGTTCATTAAACTTCTTACTTTGGTCATCTTAAAATCATATCAGTTCCATTCAAACATAAGGCGTGGTGGCATAATGGTTAGAATTCAGTACTGCAGGCTAATTCTGCTGACTGGTGTCTTCCAGCAGTTTGGCAGTTCATTTCTCACTGGCTCAAGGTTGACTCAGCCTTCCATACTTTCAAGGTCGGTAAAATGAGGACCCAGATTGTTGAAGGTAATATACTGACTCTGTATCAATAGCAGTAGCACTTAGATTTATATACTGCTTCACAGTGCTTTACAGCCCTCTCTAAGCGGTTTTACAGAGTCAGCATATTGCCCTCAACAATCTGACTCCTCATTTTACCAACCTCGGAAGGATGGAAGGCTGAGCTTGACACTTAAACTGCCAAACTGCTGCCAGCTTGCAGTCAGCAGAAGTAGCCTGCAGTACTGCATTCTAACCATTATGCCACCACGGCTTATGTTTGCACCACCATGGCTCAGTAAACTGCTTAAAGAGGGGTGTAAAGCACTGTGAAGTGGTATATAAGTCTAAGTGCTATTGCTATCTCTGTCTTCAGCTTTCTGTCTATCCTTTTTCAGATATTTGTTTTATTATTTGATCTTTATTGTAATAAAATAATAAAAAATAATTAAAAGATTTTCCGTGTGCAACAAAAAATAATGAATTAGTTGAAATGGTTTTGAAATGTATATCTGTTTAAAGTGCTAAAGTAAATGTTTAATAATCATCATAATATTTTCAATACTTTTTCAGAACACTTATTTATAGTATTCATTTATCTGTTTACATGAATTTTCAGTTCGGTAAATTATTTAGGGAAGTAACTTTGGTGTCTATGTTTATTTTTAGGTTCACCAAAAATCTATCACCTGATAAAATCAACTTGAGTACATTGAAAGGTGAAGGTCAGGTAACCAATATAGAGCTTGATGAAGAAGTACTTCAGAATATGCTAGACCTTCCCACTTGGCTTGCCATCAACAAAGTATTTTGTAATAAAGCTTCTATTAGAGTGAGTAAATTACTATTCCAGCTAAGGAATTTGGACAATTTTTATTCATGTTGTTCTTAAAATACTTTGAATCTAGTATTTGAAATAGTTTTAAATCTTTTTTAAGTTCAATAGGCTGTAATAAATGAAACTGTTTATGAAGCCTTCATGTCAGGTATGCCTCCTTTCAGTACTCAAGAAAGAAAAACCCTGACTCCATTTTCATAGAGAAAGGTACTTTTACTAAGTATGAACTGAATGCAACCAAAGAAAAGCAAGGCAATAGGCGCGAAAATCACATATAGAAAGCATCCTTAAAACCCTCCCCCCAATGGTCCAGTCCAGATTATCCAATCCACATTCCCTCAAGGTCATGTGGGGTGCAGCTTCCGATGGCTCCATCCTTCTGGTATGCCAGGACGGTTGACCTTGAGTGGTTATCAGCGCGTCTCCCAGCTGCAGAGAAACGCTGAGGAAAACTTTCTCCAATTTACTCCACCAGCTCACTTCCCCCCTCCCAAATATCTAGACAGATCCCCTCTCCCCCCATTACAATGGCAGCCGAGCAAGCAAGTAATATAAAGGCGGAGGCTGACACTTCAATTTTGAGGTAAAGTCCAGGATTCTTTCAAAAGAATCAAACTACATTCTTTCTACTTTTATCACATTTTTCTTCTTCTGTCTTTCTCTGGTAGCTTTTTATCTGCCATTTCCTTTCTCTGTCAGTCAATATGTCCACCATAGACACCAAACATTTATAGAAGGAGGGCATTTAGGGACTGGAAAATGAAGTCTGTAATAATAGAGATATTACTGCATAGAATAAAATGAAAGCCATTTTGGTCTAGTGCAGGGTTCCCCAACCTCCCAGCTGCGGCCCACTACTGGACTGCAGCCCATTCAGAACTGGTGTTACAGATTATTTGAAGAAAGAGCTAACTCTCCTGATGGATTTTTGAATCCATTTCCCCTCACAGATCCATGAATAATATGAATATCAGCAGGTATGAAACCCCAGAAATTAGCTGAAGAGGACTTTTCCCCGTTTTTGTCTGTATAGAATATGTTGTTCCCAGAGATCAGATTCCTTCCTTCCTTCCTTCCTTCCTTCCTTCCTTCCTTCCTTCCTTCCTTCCTATTTTATCCTGAAAAATGATAGAGATAATTTGATTTTGTTTTTATTGATGTAGACAAAATTATATGTTCCTTTTACCTCATGTTCTTTCTTTTCTGGAGGGAAAGTTCATTACTGCTTAAAATATTTTCTCTTGTATTTGTTTTCCATTACAGATACCATGGACAAAGTTGAAAACACATCCAATCTCTTTGGTGAGTTTTGAATACAGTCACTTCCTTTTGATTTTTAAAGTAAGATATATATATATAGCTTATCATTTTCTGGAAGTCACAAAAATAATTGAAAGAACATTTGTGTTACAATAGCACTCATGACCATTCATTCAGCAACTGTTCAAAGTTAATAGTGGTGCTGAACACATGGTGATTATGACTAGTCCTCACAGATCTGACTATCTCAGCACCCCCACCATTTGTGACCTTCCTGACCAGCCTCCCCAGAAAAGTAATGAAGCCAATAGGGAAGGTTGTAAGTCGATGAGGTTAGTGTCCCCCACCCTCGCACCCTCACCCAGTCTCTCTTTTCATGCTACACTGGCCATTTGTGCACAATTATGCACCTCCCCTGAGCCTTGCCATGCCTCTCTTGCATCCTAATACGTGCACCCCTTCATACTCATGTGCACCTCCTGAGACCTTGCTATACCTTGCTTGCACGCACACACGCACACACACACACACACACACACAGAGAGAGAGAGAGAGAGAGAGAGAGAGAGAGAGAGAGAGAGAGAGAACTTCATCCTGTTTCTCTTGCAACTTCACTCACCATCATGCACCCATGTATGCTTTCCCCAGCCCTCCTTGCATCTCCCTCATGTCCTCTGCATGCTTGCACATTCCCGTGCACCCTCCGTAAGCCTTTCCACATCGCCCTCACACTTTTGCACACTCACCACAAGCCTTGTTACATTGTCCCTGTAGCAAGGGACAGTTATTCAGTTACTGTTGTAAATTGAGGACTGCCTGTATAATTACACTAAGAAGGGAATTGTGGTCAAAATAGCCGAATAGCAGCAGTACAGATAGTCTTTACCATACAATCACAATTGGGACTGGAATTTCTGTCATTAAGTGATATGATTGTAAAATGCAACTACATTGCTTAATGATGGTAATGAAATTGCCACCATTAACTGAATCCCACAGTATTAGATGGGGCAACTTCCTTCTAGAATTCCACAACCAATTCAGTGGGGAAGCTGGCAAGAAATTGCAAATCCCAGGTGTCTTACAAGTAGGCTGACAAGCAGGTAAGTGACTGCTGCTGAGTGGGGGAAAGTGCAACAGGTTTCATGAGGGTGTTAGACTAGCACAGCAAGGTTCAGGAAAGGCATATAGGGATACAAGGGTGTGTGTGATGGTGTGAGGGAGGGCAATGGAGAGTGCACAAAGAATATGCGAGTGTCTAGTTTGGCATGAGTGCAGAGAGATCTGGGGAGGGTGTGCAGGCTGAGGAGACTTACACAGCAATTTGTAGCTTTCCCTGCTGGTTTCCCCACTGACTTTGCATGTGGGAGGCCAGATAAATTTTACATGAAGCTTCTCCTTTAGGATTTAAAATTACTTATTAATGCATGCAGTAGCTAAATTTTCTGTTGCTGAGATGAAAGTAAAACATAATTGGTTAAAGGCATTAATAAATGGTTGTTTTAAATACTACTTTTGGTTTGATACGTGTTACATGTTAACTTATAAATTGTTAGAGTGTGTATGTATATGTGTGTGTGTGTGTACACACACACACACACACACTATAGTAATATATATAAATACCAAGATCATCATCATGGGGGTACTAGAATGGGTGTAACTCCCAGGACTGGTTATAACCATCATTTGCTCAGAAATTATAAAAGTATATCTTTGCAATTGCAAATTTCTCCTTTTAGCTTGCTTCTTATTTACCTGTGGTATTTGATAATATTTGAGTTCTTCAATTTTAAGAGAGGAAGTTGAGCCTATGTGTTTGGGGAGGGTTTCTTTTTAAACTGTTGTCTGATAAATTGCTATATATTGCCTACTGAAATGTTATTTCTTAAAAATTAGAGTAGCAAAATGTAGTCTTATCACAGTATAGCTGCCAGATTGATGAAGAGTTTGACTGTACTTAGTAGCCTTAAAGTGTATGTTATGACAGACTCTCAATGACTATATACTGAATTAGGCTTTATTTAAGATGAACAATACAACACTATTTTGGTTCATGGACATTACCATTTTATGAATTTTTAGAAACCCAACTTTGTACCTGGTATTGCTATCAGAAATAAATTATTACAAGTGATAATATAACAGGACCCAGGGAACCATTGTGTATTTTAGTGTTTCCATTCTGTATGGTGTTGGCTGCATAGATGACATGCATGGAATGCACTTTGAAATGTATTTCAACTGTGGATATTTCTTTAACATATTTAATTTAACTGAAGTTAGTTTGCATACAATTATTAAAAACCTAGCAAATTACTACCATAGATGGACATAATATTGTATAAAATGGGTAAGATGGGCATAATATTGTATAAAATTTGCATGTTCATGATAAACAAGTTGAACAATTGCTGTAATTAGGTTTCTTTCTTAAAAAAATATTCGGTACAGTATTACATTTTTCTTGACAACCTGCAATATTTAGAGAGTTTTATGATATAAACTTTACCCAGCCATTATACATAAATAGATTAGGTAAATTGATTAAAAAATCAAAACAATTCAATTTGTATTTTTTTCCTGTATTTCTCAGTCATTGGATAAAGTAATAATGGAAATGAGTACATGTGACGAACCCCGTGCTCCTAATGGACCATCACCTATAGCAACTGCATCAGGACAAAGGTAAATTAAAGGCTGCATCAAAATTAACTAAGAAAAGATCAAAAACCAGATACACATGCAATAGTAAGTGTTCTTTATGTGATTGCTACACATGAAGAAAACTCCAGGGTGGAGATATTGTTGTCCTCCGAAAATAGTAAATATTTTTACTAGCTATCAGAACCATAAGGTATTTGAAAACCAATAGAATGACTGAAAGGACTGGGTATGGTTAGTTTGTGAAAGAGAAGACTGGGGGGGCCGAGGGATATGATAGTGGCCTACAAATAACTAAAAGACTATTCCGTGCAAGAGAAGACAGATTTATTCTCTGAAATAGAGTCATATCTTGTTACTTGACTGCTTTAAAACTCGTAGAATTTGGTAGTCAACTCATTTTGCCGCAAAATATTTGTCCCAGTACTTATCATTTATTTGGTACTTGATGCATAAACTAGAACGTGTCACTGTCTGCTGCCTTGCTACCCTTTCCAGATCCAGCATCCAGAGTTGCATGTTAACTCATGTGGTTTGTTTGGTACTCATAGTTTTTAGTACTTATCACACCTCCTGAAACCAATTAATGATGAGTAACAAGATACCACTGTAGAGAGGAATAAAACCAGGGGTGAAATGCTCCTGGTTTGGACCGGATCGCCTGATCCGGTAGCGATGGTGGCGGGTGGTTCGGAGAACCGGTAGCAAAATTCCCTGCCCCCCCCACCATGCCCAGCTGAGCCGCATGATCATCAGAGGCTTTTTTTTTAACTTTTCAAAGCATTTTTTTCTACAACCTCTTCCGAGGTTGCTTTTTTGCTTTTAAAAGTAAAAAAAAAAGCCTCTGATGATCGCGCAGCTCAGCTGGGATCATTAGAGGCTTTTCAAAGCATTTTTTTCTGCAACTCTTGGCCAAAGAGGTGGTAAAAAAATTGCTTTGAAAAGTCTCTGACGATCCCAGCTGAGTTCCCTGATCGGCAGAGAGGCTTTTCAAAGCATTAGAAAAAATGCTGTGAAAAGTTAAAAAAAAAAAAAAAAAGTTGGCCACGCCGATCCAGTCACATTACCTCCCCCCATCAAGCCACGCCCACAGAACCGGTAGTAACAAATTTTACATTTCACCCCTGAATAAAACCAAACTAAGACTGGAATTGAAAGATTCAGGCCAAATATTATAAGGAATTTCCTTACAGTAAGATCTTAATGGTGAAATAATCTGCTCAAAGCAGAAGTAGAGTAGTAGTGCTCTGCAGATCTAAGGGGGAAAAGTCTGCATTCCTTGAACCAAGCATATATTTTCCTTAGTTCACTCAGCAGTTATTAAATATAGCTGTGTGTAATTGGAAAAAACACTGTTGCTTTGAGAATGGTAGACAGATGGTATGTAAATAGGCCTATATATTCTCAAGCATCCTTTTGTTTTTTAACCTAAAGGGATGCCTGATCCTAGTATATGTCTTATTGTTGCAGGTTTTCAAATGGGAACTTGATGGCAACCTATCAGAGATAATTTAGATCATTCTAAGCAATGGCTGTGGTTTATTTAGAGTTCTGGTACAGGTAATCCTCAATTTACAACAGTTCATTTAGTGACCGTTATAAGTTACAACAGCACTGAAGAAAGTAACACAACCATTGCACCATCCCCATGGTCACATGATCAAAATTCTAACACTTTGCTACCGACTTACATTTATAACAGTTGCAGTGTCCTGCGGTCATGTGATCACCTTTTGTGGCCTTCTGACAAGCAAAGTCAACGGGGAAGCTACATTCACTTAACAACTGTGTTACCAACTTAGCAACTGCGTTGATTCACTTAACAGCTGTGGCAAGAAAAATCATAAAAACGGGCAAAATTCACTACACAAAATGTTTCACTTAGCAACCAATTGTGGTTGTAAGTTGAGGACTACCTGTATTTGAAACCCACACATCTAAAGGTTGGGAAGATTGGGAAACACTATTCTATAGGACTGCTAAACTGAGCAAGGAGTTAAACTGGATAACCTTTAAGGTCCCTTCCAATTCATACATGGCTTCTCTATATCCTTGATTACTTTGATCAATATAAAATGTCTGACACCAACTATGGCAGTGGTTATGTCTTCTGTTATTTGAACTTCTTATGTTGCTCTAAAGTATATAATCTTATTGATCCAGGAAATCAAAAATATAAACTGCCTTTATACAGCAAGCAATGAAAAACCCTTGTACTGTTCTAGTATAATATTTTCATGAAACACAAGAAAATGCAATTCACTATTTTAGTTATTGGACTCCTTTGAATTGGATTTTTTAGCAATCTTGAATCTGTTCTGGATTTTGTGAGGATCTGAACTCTTATCTACATCAGTACATATATTGTCTTCATTTTGACCAATTGCTAAAATGTTTCATTCATAAACACTGAAGTCTAATTTAAATCCCTGCATTTTATTTTGGCAGCGAATATGGTTTTGCTGAGAAAGTTGTAGAAGGCATATCTGTTTCTGTAAACTCCATTATAATCAGAATTGGAGCAAAAGCTTTTAATGCTTCATTTGAACTTTCTCAGTTGAGAATATATAGTGTAAATGCAAAGTGGGAACATGATGATCTAAGATTTACTCGATTACAAGAATCACAGCGTGGAGAGGTAAATCTTATTTTTTTTCTTTCCCCTCTTGTACAATGAGACTTTATTTTTCACATATCTATTTCACACATAGAAAAATAATTCTAGCAGAATCCACTTTCTTTATTTAGTATTATATAAATACTAACATTTAAATAATGTCTTTATAGTTTTATTTAGCAGCTATATGTTATCATAATTGACTTCTGGGATTTTTTAGGATTTGCCAGTTAGCCTATAACCCTGGTATTCCTGGTGACCTCCCTTTCAGCCCTTCTTAGCTTGTGAGCCTAACCAAAACTGATCAGTATTTTATATGGTTATTTTGATATTAAAATTATATTGTAGTGGCTAACCATTTTAAGTCAGTTGCTACCATTTATATATGAGCACAGCTTTGAATCATATACTTGCTACTAATTCAATTATCTCACGCCATTTGCAATTTGTGAAAAAACTTCTCATGTGGTTACAGTATAATTATGCTGTTCAAATTCCTGATTCAAGAGAGGACTATCATTTCTTGGTTTAAGAAATACTTTGCTTGTGAAATTATGCTTGTGAAAGCCTTTAATGGGGCTCGACAAGTATGTAGGAAACAAAATAAGTTGTAAACGGAATCTCAATGTCATAGAAATCAGGACTATAGGGCATCTAAATGTCTACATATAATATCCTCCATGGGTGGGATTTAGGGAAATTTGTTGATAATCTGGAGAAAATAGTAAACATGAAGACTGAATCTGTTGCAGCAAATCCAGGAGCCCAAACCTTTGGAGTCAGTGGGCTCATTTAGATTTGGAGCAGATTAGGGATACTAATTGTTTACCATTGTGGTGGTAAAACCATTCATCAAAGAAACTAATTGCAGTCCTCTACAAGAAACTTTGATCACAAGGCCAAAATGCCAAAAATAAATAAATAAATAAATTCAGGTTCTAAATAATTCTAAAGGAGAAAATGGAAACAACCTATTCCTGAAACGTTTCAAACTCTATTTCCTATCCTCATTCTTAATATTTCCATTAAAAAAAATGGGATGAAAAAAATTGAGCCACTCCATTTCCAGTGACATTGCTGTGCCATTTCAGCCGTGATTATGCATAGTGTCCATTTGGGGGTGTGAAGTTTTGTGTTGCCATTTTTGTTCAGGTGCATGCCCAGTCTTTTGATTAGGATGAATTACAGTTAAATAAACATACAAATTCTAGGTTTTCAGAAGATGAGGCTGAGTTGCAGCTCCTATACCCTCAAACATTGGTTATCATGATTTATCAGAATTCACCATTTTATTTTCTAAGATTCTCTGGGATATATGTGGGTTCCAGAGGCATTGCTGGAAATCCAGGTTATGCTGGAGATTACTGGATTGCTTTGAAACTTTGATTTCTGCTTTTGATAAAATAATCTTAAAAAGGATGAGCCAATTTTCTTGACAGGGGTCAAAGGCTATGTAAGCAGCACATTATTACTTTTGGTGCCACTATGGGAACATACTATACATTTAAATCCTGACATAAATTATTTTATTGAAGAAAATTAGGCTTAAGCATCTGGAATTGCAATGTTCAGATATATGCTCTTATAATCATAGATTTAAAAAAATTGGTAGGCACCTTAGAGGTCATCTGGTCCAAGCTACTGCTCATTGCAGAATACACTAGCATCTTTTTAAAATAATCATTCAATCTCTTTTTGAAAACTTCTAGTGAAAGAGAATTCACTGACTCTATTTGTCAGTCTATTTCACTGTATGATCAAACATCAAACTCCTGTATGATAATGTCTAGTCTGAACTTATTTTCTTGCAGTATTTACAAACTGATTCTGGTCCTGCTTTCTGGGGCAATAGCAAATAAGACTGCTCCCTGTTTTTTGTGACAACCTTGCAGACTACTGTTCTACTGTATTTCCCTCAGTTATATTTTCTACAGGTTAAATAGATCATTCTCACCAGGGTTTGGTTATCATCTTCCTATCCCTCTTCTGATTGTGCTAGAATATGGCACTGTACTTTTTGAATTCTGGGTCCCAGAACTGGACACAGTATTCCCAATAACCTTTGGCTAGAACAGAACAGAATGGATTATTACTTCCCATGATCTGTGGAGTTATTGGTGTTCTCTGAGCTCTCCCATGACCTAGACTCTTGTTTTGCATGGTTCATTCAATACTTCCTTTCAAGCTCAAATGAAGCCAATAATGAACACTCTTTGGGTGCAGTTGTTCAGCTGATGCTGAGTTCATGTATCAGTGTGTTCTGCCCCAGCTACGGACCCCAAAGAACGCAGCACACACAAAGTCTGTACAAACCTTAGTTTACTAAATTAAATCAGTCTTTTTCAAACAAAGGCTGTTAATTAACTTTCTTAACAGCCTACAAGAATTCAAAGAATAAATAATCGTAATCTTACTATGGTTGGCAGAAAGCCCAGAAGCAATTTGCAGGAAACTGATAAGAGAACTAAGATCAAGACGCGAAGGAGAGTGAACAAAGTTGTTCCCTGCAAATTGCCTCAGTCGTTGTCCTTTCTTAAATAGGCTAAGGGAGTAGCCAATTAGCCCCAAGCCTTACTCTTGAGGAGACCTCCTCCTGAGGAGCCACTCCTGCCTTTTGGCAGCTCTGTGCGCCCGTGCATTGAGAAGAGGCTCCTCCTCTTCTTCCTCTTCACTTATAGGAGCTTCTGCAGGTTCTGAAGGCCCTGGCTGAATCCCCGCCTCTGGCACCACATCTTCTCCAGCCTCCTCATTGTCTGACTTGAGTGCCAGCTGCACAGGCTGCTGGCGCAGCACCACACCAGCCTCCTCGCTGTTGGAATCAGCTACTAGCTACACAGGCCGCTGATGGGCCACAACACAGTGGTACCTTTTAGCCCATATTTTATCATTTATTAAGGAGAAAGTGTTGAAGGATTACATTTAAGGCTTTGCTAAGGTCTGGGTTTACTAAATCTCTGTTATTTCTGTGATCTACTAAGCTAATAATTCTGTCAAAGGAGATATGGTTAATCCGGCATGATTTGTTTGTGACAAACACATGCTGGTTCCTCCTAAATGCAGCTTACCTGCCTACAAATAGTCTGCTCAACAAGTTATTCAAGGATGTCTCCTACTATAGATATCAAACTGAGAAATCTGTTGTTTCCTACATCCCCTTCCTTCACATTTAGTGATGACATCTGCTTTTTTTCAATTTTCCGGAACCTCATCAGTTCTACAGGAATTTTCAAAGATTAATGAGAATAGTTCTATTATATCTTCTGCTAGTATGAAGGAATATAGAGCTGACTTTGAGGATAGGGAAGAAATGAGCCAGCTGTTGGGGAAGGATGGGGGGACGACTTTCAAAAAAAATTACACAGTCCAGAAAATGAGGGAAGCAGAGAAAGAAACTGAAAATTTATTTATCCATCCATCCAATTTCTATAGCCCACCCAACTCAACCTATGACTCATGGCAATTGTTTTTATTTTATTTGGTAAAGATGGCAAAGTGACAAATGTGGATAGGCTTTCATGATTTTATTATTCTATACTATAATAAAGAGCGTTCCTGGTGTGACTGTTTCATTATCTTATTTATTTGAAGGGCTATCAGCTAGTCCCTTCAGCACCACACAGTGTAATTTACCTCACACTAGAGACTTGAATTGCTTTAAATTAGTTAAGCTGTCATTTACCATATTCTGACATATGGATAAACAGTGAATTTGCATGTTTGCAAATTATATTATTCATCTTAATGAAATTAAAAGTGATTATGAAGAGCTTTGGAGCAATTTCTTTAAACTTTAGTAAGCACAAAATGATACATTTTGATGCAAATTTCACATATAGATTGATGGGATCAGAATTGTCTGAAACTAACCAAGAATAAAATTTGGTCATAGTGGATAATTTAGAGAAAATGGTGACTTGGCAACTATGAAAAAGTTAAAAGAGTATTAGGAATTTTGTGAAAAAGACTGAAAGTAAAACTGCCAATAATACACATTAGTACAACAGATCAAGATTAGCTAATGAAGTTGTTTGGAAGGAGATTAATAAAGATTAAAGAAAATATTTCTTCACTTGGTATATAATTAACCTGTGAAATTCATTACCACAATTTGTGATAATCGCTAAGATGGTTTTAAAAACTGGTTGGACAAGTCTCTTCATTGTTGAACAAAATTTGATGTTGAGTGGTAGAATGCTTTAGTTACAAGAATATTATAAGAGAGTAACATTCATGCTCACTGATTTCAAAGATTACAAACATACTTAGGTATGATCTAAATAGAAAAAAACGGTGTAGACAATTACTTTCTCATATGTATATGTGAATGATTGATGTTCAAAGATCTATCACACACAGTTTCAAATAAAAATATATTACCGTGTATTGTACCCTGCCACAATCATGCATAGGCTCTTCGCAACCTGCAACATAAAAGAAAAATAATAATAACCATTAAACTGTTACAAAATAAATCCAAAAGTCAAAATACACAAACCTACACATTACATTCTTAAACTTGCTTTTTGTTGACTTGATTTAGGATGTGATTTTTTTTCTTTTTAGTTATAAATAATAAATTTGAGTTTTTAATCTTAATGAATGAAAAGCAGCTATGCCTACTTTATATATACACAAAATACACATATATACACACACTTAGACAAACTCTACTTAATGTTTAATTAATTTATGTATGTTTTATTATAGGTGTTGACATTTAAAGAAATCAACTGGCAGATGATCAGAATAGAAGCAGATGCAATCCAAAGCTCTCAGCATGAAATCATGAGTGCTCCAGTTCGTCTGATTACCAACCAGTCCAAAATTAGAATCATACTTAAAAGAAGGGTAATTCTCAAACTGAGTTGAAATCAGTTTGATTTTTTTATTCAAATAAAAATAATGTTAATAATTAACATAAATAATGTTAATTTGATTTATGAGCATTTTAATAGCAGTGGATAAAATGTTATTAGAAAAGACCTAACAAGTCATATTTCTGGTCAATGTAGAAATCCACTGAACATTCTGTGGCAGATTTCCAGTTTCATATTATTATAGTAACTCTTCTCTGAAAACTTCACTAGTTTTTCTCTTTTAAGGTACATATATAAAACTGAATAAAGTACTCCAGTGACAGTCAGCCTAGTGCAGAGTACAGTGCAAATGTTACTTCCTGGATCAGTATGCTATTCTTCTGTTTATATGGCACACAGTTACAGTATATTGGCCTTTTTAACTACTTAACTGTACTGCTTCCTCAGGCTTAACTGGTGATTCCCTTTGATACTTTTCGAATGTTATATAAAAAGCTGCAAATTCTCTGGATCCTCTTCTCCACATTTATCCACCTTGTTCACAAGGATATTTTTTAAAAATTGGGTGAAACCCTTTGCTTGTTGCTTTTTTAACTTTCATTTTAGTCTAGAAGTAGATTGAAAAATCTCCTCATAATGAATATTGGGGAGAAAAGCAGTGAGAATCTTGCTTCTTTTTTCATTTCCAAGATTCTGTTTGGAGTCCCAATCCCTCTATTCAGATACTATGTTGGATCTCTGATCTGCCCTCAATCAAGTCTCTTTTTGAAGCACCCTGACCATTGATATTTATTTACTTAGCTAATGTATATGGACACCCATTTCATAGAATGGCATGATCCATGATGCAAAAGGTAAATGATATGTTCCGATTCTAAAATCCTGTTATAGCTGTGTACGCTTAACCTGACCTGAACACCTTGGGAAATAGCCAAGTCTTCAGAGTCTTAAAAAAAAGAATAGAGTTGGACTTTGGGGGATGCTGTCCCATAAGGCAGGTGCTGCCTTACTTTTCCTTTTGTAAGCACACCTTACTTTTTCTTTTGATGAAATGGAAGAAACTTCCTCAATTGACTTGTTAAAAAGCTGGCCTTATTTTTTTAAAAAAATGTCTTCAGTACAAGAAGCTAGTTCCTTCTATAAAGAAATTGGGGACAACCCAGTTCACCAGTCATCATCCCTGCTTTAACCATTTGACATTGGTTGGGCAAGGCTATTAATATCATTTAAAGCAGATTATAGCCTAAATTTTATATTTTACCTATTTTGTATTTATTTAGTAGATTGCTGTATGCATATTTCATTTTGTTAATTGATTATAAAGGAGAGATAAGTAAGGAATACTATTTTATTTCTGAATGAAACATTTTTTTGTAAAAATTCTAACCAAACTACACAAAATAATTCTTAAAGAAAACACCAGTGAACCTCCCAGTTGTTGGGATAGAATAAATAATAATTTAGATTTCAAACAGACAGGTAACTTCCACATAACATCCCAGACTTAACAACTACCAATAAGAAAGGCAAAAAAAAAAATCTGGATTGTGAATCTGGCAGTACCTGGCATACAGATAGAAGATAAAGAAATGGGGAAGAAAATACAAAGACCTGCAGATAGGAATAAAACAACTGTGGCAAAAAAGCAAAGGCAGTACCAATAATCATACACGCCTTGGGTGCAATTCCCAGACAACTGGAGCACCACTTGAACACCATTGGCTTTAACAAATTTACTATCAGTCAATAGCAGAAGGCAGCTTTACTCAGAACAGTTTACATCCTGCGACGATACCTCTAACAGCATGAAACATCCACATCTGCGTATCCCAGGTCCTTGGGAAAGACTCAATAGGCGGACAAAAATGCCAAATCGAGTATGAACATCTGGCTTACTGTATGACAACCACAACTACCAATAATAATAAGCTTACTGATTACTGGGGAGACCAAAGTAGTCTGCAAGAAAGACCAAATGAAGACCAGAAGGTTAGAAGGATTAGAAATGAATAAATCAAGAGAGTGAAGATGATATTCCAAACTCAGTAGAGGAAATACCATCAAGGCAATCAACACCTGGGCAATTCCAGTCATTAGGTACACAGCTGAAATAGTGGAGTGGAGTGAAGCAGAACTAAAGGCCCGGGATAGGAAAACCAGAAAAATAGTGTCAATGAATCATGCCCTTCATCCATGCATTGATGTTGAAAGACTCTATTTACCAAGGAAAATGGGTGAGTGTGGAATGTTACAAGTAAATAAGATGGTTGAAGAAGAAAAAATGGTATTGGAAGAATATCTGAAGGATAGTGAAGGAGATGCATTGAAGCTAGTATTCAAGGAAAGCCTAGTGAGTAAGATGCCCTACAAGAAGGACCAAATGAAGAACAGAGTGGAGGCATGGGAAGACAAAGCATTACATAGCCAGTACTTTAAAAATATAATGGGAAGCAGATAATACCCTATCAATGGCTAAGAGCAAGAAAGTTGAAGAAAGAGAGAGAAGGCTAATTCTGGCTGTACAAGACCAAGCCTTAAGAACAAATGCATGCAAAAGCCAGAATTGAGAGGATATCAGCAGATAGCAAATGCCACAGAAACTGAAGAAACAGTGGATCACCTAGTTAGCTGTTGCAAGAAGATCACACAGACTGACTATAAACAATCGCATGACAAAGTAGTAATAATGCTGCATTGGAAGATCTGCAAGAAATATAATTTGCCTGCAAGCAAGAACTGGCAGGACCATAAAATAAAGAAAGACATAGAAAATGAAGAAGCTAAATTGCTCTGGATCTTTAGCATTCAAATAAACAGGCACCTACTACATAACACTGCAGATTTAACAATTATTAATAAGAAAAACAAAGAAGTCTGGATAGTAGATGTGACAGCATCTGGAGACAGCAGAACAGAAGAGAAAGAACTGGAGAAGATAACAAAATACAAGACCTGTAAATAGAAGTGAAACAACTGTGGTAAAAGAAAGCAAAGATAGTGCAATAGCAATAGGTATCTTGGGTGCAATCCAGAATAATTTAGACACTTAAACACCATCGGCATTCACAAAATCACCATTAGTCAATTGCAAAAGCAGCTTTACTTGGAACACTTACATCCTGCTATGATACCTTTAACACATCAAATAATATCTGCCTATCCAAATCCCTTGGGAAGGACTCTATAGATCAGGGATGTCAAATTCAATTTCATTGAGGGCCGCATCAGGTCTTTGGTTGATCTCAGGGGGGCGGCCAGACATGGCTGACTGGGTGGGTGTGGCCAATTGGGTAGGCGTGGCCAGCTTGACACCACTTCCCAAACTGCTGGCATGTTTCCTTTTTGCATTGGGTAGACTGGGCTGAAGCTACGCTGACTGATCTTTCCTCTTCGTACTGGGTAGACCGGGCCAAAGGTATGTTGGCCTGATCTTTCCTCTTCACACTGGGTAGACCGGGCTGAAACTACGCTGGCCTGATCTTTCTTTTTCACACTGGGTAGACTGGGACAGCTCCATGGGCTGGATCTGATCACATTGCAGACTGGATGCAGGCTGTGGACCTTCAGTTTGACACCCCTGCTATAGATGGATAAAAATTCAAAATCCATCCTAAACATCTAGCTGACTACAACCACCACCACCACCAATTATAAGGCTTAAAATTCATGGGTGCCTATGGTGTTTATTCACTGTTTATTAAAGGACTTTCCGTGGAACAAAAATTCTAGTTTGTAAACTAAAGTCTTTTCATTTTGTTTAAAATTTCTCCCATTACCTTATATAAAATATAACTTCCAAACTGATATGGTTAACAGTATTTAAAATTCACTGGCAAAGAAAAAAATCAAGAATTGAATATTTATTCTTGTGGGTTGCCAAAGAAAGAGGTCTGGGTCTTTCAGATTTAAAATTGTATTTTGAAGCATGTTGTTTGGTCTGGATGAAGGAATGGGTGATCTAAAGAGTAAAGGATTATTGAACTTGGAAGGTAATAAACTAAAGTTTGGATGGCATGCCTATTTATGGTATAATAAACTTAAAATGAATGCAGATTTCAAGAATCATTTTGTGAAGTGTGCCATTTATAGAGTAAGAAATAAATGCAAAGAAAAGTTTTTCTTTAAAATACCTCTTTGGATGTAACCCCAAGAAGCCTTATTTAAAGGAAGAAGATGACAGTGATCTCTAATTGGTGGATTTAGAATGAAATAATGAAAATTCATTCAAAGTGAATCCTTTCCCAAATCAAAAGAAGACTTGGAGCTAGAAGATCGTACATGTCATTGGTTTACCTATTTGCAATTAAAAGAAAAATGTGGTTTTGAAGCTGCTAAAATGAATTTGAAATGTTCATCATTGGTACAAAGTATCATCTTAGAGCTAAGGTTTATAAAATCCAGTTACAGTTAAACCTGAAAATGAGTATTTTAACACTGTATGATTCAGTGGGCAAGAAATTTTGGTTATAATGTTAGCGCAATGGGAAAACGTGGACTAAAAGGCTGATATTCACATTGAATTATAATCTTAATGAGAGCTTCTGTAAAGTGATATACTGGTTATATTTGATGCCAGATAAACTATCGAAGATGTATAAGGATGTTTCAAATATTTGTTGGAAATGCAGCTGTAAGGAGGGTACTTTTTATCACATGTTGTGGACATGTTACATTTTGTAGACTTTCTAAATACAATAATAGATTGCTTATAGAGGGATTTGAAGTTTAACTTTGCTGTTCTTCTTCTTGTGCCATATCCGTCATTGGATGTTGGCGAACTTATTTTTATCAACAGCCCCACGAAAATGTGTTGTTGAGTTTTGTCCAAACCAGTTCCTTAGATTTTGAAGCCATGATGTTCTTCTGCCTGGACAACATTTGCCTTCAATCTTTTCTTGGAGGATTAAGTGAAGTATGCCGAATTTTTCTGAGTATCACATCACATGTCCAAAATATTCTAACTTTCACTTTTTTATGGTTTTGATGATTTCCCTTGGCTATCCCAGGTGGCTTATTACCTCTTCATTTCTGATTTGGTCAATCCAATTTATATGTAACAGCCACCTGTAAATCCACATTTCAAACTTTGCTGTTAACTATCTTTTTTATAAATAGTAGCTAGTTAACAGGCCAATTGGTAGCAAACAGATTTGCAGAAGTTTATAAATTGTGGGCCTGCTTTGCAACAGGGAAAAACTACATAATCTATTTATCAGTATTTGACTTTTTTTCCTTTGACAGTTAAAAGATTGCAATGTGGTGGCATCCAAACTAATTTTAATACTGGATGATTTACTGTGGGTTTTGACTGATTCCCAATTGAAAGCTATGGTACAATATGCTAAATCTCTTAGTGAAGCAATAGAGAAATCAGCTGAACAGAGAAAAAGCCTTGCTTCGGAACCTATGCAGGTAAGCCAATCGGGTATTTTATGTCTTAATATTATTGATACAAATTTGTTTAGAAAACTCTACACTATGTGCTTCTATGGGATTTCAAACATTAGGGTTTTTTTTCCAAAATTGGTAGCATCAATTTTAATTATTTAAGAAATAACATAACAAGGGTTAAATATTTTTTTAGTTTGCTGTGTAATATTCCTCTAAGAAGAACCAATTGTTATGAACATTTGTTATTAGAATAGACAGTGTAATAACTAGTATATCATAGTGGACAAAGTTAGAATTAAATTAGTTTTGTATATTTTAGTATTATTTTCTGCTTTGAATCTCTTCATAACTTAATTGCACTAGGTGGCAAAGACTTATTGGCCAGACTGTCATCTTGTAGTTATTCTTATTTTTCTTGTTCTTAATTTATTTTGTATTCATTATTCATATTGTATTTTATTGAAGTTGTATTTTAAACTGTCTAGCTTAAAAGCTGTCTGGAGTCAGCTGCCCAAATTGAATAAATTTAATTAAGTCAAATCAAATTAAATAAATTCTAGAAACATTTTGAATACTACTTTGAAAAAAATCTGTTTCACAAGATCTTGAATTTAAATTGCTGCATTTCAGCAGTGTCACCTTGTTGCTATTCAAATTAGTAGCAATAACTGTGCCAAATAACTTTGTAGATTAAAGTATAATTTATATTCTATTTGAAAGTATTATTTCATATAGAAGCATGATTTTATGTTATGGTGTTTCAGTGAAGTTTATGTTGTGCTTAAATTGTTTCAGAGTTCCACGTCAGCATATAATTCTCAGGAGATGGAAACTCAACAATCTTCAGCAGCTTCTGATCAAAATGATGCAATTGTAAGACTATTCAATGATTTTGATGTTAAGGAAACATCTTATCATCTAGCAATTTCTCATTTGGATCTGCATATCTGTGATGATATTTACACCAAAGAAAAGGGCAAGAGTTTTATTTATTATCTTTATGATTGACCAAAATCGTATGACTCTATGTTAAATTACTATATATTTCCAGTTTATTTTGCTTGTACAGTTTTAGGTCTTTGCACTAGTTCTTAAATATCAATTGGTGCATAGCAGTATCTTATTTGTTTATTAATCCAATTTAGATTTCTGCTATCTCCCTGAAGACAACTCTGAACAGAGCAAAACAAATGGATAAAACCACATATGAAACTACAAATATAAAAATCACTTTAAAAGCAAATATTATGAAAACAAAGAATCAAGTTTAGGCAAAGAGAAGATAAAAATAGTCATGGAGCTGTTTAAACATGTCTTTGTTCACTGGGAGTCCCTGTTCTGTCCCCAACCCCACGCGCACACACCAAACCAGCCGGCAAAATCCTTTTCCTTATGATAACGGAACTTGGCAACAACCTAGTGGCTGCCTGCCAAGAGTTTATTATTTACAAAGAGGAGAGATAACTTCTCCCCACTTCTGATACATCAAAGGAAAGCAGCTCAATAATTACGGAATTAAATCAAGTCCAGAGATACTCCAGCAAAGTCTTAAAGCAAAAGTCTGGCAATGCAGAATGGCGTGGAAGCTTTCAGCTTTGTTCGTCACAAGGTTTGACTGGCCGCCACGCTCCCTTTTATATCCTGTGGGATGTGTTCCAGTGACTCAGCCTAATCTCGGGCACGCCCTTTCTTCTGTTGCACGCGCTTATCTCTGCGACGCTGGCGTGGGTCCAGCCAAGACTCATTACCCTCATCACTGTCCATCTGTGGCTGCGTGGACGTGCTTGGCCCTGGTCCTATCTCTTGCCCTTCGGCGGACACCGAAGGCATTGCCAGAGAGGAGGGTCCTGGAGAGGGAGGCCTTGCAAACTCCTCCCCTTCACTCTTGGAGTCCTCTCCTGACAATGACACAGGCTCTGGTAACGGAGCCACAACAGTCCCAGGCCTCATACCAGATCCTGGTGGTCTTTTGGTATATCAAAAGGATTGGAAGCTAATCTAATGGTGGTGGTGGTGGGAGAGAATATCCCATATGATAGGTTGCATAGCTAAGAAGGCATGCCTCTTGGGATGAATAGAATAGGGTAGGGCAGGGCAGGGCAGGGCAGGGCAGGGCAAACAAAACACTTTATTTGGCCAAGTGTGATTACACACACAAAAGGCAGCTTTATTTGGAACAGCTTACATCCTGCGACTATATCTGTAACACCATCAAACATACACATCTGCCTATCCCAGATCCTCAGTAGGTAGACAAAAATGCCAAATCCAGTATGAACATCTGGTTGATTGTGTGACAAACAACAACAATAATAATAACACCAACAAGTGGGCATAGTAAAGATAAGAAGCATAATAATAATACTACATGGGTAAATATACATAGACATTACACATCACTATGAGAATTAGGTGATCAGCAGAATGATGTCCAAGGGGAAAATTGTCTCTGTGTCTAGTTGTTTTGGCCTGCAGTGATCTGTATCTCTGTCCTGAAGGGAGGAGTTGAAACATCATGTCCAGAATGTGAGGGGTCTGCAGATATCTTCTCAGCCGTCCTTCTGACCCGCACAATGTACAAGTCGTCTATGGAAGGCAGGCTGGTTGCAATTATTCTTTCTGCAGTCTTAACTATCCATTGGAGTCTATACCTGTCCTGTTTGTTTCCTTTACCAAACCAGGCAGTTGTAGAAGTACATATGACAAACTCAACTTTTATAGAGTTTCCTCTATAAAATTATCAACTTTTAGAGCATTATATAATACAAATAACTGCAGGTTTCAATTTAAATTGATGGAAAAGAAAAGATGCAGATTTATTCAAAGATATTTAATCAATGCTTCTGAAGTAGGTTGTGTCACTTAACAATTCTAGCTAAGTAGTTTACTTTTGCAAAAATTGAAAGGAAGAGATGCATATGCAAGGGAACCATTAATCCTGTGGCTGGCAATTCTAAAAATGCTGTTTTTTCTATTTTTCATAAATTGATAATTATAGTTCTAAGAATTACAGTTCTTAGAGAACAGGAGGACAACTTCAACAAGAATACATTTTCCCCCTCAATGCTCATCTATGGATATAGGCTAATAAGGGCTAGTGCCATAGAAATTGGGTATCTCCCTGTTAGTGATACTCAGGCTGTTCTTAATGCACTGTGTGTTATACCTTGTGTCACAGGTTCAGATTTGCTCTGAGAGTGGTGGTACTCAAATATTCTTAAATGTAAGGAATTTTCACAATTCTGGAAAAGTTAAACAAAAGAAAAGGCCACAATAGAAATTTACATAATCTTTTGTTTTCCTAAACAAAATTACAGTGCAGCAGATTTGAGAGCCACCAAGAAGAGACGCACGTTGCTTCAAATGAACCACAATACTTTCCTTCCAGATGAAATAAATATGAACGATGACATGTAATATTATTCATTGTATTATTTTACAGATGCAAACAGGCGTGTTTCAGGAGGTGCTATGCAGCTGTCCTTTAGTCAGTTAACTATAGACTACTATCCATTTCACAAAGCAGGTAAAAGTTGAATTCTGTTTTCTGGTTGCAAAACTGCTTGATCAGCACTTAATTTATCCACACTAAATCTTACATATAATACGTTATTGACCAAAGTGAATTGAGGATGCTGCAGATATGAAACTTTGCACAATAGGTTATATTGTATGTTATCCCAATTCAAAAAGATACGTAAATGTTTGGAAATAGTTATTTATAGTGTTCTGATAATTTCAGTTATTCTTAGCAGCTCTTAAAAACAGTCTTTCCCAATCTGTTGGCATCTAGATGTCTTCAGTCAATACACTCATCATCCCCAGCAGCAACTCCAAGGTTTCCAAGCTGGAAAGGATTTAAAAAGAATAATAAAAATCAGTAGGTTGAAAATAATTACTATAAAGAAAGGCTTTGATGTTTGGGCCTTTCTTGTTAAACAAGGGTAATTATGATGGAGTAGTGGCAGTTGTGGTCATTACAGTGGTGCATAAAATTATATATAGAACGGAGAAAATTCTATGGAGGATTTTTCCTCTCTAAATACTAGATATAAGTTATCCAATAGGGATATAAGGATAGGGATAAAGTTATCCAGCAAGAGAGTCATTTAAAAAAAGTATTTCTTTACACAACATGCACAGCTAATACTTGATTTATGACCACAGTTGGGACCAGAATCTTGGTCGCTGTTGAGCAAAGCGATCATTAAGTGAGGTGTCACATGACTGCTTCACTCATCGGCCACAATCCCAGCATTCCCGATAATGGTAGCTAAGTGACAAATGCTGGATTAGATGGATCTTTGAAATGATGCAGTAAGGCTTTTCTTAAATTCATTACATCTTCACAACCATAATACTGATGTTAGGCAATTACAAACTGGAATCTAAACAAATAATTTAAATAGTTTCAAATATTTTAAAATACATCAAATAATTATAAAAATATTATAAATGGATTTAAGTAGGTGCTTAAATTCCTTTTCATTTTTATTAAATATATGCAATTGTAGATGAGAGCTGCAGCCATTGGATGCATTACAGTGATGCTACAAAAACCAGAAGTGAATGGGCAGAAGAACTGCTTCAAGAGTTCAAAGGAAATGTTGAATTGCTTAAGCAGGCTGTGAAGGATCACAAATTAGATTCTCCAGTTAAATTCCCATTCCAGGAGTCTCCACAGCATATACAGATAGGTATTTAGGATTTTTCATTTACTTTTACAATCTGTTTGTGGACACAGGTCCTATTTATTTGATTTGATTTGATTAGAAACACCAATACATTTGCTTTGAATAAATTTGGCTGTCTTTCCTTATATTTTGGTAATCTTTATTCATACTATATTGTAGTCTCCCATGTAAGTATAAAATTAATTTGGGAGATTGATGCTTATAATATAAATAATATTTATTAGTGAAGATAAATAATGTATTAGGTTTCCAATCCTATATGAATTGTGCAATTAATGAGTCACTTTATACCGTTTCCTTTCATTGCCTTCTCTTATTGAAATTTTAGTTTATTTTAATTATTTTTACATTACCCGGCAACATGAATAGAGGGGATTTTAGAAGGTAGCCTAAACCATATGTGTTTTTATGCTTTTTGTTTCTTATAGGCAAGGATCAAATGTCAAAAGGAATTTCTAAGACTTTTGTGTCATCACAGCAGCCAAAGGAGAAATTGATGTCTAGCCCAGTGGTAGTTAGACTTGCCGATGTCAATATTTATCAGGTACATTTAAATAATGACTGCTACAACAAATTAATATTACTCTTCTTTTATGTCCCAAATTATGAGGTTCTTAATACAAGTGTTGACTTTCAATCAAAGTGTCACAGATTTTGCCAAACTAATTGTTGGCATAAAGGGATATTTTCTTATGTGAAACTATTTGTTAGTTTTTAATCTTATAATTGGCAGAAACAAATATTTGATCAGATTAAGTGGACATTCTGTCATCTGCCATTACTTTTGCCTTTCCAGTTTATAACCTATCAGAATGAAAATCAGGAACGATTTGCTGATTATTTTTTTTTATTTTTTTTCCCCATTGCAATTTAATTGGAGAATTGGCCCATTTCTTAAGTTTGATTTAGACTTGCCCACTACTGTTCATAGGCATTGATGCATACCTATGCTGGAGGGGGATGAGTATAGTTTGCAGATGATTGCAGATGGTCCGATGTACACACCATCCAAATCTCAATTATATATTGTATGGAGAGGCATATCTGCATCCTGATTGGCTGATCCAACATCCTATTGGGAGGCAGGGAGAAAGCAAGGCACACTGAAATAACAAAATAGAGGGTTTAAATGGAAATGCAACAGCTAGGCAACCATCTCCAAATGACAGGTGCATACATTCCCTGATGTGCAGTGTAGCAGAAGTCTGCTCCAGGCTCCATACAATGCTCAGCATGCCCCTTTGAAGATTTCTGAGGTCAGGAGAGGTTTTTTAAAAACAATATTATTACGATTAACTGTATCTTGAGCTTAAGTTATAATTATTTATATTCTAAACCACGTGTAGAACTTTTATGAATAATACATACCACTCCATATCTGGTTATAATAAGTAAGCAGTTCTTTACCGTATGTTTTTGTTGCATGATGAAAAGTATCACAGTTTATGCACAAAATAAGTATATTTTGGATTATCTTGTTTGAAGAGGTAACAGGTTAATTTTTCTGTTGTGCTATATATAAAGCTTATTAAACCACCCATCTTGGGATATAATAATCTGCTTCCAGAGGATATATCTGTTATAGGATTTAACTTTCTGGCATGAAATTTCTGTGGCTGATCTCAGAAGGAAGAAGAATCTTAAAAACATAGTTGTCCTGGGTAAACAGGACTGCACTTAGTCGATTCTTTTTAAACTGACTCATTCTTAATGATTGTATAATGTTTGCAAATTATAGTATTAGAAATTTGGATGTTAATATAAATATTTTCTATCTTTCTAGCTAATGCTTTAAATGGTTTCTAGAACCTTTGTATCTATTTCAGGCAATTTCATTTATTTTTCTCATTTTTCTTACTTGATTTGATTAAATATATAAAATGTATGATAAAACAGTAAGTTTAAATACATGTTAATTTATAGTACATATGGTACATACACAAATTATTAACATTAAGGTATTATATTTTGTATCATAATAACACATTTTTAAAACTCTGATTTTAACATCATTGGAACCAAACTAAGCAAAGGGCTTAGTTATACAACTGTTTAAAATTAAGAAATAATTATTGAAATGGTACAGCATATTAAGAATGACATTTCCTGGTATGCTGTCTACAAATCCAGTTCCATGCATCAAGGGTCATAAATGGCCACAAAAATGATGTATTTGTTTTTTGGAGGAGGGTTATTAAAATGAAAATCTGCTTCCTAATAACTGTGAAAAGTGACAGGTGAGAAGCTGTTCACATTCGTATTTCACAAAACTTAAATGCTGAATTTCTTATTTTCAGGTCTCTACAGCAGACCAGTGTCGCCGTTCTCCTAAAACTCTTATTTCTTGCAATAAAAAATCTCTGTATCTCCCACAAGAAATGCCAGCCATTCATATTGAATTCACTGAATACTACTATCCAGATGGCAAAGACTTTCCTAGTAAAATGTTTTCTTATCTTTTCCCCTTTGTTAAAATATTGTAGCTGTTTTGAAAGTAGAGTGGGTCCTCAGTTTAATGGATTCATATTTAGCAGCCTGAAGATACAGTGAATCATATTTCTATTTGGAAATCTCCTTCAAATAATGCCAATCCCTTTGAATCCAAAGTAGTCTGAATAAGACAGTTAAATTTTGTCATATTTTCTGCAGCAATATAACATAACAGAGATTATGTTTTTTTAAGTAATTATGTTGGTATATAAAAGATGAAAGTATTACTGAAATGTATTTGTTAATTACTTTCAAATTAACAGACATTTGGGAATAATGGATACTCCTACTTTCTACTCGAACCATTAAAATAAAGTTTCTCCTATATTCTCCTGAATAATTCACCACTAGTCCAGCTGGAACCTCCCATCTGTACTGTATCTGACGGTTTCTCAGTTCTTCCACCAGAAAGCCATAATCCCTTCTGGCTCTCAACATTTTGGGGGGGATTTCTTTCAGTATTAAAACCTCCTGCCCCCGCACTTGAAGCTTATTCTTAAAAGTGACTTGTAGGATTTCATTGAGTATTCTCCTTGTTGTGAAATAAACTACAATGTCTCTTGGTAGATGTTTCTGTCTGGCAACCCATGAATTGACATGGTAAATTTTGTCAATTTGCCATTCAAGATTTGCTTTTTGGTCTCCCATTATTTGTGCAAATGCTTCTGAAAAAATCTCTCTCAAATTCTCTTGCATATTTTCTTTGAGGCCTCTTATTCTCAAAGCAAATTCCATATCTTTATATTGTATCATTATCACATCGGCCTCTGCTCTTTCCATCTTATTCTGGACCTCCCCCATTTTATTTTCCAGGTTCTCATTAGACTACTTAATTTCTTCCACTTTTTCATCTATTGCTTCAATATGGCCTGCCAGACCTTGTACTGCCATGATAATATCTTCTCTAATTTCTTGATTTCGTTTTTGAATAATCTCTTTAATTTGTACTATCTCCTCAGCAACATCTCGAATTTTATCCTCAAACATTGAAGCAATTTTTTTTCTGTAACAGCGGCTTGTATTTTAAGAGCTTCCTACAACATTTCAAATGTTAATATTGGTGGTTCTGTTGGAACTGAGAGAGATTGCAATTTAGATGTTTGAGCTGGCGAGGTCCCAGCACTTTTAGTGACAATAGTCTTTACTTGTTTTGAAGCCATTTTTAGTTTCCAATTTGAATTTATTTAGCAGCCAGAACAACAAATCCACCAAATCCAAAAATTCCCAGTCTTTAAATAATATCAATCCTTTTTTTAAAAAAGTCACTGCTGTAGTCTTTTTCGCCTTTAATCTTTTTTTTTTTGAAGCAAAAATCTCTAATTTTGAACAGGGGTTACCAGCGCTAAACAAAACTTTCCTCTTTAACTTTCGCTTTCACGCCCCATTAAAGCTCAATTGCCATCTTGGTTTCACTTTCTCCCCTTAATGAGTCAGAAGGAATGAGTCAGATGGAGTTAAAGTTCAGTACTTGCAAATCTGATCTCTTCTGAGTTTGCTCAGCCTGCTTCCGAATGATGTTTATTCCAAGCGTTGTTTGCAGGGGTGGCTGCGGTGTCTTCTTCTGCTTAAAACAGAAACGTCCCGGATCCGGAGCTCTGTCGGGCTTCCAGGGAGCTCTCACCCTTCGAGCCCCAGAATTGTTCCTGGGGCTTCTTAGGGAGCTCTACCTGCACCCATCTGCTCTCTTCCCTTTTCCCGGGGAGAAAGTTTCCACTAGACAACTGATTTGCGCTGTTCTAGCGGCTTTACGAGATCGCGGGGCTGGCGCTCGCAGAAGGAGCGTCTTTGGCACCTGCAATGCCACCGGAAGTCCCCGTGTTTGCTTATTATTATTCATACCATAAAGAACAGTAAGTATTTAGGTGATAGCTCATTGTTGTAAAGGAAGTGTTGTGGCCTGCCAGCGGCCAGCAGAGCTGGGAGCAGATTCGGACAGTGAGGAGGTTGGGGAGGAACATGGGCCAGTCATGGAGTCTGGGGAAGGCTCGGACGAGGGCTCTGAGTCGGAGGTAGAGAGGGGGCCAAAGCCAGCTGGTAGTTTTTTGCTGTCTCCGGAGTCTGACATCAGCGAGGCAGAAGAACAGCGTCAGCCTGTTCCCAGGGTGCACATGTGCAGAGCTGCCAGAAGACAGGAACAGTTAAGAAAACAGGGTCAATTTGGGAGTAAGGCTTGTAGATGATTGGCCCCTCCCATAAGGCATAAGAGAAGCGAACGGGACATGAGCTTTTGCAGGAAGCAATTAGTTCATCTGGTCAGTAAAAGTTCTGGAAAAGCTGTTTGACTCTGTGCTAAGTTTGGTCTTGCCCTGCATTTGGCAATTAGTTCTCTGGTAGCATTCCAAGAGAGATAAGGTGAGTGTTTGTAAACACTCCTCTAATAGACTGTTTGAGAAGCATTTCGGACTGGGAATGACAATAATTCACAGCCATATCAATTAAAGAGGTTTGCCGGGACTAAGTTTGTGCTGTATACTTTCTAAGGAAGCCTAGGTCAGAACAGGAAGATTAGACTGCTCAGGAGAGCCTCAAGCTTTGCAGAAAAAAAGGTTTTAAGGACTGTCTTCCTGAATATAATAAAGTCAGAATGTGCTCAACATCACAAGATTTTTAACATCATTAAAGTGGATGGTAGAATAATTACAAAGGAACTGAAACTAGAATTGGAATGAATATCCTAAAAGGGATAATAGCTATATAAAAAGCTATGTATTGAAATTTTTTTGTTGTAAATTTCAATGGTGTTTGATTTTTTTTTCAAATCTCAATTCTACTATGGCAATTATCAAAATATTATTGGAGGGTAAGATCTAGTGCCACACTAAGGAAATCACTGCCATGCTAATAACATCACTGTTGTCCTTGTTGCCAATATTCTTCAAGCAGCTAGCTTATTATAGTCATAGTAACTCTACTTTTAAAACATTTTAATATAATAATTTTGTTTTCATTTCCTTTAGTTCCAAATGCAAACTTGTATATTCAACTAAATGCACTACAGTTGACTTTGGATGAAAGAAGTATTCTTTGGCTAAATCAATTTGTATTGGATATGAAACAGAGTCTCAGTCAGTTTATGGCCATGTACAAGTTAAATGACAATTCAAAATCAGAAGAACATGTTGATGTTCGAGTTGATGGATTAATGATAAAGGTACAGTTTGCAAAAGCATAACACAACATTACTAAGTGTTTCTTTCCTATATAGAATGATGCATGATAACAGTCCTTGTTTTGAAACTCTTTGAAACTGGAGCTGTTTTTAAATGACATCATGGACAATGTGCCAATGGTTGCCTTGGTTTCTAACTTTTATAGGACATTTGGACCTTTCATGTTTTTAAATTTTCAAATTTTTAACATAGCTGAAAGAACCTGCATGTTTTTGAATATATTTCTCAGTATAACACTGATACCATACAATATTTCCAATGCCTGTGATTGTATATTATAGATAACATTGATTATTAGCTTTTTATAAAAGGTTCTAACAGTTGTGGGAGAATACACAACATTTAAGAATATGTATTCTATGTTCATAAATTAATGGTAATTTATAAATTAGCGTCCACGCTATGGGTTGGAAGATTTAAACTTCCCCCACTCATACACAACTATGGGCAGCTTCTAAATATTAAAGCAGCAATATAAATGCTTGGGACAAACAAATCAAATAGGTGGACTGTTTGAACCTAAAAAGAATGACAGTATAATAGGCACATCAGAAAAAAATATTCAGAGATTCAATGATGTACCTGTAGTCGTGGAGATCAATTTATAAATAAATAGCATGTTGGGGATAGTAGTTGTTTGATAGTCAAGGGCATATGGACTCCTTGGGCATAGAAAACTTTAAAGGAATACATTTCTCTGCAGAATTACAGCAAGCTGAGATTTATTATTACTTTGATTTAAAACTTGACCAAAAATCATAAAACAGGGCAGGTTATAAGTAGTCAAAATATAATAATAAAAGGAGTAAGATGAAAAAGAAAAAAACATTTAAATAAATCAAAATACTTCTGCAAACAAAAAGCCCTTAACTAGTACTAAAAAAATGCAGTAATAGTAGCATTTATGTTTACATGAGAAGTTCCATAATTGGAGACTACAAGAGAGAGGACTTGCTGCTATGCAATGTATCCAAGCTATTTTAAAAAATACTTTCTGACCATATTAAACAAGGACTGGATATTATAGCTAGAGATGATCCTTCAACTATTTGAGATGGCTCAAGGTTTTAAAGATCGGCAGATCCAACATCTTTAGACTTAGGCCAGATCCACAGTTACTGTTTGCTCCATAATCAGTGTCATTCACCTTATCCTGAGTGCAAGAACAATCCTCCACCTAGTCCAAGCTTACTGCAAATACAGTCCCAACTTCCGTTTTGAAAAGTACTTCAGAAGTATTGTTTTACATTTGAAGCCATATTAAGCCATTTTGAGTATTTAATCAACTGTGCTTTATTCCTGTTTAGTGACATCTGCAACTCCAATTGCCTGTAGTGCTTGACTTGCCCATTGTCTCTGGTGGCTGATGATTTTTTCACAATGAGTTGCTATGGTCTTAGCTAGTCAGCTTCCCTTTTTTTTCTTTCTTCCAGTTGATTCAATGGCTCATAAACATCATGGAGTCTAATATATTCATTCCATTCCAT
Organism: Pantherophis guttatus; assembly: GCF_059756535.1. Classification (NCBI taxonomy): domain Eukaryota; kingdom Metazoa; phylum Chordata; class Lepidosauria; order Squamata; family Colubridae; genus Pantherophis; species Pantherophis guttatus. The sequence goes on from NC_142069.1 coordinate 35,657,729, forward strand.
TCTGTGGGCAACCTTATATTTCCTAGCCATCCTCTTCTTTCTTTCTTACATTGTGCTTACTGTTCTGCAATGATCCTTCCTCTCCCTTAATGTTCGAACAATATTATAAAATATCAGTGAATGGTACTTCCTTGCTTTCTTGAATTTCAGCTATCAGTTCTTTATTGACACAAAATTTCTACCCAGCACAGTGGAACAAAGGAACAATTTGTTCCCTGTGTTTTAACAATTGAAGCTATAGTGCAGTAACTTCGAAGGAGAAACATGGGAAAGATGTGTGAAGCCATTCATGTATGTAACATCTGTGAAACAAATGAACAGGAACTAGTAAAGTGGCAATATTTAAAAGGAGAAGGCAGGAACTTGTAACACCACCAACACAGGAGCCAGGTAGCAAGGGTTGCCTTTCCTATTTATAGCCAGACAACAAGGATTGCTTTCCCTTCTTGGATGGAAAGAGCAGATAGTGGAATGATCAATCAGATACTGTGGTATCACCATACCTCTCTTCTCTAGGCTGGAATTTTAAAATCCTGTTTTCAGGAACAGGTGAGAGAAGCAAGGGAGACAAGCAGGATAGGTTTCTAGGTAGAATTGCTCCTAAAGGAAATGAGTAGCCAATACAGTTCCTTCAGAATGGATATGTTATTCCATTTGACTACATTATTCATAGTACTAGCTGTTTTAGTCTGAACTAGCTGTAACTCACACATTATCTTTAAGGCTTTTTTTATATACTGCTTGTTAAAACTAAATAGTAAGTTATTAGAGTATAAACTACCATAGCAAGCCTTTTCCACCGTGGTCCCTGCTCTATGGAACATTGTCCCTTTGGAGGTTAGAATGGCGCTGGCCCCGTTAGCCTTTCATAAGGACCTAAAAACCTGGCTATGTTCCAGTGCCTAGGATGCTGAATGTATTAAGGCCCCATTTCCTGGCGGTCTTATTAAGTGGCCAAGTATCTTAGTTACTATGTGTATTTAATTTGGATGTTTCTGCTGGTTTTTATTGTTTTAAAATGTTTTTAGTATTTTAATACATTTTTGAACTTTAAGCCTCAAAGAGTCATTGACTGAGATAAGCAGCTATAGAAATTCAATGAATTAAATTTAATTAATTTAAAAAAATTAATTAGCTTGACTATTTTATTAAGTCCCAAGGCATTTCAGCCTTTATTAGCCATATATCCTAATTCTTCCTCAGGAAATTATTCTTTAATGTTGTGCAACAATACTCAATTAACAAACTCATCTTTTCCTTTGCATCATCAACTTGATATTCAATTATACTTTAGACTTAAGACCAAATCCACTACCAGCCATTGCAGACTGCTATTTTCCTCATTCTCTTGTTTAGCCGTTTCGGGGATTGTATAACCCACATTTTGGGGAGCTACATATATTAATAACTCTTATGTGTATTGATCAGATACTCCTTGGATAATTTACTTTTCTTTCTTGTTCCTAACATTTGAAGAATATTTATTCAATGAATTCTGTTTGATCCTCATATACGTTTACTTTTTTTATCATTGTAGCTCATCATTCCTTCTGAAAGGAAGCAAAAACATAAAGATGATCCATATGCAATTTCCATTCAAAGTTCTGAAATGATTGCTACAAATGCTAGACATTCAGCAAACTGTAGACACTCTGATTTGGAAGCAGCATTCCAAAACTTCAAAGACTCTACATTCTTCAGTAGAACCTTCACAGAGTTTCCCAAATCTTCTGATTGTTTTAATCTTTTACATCCCATTTTTCAAAGACATGCCCATGAACAAGATACAAAACTACACGATATCTATAAAGGTATTATTACTCCTCAACTGAATAAATGTGCACTTAAAACTTCAGCTGCATCAGATGTTTGGGCAGTGCATTTTTCTCAATTTTGGATGGACTATGAAGGAATGAAGAGTGGGAAAGGACGGCCGATAAGCTTTGTGGATTCATTCCCACTTACATTTTGGATTTGTCAACCTATGAGATGTGAACAGTCACACAAAGAGCCTTTTTGCAGTCAGGACTCTCTCAACATTCTGAAAAGTGAATCTTGTGACCTTGCTAATCGCCTGCAGCATAAAAAACGTCTGAAAGAGTATTATAGCACTGAGATGGAAGCCTTCCCCAGTGGTACTGAAAATTTGTGCTCCACTAAAAGCACTTCGGGATCTCAGTCAGCATATGTTGCAGACATTCATGTTTTACTTCATATTCAAAAACATGTAAGCATGCAGATAAATCATTACCAATATCTTTTCTTACTTTACCTACAAGAATCCCTTGCGTTACTCCTGGACAACTTGAGAAAGGATGTAGAGACTGTGACAGGGAATCCAGCAAAAGAGGCAAATGTCTGTATTGGGATCTTATTGAAAAGTGCTGACATAGCTTTGTTGCTTCATCCACTAGTGCAAGGAAGCATGTGCAACCCTCCTATTTTAGAACAAGGAGGTCCAGGGACATCAGATCTCTTACCCATGGAAAACAGAGAAGTTTATGAATCAGAAAGCAAGCTAGTTTCTACTTCTGCTACACAGATGAACAATTTAGATATTAATGTTGTAACCAACTCTGGGTCTCTGAATACTAATCTTAATCTTCTGATAGATCCAGTTTTAAAATCAAATAGTGACATGGATTTGCCAAGCGAAAGTTCGTTTTTGAATGATGCAGCAGAAAAACTTTGGAGGAAAATCAATGAAGAAAGTAATAGTGGGCTTTTCAGTCATAGTGATTCAGAAGAAATTTGTGAGTCACTAAGTGACAATTCCTTTCCTAGAGAATTGGCTGATATGTCAAATTGCAGAGAAGATCCTATCAAAATGCTGATAGGCAAGGAAGAAGAGAAAAGTGGTTTCTCAAATAACAAAAGTAAAGCAGAATGCTCAACTGTTAGAGTCATAGAAACTGAAACTGATTCTGTGGGACAGTCTGAGAAGTTTGAAAATGGCAAAGAAAAATTGAACACAGCAAAAATGCTTGCATTTCAGTCTTCATTAAGGTACAGAAAACATTCTACAAATTAACATGGTTTAGATCCGGGACTTAAGGTCAGTAGAGTAAAATTAGAGGGATTAAAGGTGTTCCAAATCTTTAGATTATTTGTTGATACTACGAAGCTGGAAATTGGCTCAAAATTTTAATGTGTTTTTTTTTAGTATATTTCATTGCATCTGTTCTGTACTGTAGTCATAATTTACCAAATTAATCACTTAAACCCTGTTTTCAATTCATTTCTTTTGGCAGCAGCTAGCATACCTATAAGAATGCTCCATGTAGTTCTGAATACAATATATTGGAACAATAATCAGTATGCAGTTGGAGCTGGAGAAAAGTCCCTTGTGGTTGAAATGAATCAGAAGGCATCATTGTTTTTTCATACTCCTATCTATTACATTCTTATGTTACAAATTCATTTATAAAATGGTGGTGGTTGTGAACATTGCATGGATTTCCTACAATACTTACTTTAGGAAATTTATGAAAAATGCAGTTGCCTGCTAGATAAAGGATTTTCTCTTTATCCGGGATCACTTGTCAGCTTAAAACAAAATCATAAATCTATCATCCCATAATATGTACATAGGCTGTTGGTGCTAACTAGTTACAGGATTGTAATATGACTACTGAATGCCAGTGTGAACATATTACTGGGTATAATTACTACTTGTGATTTCAGAATATATTTTCATAATATTTCTTTCAGAATATATTTTCATCAACATTTCTTTTAATTACGTATTTTAAAGGATTTTATTTTATTTTGTAATTTTTTTCTATCTTAAGTAATGATTTCCTAATATCTTTATATCAAAAAGTGGAAAGCCTAAGGAATCGTGCCAGTCCAATCTCCCTGCATTCTCTGTTTCTTATAAGAACATGAAGAAAAGTCCATCACAAGCCTCTTTGGATACCATTTCTACTGACAGTATCTTCTTTGAGGAGCACTACTTGGAAAGTGATGGAAGTGACAGCCAAAGTTTTTTTGAAAAAGGTGTTCAAACTTTCTGACACACTTTTGAATATAAACAATATTATCTCTTTTCTTCACAAGTACAACTAACTTTAGTTCGTGTTTTAACAAATATTTTATAGATTTCAGATGTATTGTTTTGGCCTACAGTACAATAAACAAATTACCATAATTAGATATATGATAATATGATATATTGATGGCTCTTTCATTTGTTTGATTGGTTTAATATATCACCAGAGAGTCTGAGTTTCAGATAACTGTCAATATGATTGTAAGCCTATAATTTGCAAAGTTATGGGTACTTGTTTATTTACTGTTACATTTTCAAAACTTAAAAACTTTAGAGAAGTTTTAGATAAAATGCAAGAAAGAATTCAAACAATCAGGTTTCTTTGTAGCTTTATAGCAGAAATCTGCATCCTATTGTGGTTAAATATTGTGCTGAATCTTCCTGTCTATTTGCAGTTTCCCTACCTATCAACTAACTAGATGATAATGTGATATCCTTTTTATGTCTCCATCTCAGCTTAAATAGCAAAATTTAATCAATTTAAATTATTTAAAATCAGTTTATTATATAGTTTGATGTGCAACTAGATTAAGATACCTTGAATGTTTGCATGTGAATATTCAATCTTTATTCACAAAACATCTCTTTTTTCATAATGTAAATATGCCAGCTCTCTTATCCAATAAACCGGTGGAAAATATACCTGATGAAGGCACAGAGAATGAGAATTATGGTGAATCATCTCCAGATGTCCTCAGTGCCAATTCAGAGTGTACTCAGGATGCTAGTGAAGAAATGGTAATGCTCCAAAAATAAAGAACACTTTTATATATCTAAACAACTCTTTGCAAAACTAAAATACTTTTTTTAATTGTAGGAGGGGGGGTGTTAATGCATAGTCTTGATATTAAAAAAAGGTGCTTGCCAAACAAAAATTCAATACAATTTACTACTTTACTGTTATCATAAAAGTTAAATAAACTTCTAATTTGTACCTCAGATTCTACTAGATGATTAGAGTTTCAAAATGCTTCAGTAACAAACAATAGAATAAAACGTTGCTAATCCCTAAAGAAGAGGAGGTGTAGGAATTAGCAGATTTAATTAGTTCACAAACAGTCCCCTGTCTTTTCTCCAGACAATATGGATATCTTTGGTTGGTAGAAGGGCTATTTGGAAAAATTGGCTTCTATGGGACAGTCCTATTCTTCAAGAGTTACAGTGGTGCTTTAAAGTTTGTGAAGCCTTTTGATTTTCAATGTTCCTGCATAAATATGCCTAAAATGTCATCTGTTGTCTACATATGTTCTAAAACTAGATAAAGAGAATACAATTAAAACAAAGAAATGAAAAACATTACATTTATTCATTTATTTATTGAGCAAAATAATCCAAAACTACATATTTGTATATGGCACAAGTATGTGAGCCTTTGCTTTTAATAACTGATGTGCCCTGCTTGAGCAACAATAACTGCAACTAAACATTTCTGATAACTTTTGATCAGTCTTACATATGGGCTTGGAGGAATTTTAGTTGATTCCTACGTATAGAACAACTTCAGTTTAAGGAGGTTGGTGGGCTTCCTCTTGTGGATTACCTACTTCAGGTCCTTCCACAACAACATTTCTATAGGATAAGGATAATTTTATTTCTAAACCGCCCCTCTCCCGAAGGACTCGGGGCGGTGTACAGCCAGGTAAAAACACAATACAAATATCACAATTTAAATTTAAAAAATATTAAAAGTATTACATTTAAGGCCAATTAACTAAAAAACCCAAAAATTTAAGAACTCCAAATTTAAAACTCAATTATGAAGCTAGCCCTGCCTGTTGGAAGAGCAGGGTCTTAAGAGCACAGCGGAAAACTATAGGGTTAAAGTCAGTCAGGACTCTGACTTGATCGTTTCAAAACATTAACTTTTTTCTACTTTAACTACCGGTAAAACTTGTATGTTTTGGGTCATTGTTAGGTAGTCAGCAGAACTGTCTAGGAGCCATATTTAAATTCTGGATTTCTATTACAGGTAATCGTTGATTTATTACCACAATTGAATCCAAAATTTCTGTTGCTAAGCAAGGCAGTTGTTAAAAGCAAGTTTGCCCCATTTTATGACCTTTCTTGCCACAGTTGTTAGGTGAATGACTGCAGTTGTTAAGTTAGTATTGCGGTTGTAAAGTGAATCTGGTTTCCCCATTGACTTCAGTTGTCAGAAGATCGCAAAAGGTGATCACATGACCCCAGGGCACTGCCACTGTCATAAATATGAGCCAGTTACCAAGGGTCTGAATTTGATCATATGACCATGGGGTTGCTGCAACGGTCGTAAGTGAGAAAAATGGCCCCAGCTCACTTTTTTCAGTGCTGTTGTAACTTCGAATGGTCACAGAACGAAAGGTTGTAAATCAAGGACTACCTGTACTAAATGGTTGCCTTGCCTAGCCTCTGTAAGCCTTTTTTTTTTTTTTTGCATCTGAAAACTTTCAGTTGCATTGATTCTGTTTGAGGTACTATATTGCCTGTAACAAATGTTTTATAGGAGATCATTAGGATGTATTACACATCTATACATAGATATATATTTGTAATTTGATGAAAATATAATTAGCATATTTGATTTAGCAAAGCATCTTTTCAGTATCTTGTAACTAGAAATATTAAAAATCCAAACAAATGTGAAATACAGACTATAGTGTTTGCTATTAGCATCTATAATACTTCTAACTTAGATCAGATATAAACAACTTTATTTAGAGCATACAGAACATTTTGAGATCAAAATGTTTTGTCTAAAAACCCAAAAAATTGTCTCAAGCTATTTCACCCATCCTGTAAAGTGTTTTGTTTCAAACTTGAAACATTTATGTAATGGTGGGAACAACACATGTTAAACTTGAAACAATTGTTTTTAACTCAAAATGAAGTATTTCAAGTTAGAAACATTTTGAATGTGAAACGTTTTGTACATCTCTGATTCACAGAGTGAGCAGCAAAACTTCCTAAAACTACTAAATTATGCAAAGTATTTGAAAAGAAAAAAACCTGTCTGAATCTTAAGAGATTATTTGCTTTTTGTTTTGTTGACAGATGTCAGTGGTAGTTTTTAAAATATTTGGTATTAATGGTGAAATCGACATCAGAGGTGAAGACACAGAAGTATGCCTTCAGATAAATCATGTTTTACCAAATCAACTGGGCAATATCAGTGTTCGACATTATCTCTGCAACCGAACAGCAGGTAAGAAATAACACAAAAGGGCACTAACAATATTTTCATTTTAATAACAGTATCTTGAACAACTGCTCTTTTTGTTAATGGATTATGAAAAATACATTATCGTGTTGGACACATATAGTTTAGAGACCTATAAATATGTATATGTACTTTAAAAAAAATATCTGAAAACTGACTGCTTTTTTTTAAACTTCAGAAATTGAAACTACCATTTATCTTGTTGAGCACTTGCATCAGCTATATATACTGTAGTTGATATTGTAAAATGCAAGTTATTTGTCATCATAGAACATGGGTGTCAAACACGTGGTGTCACATTGCCATCATATGACTTTTTTTACAGAGCTGGTGTGGGCATGGCCTGTGCGTGACACATCCGGACTGCAGGCCACCTGTTTGACACCCCTGCCTTAGAAAAAGGAAAAGAAGATTCCAAAACAGTAACAGATACAGAGTGCCCTGCCTTCCCAAAACAGACAAGACCTGTTTCCTCTATGCTGAAAAAAAATGCAGGGAAATTGATAGTACTTTTGCGGGCATTGATTGCCCCCCCCTCTCCCTCCCTCCCTCCCTCTTTCTGTACAAACACATACACACCGCCATTTGAAAGTACAGTACTTGCTACATTTTTTGTATTATAATCTTAAACTTCTTGTTGGGATTTACTGCTTTAATAATCTATATTGCAAAGAGGGAAGCTGGACAGTACTATTGTCAATACTTAATACTATTCAATACATCTTAACATCTTAACAGAAGAGATTCTGTGGAGTTTGTAATATTGGCATTGGGAGAAATGACTTTAGACAAATAAGAATGCATGAAAGTGTGAGAGGAAGAACATACTATACCTTGAATTTCTATAGGGATTAACTATTTCTATTTATAATGTAAAATTATGGAGGCAACCATTTATCAAAATATAGATCCCTTTATTTGGACTGCTTTCATATCATATTAAAAATAGGGTCTATAGAGATTCATTTAACAACCTATAAAGTTTAAACCTATAACCTAATTCCATATTTAATTTTATAACAGGTTCAGATCCTAAATGTGCACCTGGGCCAATTAAACCAACTCCTGAAGTAAGACTAAGATGGGAAAGTGGACCCAGTGCTTTAATACATTCATTGCAATCTGAAAAAACTGGGTTTCTACAATGTCATGTAGAAGATTTTAGTGCTGACTTCCTAACTTCTTCACTTATGAACATTCAGCGTTTCTTGGAAGACGAAATGCTTGCAGAAGTGATGCCTATGAATGTAAAAATTTCTAATACAAAAATCAACATAAAAGTAAGTCATTTTTAGTGAGCTTGATACTGTATTTGTTCAGAGTTTGTATACACTATATGAATAGCCTAACTCTTATAGAAACTATTTCTTTAAAAAATTACTTAATAATTCCCATAATTGAAACCAATATGTGCATATTTTTAAAAAGTATTGTTGGATATAAACTGACTTTCTCAAAATTGTATTGTATATGGAGTACACTTTCTCCAGATATATAGTACAATTGTGATTCAGTAATGAAGAGCTTTTTTCATCTGAGTGAATATTCCAAATAATGAACAATATCAGAACTTGACACCTGTGAAGATGAATTCACAGTAAGATGGCTAGAAAGTCAGGTGTCTATCTTCTCCTCTCAACTGTTCATTTTTTAAAGTGCATCTTCGTTTTAACATCACTTTTTGAATTTCTTTTTTTAAAATTTACATTGTAATTGTTAATTATCTCCTTGAATGCTGAACTATCCTAAATTCCCTTACTGTATTATAATTATTTATTATTGTTTATTTCTGGAGTTACAAAACACTTTTACTTTTTCTCCATGGAAGTCAATGGTACTCGGAAAGGTAAGGCCAACAATTTTGGCCTGCAGACACATTCTAGAGACAGGGAAGGTGAAAAACGGGCGCACAAACAGTCATTTTCGCCCATTTTTGGCCTGCAGAATGCTTCTGGAGGTGGGGGAGGTGAAAAATGAGACACAAAAATGCCCCAGGAGGTCAAAAATGGACTGTTTTTGCCCGTTTTTGGCCAACAAACGGGCTGTTTTGCCTGTTTTTGGCGTGCAGAGATGATCTGGATGTGGGGGACATGAAAAACAAGGCGCACAGATGCCCCGGGAGGCCAAAAACAGGCCCATTTTCTAGCTGCTAGATAATAGCTACTGTAACTAGCTAGACAGATACATATAGACATATCTATAGTAGATATATCTACTATATAGGCCAGTGATGGCTAACCTTTTCCAGACCGAGTGCCCAAAGTGCGCCTGAACCCCCAAAATGCAATGCACACAGCCCCCCCACATATGCAGCAGAGACCCAAAGACCAGCTGGCTGGCAGGAGGCATGGACGCATGTGTGGCTGAGCCAAGCTGGGGTGATGGCTCACGTGCCCACAGAGAGGGCGCTGTGTGCCACCTCTGGCACTCATGCCATAGGTCCGCCATCATGGATATAAGTCGTAGTATTAATATTATTTATCCTTTTTACTTACTTTACTTCCCCTTTTATTGGTAAAATTATTATTCTGCTGCTTTGCATGTACAAAGTGCTTCTGTACCAAATTCCTTGTGTGTCTAATCACACTTTTAATGTTCCTACATGATTACAAGTTCTTACTGACCTTGTCACCTGAAATTTACTTTATTGCCAGAAAATACTTCTGCATGCAGAATTTAGCCTTAGCACATGTTAACATTTTTTATATCTTTTATATTTTCTAGGATGATAGTCCTCGTGATAGTTTGTCTGCTCCTGAATCAGTTCCAGTAACTGTGTATATTGATCTGCTTAGGATACAGAGGAAAGATGATGGCTCATTTTACATTACAGGTAGAACTTTTCTTCCCTTCCCCATATTTAATACTAGCAACATTCAATGTAAATGTTCTGAAAAATTGATTAAAATCTGCAAGATTTTTCTAAATCTTAACATTTTCATAGTAGTAATAGATAGCAAGGGATGAGGAAAGCAAACAGAGCCATTTTTAAAGTTTCAAACCAAGTTCTATAAGTTCTGTGCATTTGTGATTCATTTTATATTTTTGGTTATTATTTTTTTAAAAGATGTATAATGAGAGTCAATCATTAAATATTTTAAAGTATTAAAATATACAGGAAGTCCTCGACTTATAAACACAAGCCCAAAATTTCTGTTGCTAATTTCTGAGACAGTTAAATCAGTTTTGCCCCCTTTTATACCTTACTTGCCACAGTTGATAAGTGAATCCCCACAGTTGTTAAGTTAGTAACATCGTTGTTAAGTAAAACTGGCTTCTCCATTGACTTTAATCAATCAATCAGAATAGAGCTGGAAGGGACCTTGGGGGTCTTCTAGTTCAACCCCCTGCTCAACTTTGGTTGTCAGAAGATCACAAAAGGTAATCACATGAACCCAGGTTAGTGCAACTGTCATAAACATGAACCAGTTGCTAAGCATCCCTATCTGTAGAGATAGTACTCACTTAAATCTACATAATTGGAAGCAGAATTTCCATTGCTAAGTGAAGCAGTTATTAGGCAAAGTATCAGGTATGCTGCAGTTCCAGTAGTCCAGTTGAAGTCATTAGGTGCACACTTCATATTTCTCCAGTCCTGAGTCCAGTATGAACAGTCAGCTCTGTCCCACTGCCACTTCCCCAGCCAGACCTGCAAGCTCCCTTTGGCGGGCAAAGCTCCACTGTCCTTCTGCACTTGGTGAGCACGTCCTGCAGCTGTGTACTCATTCAGTGGATTATGGCCACAGTGGGAGGAAGAAGACAGCAGAGGTCATCTGGAGATGAGGGGTGGTACAGGTAGATTGTGGCAGAGTGCAGGGCAGCGCAAAGGGCAGAATGGGGAAGAGATTGATGGGGAAGAAGTACGTGCTGCAGTCATAAATGTAGGCCGGTTGCCAAACAGCCAAATTTTGATCCCCTGCAACTGCCGTAATTTTGAGAACTATCAATAACTACCATTCATTCACTTTGAATAGTCACTAAACAAGTAGTTGTTAAGCGAGGATTACCTATAAATTTTAGCTTTTGTTTTATCCATACTGGGTTTCAAATAGGATATTCAATTGAATTGGAGACTGACTAAAAGTACAGAAAGTCATAATGAATATAAAGAACAAATTAAGAAGTGATCACCAAAGGATATTTGTGGTAATGATTTACCCCAAATCAAAATAGCTGAAAATCATTATTTACTGTTTGTTAATTTGAATCTCAATCTGGTTAGAAATAAGGCAAATCACATTCCTGAGGTAAAGCATTGTTATTGTACTTTCTCCTAACAACACATTTTAATGAGCGGAACAAAATCTCATTACTAAATATTTCATGTTTTTTCTGAACTTTTTAAATTATCTCTATTTAATAATAAAATTTGTTATGTTAAATGTATTAGCAATCTCAGTTAATGAATAACTGCTAGTTGCAAAAATAAGTATAGTTGTCTACTGATTACTTGTCCAAAATAATTTTCTACCTATGTTGCATGTTTATGCATTTCCTTGATATAATTCCCATTGCATAGCTGGACTTACTTTTAGAAATCAAATTAAGATTGCATTACATTAACCACTAATTTTTTTAAAATGCAGTTCCAGTTCCCATGTTTTTAGTCAACATCATTTGGCAAAGACAGCATTACTGAATCTGTTTTTTTCCTGTTTTTATTATATTACTGTAAATCTTAGTATATTATTATATTGTTTGGCATAATACTTGTACAGTATTAATTAAAATTGACATTTTATCACTTAGATAACTTAGAATATTTTTTATCTTTACTTTCTAATACTCTTTCAGTATTAATTACAATTTAGAATATTAGTCTTGCAAACATAAAATTTATTGACCTTTTCATACAAATTTAAATATGTCAGGAAAAAACGGCTGCGGATTACATCAAAGTATTTGTTATGTAATAAAGATTTTGATCTTGAGTTAGCTAGTTGGTATGGAAACCTCCACTGTAAAATTGCTTCATTCAAACATGTGTGCACACACACACACACACATCATGTTAATAAAAAGAAAAAAGTACAAACAAAAAACAATTTAACAAGAAAAATGCAAATAAGTCATTTAAAATAAGGAAAAAGAACTATTCGTTCTCCCAGAAGGCTGCAGAGTGGGTCAGGAGTGGGATGATCCAGTTGGTCTGGCCAGTCACTGAGTTGAATTGTTTTGGCCATGCCTCCTTGTGCCTCCGTCGCCTCCAGTTTTTATTCGACTCAGGGGATCTGACCAGACGGTTTTTTTCTGAGTCCTCTCACTCCTGACCATTGTTCAGGGTTATTTTCTACATTTACTCCTCAACTTCTACGATTTCAAGCAATCCTGCGCTGTGCGAGCTGGCCACTTCAATTCTAGGCTGAAAATGCCGTGACCGCCCGCTCTACAACTGATCGGCGCTAATGCTCCCAGTGCTTTACCGCTTGTGGAACAAGCGTCGGCCAGTCCCTCAGCCACTAACCGCAGGATCGCGTCGTCGGACATTCCACAGCTGCTAGCCGCAGAATCGCTTTGCTAGCAGCGCCATTATCGCGCCATTACCATCGCGCCAACGGCCACCATTTTAAAAACAGCGTTTCTTCAAAGTGCGAGCGCGAAGACAGTGGCACTCTTCACATCAATTGAGATCAACCCCAGGTAACAATCTATCGGGGGGTTTTCCTTTACAGTTGCGGGCGGCCATTGCGCCATTGTGAAACTGGGCGGCCAATTATTGCTTTTGTAGCGGCCCCTTTTGATGCCATAACGAGTACGATCCTTGTGGTATGGCCATTTTGGCCCATTTGAGATGGCCATTTTGATTGCACTTCTCCATGTCCGGTGGCCATTTTAACTGGGGCAAGAAAAAAAAATTTTTTGCTCCAGAACTCAGCGAAGGCCACATATCTGCTCTGCAATACAAACCTCAACGCTGTTATCTTCAGGCCCCTTTCTTTAGCCGCTTCTGGTGCGGGCATAGCCCAGATTTCTGGAAAAGCCGCCCATTACTCATCAAGAAGTACAGGCTATTGCCCACGTCCTTCATCTGCTCTGCTCCACTATGGTGAAACGGTCACCTGACAACAAGGCCGAGACTGCCTGCAAGGCAACCTCTAAGTCTGCTTCAGGCAGAAAATCTAATCACAGAACGAGCTCAAAGACCTCCAATGACGCCAAAGGGCATTGCAACAACAATTTTTACAAGCCGAGCAGGAGAGAGCTGAACATGAGGTCGACACCACAACGGCCCAATCTGGCTCTCAAGACCAGGATACCAATGATGACCTTGACCTCTCCGGGACTTTGTCCCCCGAGAGAACTGACCAGCAATGTGTTTGTTCTCCACCTTCCAAGGCCCAGCACAAAGGGGACCCCTTTACTTGTGCAATTACCCGTCAAGACCTTCACCTGCACAGAATTCTAACCCCTTGGACCTGCAGATTCTGCCTGAGGCGGTTCAACATTTAATTGCCAGAGCCATCTTGCATGGCATTGCAACGGGCATATGAGAACACCGCTCAGCTTGTGGTCTCAGAAAGCCTTCATTCACGGTGCACCCGAGTTTCACCTTCTGCCAGCCTCACTGGATCTCCTGAAAGGTCCACAACGAGATCAAAGGGCAGTGCTGACCTGGGCCTGGAAGATGAGCCACAGAGAGACACCGACCTCTCAGATGACAACGGTGCCCCTCCGGATATTCTGGCCTTCACAGGCCTATTTCCTCAAGAGCTGATCAAGTCACTATTACACAAAGCAAAAGTCACCTCAGGCCTCTTGGATCCTGCTACTGATCCTGCCTCAACCTCGACTGGCCATGGTATCTTCTCGGAACCAGTTACCGAACAACTTTTCATCCCGGCACCCAAATTATTCACAGACATGGTCCACAAACAGTGGTCCAATTCGGCATCTCTTTCAATGCCGAGCGGCACTGACTGTCGCAATTACAATATGGAACCTACGCTAGCTACCATTCTACACGTAGCTTCAGTGGATGGCCCTGTGGCTGCCCTTTCTTCCCCTTCCCCCTATCTCTCCAGAGACATATCTGAGGGCCTTAAGCCTGAGGACAGGAAATTTGACCTGTCCGTCAAGAAAGCGCACCAGGCCTCAGCCTGGGCTATACAGGCCGCTACTGTGGCCTCTTTCTTCATCCGCTCCTCCCTGTTATGGCTCCAACAGCTGCAAGCTCGTTTACCTGCCCAGGAGGTCCGAGTCCATCAGGACCTTAACAAAATCATTGCAGCTACTCAATTTGCCTCCGATGCCACGTTCAACACAGCCAAGTACGCCTCTCGAGCGATGGCATCATCAGTCACCTCGCGACTCCTATTATGGCTACATCAATGGCCAGCCGATCTAAAAGCCAAATGGCGTCTCGCTTCAGCCCCGTACACGGGGTCTAAATTGTTCAGTGACTTGAGTCTTTATTGGTCGAGGACAAGGATAGGAAGAAAGTTTTGCCTTCCGCCACTAGAAGGGCAGATCGCTGGGCAACCCGCTACTACCATAGTCAGCCTTCCTGCTTCTTCTCTCAGGAGAGCACTAGCCAACGCCCTTACTCTCAGGGCTCCTTTCGTCAGGACAGGGGTTCCTTTCGGGTCAAGCCAAAGTCATACAGCCCTAGTAACGGTCATTTTGTGGAACTGGCAACCACCAATTCCGTCGTCAGAAATGACTTACTCCTCAATGCCCCCATAGGAGGCAGGCTGACCCTCTTTGTAGACAGGTGGGCCCGTATTACGACCGACCAATGGGTCCTCCATACCATCGAATTCGGACTTCCATTGGAATTCTTTCCAGCCCCCCGAACCACTTCGTACCATGCCCTGTCTCCAACTCCCATTGCAAGCGCAGTCTCATGGAGCTTGCCATTCAACATCTCCTAGAGATCAAGGCTATGGAGGAGGTTCCTCCCGACCAATGGAGACAGGGATTTTACTCAGTCCTATTCGTGGTACCGAAACGCTCTGGGGGCTGGAGAGCAATATTCAACTTAAAATCATTGAATGCCCACCTTGTCTACAGGAGGTTCAAAATGAACACTCTGAAGTCCATCCTAGAGGGGATCAGGCCCGGAGACTTCCTAGCCTCCATAGACCTCTCTGAGGTGTACCTACACATCCCTATCTCACCGGCCCACCGGCGTTATCTCAGGTTCAGCTACGCGAGGCGACACCTTCAATATCGTGCCCTCCCATTCGGCCTGGCATCGGCCCCGCACAGCTTTACAAAGGTCTTAGTGGCTCTGGTGGCACATCTACGGTCCGTCCCGGTACGGCTCCAAGCCTACCTGGACGATATCTTAGTCCAGGCCCCCACCCTCCTAAGGGCGCAGGCCGATCTACAACTGACCAATAGCCAATTAGAACCCCGAACCCGCTTAACACACCTTGGGGCAATAATCGATACCCACGCGGGACAAGTATTCCTCTCTCACGAGAGGAGAGGCAATCTCAGGCTACTCATCCGTCAAATCCTCCTGGAGCCGACGATGACCAAACTCACCCTCTCAAAACTGTTAGGGAAACTGGCATCATGCATAAACATAGTGCCTTGGGCCCGACTCCATGCGCGCAATCTCCAATGGTTTCTGCTACTGGACCAACGAACCAAGACTGCTGCTTCCCAAACCAAGGTCAGGGTTCCTCTGTCAGTTCGCCAGTCATTGCACTGGTGCCTCTCTCCAGCCCTGGACAAGGGATGTGTATTCACAGACAATCAACCAATCGTCATTACAACAGATGCCAGCCTACAAGGGTGGGGAGCACACTTGAGCAGATAAGTAGCTCAGGGTCATTGGTCCTCCAAGGAAATGCAGTCCAGCATCAATCTGCTGGAGCTTCGAGCAATCTGCATGGCCCTTCTAACCTTCCAACAGACAATACAGGGGCACCATATTTTAATACTTACCGACAACGTTGCGGCGAAAGCCCACGTAAATCGCCAAGGAGGGACGAGGTCCAGGACACTGATGCAGGAAGCTCTCCAGGTCGGGCGGTGGGCAGAGGCCCACCTCATCTCTCTACGGGCAGACCACATCGCTGGCAAAGACAACCTCCAGGCGGACTTCCTCAGTCGGACCATGGTGGAACCGTCAGAGTGGTGTTTCCACCCCGATCTCTTCCAAGATATTTGTCTCTGGTTCGGACAACCTCAAGTGGATCTGTTCGCCTTGGCAGTGAACGCTCATCTTCCACGCTTCATCACTCACTTTTCATCTCCGGGAGCGGGGAACATGGATGCTCTCCGTTGCCCTGGCCACCGGGGCTAGGGGTGGAAGCACCAGTTCTTCCACCCCTAGCCTTAATCCCACAAGTGATACGCAAGATAATAACGGAGGAAGCGGAAGTCATTCTCATCGCCCCTCATTGGCCAAGGAGACCTTGGTTTTCGGACCTAGTGGCCCTTTCAATAGCACGTCCTTGGCGGTTCCCTCCAGAGAGGGTGTCTCTCAGCCAGGGGGCAGTCAACCACCCGGAGCCCCAGTGGCTCAACCTGACCGCCTGGCTCTTGAGGGGCTCCTCCTGAGGGAGGCGCTCTACTCCGAGGACATCATCCGAATCATGCAGGCAGACAGAAAGCAGTCCACCATCAGACTCTACAACATCACCTGGAAGGTATTTATCTCTTGGTGCTTTGCGCGCGAGATTAATTCCCTTTTAGCTTCTGTCCCGCAGGTCCTGGAGTTCCTCCATGATGGTTTCCGTAAAGGACTGGCACTCAACACGCTCAAACGCCATGTTGCTGCACTCTCCACTGTATTGTCACCTAGGGACAGAGCACCGCTGTCTCGTCACCCATCCATTCACAGGTTTTTATGTGGGGTCCGAAATCTCCATCCCACCGTAGTCCACCGGTATCCCACCTGGGACTTGCCATGGATACTAAAGGCCCTCACCAAACCACCATTCGAGCCTTTACGTACATCGAGCCTCAGGTACCTTTCTCTAAAGGTTGCCTTCTTGGTGGCCATTACTTCGGCCCGCCGCATTTCGGAACTGGCAGCCCTCTCCATCTGGCCTGACCTATGTATCATACACACGGACAGAGTTGTCCTCCGCTTGGACCCTTCCTTTGTTCCAAAAATTAACTCCCGATTCCAACGGGAACAGGAGATTATCCTTCCCAATTTCTGTCCCAGACCAGCTCATCCATTGGAACACAAATGGCACACTCTGGATGTCCGCAGAGCTATTAAGATCTACATCTCGCAGACTGCCCCTTCCAGGCGTTCTGAGGCTCTATTCGTATCATTTCAGCCCGCCTTGTTGGGATCTAAGGTATCCTCGGCCAGCATTGGCCACTGGATCCGGGCTTGTATTGCCCGGGCATATGAAACACAGTCTATTCCTCCACTGAGGCGTGTCACTGCTCTCTCAACTCGCAGTGCAGCTACCACCGCTGCTTGGGCCACGCAGGCCTTCCTCGAGGGCAGTTACCTGGACTACTCCTGTCCCATTTATTTATCCACACTATCGTTTGGATGTCTTCGCTTCTGCGGAGGCTTCTTTCGGCAGGAGAGTCCTCCAACAGGTACACCGGGCCTCGAGGCTTCCTAATTCGCAGGCTTCCCGTAGGGCTGACAAGCTTGGCTATGTCCCATTCCTGCGACCCACCCGCAGCCTTCTGGGAGAAGAGGCGTTGGACTTACCGTGAACGCCGTTTCTCTGGGGGCTGCGGAGTAGGTTAGCCCCTCCCGCCTGCGATTTTTTCCACGACTTCTTGCTAACTGTTGGCAGAGGCTGTCTTTTAGATCTGGATTCGTCAAACAAAACTGGACGCGATGGAGGCACGAGGAGGCGTGGCCAAAACAATTTGACTCAGTGACTGGCTAGACCAACTGGATCATCCCACTCCTGACCCACTCTGCAGCCCTCAGAGAAACGGCGTTCACGGTAAGTCCAACGCCTGGTTTCTTATTTCCCCTATTTTGTATATCTGCTATTTTAACAAATTTATTATTTTAAGCCCCTTTAGAAGCCAGACTGAAATCAATGATATTTTACATGCAGTTTGGTATATTATATCTATAGGAACCATTCTTGCTTAAATTTGGTTAAACTTTTATTATGTGCATATGCTGACTCTGTTAAAGTTTTAGATGTACACAAGATCAGATTCAGAGCCTGATTCAAGAGTTTAGAAGATGATTGCTTTAAATCAATTGAAAAGGCATATAGTCCAATTCAGCACTAAATATGAAGCAATTTTTGGCTTTTGATTTCCAGTGACTGTAAAGTGATAATCTAAAATTTTTGCAATGACAAAACCATCAAGTGGAATGAAGCTTGGCAGCTTTAAACCAATTAGTGAAGGAAAGTCATTGGCTTTTTTTTTTAAGTTTTAGTGCTAGATTTAATAAAAAGTATAAAATAGAGTAAGCAAAACATTACTATATACAAAATTGAGTATCTCTTATCCAAAGCGATGCAATTAAAATGTATGGTGACATTTTTTCTTGTAAGTAGAAGTTAGATTTTTCATTCGCATTGTTTCCCTCTTATTTCCATATTTTGAAAAATAGAAGCAACTTTTTTATTTTTTGCCAATACATAAATCAGCTTTTTTTTTGCAGACCACTGAAGTGTCAGAATACTCATAAACTCTTATTAGATAGCTTACAAATTATTGTAAATACCTAATTGGGGAATTTTAATTTGGTTCTATTAATTTCAGACCTAATTGTGTTTTGTCTTGAAAACCCAATAAATCCAGGTGGAACAGGCAAATTGATCAATTTGTCAAATGAATCTACATCATTAAAACACATTTGTATTTTCTTTGAGAATATATTCAAATAAAATGCACTGCGAATAATGTTCAGAAGTTTAAAATCATTTCAATGTAAAAATAGGTGATTCATCTGTTTAAGTCTATGAGAAGTAACAAGTCTGTTTAGATTGTCTATATTGTTAAGAAAAGGGTTGAGGGTTAGAATAAATTTTAAAAAGGTAGATTTTGGGGGGAACATTTCTTTCTTTTTAAAATAATATTTTTTGAAAAATAAGTTTGATCTGAGCTCTTGCTACTTGACTGATACTATGTTAATGTTATATACATTTAACAACAATATTGGTAAGAGAGCATTGAAAGTATTTTGTGCCATCTTCTATCAATTTCTGCTTGATATAGTTTATATTGATGTGATGCATTTTACTGAGTTATTGATATCAGTATCTTTGTATAATCCTCTTAATTCTCTGATTTATTTTAACAGATCACCAAACAGTTAGTAGTGATTCACCAAAGACACAAAGCAGAATAGGCAATCAGGATGCTGAAGCTAGTACGCACAAGAAAAAAAATCTTCAGTCCCGGTCCACACAAACATCTCCAGAAATTAACACTCCCCAAGAATTTATGACTTTACCCATAGTAATCAAAGAACAGGTAATGAAAAATCTACTATATTTTTTTCCTTCCTTCCTTCCTTCCTTCCTTCCTTCCTTCCTTCCTTCCTTCCTTCCTTCCTATAAAATTGGTTTTATAATGGCAGTTAAAGATTTTATATTGTAAAGGACAGCAAATTCTTTTGAAGAAAACTGGAAGACAAATTTGGTTTTCCACAAGTATTTTACAGAGTGTTGTGGAGGATACATTGTTTAGAGTATGAGGTTATAAATAATAAACAAAAAAACTTTTTTGTTACATAAAATGATGACCTCCTATTTATTGGAACAAAAGGTTTCATAAATTATAGCAGTCAAAGCAGTTTCAATATGAAACATCTTAAGGGAAATGTGTCCAGATAATCAGATGACAAGTATACTTTTATTATATGCATAATTGTAAATTATGTACACTTTAAGGAAATTAAATAATGAATGTAAATTAAAAACTTTAATAAACAGAAATTTATAGCTGGAAATTGACAAACATACTGTAGCCATTCATAATTGAAAATTACTAATATATAATTTAAATATCTGAGAAAGTACTGTACATAAATGTATGAAAAAGATGGATATAATTTTAATATGTCAGGTGAAATAGATTGTTTTTTTAAAATGCATTTACAGAAATTGTAAAAAATTAGGTTAATATGTAACACTAAATTACGAACCATGGCTCAAAGCAAAACAGTAGATTTATAACATATTTTTAAACCCTTGCAGTAGAATACTTTTTTTCCCAATACTAAGGTTAGTTCAATATGTTTTTGTGTTAACTAAAGTCATAACATAAACAGCGGTCAGCTGACAGTGCCTGCTGAACAGGTTTATGCATATGCAGTAAATGATTAAATGATTTCTGGTAAATCTATTCTACCCTTCACAAACCAGCTGATGTGACTTTTTTACATGTCTTACAAGTGGTTTTTTAATGTGTGTTAATATGTAGCACTATCAGAGTCTTCTGTTGTTAAATTAGTGAGGATAGATGAGTAGTTTACATCCAGTTATAAGTAATGCTAAAGGCCAGAATTGTATTGCAGAGTAGTAATCTTGAACTTAGTAGTAGTGTTGAACTTGAAGTTGTTATACAAATCTACATTTTATCAGTCTAGAGAATGAGGTTTTTTTTAAAAAAAAAATGCCATTAAAAAATGCTGTAAGTGTATTGCAAAGCACTGAAAAAGAAAACCAAAAAAGAAACAAACAAAAAACAAATGAAAAGCATAGAATTCTTTCATATAAAGTATACTTTGTTTATAAAGCTGTTTATAAAATCTTATCCAACTTAATTTGGCATTTTAAGATTAAAATTATTTATTTACTTATTTATTACAGCTTACAGAAGAAAATGAATGTCTAAAACAGGAATTAGCCAAAGCCAAGATGGCCCTTGCTGAAGCTCATTTGGAAAAAGATACCTTGCTTCACCATATTAAAAAAATGAATTATGAAAAATGTTAGCAGACCCTATACATTAATGTGAAAGAGGAAAGGACGCATTTTATATTATTTTTTGTTTATGGAACTGAACTCAGAACAACATTTCTGCAGAAAATGCACTTGTAAAAAGGGATAAGAAAAATTAGATTTTTTTTTCGTTTTAAACTCTCTTAAGTTGCAGTGATGTGAAGAAGAACAATTGCTATTATATATCATTAACTTGTGAAATAACTGGTAAATGAATAAAATATTCCTTTGTCACTGATAGGATAACTTCATCTTCATTTGTGAAGATAAAAAATCTTCATTACAACAAAAGGACTGTTCAAGAGATATTAAATTTGCACTACACATAAAACGATCCATTATGAAAATATGTAATAGTCATGCAGAAATAGTTCAGGCACCAACAGGATGTGCTTAAAGACTGGCACCTTCAAATCTTAAAATATATAACTACAGCATGGGAAAGGATAATATGGTGCTGTATGTTGGGAAAAATTGGAAATTGAACAATCAGTTGGACGATTTCTTATTAGCTCACAGAATAATAGGGTTGTTGAATCTCAGCTCTTTTTGAGGATCATTAGTCATTTTTTTTGCTTTGACAATGAATCTCAGCCATTCTTAAACTTTTACATTTTTAACAGTTGAATGTTCTTTTGTAAATTAACATCGCTGTATATTAAAAACAGTTATATAATTATTTGAATTTGTAACACTTTAACAAAATGTAAAGTTGCATTTTATATCACAGATTATGTGTAAAAATTAAACTTTAAATTTTCAGTTTAAAAATTTCTGTAAATAAGTAAAGTATACCAACCTGTGCAAAAGATTCTTAAATTTTTAAAATAATAACTAAATCCCTGATAGAACACATATCAGGATGATAACAGTATATAGGCTATTCAATGATCTTTCTCTATCATTATTTGAAGACATTGTAAGGGGTATGTATTTGCTATACTTGAACTGTAAAATAATTCAGGGAATGATTGATTTCTTTTTTAAAATAAAAATAAGAGACCAAACAATTAAAATCTGGTGACTGAGTTACCAAATTGGAAATAAAAAATAATAATTGGAACTGAAATTATTTTAATCAAAGTTTATCTGATGTAACTCATATTTACTGGATTAAAATAATTGAATTTTTTGCAAAAAGATGACAAATCAAGATCAAGTTATGTAAAACAATTATATATGCATTTATTTTAAAACATAATAGTCTTAATTTTATGAAGATCAGCATACTTTTCATCTCCTATTTCTTTCAATTGAAATTATCATTTATCTTTATTTCTTCCTAAATATTATCTCACTAGTTCTCTATGCTTTCTTCTGCCACTTTAATTAGTTTATCAGAAACAAAAGTTATATATCTCCAAATCTCCAAAATACTTGACTAAATAAATGCTTGTTAAATCCAATTGATTTAAATGATAAATTATTTTCCAGATTATTTTTGTACAGGTTATTTATGTATAGTCCATTTAAAAAGACTACACATAACTAACCACTATTTAAATCAGTATTAAGATTCACTTAGCTTTCTGCAGTTTTATTTCTAAGTAGGCATATGTAAAATTATATTACAAAATAAATATATACAGGTAGTCCTTGGTCAATGATAACAATTGGGACTAGAATTTCTAAGGTCAACTTATGTAGTCATAAAGAGTGTTGTGACCGTACCGCTTAGAGATAGCAGTTCTGGCAATTCCAGTTGCCAATGTTAAGCAAATTCCACAATGTCACATTGTTATTTGTGACTTGACGGCTTCCCCATTCACTGTGCTTGTAAGAAGCTAGCTAAGAAGCTGAGCAACCAGATCAAATGACATGACTGTGGGGACACTGCAGAGACTGGAACTTTGAGGATTGGTTGTAAGTACCATTTATTCAGCACCATTGTAAGACATGTAAGCACTGTAAGGTGGAAATTGCTTGAAATTCATACTGTTCTCTTATTTCATGCTTGTCATACTATGATATCATAGCAACGGTTTGGTAAAAAAATAATAGAATGTGGTTTTGCTTGTTTGAATTCACTGAACAAATCTAGTGCTGTAAGTCTGGCCTATGTAGACCAGACAGGAAACACAACCAGAACAACTAATTCTACTTTACTGTAAAGCTACATGAACAGAAACTTGTAAATCTGAAAGTACAATTCTCCCACTGTCACCTTTGTAGGCGAAGAACTTAGATTCCTTTTTGAGCTTCTTGCTCTTCCCACTTTAAAGCTGTGGGCTATATTGTCTCTTATCCAATTGTTCCCTAGGCAGCATCTCTTCACCCAGTCTCTCAAGATCTTTTCCACAGAACATTAGAAGCTACTATTTTATACACTTCGCAGTTCTTTATAAGAAAAAGATTTTTGAATTAACAATTTTTAAAGCACAGAATTGTCATTTTAAAGCAAAGAATATTTTCATTTTCTGATTCAGTTTTTTAAAAAATCAATTATTGGTGCTGTGAAAAATAATCCTTCAAATACTAAAATTAAAAATTGTATGAATAGATTCCTATGAATGAATTAAGGCCTCTTACTTCATGCTTCCCAATTGGTATGGAAGAAGTAGATTGGACTTTGCATGATCATATCATCTTTTTGTTATTTATTGCAACAGGTTTTCAGGTTTTAGTACATGCCTGAAAAAGAAATGTTGCTGCTGAAATGAATCGCATAATTAAAGCAGTATGTATTTAATGAGATTCTTAATGTGGCTGCATCTTTTTTCAACTTGTGTGAAAACCTAAAAAAGAGAAAGGTGTGTTTTAATAAATTGCCCAGTGGTCTGAAGCACATTCTATAAATTATTTTGAATTGTACATATTCTTATTTCACATTAAGTAAAACCTTATTTAGGAAACCACACACACATTTTTTCTGCTCCCATTCAGAATACACAGAAATTCATTATTTATATCCAAGTAACAAAGTTCATCTCTTCAGACCTATCGGATAAACACATGATGAGTATAACTCAAGCATGACTCAAATATCTATGGAAATTTTGCAATAAATAGATCAACAGGCCTTCTATAGCACATCAAATTCACAATATAATAAAACAGAATACCACTTATTAAAAGCCAATTCTGGATGGTATTTCCTTTCATAGGCCTTGCATGATGATCTATAAGTAGATATCGTTTAGTGGTCAACCACAGTTGCTTCAAGTTAAATCGTCTGTTAAGCAGCAGGAACAGCAGCACATCAGATTACAATGGATTGAATGGATCCAGATGTCAGTTCTGCACTAATCGTTCTTCAGTGCCCAAATTACAATGGAGGCTATGTTTGCAGTAATCTGCATAAGTTTTCTTGTATACATAGAGCCGTATTACATGTGAGAAAAATATCACAGCAATCTTTTAACTTGTATTAGGCAATTATTTGTGCTTCAATTTCAAGTAATAAAGTCAGATTAAAATTACCTACTGTAATTGCAAAATTGTGCTTACCACATTATTTGGGAAATGATTTTCTCTGCCATTGTGAGTCTTAAGATGATGGGATTTTTCTCTGCGTTAGGGTGAACCTATTTCTGTATATATGTCAATTAGGGCCAATAATGTGGATTCATTGGTTAAAACACTGAAAAGGAGGAACAGACTTTTCTTTTTTAAAAAATAGTGATAACAGATTTTACTTCGTATCTCAACTTTGATAAATGGCTTATTTAAAATGAAAACTGGAAATTGAATAGATTTGTTTATTTATTTGCATTCCGCTCTTATTCTGGGGAAACTGATCTTGACTTTGACCTTGATCAAGTCCATATCTGCACTTTAAAAATTAGTATACGACCTTATATCATCCAGAATACTTGCTTATCCTCCCTATAATATATGCCACTTTTATTAGCAATTCCACACTGCAGTAGAGATATACTGCCCTGATCTCTATGTAATATAACGGATTTAGAGTATATTTGACATCAGAACTATCAGTATACAAAAATGAGGGAACAAATATCTCTATTTCTATAGGTCATTGTATTATGATAATCTGATTTGTCAAGCAATTATAAAAAGTAGTTTCACTGCAAAGTATCAGAGAAGCAGAGATTTTAACTTCCTTAGGGATTAATGAAAAGCTAAGGCTATTTATCAGACAACACATTACAGCTATGCAAAGTATTTGAAAAGGGGTGTTTTGTGTAATTGAAAAATTTAAAGTTGTGCATCTTTCAGAACACTCTAATGCTTTAAAGTCTTTTCTTGCTCACTTCAAGGATATTTGTAGCTATTTCATTAGTGATTTCAGGGGATATACTATCTGTGTATGCTTGCACATGTGGAAACACCTAGAAAACACCTTTTAAAGGGTATGACTGTTTAAATGCTTCAAGAAAGAGTGCTTCACTTACAGAACACAATTTGTGAAGAAGCCTTTTCAAATATTTTGCAGAACCCTACTACATAACTAGTTAGAACAGGGGTATCAAACTCGCTGCCCATGGGCCAGATGTGTCACGTGCTGGTCTTGCCCCTGCCTGGTTTAGTGAAGAGGGGGAAAAGTCCCGATACATCACATGACGCCGCCATGACGACGTGAGTTTGACACCCCTGAGTTAGAATGTTTCTATCACATTTTATTATTTTAAGGTCACTAAGTATTTTCTTTCTTGGTACCTGCAAAATATTTCTAAAATATATTTATTTTTATCCCCACTTTATTATTTTTATAAATAATTCAAGATGGCAAACTATATCATATTCTTTCCTCCTCCTATTTTCCCCCACAACAATAAGCTTGTGAGGTAGGTTGGGCTAAGAGTGACTTGCCAAGGTCATCAGATGGATTTCACACCTAAGGCAGGATTAGATGATCCACAATAATGTCTATGCTTAAGTGCCAAAGTTGTTTCAGTAATGTAAATAAATCAGTTTCTGCATCAAAATATTCTATATACTTTTATAATGAAAAAGATAACATAGAAAATAGATCAACAAATTTTGGGGAGCAGGTAAGGACATTTGGAGTTTTTGAGAACATCTTAGTGGGCATTGTTAAAGTTTATTGAGAATAATTCATCAACCAAAGAATATTTTTCTTATCTATATTTGATATAATAGTGTTAATCCAGTGGCTGGCACAGTGGCGAGCATATAACAGTATCTTTGTTTGCTTTGAATATAACAACAGTAATGAAAGTAGAAAACAACTAAGACTTCATTTTTCTTAATGACCTTTTTTAAAAAGGTCCTGCCCTCACAGTCTTCTTTCCTAAGACCATTTTTGGTAATGAAGTTTTGCACAAGCTATTTAAATAAACTTTCCAGTATTAATCATGGTTTTACTTATAAAAATGTCATATCTAATGTACTTTAGTTACTGCATTTTTCTATGCACAGCTTCACACTTTCATCTATATAAATGTGAAAATAAATAAACTTCAGCTCTCTTTTTCAGGTCATTTCCAATAGATCAGTCAAGTATTAGAAAGTATCATTCTAATGTTTAAATGTCAAAAATCTCAGATTATATATTAATGCTAATCCTAACTTCAGTCTATGACATAATTCACTTGATCATATCATTTCAAATATTTCTCGGTAGCTAAATAACTTGTTAGCTCTACATCATCAGTATACATCACTCAGCAATAAAATAAATAAATAAAAACCAGTATAACTGCTGATTCAATTGTTTCCTAAATTTGAAATGGTGTATTCCAGAATTATTTGAATATATTTCAGTTATGGTAATATATCCAATAGCTCCTTTAGAATTGGTACTATTTACTCTTACTTCAGTTATAGCCAACTGAAGGAGGCGTTTACTCCTATAATGAGGAATCTATGAAATTGGTCCTGGGATTTGGTTATTTATATCCTACTTTCCTCTAAAAGCAAAAGGCAGGCTTCTGAGACAAGCCAATGGAACGTTGTCCTTTTTAATGTGCATCACACATGTTGCATGCACATAAAAATGGGGGTGGGCAAGTTTCAATTGTCTGATTTTGAATCCAATGACACACTGCTGCATACACTCCTGTGCTAGCAAATATATGAGGGTAGCATATTCAGTGATAGCCTATATTTTAGTTACAAAGTTTGAAGCCATTGATTTAATTTAATCATCAACTGTTAAGATAATACGGTAGTGGATTTAATAATAAATTAATTCAATTATATATAATAAAATAAGATCCCACAGTCTATCTTATATAATTAATGGTTTCGGTTTTTCAAAAGCCGGTTTAGCAATTCAAGCCACATACCAAATGACCATCAAATTGTTTCCAGTGAAATTGGTGTCAAGCTCACAAAAAAGAATTTAATTCCCAAACACTATACAGTTTTACTAGGCTTAGGTTCAACTCAACTGAAAACTTGTGACTTTACTAGGCTTAGGTTCAACTCAACTGAAAACTTGTGAAGCTCTGCAGTACAATAAAATCCAGTGTGGGGAAAAATAAATATGACAAACTTAGGGCTCTTCCCAACACATTCATTGGTATTCTTTTCTCCCATCCTTTAGAAACGTGGTCCTTCTGTTCTCCCTACCCAGGGATTCTGCTCCTGCTATCAAGGGAAAAAGAAGCCACCTTTTCCCCTTCCCTGCTACCTGCTTGCCTTCTCCTGTGGCTCAGATCCTTTGCTACCTCATACTGAGGAGCTATTTACCTCTGTGCTTGCTTCAGAGCGCTGCTGGTAATGGTGACCCTGGTGATAATGTGCTTTCCAGGAAGCGTGGAGGGAGGCAAAGGCACTCTGGTAGTCAAATCCTAAAATGGGTATGATGGCAAAAAGCCCCACAGCTGAATGAGAGAGGGTGATCCTGCAGTGAGTCAATTGGAAACCTGCAGGTGACTGACCTCCTTCAGGCTTTTCTTCCTCAACAGAGAGCATTTGTATAGAGAAGGGCTTAATCCATTTTCTACTGAAAAATATTAATTTCATATTTCATCTCTTGTTTGGCTTCACCCTGCCTCAGTGGCAGCCTGGCCTCGAAATGGAGGCTCCAGCCGGAGGACATGTCATCAAGGACTAGTAAGCAGCCCATCTCAAAGCAATAATTATTTAATGTATTCAAAAGAGTCATATTGATGAAACCTGGTGTTTAACATAAAGACAATTTAATGAACATTTTTGAAATAAAATTATTGTGGTTGATTATTGTGTAAAGTTCAAAGTATGAAGAATAATCCAGAAATGATGGAAGTCTATTGAAGAAAATAAGGAGAAGCCGACTAGTTCTATTTGTTAGCACCCTAACAACTCCTAAGAAGTATAAAATTAGCATCTTGTATGAGGTCAATCTGACATTTTGCTGTTGAAAGAATGAATTATCTGACATTTAACTGAACACAATATAGTTATGTTCAACTGCATGTGAATCCTTGAATTTAGCCAGCTTCTCAGTTAGTAGAAGGGTTACTTGTGATTTAATTTCCAACCAGTTTAATTGAGAGATTTATTAACTGAATTATATGAATACAATTTTTTATCATTTTTCTACCAGAAAATAAACTGTAAATATATATCAATCAAGGAGGATGTATGTAATTGTAAATATCTATTTTTAAACTACTTATACCAGACACCATAGCCTGGTATAATTATGTACCAACATCACTTTGATAAAATATTAAGTCATAACAATGTAAAGACACTCTTAACATTGTAATATAGGGGCAAATAGTCCCTTTTCCTTATGGTTTTGGAGTGTACATTAGATATAGCAGATGACTCTGCCAAATGACTCTGGGTGAGGGGCAGGAGAAACTGTTAACAGAAACCAGGTTGTCACTTTTTTCTTGGTGTGAAAATATACATTATATGGGTATACTATGAGCCAATTTGATGCAGTAACTAAAGGCACTAGGATAGAAACTTGAAGACTATGAATTTTAGTCATATCCTGATCACATTGTTTATGTTACATAGTGCTAATATCAGTAAAAAGAGATGGGCTTTGAGCCTTTGTAGGGGTGTGGAATTTAGATGCACTGGTCTAATCATAGTAAGGGCAGACCTTACAGTGTGGCTGTAAAGGTCATACGATGATTTATATTGCTTTATTTATCACTCCTATGTAACATTTCTGGGGTATATAATCCATAACCTTACTTAGTTCAGGGCTCTTTGGCATTCTTTTGGCCTGAAGCCCAGGGATATCTAATTTATTATTTTTTATTTATTTTATTTTATTGTGCATGCCAATAAAAGATACTTTGTTGCATCTATCTCAAAATGCTTTGGTTCCTGATTTAAAATGGACATTTTTCCCACAATAGAAAGCTGGATCATATATAATGCTGTTTTAAACCAAAATTTTCCATCCGTCAGTTGAACTCCATGTGATATTTTAATATATTCTTTGTGTAATTTTATGCCAAGGGTTTGTTTAAGTACGATTGCCTGATCCAGTCCCAGCTTTTCAGCATCTTACTTGAGAACCTCAGTTTATGTAATTTGTCAATTATTTGGAATTTCCAGGAAAAATAATATTTATCTGATAAGGTAAGATATAACAGACTTTGGGATGAAAAATAGCTTTTAGGCAATATCTGAATACATGCAACCATGCTCTTCTTTTGATTTGTTATAAACCTTACCTCCAAACATACAGCAGAGTTAAGCACATATTTTGCTATCTGAAATTCTTAGGAAACTAATTTGAGCTGTCTCCAATTTCTCATAGTTGACACCTGGATTTAATTGTACTCCATAGAAAACCTATGCCAATGTATTGGCTGCAAAAGCTTCACAGCAGCTAGTACATATTGGGCTTTTCTAGTGAAAAAGAGAGCATTGCTAGGAAACTCCTCTGAGTGTTCAGAGCTATCTGGTTAATAGGAGTATGTTGCTTCCCTGAAGAATGCAGTACAAATCCCAAGTATTTAAAATGAAAGATTTGTTCAATAATATAATCGGGTGGGATTCTACCGGTATGGACCAGTTCGGGCGAACAGGTAGCTCCAACTATCAATTGGGCACGAACCAGTT
Source organism: Pantherophis guttatus (assembly GCF_059756535.1). Lineage (NCBI taxonomy): Eukaryota > Metazoa > Chordata > Lepidosauria > Squamata > Colubridae > Pantherophis > Pantherophis guttatus. The sequence goes on from NC_142069.1 coordinate 35,687,766, forward strand.
TGTCCCAACGTTCAGATGGGTCCACCCGCCACCTGCGCTATTTTCCGACCTTTATCTTCTCAGCTGATTTGCGCAGTAGAGCAGATTGCCACGCGTATCAGCTGTGTTACTCCTCCAAAGAAACTAGGAAGTGAAAATTTCTTCAAACTGTGCACGTGTGGCAGCAAATTGTGCAATCACCAAATAGGGTAAGCAACTGTTTATCAATTGTAGATGTTTTGAGTGTTTCTAGAGATGGAATCCAAGGCCTGCTTTAGATCTACAAACAACGGGAAAAGGGCTGACTTAGATGGTTGAATATATTTTTCTTGAGCATATCTAGTTTTGAGCCATCACCAAGCAGTCTCTCTGAAACCTTACCTGTAATTTTGATAGGAGTTCTCTTCTAGCCCGTTTGGCACAGATCTTACTCATTAGGCTAAAGATCTTACTCATTAGGCTAAAGATGCTCAAAGGGCACCAAGTGGCTGGATGATCTTTCATTGTCTTCTTCTAGTTAGCAATAATTATGGCTGTTCCCCCGTTCTGTTAAATGTGCTTTGTATTAACAGTATTAAATCCTGCCTCTGTAATAATGTATGCAAATAACATCACATTTGAAGGTAAATATATTGGATCATGATTTTTCTTTCCTCAAATGTCTTATGTTCTTAGCCATTCTTAGTATATTTTAGGCAATAAAGCAACTCTGAAATGTCATGCATTACAAGCAATTTGGAGAAATAATTGGAAGCAATCTGGTTTTAATGATAAACAGGAAGGTTGTAAAAGTACATGTATTTAGAGCACAACCCTCCTTCAAGAACTACTTATGAATTTTAAATTTTAATTTGCTAGTAGTAAGTTATGATTATTGTACTTCTTATGTATTAATTATATTAACTGGTTTATTTAATTTAAATGAAATGTAAGTTTTCAGAGCAGCCTCATTCAATTCTTTAGATTGGCCTCATTTTCTGGAGTGCACTCTCTAAAATACCATTCATATGACAATTCGGGCCCTTTTCTTACCCAAGAAAAATACACAATCCTGCAATGTGCTTTCATATTTATATGAAAATTTGGATGTTATATGCCATGGTGTTTAACTGGCCAATTTCCCCCTCTAATCCTTGGCTTCTTCATATGTCCCAAATACAATCTTTTTAAAAACAATTGTCCCCCTAAAACGGTTCAGAAGGCTCATCTTCGAGGTGACCAATTACAAAAAAAAAGGGGGGTGGGTGGTGGGGAGAGGAGGGGAAAAAATCTGGAAGACTGAGATAGTTTCTAAGATGTAATTCATTAAAAGAAAAAAATATGCAGGGTTGCAGCCAAAGGACCTTCGTTCAAATGTATAGACGTGCCTTAAAATCCCAACTTTTAATTTTAATTTTATAATAACTCTGAAAAATCGGAGTGGTCCTCACTTCCTTTTTCGAACCGCAGCCAATGCTACCCTTCCTCGCCACTCCCGTCACAACGTTAAGTCGTCGCAATAGCACATCGATTCTTCGTTGAATCATTTTTGTTTACTTTCCGGAGTAATCCTCCCGTCAGAGAAACGCTACCGACTCCCATCAGAGACTCTGCCGGCGCCACTTCCTTCCAGCCTTCTCCCTTCCTCTCCATCACCCGATTCACCCCGCTTCCTAAGGTGAAGTCTTGCGGGGAGGGAGAGGGAGCGCGCGCAGCTCGCCACTCGGGCAGCTGTTCTCCTTCAGCGCGCGCCGCAAGGCCCGTAGAAGCGCGCGCGCGCGCGCGCGACACCGCAGTAGAGCGCGAGGCGGGCTGCTCGTCGCTGCCACCGCCGCTCTTTGGGAGGGCTGGCTACCTCAGCCAGGGCAGCAGAATCCCCATTGCGTCAGGATCGAGGGCAAGGGCACGCCAATGGGAGGGAAATAGGGGAGGGGGCGCAGTAGGCCGGCCAGCCATTCAGAAGCGGAGAACTCTTGTCTCCTCAGCAACCGGCCTAGATAGCCAAGGCTGCGCCTCCCACATCACGCCCTGCTGGTCTTCCATACCTTCTTCATTCTTAACCTGCTTCAGCCTGGCTGAGGAGCTGAGCTCTCCATTCCTCTTCGCTGAGCTAACGTATCGGCGGAAGGCTCCCGTAGCTTCTTTTTCCTTCTTCCACGCTCCACCCAGAAATTGTCTAGCGAGGAGTGCTTTTTTTCCCTCTCTCTCTCTCTCTCTCTCTCCCCTCCTTCCCTTTCTTTCTCTCCCTTCCCTCCGCTTTCCGCTAGTCGGTGAAGACTGTGGGAAATACCCTCATTGCTCAGTCCGCTTGAATGGAGAGCGGGGAAGATTGTTTTTCTGGCGAGGGTCGCTGAATGGGGAGACGGGGGTAACCGCGCAGCATTTCTGGAAGGGTTGCGGGGTGGGCAATAAGATTCGCTGATGATTCCCGACCATGGGCAAGGACCAGGAACTGCTGGAAGCGGCTCGCACTGGGAATGTGGCTTTGGTGGAGAAACTCTTGGCTGGCAGAAAAGGAGGGCTCCTGGGCAGTGGATCTGGACCTATTCCTTTATCCAACTTGCTGAGGTAGGGATACCTTTCCCACCAGGACTGGGATAGTAACCTTCTCATTGTCATCATCATCTCCATCACCTTCCTCTTCATTCTGGTCTCTTTATTATTCATAGTAACCAAAAAAAAAAAAAAAAAAACAACCCTATCTGTCTTCTGAGCATGTTCAGGTGTGGAAAGAGGTTTGTGTCATTACCTACATGACATTAAGGCAAGAGTCTTTGGGTTTCTTTCTGCCAATGCGTCAGAAAGTATTTGATTTGGTGGGTTTCTTTCACTGGTACAGAACTTCGGCATGTATTGGGCACTCTAATGTACACATTGGTATTATTCCTTTCATTTTTTTTTAATGACCATCCCTCCTCCCCTTCTAAAAATTACTCAATCTCCCTATTCATGTAGGACTGCCAGATCTGGGCTGCAAAACTCTGGTTGACTTCTAGATGTCAGAAAAGACATAAAGGTTTTCTGTATCCCCTTTCTGCCATCTAGAGGTCATCCAGATTTTTGCAGGCCTGATATGTAGACTTAGTGTTCGTACCTGTAGCAAATCCTATGCGGATGGCATTTCCAAGATAAATCAGGCATATGATATGGCATATTGTGAAAACATTTGAACTCTCAACTGAGACGCTGCCTGTAAAAAATGGTGTACATTGTGTGCAGCAGGTGATCAAGGTTTCTAGAGCTGGATTAGTAAGCATTTTTTAGAAGGAGGCAACAAACTTTTAATTCAGAAAGACTGTGTAACATGCAGGGTTATGTTAATATCACATATTAATAATATAATGCTAAATATACTGTTGGTAAATCATTTTTCATTGATGTTTAACTAACCAAAAGATTTCAGCACACTTTTAAAAAAATTAGAATTACACTAATGTCATATATTAACCTAAAGTTTTAACTAATAATTCAGGTGCATCCTCACAACAAATAAAAATATTTTGAAGTAATGAAAATTGTTTCAGTAATAGGCAAAAAGAGCATTTAGTTTTCAAGGATTCTTTGCATTTTGTCAACCTGTCCCTATCTCTATGAATACAATGTTTAAAATGGTTTTTAATTGTTTCATTTTTAATTATAAGCAGTAACGGTTTAGTTAGCTGTGCAATTTTTTAGAGTGGCAATAGCAGAAATTTTCTTAGCATAAATGTAGCATGTTAAAGATAACTTTAATACAATATATAACATAAGTATCGGGTAATATAATGTGAGCAATTTAAATACATTTTGAATTTATTTGTAGCATTTGTGTTTGTATGTACACATCTACAATTTTTATATTAATGTTCCTCATTTCATAGTAACTCATCTATCTTTACTGTAATTATTATTTGCATAAGATTTGCTTTAATATAACAGATAGCTGTACAAATCTTTTTGTTTACGTGTTGAAAGATTGAAGAAATATATTTTTACAAACTTTGTGTAACTTGCTATTAAAGAAAAGAGATGATTAATAAATTTAGAAAAATACTTTATTTACTATAGGCATTTTTAATTAAACCCACAAAAAAGTTTTGTTAAAGTAAACAATTATATATTCTCTCCTTTGGCATTTCAAAACAAAGTATAGCATAAACTTCACAAATTTATATTTCCAAATACTTATATGTATTAAAAAAAACTATTTCTAATCTCTTAAGTATTCAGATAATAGTAGAGCAAATATATATTCCAAAATCAACATGTTAGGTGGTATAATAATTTTTCTATATATAATTTATAAATTAATTAGAATATGTATTGATATAAAAGTGAATTATATTTCACATTAATTTAAATAAACTTTAATGGTTTTAACTTTCCTTGGTAATATCACTATTTTAACAGGTCTGTCTTTTCAAGATCAAAAAGCAATTTGCTTTAATGAAATGAAAAGATTTCAGCTGTGTCTATGAAGATTCTCAATCATCCAGGTAGAGTTGTCTGAAGGTTGTCTGAAGTTTGAATCATTGAAACTGGACTAATTTTTTGTTGTTAGTTTGAGAGATGTTTCACTGCCCATCCAGGCAGCTTCCTCAGCCAGAGCAAGGTAGTTGGGCAGTGAGTTGTTGGAATGTACTAACTCCTGCTACACCAAACTCAGGGGTTTCTTTCCCCAAGGGAAGGTAAAGAAATTTTTCAATGCACTTTGGGAAGGAAATCCCTGAGTTTAGTGGGCAGGAGTTGGTACATTCCAATGGCTCTCTGGCCAATTACCTTACTCTAACTGAGGAAGCTGCCTGGATGAAACATCTCTCAAACTAACAACAAAAAATTAGTCCAGTTTCAATGATTCAAACTTCAGACAACCTTCAGATTTCAGCTATGTATTTGAATATTGACATCCATGGAAAAATCAAGAGGGAATATAATATATTTCCTGTTATACTGAATTCAGGTTCTGCTGTAAATACAAGATTAATAAAGCCAGTAATTTGGAACACAAAATACCTTACAAAAAAGTTAAACATGCCTTAACCAAGAGGTTTTGATTTTGGGAACCTATGAAACATTATAAACTATTGATCTATGGCAGTGATTGCTAACCTTTTTGCCATCATGTGCCAGAAGCAGGGGGGGTGCGGCGTGTGCCCACACCCATAAGTCACGCGCACATGGCCCTCCCCCGTGCATGTGCGCATGACCCTCCCCCCGCTCCTGGCCCCCAATGGCACGGTAGGCCCGTTTTTTGCTGTCCTCAGCCTCCATAGCCTTTCTAGGAGTCTGGGGAGGGTGAAAACGGCCTTCCCCACTCTCCCAGAGGCCCTCTGGAGTCCGAAAACGGCCCACTTGCCAACTTCCGGTCCCAGAAATTGGCTGTTTCTGGCTTCCGGAGAGCCTCTGGGGAGTGGGGGTGGGGGAGGCCGTTTTCACCTTCCCCAGACTCCTAGAAAGGCTATGGAGGCTGGGGAGAGAGAAAAACGGGCCTTTCCCACCACCCTCTGAGGTCCTCTGGAGGGAGGAAACAGCCTGTTTCCCTACTTCTGGTGGGCCCAGAAGGCGTGAAAATCAGCTGGCATGCACCGGAGATGAGCTTGCGTGCCCACCAATATGGCTACGTGTGCCACCTGTAGCACACGTGCAATAGGTTTGCCATCACAGATCTGTGGAATACAGATTATATCACTGGAAGGATGGGACAGAAAATTAAAAGCTGATCAAAGTGGCTTGCTCAAATCTCTAGCAGCTGATAGTATAAATCCTGGAAGTGGGAATGATAATAATACCACAATAATACCTGGAACCTTTCTGAAAGTTACTGAATTTTAAGCAGGGTGTAATTAAAGGGGAGGCACTCTTTTTTCCTTTCTCAAGACTCTCAGTACTTTTTGCTATATATAGAACAATCAGCTCCAAAACAGAATTCTTAACTGTTATTTAGTGTACCACAGGTAGACTTCAGTGAGTTGAGGTTTCCTGCCTTTGCATGGAAAAAAAAGTAGAGGTTTCTGAATCTCATGGATTTAGCAAAAATTATTGTGTACTCTAAATGGTGTGTATCAATACCATAGCATAGCCTATAAAAGTTAAGAAAAAATTTCTTCTAAGTACTATCATCTTTTCAATGAAAGAAAATTACATAATCCCTGCTCATGGAAATAACTGATGTAATAAATATTACACATGAAAGTGTATAGCTAACTATATGTGTCCTGTATTTTAATAGACAATTTAACCGTCCACTTTCTTCTTTATAATCATTTTTTAGATACGTTGCATGAAGCATTAAAGTTTTCAGGAGGCACAGAAACAATCCAGATTAATTTTGAAGATTACATTCCTGGTCCTGCTTGAATCTCCTTTGAAATTTGAGGAATTTCTCAACCTTCTTAATGCCGCGACCCATTAATACAGTTCCTTACGTTGTGGTGACCCCCAACCAGGGGTGGGTTCTAAATTTTTTTACTATTGGTTCTGTGGGCGTGGCTTATGTGGGTGTGGCTTGGAGATCATGTGACGGTGGGCGTGGCTAGCTGGTCATGTGACTGGGTGGCCATGGCTATGTGTATAGGACTACTCAGAGGCTGAAAAAAGTCATTTCTGACAGATCTTTGCACTTTTGACTGGTCCTCACACTTATGACCATCCTCAGATTTATGCTCGTGCAGCATTCTTAATAACCATGTCACTCATTTCACAACTGCTTCTCTTCACCATGGTGATAAGATAGGGCAAAAAATGTAAAATGTGAGAACAGTCGTAAATTCGAGGACTGGTCAAAAGTGCGAGGACCAGTCAAAAATAACTTTTTCAGCCTTCTGAGTAGTCCTTGTGCATAAAAGGATACAGCAATAGAGAGGGATGAAGGAAGGGAAGGGAAATTAGAGTAGGAGTGAGGGTAAGAGAGGGAGGAAGAGAGGAGGAGAAGGAGAAAGGAAGAGGAAGGAGGAAGGAGAAGAAGCGGGGGGAGAGAAAGTAAGAAGGAAAGAAAAGAGAGAGGTGGTAGGTTTGAGGAGAAAGATTGCTGTACAATAAAAAAGATGAAAGAGAAGAAAACCAACCCCAAACAAATATAAAGATATTAAGATAAAGAATGAATTGTTAAACTTTAAAGAATAAAAGAGAACAAATATGAATAAATAGCAATAATTAGAAACATACATACAAACATACAATGTATTTTCTTTGAACAGAGTATTTGGCCGGTTAACAAATTTAACCAGTGTTTAGTCATTTCAATTAAATTTACATTTTCTATATTTTCTTTTTGCCATATTTATTCCTCATCTATTTTTTTAAAAAACCAATATTACCCTTCATCCTCATCTCTAATCTTAATCAAATTCAATTTTTCCCTTCTATTCTATATTATACCCCTTTCCATTGTCATCTATTTTTATATCCATCCTCACATTGGTTAATTATGTAATTATGTAATACAGTTGTTTAATACAAATTCAACATTTTAATATAAATCAATTAGTTATATAACTATCTTTTTTGTATATCAATCAATATGAACATGAATATTCCAATTATTTCCATGCAATCCAATTTCTTACAAATCAATTAATTATATTTACCAATAATAATAAACCAAATAATTTCCCCCATATATTCCTCCAAACCACAACTTAACCATTTCTGCTTTCAACACAATATACAATTAATAGTATCTCAATTATTACAATTCCCTAGTTAAATAGAGCTTTTTTTCTTTTGTGTTTTAAAATCTTGAACCTCCTCTTTTGCCCTAAATTTCTCATTGTTTCCAGTTTTGCACCTACCTTTTTTGGTGAGCAAAAAGAAAAAGAAATCTCTCTCTGCCTCATTTTGTCACGTTGCAGCAAAGACCCTGTTTTACTTTCAGTTTCATTTTTCAGCATAGCTAGGGGGAAAAAAATCTGCTCCTCTCTTTGCAGCTAGCAACGGAGCCCTCCGCAAAACAGCTGGGAGCAAATCAGCTGAGAGTCCGGAGGCTGATCAAATCAACTTATGGTAATTAACCTATGCTGAAGCTGAAAGGGGCTGTTTTTTTCTATTTTTGCAGGCACCGGTCTTCTCATTTGTTTTCTTTTAACACTGATCAGCTGTAGGGCGGCCCTTTGAAGCCCCGCGGCAAGAATTTAAACGGTTTGTTTCCCTCTAGCCATCAGCTGGGACTCAGGAGGCAGCAATAGATTGGGAGTGGGCGGGGTAAGCGACCGGCGACCGGCGATCCAACAGAGGCAGAGGGTGAGGGTGAGTGAAGGCATGGGGGGGCGAGAGAGGGCTTTGGCAACCCCTGTGAAATGGCCATTCGACCCCCAAAGGGGTCATGACCCCCAGGTTGAGAACCGCTGCTTTAGAGTTAGGGGAAAGGAGCAAAATGAAAAAAAAAGAAATAAAAAGAAATCCTACAGACAGCATTTTGTGTCATACCTTCTTTTTATATCTTGTCATAGGAAGGACTTTCAGCAGGCATTTTCCAGCCCTCTGCTCCTGCAGTCCACCTCTGGGTTCTCTTCTTCCTCGCTTCCTATTGACTGGGTGATTCTTTTCAACTGTCTCTCCGTGCTGTGGCCACGCCCACCTTCCCATGATGCACCAGTCTTTTCACTCAGTCGCTGACTGACTGGTGTGCATTTCTCTTCGTGCTCAAATTTTTGGTCTATTTAGCAGTCTTGCGTTAGGTTTTTTATTTATTTTTCTTAGTATTTTTGTTTCTTCGGTGAGAGCCTCTGTCGGTGAGCTGCGGGCGAGAGTTACGTGCCTGGGGATACAGCCCATCCTCCGCCCAGGAAAAATTTTCTTTTGACAGCAGCTCGGGCTACCGGCCCTTCGGGGCGGTTCCCTCTCTTCCTCCTAGCCGCCGGTGTGGTGAGCGGGGGTTTGCGTTTGTCGCATTCCCTTCCCCACGCCAATTACTATTTAAATTTGAATTTGGCTCTCTTAGGGCGGCTCCGGAGTGCTCCGCAAGGTTTGCCCTGCGGCCTCTGAGGTATTCTGTCATTTCCCACCGCTGCGTTCTGATCGTCTGAATTTGAAGTTGCCGCTCGGGGTTTCAGCTGCCCCACCAGCGTCGGCGACTTCGTTACAGCCTGTAGCGCCTTGGAGAGCGTCGGCTTCAACGGTGGTGAGATTCGCTGACGTCCGTCCTTCGGGCGGCGTCCGGGGAAAGTTGTTCTTGGCCCGTTTGAACTGTTATTTCAGCCGTCTGTGCTGCCGCCAGACGTTTCACGGCCGCCATTTTGTGACTTCTTTTTTGGCGGCGAAAAGTAACGGGCGCCATTTTGTGACTTCCTTTGGCGGCGAAAATTAACGGGCGCCATTTTGGGGCTGCAAAGTAGTCCATTAAGGGCCGTTGTTGCTGTGAGCCTGTCAGCATCTTGGCCTCAGGGTCCAGCCGTCTGGCATCTTGTGAATTAGAGGCTGGACGTTATCTGGTATTTTTTCCCTAAACGCCCTTGTCAGCCTTTGTCTCTCCTGTCAAGGATAGCTTGGCTGGGCTGTCTTTAGGCTACCCTCGCAGTTAGGGGTGCCTAGGTGTATATAGTTCAGTTCGTTCTTGTTTATATTAAAAAAAAAAAAAAAGAAAGACGATAACTATCATAAATATTATTTTTCAGTACCTTTTTCACTAGAAAAACCTAAAATAATAATAATAATAATAATAATAATAATAATAATAATAATAATAAATAAATATTTTCGAATTTATCAATAATGGCGGATGCCTATTTTTCATCGGATGAGGAGCATGAGCCTAGCCCCCCTAGGGTTCCGGCCAAGCACAAGTCCAAATCTCGCAGCAGGGTCGTATCTGCTTCTGAGGACTCCCGCCAGCCTAGATCATCGGCAGCGGCGGATAAAGATGCGCAACGACGCCACAGAGCTTTGGAGCACCAATATGACAAGGCCAGACAGGCCACCTTGGCCTCAGTTTTTCCAACGGGCCAGGCTACAGCACCTTTGACTTCTTCACCCGGCAGAGCCCAGGCGCCTGATCCGCCACAACCAAGTCCTTCTGGACACCTGTCCAAAAGAGCTTCAATCTCCTTACCTGATGTTTCATCGGTGGGCTTGCTCCACCCTGCTCCCCCGCCTACTTCTCGTCCTGAGGCGACTTTTACACCAACCGCCGCTGGACTGCGCGGGACTGATGGACAATTATCGTCTTCCCAGATGGACTTGCAGTTTTTGCTGTCTAATGCCTTGTCCTCCCTGTGGGCCGCAGGAATTCAACAACCGCCCATGCCGCTGGCTCCGACGGTTCCTCATCAGAGGCCTCAGCCTCCTATGGCACCAACTCAGAGGCCCTCCCACCATTTGGCACCCGATTCTTCAGATGATTCTGATTATGGGGATAATGCGGTCGAGGACTTAGAATTTTCAGAGGACGAGGGCCTCACCCCTGATGTTCCTGCCTTTACGGGGCTGTTCAGGCCCTCATTGTTCAAATCTCTTCTACATAAGGCACGTCAGATCACAAACATGTCTGTTTCTTCGTCTGCAACATCTGAGACCGCGTCCACGTCGACCCCACACGAGGCCTTGTTCTCATCTTCCAAACCGGGCAGGGACTTCATCCCCTGTCCTCAACTTTTTTCTGACGTGCTGCAATCTCCTTGGTCTCAACCTGCTTCATCCACGGGCCCCAATAGCATTGATAAAAAATTGTATTGTGCGGCACCAGAACTGGACGCCATGCACTCTGTACCTGTGGTGGACACTCCCATTGCCAACCTATCCTCCTCGTCCTTACTGTCAACGGATGCACTGGACGGATTGAAATCGGAGGACAGGAAGTCTGAGCTTTCCTTTCGTAAAGAACATCAAGCCCTGGCATGGGCAATCAAAACCGCGACCGCCACTTCCTTTTTCAACCGAGCGACGCTGCTTTGGCTGAGGCAACTTCAGGATAGGCTACCACCAGAAGACACACGTCTCCACCAAGACATAAACAAAATTGTTGCAGCGACGGAATATTCGGCCGACGCTTCCTTGAATTCTGTGAAGTTTACGTCCAGGGCTTTGGCCTCGTCTATTACGTCCCGTCGTTTATTTTGGCTTAGGAACTGGAGGGCCGATGCCAAAGCTAAGTGGCGCTTGGCGGCAGCGCCCTACAAGGCTCCGAATCTGTTCGGCTCCGCTCTTGATCCTGTTCTTATCGAGGATAAGGACAAGAGGAAGATTATGCCGACTTCCTCATATCGCAGGCCTGAGAGACGTTATACGCCTTATTATCAAAGACAGTCCTTTCGGGCGACTTCCGGGTCAGGAGGTGCCTATTCGCAACGTCCACAATTCTTTGGCTCCGACCGTTCCTCAGATCGCCAGCGGTTTCGTGACAGAGCCAGGAACCCCTCCGGTCCCAAGCGCCCCTTTCGAGGAGCCGGATACCGTCAATTCTGCAGGGGGAAATGACTGCGAGTCACGGGATCCCATTGGCGGTCGTCTACAACTTTTCCACCATCAATGGGAGCAGTCGACCTCGGACTCTTGGATCCTTCATACGGTGTCTTCCGGCCTGTCGATCGAGTTCCTGGGATGTCCGCCTTCTCGACATATTTGCTGCCCTGTGTCACGTTCTCCCGAACAGGGCCGCTTGCTACAGGAGTTTGCCATTTACTCAACATCAGAGCAATAGAGAGGGTCCCACCGGAACAACATGGTTTGGGATTCTATTCGACGCTCTTTCTCGTCCCGAAACATTCCGGGGGTTGTCGGGCCATCTTGAACTTGAAACAACTAAACCTTTTCATTTGCTATCGCAGATTCAAGATGCACTCCCTGGGGTCCATCTTGGGGGGGGTTCGTCGTGGCGACCTCCTTCAATCGGTCGACCTCAGGGAGGCATATCTGCATGTCCCAGTGTCTCCTTCACACAGGAAGTTTCTGCGCTTTCAAATTGGGGACGATCATTATCAATATTGCGCAATGCCCTTTGGTTTATCCTCCGCCCCAAGAACCTTCACAAAATTAGTGGCTGTAGTGGCGGCGTCACTCCGAAAGATCCCGGTGCGGGTACTCTGTTACCTCGACGACATCCTGGTGTTGTCATCGTCCAGGAGTCAGGCAGCTCGAGACCTTCATCTTGTCATCATGGCCTTCCAGAATCACGGATTCTCAATAAATTTTCCCAAGAGTCACCTTTACCCGTCCACATCACTGCTGCACTTGGGGGCGGTGATAGATTCTATTCGGGGCCAGGTTTTTTCTATCTCCAGACAGGATCTCGAGTCTTCAAGACCTGATACGTCAAGTTCTGTCTCATCGCTCCATCCCCCTTCTCCAGCTGTCACAACTGCTGGGGAAGATGGTGTCGTGCTTCTCAATTGTTCCATGGGCACGACGTCACGCGAGGCCATTGCAATGGTTTCTGCTCCCTTACCAGCGCTCGGGACGCAGCGATTCCCTTCACAAAGTATACCTTCCACCTCAACTTCGGCTGTCGTTTCAGTGGTGGATGGGATCGGCCGTGCGCAAGGGCTCGCACTTTCTGATTCAACACAGAATGACTCTAACTTCGGACGCCAGCCTTCGCAGCTGGGGAGCCCACCTTCAACATCAGGTGGTGCAAGGTCATTGGTCCATTCCAGAAAGAGGCCACAACATCAATCTGTTGGAACTCAGAGCAATCCGCCTGGCCCTCAAACATTTTCAATCGCAGTTGGAGGGTCACCACGTCCTTGTGCTCATGGACAACATTGCAGCCAAGGCCCATGTAAACAAAGAAGGCGGGACTCATTCGAGGTCTCTGATGTTAGAAGCGGAGAGTCTATTCCGGTGGGCGGAATGCCACCTTCTTTCTTTGAGAGCCGATCACATCTCCGGCGTAGACAACGTGCGGGCAGACTGGCTCAGCAGACAAAGTCTCGATCACTCAGAATGGCAGCTGCATCCGAGGCTCTTTCACGAAGCCATCCTTCTATTCGGCACGCCTGTCGTGGACTTGTTCGCCAGTCCGTCGAATGCCCAACTTCCACTCTATGTGACTCGTTACCCTTGCCAGTCGGCGATGGATCACGACGCGCTGCGTTGCCGCTGGCCCCCGGGGCTTTTGTACGCCTTTCCCCCAATTCCCTTGATTCCTCAGGTAATTCGGAGGCTCTTGGAGGAAAGGGCCGAAATGATCCTGGTGGCTCCCAACTGGCCTCGTCGACAGTGGTACGCAGATCTCGTGGCCTTATCGTCTCGTCCACCATGGCTGATTCCACGAGACCGCATCGCCCTACGCCAAGGGGTCATCGACCACCCAGAGCCAGAATGGCTCCAATTGGCCGTTTGGCGTTTGAGCGGCTTATATTGCGAAAGGACCGACTGCCCGGCTCTGTCATAAGTACGATTCAAGCTTCTCATAGGCCGTCAACTTTCCCGGATATACGACTCTTCCTGGAGGGCTTTCTGTCGCTGGTGTGCGGCCAACCTGGTGGACCCTACTTCAGCCCAGATAGAGGACGTTCTGTGTTTTCTACAATCCGGCTTAGACAAAGGGTTGTCACCATCTACCCTTCGTCGTCAGACAGCTGCATTATCTACGGTCATTCGGTGTCCCCCATACTCGTCTTTGTCTATGCATCCGTTACTTAAGGGATTTCTTCATGGAGCAGTAAACCTATGCCCACCTGTCGTTCATAGGTACCCGATCTGGGACCTTTCCCTTGTTCTTCAGACCTTGATGTACCCTCCTTTTGAACCTTTGGGGTCTATTCCTTTAAAGTTTTTGTCTTTCAAGTTGACCTTTCTTTTGGCGATCACTTCTGCCAGACGGGTGTCTGAGCTTTCCGCCCTATCGATTAGAAAAGATCTCTGTATTTTTCAACCTAATACAGTAATACTACGTCTGGACCCAGCATTCTTACCTAAAGTGAACTCATATTTTCATCGGGCTCAGGAGCTTATCCTTCCGGATTTTTGCCCGTCACCGAAACATCAACGCGAAAAAGACTGGCATACCCTTGATGTGCGTAGGGCTCTACGTCGTTATATTCGCAGGACTGAATCCATCCGTAAAACTGAGGCTCTTCTGGTGTCGTTTCATCCACCTTCCTTGGGCCAAAAGATCTCTTCATCCACAGTGGGCAGGTGGATTAAGACATGCATAGCTACAGCTTACAAGCAACGTTCTCGTCCTGTGCCGAGTCGCATCTTACCTCACTCTACTCGTAGTGCGGCAGCGTCGGCCGCCTGGGCTACGCAGGCTTCAGTTTCAGACATATGTCGGGCCGCTACTTGGTCTTCGGTGACACCCTTCATCAGACATTACCGAATTGATACGTATGCTTCGGCCGAAGCATCTTTTGGGCGACGTGTTCTCCAAAGTGTTCTTGAGGTCCAGGAGGCTGAGTCCAAGTAGTTTTCCCGCCCTGGGATTTGAACTTTGGTATATCCCAGAGGTGGATTGCAGGAGCAGAGGGCTGGAAAATGAACGTTGTCTTACCTGAACGTTCCTTTTCAGCTCTCTGCGACTGCAATCCACACCCGCCCTGTTGGTTTCTGATTTCTTGTGTTTTTTACGGGTTCCAGAGTTTTGAAGTTTATATGGCTTGTTCTGAAATTTTGATTTGTCTACTAGGTGGTCACGCCTTCGTTCAAAGACTGGTGCATCATGGGAAGGTGGGCGTGGCCACAGCACGGAGAGACAGTTGAAAAGAATCACCCAGTCAATAGGAAGCGAGGAAGAAGAGAACCCAGAGGTGGATTGCAGTCGCAGAGAGCTGAAAAGGAACGTTCAGGTAAGACAACGTTCGTTCCCAGATCATCCAAATTGGTTGGACTGAATCTATCTGGGAAAGGTGTTTTTTTTTAAATACCATATAATATAGGGCTTTATAGGTAATGACAATACCTTGAGCTGTACTTAAAAATACTAATAACCACTGCAGTTTCTGAATGATATAATGTAGGCATACCAAGACTGCTCAGTATGCACTTAAGCTGCTGCATTTTAGACTAGCTGAAGTCTCTAGTGATCCTCAAGGGAAGTCCCATATAGAGTGAGTTGGAAGTCTAGTAATCCAGTTATGAGATTAGAAAGATATTTGTGAGTGTCCTCAATGTATCAGAAGGTACATCAGAATGGAGGCAAAGGCCCTCTGGGTCAAAGCTTCTGTTTCCTCTTTCTGAGAAAGCACAATCCCATTGAAAATCAGTTGGTATTATTATGGAATCCACAGGCTTCTGAATTATTAGTCATTCCATTTTGCTTGAGTCTAAACCTGTTTCTCTTTGAGTTCTAACAGTGTCCAGGCACTGAGAAAGGATTTCTATTGCATCCTCTATTTTTTTGATGACATACACCAATGGTACATCATTTTCTAAACATTCTTTTAAAGATTATAACAATGTACATTTCAGTTCTTTCAACCACATATAGCTCCAGCTGTATATTATAACCAAAATTTTTATCCCACTTTATCATACTTGACTTGGAATGGTATGTGAGAAAGACCTTGAGAAACAAGGTGAGAGATGCTGCTCAGGGAACAATCTGATAAGAAAGGATACAGTCTGCAGCAGCCTAATGGGTGGGGAAAGAGGCTCAGAACCCTAACTTTTCAAAGACTGTAAAGGAAATGGCAAGAGATTTGTACTGTCAGATTTGCAAGTTTCTGTCTTATAATAAAGTAGAAGTAGCTCAAATGGTCTAGTTAGGAAGCTCACACTTGTTCTTCTGTTTCAAATTTCAATGGAAGTTTATACATTTTAGAAATTGCATTTTTACATAATTGCATTTCAGACTCAGTCTTACAGTGTTCAAAACCATAAACTCTTGTCTGTTTTAAATCTTTCTAATAACTGTAAATAAAGCCATTGGCAAGTACATAATCAGATTTTGTCTTGATTCTATGTTATATTCCCATATGTGTTTGCCTATTGTCTATAAAATGCTTCTTGTGCTGAGAGCTACAAAGATATTTTTAGATACAACCTGGATATGTATTTATTCCATATTCTCAATATGGTATATCTAACATAATGATTTTTTTACTAAAATAAAAAATAGAAAAGGAAGTATTGTAAAGAAATAAATAAAAAGACTTGATTTTCATCTTCATAACAAGCATAAACAATTTTACCTCCTCTTAAAATACAACAAAAGATGTCTTCTTTTCATATCTTTTATTTATAAATAAATCAATAAAACTTTGTTTAGTCCTGGTCAGCAGAACTCAAATAATATCCTAGAACTAGATTTCTTCTAATTTTTTCTTTGCCTTGTCTCACAAAATTTTTCAAAACTGTAAGAAATCTCTTTGGTAAATTCAGTATAAGAAAATTATCCAGGTCACTTTTTTGGTTTGTTGATATCATCTGGTTTCATTTGTGTACGCAGTGTAAGATATCCTTCCACATCATTTCTGTTTTTCATCAGTTTTAAATTTACTTTCAAATCAGTTTCAGTCCTATCCAGTAAAACGTGATCTTTCTCCATATAATTTTCCCATGATATAATGGCAGACACTCTTAAAATTAACTTTTGGATATTTATTCACAAATATCTTTCAATATGTCCAATGCATTCAGTCATTCTACATCTAGTCATTTCATGGTTGGACTATTGCAATACGTTCTACATGGAGCTATCCTTGAAGAATAGCTCCATGTAGAGTGTATTGCAATATTCCATCTTCTGAAATATTGTGCTTCCCAAGGTGAAATCTACACCCACCCTTTTGGCCTGACTGCCAACTAGCCTGGGACCACAAAAGGGAAGTGACATCCTGGAGTTGGTTAATAAATTAGCAATAGCAAAAGGATTTAGATTTATATAATACTCCGGAGTGCTTTACAGCACCCTTTGAAAAGTTTACATCATCAGTATATTGCCCTCAACAATCTGGATCTCCATTTTACTGACCTCGGAAGGATGGAAGGCCGAGTCAACCTTGAGCCAATCTAGATCAAATTCCTGGCAGTGAGCAGAGTTAACTTTCCAAAATCAGTGTTCTAATTGCCTTTTTGCAGTTTATTCCAAAAAGATAGATTTTTAAAAATCCTTAATGTCCTTCTTTCACTAAGGACTGAAGCGTAGTAAAACTTGCTGTTATGGAGTTTCCTAATATCTGAAAAATAGTTAACAAGCAATTTCTGAAATGATGAAGGAAGTATGTGGACTCAGAGTTTATAAAGGTGCCGACTGCATTTTGGTCAAAGATGATAATCTCTTGTCTTCCAGAGCAATAAACCTGCTAGAGATCAGTGTTTTACAGTCTCCTTATTGGGAATAACTGTCTGGGGCACGTGTGGGTGATCCCAAGTCCTTTCCTTATCCAGAGAAGAATCCCAAAAATTCTTGTCTATTTAGGCCAAAGTAATTTCTTTACAAACTAATCCTAACAGTTATATTATCATGTTTGTTATCAGTACTATGATATCACAGGGTCTTAAAATTGTGTTTGTGTTTGTGTGAATTAGAGAAATTGTTATTACTTTCTGTTTTTCATGACTGTGAGGTCTAAGGTCTATGAACAATTCATATTTTATTTAAGTTGTAAAAAGAAGAGATAAAGGTCTGATAAATGAAGTCTTGTGAAGAGAGATTGAAGAGATGGGTATATTTAATCTTGAGAAAAGATAACTGAGACAGATTATAACAGTGCTTTCAAATGTCTTAAAACTGTCCATATTGTCCACCATTCCAGAATTTTTTAAAAATATGTTTTTATTATAGATGATGGCAAAGATGACAGTTATATGGTATTAATATACAGTATATCTAGGGTAGTCCTTTAAGATGTTACTAAATCTGGACTATATAGAGACATATTTCTCCATCTTCCCATTTTTAAAATATAATGATATTTCAAAAAGCAACTCAACTGTTGAACACATTCTTTGACAGTTCAAGCTTGTTTTCTTTATATCTATGCTGTTTAATTAATTTTGCTGAGTTCTAGGCTCAAATCAGGCATTGATTCTATATTTCTGGAATTTAATTCAGCATCCATTTACAACTTTAATTATTTTTATTTCCCAAGGAGACATACAACTTCAGGGTTGTTTTATTAGATAAGATTATCTGATGCTAAATATAACAGGGATGTCAAACTTGCATCGTCACGATGTTGTCATGTGATGTATTGCGACTTCCCCCCCTTTGCTAAAATGGTGGGCGTGGCCAGCACGTGATGCATCCGGCCCGCGGGCCACAAGTTTGACACCCCCTATCTTACTCATCATCAGGGCTAGATACAATGAGTCAGAGCATCATTAAATCTTCTACAATGTGCCCCTCCAAACATTTTTTAAAACTTTTTTTGGGGGGTGCAATAAACACAGAGCAAAACCTGATGAACTTACTTCATCCTTTGCTCATAAAAAGTATATTTAACATCTCTTAAAACTTGTTTCACACAATACACACACACACCCCATGCCTGTGAAGCTGCTGGAGCATCTGAATCATGTTGTTCATACTGTCAGGGAAATAATTCTAAATTACATTCAAAACTTAAATTCTTAAATAATTACTACTAACCAATTGATTCAATATATTAATCACTTAATTGGCCCAGAAGTTCCAAGGTCCATTTTCTGTGACCTTCAAATTAGATTTACTTTACAGTGTCAGTTTCTCATGTAAATCTAGCTGAAAGTTTAACTGCTTCCTAATTCATGCCCAGTTATGTCTAGCTGGAGGAATCAGACATTGTTCATTATAAATTGACCCAAGAATTTTGCCAGAATTTCAGACATGTTTATTCTTAAAATGGGCCCTAAAATAATAGCTTTTAAAATTCATTACACATCAATATAAATGTTAAAATAAAAGCCAAATGATAAAGTTGAAAATCTGGTGAATTTAATTCATCATCCTCATAAGACAACTTCTCTTTAGCTGGAAAAGATTGGGAACTTATTCTGACATAAAAATCTTTAATATTTTACCAATCTCTGCCAAATTCAGATCATAAAAACTTTCTAAAAACTATTGTTTTCTAAAAGACTGAATAAATAAAAAGAAAAATGCTACAGATATATAATATCTATAAATTGACAAAATAATTACTAAGATTGTACAGTTAGTATTCAGAGTATTTTAGATATTAATCATATAAAACATTAAATTATTTTAACAATGTAAGTATTTAAAACTCTGAGCTAAGTGCTTGAATTCTTCACTATTGTTTAAAAATGTAAAAAGAAAAAACCCACTGAAAAAATATAGATAAATATTATTCAATCCTTATAATTCAGAACAATCTAGGGGTTCAAAGATAATTTTGACCAATGAGTTAATCCATTAAGTAAGCAATGGTTTAAATCCATATAAGTATTTAGACAATTTTAATTCAACATTTTGAGGTATTTGAGGAGAAATATAAAGTGTAAAACCCACTGTAAGTTACAATGAAAGAGAATATATATAGCCCAAGGCTGAACTGTGGATTGTTGATATTTTCTGAGCTCAGAGAGCACCAAAGACCCCATAATCTGAGGTTATTTATAATCCCAGTGGAAGCAAATTATATTTCTTCCAATTAATGATATATCCTAAATATTGTACAATTTCACTACTTAGTTACTATATTATATTTGTGTTTTTGTGCAGGGATGAGAATTACAAGTCAAAATAGATGAGGAATTGGTAAGGGAACACATATTTGTTTTGAATGAATTTAAATCCCTGGAACTGATGGTTTTCATTCTAGAATGCTAAAGTAATTGATGGATGTGATCTTAGAACCACTGGCTGTAATTTTTGAAAATTCATGGAAACAATTATGAGCCAAAAGATTAGAGAAGGTGTAGTAACTATTTTTAAAAAGGAAGAAAAAGTGGAGCTAGGAAACTACAGACTAATTCCCTTGAGATCAGTACCTGGAAAAATTCTAGAAAAGAGTAACAAGGGAACAAAGTGATTACTAGAAGCCATCATAATTAGCAGATCAATTGAGGTCCATTATCAGAAATAAAATATTTAGGAAAGTACTATGGAAGAGATTCAGAAAAAAATGTGAACACGGAAAACCCCAAAATAATAGCACTTAGCAATAGCGCTTAGATTTATATACCGCTTAATAGTGCTTTTACAGCCCTCTCTAAGCGGTTTACAGAGTCAGCATATTGCCCCCAACAATCTGGGTCCACATTTTACTGACCTCAGAAGGATGGAAGGCTGAGTCAACCATGAGCTGGTGAGATTTGAACTGCCAAACTGCAGCTAGTAGTCAGATGAAGTAGCCTGCAATACTGCACTCTAACCACTGCGCCACCTTAGTTCTCTACTAATAGCAGAACAATAGGTGAAACTTGGATTATAATAATTGGAAATAAGGAAACATCTTATTATGAACAACAAAAATGATAAATTAGAAGAAATAAAAAAACAAAACAAACCAGCACTGAAACAACCTATGAACTGACCCTCCATCATGAAGATTTAAGAGAAAATTATGGCATATACAGAATTACCAGCGGAAAGACAAAGACTGGCAGCATTGAAAGTAGCGCTACACACACACACACACACACACACACACACACACACACACACACACCAGTGGTGAAATCTAAAATTTGTTACTACCGGTTCTGTGGGTGTGGCTTGGTGAGGGTGTGTGATGTGACTGGGTGGGCGTGGCTATTTTTTTTAAACTTTTAAAACCATTTTTTCTACAACCTCTTCAGTGAAGAGGTTGTAAAAAAATGCTTTCAAAAGGCTCTGACAATCCCAGCTGAGTTGCCTGATCAGCAGAGACTTTTTTTCTTTTAAATGCCTCTGACGATCAGGCAACTCAGTTTGGATCGTCAGAGGCATTTAAAAGAAAAAGAAAGGTTTTTTTCTTTTAAATGCCTCTGACAATCAGGCAACTCAGCTTGGATCGTCAGAGGCATTTAAAAGAAAAAAAGGGTTTTTTCTTTTAAAAGCCTTTGATGATCCCAGCTGAGCTGCGCGATCATCAGAGGCTTTTTTTTTTTTACTTTTAAAAGCATTTTTTCGGCCGAAGAGGTTGTAGAAAAAATGCTTTTAAAAATAAAAAAAAAAGCCTCTGATGATTGTGCGGCTCAGCTGGGCATGGGGGGGCAGGGATTTTTGCTACCGGTTCTCCGAACCACCCGCATCCATCGCTACCGGATCGGGCGATCTGGTCTGAACCGGGAGCATTTCATCCCTGACACACACACACACACAAATATATTCTTCATCTAGACCAAAAATCTGGTATGTTATTCCAAATTGGATTCTTAGACTTAAACCTGGTGCAAGGTAGATAGTTTAATATTTTGTGTATCAGTATATATCTAGTAATTGATAGTCTGTTTATCTTATTCCCCTCTCAGCTATGTGATGACTAAGTCAAGTCAAGCTTATTCCTCTCTCAAACTGTTTGTTGTTGTCACCTAAGATCAAGAGGGAAAGAAAAAAAGAATGAAAATGGAACCATGAGAGTGGTGTGGATTTAAGGATTCCAGATACTATTCTCACTGGATTATTAAGATGAAAATCAATTGTGTTGGTATGAAATCTTCTTCCCCATACAGGTGTGCAGTGTTCGGTGACACAGTAAATGAAATGGTTGTAGACTTTAGGAGGAACCCTTCCATACTTCCACCTTTCACAATACTAGACAACACAGTATCAACAGTAGAGACCTTCAAATTTCTAGGTTCTACCATATCGCAAGATCTAAAACGGACAGCTAACATCAAAAATGTCATCAAAAAAGCACAACAAAGAATGTTCTTTCTGCACCAACTCAGAAAGCTCAAACTGCCTAAGGAGCTGCTGATCCATTTCTACATAGGAATTATTGAGTCTGTCATCTGCACCTCTATAACTGTCTGGTTTGGCTCTGCAACCCAACAAGACAGACACAGACTTCAGAGGATAATTAGAACTGCTACCAACCTGCCTTCCATTGAGGACCTGTATATTGCACGAGTCAAAAGAGCGCTGTGAAAATATTTACAGACCCCTCACATCCTGGACATAAACTGTTTCAACTCCTACCCTCAAAACGACACTATAGAGCACTGCACACCAGAACAACTAGACACAAGAACGTTTTTTTCCCGAATGCCATCACTCTGCTAAACAAATAATTTCCTCAACACTGTCAACTATTTACTAAGTCTGCACTACTATTAATCTTCTCATTGTTCCCACCACCCATCTCCTTCCACTTATGACTGTATGACTGTAATTTTGTTGCTTGTATCCTTATGATTTATATTGATATTGTTTCCTGATTGCTTATTTGCACCCTATGACTATCATTAAGTGTTGTACCTTATGATTCTTGATGAAAATATCTTTTCTTTTATGTACACTGAGAGCATATGCACCAAGACAAATTCCTTGTGTGTCCAATCACACTTGGCCAATAAAAAATTCTATTCTAAACAAGTTTTATTGGTTTTTTCTCCTCTCCCACATTCACCCACATCTTCTTTTTTTCTGAACAGAGTGTTGGCCGTTTCTTATTTTATACAATTAATCAAATTCAAATACATTTTACTCAATTACAATTCTTGCCAAAATCGTCTCCCCCCCTCTTTTTTAAACATATCTCAATATTTCTATACTTGCATACATAAGCACCATCTTCATTTGTCCCTAAATTCTAACTTTACTGCATATTTATTCTCCTTTATTCTTAAACAGTTCATTCTTTAATATATTTATATTTGTTTGTTCGGTGCTGCCTTTCTTCCACTTCATCTTTTTTATCGTACCCTCTCCCTCTTTCCTATCCCTTCCTACTTTCTTTCCCCATCCTCTTCTTCTCTTCTCTACTTCCCCTTCCCTTCTCCTTCTCCTCCTCTCTTCCCCCTTGTCTTACCTTCTCTCCTACTCTAATTTTCCTTCCCTTCCTTCCTCCCTACTCTTCCATCCCTCTCTCTCCTTCTTCCTCCCTTCCACCTCTCTTCTCCTTTATCTCTCTCTATTGCTGTATTCATTTTCAATTTAATATTTTCCTCTCTGGAGTCCAAGCAGCCCTGATCCCTTGTCCTTTTAATTATTAACAGTATATTTCATCTTGTTTCCTTTTTTCCTTCAGATCTTTACTCAAACAATCTTCTAATCCTTTGTCTTTTTACTTTTACCCATGTACTTTTTCTGCTTTACTTCTTGCAAATATAACATTTAAATCATTTTTATCATTTCAATTTCATTCAGTTTTACATTCAATTTCAATTACTGCATATATTTCTCAAAATATCTTAACAATATATTTCCACTTATTCAAATATATATTTATAGAGTGCATCTTAATCATTTCTCATTTTACCCAATCCAATTGGTTCTTAAAATATTCTTAATTTGCCTTCTTTTCTCTTTTTGATTGTTTCCAATACACAGTTTGAAATATTCCAATTATTGCATTTCCCTCAACAAGTTTATTCATATTATTAAAACCTATCATTCTATAGACCTCCAATCTTATTAAGCATATGATATTTATTGCAGTTTCTCCAGTTTTCAGTAGAGCATATTTAAAACTTAAAATATAGAGTATGTCTTATTCCCTTTATTTCATACAACTCTATATTCCCCTTATTTTAAAATCACTTAATTAATATCACTGTTTTATCTCTTTTTCTGACATTAAACTCATCTATTAAATTTTACAGTTCTATTAAGTTTTACAGTATTTTCATTTCTTTCTGTCTTTTTGTCTTTCTCCTTTTCTGCCCTATATTTCCCATTGTTTCTGCTTTTCCTTTCCTTTTCATTGTTAATCCCAATGTACTTATTTTGTGTTTTAAAATCATTAAATCTTTGCCCTTTATTTCCCATTGTTTTCCATCCCTTTTCCCTCTTTCTCATATTTCCACTGTAAATCCCAGTGTAATCATTTATGTTTTTAATATTTTTTCTTCTCCTCCACCCTCTTTTCTTTCTTTGCCTTTTCTTTTTTCCTTCTTCTTCCTTTCTTTTGTATTTTAGAATTCTGCACTCTCCTATTCTGCCCTATATTTCCCATTGTTTTGCCTTTCTCTTTCCTTTTATGTGTCTTTTATTGTTAATCCCAGTATACTTATTTTGTATTTTAAAATCATAAAATCTTTAATTTTGTCCTTTATTTCCTGTTATTCTCCATCTCTTTTCCCTCTTTCCTATATTTCCACTGTAAATCCCAGTGTAATCATTTAATTTTTTTATATTTTTCCTATTCCACCCTCTTTTCTTTTTTGTTTCTTTTCTTTTTGTCCATACTTAATATTACAATTGTTAAATTTTCCATAGTCAATCTCTTTGTCTTTATCTTCTTTGTTATCCATCTCTCTTTCTTGTTTCTCATTGGTCCTTTCCTTTTCATCTTCAGTGCATTCTAGCTCAGTCTTTACATCCTCGAATTTTGATTTTCCATGCAAATGAATAATCATATCCTTTATTTCTAAACACATCGTCCTTAGTTCTCGCCAGTTATCGTTTTAAAAGTTCAAGGTTTATTTTTTTTTCCTTGATTCTTCAAAGATTTCCTCAAAACAGACAATTCCATGTCATGCTCTTCTTTCTCCTACAGATGTCTCTCTATAATCCACTGTTCCACTGAGCTAATTAACAAATCGCCATTTTATTTGTAATCCACATCCGTTTTTACTGAGACAAAAAAGAGAAAAAGCCAGTTTTCCCGTTCTTTCACTTTTATATACAACCAATCAGTTTGCAATTCAATCCAAATTAGATCCAAGTTCCAAATTTACATTTCCATTTATCAATCACTTTTAATTCTTTGGTCGGGATTCTTCTATGGCGCGCTTGTCATTCCCACTTTCTCTCTCCATCCGCCATCTCCCCCCGTTGCTATTTAGCCGCTATTTCCATGCCGGGGTAATTTTAATAATTTAAATATTTGAAGTTCTTTTTATTGTCTATGAATGGCCAATCACTCACCCAGCACCAACACTCTGTCCAAATCTTCCCTCCTGCACATCGTTTGCTCCAGAGGCTCCATCTTCATGGCGATTCACCCTGATCGCCACCCCTGTCATTGGATCGAAGAGTTTCTCGGGCTATCCAAGGAACTTGTCTGTCCCTCTTTAGCCACTGAGCTGCCTCTCCTTCTTCACTGTCCCTATAGGACAGTTTCGGTCCGAAGACTGTTCATCTGGCTGGATGCCAGTGACTGTTCGTCTGGCTGGATTTCGCCAAGCTCGTCGGAGCCCAGCATTTTCCCAGCCAGTCACGCCATGCCGCTTCCAGATTTTCTATTCTATTCTATTCTATTCTATTCTATTCTATTCTATTCTATTCTATTCTATTCTATTCTATTCTAATTGTGCCACTATATGCAATGTCTTTGCTTGAACTCCCCAGCCTGTTCCTGCAATTTTCCTAATTAAATTATTCCCAGTTTTCAATTTTTGTCCAATTAATTCAAAGTGTTTTCCAAATATAAGGGATCAGCCAAAGATTATTCCAAGACAGTTGGCAGTTGTGTTTTATCCTCTTGCCACAGCAATATACATTTAACTCTTTCTTTGCTGTACAATTGCTTAGATGGAAGGCACATACTTAGATTTTATTTATGTTAGGGTACAATCCCCAGTTTTCATGATATTGGCTTAGGTTTTTAATGCAAGGATTAAAATAGCATCTATCAAGCATCTATCAAGCTTGCCTGCCATACAGCAACATGGTTATAGATGAACTGGCTGTTAAAATTAGAAAATCAAAACCAAAATCATATTCAACCCCAAAGTGGAAGATCAGACTAGAGGCCAGGATAAAGAAATTAAGATCAGATGCAAGTATTGTGAACAATATGCAAGACTGAAAAATGAAAAGTAAAAGTGCTACACTCAATTTGCCAACAAATTTGGAAAACTCAATAGTGGCCATAGGATTGGAAAAGGTCAGTTTACATTCCAATTCCAAAGAAGGGCAATGCCAAAGAATGTTCCACCTACCACACCATTGCACTCATTTCACATGCTAGTAAAGTTATGCTCAAAATCCTACAAGTTAGGCTCCAGCAGTATGTGGATCGAGAACTACCAGAAGTACAGGCAGGATTTTGAAGAGGCAGAGGAACTAGAGATCAAATTGCCAACATACCCTGGATCATGGAGAAAGCTAGGAGTTCCAGAAAAACATCTACTTCTGCTTCATTGACTATGCTAAAGCCTTTGACTGTATGGATCACGACAAATTGTTGCAAGTTCTTAAAGAGATGGGAGTACCAGACCATCTTATTCGTTTCTTGAGAAACCTATATGCGGGTCAAGAAGCAACTGAGAATTTGACACGGAATCACTGATTGGTTCAAAATTGGGAAAGAAGTTCGGCAAGCTGTATACTGTTGCCCTGCCTATTTAACTTACATGCAGAGGACATCATGAGAAAGGTGGGGCTAGATGAATCACAAGTTGGAATTAAGATTTCCGGGAGAAATATCAACAACATCAGATATGCAGATTATATTATCTAATGGCAGAAAGTGAAGAGGAACTCAAGAGACTCTTGATGCGGGTAAAGGAAGAAAATCCAAAAGTTGGCTTGAAACTCAACATTAAGAAAACTAAGATCATGGCATCCGGCCCTCTCAATTCCTGGCAAATAGATGGGGAAGAAATGGAGGTAGTGACAGATTTTATTTTTCTGGGCTCCAAGATGACCGCAGATGGGGACTAAAACCAAGAAATTAAAAGGCGTTTGCTCCTGGGGAGGAAAGCTGTCTAGCAAATCTAGACAGCATACTAAAAAGCAGACACATCGCCCTGCCAACAAAAGTGCGTATAGTCAAGGCTATGGTTTTCCCAGTTGCAATGTATGGCTGTGAAAGTTGGACCATAAGGAAGGATGAGCGCCAAAGAATTGAGGCCTTTGAACTATGGTGCTGGAGAAGATCCTGCAAGTCCCTTGGACTGCAAGGCGATCAAACCGGTCAGTCCTAGAGGAGTTCAACCCTGACTGCTCTTTAGAAGGCCAGATCCTGAAGATGAAACTCAAATACTTTGGCCACCTAATGAGAAGGAAGGACTCATGAGAAGAGCCTAATGCTGGGAACAATTGAGGGCAAAAGAAGAATGGGACGATGGAGAATGAGGTGGCTAGATGGAGTCACTGAAGCAGTCAGTGTGGGCTTAAATGGACTACGTGGGATGGTACAGAACAGGAAGGCCTGGAGGAACGTTGTCCATGGGGCCACAATGGGTCGACATGCGACTTCATGACTAACAACAACAATGCTTAAACTACTCACAGGCATAGTGGGCAACATCCAAGATTATATTAGAAGAAAATAACATCCTTCCAGTAGAACAGAAAGAAAATAAAAGTATAGTAGTATAGTATAGCCTTTATTGTCATTGTACATCATATATACAAACAAAATTGGTTTAGCCTCTCTGGTGCAATCCATAACAGAAAATACAAAACAGAAGGAAAAATAGAGGCACAAAGGATTAACTTCTAATTGATAAAATAATTTTACAAAAGCCAAAAAACCAATTTACATATGTTTTGAATTGATGATAAGACATTTAATTCATTACCACAAAATTAGATTATCATATGTTTGGAAACAACTGATGTCAGTTAAAACATTACAATGTTTATAGAAAAAGCAATGAGGCAGTGGAAGATAGCATTCGTGGTTGGACATGAAAATGTCAACATTAGGAGAGGGATCTTCCAGGGTGACTCATTTTCACCCTTATTATTTGTCATTGTATGAAACCACTTTCAGTGAGTTTGAAAAAACAAATCTTGGCTATCAAACAGCAAAAATTGCTAATAAAATCCCAAATTTGCTTTATACAAACTATCTGAAGTTTATGAAAAATCAGAAATTGAAATGCAGTAATTGACAAATACAGTAAGAATTTTTAGCACAGATACAGTACAACAATGGAATTTGGCCTAGAGAAATGTGCTATAATAGCAATAAACTGGAGTAAAACAAGAGTAATGGAAATGAAATGCCAAATGGTCAAGCCAACAGGAGCCATTAGAATGAAACCTACAAGTAAGTAGACATTTTACAGTTGGATAACATCAAACACTGATAAGTTAAAAATGTGACTAGTTAAAGAATAAATCCAAAGAGAGAAAATTTTATTAAAGACAAAATTGAATAGTGGAAAGCCATTAATACCTGTACTGTAGCTGTTTTACGGTACTGGCAGTGCTTTCAGTCTATTCTGGTAAATCATGGAAAACATTCTTTCTATTAGGAATTGTAGTTATTTACATTTAACTTTATTGTTGAGAAACTAGACTACTTGATATAGGAAAGTCATGGCAGAACATTTATGAGATAAAACCCCTTCTCATTTCTGAGCCAATTTTTGTTTTTTGTTTAAATAAGCGATATATAATTCAGGATGGAATAGATTACTTCAATTATTATCCCAGTTCTCTGTCTTTTCCTTGGTTGCACCTGCTGCTTTTTATCTGTTGGACCCCAATCAGAAACTCTATATGAAACTCTACATGAAAAATAGTGGCTTTTTTCTCAATCACTACAGCATCAATGTTTAACACTTGGAATAATTTGCTAAAGTTTCAAGTTAACTATAACACATACCACAAAATCCCACCCCTTTTCTTATTAGTTGTATTTGAGGGTAGACTTGAGGGGAAAAAACTAATCAGGCTATACAAACTTAATAATTTGAAGTGAGTTTCATATACAGTATAAAAAGGGACATGCAAAAAGAAAGGAAGTAAGCTGCAGGAAGAACTCTTCATTCCAGCTCATGCAAAACACAAATGTAACAAGCTTGCCATTAATAACTAAATAAATATAAACATTATATTATAATTACATGTTTTACTAGCAATCTGTCCTCTGAATTGTTAACTCTTTTCTATTCAGAACCTTTCTCCCCTATTCTTGGGTAAAGAAGGAAAATAATAATAATTCCTTAGTAATTATAAATAAAGTAACACAGGAGTTTCTTTTATACTATAAGGCAGAGCCCAATATTCTTGAGAAAAGAGTTTTATTCCTCTTTATTTATTCCTGATCAACAAATTCTTCAATTTACACTCTCGGATACAAAGTATGTATTTCAGGTAGGAACATGAAAATTAATCAGTTTTTCTGAGAACGGCAATTTTTTTTCCTAGGATTGCCATCAGTATGAAAGTTTCGATGTATAAACTAATTATAGCTCATTTTTCAGAGTTAAAATTAAAACATTACTCTTTATAACAAATCTAATGTTTATTATTTGTTCCATATTAATCTTTAATCATTTTAAAATGTTTGTACCTTTATATTGTTACAGTGGAATTTATTCCTTTTATTCATATATAAAATATATCATGTTTTTAACTGTTAAAATTAAAACATAACTCTTTTACCTTTATAACAATTAAAATGTCATTGATTCATTGCAAAGTAATATTTAATCCTTTATTAAATATTAGTAACTTCATACTGTTATAATGGAGTTTGTTTTTTATTTTCAGCATCTGGCGAGGACCAAATATAAATTGTACAGATAGTTCAGGATACACTGCTTTACATCATGCAGCTTTGAATGGTCACAAGTAAGTACTATATTACTATTATGTTGGAATTAGTTTGTATTGCATGTTTGTATTGATGCTAGGCTGCATAAAATCATCATATTTTTGTGTTTATGTTGATTTTAGCGGAATACTATTCCAGTTGTGCAGTTGAAGAAGCCTACTGTAGCAGGATCCAATCCAATGATTAGTAAAGTTCTAATAGTGACTTTTTAATGAACAACACACGAATAACGTACAGATATGGACTAGGTTGTTGAATCAGTAAGTTTTTAGATTTTAAACTTACATTTTTTATAACTGATTAGATTTGACAGGATAGAGCCTCTTTGAGACAAAATAGATTTCTAATTTATTTTAAATAGCAGTAAAAAGACTTATTTATATTAAAAATTGATCTCAATAATCTTCAATCTTATATTGGCATTTTTATATAACCTTCTGCAGTTGATAATAGTTAGACAATACAGCTGCCATTGGGGAAAAAATGATTTGTGAGGGCCATTCTTCAACCTAATGGATGGATTGTGTTAGCATGAAGCTGTAGACATATGATATTGTTGTATTATTTCTGGAATTTTGGGTGGCTTCCCAATAGCTCTTGATACCATTAAGTATTTGTTGTCCTGGACTGATTTTTTAAAATATATTTCAACACTATTATTTTGTGATTATTGTTTTTTTGGGTTGGTGAAAATTAGGTTTCAGCAGCTAGTGTTAGGTGATCAGTGCCCTTCCCAAGTCTATGATATTTCCCGAAGTACTTCTGGTCTTTTTTATTTATTTTATTTGTTTATATTTATATACCGCCCTTCTCCCGAAGGATTCGGGGCGGTGAACAGCCAACAGATAAAACACAAGAAAATACAAAATTTAGAAACAGTATTAAAATCCAATTTTTTCATTATATCTGTGGATTTGCAAATATACTAGAACTGTAAAAGCTTCTTTCATCCTCTATTTTTTTTTATGCACTAGCAGCATAATTGGGAACATTGTCTTGTTCATTTGTTGAGGTGGTTAGTTGTCTTAGAATTTCGCTACTCTTTTCAAGCCCTCAGCAATTGCTCAGAATCAAGAAAGGTAGCTTTTCAGTGTCTTATTAACCCAATTAATTGAAATAAAAAATAGGAGTTATCTTACAGAAATCTTGGTGACCTCATACATTTATGGTAGAATTCCATTCATCTCTAAATTCATTACAATAGGGATGCCTCAGTCTTTTTGCTAATCATGTGTTGAAACTGCTGGATTTTATTTTTGTTTGATAAAGAAAGAATGTGCAGATGTCCCAAACTTGTAACATTTCCCAAACTTCCATCCTATTTCCAATCATTATTATTATTTTTTATCCTTCCTTAATTTCTGGTTGTTTCCTCTTTTGTTAATGCTTTTTTTCTCATGCTAAGTTTGCATCTGATCCTTACTTGCTTCTGGTTTATAGGCCAAACTGTTCTACTTTGGAAGTTTTCCAACTCCAGGAACATTCTATGAACATTAGCAGAATTAAACTTGATACTCTTGCCATAAATATATCCTCTTACTTTGCAGCAATCTTGGTAAGAAAACCAATTCAGTGAGTGATAGTGTGGCTAAACAAGTACAACATTTTGTCTTCAGGCCACCATCTACTCAAAACTGATGACTTTTTTGCCTGGCTATATATTCTAGACTTGGAAAAACAGGATCAGTTGCATACGATTTTGGAACTGAGGAGACTTTTCAGGTGTCCAGCATTGTACATTAACTATTCTATCACAGACTTTGCTTTCAGTTCCATTATGAATTTCAACTTTGGTCATCCTTCTGGTACTATCTTCAGTATTAGTAATGCAATGTAAGTTGTTAGGCTGACTTACGGCAATGCAGAGAAATCAAGTCATTTGTCTGTCTTGTAGTCTGAGGCCAAAACTATTTCATTATTCTTCTGTACTGCTTAATAATGAAGTAGAACAAAACAAAAGGAAACAAATTGCATATAAACATGTGTACTAGAATGGACATTTTCTTAATGGCAACATTTTCAGCACTGACAACTTTAATTCCTCTTATAGCAGCATTTAAACTGCAATTCTTTTGTCATTAGTCCAACTACATGAGTTTCATTTCAGTTCTTTTCATTAATTCCAGTGCTTGATAGGATTTCTCCAGTCCTTGAACTTGAATAAAAGTCAGCCTATGAAGGAGAAATAAAAATAATAATTGATTGCTTAGCAATTTCCCTCCATTTCTATGGTCTTGACTTGCTCACTTCATTTGATAGCTCATTCTAATGTTTTTTTTTTAATTAGAGATTATGCCCAGATTTGTTATACTTCCCTAGAATCTTACTGTTCATATTATTTAGATTACTAGATTCTGAATTTGGGGGGGTGAGGCAGGGGCAACATAGCAGGGACAAATGCAACTTTGCTTTTGTTGCTCTTCTTCTCAGAGCTGCTTTTCTCATTCTCCTT
Source organism: Pantherophis guttatus (assembly GCF_059756535.1). Taxonomy (NCBI): domain Eukaryota; kingdom Metazoa; phylum Chordata; class Lepidosauria; order Squamata; family Colubridae; genus Pantherophis; species Pantherophis guttatus. The sequence goes on from NC_142069.1 coordinate 35,719,581, forward strand.
CTCAGAGCTGGGGCTGAAGTTCTGCAGGCATTGAGAATTGAAGAGATACTGCCCTAGAGAGTACTATGAGTCCTATTCAAGATGTAGGTAAGGCTGGTAAAAGTTGTCATGATCGTGCTGACATTCAGCCATAGACATAAGGTGGCTTCACCTTTATCCAGACTGTTAGCATAGATCACTTTGATCAATCAATTATCTTTATACTTGTCTCCAAAGGAGTTTACCCAGGAACTGTCACTGGTGTTTCATAATGAGGTCTGTGATTTAATATTTTGCTATGGTAAATTGCTAATAGCAAGTTCTGCAATTTGGAGAAAATGAACAGACAAATGAGCTGAAAGTAAGATATGATAATTGAGTTCATTCCAAAATGAATCCCTGAAAATGGTGAGATAAAGCAGCACCTTCCCAGATTAGGTCTTTCGTAAGGTTTACTTCTGAGAACATTTTTAATCTTATATAGTTAACCTGATTAATCGTTACTGTAATTAACTAAATTTACAATCTAGATTTAGTTCTCTGCTGCTAAAAGATACTGCTAATAGTACACACCAGAACAGGTGCTTAACCTTAAAAACTGGTTAGGGCAGACAGATCACAGATTTGAGCTAAACTATACCAAGAGTGCCTAAGCTCCTTGCAAGAAAAGGAACATGAGAGAGAATATAATTGTTTTGAGAGAATCTGATATCCCAAACAGGTTTTATACTTAAGAGCGCATATGGATATGTCTTCAGATGAGGACGTGGAAGACAATAATCCTGGATTGGGTGATTCCAGCAGTGTTGGACTCCATTCTGGCTCAGACAAATCCAGCAAACCCCAAGGAATTCTTCCCTACCCCTACAGCCTGCTTCTAGATTCTGCAGTTCAGCTAACCAGTTTTAAGAAGAAGTGTGTGATAAAGATCCAGTAGCAGAGATTGAGTTTCATAGGTCAGAGGCTTGTCAAAGAGCAGGCCAACAGAAAAGCCAACACTAATGAGGTTGTAGCTTATCTGTACATTTGGGTGGAGGCTTGTCATTGCTGATTTATTGGCCTCAGTCCTTGGGAGAAAATGCAAAGAACAACTTTCCAAGTCTCAGATTTATTGGGTTTATTTTGCTGTGCTGTGCTTGGAAGTCTAGATTCCATCCTGTTTCCTGTCTCTCCCTTCAGATTTGTTGCTTGATTACTCAGTTCCTTGTCTTAACCTATATTAAATCTGTTGACTACATTTACAGTTGCTGTTCTAAGATACTGGTAAAGAGGATTTTTTGCTTCCAAAAGATTGTTTTGTCTGAATTCCTTTATTGCTCAATTGTGGCAAGAATCCAGCCTGCTAGCTTGTTGGCTGGCAGCCATCAAGACCAGCACAGAAAAGTAGGTTAAATGTGTTTAAAGTAGGTGTACATTCCTATTCAAGTAGTAACTGTCACTGCCTGGAATAGAATGGAAAAGAAGAGACTTCTCATTAAGTTCTGCAACCTCCTTCCTTACATATTAAAGCTATATCTAGGTGCTGCCATTGTCTGTCTACTGTGATCTTTCTTATCTTCTTTGGAGAACGTTTTTTTATTTTGTTTATACATATCACAATATCATGTGGAACAGCTTCTTCATAAATAATGGATATACTGTAAAGTTCAGTTCAAATTTTCTTGCCAGCACATTTTGTTCTGGAATCTGGTATTTTATTCCTGCTTCAGGAATAAGCAATATAGTACAATTAATTCCATCAGGTGGTAGACCTGAACCATTTGAATTCTAGCTACTTAACTATCCTAAAGAAGTTCAGTGGTTAATATTCTATCCTGGGTATAAGGGACATGAACATTTTCCTATTTACATAAACATTTCACAGGGTGACTCCGGCAACCAATTTAGATATCTGTGGTATTATTTATATAGGTAATGCTAAAAAGTATTTACTTTCATTTACTTACTATGCTGTACCAAATATATTCCCTGTAGTTTTTTTTATTTCTGTTTCATGGTAGTCCATCAGAATATATTAAAAATTACTAGTTTTTCTATTTCCTGGAGAAACCTGCATCTTGTCAGTTGTGCTCATTCTATACCAATATCACATGAATACAAAGAACTAATTTCAATCAAGCTTCTTAGCAAAGCATTATTTTTTAAGAACTTTCCTGTTCCTTGAGGATCAGTCTGTTTTTGTCTTTTCTGGCTTCCTTTTCAGCCATTGAATCTGCTCAGGGCTATCCATTTATTGCTCAGCAATCCCCCTTCTCCTCTTCCTCCTCCTCCTCCTCCTCCTCCTCCTCCTCCACCTCCTCCTCCTCCTCCTCCTCCCATGAGAATGCTCTATGATAGAGTTACTGACAGTCATAGTATTTAGAAGCATAAAAACTTAGAAAACTGATAGCAGAAAAAGATGTAGTGATCCATCTATGCTCATCTGGATGTTGATTGCTGGTGGCAAGGTGTTTTGGTCTTTTTGTTCCCTTTTGGGCTTGTTAATTCTCTCTTTTGCACAGTATGTAGATGTTGTTTATGTCTGTGTGTCTATTGGTGGCCAATTTGTTGGAGTGCCAAGCTTCCAGGAATTCTGTAGCCTTTTTGGATTGGGCTTGGTCTAGAGTGGCCACAGTTTCCCAATTGAAACTATGCTTAAGTCTGTCCATACGTTGTGACTATGTAATATTATGAAAACTCTTTAATTTCACAACATATGAATATAGATTAACATAAGAACAACAGTTAAGAAGTAAACAATACCCCAACCAAGGAACTGCCAAAAAGGTAACAATAAACAGCTCAACCAAAGAACATCCAAGACCCCTCCAACCAACCATAACAGGAACAGCCGCTAGAATATAAATTAGGGCAAACCCCACTCCTTACTAGCACTGATATTACCTAGTTTGGGTGATGAATTGTCTTCAAGAAAATAACCAAGCTCAGAAAGTACCAAGAATCCCTTGTTTCAACCATAAGCTATAAATACTCTCTTTTATTACTAAGCCTAGAATATGGTCTCCTCTTGTTGGGCAATTTACTAACTGTTTTAGAGAGGCATCTTTTAATGCCTCCAACATATCCCTGATCCTGATGTGATAAGTCACATACAGGACTTATTGATGTTCAACTTAACCATACGATGAGGCTAATTACTGGGTGCATAAAATCTACCCTAGTTACTGGCTACCAGTTCTTAGTCACATACTTCCCCCAAACTTACGACGACAAGAAGCTCTCATTCGGGAGTATAAATTCCTCTCTACCTATTCATGGCTACATTCCTGATCTCTTAAGATGCCGGTTAAAGTCAAGAGATCCACCACTCTTGACAGCACTTAAGCTGCTGGCCAATCATCAGAACACCACACAAAAGTGGATGGAAGCGTGGAGTAGGTATTCGCCCCAATATATTTTTTAGCATATTAATCCTAATAGTATACCTCCAGGATTTAATCTACCCTGACACACATGGGTGACATACAATAGGATTAGAACTACTCATGGGGTGTGTGCCGACTCCTTGTATAAATGGGGAAAGACACCTTCAGCGCAATGCGATTGTGGGGCCCCCCGACAGACTATCCAACATATAGTGAGGGAATGCTCTAACAGAAGGTATCCAGGAGATTTTAGGGACTTCCTCTGCGTAACAACGATAGCTACTGACTGGGTCTCCAAACTCGACATTAAACTCTGAAATGTTATTTCTTCTCTTCCTCTTAGGTTTTCTTACTGCTTTTTTAAAATTGTTTTAATTGTTTTAACCTGTAAAAATGAAGTGTTTTAATATTGTGTGTGACCAGCCATATGCTAAATAAATAAATAAATTCCTGATCCTGCTTGCAAGTGCAATTGGAAGATTCTAGATAAGGTTAGGCATGTTGAATTTGAAATGTTTGAATCCTCCATGATCAGGCTGCTTAAATAATATTGCTACCATCTTTTATCTGAACAAGCAATATCCAGAATTTTGATGGATTTAGTCCAGGATGTCTAAAATAAGTATTACCACGCAGTGGGTGCTTATCATAGTGCACTGAAAAAAGAAAAACCTTTTAAGCTATACCCATATAATATTTTCTTGAATTTGTCAAGAATGGAAAAATCAGAAGTCCAAACAATTTAAATGAATATAAAGGTTTATTGCTTATGCTGTTTACAAGAATCTGAACTAGTAATGGTTAAAGCAAATTGGGGTAGATAAGTGTGAATGGAATTCAAGGTGGGCTGGATTTAGATTTCTTGGGGCATGAAGGGACTCAAGAATGATGGTGTGTTTGACCCCTCCCTCAGGCTGAGTCTGCACATCTACAGAATTATTGCAAATTATTGTGAATTATTGAATGATTGTAAAAGTAACTTCCTTGTCAGAATTCTTGCCATTCACAACAATGCAGTCTGCAGACTCAAATCTTTTCAATAGCCATTCCCATGAAGAAGAAATGTTCTTGTCACGTACACAGTTTACCACAGACCATTGCTTTGCTGAAAACAGAAAAGCTAATGCTCTTTTAGAATTACAAGTAAAATGCCGGAGAAATAACTGGATCAAGATTGAAAAAAAAACATGTTTATCATTTCTTTGCAGCCTCTGATTCAAGCTTTGAACCCCAGAAAAAGAAAAGTCCAAGTAAAAGCAAACAAGTTCCTTTACTTCAAAAGGATTTTATACTGTAGCTGTAGAAAAAGATACAACATTCTAACCAGGAATCTGCACTTGATTTGTAATTTGTATTTCTGTGTCATGCTAAAGTCTACAGATTTTTTATCCATAAAGGTTGACTGAAAGCATATTCAAAAAGGTATTCTTTTTTGCCACTAGGATATTCTTGAGATATATAATACTTTGTAATAGTCTTAGTAAAGAACATTTACTTTGTAGCAGACTAGTGCCATCTTGTGACTTACCTGGAATACTGAATTTTCTTTTTTGGGGAAATTTTGTTTTACCAGTAGAAGAGCTAGTTCTAGTTACTTAGTTGGGTAATGAAACATCGGTAAGAAAAGAACCAAGCTTGAATCTGTCTACTCCGTAAGATCTAGTAAAAGAGGATTGCTACATTCCCCATATTTGGGAAAATGTCATCTACAATGATCCCTTGCTTGAGCCTTCTTAGAGTTGTCTTACATGTCTGAAACTATTCTCAGGTTAGATGGTCATTGGTTAATGACTACTCATTCAGCAGTGGTTCAAACTTGCAATGGCATTGAACAAATGATATTTATGACTGGTCCTCAGAGTTCCATCCATTTCAGCTTCCTTGCAGTCACTTGGTCAACATTTGTAACCTTCTTTGCTGGCTTCCAACAAGAAAATGTGGGGAAGCTGACAGGAAGTTACATAATGACTGTGTGACATTCGCACTAATGGCCTACAATGATTCATTTACCGGCAACATTGAGTGCTGGAATTGCTGTTGCAAAATGATATACAGTCCTGTGATGCCATGTTTTAAGATCACATTGCTTAATGATGGCAATTCTAATGCCAATTACCATAGTTAATTAAGGACTATTTGTATTAAGATCATATACTTCATGTTATGTTTTTGAACTGCTGACTGTTCATGGCTGTTCAGAGAAACATTTGGGTATGCTTGAAGATTCTTCTGTCAAACATTAACACATCAGGGAGGCATATTTTTAAATTTAATTTAATTTTTGTTATTATCAGTAAGCTGTTAGTCTTTAGAAATCTAGTAACATATAACTTGAATGAATGGACTTTAGTGGAATCACTGGCTAAAGTACAGGGGGCTCCTCTAGGGGGAGTAAAGAAACATTCCAGTTTGGAATTGATTCGGGAGAGGTAATGTCTATGGTCAAGACAGATAGTTCTTGTAATATAAGTGATGTACAATAAAATATCTATTTGGACCTATGCACAAATGGTTCTGGCTGCAGGTATCTGACATGGATGGATCAATGGATGAATATTGGCTTTTCACTGTCTTTCAGAAATAAATTTGAATGTTTTATTTAGCATATTTTATTTGCAATGTACTCTCTTTTGGTACATGCAATCCTTTTATCTGCTACTGCTCATATCAAATATTTTCAAAATAGAACTTCATAGAGAATCTAATATAGTTCTTGAAGGGTACTGGAAGAAAAGATAGTGAAGAAAAATCTGGTACTTCAAAAGATCAAAGAAAGGGAATCAAAATGTGATTAGGGAATTAGGATCTTGGAAAAAAAGAAGGTATATGCAATGTGGAAGTAGAATTGGAATATCAGAGTTGAATCATATGCAGCTTGTCAGCATGAGATAACCATCAAGAATCAACAATTGTACCAAAAAAGAGTAGACAATAGATAAAACTAGTTTTCAAAGCCAGGGAAGTAGTAAGGAACGAAGAACAGGCCAGAATTTATTACTATTACCGAACAATCAAACTATATAGGAGCACACCAAATCTGATAAAAATTATGTTGCTCAGGAGAGGTTCAACAGGATCGGGAACTTTTTCTGTAACCTTTCTTTTCCAAGAAGATTCAGTGGCCAGTAATAACATAGGGCAGCCATGCATGCCTTCTGTATGTGATATCCAGAATTCCCAGCAATTACTTATCGCAGGAGTCCCCAGCCCCTGGTCTGCAGTCCAGTACTGGTTCATGGCTTGTTGGGAACCAGTCCGCAAAAGCGGCAGGTGCCTGCATGAAACCATCTCTTTTCCATCCTCCCATACTGCTGCCATCGCTGCCAGTCTGTGGACCTGGAAAGGTTGGGGACGTTGAGTTATGGTGCCTAGTTATAAACAACTATTTGAAATTCAGTGGCTCATGAAACAAAATTCCAGTCTTAGCAATTCTTTGTAGCTAGGGAGATAGTTCACAGAACTTATAAGAGTGACCTTTTTAAACTATTATATGATTGAAGGAAGATAGGAGTTTCAAAATCTTTAACTGTGAACTTCTAGTATGAAACATTTCTGTAATTCCTGTGATTGATATTTGTTTTGTAATATAAGATCTAGCCATTAACTACCAACTTCCAAATTAAAGCATGTCTCAAGAGAGTAAACCTTTTATGAATATATAATTCCTAATCTCTCATTCAGTGATGATTTAAAGAGTGTGATGATTATAATTGTTATAATCATTTCTAAATTTCTTAAACACATCTGCTTCCTGCTTCTTAGCATTGATGACAGTGTTGTAAGAATAATTTTGTGGTTGTTTTGGTATATTTTGTCAGTATGTGCTATAAATTCAGTTTTGTAAAGGAATCTGTCAATCCTTAGTGCATTTTTAAAATATTTTTCAGGGATGTAGTTATCAAATTACTTCAATATGAAGCATCCACTAATGTGGCAGATAATAAAGGGTATTTTCCTATACACTTGGCTGCTTGGAAAGGAGATGTAGAGATTGTGAAGATTCTTATCCATCATGGGCCATCACATTCCAGAGTGAATGAACAGGTGATATTATTAAATTTATTTGTTTATATCTTCAGCAAACACAAGTAAGTATCCTTTTGTTCTTACAGAAATATGATTGGATTCATATGAAGTTCCTTCACGGCAAAGCATTATTTATCTGGGTAAGGGTTATATGGATGAGAGGTTTTATACAATATAGAACAATTTTGCAAACATCTGACATCAAAATAGATTTTTTTTTAGTAATTACTATGATATTGTATTTAGTTCAGTCTTCTTTTTTAGCAGATCTTATTTTATCATTGAGATAATAAAAATAATATTTGGAACAAGTGCTATTGATTTTTATAGATTGGTTGTGCTACAGAGAATCATTGTAATTCATGTTGTAAATGAATAGCAAAATTCTATTGTTATGCTAACAGTTTTGTATCTTAAAATCAAAAGAGACTGAAGTAATATTAAGAGCAGGTCTATTTAAATTAACAGTGGCATATTATTTCTGTAAATATTTTTTATGAAGAATTTTAAAAACTGGGAACTTGTAACAACTTTCCTACTATCTTTAAAGATTTGTAAGCTCTGCAAAATGTTAATTCCCCCCAACCATCTTATACACAACAATATTGAATATTAAACACTCTGGTAGCATTTCATAAAATGAGATATGTATACTATTCAAATCTACATTAGATTTGAATTTATTTGAATGGCTGCTTATTTCATCTAAGTGACTCTGGGCAACTAGCAATAGCTAAAAAAATCAAATAAAATAAATTAAGAACCAATATAAAGACATATAAAAATGATCTACAATCGATTAAAAACATGATCAGCAGTATAATTCATCATCATATTATCTGTTGTTGCTCAAAAAGTCTTGATGATTATGTACAGTCTGATAGAATGGTCTATTAGATTGCAGCAGATATAATCCTAGAAATATACTACCACTACCAAATATTATGGGCATAATAGGATGGCAAAGGGTAAGCTGTTACTACCTTAAACTGGTGAAGAGAAAAGAGTTGTTTTTTTGCATCTGTAGCTATTACTGTGTAAGACCATTAAGAGGCAAGGAAACCGTTTTAATCATCCTTCTTCCTTTCTCCTAAAATATATTTAGAAAAAGCTAGAAAAAATAAATATACTGTAAATCTGATGAATCTAGAGAAATTTTCAAGTATATTTAATATAAATGAATTTTACAAAATGGAAAATTTGAGTATTTAGCTTGATTGTCAGATTTCTAGTTGAAAAGAGCGTAGAATGTATGGCCTTTTAAAATAACTTTTATTTCATTGTTAAATTGGGGGAAAAAAGGATTCAGAATATTACTTTTACATACTGTATTTCCTATAGTTTTGGTATAAGATCATCTTATGTAGAGTTTCAGAATGTTGAAAATAACATTTATTCCCAGGAATTGTAGCCATAGAATATAGTAGCTGCTTTCTTTATAGGCATGTTTATGAAAAAGAAAGAAAGAAAAATGTATGAAAGAAAGTTACTGTATTTGAAATTATAGTTTACCTCTGGTTGCTTTTTTTTTTTAAATTGAATTGCTCAATTGCAAGTACTGGACAAATTATAAATTTAAAATCAGAAAATTGGAGTGATAAGTATTACTTATGACAAAGAGTGTAATGTTAGAATAAAGAAATAACAGTATATTCATAAACAATCATTGGGTAGGTGACTGTGATGTTTACTAGGCAAAATGTTATAGTATATAACTATAGTAATATAGTAAACGACTACGTGAATAGGCAGAGAAAGAAAGTTATGTGACGTATAGAAGGATTTTCTTGGTTTTTTATATGTAAATGAGGAATCAAGTTTAAAAGTAAACTTGTTAAACAAGTATTTGAAGTTGACATTTTAAACAATTGGTTAGAAATTATGTTGAAATACAATTCCTGATTCACATATAACAAGCCAGGAATCTGTTAAACATATCAGGATTTGTTACTTTTCTGGAAATATGGATGAAAAGAAACAAGGTCCTTGTTTGTTGTTTATTTTATTTTGTTTGTTTATATATTGCCAAAACCATAAGGACTCATTGTATAAAACTAAATATAAAGCTATTAATGCTATAAAATTAGTAATGCAACTTGATAGAATCAGCCTAGCATCCATATTAACTGAGCATGCAAATTCTTAAAAATAATAAATCTTGCTAAATTGAGAGATCTGTGGAAAAACTTGGTTCTTAAGCTTTTCTAAATATTATCCAGGAAGGTGCTGTCCAGTTTTCTGGGGATAAAATAAAACATAGGAATGGGATGACATTTAAAAAACCCAAGCTTTTCCCCCCACTGTCATTTCATGGAAGGAGATAACTTCAGTGGTCCTTTTTACAGTTTACATTTATTTCTAAAGTATTTTGGAGATACTTACAGGAAAATCACAACACATTTTAATATATCCATTGAAATAGTTTTAGCATGGACATTATCTTAAGAACATGTGTGTATATATAGACCAGTGTTGGTGAACCTTTTCGGCACTGAGTGCTGAAACGGGAGCGCGCGCCTATGCGCGTACATGCCAGAAACCAGAACAGCAGCTGCCCCGTGTGCATGTGCGCACCAGGAAGATCATCTGGTCTTCCTGCTCTTCCAGTTTCTGGCGCACATGCGCACACAAAGACCAGCTGGCTGGTGCACATGTGCATGCCAAAAACCAGTAGAGTAGCCGCCTGGCATGCATGTGTGCGCCGGGAAGATCTTCTGGTTTCTGGTGTGCACATGTGCACTGGCCACCTGATCTTCCCGTTTATGGCATGCATGCGCATGCAAAGACCAGCTGGCTGGCACGCATGCACGCACCGGAAACTGGAAGAGCAGCCACAACTGCACATGTGCGTGCTGGGAAGATGATCTTCTGGTTTCTGGTGCACGCATGCGCACTGGCCAGCTTGTCTTCACGCATGCATGCAAGCCAGAAACCAAAAAGACCAGGTGACCGGTGCGCATGCGGATCAGAAACCAGAAGATCATCTTCCTGGCGCGCACATGTGCACCGGACGGCTGCTCTTCTGGTTTCCGGTGGTCCCGTGTGCGTGAAGACCACCTGACCGGCGTGCCGGAACCCAGATGAGCAACAGGTGGCAGCTCATGTGCCCTCAGAGATGGCTCTGTGTGCCACTTCCGGCACGCATGCCATAGGTTCACCATCACGGATATAGACTATAAAATATATAAGATAAATAATGAACTGATATTAAGTTTTTAAAAATGCATTAAAATCAAAACAGCAATAACCACAATCCAATAATAGGGGAACGGCTGTTTACAGAGAACAGTAGGACATATCCAGGCTGGAATAATTAACTCTCAAATTCAAGAATTTTCTATCTAGCTCTGAAAGGCATTTTAACAGCAATTTGATCTCTTGAGATATGGCATTTCAAGTAAAAGTGCCACATCTTGTTTATTATCTCAAACATAAAGAGAGGTAAGCAAGATCTTCAACTAAAATAAATTTAAAATTTAAATTTATGTTTATTTGAGAAGAATTATTACTCTTTTTAATAAATAAATATTAATGCAGAATTATATTCTGACTTTAAGCCTTTTATAATCTCATTGACATATGTTTTATGTGAAGAATCACATAAACTGGGTTCATATCATAATAATCTTTAATGTATGAAAATATCAAAAAGCCATATGGAAAGTAGAGAAGTTTCAAAAACTGTTTCCTGTTTTCTATTCTTTTCTTGTTCTTTGTGTGTCTTGTTCTGTAAATCTGTTGTTTTCTATCTTCCTTATTTCTGTCTTTCTCCTTGCTTTCTACTTTCCCTTCCTCTTCCTTTTTCTCTTAGGGTCAACTCAGCAGTTGCAGTAGAACTGCAACAGAGGGGTTTTATCAATGACATTGACACAAGATTGAAATTGACTAGACACTCTCAGTTGTAGTCAGTTTCAATCTGCATCTTGAGTCCCAGGTAAAGTCATCCTGAATTTTGCTGGAACATGCTCTTTGCAAGTATTTTTCATGTACATTGAATTGGGTAAAATGTATAACCCAAACTCAATGTGTGCTTTTCCAGATACATATTTTAATTCCTGTAATTTATGTACATGAATTATCAAAATAACCATCTATGAGAAATTGAATACCTCATTGCATATTTAAATTAAGCAATTATGCATGCATGGCTTATAAAATATATTCATTATGCTTATGGCTGAGACTGTTCTACTACATATTTTCTGGCAAAAACCTATATTGCAAAAATATAATTAAATTGGGAAACCCAATACTTGTATATGAACACAGTACTTTTTGTTACTTGTGTTAAATATAATATCTATCCAATGTAAACAATTGTAATAACACAGTTGAAATGATAGGACTAAAATAAAGTTTGTTAAGATACTAGTTGTCATGATTTGCAATTTTTAATATCTTTATATTGAAAACTGATTAGAAGAAGAATGAGAATTTGATATTGGTCTTCAGAGAATTGATGAAATTAAAGTATAATTTATTTTTAAAATATTTCTACGGATTAAACTATAAATCTGGATTGTTCTTTTCCTGGAAAATAATGGCTGATCACTGTGTGTATATTTCAGGAGTGAAATGCTCCCAGTTCGGACTGGATTGCCCGATCTGGTAGCGATGGAGGTGGGTGGTTCAGAGAACTGGTAGCAAAAATCCCTGCCCCCCCCCCATGCCCAGCTGAGCCGCACAATCATCAGAGGCTTTTTTTTTTTTTACTTTTAAAAGTATTTTTTCTACAACCTCTTCGGCCAAAAAATGCTTTTAAAAGTAAAAAAAAAAGCCTCTGATGATCGTGCAGCTCAGCTGGGATTGTCAAAGGCTTTTAAAAGAAAAAACCCCTTTTTTAAAAAAATGCCTCTGACGATCCCAGCTGAGTTGCCTGATCGGCAGAGGCTTTTTAAAAAAAGCCTCTGCCGATCAGGCAACTCAGCTGGGATCGTCAGAGCCTATTGAAAGCATTTTTTACAACCTCTTCCCCTAATGGTTTTAAAAGTAAAAAAAAAAAAAATGGCCATGCCCACCCAGTCACATTACCCCACCACCAAGCCACACCCACAGAACCGGTAGTAACAAATTTTAGATTTCACCACTGGTATATTTGATTATATTTATAAGTGACCCCCCAACACTACCAGCTTCCCAACACTAAGAAATTATTTCAACATATGTGAAACTGAAAATATAATACTTTTCATATATCTTTTTGTCAGTTCATTTCCTTAAAGAGACATTTTAATTCTAAATTTGACAAGTAGAAATATTTATCTACTCATCTAGATTTTGTAAAAAATATATTACTGTTACTAGTAATGCTCTGGAATGAAAGATGTTTCTGTCTGCCCTAAATATTAAGCAATATTTTTAAAATTTGATATTCTAAAATAGAACCAGCATCAATAATGTAGTATTTCAAGCAAATCAGATCAAGGTTTTTTAAAATTATTTAGGAAATGTATATAGCCACCTATCTCACCAAAGTGGCTTTAGGCAATGCACAGAAGGTTAAAATCATAACCAAACAGTTAGTATTTAAAAAATTCAATATTAGAAAAACAGTGACAATAACACCCACAAATAATCTGATTCTGTGCCATGTAGAGCTTTACAGATGATAGCCAGCACCTTAAATTATACCTCACCTTGTATTGCACCTAGAACCTAAATGGAAAACAATTCAGCTCACAGAAGCATTAAATTGGCATATCATGGCATGCCCCAAACTGCCAGCTATTATTGCACTTTGGACCACTTTTATCAAGGGCAGACCCATCTAAACCACATTAATGTAAAATCCACCAAGAAGTGCATAAGGCATTAATGACTGTAAATAGGGCATCCAAATCCAGAACTGGCCTCAATTGGTTCACAAAATGAACCTGTGTAAAGGCCTTCCTAGCCAGACTACTATCTCCCCTTCTAGTGGGAGTGGTGAGTCTGGGAAGACCCTCAAATTGTGCTCTAGCTCTAAAGATGGAACATCTGTAGATCCAAGAGTCAGGTCTTAAAACCCATAATCACCAAATGAACTGAAGTATGTTCTTCTCCATCTAGGCTTCCATAGCTTCTGGGTACCAATAGCATCATTTAGTCAGTTCAGGGCAAAAATATATAGTTGAATATCATTGCTGTATTAATGACACTTCACCCAGTTTCAGTGGATGACCTCTCCAGGAGCTCATGGAGGGGTTAAATAGGAACAAAGAATGAATAGAGCCCAGAAAAACCTTGTGAAGCAGGGCATTCAGCCATGGAACTCTTCCCACCTACCAGAGTGATAGGAATCAGTCCTGAAGAAAGGAGAACTGGTGCAAGAGCATATATTTCACTCCCAATCCTCTGAGCAGACCCAGAAGGATATCATGATTGATATTATCAAAGGCCACTGGGAGACTGAGGGCCAGGATGGATACATTATCTCCATCCTGAGTCTATCAAAGGTTGATAAATATTGTCTGTATGCTATTACCAGGACTGAATCCTGATTGAAAGGTGTGCAACTAATTTGCTTCCTCCAGGACCATGCGGAGTTACGAGACAACAAACTTCTCAACAACCATTGAGGAGATGGGCAACATATAAATTTAATAAATAAAATAAAACTTGAAAAGGGAAAGTTGGAAACCAGATGAGAATTACCCAGTTCTGTTGGTGTCCAACAATGGCTTCTTTAAGAAAAAGTGAATGATTGCCTCTTTCAAGGCACACCTTCCACAAAAAGGCATTCATTACCACATGGATTCAACCAATTACTTCCTGGGATGTCTTGACTAGACAAGAGGAGAATGCATCAGATTATTTAAACAAATATTGTAAGCAATATTGGACATTGACATGAGATGGAGAAATATACCTGATAATATTTGTTTGTTTGTTTATTTATTTAATCAGTTAACAGAATAACAGAGTTGGAAGAGACTTTTGAGGTCTTCTAGACAACCCCCTGCTCAAGTAGAAAACCCTATACCATTTCAGACAAGGGTTGGCCAATCTCTTCTTAAAAACCTCTAGTGTTGGGGCACTCACAACTTCTGGAGGTATTCCACTGATCAATTATTCTAACTGTCAGGAGATTTCTCCTTAGTTCTAGGTTGGTTCTCTCCTTGATTAGTTTCCATACATTGTTTCTTGTCTTGGCTTTAGGTGCTTCTTGTCCGTCTTTTCCTTAATACCAAATTCCTGTAACAGTTCTTCATATGTTTTAGCCTTCACTCCCCTAATCATCTTTGTTGCTCTTCTCTACATTCTTTCTAGAATCTGTTTTATTTTGTGACAACCAAAATTGGATGCAATATTCCAAGTGTGGTCTTTCCAAGGCATTATAAATTGGTATTAACACTTCATGTGTTCTTGATTCTATCTCTCTGTTAATGCAGCCTAGGACGGTGTTGGCATTTTTGGTAGCTGCAAGATATTGCTGGCTCATATTTAAATAATTGTCCACTAGGACTCCAAGTTACCTCTCATAATTACTACTATTGAGCCAGGTACCACCTATTCTATATCTCTGCATTTGGGTTTTTTTGCCCAAATGTAGAAACTTACTTTTCTCATCATTGTTTTGTTTTGTTATATAAGGCCAGGTGTTCAAGTCTGTCAAGAGCCTTCTCTATCTTGAGCTTATCTTTTGGAGTGCTGGCTATTTCTGCAGTTTGATGTTGTCTGAAAATTTGATGTGTTCCCCTTCTATCTGCTCATCTAAATCATTGATAAAGATATTGAAGAATACTGGGCCTAAGACAGAGCCTTGGGTTAGTTGACTGCACATTTCCTCCGTGTATTGCAGATGCTGTTCCATTAAAGACTAAATATTGGTTCCATTAAGGTCTGCACATTGGTCTGTCGTCGTCTGTTGGTCAGCCAGTTATGAATCCCATTTATTGGTGATGCTGTCTAACACACATTTTCTATCTTATCAAGTAGTAGGTTGTGATTTACTTTATCAAATGCCTTATTAAAGTCCAAATAAATTACCTTTCTCTGCTCTATTTATTTTGTCACATTGTCAAAGATTGCAATAAGATTTGTCTGGCATAATCTGTTTTTGCCAAACCCATGTTGGCTTTTGGTTATGACTTTGTTTGCCTCTAGGTGTTCCCAGATTCATTGCTTGATTATCTTTTCCAGAACCTTCCTAAGTATTGATGTCAGGCTGACAGGTCTCCTGGATCTATTTTTTTCCCTTTTTTGAAAATGGGAAATACATCAGCCCTTTTCCAGTCATCTGGTAGTTTTCTGATGCTCCAGGAGCTTTGAAAGATATGGTTCAATGATTCTGAGATCACATCAGCCAGTTCCTTTAGAACCTCAGGGTATAATCCATCTGGTCCTGGTAATTCAAATTAGTACAGAATGGATAGGTGTTCTTCTACCATTTTCTTGATTATTTTGACTTGCATTCCTAATCTGTATTTTAATGTTTTTTTTATAGGTTGGACTATTCTTTTCCTTTTGTGAAAAGTCAGATGCAAAAAACGAGTTAAGCAGTTCTGCTTTCTCCTTGCTGCTCTTCACCTTCTTGCCATTTTCTTCCATTAATGGATCAATCATTTCCTTGACTTTTTGGGGTTTTTTTTTTTACATGATGAAAGAAGCTTTTATTGTTATATTTGACTTTTGTCACAAACCTTAGTTCATTTTGAGCTTTAGCTTTCCTGACTTTATCTTTGCAGGTTCAGGCTACTTGCTGATATTCTGCCTTAGTAATGTGCACCTCTTTCCACTTTTTATACTTGTCTTTTTTGTCTTTCAGTTCATCATAGAGTTCTTTGTGTAGTCAGGCTGGTTTCTTTTAAGCTCTCTTATTTTTCTTTTTCATTTGAATGCTAGACAGGGCTTTTATAATCTCACTTTTCAAAGTCTTCCAAGCTTCTTGAGTTGTTTTGCCCTTGAGGATTTTCATCCATGAAATCTTTCCCAAAGTCTCTCAAGTTTGTTGAAATCAGCTCTCTTAAAGTCCAAAAATCTAGTTTAACTTTCTTCTATTGCTTGTGCTTGCATAATGTTGAAATCCAATATTGCATGGTCACTCCCTCTCAAGGTTCCTGTAACTTCAACACCACCTATCTTTTCATCTGTTAGTGAGAATTAAGTTCAGTATGGCTGACCTCCTAATTCCCTATTCTATTTTTTGGGAGACAAAGTCATCTGCTAGGTTTGTCAGGAATCTGTTTGGTTTTTCACTAGGTGCAGAGTTTGTCTCCCAACTGATGTCAGGGTATCAAAAATCTATTTCCTCTGCTTGGTTAGGTGTTCTGTAGTGTACACCTATGGCAATGTCATTCCCCACCCCCTTTTATACTGACCCAAATGCATTCAAGGCAGTTTTCATCATTGTTCTATTGTATTTCTGTAGAGATATAGTTATGTCTTATATATAGCTAGTCCTTTACTTGCAACAGTACATTTAGTGACCATTTGAAATTACAACAGCACTAAAAAAAAGTGACTTATGACCATTTTTCACACTTACGACCAGCATCCTTATGGTCGTGTGATCAAAATTCAGACACTTAGCAACTGACTCATATTTATGACGGTTGCAATTTCTTGGGGTCATGTGATCACCTTTTGTGATCTTATGACAAGCAAAGTCAATGGGGAAGGTGGGTTCACTTAACAACCATGTAACTAATTTAAGAACTGCAGTGATTCATAAATGTGGCAAGAAAGGTTGTTAAATGGGGCAAAACTCACTTAACAAATGTTTCACTTAGCAACAGAAATTTTGGTTTCAACTGTGGTCGTAAGTCGAGGACTACCTGTATAGCACAACTCCACCTCCCTGCAATACTGCATTCTAACCACTATGCCACCAGGGCTCCTTTTAATACCTTTTAATTGATTTATTATTTGTAATATTTGTAAATTGTTACCTTGTGTGCAAGGTTTTATTGCCTGTTCTACAACTGTATCAGTATGAAATTATGAATGCAGTTTTTTCACACAAAAAATAATTCTTTTTATAATATAAATATGAATTATAATTAATAGGAGGGTAATGAATTCTAATGGGTAGGTGTGTAATTTTAACAAACACTAATGCTACAATACAATGTACTTCTTTAAAAATACTATATAAAACATGAGTATTGCTTATCTAATTAAGAGATATTTGCATGAGGTTATACATTGTGTTTTGGTTGTATGCAAATGTTTTCTTTGAAATAAAAATGAAGAACGGCTATACTTATTTCTATATATTTCTATAGTAATCTGTAGGAATGAGATATATGAGATAGATGGACAGTTCACATGAATGCATTTTTGATATACTATAGATGGGCTTGTCTGATATAATAGTTTGGTTTCACTTTAAATATCCTGTTGTGTAATAGAAAGCACTTCAGCTTATGATTGTATCTTCAATCCTTATTATCACTCAAAAACTGGCATCTAAAGATTTGCAGTCTGTCCAGTGTGAGTTTTAATGTACTTACGGAGAAAATTAATGAATCTTTGTGTAAGCAAAGGGATTCTGTTCCTGCAATGCAATTTTAAGATCCAAGCAGTAGAAATAGGGTTACTTTGAAGACAATCTTCAAAATTGTATAATTAAGCTTTCTATCAGTCAATGGGTATTGAATTGGCAGAAAAAATAGCTTTCAATATCAGACAATAACCACTGAGATTAATAATAAAATGAATATCTTTTGTTTTGATTGTTTATATATACAAGTAGCCTTTGATTTACAGCCATTTGTTTAGTAACCATTTGAAGTCACTGAATGTCACTGTCACTGAAAAAAGTAACCTATGACCGTTTTTCACATTTACAACCATAACAGCATCCCGATGGTCATGGATCAAGATTCAGACGTTTGGCAACTGGCATGAATTTATGACAATTGCAATATCCAGGGGTCATGAGATTACCTTTTGTGACTTTCTGACAAGCAAATTAAGTGGGAAGTCAGATTCACTTAAGAACCATGTTATCAACTTAACAACTATAGAGAGTCACTTAACAAGTGTGGCAAAGGTTGTAAAATGAGGCAAAACTCACTTAACAATTGTCTTACTTAGCAACAGAAATTTTGGGCTCAGTTGTGGTCTTAAGTCGAGAACGTTCATCATGCACAAATCCTATCCTGATAGCAGTAACTCAGAATGTGAAGCAATGCTTTTGTTTATGTTTTACGATTTTTAATTTTACCATTGAGACAGAATATATAAGAATGGTATTGGAAATAGTTAAGTACAAATTACATTTGAGCAAAATATGCAGATACATTTTCAAGTGAAACTTTATATACAATCAAGATTTGTGTCCCTCTTTCTAATGAACAGATTGCATCATTTAGAGAACAAGAGAAACTGAGGTAACAGAACTAATTCATCTAAAGGCTATTAGCAAAACTAATTTTTGATTTGCTGCTAGATCTGCTCAATGTGTTAAAAACATGCCTCAGAAACTATTGTATTGTATTATAGTATTCTGGAGAAGGCGTTTAATTTTTTTCTCTTTTAACAGAACAATGAAAATGAAACAGCTCTTCACTGTGCTGCCCAATATGGACACTCAGAAGTGGTTGCTATTTTGCTTGAAGAACTTACAGATCCCACAATAAGAAACAACAAATTAGAAACTCCATTGGATTTGGCAGCTTTATATGGCCGACTACGGGTGGTGAAGATGATAATCAATGCATATCCAAATCTGATGAGCTGTAACACAAGAAAGCATACTCCTTTACATCTTGCTGCACGTAATGGTCATAAAACTGTGGTACAAGAGCTACTAGAAGCTGGAATGGATGTCAGCTGCCAAGTTAGTAATTTTTAAAAAAATGTTGCACTATTAAAATAAAGGATGGCAAATCATATGACCCTATAGTTTTACATTTAACACATTCATAATGGCAAATAATAAGCACAACTTATAACTTGTAGTTTGGGCATAACAAATGGCTTTTGCCCTCAACTAAATTATGTTTCCTAATATTTTTTGAGGGGGGCAAGCTCAGTAATACTTGGACTCCTGTAAAAAGCAGGTTTGTGACTCAAATCTGATTCAGGAATGCACTATCCATCACTCTCTTAAAGTGTCTACAACAGCCACCTGGTGCTAGATAATTAAAGTTTCACAACTGTACTAAAACTTGCTGTCCTGATTAATCATTTTCCCAGCCATTTAGAGAAAGCTTTTAAAATTAATCTTTATAGTGACTTATTTCTCCCACAATATTGATAGGCAGGCCATAATTTTATTAACAGTTAGAACCATTCTCGGTTGCAGTTATACCTATCTCTACAGCATAAGACATTATTAAGGGCTCAGCTCTAGATTTTCTTTAGCCTTTTTCAAATTGTTTAGAGCAAAGAAGCAGATAGCCTGGCATCATCTTTCAATATATTAGATGTTCTCTGTGATTCTGGCTCAGCAATAGTCAGCTTCCAGGAAACAGTATTGGCTTGATTTGGCTGCCAAGGATTTCTTGCCAGTTATGACTAAAAATCTTAGCTCTCCAAACCCTGAATCTTATATTCAAAACCTAGCTTCACAACTAGGGGTAAAGAACAGGACATGACTAGGACGTTCACTGCAGCTCTGATTTCCATTCTTTGTTAAGACAGGTTGGTTAATTGTAATCTTTTTGTATGGAGAGGAATCACCTGTTCATTTTAACAACCATGTTTATATCTGTCCTGGCACATGTTAGTTTTCCCCAAGATTCTGTGAATTCTTCTTGTGACAGAGTTCATGTAATTTTTTTCCCTTGTGCTCCTGATTGTTCCTTTCTACTTTAGCACTTTAGAGCTTCAGATTGGTTCTATCCAATCTTTAATAGGTGCCGAATTTCTGAAGGCTAGGAGAACATCTGGAAAACTGCAGGGGCATAATTAGATCAGAATACATATACAAATGACTTGTAACTTAATCCTTCTAGAACTGAAGCTAAGAGTGCTAGATGGATAATCCCTGAATGAATCTAATTCCCTTATTTGAGAATAAAAACATATGAAGGAATGGTAGTACAATGTATTTGTTCTTGGAATCTTCCTGGAAAAATAGCATTATAGGGAGGGAAGGAAAAAGGAAGAAGTGAACTCTTGTAGAATTTAGGATGGGAAATCCAGTGAATTTAGATGCCTCAGACCCAAATCTTCCAGTATATGCTTGACTCTAGCGCCTCATAAATCTTTAAGTAGTTACCACCGTACATTTCCACTATATCTGCCAAGGGTTCAAATATTTGTCCTTGCTCTAGAATTTGGGCTGAGAAAGTTTGTTTACCAGCCCCATCCTTCCAAACAAACAAGGAAAAAATAATGTACCAAGAGAACCAGGCACTCTGTGACCACCTGTTAAAGTTAGCGATTGCAATACTTAATAATCAACATACCTGAAGAATCTTGATATTTTTGGTATCATGTTGCCCCATAGCGCTTTCTGAGAAGTTTGAAGGATCCTTGAGCTATTTGCTACCTTCCTAGTACAATATATATAACAGCATGCATCTAAAAGTTTTCCTTTGGAAGTTTATAAAGTGGGATTAATTTTAATTTTATTGACAGGTTCTGCAGCTAAATAGGCCAGCCTATGCTTTGTAGCTGAAACTACCATCCTAGAGAATTAGAGAATCTTCATAGAAAAGATTTCTCATACTTCTAAAAATCTTATCAACATTGATAATGCACCACCTATGACAAGGGTGATACAATACCTCTGGGCTCAAACTAATAACAAAGGGCCTAGAATGATACAGAACTTCTAGATCAGTTCGAGGAAGGATTGTTAAATATAATCTTGGATGACCTGGTTTGGTCCTACTACATTATACAAGCTGATCCAATTTTGTGTAGGGATTCCTGGCTGCCTTGAAGCACACAAGGTATAGTGGATCCACACAGGTTCAGTCACCAAGTCTTAGTAATAACCATTAGCAAGAATTAGAACTTGCCCAGTGAGTAAGGTAAAGGTGTCCCTACAGGTTTTACCCTCTAGTTGTGACTGACTTTAAGGGGCAATGCTCATCTCTGTTTTGTAAGGTAACATTGTTTGGAGACGTTTCCATGATCATGTGGCCAACAAGAATCATGCCACGGCACAAAGCATAGGGCAAAAAACAGAATGCTGTAACCTTCCTGCATGCTTATATGTGGTACCTATTCATCTACTTCAGTAGTGGGTTTCAATCTTGGCCATTACTGGTTTGCTCATGGGCGCGCGTGCGCGCTCATGGGCATTCACGTGCTCACATGTGCACTACTTCTGCACATGCGCAGATGCTTCTGTGCATGTGCAGAGCCGTCCGGGCAGGTGGGAGGAGCCTCCAGCCACCGCTACTGGTTCACCCGATCCAGGGCGAACCAGTAGCAACCCACCACTGATTTACTTGTATTTGAATGCTTTTGAAATGCTAGGTTAGCAGGAGCTGAGAAAAGTGACAGTAGCTCACTCTGACTCATGGCACTTGGGTCTCAAACTGCTGAGCTATAGACCTTTAATAATCTAAGATTCAGTGAGTATCATGTAGCAAATGTAAAATCATCCATACAATTTAGTAGCAGTCACAGTCAACTAACTGAATCTGAGAAGAACCAACAGCATTAGATAAGTGTCAAATGCCAAATTGGTACTCTAACAGTATACCCAAAAGTATTTCAAGGAGCATCAGGTGGCATCTTCCCTGTCAGTCTGAGGCATTAAGTTCAGGCATGAAATCGACAAACCTGAATAACTTCCAGATCCCATTAGAGCTATAGGTTCCATTATTGCCTGATCCAAATATATACAACCATCAGTTCTAGAGTATTTTGCAGCTTCATTAACATTGCCTTTATGGACCAAGGCAGAATCCCTATATGCATAATACTGTAGTATCAGTCAAGACTATTGATGGATGCTCCCTGCAACTGTGATCTTGCATACGTAGCAGCACCATGAACAGTTTCAGCTCTTGGTCACAACAGCTGTTGACTTCCAGCTTATCTTGAAGCCTCTATGGTTGACCAAATGATTTCCTTGTCTACAAACACATTGGTATTCTCTGTCAAATGATGCCAAAAACATATGGAATCTTGTGGGCCACTCAAAGAAACCAGAGTCTCTGTTGGCCAAATATATGGTGTTCCATGATGCTTTTGCCAAGGTGGTCAAGCATCTTCACCTTCACTATTTACAGGACTGTCTCTCCCCAATTGTCTTTACCTGTCTACTCAATGTAGCAAGAGGAGCATGCTCTGAGTACCATCAGCTAAGGAGAATCAGTTTGCACAATATTTTGGTTAATCCAATGTTTCTTCTGTGTTCAAACATTAATTAGATATTACATAATAATTTGAAAGTAATGGATCAATCTGATAACCTTCATGATTAGTATAAACTCATTAACAGTAATTCAAATGGTATTTTATTATGATAGTTTGTCATGTTCTTCTGTATGCATTTCATCTAACTTTCAAATTTATAGTACAGTAACTAATATTTATAGGCTATGTCTTTGTTTAACACAAAGCAACACTTGTTCATCAATTTGTACTGATTCATATTAGTAAGTTTACTATATAAAAATTTGTGGAATTTTTTTTGTATCACAATGATGTATTTTTAGACTAACTTAGTGGAACAAGGCAGGGTTAATGTCCAAAATGGTCCCTTCTATTTCTGTGATTTTATAAGTCTTCCACTAAACATTGCAGAATCTAGACTTATTGTAGTAGTCACTTGTTTGGACTGTCTTTTGGACTATGCCTTACCAACCAATACTAACTGTTGTGTCCTGCATACCTATTTTTTTGGAGGGGGGGAGTAAACATATTTGGTCTGCGTACATATATTTGGAAAAGTGCATAATGAACAACTATTGCTTTGGTTGTTATGTTTACATGTACAGGTACTAAAATAATTTTTTTAAACCCACACAATTATTTTTATTCAGGGTGAGAGTAGTACTTTAATTTCACCATGGAAACAATTCCAAATTTTGAAAACATTGTACACTAAAAGGCAGAAAATATTCAAATCTTGACATGCATTCAATCCTTTTCTGCCCTGCTTTGGTGTTTACTACCTGCTGCCACTGTTAATTGTCTTGCTGATACCATAAGCATCATAAGATTAACGTAATTTATGTTACAAATAATAAAAAAGAAACTGTCTACAGTAGTTTGAGTAAGGAAGTGAACTACTGCATTTTTTTTTTTTAAATCTACAACAGAGCTTGATTAAATTCTGCTGCATGACCAGTCAGGAGAGGGAGCCATAGAAGGAAAGTTGATGGTGTAGAATATTTATGTACAATTTCTGTTCCAAGTTCAATTACTTCCATTCCATTTTGCTCACTATGGCAGAAAGTCTGATTGTTACTACAATCATAAAATTGCTGGCATACTGCTTTTCATGTCTTCCTTTCATTCAGGCAGTTCTTCTCATTCAAAAATAGGAACATTATATTATAAAACCTTTTAAAAATCATCCAGAAGTACCATCTGTCTCTACATGTTGTCCACTCATACCCTTTCTCTATCTCACAAAGCTCTCAAAGTAAGCTTAACATAGTTTTTTAAAAAAGAAAGAAAATAACCATATCTTTAAGAACCTGCCATTTTAACTATTTCACATTCTATCTTATTGTTAAATGTGATGGTCGGCATCAAAAAGTTATTCTAAGTAAAATCAGGTATCAGTGAAGCAGTTGATAATTCATATTTTGAATGAGGTTTTCATAAATATTGATATTATCATTCCATTATATTGATTCTCATGGGCCATATTCCAGAGTTTGTATTATTATTTATTAAACCCCAGTGAATGATACCTCTGTAGTTAATGTTGATCATTACTGTTATTTCTGATTGCCGTAATTAGATTATTTTACATAACAATTTCTATTAATGTTTCCTTTTTCTAGACAGAAAAAGGGAGTGCATTACATGAAGCAGCTTTATTTGGAAAAGTAGATGTTGTACGCATTCTTTTAGAAACAGGTAAATAATGATTGCCCAACTGATTTTTAGTTATTTTTAGTTATTTCAAAATGTTTAAAAATGCTATTTAAACTTCTTTGAAACCAGTTTTCAGTTTTTATCCAGTTCCAAATGATCTCTTATACAATGACCTGACTCTCATACAGGAATTTTTCTTATTCTTAAATCAAATAGGTATTAGATATTAGGAATAATCTGTTTGTTTGTTTGTTTATTAAATTTATATACCATTTGACTTTCAGTGGCATTGGATGGCCTGAAATTGTTAAATATTATAGCAAGAAAACAACACAAAACAAAAAAGAACAAAGGTGGTAGAAATAACAAACCTGGATGGAAACAAAGAAAAAGAAATAGAGGGCTTCAGTCACACTTACCAGAGGGTTGCATATTGTAAAGAGCTAGGCCTTCAGGCCCTTTGAAACTTTAGTAGGGTGGGGATCATTCAAATATCCTGGGGAATCTCATTCTATAAGGCAAGTGCTGCTACAGAGAACCTGTACTTTGTGTTTTGGTAGATGGTATTGTTTAAGCAAATGACACCAAAATATATCAAACCTGTCCAATCGGACGAGGCAAGCAGATACTATGGGAGACAGATGATCCTTCATTTTAATCAGGCCCTATGCCATATAAGGCTTTATAAGTAGCGACCAGCACCTTCAGTCATACCCAGAAGCAAACTGGCAACCAGTGCAGCTCATAAAGCAAACATATTACATGGCCAGTTTGGCATAACAGTTAGGGTGCTGACCTAGATTCCCTTAGACAGGAAAGCCAGCTGGGTAAATAGGAGGTAGTAGTATTGGTATGTCTGCTGACTATGTATACTGACTCTGCAAAATAACAACAACAACAACAAGGCATGCCCATCACTACCTGCACTGCTGTATTCTGAACCAGCTGAAGCTTTTGGGTGGTCTTCAAGGGCAACTCAGGTAGAGCATGTTGCTGTAGTCAAATCCTAAGGTGATCAGGACATGAATGACTATGAAAAGTTGCTGATCTTAGAAGGAGTATAACTGCATATACCAATGCTGGTGTTTAGTTACAGTATGTTTTAGGTGACTTAACATAATAGAATAATGAAGAGATTTGGAAAATATTTAAATTTTGTATTTAAATATATGCATTTATATAGTTCATAATATAACATTTGAGAAGGCTAACTAATTATATGTGCATGAGCCAAAAAGTACTGTTTTGAATGTAGTTGTTGCCTTTTAATTAAATAATCAGGTATTTAAGTTTATGTTCGAGAGAACATTTATTTCAGAATAATATAGAGCAAATAGGAAGGGTATTTATCTAACAATTCCAAAGTCCGGCTAGTTTAGCTTGGGTAGAGCTGAATGATATATGTATTATCTGTGTTTGTGTTTCTGTAAATGCATATTAATAGTTTATTTTTCTTAAATTACTGTCAGTACCGTTTGAATACCCACCCAGTTGATTTTAATGCAAGGGAAAATACTGAGAACAGTTCCCACATGATAGGACTGAAGATAGGAAACCAAGTGGCTTAGATCCAGAGGAGTTAAGTCATCTCTGTTCCCCAGGATATTCAAGGCCTGTTGCTGGCAAAAACAGCAATGCCTACCAAGCACAGGTTTGGACTAACTGGAGAGATCTATCTGTCTGTTGGCTGAATTCCTCTCTGCTGATCTCATATTTTGTTCAACTTGACTTAATCCCCTCACTATCTAGGCAGAAAATTTGGATTTTAGGATTGGAATCTTAAATGTTCCATATTATATCCCTTTTTTCTTATTTTCTATTCTGTATATTTGTTTCAGGAATTGATGCCAATATAAAGGACAACTTAGGCAGAACAGTTTTAGATATTCTGAAAGAACATCCATCACAACAGTCACTCCAAATTGCTGCATTGCTTCAAGGTCAGTCAGTTACATCATGTAAGTCATATAAAAATGATTAAATTACAAAAATCTCAATTTTATTTGTATTATTTTTATTTTCATATTATATATTAAAATTACCACTTAAGCATATTTGGTACATGGTACATTTAAACTCATCGATTTATATGGTTAACATTAAAATAGAAATATGTTTGCTTGAGAGCCTGTTTAGTTTGGTGGTTTTAAAGTTCCAGGCTAGACATCAGGAGACCTTGAGTTCTAGTCCTGCATAAGGCATGAAGCCAATTGGATAACTTTAGTCCAGTCCTTCTCTCTTGGCCCTAGGAAGAAGGCAATGGCAAATCCCAAAAATGTTTCCAAGAAAATATTATAGAATTGTCCAGGGATTTGCCAGAAGTCAAGATAAACCTAGAGCCATGATGGCGAACCTATGGCACATGTGTCACAGGTGGCACGCAGAGCCGTCTTTGCTGGCACGTGAGCCATCACCCAGCTCAGCTCCGCACTGCTTGTGCACGCGTCTCCCACTGGCCAACTGATTTTTGGGTCTCTGTCGCACATGCATGGGGGGCCTGCATGCGGGAGACGAATGCACATACCCGGGTGGAGGTCACGCGAGCATGTGGGGGGATCGCGTGCACAAGTGCAAAGGGAACATAGATGGGTGCGGATCACCCCCCCCCCGTGGCCCATTTTGGCCCTAGCAGGCCTCCCTGCAGTCTCCTAGGACCAAAATGGGCCGTGGTGGGGGTGCACACATGCACTGGGGTCACACGGGGGATCACACATGCATGCACAGGGGAGCGCGGGGGATCGTGTGCATGTGCGAGGGTGTGCATGCATTGCATTATGGGTGCAGGCACACGTGCGTGCTCAGCACATGGCAACAAGAATGTTAGCCATCACTGACCTAGAGACACACATTCAAAGTATTTTAGTATAATTATTAAAGATATGTATAATTTCCCCAGTGTTATCACTATGAAGGGTTATGTGTTTTCTGTTACTTTCTCTGGGTTAGACTTTGCAGGAGATGAAGATTTACTTTATGATGATTTTTGTGGCTTCGAGTATCTATTTATGCCTTTGCAAACTACTACTGTTTCAGTAGATTTCAAAGTGAGCTTTCAGGGCAGGATTGCTCTATGCTATCTACAGAATACTGTCAAATTCTATAGCTTCTCTTTTACTTCCACAATATCATGAAAAACTCTCCAACTCTTCTTTCTTCAGGCACTATTGGATTCTGTAGTTTCTTCATTCTTTTTGTTTATTTTCCTCTTTATCTTTTTAAACTGTTTTCCATCTATGACTTCTAACAGGCATGATCTGTGTTGCCTTTGTTTGTATTAGGACCAACAGATATTGTGATTATTCCTAGAATTTTATTCTATAATTACATTGTAATTGTTCAACCATGCCTTAAACCTTGCTTTTGGAGCAAGCCCTATATTGGTTGTAGATTGCTTTCAATTTTTGAAACTGTGATATAAACGCCATCACTTGGCTCCAATTCTGAATGCTTTCCTATTGAAATAGTGCTGGCTCATGCTAACATAATAATAATAATAATAATAATAATAATAATAATAATAATAATAATAATAATAATAATAATTTTATTTCTATACCGCCCTTCTCCCGAAGGACTCAGGGCGGTGTACAGCCAATTTAAAACACAAGACACAACAATAATTAAAAATTAAAATAATTAAATAGATTTGGCCGATTTAAAACCCCAAAAATTTAAAATACCCCAATTTAAAATTCTTAAGTTGATAGCCCGGCCTGGCGGAACAACAGGGTCTTCAATGCGCAACGAAACACCCGGAGGTCGGAGATCTTACGTATTTCCGGGGGCAGTTCATTCCACAGGGCTGGGGCTCCCACAGAGAAGGCCCTCCCCCTGGGTGTCGCCAGCCGACATAACTTGGCTGATGGCACCCTGAGGAGACCCTCTCTGTGGGAGCGGACTGGTCGGTGGGAGGCTATTGGTGGCAGAAGACGGTCTCGAAGGTACCCGGGTCCTATGCCATGGAGCGCTTTAAAGGTGGTAACCAACACCTTGAATCGCACCCGGAAGACCACTGGGAGCCAGTGCAGCTCGCGCAGGAGGGGTGTCACGCGGGCACAACGAGTTGCGCCCATAACCACCCGCGCGGCCGCATTCTGGACCAGTTGGAGCCTCCGAGTGCTCTTCAAGGGGAGCCCCATGTAGAGAGCATTACAATAGTCCAGCCGGGAGGTGACAAGGGCATGAGTGACCGTGCGCAAGGCGTCCCGGTCCAGAAAGGGCTGCAACTGGCGGATCAGGCGAACCTGATAAAAGGCCCCCCTGGCCATGGCCGTCATATGCTCTTCTAAAGACAGCCGTGCGTCCAGGAGGACACCCAGATTGCAAGCCCTCTCTGTGGGGGGCAAAGATTCACCCCCAATAGTCAGCGATGGCACCTGCTGACTATATCGGGACGCCGGAAGCCACAGCCACTCGGTCTTGGACGGGTTGAGTCTGAGCCTGTTCCTCCCCATCCAGACCCGCACGGCCTCCAGGCAGCAAGACATCACATCAAGGGCATCGTTGGGGTGGTCTGGGGTGGAAATGTACAGCTGAGTATCATCAGCGTACAGATGACACTTCACCCCAAAACCACGGATGATCTCACCCAGTGGCTTCACATAAATGTTGAACAGAAGGGGCGAGAGGACCGACCCTTGTGGCACTCCCCATGCGAGATGCCTCGAGGTCGACCTCTGCCCCCCTGCCAACACGAACTGTGAGCGGTCGGAGAGGAAGGAGGAGAACCACTGCAGAACGGTGCCCCCTATTCCTAACCCTCTTAACCGCCGCAGCATGATACCATGGTCGATGGTATCAAAAGCCGCTGAGAGATCTAATAGGACTAGGACAGAGGAGCAACCCTTGTCCCGAGCCCTCCAGAGATCATCCACCAACGCGACCAATGCCGTTTCTGTGCTGTGCCCCTGCCTGAAGCCCGACTGGCACGGGTCTAGATAGATAGC
Source organism: Pantherophis guttatus (assembly GCF_059756535.1). Taxonomy (NCBI): domain Eukaryota; kingdom Metazoa; phylum Chordata; class Lepidosauria; order Squamata; family Colubridae; genus Pantherophis; species Pantherophis guttatus. The sequence goes on from NC_142069.1 coordinate 35,748,781, forward strand.
TTCATCCAGGTGCCCGGGCAGTTGTCGTGCCACCACACTCTCAACAACCTTCGCCACAAAACGAAGGTTGGAGACCGGACGGTAGTTAGCTAATTCAGCCGGGTCCAGGGAAGGCTTCTTGAGGAGGGGCCTCACCACCGCCTCTTTCAAGGCGGCGGGAAAGGCACCCTCACTCAGAGAAGCAGTTATAATCCCCTGGAGCCAGCCTCGTGTAACCTCCCGGGAGGCCAGTACCAACCAGGAGGGACACGGGTCCAATAAACATGTGGCGGCACTAATCCTACCCAGAACCCTGTCCACATCCTCGGGAGCCACAGGATCAAACTCCTCCCAGATAATATTCTCAAGGCCTGCCCCTGTCTCCTCCCCTGGACTCATCCAATCGGAGTCCAAGCCATCCCGAATCCGAGCGACTTTATCATGCAGGAATTGCACAAAATCCTCAGCGCGGTCTTGCAAGGGATCTTCCGCACTCCCCCCCGAAGAAGGGAGTGGGTCACCCTAAACAGGGCGGCTGGGCGGTTCTCTGCAGATGCGATAAGAGCGGAGAAATGGTTAGATTTCACCGCTTTTATCGCCACTAGGTAGGTCTTGATATAAGACCTCACCTGTGTCCGGTCGGAATCGGATTGACTAGTCCTCCAAATGCTCTCTAGGCGTCTTTTCCGACGCTTCATCTCTCTCAGCTCCTCAGAGAACCAAGGAGCCAATTGAGATCGGCATCGGGTCAGAGGCCGCAAAGGCACGACGCAGTCCAAAGCTCCGGCGGCCGCACTCTCCCAGGCGGCCACCAGCTCTTCAGTCGAGTCGTGTGCCAGAGTCTCAGGAAACGGCCCAAGCTCCATCAGGAACCTTTCGGGGTCCATCAGGCGCCTGGGACGGAACCATTTGGTCGGTTCCGTCTCCCTGCGGCGGGGGAAAGCGGTAGGAAAGTCTAAGTGAAGGAGCGAATGATCTGTCCATGACAAGGGTTTGATGTCTAGATCCCCTCTACCAAGATCATTCAACCACTGACCAGAGACAAAAATCAGGTCCAGAGTGTGTCCCCCTATGTGAGTTGGGCCTTGAACTAACTGGGTCAGGTCCATGGCCGTCATGGAAGCCATGAACTCCCGAGCCGCCTCTGACGCCTCACCCCTAGACGGAAGGTTGAAATCCCCCATGACAATAAGTCTGGGGGTGTCAACCGCCACCCCGGCAATGACGTCGAGTAGCTCGGGCAGGGTCGCTGCCACGTGGCAGGGAGCCAGGTACGCAGTCAGCAAACCCATCTGCACCCCACGGCCCCACTTCACAAAGAGGGACTCACATCCGGCTATCTGAGGAACAGTGGTCTCCCTCGGACAAAGACTCTCCCTAATAATCACCGCCACTCCCCCACCCCTCCCCTGGGCCCTTGGCTGATGAAATGCACGGAAACCTGGTGGGCACATTTCAACGAGGGGGACCCCCCCTCTTGGCCCAACCAGGTCTCCGTAATACCTGCCAGGTCCGCACCCCCCTCTAAAATAAGATCACAAATGAGGGGGGCTTTATTAACGACCGACCTGGCATTACACAACATCAGCCGCAGACCCTGGGCCTGAGACTCTGCACAACCCAGGACACAAGTCGCGCATTGGGGGCCGGGGTGCGTAATTACTTGTAGACAGCGTGTGCGCACCCCCAGCACATGATATGGCCCCCTGCGCCCGTCATACCTGCCCCTCCCACTCATTGTTTCAATTACACAGCCCTTCCTATCGTCCCCCTGCTCCCCGGTTAAATTTCCTTTCACGACCCCTCTGTTGCAGCCAATCGACCCATCACCCCGCTCAGTTGCTATCTGAACCCCCCGGGTCCACTTTTACAACCCCCTCCCTTCCTCCACCAATAAGGATATGTTTTCTCATTTGAACCAAATAACTACAACTCCCTTCATTCTAGGCTCAGCATTCTCACATTTCCAGTGAGTTTTAATCTGAGCTGCCCTTAACCCTGGTCTAAAAATTCAACTGGTTATGATAATATTCTAAGAAGTTTCATGCTAAGTGTGATTTGGGATTACCTTGGGCTTCCTCTTCTATAATCTTCTATAATCTGCATTCGGGATAATCTCCCTTGGATTTGATCATTATCTCTGTCTGGTGGACTTTGCTTCCAGGATTCCTGATATCTTGTACTCTCAAATCTTCTGAAAAGGACTTAATATCTAATTGATTAGAATTATGTCTGAAGGGTTACTTGTGGGAGAACATAGAACTGGTGCATGGTTCACAATTCCTCTGTCAATTCTATCATGAGACCCATAGAAACTTGGACCAATAGACATAGTAGGAAAAGATAAAGGAGTAGTGTGCAAGTCATGCAGATAGAAACTTTATGAGACTGGAGAATCTCCCGCTGCTTCAGAATTATGAATAGCTGCATCAGCATGATGGCCTCAGTATATAAACATTTCCTTTCCAATTCCTTAGTGCCACAAACAATTGACGCTTCCTGCTGTTTTATCTACTCTCCAAGTTTGTTATGACTCCAAACATGTGGAGTCCTAGGTGCTTTCTGACCTTAGTTGTTTGCTTGGAGATATTTCATTACCTGCCTAGCTAACATCATGAGTACATGATGTTGAACTGACGATGCTATCTAATTGTATTGTAATGAAATATCTGCAAGCAAACAACCCAACTAGAGATGACTATGCACTCCACAGTTCAATCCTGAACTATGTCTATTGGATCCAGAATGTGTGATCTGGGACCTTTTCGTCTTTTGACATTTTGTATTATTTCTTTGATATCTGTGTATTTAATTGTATTTATAAATTGTATTTATATATATTGATCTGTATTTCTCTGCTTTTGTGACTCTCTACACTACACAGTTAACTTGGCTTTGCTTGTTTTATCTATTAAAAGAACAATAATTTCCATAGCTTTTAGAGCGGTCAAGTAATGTTGCATTCAGCCTGGCATCTGCCTTACTCTCTTCTCCAAGAAAACTGTACCAAAGGATTCTAATCTAATTCCTAATTATTTTATATTTAAAATTAAGTAGTTCTGAAAATTACTCAGTTTTTTGATCTAACACTCTATTTCCTTCATTGCTTGGTTATCACGAAACTGCAGATTGCCCATTAATGGCAATACTGGATGACCTGATATGTCCTCTCCCTTTAATTTTACTTTAAGAAAAAGCTTTCTATATGTGCATTCCAACATACAAATACAGACATAGTGGGAAGAGGCTGTGGACACTTAAATAATCCTACCTCCCTATATTTACATGTCTTGCTGCCTTTAGTCAGAGATCCTGATTCGATCCCCAGTAAGCATGAACAGGCTTATAAAATGCTATCTTTACAATTCAGTCAGTTTGCAGAAAATGACCCAATAATCCTTCTTGAACCTTCCCCAATCCAATCTCACATCCTTGTATAACCTTCCTGACCCTTCCTGAGCAACAAATGCCTCTCATGCAGTTCCTCACACTCTCACACACCCTCTTTTACCCAGGTGACACCATTCACATATACTTTTGATTATACACACCCCTCATGAACCCTCTTTTGCATCCTTGTGCATCCTCCCCAACTCATGCCATGTCTCTTCTGCACTTTCCTGCATCCTCCTTTGCTGTACTGACCAATGTAGCACCTCACATGGACTCCCTCACATCCTTTTCATACCCTCTTGCTCCTTCCTCCACCCAGTAGCAGTCACTTACCTGCCTGTTGGCCTGTGACTTACAATTACCCACTGGCTTTCCCAATGATTTTTGTTGTGGAAAGCTAACAGGAAGTTCCTCATTTAATGACAGAGGGAGTCGGTTAATGATGGCAGTTAGGACTGCCAGAATTGCCACTGCTGGGTGAAATGGTCACTCTTTATATTCGCATCTCTTAGTGACAGAAATTCCAATCTCAATTGTTGTTGTAAATTAAGGACTACCCATAACATTTGTTTATAGAGAAGTAATACTGGGATAGAACTTTGAAAACTTAACTATACTACTGAATCAAATTTTCTAGAATGAAGTTTTAATTTATTTAGTGTAGTAAAAATTTTAGTTGTAGATATATTTAATTGTAACTCATCCCCATTAAAATCAGGAAATATCATAGAATTGGCTGTATGAGTTATGATTGCCCAATATAAGTTAAGTTACATAACTTAAATACAACATGAACATTACATGAAAACATATGAAGAATTCCAAAAATATTGTCAGATGAATTTTCAAATTTTATTTATGGGATGTATTCTTACCATAGATTACATAGAAAAAGGAAATTCAGAAATTCCAGAGGAATCCATAGAGGAATATTTAATATCAGATCACCATTCCAGTGTTTTATCCCCAGAAGATTCTCCTATACAAACAAGTAAAAGTAAATATTCTATTCTCAATAGCTTGTTGTGTGTTAAATGTGTTAAATTACTAAATGTTAATAATCAAAAACATAGTCAATATGATATTGTACCTATTTTGCAAATTACTAGAGATGTAGTAAAAAAATTAAATATATCCTTATTTGCTTATAAAATGTTAATTTTTGTAAAAATATTACATAATTGGCTTTTTAAGTATTCTAAGGTATATTTTAAGTCTTTAAATAATCACTACTGATTACCAAGTACTATATTTTGTTATGTTGTAAACCTAATTTATCATACACTTCTACTAAAAACCTTTCTATATAGTCAACAAACTTTTTTCACTTATACAAAAAATTATGTTTATACCAGTACAGTCTTTGCTTATGAGCTGTATTATTTTAATAATGGGTATGTTATGGCAACATATTTAGTGCACGTTGGACATGTGCCAACCATCTTCTCAAAATCAGGTTCTAAGGAACTTGTTATAGTTTCTAAAGCTTGAATTTAAAGCATTTCTCCCATTACTTAGAGTTCTTATGGCTATACCAGTGGTGGGTTGCTCCCGGTTCGCACCGGTTCGCAAGAACCGGTAGTAAAAATTTCTAGTAGTTCGGAGAATCGGTAATAACATTGGCTGGTCACGCCCCCGAATCGGTCCCTGGCCCGGTTGCCGCTCGCTTACCCCGCCCACCACATCAGAGCCTTTTTTTTTTTTACTTTTAAAAGCAGTTTTTCTACAACTTCTTCGGCCGAAAAAATGCTTTTAAAAGTTAAAAAAAAAAGCCTCTGATGATTGCGTGGCTCAGCTGGGATCGTCAGAGGCTTCTAAAAGCATTTTTTTCTGCAACCTCTTTGGCCGAAGAGGCTGTAGGAAAAAAAATGCCTTTAAAAGTCTCTGGCGATCCCAACTAAGTTGCCTGATCATCAGAGGCTTCTAAAAGCATTTTTTTCCTGCAACCTCTTAAGGTTGTAAAAAAAATGCTTTTAAAAGTAAAAAAGTTGGCCACGCCCACTCAGTCACATTACCCCCACACCAAGTCATGCCCACAAAATAAGCCATGCCCACAGAACTGGTAGTAAAAAAATTTAGAACCCACCCCCGGGCTATACCAATATCAAAATCAATATAGCCTGTTTAAAAATTTAAAATACTGTAAATAGCAATATATACTGCTTCACAATGCTTTGCAGCCCTCTCTAAGTGGTTTACAAAGTCAGCATATTGCCCCCAACAATCATGGTTCTCATTTTACTGACCTCAGAAGGATTGAAGTCTGAGATAACCTTGAGCCTGGTGAGATTTGAACTGCCAAATTGAAGGCAGCCAGTAGTCAGCAGAAGTAGCCTGCATTCTAATCACTGCGCCACGATGGCTAAATTATGTTTCAAAAAAATAGTAGAAAGCACCAAACAAACATAAATGTAGAAAAGCATATTGAATGCTTTTGAAGAAATGAAATAAACTATCCAAGTCACCCTATACCCGAGCTAAAGTATTCACCACTATTGCATATCCAAATACCTATCCAGCAACATATGCAGACTTCAAACATAGAAAAACAAGGAAAGTCTTTCAAAAGAGCTCTGAACTCAGAAGGAGTATTCTGAAAAATATCAGTGGACAAATAGTAATTGATTCAAAGGAGGTAAAACAAAGATGGAAGGAATATACTGAAATATTATACTGTATTAATATCAACATTAAAGATTCCTTAGAAGATATTCCCAACTTATAAGAATCTTTAGTACTAGAAAATAAAGTTAGAACATCGCTTCGATCATTACCCAATTGGAATGCTACAGGAATTGATGGAATACCCACAAGAAATATGGTAAGCACAGAAGAAAAATCAGTAAAAGTTCAAATCAATCTATGCCAATAAATCTGGAGAACAATACAATGGCCAATTGATTGGAAGAGGTCAATATACATTTCAATACCAAAAAAGGAAACTTAGTAGAGTATGTAAACTATAGTATAATATTCTTAATTTCACAGTAAAATAATGCTTAGGATCATCAAATATAGATTAGAGCCCTGGAGATGCCAGATATTTAAGATGGCTTTAGAAAAAGCTGAGGAACATCGGACATTAATGCTGATATATGCTGGATAACTGAGGAAGATAAAGAGCACCAAAGAAAAATCAGTACGTGATTCATTATAGAAAGGGCTTCAACTGATGATGTCAAGCTGAGGAATATGCTTAGATAAAATGGAAATCCTGGAACATTTCATTGTCCGGACGAAAAAGTTGTATACAGGTCAGATGGTCTTAATGTAGACAGAACATGGTAAAAAGACTGACTTCAGGTTGGCAAAAGAGCACAACGAGGCTTTTATAGTCTCCTCTTTTTTGTTCAGTCTAAATGCTGGATATACATTATGGGAAATTGAATTAGAAGAAGACAAGTGTGATTTTACCACTGGATGAAGAAATATCAATAAGTTTGGTTATGCTGAAGATACTACTCTAATAGCTGAAAATGCAAAGGATCTGCAAGTAATAAAATATAGTAATGAAATGCAACGGACACAGTGAAAAATGGGACTAAAATTAAATATAAATGAGATCAAACTAATGACAATAGGTACAAACTGTCAGTTGTCTTACAACTGACAACAAAGATACTGAAGTGGTGAATAGCCTGTTCAACCATCAACAGTAAAGTAACACACTGTTAAAATATACTCTACAGACTAGTACTTGGTCAGGCAGCCAGGCATGTATTGGAAAAGAAAATGTATATGCTTTGATGTGTCTAAACTTACAAAGATCTGAATAATGCAAGTAGCGCTGTTCCTTGTGACAGTTGATGAAAGCAAAATTTGGAGTTTAAAGAAGCAAGATAGGAAGAGTATTGATGCCTTTGAACTTTGGTGTTCGAGAAAACTCTTGAGAATACCATGGAAAACCAAGAAAACAAACAAATAGATCATAGAACAGCTTAGACACAGATTCTAATAAGGAAAATCTGTTTATGTGATTGCTAAGAGACATTGACTTGATAGCATCAATAATCAATCTATACAAATCACACAAGAGATATTTTAAATCCCAAGATTGTAGTTGACTAAAGAGTGAGAATGAGCAAAGGAAACCCAATAGCTCATATCTGCCTCTGTTTGAACTTATAGTTAAATATATTTCACTCATTTTTGAATATAATTGACATAACAGAAGAACTGGTTTTTAAGAAAATAATTGACAACAAAACAATAAAATCTACAGTATTATGATAAATACACTCTCTCTATCTATTTGAAAAAAGCAGGAAATAGACATTTCAACCTGAAAGCTGTTCAATAGCTCCATTTTGGCTTCCCAATTTACTTATTGACCCATACACTAATGGATAGATGTGTATGAGAACTTTGCCTTTGTGATTATTTGCAAATGATCCCCAAAATGCCAAATCCATATAGAAATACCAAATAATGGTAATAAAGCAGTATTTTAATGAAATTTTTTTTGAAATGGATTTCTGAAAAATTAATTACAGAAAAAGTGAACATTGATTTAAAATTTAGTATTTAGAATTAACAACTGAGCAGCATTCATGTTACAATCAACTACTATAAGCATGTATGATGGAATACCTGTATAAATCAAATGTATTCTACAGAATGACATTATTTAATCATGTTAGTCCCAAAACTTTTGATGTGCGTAATATTACATCAAATAATATCAGAATAACACAGATAATATCCACATAAAAGAGAAAAAGGAACATGCTGATTATGAAATTAACTCTTCACCTGCTTCTGCTCTTTGATTACACCAAGAAGAACATACTTTGAATCTTAAATTGACTTATTTTCTTTTACTAGTGACTGATTATTATATTTTGGCTCTTGTAAAGGTGAAGCTGTGACTGGTGAATTATCAAAACTATTAGATGAAATTAAGCTGTGCCAAGAAAAAGATTATTTAGAAGATAAGAGCCATACTATATCAGATGATTATCTGGATGATGCTAGCAAAGTATCAGAAGAAGAAACAGTAGCAAATGGAAACAGAGACAAGTCTAATATAGTAAGTGAGAAAGAGTATAGTTTAAATTCTAGCGATTGACAGTATGATTTAATTCATATGCTGTGTATTAAAATGTTTATATGCTGCAACACTTATTTCCTGCATAAAATAATATAATTAAAAATTATATAATAAACTGAAGTGGCAGTGGCATAACAAGACTTTTCAATATTTCCCTGAAATCATTATATTGGTTGAGGGTTTTTTCCCAGCTAATTACTGGGAATTTATTGTCCATTTATTTTGTTTTTATAATTTTGTAAATTCTCTCCATCTTTTTTTTTTAATTAAATCCCTATACTTACCATTTTCCTTCAGCAAAGATATTTCAAACCATAATCGTAGGTCTAGAATTGACCCTGATATAACTATAGCAAGTAATAATTCAACACCTATTTTTCTCTGTTGAACAATGTGGCGTTCTAGTGAATTCTATCTTTCTTCTGTACAAATCATATGTATTTACTTAATCATTAAACAAGAATATTTAAGTATATCTAAATTTGACAATAAACTTATGACTAAAACCTAATTCATAATTAAAGTATTAACAATAGTTAGATTTTGTTTTTAGGTATCCATCTTCCAGTAGATGGCAGTATGGTTCAGTAAAGAAGAGTATCAGCCATTTTATACAATAGAATGATCTTCCAAATGCATGTTTCTTGGTTAACTTATTAAGAGTGGCTGGAAGGTTTTGGTATGGATCCAAAAGGACCCCTGATGATTGGACTCCAAATACCATGCATTGACAGTCTCCTATGGACTGTGTAATCTTTAGGATAGCCAATAATACCATAAATTATTAAACGAATTCCAAAAGTCATAATCATTTTTTTATAAAAAAATTATGCTAATTATGTTTCAGATAATAAAAAAAGAATCAGTTAATGATTTATGAAAATTTGGTACATTACAGTATTAAATTAAGTAAAAGAAATTCAAAGAGTTCAGAAGGTAGCATGTTAAATTCAATGATAAAAAAAATGAAGCAGGAATTCAAGAAGTGACAAGGAGAACATGGGAGTTTCCAGAAATGATTTATTTAATACAATATTCACTTATTTAAAGGCAGCAATTTCTAAGTTATTCCAAATGCATAACCACCATGTTAACATATAACATCATTGAGAATAATTTTAGGTGGAATTATATTGAATTTTAATATAATATGACCTATTTTAATTGATATATTTCCTTTAGATGTGTGTGTGTGTGTGTGTGTGTGTGTTTGTGTGTATATATATATATATGTATGTATGTATGTCTTTGGTTATTCGGGTCTTCTCCCACGTAACCCTAACCCTAACCCTAACCCCTAACCAATCAGAACACACCTCCACCCAATCAGAACACAGCCAAGTTCCCACCCAATCAGCTCACACCCCTACTAGCAGTTAAAAGGAAGAGACAGCTGCGATCTCACATTGCTCCTGGAAGCACGAAGCCGAGAACACCAGCCTGAAGATGACGAATGAGACTTCGTCGAAACGTCGCCAAGACACTTCCAATCTTATGTGGGAGAAGACCCGAATAATCAAAGACCTACATACAAACACCCGCGAAAACCTGAGAAAACATATATATATATATATATATATAATTCAACTGTATTCATATTCACTTAAGTTTGGAAATACTGCTACTCTGTCCTCAGAGATCATCTTCCACAAATCTGGAACAAGCAGAAGAGGAAGAAGAGGGTGGAACTGAAAATAGTTGTGGACCTACAGGTTTGTGGGAAGCACTGACACCTTGCAATGGATGTAGAAATCTTGGATTCTCCAGTCTTACACAGGTATTTATCATTTTAGATACAAATCGTGCTTGAGTATCTTCCCATTAATATATTGGAAATTTTTACCATGAACCTTGTTCTCTAGAAAGTTTAGACAAGGACAATGGATGCCATTGCTCCCAAGTGGCTCTGTCAGATTACAGATCCCAGTGGTCGGGTTCCATTTTGCATAAAAATACATCCATAAAAAGAAATACTCCCTCTTAATGGCCTTTTGAGGTATTAAACATGCCTTTGACTCAATTTCCAGAAATTAAAAAATTCAATGTCAAGGTCCTCAATCCCTACAGTTCTCTATGCAGATAATGCCATCACAATTTCCCAAACATATATAGCATCAATATTAGCAATATTTTGATATTGCAGCAAATCACCCAATGGCAACCCAATAATCCTGGACAATAGGAGGAAAAAAAATAGAGCAGGTTACTTTTCTTTGAGGTGGTTACCCCTCTAAAGGCACCTGGAATATACACCAGAATCACCAATAGTGCAGATACTGCTTAGATTTTCAAATGTTGTTAAGTGCTTCTTCTACACAAGTGGAGATCAGTTAATTCCTGCAGTATTAAAACTTTTTAAGGTCAAGTCATTGGCCCAAACCCTTTATGGTACACAAGTTGGAATTTATAGAAAAATATTGTAGAATGATGCACTGGAATCAGTGTAAACAAAAAATTGGAGATCAATTCTCACTGCACCCAATGGCACAGCAAATGCTCAGTTAAAGTTTGAGATAGGCATGCTTGTAATCCTGGCAAAGGCCTGGAGGACAGTGATAAACTATTGGCTGAAAATCCAACTCTTTCCTTTGGACTGACCCCTGTAGTTTTAACAGACAATTTTCCTTCTCCCTGGAAATAGGCTGTAGAGTGAAAGTTAGCATTATATGAGTTTTCTTTACTACTCCCATTTTCTTTAGAGAATGACTAAGCCAAACAACTGCTCACCAAAAAGGTGTGAAGTTTCAGGTGAAAGTTAAAAAGTTGGCCCAACATGGCAAAAAATGGATAAATACACTTGGGAACCAGAAAAATACCTTAAGAAATCCAACTTTCCCCAAGTTCAAAGCCAGGGATAAGATCTTAGCAGAGGTGGGTTTCAGCAGGTTCTGACCAGTTCTGGAGGGCCGGTAGCGAAAATTTTGAGTAGTTCAGAGAACCGGTAGTAAAAATTCTGACTGGCCCTGCCCCCATCTATTCTCTGCCTCCTGAGTCCCAGCTGATCGGGAAGAAATGGGGATTTTGCAGTAACCTTCCCCTGGAGTGGGGAGGGAATGGAGATTTTACAGTATCCTTCCCCTTCCATGCCCATCAAGCCACGCCCACCAAGCCATGCCACGCCCACCAAGCCACACCCACAGAATCGGTAGTAAACAATTTTGAAACCTATCACCAGATCTTACCCTCTGCAGTGTTGCAAGTTAATTAATTGTGTGTTTCTGCCCATGGGAGATTGAAACAATTTTCTATGTATTATTACAAGTTATATAGGGATATCAAGCCTGCTTATTGTCTTCCCTTAATATGTTCATTTCCAGGAAGGCCAGACAATTTCTATATGAAACAGGAAAAAAATTCACTTATGCAGTAGCCAAATTTTGTGTTGCTTTGTTGAAGCCATAACTGGTCACAGAAATAACCACTTCTGTTTTATTCATCACTTCAGGTTTAATGTGGTAGCGATCTTGTTTTAGGTGATACGTATTTTTCCTTTGTTGATAGTAATAATTCAGATTTAGACCTACACATATAGTAGCTATATTACATTTTATCCTTTTATGGTAGTATTTCATTTTGTCTATGTATTTAATTTTATGTTTGTGTTATATTTTTAAATATTGCTGATCATTGATCAAATAAACTACAGTAGTTCTTGCCTTAAAACCACAACTGAGCCTGACAAGGACATGATCAGACTTGTTTTTATTATCTTTTCTACAGCAGTTGTTAAGCAAATGCTGTGACTGTTAAGTGAATGCTGCATAGCAAATACCCATTGTTTGCTATTGGGCAGTTTTTGCCAGAAATCAGAAGTAAACTGCTATATTTTACAGTGGTGGGGTTTCTGGAGCCTTTTTATTAATATAATATAGTCATGTTAGTGTGATTAATAAGCCATTCTGGCCACTAACAAAAGAAGGACTGCTATGTTGAAGTGCTTTTACTTATTGTTAGAGATTTTAATCACATGGCAACTACCATCTGCCCGCTTGGTTTATCACTGTACTTGTTTATAGCACAGGTTCTAAGTTTCACTTGATTAGCAAAAGAAAACTGTCTGGTATAGGCTGTTGACAAATACATTGAAATCATTTTCGAGATAAGTGCCTCTCTAAAAGAAATTTCTAGCCTCTGTTAATAAAGTCTTGACCATCTTTGCTATCTCTTTTGTATCTACTTAAATTGTATGGAAAATAAATTGTAGAGCAATATAAAGGGATGAGAGTCTAGTCAACTTCATATCAAGAGACAGCTTTAAGATCCCCAGAATGAATCTGGTAGCACATTTTAAGGCTAATAAATATTATTAAAAGGCATTTTGAGAATTACAGCTCACTTGATCAGATGCATAAAATATAAAATTGAAATTGGGATGGTAGGGAAGAATGGAGGAAGACAGGTGGTTTTTCACATGCAGAATACATACAGGACACATTGTAAGTATTCTATAATTAACAATTGTAATGTGTTTAAAAAAAAACATTTCTGAGGTAGCCTGAAACCTAAAACCTGAAACAAACCTTTGATATCAGCAGTCTGTTGGTCAATTGTGGTGGTGAACTTTTTTGTTCTGAAACAGTTATTATGAAATCTGTAATGGAATGTCCTGGTTGGTTAAAACACTGTGACACATTATTTTATTGTTGTTTTGAATCCTAATGTGAAACTTGCACTTTCTGACCTCTTTATCTTATTAGCATCTTTTTCAAGTAAAAGTTTGAACTGCTGTTATTGTTGCCTGACTATAGACAAAACATTTAGTAATGTGTTCTGGGTGGAGGTTGGAAGACTATAAGTATGCATCACAAGTATGTTTCCTGGATAATGTAGTATTTATGTGTGTCCATTGTTTTACTGTGACATCAAAGAAGTTGACTTATTCTGTCTATAGCTCAAAGCTAAATTTATTGGTGGGGATAGAAATTAAGGTCCTGATGGAATATGATGAGAAACACATATACATATATACACATTATCTGCCCTAGTTGAATATTGATAAATTTATTACAATATTAGTTTCTCCCATTGAGAAACTCCCATATATCTTTCTGTAATTTGATCTGTCATCTATCTACTATATATAACAATAAAGTAGTTAACAGGTGAACCAACAGCAAAGTAAAACTTCAATGCCTTCTGTTAACAATCTATTGTTGTATTTAACTTGTAGAAAGTCCACAAAATCTTCTTATCTACCACAAATCACCACAGTCATTATCTGTGATTAGGATATTTGGGAACAAATATCCTTGTTTGATTCTTAATAGAAAATCTTTTTCTTAAAATTTTGGTTGAGAAGAGGGCATTCTTTACTTAAAGGACAAATGAAATTACTTCAGAAACTTTCTTCAGGGAATTTGTCGATATCAGTGACTACTTCTCCAATAACTTTTAGAGAATATACGACATATCATATTTCTGAAATTGTAAAAATGTTTAATTTAGGACACTATAACTGAAAGATAACTTGGAGACTACTAGATTTCAGCAACAGAAATACATGAGAAAATGAACTAAACCAAAATGAAACAGACACATAATATATACATATACAGTACACATATTGAAACTCTGAGGACATATTAAACTAATTGAACTAAGTAGCCTGAGCAAGGTGATGGATAGGGACTGAGGATTACAAACTGGAGATGATGACTTACTCTCCCCCTCAACTGTCCCTCTCTCCTTTATCAGATCTAGGTCTATTACGACCACTCAGCGTTAACTTGCAATCTTAGATCGATCTGCAGCTTTATTTACCACCTATTCCCCAAGATTACCCTGATTATTTAACCCTAAATACTTTGCCCAGTGGCTCTACCTTACTTTTTTGATCTAATCCTCGGCCATCGCTGGTATCAGGACTGGAGGTGATACAGACATCGAGAGTCTTGGATTATGGGGAGATAGACCATCTTCTCTTTGTTTGTTTCAAATGGTTTGGTCGCTGTGAGAGGATGACCCTTTGAGACCTCTACCCCCACCTCCTTTGGATGGACTTACTACAACCACAAGACTTCCCATCGTTGTGAGAGGGCGATGATGTTCCGATGTATTGACATTTGTAACATACTGGTCTTCCTTTAACATCTATTTCCTCCCTTATTTTAAATTACCTGTCTTAACCATCTCTAACACTCTTAGAAGAAAATGATCCTTCATCTCCTTCAACTCGCTCCTATCTTTGATGTATTCAACTGCGGAGCTCCTTGCACTGCGAGATTCTCCCCTCTCGCATGTCTGGCCCTCTCAGTTATCAAGGGCCGCCCTTGAGGACGGGTTTTGGAACCCCGAGAGGTGGTTTGCAAAAAACCGACGGCTTTGGGGTTTTTTAGATAAATCTTTAAGTTCTATTTTAAGGGGTTCTGGGAGGGATTGTGGGAATGGATTTGGGGGGATCCATAAATCCACTGAAAGGGGTAATGGGTCTGATGATCAGAGTGGGGAGGATGGGGACAGAAATCTGACAAGGATGCAGGGGGATGAAGCGATGGGCATTAGTATAGTAAGTGGGAGGGGCAGATATGATGGCTGCAGGGGGCCATATTATGTTTTGGGAGTGCGCACTTGATGTTTACGAGCGATTGCCCACTCCGACTCCCAAAGCACTGCTCGTTTCCTGGGTTGTTCAGAGTCTTAGACCCTGGGTCTACTGCTGATGTTATGTAATGCCAAGTCAGTGATAAATAAAGCCCCCCTCATTCATGATCTTATTTCAGAGGGGGGTGCTGACCTGGCAGGGATTACGGAGACCTGGTTAGGCCAGGAGGGAGGAATTCCTCTTGTGAAAATGTGCCCGCCAGGTTTCCGTGCATTCCATGAGCCAAGGACTCAGGGAAGGGGTGGGGGAGTGGCAGCAATCATTAGAGAAAGTCTTTGCCCGAGGGAGGCCACTGTTCCTCAGATAGCCGGATGTGAGTCCCTCCTTGTGAAGTGGGGTCGGGGGATTCAGATGGGCCTACTGATTGCGTACCTGGCTCCCTGCCACGTAACAGCAGTCCTGCCTGAGCTGCTCGACATTATAGCTGGGGTGGCGGTGGAAACCCCCAGACTTATTGTTATGGGGGATTTTAACCTGCCATCCGCTGGTGAGATGTTGGAGACGGCTCGGGAGTTCATGGCTTCCATGACGGCCATGGACCTGACCCAGGTAGTTCAAGGCCCCACCCACTTGGGGAATCACACTCTGGACTTGATTTTTGTCTCTGATCAGTGGCTGAATGATCTAAGAATAGGGGCTATAGACATCAAGCCCTTGTCATGGTCTGATCATTCTCTCCTTCACATGGACTTTCAAGTCACTTCCACCCACCACAGGGAGATGGAACCAACCAAATGGTTCCATCCCAGGCGCCTGATGGACCCTGAAAGGTTCCTGATGGAGCTTGGGCCATTTCCTGAGACTCTGGCTCACGACTCGACTGAGGACCTGGTGGTCGCCTGGGACAAGGTGGCTACTGGGGCCTTGGACCGCGTCGTGCCTTTGCAGCCTCTGACCCGATGCCGATCTTATCTAGCTCCTTGGTTTTCCGAGGAGCTGAGAGAGATGAAGCGTCGGAAAAGACGCCTGGAGAGTGATTGGAGAACAAGCCGATCTGAATCTGACCGAACACAGGTGAGATCTTATATTAAGACCTACCTAGTGGCGATAAAAGCGGCAAAGTCTAGCTACTTCTCCGCTCTTATTGCATCTGCAGAAAACCGCCCAGCCGTGCTGTTTAGGGTGACCCGCTCCCTACTTCAGGTGAGGGTACGGGAAGATCCCTTAAAGGGTCAAGCTGAGGATTTTGTACAATTCCTGCATGATAAAGTCGCTCAGATTCGGGAAGGCCTGGACTCCGATTGGGTAGATCCAGGGGAGGAGACGGGGGCAGATCTTGAGAGCATTATCTGGGAAGAGTTTGACTCTGTGACTCCTGAGGACGTGGACAGGATTCTGGGCAAGCTTAACGCTGCCACATGCTTATTGGACCCGTGTCCCTCCTGGTTGGTACTGGCCTCCCGGGAGGTTACACGAGGCTGGCTCCAGGGGATTATAAATGCTTCTCTGAATGAGGGTGTCTTTCCTGCCACCTTGAAAGAGGCGGTTGTGAAGCCCCTCCTAAAGAAGCCTTCCCTGGACCCGGCTATATTATCAAATTATCGTCCAGTCTCCAATCTTCGCTTTGTTGCGAAGGTTGTTGAGAATGTGGTGGCGCGACAACTACCCCGATACCTGGATGAAGTTGTCTATCTGGATCCGTTCCAGTCAGGCTTCAGGTCACGATACAGCACGGAAACGGCATTGGTCGCGTTGGTGGATGATCTCTGGAGGGCTCGGGACAGAGGTTGCTCCTCTATCCTGGTCCTATTAGATCTCTCAGCGGCTTTTGATACCATCGACCATGGTATGCTGGAGGAGTTAGGAATAGGGGGCACCTATTCGGTGGTTCTCCTCCTTCCTCTCTGACCGTTCGCAGTTTGTGTTGGCAGGGGGCAGAGGTCGACCTCGAGGCACCTTATTTGTGGGGTGCCGCAAGGGTCAGTCCTCTCACCCCTTCTGTTCAACATTTATGTAAAACCGCTAGGCGAGTTCATCCGTGGTTTTGGGGTGAGTGTTCATCAGTATGCTGATGACACACAGCTATACATCTCCACCCCAGACCACCCCAATGATGCCCTTGCTGTGATGTCCCGTTGCCTGGAGGCCGTGCGGATCTGGATGGGGAGAAACAAGCTCAGACTCAACCCCTCCAAGACCGAGTGGCTGTGGCTTCTGGCGTCCCGGTATAGTCAGCTGGTACCATCACTGACAATAGGGGATGAGATCTTGCTCCCCACAGAGAGGGCCCGCAACTTGGGTATCCTCCTGGATTCACGGCTATCTTTAGAAGATCATTTGACGGCTGTGGCCTTTTATCAGGTTCGCCTGATCCGCCAGTTGCGTCCCTTTCTGGATCGGGACGCCTTGCGCACGGTCACTCATGCCCTAGTTACCTCCCATATGGACTACTGTAATGCTCTCTACATGGGGCTCCCCTTGAAAAGCACCTGGAGGCTCCAACCGGTCCAGAATGTAGCCGCACGGGTGATTATGGGCGCAGCTCATTACGCCCATGTAACACCTCTCCTACGCGAGCTGCACTGGCTCCCGGTGGTCTTCCGGGTGCGATTCAAGGTGTTAGTTATCACCTTTAAAGCGCTCCATGGCTTAGGACCTGGGTACCTACGAGACCGTCTTTTGCCATCAATAGCCTCCCACCGACCAGTTCGTTCTCACAGGGAGGGACTACTCAGGGTACCGTCAGTCAAATTATGCCGACTGGCGACTCCCAGGGGGAGGGCCTTCTCTGTGAGGGCTCCAACCCTTTGGAATGAACTGCCCCCAGAGATACGGAATATCCCTGATCTCCGTGCTTTCCGCCATGCCCTCAAGACCCTGATGTTCCAACAGGCGGGGCTAAACATATGAACATGTGAATGATTTTTTAAAATGTTATCTAATTCTGGGTTTTATTTAATTGACCAAACTAAGTAATAATTTTAATTAGCAATTTTATGATGTTTGTGTGTCTATATTTTTCTTGACTGTACACCGCCTTGAGTCCTACGGGAGAAAGGCGGTATAGAAATATAATAAATAAATAAATAAATAAATATAGAAAGCTGGGGTTTTATTTTACTATTTTAAAATAATCTGTAGCCTTGGATGAATTTGTTGAAATTGAGGCTGAAATTCCTCAATTTTTATGAATTCTGATTGGTCAGACTAAACAAAAAAACAGACAAACAAATATTCTTTGATCACTAGAGGGAGCTAAGAAGATGTCCAAATTTGAGCACATTTTAAGGGAGGTATTTAAAAATATTCTAAAGAAAATTATTCATTTTATAGACTGATTAGGTTCTAAATATATAAATAATATAGACAATATTAAAAAAGAACAAGAGCTGCAATTATATGTAGAGAGCAATCAAATTACTGAGGCAATTTCACAAATATCTGACAATGTAAAGGATTTAACTGCAACTTTGGAATATAAACCTGACACCAATTTTTATTATGATGGTAATATAATGGTTTGATGATACGATGGTTTGAATATAACCCTCTCAGTACAACTGAAACAAGAATTTCAAGCAAATTCACAACTCTCAAGGATACTAACAAAGTACAGAATTATTTGAGAAAAAGAGACTCAATAGATATTTCAGAGAATGAGGATGAGCTCCAAGCAAATCTACAACTTTCAATAGAACATGTTTGGGACTTTTTCTTCATGGATATTAACAAGGTTGAGTATTCCTTGAGAAAGAGAGACTTCATAGACATTCCAGAAAAGAAAAAGATTTTATTCTACGAGGTTAAGCTGGAGGGAGTGACTTAAATTTAATGAGTTAATTGGAGTTAGGATGGATTTTTAGAAGTGTGATGTAATTGAAAGAAAGCTCTAATGTAGTTTTGTGTTTATCAATTGGGTTTCAAAATGTTTTTTTCTTCTGCTTTTAAAACAATGTTTGAGTAATTTCTAAAGTTTGTAAAATATTACTGAAAGTAAATTTGAAAGTATGAATGATTAGAAATATTTTAAGAAAAATCTGGAGTTCTTAAACGGATGCTTTAAAAAAAGTTTTTGTTCTCTAAGGTTAAAGAACTTGAGAGAGTGTAGTAAATTATGTTAATATAAATGATAGTTTATAAAGATTAATAGGTATAAACAGAAATATATATTATTTCCCACAACAAAAAGAAAAAAGGAGAGATGGTTAAATCGATTGTTTTATTTAAAGAAAATAATCTACCTAATTTTGTTTCCATTTGGAAATTGTTTCTGGATTTTGTGCTTGTGATGGAAACAATGAAACTTTGATTTTGGTTTTGCTGATTAGATAGGTTTGTTGTTATCAAAATGGCTAGTATATATCTTTGTGTAAAAGTATTATCTTCTACTGTGCTAAAGAGAGTCAAAAGTCAACACCTTTTTTCTTTTTCTTCTTTTACTTATTTTTTTTCTTTACC
The DNA here is from genome assembly GCF_059756535.1 of Pantherophis guttatus. Classification (NCBI taxonomy): domain Eukaryota; kingdom Metazoa; phylum Chordata; class Lepidosauria; order Squamata; family Colubridae; genus Pantherophis; species Pantherophis guttatus. Next base: position 35,768,202 of record NC_142069.1, read on the forward strand.
CTTTTTCCTCCCTTAATATCCCATTATTTTCATTTTCTTTGTATTTTATATTCTGATAAAGTAATAAAAATTTTCAAATCTCCAGAGACACAGTGAATTATATAACTATAGGGCTGATAACAGGACCAGGTCTGGGCCTCTACTTTCCCAAATATCTGTGCTTAGTTCAAATGTTTGGAGTAAAGATTGGAAATCTTCTAGAATATAGTCAATGGAAATGACTCCATGCAGCTTATGAGTGGTGCATTCAGTACAGTTGAAGATGTCACTGTGGTCCTAATGGATGTTAGCATGATGAACCTGAAACCCGTTCTTAGAACTAATGAAAAATTCAAGTAGGAAGTTAAATACAGCTGAGGGGACTCTTGGTGGTTATAGTTAGTGAGCTGTAGTTGTTTAATGTCTCCTGTAATTGAACTTGAACATAAAAGCCAGCCATTAATTGTTTCAACCCTAATAGGAAGATGGGAATGATTTTGGGATACAAGACCATAGCTTAGACGATGGTCTGATAAATGATATTTGAGTCTAAACAAGGAGGAGTGGCAAAACTATCTCAGAAGGGACACTTTCTAGTTTTCAGATCAGTAAAAGTAGGGACAAGAAGTGGTACTTTCACACAAAAAGATAGACGGGAGGTGGTACTTTCAGACCTTACAAGACTAACAACAGGCTAAGTTGATAGAAAATATTTGCATGCAACAGTGATATTGACAATAGTACAAAGTGTGTTAAAATTTATAATTAGATTAGTTCAAGATAATAAATGGCTAACTGATCAGTAACTACTGTATGCTCTGATATTGATAGTTCCTTTCTACACATCTGAATCGGCACCAGTGATACTCCAAGCATAATTTCCAGCATATCAATAGTAACTATTTAGGAAGGAGGGAAAAGTTCTTTGGGGCCTGAGTGATGTTCTCATCAGTATGTTGAAGACAAAAGTTCAGCAAGGGAAAGGACAACTAGACTGTTGGTATAAATGTGGAGGACAAGTTAGACATTAAGTTTAGCCATTCCATGTATCTGGTGACACAAGCTGTAGCTCACAAAAGCTTATGCATTTTAATAAAATTTGATAATCTGAAAAAGTGCTACCAGACTTCTTCAGAATTTTAGCTATTGATTTCACAGGAGTTATGGAACCTATATTTTGGATGCAATTTGTAAGTTAGCCCATTTGGGGTAACTTGGTTCAAAAGGTTTTGCTCTATTGTACACCATTTCACTCAAAAGTTATGGGAATCAGAGTTTTAGTGATATATAAATAGACAGATTAACACAACACTTTCCCTCCTATGTATACAACATGTTATTTTGTCCAAATGGATTGAAAAATAGAATTTGTGGCTAAGGAAGACTGATCAACATGCTAATGTTTACTTGACTTTGTTTTTTCTGTTGTCAAAAATACAAGTCTCAGGAACCATAATTTTTTCTGCTGAAATAGTAATAACAATTTTTTAAAAAAGTAAAACCTATCTTTGCCTAATATGAGCTCAAAAACTGGAATATATAACAAAAAATCTGCAAGATAGAAAACAAATTGCAGATTAAGAAACAGAACAAACGAGAACAAAAAAGAATAATGACACATGTCCATTGTATCTCTTATGTCACTAGAAAGCCAGTTCAAAGACTGAGAAAAAACACATTTCTTCAGTTCAGGTTTTAATTCTGCTGTTGTAACTTCTTCCAACAATGAAAATTTATCTTTTTAGCACTCACCCCAGCTCAATAAATTGATATAGGGTAAGCGAGAAGCAATCTTGATGGATAAAAGAGAGAACTAGGAGATGTAGGCATAGTATAATAGACTTTGATTAAGTGCAGTTGGCAAAAATGAGTGAAAAAAACTTAAATGCCATTATGTAGGAAGAAGTGATATTGTCAAATTCATTCAGCTCTGCATTTTGACTTGTTCCCAAGCAATAAGTGCTCTTCTGGGGAAGAATAGAAAAATAGCTTTGTACCTGGTGTTAGCGAGTGGGACTTCTGAAAATGAGAAAAGGTAACTGTATATTGGATACATATGTAGTTTAAACTGGATAAATAGAGAAGTGTGTTTTTTGTTAAAGAGGTAGAAATGCTGCTTTCCATTCTGGTGATGCGCTACAGTATAGCGAGGCAAGAGCTAAATCAAAAAAGGGTGTCAGGGATACTAAAGCTACGTACAGACGGAGGATTGCACATCTTTCTGAGAACTCAGACTCTGGTTGGGTATGGCAAGGCCTGTGACAAATCACAGGGCAGAGCAATAAAAATAGTTTATCTAACAGTAGTGACTCTGACTGAGCAGCTAAATAAATTTTTCAGCCGTTTTGAGGTGGAAACAGGAGCAACCATCATTCCAGCATTTACCTCTGATAGTACACCATTAACATCTACCATTAATAGACAACCATTTCTACAGCAGATCTCTGATGTGAGATGCACTTTCCAGAATATTAATATCCAGAAGGCAGCTGGGCCTGATGGAATCATGGGATGAGTTGTTAGGGACTGCGCTGCAGAGCTAGCTGGAGTGTTCACGGATATTTTCAATGTATCCCTGTCGCAGTGCTCTATCCCTACCTGCCTGAAGACATCTATTATAGTGCCAGTCCCTAAGCAGACAGTAGTGGTCTCCCTTAATAATTATAGATCAGTAGCTTTAATATCTGTTGTCATGAAATGTTTTGAGAGGCCGGTGTTGAACTATATTAAGGCTAGTCTTCCATCTACTTTGGACCCATACCAATTTGCATATAAGAGTAATAGGTCAACTGACGATGCTATGTCTATTGTTGTCCATACTGTATTGAAACATTTGGAACAACAGGGAACATATGTGAGGCTGTTATTTGTGGATTGTAGCTCTGCCTTCAATACCATTCTACCCAACAGGTTGTTTCTTAAAATGTCCAATTTGGGTATAAATCAGAGGATTTGTTTGTGGATAAAGGATTTTCTGACAGATAGGCCACAGTCAGTAAGGATGGGATCTCACCGTTCCTCTACTCTGATACTAAGCACAGGAGCCCTCCAGGGTTGTGTGCTAAGCCCTTTCCTTTATTCCTTATATATACATGACTGCACCCCATTGTATAACACCAACACAATTATTAAATTTGCGGATGACACAACAGTGGTGGGGCTCATTAATAAGAACAATGAGTCTGCTTATAGAAAGGAAGTACAAGGGCTAACATTGTGGTGTAAAGAAAATAATCTTACACTTAACACCAAAAAAACTAAAGAACTTATAATTGATTTCAGGAGGAAGAGAGATGTACATTTACCATTGTACATAAATGGTGAGGAGATGGAGAGAGTTGGCAGTTTTAAATTTCTGGGCATTTATATCTCGGAGGACCTCTCATGGACTATGAATGTTAACATGCTTGTGAAGAAGGCACAGAAGAGGCTGTACTTCCTGAGAATGCTCAGGAAGATAAATCTATCTCAACATCTACTTCTGTCCTACTATCGCAGCACCATTGAGAGTGTCCTGACATACGGCATTCTTGCATGGTATGGGAGTAGCTCTGTAGCAGACAAAAAAGCTCTACAGAGAATCATTAAAACTGCCCAGAATATCATCGGGCTCCAGCTACCAGCCCTGGATGACATCTTTGAATCTCGTTATTTGAGGAAGTTGCATAACATTCTCAGCGACTTTTCCCATCTTGCTTCCAATCTTTTTGGACTGTTGCCTTCTGGCAGAAGATACAGAACAATTAAAACTCGGACCACACATTTTCTGAATAGTTTTTATCCCAGAGCTATAATTGCAGTCAACAACGAACTAAAGGGCCACCATCAGTGAGCTGTTGAACAGCATTACTTGGTCTGTTGTGTGGATGTTTGGGTGGTTTAGGGGTGGGGAATTTGGGGTGGGTGGAGATATATTTGGGGATTGTTATGTGTGTTGGACCTGGTCTTTGGGTGTTAAGTGAATTTCATTGTATGGGTATACTGTGTATACATGTACAATGACAATATTATTATTATTATTATTATTATTATTATTATTATTATTATTATTATTATTATATCATTGTACACATCAGGCATGTGATGAAGCTAAGTATGTCAGCATTTTCCTGATAAGGTGAATATAAATCATACTATTTCCTGTATGCTAAAATTATTGCTGTATGCTAAAATGATAAATGCCCCTTTTACCTCTAAACCTTCCTCCTACTAAATGTAGAGACCTATCAGGTGCAAGCATTCAGATCCACATATATAGAGTCCAAACTAATTACTTTATTGTATTCTTCCTATAATACAGGAATCTTCCCAGGCTGCTTGCCTTCTCTTGGGAACAGATAACTAAGGTTCCATGGGGCTTAGTGGGGAATCAGTAGTAGATCTCTTGCAGCTTGTGCAACAACTAATTCCTCATTTGATTCCTCCTCCTTGTCTGGCTGGGTGTTTCCCAACAAGACCCTAGGATTGGAAAAGCTGCCAGAGCAATAAGATCCTGGTCATGCTGCATGGCAGGATGATCTTTTTCTCCTGCCAACTATCAGCTGATTTTGTTGTCAAAGCTGGCTTTTTGGTGGCGCTGCTCCCTGGATCCAAACAGGAGCACCTAGGAATGACTCAAGATGACTTTCAGATGACCCTGGACACACCTGTGAAGAGGAATCTTGAAGACTGAAGTTCCCAATAGGAGTGGCCGGAAAGTTGGGTCTTCATCTTTTCCTATCAGTTTATTGCTTTTTAAAAGTATGCCTTGGTTTTGACTGCAATTTCTTTTGTATTTTAAAAGTTATTTTTAAAGGTTAATGGTCAATACTGATGGGGGTCAAGGTTGACTCAGCCTTTCATCCTTTCGAAGTTGGTAAAATGAGCACTCAATTTGTTGGGGGAAATATGCAAATAATTCTTCTACATTGTAAACTGCCCAGAGAATCCTGTAAAACTATGGTATATAAGTATATAAGTATACTTATATACTTATATACTTATAAGTATATATAACTTATAAAAGTATATAAGCCTAAATGTTATTGCTATTGCTAGTGACACTTAAGTGTATTCCTGATTTTTGAAACTACCTGTTTTTCTTTCACTTAAACAGAAGATTGTTCTGTAGATTTATAATCTATGACAGGGGTGAAATCCAGCAGGTTCTGACAGGTTCTGGAGAACTGGTAGTGAAAATTTTGAGCAGTTCAGAGAACTGGTAGCGGAAATCTTGAGTAGTTTGAAGAACTGGCAAATACCACCTCTGGTTGGCCCCAGAGTGGAGCGGGAATGGAGATTTTGCAATATCCTTTCCCCAAAAGTGGGGAGGGAATGGGGATTTTGCAGTATCCTTCCCCTGGAATGGGGTGGGAATGGAGATTTTACAGTATCCTTCCCCTGCCATGCCCACCAAGACACGCTCACCAAGACACGCCACACCCGCCAAGACACGCCCACAGAACCGGTAGTAAAAAAAAATTGGATTTCACCACTGATCCAGGAGCTTTTACAGAACGCCATTAAAATATACACAGAATATTGAAGTTTGCAAATTAATAACAACAGGCACAATAACCAGACTTAGTATTGACAGTAAAGATATTGAAGTGCTTGACAGGTCCCGACTTTTAGACTTTTAGAATCAGTAAAGGGATAAGAAGTCAAGAAATTTGACACAGACTAGCTCTTGGCAGAGCAGCTATGAAGATTTTGGAAAGGATATTCTGATATCATGATGTGTCATCTATACCTACAAAGATCAGAAAAGTGCAAGCAGTGGTATTCTTTGTGACACCCTGTAGAAGCCAAAGCTGAACTTTGAAGAAGCAAAATAAGAATAATACTGATGCTTTTTAAACTTTGATGTTGGAGAAGAGCCCTGAGAAAACTGTTGACAACCAAGAAAATGAACAAATGGATTATCAAACAAATCACCCCTATTTGTATTTAAGGAACAGATGACCAGGATCAAATTATTCTACTTTAAACATGTGAAACGGAACTAGCTTTCCATAAAGAGTCTAATTTTGGGAAAGGTGAAAGAAAACAGAAAAAGGGGATGATTAGCAACAGGGTGGATGGGCTCAGGTATAGTGACAGTGACTACATAACTAGAAGACCTGTAAGACCAGAATAGGGACAGATTATCATGGAAAAAAATATGTTCCTCTGAGCTGACACAAATTTGATGGGTCATAATCAGTTAATGTATTTCAGACCGATATGGGAACATCTTAGTGGCAAAAGTGGCATAATATTCTCTTTGATGAGATTTTTGGACTCCTGGAGAAGGGACAGCATCAGTAGCAGAAGCTGGTCAGTAGTCCTGTGGAAGAACTGGCCTGCTTCCTGCAGTTGCCATATGGCCAGCCACATGTGGCTTGGCTTATCTTTTTGTTATTTTTTTTTCTTGCCCTGCCCTATGAACTAGGAACTGTCCCTGACAAGAATTAGCCATATAATGACTATAGTTTGTGGCAACTCTGTTGTCACAGCTGTTTTGTCTCTGAAACAGGAGAAAGATTCTGGACTGGCATTTTAGCAATAGCACTAGCACTTAGACTTACATACCACTTCACAGTGCTTTAGAGTCCTCTCTAAGTGGTTTACAGAGTCATCATATTGCCCCCAATAATCTGGGTCCTCATTTTACTGACCTTGGAAGGATGGAAGGCTGAGTCAACCTTGAGCTGGCCATAATTGAACTCCTGGCAATTGGCAGAATTACCCTGCAATACTGCATTCTAACCACTGTGCCACCACGGCTCTTGGTGGCCATGGGAAAGGTTGTGAAGGAGTGTTGGGAGAGGTCTTGGGCATTTGCCTTTTTCAGGTGAGAGACAGTAGGGTGGGAGCTTTGATTGGCCTGTCAAACTGGCAGCCCATGGGCCGGATATGACACACGCAGGCCGCTCCCACCCCAGTTCTGCAAAGGCAAAAAACATTGTGATATGTCACAATCCAGCCCATGATGCTATTGAGTTTGACACCTATGGATTAAGGAGATGTACTGTAAGGATGTACTATTTTTTTCCCTTCTCTCCTTGGACTTATATGCCAAGAGCAGGATGCTGATGGGGAGCTAAATTGATGGAACTTGTCAGCTAGATGAACTACGTGGCTGCTGAATGTTGAATGTTAAAGCTGCCCTTCTTATTGGTTGGTAATGAGATGAGTATAGTGGGGGCCCTGGTGAGTAGGGGCAGGGATTGGGGATGATGGATATTGTTAGGGGGAGGAGACAATCAGTGGCCTACTCCTGTCGCTTGCAATATTTCCCCATGCCTGTCATCACTGTGAACTTACTATGAGGGAAAGCAGCCGTGCTGTTTGGTATCAATATCAGGTTCTAGCCCCCCACATAACTCTGATAACTTTTATTGTCAAACAGTCTACTATTGTTTTCTTTGTTATGTGCACTATTAATATGATACTTTTAATATTAAGTACATTTTTGGGAACTTTCTACTATTTCTAAGATAGAACTAGTTTAAATTATTTATTAGCAAGTAACTGATATATGATAACATATTTTTTTCTGCATGCAATCACAGATAGCTTTGACATTTCAGATTAGTTTGTAGAGTTTGAAAACTGAATCATCCCTAGTTGAGACTAAAATTAGACTGATGGATGTCAGAATTTGAGTTTCAATATATTACTCAATTATGAAACAACAATTAATATATTCTTGAAAATGCATTAAATCTCTTTTTCCAGCATGAACATGTAGGACAGTGTAACCTTCTTTTGTGAGGAGTTTGTTTCATTTGTTCCAGTACAATTATCTTCAGAATTTGTAGCCTGAAAAATGATAGTGCAAAATTCCTTCTGTTGAAGTTCTTTTCTTTCTCATCTCATCCAACCCTATGCAAACTTTTCAAGATTACTGTTTTAGCCGAGAAGCAGCAATTTTGCTAAAGACTGAAAGTAGGATATAACTATTCATTTTTCTCTTTTGCTATTATTATTAATAGTAAAAGTATTAGTATTATTATTTTGCTATTATTAGTACTGGTAGTAGACGATGTAGAAAAGTGATTTTCTGAATTTCCAGATGCTCAGCTGATTATAGATCAGTTAGCTGGCAGATAAAGCCTTGTGAGACTCCCAAGATTACATAAGCTAGAGAGAGAACACAACAACTTTAAATGGGCCATATAATTCTATATGCATATAGAATTTCCATTTATATCAGCAAGGTATATAATGATAACTTTCCGCATGGAAATAGAAAAAGTTCTGGAAGATTTGAAGACAATGCCCCTTTGTCATTTTCGAAGAAAGGCAAAATGTCCATAGCTTGTTGAGGCAGTGATATTTGAATTGAATTGAACTGAATTGAACTTTATTTGGCCAAGTGTTATTTGACACAAAATAAATTTATCTTGAGTACAGAAACACTTAGTGCACATGCAAAGCAACATCATCATCATCATCCCCACAATAAAAGGGGGGAGCAAATAAGATAATAAGAAGGATAAATAATGATACTAAAGCCACGCTACATGGGTAAATATACATAGACATTACACAGCACTCTAAGAATTAGGTGTTCAGCAGAGTGGTGGCACAGAGGAAAATATTGTTCCTGTGTCTAGTTGTTTTGGCATGCAATGCCCTGTAGAGTTGTCCCGAGGGGAGGAGTTGAAGCAGTTTATGTCCAGGATGTGAGTCTACAGATATCTTCTCACCCTCCTTCTGATCCGCACAATAGTCTTTTATGAAAGGCAAGGTGGTTGCAATTGTTCTTTATTTACATATATGTTTATGCAAATAATAATAATTTAATAGTAATTTTTATTATTAAGATGCATTAGTAGGTAGCTTTTTAAATACATTTTTGTTTCAAAGATGTACTTGAAGAGCTCTAAAAACTAACTTTAATCTTAAATTATTTTTTAATGGAAAGTTATTTTAAAAATCCTTATAATTGTTGTAATTGACTTTCAGTAAATATGATAGTGTATATATGACAATTATAAATAGTTTTCTTTTCTGTCCTCTACAAGGCCAACTCTATTATATAATTCTATTTCTATATTTCAGGAAGCCTTTCCAAAGAAGAGAAGTGCTACACTGGAAGCAGTGCCATCTGTTTCTTCAGAAACATTTCCTGTAGAAAATGAGAATGGTCTCTGTGATTTTCTTGATACAACAGTTACGAAGAAACCTTGTTCTTTAGAAATAACAAGAGGAGTTTCATCAAAAATAGGTGTTTTTACTGGTTTTGATTTTATAAGTATTACTACTTGTGCTACCTAGATTTTTGTTTATACTATTAGCTGATTTTGAGAAATATGCAGGAATTTTATTACTTAATGCTTATCTGTGCGGAAAGCACAAACAAGCATTAAGGACAAATCCAGCTGAGTTGTAGTTGCTACATAAATATGGCATTTAGAGAGAAGGATACTTATTGTTTCAATTTCTCCAGACCATCTCCTTGTGAGAAAGAGTAAACCACAACAAAAAGTTGTAGAGTATCTATTGCTGCTTTTAGCTGCCTAACCTGAGGATGTTTTAGCACATAACAAATTCATGCCACTCCCAAATATGGTCCCAAGATATATTTGAAACTAAAAGAGGGCATCCCTAGCTTTCTTGAGACAGATGTTAATTCAGTCAAAGTTGTAATAGCACACAGTGGATATCCAGCTAGATGTCTGCGCCTTTCTAAAAGACTAACTTCCAAAAATATTTTATAGTTTTGAATTCCTGTGAAAAAAAGACTGGGTTCCATATTCTTCCTCTCCAATACAGCTTGCAATGCTTTTTTTCTGTCAGCATTTCAGTTTCCATTGTTCTGTGATACCTTCATTCCTATTTCTAGAACAATCCAGACCAAAGTATATAAACTTTCAAGATTTTTTCCTGGAGTGAAAAAATTGAGGAGCAATAAGGAGATGATTGAATTTCAGTGTCTGAAATTACTATACATATGCTATTTTTCTCATATAATAAACTCTGCATTATAGTAATTTTAAAACTGTTCTGGATTTTTTGTCATTTATTTATATATTTATGTATGTATGCATGCATGTATTTATTTATTTATGTATTTATATTTTTGCCATATTATTTTTATAATTGTGGTAGCTTCTCCTATTTCATATTTTAAAAGAAAAATACAAGTATTTGAAGGAAATGTCTTTTATTTATTTAAAATATGTATATAGCTGTCCATCTCTGGGATATTTATAACCAAGGGATAAAATCTAATCTATGTATAATGAAAATATTTAAACCAAAGTCATTAAAGCTCAAAAATATTAAAATCAAAACTTGTTAAAGAGTAGGTAAGTCTTTGACTGTATAATGGTACATAGGCCCAATTTGTAGACTCCTCACAGTTTCTGCTCTCTAGATAATATCCAAGAGTGTCAGTATAATTGAAACAGTTTTTTTCTACTACAGTAAATGAGAGAACACTGATTTTTGAGCAATCACATATCATAATGCCTCAATATCAAGAAGAAAAGAATTATGCATACATAAAATCCAGTTGAAACTCATTTCTTATCCATATGAAACAAACAAAATGTTTAAAAGTTATATTTATGTAGTTATTTACCAAGCACATCTAAATTATATTAAAGTAACCAAAATATCTGTACAATCCTCAAGGCATGTCACAATTTTTGAGCACCCCTAATGTTTGGAAAGTTGAAAAATTTGACACGCCCTATAAATATTCAGCATTCCAGATGGCTGTAGCTTGCAGATAGTATTTAAGGACAGCCATATGTATAGAATGTTGCAATAGTCCAAATGAGAATTAACAAGGACATGAGTGGAATGAGCAGGAAAGACCATAACTGCATAAAGCTGGATCTGCACAATGTCCTGCTACCATCTGCTCATCAGGCAAAAGTTATAGGTCTAAGGAGGATTCCTTGCTCCTATGCTTCATTTTAAACAAATGGCTACTATTCAAGCCTGTAATGGAATTCTTTCTGACACACTTCCCATTCTTGAAGCCTCCCATTTTTCCAAGAACAGAATATTTTCTTGTGTCTCCTAAAAGAGTAACTGAATTAAGCCATTGCCTCCTACAAGCATTCTGCTGGTGGTAATTTCCCTCCACCACATTCAAGATTGGAGACCACATCTGATTTTCATCTAGATATTTCCACGAGACCAAGTTTATTAGATCATTTTTGGTATTTGCATAGATAGTAATCTCACTGGCAGCTTCCAGCTATGCTGAAATGTCTTGCCTTTTTTGATTCTGTCCTGGTCCTGGACTTTCCTTTTGCTCACTAATTTTGAGGTAAAATATATTGGCATAGGAAGGGAAGAGTGGCATATCTGACACAGGAATGCAAATGAGGAAGCAAGACAACAGTTTCCCCCCCCAAAAATGAAGAGTTTTGGAGAATGCTCTTACATAATTCCTGATTTTGTCTAAATGAGGGAGCTCCTCTCTTGAGGAGTTGTATAGGTCTCTGCTGTCATTCATCCCTCTTTGGTGGTGATGTGTTTTAGGGCTTAGTATTCTTTTGAGGTCAGGCTCTAACTCCTTCTTATATGAGTCAATAGCTCCCTGTGCTGGGTTTGATTCATCACTCACAGGTGCTGACAACCTATTAATTCCTCAGCTATAACCTGACAGTCTTCTAGTTTCAGTTCTTCAGGTATAGAATCACAGGAATCCATAACAGATACAGTAGATGAATATGAAGCAGAAAACACTTTGTTGGTTGTAGTCAAGGAACGATGAAACGGGGGAAGAGTTGCATGCCCTTCTAGGTTTCCATGATGAAGATTGAAACTGGAGAATTCTTGGAGTTGAAATCTATGATCTTAAAATTTCTGAGAGTGAGAAACACTAATTTAATGAAAAGGAAAGAGAGCGATTCTTCCACACCTTCTCATCCTCTTACTTTTTAAAATCAACTCTCTTTTGACTTTTAAAGAACATTCTTCCCTACAAGTCCTTCCTCTCAAATAGGGCTACATGTTTATTTAAGACAATTAATCCTTCCAATTAAGTGTGCACGTATGTGCTAGTAATGACAATATACAGCACATGTTTGCTCATTTTTATTGTCATTTTTTTTTCTGTGAACACACTAGTACATATTTAAAAAAATGAAATTCTAATGCCCTCCCTCAAAAGAAAATAAGCCAAAATATTGAAAGTCCACCTAAGCTAGCAGCAGTATTCGGGACAGAATGCTTTAACTAAATTTCCATTGCAATGATAACACAGCAGTTTCTCATTTGCCAGTTTGTTATTAACTCTAGCTTCATGTAATCCATTTTAGGCTTTAAGGAGCACATTAGCAAATAGATGGTAGTGGCACTCTATATTGATTAGTCTTTAGCCTAGTGGTTAGCCCTCCATGTTTTCCTCATTATACTCACCACCTATAAGTATATACAAATTAAGTATAAATTAAATATTTAAGTATATACAAATACTTAAAAAGAGCTTTTATATATCTTAGGGTCAGTAGTTACATCTGGACTATATTCCTCTGTATAAAATTCCCACTTAAGACCATATCTAGGCAGTTAATTTGACTCTTATATTCATTTGAATGATGATAGTGATGATTTTTTTTTTAGTCATTGAATTGGTTGGTGGGGCAGTCCAGTCACCAGTTCACATCCTAATAGACAAGCTGATTTTCCCACAAGTGAGTTAATACCACCTGTTGGAATTTAAAAAGCCTTTAGTATATTTCTGCATTCCTATACAGAAGATATCAGAACTATAATTTTTAACCATCTATCCATTTTTAAGTACAGTAAGTATCATACTAATATTCCTAAATTCCTAATTTCCCTCTCACACTTCCAGTTTCCTTTCTAGTTTTGACAGGCAACCTATGAACATAAACCTTTTTCTGCACATGAATAGTTTCCTGCATTGAAATGCTAAGCATTAGCTGTGATCAGTGACAGGCTTTGTAGAAAACAATAAATGAATATCTCAACCTGAATGCAAACAATATGAATTATAGATCTAATAATTATAATAAATTATAAAATACTGAATCATTTGTCTTTAAAGCCATTTTCTGTTTTCACAGTATATTTTGTGTAATATTGTGTAATCACCAGAACACTATTTTTATTCATAGATAATGCACCTCAAGTAGCAATTACTGCACCAGGTACCGGTAACCATAGAAACAGTTCAACAGGCCCAACACCTGACTGCTCTCCTCCATCACCAGATACCGCGCTGAAAAATATAGTAAAAGTTATACGACCTCAGGTGAGTAGTCATAAATAGATATTATTTCATTTGAGTTTATCTGAAAACAATTTTTTTCTCTTTCAGGTTTCCAATATGAACATTGTAATATGGCTCATTTAAAGACTTTGAAATAGAATTCCTAAACATTGCAGAGAGATGTATCTTGTTTGGATACGAAGACATGAATCTATATTATTGCTTTAGTGTTAAATACATTACACCTGTGTATCTGACAAACCAGTTAACAGTTAAAGAACAGCCAAATCAGGGAACCACCAAGACCACTTCCAATGCTGATAGGGCAAGCCACTAGTAATGTACGTAGTTGTCTGCATTGCCATTCTTTGGTAGATATTAAAAGAGAGTTTGTGGGCAACAACCAGGGCCGGATTTTCCTATAGGCTAACTAGGCTTCAGCCTAGGGCCTCAAGATCAAGAGGGGCCTACACAGTGGTGGGATTCTGGGGGTTCTAGGGGGTTCGGCCGAACCCTTTGTTAAATTGCTGGCTTGCCCCGCCCCTCCGCACTATTATTTATTTCCAATAAATGGGGCGGGCAAGCCAGCAATTTAACAAACGGTTCGGTGTTTTTTTATAATTTATTGGTCCCCGAACCATTTGTTAAATTGCTGGCTCACCCGCCCCTCGCCTCCCACCCGCGTGGCGCCAGCCTACCGTAGCCAGGGGTAGGCAATTGTGGCTCTTTTACAACCTGTGGACTTCAACTTCCAGAATTCCTGAGACAGCTTGGCTGTCTCGGGAATTCTGGGAGTTGAAGGCCACAGGTTGTAAAAGAGCCACAATTGCCCACCCCTTCCCTAGCCTGAGTTCCGCTGCCTGGGATCCACGTGGGCTGCCACGTGGTTCCCCACCGGCTCCGGACGCAAGAGAGCAGGATGGAGAAAGCAGCTTCCACACCTTCACTCACCCTCACTCTCTGCTCTGTTGGATCGCCGGCTGTTCGCTTGCCCCGCCCACTCCCAATCTATTGCTGGCTTGCCCCGCCCCTCCGCATGGCTAGAGAAAAAAAAAACTTCAAATTCTTGCCTCGGGGCTTCAAAGGGCCGCCCTAGAGCCAGTGGTGCAGCCCAACCGTTTGTTAAATTGCTGGCTTGCCCCGCCCCTCCGCACCACTATTTATTGCCAATAAATAGTGGTGGGCGAGGGGTGGGGGAGCCAGCAATTTAACAAAGGGTTCGGTGGTTTTTTTGTAATTTTATTGGCCCACGGAGCTTCAGCATAGGCTAATTGGCCTCCCGGCTCTCAGCTGATTTGTCTCAGCTGTTTTGCTCAGGGCTCTTCTGCTTCCTTGCAAAGAGTGCTGATTTTTTTTCCCCTAGCTATGCTGAGAAACGAAACTGAAACTGCTTTGCTGTTGCTGCAAGGTTGGAAAATTAGGCAGGCAGAATTCTTTTCTTTTTCCTCACCAAAAAAGGTAGGTGCAAACAATGGGAAATTTAGGGAAAAAGAGGAGAGTTCAGGATTTTAAAACAAAAGAAAAAAAGCTCTATTTAACTAGGGAATTGTAATAATTGAGATACTATTAATCGTATATTTCTGAAAGCAGAAATGGTTAAGTTGTGGTTTGGAGGAATATATGGGGGAAATTATTTGGTTTATTATTATTGGTAAATATAATTAATGGATTTGTAAGAAATTGGATTGCATGGAAATAATTGGAATATTCATGTTCATATTGATTAATATACAAAAAAGGTAGTTATATAACTAATTGATTTATATTAAAATGTTGAATTTATATTAAACAACTAATATTACATAATTAACCAATGTGAGGATGGATATAAAAATAGATGACAACGGGAAGGGGTATAATATAGAATAGAAGGGAAAAATTGAACTTGATTAAGATTAGAGTTGAGGATGAAGGGTAATATTGTTTTTTTACAAAAATAGATGAGAAATAAATGTGGCAAAAAGGAAATATAGAAATCGTAAATTTAATTGAAATGACTAAACACTGTTTAAATTTGTGAACCGGCCAAATACTCTGTTCAAAGAAAATACATTGTATGTTTGTATGTGTGTTTCTAATTATTGTTATTTATTCATATTTGTTCTCTTTTATTCTTTAAAGTTTAACAATTCATTCTTTATCTTAATATCTTTATATTTGTTTGGGGTTGGCTTTCTTCCCTTTCATCTTTTTTATTGTACAGCAATCTTTCTCCTCAAACCTACCACCTCTCTCTTTTCTTTCCTTCTTACTTTCTCTTCCTCCCCCTCTTCTTCTCCTCCCTACTTCCTCTTCCTTTCTCCTTCTCCTCCTCTCTTCCTCCCTCTCTTACCCTCCCTCCTACTCTAATTTCCCTTCCTTCATCCCTCTCTATTGCTGTATCCTTTTATGCATATGGACTACTCAGAGGACTGAAAAAGTTATTTCTGACTGGTCCTCGCACTTTTGACCAGTCCTCGAACTTACGACTGTCCTCACATTTTACGTTTTTGCCCTATCTTGTCACCATGGTGAAGAGAAGCAGTTGTGAAATGAGTGACATGGTTGTTAAGAAAGCTGCACGGGCATAAATGTGAGGATGGTCATAAGTGTGAGGACCGGTCAAAAGTGCGAGGCCCAGTCAGAAATGACTTTTTTCAGCCCTCTGAGTAGTCCCTATGCAGATAGCCACGCCCACCTGGTCACATGACGAGCTAGCCACACCTACACAGTCACGTGACCAGCTAGGCACGCCCACCCTGTCACATGATTGCCAAGCCACACCCCCAACTAAGCCACACCCACAGAACCTGTTGTTAAAAAAATTGAATCCCACCACTGGTGAAAGGGCCTCATAAGTGGAATAGCCTAGGGCCTCTTTTCATCTAAATCCGGCCCTGGCAACAACACCTGGCATTCTGTGCCTGAGCAGCACAGAGCCTAATTAATGTTCCCTTGCTCTTTTGTTTTCAGTGGAAGAATAAATCAACTTTCAATTCTTTATCTAGTGCTTTGCTTGCTTTTGCATGTGAATTATTATCATTTGTGGAATAAATTAAAGTCAATTGGTTAATAAAACAGTAAAAAATTGGAGTTTGCTTAACTGGTCTGTATAGAAACCATATATGCTTTTAAATGCTTATTCCTGATTTGCACAAAATGATAAATCAGAAATCCAGCAAAGTGAAACCAGAGCAATCATTTCTGTACACTTGTTTTCATGTATACATGTAACATTAAACTATGATTTGGAATTGTATACATTCTTAACTGTGGCAATTATATATTTAATTTTTAGTTTTATTTATTGCCTCACAGTCTCCAGGCACTGAGCAGGACATCAACAGCACTACTTAGTTTGCCAGGGAAAGAGACATACAGCTAGGTATCATCAGTATACTGATGATTCCTCACCCCACAACTACAAATGAGCTCACCCAATGACTTCATGTACATGTTAAATAGGTGTGGAGAGAATACTGAACTCCATGGAACACCACTTAATACGGGCCAAAGGCAAGATTTCTAAATCCAAGAATCAATATCCAGTATTTAGACTTCTGGGAGGGGTAAGGCTGCTGAGATGCTGCTGAGAGCTAGGATAGATGCACTACTCCTGGGATGGTGAACCTATGGCACGCGTGCCACAGGTGGAACGCAGAGCCATTTCTGTGGGCAAGCGAGCGTTGCCCTAGCTGAGCTCCAGTGTGCATGCGTGCTCCGGCCAGCTGCTTTTCGGCCTTCCAGGCCCACCAGAAGTCGGGAAATGGGCTGTTTCCAGCTTCCGGGAGGTGGGGAGGCCATTTTCATTCTCCCCAGGCTCCAAGAAAGCCTCTGGAGCCTGGAGAGAGCGAAAAACAGGCCTTCTGGTCCCACCGGAAGTTGGAAAATGGACTGTTTCCGACATCCAGAGGGCCACGGGGGGGGGGGGGAGGAGAGGCTGTTTTCGCCCTCCCCAGGCTCCAAGAAAACCTCTGGAGCCTGGGGAGGGTGAAAAACAGGTTGTCATGCCCCTGTTGCAGTCTGAATCTGAAGAGGAACAAGAGCAGCTAACAGGGAGTGAGAGAGTGGATCTGTTGGCTGTGGAAGAAACTGGGGAAGTGCAAAGTCAGGCTGGGCAGAGCAGAGGACAGGTAGAACAAGGGAGAGGGGGTTCAGATGAAGACCAAGCCCCACCCCCTCCTCATCCTAGGCAACGTAGGAAGGAATGGAGAAGAGAGCAACATGGGTTGCATGGGTTACGACGGAGAAAAGGACCCAGTCCTATTTACAAGGCACAGCTACTGATGGAGTTTAAAAGGAGAGGCAAATGGGAGGAGTGGTTGTCGGGAACAAATGCTGAGTTCATCTGGTGTTTATCTGAGTTCCTGGCATCCTCCCAACTGGTTTGATTTACTGCCATGCTACTTCACTTCTGGAATTCCCTATTTTGCTTGCCCTGTTGGATTAATTACCTTGTCTTGCCTTGTTGGATTTTTAGTTGAAAGTTTTCTGCTTACAACGTTTGGAACTGAAGTACTGTCAGCCAAAGACTATTACAGGTTAGTGGAAGAGCTTTCTCCAGGCTGGAGAGTTGAAAGGGACATTGGGGGCACAGTTGGTGATAATAAAGGGATTCATATCAGTTCTCTGGCTGTGTTGCCTTTGTGTCACACCCTGGGTCATCTGGGCCCACTGGGCCCACACATGCCAAAAGTGGGGGAGCGCGGGGGGTCGCGCTCCCCCTGTTTTTGGCACATGACGGCAAAAAAGTTACCTATTACTGGGCTACTCCATGCTTCTGGTGCCAAAGATCATCCAAAAGTGCAACCAATGATATCTCCATTCCATGCCTGGGGAGTGGTGGTTTCATGTGCAATCTATATCCCATGCGTGCATAGATAAAGCTTTGCTTGCTCACCTGTTGCTTGAGTGGTCCAGTTCCCAAAGCCATGTACCGGTACTGGTCCACAGCTGGGGATCCCTGCACTATATGACTGCAGTCCCCAATCTTTCTGGCACCAGGGACTGTTTTCAGAAGAAAAATCGTCTCCCACATTTAGCTTCAGTAAAGCACTTTAAATTCTAGCATTGTAAGTGATGCAGAAAAACATTCTCTACCCAAATTGTGTTTGGGTGTACATCTCTCAGTGTGTGTGTGTCTCCTTATATCATGTCCCTCAGTCTAGCTTAGTGCATTGGATATACATGTATCAAAATAATTTTATTTTTAAAATGATGAGTAATCTTCAAGGTTGATAATTAGGTCCTTATTTCATTATTTCATCCACTCTTTCAAAAATACTGAATGATATAATGAATGATTAGCTTAGTAATGTTCTCTAAGTGAATCCAGTGGGAATCTTGCCACTGACTTCAATTAAGTCCAGACATTGAATTAGTAAAAAATTAATCAAAGATTATGCTATTCAATGCTCTCCATCCATTTGTTGACAATTCCATATTGAAAATAGCATTTAAAAGCTGTTTCACATTATCACACAATAGCTTATTCTAACAATAATTTTTATGCTTCTTTGTTTTTATGCTTGCCAGCCAATGGATGAAATATCTGTACAGATAGACATATTTTATTTATTTATTTGTTTAAATTTCTATACCGCCCTTCTCCAATGTAGGACTCAGGGCGGTGAACAGCCAAAGTAAAAACAAGACATACATACAAAACATACAAAATCTAAAATCTGTTTAAAATAATTAAATAATTTTGGCCGTAATTAAAACATTCCAATTTAAAATCCGTTTAAAATTTGACTCAAGCCAGCCCAGCTAATTGAAATAAATGGGTTTTTAGGGCCCGACGAAAAATCCGGAGGTCTGTTATTGTACGTAACTCTGGGGGGAGGTTGTTCCAGAGGGTGGGTGCCGCCACAGAGAAGGCTCTCCCCCTGGGGGTCGCCAGCCGACATTGTCTGGCGGACGGCACCCTGAGGAGGCCCACTCTGTGGGAGCGTACTGGCCGGTGGGAGGCTATTGGTGGCAGAAGGCGGTCTCGTAAGTACCCCGGCCCTAAGCCATGGAGCGCTTTAAAGGTGGTCACCAACACCTTGAAGCGCACCCGGAAGACATATGGCATATACAATTGTTACAAAGAGAGTAGTAAGAAATCTTATAGAAATAAAAGGAATTTTTCAGTAATATAGCATAAAAGCAAATAGTATAAATATTGGATTCTGATTTCTTGAATATGATTGTATTCTGAATTTTAATACAATAGTAAAAACTTAATATAAATTGAACTTAGAAAAAGAGGACAATGGAAAAAAGAATTAAAGTGGTAGAAAAAGAAATGAAAGAATACATTAAAGAAAAAGAAATAAATAAGTGACTTCCAACTTTCATCACAATAAATATAAACACATTTAATAACTCTTCAATCCCATAAAGGAACATATATGTTTCTTCATCTCATATCCAATATTTTATCTATAAACAAAGCCATAAAACATAAACTTTTGAATCCTGGTGTCAGCAAAAAAATCCATAAAGGGTTTCCAGAACTTGACCAAAAAAGTAATATTTTAACCTTGATCAAATAAATAACTTTGTATTCCTTCCTCTTACTTTTAAAAATCTTAATCTTTAATTCAATCAAATATTATTGATTCATAAAATTTGATTTTTCTTCAATTCTTTATCCAATCATACAGATGTCTTTAACATTTTAACAAGCCTCTTTTGTAGGTCCAATAAGAAAACATTTTCCAGGTAATTCTGTTGGTTCATCATTTGTATTTTCCTTTTTAATTTTTAAAACTTTGAATGGGAAACCATTGTCCTATGGTTTCCTCAAAGGTGCAACTATCTGGAGCACATGTGAGGGGCATCCCATCTTCTACTTCTCTGGAGAAGTTCCAAGGAACCAGTCTACTCACTATCCCAAAGGTGCTTTTTTCAAGAGGCAACTTGACTTTCTGGTTTTTCTTTGAAGTCATTTCTCTTCTCATCCAAAAAGCTTCTTCAGCTCTGACTGGATGGTGGGAAATGTAAGGATTTATACTCCTTGCAGACAGCTAGTCATTTGCATTCTTTTAGCAGATCGTTAAGATCACCTGAAGGTTTATCTGTGTCATCAAGGTTGCCTGAGTTATGCAAATCAGTTTATCTGTGTCATCTGGTGACCCTGATGACACAGATAAACCTCCAGGTGACCTTAACAACCTGCTAAAAATGCAAATGACCAGGTATCTGCAAGGAGTATAAATCCTTCCATTCCCCACCATCCAATCAGAGCTGAAGAAGCTTCTTGAATGAGAAGCGAAACATCTTCAAAGAAAAACCAGAAAGTCCAGTTGCATCTTGAAAAAAGCACCTTTGGGACAACCATGACCTGGATGACTGAGAATTTCCATAAAGTCTACTCACTAGTTCCTTGATCTTGGCCATGATCATTGGTTCTGCTTTTGTGGAGCTATCTTTGATTTGCCATACCTCCCCCAGAAGTCTAAATACTGGATACTGATTCTTGGAGTTAGAAGTCTTGCCTTTTGCCTATATTAAGTGGTGTTCCATGGAGTTCAATATTCTCTCGAAACCTATTTAATATGTACATGATGATACCTAGCTGTATGTCTCTTCCTCTGGCAAACTGAGCAGAGCTGTTGATGTACTGCTCAGTGCCTGGAGACTGTGAGGATCTGGATGGGAAACAACATGCTTCAGTTGAATCTTGACAAGATTGAGTGGCTCTTTTGGGTCTTCTGGAATCTGGTAATTGGATGGGGTGTCACTGCCCCAGATAGATGTGATGCTTGAGAAGCAGGTAGAAGTCTTAGTTAAGAAGGTGTTTGCATGACTTTATGTTGTGTGTCAGTTGTGCTCCTTCCTGGAGAATAAAGTTCTACTTACAGTTACTGATACCCTGCTCAACTCCAGAATGGTTTACTGTAACGCATTCCACATAGGGCTGCCCTTGATGAGTATCGATAAGCTTCACTTGATGCAATATGTGGCTGTTTAGACAGTTTTGTGTGCCCCAGGATAACACATGTTATACTCTGTCTACAAATTGCATTGCAATTGCATTTGCTTCCAGGTGTAACTCAAGGTGCTGGTTTTAATCTTTGACTACAGTGAGCCTGCAAGGTAACTATATGAAGTGAGATGACTGTTCTCTGAAATCTTGGGGGTTTTATGTTTTGTTTTTCATCTGCCTTTGAGTGTTTCATGATTTTTAATTGCCATGTTTTTATTGCCATTGCTGCTCAGGGTAATCTTTTGTGTGGTGGGTGACTGTATAAATCTGCTAAATAAATAAATTGAATTCACTATAAGTGTGGGATGAAAATTTCACTTGCAGTTTTCAAGATTGCAAAGAAGGACTAACATTAAACATGTGTCAATGAATCCTTTTAATGATCCCTGCTCTATCAGAAATTTTCTTACTTTTATCTTCCCATGTTGTCTTTTAAAGCTGAAAAGAATTTTGAAACTGCTAATATTAACCTTTTTTCATTAGTGTATATACCATAATTTTCAGTGCAACTTTGGTTATAGAGGATAGGTATTTTATAAATAAATATTTTGATATGTTCCAAGAGTTGGATTTTTAAAAAATTGGCATTCAGGTTGTTTTTGTAGAATAATGAATAATGTTACCTTGATTTTGTATTTCTGATTATAATACATTTCTTATTCTGGGTGTATTTAAAGAAGTTGATAACAATTTTTAGCATCTGGTTTTAAAAACTGAACAGAGGAAGTGAGCTGTAGCTGTAGAAAAAAATAAAGTAGTGTCTACTTCTAATTAATTTATTTTTGCAGGCCAAGCAACGTACATCAATAGTATCAGCTTTTGAATTTAATCGATTAAATCAGAGCCACAACTATTTTGAAATCAACTCCTCTGTAAGATACACAAGCTTTAATTCCAGCTCTCCAGTTAGTCCAGCCAACTGCTCCACTGTGTCTGTTGAGGACAGTATTGAAGAAAATAACATACCAGGTAAACAAAGATTGAAGTTTAACACTGTGGGTGCTGATGAAAGCTACAATCCAGGTCGCTGAATAATTATTTTATGAGTACCAAAACCAATACAAGTAGTCCTCATTTATTGATCACAATTGGAACAGATAAGTGAAAATGCAACTGTGCTTATTTTCTTACTTTAGCTTTCCTTTGCTTTTAAAGGATTGGTTATAAGGTTTTGCACCACTGTCATAAATTCAAACAGTCATTGAACAAGGAAGTCATAAACAAGAACTACCTGCTGTATATAAGAAATTAAGTGATACATTTATTTATCTAACACTTATAGTTAAATATTTTATATGGTCTTAAAAATTAGCCAAATATACACACACATATATCAAGGTATTATTATTATTATTATTATTATTATTATTATTATTATTATTATCATCATCATCATCATCATCATCATCATCATCATCATCATCATTTGTTTTTAATTCTTGCTGTATAAATTGTCTGAAAATATCTACCAATAGTATTTTAAAATTTTGTTTGACAAAATCCTTCATCCCTAGTCTTTCCATTAATTTCATCAGTGCTAATTCATTTGAATTAGAATGAGAAGTAAACATTTCTTAAGTCTTATATTCTTTTTTGTGTACAATGAAGATGCCTTTTCCAAAAATGATTTTCAAAATGTGTATATTTGCATATCACCCTTGCAGTGGTGGGTTGCTACTGGTTCGGTCCGGATCTTGCGAACCGGTAGTAACAGTAGCGGGAGGCTCTGCCCACCCGCCCGGACATCATCACGGATGCTCTGCGCATGCGCAGAAGCTTCTGTGCATGTGCAGAAGCGGCACGCGCAAGCGCGCTACCATTGCAAACAAGTAGCAAAGGTAAGTGGAACCCACCCCTGCACCCCTGTCTTAAGTTTATTCATCATTTTTGCCTCCTCACAATACTCAATATTTTCCATAAGCCAACCACTTCTTCCTCTGCCTGACCAATGATTGAATGCAAAAATTGGTATCAACATTTCTATGGTCATGATAGCCAAAGATCAGCATAGTAAGAGTGTATTTGTAAAATAAAAGATTGTTGAGATATGAAGAATTTGGCTTAGCCCACTGCCAGAAAATATGTTGTACGAAAAATTGGGCTAAGTAATTCTAGTGAAGAGCAAATAATTCTAATTGAATGAGAAGTCTGATTTAACAGATTATAAACATGATGTCATTTTTTTGTATTAGTCTAACTTTAATTTACATCCTTGGTTCTTCTAAATCTTGGTAGCTGCTTCATCCTCTTTTCTATACTGATTTCGTTTTGTATTCCATCCAGCAGAAGAATTTTACATTATATTTGTGCTTTAATAAACTTGGTTATTTTGTATCTGTTCCTATGCTCATTTCGAGATCTGTTTCCTGAGAACTTTTTTTTCCCCAGTCTCCAGCAATTAGTGCTGACAAATTAGCAATAAGGAAAGACATACATGACAAAATGAATGCAAAGCTTTGTCTCCTAAATCCAATTAAAAGAATTCTGGTCAGGATTGAGATAAAGGGTCAGAGAGTTTAGGAAATTTTCTTAATGAACCATAAGGAACTAAGTACATGCCTGGAGATGCAACTCAGCTCAGCATTTATCAGTTTATTAGAAAAACTATTTAAAACTTAGGTGGTAAGCCTGGAAATGAAATGGAATACTGTAATTTAAAAATAAATGGTGGTTTCTACATATCAGTCTTAGCTGAAAAATGATTCTTTTGGGAACTGTATTTGCTTTCTCCTACATTTTATAAAATTGTTCTCATCGTGTGTTGAATGTTCATTGAATATATTATATATATTTAATGTATTTGTTTTTATTTTTTAAAAATTGGACTTATTTGTGTGTGTATGTTTCATACTACAAGCCATATAAAATATTTCATGCTAACAGAAAGGTAACAGGAAATCAAGTAAACAAATATACAAAAGTACTGTGGTGGAAGTTGAAGGAGAAGAGGTGCCTCTAGGGAGAGAAAAGAGACATTCCAGAATGGAGTGGAAAATTTGGGGAGAAAATGTCTGAGATCAAATCTTTAAGACTATATTTGCCTTTTCCCAGTCAGTCTGATAAGATTCTTGTAAATAATGTTCAACAATAAAGAAATTGCTTTGCCTATTCACAGATTTGTTCTGGTTGCTTATCCCTGACAGGTATATTTGTATTTAAAACAATGTCTTTAAAAACAACCCAACTTTACTCTTATCCAGTGAATTCCAGGACCTATGTAATGCTGTAACTGATCTTTTGTCTCAACTACATTTCACATAAACTGAAGACAGTTTTACTGATCACCAGATCATTTTACACATTGCATTCTGTGAAATAGAGTCTATCAATAAAGTGTTACATTTCTGGCCTGAATGTCTGACAGATTATTTCAGTAAGAAGCATAATAATTTTACAGGCTTTATAGACACCTTTAAGTATTAAATTACTGTCAGCACCTGTGAGTATATT
Organism: Pantherophis guttatus; assembly: GCF_059756535.1. Taxonomy (NCBI): domain Eukaryota; kingdom Metazoa; phylum Chordata; class Lepidosauria; order Squamata; family Colubridae; genus Pantherophis; species Pantherophis guttatus. The sequence continues at coordinate 35,792,753 of NC_142069.1, forward strand.
AAACAATTGGTAAGGTCTAATAAAACTAATTATTGCCTATCTTGTGGAGTTCTTGATGCTCTCTGAGCTTGGTTGCTTGCAGACATTTCATTATCAAAATAGGTAACATCTTCTAGAGCGGAGTGGGGTTTGCTCTCTGTTTATATACAATAGCTTGTCCTGTCAGTATTGATGATGCTGTTGTTTTCTCCTTGGTAGTTTGTTGATTACGTTGTTGTTTATTGTTCGCTTGTGTGTCTGCCTTAATCCTGGTGTTAATTCCTGCTTATCTGGGTATTGATTGCTGGTGATGAGGTATTCTGATCTTACTGTTTCCTTTTTAGCTTTTTTAAAAAAAAATGTTGTGTAAATGTTGCTTATTGTGCCTGTTGATGGTTAATTTGTCTGAGGGTCAAGCTTCCAGGAACTCCCTAGTGTTTGGGGATTTAGCTTGGTTTAGGATATTCACAGTGTTCCAGTTGAAATTATTATTATCCATTTATTGTGAAATTAAGGAGTGTTCATTGGATCTTGAATGTTGATGTTTTGGAGGGCTTGGGTTGGTTTGTGGTGCTGGATGGTTGTAATAGTCTTTTGGTTCTTTCTAAGTTGATTTTGATCTATGGAGTTATCCCTTTTGTAGCTTGTGTTTGTTGTGCTGTAGTGAGTTAAATGGTCAGGCACTTTCTGATAAAATTTTGTGGGTAACCATTTTTTTGGAAGATGTTATTTAGGCTTCCTTTTTCTGGTGTTATGGGTTGCTGCAGTCTGAATAAAGTTGTTACACTTTATAGAAAATTGGATTGTAATTTTGGTAGTAGAGCACTTGGTTCATATGGGTAGTTTTATAATAGACATGTTTCTAATTTGCCACCACTTCCTCTGTTGATAGGAATATCCAGGAATGATAGTCTGTTGTTGCTTTCATCTTCCCTTATGAATTTTATTCCTTTGAAGATGTTGATTGTTTCATGTGTCTTCTCTAGTTATTATTTTTATATTATGACAAAGGTGTTATCTACATTTCAGATCCATACTTTTGGTTGCAATGCATAGGAGTCCTACAATTTCTGGATGCTGCATTACAGTCTACGTTACATGTCCTGAGTCTATCCTCAAGAGTTCAGTGTCTACCCTCAATAGATTTAAATTCAGTCTTGAAGAAGTTGCTAGTTAAAAGATAGATATGTGTAGCACATAGCATATAATTGTAAATGACGCAAATGGAGAATCTGTAAAAATAAGAATTCTAAGTACTGACCATTTGAAGAAATGAATATATGCATTATGTGAAATATTAGTTCCCTTAATTACAAGTGCCTCATTTCCTTTTCCTTTTTTAAAAGTAGCAAGCTGTTCATTTTATTTCTGTTCTCAATTTCGATCTAATCAAGATTCATCTAATACTAACAAAAAGTTTTAATTCCTCAGTTGCTACATAATCTGTTATATGCTCATCAATCTCAGTGATTTTTAGTTTCTTACATATTCTCAATATTTTTCAAAAAATGGTATATATATATATATATAGAAGATATTCCTAATAGTTTTAAAAACAATAAAGTTAGTTTAATTATATAATCACAATATTTAAAAGGTAAGAATTTTGAAATATTGTTAACAAGTTATTTTTTTACCTGTGGTTTCATACTGTTCTTCGTTTGGGCTCTTCTGAAACTTAATAGAATAAAATCTTTAACTTCATCAAACAATAACTTCTATGAAGTTGTTGAATTAAAAAGCTAAAGTGCTCTGGGACTTTAAAATTCAAGTACCTGCCACATACACCAGAGACTTAACAACTGTTGTTAAGAAGGACAAGAAAGTTTGTATAATGGATGTGGCAGTATCTGGAAATGTAGAAGAGAAGAGAAAAAACTGGAGAAGATAACAAAAGCAAAGATCTGCAAATACAAGAAGAATGTCTGAGGCAAAAGAAAACAAAGACAGTACCAATAAAAGGTCCTTGGGAAGGACTTAATAGGCAGACAAAAATGCCAAATTGAGTTTGAATATCTGTTCAATGAACTATAATAATAATGATACAATACACAAGCTGGACTGGACAGTTTGGACCAAAAAATCAAGAAAGCTAATGACTATTCAATATGCATAACAACAATAACAAGAACAACACACCAGATATCATGGTTGTTGAGGTCCAAAGCATACAGTTTATTGATATTGCTGTACCAGGAGACTCCAGAGTAAAGGAAAAGGAGCTGGAAAAAATCACGAAATATTGCAACCTGGCCATCGAAACTACACGGTTATGGATGAAACATGTAACAGTGATACCCATTGTGATCGGGGCACTTGGTATCATGTCCAAGAATTTTACAAAACACATCAAGAAATTGCAGCTTCCTGCAATAACACCAGCGGAACTGCAAAAAACTATGCTACTCGGAACATCATATATTTTAAGAAGATACTTGGTTGATACCTAGGACGCTGGCAGCAACCCATATCAACCATTAGCACCAGTCAAGGTTATTTGTGACACATTTTTAAATGTTCAGTTGACTGAGTTTCATGTTTAATGAATAAAAGAGATAATAATAATATTGATAGATTACACCTTGAATGCAAAGGTTTACTTCAAACAAAAGTTTCAAAGAAGAAAAGTATGTATTAGCTGATCACATAAAAGATGATCAAGAATAAGCACCAATGCAAATTAAAAATTGGAATTTATATATGTGCAGGAAACAAAATAAGAATAATGAAATATTGTAGTAAAAACAACAGAATTGTGGCAAGGAAGAGCACTTACATGGTCAATTTCTTTAAAAAAAACGAGGGAAAAGTGGGTAAAGGTAAAACCTGGTTAATGGCTTCCAAATGAATCATGAAAAAGAAAAAAAGAAATTAGAGGTTTGATTTTGATTGCTCAAGAGCATATTATTTAAATTAATGCAATCAAGGCCAGAATTGAAAAGTTGTCGAAGTATTCAAAGTGTGGATTGTGCAAAAAAGGCGGAAGAAACAATAGATCATATACTCAGCTTATGCAAGAAGATTGCACCAACTGATTATAAACAATGACATAATACATTCACCAAAATGCTTCATAGGAACATCTGTAAAATTACCATGTGCTAGTAATGAAAAATTGGTGGAATATAGTTGAAATAGTAGTTCAAAATTAGGTTAAAATATTTTGGGATTTTTGAATAGAAAGTTTTGACTCAAAACACATCAGATTTAATTGTGGGTGAGAAGAAGAAGTGGCTGTATATAAGTGATGTGCTGATACCAGGGGATAGTAGAATTGAGGGCAAAGAATTGGAGATCAGGAAAAAACTAGATCTGAAAATTGAAATTTGAAGATTATGGCATAAACTGGCATGGAGATCCCAGCGCAGGTGTCATACCCAATTTTTTTTTATGATTTTTGTACTTAGAAAATCTGTGCATTGACATAATTTCTATATGTCAGTTACAAAATACCACACTGCTTGAATATGCACATATATTATGCCAATATATTAAAAAATCTCCAGTTCTTGAGAAGAGCTCAAGGAGTATGAAGCCAAAGAGTTAGCAGCTGTGATTTCACATTGTTTTGAAATAATATAATAACAAACCTTTTTGTGGTTATTATTCATAAAACCATCATGAGAATCTGTGATATGAACCTTCTTTCCATGTGAATTTGGCAATTCATTAGTTCATTGTCAGATACCTATTCCTTGTCCCATTGGGATATAAGAAGAATGTATTTTATTAGTAATACTTTAATTACAAAATTTCCCCTTGAGTTGTTTTGTTGGCTCTTTCTTTAAAGAGCTTTTGGCAATGGTGAAAACTTTATTATTTTGTTAGAAAATCAAGTCATTGTAAACTACTCTCATCTGAGTAGATAATTTTAATAGTCTGTTGAATGCACATCCCCTCTCTCTTAATATACTTTATAATTGTAATATGTTTTTATTATGTAAAAGGATCTGGGGTAACTTTAACAACAGAAAGGCAATAAATAAATAGATAGATGGCGAGAATTGCTGTTCAAAAGCAATTTTAATTTGCTTTTGCAGATCAATTTGAGGAAGAAGGGAAATAAGAAATATCAAGTATTTAAACAATACAAAATGAAAACTACATTTATTCTGTAAACTGAAAATATTTACTATAACACCCCTAGATGAATAAAATTATTTTATTATGGAATAAATATTCCTAACCTGTAATGTTCTCAATAATATCTTTTTCTGTGAAGAATATAAAGTGTATAATCATTATTTTACAACTGCATGTAAAAGAATCCTTAACTAGATTAATAGGGAAACAAATTTTTGAACTAATCTTGATTGATGGAGCTGAATCATTTTATGTAGGCTTTATTTTGAATGCAACAATTTAAGGAAATTTGCTTTAAATCATTTAGGTGAGGAACATTAATTTTGAATAGTGTTTTTAGAATTGGGTTTTATGTCTCATTGCCATGATTAAAAACATAATACAATTATCCTAATGGATGATGGATCAATGATCGTTTTTTAAAGAGTGAGAGAAAAAGATTTAGAGAGAGACAAATATTTAGCCTCAAATCTTTTAGAAGCTGTTTAAAAAATAAAAATAGACAGAAATACATTATCTGAATAGGGAATTAAGTTTCTACAAACTAATTAGGATACACTGAATGGCATATTATAAATATGCAAGAATATAAATAAATACTTGTAAAAATTATTTTTATGTAAAAATTATGTAAAAATAAATAAATACTGACCAAGAATTATAATCAGTATCAACATGATTTTTGTTAGCATAATGCAATCCATATGAAATTCAGAACTACTTTTATGTCAAATAAAATAAAATAAACCAGTGAAAGTAACATCATTATTGCTTAATGGTAGGATACCGTATATACAGCTATAATTGCATGTGGATAATCTATATAATGAAAATTGTGAATTACTGTACTGTACTTTAGTGACAAAGAAACAATCAATTTCCTGTCACCTGGAGAAAGAGTAGGAAGAAAACATTTGAAGGTAATTTAGCCTAACTATTGGAATTGAAGAAAGTAATGACAGCTATGAAAAGATGTATTTTTATTGCTAAAATGTACATAAAATTCCAAAGAGCAATGTAATACTGTAATAGTGTGTGGTTCTAGTCAGTGAATAGAAGAAAGAGGAAGCCTTATATGGCAAGGAAGAACCAAAAATAACAGAAGCAGGCATTATTTGAAGAGTGATACCTTTTGCTAGAGCAAGCACAGTTTAACTGAAAAGCTCAGTTAAAAAGCATTCTACTTTTATGTTTTTATTGTTGTGATCCCATTACCCTCCATTTTGCTGCTATTTTTAATGTTGATGCAATGGGCATCACTGTAGAAAATATTCCACTTCAGCCCCTAAATGTAATTTGGTTTTTCAGCTGCTTGAAAATTCCCACTGCATGTACTGAAAATTAGTCTCTACTTGCATACCTTTTTATATCTTTATTTTTGGCTTTCTTTTCTTTGATGACATGAAAAGTGGACTGGTGCAAAATAAACAAACATAGGCAGGAAAACAATTCCTTTCTAATAGACACAGTGTGAATTCTCTAAATAGTAATGCCCTAATGTGTCCATCTATTGAAGACATAACATGCAATAGTGGAACAGATTGTTTCTCCCCCCCATCCTGCACAAAGTCTAATGAGCAATTAGAATGGTAAACACATTACCACCTGATGTGGTGCAAGAAATAAAATAGGCAAAGCTGCAAGATGTTAACCATGTTTGCTTGAAAGGCAGCTCCACTGAAGCAACTATACAAGGTGGAATTATGGGTTTGCTTTTAGCAAATTATTAATGGAAATGATAGTCATACTTTAGAACAATTTATTTATTGTTCTTAATCCAATAATTAATCCAATAATCCAAATGCCACATATCCAGTCCTCTTGCAAACTGTAGGGAATAATCAGCTTTTTTTTCTTTCAAAAGTGGATATTCAAAGGAAATGCAAATTTTAAGAACACAATGGAAATAGTTATTTCAGAACAGAAATTATTTTGATTATTATTGAACAGATGCTTATTTCAAGTAAAGTAGAATGAACTAAGTAATTTGTTTTTGCCAGCCATCTGCTTTATTGGGCAGATTATGCCATGTTCACAAAAGCCAACCTGTAGTTAAGGATGGTCACACAAAGAAAAAAAAGATGTTTTTCTATAAATGTTTTCTTTAGCAAAACATGGTATCATAGAAGGGATCTCAGAGGTTTTTTTTAATTCAAACCTCTGCTCAAGGCAGGAACCTTATACCATCCCATTTTATCCCTTTTTGTGATTAGAATTACACTTTAATTAGAGTGAGTGCCAAATTTTACTTTATTTGGTTTGCATCATATCTTGGTTTCTTATCTGCTAATAGTGTGAATGAATGTATTTATAAATCACTATTGCATTGATACAACAAACACATTGTTTTTTATGTTGCATATTTATGCATGTAAAGCCTTGTCCTGGCATAATGAATGCTAGGGATTTTCTGATAGATGCTTGGCAGTGAAATCAAACTAATACAAATTTCAAAGAAGAAATTTTAAAAAAATTCATCACATATATTAATAAATAAGTAGAAATTTACTGAGTTGCTCTGACCTAGATGAGATATTTCCTACCTCCTACTAAAACTACTGATTATGCCATGTATATTGGAAAAACAAACAAACAGCAAAATTCCTTTTATGGGGAGCAAACAAGATTCCCTTGGGTTGAAAGAATTCTAGCAGCTGTATCTCAGTGCCCGGGACTGAGGCAGAAGAAAAGAAGAATTCTCAACATGATTGCTCAAGCAGAGATAGAAGGGAATGAGGATATTTAAGCTTATAAAAAAGAAAGGTTATTTCTGTCTATTTGCTTTATTGTTGCAACCTTTGTGATAAAACAATATGAATTTACTAGTATTTTATTTTTTTAATTTAATTTAATTATTTTTATTTTTTATTTTAAGGATTTATATGGTTGCCTACTCACTCTCAGTGACTTTTAGTGGTTTACAAACAATAAATAGTTATATGTTATACAATAAAAACACAAATCATAAGTCAGGTTATAAGGATTTAAAAAGTACCTATTAACAATAGTTGAAAAAGTTGCAATAAAAAGCAAGGAATGTTAGTTTTATAAAAGGAGGGAAGAATATACCGGTATTTATGTGGTTGAGATACTTCACAGGCAAATGCAAAGAATGGTTTTTAAGTTTTCAATCAAAATTCAGACTTATGGTGATCTTGTGTGCTTTCATTTAAGGAGAGCATCCAGATATTTGGAGCAGGTAGCAACATATATTGTACAGTGAAGAATGTACAGTGTCTTCTAGATTTCTGTTTAGGCAAGGGAAGATGTGTGAGAATAAGAAAATTATTTGTAGCAGCTGTCAAATATAGTAGAGGGCATTTGTTGCATCTGGAATTCTGTTAAGTTAAATTTTATATTTTACTTATTGCTTACATTCCACTCTGGTTTTTACTACTGCATACCTGGGGATAAGTTTGTTAGGGTTACAGTTAGGGTTAAGACCATAGCATATATCCTTGTTGTTTTTCTCTTTGTCCTTCTCATTGTTCAGAAAGAAAGAGAAAGTTTTTGTTTTATTTATTTATACATGAGACTTAGAAACCACCCATCTTGTCCATAGAGCGACTCTGGGCAGTTATACCCCAAGGCTTTTTTTGTGTGTATGAACTGTGTTCTGTATTTTATTTTTTATTCAAAATGTACCTCTATGTCTGTTCAGCTTGAAATAATATATACATCGCTATTTATTTTGCAATACAGATTGTATTTATTTATGGAATTTTTGTACCATTTTACAATAAAATAACATATTCACAGAAGGAATTTGCAATTTGGGGGGGGGAGGAGCCAGAGATACATAATTCAAAAATATTGGTCATGCATGATTATTACTGTAATGATTTCATGGGATGTTGGTATTTTATTATTCATTACTCTGTTTCAACAGAGAAGTATAGAGGAGGTCAGGTGGAAAGGGAAGCGATCACCTTGGGGATGTGGGGTAGAGCAATGCATTAAAGTGGTGATGGACGTGAAGTGCTATGGGAGCCAGAGGACAGGTCATTACAAGGGAAGATGTCCTTGATGTGATATACCAGGGGGTGTTCTAGCCATGTTAGCTGATTCCCAGGCCCTGGACACCATACTCTCAGAGGCCTGGAACTTTGGCTGATGATGATGAATGCTAAGTCAATCAATATCAAGCTTCCCCTTATTCAAGATCTTATTGAGGAGGAGTGAGCCAACTTGGCATGCATCACTGAAAACTGGTTGACCAGGAAAGGGGGGGGGGTTTCTCCTCTCGGAGATATGTCCAGACAGGTGTCCAGACAAGTGGCAAGACTGAATGGTTTGGGTACATGAAGCTTTAAGATCCAGGACTTTGATATCTTTAGCTCAGGATGGGATGGCACTACCACAGTCAGACCCAATTCTGCAACTTGGGGGTTCTCCTGGGCTCATAATTCCAGTTGCAGCTAGGAAAATCTTTGCACAACTTCAGATTGTGTGCCAGTTGCTGCCTTTCCTGGCTCAGAAATCCCTGTGCATAGTCATTCAAGTCCTGGTCATCTCACGATTGAACTACTGCAGTGAGCTCTATATTTGAATAGCATTCAGAAACTTCAGCTGCTACAAACTGCAGCAGCACAAACAGTCCTTGGAACCCCTAGAGTGGCCCATGTTACACCACTGTTCAGCAAGCTGCACTGACTGCCAATTTGCTTCTGGTTGCAATTTAAGGTGTTGACTATTACCTATAAAGCCCTGCATGGCGGGGGTCCAGGTTACTTGAGGAACCATTTCACCCCCTATGGGACAGGCCCATCCCACCCATGCCAGCAGAGGAGGCATGATGCAGATTCCATCAGTCAAGGAATTCTGGCTGATGGGATCCAGGCCTTCTCAACTGTAACCAAGGCCCTTTGGAACATCTCAAAGGTTTGTTTGTTTGTTTGTTTGTTTGTTTGTTTGTTTGTTTGTTTATTGGTTCAATTTATATGCCGCCCTTCTCCGGAGACTCAGGGTGGCTTACAATGTGTTAAGCAATAGCCTTCATACTTTTGTATATACCTGCTTAGTAGGGCTTTCGCCCCCCCCCCCAGAGGTGTTCTTTTTTATACAAAGTCAGCTTATTGCCCCCACAATCCGGGTCCTCATTTTACCTACCTCGAAAGGATGGAAGGCTGAGTCAACTTTGAGCCTGGTGAGATTTGAACTTGCAGTAATTGCAGGCAGCTGGTGCTATTTAACAGCACTTTAGCCTGCTGCACCACCAAGGCTCTTTTAGATTGGATTTAGGTTAGATTGGTTCCCATCCTCCTGGCTTTCTTCCAGGCTGAAGACCAGGCACTGCCAGCTGGCTTGGGGCCCCAAGGTGGGGGGAGTATCATGCTGGAGGTGTTTGATCAATTAATAGCAGTTCCTACTTCTTCCCACGTGTTGCGTTCCTTTCCCTCCATATTTGAGTTTTAGTTATAATTTGTGTTTTTATTATGATTTTATTGTGATTTTATATGTTTGTATGTTTGCATGGTTTTATTTTGATGTTGGAAGCTGCCCAGAGTTGCCTTGCAGTGAGATGGGTGGCAAACAAATTTAATAAGTAAATAAATAATTTTTAAAAATTCACCTTCCAATTCATATTCCAATAACTAGGAATTATATGCAGTCATACACACACATACACACACACACACAAATACACATATGTACATAATGTACAAACATTATATTAAATTTACATGTGATATATATATATTTACTCATATAGTTACGTATTTATTATTAAAAATAAATAGTTATTAATAAATAATAACTTTGGTATTTTTATGTTTATAGAAACATCTGTTTTTTGTAGTTAAGTTTTTATTTCATAGGACCATCTATACAATTTTATTTGTTATTTAAAGAGAATGATGAATCTGTGCTGTTTATTCATGTATTTATTACAAATATATACATATATCCTATCCCTTCATTAAATTCTATAATCTCTTGTGAAATATTTTTACCTATTTTATGAATCTTACTTAGTATTTCTCATTCATATAAATAATGTGATGTATGATGAATTAAGACACCTGTTCACTGCTTTGTACGCATCAACATTTTCTTCAACATACCTTGGATAAAGCATCAGCAACTTGCTGAATGCAATGATTGCACATTATATATTTTTAGAAATATTTTTAGATTTTTATTACTAATATTTCCTTCTAAATCAAGTATAAAGATAATTTAAGAAGATTAGCAGCACAAGTGTCATAATGTGCTTGTTACCATAGCTATGGCACACATTTGAAACAAGATATTTTGCTTCATACTAGAATCCTTTGCTATGGCAACCACAGGGCTTATTATTGATATAATATGATATAGTTTTTTTACAAGTATTATTCATCTAATAATTTGATTCTCAATGTAAGCTTTGCAAAATAATATTTCACTTAAAATAGTATTTCAAAATATATAATAGTAATATGTATGCGGATGTGGATGTGTACATGAATGTTTATGATATTGTTATATAGCTTTAGTATATAAAACTAATTAAACAAGAATAAATACAGTACAGTAAAATTAATGAAAAAATATAATCTCAATCTTAAGAATCCTAATAATAATTTTAAAATGACTGAAAGCTTTGGAAATTACTATATAAACAGAAGAACTCTAAAATCCTTTACCATATTGCAGAACAGTCTTCTTCCCTACCTCTCTGCTGAAAATAAAAGCTAACTGAAATATTGACAAGACATCATCTATCAATATTGCTGCCATTTGGGTTTAAATTTGTCCCTTCAGTGTTGTTTAATAATCATTTTGTCAAGCTTTATGCTCCTGAAAATTAGCATTCTTGCTATCTTGATTTTGTTGAATCCACTTTTTACCACACAAATTTGTGATTTTCGCAGTGAAAAAATCATACAGGATATAATTGCTAAAGTACTGAGAATTTAGCATTATTTAATGTAATTTAATGGAATAGATGTAGATGGCCAGTAAGAATGTAAATCAACTCCACAGTTAATTTATTTTAATTTTACCCTGTATATTCTAGACCTTGTTACTCAATTGTCTTCATTTTTATAAACCTGTGATCAGTTCAAATTTACAATCTGACAATAATCCTCTGAAATTTTATAGCAAGATAAGTAAAGAAGACAAATCCTAATCTAAAACCTTAGTCCTATTACTTTGCTGGGTCTTCTAAAAGTTAATTCTATAAATGTTTTCAGAAAGTCTAATTACATTAGCAATAAGTACTAAAATAAAATTAAAATTATAGAAAGAAGGTATCTTTGATGTGTTCATAAATTTGATCAAGGAGGAATTATACAATTAATAATAATCCATGATTTAAGGTTTGGATGAATTATGTCAGTCTAAAATATAAAACTTTGGGGAAATTCCAAATAAGACAAAACTGTTTCAGAAACTTCTAAGAATCATATCAAAAACTTTTTAAAATCCAACTAAGTTTAGCTGTGGTATCTTGTCTGTTTTTATTTAAAAGCATGAAAGCAAGTAAAATTCTCATATTTGAATGTACATCTCATGACACTGCATAAATTGTTAAAAGACATTTCTTGTAGTTAAGAAAAAAGTATATATCTGTGAACAGAAGTCCCAAGATTATGTATATCCTGCTTTACATAATTTTGAAATTTTACAAGTTATTACAGAATTGATTACTACAATTTTATGCAAAATGTCAGGCACTAATTTTGCATAAGTGTGTAGTGCACAATTCAACTTGCATGAACATTGTTTTACAAAAGGGTTCCTGGATTGAAATCTTTGTATAACTTTGGGACTATTTGCATCAGAGGTGGGTTTCAGCAGATTCTGACCAGTTCTGGAGAACCGGTAGCAGAAATTTTGAGTAGTTCGGAGAACCGGTAGTAAAAATTCTGACTGGCCCCGCCCCCATCTATTCTCTGCCTCCCAAGTCTCAGTTGATCAGGAGGAAATAGGGATTTTGCAGTAACCTTCCCCTGGAGTGGGGTGGAAATGGAGATTTTATAGTATCCTTTCACTGCCATGCCCACCAAGCCATGCCATGCCCACCAAGCCACATCCACAGAACTGGTAGTAAAATTTTTCGAAACCCATCACTGGTCTGCATGCGAAAACCAACAGAGGAATTGTGAAAAGGATTTTCATTACAAAGTTCTTAATATTCTTCTGGAGGAAGAAGCAGTGAAGAACTGATTAGATATATTTTTTAATCTTTCCAGACAAAGAAAGATTGCACATAAGTGCTTGAGACAGTTACTCCTTGTGAGAAGACTGCAAGATAATGGTCTCTAGTGGATGTGGAGCACTGGGAGATGAATGAATAGCCATGATCAGCATCTTTAAAAGGATACTGGTTTTACACACTTCCTTTTCTAATCACAATCAGAATTACTTATTAACTACTTTTCAGCTATTAGAAGCCAAACCTGCATGAGCACACTTCACTCTCTCGCATGTGCATGCTTCTGCGCATGTGCAGATCACCCTTGATGAAATCGGGGTGGGTAGGCGGAGCCTCCCACCAGTTTTACTACCGGTTCTATAGAACCGGACAGAACCGGGAGCAATCCAGCACTGATACAAGCATAAACACTTTGTTCTAGAAGATTTTACATGGATAAAGGGTCCAAATACATTTGAAATAAGATCTGGAATTAATTATAAAGACCCCTTCTTGTAGAAAAATGGATTTGTTTTATTTTTTTCTAAGGCAAAAAGATAAACTGGACACATAAGGGAGCTAAAAACTTTAATTAAAGGAAAAGAATATATAAACCAAATTAATAGATACAGAATAATGCAAAATATTATAACATTGAAAATAATGAAGGATACTTTTGAAAAATAGAACCTGAAATTAATAATAACAATGTCAATAGCATTTTTGCTTTTATGGATAGAGTATGTCCAAAAGATATTTTAGAAGAAATGACAGAAGAGAAACAAGTTTTATCTGATAAGATAGAGTTGACACTGGAAATGATAGGCTATCAGAATGACACGGAAAAAATATTTTATTGGACACAATAACAATAAAAAAATGATTCATGCTTTAAAAAAGAGAGAGAATTACAAATAATAAATGAAGAGAATGACCTGGATAATATTTTTATTTGATTTACAAAAAAAGTTTGTTAAAGTTTGGATGAATCTTGTGAGAAGGGGTAAAAAAAGAAATGAAAAAGTATCAAAATTTATGACATTACTTGAATAGACTAAAGATTATGATTGTTAGAAGCAAAAGGAAGCAATATAAAGTTGATTTACTTGATGAAGATTCAAATAGATATTTATTTTTATTTATTTTATTTTTATTTTTATTAATTACAGTAATTGCAGACAGCTTGATGTTAATAACAGTGCTTTAGTCTGCTACGCCACCAGGCTCTAATTTTCTTTAATACGACTATCAGATTTTTTTCTGATTGTGCAAGCAACAAAGCATTATTGCTAAAGAAATGTAAGTTTTCTGTTTAAAATAATAAAACAGCAAGGATCATTATGTTTTACAGGAACCCAGCAAACATCCATTGACAGTGATCATCTAGAAGCACACCCTTTTGAGCAGTTTGCTGGCCTTCTTCATGGATCGTCACCTGCTTGTGACCCACCAGAAAATCCGCTTCAGCTCTACAGAAAAATTTGTCCAAAGGATGACTTAAATCAGAAAATTAGTTTGAACCTCACTATTTTGAATCCACAACATTCTCTGCAAGAAAATAGCGCTGTTCTTCTGGTTAAAAAGAAAAAACCACCAATTTTAAATAGAACTATATTCCCTTCTAAAAACATTCTAGGAGAAGCTAACACATTGGCTGGTATCACAAGAACTGGAGATCAGTGGGTAGTTAATGCTGCAGGAATTGTAGAACGTGCTTGCACACTTGGACGAATACGATCTTTGCCAAAGACACTTCTTGACATTCATTTATCCAAATACATTTCCAAATCAGATTCAAATCTTGTTTCTTATCCATCTAATGATCACAAAGCAAGACAGAATTGGAATGAATCTTCAGCTATCCAAGAAACCTCTAGAAGAAATTCTGAAAGAACACCATCATTTACTTCAGAATGGGAAGAAGTAAGTATTCATGGGGAAAGAAGAGTGAATAACAGAACTGCATTTCAACCCTTGCCATGCCTCCCACAATATCCTCCCACATTATCCTCAAATCTTGCCACATCCCTCATTCCTTCACTCACTCAACAGCATACACTTACTTACCTGCCAGCCTGGGACTTGCAATTTCCTGCCAGCTTCCTCACTTACGTGGTTTTGGGAAATCAGTATTTTTGTAACAGTCTAGGGACACTATCTAGCAATACTAATAGCAATGTGGTCTAAGAATGCCAAGAGACAGAGCAGCTTACTCTTATTCTGCAATGCCTTTCTTTCTAGCCCAGGCAGGGCAAGGTATCCTGTGAACTGCAGGGAGAAATGAAGGTGGTAAAGTGGTTTCTCCCAGCTTGATTTCTCCAGCCTCCCTCAACATCTAGCTTTCTGCTTTTAGCTTTAATGACCACTTTGGGGAGAGAAGAGATTGTGTGTGGGGGGAGGTGTCATTAAGTGAAGTGATCACATGGGCACTTCACTTAACAGCCATTACAACTTGTGACCATAATGGGCAGGCTATTGAGGACTACCTGTTTAGATTAGTCAAAAAGACTAATGCTTACTTCCTACGCCATGATTGTTATCAGAGGGGGCCAAACATCTTGATCTATACGAACTATCATAGTTTTAGTTCATCAAAACATTCAAATAAGGCATTTTAGTAAGACAAAGAAAGAATGAACTAAGTTACTAGCCTTAGTTGTACCCATATCACATGCAGCTTTCCCTGATTGTGGTCAGTTTGGGTATATTATGGTTAGGATGCCACATGTGCAACCAAATCTGAATTTTATCATAAGGATGCTTATGTTATTCAATGAAAGCTGGGATCTTTGCAAGAGACTACCTTGCAAATATACAGATGGCCATATTCCATCAACTATTAATATCAGTAGAGTAGTTTTAGGATATTTGTCAGTATCTTGACTTCTTTTTCTTTTGATATACTTATATGCAAATCAAACTTCAAATGGGACTATCTCACGTGAAGGAATATCTTTTTATTTAACTTAGTAGTGTTCCAGATCAATTGACAAAACATTTGAACTTGCTAAACATTCTGAAAAAGACATCAACTGAAATTTGTGAAACTAAGACATTAGTTGTGATGCAGTACATTTAGGAAAAGTCAATAAACAAGCGTCTGTATATACCCCAAATTGAGAAAAATAAATAAATAATGTGCCAAGTCTTTCTGTAATAATGCTTTTTTCCATGCAAAATCTCTGCACAGAGCATGTAGAACAAAGATGCATGTAGAACAAATACAAAGAGCCTTGGTAGTACAGTGGTCTAAGGCACCCTGTTATTAAGCTGGTTATTAAGACCAGCTACCTGCAATTACTGCAGGTTCAAATCTCACCAAGGCTCAAGGTTGACTCAGCCTTCCATCCTTTCTAAGGTAGGTAAATTGAGGACCCAGTTGTGGGGGCAATAAGCTGACTTTGTATAAATATAAAAAAGGATGAAGGCTATTGCTGAGCACATTGTAAGCCACCCTGAGTCTCCGGAGAAGGGCGGCATATAAATCAAATTAAAAAATTTTTTATAAAATATGCATACCTTATACTTGGCACTTTCCTAAGAAAAAGAAAAGGTAAGGAAATTGGTGAAATACAAGTACCGTGTTTCCCTGAAAATAAGACCCTGTTTTATATGTTTTTGAACCCTGAAATAAACGCTTGGCCTTATTGCCCGCTCTCAAAAGCCCGATTGGGCTTATTATCAAGGGATGTCTTATTTTGGGGGAAACTGGATAAATCATTCAAAGTGTGCCTGCATTTGAGAAGATTAAATATTCAGATTTCATGTATCATTTTTTCCTTCCTTCCTTCCTTCCTTCCTTCCTTCCTTTCTTCCTTCCTTCCTTCCTTCCTTCTTCCCCCTCCCTCCCTTCCTCCTTGTTGTATAATAACATCCATTGAAGACCTTTTTAGGTGGTCATTTAAATACATATTTAATGAAATGTTTCCAACACTGTGGATGCTATATTATGATAAACTGAACATCTTTGAAATTCATATTAATAATAGTTCAGCTTCAGCTATTCATTTTGTATTATTTGTAGATGTGTGTATACTTTATAGTAACATTTAAATAACAAAGGTAATTATTTTGCCTCTACAAGTCTTATTGTATACAATTACATGTTACTTTACATTATAATACATCTTTTAAAAATCCCTATTTTTCCTTGCAGATTGATAAAATAATGAGTTCCATTGATGCTGGTATAACTACTGGACTTGAAGAGATTAGTGATGGTACTGCAAGTAAGAAACAAATGCTTTATTTCTTTTAAGATTATATTAATAAGTTAGAAAAATAGCAAATTATACCAGTTTATTCAAAGTGTCTTATATTTATATTGGAGTGTATTTCTGACCACAATTAATTTCTTTCATTACATTAATTGAAGTGCAGGGTTTTCTGGATATAATTAATCAGTCAATCAAAAAGTTGAATTATGTGCCATCAAGTAAATGTTGACTTTTACTGATCACATAGATTTTCTCTAACCTAGTCCTTCAGGTTTTTTAATGGCATACACAATGGTGGGATTCAAATAATTTAACAACTGGTTCTCTGCCCTAATGACCACCTGGGTAGGCGTGGCTGGGTAGTCATGTGACTGGGTGGGTGTGGCCAACTCAACATCACTCATGTCAAGGGGTGTCTCGCCTCTCCTTACCATGTCCGGCCTGTCTCACCCCTCCCCTCCCACTTACTCCCTTGTCATGCCTGGCATCGCCTTGTCTGGCCTCTCCTCAACTTATGACCTCAATTGAGCCCAAAATTTATGTTGCTAAGTGAGAAATTTATTTAAGTGAATTTTGCCCTATTTCATGACTTTTCTTGCCACATTTGTTAAGTGAATCACTGCAGTTATTAAGTTAGTAACACGGCTGTTACGTGAATCTGGCTTCCCCATTGAATTTGCTTGTCAGAAGGTTGCAAAAGGGGATCACATGACCCTGGGAGACTACAACCATCATAAATGTGAGACAGTTGTCAGCCATCTGGATTTTGAACACATGACCGTGGAGATGCTGCAACGGTCATAAGTGTGAAAAACGGTCATAAGTCACTTTTTTCAGTGCCATTGTAACTTTGAATGGTTACTAAATGAACTGTTGTAAATCAAAGATTACCTGTAGAAAAATACAAAAAGCTTCTTTGCTTGCAAAAAGCTGCCCTAATACCAATCGTTAAATTAGAAATGGGGAAAACACACTGAATATCAATGACAGTCACAGCCATCATGGAAACCAAAACCATTCTGTCCAAATACCTTTCTTTTCATCAGCAATACCTGCAACCCAGAGTTACAAATCAGGCAGGATGCCAGAGATCTTGAGGAATTAAAATAGTTAAAATGCAACGATAATAATCAGCAGCCAACTCTTGCTCATAAAGTGAAACCCTTTAGCAGAGAGGTCATTTAAGCTCTCCAGAAAGTGGGTGGGCACACTTGGGTTACAAAATACTGAGCTAAAGAGACAAATTAACAAAGTATATAGGGGGACTCAGATTCAAGTCTCTGCCCTCCCAAACTTGTCAGGATCACAATAAAATTAGTACATGCCACAGATATCTAAATAAATGTCAAGTCTGGTGCCATGTTGTCAAGCCTTATTACCATGAGACAAAACTAAAATGAATTGGAGGGAGGATCCACACCCCTACCCCCTACTTTTTAAAATCTTACTGTCAGTGAGCAATCATGTACCTTAGCTACTCGAAAGTAATGCAAAAGACTCCTGACCCAAAGGTGCTTTTTCAAAAGGCAAGTGGACTTTTTGGAAACCAAGAAAAAAGCACTTTTAGACAACCATGACCTGGATAACTGAAGAATCCCCATAGACAAGAGACTCCTGTACTCAGTGAACTGACAAAGCACCCTTTTCCACCCAGGAGGAGCAATGCTTAGATCCATTTGCACCACTTAGAGATACCAGCTGGTCTCACTCACCTCACAAGATATCCTAAGGAAATCATTACAAATCCAGGGAAGAAAAAGGTCCATGATCACCCCTCCCACCCTTAATTGGGGACAGAGGAGACAAGGAGTGGCTGGGAGGGGATTCAGCTGTGTTGGAAGTACACTCCAAAAGGAGAGTGCCAGAAACCACTAAAGCAGTGTAAAAAGCTTAAAATAACCCTTCCCCTTTAAGAAAGTTAAGCCCCGATATAAAAGTACCAGCAAAGGAAAAAAAAACTCCAGAGAAGCCACTCAGGCTATAGAAAGTGTGGGTGTACGGCCAAGAACCGTTAATGGCTGTTACAATGTAACAGGGCTTAACCTCAGAGGCAATTTCGGAAAACACTTAAGCAGGGCAATAAAGATAAACAGGATTAGGCTAGAAACAATCTACAGAGGAACACCAGAACACCTCCTTCCTTCCTCCCTGACAGGATTAACCTTGTAGGTGGGACAAACAAAAGACTGTTGGAAGAAGATTCCAACAGCCGGTTCATTGAACTGCTCAGAAAGTTAGATACTGGTCTTCTGAACTGGTGAGAACTGGCTGAATCCCACCACTGGGCATACCCAGTGGTGGGATTCAGCCAGTTTGCACCACTTCGGGACTTGTTAACTTGTTAACTTTCTGAGCAGTTTGGAAAACTGGTTGTTGGAAGAAATCATTAAGGCAGAGAACTGGTTGTTAAATTACTTGAATCCCACCACTGGGCACATCCATTGCTATTATAACTATCCATCATCTTTGCTGTTGGCTCACTTCTTTGCAAAATGATCTTTTTGCCAGTACTAAAATCACAAAAAAATAAACCTGACATGCAAATTATGTGTTTAAATGCTTTCTTTCTTTCTGTTTTTTCTATTTCATATGAAAGGAAAGTTCAGTTTAAAAATAGTTATTGAGACTGTTCATTTATTTCTATAAAACCTTATAATTCTTCCTAAAATTGTAAATAGATCTAGAGAATTTTCCCTATTAATTGCTGGAGAATGTTAATATAGATATGGTATTTTTATGTGTTATATTACTTAATGATTATATGGGTAGAATTGTTGTAGGAAGTAAGATACAGAAGGAATGAATAGAAAAATTGAGACAGGACATTTTGGTAGAGAATTAAATTTAGACAGATTTTAATAAAATTGATGATGTAGGTTAAAATTAACACTATAATACTGGCATGGATACCTTTGGAAACCATAAATTGTATTTAGTTATCTTAGAATGATCATATGGGCATGCTCATCAGCATATAAACCTAAGTATTATTATTTAAAATATTATTATTCTGCAATAACAATAATAGAACAGTGAGTATGATTCCATAATTTTAAAACCTTGTCTTATATTGAAGTTCACTGTTTTATTGTTGAGGAATAGTGAACTGAAAACTAGATGTTGTGCATATACCTGAAGAATTTAAAACTTCTCTAAATTCAATGTCATAATAGAACTCAATTATAGGTTGCATTAAATTAAATAAATTCTGTAAACTTCTTCAAGGATTTCTCCATACATATAAAGTACAAATACTGTTTAACACATACACATTTAGTAGATGTTGGAAATAAATCCTAAAATTGCATTTATAATTAATTTATTTTATTTTCTGGGTATCAGTTATTATTAGAACTAGCCAACAATTAAGTTTTATTTTGTCAGTACGATTGCTGCTAAAAAATCACTAAACCTCTGAAATGCTTGATAACATACATGCAAGAACATGTAACAGAAATGCTGCATTCTGCTTATTTTTGAAAGGACATTTTTTAAATCAATGAAAGAAATGACAGAACTGCTACTGATATTCAAAAATGAAATTTCTATGAGCTCAATGGATCCAAGAAAAGGAGTAGTATGTAGTAGTACATACTACTCCTTCATACTAGTAGTAGTATGAAATACTTTACAAATGCAAAAATAAAATTCATCTGTTCACCTAAAACCAGAGGTGAAATCTAAAATTTGTTGCTACCAGTTCTGTGGGCGTGGTTTAATTAGTGGGCATGGTTTGGTGCTCAGGTGACTGGGTGGGCGTGGCTTGGTGGTCAGGTGGGCGTAGCCAAGTCGACATCACTTCTTTGCCCCTTTTTAACCTGCAAAACACAACACAACACAACTGGCTCACCCACAATGTAAAAGCAGCTGTGCTAGACCCAAAATGGCCCCTGCAACAAGCAGGAACCTCACACAGCCACAAAAAGTCCAAAAAACCAACTTTCACACTTTACACACACAAAATTCCACATACAACTTTGTGAGATTTTGTGTGTTTGTGTAGTTAGAGTGAAACACTACAGAAACACACAAAATCTCAGAAAACTGCACAAATATTATTTTATTTTTATTTTTATTTTTATTTTATATAAAAGCAGCTAAATTTAAAACTTCCTAAACTTTAAATAGCTAGGTCTAAAAAAAGAACGACTAAAAAAACTCCCAATTAACTATTTTTTTTAAAGCTCCCAAAGGGGAAAAAAACTTGCAGGCAGGCAGGCAGGCAGATAGAGCTGCTCACCGATGAGCTTGATTGCAGGCAGGAAGATTCAGTTGCTTGCTGATGCAATGGATTGCAGGGATTACAGCAAGCGAAGTAAGGCAGGCGTGTGAAGGTAAGCAAGCTGGAGGCTGGGGGGAGGACGGATTTTTGCTACTGGTTCTCCGAACTGCCCACCGCCATCGCTACTTACTCACCCGAGCCGGTCCGAACCGGGAGCATTTCACCCCTGCCTAAAACTGTACCATCTAAGTGAGATTTCTGGCATTTCTAAATTATATAGTTATATATCTGCAATATTTCATTATAAACAATTGAGTCAGATCTTTTATTTAGATATGAAGAATGTTAAAGAAAAAATTAGATACAGATACCTGACAGACAGACAAATGCCTGAGGGAATATCTAGAACTTCACTGGGGAGTCTTTGGTGCTCTCTGAGCTTGATTGTTTTCTTGAAGACATTTCATTACCCGAACTAGATGAAGTCCAAGATTAACATCAGACCAACAATGAAGTAAACAATACCCTAATCAAGAAACTGCCAAACAAGCCAACAATAAGCAACCCAATGAAAAAAACACCAAAACCACTCCCACCAACACCAACACCAACAGGGCAAACTACTAGAATATGGAATGAGACCAAATCCCACTTCTTACTTGCACTGAGGATGTTACTGAGTTTGGGTGATGAAACATCTGCAAGAAAACAACCAAGTTCAGAGACCACCAAAGACCCTCATTTCAATCCTGATCTACTAATATTCTCCTTTATTGTTAGAAATTCACTGCCTTGTGAAAGGCCATGCATTATGTTTTCAGTCAATTCACAGTCAATCTAATGAAACAAAATACATCATAGTATTAATCATCTTTAGTTAATACTGCAGGATCCAATCTGAGTTGGGCACTGGGACCAAAGGTTTATTCTTCCAAGCATTTAGTTAATACTATATTACCACTGTACCCCCAAAAAGGATGCATCTTATATTATTGCATGCTAAATTGCAATAGTATAATACGTATCATATTGTTGCATCTTATAATACAACAAAGCAGTCTTTTTTTAAAAAGGAAATGTGTAGGCGGATCAATATAAGGCATAATTACAGAGTTGTTTGTTGCATATTCTGGGATAATTTATTTCTGGTTTATTCGGTTAATTAGTCACTGTAACTGTTGTCAAATATAGATGTTAATATACTGTTTCAGTCTACAATGAAGAAAGATATGAATGTCTCATAAATATTGTAGAAAGAAACATAGTAATAACGCTTGTGTTTATATTCATATATTATGGCCATATATAACCTCAATTCAGGTTTCTCTTCATGTAAATTTGTTTTATGAAAATTATCTATTATGTGCTTGATCATTTCTGATCAAGAGATTGCTTTATATGATAAAAAAAATACACTGTTATGTGATTTGTGCAAGCATTGACAATTTATATCAAAAGTCTGGAAACATGCCAAGAATTCTTCCTACCAAAACCTCTTAAACATTTTCTTTGCCAAAAACCCCTTTTGCCCTCATTTACACATACACTGTTCTGTTGTGAAATTCTACTAGGGGCTTTTGTGGCCACTTTCATACCTTCAGTACTATTATTACAATGTCAAAACAACCCTTAATACCTGTTCCTCAAAATGGAAAAGGAAAAGGCTTTTTCTAAAATTATAAAGAAATTGTTCATATTGTGTTGCTTCGAAACTGGTGAAGGACCCTTCAGTCTCAGCAAGGACTGAGCTTGGGCGAGTCTAATATGCACAATGTAACAAAGAGCTAATAGAATTCACAGAACCACTATGTATTCTATCTCTTTGTTTGTCATGATAACCACACACATTAGAAATTCATCTGTAGAAAAGTTGGGGAAAATACTTTCACTGTATGTAGTACCCAAGACTAAGAAGCAATCATGTTTGAGTGATGTAGTCCTTAAGAATAAGGCTTTTAAAATTTATGAGCACATTTATCAGTGCATTTCGTTAAAAAAATGACACTCTATCCTACAATTGTGTCCTGGATTGCACAGAGTCTCAGGCCCTGGGTCCTCGACTGACGTTATGTAATGCCAAGTCGGTAATTAACAAAGCCCCCCTCATTTGTGATCTTATTGTGGAGGGGGATGTAGACCTGGCTGGGATTACGGAGACCTGGTTGGGCCAGGAAGGGGGGGTTCCCCTCATTGAAATGTGCCCTCCAGGCTTCCGTGCATTTCATCAGCCAAGGGCCCAGGGGAGGCGTGGGGGAGTAGCGGCAATTATTAGAGAAAGTCTTTGTCCGAGGGAGGCCACTGTTCCTCAGATAGCCGGATGTGAGTCCCTTTTTGTGAAGTGGGGTTGTGGGGTGCAGATGGGTTTCCTGCCTACGTACCTGGCTCCCTGCCACATGGCGGCGACCCTGCCTGAGCTACTCGACGTGATTGCCGGGGTGGTGGTTGATACCCCCACACTTATAGTTATGGGGGATTTCAACCTGCCATCTGTCGGTGAGACGTCAGAGGTGGTTCGGGAGTTCATGGCTTCCATGACGGCCATGGACCTGACCCAGTTAGTGCAAGGCCCCACTCACACAGGGGGACACACTCTGGACTTGATTTTTATCTCTGGTCAGTGGCTGAATGATCTTGGTAGAGGGGACCTAGACATTAAACCCTTGTCATGGACAGATCATTCGCTCCTTCGCTTAGACTTTCAAGCCACTTCCCCCCGTCCCAGGGAGACGGAACCGACTAGATGGTTCCATCCCAGGCGCCTGATGGATCCCGAAAGTTTCCAGATGGAGCTTGGGCCGTTTCCTGAGACTCTGGCACACGACTCAACCGAAGACCTGGTGGCCGCTTGGGATAGTGCGGCCGCAGGGGCTTTGGACCGCGTTGTGCCTTTGCGGCTTCTGACCCAATGCTGATCTCAATTGGCTCCTTGGTTCTCTGAGGAGCTGAGACAGATGAAGCGTCGGAAAAGACACCTAGAGAGTGTTTGTCAATCCGAATCAGACCGGACACAGGTGAGGTTTTATATCAAGACCTACCTAGTGGCGATAAAAGTGGCAAAATCTAACTATTTTTCCGCTCTTATCACATCTGCAGAGAACCGCCCAGCCGCTCTGTTTAGGGTGACCCACTCCCTCCTTCGGATGGAAGTGCGGGAAGATCCCTTGCAGATCCCTGAGGATTTTGTGCAATTCCTGCATGATAAAGTCGCTCAGATTCGGGAAGGCTTGGACTCTGACTGGGTGAGTCCAGGGCGGGAGACAGGGGTGAGTCTTGAGAATATTATCTGGGAAGAGTTTGACCCTGTGGCTCCCGAGGACGTGGACAGGATTCTGTGTGGGCTTAGTGCTGCCACATGTTTATTGGACCCATGTCCCTCCTGGTTGGTACTGGCCTCCCGGGAGATTACACGAGGCTGGCTCCAGGGGATTATAAATGCTTCTTTGAGTCAGGGTACCTTTCCCGCCGCCTTGAAAGAGGCAGTGGTGAGGCCCCTCCTCAAGAAGCCATCCCTGGACCCGGCTATATTAGCAAATTACCGTCCGGTCTCCAACCTTCGCTTTGTGGCGAAGGTTGTCGAGAGTGTGGTGGCACAACAGCTACCCCGGTACCTGGAGGAAGCTGTCTATCTGGACCCCTACCAGTTGGGCTTCAGGCGGAGGTACAGCACAGAAACGGCATTGGTCGCGTTGGTTGATGATGTCTGGAGGGCTCGGGATAGGGGTTGCTCCTCTGTCCTGGTCCTATTAGATCTCTCAGCGGCTTTTGATACCATCGACCATGGTATCATGCTGCAGCGGTTGAGGTGGTTAGGAATTGGAGGCACCGTGTTACGGTGGTTCTCCTCCTACCTCTCCAACTGCTCGCAGTTTGTGTTGGCAGGGGGGCAGAGGTCAACCTCGAGGCGCCTCGCTTGGGGGGTACCGCAAGGGTCGGTCCTCTTGCCCCTTCTGTTCAACATTTATGTGAAGCCGCTGGGTGAGATCATCCGTGATTTTGGGGTGAGAGTCCATCAGTACGCTGATGACCCAGCTGTACATCTCCACCCCAAACCACCCCAATGATGCCTTGATGTGATGTCCCGCTGCCCGGAGGCCATGCGGGTCTGGATGGGGAGAAACAGGCTCAAGCTCAACCCTTCCAAGACTGAGTGGCTGTGGCTTCCGGCGTCCCGGTATAGTCAGCTGGTGCCATCGCTGACTATTGGGGGTGAATCTTTGCCCCCCACAGAAAGGGCTCGTAATCTGGGTGTCCTCCTGGACTCACGGCTGTCTTTAGAAGAGCATATGATGGCCGTAGCCAGGGGTCTTTTTATCAGGTTCGCCTGATCCGCCAGTTGCATCCCTTTCTGGACCGGGAAGCCTTGTGCACGGTCACTCACGCCCTCATCACCTCCCGTCTGGACTATTGTAATGCTCTCTACATGGGGCTTCCCTTGAAGAGCACTCAGAGGCTCCAACTGGTCCGGAATGTGGCCGTGCGGGTGGTTATGGGTGCACCTCGTTACGCCCATGTAATACCTCTCCTGCGCGAACTGCACTGGCTCCCAGTGGTCTTCCGGGTGCAATTCAAGGTGTTGGTCATCACCTTTAAAGCGCTCCATGGCATAGGACCAGGATATTTACGGGACCGCCTTCTGCCACCAATAGCCTCCCACTGACCAGTCCGCTCCCACAGAGAGGGGCTCCTCAGGGTACCGTCGGCCAAGTTATGTCGGCTGGCGATACCCAGGAGGAGAGCCTTCTCTGTCGGAGCTCCTGCCCTTTGGAATGAATTGCCCCCAGATATTCGTAACATCTCTGACCTCCGGGTCTTTCGCTGTGCCCTCAAGACCCTACTGTTCTGACAGGCAGGGCTGTCTAACTGAATGATTTTAAATTGGGTTTTAATATTGGGTTTTAAAATTTGGCCAAAACTATTTAATGATTTTAATTAATTTTAACTATGATATTGTATATTTATGTTTTTAATCTTGGCTGTACACCGCCCCGAGTCCTTCGGGAGAAGGGCGGTATATAAATAAAATTACTACTATTATTATTATTATTATTATTATTATTATTATTATTATTATTATTTAATCTTTAGTGAGATTCACAGCCTTTGAAGCTGGTTAATAGCTCAGCGGCTCGAGTCCTAACCAAGGACCTAGGAACTGTTAAGGTATCGTTGGAGGATGTAAGCTGTTCCGAGTAAGGTGGTTTTTTGTAGAGTCAAAATGTTCAAGTCCGGCAATTTTAGAATTTCTAAATAGCGGGGTAGCCCTTTGGGTATTGCTCCAAGGGCTCCAATTACAATCGGGACAACACACGATTTCTTTTTCCACAGTCGCTCAACTTCAATTTGCAAGTTCCGGTACTTTGTGATTTTTTCTTGCTGCTTATCTTCAATCCATGCATCACCAGGTATTGCAATGTCAATGAACGATATTTTTTTCTTTTCAACTATTGTTATGTCAGGTGTGTTGTGGACCAAGTGCCTGTCAGTCTGAATCCTAAAGTCCCACAAGATCTTGAGTTTCTCATTCTTTAAAACTTTCTCAACCTGATGTTCCCAGTGGTTTTTGCTGTACTCAAATCCAAACTTCTGGCACAATTTCTAATGAATGATCTTAGCAACACGGTCATAGCATTGTACGTAGTCAGTTTGTGAAATTTTGCTGCATCCACTGATCAGGTGGTCGATTGTCTCATCTTTCTCATTGCAGAGGCGGCATTTGCTGTTGGTGTTAGGGTTAGGGTTAGGGTTAGGGTTAGGGTTCCTTTTTCCACTGGTTCAGTGTGTCTCACTTTATGGGCATTCATTTATTCAATATTTAATTTAATATTTCTACTTAAAGGCTACAATGACTCGAGGTGCATTAAAAGGAACTTAAAAGAAAATAACTCATATAAATGAAAAGGAAATACAACAAACTCCAAAACTGACCCCAAAACACAAAAGGACCAAAAGGACACCAAAAAGCCCTAAGGAGTTCAACCACATTTAAACCCAAGAATACCAGATTTTCAACTATTTGTGAAAAATTAGTAAGGTGGGAACAAAACAGATATTCAGTGCAATATAATTTCAAAAGACAGGAGCCACCACTGAAAAGGTATGCTTCCTTAGTACCATAAGATGATATTACTTAAATAATTCTGCTTTAATTAACATTAAAGTAGAATTAACAGAGAAGATTGAAATAAAATCGTAAGTCATGATTGTGTGATGTTTCATTTAATGACTGAAACAGAAGTGAGATTATAAATCCATTAAGTCATGATATAATTTCATTTAGCAATTACTGCATTTAGTGATGTACTTGCACAATTGGTCCCAATTGTGATCACTAAGCGAAGTCTACCATACAAATATCTGTGGAAGATATTAACGTTTATTTTGCATTTGAAAGAGGAATTTAGTTGTTCTATCGCTAGAATATATGTTGTGTATTTCTCATTAGACCCTTAACCAAGCTCTTTTGAGGCAAAGAACATATACAAGATATTGAATCTAATCAATAATATACATGAGCTTATACCTCTGAAACATATAAACCAGCAACATCAAAGCTATAAGGAATTAAGTAAGTTGTAAGTCACTTCCATTATTTTATTTAATAATATTATATAGGAAGTTGGGGATCTAATGAAAGCATCAGGCTTATTAAAACATAATCAGAACATATAGAACCGATGTTACCTAATCTGTTTCAAGTACACTTAGTTTTATCCCCTGTATGTACCAAATGCATAGCTGGCAAACTAAAAATAATCTTTGAAGGTCTTTTGTGCAGCCCATCATAAATAGTATAGATATGATCACTGCCAATCTCCCCTCTGTTTCCCACTGCCCATGTTCCCCATTGCCCACATAGACATAAAAATATTTACATACTGTACCATTCAAAAGAGACAATCAAAAGGCCAAAAGGGAAACAAAAAAACTAAAACCTTACCAATTTACACCCAAATAAGCAGATATTAAAACGAAGATTAATACTAGACCATCAAGCAGTAAATAATACCCAATCAAGGAACTACCAACTCAGAAAAACAAGCTAATAGATACAGCCTAATAAGCACTAAGAACACTCCCACCAACATTAATAGGGCAAACCACTAGTACATAAACTGAAAGTAAAGCCTAATTCCTTTTAGCACTGATGATGTTACCTAGTTGGGTAAAGAAATGTCTGCAAGAAAACAACCAAGCTCAGAGAGCAGCAAAGACTCCACAGTTCAGCTACAAATATTCTCTTCTACCAGTTATATAAGCATCCCTGTAAACTTAAATATACCCTGCATGCCTACCAAGCAACCCACTACCAACTATAACAGTCTTTTCCTGCTTTGTGTTTTATACTTATTTAATTTTAGCAGATTTTATTTTTAATTCTGATCTGTATAAGTCTATATAAATTATATGAGTAGAGACATCCTAATGAATTATCTTCCCAGTGAAATTGTGCTCAATCAATGAGGTTGTTTATAAAGCCCAAACTATATTATACATATCATTACATTACTTCAGTTGAAATCATGTAATAGAAATTCTTCACAGAAACTCTAGTTGTAGGTTATCCACAACAATGATTAATTCAATGGATGTGTAGGGATTCCTGACAAGCAGAATCAACTGATCGCTGGAGAACAAATTTTCCTCAAAAGTTTTGTTTCAAGCTGGACACAAATATAATATCAGAATGACTGTATCATATAGATATCTTGGGGAATATGAAATTAGCTGTTAATGAATATAATGTAATTAATTGCATAATATTTCCACATGCTGCATGAGTTCAACGGGGCCAAAATGTTTTGCTGCTGATTTTCATTTGTACTCAGTGTCTGGTGCATCTCACTGCAGTGTCCAACATTAGTCAACCAGCACTGAGGAATTCTATTTGCTCTGATACTCTTTTTGGAAATGTCCTGGTGAAAACTTTCACTATGTTCATCACTGATTACACCTAGATTTTTGGAAAAGAAGTCCAAATGTGAATGCAAAAAAGGAATTTTCAGTGACATGTTGCACTTTATGGTTATATTTGCTGTAAGAAGTTTGTCAATCAGTTAAATGCAGTTTGGTAGCTCTGTAGTTGCCAAGAAAATTCTTGATGACATCCTTGAATGCTTTCTAGGTGATTTTCTCTGGCGCCACTAACAGATCTTTGACCCTCTTGTCATTAATGACGTATCTCATCTGTGGACCAACATAAATGCCTTCTTAAACTTGTCATCAGTTATTCTTGGAAATATCTGCCTCAAATAATGAAAAATTTCAACTTCCTTGTTCATCGCTTTCACAATTTTTTTCACTTATCTGAAGCAGAGGCAAAAATATTTTTGTCAGATCAATAAGTGGTTGCTGTGTCACATTTTTCTGTACTAGAACCAAATTCTTATTTTTAAATTATTTTTTGTCTTCTATTAGCATGCACACTTCAAATAATTATGGACTTGTTTTTAAAAATACGAACCTCTCTTAAATATTAATGTTTTCATAGTTCACTTATAAGGGTATGTTCTCAAGCTTTTGCTTGTTCTTTTTTTGCAGCTTGGGTAGTTTAAAATTCTTCGATTCAATCAAAGTTATTTATTATTGTTATTACACATTTGCAAAACTGAAGGTCTGAAATATTTATTTGTAATTCTCATCTAGGAAAGGATATATGCATTTTAAATTTTAATTAAATAGCTGTAAATTTACTGTGCTGACTGCAGTATTTTTAATAAATTATACAAAGAATATATAAGCAATGTCTTACATAAGCTTTCCTAATTTTTCATATCAATACTAATGTTTCCATAATATGGCATAAACTTTCTTATTTTCCCTTATTCCCATTGCTGGAAACAGTCAGAGATAAAAAAATATGCATAGTTTTTTTCATAGATGTCAACTGCCATTTATAAATAAGAATTCCCGTGTTTCTACTATGTTTACATGAAAAAAAATCAAGATATAAAACATGCTATATGAAAGCATGTTGTATTGTATATGACTAATTCTGAAAAAAGATGTTCCTGAAAAAGACATATCACTTTTTTTCTTTATCCATCATATTTTTCTTGTTCTGCATCATGTGTTTTGTTGTTTTACAGCAATTATTGGAGTGGGGCTAGTCACTTAAAAAATACCCTCATTAATGTTGGAATTACTAAATGGATATGGAGTCATTGAATCAGTTTTCATGGTCCTATCGATCATATTGGCCTGCTATATATGCTTCACCAAATATTATCTTTCTAAAGATATTTAAATATTTCTAAATATTACATTTCTAAAATATAGATTTCTGGGTTAGCATATCTTGTATTCTAGCCCAGAATTGGTCTAATCAATTTAAGTTGACCTTCAACAGTTGGAAAACTGCTAGGCAACTTTGGCACAATCATTCTTTTGCAGACCAGTTTATTGCATATTATAGTTCCTGTAGGGAAAAATGGAGGTGGGAATGTTACCTACACTACCTTGAGCTCCTGAAGAAAGATGGGATATAAATGTAATAAATAAAAAATAAGTTTGAACTGAACTCACATTTCTGTTGTTTATCAAGAGCCACAAAAACAGAAACATTAATTTATGAAATTTATATGCCACCTGATTCCCAGTGATTCTGGATTGGACTGTAAACTTCAGGAACAGGAGTGCAAAATGGAAGGAGGGATGTATTTCTGATCAGTTCCACAAAAATAATATGTTAAGACTTTAATTGTCTATTCCCCATTGCACAGGAAAGACAATTAGTGTTCACACATTTACTTTAAGTCTGAAGCATAAAATTGTTGGGAGGAGATGTCTGATTCATAAAATAGCACAAAGCAATTACTCGGAGTCAGTTATCTTTGCTTTATAGCAGCAACCAATTTCACAGAAAAGAGGGAGGAGAATGCAGTACTAAAAATGAATAGAAATATAAATAATAGGATAAAATATGTTTAAAATTTAAAATGTAATATATTCCATAAAATAGCTTCACTTTTTAGATAATAATAAATAATAGGGCATCCTATAGACATCAATGTTGCACTGACATGCTCAAAACAAAAGTCAAGAAGAAAAGCAATTGTCATGCCCCCATGATAACCCTGAAAGGCTATGAAGAGGGTAATCAACTCCAAATCATTCATCCCAACTGAACTGCTCAGAACTATTCCTTTTTAGGTCTTTCCATCAAGGAGAAATAGACTTCTCCAACGCGCAGCTTGGAGAATCCAAAGCTTCGGGTTGTTCAGTAGTTGATAGCCTACACTGAGTGTGTTCCTTTAAGAGATTTCTCTTCAGACACGCCCACTTGCTCAACAGAGTCCCAGTTTAGTTCACTCAGTTGAGCCTGTGACACTGTCTGAAAATTTCTCTGGTTAATAACTAGGAACTATTCCTAAAGCTTTGGATTCTTCAACTTTGTAATTGCTGGGGGTGAGTCTTCCTGCGGATTCAGGCACGCTGCCAGTGTCTTCTGCTCGAATTGAAGCCTGGTTCCCTTGCCTGCCCTTTGACAGCCGCGTGCGTGTGTGGTAGGCTTCCCACATTACGCTCTGACTGACCGGACTGCCATTTAAATTAGTGGCTCGAGATTGACGCCCTGCGCCCAGCAGCGTCTCTCTCTCTCTCCCTCTGCCTAAATTGGTGGTTCCTGGCATCTGGATCACTTGTGAGTGATCGCACGCCGCCGCCCTAACAGGGATCGAGATTCAGCCTCCCCCCACGGCCGTTATCATCGCCGAAGCCTCTCCGGCGCCGGAGCGCCCCTCGTCAGCCCTTTATTCAACGAAGCGCTCTCCTTCAATCGAGCAGCTGGGGAAGCGCTTCTGAGCCTCCGATTGCCCCTCCTGCATTCTACCCTGCTTGGAGCTCAAGGCGGCGGCGCTTGAACAGTTTTCAAAGTGCGCGCCATTTTTAGCCGCCTCAGCGCTGGGAGCTGCGCTCAGCGGCAGCTCGCGCTCCTTGGTTTCTGACGTCCTTTTGTTCTCCTGCCTCGCCGGATTCACCGCCTGCTCGTGGTTAATCGGGAAAGGGGGGAAAACAGCCCTCCTATCCTCCACTGTCATCCTAGGCCTGCTGCCCTGTTTTTCGGCGCCTTTTCTTTGCCCAGAGTAAAGTCTCCAATGGCTGTCAATCTCTGCCCGGCAACAGCCTCCACGCATGCGCAGTGGCTCCCTAGAGGCAATCCTCCTTTTCTAATGCATTGAGTTCATCAGCTGTCAGTTTCTACCCGGCAACAGCCTCCACGCCTGCGCAGTTGGTCCCTGGAGGCAAAACCTCATATTCTGCTGCATTGAGTGCCTTAACTAGCCTGCCTCTGGAGCAATCGGCTAGTCTTTTTCGTTAAAAAGTTTTTCTGTTTCCAACATCTCTCCGCCTCCTCCTCTGCTCCTGGACTTACCTGCAGCCCTCTCCTTCACCTGCTTTCCTGTAAAAAAAAAAATATATTAATAATAATAATAATAATAATATAATAATAATAATAATAAAAAAACAACGAACGGGAAAGAGACAGAACAGGAAGCGAAGGTTCCAACATGGCAGAACGTGCTCTCTCCTCGGATCTGGAGGACAACAACAGCTCTCCCGAGCGCCTCCACGAACAGGCCAAGCAGCGTAAAAGGTCCCGGAAACGAGCTGCACATCCGTCTTCGTCGGCTGCTCCATGTTCAAAAAAGACAAAACACTCATCAGCTGCTGACAAGGACGCCTCCAGGAGACACAAGGCCCTGGAGCGTCAGTTTGAAAAAGCACGCAGCCAGTCAAGGCAGGCGGCACTCACTCACTTACCGGTTCCACTCTCGCCCGTAGTCGAGGCTACTGCCCAGCCCGTCCATCAGGATCCTCAGCTTCCTCCGCGACCTTTGTCTCACACGCCTAGCACGGGGGCTGTCCCTGAGGCGTTATCGACATACTACACGGAACCGGTGGACCTCTCGCGCACTACCTCTCTCCCTCGGCGGCCACAACCGGAGGCAACCTTTACCCCTACTGCTGCGGGTTTGCGCGACATGGAGACATCCCATCCACCTTTTCAGTATGATATTCAGCAGATCATCTCTGACACGGTTACCAGGACTCTGGCAGCAACTTCTCAGCATGCTCCTCCATATGGAGCTTGGCCTCAGCCACAATTTCCTCCTCCTCCTCTTCTGGCCCGGGTCTCTCAACAGAACCCTATCCAGTATCAGGCTACGACGCATGAGTCCGATCCGTATCTGGACCATGATCACCGTGAGGAGTCGTCTTCGGAGGAGGGAGAGTGCGAACCGTCGGACATGGACTTGTCTGATGATGCAGATATGCCACCCGAAAAGCCAGCTTTCTCTGGGCTATTTAGACCCTCGTTATTCAAATCGCTCTTGCGCAAGGCCAAGTTGGCCACAAATATGGCTGACCCAGTCTCTCAAGTTGATCAGCCTGGTACCTCGCAACAACATGAGGCCTTGTTTACGGCGCCTAAGGCGCAAGCGGACTTTATTCCATGTCCACAGCTTTTTTCTGAGGTGGTCCAACGATCCTGGACCACGCCCTCCTCCTTGCCCGCTCCTTCGGGGCTAGACAAAAAGCTTTATTGTTCGGCACCTAGTCTACAAGATCTCCTTCAGTTACCGACTGTAGACGCGCCAGTGGCCAATCTGACGGCTTCCTCTGTAATCTCCAACGATGTCGCCGACGGTTTGCGCTCAGAGGACCGGAAAGCTGAGTTTAACTTCCGACGTACTCACAACGCGGCCGCCTGGGCGGTTAGGGCGGCCACCTCAGCTTCCTTCTTCAGCCGTGCCTGCTTAATCTGGCTCCGCCAACTTCACGAGCGCCTTCCCCCGGCGGATTCATGCCTCCGCCAAGACGTCAACAAACTGGTGGCGGCTACTGAATATACGGCAGACGCTTCGCTCAATGCCGCGAAGTTCACTTCGCGCGCCCTGGTGTCGTCCGTCACATCTCGCCGTCTATTATGGCTTAAAAATTGGAGAGCTGATGCCAAGTCTAGGTAGCGCCTCGCTTCAACTCCATATAAGGGTTCCCGTCTTTTTGGAGAGGCCTTAGACCCCATCCTTGTCGAGGACAAGGATAAACGGAAGGTGATGCCATCCTCGTATAAGAGGGCAGATCGTAGACCATCGTCCTACTTCACCAGGCAGCCCTTTCGGAACGACTCCGGCCCTTCGGGGTCCTTCTCCTCAAGGCCCTATTCTCATGGATTCGACCGTTCCCTCGATAGATCCTCCTTCAGAGACCGTGGTCGAAAGGCCCCAGCACCCAAACGGCCATTTCGAGGTACGGGATCCCGTACTTTTCGAAGAGGGAAGTGACTACATCCATCTTCCCATTGGCGGCCGTCTGACTCATTTTCTTCCCCAGTAGGAGATCTCGACGTCGGACGCCTGGGTGCTCCAGACAATCCGTCTTGGCCTTACCCTGGAGTTCCGATCCAGACCTCCCTCACACTTTGTCCAATGCCCTATTTCTCCCAACCTGGACAAGCGCCAGCTAATGGAGGCAGAAATCCATCACCTGCTTCAAATCCAAGCCATCGAACCGGTTCCCCACCATCATCGCGGGACCGGCTTCTATTCAATTTTCTTCCTGGTCCCCAAATCATCCGGGGGTCACAGGGGCATCCTAGATCTCAAGAGGCTGAACGAATTTATAGTATATCATCAGTTCAAAATGGAGTCCCTCCAATCAATTCTGGCTTCCATTCGACCATCGGACTGGATGACCTCTATAGATTTGAAAGAAGCGTACCTCCACGTACCCATACGACTGTCCCATCGTCGTTTCCTACGCTTTGCCTACAACAACAGGCATTACCAATACAGAGCAATGCCCTTCGGCCTCTCCTCCGCCCCAAGGACCTTTACAAAGCTCCTGGCAGCAGTGGCGGCCCATGTACGTCAACATCCGGTCCGCCTCCACTGCTACTTGGACGATATCCTAGTGCTCTCCCCTTCTCCGGCCCGAGCATCCCGAGACCTAGCAGTGGTGTGTCGCTGCCTTCGTCATCATGGCTTCTCTCTCAACACCCCGAAAAGCCAATTGCAGCCCACTACCCGCATTCTCCATCTCGGGACATTAATAGATTCTGTAAGGGG
This sequence comes from Pantherophis guttatus, assembly GCF_059756535.1. Classification (NCBI taxonomy): domain Eukaryota; kingdom Metazoa; phylum Chordata; class Lepidosauria; order Squamata; family Colubridae; genus Pantherophis; species Pantherophis guttatus. The sequence continues at coordinate 35,827,448 of NC_142069.1, forward strand.
CCAGGTGTTCCTGTCAACGGACCGGTGTTCCAGTCTCCAGTCATTAACATCCCAGGTCCTCTCCTCTCGGAAGGTGACCTTGCTGCTCCTGTCCCGACTGCTCGGCAAAATGATTTCCTGCCTGTCTGTAGTCCCTTGGGCGAGATTCCATTCCCGCCAGCTCCAATGGTTCCTCCTCCCCTTTCAGAGAGCCAGGAGAAGCAACTCTTCTGCACAAGTATCCCTCCCACCAGAGGTCTCAAGGTCTCTCCTCTGGTGGTCCTCCCAGAGCCTTCATCAGGGCAGCTACTTCCAGAATCTACAGCACCTGGTGGTGACAACGGACGCCAGCCTGACAGGATGGGGAGGTCATCTTCTATCCCTCGTTGCCCAGGGAACGTGGTCAGCAGAGGAGAGTCGCAACGGGATCAACTGGTTGGAACTCCGTGCGATCCGTCTCTCCCTCCAACGGTTCCAGCAGATCGTGTCGGGGCACCATGTCCTGATACGCACGGACAATGTAACCGCAAAGGCGCACATGAACCGCCAAGGGGGGACTCGCTCGGGTCCATTGATGGAGGAAACGACCCTACTGCTGATCTGGGCAGAAACGCACGTCCTATCCCTTGTGGCGGAGCACATTGCCGGGACCACAAACATCACAGCGGACTGGCTAAGCAGACAACACTTGGACCACGCCGAGTGGCGACTTCACCCAGATCTGTTCGCCGAGATCGTCCACAGATTCGGCATGCCTCTAGTCGACCTATTTGCCAGCCGCGACAACACTCACCTCCCCAGGTTCTTCACCCGGTACCAGTGTCCTCAGGCGGAGGGAGTCGACGCCCTCGCCTCTCCCTGGCCCAGGGGTCTCCTCTATGCCTTTCCCCCTCTACCGCTCCTTCCTCGTCTGATCCGCAGGATAATATCAGACGAGGCAGACGTCGTTCTGGTCGCACCCCACTGGCCTCGGAGGTCCTGGTTTGCAGATCTGATGGACCTGTCAGTGGCACGGCCATGGAGGATTCCGGGGGACAGAGTCGTCCTCAGCCAGGGGGTCATCCTGCACCCAGATCCGCAGTGGTTGCAGTTGACCGCCTGGCGCTTGAAAGGATCTTGCTAAGGAGAGTCAACGTTCCTAGCAATGCGATCCCCACGATTCAGGCATCCAGGCGACCGTCTACGTGCCGCATTTACAATGCAACTTGGAATTCCTTTTGTTCCTGGTGTGCTAAATCCCACCTGGATCCAACGTCTGCTTCCGTTCCTGAAGTGTTGGGATTCCTTCAGGAAGGCATGGACAAGCACCTTGCTCCTAACACTCTTCGTCGACAGGTTGCTGCTCTCAGTACGGTCCTCTCGGTTTCTGCAACGCTGCCTCTCTCGCAGGACCCTACGATTCGGGACTTTCTTCGAGGCGCGACCAATCTGCGCCCACCTGTTATACATCGCTACCCGACCTGGGATTTGACTCTGGTCCTTCAGGCCCTCATGCATCCTCCATTTGAGCCTCTTGCCTCCATCAGCCTCCGTTTTCTGTCACTAAAGGTAGCGTTTCTGGTCGCGATCACGTCGGCTCGCCGAATTTCCGAACTTGCGGCCCTATCGGTGAGAAGCGATCTCTGTATCTTTCACACCAATCGCGTGGTACTGAGACTTGACCCGTCATTTCTGCCTAAGATAAATTCCTCATTCCATCGAAGCCAGGAATTAATCCTACCGGACTTCTGCCCCGATCCTCGACATCCTCGAGAAGCAGACTGGCACCTGCTAGATGTCCGGCGAGCTCTGCGCCGGTATATTAAACGGACTGAGCATTTCAGGAAATCTGAATCGCTCTTCATCTCCTTTCTGCCCGCTTCCATGGGCTGGAAGGTTTCTTCCACGACAATTGGGAGATGGATTAAATCCTGCATCTCTAGGGCTTATTCGGCTCGGAACAGACCGGTTCCGCAGAGAATTCTTCCACACTCCACCAGGAGCGCCGCCACTACGGCCGCCTGGGCCACTAATGCCTCCATTTCCGACATATGCAGGGCGGCTACCTGGTCATCCTTGAACCCCTTCATCAGGCACTACAAGGTGGATTCCTTTGCCTCGGCGGAGGCATCCTTCGGCCGCCGGGTGCTCCAAGCTGTATGCAACTCTTCAGACGACGTACAGCAGCCGGGTTCCCTCCCTGTCTGAACTTGCTTGGGTAAATCCCGAAGCTTTGGATTCTCCAAGCTGCACGTTGGAGAACGGACGTTGCTTACCTGAACGTCCCTTCTCGACGCGCAGCTGGAGAATCCAACCCACCCAACTTGGCTGCTGGACATTCCTTCCTGACACTCTACTGCTCCTTACTTCGTGAACAAAACTGGGACTCTGTTGAGCAAGTGGGTGTGTCTGAAGAGAAATCTCTTAAAGGAACACACTCAGTGTAGGCTATCAACTACTGAACAACCCGAAGCTTTGGATTCTCCAGCTGCGCATCGAGAAGGGACGTTCAGGTAAGCAACGTCCGTTCTATCTGAGAACTGAGGATGATTTTTCTATACCATCTGCATTTTCCAGTAATGAAGATGAGTGAATTTGCTAACTTGGAATCATCAGAAAATGGGGGTGGACTGAAGGTATCATCTGTCTTGCATACCCAACTTAAGTTGTCTGTTGAACATAGACAAATAATAGTTGTTGTCAACTTGCAAAGCTTCAAGTTGCCATGAGCAGGAGGGAGAGAACTTGACAGTTGTCTTGTTTAGTATTAATCCAGTATGTAAACTCATGCAATGCTCTCTCTAGGGTTCTGATATTATTATTTTTGTATGTGGAAAACAGAACAACCAATTCCTAGCTTGTTTTCTCTGTGTTTATAGCCAGATCAGACTATCTGTTAGATACTGCTTTCTTTTAATCACTGGGTGAGTACAGATTGACTGTATTGCAGCCTAGATTCTGACTGTGGTTTCTACTGTTTGAACTCATATTTACATATAATAACACACAGTTCTCTTATACATATATAGAGGCCAGCAAGCATATGAAGCTCTTGTGCATGCTTGCCATGTAAATTTATCACATGTTTACAGTCAGAAACTCAAATATAATGAATTCCAGATCACCCAAAATTCAGGGAGTGCCTTCAGTGTTCTGCTTTGTGCTATTTCAGACTATGGATGCAATCTTTTGGTTATCTGGTAACCCAAACTAAGATTATTTTTCCATAGCTTCTGGTTTGTTAGCTACATAAATGGCCATAGTTTTTTTAGGTTTACATTCAACAGCAAACAAGGGTAAAGCTATAGAGCATTCCAAAATGTAGAATAGAGGTTAAAAAGTTGGATTTGGACTGGAATAATCCAGTTTCAGTCTCCACTTCACCATAGCTCTTGTACATGACTTTGAATTCCAAGAGAAAAGTATGGTATTAGTGCAACACCAATTATTTATTTATTTATTTATTTATTTATTTATTTATTTATTTATTTAATTTGTATGCTGCCCCCTCCAAAGACTCAGGACGGCTCACAATGCATGTAAAATCATTATAAAAAACTTTTATAATTATCACTCAGTTTTCCTTAAGGTTTCAGCTGATGATAGGTGGGAATTGATAGTACAACTTTCATGGTGAACTGTGCAAGGCCCTAGATCTGGATGTAACCTTTTCCAATTCAATTAAAAGAAACTGAATATATTCACTAGTCTCTATACAAAAGCTTGTATCTTGTCTTTTTGAACTGACAATGTGTTGTTAGCTTTGGTCTTAGAACACTGACAAGAAATTGAAGAAATTGAAATTTATAAAAGTTATTCATAGTGAAAAATCAATATTTCATAAGTTAGTTCAACATTTCAACATTCAAAAACAATGAATGAATCACTGTTAGTGAATACAGCATAATACAGATTATCATGAATAGCATAGGTAGAAATAGTCTTTGAAATACAGAAAATATTCTCACTTTCCCATCTTTAATTCCCAGCAAAATTAAGCCCTCTGCCTCTGAAGTTCTTTAGAATCAAAGTTCGATGCAGCATGCAAGGCCACTATGCTAATGAAATTCTACTCTATAGAAGTGTAAAGCAAAGATGCATTCTAGCTCCTCTGCTATTTAATCTCTATAAACCCACTTGTGGCTCAATTAAACTAATTAGAGCACCGTCCCCAAAACTAGCTACTAGACATATTACATCCTTGTTGTATGCAGATGATACACAAGTGCAAATTAGACTTACACAAGCCTTGAAAGCTCTGGCTAGTTGCTGCTCTGAAGAGGCCTTTGAAATCGACTATAGCAAAACTAAGATCATGATCTTTGCAAAAAGATCTAAATTGAATGCCTGGAATATACATGGCCAGAACATTGAATAAGTCAAATCCTTTAAATCCTTTAGTGCAAAGAAGAGCAACTAAGATGATAAAGGGCCTGGGGACAAAAACATATGAAGAACAGTTGCAGGAATTGTATATTACCAGTCTAGAGAAAAGAAGGACTAGGTATGACATAATAGCAGTATTCCAGTATTTGAGGGGCTGCCACAAAGAAGAGGGGGTCAACTTATTTTCCAAAGCACCAGAAGGCAAGACAAGAAACAATGGATGGAAACTAATCAAGGAGAGAAGTAACCTAGAATTAAGGACAAACTTCCTAACAGTGAGGACAATTAACCAGTGGAACAACTTGCCTTCAGAAGTTGTGGATGCTTTATCACTGGAGGTTTTTAAGAAAAGACTGAATAGCCACTTATCTGAAATGATATAGGCTCTCCTGCTTGGGCAGGAGTTTCGACTAGAAGACCCCCAAGGTCCCTTCCAGCTTTATTTTGATTTATTGATAAATATCTGGGTATAGTTTTCCATAGCTCTACTAAACACAGTGCAGTGGTAGCGATTCAATCTTTTTTTTCCCAGAGGAGCACAATATATTCCAGCAACACTGAAGTTATGCTCAGCTAAAGCTTGTGCACAACTACTCTTTGCTGAGACCTTATTTCTCTTTTACTCCTCTGGAAAAGGTGCAGCCCAAATTCTTACCGATAAGAGCCATATTTCAGGTAGCACACTGCTACCTGAATGTAGTACTAAGGAAATGTAGTACTAAGGAAGGAGGCAGGACTAACTAAAATCGAAACAGGTGCATGGATTTACATTTCTGCACATCAGTTAAAACTACTTTTTACCTCCTAAAGGTTTGAGTTCTGTCCTAATAGAAGACAATTTTGAATCAGTATGGTTCAGGATCAGGGGTGGATTCTAAAAATTTTTACTACCGGTTCTGTGGGCGTGGCTTATTTTGTGGTCATGGCTTGGAGGTCATGTGACTGGGTGGGCATGGCTAGCTGGTCATGTGACCGGGTGGCCATGGCTATATGTATAGGGACTAGTCAGAGGGCTGAAAAAAGTCATTTCTGACAGGTCCTCGCACTTTTGACTGGTCCTCAACTTATGACGATCCTCACATTTATGCCCGTGCAGCATTCTTAACAACCATGTCACTCATTTCACAACTGCTTCTCTTCACCATGGTGACAAGATAGGGCAAAAAACGTAAAATGTAAATTCGAGGACTGGTCAAAAGTGCGAGAACCAGTCAAAAATAATTTTTTCAGCCCTCTGAGTAGTCCATATGCACAAAAGGACTACCCAGAGGGCTGAAAAAAGTGATTTCTGACAGGTCTTCGCACTTTTGACCGGTCCTCTCACTTATGACTGGTCATCATTTATGCCCATTGTAGCATTCTTAACAATCGTATCACTCATTTCACAACTGCTTCTCTTCACCATGATGACAAGATAGGGCGAAAAACGTAAAATGTGAGGACAGTCCTAAGATCGAGGACTGGTCAAAAGTGCAAGGACCAGTCAAAAATAACTTTTTCAGCCCTCTGAGTAATCCATATGCACAAAAGGATACAGCAATAGAGAGGGATGAAGGAAGGAGAAGAGAGATGGAAGAAGGAAGGAGAGAGAGGGAAGGAAGAGAAGGGAGGAAGGAAGGGAAGGGAAATTAGAGTAGGAGTGAGGGTAAGAGAGGGAGGAAGAGAGGAGGAGAAGGAGAAAGGAAGAGGAAGTAGGGAGGAGAAGAAGAGGTGGAGGAAGAGAAAGTAAGGAAAGAAAAGAAAAGAGAGAGGTGGTAGGTTTGAGGAGAAAGATTGCTGTACAATAAAAAAGATGAAAGGGAAGAAAGGCAACCCCAACAAATTTAAAGATATTAAGATAAAGAATGAATTGTTAAACTTTAAAGAATAAAAGAGAACAAATATGAATAAATAGCAATAATTAGAAACACACATACAAACAGACAAATGTATTTTCTTTGAACAGAGTATTTGGCCGGTTCACAAATTTAAACAGTGTTTAGTCATTTCAATTAAATTTACAATTTCTATATTTCCTTTTTGCCATATTTATTCCTCATCTATTTTTTTAAAAAACCAATATTACCCTTCATCCTCATCTCTAATCTTAATCAAATTTAATTTTTCCCTTCTATTCTATATTATACCCCTTCCCATTGTCATCTATTTTTATATCCATCCTCACATTGGTTAATTATGTAATATTACAGTTGTTTAATATAAATTCAACATTTTAATATAAATCAATTAGTTATATAACTATCTTTTTTGCATATTAATCAATATGAACATGAATATTCCAATTATTTCCATGCAATCCAATTTCTTACAAATCAATTAATTATATTTACCAATAATAATAAACCAAATAATTTCCCCCATATATTCCTCCAAACCACAACTTAACCATTTCTGCTTTCAACACAATATACAATTAATAGTATCTCAATTATTACAATTCCCTAGTTAAATAGAGCTTTTTTTCTTTTGTGTTTTAAAATCTTGAACTCTCCTCTTTTGCCCTAAATTTCCCATTGTTTGCTCACCTTTTTGGTGAGCAAAAAGAAAAAGAAATCTCTCCCTGCCCCATTTTGTCAGTTGCAGCAGAGCCTGCTTTACTTTCAGTTTCATTTTTCCCTAGCATAGCTACTCATTTGTTTTAACACTGATCAGCTGTAGGGTGGCCCTTTGAAGCCCCACGGCAAGAGTTTAAACAGTTTTTTCCCTCTAGCCATCAGCTGGGACTCAGGAGGCAGCAATAGATTGGGAGTGGGGCCAAATAAAGGGTAAGAATAACACGGGGGGGTGGAGGGGCGGGGGGGAGAACCGGTTCGGTGACATCATATCATCACCACTACCGGCTCGCGGGAACCGGTGCAAACCGGGAGCAAGCCACCACTGAAGTATACCTTTTCCTTTGCAGCCCCTGGCTTGTGGACACTCTTACCTTTACATTTTGGTAAGCCCCTAACCTCCTAGCTTTCTCCCTCAAATGCTGGGATGGGGTGAGATGGATAAGAGGATAAGAGGATTTTTTGTGGAATTCTAGATTTTAGGCCAAATTCCTGCAGTCTGCGCTGAACAGTCCTTGCACTCAACTTCACATTGCATTGCACCATTTCATCTTGTATACACTCAGATGATTCTTCTGTCACGTAGGCACAGTCTCTTAATTCTTCTATCATCACTTGCTGTTGTGCACCTTTTCCTGCCTTTACCAGTGTGGTTTTGTAGTGACTGAGTCTCCTTATACCTCTTCAAAAACTTAGAAATGCCACCTTTGGTTAAATTTCCACCAATTTTTCTTCTAATTTCTTTATAACTGTAGCCTTATTCACTTAATACTATTTTACATCGCTTTCTGGATGACCAGTCAACTCTTTGAACCATTACTTTAATTTTATTACGTTTTACAAGCTCACTAAATGAAAGAGCACAAAAAAACCCAACCAACTTGATAGTGATCACATAATACACTGACAAATGTCCTCCTCTCAGCTTCAATACATGACATCAATAACGGAATCTCACTGTGATCTGATTGGCTCATTGCCAAAACAAGATGACACCTGATTGGCTCTCTAAACACTCATGCTCATTGGCTACAATCAGATGAAGGAAAGCTACCTGATATCAACCTAAGCAAGTTATGCTTCCTTTTTCTGGTTATTTGGCTATAACTTTTCATAGAATACAGATAATTGAACAAACTTTGTTGCATTACATTCTTGATTAAATTATCTTTCCATTGATATATAATTGTATGGTGCTACTCCAAAAAAAGTGGTGTTATTGGCCATCAAAAATACACTTTTCCCAAAAGGTTTCCACAATTTTGGCCACTATTGTATATCAAATATTGAAAAGTAAATTTGAAAAATATTGAACTTGAAAGCTTAGATAACCTTAGTTTCTCTCCAAATTCTCTCTTCGCCCATGGCCTTCCCAGTTAATGAAGTACCATAAATCTTCTCGTCTGCAATCAAGTATCCAAGCTTTGTTTTATCTTTGTATTCCTCATCTCTGTTGATCTCTAATATCATGGCAGAATTTGAGAATGCTAGATGGTCCAGAAGATCTGGTTTTAGAAGAGAAAGGTGGAATATATGATGAAATGAAGCCAGAGCATTAACATCGCAGGGTTGAGATGGGGAACCACTTGGTGATGGGATTAACAATGTAATGCCATCCTGTTTCCACCTTCCAGGTCTTCAATTAGTCAGATGTTTCATGTACAACCAGGGTTTCTGTCTTACTTTAAAAAGTTTATCTATTTGCCATCAATAGTCCATAATATATTTGTAATTCTTTTAGTTGTTTCAATTGTTCTTGTAAAACCAGATGAACAGCCTAGAATTCATGGTTTACTTCAAATATGGAAGAAAAGATACTGGGAGACTAGAAGGTTGTCTGCTGAGGGGAAGAATCCTGGGAATTGTTGTATGCTGTAAGTCAATTCTGCTAAGAGCAGCACCACAATCATCTTTTGGGTAACTGATATTGCACCCTTTAGTATTGCTTTAAAATGGCATTAGTCTGCTCTGTTGAACCAGCTGACTGAGAATGATATACAATGAACAAGTTCATTTCTAGCAACTGGAACAAGTTCATCAAAACCAAGCATTGAATTGGGCCTTTCTGTCCAGAATTAGATTTGGCAGGTTGTGTAATGTGAAAATATGACGAGAGGAAATAACTCATTTTAATAGTTTAATTACCATCTGGTTGATGCTATGACTAGCAGACTGTTTGAAATATAGTTAGAGTATATCATCTTCAAGAGATTAGAGAAAGTTGATAAGATCATCAATAACCCTGATGACTTGTCTGCTGGATCTTTAGCTTCTACCAATGAGGCTGCATCAGCCAAAGCTGAATGCCAACAAGGTCTTCTGTTAAAGACTTCAGTGCAGGTAAGTTCTGTTACTTGTTCCCAAAACACTAAATTATGACCAATACTGTTGTCAACTAAACTCTCCAGCTTTTTAGTCATGTAGTGATAACACCAGGTTGCATAAAGGCTTGAGGTGTATGTAGCTTTTCTGTATTCACTTATTCATTCAGGATCTTGTCAGTCAAGTGTACCTAAAATTGGTTCCTTAATGTGGACTGACTTCATGTCAGATCTTGATTTACCAGTCTAAACTCACTAATAAATTTGTCAGAGGCCTCAATCCTTTTCATAGATGTCCCATGCATGTCTTGGCAATATCAATTTTCAGAGGGTCTTCAAATACTGAGCGCATTTTTCTTGTGACTCCAGCACAGTTTGGAAGTGTAGCTATTGTAAGTTATTATTTTATTCATCTAGATGACTTGAGCATGATCACCTAGAAATTATTAATCACATAGTTAAATAAATAAAATCCTTTATGTTTGGAGTCTTATGAAACTCTCTGTATTCCCATAATATTTTTAAAATGGAAAAACTGACATTTTCAGACAGATGAAGATTTGGGTACAAACAGATTTACATGAGTTTGTATCATTGTGCTCTTAATTACATAGTTTGACCGTAGATTGTTTGGGTTTTTTTGTGCTAGCCTCTCCATCCTACCTTTTGCTTTGGCTGGAACAGGGTTAATAAACAGAGTAGTTGTAAATCAAGACTACCTACTATTGTTCTTGGTGTAAAACAGTAAATCAGCTTTTAGCCTTTCATCATGAGTTGTAAGGAATCAGACAGTAGCAATGTTCAAGTGTCAAGGTTCCTACAAGCAACCCATATATAGTGTTAGGGTTCAAGAATTCCTGCCCGGGGATTAAGGAATTCACATTAGCACAAGGTACACAGCTTCAAGATAAGGCTGTCACTGAATTTTTCTAGTAAGAAATTTGACAGCTGAGGCACATTAAGTACATTCCGGCTTTCTCCACTCTGGTGCAGTTGAAGTAAAACAGCCCTGATTTTCTAGAATCTGTTTCTGTGAAGCTTCTGAATTACTTCTAAAGAATCTAATGGTTCTCCACCAGATACTGCCTGCATTCTTGAGGACTTCATTTTATTTTTATTTTATTTATTTCGTCAAGCATGTATTTTATGACAGATACAAATGTAAACATAATTATAAATACATGTAAAGAATACAAATAAAAGAAAACATTAGGACAAGGACGGTAGGCACGCTGGTTCATGCTGGATCACATATCTAGTTTCAAGTTGTAGTTTCTGTATCAGTGTCAGAAGTGGTGGTGCTTGCATCCGCTTATTCAGAAGTTTGGCTTCATGATTATTGGGTTTTTTCTTCTCCTGCCACATTACAGACATTCATCCTCTATACATTGGGGGAGGGTGGGGACAAAGGAAAACTCTGGGGTTAGTATCCCTTCGACTGGAATATACTGTTGCACATGTTTATAATATTGAACGAACCTAAAAGTTATAATCATATTTATCTGGGAGTGAAGACTATTGAATTCTAGTTTATCTTCTTTTATTTTTTGTTTAACTCATCTATATTGCATTTTATTTCTGTCCTTCCTCTTCCCTACTCAATGCAGCTACTCCTTCCATCCATTTTTTCTTTTTCTTTACTTTTGTAGTAGTAATAATATGGATATGTATTTGTGTGTGAGAAAAAATGGTTTGGGGTATATAGGCAGATTGGGGAGCAATTAATTTTACAAATGAGACATCTTACTTCAAAGACATTTTACTTTAATCATTATTAGTTCATTTAATATTAAATTAAACATTTTGTCCCAAGTCTTTCCTGCCTGGAATGTGGCATCTGACCAGTGTCTACACACACAGCATGCCCACGGAGGGGGGGGGGGGGCAAGGTGCATCACACCAATATCAGCAGTGTTACTGAACTGTGCTGCAAACCCCACTTTTTTTCTATGGTGTCATGATATCACATAGGTGCTGAACAGGGTTGAATTTTCTCTGTAACATTGCAATTTTTATTTCATCATTATGACAAAAGTAATAATTTTCTATGAATGCTGTTGACCACACACAGAAACTCATATGCAAGTATATTATTTTTTTAGGGAATGGAATGTCTAGGATTGGTTTTACCTGAAATTGGCAGCGCTCCCTTGACAAAGTTGGGAGCTGGACATTACAAAGAATAATACTTTGTTTTTATTTTTTAATTCCAAGCTTCTTTTTTCAGTCTCATATTCACTCAGGTAAATACAATATGTAACTGTTTTCATTGTTTCTGTAAATCACATTTTAAATATCATTGAAACACTATATAGAAATAGTATTTGAAATAATGTTATGTAGTTTAACAAATCATCATTTCAGGTATTTTATATTATTCTCCTCTGTTTTCAATTTGGAAATGCCAGAATATATTTCTCTATTGCACATCCTCCCATCAAACCAACACAATCCACCATTCTTTTGTGTGATTTTGGTTCTCTGTAATTCACAGATTCAACAACTGTGCATTGATAGTATGTTACATGAAATGTCAGGGAGGGGGCTCTGTATTTTCTCTGAAGAACACAACAATGCCTTAATTAGTTGTTGTTTTAAATTTGCATCTTGTTGAGTTGGGTTACCCGATTCCTCAGATTTATTGATTAATCATAATTGTTATTTTTATTGCTTTTGATTGAAAACTGACAAATATTAATTTGTTTTGCCAGTGAAGGGATATAAATTCGCATCCAATTTAGATAGTTACAACTTGTAATTCCCTTTATATAACATTTCAGAAAAAAAGGCTATTCTGTATTTTAGTCATAAGTGGGTTGATGCCCAAGCATAGAAGAAGAATAAAAAAGAACTGTAATCTGAAGACTATCAAAATACTAACTTCCTTTATGAACTCTTTTTAAAAATTTGTTAATTGCAAGTTGGCAGATTGAATGCAGATTGAATGTAGATATTATGATGTACATTAAATTTAACTTTGACGATGAGAACTGCAGTCCTTAAAAAAAACTGCAGTCTTGTGCAGAATTAAGCCCTTCAGTATCAGTGATCTTATATGTATTTAGCTTTTCATAGGACCAGATTATTACTGGAAAGTAAATTTTACTTAATTTACTAAACTTGTTTGAATAAATACACCCATGTTTTGCTGAATTTTACCTTGCACTTTGATTCCCTAAGATCTTTTCACGAAGAGTCATTCTTTTTTTCATTTTAGTGAATTGACATTAATAAGTATAAGGAAGACAGCCAGCCAGCCAGCCCTAGTCAATTCTATTAATTTGAAGTCTTCTATTAGCATTTGCCCATTCAATAATGCTTCAATGAGATATCAATAGGTTCAATAATAGCAAGGTTGCAAGATTTGAATATGATATACAGAGTAGCCAAGAACCTTTCTTTCATTCTCAGAAGCATTTCTTGTATTTCTAATTTTTACATATGTAACTGGTGTACAGATTTTGGTTGAGGGATTGTGTACACCGATTTGCAGTGTGTGTCTGCCATGTAACAGGCTTGAACTGATTAAAAATACTCTGAACAAAGAAAAGCATATTTATCTACTAATGGATGGATCTTTTTAATGAAAAATAATTTCTCTACATATATTTAGAGTGGTATTTGAAATACCCTTCTGTACTTTCCTTTCTGGATTGCCAAACATGTAAATTTAGAAATGTTAAATGTTATTTTTAAAAATTATAATATTCCTATGGCATCCTTTCAGTCATGCTTCAATTCCTGTTTTAAGAAGAATGTGTGTGTCTTTGTGTGTGTGCATGTGCATGTATGTGCACCTCTCTTTCTCCAAAACATGAATGGTTGAATTTTAGCAGATGGTATTTTATTTTCTGATTGTGCACTGTAGCTGAAAAATCAGAGAGATGAAGAAATAATTATTTGAAATGTTAAAGATGTTCTACAATTTAGATTATTTTCAATTTTAAGAAAAATTGACCAGTTTTTCATAATTGGATGAAAGATTAATAATAGGAACAACGGTTTAGGATATATTGTGAGCAGAGCAAATCTCAGTGCAGTTAAAAAAAAAAAAAAAGCAAATAGCAAACTGTGACACAGACCCCAGTTCATGCTTTGCAATGCCTGATCTCCTTTGATACATGAACAATTTACAACAAGCAAATCTCTCTAATGCATAACAGACAAAGGTTCTATTCAGATTTTAGCATGTTAGCTTTCCTCTGATGACCCGCTATTTTCTGCATTTGTTTTGACTGCTCCCATCATTCAGGGTTGATGCTTGGATGGGTGTGTAGGTGGAAACCGCAGCAGCAGCAAGCTTAAAGCTTGCAGACAAAAAACGTTCTTGCCTTTTCTGATAGCTATTATTGAAAATGTGAGGTAGAGCCTAGGCTGGGTAATAAAGGCAGGCAAGCAAGGGGGAGCAAGGAGCATAGAGCTGCATACTGATGAGTGTGGGAGCACGTCATGAAAGATTCCTTGCTGCTAGCAGATCGTTGCTCATTGTGGAGTATTTCAACAATCACATATAACGGAAAACAGCTTAGCTGACAGCTTGATATGTTTCCCCCCCACTGTATGACGTACCGGTCTGTAGTACAGATTAATGCAGATGAAATGTTCAGTTAGGAGCAGTTCTTACTCTATAGTGTGCCCCGGAAACTATGTGCTACTTCTGACTTTTGAATTTACTGGAAGCATTAATTGGACAAGCTGGCAGGTTCCTTTGATACCAATTTTGCCCGGAACACAATGTGGCAATGCCACCTCTCAGCCCAGGACCATCGCTATTATCCTGTGGATGGATATTCATTGCTTAAACGCCTCCCTTCTCAAACTCTTTCAGCACCCAGATGCCCTGTCCAGACTGTGGGACAATGGTTGGAAAATATTGGGCTACCTCAGTATGAAAACCACTTGCTGGCCAATGGATTTGACAATGTACAATTTATGGTAAGTGTTCTTTTCTGTGTTTATAGCTTATGGTGGTAAGTGACTCTTTGCTTCTCAAGAGTCTGTACTGAATGGAGTCTGTTTTATGATCTGCAGTGTTTAAAATATACATTTTACAAAATTGTATCTGTTATCTATATGAGCAAGGGACATTCTCTTTGCTTCATACAATAGGTAATTTCCAAGCATTTTTACATGAAAATGAAGGAATAGTTCTTCTTGTCTATTCTTTGACAAAATAATCCTTACAGTGATGAAAACAAATATCACTGTAGGAAACAGATCAAATATTTACAAAGGTTTGCTATTTATTAAGATTAAATGGTGCTTTTTTCAATAATTCCAGCTTGAATTCTGCATGTTCTAACAAAGAAGTGCTGAATTTTGAGCTTTCAAATTAGCAATTTTCCCAATGTTTGGAAATAAATGACTGTTCCTTTAAATATTAACCTAAAACTATTTTACTGTTAAAGAGTTAACAGACATATACATGACGGGTATCTTTTGCATGTAATATATATATTTCAAACCCATGAGAGCTTCCTATAAACATAAATATGAGCAAAAGATAACGTTGGTTATCTAAAAAAACAGTTTCAAAATATTAATCTAAAACCATAAATAAAAATAAAAATACTTATTTTTTTAAACAAATATTGCAAGACAGTTTTTTACAATTTAGTCTCTCTCTCTCTGTGTGTGAATCCAATACAGATGTAATAGTACCACATCTGTTGCTTAGAATCAGAATAGATTTCACTGTCTTCCAATTTTTCTGCAGTATTGTTGTAATGTATACATAAAAAGCTTAGGTATATTATATGACATTGAATTGTGCAGTTATATGTGTAGAAGGTTTCAAAATATTATCTTTTAAAAATGGTTAAATGGGACCTTTTTATTACATTACTGTTTCTGCTTTGTTGATTAAAAATTTTTAACATTTAAATTTAACATTTAAAGCAGATTAACCTTATTCAAATCTAATGGTAGTACTACCTGGATTAGGGTATTGTACCTTTTATTCAAGCTTCCATAGCCATGAAAATTGAAATCAATTAATATATATGGAAATAAACCTCACGGTGGAGCAATCAAAGTTCCAGTGGGATGGAGTTCTTAAGTAGACAAGTATCCATGTGGTAAAATTACTAATATGTACTCGAGGAAACATAAAATTCAGTTTATAAGAGAATATAAACACTGTTGTTAATCTAAAATAATGATTGATTGGACTCCATGGAAAGTCATGAATGGGTTTAGAGTGAGAATCTTTGTCTTTCAGTTATGTATCTGTAGAGATTGCTCATTTATGTAAGATATTTTATAAAGAAGCATTAGATGTAGAAAGTTATTCAGGATGTATATGTCCTTAAATTGTTTCCAAACCTTTGTATTATAACCAGGTTCATGATGAATAGCACATTTATGATTTACTAGAAGAGATACAGGTGGAATATTATATTATTAATAAATTGAAAATCACAACTGACTAAATATATATTTTAACAGTTTTATTGAAAGACAAAGCAATATCCTTCACTTTCTATCAACTGATGTTAAATTATTTATTCCTTTTTTAGTTATAAACAGTTAATCCCTTTATGTTGACATACTGAAAAATGTATTATTAAATCTTAAGGAATTTTACATATGTATACACCAAAGAGGAGCTATATAAGTAACAAAGATCACCTTGACCATAGTAAATATAGTTTTTTGGCATTAACTAACTTCCATTCACAACATTTTGTGAATTATAGTTTTATACATGAAAATCAGGTCTATGTTAAATGTGATTTAGTGCCAAGTAAGCTTGTATAAGGTTCTGTGTCCACCAGCCCCATTGAATATGAGACTTAATTCTGAATAGACGTCACTGAAACTGCACTATTCATTGATTTATTCAGACTGCTTTCATCAATGGGATATTAAACCAGTTACAGTATTTATTGATACGACCATTCTAGTGTTATACCAAGACAAGCAATATCGTTTTAATATTTATGTTATTTTTAAATATGGATTTCAGCTGTTGTTTTCTTAGAAATACATTCTGTGCTTATTTGTTTTCCTGTTACCTAAGCAACACAACCTCATGTCTGTTTAAAATTAGTATTACTGTATTGTTTTGCTAGAACTACCCTTGCCTCAGGAGAAAGCTCCGCTAGAAAAGGAGACCTCTGACAGAGAGTATCCAGTCTTGCCCTCCCCATCATCACTCTTCTGTCACACTTTGCAATAGCTGGGGATTTTCTGCTTCTTTGGGTTGGGTGGATAAAATTATATTAGATGGGTGGTGTCCAGGCCCTGAGTAATATATATGGTTTTAGAGGTAATAACCAAAATCTCATGACTTGCATGTGAAACATATAGTTAGCCAGTGTAGTTTCTGCAGCAAGATTTATCATATGGCAGAAGGAAGACTCCAGGGTCTTTTAAAATAAAATTTTAGTGTACAGTTGAAGAAAGGACACAGATGATAGCAACAATTTAACAACGTAATATTTAATGTCTTATTTATCTGAATACTAAGACATATTCTGGCAATAAAAATACCTCATAATTTCATAATAAAGAATAAGTGAGTTAGCATGATTTTTTTTCATTGTTAAAAATCTAATACACTGTAGATTTTATAGACACTCAAACAAAGTAGTATAAGATATCTGCCTAGAATAACGTTTGAAGTCAGAAAGTGTAAGAGTGGCATCTTTACATATATGGATAATAACTTTGCATCAAAACCTAGACAGTACTTAATAGAACAATATTCTCTATTTAGTGTACCCTAAACAAGCCCATTTAATTTTGGGCCCCCACATGTAGGTAGACATACTATGAATTTTACCTTGGCTTGGAAGCATTTGCATTGTGATCTGGAAAGCATTACTGCTAATTCTTTGCTATGATTGAGATCACTTTCTGATCCTGATGAGTGTGACCCATGACTGCCACAGGACATGTATACCAATTAGAATAATCTGCCCAGATGTCTCATGGTTTCTGATGGATTCCTGATGTTCTTTGGAAAGGTTTCTTTGATTGCTACTGTCAGATCCCCTATGTGGCTCTCTCTGTATGCCAATCCTGGATGAGTTATTGATTTATTGAAGAGCCGCAGGAGATGAAGTGGCAGAAACAATGTCTAGAAAGCAATGAAGACTACAAGTGCATGCACATTTCAGGTTATCACTCTGGTATAAAGAAGCACAATCACTTCTGTATTATTGTATAGGCAAGCTGCACAATAATACAGTCATCTTTGTTTAGAAGTTTCAATTATTTTGGGGGGAGGAGGCATCAAACAGAACTCTTAGCTGGTTCCCAAACTCTTGATTCATGAGTGGTATTCAGTATTATAACTACCATGTTTCCCCGAAAATAAGACCCTGTCTTATATTTTTTTGAACCCTGAAATAAGTGCTTGGCCTTATTGTCATGCACTCAAAAGCCCGATTAGGCTTATTATCAGGGTATGTCTTATTTTGGGGAAAACAGGGTAGGATAATATTTTACCATGTTACCTAGAATTTGTTTTGGTTTGTGGATTCTCTGGTATTTCTTCAGCTACTTAATACTTGGATCAATGCTCTCTGTGCTTCTTCAGGGTTTCAGAGTGCATGATAATCTGGCTCCAGATTTATTTTTAATGCCTCAGTTTGGGATGGGGTGATACCTGCAGATTTGAAATGAATTGTATGACCCCCTCCTTAGCAAGCTATCCCTAGATCTTGACAGTCTTACATACAGTATTTTCTCTAATCCTTCCTTTTGGGGAGAAGATCAATAAGGCTGTGGTTTCGGGGCAACTATGGAATAAGATAGAGTAAGTAGTTTATCTGGATCTTTAGTTAGCATTCAGTCAAGGCATGAGATAGTGTTATTTGTTCTTGTAGGTAATCTTTGTCAGCATTGAATGGAAGCTTGTAGTAGTACCACTTATTTTATTGAATAATTTCCTAATAGAAATTAGGTTGGACCTTACTGTTCTGGACTTGTGGAAATTTCTGAAAACCGGTTGGCAAATCTATGGTGAACATAAAGTCAGACAGATATTGATTTTAGGATGTTTATGGGTTTTTAAATATTACCGTAGTTCCTATTATGGATGTTTTATTCAAATACTTTCATAATTATTGTAATTATTCAACTCTCACAATTGTACTCAGTGTAAATACAATGAAATAAATAAGCAATACCGATATATGAGCAACATTTATTTAATGTACAAGATATTGTGCATTCTGTTTCCTTCAGAAATAGTTTCCCTCAAAACTTCTAGAACCTAATCTTATAGTACATATAATAGGTACACTCACATACTGTCACAAATCTTAGGCAAAATTCCCTCCTAGTCGAACTACATTGCCTTGATCTTATTTAAATCAAAAGATATTTTTGAATATACAACATCAATATTATATAAGAACGGAATATAAGGGAATTTAAGAACCTTTATAGTTCTATTCTTTCATCCTTTCCAGTCAATCATTATGGGAAGGATTAAGTTTAAAGGAAACCCAATCCCTCATCCAAAAGATCACTCTGGGGATATTCAAGCATCTAATGAAATGGCTCCATTATTGCTATCGTAGTCTAAGAATAGACTAGACTTTTAATGTGCCACGTGTCTTTTACTGTGTTTTTAAAAAGGAGCTAGATTCAGGAACAATGAGCCAAAGTTATTTCAGAAAGAGAAGATATGTTCTTACTTTGCTTGGAATAGACTGTCAAGAGGATAAAAATTTGGCATACAAACATATTGTTTAATCCAATTTTTCTTCCCTTCCTTGTGTTCAGAATTGCATTCTCCCCAAAAGGATTAGCTTTTGTTTTGTATTGCAAAAGATCATTATGAGAATGGACTAAATTCAAAAACAATCTAATCCTAGTACAAAGAATTGGAGCAGGAAGCCCATGACTTGAGTGGTCCAAAAGTTTCCATATCCATATTCCTGTATTGGACAAACAGAAAACATACTGTGATACCCTCAAGAGGCATGAAGAAAAACATACATGATCATTCCTAGTGCCAGGGGCATTTTATTAGGGAGATGAAAGTCATTCTCCCCCAAAATTATGAACTAGGAAATGTGTCACGGAGACTTTCCCTGCTTTCTTTTCCATTTCCATTCTTTTCCATAGACAAAGCTATTGTTAAAGTTGATAGTTGAACACATTGTCCCAATGCACACGTTTTCGTTTGCAAAAAGATACAGTTCCTTTTCAATTGAACTCAAGTATTGGTGACTAAACCTATGTGATTTTCTTGGCAACAGTACAATATGCAACTGCCAATGCCTTCTTCCAGGGTTTTCTTTTTAATTTTTTAACTTCCCAGTCTAATTTACAGTTCTGAGATTTCCTGCTGATCTGATGTCAAGAACTAAACAAGTCTGAACTTGGTTAACATTTTCCAGATCACCTAGGGTTAGCTTTTTCATAATATATTCATATTTTATCTCTATTGTTCTATTATAGCACTATTTTATGTGAACATTTTTTATACATTTTATGAATTGCAAATTGAAACAGAACATTGTGAAAGTATGGATTTTAACAAATAATATGCAAGCAATGTTTCAGCTTGCATTTGCTATTGATGTAGCAAATTTCTGTTGAAATAGATATTATTCCGCTTCAGTCACAGAACATTCTAGATATTTGACCAGACACTGTAAAAGCAGGAAAACAATAGAGAAAGAAGTAAAAATAATAATTCATATAGCATCTCTGTTAAGCAAAACACTGAATGATTATAATGAAGAGCCCTGGTAGCGCAGCAGACTAAAGCACTGTTATTAACATCAGCTGCCTGCAATTACTGCAAGTTCAAATCTCACCAGGCTCAAGGTTGATTCAGCCTTCCATCCTTTCTAAGGTAGGTAAAATGAGGACCCAGATTGTGGGGGCAATAAGCTGACTTTGTATAAATATACAAAAGTATGAAGGCTATTGCTTAACGCATTGTAAGCCGCCCTGAGTCTCCGGAGAAGGGCGGAATATAAATAAATAAATAAAAAAAACATTGAGACGTGGTTTTATCAATACATAATGAAGTATAAGTACTTCTTAAACAGTTAAATCTTTATGACTGGAAAAGAAAACAATGATTCCAGTTTATTTATTTATGTATTTATTTATTTGTCAACAAATAAGAAAACAAGTAACAGAGTAGACACAGACATGGACACATGAACAATTTTTGGCACAAAAAAAAGGATATAAGTTGGCAAAACATAGCCATAAACACATAGAAGATTACATATAATTGGGAACAGTAGGACAGGGACGGTAGGCACGCTGGTGCGCTTATACATGCCCCCTTAGGGACCTCTTAAGAAACATGAAAGGTCCACACAGGGGTGAAATCCAGCAGGTTCTGACAGGTTCTGGAGAATTGGTAGCAGAAATTTTGAGTAGTTCGGGGAACTGGCAAATACCACTCTGGCTGGCCCCAGAGTGGGGTGGGAATGGAGTTTTTGCAGTATCTTTCCCTTGCCATGCCCACCAAGCCATACCCACTAAGTCACACCGTGCCCACCAAGCCACGCCCACAGAACCGGTAGTAAAAATATTTGGATTTCACCACTGGGTCCATGGTAGACAGTTTATGATAAAAAGTATAGGAATTAGAGGGACTAACAACAGGATCAGGTAGATTGTTCCAGACATTTACTTCTCCATTAAAAAAGTCATATTTCCTACAATTAAGATTAGAGAGAATTACATTGAGTTTAAATCTATTGATGACCCTTGTATTATTATGGTTGAAATTAAAGAATTCATTTACAGGTAGAACGTTTGGGTAAATAATCTTATGAACTAAGCATAGGTCGAAACATAGACGACGTAGTTCGAGGCTTTCTAGACCTAAAATTTCAACCCTGGTAGTATAGGGTGGTATAGGTTTAGAACATATGATTTCTATCTATGGAGATTCTCAATCATTTAGGTCATGCTTACCTCAAATACTAAGTTTTGCAAAAAAATAATAATCTAAAGTCTAGAAAAATTAAAATGGAAAGATGAGGTGATAACCCTAATAATTTTTATTTCTGTCATTTTTATATATCTAGGTAGCTCTAATTAAATTATATTGGGAACACCTTTATATAATGTGCACAATCAATAATACACATCAACAAACTTGATTAATTTAAAGAAATGTGAGAGACAAAGATTTGGAAATTGGAATAAATTGAGAGCCTTTAATCCCATAGGCAACCAATCATTTGAAAAAATCACAACTTTCATTCTAGTAACAGAGCTCATAGGCTTTGTATTTAAATTTAAAGGTAGCCCTATATTTGTATTTAATTTAACAGTATTAATTTAACTATCCTACATGGATCAACTAATCCAACTATCAAATCCAACAGCTATTATACATTAGATTCTATAGATCATTAATTAATGCTAATTTTATTTAATGGACCAGATTCTAGCATTGCAAAAAATATCTTTCTCTCTTCTTTTCTGCATCTTTAGTATAAAGATATTCTTTTCTGAAGTCACATGACCAGAATTTCAAACAATATTTCAGTTTTATAAATAGTAGAAAAAGCATACTGGACAAATTTCCTGTATGTATATTTCCACTGGTTTTATGAAAACATGAGGGTACTCAAGCTACTCTCTCTCTTTGTTAATTGAGAATTTAATAGTGGGTTTGCCCCATTTCTCCACTACTACCATCCTTTAAATAATCTCATTCAGAAAGATCTATGTTGATAACTGAAAATTATTTCTTCTGATCTTATCCTCCAGACCAAGGCCAATATGCCTAAATCTGTGGATGAACTCAGCTTTTTATTTATTTTTCCAGTTTTTCAAACAAGACGGAATTCCTTTAAGCCATTCTGATAATAGTAAAACGACCTAAGAATGTTTTATGTGTCATTATTACTCACGTGTTCAGTAATACTTGTTATTATTGTGCATGCCACTTTTCGAAGGAAGCTTTTATTAGGCATAAATAGTATAATTGTTTTCCAGCTTGGGATAATAGAGCAATTTGGAGAATTTTTAATTCAGTTAAGGCAGGATGAATATCTCTCCACTTTGTCTCTGATCAAAATCCTTCTTGAAGTTCCTCTTCAATTATGTAATTCAGAAGCTTTGCCACTCTACAAAGAGGTCGCTATGGTAACTGTGCCTTAAAGAGAGGATACAATTTAAACTATTTTGTCACTTGACTATGTAAAATGCCTTTGAGGATAGTAAAGGAGCGTGGGATTCAGTGATCAATATATCTGTGGAAACACTGCAAAATAAAGACCAGAAACCAGGGTGAGAATTTACAAGGCAGCAGTCAGGCAAATCATGCAAGAAATGGTTTGGGAGTGATGGTGAGAGCAAAATTTCGCTGTATTCAAAAGATGTACATACTAGGATTGCTGTGGTGCATTGTGGGGGGAGATTTAAAATTATGGTCTACCCTGGAAAACAATAGGATCATAACCTCCTAAAGAATGGCCAGAGGAGCATCCAGATGGGCATTGGGGAAAATTTCTTTTCTCCTGCTTTTCTTCACCTGTTACTAGGCTGCTCCATTTCTTACTTTTCAGAGCAAACTGTGGTAGTGCTGTAGTTGTAAGCTGTTATAGTATGTAATTGTTATACACATACTTGGGCATAACATGTTTGTTTCACTGTATTATAGTTCATTGTATTATTGTTGTACTTTGCTTAGGTATTACTACTCAGTGCCCATAACTGGATGCAATATTCCATGTGCAGTCTGATCAATACATAATAGAGCATTGAGACTTGCTCTCAGACAACATGCTGCAAATGGAGATGCTTCTGAAGGAAACTTGGAAATTTCAGCAGGCTTCTGTTAGATGTCTCCTGGTAGAAGCATGTGACTTCTGTTCTGTCGTATCTTGGTATACTGGATACCATAGATTTCCAGATTAAATTCAAAGTTCTTGCTTTAAATATAAATTCCTAAATTGCTTAAAGTTCTTTCTTGAAGAAGAATCTTCCCCTGAATATTGTAATCATCTTAAGGATCTATCATGTGTATCAATCTAAAGAGAAACTCAGTTGGAATTCTCTAGGATAACAAGTTGACTAGAAATCAACTAGAGTAAGAACAACTAGAAGTATGGACTGCTGTCTTGCTGCTTTGCTTTATGGAAAAACTAGAAAGCTTAAATCTTTTTCTTCTAGAAATCTGTTTTTATGGCTTTTAATTTGATTGTCTCATGTTTAAAGTTATGAATGTTAAATAGTTTATTTTTATTGTTTTTTATTATTTACAATATTCTGTAATCTGTAGCATTTATTGGTGATGTGCCTTGATATGTAGTGTAACCTGATATAGAATGGCTTGCTATAAAAAAAACTGGGTTCTAAGTATTTATTTATTAGATTTTGATAGCAGATCATCTCAGGTGACTTTTGTACATTAAATAAACATTTTCCTCCTCCCTTTTTTAGCAAGCTTCTTGTTTATTTGAGGGAAACACTAATTCCAATGTTTTAAGTGATATACTCACACATATACTCACACATATATATTAAATAATCTCCCCTTTTTTCTTCTTGTAAACAAATGTTTGCTTGTAAGTCTTATTCCTATCCATCTGTTCCAGTTTAGAATTAGCTATCTATGTCCAACTTATTTCCTGTAACAATCTGACTCCCCAAACAAGCAGGACAAATAGAAGATGAAAGAGGAAATGATACAATCAAAGGGAGAGCCAGATCAAAGTCTTCTGATCAAGGAAGAGGGAAGGTGATTTCTACAGGGAAATTTATTTTACTGCTTCTTTTTTGAAACTGGTGGGTGAAAGTGAGGCAGGACCAAATATTGAGAAAAGAAATTTTCTCTGACTACAAGCATAAGATGGATTTCTGCCTACTCTGTGAAGGGTTCATCATGAATGCATAAATTAGCTGCCCAAGTCAAGATCTGACGATGATGGTTACCTAGAGAAACTAACAGATTGCTCACCACAACCTAACTGCATATAACCCCAGAACAGATAACAACCATTTGCAAATACATTAATAATAAACAGTAGTAAAGGGTAGTAAAAATCATTTTCTGATTAATGGTATATATGGATGAACTTGGGGGATGAGGGGGATAGATGCTGTCTAGGAAACAATCAGACAGGAGAGAGTCAGAGGAATAAACTTAGGAAAGACCTGCCCTAATTGATCTAAAAGTGATGGCTAAAAGTGATGGGAAGCTTCTACCTTCAGACCCATATGTTTCTGTTAATGTAGTCTTACAATAAAGTAGAATTGGCTCTTGTAATTGTGTTTCCTGTGCAGTTTACGTGGGAAGGCTGACATCCAACCACTTACACCCAAATTTCCATACCTGACTAATGAAAAAAAGGACTAGGGGTATATGATAGCACTGTTCCAATATTTGAGGGGCTCTTACAAAGATATTGGGGGGGGGTGTCAAACTATTTTCCAAACCACAAATAAGCAAGACAAGAAACAATGATGGAAACTAACCAAAGAGAGAAGCAACCTAGAACTAAGGAGAAATTTCCTAATGGTGACAGAAATTAACAATTGGAATAATTTTCCTTCAGATGTTGTGAGTGCTCCATCACTGAAGGTTTTCAAAAAGACTGGGCAACCGTTTGTCTGAAATGATATAGGGTCTCCTGCTTGAGCAGGGGGTTGGACTAGAAGATTGCTGATGAACATGAGGGATAGACTTGACAACCACATTTCAACTTTATGGTCAGAGAGTAAATCCAATATGAAAAAGACAGTTTATTAGTATTAGCTACATTGAATGTAGTATGTTGCCCCAAAATTGTACTTGATCTTAAAGGGTGGCCATAATCTTAAGGGGCCAACATCAAGATCATTCCAGCAGACATCAAATTTTCATCAATAATCTTGTAGACAGGTTATATGCATTTACTGGATAATTTCAGTAAAAAAAAGGGAGGAGCAAGCTAGCCTGGTCTGGAACTCCATCTAACTACCATTTCAATGTTGGCTGTTTGAGCAGCAGAGGCTCCTTATAACATGGCAAGATACCTAATTAGGCCATCCTTTGACATTTGGACTGAAAGATTTTAACTAAGATGGTTTCTGTGCTTCAGCTATAACTTCATGGTTAACATCTTAAGTGAAGAGAAATCAGATTTTGACTTAAATGGTTTTCTCAGAAAAGATTTTAATTTTTTAATTTTACTTTTTATTTGAACTTCAGAAAGAATTACAGCTAACTGTTATTTTTATTAATGAATTTGAATAACAATATATAAGACTAGCAATAAAACTGTATTATTTGTACTAATGTACTATGCATTAAAAAGATGAAAGAAAAAATAAAAACTGAACATTAAAATACATTAAAGAAAAAGAAAAAGGACAGCACCACCCCCAGGATGTGACAAAAGAAGCCTACATTAAACTAAAAATCAAAATCACAAAGCAAAACACTGAAGTAGCTAATTTTCGTCTTTTTCAAAATATGGGGCAAAGGTACAGATATGGGGATACTCCTGAAGTAGCATGAATATGTAAATTATCATAATCTTTTTTCTTTGCCACATTCCATGCACTTCTTCCTAGTCAGAAAAATTACAGATTTTGGGGATGTAATTTAACAAAATTGATTTATTTAACCCATAACTGCCTTTGAAGAACTGGTTCAACATAGTACAAATAATAATATTTAAATATTCTGGAATTAAAAGTGGACATATTTTTTACATATATTCCAACTTCCTTTAAATTTATGACATCTCCAGCATAACAAGGAACAGAACCAACTTTAAAAAAAAACAACAGGTTCTGAGGATCAAATAGACTGTAAAAACATTGATTTTGATGAATTTAGCCAAATTTTTAGGCTATAAGAAATATATATGTTCTTTAAAGCCTGCAGTCATTGACTGGATAATGTAGGATATTCCCATTTACTATTCCAAATAGCTTGGATTTTTCAAAAAAAAACGTTTTGATTTTTTAAAATATGACAATAATGATTGTTGGCTTAAATTTTATAAAAGGCATGTCCAACACTCCTAAAACGTCCAATGTTTCTGAGATCAGAAAGGCAACAGGGCCAAACAATTATGGATAATAATTTCTTTTTAAAATTAAGGTATTTTAGTTCTAGATAAAATATATTCCTGTTGTAGAATTTCAAAAGTATCATTACTTAATAGCAGACTGAGGATAATGATTTCATTATGACCCCATGATTTACAGAAAAATGTATTATTTTCTAACAAAAGTTACTCCAAAATGTAATTTTCTTCTGAGAAGAAAAATAAAATCTAAATTTTCTGCCCGATAAAGCCCAAATATGGTTAAATATGTTTAACCATGCTATAAAAATAACCAATTTCTTAAAATTATCAGTGCCCAGCAATTGAAAGGTTATAAGGATACTGAGTAACAACTCTCAAGCTGAACCCACAATAGCAAATATTCAATATTGTTTCTATTCCAAAACATAACTGAAGTTAATAGTAAGTACAATAATATTGTTTAAAATTGGAAAATTAAAGCCAGTCTCAAAATATGATAAGCATAACTGTAATGAAGAAATCATGGGTATTTATCTCTTCCATAAAATGTTAACCATTAACTTATCAATCTATTTAAAATATTTAAGTGAAACCACGCAGGCATTGCTATCAAAATCAGTCATGATGCAAGATTCAGTTTCATGGCATTAATTCTTCTCCACAGGCTTTAAGGCATTCTTATTCACTTCTTAATATCCTCTTTCATGTGGATAATAGATTCTGAAATGTTCTTATCAGCTAAACCAGATATTTTCCTGGAAATAATAATATCCAGGTAATTAATAATTTCTGGACAATAAATCACTCCCACTATCTCCATCTTTAGAAATCTTCTTAGCAATTGACATGATATTTTACTTACTCCAATTAATTGTGTACACAGAATATTTACCATTACATACAATTTCTACAAATTTGGTTAAAAATGTTAATAAACATAAAAAACACATACCAAAATATAATCTGCATAAAACAGAAACTTGTATTCAATTTGGATGGGCACTTTCCTATTCAAGAGAAATATGCAACTTGGGATCTTCCTGGATTCACAGCCTCTATTCATTGAGTGTGGTGTGCCACTTGTGCTCTTTTCTAGATTGGGGACTTTTCAGACAGTCACTCATCCTTTGAGTGACCTCATGGCTTGAATATAGAAGTGGATTCTACATGGGCTTGTTCTTGAAGACCATCTGGAAGCTTCAGCTTGTCTAGAATGCAGCAGCATGAGCAGGGATGAGCATGCCTCAATATGCCTATGTAATAATTCTGCTTTCCAAGCTGCACTGATGGCCAATTCGTTTCTGAATGAAATTCAAGCTGCCCATAAAGCTCTACATGGCATAGGACCTGGTTGTCTCCCATCGTATCTGCCTGGCCAATACTATCTGTCAGGGTTGGTACACTCCGGGTTCCTTCAAATAAAAAAAGCCATCTATGGGGACCTATGAACAGTGGTGGGTTGCTACTGATTTGCCCTGGATTGGGCGAACTGGTAGCGGCTGCGGGAGGCTCCGCCCACCCACCTGGACGCTTCTGTGCATATGCAGAAGCGTTGCACGTGCACATAAGCAAACCAGTGGCAAACTAAATTGAAACCCACTACTGCTTATGAAGTACACTTTCTTTTCTGCAGCATCTGTCCTGTGGAATGAGATTCCAAGATTTGATCACCTCCCCAACCCCTGTTGGTGTTTAGAAGGGCCTGAAGACCTGGCTCTTTGTCCAGGCCTTTGGAGAGGATAACTGGAAACTTCTTTGCTTTTGATTCCATCCAGTTTGTCACTCTGCCAACTCTACACATTTTTGTTTCTTGTTTTTTTTTATTGTCATGTTTTTAATCATTCGTTAACTGCCAGGCTTGCTGTGCATTGGTTGGCTAGAAATTTAAGTAATAATAACATTTTTCTGAAATTTGGAGATAACCTTCTGAAACCCTGCCAAAGTATCTGGTAAAACCTTAGCATCAACATTTAAAATAATATTAGAAAATAATTTGTGCACTGAGTAAGTCATTACTGGCCTTCAAAATTACAGTAATATAAGCATGATAGTATGAAACTGATGGGACTTTATTTTCATAAGATGTCTGAAATATCTCAGGAGTACAGGATCTACTTTCTCCTGAAATTTTCAATATTATTCTGTGGTTATTCTGCCTGGTTCAGGTTTTTTCAATTCCATCATACCAGTAAAATTATAGATTTCCTGTAAAGTTATGTGTGCAGCTATCTCCCCCAAAGGAACATCTCAGATTACTGGAAAACATTTTTCTAACTGTTTACCTGCAGTTATACCTACATTTGTAGAATATAATTTTTACAACAATAAAAATTAATTTAATTATTTAAATTAATTATTTAGTTAATTATTAATTATTTAGGAATTATTGAGTCTGTTATTTGTACTTCTATAACTGTCTGGTTGGTTCAGCAATCAAACAAGACAGGTACAGATTCCAACAGATAGTTAAGACTGCATAAACCCACCTGCTTTTCATAGAAGACCTGTATATTGCGTGGGTCAGAAGGAGGGCTGAGAAGATATTTGCAGATATCTCACATCTGGACATAAATTGTTTCACAAATGAAGGTAAATATACATGTCCTGGATAATGTTACAGGAATGAAACATTAGAAAGTTGAAAAATTTGACATGATAATAATAACTTTATTATCATTGTATGGGTATACACAGTATACCCATACAATGATGATCCAATCTGAGTCGGTCATTGAAACCAGAGGTTTAGTCTTCTGAGCTTTTGGACTCGTGCTGGAGCCTATTCTCAGGGAACATCTTTCTACTGGAATGTGTGTAAAAATTGTTCCAATTCCTCCCCTTGGGATGGTGTTATAGGGCATCACATGCCAAAACAATTAGACACAGGGACAGTTTTTTTCTCCCTCGCGCCATTACTTTGCTGAACATTTAATTCTCACAGTTCTGTCTAATGTCTATGTATATTAACATATATAGCATAGCTGTAGTATTATTTTTTTTATTTTTCTTATCATCTTTACTTCCCTCTTTTACTAGTATTATTATTTTGTCTGTTGCTTGCATGTACACTGAGTGCTTCTGTACTGGAGACAAATTCCATGTATGTCTAATCACACTTGGCCAAATAAAGTATTCAATTATAATAGGTGTCGCAAAAATCTTAAAATAATACTTCTAATAATTCTTTCAGCCAAGAAGCCAACAGTGTTTCACATTTTCCTCCCTGTTTACTTCTAGCATTCATTTTAAGAAATATTCAGTATGGTCTAACTCCATTTGGGTAAATCTTAAGAGCATGATATACTTTATGAGTCTATTCTGTGGCATTCACTTTTAATGTTTTCATTGTGATTCACAAGTCTTTTTCAGCTATGGGGAAGAAGTATTTTACCATAAACAAAATGCTTTAAATGTAACTCAATCTATCACCTAGTTGAAGTTATTTGAAAAAAAAAGTATTTCTTTTGTAGTTCCACAAATTCCAAGTCTTCCAATAAGGAAGTATTAAAATATCATCACTCAGCATCTGGGTATTTTCCCCACACTCAGTGATATTACTATATTAATTCCTGCATGGTCAGAAATTATAACTAGACTAATGTAATATTTTGCCACTAAACTGACCAACGAACCTATCTGAAACCTAGTCAAATGAACCTAGTCTAGTTCTGAACAAGTTCCATCTGGGCTAGATTAAAGAAAAGTATATGATACCAAACTGGTGAGAATTGCTTTGGAAGACAGACTCAAGATTCAGAAGGATCTTGATAGACTTGAGCATTGGGGCCAATCCAACAGGATTCAATTGAATGGTGAAAAAATTAAGATCCTGCACTTTAGGCGGAAAAAACCCAATATGTACAGGATATGTACAGTAGTGCCTGTAAGAGGGATCTAGGTGCCCTGTTGGACCAATGCTCAAGTATGAGTCAGCAATGTCCTGAAGCAGCCAATAAATCTAACACAGTCCTAGATGGCATCAACATAGAAATAGCATCAAGATCATGGGAAGTAATAGTGCCACTCAATATTGCACTAGTGAGGCCACATTTGGAATGCAGCATTCAGTTCTGGTTGTCGGATATTTATCCTACGGTTAGGTAGGTAATATATAGAAAAACTTTTGTGCCTTTAAATGATATAAGAAGAATGATTGGCTATTATCAGGCAGCCATAAAAGTAGACAGGAAGCCCGGGAGCTCCTGCTCCTGCTATTTGATGATTGATCTCCTGAAGAGGGACTGTGTGTGACTGAAGAGAACTGTAAGCAAACTATGTTTTGTGTTGGAGAGTGATTATTCGAAGACGTGTTATCATCGTTTTGAGAAACCAAGTTTGTTTTTTCACTAAGAGTAAAGAATGTTTTTTTTCCACCATTCAGAGTCTGTGAGTATCTGTGTGTTTAACCAGCAACGTATCTCTTTGCTGTCCGGTCCGTTGCCTACTATGCAGAGGGAAGTTTTACCCTCAACACTGGTCACCACAATATAAAAAGATACTGAGGTCCTAGAAGGAATTCAGAGAAGGGTACAGAGATGATTAGGGGTTTGGAGGCTAAATCATATGATGTTTAGCATAATATAGAGAAATTTAGAGAAGACATGATAGCAGTCTTCCAATACTTGAAGAGCTATGACAGGGAAGACAATATCAATTTATTCCCTAAGGCACCAGAAGAAGAGGACAAAAAGCAGTGGGGAAAGCTTGTAAGAGGGAGATCCAACCTGGAAATAAGGAGGAATTTCCTGACAGCGAGAATAATTAATCACTGGAACAGCTTACTTCCTGGAGTTCAGGTGCTCCATCACTGGACGTCTTCAAGAGGGGATTAGGCAACTATTTGTCCAGGATGATATAAAGACTCCTGCCTTGGATATGAGACTAGAAGACCTCCAAGGTCCCTTCCAGTCCTATGATTCTATATTCTTGTCTGTTTGGACTAAATAGTTTCCATATATCCGTTGTCACCTGTAGCTGCCCAGAGTTACCTTGTAGGGGATATGGATGGTACAAAAATACCTATCTAATAAAATATCCAAAACTAAATTAAATCAAATAAATTGAAATCTTCAATGATGATTATGTGATCAACTTGTAACCCCAAAAGATTACAGAACAATTACATAAATCATTTGGTTTGTTCATTCCAAAGAGACAATAAAAAAGCTAAAAAGGAAATAAAAAGACCAGAGCACCTCCTCGTCAGCAATCAACATCCAGACAAGTGAGTGTTAACTCCAGGATTAACATCAGGCAAACAATCTAGTAAAATAAACTTTACCCAAATGAAGGAGTTATGAACTCAGACAAACAGTTGAGCAATAAACCACAACCTAACAAGGAACTACCAAGAGAAAGCAATACCCCTATCAACACTGAAAAAGCAAGCTATTGTATATAAACCCAGAGCAAATCTCACTCCCTTCTAGCACGAAAGATGTTATCTAGATTGATAGTGAAATGTCTGCAAGCAAATAACCAAGCTCAGGGAGCACTAAGGACTCTACAGTATTTGTTTTAGTTTTCTCTGAACTGTAGAAATTTATTCATACCATTTGAAGATTTCCATAGTTAATTACTAAAAATATATAATGACTTTCAGAATCTAAAATTGTTTAACTATAAAATTAGGAGATACTCCTCTGGCAGATTTTGAATTTTCCATGTGGGAATCTGTTCAGTCTATTTTCTTGCCAAAAGTTTTTTCTTTTCAATCTAATAACATTCAATTCCATTGAATTCACTTTAAATAGAATATGTCTTCATTTAGGTTTCTTTGCCACTCATTTAATATTGCATAGCACAGAATTCTTTATCATTTAAAAATTCTGAAATACGTGTTTATTGCCATGGATTCAAACAACAGAATATTTCTAAACATTCTATGGCAAGTTATTGCTAAATAAATTGTCACATAACGTTAATATAGTATAACAGTCCAAAATGGAAGAAATAAAACATTTTAATTTATGTGTAATTACAATATAATTTTAAAAAGTATTATTGAAATATTGATATGAAGAAAATGGGGAAAATAAAAATAATTAAAATTAGAATCAAAACGTAGGAAGAAAAAGGTAAACTTAATGTTAATACTTCTGGTAGGGACTTGCCAATAACACAGACTTTCTTCTTCTTCTTCTCTGGGCTGCAAATGGAAGAGAAAAAGAGAAGACACCAATAAAAAAAAATCTGTATATTTTGTAAACCTCTTACCCTGCAAACCATAGATCATTATGGAATGGACAGGCATGGAACACCTACAATTCAGTACGTGGCCTTCACTTGATCAGATAATTAACAACTTGTTCAGAATCATTAAATTTCTAGAGAAATTCCATGACAACAGGATCAATACATTATAAAGACTTATATCTAGAGAGGGTGCCTCAAAAGATTTAGCGCAGTCTATGTGAAACATATTAAAAAAACTTTTTAATATCTTCTATCAAAGTTTCTTTATGCTGTTGATAGGTGAGACCAAGCAAACATTTTTTTCTGTGTTCTTGACCTTGAATATAGTCCAATGATCCTTAGCAGGACACCAGCTCACTGTTATCTTTCAAGCAATTAAAATAGCAATACATTTCTCATTTGCTTCAGTCTTAAAGTCTTGTTCTTGGTCTCACCGCATCTCTTTTCAATCTTTTCAATCTTATCGTAAATCTTTAAAAAATATATTCTCAGTAAACTTAACAAAATGAGGATCTCAAAACTATCTACTTCACAAAGAATTGCATCAGATGATAAAAATAGATCTCTGTATATCTCCAGTTTCAATTGGGGTTTTCATCTGGCACAAAGGAAAAGATAGCCTGCTACTTGAAGTCTCACGTACCAATTCTACTGGACAGAAGCTAAGACTAAAGTAGAGAAGGAGACTGTACTGTGGGAGAAGAAGAAGGATGCTTGAGATTATGAGACATTTTTATCTTTTCTAATTACTAAATGTGGCAGAAATTTAGATTGTCTGGTCACCAGTTTCTCGTCAAATACTGCCCACAAGTTTTATTTTTGCAGCTGATGGGGAATCGAGAAAGAGAATAAACTGCATGTTGCCATTTTGCTTGAAATACTAACTCTTTTCTTAGAAAAGATCCTAAAGGAATACCAGTAAAAGCTGGATTCCAAGACTGAATAGTCTTTGTAGCTTAAATTCTCATTTGAGACATGTACCATATACAGCCCTTGGCTAATAAATAAGCATTTCTGCTTGGCAACCTGGGCAACTCAAGGTGAAGGAGAGCATCACCAGCGATGCTGCTCTGAAGTTTATGATTGTTCATGTAAGTGATCCAGATTAGAGAAAAAATATTAGGCCACATCCAGGAAGAATGATATGGACCATCCCAAGAAGAACCAGCAGCCAGGACTGGAATTTCAGTAGGGATTCTCCTTGGTATAGACAGAAGAATACTAAATGTAACTTAGGGAAGGATACTCGATACTGCCAGGGAGAAGA
Organism: Pantherophis guttatus; assembly: GCF_059756535.1. NCBI lineage: Eukaryota > Metazoa > Chordata > Lepidosauria > Squamata > Colubridae > Pantherophis > Pantherophis guttatus. The sequence goes on from NC_142069.1 coordinate 35,861,091, forward strand.
GAAAGCTCTATTTGTTCGGCTAGTAACTTTGAAGGCTCCATTCTATGTTACCTAAATAAATTAGAGGAAAATGAGACAATTATTCTGCTCTTTTTTGGATAATCAATGTGATATACAGTATGATGTTAACCCCACTAGATAGACCAGACCATGAAATCAACTTTAAAGGAAAAACTACCATACTTTCATTGTAGTTAGCTACCTCCTCCTCCTCCTCCTCCATCATCATCATCATCATCATCATCATCATCTAATTCAGGGAATTACGGAAATGTCTGTCTGAGCCACTTCCAAATGTCATCTGGACATTCTAGAGTTAAAAAAAATACTTTAGCCTTTTTGCCTACGCACCAACACCTACATATCTCCATCTTATTCTCTATATCTAGCAATAGGATGAATTACATCATCCTGCCTCCTGACCTGTGGAATATTCTCCCCCTGAGGTGAGGCAGCCCTCCCCTGGCCTTCCAAAAAGGAATCAAAACATGATTCTGACTTTGCATGGGGAACCCAGAGAAGCACATAGCCATGAGTTTGGCTGGTGCCCTGAGAGCTTTTTAAATTAATTTTAAGGTGTTTAATGATCCTTGCAACATTTTTAATTTTTATATACTGCCTTTATATTTTAACATCAATGTCAAACTATTTACTAAATCTGCACTACTATTAATCTTCTCATCGTTCCCATCACCCATCTCCTTCCACTTATGACTGTAACTTTGTTGCTTGTATCCCTATGATTTATATTGACTATTTCCTAATATGATTTGATTGCTTATTTGTACCCTATGACTATCATTTAGTATTGTACCTTATGATTCTTGATGAACGTATCTTTTATGTACACTGAGAGCATATGCACCAAGACAAATTCCTTGTGTGTCCAATCACACTTGATTGGATTAAGTAAATAGAATAAAAAATTCTATTCTATTCTATTCTATTCTATTCTATTCTATTCTATTCTATTCTATTCTATTCTATTCTATTCTATTCTATTCTATTCTAACATTTTACTGTATACCATCCAGAGTCCCTCTTCTGAGGGAGATGGGTGGTTCAAAACTGTGAAAAATAAATAAAAAACAAATAACTGTTTAGAGAGATACAGTACATATCTTGCCTACTATCCAGCACCCTAAATGAAAGAAAGTTCTTCAGGAAAGGTGATGTGCTCCACCTGGATATGATTTGATATAGCAATTTGTTTTCCTTAAAATGAGTCTCTCCTTGCAAGACTTTCCCAACTGCCACTAGATGGAGAAAGCGGGAAGACCGTATCATACCACCAACCAACTGCCCACATATTAGTTGGTGTTGTTTATGTAAAACTAATTTGTGTATTTGTGCGTATGTGGAAAACTAATTTCCATAGAACACTAGTTCATCAGGCTCAATGACAATCACCGATGCATTTGATCAACGGTCCATCCCATCATATGGAAGGGGAGGTTTGGTTGCATGGTCATACTTCCTCTCTTGGCCTTTTTGTTTTATCCCCACTATATTAACTCCTTGAACTATTATTAAATCACCTTTTGCCCCACTCCTACTCCCCACCCTGCCTCAACTGTACATACAGACCTCAACTGTATTTTTGTCCTGGTAGGAGTTATCAGTGTATGTTTTTACGAAAGTAATACCCTTTTGGAAAATAGATTACTATCAGGTAAGAGAAATAAATTTTCATTTGCAAATGAAGCAGAGCAGATTGAGCTGATCTTCTTCCAGATGTTAATGAAGCAGATTGGATTCCAGAAGGCTCTGGAGAATGTTTTCTCAAGCCTGGCTGATCATTCTGTCAGTGATTTATTTACTTATTTATTTGTCAAAAAATAAGAAAACAAGTAACAAAGTAGACACAGACATGGACACATGAAAAAATTTTGGCACAAAAACAAGGATATAATTTTTTTTTAAATTTGATTTATATGCCGCCCTTCTCTGAAGACTCAGGGCGGCTTACAATGCGTTAAGCAATAGCCTTCATACTTTTGTTTATTTATACAAAGTCAGTTTATTGCCCCCATAATCTGGGTCCTCATTTTACCTACCTTAGAAAGGATGGAAGGCTGAGTCAACCTTGAGCCTGGTGAGATTTGAACTTGCAGTAATTGCAGGCAGCTGATGTTAATAACAGTGCTTTAGTCTGCTGCGCTACCAGAGCTTGGCAAAATTGGCAAATTGGCAAAACATAGCCATAAATAATAGAAGATTACATATAATTGGGAACAGTAGGACAGGGACGGTAGGCACGCTAGTGCACTTATGCACGCCCCCTTAGGGACCTCTTAAGAAACATGAAAGATCCACGGTAGACAGTATATGGTAAAAGATATGGGGATTAGAGAGACTAACAACAGGATCAGGTAGATTTTGATATTTATCAATATCAGGTAGATATTTGGTTGCAATATGAAACAATGAAAGCTCCCAAGTATTTGATACAGTAGCTATTAAGCATTCTCTGTCCAGTGTCATAACTCATAATGCCTCTTGGTGTATGGAGTGATTGGAGGTCATTTTCACAGCCTTACTAGGCTCTAGTGGAAAATAAACATGGATGTCATAAATCAGAAAGACACACATTTTTGTACTTGGTTGTAAAGCTGTTAACCATACTTTAGCTTTTTTTTTCTTGATGTACAAGGGATCAGACAGTAGAAGTGTTCTGAGTCAGTCAGGAGTCAGATTTCCAGCAAGCAATCTGAGTACAACAGTCAAATTGTACTTGTTGTTGTGTTAACTAGAAGTCAAGCGTTTACCCAGCCCACATGACATACTGCTTTAAGGTATGATATTGCAGAAATAGTTCTAGTGACCATTATTTTATCTCTTCTCTTCTGACTCTTTAAGTGCTCCTGCCAGTTTTCCTGAGAGGTTGAGAACTCTTAATTCCTAGTCCAGGTTCAAATCTTCTATAGCAAATTTGGGAAGCATTCCGACCTTTATGCTTTGTTGCTGGGGATTGGATCCTTGCATTTGGGATTGCCAAATTCATTGACATAGATTTAGGCTTGGAATAACTTTATTGTCACTTTGAATGTACACTAATCGGCATACATTAAAATGAAATTCCATTGCATACAGATCTCAAATGGTCTCCACCTCCAATGCATAAACATGAGAAAATAAATAAATACAAAAAATATGCATATACCCACATATATGCTTATTGGCTTATTGGCTTCCAAAACTCTGGACTTGAACATGAATAAAGTATAAGGAAAATGGCTTACAGTGACAGTTGTACTGTAGGTATAATGATAATGTGCCTGCAGCACAATTACATGCACCATTACTAAATATGATCTGGAATAAAAGAAGCAAAATTTTCTGGTATATTCAGAGATGGGTTAGCCTAAATTTCAGTTTGGTACTATTTGAGCTGTACAATTTGTGTGTTCTTTAATGCATAAAAGAGTCGCTCTGAAGGGGAGATAGGTGGCATAAAATTTTAATACATAAATAAAAATGAATAAATAAAATAGTTCCTGCTGAACTATATTCATATCATACCTAGAATATCCATTATACCATCTGACAAAATTTATCTGACAGTTTTCTTCTTAACTCTTAAGAAAATAGATAAGGTTGATGGATCCATTTGTGTCTATTTATAGCAGGTAGAATTCCTGCTTGCTTGCTTGTTTGCTTGCCTGCTTGCCTGCCTGCCTGCCTGCCTGCCTGCTTTATTTATTTATTTATTTATTTACTTACTTATTTATTTATTTATTTATTTATTTATTTATTTATTTATATGTGTATATGTATTTATTTATGTGTATATTTATTTATACATTATTATTTATTAATTATATATGTTGCCTATCTCACTGCCCCAAGTGACAGCGAGAGACGTAGTAAGACTAAAAAGGCCACCATTGAGCCCAACTCCTATTAAATAAGTATAGGTCAGTGTATTTCTGGTAAAGAAAAAAGTAGTGTTGAAGAAGAAAAGAATTATCTAAAGGGTTTCCATCCAGAAGTAAGTTTGCATCTGGCACAAAAATGGTTTTGGTTATCATAATGCAGGGTTTCTCAAACTGAGAACCCTAAGTGGGCTTGTGAGAGACTAAGGGCAAAAATAGTTAGTTTTCTATCACTAGAGCTTTTCCTCTTGCTCAAGGACTCCAAGGGGCCTGGAAAAATGCCTTGTCCCAATGATTGAAGCATATCAGGAGGTGAGAAGTGCAAACTTGGTGATACTTCAGGATTTCTTATCAGTTTTGATACTACTGACCATTTACCAAGATATAGTCTTGCAATTACAGTAAATAGAACTGCAATAAATAAATTGATTGCACTGCTACCTGGAAGATAAAGACTTTGGATTGATGGTACATACATTGGTAAACTCAAAATTGGATTATACAGTGGGTTGTTTGTGATTTAGCCCTTTGAAAATAGTCCAGTGATTTTAGCAATCTCAGAATGTGGCACCACTGGTCATAGCTGGTACCTTTTGGAAATGCCACTTCACCTTCGTATTCAGACACTGGTTGCAGCGGCTTTATAATATGTGTGTATGTATATCAGTGTGATAAGTGTGATTTAAATTGTCAAAATAATGTAGGAAATGGAATAAAGATTACAGTCTCCACATCCCCAATTTTCTCATTTAAAAAACAGTCCCCATTCCATGGCTAACAGAGTAACAGAGGAGAAGTGGGAAATTTAATCATGTTTATCCAGCAAAGCTTTTAGTATGGAAGCATTACTGAAGAAAACGATTCATAAGAATGGCTCTTAAGTCTAAATCACAAATTATATTTAAACGTAGGCAATACTTTTCTTTAAACAATACTGAGAATATGTGAAAAACATTTTTCACTACTAACTAATGTATATTTTTGTTAATATTATAAAATAGATGTTTTTAAAACATTCTTAATTCAAGAAAACGTGCTATAGCAAAGGTTCTACTCATATATATATATGAAGCATATGTGATCATATCACAGCAGTAATCTTGTTACCACAGTAACAAGTCTGAGCTGGCTAAGTAAGCTGCCACCACCATTACCACCACCACCACCCTAAATTAGAAAGAAAAAGGAAAACCCAGCCTTCTTCCTGTGTGAAATAAATTGCTGGAACATTCAGGAAAAAACAAACAAAGAATTTACCAAGTATGAAAAATTATTTTCATATTTTTAGGAATGACCAGGTGGGGTGGAGAAAATGAGGAAGATAGCTATAGCAAATTAAGCCAAGAAAATTGCATAGACATGGCCACAAGGTCACCAGGAGTCAAAGAAAGTACTATTTTTATAAATCTTCAACAAAAATATTTATAGAATGGGGCTTCCACGTAACTTAATAAAGTACCTGTAACAATGTCTATGTTATTACTGTATTATTAAACATAGTCTTGCTTTGTTGAAGAACCCAGTCAATGGAATCAGACTACATCAACATTTTGATACTATTTTGGGGTTCAGCATATATTTTCAGGTTGAGCGAACAATCTTCTCCTGCCAGAAGCCTATAAGGCAAAGATGATATATCAGTTTGATCCATACAGCTCTATCCCTATCATAAATTAGAGAAGTGTTTTCTATATTGATACTCAAAATAGCAAAAATGGTAATAATTAATAAATAAGGTAATTAATAAATAAGGTATTTTTTTTTTGTTGCCACACCCTTTAAATTACTGAGGCTGGACTACATGCATTGAACACTCAAATACAGGTCTGACTTGATGTCTAGAACATGATTTTACCAAATAAATCATATACTATGTATAGTAAGCAAAAATAATTTCAATAAATATGATTATTTATTTATTTATTTATTTATTTATTTATTTATTTATTTATTTATTATTCAAATTTCTATACTGCCGTTCTCCTTTCGGACTCAGGGCGGTGAAAAGCCAAAATAAAACATTTATACATAAAGTGCGATTAAAAATAGATTTAAAATAATTAAATTTGGCCCATAGTTTAAAATTTATCAATTTAAAATCTATATCAAAATTTAAAATCAACCATAAAATCATAAAATCAAGAGAGACCGTCTAACTGAAAGAGATGAGTTTTTAGGGCCCGACGAAAAGTCCGGAGGTCGGAGATCACTCGTATCTCTGGGGGTAGATTGTTCCAAAGGGTAGGTGCCACCACAGAGAAGGCTCTCCTCCTTGGGGTCGCCAGCCGGCATTGTCTAGCCGACGGCACCCTGAGGAGGCCCTCTCTGTGGGAGCGAACTGGCCGGTGGGAGGCTATTGGTGGCAGAAGGCGGTCCCGTAAGTACCCTGGCCCTAAGCCATGGAGCGCTTTAAAGGTGATCACCAACACTATTATGCATAGTAAGCTCCTTCGGCTAACTACTTTTTGGTCAAACTGGCAACTAACATAGTACAAGTCAGTCATTTTGAGAAACAGAAGGAAAAATAAGTAAAAGAAATTGAGAAATGTTTAAAGACATTATTTCTACTTATCTCACTCGATTCAAACATGTATTATACAGTTTTTATGCATCTGAAAGTATGCAATTGTTTTATGGTATGTATATCCTTATTTGAGAGTCCAACTTCAGCCAGAGTCACATAGTCAATTATCTGCAAGGCAGGCTCTTTGAAAGCCCATAATAACTCATAGATGACAACTGCAATCCATTTCCCCCCCTGCAGGAGCACATCTGATGTCAAACATAAAACCCAGGTGGGTACTTTCTGATAACAGACCTGCCTCCCTTCCTGGTACACCCAGTTTTTGGGAAAAAGCTAGGTTAAACACCTCACCCACTAACAATTCATGTATGAGGATAATTTTATGATGGTCTGACCCAGTGGTGAAATCCAATTTTTTTTACTACTGGTTCTGTGGGCGTGGCTTTGTGGGTGTGGTGTGGCTTTGTGGGTGTGGCTTGGTGGGCATGGCAGGGGAAGGATACTGCAAAATCCCCATTCCCTCCCCACTCCTGGGGGAAGGATACTGCAAAATCCCCATTCCTTCCCTACTCCTGGGAAAAGGATATTGCAAAATCTCCATTCCCACCCCACTCTGGGGTCAGCCAGAGGTGGTATTTGCCGGACTGCTCAAAATTTCCACCACTGGCTCTCAGAACCTGTCAGAACCTGCTGGATTTCACCCCTGGCCTGATCTGGTGTTCAATAGCATGCCAAGGGTAATCTATATGAAGGTGGGAGGGTAACAAAATTAGCGTGCTTTCTTGGAGATTTCTGAGTCCTGGGTTGCAAAATTGCTCTCAAATAGATTATCTGTTATCCATAATAGCAGTTTATCCCAAGGATCCTTCCATATCTTTCTGTGCCTATTTTAGTCATCAAAATAGACCCATTCCAGGTTGCCAGGATCACCACAGCACATCACCGCTGATTGCCACCTCCGCACACCGTGTCTTCAGCCTACAAGCATCACATTTTGGTCTCTGCATGCCCCATTATTGACCTCAGTGTGTCACATTTTCAGCCGGTCCAGGTGGCAGGGATCACCTCCACTGCTACGGATCCCTGCCATCTGGAACCAGCTGAAAATGCGACCCGCGGAGGCAAAAAACAGGGCATGCTTTTGATGTGCTGTGCTGTGGCGATCCCCGCAACCTGGAACGGGTCTAAAATGGAGCGTGCGGAGGCTGAAAATGCGATGCGCAGAGGCCAAAAACGGCCGAAGGGTGGGAGCTGGCAGGTGGCCAGGGCTTCGGCAACATTTGGTGTATAAGATGCACAGACATTTCCAGCCACTTTTGTGTGTGGGGGGGGGGGAGTGCATCTTATACTCCAAAAAAATACGGCATCTAATGTGTAATATAAATGAAGCAAATGCTTCTCAAAAGAGATATTTTGTCCAATACTTAAAAAGATTAAAAGAGGATATCACTTTGTACAAGAGAATCATATTACTAAAAGAGATAAAAAATGATATATAAAAATTTGGATAAAGAATTTATTTTAGTAGGAACAAAAAAAAATGTACAGACTTTGGTTTAAAGGGATGAAGCTGACCTGAGAAGATCTAAATTCAGCTTCCACCCAACCAATCAGAAAATTCATTGAGCCCTACCTAACTCTTAGGGTTGTTGTTGCATGCTACCTTTAGTTTAAAGAAAAAAAATGAGATACTGACTAATTAATTAATTAATTCATTCATTTATTGCTAAAGGAAACTTCAAACTGGATCTACCTGGGGCGAAACGATCTAAAGATCTCATTTGAACAAAAGCATGTTTTTAAAGCAGTCAATTTCTTATTAATTTAGACACTCTTTCTTGCATGAAGAGTCGAGTCAGAGTGATCAGGCAGTATTTCCTAGTATACTTGCTTGATTTCAAATATAGTTCCTACCCCCCATTGTTTAATTAGTATATCAAAGAACATTATTGAAAATGCTATAAAGTATTTTATGTCACATGTTAATAGCAATTGCACTATTTTTTATAGTGATTCATTTTGTACCAATTGTGCCAAATTATATAAGTAGAAAAAAAAGGAAAAACTTAAAAGTGCTTCATTCAAATAATAAGTGCCTATCAGCAACCACCTTCCATTAGCACTCTAAGTCTGTTAATAAATATAAATAAATAGATTTTATTTTGCTCAGTTTCTCATTTTTTATAATATTGTTTATTCTAGACCCACTTTCATATTTGTTTACATTTTTTTCCAGTCTGCATAAAAACCCACATGCAGGTCCATACACATTTGAATGTACAAATTTTTGCATTCTCTTTTCATATTTACTCCAAGTTATTTTGGAAATAATTTTATGGCTGTTTTTCCTAATTTCAAAAATGGTTCTACCACTTTTTTATTTGTTCAATTAACTGATTTAAGGTGGTTATTGTTATTTATGAGAGTTAAATTTCAACAAAAACTATGGATAACAAAACTCCAAATAAAGAAATTTTCATTCAATGCCAATTGGGGAAAGTTAGGTGCCAACACCCATGATCATATTTTTTTCTCCTCCAATCTTTCATAGCAGTTGTCTGTGAAATATATCTTTATTTGCTTCTTCTGCCTTGGTCATGGCAGATCTTACTGGGTCAGCCCAATCACAAGGCTTCTCATGGAAGCTGTTTTTCATTTTCATCTCTGCTCACAGTGGCATCACTGCTCTTTAAAGCTCTTTCATATATATAATGGAAGACTCTGTCAATCATGCTGCTGGGCAGCAGTGCTGCCCGCAGACTGCTTGTGGGCTGCAAGCAGCACTAGCATCCAACAGTGTAATTGAGAGATCCACAGGGACATTTTACAAACTACACAATTTTTTAGGACGAAGTTAAGAGGTTCCTTTACTGAGATAATCAAAGATGTACAAAAGCTACTATGAGTCACATGGTGCAGATAGGTTGATCTCATCACCAATCAAATGAGTCACTCCCAAAAAGCCACTAGGTAATCAGGCTAACTCAGAAGGATGCATCACAATCAGTTTTGTGCAGACAATTTAATCCTAGCCTTTAACCTAATCCTAGCCTTAGCCTTTATACTTTACCCATGCACAAAAGTCTACCTACCACTTTGAATATCTGTGAAGTAAACAAGGCAAAAACTATTGATAACTACGTATAAACTTTTATGTGTATATTGCAGTCTGGTCATTATTAATCATAGACACATAAAACAACAGTTAACAAGATCATGAATAATGAAGATGATCTATACGTTGATGTATAACTCTTTATGTTCATGTAATAACAGTTTGGGAATTGTAATTTTTTATTTATTTTCATATTGTTGAACTGTCTGTCTTCCTCAGAAGTAAATGAGGTAAATATGTACAAAAATGTGTTAATTCAATTAATATCTCACCTATCTTTACATCTATCTGAGCACTACGAACTTTAAGGATAAAACATAGTTGAACCATATATTTCTCAAATTTCACAAACCTATTAAAACAACTCCAAGCACTATATTATATCAGATATTTGAACATTATAAACTAATATTTTTTCATGTTTTTCTCTTTTCAAACTTTTTCTAGACACTCACAAAGAAAACTATATACCAGTTCCTGACTTCCCCTAACACTCCTAGAACTAGAGGAAACTTGTCAAAATTGTATCTTATGTATATTTAATTTTTATTTAATCCAATTAAGACACTCTCTTACTCTAAATCATCTGGACAGTTCACAATATAATAAACAATAAATATACAACAAAGATCAAAACATGATGGGATCCAGTCACTTGGTAGAATAATTTAAACAAAAACACATCCAAGAAGGCGTTCCATCCACCCTAACCTAAAGCATGGAAGAACAACTAGATCTCCAAGGCCTTACACAATGCCGGTTGTAAGGGAGATTTCAGGGAAGATTTCATTCAGAGGACAGGTGCCACTTCCTGATTTATGATAGTTGGCATTGTTTAATTAAAGGAATTTGGACCATGCTAACTGGCATGTACTAGCCTAGCAGAAATTTTGGGATATATGGTCTCTCAAACCCAGAGTCCCTTGGGAGTTGGGCGGCATAGAAATATGATTAATTTAATTAAATTAAATTAAACCTGGCCCTATATTTTGTTGGGCTTTATAGATGGTGACCAATACCTTGAATTGTATCTTAGGATGTTGGCAGCCAGCGCAGCTCCCAAAGATGCATTGCTCAGAAGTGGCTCCCAAAGGTGCTTTGTATTCATACCAATGAATACTCATCACTGCCTGTTACACTGCGTTCTGAATTGGTTGAAGCTTCTGAGTGGTTTTTAAGAGCATTATCACATAGAATGTGTTACGGTAGTCAAGTTGTGAGGTAACTAGAGCATGGGTGACTGTAGGAAAAGCCACCTGATTTAGGGAAAGGTGCAATTGGCACATTGGATGGACTTGTGCAAAGGCTGCCTGGCCATATCTGCCACCTGTTCTTCAAGAAAGACCTCTGAATCCAAGAGTAGCCCCAGCTTCATATGATGTTAAACAGAAAGAGAAAGAATATTGAACCCTGGTGTAACCCACAAATGCCTAAGGGATAGCCTATCTCCCCACCAACTTTGTCTGGAACTGGCCATGGAGGAAAAGGGAGAGAACCATTGTAAAATGGTGGTTCCTGACCCCCATAGCTGGTCCAGAATGATACTGTGGCAATCATATTGAAGCCACTGAGTGTTCAAGGAGGACAAGGAGCGATGTGCCCGTTTCATCTATGCCTCATGTCATCAGCAAGTATAACTGAAATTGAATCTCAGCCTGAAACCTACCTGAAATAGCTCTAGATAATTTAAGTTATGCATGAAGATTCAGTTTTGCTCCTCTCTATCAGTAGAGACATTGAACTAACATGTGATTCTCCATTATTGGAAAATGAAGAGCTGGACAGCACAGCAGCTGTAAGCGAGCAATTTCAACAAATGCAAAATGCTCTGTAAAGTAATTTTTTTTCTATTTTTGGAACTTTCTTCATTCTTAAATCTTATTCCCTTTTCAAAAATGCAGTGCATATATCGTAATATTGCCCAGAACTAAAGTTTGGATTTAAAGGAATACTGTGTTTAAAACTCATAATATAATCATATTCTACAACTTGGCAGCTATTTAATATCGAGTACCTACTTTATTGCCTAACAGATATGGGAAACTAAGAAACAAAAAACATGCTTGTGTTTGCCAATAAATTTATCATACATCTATTCCCAATTTTAGAGCCTTGATCACACAGTCACCATTTTATGAAAAAAGTTTCTATATGTTGTATAAACTGCAAACTCAATGAAGTAACCAAGTTTTCTAAAGATTCTAGTAGAACAGACATAATTTAAATGAGGCTAAACTGACCAATGCTTAAATGTTGTAAAATATAACTTCTATACATTTTAATTTGATTCCATCTCACACATGAGGGGAATTGGGAGTATTGTTAATTGATCACTTCATTTTACTTAAAACCTTTAGGATGATAAAGTCATCTTTTGAAAATCAGATGTAACATCCAAGGTTGTCTATCAAATGCTATATCAAATAGGAAGGGAAGAAAACAAGATTGCATTCTGTCTCTGCTTTTGTTTCAGATTAACAAAAACAACATGATGTATTACTTTAATAAATGACACTTTGATCTTTCAAGTTGCTCTATTCAGATATTCTCATAATGACAGACTGTTCATGTGTTTTATACAATAGTGCAGGGAGGTTGGCTTGGAAATAAGTTAAAATTTTGAGTTGTACCAGAGATGAACTGCTGGCATGTAAATAGATAAGTGGTTTTCAAATTTCAAACACTTATGAGTGTTTTTCCATATACGGTATATAATGGTAGGAAGACCACTCCCTTATTGCCCAAAATGCTCAGAAGAAGATAACTGCAATAAATTTTTTATGTTCAAAAGAATGTCGTATAAGCAGCCTTTAAATTATTTTTGGCCCTGAAAGAATTGTTTTTATTTCAAGAGAATTACTGACAACTTGAATAACTTTCGAATAATTACTGCTATTGTGAATGTAATTTTTTCTATTTTTTGCTTCTGAAAATAACTTGCAAACTTTTCATTTCAGTCTATCTTAAGATAATTAATCAGGATTTAATCTGTAATTATTTAGCATGGCGTTAAATATTGTTTGTTAAGGACTATGTAATTTGAAATGTAATATTATTACTTTTTAAATGTATTAAAATATCTATCAATATTGTTTGTTGTTCACTTTAGGGAAGCAATGTTATGGAGGATCAGGATCTCTTGGAAATTGGAATACTTAATTCTGGACACAGGCAAAGAATTCTACAGGCAATTCAGCTTCTTCCAAAGGTATCTTTGTTGTTGTTACAATATCTGAATTCATTAAAAAATAAAATAACTGACAGTGTACAGTGATGCCTCAGTACTCAACTGCTTCAAAACTCATCAAATTTGGTACTCAGAGCATTTTAATGCAAAAATGTTATTTCAATACTCTTTGTTTGTTTGGTACTCAACACGCTATGAAAGGAGAACGGACAGGAAGTTGGCCATGCCGGGAAGGTTGCTGCAAAAGGAAGAGGGGACTGCTGTAGAGGGTGACCAGGAAATTGGCCATGCTGGGAAGTCTTAGTCTTCATCGTAGATTAATATATTTAAAAAATTCAAAATAAATTTTACTGTGGATTTTGGTGTAGCTGTTTCACTGGGCCATTTTGATTTAAATGTGGCTGTTGTTTGCTTGAGTTTGGGATTTTTAGACAGCCATATTTTCACTTTTCTTCATTAAAATAACTTTAAAAATTATCTTTTAAGAGAATCATAATAATTCTGCACAGTTCTAGTAACAATAACCTTATTACTAGACACATGCAACTTAAATGTTTTATGATTTTAATATTTTTGCGATTCAATAAAGATGCATTTTCTCCCAAATACTGTTGTTGTGTATCTACAGATTGGCCCAGTGAATTCCTCCAATAGCTCATTTAGTATCACCATGTCTTGCTTTCTGATGTACAAATATTCCTTGTCCAGTCCTCTGTTTCAAAAATCTTAATTTTTCTATTGACCAATCTATGTGCAGTCTTAAACAAAGGAAGTATTTTTCATCCTATTCTACATGTTCCCCATATTTCAATAATTTTAGACTCGTTAATCCAAAAAAATAATGTTTCATCAGATTTGCTAAAAATATCTTGATCTACTAAATATCTAGATGCATGATGAAAATTTTATTACCACATGAAGAAAGGCAGGACAGAAGTTATTCCTTATTTATTTGTACAAATCTAGCACCATCTGAGGGTGGGAGCGGGGAAAGAAAGGGGAAAGTATTAGCATACTTGGGAAAGTTTTTTTTAAAAAAAAACACAAATTTTTAGAAAAGATTTTCAGAAAAAGCCTTATAAATAGAGTATCCTGTAAATAGGCTGACATTGTTTCTAATTATCAGCTCTTGTATTTGTTGTTAACATTCTGAACTAGATGCAGCTTTTTCTGTGTTTCTGCTGTCCTGATTCTTCTGTTTTCCATTCATAATAATATGTTCTGCTTTTAATAGCCTTTCTATATTTTTAATATATTTAAGTAATTTTGTAATAATTTTAAAAATGTATTGCTTTTAATCTAATTATGTACCCAATGGTTTTTGCCACTAAATCTGTCAGACTGGAGATACTCTGAATCCTATCAGTAAAACAGCAGGCCCCAGGAACTGTGCCTTCTCTATTATGGTGCCCATCTTGTAGAACAACATCCTCACAAGATGTGGACAGCCCCAAACCTCTTGGCTTTTGGGAAGACCTGGCTTTCATCTGAGGCATTGAAGCCAGGATGTTAATGGGGCTGTGGTGGGTAATTGATTTTGTTTGATATGCTGATGTTGTGACTTTTAGGGACCTCAACCCAGTTGCTCTCAACTTGATTTCTATAGATTGATGTTTTTTTTTTTATTTTTGTTCCCTACCAAGAGTTTCCTTGGGTAGGTTTGTTTGCCAGGAAAAGTAACACAAATCTCTAAAATGTGTTACATACATAAAATTCAACATTCCATATCCCAATTTTTAGTTGTAACAAAATCTCACCAAAGGTATAAAATGGTCCAAATATTCAAATGTAAACATAATAAAATAATACCAAAGTTTAACATGACAGAAATAAACCTTTTTTTTTTGACAAAAGACAAGCTCTAATATGCAACATTTTCCCATTCCAAATACCAATTCCAAAGAAAACCACTCTAAATAGCAATTTATCCTAATCAAATAAGCATTCCATAACTTTAAACTATAGACCAGGGGTAAGGTGACCAGATTTTGACATTGGTAAAGAGGGACATTGTGGGCGTGGCTTATTTTGTGGGTGTGGCTAGCTGGTCATGTGACTGGGTGGGCGTGGCTAGCTGGTCATGTGACCGGGTGGCCATGGCTATGTGTATAGGGTAAGGTGAACAGATTTTAACATTGGTAAGAAGGACACCATTGTAGGCGTGGCTTATTGTGTGGGCGTGGCTTGGAGGCCATGTGACTAGGTGGGCATGGCTAGCTGGTCATGTGACCGGGTGGCCATGGCTATGTGTATAGGGACTACTCAGAGGGCTGAAAAGTCATTTCTGACAGGTCCTCGCACTTTTGACTGGTCCTCACACTTATGACCATCCTCACATTTATGCCCGTGCAGTATTCTTAACAACCATGTCACTCATTTCACAACTGCTTCTCTTCACCATGGTGACAAGATAGGGCAAAAACGTAAAATGTGAGGACAGTCGTAAGTTCGAGGACTGGTCAAAAGTGTGAGGACCAGTCAAAAATAACTTTTTCAGCCCTCTGAGTAGTCCATATGCACAAAAGGACTAACCAGAGGGCTGAAAAAATCATTTCTGACAGGTCCTCGCACTTTTGACTGGTCCTCACACTTATGACCATCCTCACATTTATGCCCGTGCAGCATTCTTAACAACCATGTCACTCATTTCACAACTGCTTCTCTTCACCATGATGACAAGATAGGGCAAAAATGTAAAATGTGAGGACAGTCGTAAGTTTGAGGACTGGACAAAAGTGCGAGGATCAATCAAAAATAACTTTTTCAGCCCTCTGAGTAGTCCATATGCACAAAAGGACTAACCAGAGGGCTGAAAAAATCATTTCTGACAGGTCCTCGCACTTTTGACTGGTCCTCACACTTATGACCATCCTCACATTTATGCCCGTGCAGCATTCTTAACAACCATGTCACTCATTTCACAACTGCTTCTCTTCACCATGGTGATAAGATAGGGCAAAAAACATAAAATGTGAAGACAGTCGTAAGTTCGATGACTGGTCAAAAGTGTGAGGACCAGTCAAAAATAACTTTTTCAGCCCTCTGAGTAGTCCATATGCACAAAAGGACTAACCAGAGGGCTGAAAAAAGTCATTTCTGACAGGTCCTCGCACTTTTGACTGGTCCTCACACTTATGACCATCCTCACATTTATGCCCATGCAGCATCCTTAACAACCATGTCACTCATTTCACAACTGCTTCTCTTCACCATGGTGATAAGATAGGGCAAAAAACATAAAATGTGAAGACAGTCGTAAGTTCGATGACTGGTCAAAAGTGTGAGGACCAGTCAAAAATAACTTTTTCAGCCCTCTGAGTAGTCCATATGCATAAAAGGATACAGCAATAGAGAGGGATGAAGGAAGGGAAGGGAAATTAGAGTAGGAGTGAGGGTAAGAGGGGGAGGAAGAGAGGAGAAGGAGAAAGGAAGAGGAAGTAGGGAGGAGAAGAAGAGGGGGGAAGAGAAAGTAAGAAGGAAAGAAAAGAGAGAGGTGGTAGGTTTGAGGAGAAAGATTGCTGTACAATAAAAAAGATGAAAGGGAAGAAAGCCAACCCCAAACAAATATAAAGATATTAAGATAAAGAATGAATGGTTAAACTTTAAAGAATAAAAGAGAACAAATATGAATAAATAGCAGTAATTAGAAACACACATACAAACATACAATTTATTTTCTTTGAACAGAGTATTTGGCCGGTTCACAAATTTAAACAGTGTTTAGTCACTTCAATTAAATTTACAATTTCTATATTTCCTTTTTGCCATATTTATTCCTCATCTTTTTTTTTAAAAAAACCAATATTACCCTTCATCTTCTATTCTATATTATACCCCTTTCCATTGTCATCTATTTTTATATCCATCCTCACATTGTTTAATTATGTAATTATGTAATACAGTTGTTTAATACAAATTCAACATTTTAATATAAATCAATTAGTTATAAAACTATCTTTTTTGTATATTAATCAGTATGAACATGAATATTCCAATTATTTCCATGCAATCCAATTTCTTACAAATCAATTAATTATATTTACCAATAATAATAAACCAAATAATTTCCCCCATATATTCCTCTGAACCACAACTTAAACATTTCTGCTTTCAATACAATATACAATTAATAGTATCTCAATTCAATTATTACAATTCCCTAGTTAAATACAGCTTTTTTTTCTTTTGTGTTTTAAAATCTTGAACTCTCCTCCTAAATTTCCCATTGTTTGCAGTTTTTCACCTACCTTTTTTGGGGAGGAAAAATAAAAATAAAAATAAATCTCTCTCTGCCTCATTTTGTCACGTTCCACCAAAGATCCTGGTTTCAGTTTCGTTTCTGCAGCTTAGCTAGGGGAAAAAAAAACTGCTTCAGGAACTCTTTACACTGATTGCCTGTAGGGCGGCCCTTTGAAGCCCCGGGCAAGAGTTTAAACAGTTTTTTTTTCTTCTAGCCATCAGCTGGGGCTCAAGAGGCAGCGGGACTGAGGAGGCAGAATGAAAAATCGGGACTTTTTTGAAACACCGCGGGACGCGGGACAAATTGCTAAAAAGTGGGACTGTCCCGCCAAAAGCGGGACGTCTGGTCACCTAACCAGGGGTGTCATGAATCTGGCCCACAGGGTGCTTAGATCTGGCCCGCGGGGCTGCCCTGGAAACAGTGAAGGGCTGGCCTGTGGTTCCTCTGCTAGCAAAAACAGAGTGTGAGGCCTTCCTGAGCTCTCTTTTCTCTGGCAAAGGGTTGCAGGAAGCCATCACAGCTGAAAACAGAGCTCGGGAGCCTGTTTTCTCTGGCAGACCACTCAGGCCACCACAGGTGCCCCTGACACAGTGAGCTGGCCATGCCCACTCTGCCCCCCAAGGTCAA
This sequence comes from Pantherophis guttatus, assembly GCF_059756535.1. Classification (NCBI taxonomy): domain Eukaryota; kingdom Metazoa; phylum Chordata; class Lepidosauria; order Squamata; family Colubridae; genus Pantherophis; species Pantherophis guttatus. Next base: position 35,878,659 of record NC_142069.1, read on the forward strand.
ACACAATCCTGATGCAGCCCTCAATGAAATAGAGTTTGACACCCTTGCTATAGACAAATAAAATAAAATTTAACAGTTATAATCTCTCTTTTACAAAGATCACCAAACTTCCTTATTTTCAATATAGACAGTTAATACAAAACCACTTTGCATAATATGTAGTTAGGATACATTAAGTAATCATAGACAAGAGAACTTAAACACCTTATTAAGCAATTCCAGTATACCACATTTTTAAAATCAAAGATATCTGCAAATCCAAAAAGAGGCAGCCAGAATAATACATCCTATTTTATTCCTGATCAAATAAACGAATTTGGTACTTTTTTTGTCTTCTAAACAGAATAATCTTTATCTTTAATCCAGTCAGATTTTTTCAGTGCTTTAAACAATCTCTCTTGCAAATCTAACAAAAAGAAATTATTCCAATTGACCTCTGGGTTTGTTATTTTTATTTTCTTCCTAATTTTTATTTTCTTCCTAATTTTTATTTTCTTCCTAATTTTTAAAACCCTTTCAGTGTTCTCTTTGTATCTGATAACAAGTTCTTATTTAGAGTCTCAGTCATGTTTTCCTTGGGTAAATTTTGTGCATATTTTGTTCTGTAACATCTTATTCCGGGAACATACTGTTTCCAAAAAGAGGCAACATAGCTGACATAATTAATTCAAAATCCTGACGCTGGTTCTTGAAAATATCTTGGATCGTTATTTTAAGTTACTTGTCTTATTGCATTCCAATTTCAAAAAACATTTTTCTTTCCCATAAAAATGCAATTACTCTTTAACAATACTTTAAAAATCCAATATTCTGATGTTTTCTGAGTCCTTAATTCATTTAAAACTTTTTGTAGCCAAAACCTTGTCTCACTTTTTGCTGTTTATTTTAAATTCTTAAGGATTATAAAATATATCTTCATATTCATAAATTAAGAATAGAAACGACTCATCCAGTTTTGTTTAAATTCTTTGTGGCAGTTAATAGATAATTAAAAGGTAGCTAGCAAGGGAAGTGAGATGGGGGGGTTCAAAACCCATGGCTACTGGTTCGCTCATGGGTGCGCATGTGACGCTTCTGTGCATGCAAAGTGGGTGGGCAGAGCCTCCTGCTGCCACCGCTACTGGTTCACCTGATCTGGGGCAAACCGGTAGCAACCCACCACTGAAGTGAGAGAACTTTGAAAAAGGCTCCATTGGCAGCTGGAGCAATTTTGGCACACTCCCTTGTCTGCCAATCCCCCTCCCCCGAGATCACTCTTGTGGTTTCTTTGTGAGAAACAACTGTAAGGAGAAACAACTTGGGCAATATTGTGTCCTCTCTTTGTCCAGAGAGGATTGTAGGAGCTGAACTACTCATCAGCCTCCTTATTTATGGCCACATCTGCTGTGTTTTGCACAAGTTGTCTTCAACCCCATTAATCACAAGTTACTTGGTCTTTCCCTTTCACTTGACTCCTAATTCTTCCATCATATAATTGGTTGATTCCTTCTCTCTGTATGACACACTATCTTAGTAGACATTTGTACAGTAATTTTCGTAGTCAGTTTACATTCCTAGAGGGCCCATTCATTCCTGACCATGTCTCTTCTTGTTATATCACATACATTTCTTAATTACTCAGTTTCTATTGAATTCAAGTTATACTTCTTCTAACATACTAATTTCCATATAATAGTCTAGGTAAAGACACATTTCTTGATGGCATCATATTTCTCAGAAGATTAATTATTAATTAATCATCATTAATTATCATTAGATGTCTATTTAGTTACACCAGTCATTTCAAGAATTTAACTAACTAACTGCCTTTACATGCAGTCCAGAAACTTAAAATAAAACTAGTGGCTGTAGTAATAAAAACTGCCTTTTACCACTTTTGGCTGATACACCATCTGTAATTGTCCCTGAACAGGGACAATGTAGCCCCAGTATCTGTGTCCTTATATACTGCCCTTATGTATGGCCTTAAATCTTCAGATGTCAAATGGAGCAACTCACCACATCTGTACTGAGTCTAGCCCTTGGCACATAACACCACTGCCTAAAATGCTTCCCTGGCAGCATATTGTAGTGTCTATTCAGACACATATCAGTTAGGCTATATTTTGCTGTCATTCTATAGAACACTAAATAACTTGGCAATTGGATCGAAGGACTTTTGTCTCTCACAGAGATTTGCCAAACGTAGTCATTAGCAGAGATCCTGCTAGTTCTGCTCACATAACCATTCTTTCCAGATGGAAATTTTCACTCATAATTTTTTTTAGTTTAGAGGAAAGTTATTTTAGAACTGCAAGAACAGTATTACAATGAATTTTGACACTTTCTTGTGTTGTAAGGATTTATTGTTTTGTACTATCAATGAACATATGCAAGTGAACATACACATATTCAACATTCTTTCATAAGCATGTTTACCTAAACATCTAGAATGTCAATACTTTCATGTAAACAATCTTCTTTAATCGGGGGCGGGTTTCAAAACCTGTCGCTACTGATTCGCTCATGCAACACTTTTGCGCATGCGCAGAAGTGTCTGGGCGGGTGGGTGGAGCCTCCTGCCACCACTGCTTTGCCCAAATCAGGGTGAACCAGTAGCAGTGAACCCACCACTGTTTTTACTACTACTACTACTACTACTACTATTATTATTATTATTATTATTATTATTATTATTATTATTATTATTATTATTTCAATTTATATACCGCCCTTCTCCTATTGGATTCAGGGCGGTGCACAGCCAAGGATAAAAAACATACCAATACAAAATTTAGAATTAATTAAAAGAATTATACAGCTTTGGCCCACAATTTAAAACAATCCAATTAAAACCCAATTTACACTTAAAAAACTAAAAAGCTAAAAAGAGCTAAAAAAGAGCTTAAAAGGGGGGGGGGTTCACGCCAGCCCTGCTTGATGGAAAAGAAAACTTTTTAGGGCACGCCGAAAGGCCTGGAGATCTGGTACCCTTCGTATCTCTGGGGGCAAATCGTTCCAGAGGGCAGGTGCTGCCACAGAGAAGGCCCTCCCCCTGGGGGTCACCAGCGGACATTGCCTGGCTGACGGCACCCTGAGGAGTCCCTCTCTGTGGGAGCGTACTGGTCAGTGGGAGGCTATCGGCGGCAGAAGGCGGTCTTGCAAATACCCAGGTCCGATGCCATGGAGCACTTTAAAGGTAGTAACCAACACCTTGAAGCGCACCCAGAAGACCACTGGAAGCCAATGCAGCTCGCGCAGGAGAGGCATCACATGGGAGCGCCCTCTTGCTCCCATAATCCCCCGTGCGCCCGCATTCTGCACCAGTTGGAGCCTCCGGGTGCTCCTCAAGGGGAGCCCCATGTAGAGAGCATTGCAGTAGTCCAGGCGGGAAGTGACGAGCACCTGAGTGACTGTGTGTAAGGAGTCCCGATCCAGAAAGGGATCGAATCAGGCGGACTTGATGAAAAGCCCCCCTGGCCACGGCCATCATATGCTCTTCCAAAGACAGCCGTGTATCCAGGAGGACGGGTGGCCACACGGTGGTATCCATTGGCCACCCACGGAGCCCTCTCCGTGGGGGCCAATGATTTGCCCCCAATAGTCAGCATTGGCACCAGCTGGCTATATCGGGACGCCAGAAGCCACAGCCACTCGGTCTTGGAAGGGTTGAGTCGGAGCCTGTTATTCCCCATCCAGATCCGCACGGCCTCCAGGCACCGGGATCACTTCAAGGGCATCTGTGGGATGGTCTGGGGTGAAGATGTACAGCTGCGTGTCATCAGCATACTGATGGAACTCCACCCCAAAGCCATGGATGATCTCGCCCAGCGGCTTCACATAAATGTTGAACAGAAGGCACTCCACAAACAAGGCGCCTCCTGGTTGACCTCTGCCCCCCTGCCAACACCGACTGCAACTGGTCAGAGAGATAGGAGGAGAACCACCGCAAAACGGTGCCCCCCACTCCCAACCCCTCCAACCGGTGCAGCAAGATACTATGGTTGATGGTATCAAAAGCCGCTGAGAGATCTAACAGGACCAGGATAGAGGAGCAACCCCTATCCCGAGCCCTCCAGAGATCATACACCAATGCGACCAATGCCGTTTCCATGCTGTACCCAGGCCAGAAACCGGACTGGAACGGATCCAGATAGACAGCTTCATCCAGATACCCAGGAAGCTGTCGCGCCACCACACTCTCAACAACCTTCGCCAGAAAGGGAAGGTTGGAGACCGGACGATAGTTAGGCAAAACAGCCGGGTCCAGAGCAGGCTTCTTGAGGAGGGGCCTCACCACCGCCTCTTTCAAGGCGGACGGCAAGACACCCTCCCTCAACGAAGCGTTGATAATCCCCTGGAGCCAGCCTCGCGTAACCTCCCGGGAGGCCAGCACCAACCAGGAGGGACACGGGTCCAGTAAACATGTGGTCGCGTTCAGCCGCCCCAGTATCCTGTCCACGTCCTCGGGAGCAATACTTCTATACATGCATATATATATACTGATATTTACTTATAGTCACATAAAATGTCATCCATAAATTTATACATAAACATTTTCTTGGATACATAAACACAACTTTGATATTATCCCCATACTGATGTGCTGCAGAAGAGGAACTCATTGTTTATCAGAGGCAAACGAAGACAAATAAATGTAAGTTTAAAGAGCATCAATACTACAAAGAAACAATTATTGGACAAGTAATCTCTCAAACAACACCTGGAAGCATGCCTCTGGTCAGGCACTTTTTGATAAACATTTACAGGAAAGCAGAAAGAAGCCTACATCATCAGCTAGCACTGCCATCCATGAGAAACATTTCAGAAAAAGCCAACAGACTATTAAAACCACACGGTGTCACTATAGCAGGCAAACCAACTAAATCTCTCCAAACGTCTTAAGTAAATTAAAAGACCCAGTAGCCCAAGAAGAAAAAACAGAAATCATCTACAACATACAGTGTAAGGACTGTAATAGCCAATATGTAGTACAAACAGGCAGAAGACTAGCAGAGTGCATCCACAGTTAGCAGTCAGAAGACATGAAAACAGTTAATGTTTTAACACATGGACAGACTCAACCATAATTTCAACTGGGAAACTGTCAGCATGTAGACTAAGCTAAATTAAAAAAATATGAGGGAATTCCTCGAAGTTTAGTATACAGATAAGTCAGCATCAACAGGCACATAGAGATAAACAACATTACACACCATTTCCAACGAAACAATAAAAAAGCTAAAAAAGGAAACAAAAAAACCAAAAGACTATTGCAATGCACTGTATATGGGGCTACCCTTGGAGAGCATTTGGAGGCTATAGCTGGTGCAGAAATAACAGTGGTGCAGACAGTTTGGGGGTCCCCAAAAATGACCTCTGTAATACCACTGCTCTGTGAGCTACATTGGTTGCTGGTCTGCTTTTGGGTGCAATTTAAGGTGTTGCTTGTCACTGCGTTCTTTTATTTACCAGCTGAGCTCTCATTTCTGGACTATCAGACTTTCCGTAGCTTGCCAAGAATCCTTATCAGTAAGCTAAACTACGCATGTCATCCACCCACATTCCTTCTTCACACATCTTTCCTTTCTTCTCCTGCCAAGAGACATCCGACTGAGAAATAGCCGGCACGAACTTTTGCAAAAATGTAACAATTAATTTTCTTAGTTAGTGAGATGTTTTATTTTCTTTATAACAAATAAATGAGTTTAATTAGAAGATATATCTTCGGGTTTTGTTTTCTTAAAGTATGCTGGCAAGGAAAAGTCTTGATCCACTCCTCTTAATCAAGGTGCAAGTATCCCAAAGGCAGAATGGGATTAATCAGCGCCCTGACACCTGGTAGCAGAGGGCGGTTTGAATTATGGCTTTTTCCTTGCTTTGTTACTTTGATAAGACCTTTAGGCTAATTAGACAGATGATTATTTATTTTGCGACCGAGGAACGCTAATTAATTGTCTGCTAAGATGCCAAAAAAGAAGAAAAATGGAAAAATGAAATTAAGACCACTCTTCGTAAATGATTTGATTGATTTTTCAAACGAAGAAGAGGCAGAAAGGAGGCTTTCAAGTTTCCAGCTGCTCACCTCAGCCACCTGGCTAGAGGGAGCCATGGGAGGAGAAGAAACGGATGAAATGCTCTTACAAAGAGTTCAGAAGGAAGATAAAGACAGAGCTGCTTTTGAAGGTGAAGCACTATGACTGAGGTCAGTAACGCCCCCTTCTAATTATGCAAGCTCTCAAACTGTCTCCCCAGAACCTTCTGAATTTGTAACGCTTGGTGCAGGGCCAGATTTTCTACAAACGGCCGAGCATTTTCACCCCCACGCAGAGAGAGAAATAATTCATTATTCTCCTCGAAGCTCTCAGCTCGCCCTGGATGAGCAAACTATAAAAGCCTATCGTGACCAGATAGAAATTTTTGAACAGAAGCTATCTCAAACAAAAATGGCTTTATCTATGTTTGAGCAAGATAAGAGAGAGTCTAGTGTTTTCAAAATCTCTAAAAGCGCCATTTTGGCTCCTTCTTCTTCAGAGCCAAAGACACACCCCCTGGTGGATTTTGTGTCAGGCCAATCAGAACAGAGAGCTGTGCACACGTCACATGTCTTACATAATCACTCCTATTCTAAGATTAAAAGTGCCACATCTGCAGAGAGATTAGCTGAGCTGCCCGAAACTAAAGGTGCAGCACCATCTGCTGGCGAAAGTAATTCACTAGAGAAAGCTGAAAGGCATCGCAGCCTACATGAACATTTTGAACTATTACAGAAGATTCTATTAGAGATGTCTTCAACTCACTCAGAGATTCAGGCTGCAATGCAACAAGTGTCTCCACAGGCTCAATCTCCAGCACCCCCTGGTGGTGCTGGTGTCCTTTTAGATGGAACACAACCACACTTAATGCAGCAAAGGCAAATGACTGCATCTCCAGCAGGTCATGTTAATATTGCAGCTCAAATGCCACAGCAGCCACAAATGCATGCACACGTGCCTCCAGCTGTACAACCAGGGCCAGCTCCTGGTCCACCTCCAGCGCAACAAGTGCCTTTACTTCCCCAGCCAGCACCTCAAATGCATATTCCTCAACAGGCATCTTCTGTTGCTCCACTGGCTGGTGAGTCAAAATTAAAGATGTCAGGACAGAATTATAAGGCCTGGGTCAGTGAGATTGGATTGTTACTTGGCAGAGAAGGCACTCACTGTATGATTTTTAATCCCCCTACTCAGCCATGGTCCCCTGCAATAAGAGATTTAGAAACTAAAGCTTGCACAACATTATTGATGTCCATGGATACTGAACTGCAGGTTACATTTTCGCCTGATGCAACAGCCCAACAAATTTGGGCCCAATTGGAAAATTGCTACAGGCCTGTCTCAATTGAATCTTCATGTTTGCTCATGTCTAAATTCCATGGTTCGAGATTGAAACCTGGTGAACAAACTGGAGGACATTTGACCAAACTGAAAGGACTGAGAAAAGAATTAAGAGAAAGAGGCTATAATATTGATGATATTCAAATGATCAGCATTATTATTAACTAATTGAATTATGAATGGAAAGATGCCATTACAAAGATTAACCAAGTCCCTATTGCTCAACGCACAATGGACAATGTATGCAGACTTTTAATTGAAGAAGAAGCACTCATATTAGCCATGCCACACTTGAGAGGACCACCCGCATCAAGAGCTCCAGTTAGGCGCCCCTTCCGAGGAAGGACCTACACTCCAAGGATGCCAAGATGCTACATCTGTGATCGTGTGGGACATGCCCCCCGGGATTGTCCCCAATGAGTTCCAGCTCCCGTCACGTACCAGCCCAGAGGAACAGACTCCAGAGGCAGAGGCAGAGGCGGAAGACAAGGTTGTTGTGGTCGCCGGCGTGATTCACAAACTCCACTCGCCACATTGGCTTTAACCAATGATCCACAACCTCAACCAGAGTACGACAGACAACTCCTGTGGACTTTGGACAGTGGTGCAGCTTTGCATGTTACCTACAGAAAGGAACTTTTCACAGAGATGCACGAGCCTGAACCTGAACTACGTGAACTTTATTTTTTTTCAAATCATCCTTGTCAGGTCAAAGGAAAAGGAACTATTTATGTTGAAGAGCTCGATGCATTCATTCCTGATGTTTATTATATACCAACAGCAACCAGTAATTTGCTTAGTCAGTGTCACTTGTCTAGAGCATTAAAGTTCCAGGTTCACCACCTCGAGAAAGCAAGTTACATAGTTAAAGATGGAGATATTGTTGCTGAAACCATGTTAATTGGTGGTGTTTATTACTTAAAGCCAAAGCCTAAACCGCAAACACAGGCAAGTATACAAACTCCAAAAAGGGAGAGCACAGGCCCAGAGAGAGATGCTCCAGTGAGAGATCCTGTTGCTGCTCCAAAGGCTCCTAAAGCCAACAAAAAGAAAATTGGGAAACAGGTTGCTCAGAGCAAGCCTGAGGTTCCTCATAAAACTATTAATGTTGAGAATTCACTAACTGGTAAACCTTTGCATTCTAGGTGTATCCATAAATGGCACAGAAGATTGGGGCATGCCAGTTTCTGTGTTCTTAGGAAGATGCCGGAGTTCGCAAAAGGTTTGGATCTAAAGGGGTGTAAGGTGTTTTTGGATTGTGCTGTCTGCAAAAAGGCCAAATCCAAAGCAGCAGCCATTCCCAAACGCGCTACACACCTGTCAACACGCATTTTTGATTTGGTACACACTGACATAGTTGGTTCTTTTCCGCCATCTTTTGGTGGTAGAAAATATTTTCTAACAATTGTTGATAATTATTCTAGATATGGATATGTATATCCTATGAAAGAAAAATCTGAGACCTTTCAGATCTTTAAAGACTTTGCAGCCCTTGTTTCTACCCAACACCAAGTTCACATCGCCAGAATCCAGAGTGATCGTGGTACTGAATTCATGTCTCAGCGTTTCCAAGACTGGATGCGTAAGAATGGAATTCTTCATCAGACTTCGGCCCCTTACACACTGGCTCACAACGGAGGGGTACTGCAAACCATGATGCGTTGTCTCCTAGAAGACGCCAACCTTGATATGATATACTGGGGTGAAGCTATAAAATATGCAAATTACATTGTCAACCGTACTTGGAGCAGTGTAATAAATCAGACTCCTTTCTTCATGTTGTATGGCTACAAGCCCGATCTTAAAAACATTCATATTTTTGGTTCATATGCTATGGTGAACATTCCCTTAGCTCAAAGAAGAAAAGGAGGTCCAACAGCAAAGAGACTGAGATTTATGGGTATTGATGATCCCTCCACAACGATATTCTTGGCAACTGACAAAAGCATCCTTGCCTTTGATTTGCAATGTTACACTTCCACCTGATAATTTCACACAAATCAAGCAGCTTCCTGATTCAGAACAAGACAAATGGTATGATGCAATGCAGGTTGAAATGGACAGTCTAAAGAAACTTAAAGTGTTTACACCTGCAAAACCTCCAGCAAACAAAAAGGTCATTGGCACTCGATGGGTCTACAGAATCAAAAAGAAGCCAAATGGTGAGTCATTGTACAAGGCCAGACTTGTAGCTCAGGGTTTCGCTCAACGTTATCCTGAGGACTACACAAATACTTATTCACCAACAGTCCGAACTGAGAGTGTAAAAATTGCTTTAGCAACTGCAACTATTTTTGGTTTAGAAGTTTTCCAGTTCGATGTTGACATGGCTTATCTACATGCAGACCTAGATGAAGAGATCTACGTGAGAAGTCCTCCAGGATTCCGAGAGCAAGAAGGGGATACCTGGTTTCTAAACAAAAGTCTTTATGGTCTGAAACAGTCTGGTTTAATGTGGTATTTATGTCTTACTGACAAACTAAATTCAATGGGCTTTATTAAGTCCAAAACTGATGAGTGTGTGTTCACAAAAAGATCTAACAATGCATATGAGATAGTTCTTGTTTATGTTGATGATATTGTTTATATTGGTCCAAATAAGCAAATGAGTGAAATTTTTGCCAAAACTTTGCAGCGATACTTCACATTGAAATCATTAGGTCACATTAGCACTTATTTAGATGTTCAGATTGAAAAAACACAGAAGGGGTTTAGTCTTTCACAAGAAGATAAAATTGAACAAATTTTGCATCATTGCAACATGAAAGATGCTAACACAACAAAGACACCCATGCAAACAGATTTTCACAACTTGACACAAGAAGCAAGTCCTGAGTTCGAGGATCAAACACTTTATCGTTCAGTTATTGGGTCACTGTTGTTCATTAGTAGTTGGACCAGACCCGACATTGCACTTAGTGTTAATCTCTTGTCTCGACACGTAGGTAAGGCAAAACAGTTTCATTGGACATGCGTTAAGAAATTATTGAGATACCTAAAATACACTAAACACATGAAGTTATTGTTAGAACCAACACATACTGATTATGCAGAATTATGTTGTTATGCAGATTCTGATTGGGCAAGTGATAAGAAATCACGTAAAAATACTTCAGGTTATATGATGTTCTTAAATGGATGTCCTGTTTATTGGCAAGTGCGTAAACAGAATTTTGTTTCTTGTTCATCTACTGAAGCTGAATATGCTTGTGTTTCAGATGCATGTAATTCTCTAACTTGGTTTGATGCTTTAGTCACAGATATCTGGACACACCCGATCCGACCAATTACCGTGATGGAAAACAATGAATCAGTGGTTTATATTTCTGAATCACATTTCACAGGTTCTAGGTCCAGACACATTGACATCCGTTATCAAAACATAAAACATTTAGTGAAAAAAGGTTTGTTAAAATGCAGTATGTATCTACACATGATCAAATTGCTGATATGCTCAACAAACCACTTCCAGCAGCTCAACACGAGTATCTGCGTAAGAAGATGTGCCTTATTTGATGATGTACCTGATATTTGCTCAACTGGCAAAAGAAGGGGATTGTCACTGCGTTGTTTTATTTACCAGCTGAGCTCTCATTTCTGGACTATCAGACTTTCCGTAGCTTGCCAAGAATCCTTATCAGTAAGCTAAACTACGCATGTCATCCACCCACATTCCTTCTTCACACATCTTTCCTTTCTTCTTCTGCCAAGAGACGTCCGGCTGAGAAATAGCCGGCACGAACTTTTGCAAAAATGTAGCAATTTTCTTAGTTAGTGAGATGTTTTATTTTCTTTATAACAAATAAATGAGTTTAATTAGAAGATATATCTTCGGGTTTTGTTTTCTTAAAGTATGCTGGCAAGGAAAAGTCTCGATCCACTCCTCTTAATCAAGGTGCAATTATCCCAAAGGCAGAATGGGATTAATCAGCGCCCTGACATTGCTGATCACCTTTAAAGCCCTTCATGGCATGAGTCCACATTACTTGAGGGATCATCTCACTCCATTAGGATTGGCCCATTGCACTCATGCCAGAAGAGAAGGCATGCTATGGGGCCCATCAGCCTGATTATTCTGGTTGGTGGGAACCAGGAGGAGCCTTCTCTGCTATTATTCCTGCCTCTGGAACATCTTGTCCCCCAATGTGAGGTTGGCCCCTTTCATAAAGGCTTAAAGTCCTGGCTCCCCCAGTTCAATGGGGGAAACACACAGTGGTGGAGGTTGATCAAGTACAACCTCCCCCCAATCTATCCTGCCCTCCCCCTGTATCCTTAAAGATTAATCTTTGCTTTTAATTTATTTACATTGTAATGTAGATATATTTTATAAGCAGAATGTAAATGTTTTAAATAAATAAGCAAATAAATTAAGGATAGAAATGTATGCATGTAGGAAGTACAGGTAGAACCCGACTTATGACCATAATGAATCCTGCCAATTGTAAGTCATGCTGTTGTTAAGTGAGTTGCTCATGTGATTGTCTTGCTTAATGATCAAAAATTGTGCTTTCCCTGTTGCAAGTGGAGTACAGGGACCTCAGGAGTTGAGGATGTCCTGGGACCTAGGCCTGTCCTAGGCCCGCATTGCAACATCTCCTTCACCCCTAAGTCATTCTGTGGTCTGCTTTCAGACTTGCTGGGTCCCCAGAGGCCATGGGACTGCCTCCTGCCTTGCTGGGTCTCACACCCTCCTCCCCCCTCCTTTCTGAAGATTGCCTTCAGGAAGAAGCAGCCAAGCTACCACAGAGCCTTTCTATTTAGAGTCTGTGTAGAGTGATGGCACTGTTGCAGAAGTGGGTTCCATTTTGGAAATGACCACAATTCTCACAATCTAAGAACTGTGTTTGCTCTCAAAATGGTGCCTGCTTCTGGGATGGCATTACACAGCTTTTTGGTATGGAGGCCTCAGGGTGGATTCCACCTTCTTCCACCTTTTGAAGGTGATCTCCCAGACTCCATATAGAAAGTTGAAGACTACCTATAAAAAGACATATTATTTTGACAACATTCTATATAAATGTATTTGACAACATACACAGGAAGGGAAGATGAAAACTTCTTTCAGTTGCCTACCATGAACTCTTTGGTGTGTATGTATCTGTGATGGGTTGCTATCGGTTCACCCTGGATCGGGGGAAGGGAGGCTCCGCCCACCCACCTGGATGCTTCTGCGCATGCAAGCACGCATGCGCCCACGAGCAATCAATAGTGACGCGATTTGAAACCCACTACTGGTATGTATGTTTGTATGCATCAATTCCATATCTATGCTAAGTATAATTTTACACCATATGGCACAAGGTCATGCAATTTAGAGCATATTACAAATATGAAGAAATATTTGTAATATGCAAATTGAAGAAATTTAAGAAGTATTATAATAGAAGTACATTTTAGTATTTTTCTAATTTAAATATTCTGATGTAATGTTCTTTTTATTTTATTTATTACAACAAATCTAATAATGAGAATACACTTGAAAATTACTTTGAATATTTTTATATTTCAGATGAAACAGACAGGCAGTGATGGCTACAACCCCACCTCTGTAGCAGAATGGCTAGATTCTCTGGAACTGGGAGATTATATCAAGCCCTTTTTGATAAATGGCTATACATCAATGGATCTTGTAAAGAAAATATGGGATATTGAATTAATTAACGTAAGTTGATGCATTTCTTTCTTTTTTAAAATATCTCAGTTGTAATTCTAATGGATGAAAAATGTTTTACTTTTTCAACATAATGTGGCTAATGACATCTGTGTTCAGAAAATGCTGAGGCTCAGCAGTTCAGAATTGCTTCTTCTACCTAAGCAGATATACTAGGCTATTCCTGCTAGCCCAGCTTTCCAATGTCACATCCTTTTTTCCCATTCAGTCATGTCCAATTCTTGAGGACTACCTGAACAAGTTCCTGCACTTTTCTTAGCAAGATTTTTCAGAATTGATTTGCCTTTGCCTCCTTCTTAGAGCTGAGAGAAACTAACTGGCCCAAGTTCACACAACTGGCTTACTTTTAGCTGCACACAAACATATTCACACTGAGACCTGTTGCACACTTGTCACCTAAAACACTTTCTTGTTGCCATTTTACAACAGTATAAGAAAACAAAAAATACAATTATAAAAGTATTATTTTCTTTTCATGATTGCTTTTAATAAGCAATTATTACCGTATATCAATTGTCTCACATCTTTGTAAAATATTTGATTTCATATTACATAAGCATACAAATAAGGCATATATAATGAAACTATTTTGTATGCCCAATGATTGTACTCACAGATAAGAGTTGGTATCTCAAATAATATTCAGTTGAAAATTTAAATGTGGATTCCAAGACTAATTTCAGAGATACAATAGCAACATTATGTTGATATCAAACTATCAAACAAAACAAAAACAAACTTATTGGGACTATCTGGATTTTAATTGGAACAGTTTTGTTTTTAGTGATAAGTCATACAGATTGTATTGGCTTTGTTTGAAAGTATTATAGTATTATTTTGTGTCTCTCTTTTGAAATTTTAGGGAAATCTTATTAATATTAATATGATAAATTTATTATCATATTCTAGTATGCCAGTTTATTTTTCATTTTATTTTTTTTAATTTGATTTATATGCCGCCCTTCTCCGAAGACTCAGGGAGGCTTACAATGTGCTCAGCAATAGCCTTCATCCTTTTGTATATTTATACAAAGTCAGCTTATTGCCCCCACAAACTGGGTCCTCATTTCACCTACCTTAGAAAGGATGGAAGGCTGAGTCAACCTTGAGCCTTGGCGAGATTCGAACCCTGCAGTAATTGCAGGCAGCTGGTCTTAATAAGCTTAATAACAGGGTGCCTTAAACCCCTGTACTACCAAGGCTCTTATTATGGCATACTAGAAAATGTCTATCATTTCTATCAAAGTTTTTCTCCTGAAAGAAATGACTATTCAATTTTTGGGGACAATGTATTTAAATGAGGATAGAATGCATTTTGCTCTTTTCTTCTGGCCTGGAGAACGTCTTTTATGAAAAATACTACTTTTGATTTATTGAGAATAAATGTAACTACCTAAGGGGAAAAAGCAATCTTCTTGTTCTACTTGCTACTACTCTCCTAATTATCCCAAATGATATTTTCAGGTTAAGTACCAAAAATTAATTCTTTTCATTTACTGTACTTCAGATATTTCTTCAGGTATGGGGAAATTATCACACAGACAATGAATCATTTATGATGAATCATGTTATTACTTAACAATTTATTACAGGGTTAGTTTATAGTTCCTCATATAAGCCATCCAATCAACCTTGATTCCTGGAATCTGCCTGGATTACTTTTCTTAGAAAGACTTTTGGGAGTGGTTTGCTATTGCCGTCTTCTTTCTGAGTATAAGAGAAGGTAACTGGTCACCCAGCTAGCTTTGCTGCCTAAGACAGGACTAAACCTTAGAATATCCTGACCTCTATTCTAATGGTTTTTAGCCATTATATCAAACTGGTTCTCAGATGATGTTGCTTGAGTATCATCGTTACACTTCAAAATGTTACAATATACAACTTTCTACTTTTGTTTTTAAGCGAATATGCTAACATACAATCATATCTAAACTGCTATCACATTTCCCCATTTTCTATGGTATTTCACCTATATTCTTAGGCAGAAATAATATGACATCTAAAGAATTTACAACATTCTACATTCAGGCAATTCAGATTCTCAGGATTTTGGTGGTGGTTATAAATCCAGAGCTTTGCATTGGGAGCCAGTATAGTGTGGAATAGTATTGAAATGGAAGTGGGAAAACCCTAGTTCAAGTCCTCCTTCAGTCACAGAATCTCCATGGGTGATTTTGGGCCAGTTATTATCTCTCACCCCAAACTATTTTATTTGGTGGGACAATAGTTGTGAAGAAATAAAAGGAGGAAGGGTACTGTATACACTATCTTAAGCATCTATACAAAAAGTAAAATATATATATCTAACAAAAAATCATAAACAGAGAAAAAGGGCAGTAGGAGACCGCTACCAGCATAAGTCATAAGATTCCAAAACCAAAAGACAGTAAAACCCATTATTATATGCATGAATTAGACTGTTGATCCCTCAAATGCCTAGAAGAAAATGAAACTAGATTCTAGGAATAATAGTTAAGGACATTTGTCTGTAATTCTTAAACATAAATACTATATTATCGTAGGGTATCTAGAAAAATTAAGTTCTAAAAGTGTCTAAGCCAAAAGACATCTATCCTCAGCATTTCAAATTGTGCACTAGTGATGGGGCAACTGTGCTACACATTTGTATTAGGCCTAACTTGTGGTTATATGCATCTGTATGTAAACAACATGAAACTATTGAAGCTGGGTCTAAAAAACAATATCAAAATGTTTGCTTTTTTTGTTTTACTTCACCATTTATTAAAAATACATTTGTTTGTGCTTATTCATGAATTTTAAAAAATTAAAATTTCTCCTGATACATGTGTTCTGAAATTTATTTTTATTTGCTTCTTGATTTATTTAACTGAAGATTTAAAGAAAGAACAATTGACTTGCATTTAAAAGTGCTAAAGAAAGTGATTTTTTTTCTATCAGCATATTTAGAAATCTTATTTTTCCTTACTAGAATCAAATCCAAACCTAACTGTTCCTTTAAACATGCTCCCATTTCAAGCAACTTAAATCTAAAGAGATAATTATAGGTGAAATTAATCTATCCACTAGACCTTGATCTTTATACAGAGTCTGAAAAATATCAGTTATAATAACGATTTCAAAAGACAATTCTTTAAAGACAATATAGGAATAATATGAAATAATGTATAAAGAACTCAAAACTTTCAAATATTTTTACATATAAAAGAAATAGGAACATATATTATAATGCAATCCACTGCTAAGGAATACAGAGGACAAGAGAAATATACGTAGATGCATACTACTTTAAAACACATGTTTGTTATATTTTAAAGAAACTTTTATGTGAACTTGATTCTTTTTTCTTGATTAGACAGAACCTCACATATGTATATGTTTTATAGATTATTATATAGCTAAAACTTGTGTTGCATTATAATAAATTTATTTAAAGAAAATTATTGTAGAGATAATTAAAAAGAGCAAGCCCCCAAGGCTAGTTTTGCTCTGCTTCTTCAATATATCATAAGCTAATACCAACAGAGTGCTGTACTGAATGGTATATCATTTCTTCCAAATTTGTGTTAATCTACAAAGACCGAAAAAGCAGCTAAAATTCCCATTTTGTCCATATTGTCTCTGTTTTCTTCCTGGAAAAAGAACTTCGTGGAAATTCAGCACATTTGGGGGTTTGCATTTAAGGCTATTCTTAGGATAAAGTAATGTGAATAAAGTGGTTAAATGCTGTGAAAGAGACAGGGTATACCAGCTTTTCAATGTACATTAGAAGCAGCTAGTTTGAAATTCTGGTACACTAATTTGGAAATAAGTTTGACTAGAGCCTTCCAAATAAATAAACATAAGAAATAAAATAGTTTAAAATATTTAGTCTCATTCCCTAACATTTTTATTGATACAAAGAATTCAAAGAAAACTAGCTGTCCCAATTCCAAGTGACACAGTTTCAGAGTATAGAAATAAATTAAATGAAAACAGATATTTGGTAATATACTGTATGCTATTAAGGATATCAATTAGATGTAAAACAATACAAGACATCCATTTGCGGGATCTTTCCATAATAAAAATAAAATAAAAGAACTGACATTGTTTTATATGGTAGACATTGTGGATTATGACATTGTATCATGACATTGCATCAGTTGAAGTTCACATTGCCCAGTGGCATGGCTTTTTCTAAGCCACATTGCCCAGTGGCTTAGTCCAGTCTGGAGCTAACAGCTTTCTCTATACAGCTGGATCATATTTGGGAAGGGGGATTTGTGGGGAACAAAAACCCTATTGTTCTGTGTGCATTTGTATTGTATTGGATGTAGGCCATTAGATTTTTTTTTAAATTATTGTTGCTCCCTGTAGCTCTCTAACCAGTTCTGTTTTATTTTGTTCTATTATTTGTAGAATTTTCTGTGATTTAGTAGCATTGGTGGTATAGCTACCCTGTTCCCCCAAAATAAGACATTCCCTGATAATAAGCACAATCGGGCTTTTGAGGGCATGGCAATAAGGCCAAGCGCTTATTTCAGGGTTCAAAAAAATATAAGACAGGGTCTTATTTTTGGGGAAACGTGTTATATCTGTTTTTATTTTTACTATTTATATTTTGTTGTCTGCTAGTCCAATTCTAGTCATTCAGTAATCATTCTAGTTACTGAAATTATATGTTGCTGTTGTTGATTTATTCAATGGAGTAGTTGCACTAGATATATTCTTTCTTAATCAGCAGAACTGTAGAACAAAAAAAGATTATTGAACAGATTAGTCTGCTGACCCATATAGTTGACCTGTATACATGATAGATTTTCCCATTTCACAAATAAATACACTGCGATAGGAAGACATTTAAAGGAATAATCTAAATAAAATGAAAACTAAGGGAATTTAATATCACCTCTTATCAATTACCAGGACCTACAAACAATTCACTGTATCTTTTGATCCCTCTTCTGTTTCCTTTGTTTTTCTTCTGAAATGTATTATACAGTATATTTTTAAAGACTGAAGAATAACAGGTGAGTTTACAGGTATGCAACCAGTATTTTTTTCTTTCTCTTTCCTGGAAAAATGTAACACTGAAAAATTATGCTAGGTCATTGACTGGCAGCAATATTACGCTCTAGCAATCAAAATGGAGTATTCCAGATGCCTTACGTTTTCTGCTTGAATAACAATATCCTCATTCTTGCACACAGTTCCTGTTTCCCAGTTGTCTCCAAACACAGTATCTTTTTTAGAAATATCTTAATGGAATATGTCATTGTTCCACAAATGAATTAATCTGATATACAGTACTGCCTAATGCATTTTCATACATTTTGCTATTTGGGTACCCTGAAGGATATCACTCATTTAGAAAAAGGGCTAAAAAAATTAGGCTGAATATAGAGTTTCTACTGTTTCTGAAGAAGCTAAAACAGCCTCCCTCTATAGCACACAATCCATCATACAACAAACTGATAAAATAAATAGTCTCTAAATGTTTTGTTGCCCTAGGCAACTACTTGTACTGCCTACAGCACATCTGAACATCTTTGAATATCTTTTTAACTCTTTCGTAGTAACATACTATGTGGTTCTATCAAAGACAGCCATGTGCCACATATTGTAGATAACCATCCATATACCAGTTACCTGAGTTATTGACAGTTAATCAGAGGCAAATTTCTTACTATGATTTTTTTAGAAATCCATATTAATAAACATTGAAATCATAACTTAAGTTGTGATTTTAAAAAGATATTTAAAAGGTATGGTTGCCACAATGTAAAAAAGAAGTTGACTCTAGAAAGAGTGCAGAGTAGAGCAACAGATATGTTTAGGGGACTGGAGGCTAAAACATATGAAAAACGGTTGCAGGAACTGGGTATGTCTAGCTTAATGAAAAGAAGGGCTAAGGGACACATGATAGCAGTGTTCCAATATCTCAGAGGCTGCCATAAAGAAGAGGGAGTCAAGCTATTCTCCAATGAGGGCAGGACAAGAAGCAAACTAATGGAAACTAATCAAGGAGAGAAGCAACTTAGAACTAAAGAGAAATTTCTTGACAGTTAGAACAATTAATCAGTGGAACAACTTGCCTCCAGAAGTTGTGAATGCTCCAAAACTGGGAGTTTTTAAGATGTTGGATAACTATTTGTTTGAAGTGATGTAGGGTTTCTGCCTAAGCAGAGGGTTGGACTAGAAGACCTCCAAGGTCCTTCCAACTCTTCTATTCTATTCTATTCTATTCTATTCTATTCTATTCTATTCTATTCTATTCTATTCTATTCTATTCTATTCTTCCAGATATCAGAACCTAAAACAAAATTTATTTATCCCTGTAACTGAGGAGGACCAATTCCTGTCTAGGCATCCGACAGCCTACAACAGAAGCAGTTGGAGCAGTTATAAAGGACATTTTTTCTTTCTCTTGTTTTTCTGTTTTTATTATAAAATCTCTCTTCTCACCCCCATGGGTAGTATGTGTCTTTCTCAATTTCGGGACCTCTATAAAAGGCTTGGGAATGTAAGAGTTCTGTGCAGGATCTTAGCTGTTTCTAGTACTACACTCTTCTGGACAGAAAGCTCTGATGTTGTTCCTGAGATCTGCTAGAGCCATTTTCCAAGCTCTGGTGTCACAGCCTCATTGGGATCACTTTGGCCTATTCTTTCCACATAGTATAAAGTTCCTCTTTCAGGCCCTGGTACTTTTCTAATTTCTCATACTCCTTCTTCTTGATTTTGCTGTAACTTGGCATTATTACATCTACCACCACTGCTGACTTCTGCTCCTTGTCTACTAGCACAGCGTCTGGTTTCTTGGCCAGCACATGCCTGTCTGTCTGGATCTGGAAATCCTGCAGGATCTCAACCCAGTGTATACACAAACACTGTGCTATATAAAACATTATTTATGCATATTGGTTAATACAAACCAGAGCAGTATGTGTCTGTCTAGATGTCTGTCTATCTCAGAAGCAGTAGAAGTCAGAAAAGAACAATTCCTTTCTTTAAGGAACATATCTATGTAATATAGTTTAGAGAGTTCTTATTATTATTAATCTGATTTGTTGAACAGTCAGCTGGATTTGGCATTTTTATCTACACATTGAATCCTTCCCAAGGACCTGAGATAGGGATATGTTATTGTTTGTTTTTTAAAGGTTTTTTTTTAAAGGTAGATGTAAGCTGTTCCAAGTAAAGTTGCCTTTTGCAATTGATGCTGGTGATTTTGTCAATGCCAATGGTGTTCAAGTAGAATTTATTTTTATTATTTCACAGTACTCAACTAACTAATTTTAATCTCTCTCACCCACTCTGCCATGATGCTTATTATATATTTTCATAGGCTTGAATAAAACAATTCCACCTTTCCTCTTTTCTTAATTTTTCTAATGGCCTTATTCCCTTTAATATTCTCTGGAAGACTCACCTACTATCCATTGTAGACTGAATGCAATTAAGCCCTATTCAGAAATCATTAAAAACAGAGCTCTCATCATGTGAACAATTTCGATAAGCACTCCTACCTCTAGTGTCACTCAAATAATATCTGTAGGAGGAAAGCTGTTAGGTACACTCTATGTGTACAGAGTGATGTGCAAAGTCATGTAGGATGCATGAAAGAATCATATCATTTGAGTGAAAGGAGAGATTTCTCAAAAGTGTTCACTATAAATTTTATTTTATTTTTACAAAATGAACTAATAACTGTTGAAATAATGTGGAGCACTGAACAGATTAAGATATGTATTTTATATTTATTTAAAACATTTACAGTATATGCCACTTTCCATCAAATATTTTGAAGTGATACACATATTTCATTTCCAACTCTGAAAAGAAATCTTGTTACTCAAATGAGAGTATCAAGGTTCTCAAAATTTCAGTGAAAACGTAACCTTCAGTTTGGCTGCTTTTTTCCTCTCTCTCTTAGGATAGCTAGTTTAATTTTTTAAATATTTATTTGTCTCCTCAAAATGGAAGTAAGCTTAATTGACATTTATATTTTGGAAATCTCCAGATACAAAGTTCATTTTAAATAACAGATGTGTTGAAATATATGTAAATATAAGTTGAAATAATTTAAATTATTATTCATTGACAATGAGGTGCATTCTTAGTATTTGTTCATATGAATAAAATCAAATTAAAGCAACATACATTATAATTTATCGCTAATGTTATTGGGGGAAAATTATCATATAGACTATGATTTTCTAGCTATTATTATGGTTAGGTTACATGATGACTTAAATAGACAGATATGCACCCTTTAAAACAATATCCACAGTTGTTTTTTCCTTCACTGCAGCCTACTCCTTGCCACTCACAGAGGAGTAAGCTGGTGATTCTGTGCCATTTATAACCATCAACTTCATGCACAGGAAGAATCTAGAATTTAATATCCAATTTTCTCTTTTGTGCCCTGTGATTGCAAAATGATATGGAATGACATGGTAAGAAAAAAGAAGGGACTTTCTGGGTGAATCTGGAAATGTGCATATACATCCTTACATGTATGATCGTTTAATGAGCTGCTGATATTCTCTATACTTCCAGATATAATTTAGAAACATAGTTTCCATTCACCAACTTCTGGCATTAAAAATGTAGCAAATGCATGTTTGATGCTAATGAAACATGAATGAAAAATAATTTGGGATTAATTATTTTAGTTTTATTTAGTGTTTATTAAGTGAAATAAATATGCAATAAATATTCTGTTTTGTGCAGATCCTTAAGATTTTATCATTTTTACTATGGATTTAGGTTATCCTAGTTCAGCTTTTAATCTTTCATTGGTGTTACATAAGTCATTTAAAACTTTTCTCTCCATGCAAAACAGAAGCAGAATATTATCTGAAATCTTGATGTGGAAGATATATTATTTTATCAGGAAGACTCAAAATAGATGAGCAACTTGCAGATGGAAAAGATGGAGGAAATTTTTTAAAGTCAATCTCCTTGAATTCTATGGATAATACAAGCCTTGGACGTAGTACAGAAACAACCAGGTTATCGATAAGAAAATCTAAATTTAGATAAGCCAGGATGAAGCTGAGATGAAAAATTATACTAGAAATAGATAATAGATAACTCACGCCCTTGTCACCTCCCGACTGGACTACTGCAAGGCTCTCTACATGGGGCTCCCCTTGAAAAGCACCCGGAGGCTCCAACTGGTCCAGAAAGCAGCCGCGCGGGTGGTTATGGGCGCAACTCGTTGTGCCTATGTGACACCCCTCCTGCGCGAGCTGCACTGGCTCCCAGTGGTCTTCCGGGTGCGATTCAAGGTGTTGGTTACCACCTTTAAAGCGCTCCATGGCATTGGACCTGGATACCTTCGAGACCATCTTCTGCCACCAGTGACCTCCCACCGGCCAGTTCGCTCCCACAGAGAGGGTCTCTTCAGGGTGCCATCGGCCAAATTATGTCGGCTGGCGACACCCAGGGGGAGGGCCTTCTCTGTGGGAGCCCCTAACCTTTGGAATGAACTGCCCCCAGAAATTCGTAAAATCTCTGATCTCCGTGTATTTCGCTGTGCCCTCAAAACCTTGTTGTTCTGCCAGGCTGGGCTATCAATGTAAAGATTTTAATTGGTTTTTAAATATGGGATCTTAATTGGGGTTTTATAATTGGGCCTATCATTTAATAATTTTAATTATTTTTAAATTTTGTCTGTCTTTGTGCTTTTAATCAGGCTGTACACTGCCCTGAGTCCTTCGGGAGAAGGGCGGTATAGAAATAAAATAAATAAATAAATAAATAAATAAATAAATAAATAAATAAATAAATAAATAAATAAATAAAATAGAAAAAAGGAATTAATAACCAACGCTTCAAAGTAGAAAAAATAAGCCATGATTTGTTGACTAATGAAAGTTCAATAATTCAAACAATCCAGGATCAATATATTCTGGTACGGTGTTAATCCTTGACATAAGTACAACAATGTAAAACAATTATTAATATTATCAATTTATTGCAGATAGGAATCCTGAAACAACTTGCCAGAAACAAAGTTTGAGGCCCATTTTATAACAGCAATGAGCAGTGAACCAGAAAGGTGTTAATTATATTTGTAATATTTTCAACTAGCTGGATACCCGTGCTCTGCTACAAAACTATGTGATCGGGCTTGATAAATAGACACAGCTTGAAAATTAATGAATAGTTACCATCGGCCTCTCCTCTCCCCTTCTCTCCCTCAGGCTGGCCCCATTGATCCTCTCCTATCCCCTTCTCTCCCTCAGGCTTGCCCTACAGAGGCCTCTCCTATCTTATTCCCCTTCTCTCCCTCAGTCTAACTCCTTAGCATCAGAGCGTTCAGGTGGGGTGAGGGAGTAGAATGTCTAAACTTCCAGCCCGCAGGCCGGATGAGTCACATGCTGGCCACACCCATGCCCAGCTGGCAGTTGGAACAGCGTTCTTTTCAGGTGGGGAGGAGGAGTAGAACATTTGACTCCTTAGCATCAGAGTGTGTTAATAATAATATAAGAAATACTAATGATCTGATGGTGATTTCGAAAAATCCTTTCTTAGTGAGCACCTATAAGCCAAGAGGAACATATGTGCCAAATTTCACATTTGTAGGCTCTACGGTTCTGGAGATTTTGTGATAATGCCTGAGTGATATTTTGTGTGTGTGTATACATATATATTAAGTGTTTTACCGAGACATTTTATCAGTAATTATATATATATATATGCTAGGTGGCAGTAAAATGATTCAAAAAAGTGTAGGAAATGAGAGACAAATTGCTTGATAAAATGGCTATTGTCATCTGAATATATTATTCCAATATATGATACATATTTGTATTCATCTGTACATATGGATCCATAATCAGTTGATCAGAGATTTAACATAGCTGAGGATAGTACAAAAAGATTTATCTTAAGGAGAAATAATAGGGAATTTACAATTATATCTGGCACCAGAATGATATTGGTGGCCTTGACCAGTGATATGAATATACTATATATTTTATTGGAGAAAGTGGATTTTTAAAGCTAGTTAATTAATTGGACTTTATATGTTTTCTTAAAGATATCTGTTTATTCTATAGGATTTCTAATGCTTCTCTTACACATTTTTAGTCAGTCTTAACTTCTTGTTTGGTTGAATATAATATATAATAAACATAGTAAGAATGATTTAGTGTACGTTATCTGTTTTATACTCTGTACAAAAGATTGAAGGCTTTTAGTCTGAACTCTTGATATCCCTAATTTCCACATACCATTGATTTTTACAAATTGGTACAAAGTTAATGTAATAAAACAAAATTCCACTAGATGGATCTGGAGTTCTTTAAACAGGTATTCAATTATATTTAAAATGGTGTCATGTAACAGAGGTATTTTACCATTGCATATCTTTGTGTGAGTATAGATTAAATAAATCTTCTCTAAACATTTCTTCAAGTATTTAATTTGCCAGTAATATTTTAAGAAATAAAATGAGTATATTTAGTAATAATGATCTTTGTCTAAAATCTGAAATGTTTGTTTAGCAAGGTGTATGTATTTGCACTTATATCACTGGACGTTACTATTTTAATTGGTAAGAAATTCTTTGTATATCAAAAATACAAAATTATATGAAATAATATTATTTGGAATGTTTTTCCTTGATATAGTACCGTAATAATTTCCAAAAATCCAAATTCTGTCTCGCTCTTTCTTCATTCTCTTGCAAATTTAAGTCTTGCAAATTTAAATTGTTGTTTTTGCAGATGTGTTGGGTAATTGCATTATTCATTTGATATAAACAATGCACAAAGTGTTCATGCAAGTTAGGAAATGCTTTTTGGAATACTAATGCCCAAAACATGAATTGATCATTTGTTTATGTTTTTATTTTAGAATAAAAATGTGCTAGCTAGATATTTTCATGGGGAAAAAATCAATATGTCATTGTGTTTCAGATTTAGCAAAACCTAATTTGCTAACACCTACCTAATTTGTGTTAATCTCACATCTTACACTTTACTTAATAATCTGAATATATCAATACTATTTGTTTATATAGGGAAATTTATTGAGAAGGTTGCTAGGAATAAGTTGTGGAGGATTATAGAAGAAACAGATTATCTGAATCCCTTTCAGCTAGAATTCAGGCCCAGACATGGGAGAGAAACAAAATTAGTCACTGTAGTACTGTAGATGCCTACATTGGACCCTGGATGAAGTGTTTGCTTTTTTCTGAGTCCATCAGTAGTCAGTACTAATTATAATATCCTTCTGGAATAGGTAGTTTCAGTTGATAATCTGTTGATAGGGTCACAGAGGGAGTCTATATCTTGGAAGTCCTTCTGGATATATAATTCATGTCTTCTGATTAAGCAGTAGGGGAAGGACATAGTCATCTTTAGCTGCTGCATCGCAGACCTCTTTGAAACAGGATGTTTGGATGACAGCAATGCATGACGTATTAAACAAACAACTGGATTGTTGCAATATGTTTTACATGGAGCTATACTTACTTTCAAATTCAATTTTAAACCTTTAAACTGATATATGGCATGGCACCAGGATATATGCCAAGTATAATTCTGCACATCTGAGAGAGACTTACTAGAAATCTCATTCCCACTGAAGTTAAGGAAGCTTGCATTAGGACGTATGTCATAAATTTCCCTCAGTATGTTTTTTGGCCCCCATACTTTTCTGTTCATGAAGTCTAAGGGGCTTTGGGTCCTAAGGTAATAGTAGATATCCAGTTATTAGTATGATGATGATGATGATGATGATGATTTATCATTATGGTTATTTTAAAATACTTTGAGATACACTTTTAATTTATTCTTTTTTGCTTCATATTAGTATGATTTAGATGGCACATAAAGGCTATAAGACAAATATATACAATTCTTGTTATATTTTTTTAAATAAATGTTATCCATTTCACTTGGGAATATGTATTTTAAGCTTTGGCATCAGTCATTGAACCATCTATTGCTTCTGCACTTATTAAAACAAAAAGTGACAATCCAATTCTCTATTCCTTCTAGTTCACTTCAATGAGTAACTGAAGGGTGATAATTAAACCAAAAGTATGTATAAAAATCAATTCTGGATGAATTAAAATGCTGGGGAAAGAAATGAAAATATGGAATGAAGTGAACCATATGACATGAAGATGATTAAAATGTTAAAAATAAAGTGATTAAAACAATTAATGAGTCAGATAACATTCTATTGATTAATATTTGAGAGTGGAATATAAGAAACCTTAATTCTGTCAGGCAATATTGAAGCACAATATAACTCCACAAATATTGCTATAATGGAGCTTTAAAGATTTTTAGTTGATTTCTCGGTAGGATGACAATTTCGCTTAGAGTTTAATATTATCCAATCAATAGTACAAAGTATCCTCCAAAGTTGAAAATTTTAAAAAAATATACATTTTCAAAAAGAGAAATTAAGAAATAATACCATAATGGAGATAATAGGCTATTATATGAAAAGTGCAGGCAAAGAAAATAATTTCTTTCAATAAATAAAGCCATGAAACTTTATAGGCAGAAAAACTTTAGAAAGAAACAGAATATTGCAGTAAATAACAAAAGATTATCCAGCTTGGAAAATCCAAAAATGACTTGCCTGTGCTGAATTTAGGAAGAAGATGATACTCCTAACTATAACAAGCAAAAATAAAAACTGATTGAACACAGTATCTTCTATTTTTCTAATAATATTCCCTTATATATTACTAGTTGAATTTAGAAAAACCTTATTATACCCAGTTAAAATTAATTAGGAATAAAATTAACGCACTATTGATGCATTTCTGTGCCTAAAACTTTATCTTTGTGTCTGCTCCTCAACTACTCACCATGTTCTATAAATTTTCTTATAAAAACTTGAGGCATAAATATGTCTAATCCAAATACATTTTTGTTACAGAAATTGAATAGACATATACTCTGTAAACCTGTTTTCCAATCATTAATTGGAACAGAACTAATATTTTAAAGTATTGTTTCGAATTGGAGTTTAGTATAACAATGTATCAATAAACCAGTACCTTTATTATTAATGCTAATGATAAATTATATGAAATTATTAATAGCCCTAAGAAAAAAGGAAATAGCTGATTCATGTAACACAGTTACACAGTAAACCAGGGTTGGGCCCCTCTTAGCCCGAGATTCAGGTAAACCCAGCTGCTATTTTGTGCTCCCAAATATTCCTCAAACCATGCCACCAAAATGATTTTCAGTGATGCATTTTTTTTATATAAATAAAAAAATTAAAATTTTTGTAAAACTAAATGCATTCAATTCTGTCCTTATTTTTAAGGCTCAAAATGTTCTACTCATTCCCACCTGTACCATCAGAGAGATTTCCCCTGCATCTCATAGTGGAGGTTTTTTTCAGCGCATTATCTTTCAAGGAATTAAGTAATTTTCTATAAAGGGGAAGACCATGGTCTAAGAATGTTTGTCTGGAAAAAGTGCCCTAGTACTGCACATGAATTAAATGTTTAAATTAAACAAACAAACAAAAAATCAGCTTCTAGCAAGCATCCTTTTGTTTGAATAGGGGAATTAATCATAGCTTCTTAAAGCCAGGTTTGTCTTATTCATGATCACAGCACCTCTGTGTGTAGTGTGCAGGCTAATGCACAACATTCAGCAACTGTAATACAAGCTTTCCTTTAGCAATGATACTTTGAAAACATTTTCTGTAATAAAGGCAACTGTGTTAAATGCAACTAAACTAAAATTGTGCCCATGGCAATTGCTTTGACTTTTTTTGATAAGGCTGTAGAAAGAAAAGATATTGTTCCCTTTGTACTCCTTTCCCGACAACAGGCAGGTTGCATCCTTTCATCATATCCTCTCCTTTCTGTTATTATTTCAGGTTTTGTTCTAAGCCACTTTCAATTCCCACCTGTGCCATTCTCCTGACACAGTTGTTAACATCAAGCTGTAGTCTGTCAGTAAACCACAATCCTCCCTCTACACTCTTGTGGTAGCTATCTAAATAGACAAAAATAAAAATGGAATGCCTTTGGCCCCAAGGATTCTCATGAAGACATCCCTTTTGGAAGTTGCCTCCTTCTTTATCCCTTTGTAGGAAACCCATAAACAGAGGAAGCTGTTCACCACCAGTAGAAAATAGGCAGCATGCTATGAAATAGAATCACTTCCTTTCTGCTATCCTGGACCAAAAGGTATCTTCCTTCTAATCATCTCACCTCACAGAAATGTGGGACTATGAGCAGCTTCCCACTACAGAATCTGATGGGTTGGGCCAATTCTGGTTTAAGCAGGTGGTCCTGCAAGTATGCAGGTGTCAAACCATGAAGGGCTTTGCATATAACTATCAGCACATTAAATTGTACCAAACTACAAATTGGCAAGCAGTGCAGGCCTGCAGAATCAGAGTCAGGTGGTCCCAATATCTAGAGCTGGGAAATTGTACCAAAGTAGAAAGACTGTTGCATTTTGGACCAGTTGCAGGTTTGGAGTAGTCTTTAAGGACAATCCCATATAAAGTGCATTGTTGTAGTCCAACTCCATCTAGAGCAGGGCTGTCAAACTCCCGGTCCGCGGGCCAGATGTGTCATGCACTGGCCATGCCCACACCAGATTTAGGGAAGGGGGGAAAGTCCTGATATGTCATGTGATGGTGCCGTGACATGAGTTTGTCACCCCTGATCTAGAGTCACAATAAGAAACGCAGTCACCTTTGGTCAATGCCTCTCGAGCCACAGCCCCCACTTAGTATTCAAGTAGGAGTTGTGAGTCCAGTAAGACCTCTACATTCTGGACATGCTCTTTTACCAATTGTGCTCATCTATCCAGAGATAACAGTAATATTGACAGAAAACCCTGATATACAAACAGGAACTCTTTATATGTCCAGGCCCTTTAATGGCAAAAAACTTCCTTGTTTTGGGGAGTTCTATCTAGAACTTCCCAAAGCACTAAGTGCCCAAACCGGAGCGTGCGCCACAGCCCCGGAAACTCAAAGATCTGGTCTTCTGGTTTCCAGCACTCGCATGCGCATTGGCCAGCTGGTCTTCGGGTTTCTGGAGCTCCGGTGCACGCGAAGATCAGCTGCGCACTGGAAACCAGAAGACCAGCTGGCAACGGTGCACGTGCCCACGGAGTGGGTTCTGCAGGCCACCTCTGGCATGTATGCCATAGATTCGCCATCACGGGTCTAGAAGCTGTAGAAAAACATGTTTCAGTAGAATATTTTGATCTTCTTGAATGAAGGATCATTAAAAACAGAAATAGTTTGCTATTATCTTTTCTTGTGATTGGTCCCAGTTACCATTGTTTCTTTGCCTTTTTAAAAAAAAATCTGGCAAAACTGTGAAACCTTGCTCAGCAGAAATGAGAATCTTTCACAGGAAAAAAAAAGTTGTCTACATAGTTGATGAAGGCATTTGGATGAAAATTTGCTGTAAGACATTCCTACTTTGTGAATCATGTTTGGGGATTTCCCAGTTGCTGTAGGAATTTTGCAGATCTTAATGACACAACATAAAATCAGAGGCAGTAGACCAACTTTCAAATGTATTTGCATAGAAGAATATGTTTATTGTGATCTCTTGAGATTATTATGAACTAGTTTCAAAGAAGGAATTGTAAATATGCTTCAATAGTATTTTAAAAATCCATGTAACAAATTTCTGTAAATTATATGACTCACTTGCTTCCCGGACCTTGCCTCCTGGAGTTGTGGGTGCTCCATTGCTGAAGATTTAAAAAAAAAAAAATTAGACAATCATTGTCTGGGATGGTATAAGGTCTTCTGCCTTGGGCAGGGATTGGACTAGAAGACCTCCAAGGTCCCTTCCAGCCCTATTCTTCTCTTCTCTTCTCTTCTCTTCTCTTTTTTCTTCTCTTCTCTTCTCTTCTCTTCTCTTCACAATAATCTTCAAGCGATATCAGCATCAACTACATTACTTGAATGATCAATATTTTTCATTTTGTTCGAGTCTTTTTAGTCATTTCATTTATTGATATTTGCTAAATTTATGTAGCACTATAATTTCCAAGGACTTCTGACAGGTAAAACACAATAGAAAAAAATGAAAGAATAGGTAATAAAATACCAATGGTGATATTTTCATCAGTTACTTCCAAATGTTTTTTGTTTTTCACTAAGTTCCAAAGGGCTACATTGAAAGGAGCAAATCTAGCTTCTAGTTGGCTGTTCCAGATGCCATTACCAAGAAAAAACTCTTTTTGTTATGCTTATATTTCCAATGAAATATCTGCAATGCTAGTTTAAATCAAATTATCAGGGAAGTGATGATTCTTAAGAAACTTATATTTAAATATATTTCAAATTGGAAGATTGTTTCACTATAAAGTTATAACATGACACATATCTAGCTGTATGTTTTACTGTAGCATTCAGTCTGATATTTGAGACTGACAGATTTATATACTCTATTTGCATATAGATGCATATTTACATGCATCTATGTGCATGTAAATTCAAATATTCAGCTCAAATTCAAAAGTTTTGGTTTTATTTGGCAGGTACCTCTTGCACTAAATGAGATGTAGCATATCTAATTCTTGCATTGTGACTTCTCTCTACATTTATTAAAACAAAAGAATAGCGTTTACATTGTTTACCTTTTTATAAAAATACTTCACAATATTCTTTTTTTTTTACAAGTGACTAACAAATTTATGTGTTAGTGACACCTAAGATTCAAAAGATGATATTAAATGTTGATTAAATAATTGCTTTATTTGAGAGATTCATACTTACTGTCCATGACATTCAACTACTGAATATCAAACATCATACTGTCCAAGGAAGATTGTACTGCTGGCAACCATGCAAATACTCCTGGTGTAGTTATTTATGGTGGCTTCTTCCAATTGAAAATTTGGTCCAGTGACCAAGAATAAGAAGATTTAGTGGAATAGGAGAAAGAAAAGTGGTGCAAATTATTTCCTTCCCTTCTTCCAGTGGAACTGCATTTCTCATTACATGTTATAATTTTTTTTAAAAAAACATATGTAAGAAAGTTATGGTCAGAGTGCAAATAAGGTAGCAGATGTATTCTTTAATATTTTTCAGTGGGAAACCTTGAGATTGTTTGAGCATTCAGTGTAATATTAAAAAAAACACAATGCGTGAGGGAAGCATGCCAACTTCACAAGAAATAAATATAATAGGTTGATTCACATAGTTCCAAAGATAGACAAATTGGCATAAAAGAACAAATATGAGCTGCACATTAAATTAGGTGAACCTTAATTTGTTCTGACAATTTGTTTGTCCTTTGGCAGCCAACGGCTCCTAACCTGGCCAGTATATTTGATCAGTTTTCTATTATCTCTAAATTGGTGTTTATACAGTCGGTTCTGTTTTGTATGATCATGTCATTATTGTTTATTTTGATTTGCTTTCCCCGCTTTTACAGGGTACACTTTTCTTGAGATTAGGGCTGCATTTGGATTTTGGGTAGAATAATAGGCTATAGTCCAACAAACAGCAGTGAGAGACAGCAACAGAAAAAGCACTAAAAAGTGCTTCCTTTTCTTGAACCATTTTACGTTAAATCATGTTGGTGAAATGTAAGTCATTTTATTTATTAGCTCTTTAGAAAAAAGAGGAGGTACTTAGTAATCTCCACAGCATCACCCCCACACAAACAAACATAGTTCACTAGTCTGTGAGAATATCTGATAGATGCAGCAGGACAATATTATTTCATGACTGAATTGTGGCTCAGGCAGAGAATTAGAGAATTACATCTATCCAATCTAGTCTTAGGGACAAGATTAGTTTTGCATGATGAAATAATTGTCCTTGCCTCACAAAGATGCATTATACCTTATTATCATTATTTATATTTCTCCTGTTTTTTTTTAAATGACTACATTTACATTTAAAAAGAGTTCTAATTATTGTACAGTATAATACAGTATTCACATTTGGCATACCTTCCCTCAGTTACTAATACAATCAGTGTTGTCTTATTCATATTTAAGAAACATTACATCAGTGTATTTTTAAAGGAAAACGGATAACAAAATATAATTTTTTGGGGAGGACTTTTATGATAATTTTCTAGAATAAATTTATTCTATTTATTTAACATTAAAAAGTGGCAACCAGGTTTTAAACAATAAAGGAAAGCTAAGAGAAGGACATTGTGCCTAAATTTAACATACAGTAGCCGTAGGGAAGAACACATAAAAGTAATTTGTCAAGTAATATGCATAAATTATTTCATATTTAATATATACATACATTCTGAATATTTTCTCTTCAAAATGCATTGAATACAAAATTTGACAAGTTTCAAAGCAGTCAAGTACCAAGGGTACTGTGACAGTGATACCCTTGGTATTCAATTACTTTGAAACTTGAATTTGGTACTCAACAGATTTTGAGGAGAAACTTTTATCCCTCTACTTGTTGTTTGTTTGGTACTTGATGTACAAGTTAGAACTTGTCGGTGTCAGTTTCCTCATGACTTACTACCCTTTCCATCCAAAATAAAGGGTCATGTGTTAGTCACATGGTAATTCTTACCCTGTGCACATCTTCTTGTGATCTTAGCTTCTGTGGTCATTATGTGTATTTTTGTGCTTTTTTTTTTCTTATCAAGTGGTTTTTATTTAACTTAATTTAAATATTTATTAATTTTTAGGTTTATTTCTCATGTAAAGTAACAATATACAATCCTATCTTTTTACATATTGCCTTAAAATGTATATTGTCACATTAAATTTGTTTACATTATTCCTTATGGGAAAAATTTGTTTGGAACCCGTTGTTTTTGGAACTCGCTGCACCTCAAGGAACCAGTTAACAAGGTACTGCTGTATATTAAAAATACCAGGTATAAACCTCAACTTGGCACATTAAAAAGCATGAAAAAGCACTGTAAGCAACAATAATGATCAATAGATTAAGACATCTGTCATATGTTGATAGTTAACCTATAACTCAGAAGACAGGCAAGGAATGGAGAACCTGAAGTTGTTTATGGAGTTATGTATGCTGTAAAAATATGAATACAGAAGACTTTGTCTTTTCCTCCCATAATACTTTCCATGATATTAGAACTCAGGGTCACCCCATGAAGCTGAATCTTTGACCATTAAAGATTAAAGATTCAAAGAAGATAAAAGCAAGTATTATCTCTATACCACACATAGTTAATATGTGGAATTTGCAACCACAGTATGGTTAATACCATAATTTGAATGGGTTTAAAAGGATTTCAGTCTGATTCACATGGGGAAATGCTGTAAATAGCTAATATTTATGAAAGATTTTTATATATTGTCAGCAGTTATTTAATTTAAATGACTCTAATTACCCATTTCTGAGGATCATGAACATTTCTATTGTGCTTCTTTGTTGTTTTACTTTGTTTTTATTTTATTACTAATTTATGATCAAAGATCAAAAAAGAAAATGCATTACACAACAAAAAGCAGATGATAAAGGGATGGTAACATAAATCTATTAAAATAACCATGCAGTACCCACAACGGTAATATACTCCAGTGTTACTCATTCTAGCTGCCCTCCTGAGATTCTTTGTTTCTTTCACTGATCTGAAAATGGTCTTTGAGTCAATCTCCTGTGGGCATATATGGTAGAAATTAACTGTTATTTCCATCAATCAGTGTTTATTGTAGCTTATCGTCTAAACATAGTTAAGTTCAAATTAAATACAATGCCAGTGGCATACTTGTATCCTCTATTCTTGGATAGAAGGATATTAAGCAATGCTGTATTTTCCCCCTCCCCTCTTTTATTTAATGTTTATGTCAATGGCTCACTTCCTCTCCCTTCTCCCTTAAACAACAGTATAATTTCCTTGCTTCTTTTTGCAAATGACATTGTTGTCTTCTTTTTGCCAGAAGTAGGCCTTTCTTGTAAACTATGGGCTTTAGGTGCTGCTTGTGTAGGATCAGTCCCATAAACATCTACAGAAGTTGGCCATTATGCTAGAATACGTGGCCTCTGATCCAGTGGTGAAATTCAATTTTTTTGCTACCCATTCTGTGGGCATGGCTTGGTGGGCGTGGTGTGGTGTGATGGGCGTGGCTTGGTGGGCATGGCAGGGGAAGGATACTGCAAAATCTCCATTCCCACTCTATTCCAGGGGAAGGATACTGCAAAATTGCCATTCCCTCCCCATTCCTGGGGGAAGGATAATGCAAAATCTCCATTCCCACCCCAACCTGGAGCCAGACAGAGGTGGTATTTGCTGGTTCTTCGAACTACTCAAAATTTCAGCTACCGGTTCTCCGAACTGCTTAAAATTTCTGCTACCAGTTCTCCAGAACCTGTCAGAATCTGCTGGATTTCATCCCACTCTGATCTGATCAAACCAGTGGTGGGTTGCTACCGGTTCGCCCTGGATCAGGTGAACTGGTAGCGGTGGCGGCAGGAGGCTCCACTCACCTGCCCAGATGCTTCTGCGCATGTGCAGAAGTTTCATGCACATGCACGAGTGTGCACGCACCCACAAGCGAACCGGTAGCGACGGGATTTGAAACCCACTACTGAATCAAACCCTCTTTTTACCTTTTTAATGAACAAACCCAAAATAATAGCATTTTATTAAACTGCATTTTCTTTCAGAGAGGGTCATAACAATTGTAGGAATAAGGAACCATCATGAAAAATAAGTCCTTTCACTTGTTCATTTCTAGTGAGGGAAGTGAGAGAAGAAAGAAATGCTGCTAAAAAAAAGCTGCAGTTTCAACTTATTTCAGTAGTTCTTGGTACTTAGGAAGCAGGAATCTGCATTAGATCATCTGAGATGCCTAAGAAAACACAAAGTGAAGAAAAGTGAAGGCTGTTAAGAAGAAAAAGAGATATAAATAAAAAATATAAGAAATAAAATAATTTTAAAATATTAAGTGACAGGATTATCTATGCACATAAATATTAAAGCACTGAAGAATGTTGCTGGTTTTTTATGGTAAACATTTTTGTACTTTTTATATGTTCCTGTTTTAGTTACATTTCAAATGAGGGAAGACCTCCATAATTTTTTGGGGGGGGGAGAGGAGGAAGATTAAAATATATTATAAAAAATTAAAATTAAATCATATTGAAGTTAATTAATTAAGCTTATTGAGACTAAACCAACATACTTCACATGCTACAGATAGTTCTTTTAGGAAACATAAATGTAAGGTTGAGATTCCTACCAAGAGGTGTCTGATTGTGCAGTCCATAACCCATATAGGGAATCTCAACTGATTTGCTCATAGATGCAAAATGCCAGCTAAAAGAGGTGGGAAATGAGATGATCCATTGTTAAAATAAATTGGAAATTAATACTAAGCAATGAAATAACTTATAGCAAATTAAGTCATATGTTCAGAAGGCTGAATATACATTACAATTATATTAAATTGTTTCTAAAAGTAAAATGGAAAAGGATCGCATGTTTCAAACAAAAAGATAAAGAAAATGATAAGAACAATCTAAATACACTATTCTGATTCATGCTATCCATGGGAATTAAATCATACTCAAAATAATGAATTGCATCATTATACAAATTTTAGTTCAGGTTAGGCAGTGTGTAGATCTTTTTTCTAGTTTGCCCCCAGCCCCCCAAATAGCTGTTGTGGGAAGTCTTATAAGTTCAGAAAATAGACACCCCCATGGGCAATAATACCCATGTATTTATTTTTAGTTATTTCTAAACCTCCAGAGACATGGTGGCTCAGTGATTAGGGTTCTAAATCTTAGACCATTAAAAGTCTACAGCTCAGCAGTTTGAGATCCAACTGCTGCAAGATAGAGTGAGCTCTCATCACTTGTCCCAGCCAGCTCCTGCCAACCTAAATGCTTGAAAGCATGCAAATGCAAGTAGATGAAAAAGTACTGGATATAAACATGCAGGAAGATAACAGCATTCTGTGTTTTGCTGTACATGTTGTGCTGTGGCATAACGCCATGCCAGACACATGATTGCAGAAATGTCTCTGGATACCCTGGCTCTTTGGCTTAAGAAATGGAGATGAGTACTACCCCCTAAAGTCAGTCACAATTCGGGTTAATCACAATCTTTATCTTTACTTCTAAGACTCCAAGATTCTGTCTTTCATCCCAGTTGATCTTTATTATTATTCTGAACAGGAAATCTACTTCCTATAACCACTATATAACCACTCACTATTTTTCTAATAAATTGTTGTGATGCCTTTCTGAAACTTCAAAGCATTCTTGGAAATAAAGGCTGGTGCTTGCTTTGGGCTTATATGTTTTCTGTTCAATATTAAATTATATTGAATAAAAATAACATAAACCATTAAAATCAAGTAGGTCAAGTGATAGGTACTTTGGATACAAAAAAAAAAACCACTCTAATGTACTAAACAAGGCTAATCTTACCTAGATATTAATTGTGTGTTAAAAAAATTAAATAAATAAATTACTAAACCATAAGTCAGTTTACATAATAATAGTTATCAAAAGGAAAACTAAACATGTGACTTAATGTGTTCAGGCTAAATTTTTTATGTAATTTCTAACAGTAAAATATGTTCACATGCAAAAAGAACAATACATTCATCAGATCATTGTGCAGTTAATGGGAAATGGATGTGGTTTTATTTATTTATTTATTAAATTTATATCCTGCCCTTCTCCCCGAAGGGACTCAGGGCGGTGAACAGCCGAGAATTAAAATAACATGCAATATAAAAGTTAAAATAATTAAAAATAAATTAAATTAAACGGCTGCCCCAATTTAAAACCCCTAGCAAAATAGTTTCACTATTTTTTCAAAAGAATCATAATAGTATAATTAAATCTATTCCCATTCTCTGTGCCTTAGCTTCCAAATTACTAGCAAATAATTCAAAATAATATGACCTTTTATAAAAGCCTAAATTGATATGTTAAATTACATTCCAACAGTTATTTTTTTCTCTAATTTTGTATAGAACCCAGGGTTCATTGGAGTTGGGCAGCTAATAACGTTCAATAAATAAATAATAAATAATAATAATTGCATCAAACGAATTAAGAAGTCTGATTTTGAACATTATTATTTCTGACAATGATTAACCTAAGAATTTCCCTGAAAAACCACAAATGTGTCTAATAATTGTTGATTAATTAATTGGAATCCTAGGTCTAGACAAATGTGACATTTGTCTTGTAATATTCATGTACTCTAAGTTCTTATCTTGTGGCTTCCAATATTCTTGATAGTCAGGATTTATTTTTAGAAAAAAATCATACAACTTCCATGAAAGTTCACAAAGTTGAGCTGCTGACACACATTACAATAGAAAATTATAACTTGTTTTATTATATAAAAATGTATAATTTAGAGCCAGCTGGAAATCGCATAACATTCTGACACAAAGTAATTCTTTCCAATATATTCATGACATTTTTATAGCACTAGTTTTTTTATATAATTTTGCAATAATTTGTCCTTTTTTTTTGTTTTTACCAGGAGCTGGATATAAAAATCCCTTCAGTATATCAGGGATATTAGGCAAGCAATGTTATGAGAAAATGACACATATTCTGACTGCGAGACTTAGCAGACCTACATGTAGCGCTGCCACTGGCTTTGGCTCCTTCTCTTACCAGCCTACTCACCAGCTGATCCCTCGGCAGGATTACCAGGAAAACAAAATTAGATCAGAATCAGATAGATAGGATTGGAAAGAAATTCAGACTATGTAGCATCAAAAAAGAGAACCTAGCAGCAGCCATGTTTTATAGGATTTGTTTCAGAAGAAAATATCTCACATACTGATAAGAATGACTAATTAAAATTATTTTTCTAGTCTTGGCTCATGAGGAACAGTTAATATGAGCTGGTTAGCAAGAATTCAATAACGAAGAGGTTTTATAATCTACCTATGGAGTTAACATAATACAGCAAAAGAAGGAAACATTTTGGGGAGCCATTTCTTGTCTAATGAATTCTTAGATAATTATTCTGAACCTTATTATTATACTTGAACAGCAAGGAACAAAACTCCAGTCTCTCCACAGCAATTTTACATGCTTTGTAAAGGTAAAGGTAAAGGAGTCCCTGCGGGTTTTACTTGCTAGCTGTAGCCAACATTAGAGAGCAGTTCTCATCTGTGTTTCTTTAAGCCATTGAGCCAGCGCTGTCCGAAGATGTTTCTGCAGTCGTGGCCAGCATGACA
Organism: Pantherophis guttatus; assembly: GCF_059756535.1. NCBI lineage: Eukaryota > Metazoa > Chordata > Lepidosauria > Squamata > Colubridae > Pantherophis > Pantherophis guttatus. Next base: position 35,916,803 of record NC_142069.1, read on the forward strand.
TCATGTTGCAGTGCCCAGCATGTGACGAAACACAGAGCACTGTTACCTTCCCACCAAAGTGGTACCTGTTTATTTACTTGCATGCACTGTGCACATTATAAAATGCTACAATATGTATACTTAACTTGTTTGAACTGTTTCATTGGAAGATTCTGACTTTGTCTATTCTGTTGAACAGAAATTTTGAAAAGTGGTACCAAATGAAATATTAGCAAATCACTGAAACATGTGAAAGTTGCTCAGCTTGTCTAAAACAAGATATCTAAGTGTCAGTGTCAGCTTCAGTAAGAATTAAGTCTCCCCCAACCCATATCTATAACTGATTTGTGTGAATCAGGTAAAATAATTAAATATCACTATATTATATTTAAATATGAAACAGTATTTCAAGCATTATACTTTCCAGTTCATTCACCTTTTCATAAATAAAAAAGCCATTAAAAAAATCCTGCTTACTCATTGAAATTGAGAATGAAATATAGTCCAATACACAAGATAAACATTAGGAACATTATCGTGCTAAAATAGTACAGTTAAGGAGATAGAAATTATCACATTAAATTTAATTTATAAAAAGTGAAATACTTTTGTTTAATAACATTTTTCTTCTTATTTTTTTAGGTTTTTATTTTCCTGCTCTGGACAGCTATTCCTTCCTTTTCCAAATGCATCCCCCCATCCTGAAGTTTCAACTTATTTTTATTTATTTAACAGTAAAATTAAAACTATCCTTGAGTTGCGTCTGAACTACTTTGGCTCGGATCACAATAAAGCATTTTATTTTAGTTATTAAAAACAAATCTAGATATCTTTAAGAACAGAAGCTCTTTGCAGTTGAAGACAATGTTTTGTCTGCTATTGAAAGTGTTATATTAATAAAAGGTTCATATAACACATGAATGTTTTCATTCCCTTCACTACTATCTTTTGAGAGAAAAGATGCCTACTAAACATAATGTGCAGTTTACCCACTGTTCTCTGCAACTAAAGATAAAGCCTCAATGAGCAGAGTGACGTTCATTTCATGGATACATGAATATATGATATTAGAATACAACACATGGATGTTAATTCTGAATTGGGATTAAATACACTAACATTAAGGTACAGTTGAGGAAATTGAATTTGAAGTGAGTGACATAATGATGAACCTGTATTTGGAACAGATGACTGCTCCTTAATAAAAAAAAAATTGAGTATAAAGTCTCTTTTCCAAACACAAATTATTTTGATTTGTTTTATCCAGTTTAGAGTGTAGTTAAGAATATCTCTGCTATTTTTGTCCTTTCTTTGCTACATGGTAGATACATTAAATTAATTTGTAATATTTTTGATAATTTCAGAGGTTGCAAATGGTCACTACATGACATCCTTGCTTAATGATGATGCAGGGTTGGCTTAACAATGCCAACCAGGAATTGCTGGATCTACTATCTTTAAGCAAAGTGATCATATGATGTGCTTTATGACTGCACTGCTTAGCAATGGAAATTCTGGTCTCAATTTCTGTCATTAATTGAGGACTACTGGTAGCTGTATAATAATTAGCTACAAACAGGTTTGAATTCGCTAATAGCAAGTTTGAAAGCTTAATTTAGGACACAAAAATGGAAAAAAGGATTTAAACTTCATTTCACAAATGCTATCCTTTAGCTAAATTTGGATCGTGAACGAAAGCAAATATATGAGCTGCAGGATAATGTTGCAAGATCCAATTTGGGTCGGTCACGAGGAGTAAAGGTTAGTCTTCCGAGCTTTTGGACTCATGGGAGCCCATCCTCAGGGAACTTCTCTCTCACCAGAATATGTAGTGAGAGAGAGGAGAGATTCTATAGACAGTTGTTCCCTAAGGATGGGTTCAGCATGAGTCAGAAAGCTCAGAAGACTAAGCCTCTACTCCCAGTGACCGACCCAGATTGGATCCTAAATTTTGATCTTCCAGCACAGATTTATTCATATTATTTGGTTTTGCTGTTAGTGCTTCATTCTTACTAAAAATAATTGGAATTATTTTATTTGTTTATTTTAAGTATTTTTATTTATTACATTTTGATTCCACTCATCCCACCTACAAGGTGACTCTGGCTTATTTTTTAGTTTAGTTGGTTAATTAGTTTAAACCAATTAAATTAATTTAATTAGTTGGTTAATTAACAGAATGAAACACTGTTTTCATTTGGAAATGTAATTGATTTTGAATTATACTTTACTTTTACAGCCTTTCCTTCAATTTCAGTCTTTACCACTACTTCATTGTATAGTCAATCCATTATTCTGGAACATTTAAAAAAGTGTTCAGTTAATTAAACTTTGTATCTGAAGGGATTATCATTCACTGACCATTATTATAAGAATTTATTGAAAGCAATAAAGATGAAAAAAAAGGTAGGATTAAAAAAAAACAATGGAGAGAGAGGAGCTGACCCACTGAGAAAAATATATTGTAATTCTTACTTCAAAACAGCTCATCCCCTTTCTAATAACAATTGTTTATATTTTTAACAAGTTCAGAAATGCCTCTTCTTAATTTTCTTTTATCTAAGGTAAAGAAATCCTGCTTCTTGATTTCTAAGAAAAATAAGTGATCTAAAATGTAGTAAACAATGTGACATTGCACTGAAGTATTCTAATGGCTGTTTTCACTAAAAAAAATTAACAAAGGACAATTGAACACTACAGATTAAAAGTATCTGGTGATATATGTGTTACATGCAGTTGAGAAAAGAATCTGTATCATAATGCCAAACTGGAAAAAAGGCTGGGTTCAGCATACATTTAAAAAAAAAAAATAATTTTTAAATTACCAAATGTACTTAACATAAGAGTTCATCTTCCAAGGAAACTGACATCCCAAACAAGTTAGCACTTAAAATATCAATAACTCAAGAAGCCTTCATGGAGTCCTTTCTGCTTGTGAACTTCAGAGGCTCCCATAAAGAACTGAAAGACAGAAGGATGCAGTCAGTGGTTCTGCCAGAACCTCTGTCTCTGCTCTTCATAGGGGGGTGGCGGTGTGAAAGTTCCTAATTGCCCATGGATCAAGCAAGATGTGTACTTTTTAAATAACAAGATCCTTTTTAAAAAAAAATCAAAAATGGAATAGTTATTCTGAAGATTGAGACTGTAGTTTATGAGATAGGCTTTAACTGTTCTCTTGTTTTCTCTCTTTGAAATTCTAATTGCAGTTACTTACTTACTTACTTACTTACTTACTTACTTACTTACTTACTAGCTTTATATCCTACCTTGTGCAATTCTAGGCAACATATATAATGCTTCCTCCTCCTATTTCTCTCTCAACCACAACCCTGTGTGGTGGGTTGGGCTGAGAGAGAGAGTGGCCGGCTGTTTTCCAAAGTACTTCTGTGGTCAACTAATTTAGGATTTGCAGGTCAGATATTCAAGATGGTGGACAATATATGTGGTGCCAAGACCAAAACAGCATCATTTTTATTTAAATTGTTTCCATTAATTATTTACAGCAGCAGATGGGGAGAAACAAGCTCAGACTCAAACCCTCCAAGACCGAGTGGCTGTGGTTTCCGGCGTCCCGTCATAGTCAGTTGGTTCCATCACTGACTATAGGGGGTGAAATCTTGGCTCCCTCAGAGAGGGTTCGCAACTTGGGTGTCCTCCTGGACTCACAGCTGTGTTTAGAAGACCATCTGATGGCTGTGGCCAGGGGGGCTTTTTATCAGGTTCGTCTGATCCACCAGTTGCGTCCCTTTCTGGACCGGGATGCCTTGCGCACGGTCACTCATGCCCTCATCACTTCCCATCTGGACTACTGTAACGCTCTCTACATGGGGTTCCCCTTGAAGAGCACCCAGAGGTTCCAGCTGGTACAGAATGCGGCCGCGCGGGTGACTATGGGGGCGACTCGATGCTCCCATGTAACACCGTTCCTGCACGAGCTGCACTGGCTCCCGGAGGTCTTCCGGGTGCGATTCAAGGTGTTGGTTGCCACCTTTAAAGCGCTCCATGGCATAGGACCTGGGTACTTACGAGACCGCCTTCTGCCTCCGATAGCCTCCCATCAACCAGTACGTTCCCACAGAGAGGGTCTCCTCAGGGTGCCGTCGGTTAGACAGTGTCAACTGGCGACCCCCAGGGGGGAGAGCCTTCTCTGTGGGGGCATCTGCCCTCTGGAACGAGCTGCCCCCGGAGATTCATCAGATTCCTGACTTCCGTACCTTTCGCCACACCCTTAAAACACTATTATTCCATCAAGCAGGGCTGGCCTAAAATATTATTTTAATGGGTTATTTTATTTTAGATTATTGGCCAAACTATTTAATAATTTTAAATTGTTTTTAACTTTTATATTGTTGGTTTTTTATCTTGGCTGTACACCACCCTGAGTCCTTCGGGAGAAGGGCGGTATAAAAATTAAAAAAAACCAAACAAAAACAAAGAGGTCCTTCACCTATTGCCACAGTGATTCTTAGAGGCAGGGAGGATCTTCACAATTTGGTTCACAAAGGGGTTACTTTTTATAGCCCTACAACTTTTCTTCTCCCCTCCCTTCAGAGCTGCCTAGTTATAGCACCGTGATGGTGAACCTATGGCACATGTGCCACAGCTGGCACACAGAGCCCTCTCAGTGGGCATGCAAGCCATTGAACAGATCAATCATGGGATACCAGCTTAATATTCCCTAGCTGGCTTTCATGGTGAAGGGAAACTAGAATATTTGGTCTCCCTGATTTTAATCCAATCATCCGGTTCACTCGACTTGCACTTTTAGTACATGAAGAGAAAAGATTAGCCATCACTGTTATAGCATAAGTAAAGGCGGCTAGCTATTAATGAAGATTAAGTATCTAGCAGGTGATGGGTATCTGCTGTGAAAAAATAGGGTAACTGGAGATGGAAGTTTTCAATCTTACAGCTTGCAAGAGTGAATAGAAAAAGCTACAGTAGCTTCTCTAAGCAGCCCCTCTTCCAGATGTTAATTTCCAAATGTAGCCAAATGGGGCTACCCTTGAAAAGTGTTCGGAGACTACAGTTGGTCCAGAATGCAGCCGTGCGAGTTATAGTGGGTGTGCCTAGATAAAACCACATTACACCAATTCTCCATGAGCTGCACTGGCTCCCTATTGGTCTCCGGGTGCAATTCAAGGTGTTGGTCATTACCTTTAAAGCCCTATATGGCTCAGGGCCAGGCTATCTTCGAGACCGCCTTCTACCACATAGCTCCCAGCGACCGGTAAGATCCCACAGAGTTGGTCTCCTCCGGGTCCCGTCAGCTAAACAATGTTGGCTGGTGGGCCCGTGGGGGAGGGCCTTATCTGTGGCTGCCCCAGCTCTCTGGAACCAATTACCTCCTGAGGTCCAGACCACCCCCACCCTATTGGCCTTCCGCAAAGCGGTGAAGCCGACCCCGAGCCCATCTTATCGGAGGGAGAAGGCTCCGAAAGTGAAGGAGAGGAGTTGGCCAGGCCTCCTTCTCCAGGACCCTCCTCTCTGGCAATGCCTCATGTGTCTCCCGAAGGAGAAGAGATTGACCAGGAGCCAGGTATCGCCGAGCAGTCGCAATCAGACAGTGACGGAGATAAGTCTTAGCTGGATCCACGCTAGCGTCGGAGAGACAAGCGCACGCAGCAGAAAAGGAGGCGTGCCAGAGATTAAGCTGAGTCACTGGACCACACCCCACAGGGGATAAAAGGGGGTGTGGTGGCCATTCAGGCTCTGTGACGGACAAAACTAAACAACTAGCGAGTCGCATTGTATCTCTGAAACTACGTTATCTCCCTGCCTTGGATTTAATACAGACTGGACTTGACAATTCTGTGGCTTTGTGTATTTGTTTTGGTTTATCTGACAGAGAAGGAACACTTCCCTCTGTGAGTAAAGTTCTTGGCAAGCAGCTACTGGGTTGCTGCCAATCCTGTTATCGAAGGAATTTATTGTCTGCAAGTTTTATTTAACCCCTGGCTGACTGTTTGTGTGCGTGTGTGTGAGACGGGGACAGAACAGATCTTGCGAGACCCGGACACAAATTGGAGTGCATGAGTTTTAACGATTTTAAAGTTTTTAATGTTTTAATGTTTTTCTTTTTAACATTTTTTATGGGATTGTTCGCATTGTTTTATTCTTTGTTGTAAGCCGCCCAGAGTCCCTTGGGAGTTGGGCGGCATAGAAATGCGACAAAATAAAAATAAATAAATAAATGGGATACCAGCTCAATATTCCCTGGCTGGCTTTTATAGTGAAGGGAAACTGGAATATTTGGTCTCCCTGATTTTAATCCAATCATTTAACCACTATGGCAAATTTTATGATATAGAACTTAATAACTTTATGACTAATTATAATATTGGAAAGGTATATCTTCTTTTATCTCTGAATGTAGTATCACATTTGTGGAGTCCTTGGGCTCTCTGAGCTTGGTTGTTTACTTGTAGATATTTCATTAACCAACTAAGTAGCATTTTCAGTACAGAGCATCAAGAACTCCACAGTTTAACCCCCGAGCTACATGCAGTATATTCTCTTGTACTAATTCACATCATCTCAATTAGGAAATATATATACTCATACCAATAATTTCTCACACAATGGTTGCCAAATAATCAAGAGTTGTTGCTTCAGATAATACTTAAGTACACCTACAAAGGGATTAGAAGAAGACTAGCATAAAAACCTATAAATTATTATCTATAGTTTGATATATCTGTTTGTACCAAAATTTATTAGGTATTTTTGTTGTTTCTGGGAATAGGTAATAGTATAGGAAGGTAGCTGTGAAAATATCTATTTTGTCCTTTTCTTCTATGTAAAAAGAGGTTTCAGTATAGAAAGTTGCGTTGTTCATCTACTATCATTAATGTAGTGACTTTCAGAAAAGAAAGGGAAGGGAAGGGAAGGGAAGGGAAGGGAAGGGAAGAACTTTATTGTAGTACAATGATATTCACAAATCATATGTTCCTAGATGTCCCTTTTTGACAATTCAATCCCCCTCCCAAAGGTAAAGGAGGAGAAAAGAGGGAGAAAAGAAAGATATCCACAAGTGCATAACCCTCAGATATTAATAAAATTAATCATATACACTCATATTTTATTTATTTATATTTATCCTGCTTTTATTATTTTTGCGAATAACTCAAAGCAGTGAATATACCTCATACTCCTTCCTCTTCCTATTTTCCCCACAACAATAATCCTGTGAGTGGATTGGGCTGAGAGAGTGACTGGCTAAAATTTACCCAAATGGCTTTTATGCCCTCAGGTGGGACTAGAATTCACAGTCTGCCAGTTTTTAGCCTGGTGACTTGACCACTAAATCAAACTAGCTATATTATATGTTATAACACTAAATTACTGATATAAGCAGTAATATAAGGAAAGAAGCAATCCATGATAAGTGGCCAAGGAATATGATTCATCCTTGGGCCTTTGATTCATTACCCAAATTCCCTTCTCAGTACCAACTTTGGAAATAGGGAGACTACTTTCACACTTTTAAAGTGGCTTCCACTCTAAAATCACAAAGTGTTTGTAGCAAGCTCTCCTACTTTTGCTCCATTCTGTTCTGCTTCAGAGTGCTCATCTTGAAAACATGAGCGATAGAGACATTCATCAATGTATTTCATGTGGTTGGCAACCTACCACTACCCTATAAAGATCCTACATAATACCATGAAAAACAAAATCTTGGAGTGGTCACCTAATTTGAAATAGATTACACTTGATTTGTTTTAATAAGTGAAGAACAATAGAAGTCTCATGCAGTCTTCAACTCTGAAAGCACTGCAGAATCTGCCCCAATTACTATAGGTAGTTTACTGTTTATGGTATCAATGGTGTTTCAAAGAGTTATATTGTTTTCAAAATGCTGCCCTCAAAAATCATTGAAGACTTTGCTTCTTGCATCTACGATATCAGTTATATGGGAAGTAATCCATTGTGCTAAACTATTGGCACAACCTATTCATCATGCAGAACTGGCAGTTTTTATTCTGCTGTCACACATGGTGACCTGTGGCAGCCAATTGGTGTACCATGGGGCTTGAGTGTACATGCATTTCAATTAACTATTGTGCTGCTGTTAATTTTAATCAAATATGACCTGCACCATGGATATGACTGATCTTTTACTGGAATTTTGGATTTGGGGACTATATGTTATAAAACAACTTGAATTCTCTCTTACAAACTTGTAGGTGAAATATAGTTCTCATACATGTTTAATATCTTACCATAATGTTCAGCAATTAAATAATGCTTTTAGAAAACAAAAACAATTGGGAAAAATTGTTGTAATACTTGTTAAAACTTTTTAATAAAAAATTTTTTTTTTATGGATTCAGTTTAGCATAACTTTTCAGCTTTAAAGACACTGAATCTAAGATTTTGGATTTGATTTATGGTTTAAACACTGCAAAGAAATAGGATAATTTTTCTTTTTCAGTGATATAAATGCCAAGTAAGAGCATGGCGAAGTAAGAACAATAAGGATCAATTCTTTAATTATAGGAAAGAAAATTGTATAGTATAAATACAAGGAAGGCAGTTAATTGTGAATTTATTGAGTCAACTTACTAATGTAATTTGCCTTTTTTATATAGCTTTGTGGGATTCAAACTGAAAGGAAGCTTCTGAATTTGGGTAAAATAAGAAAGAAAGGGTTGCATCAGTAGGCATCCACATCCTGTATGCTTTTAATTGTCTTGGATCTTAGCATCATGGGTAGAACCTGTTGCTGATCCTAAGTTATCTAACCAAAGTTTTTGCTCAGTAAAGAAAATGCAGTGCAAGATGCAATGTAAGAAAGAGCATCAGAAAATAATTCAGTTCTTTTTATTATGCACCAGTGGTATTTTGGTAGCTAGTGGTGCAATAAATTTAAATAGAATAGCAACAACAACTCTTTTGCATGACTTTATAGATATTTGAGACCACTCTAATATCTCACTTAATCTTCTCTAGGATATCCGCTCTTCTGTCCGCTCTCTTGTAAAATTTACTTCCCCTCACCATTCTTATTGTTGCTCTCCAAGTATTCTCCCATTTATCAGTGTTCTTCCTGAAATGTGGTTCCTAGGATGAGACTAAATATTCCAAACATGGCCTAATGCACAACAGAGCAGAACTAATAATTCTGTAAACATCTGTTGATACAATTTAAAATTATGTTTATTAGACTGTTGGCTTATATTTAATTTGTGACTGACTAAAGCACATGTATTACTGGAAACATGGGTTTCTTACCCTATATAATACTATTTTTGAAATACAATGTTTTATTTGCATTTGTTAAAAAAAAATATTTTTAAGTTTGTTTTTTTTTAATTTGTCAACTCAGGCTAATTCTATCTTCTGTCAATTGGCTCTCCTGGTTTTGTGCCATCTGCCTATTTGAGATTCCTGAAAGCCTTGATTATAAACACTTTTCAAAGTTATTATCTGAATGTATTACCGGTAATTCAATTTAGTTTCTTTACTGCAAAAAGATAATATTCAGTAGAGGAAATAGATCTGTACAATGAAGGATGAGTTGGATATTTCCCCTCTTTGTAAATCAAAGAGTAGGTTTATGGTGAAGAAATACATGAGGTATCCCAAAATATATGAAGTATCCCATACACGAGGTATCCTAAAATATATCAGATATATTTTGAATGCTGTTGACATATAAATCAGAAAAGTAAGAAAGGGGAGATGGGAACTGCTGGTAGCTGATCAACCAACTCCAGTGTGAAATTCTTCCACTTGGGCCCCAAGTCAACTGGCAGAGACAGGTCTTCAGGCTCTTATGGAAAGGAATAACCCCCACATCACCATTCCTTGACTCAGAAGGGAAAACCATGTCTTCAGTTATTTAAAGAAGACTCTCAAGGTCAGAGGAAATGATATAGAGCAAGTACTATATCAGAAAATACTTTCTTCCTGTGTTCTATCAGGTGGCATTCTCTCATTGATGGAATCCACAACATTGATGGAATCCAATGCTGGCTCTGATGGATGGGCAGACATAATTGGGGAAAGATAATTCCACAAATAGCATAGCCCCCTGCCTTTAAATCAGGTCATCATCATCTTAAATTGAATCCAGAAGCAAACTGGTAGCCAATGTGGCTTGCAAAGCAGAGATGTGTAGATCTAGATGCAAACATAACTGCCCATGTCACTGCATTTTGCACCAACTGAAGTTTGTTACAGGACCCCCAGGTTGTGTACCAAGTCTTGTATATTAATAATTTGATACATAGAAGCCTATTAGGATACATATAGAGAACTTTACTTCACTTTTCTTAGTGTATGGTAGTCAATGTTTAATCAACTAGTTTCCTATTTCAACAAATTCAACAATTATGCTTGCCAATTGCAAAGCAAATCATGATTTAAAACTGCAACTTAAATTTGGATTAAAATCCTGGACCTCATCTACCCAACCATCATCCACCCCCACCCCTGATTCTGAAGATTCCAACTTGTTATCCGTTGAAACCTGGTTCTTCTCCCGATGCTAAAGCCAGGATGCTAGCTGAGTCCAACCTGTCTAGATAAAACAGATATTTTGTTTGTTTGTTTTTTTGTACATCTAGGCATACCATATATTTTATGAATGTTTTAGATGATTCTGTTATTACTATAGTCCTTTTAATTTTTGCTTTTGAATTTTGGGGCGCTTTTAGCATCCCAGAATTATAAGAACACTGAAATAAATAAATAAATAAATAAATAATGAACAAACAAATTAATAAATAGCATCAAGACTCAGGCTTGTTACAAAGAAGCATTATTTTTCATAGATATATTTGCTTCAGTCAGCACAACTATGCTAATTAGGAACCTGAATCAAACCGCTATAATTAAATCATTTTGCTAATCATAGAAGATATAATATTCTCTTTGCCAAAGAAACTCTGTACAAATTAAGTGTGAATTTATTCAGTAGGAAGAATTTTGTATTTTAATTGTCTGAATAAAAATAAAAATTACTGGAAAAAAAAGGAAGAAGATTGAAATATAATATTTAAGGTCAGAAAACCGATACAGTGCAAGAAAGATGATTTTGAAAAAGTATTTTTCAATTAATTCCATAGTGAATACTTGGCTGTATATTTTTTGCTTTTTAAGGAATCTGGTAAAAGTTTAGTAGGATTGTGTCTCTCATACGTATAATTATGTCAATCTTGCTGAAAAATAAACTGGGTCCATGATTGACAGAAATTGGTGTATTTACTGATACAACTACTGAAAGGGCGGGTGATGAAAATGACTCACTCAGCTGAGGCCCCACCATCACAACTGAGGCTGAGTTATTGAGAGGAATGCCCTAGATTGTTGGTATGGAAAATTAGTAGCAGAGTTAAGAGACTTACCCATTTTTAACCAAGGAAGATATATAAAGCTCTTACTGTAAATGGATTTGACATTATTACTTTCCCAGTCTGTGCAGATGTTCTCTTTAATGGATGACTTGCTTTCTAAGCTACCTGTGCATAATACTGTACAAATTGTGAAAGATAGAAGACGGATGTGACTGACATTGAGAGTTATTTTCTTTATATATTTCTGAATTTTCAATGGAAATTTTTTTGTTCTTAAAAGTATTTTGGGGCAGGAGGATTACCGGTACATAATAATTCAAAATAATTAACAGAGCAAATAATTCCAAATAATTGAAAAAACGGTATATACCAAACTGAATTATACTCAAGGGGAAAAATGAGAAAAGGAGAACCTGAATTCAAAATGTTGTCTTGAGAGTGTTTCTTCAATCAGCAGTTAATAGTTATGCCATCTGCATCAAACATTTATTAAAGAGGAAAAGGTTCCAAAAAAAGACAGAATAAAATGCAATTAGCTCTATTTGTTTACTAATGAATAATTATAGATTAATTCTTGGAAAATTAAAACTGCTAATATAGTTTGGGCTGTGAGGGTTTTTTTTTTTTTTTTGTTCTATTTTTAAAATGCTTGAGATGGGAGGTTATGAAATGTTTCACACGAAGTTTTTTTAGAAGTTGATTACCTAAGGAGCTTCAGAACTCAAGAGGAAATGTTTTGAAGGAAGGAGGGTTTAGATTCGTTACATACAATGCTCAGCCTGACAGATACAGACATTTATTTATTTATTTATTTATTTATTTATTTATTTATTTATTTATTTATTGGTTCGATTTATATGCCGCCCTTCTCCGGAAACTTAGGGTGGCTTACAATGCGTTAAGCAATAGCCTTCATATTTTTGTATATACCTGCTTAGTAGGGCTTTCGCTCCCCCCACCCCAAGCAGTGTTCTTTTTTATACAAAGTCAGTTTATTGCCCCCACAATCCGGGTCCTCATTTCACCTACCTTGAAAGGATGGAAGGCTGAGTCAAACTTGAGCCTGGTGAGATTAGAACTCGCAGTAATTGCAGGCAACTGGCAGCTAAATGCTATTTAACAGCGCTTTAGTCCACTGCTCCACCAAGGCTCTTTTATTTATAGGTTATTTATAGATAAATAACCTATACAGGTAGTCCTTGACTTACAACAGTTCATGTAGTGATCGTTCAAAGTTACAATGGCACTGAAGAAAGTGACATGACTTTTTCACACTTACAACTGTTACAGCATCCCCATGGTCACGGGACTAAGATTTGGATCAGGGGTGGGTTCTAAAAATTTTTACTACTGGTTCTGTGGGCGAGGCTTATTTTGTGAGCGTGGCTTGGGGGTAATGTGACTGGGTGGGCGTGGCCAACTTTTTTTTTTTTTTTAACTTTTAAAAGCATTATTTCTACAACCTTAAGAGGTTGCAGGAAAAAATGCTTTTAGAAGCCTCTGAAGATCCCAGCTGAGCTGCGCAATCATCAGAGGCTTTTTTTTTTAACTTTTAAAAGCATTTTTTCAGCCAAACAGGTTGTAAAAAAATGCTTTTAAAAGTTAAAAAAAAAGTCTCTGATGAGGTGGGCAGGGTAAGCAAGCGGCGACCGGGCTGGGGACCAGCTCGGGGGCGTGGCCAGCCAATATTATTACCAGTTTTCCGAACTACTAAATTTTTTTACTACCGGTTCGTGCAAACTGGTGCGAACTGGGAGCAACCCATCACTGATTTGGATGCTTGGCAACTGATTCATATTTATGATGGTTGCAGTGTCCCAGAGCCATGATGTGATCCCTTTTTGCAATCATCTGAAAAGCGAAGTCAACGGAGAAATCAGATTCACTTAACAACCATGTTATTAATTTAATAACTGCAGTGATTCACTTAACAAATTGGAAAGAAAGTCGTAAAACAGTCGTAAAACTTAACAAATTTCTCACTTAACAACATAAATTTTGGGCTCAATTGTGGTCGTAAGCTGAGGACTACCTGTACTTAGTCATCTCAGTATCTATAGTATTTATAAGATTGTTTCCCGTCTCCCTTTTGTTCTTGTGGCTCTTTGTTATCTTTCCATTTTTTATAGATTTTTCTTAAAATATAATCTCCAGAATTACTGTAAACATATTACTCAGGGAGAAGGCTGACCACTAAAAAATACAGTACAACTATTGCTTTCAACGATTTGGAAACTGTCTAAATATTTTAATCCACAATGGTATTTTCTTTTTAGCAGCCATATCACCTTCTATTCATTCAAATAATTAACAAAATACCCATATCAAGACTGAACTTTGTGACAACTAGCTTGATGTCCCGTCCTTTGAGTTTGCTGGAGATCTCCCGATGCACATTCTTTACATATGGCTTTCCATTTGCTATGAATCCACCTAATACATTTGTCTTTGTTTGAGGCATAAGACACAAATATGTACAAGATTGCCTACTAACAGAGGTGAACTTGTCCCTATAAAACATTATTGTTATATATGAAACAGCAAAAGTCACCCATAAGCTCTGTTTTTTCTTCAAATGATACGTATCATTTGCCACAATATTTATTTATTAGTTCAATTTATATGCTGCCCTCCTCCGAAGACTCAGGGCGGCTTACAATGCACTTATAGGAATAGCCTTCATTCTTTTGTATATACCTGCTTATTAGGGCTTTTAGCCCCCCATAAGCAGTGTTTCTACAAAGTCAGCTTATTGCCCCCACAATCCGGGTCCTCAATTTACCTACCTCGGAAGGATGGAAGGCTGAGTCAACCTTGAGCCTGGTGAGATTTGAACTCGCACTAATTGCAGGCAGCTGGGAACTAAGTGCTACATAACAGCACTTAGTCCGCTGCACCACCAAGGCTCTTATATATTATATATCAATATATAATTGATATGTTACAATAATGGTTACAGACTTCTGGAAAAGAAAGAAACCAACAGATTCTAGTCAGAAACGTGGTTTTGGCTTGAGCAAAGGAACCAACAGCAGGCAAAAAGCTTAGAAATAGGAATCTAAAAATGTCCAGCACATAGGCAGAAATAGGTAAATTTCTGGTACAAACGCAGAAAGCATAAATCTATGGCTAAAATGTGCAAAGTTACAAAAACAATTCAAGAACAGATACAATGCCAAAAAAGAATGAATCTGAAGATTATTTATAGGTTCAATTAACATGAACAGGGTAAGTCATCACGAGAGGCTGGATTGAAATAATACCTATTAATGGAATCACCACCACCTATAAAAATGGATACGGCACTGCTGTACAAGTCTTTCTAATAACTGAAAATAGCTGCAAGAAATTGAAACCTAAGTTAAACCAGTACCAAGAAGCCATTCATATCCAGCCTTTCATTGAAGACCTAATAGTATCACAAAGTAGCTGTTAACTCACTTTGAAATGGTAAGGCACTCAATATGATAGTAACAAATCCACAAAGAACTCAACCTAAATCCTCAACCTAAAACCATGTAAAAAATTACAAATAGTCAATTGTGTTGATTCAGGCATATTGATGGTTCCATATTATCACAGAAAAATGCCTCCATGGTTCAGCAGATATAAAGAATCTTTCATGATACTGGGTATCATGTAACTCTTAGTAAAGATGCTGCTATACAAATTACACAGAGCAGATGTGTAATCAAGAAGCCAAACAGAATAACTAAACAGAACTGTGTTGGCCGTTGTATAAATAGGTTGTTTTATTTAGAAAGAGAAGGATATAAGAAAGACAGTATTTAGCAAAAGTTGAACTTACCCTTTTTGTTCCAGACCAGATTTGAGTCCAAGCTCTTAATGAACACTATCAATTCATCTTTTGTATCATTGCTTGAACATAAATGAGCAATATACTTACCCATTGCATACAGAAGTTAATATATAATGAAAGTATCTACGGAATAGCTAGGGGCATTTTATTAAAATAGATTGAAGGTAGAAAGACTAAATATTTCATAAATCATTACAATAATGTGATCTGTATTATAATAATTACATTATCCTCAATGTGTTCTAAACTCAGGCTTTTTTAATCTCTTGGGATTTACATTGGGTTTTGCATTTTGTCATTTGTTCTGTAGTACTATATTTCATACAGAAAAAAATTAGATTAGATACATTTTAAAAATATTAAAATTTATTTATTTATTCCATTTATCTCAGATACAGGACTCTGAGTGAGTAACAATGATTAAAAACAAGATAAATTATTATAACAAACTAATAAATAACATATAAAGGTAGTCAACTTATGACCACAATTGAACCCAAAATTTTTGTAGCTAAGTGAGGCATCTGTTAAGTGAGTTTTGCCCCATTTTATGATCTTTCTTGCCACGGTTGTTAAGTGAATGACTGTACTTGTTAAATGAGTAACACAGTTGTGAAGTAAATCTGGCTTCCCCTTTGACTTTGCTTGTCAGAAGGTGATCACATGACCACGGAACACTGCAACCATCATGAGTCAGTTGCCAGGCATCTGAACTTGATCACATGACTATGGGGATGCTGTAATGGTTGCAATATGAAAAACAGTCATAAGTCACTTTTTTCAGTGATATGATAACTTCGAACGGTCATTAAATGAACTGTTGTAAATTGAGGACTACCTGTATAACAGCTAGATTAAAAGACCAACCAATACAACAATTAATACAACCATGACATGAACTCAACTCTATTGCCACATCCCTATGCTTAGTAAAAAACCCAAAACTTTAAGATCTTACAAAAGACCAATAGGGTTGGGGCAAATCTAATCTTTGGGGGAATGTTGTTCTAGAGAGTGGAAACCACAACTGAAAATGTTCCCAGAGAATGCCTCTTCTGTCAGATCTGACAGGATGGGTAGACACAACTGGGGACAGAGAGTCCAAATATAAATACAAATCTAAAGCAACCAATTTTCTTCAAATAGTCTTAGACCTGGGAAATTCCCATATTATAAAACTACCGTATTTTTCGGAGTATAAGACGCACCTTTTTACCCCCCAAAAGGGGGTGAAAATTTAGGTGCGTCTTATACAACGAATGTAGCTCTGCCCACCCACTGGCCCCCACCCTTTGTCCTGTGCCTCGCAGCAGTTACCTTCTTGCAAGCAAACAGCAAGAAAAAACAGCCCCTTTCAGCTTCAGCATAGGTTAATTAGCATAAGTTGATTAGAGCGGCCTCCCGACTCTCAGCTGATTTGCTCTCAGCTGTTTTGCGCAGGGCTCTCCTGCTTGCTGCAAAAAGTGCTGGAGCAGATTTTTTTCCCCTAGCTATGCTGAAAAAACGAAACTGAAAGTAAAGCAGGTTCTTTGCTGCAATGTGACAAAATGAGGCAGAGAGATTTCTTTTTCTTTTTCCTCACCAAAAAAGGTAGGTGCAAACAATGGGAAATTTATGGCAAAAGAAGAGAGTTCAAGATTTTAAAACACAAAAGAAAAAAAGCTCTATTTAACTAGGGAATTGTAATAATTGAGATACTATTAATTGTATATTGTGTTGAAAGCAGAAATGGTTAAGTTGTGGTTTGGAGGAATATATGGGGGAAATTATTTGGTTTATTATTATTGGTAAATATAATTAATTAATTTGTAAGAAATTGGATTGCATGGAAATAATTGGAATATTCATGTTCATATTGATTAATATACAAAAAACATAGTTATAACTAATTGATTTATATAAAAATGTTGAATTTGTATTAAACAATTGTAATATTAAATAATTAACCAATGTGAGGATGGATATAAAAATAGATGACAATGGGAAGGGGTATAATATAGAATAGAAGGGAAAAATTGAATTTGATTAAGATTAGAGATGAGAATGAAGGGTAATATTGGTTTTTTAAAAAAAATAGATGAGGAATAAATATGGCAAAAAGGAAATATAGAAATTGTAAATTTAATTGAAATGACTAAACACTGTTTAAATTTGTGAACCAGCCAAACACTCTGTTCAAAGAAGATACATTGTATGTTTGTATGTGTGTTTGTCTAAAAAATAAAAAAAAACTTTAAAAATAAAAACAACCAAAAAAGGTAGGTGCATCTTATACTCCGGTGCATCTTATATTCCGAAAAATACGGTATATGGCTAACTGTTGTTATTTGCAGATATTAATTAACTATATGTCACAATGGACAAATAACCACTGTTTAAGACTTTGGTAAAAAGACTACCACACAATCTTTTGACAATCCTTTGTTTGCCATTATAATATGAATGATTGGGAATCCAGTATTTTATTCATAGCTTTATTTCTGATCACTTCATATGTTTCATCAGAAGGCAGAAGTATCTGATGTCAAATTAAGTTAATGTAGAAGATATTGCAGGTTTTGAAATCGCATTGAATGCAGAGTTTTAAAAGTGAATGCCAGCATTTAGTTTGTACACAGAAATGAATCTGAGGCCAGTGAAGTTTGTTCAACATTATCTAATATGCGCCATTATGATCTAGTCCCAGATATGTCTTGAAATGATGTCTTGGAGTTGCCTTTAAGCCTGAGCTGGAAGTCCAGGTTGTCAATCTAAGTGATTTTTAAAACTGAAGAGTGCTTTTCAGATTTTGAATGAAAAATGTATGAGAAAAATAATGAGTCAAAGTTTATCAGTGTCAACAGTAGATCAGAAAATACATATTTTATGAGTAATTAAATTAACCAATGTGCTTTTATTAGTTTTCTTGGTTTATGTATACAGAAGGTAATTTGGGGGTCAAGGACCTGATGGCTTTTATTTGAGGATAAAATATTGTATTTTGCAATTTAATCTAATATTATTAACACTGTTGGTCCGAAGTATAATATTAAATGGAAAACAAAAGTACTTACCAATTTTTAACTTTTGTTGAGATTGAGCTTCAAATAGTTGAGAATTCAATAGTCGACAATTATTTTCAATCATTTTTAGCATTATTTATCTGAATATTATGTAAAAGAGATCTAGGTGATAAAAACATAAGGAATTTTCCTGGACCCAGTCATAGGTCTATCTAAACTAGCATTGAACTTTATAAAGTAAAGAACTGGAGGCATCTGGGAACCTCACAAGCCTGGACTGGACCACCCCCGCTCCTGGCACATGATGGCCTCGTAGGCCCGTTTTTCTTTCTTACCTGTTCCAGATCCTCTCTATGCATCTGGGAAGGGAGAAAACAGCCTTTCCCATCCCTTGGAGGCCCTACGGAGGCTGAAAGGGCCCATTTCCCAACTCTCGGTGGGACAGGAAGTGACCTTTTTTGCTGTCCCCAGCCTCCAGAACCTCTCTAGGAGTCTCTTGGAGCCTCTCTAGGAGTCTCTAGGAGCCTCTCTAGGAATCTCTGGAGGCTGGGGACAGGAAAAAACGTCACTTCCTGTCCCACCGGGAGTTGGGAAATGGGCCCTTTCAGCCTCCGTAGGGCCTCCAAGGGAGTTGGAAAGCAGGTAAGAAAGAAAAACGGGCCTTCCCCCCCCCGCGGCCCTCCAGAGGCAGGAAACAGTCTGTTTCCCTACTTCTGGTGGGCCCAGAAGGCCCGAAAATCAGCTGGCTGGCACGCGCATGCGCCCCAGAGCTGAGCTGGCGTGCCCACTAATATGGCTCTGTGTGCCACCTGTGGCACGTGTGCCATAGGTTCGCCATCACGGTTATAGGCTTTCTTTGTAATGGTATTGTTTGGTCTAATTGATTTTGTGGTAGTTTTTCTACCTTTACTTCTATTAAGGTATTCCATATGTGGTCTTATCACAGATTTATAGACAGTATTTGAGTTGTATTGTGTCAATATCAATGTCAGCTTTACTTCAGTTCCCTTTGCGTAGCTCTTTGGGTTAGATGTGTGTTTGATATTCCTGCTAAGTTACAGTATTGTAAGTTCAAAAGTCATCTACATATAAAGAGAAATATAGACTTGTTTGGAGTGGGGGGACAATATTTATCACTTTACACTTATTTATATTGAACAGATTGGGTCTATGAACAATTACTTGCTTGCCTGAATTTTCCTATTAAAGATGTTACAGTTGCTAAACAGAATATATTTATTAAAATAAGTAGAGGTAGTCCTCCACTTACAACCATAATTGGCCCGGAATCTTGGACATTACGTGAAGTGGTCGTTAAGTGAGGTGCCACATTTGCTTTGCTGAACAATGGTAATCCTGGCTCTCACAGTTGTGGTTGTTAAACTACCATACAGATCATTAAGTGGAGAGCCTGGATCTCTCCCTGCCCCAGTGGGAAGAATGATGGCATTTGCTTGAGCTTTTGCCAGACTTAGAATTCTGTTCCTCAGTGTGTTGGATGAATGGACCTCAAATATGGTCAAAACATTAGTGAACTCTATTGTTTTGGAAGATTCAGAATGCTGCCTTTTGCTAGCATTTTCCCCTCCGAAAGTCAGCATTCTGAAAGTCATAAATTTATACAGTCATAAATGCAAACAGTTTGCCAAGCACCCAAAATATGGTCATGTGACATTTTATGACAGCCAGAAGTACTTTACAGGCTGTAAAGCACCTGTTCTGAGGCCACTGTTGAGTGTAAACTGTCATTAAATGATCAATCATAAGTCAAGGGTTACCTGTAGCTCTACGGGATTTTTACTTGTAGCTGTTTAATTGTTTAATATTACATGTCCAAAGATTTATATTGAACTAAAGAAAAATATTACATGAAGACATCCTGGACAAAAATATATAAAAAGTATAAATCATGAAAACTGGAGCAAACTTTATTAAGCTGAGATGTTTCATTACTCATCCAAGTAGTTTCTTCAGTCAAAATGAAATTTTTTTGGTTAGGCATAGAGTCAGAGCATTATTGGAATGTATTAACTCTGCCATACCGACTGCAAATTTTTTTGGCTTAGGCATAGATAATAGTTTCCATGATTTAACCTTTTTAGATACTTTTGGCCTGAAAATCAACTTTTCATTTTACAAAGTGCGTTTCATTTTGGGGAGAAACTCCCTGTGGTCAGTAGGGCAGACTTAGTACATTCCAATGACCCTCTGATTCTATGCCTATCCAAACAATTTTCATTTTGACTAAAGAAGTTACTTGAAGTAACAAAGCATCTCATCTTAATAAACTTTGCTCCGGTTGCCGTGATTTAACCTTTTTAGATAATGAAAAATATATTGGGGCTTTTGGAGAAAAGATATATATTTTCTTTGCATGCTTATATTCCACCATCATCTCTTCGGAGGATTCTCTTCAGAGGTATGCCAGTGTGTGTGTATTAGCATTGTTGAAGCCATATTTTTATAGACATCTTAATAAAGTGAATCAAGGAAGTGCATAACAACTTAAAAGCAAAAGTGAAAAATGCACCCTTTTATCCTTCTGAAAGTTTATGAAGAATAGGTCTTCCCACAAGCATTGGGCTAGGATGGGGCTGAGCTAAATCAGGGTGTCCATGATATAGTGAGAAGGGTTGATTTGTTTGCATTAATATTTATTGTTGTGAGGCCCCTATCACTGGGTGCAATAGGCAGTGATAAGTCTTGTAAATAACCAACCAACCAACCAACCAATCAACCTAGGGTCTCCAGTCTCCACCTGATCGCTGGCCTTCTCTTAGCTGCTATACATTAGCCTACTCAGAGAAAACACAGCGGGGACCAGGTAGCAAAGATCTCAGAGCATTATTTCCTCCTTTACTTCCTCCTCCCCTGGCTTTTTTCTGTGGCTAGGATAGTTGTGCTCTGGATTGGGTGGGATTACCAAGAATCTCTTTAAATAGCAGGAAATTTGCTCCCTACTCCTTAAACTATCATCCTGCAGTTCTGGAGAGGAAGAAACATTCCTCTATTCCCCATCTTCGGTTTGAGTGTGTTCGCTGCGCTATGAAAGTGTATGTATTGAAAAACGGTCTAACGCAATTTCCAGGGGGCAGGACTCTTCTTATGTCATTTTTTTTTTTTTTTTGGTTCCTGTTTCCTTGGTATATCAAGAAATGGGCACCATTTTTCCGCGGTGCATCAGATGGCTATTTGCTTCCTGCGATCAGGAGAGCAAAAGAAAGATTGCATTGTTACTGCAGTGAGGTTCCCTGAAATAGGACGCCCTGAAGCAGCAAATACACCCATCCTAGAATAGGGATCGGGACGCGGCAACGCGCCATAACTCGAACCGGCTACCGTACTGCAGAACTCTGCCGCTGGTTTTTAAACCCGCCGGTTACTGCCGAGCGATGCCAGGCTTCCCGGGCGATTCTCAGTAGGGATGAGCAACAGGATTAGGGACTCAGCAACCGCAATAGCCCAAACTGTCGGGGGGGGAGGGGGGGCTCGCGGCTAAAGACCCATCCTCCCCTACCGGTCGGAAGCTCCGAGGTTCCCCTTTGTGCCCCGACCTCGGGGCGTTCTGCGCGCTCTCGCGTTTTTGAGGAAGCGGGAGCGCCAGCAGCTCCCAGCCTTCTTTCTCCCGGCTCAGGCTCGGGGAAGCAGCCGGTGTCGGCGGGACAGCAACCAAGCAGCCTTGCGGGGGCTGAGGTCGGGCAGAGAAGCGGCTGTCGCCGCAGCAGGAGGGTCATTTAAGCGGCGGCATGTGGGCGCCCCTCGAGCAGCTCCTTCCCTCTCCCTGTGCAGGCGGGAGCGGAGGAGACACTGGGAGAATATCCATAGTAACAGGGGATGCGAGAGGAGGGAGGCGCGGCGCTGCGCAGCGGTAGTTCGGCAACGTGCCCTCCCGCAACCGGCGCGGCGTGCTCCGAGACTCCTCCGCTCCGCACGGGAAAGCCCGGTGAGTGATGAATGGCCGAGGCCCTCGGCGGGACAAAACGGGGAGGCGGGCGGCGCGGAACGGCTTCTGGCTCAAGCGCGAGCGGGCGGCGGGAGCGCGGGAAAGGAGGACCCGAGGACGCGCGTTCGTCCTCCCCCTCCTTTTTTTCCCGCTCTCCTTCCTCCCTCGGCTGTGGCGGGCGGGAGGTGTGGGGGGCCGATATCTCGGTTCGGTTCGGCTGCGGCGCCCCTGCCTAGGTCGCCGGGAAGGAAAAATGCATAAAGGCGGAGAAGCATCGCTGCGGAATAGAAATATCCCCGGCTTGGCTGGCGGCCCCCGCCTGCTCGCGCTCGCCTCGCTTCAGTCACGGCAGCTGCCGCCGCCGCCGCCGCCTTGCTGCGCCTAGGTGAGAGGAGCGGCTGATGAGTAAGCGAGGGCGGGATGGCTGCCTCTGCATGCGCGGCTCGCAGGGAGGGCTGGGCCCCAGGACAACCTGAAAAGGGGACCCGCGGTGAGGGGAGGGGAGTCCGGTTGGAAGGCACCTGTCCCGTTGCCACCTGCCACCAGTTCTGGGCTGTTGCGAAGTGGACGTCAGCTCCCGGTGGCAGTTTCGGGCTCTTTCTCTCTCCCCGCCCCCGTCCCCTCCGAGCGCCAGGCCTTCAGGAATGTCGCGGTGCCTAAAAATAGTCCATTGGAAAGAAAGGGGGGAAAGTGGCAAAATGCAGAGAGACAAAGGCGCCGAATATGCGTGCCTCTCCTGCTCTTCTGGAGAGCGCCTGAACTGAGGGAAGGCGTCTTACTAGGAATGACGTGCTGGAGGGGGAGGTTTCGTCGTCTCGGGGTGCAGTGATGCCGGGGGGACGACGACGTTATTTTCAGTGGGTTTCTTGCCTGTATTTTAAAGCTATGGTTAAAAGCGGGCATGCACTTTTCAGTGGTTGAGCACTGGAGAGTCTTAAGGGGAAGTTAGATTCCAATATTTATTTATTTATTTATTTATTGCTCCGAGCTATTCTCCGTTGTTAGATTGTAAAGTTTCATGTTGTTGGCTTGCCTAGGACTGCGCGGCTTTCAAAGTTCCCAGGAATAGAGGCGTCCGATGCAGAAGTGAGTCTCAGACTTGTAGAGTTGCTGTTCCTTTTTGCTCTTATTATTTTCAAAGGCATGGGGGTAATGACTTGATCCACAGGTGACATTCTATAGATTGAAATCAGAGATCATCATTAACCCAGAAGGCTTATTATCTCAAGGTAACAGTGAGTTCAGGGTGCAAACCTTTATAGTGTAACCACTGTCTAGTAGAACGGTGGCTAAGTGGAATACTGCTGCATTTTCAAAGATGGAATACTTTTAGGTCTCATAAACTATTATTTTAGAATATTACAGTTCCACTTAATTCAGTGGGATTAAGTTAAGTAATTGATGAGCTTGCTTCTTAGTTGTAATTATGTGTCAGGTTATGAGCACATTTACTCGGAAAAATATTCTATACACATATATTTGCAATATATTTTATTGCAAATTGTATTCTGCAAATATTTTTCCTCCACATATTTTCCCTGCGGACATTTGTAATCAGAAAGGATATATGAAGCAGTTTCTATTTTTTTCAAATAGTAAACATACATAGAACTTGTAAGAGTTTGAATATATAGTATGATTTGACTAGTGAAACAAATTTTCACTTCTCTTGTATGAGCTGGAGTGACTGATTTTTTTAGTTGTAATGAAAACAAGACATGGTTTATACATGAAACCAATACATTTAGCTGTATCGAAAGTAATATGAAAATTCAAAGCAATATTTGAGCAACAAGAACAAATACACCAATCAACTGCTGGGAAGTAAGAAGAAAATGGTATGAGAAAAAAGTGTTCTTTATTGAACCAAAAGTCCCAATATGTTTCCAGGGACTACTTCTACATCAGAACACTAGAAAAACAGTTGAAATGATTTGCTTACAATAAGTGGAATTAGTTAGAAATATACATGTATAGAAACAATTACCTAATGTATACAGATACAATATAGAAACAACACATGTAGTATGAAGGAAAAGGCAAAATAATATGAAACATTTAAAAAGAATGCAAATATATATTTTGACAATAAATAAAATAGATGATGCATATTTTCTAAAGGAAGCACCCTGGTGTCTTACATTTTACATATGTTATATAGTTCTAATTTGTTTAATTAATTGTAAAATTATTTATAGTACTTTCGTTGATGATCTTTGGCGAGAGCAGAATGGGGGTAGTGCAACCATCAATCATGGCAACCTTTTGGGTTGGCTATGGGGCTGGGGTTGAATGGCACAGTCTTGCACTGGTTTGGCCGGTCCCAATCAGTGTTAATAGGAAGTGAGAGGTCCAGCCCTTGGCTGCTATCTTGCGGTGTGCCACAGGGCTCGGTATTCTCTTCATTCCTTTGTAACATCTATATGAAGCTACTGAGTGAGATCATCCGTCACCATGGGGTGAGGTATCTGCAGCACACTGACGATACCCAACTCAGTATTTCCACCCCTGGTGACCAGGTGATGCTGTTGCTGCCCTCTCTTGGTGCCTGGAGGCTGTGGGGCTGGATGGGGGACAACAGGCTTCAACTGAACCCCGACAAGACCAGATGGCTTTGGGTTCACGGGACCCTAAAATCTGGGACTTTGCCAGGTTTAATTCTGAATGGGATGACACTACCCCAGATGGATCCAGTCCACAACTTGGGGGGTTCTCCTTGAACTTGCCATTCCTGCTTAAGAGGAAGTGGCAGTCGCAGCTAGAAGACCTTCATGCAATTTCAGGTTGTGCACCAGTTGCAGTCTTTCCTAGATCAGGAATCTCTGCGCTCAGTCATTCAGGCCCATCATCTCACAGTTGAACTATTGCAATGTATTCTACTTGGGGCTACCCTTGAAGAGCATTTGGAAGCTTCAGCTGGTGCAGAGTACCGCAGCGTGGGTGGTTATTGGGGCCCCAAGAATGGCTAATGTAACATCACTGCTCTGTGAGCTGCAGTGGCTGCCGGTCTGCTTCCAAGTGCAATTCAGATTGTTGGTAATCACCTTTAAAGCCTTTCATGGTATGGAGCCAGACTACTTGAGGAACCATTTCATTCCACTGGGATTGGCCCATTCCATGGCAAGGGAGCCATACTGCGGGCCCTGTTGCCCTGAGTATTTCAGCTGGCCCTGTTCGGGAGAAGGCCTTCTCTGCTGTTGCACCTGCCCTCTAGAACATCTTGCCCCCCCCCCAGCTAATGGGGTTTGCTCTCATTTTATATACTTGTAGCTTACCTTTTCAATGTTGGTGGAAGTGATTTTGGTAGTTCCTTGATTGGATGCTCTGCTAACTTTCTGCCTGTTCTACATAGTCTGCAATATGTTGTCTGTATATTGTAGACAATTCCTGTTTTTTCTTCTGGGACTGCTGAGTCTTTTGGTTTACTTTGAATGTTTTGGAGGGCTTTAATTGGTTTGTGTGCTACCGTGATGCCATGTTGTTGTAATATTCTGTTGGTAGTTTCTGAGATGTTTTTAATGTATGGCAGTGTTATTCCTTTCACAGCTTTTGTTGATTGTGTTATATTGGGTTGAGTGGTCAGGCATATTTTTTATGAAATTGCGTGGAAATCCATTTTGTTGGAAGAGGTTGTATAGATCAGGGCCCCCAAACCTTTTGGGTACCAGGGCCTGGTTCCGTGGAGGTGATTTTTCCACGGACTGGGGGTGGGGGCGTGGTTTCATGTGTTACCTTGATCCTGCACATGTTAGTTTATAGTTTAGTTTAGTTTATTTGATTTGTATACCGCCCTACTCCCGAAGGACTCAGGGCGGTGAACAGCCAAACAATAAAATACATAAATACAAAAAATGTAAAAACCAGATAAAATCAAATTAAATCATTTTGACCTGGACAAATTAAAACACCCCAATAATTTAAAAACAGATTAAAATTTACAAATTAAAAGAGGGAGGAGATTAGGCCAAGCCCGCTTGATGGAATAAAAAGATCTTCACAGCGCGGCGGAAGGTGCGCAGATCCAGGATCTTCCGTATCTCTGGGGGGAGCTCATTCCAGATGGTAGGTGCCCCCACGAGAAGGCTCTCCCCCTAGGGGTCGCCAGCCGACACTGTTTGGCTGACGGCACCCGGAGGAGTCCCTCTCTATGAGAGCGTACTGGCCGGTGGGAGGCTATTGATGGTAGTAGGCGGTCTCGTAGATAACCAGGTCCTAAGCCATGGAGTGCTTTAAAGGTGGTAACCAAAACCTTGAAGCGCACCCAGAAGACCACCGGGAGCCAGTGCAGCTCGCGCAGGAGAGGTGTCACATGGGAGCGCCATGACGCTCCCATTACCACCTGCGCGGTTGCACTCTGCGCCAGTTGGAGCCTCCGGGTGCTCCTCAAGGGGAGCCCCATGTAGAGAGCATTACAATAGTCCAGGCGGGAGGTGACGAGGGCATGAGTGACCGTGCGTAATGAGTCCCGATCCAGAAAGGGACGCAACTGGCGAATCAGGCGAACCTGATAAAAAATCCTCCCGGTCACGGCCGTCGAGTGCTCTTCTAAAGACAGCCGTGAATCCAGGAGGACGCCCAAGTTGCGCGCTCTCTCCGTGGGGGCCAATGATTCGCCCCCAATAGTCAGTGATGGCATCAACTGACTATATCGGGACGTCGGAAACCACAGCCACTCGGTCTTGGATGGGTTGAGCCTGAGCCTGTTCCTCCCCATCCAGATCTGTACGGCCTCCAGGCACCGGGACATCACTTCAAGGGCATCGTTGGGGTGATCCGGGGTGGAGATGTACAGCTGGGTGTCGTCAGCGTACTGATGGTACTCCACCCCGAAACCACGGATGATCTCGCCCAGCAGCTTCACATAAATGTTGAACAGGAGAGGCGAGAGGACCGACCTTTGCGGCACCCCACATATGAGGGGCCTCGGGGTCGACCTCTGTCCCCCTGTCAACACAGACTGCGACCGGTCAGAGAGAAAGGAGGAGAACCACCACAACACAGTGCCTCCCACCCCTAACTCTTCCAACCGGTGCAGCATGATACCATGGTCGATGGTATCAAAAGCCGCTGAGAGATCTAACAGGACCAGGACAGAGGAGCACCCCCTGTCCCGAGCCCTCCAGAGATCATCAACCAATGCGACCAATGCCGTTTCCGTGCTGTATCCGGGCCTGAAGCCCAACTGGAACGGATCCAGATACGTCGTTTCATCCAGGTGCTGGGGGAACTGTTGCGCGACCACACTCTCAACAACCTTCGCCACAAAACGAAGGTTGGAGACCGGACGATAATTTACCAACATTGCTGGGTCCAGGGAAGGCTTCTTGAGGAGAGGCCTCACCACCGCCTCTTTCAAGGCGGCAGGAAAGACACCCTCACCCAACGAAGCATTTATAATCCCCTGGAACCAGCCTCGTGTCACCTCCCGAGAAGCCAGCACTAACCAGGAGGGACACGGGTCCAATAAACAAGTGGTCGCGTTCAGTCTACCCAGAATCCTGTCCACGTCCTCAGGGGTCACAGGATCAAACTCATCCCAGATAACATTCTCAAGACCTGCCCCAGTCCCTCCCCCTGAGACTACCCAGTCGGAGTCCAGATCTTCCCGAATCTGAGTGATTTTGTCATACAGATATTGAACAAAATCCTCGGCTCTACCCTCCAAGGGGTCCTCCCGCGCTTCCTGGTGGAGCAAGGAGCGGGTCACCCTAAACAGGGCGGCCGGGCGATTATCTGATGACGCAATAAGAGCAGCAAAGTAGCTACATTTCGCTGCTTTTATCGCCACTAGGTAATTCTTAATATGAGATCTTACCAGTGTCCTGATTTTCTGATTTTCAAGATTTCTGCAGTGTGTTTGTGCTGGTCTAAATAGTATGCTTACAGAGCTCTTGTGGGAAGTGGTAGTGGGTGGTTTTATGATAGACTTGTGTTTCCAATTTGCCATCACTGCCTCTGCTGATGAGGATACCCAGAAAGGATAGCATGTTGTTTTCTTCTTTCCTAGTGAATTTTGTTCCTTTGAAGATATTGTTGGTGGTTTTGTGTGTATTTTCTAGTTGGTCCTTTTTTATTATGACAAGGTTTCAGCAGAGGAAACAAGCTGCTTAAGGTTGCATTGCGGAAGAGCCCAGAAAGAAAGAATGACAGTTTCTGTGACACTTAGTGTGTATTTTATTTTATACACATATAAATAATTTTACGTAAAGCCTTCTTTTTCTTTAGCCATGCACCATTACTTTTAATTCCTGATGTTAGTGTAGTTGCAGGCGAAGATAAACAGTGTGTGGATGGCTTATTTATTTAGGTTTTTGTTTGTGATAGTCAAAGACTCTGCATGTTATGGTCATAACAAGAATAATAGGGTACAATTAAAATTACATAACATAAACCATAAGCAGCAGTCCCCCTAATTTACACCACATATAAATAATGAAATAGCCAACCCCAAAGCCTTAAAATAGAGGGTGATA
Source organism: Pantherophis guttatus (assembly GCF_059756535.1). Lineage (NCBI taxonomy): Eukaryota > Metazoa > Chordata > Lepidosauria > Squamata > Colubridae > Pantherophis > Pantherophis guttatus. The sequence continues at coordinate 35,945,320 of NC_142069.1, forward strand.
TCTATTATTCAAAGATTCTCTACAATGAATATGTGTTTAATTATTTCTTTAAACCTAACAAGCTAGGAACTGATTGCATTTCAAGGGATGTTAAAACATTTGTGGGCCTCCATCCTTCACAGAAATGGAGTACTAAAAGATTCCCTTGGAGCTCTGCAATGGATGGTTGGAACTGAGTAGAGGAGACAGTCCTAACAAGGCGTTTACATTTTGAAAAGTAAAAACAGCATGTTGAATTGTGAATGAAAGGTAACAGGAAGCCAGTGCAAGGCCCAGAGGGTAGGTGTGATAACCTCATGTTTGTAATACCTGTAAGGCAGCCCCACCTAGAGCACATTACAAAAATCGAGTCCAAAGATGGTAAGAGTAGGAGTCACTATCGTGAGTTTTTCCTATCTCAGGTAAAACTGCAACTGACATTAGCCAAAGTTGAGCAAAGTGTCCTCTGATCATGGCCTTTACCACCACATAGGCAGTGTGTCTGTTTCTGTGTTATCCCCAGTACTGAGAACAACATAGTAAGAATTTAAATTTGGAGAGGCATGGAGATTGACTAAATGACAAATACAAAATATTTGAAAAAAAATCTACACCTGATTTGCTATTAATGTTTTATATATATATTCTAAATAATTATGTATTTGTTTACGAGTGTCAAGGGAAAATACTTCTGAGCTATACGGCAGACGGTTTTAGAGTTATATTTATATTTATTACATATTTCCAGATCTTTTTCTTTCCACCTCTTTCTTTATTTCATTTTAAAAAATTACTATGCTGTTAATTCATAACACATTGATTCTTTAATGCTGTTGTTTGTACTGTTGAAAATGTGTTTAGTATAATATTTTTTAAAAACATGGCCAGTGGAAGAAAAGCATAATTACAAGTATAATTCCAATTCCACAAAGTAGGTGTAATGGAGGGCAGTAGAAGAAGCTGATAAGATTCTAGAAAAAGCACAAAGAATATCTAGAGGCAAAAAGGCATATAGAGAATGTGGAAAGAGGGTCAAGTCACAAAGGAAGAATATATAGACTAGACTAGAACTATAAAGCTGGTGTCAGGAAAGCAGAAGTTCAAAATGAGCTGAGGAAAAGTTCTGAAAACTACTCTACATATTAGTGATAGGATATAGTTTTATGTAATGAACTCTTTATATGAATGGATATCATCATAATCATCATCATAATTATCACCATCAAACATTTTACAATCTTATTTCAGCCTTCCTCAATTTAATTTTCTCCAAGTATGATGGACTACATACCCACAGTCTCCAAAGCATATCCAGTAAGAATTATAAGTTGAAGGAAGGACTTCCAAATCTACAAAGTATATTCTGAACATTTGAGTGAACTACTTAAATGTAGATAATTTCAAACATTATGTTGACATTAAACCAAGCTTGTTTTTGAGAGTAGCAGTGAAATATTTGTTGCTAGGTAACATGGTAGAGCTATATTGCTTTATTTAGAGAAAGAACAGATTGGTTGCTCCTAGCAGCAATGACATATAAAAAGTATAAGAAGTTTATATGGGGATGGCTTCTTACATTCTGTTTGTAGACAGAAAGGACAATTGTTTTTATAACGTATGAAAGGAGGTACTTTTCAATCTTGGATTATAACTTTCTATTAGTGTCAAATACTACAAGAGGCATGGATACAACTAAGACTATAAAAATAGTGTTATGTAAAAGCTTTGCTTGACCAGAAACAGGATGGACAGTAAGTAGAGACAATATTTACGGGTGCATCTGTTGATGGCTGTGACATATGGAAAGATTAGGACAGGGTATGTAAGAGACGTGTGGTAAAGTACATGAATTAATATATGAAATAAAAAACATGTTATTTGTGAAAAAAATTCTTGAAATATTTAAGAAAAGTGAACAATGTAATAAATCTGAATTAAGATGCTCTAACATAGTTGATGAGATTGTGTGCATGGGAAAAAACATAGTTTTCAAGATGTCTGAATGAATGAAATGACTAAAATAGTATTAAAGAATGAACAGATTGCGCTAGTGGAGACTAAATGTTGAATTGTTGGATCCTTAGAATTCTCTAAGCTTGGTTTTGTTCTTGCGGATGTTTCATTATCAGATTAGGTAACATCATCAGTACTAAAGAGTAGTTTGTTGTTTGTTTGTTTTATAGCCTTGTGTAAGTTTGGACACGATGTGTTGGTTGGTTGGTTTTGTTTGATTGGCATATTATTGCCTGGTGTTTATTATGATCAGGTGCTGGTTCTTATCTGGGTATTTAATAGGTATGTGATAACAAAAAATGTGCTCCAGACCGTTTGCCTCTCTCTTTAACTTTTGATTCTTCCTTTTGAATGGTTCATGAAAGTGAGTTTTTTCCCCCTGCATGTTGATAGTTAGTGGAATGCAAAACTTCTAATAATTCTCTTGCATTCTTAAAAGTATCTTATTTAAGATGTATACAATACAGCTTTCTAGTTGAAAAGGTAATTGAACACTTTCTCTCCTGTGAAATTAATTTTATAATGTCTTCTGATTGCCAACTGATGTTTATGGATGCATTCTGCCTGTTTGTCCTGCGTAGTATTTTTCATAGTAAATGATTGCTGTGAATAACTCTATTTTGCCTTTAATTACTGAATCTATAAATTTGCTTTGTTGTTGTGTAGGCTAGGGTGATGCCTATAAAGGGGTTGTAGCAACCTACTGGAGGTTTCTGAAATGTTTTTGATGTACGGAAGAGGTATCCTTTTTGTAAGTTGTAATGGTTGATTGGTTGATTGATTAGTTGTATAGATAGACCCTTTTTAATGAAGTTGTGTGGGTATTACATTGCAAAATGTTATATAAATAAACTCTGCTTTCTGGGGTTCTGGGTTACTGCAATGCATTTTTGCTTATTTGAATAGAGTTCTTATGCAGTTTCTTTTGGTATTCTTGGGTTGTTGCTATGGTAGTTGAGTACTTGGTTAGCGTGGGCTGCTTTATAAAGGATTTGGATTTTTGGTTTGCCATTGTTTTTTCTGCTAATGTGAATATCCAAGAAGGGTAGTCTTTTGTTCTCTTCTGATTTTGTGAATTCATTTACATTAAAGGTGTTGTTGATTGTGTGTTTTCTCTAAATGTTCATTTCTTGTCATTTTATAACTAAATGGTTGTGGGTATATATGAAATTAGAAATTCAAAGCTTGGTGATAGTTACATGCTACTGTCAAATCAATGGTGAAAATTCCCCACTGGTATTTTGGGGAAAAATTGTACTGTACAACATTCGGAATGAATCCAGGAAAAATGTTATACTGGTAGGTGACATGAATGAATGAGTGGGATTGAGACAACAGAGTACCGATAAAAGTGATTGGGTCATTCAGATGTCCAAGAAGAAATTTTTAGTTTAAATAAATGGCTGAGGAAAACATCTGCTGTTTTAAAACATATGATTTAAATGTAAGTTTGTTCATACACATACATGATTGAGAAATGAATATGAAAGTATGATTTATTGATTTAGTTGTTTATGATGAAAAATTTAGAGAATTGCTGAAAGACATAAGGGTGATGAGAGGTTCTGAATATAGCACTATTAATTTATTAATGTTAAGGGTGGACCTTTGAGGAAAAATAGATATGAAAATAAAATTAAAAAATAAAATCAAACAAAATAGTATAAATAAACCAAGAAATAACATCTCCTGCTTCTGAAGATTTTATAGAATTATAAATAAATCTCAATACTTAAAGGCACAAACATTTACAGGCTACTGATGACATGAGGTTACTATATAGCCCATATGACTAGCTAGAGAAGTGTTTCTTAATCTGTTTGCTTTTTGTTGATGGTACTCTAAACTTAAATATGCTATGTGCCAGTTTTACAGCTTGCTTCAGGAATTGTAATGGTAGGTGGAAATGACTTTGGAAGATGAGAGAAGAGCTGAAGGAATATGGTCATGACTCATGACAAGTATCTCAGAAAGTTCCCTGTGAAGGTGAAAGGAAAATATACTTTCAGACTTGCAAGATTCTGTTAACATAAGCTTATAATAAAGTAGAGCTAGTTCTGCTGGGTATACTATTTGTCCTGACTATCCTGCAAGGGTGATAGTAATGTTTATGGTAGCTATAAATTGAATTATTGGATATAATGAAATGTATAAGGATCTAACCGTACGTATTTATTTTAGGAAGACATCTTGTTGCAGTTATAGCTTTAATAAATATCTTTAAAATAAATTAGCAACTTTTAAATTTGTTTAATGGTTAAATATACTTTATTGGCATATTTCCATTATTACAAAATAATTGAAGAATCAGAAATTTACCAGGATTTAATTTCTCTTGTCATCAAATGGAATGCCTGGACTTAATGAGAGTTACATAGTCTTTTAATGTTAGGCAGAGTATGGATACATTCTCACCTTTTGTCAACCGTCTATAACAGTGATGGCGAACTTTTTCAACACCGTGCCAAGAAGGGACTGTGCACGTGTGTGGCACCAAGTGCCGAAAAGGGAGCACTTTGCGCGCGTCAGGGCTGTGACCAGGAAGAGGAGCTGCCCAGGGGGCATGTGCGCTGGCTAGCAAGTCTTCTGGTTATTGCCATGCGCCAATCAGCTGGCTGGCGCACATGCTCCCGCCAAAAAACGGAAGTCCAGCTCTTCTGGTTTCTGGCACTGTCGCACACACAAAGGCCAGCTGATCGTTGTCTGTGCATGCACGCCAGAAATCCGGAAGAGGAACAGGCGATGCTGCGCATGTCAGGCAACATGGCTCCGCATGCTGCTTCGGGCACGCATGCCATAGGTTCGCCATCACGGGTCTATAATATCTTTTTTACTACCCAAACAGAAAAGATGTTGAAAATTATATTGGGATTACTAGAGCCCTTTTTTCAATCTGAGGGTACAAGTAGTCCACACTTAGTAACCATTCGTTCAGCAACCATTCAAAGTTACTATGGCACTGAACAAATGCTAGTTATGATATTTGCTGCGTTCCCATGTCATGTGATAAAAATTTGGGCACTTGGCAACCAGCCGCCATTTATGACTGCTACATGCAGCCCACCCACCCATCAAGACCAGGGACCAGGAACTTCCCATTGTTCTCACCGACCATCCCTGGAGTGGAAGCCAGGCACCCTGAGGTACTATAGTTTCTTTAGCTCTCAGCACCGTCATAGTATCCAACTGCCACCTCCTTTAATGGAAATTAAAGCAACACCTTAAAAACTGTTGTTATATAGCTTTAGCAGCTCTTGTCCACCAGTAGGCAGACCACTACATTTAGTACCAACTGTGGTTTCTGATTAGTCTTCATATGTAGAGCATTTTAGGGTTTTCTATCATTGAGGTATAAGGAGATGAACTACTGTTGTCAAGGCTTGTTCTCAAAAAAGGGCTGCAACAGCTAAAGCTGGGAACACCTTCCCTAACAGCAGGCATGGAAATGTACTCCTATACTGCGGATTTGGTCTTTTAAAGGAAGCACCACCCCATCCAGAGCAAAAACACTCTTATAGCCTCATCACCCAATTAACTCAAGTTCAGTTTTTAATCTATAACAGTATATTTTTTCATAAGTACAATGATCAAGCTCAGTTTCCTCCATTCTATACCTCTGTGTTTGAAGTTTGATTCCTAAGTGAAGAATTTTGCACTTGTTCTGTTAAATTTCATTCTATTATTTTCAGCCAATTTTTCTAAAATTTACCACAATCATATTGAATTTTATTTAGCTTTTCTTGGATTTCAGCTATCCCACCAAGAAGTTGTGCCCCCTGCAGATTTGATGAGTACTTCCTCCAATTCTTCATTCAAATTAATGAAAACATTGAAAGATAAAAGATGAAAGTCTATTTCTCATAGCACCCAAGTTAATATATCTTTCCAATTTCATGAAGAACTATAGATGAGCATTCTTTGAGTATAATTTTCAGGACAGATATGCATATGTTTGATTGTCCAATCATCCAGCCCTTACTCAACTAGTTTGCTAAACAGCATACCTTGGAATACCTTGTTGGAAGCTATTTTGAAGATTTCAGCATCCCCACAATGTTGTAAGTTACCTGATCAAAAGTATAAGATAAGGTTTATCTGGCATGGTTTGTTCCTGAACAGTAATGGAAATTACTGCACGGTTTTTAATCTGTATTAAAATATCCCCAGAAAGTAATGTTGGTCTGATTGTACTACAGTTTGTTGGCTTTTCCTTCTCACCCTTTTTTGAGTAAAACTAAAGATTTCCCTGTCCAATCATGTATGACAGAGTTCCCCAACCTTTTTGGCTTTGCAGACCAGCGGGGGATGGGGGGGAGAGGGGATGGTTCTGCGTAAGCGATGGGCACACACACATGTGCAGCTCCATTTGCACGAATGGTGTGCATGACTGTGCACTGTTCACGCAAATGAAGCATGTGCGCATATGCTCACTTGCTGCTTGTGCAAGTGGGGGTGGGTGTGCATGTGCTTGCCCGCCACTTACGCATCGTGGTTCCGAGCAACTCACGGACCGGTATTAGGCTGCAGTCCAGGAGTTGGGGACACAGTGTGTTTGACTCAGGCTTGGTGCTGATCTCTGCTTCTTGGCCAAGGGAGCCAGTGTTGTCCAAATACATTTTTGTGGTCATGTGGCCAGCTTGGCTATATGCCAAAGGCATATGGAACACTGTTACCTTCCCACAAAAGTGGTACCTATTTATTACTCACATTTGCATGCTTTTGAACTACGTGGGCAGGAGATGGAGCAGGGATGGGAATTCACCCTGTTGCACAGCGCTTGGATCTCAAATCTGGGCTGTCCGCTTTCCAGCTGACAAGTTCAACATTGTTAACAACTGAGCATTTGTGCCTCCTACCTTTTTTTTGAAGACGGGAAATATTTGCTCTCTTCCAGTCTTTTGGGCTTTACAAATTCTCCAGGATTTCTCAAAATTTAAACTGTAAGTTATTGGTAGTACACAAGAATGTATTTGGACTTAAGGGTCCCTTAAGGGTTCTAGAGGATATCTTTGAAGAGGTAAACCTTTCCTAATTGTACATTTCATACATCATGCCAACTTTCTGGCAGTTGTTTTGAGTATGTTCATTACATTCTTTCAAGATTATGGAATGAAGTTTAATTACTAAAGAAGATGATCTATTTTGAGATGTGTATTAAGTGCAGACATAAAGAATGCAAGTTTATTCAGTATACTGGCTTCTGCTAGAAGAAGGTACGTATATAACAATTAGGGCTGTGCAGTAGTTTGAATATCATCTGGAAGTGTTGCTACACAACATATGGGAACATGAAAATAGCATCTGCCTAAGAACTACGCAATCATTAAAAATGACATGTTTCCTTTCGTAAGTCATAGACAGTGATATGTTCTGCCTAATCATGATTTAAATTTGCAGGGTTAAACTGAATTGCTAATAATCATTTCATTCTTCCTAGTACTATTACTATTTCCTTTCTTCTCTGTGCTATAAGTTTGATTTCATTTTCTTCCTTCCCTTAAATAGGTTCAGTGCAGATAAGTTGTGAATTCCAATTGAATTGCTCTAACTGTGCAGAATGGAACAAAATAAAGAATAAAATGGACATAATTCAAATGAGTTATAAGAAAGGGAATCTGTGTGGACTGTTCCAACTGAGTATGAAAGGAAAATGAAGTGGAAAAGAGTAAGCAACTTGAAAGAGAAATGCAGAATTGCATAGATGAGGAACAATGAAAGATGAGGAACATTTGAAATAACTGATAGTTGATGAATTTTTTAATATTTGCAGTCAGTAAATTCAAATTAATACTTTGGCTGGCATAAAAAAATCAGTTTTCTTAATTCAGTTTGTTATATGCACATATTGATTAATTGCTATCTTGCAAAAGACATTATTATTACTAAGTTTTATTCAAAGCAGAATTAATTATACCCAAGAGAGTTTTGAGAAATCTTTGTCTAAACATTAGGTTTTCTGACTATCACTGCCTAAAGATAATCCATGAGGATATTTTATAAAGATAATCCAGGATAAGATACTATGATATCTTCTTAGCACCACTAGTATAAAACTAGCACTGGCAGATCTAAGAAGAAATTGTAGTAATTTATGCTGGCTGGAGAGGAAAGGATTACAATGGAAGCAAAAATGACTGGATTTCTTCTTCTTGATTGTGCCACATGGCCCAACAAGGGAGAGGCCTTCTCTACTCTGACTTCCTGAGCTTGTCAAAATGTAAATAAGCGAATGGTGATGGGGTGGGGTATGGAGAAAGCCCATAGGGCTTTGGTGAAACCAAGGGGCAGGAGGCAGAGCATGGGATATCTTAGAGGGTGGGGGAGGCCTTCTGGGAGTGCCTGTGCCTACACTAGGCCTCCCTCGGTTTCTCCCATGAGTCACCCCATGATCTACCTACTGACCCACGCATTCATTTAACGAATGCATTGGAGAAAGCAGGGGCAGGGAGGTTGTTAGCTAGGTGCTTCATTTAATGCAGTTCTCGACTTCTGACATGAATGGGCAGACTCCATAAATGTCGTAAGTCAAGGACTACCTGAATTAGCCAACTTCTGTGATTCTTCTGATGGACTCATAGAAGTATAAATCATAGAAGTATTAAGGTGTATAAATCCTTCCATTTCCCACCATTCGGTCAGAGCTGAAGAAGCTTCTTGGATAACAAGCGAAATGTCTTCAAAGAAAAACCAGAAAGTCCAGTTGCCCCTTGAAAAAAAAGAACCTTTTGGACAACCATGACCTGGATGACTGAGAATCTCCATAGACTCTTCTGATAGATGAACATTATTTCCAGAAATCACTTGTCCAATTTTGTTCATTTCTTGCTTTTCTTATTTCTTTATAACAGCTTGCTTTCATGCAGGGAAATTCCTTATCCTGATTAACATTAGCTTTGCCTTTTGCAGTTGGGCAGCCTTCTTCTGAAAATGTAGTAATTGATATGGATTGCCCAAAAGAATTTAGAAGAAGAGCAGTTTCATTGTCAAACAAATATTCCAGTAGAGATTCTTTTATTTGGCTATGACTGTTATAATCAAGAGAAGGTATCTTATGTATGCAACACAAGATGGCTAAGAATTGCCAATATTTAATATATGACAGACAGGACAAAAATGCTTTAAATTGCTTTGATAAACTGGTTTCTTTATACTTTAAAAATTATTCTTATTTGTCTTGGAGTCATTCCACACACACATTTTGTACTTTTGTGGCATTGATTTTGCATGTTTCCCATGCCATCCTCAAACTTACTCTTTTCCTAGGTTAAATTGCAAAACTTCTACTTTGATTTACGGTACTGAAGCTCTGTGGAGCTTTGAGCCAGGCCATTTCCCTAATTCTAAAAATTGCTTCACTCATCATCCCATTGCTTGAATTTGAAGATTTCTAGTATGTTTCAGAGGTAACTTTATCAGTGAACTGATCTTACACTTTTTCACACAATTGACTTTGTTCTGCCTACTGTCAGTATGCAGCAAAATCTTGTGTTATCCTACCTCTGTTTCTAGGATTGGTTTAGTTGTTCTCTGATGGAAGAATGCCTGCAAAGTAATAAAGTTATGCTACATTAGAACTTTAAGTGAGAATTGATATGCAGAAGGAATGACGCCTTTAAGGCCATTGAAGGTCTGAGCAAAATTTTCTTCCAAATAACATACAGCGTGAATTGAATATGGAGAAGGCTGGTGATTTAGTTCTCCTTTTTGTGTGAAGTGGATCCTGAGAGGACTTTTGATTCAGGCGATGGGACACTGTCTAATGAATCTGCACTCTCCTGCTGCTGGTTGGGGACAGCAATGATTGTCTCATAGTGTTCTTTTTGTATTTGCAGCAGTCTGAGTTTGAAAGGTATGATGGATTTCATGTAGAGATTTAACATATTTTGGAATAATTTGCAAGTAGAGAAACAGAATAGTGTGGATTTATTGTTTTTAAGGACTGTAGGTATTTCAGAAAGTTGGAACATTTTAGATTTTTCTTTTTTCTTAGATTGAAATGTCTTCCATTTCAATGATACAAGGTTAAAATGATGTGAACAGTTAAGTAGTTGCAGTAATAGCTTGTTTGTATGAATAAAGGCAACATTTTCTCTAAGAGGACCTGCCCATTTCCCACTGGCGTCTTCTCTGCAAGTCTGTATGAAACTTGTATTGAATAATGCAAATTGGATATGTGCTAACTAGTTCAATAATTGCCCCCTAATTAATGGAGCCCAGCATTAATTTACTTTGCAAACAGAACAATCAATTTAATGTTGCTGTTCATAGGAAAATTATGCATACATAAAATCTTAAGAGGTAATATTGAATACTGAATTAATATCTAAATTACACTGTAAATTTCTCGAATCTAATTTATTATTAATCACAGCTCTAACAATGAATTTTATATTGTAGTGAATAATTTTGAGCCATTCTACTTTATACTCAGGAAAAGATAATATGAAATTTTTTATAGATGTTATTGATTAATTTCCCTCTTACTTTTGATTATATAATCTTAATAAAACTGTCAGTTGCCCATAGTGCATCAAGAATGAGTGCGTTTCCCCCTTTTCCTCTAAAATACATTTTAAAAATATAATTTTCAGTCAGACCATTGATTTTGTGGACTGTAGAAATTAGAGCTTTGCATACATATGAGTGTGTACTTCTGTAGCCTTGCCACAAATTCTTATTTTTTAAAAAAATAGTATGTTGGAGTAGTGAAGTACAGGGTATCTTTATTATTAATGAACTCTTCTTCTCTTATCTCTGACCTGTTATGGATTTGGGTTACACAAAATTGAATGGGAATGTGTATTCTCATGTGAATTAAATGGGTAAAAATGAGTTGAGCGATATGGTCCATAGAAACAATACCTGTACTGAAGTTATTGCTGTTACATTCTTCCAGGGTATTCATCTCCGTATTCCACCATAAATAATCAAAATGTTTATCACAGGTAATTAGAGCAAACATTTCGGCACAACACGAGGAGTCAAGCAGGATGCAGTTTCTTCCCTTTAGGCATAGAGGGGACAATAATAAGAGTTTCAAGTCCACTCAGTATTTTATTACATAATATGGCACTATTTTGTCTATACAATGGCAACAATTTTTATTCAGTATCATAGTGCATTTTGTAATAATATGACGTGGACTTAATTGGTCAAATTGTAGTGTGAGATAATGCATTTCCTCCCCCTAAATATTATATCTTTTTAAACAAGTTACCCTTATCTCTTATCTATAAAAAATAAATACAGTTCATTGCTTTTCTCATATTGATATATTTTAAATCTTTGACTTTAGGAGAGCAACACGGAAAGGAGAAAATTGGGAAGAGAAATTTGGGGAAAAGTAAAAGGGCTGTACAACATACATGTAGTCCTTGACTTATGACCACAATTGAGCCCAACCTTTCCATTGCTAAGCAAGACAGTTGTTAAGTAAGTCATGCCCCATTTTACAAGCTTTTTTTTGTCATGGTTGTTAAGTAAAATACTGCAGTTAAGTCAACATTAAGTGAATTTGGTTTCCCCCATTGCTTGTCAGAAGCCAGTTGGGAAGATCACAAATGGTGACCACATAACCCTGGGACACTGCAACTGTCATGCCTATACATGCCAGTTACTAAGCATATGAATTTTGCTCACGTGACCATAGGAATGCTGCAACGGTCATAAATGTGAGAACTGGTCATAAATCACTTTTTTCAATGCCATTGTAACTTCGAACAGTCAGTAAATGAATGATTGTAAGTCAAGGACTACATGTACTTGGATACTGTCATTGATCTGCAAACTATTAGATCACATTTCATTCTATCCGTAACCCTAATCTCTGGGCATGGTCTCCAGATTTATTACTGAAGATGATATTTTTATTCTCTCCTTTCATTCACTATAAACACTTATCAGTTCAGAGTCCTTTAATTTTTCATGTTGTGGAATTCCTATTGAAAACTACAGTGTGTTACTGTTTTCTTACAAGCTGTTTTCTGTTATGTTTGAATGTAACATTCCCATACTATCTATTACTATCATGTGTTCACTATGTTCATCTTGAAACTGAACTCTTACAGAACCTTCATTCTTAAGTAGTTTGAATGATATTGTATCACAACCAGATTTTTTTATTAAGTGATTGAATTATATTGTATAATATGTTATAACACTTTCCAGCAGAAATATGATTTATAGATTTGTTTTTCTGATTTCCTAAAATTTTGGATATAATTGTCTAATTATATTTAGAATTTGCATTTTTCTCTAGAAATAACATAGTAACTTTCATTGTTTGCTCTTTAGACTGATAACCATATAGTTACTAGATCATAGAACTAGATATCAGTTAAATAGTCTATAATAAGGAAGCAACATTTCATGTGAACAGATCAATCCCAATTTGTTTTCTTGACTTGTTAAGTGCACTGAACATTTTTTGGGTATGTATCCAAGTCAAAGAGTAAATTCCTTTTACATTTTGCCAAAGTGTTCAGTATGAATTTTCTTTAGATGAATGACTGAAGTTATAGCGTATTTTTCTGTGAATTCAAGTCTGTCTTTGATTTAATTATGTTTAATATTCTATAATAATTTCCCATATTCTTGAGCTTTACTCGAGATTGATTGATTAAATATGCATCATCAATTTGATTTTGACTGTCTGTGTGGTCGCTAGGAGTCAAAAATGACTTGATGATAGATACTCAAGAAGAACCTCATTTTGTCATTCCAAGCAATTTTCATTCTGTTGTATGCCTCTCTTTTTTTAAACTTCACTTCTTTTGTGAAAATGATCCTAATTACTTATTTATCCAGGCACTAACTTCAAAACTCTGTTGTTACTACTTTGCCTTTCTGAAACGGCACATTTTTCAACCTGCTTGCCTTCGTCTCAGTTGGTATCTTGGATTTTTCTTGGGATTTTTCCCATAAGCAGATATTTTTAAGCATAAATATATGCCACACTTAAACACTATGGATTATGTGGTTGTAGTTCGCTATGCACACTTCTATAAAAGGTTCTTAATTGATTTATTATTTTTTAAAACATTTATTTTACAGGTTTTAAAAATCAGCTTGCTTGGCCATAGAAAACGTATTTTGGCCTCACTGGGAGACAGACTTCACGAAGACCCACCTCAGAAACCACCACGTTCTATCACCCTCAGGGTAGGTTCCATCAAATCCTTGTAATATCTGAAGCATATATTGTAACTCATAGTATCTTCCAACACAAAGAGAGATTATTTAATAACTGATCTACCACAATTCAGACAATTATTACATTTGTAAATTTCTATAAGGGTGCTTCGGTTTATAGTCAACAAAACTTGCTTTGTGAGATGAGATGAGGAGGAAAAAAATGATGAAAATCAGAATTTGGGCTTTTAAAAAAATCAATTTTTTGCATCTTCATAATTAGCTACTAGAATGCTGTATATAGATAGTCCTTGTTTTATGACCACAATTGGGATTGGAATTTCAGTCATTGTGGGCCTAAATCAAGGCACCACATGACTTGACCTGATTTTTCAACTCTTATTATGTCACTCATTAAGTGAATAATGCAGTCCTAAACCTTGAATCACACACTCATTAAGTGAATCATGCAATCTGAATCTACTTTCCTGACTGGTTGGTTTTTTTTGCTGGAAACAGGCAAAAAATAATGGAAAACAGCAAAAAAACCTCTAGAAACCAGCCCAAAAAATCCATAAAATTCAAGTTTTACTTCATTCATTCATTCATTCATTCATTCATTCATTCATTCATTCAATCATTCATTTAAATGTTACCTATTGTAAAACTTTAGGTGGCTCACAACAACAGTAGAAACAAGACAAAAAAAATATGGAAATAGTAAAATCAAAATCTGCTGCTTCAGCAATCCTTGCTCAACCCATTCCTCCGCAAACCAAACCTGGGCTCCAACCTGACCCTATCCCAGTGCTTGGAGAAGAGCCAGCTCTTTTGTGAGGTGGTCTCACAAATAAACTGGTCCTATTCCAAGTAGAGCTTTAAAAGTGATAACTAGTACCCTGAATTGCATTAGGAAAGATACAAGATGACAGTATAGCTCACACAAGGGTGGTATAAGATGGACAAACCAAGGGACATCCAACTCTGCTTGCACTGCCACATTCTGGACCAGTGGACTATATTCAAGGGGAGTCCCATGTAGAATGTGTTACAATAGTCCAATTGGGAAGTCATTAAGCATTAACATAACTACTTAGAATTTTTTTGTGCACGGTATTAAATAGTCAGTTAAAGTCAAGTCTTCTATTTTCTTTATTTTTATTATTACTCTGATTTGTAACCTAGCCTTATTTAATATCTATGTACTGCCAAGCCATAAAACATTATTTTCTTATTTCATTAGCTGATATTTTTTATTTGATGCAGGAACCTAGTGGTAATCACACTCCTCCCCAGTTGTCTCCTTCGCTCAGCCAAAGTACTTATACTACTGGTGGTTCCCTGGATATACCACACATTATCATGCAGGGAGATGCAAGGAGAAGAAGAAATGACAGCTATTTTGACGATATTCCTCGGTCAAAACTGGAAAGACAAATGGCTCAGGTAAAGTTGGAAAATTCCAAGTTCATTAGAAATGTATTTTTAAACATTTGTTTCCCTAGCATTGTCTTTCAGAAATTGGTGTTTGATTTTTTTTTCAGCTGAATTTGCCTCTTAGTTTTTATATTTTTAATTCTTTTCAGAAAAGTACACTTTTCCTAGTGCTTTCTGTAAACTTACAGTTATTTGTACCTGAACAATCCTGGGAGATGTGAATAAAATGAATGTGTAAAATGAAAAAAAAATCTACTTGTCTTTGAATAAGAGAACTACTTTTTGTTCTTCATGATGGAAAATCTATTTCTCCTTTGTCTGAATGATACAGCTAAGCCATCTGATAATTGTTGGTCTGGAAACTAGTCAGAGGTGCACCACCGTTTTGTAGCATGGAAGGTTAATTCAGTAATTCTTATCCACTTCCACACTATTTTACTCCACTGCCTTCCCCTCTGGTTTTATTCTTCCTAGTGATATGAATATTTCACTGACCCATTTTGCTTTATCTTCATTCTTCTTTTCTTCCTTAAGATAGTGGTAGTTAGTGGTGATGTGTGGTGGTTATCAGCTTATCATGATGATTTATTCTGATTCAAACATATAATATACTTCACTCTTCTATGTAGAAGATGTATTCTCCTTCTACCTAAGGAGAATAGAAGTAATTATAGAATATAGTATTGTCCATCTCTGAGAAATATTTTTTTTAAAAAATGTGTAGCAATAAATTTTCATGTAAGTGAAAATTTGACAAGATTTGACAAGCTGTAGAATGAACCTGTTCTTTGCTGCCTACATGACTGTGTGTCATGTAGGAATGGGTATCACACAGTACTAATAATAGAGAGGTGGACTTCTTTCAGTTTGAGTATGCTATGGTTATCAAGAAAAGGGAAATATTTTCTCCACATAGAAAAGACTTTCACACAGTGAAATAGGCTAGTATAGCTGAAAATCACTTGGGAGATATAGTGACCATTTCTCATGAATTTCTTGTGAATAGTTGGAACAAATTGCAATCTAATTGCAGTTCAAAATTCTTGACTCTGTTGAGGTTGTGTAGGTAACCTGTGATAGCTTTTGTATTTTTTTAAAAAATCAATATTTTTTGATGGAAAATAACTTCTCAATTAGTTTTTATAATTTAAACTATTTTTAAAATAATTTGGATAAAGATTTTACAGAAATGTTACAGAAATGTCTGATTTTGCAGAGAAAGTACATTATTAAAAACGCTTACATATCAGTTAAAGAGTTTGAATATGAGAACTGCCAATGCTTTTAATAATTTATTTTTGTAATTAATCATTTTTGACAACTGAATTTCTTGCTATTTGAAGAAATATTGCTCATAAAATATATAATATATAGGTTATTTTTTTTAAAAAAATGGGTATTGAATATAAATGGATAGATCTGAAAGCATGTTCTGACCCAGCTCCCCACACACGACAAACCCTCTGAAGTTAACTCAAAGATTCCTTTATTAGGAGCTCCAGCAACCTCGACAAAAAGTTTCTTTCTCACCACAGGCTAACAAGTCCATCCGGCAGGGAGATAAAGAGTTGTCTGCAGGGTGGATTTGATTTAAATCGAGTTGATTTAAATCACTAGTAAAAAGGCTTGATTTAAATCAACTCGATTTAAATCATAATTTTTAAAGAGCAGCTATCATCTCTGCTACTCCTTTGACCCACTGTTGACTCACTGATAGTCCCAGTGTTGCAGAATATACAGCCTCATGCTACATAACTAAGATCCATTTCATGCTGAATAAACTAAATTATTTATGTATCTTAAATAGAAAACTATCTTACGATAGATTTTTACCCCAAAAGTTTTTTAATAAAATAAATTCGATAAAAATATAAAAAAATCCGATTTAAATAAAAAAAAATCTGATTTAAATCAAAAAAATCTGATTTTTTTTTATTTTTTTAAAAAAATCATTGATTTTTATCCACCCTGGTTGTCTGCCACATCTATTCATATCCGCCCCCTACCTTTTATTCCCAGAGCTAGGATGGGGCTTCGTTAGCAGCGATAGCTCTTCCTTCCCAAGGATCGGCACACAGATTTCCACTCCTCTCCTCTGCCTTCTGTGCATACACGCATCAGGCACTGGACCCAGCTGTTCCTCCTCTTCCTCATGAGCCACCTCCAGACCTGGGGGCTGTTGACTCTCCATCTGAGGGCTGATGGATGGCCCAGGCTCCGCCCCTCTCTCTCTTTTTCTACCAGCTCCATTCCCTCTTCCCCCTCAGAGCTCTCAGGTTGCCTTGGTGCTGACCCTGACACCCATGCCTTTTCCTCCTCTGATTTGGCTGCTGAAAGGACCGCCAGCCGCCAGGCCACAACAGCATAGTTCAGATTTTAAAAAGGGCTTCCTAATATTACTTAAGTTTGATATTTTTGAAACTCTGAAAAAAGCTGAACAAATCTTAGTGCTAAAACCAGGAATTAGGAAAATCTGACTAGATGTCTTATACTTTATGGTCAGACCACTGTCATTAAAATTTATGTATCATGAAAATCACTCACTATGAAGCATATTAAGCTATATAAAAGCTATTTACATAGGCTTTCCCAAAGCAAAATCAAATTTAAAAAGTATATTGGCTATGGTCTTTTGAATTCCAAAAAGTGTGTTGGCTATGGTCTTTTTAACTTTAACTATAAATACTTGGAAATCAGAATAATATTTGTATGCCGGAAAAAAAATTATACTGATACATTCTCTTGATTATTTATTCTTTAGTTTTTATTTAGATACCTGACAGAGCCAAAAATTCTTTGCTGTTTTATTTGTTTTTGAGTGTTCTTAGCTGATTTCTAACTCTTCTGGTTCTCTATTTACAAAATACAGCAACGCACTAACAGATTTTGAAGGAAGTTATCGTAACATATGCTTTGTCTTTTGCAGTATTTTGCACCCAAAACAATAATTTTGGAAATACTTTGACTATAAAGTGCACATTGTTATTTTTCTCTTGTTTTCCTTCTAAATTCATGAAGCTGAGTAGATCCCCTAAAGAAAGAAAATATGCATAATCTAGAGATTCGTTTTTAGAGGAGATATCTGGGTCAAAACAGAGAGGCTATGCATAAGTATTTACGGAGTCTATTGTTATCAAAATAACAGCTGTGGAATGCTCAAAATGGATGAAGTATCCACAACATGGGAGGGTGTCAGATTCTGACATGCCAGGCTACAATCTCAGTCAAATGTGTATATTCAAACTCTCTGAAACTCTCTCATCCTGAGGCAAAAGGATGAAAATTATGCTTTACTCGACACAGGATACACCCCTGTCCTTCTCCAATTTTAATTGTGTTTATAAAACAGGCATGTAAAATGTTTTCACATATTTTACATATTTTCATTTGGGACTCCTTCTGTGCTGTTGCCCTGAATATGGTAGATAATACAATTCATTTTTGGCACTTGTATGCAAAGCTAGCTTGGGTGCTTCTTTAATATAGTTTTCCTTACCAATAGAAATAGCAAGTCTTAAACCCTTTTTCATCCATAGTTTAGTTTTTCTTATACAAAATTCTCATATCTAGTATTTGAAACATTACAAGACAGAAAACTAATTAAGGAGTAAAATAAACCCCTGGGCATGACAGTTGTCAGACTAAATTATTATCAGAATCCTACTAGATCTTCTTTTAGAACATTTCAGATCTCTTTAATTTTAATTTTAATTTTATTTTTTTGGAAAAAAGGATCTAATAATGCTAAAAGTAGTAAACAGCTATCTGAAAGGCAATTAGATTTTTTATTAGAAGTATAATCTGAGCTAGGAAAAATGCCTTATGATCTAGATGATTCTAGATTGTTCCCCACAATTGGCTATGAATATTGAAATTGGACTGTTAGGGTATTTGCACTGAAAATTTTTGTGTTTCAAACACTGAGAAACTATGTTATTCCACAAGCCATCAGTCCTTCTAAAGCAATACCCCTTGCACATTATAAAGTGCAAATTTAGGCCATGCTTTCGGCAGACTCCTTGAGGAGAACTGCTGAATCTGGTATGTTTATCTATTTTTGTCCTCAGGCTTTTTGCTGCCTTGTTATTTTTTTCCCCCTATCCAGAAGGCCTCTAGCCTGTTGCAATCTTTGCCCAGATTAAAATCCAGGTAACACTTGATACCCTTGCTACATCTTTCATCTTCAAATCTTATCGAAGAAGCAACCTCTTCATAATCTTACAAAATTACACATAATGCAATACTTAATTGCCAATTATCCGATATGTGTAACTGGTAAATGGTTTGGACTGTTTGTTGCCAAAGTATCTGTTTTGTTGAATAATAATAATTGCTTGATTGTGATACAAATTCTTAGCATTGAACTGTAGGATTCTTTCTGGGCAGTTCAGAGAAAGTTAGTCTCTAACACCCTCAGAATGTTATTAATGATGTAATTTATTAGTGAAAGAAGCTCTGATTTCAAAGACGAAAGTGCATTTCAAGTGAGATTTTCTCACAGGAAGCTGCGTCTGTTTGAAATCCAGTCTTTATTTAGATACCAGTATTACATTTGCGCTCTTTGTCTTAACTGCTGGTTGTGCTTTGTATACTGTGGTTAAGCTATTGATGTATTAATTGCTACCTACTTCCAAAGAATGCAGTTGCATTTCTCATCTGTTTAAGGCCTTTCATTGTTGTCCACTCAGGAGACTGCAGGTAGCTACTATATTAGGTGCTTTAGTTGCTTGGCTACTATGAACTATTATCTTGGAGTCACTTGTGGTCTCCAAATAAGGAAAAATACATCAGGAGTTACTGTCTGATGATAGAAAACTGATTTTCTGTTCTTTTTGACACAGTTGCTGCACTGGGATCTTTCCTGACTGGCTGTAATTATACTTCCAACAAATTGTAGCATTTGAACTGCTATTTTACAACTATGAGTGCAGTTTTTACTGCTAATTATTGCAGCAAATAAAGTGTGGTGATCTATTCCGAAGAGTTGTCCTCCCTTTTGGTGACTTATGCATTAAAACAGCTGAAATTTTGCTTGTACTGCAGTTAATATCCCAAATGTTAATGCCTTTTGCTCAGCAGTGACATTTGTTTGATAATTTATTTGATTGTTTAAGGTCCTTCCTTCCTTCCTTCCTTCCTTCCTTCCTTCCTTCCTTCCTTCCTTTCTTTCTCTCTCACGCCCACCCACTATATTGGAACTGCTCAGCTACGGAATAAAATTAAAGACTGGAGTGTGACAGGAAAACTGGATTTCTCTGCTGTGAAAGCTTTAATCCATAATCAGGGAATAATTTCATTGTTCTGAACTGGATTATGCTGTGTTTTATTGTTCTGTAATGGTTTTATCAGCAATTACATTAAAAAGAGTGTTGACAGCTCCAATAAATTAATAGTTCTTTAAAAAAAAATTTGCAGTTACATTTTATGCTCTGTGCAATGTTTTAATTCTTCTTTTGTTTAAGGGATTATTATTATTATTATTTATAAGATGAGATACAGTTTTCTATTTATATCAGCAGTCGTCTGTCTGTGAAATATGGACCAACCAGAATGCAGGATATCCTTACTCAGCAGTTCATCAGGTTCATAATGTAAGATATGTCAATAAATGGTTTTGTTGTCACTGCATTGCTGTTCATTGTGCTGTTTTGGTGTTGATATAGGTGCGTTGCTTTTTGGAATTCAAGAGGCAGTGTGTATTTCTAGTAATTTCCAGGATTCTGTTTGTTATGTATTTGTTTTTCATAATGTGCAATTAACATGTTTGAAAGAGGAGGGTATAACTGAATACTAGTTTTTAGTGCTGCAGTGTGCAATGTCTGATTTTTTTCAATTCCTTTATTTGTATTTCAGTTTTTGTTTCAGGTGGGGCTGTCTTTGTTCATCTTTAAAGTCAATAGGTGTAAACTACATACATTTTGCAATTTGGCAGTATTATGTGTCTTTGTGGTTTACTACCCAGAATGGTCGTCTTTCTAGTCTGTCAAGACTTTTTCTCCAAATGTCAACAATAGTTAACACAGTGTACTTCATAGATAGTGTCTTCTAGTACATACTGGTATTGGTCCCTGTTACCCATCTTAAAATTTCCTGATTTATATGCAAAGTAGATAGTACTGGATCTCCTGGTCATATTCATAATACATACTTTTTCCAATGGAAATACTCATATTAGTATAATGAAACAAAACATGGAAATAACTTCCTTATTATAACAAAAATAGGAGGAAAATTATCATGTAAATATCTGTCCATTTTTACAGCCATGGTACATTACTTCTCATTTAACACTATCAATTTTGACTGTTATTAATATGACATAATAAAAATTTATTATATGATATTTATTAATGCAAAAAATTAAAGATGACTTGTTTACTACAGATAGTCCTCAACTTACAACAGTTCATTTAGTGACCGTTCGAAGTAACAACAGCACTGAAAAAAGTGACTTAAGACTATTTTTCATACTTACCACTCTTGCAACATCCCCATGGTCACAGGATAAAAATTCAGACACTTGCCAGTTGATTCATATTTATGACAATTGCAGTGTTCTGGCGTCATGTGATCGCCTTTTGTGAACTTTTGATCAGTAAAGTCAATGGGGAAGCCAGATTCACTTAACAACTGTGTTAATAACATAATAACAATAGTGATTCACTTAACAACTTTGGCAAGAAAGGTCATAAAATGGTACAAAATTCACTGAACAACTGTCTCACTTAGCCATAGAAATTTTGGGCTCAACTATGGTCTTAACATCGAGAACTACCTGTACTATAATTGAAAAGAAAGGGGGAATGCTATCAGAATCAATTCCTACATTTGTCCCAATAAAGAATTAGGTTGGAGAAAGAAAGACCAGAAAGTAAAACAGATCAGTATCTTATTTTTTCACTAGGTCAAGGCATGAAGTAGGGGGCATCCATATTTTATTTTATTTTCTTTCTACTTGAAAGGAAAATGGGAATGTCAAGCTATAGTACAGAGCTATAGTAGAGAAACAAGAGATTCTACATCTAATTGATAAATGACATCCCAACAGATCAGGGTTTCTAACACAATTCAGGTGGAACAACATAATTAGGAATAAGCAGTGTATAGTTTTTTCCTGGATAGCCAAGGAATTTTTAATATCATAATTAATTCTTATCCTGTTAGTGGTACCTCCTTCTCCTAAAGCATAATCATTTTTCAAATACATATCAGTATTGGGAAGAGCTGCTAAATAAATGTAGGTTTAAAATTAATTTGAATTATGATATTTTTTGATATCAATATAAAATTGTAACATCCTCCCCCCTGCTAATCCTCCTCCCTCCTCCCCATCTTTTAGTTATGGCTGATAATTTGGATTTTTATAGATTTTTATAGTATTTTATACTTATTGTATGAATGTTTTTGTATTGTTTTATTTTATTTTTTTAACATTGTAAGCTGCCCAGAGTCACCTACTGGTGAGATGGGCAGCAAACAAATTTAATAAATAAATAAATCTAAAAATGTAACATTTTAATAAGGCTGTGTAGACTTTCCATATCCATTGTATATACTGGATTTCTTTTACTTTGCTATATTGTCACTTTCTAGTTCTTGAAGTGGAAACAATATGAATATTTTTCTTATAATATCTGAATAGTAATGCTTCCCCTTGTATCTGCTTGTAGTTATGCAGCTTATCTACAATAAAAAACTAGGTCGTGGCTATACAGCTGGCTATAACTGAACAAGGAAAAGTTCAGTGAAAAAGAGAATCATTATTTCATTGGTCTCTGGGCTTCCTGTCTTGATCTGTGGTTGACTCAGGGAGAACTACAGTAGAGAGAGAAATCTTTCCATCTTTGTCTTTGCCTTTTAAAAACTATTTTGTGGATCAAACCTTTAAAACAAGTGCTACCTTGAATGTAGCCTTGACAAGCTATTCCAGTAAAAGCACAATCAAAAACCTCTGAAAGCAGTTATATTTCTTTGAGTGAAATTAATAAAATTACTTCAGTAAATGGACAATACAATTGCATCTTTTATGCTTATTGATAATATTAAATTGCCATTTCTGTAAACAGTTCTAATTACTGAAGTATATAAATGTGTGTGAAAAATTCCAAACTCAAATAATTCTAATGGGTGGATTAAATTTATTTATTTATTTGATTTGCTTGCCGCTCATCTCACCTTGTATGCTTAATTATCTTAAGCATAGTTTGGTTTCTCACAGTCTTTCTGACATAAATAAGATGTAATGCATCTTGCATCTCTTAATTAAGAGTTGGACTGATTTCCAAATCAGATCTTCCAGTCTTCAGGGTCTGTCATCAGTGTGTATTACTGTACTGGCCAACTAGTGAAATGGCAATCATTTTCAAGAAATGTTCTCAGTGTATGAGTGGTAGGTAGCATGGTCGATCAAATACTACCTTTATAGATACATGACCAACAATATACTGGATCAGAGATAGTCTCACTTCACTTAGTCTCCAATATTTTCTTTTGTCATCCTACTTCAAGGACAGAGTTTGAATTTTCAGCTGTCTGCTGATTATGTACTCTGTTCTCAAACAATTAAAATGTTCATGGCTTCTGCTATGTAAATTAGATAGCCAACATTTGGCATATCATTTTTACAGTGCATGCTGATAATGCAAAAGAGACACCTGAGGTAGAGATAGAGAAGTCAAAGAAGAAGGGACAACCTTAGTAGCAGAAATGGAATCATGTAATGGGGGAGTGGGGTTAGGAGATAAGAAATGAAAAATAACAAAAAGGAAAGAGGACATATAAGATAGAGGAGAATATAGTACAATTCCCCAGGCTGGCTAGGAAATTCTGGCAATTGAACACACATTTTAAAGTTGCCAAGTTTGAGAAACAGAGATAAAGTGGCATAATACAGCTAAAATAATTAAGATGGCATTCCCTAGAACACTTTTGCCCAAATCCTATAAACCTTTTTTTATAGTAGCACTAATATACATGTGGGAAATGATTTGTATTAAAGGTAAATAAGTTTCAAAATGGATAATTCTAATGAGTGGAATCCAGATTTAGGCAAACAAAACAGGTTTTGTAGAAGCAGCTTTACATCTCTCTTCTTCTCACAGCAGCCCTTCTAAGACCATAAACTACTACTTAGACATTTTGGTAGCTATGCTGAATAGAAAGCCTGGAATGACACAGATCCATACAAATTGAGGAGATTTTCCCTCAGGGAATCAGAGTTCCAGTCATAAATGTTCCCATCTTATTTGGTGAAAGGGGAAGGTAGAGAAAACTGCTTTTGCAAAATCAGTTGCATGGGTTTAACATTTGATTCAATCTAGAATTAATTGCCATTATTAATACTGAATACTATTAATATTTGTTACAAATGCATTGCTCTGCATATATTTGCTATATTGCACAAGAAATGCTGGCATTGCCCAGCATTAAGAAAGATAAAGAGAAAAATGCATCTGCTCCAAGGATGGAGCGACTTATTCACTAATGCTTTATTAGTCGCTTTTCTTATTAAAAAACAAACAAACTCCTTTCATTTGGAAAAATGCAAATGTTGAAATAGCTATTCAAGATGTTTTAAAAGCATGTTTTAAGAAAAGAAGATGAATTGCATTACTGTCAGCCTTCAACTAAAATACAGCAATGTTGGCACAAAGCTGTTTCTGTTTGCTTCAGTTCCTGTAGTCTTGCTTCGGTTTCCACCAAACAAGAACATTTTGGTGCCTTCAACTTTATTTTGTGCTTGTCACTGTAGATCTGTAAAAACTTCTGTCTTTGTCTTTAATGTGGCTCATAAATGTGAGAGATACATATATGTATATATGTATATAATGCTTATTATGTTTGCTTTGTCCTGACTTGAGAAATCAAAGCACACTTTCTTGTAAAAAATATGCGTTTCAGTTGCTTTTGCTAATGTGTTATGTTTCCAAGTTTAAAAATGATTAATAAAATGTTAATGATTAGTTGCCATTTCTGTCCATCCAAGAACAGTTCAGCAGGAACAAAGAACTTAAAAATGGACTAAGAAATTATTTTTAGCATTTAATTTAATGTGTTGTTTTAGTAAGTGCCTTTTAAGTGTAATTGTTGTGTGAATTAAAAGAAAACCCTGTAGATTTGCTCCACAATTAATTCCATTTTATTCAGTGAGGCTTACTCCTAAGAAAATTATACTAACATGTTTATTTATTTCCTTCTGTAAGAATATTAATTTTGTAATGCTTAGCAATTTTACTTACTTTTATCCCGCTGGGGTTTTACAAAATTTACTTTTAAATACTTAAAAGGTGGTGCAATACTACAGTACTAATAGGTTTTCTTAGGAGTAAGTCCCACTGGACAAAATAGGATTTTCTTTTCCATGAACCAAGCCTAATTGTAGTGAACATTGTAGGTGTTTACTTTCAGGTACTTTGTTTAATTGAATTTCCCATTTTGAGCCAAGTATCTGAAACTGTCTTTAGTTTCTCCTGTAATTATTATTATGTCAATAATCCCCCCCACTTCCATTCAATCCTGTCCGGTTCTCTGAGACTGCCTGGACAGGTCAATTTTATTAGCAAGGTTTTTCAGAAGTGGTTTGCCATTGCCTCTTTCCTAGGGCTGAGAGGAAGTGAGTAACTCAAGGTCTCCCAGCTGGCTTTGTGCCTAGGGCGGAACCTGAACTCACAGTCTCCACAGTTTCTAAACTTGTCTTAATGTCAGTAATAATTTCCTTTAAATAATGCTAAAGTATTTTGGACATTACCTGCTGTTTGCCAGAAAATTCAGATGAAACATAGTATTGTAATATGAAATGTCCCCATAGCATTAGTGAATTAGTTTATTAGTTTATGACACATGCAGTAAATAATATTCAATTTCAGAATCAGTTAATAAAAACTGATTACAAATGCAGAAAAGCATAATTACCAGCTAACCTTCCTATAGCTTACTTTGTTTTGGAAATGTGTCTTATTTTCAGACTGGAGACTGGGGTGAACCATCGATTACATTGAGGCCTCCTAATGAAGCTACAGGATCAACACCAGTACAATACTGGCAGCATCATCCAGAGAAACTCATTTTCCAGTCATGTGATTACAAAGCATTTGTAAGTTAATCAAACAGAATGTGTCCATTCAAACAGCTGAAAATCGTTCAACTTAGGGGAGGCAATTGGATTGTCAACAAGGTGGCTAATTAGTTTCTCTCCCTAATATAAACTGTAGCAGTGACTAGGTACAGGTAGTCCTCGCATTACAACCATTTGTTTAGTGATCATTTAATGCTTTAGTGGCAATGAAAAAAGTGACTTATGACCTTTTTTCACAGTTAAACCACTGCAGCATCTCTGTGGTCGCTTGATCAGAATTTGGACCAATAGCAATTATCATATATTTATGATGGTTGCAATGTCCCAGGATCATGTGATCACGTTTTGCAATCTTCTGACTAGTAAAGAAAATGGGGAAGCCAGATTCTGCTTAACAACCATATTACTAACTTAACAACTGCAATGATTCACTTTAACAACTGTGGCAAGAAAGGTCATAAAAGAGGCAAAACTCACTTAAGAACTGTCTTGCTTAGCAATAAAAGATTTGGGCTTAATTGTGGTTGTAAGTCAAAGACTACCTGTATTGCTTGTATGATTAAAATGATTTCAACAAGAATTTCCATATTATGAACATTCAAAGTTCTAGAATTATAAAGTTCTAAAAGTATATGTTTGGGGGAAAGGTGGTGGGAAGTGTGTATTATTTATTTATTTAGCAAATTTACATATCTGCTTTTCTCACAAAAGTGACTGGGTAATATACAACAAAACAGTTAAAAACAAATATAAACAACTATAAAAAAATAAACATAAAAATCAAGATTGGTGGAAAATAGACACATTCTAAGCACAATTCAAGCATTCTGCAAGTTCCCTGCTCCCATGATTGCTGGAAAAACATGTTTAAAAGACTTTATGGAAAGCTGGTAGGGATGGGGCTAACCTCACCTGGGGATTACTGTATGCACCGACATGACTGAAAAGGATATTTTGGGGTTGGTTAACTAGCCAAATCAAAGTGAAGGAGTAGCTATGCAAGGAAAGAGAACAAAAGTAGGGAACAAAACTAGTTGAAGATGAGGCAAGGAAAAGGGCCAGGGGAGAGAAAGACATCTTGCTCATATATTACAAAAAAGTTGAAATTTACCATTTTAGATCCATTTACCAATTTGGTAGTTCGGAATATTTGGAGAACATCATGATTATGACCAACATGAGCTGCAGTGGTGCAATGGTTATAATGCAGTACTGCAGGCTACTTCTGCTGACTACCGCCTACCTGCAATTTGGCAGTTCAAATCTCACTAGGCTCAAGGTTGATTCAGCCTTCCATCCTTTCGAAGTTGGTAAAATGATTACCCAAATTGTTGGGGGAAATATGCTGACTCTGTAAACCTCTTAGAGAGGGCTATAAAGCACTGTAAAGTGGTATATAAGTATAAGTGCTATTGCTATTATTCAGTACAAAAAATGGAATAGCAAATTTGCTTCAAAACTTAAATTATTTACACTGTTCTTAACTAAAGAAAAAAAATATTTGTGTATCCTTTAAGTATTTAGGTTCTATGCTGGTAAAAGAATTAAGAGGTACAGAATCTACACAAGATGCCTGTGCAAAGATGAGGGTGAGTAAACCATTACTTTTCCAAATGATTACAGGAGACAAATCTATAATTTGAAAAGATATCATCATCATCATCATCATCAACCTTACTACTACTACTACCAAATCTACATCCCACCTTTAGTTTGTACAATTCCCATTGATGTAAATAATGATTATTGTGATTATTTTACGCAGAGAGATAATGATGCCATATCCCCCTATTTTCCCCATAACAATATCCTGTGAAATGAGTTGGGCTGAGAAACAGTGACTGGCCCAAAGTTAGCTAGGTAGCTTTCATCCATATGGGAAGACTAGAACTTATTATCTGCTAGTTTCTAGCTCAGTACTTTAACAACTACATCAGTAGCTGTTAAAGTACTCTCATGCTTAGGCTTCACTTATTTAATTTTTTTCAGATTAAACAAGATGTGCTAAATATCAAAGTAGCTACCATGGTGATATCAAAACCACCATGTCCATTTTACCCATCTAGGTTGGCAACACTGGCATTGGAGATAAGGATGGGTAGTTAGGCTGTAGATGAATGATGATGGGTAGTTTAGTTCAGGTGCTAAAATGATGACAGAAACATTTAAATGAACTATGAGTCTCTATCTAGTCTGTGATCATTCAGATAACATAAACCAGTGACTCATCTCAGCATAAGCTGCTGAACGTTTACTCCAAATGAGCTGCTGCCTGAGAGAGAACTACCATACAGGATGGTGGGAAGATAATTTCTAATAGTATTAAGCATGAATGAGATATGTGAGGAAAGTTCAGCAAGAGGAAATTACCTTAAGAACTCAACCTTGAGAGCTGGGATATCATCATTTCAAGAGTACATCCTTTCACTGAGGATGCTGATTGATAGGCTGTTTCATTATCTCATCTTCCTTGAGTAATGCAGAATTGAATGTTTTATTATCCAACTCAACATGCCAATGAACATGATCTTCTTTTCCTTTTAATAATGCACCAAACGTATTATCCCAAGAGAAGTCTGACCTGCTTAGTTCCACCAAAGAGAATCTTGTATTTGAAGCACTGGCTTCTGGACATGTAAGCTTTTCCTCTTGGATAAACTTACTCATTTTTCCAATATCTGATTCACTTCCACAGCCAGGAGCTTTTCTATCAGGGGAAATTGTAATTACTAATGATGTTTTCCTTCAGTCTTTGCTCTTACATGCTGGTAAGCATGAATGCTTGCAAATCATTTAAGAGTTTCAACCAATGATTCAAGAATGAAGTTAGGGTCGGTTATGTGAGCTGAGGTTGCTGGAGTTCTGTTTCAGAAGTATCTGGGATGAGATAAGTAGTTGTGCTTATATATTAACATCATTTTCTTGACCTGATGAATGATTGTTTACTCATTTTTAGATAGTTATTTTGCAATGCCTTAATTAGGTAAATTATAAATATTTTAAACAAAAAACAAAATTTACTTTCATCTATAGAAATTCTTATATAATCCATCTATATAAAACTATCTATAATGCTCTCCCTATAGATTTCCATGATTCTTCATTGTTTTGTATAAAAGGATCAGTAATAATATTTTGTATTGTACTCCATTAAATATGTAACCTAGAAAGCTGACCAGGAGTCATGGAATGTTTTAGACCAGGGGTGCCAAACATGCGCCATTACGTTGTCATGACATGATGTATCACGACTTTTTCTCCTGTTGCTAAACCGAGGTGGGCGTGGCCAGCACATGACACATCTAGCCTGTGGGGCATGAATTTGACAGCCCTGTTTTAAACTAATTTTCTTTCATGGGTGAAGTCCACCCAGAGATAGTGAAGCCTATCCTTGAAGATCATTGCTGAATGGTGGTGCTGTGAAAATGATCTTTTTTAACAGTAAAAGTGACACAAAGCATAAATCTGAAATGCCCCTCTTTTCGTCAGGTATAACATTGTTTTGTAATAATAGGAAAAGACTGATATAAATGATAATGGAGAACCCTCCCAACACCTGTCAGACTTTACACCAAAAGGCTTCTTTCTTAGAAATTTCACTATCAGGTGCTTATTCTGCTAAAATAAATATATTTAAAGGCATGAATAACAGAGTTGGAAGGGACCTTGGAGGTCTAGTCCAATCCCTTGCTCAAGCAAGAAATCCTATACCATTTCAGACAAATGGTTGTCTGAATCTCTTCTTAAATGCTTTTTATTTATCATACATTTATCATAAATTGTTAAATGGCAAATAATTGCATTTTGCCAGATGTCCCAGCAAAAAATTAATTTCAAAATAGTAAACTTTGCAGATCTAGAAATCAAACATTTTAATGTAAGCACAAAATAGAATATGTTGATTCAATAATAACTCTTACTTTCTTGTTCAAATATTCTTGCTGTTAACAGCTGTTAACAGAATTAGGGCAAATACATTCAGTTGTGTATTATCTTCTTGCATGAAAGGAGACCTCCTCCACGCACACTTTTAAATAAATTAAAAGTAAAATAAATTTTTCCCTCTAGCATCTGGTGGGTATACTTCGACTATTTTCGTATAGCTACAACAGATCATAGGTGTGCAGTGCTTCAGATGCACAGAAAGCAAGCGCTTTGAATGAACAGAGGTTCAAAAGTAGTACTTGTTTGCAGTTCCTGAAAGCAGCCATGTCTTTTGGAGGGAATTGTATGGCTGCCTTTCACATCTGCCCCATAATCACAACAAAAGGCAGATTTGGTTTTGTTTGTTGCAGATAGCTACCACAATACTTGTCTATTTGCTCTGAAACATTTTCTGTCTTTTGAATGAAGCACTGCACAACCATAGCAGGTAATGTATTATTTATCTTGACGAGAAGAAATGAAATAACAGAGTTCCCCAATCATTTTTACATTTGTTTTTAATTTCAGAAGTCTACCGAACAAATGAAGAAAGTTCCTACTATTGTTCTATCTGTCTCCTACAAAGGAGTAAAATTTATTGATGCAACAAATAAGGTAGATATCATTTCTTATTTCATTTTAAGTAGTTGCAAATAGCTGCTCTCCATGCCTTTCAACAGCAAATGATTCTCATTACATTTTGAAAATGATCAAGTTTATTCTAGGTGAAGCTTTGATAAGCTATGATGCTTTCATCAGATGCATGAAATCATAGCCTGAGTTACAAAGATACTGTTATATCAATATTAATGAGAGAATGCGTTCTCTCATAGGCAGTGAATTTTGTATTAAAGGTAGAATAATGTAAGTATTTGTGTCATTCAATACAAAATCAAAATCAAAATGGTCAGGACAAATCCAGAATTACTTTCTGTCACTGACAATTCCTTGCTAGTATATTTTTCAAATCTACCAACAATCATTGTGCACGACAGTACATTCTATCATAGGACTTTAGTAGAGGACTTTTTTTAAAGAGAAACTATCTAACTTAAATGCGCGCGCGCGCACACACACACACACACACACACACCAATGCAGCCAAAACTACAGATACCCCTCCACTTTCCCAAAGAATCCCAATTAGCCATGAAATAAGTTGAAATGGACATAAGTAAATGGCAATCAGCCATGCTTTATTTCATAGTCCAAACACTTTGCTTTTCATGTATGATTGAACATACTATAGAACAATTGAAAATGGTCAGTACCAATAATTATGTCTACGCCCTTTTCATTTGTTTTATTTTTGTTTTGTTTATATTCCCCTTTGTGATGTAGCTGTCTAATTAAAATCACAGGTTAAACTTTTCATTGTTATAAGAATGTCTAAACTATCAGACATAAGCAAAGATATTCATATTTAGTTAACAAACTATATTGATGATTTTTGTCATGTTTTAACCTCAAACGATAATGGTCTATTCACAAGTTGACTAATGTTGCAGCAGTTTGGCTTAAGATAAACATTTGGCTTTGTCCATTTTATGTATATTTGATCAGTGAATATTGTCTCATCCAAGTGATAATTTTACTGTCCAATACTATTTCTTTTTTAATACATACTATCCGGGCCAGCTTCAAAATAAGATGCATAAGGTATTGAAATTTCATGAACCTGCTTGTGTCTATGTCTGTTTCCTTGAAATAATCACAATTTTTACATACATTTCCAACTTAAGTACAAACGGAGCTTATTGCAGCTCTTTAATTATTTCTTTCCTTTCATAATTGAATATTTTATATTACCTTGAGGAAAATAAGATTTTTTTAGGAGTCCTCATTGTAATTTCAAAGAAGGCAAATCATCTATTCTTTTAAAATTCATGATGCCTCTGGGAATCACCTGAGAAACAGGGAAGAGTGGCATGATTATAGCAGTAATCCAATAGATATACAGAAGGAAGGATAAATGGCTAGGTGCACAGCCATTTGGTCCACAGTTCATTGCAGACTGGTGTACTGTATATTTTCTTTTAACATGGCTTTGATTGCATTTTCCACTTTATGTTCTTTTATGATCAAACTGGCATTAAAAACTAGCCATTGCACTCCAAAGGCCCTCCAGAATAGCAGAAACTATTGGGGAATGGCAGTCCCTAAGAATCCATATAGCTCATACATAGGTGTAGGCCAGCACCATAAATTCCATTTGAAACTAAGCACGTGTATTGCTCTGTTGCAACATTAGACACAAAGATGATTAACTATGGGGCGTTAATGAAAGGACAATGATTTTCTCTGCTTTTTAGTAAAAGTAGACTGCATATTTTATTCATTTATTTAACTAGCTTTGGTTCTCTTTATTGAAGTTTCTTATAATATAATATAAAGTACATGAAAATGAAAATAAAGATTAAACAACAGGAGAAAAGGGAGAGGCAGAATAAAAAGAAAAGAAAAAAAGAGAAAAAAGAGACTCCTGACTTTTCTCAGTACAATAAAATGCTTACTATATTTATGGCCTCCATGTTTTGTTATTACAAACCATTTCTATACTACACAATTATTCAATCTTCAAATTTAAGTCTATTTTTTTTTCTGTTTTGAGCATAAAAACTTCCCCAAGTTCCTGAGAATCAAAGCAAATTGGGAAATTGCCTCTTAACTTGCTTTGGTTCTAAAGAGCGCTAGGTAGCATATAACAGTAAAAACAAAAGGAAAAGAAAAAAAAGGACTACATTTACAGTTCTAAATCATAGTTTAGTTATTTTTACTTATATTAAATCAAAACTAGATTTATGAGTTCCATGCTTTTAGGGGGAAGAGAGGGGATTTGAACTAAAGAATTCAAATTTTAACAGATCTTTCAGTGAAATAGAACTAAGTTGGAAATGTACATTAAACATGACAAAGCTTATTAAGCTATTCCAGTTTCTGGTTTTGGCACAAATACTTCTAATTCCCTTCTGAGAATATTGAAGACTTTTTCTTAACAGTATTGCTAATTTAGGCAAAAATTATGGTTTCATTTGCAGAAATATATTATATTCAGTGTAAACATAATAGCAATCCATACTGTTTTAATCCAACAGTTTTGAAAGTAGCAATAGAAGGAATAAAAAAACCCTGAAATACTGTTTTGCCAACATAGCATAGAATTAAGTAATTTTAATTAAAATGTTAGTTTAAAGAATTTTAAAATTAAAGCTTATTAATGTGATTGTGATTTTTTTGTAGGCAAAATATATGTAGAATAATAGTTACTTAGCTTTAATGAAATAAGTGCATATTTTTATGAAAAATACTCATAAAATGGATATAATAAAGATATATATATATATATATATATATATATATATATATATATATATATATATATATTAATATTAATAAAACTGGAGTGGTTATGCAGATCCTTTGATGCCAGATTCAGTTTTATTTATATTGGTTTATATTTTCTAATGCATGTTGCAAACCATCAAGAGTCCTATTGGATTGAGGTGGTATATAAATTTCATGAATAAAGTAATAAAATAAATAACTATTTATGTTACAGTAATCTGGATAGTATCACTAAGTTTATATGGTTCAGTAAATTGTCTTCACACTCCTGTTAAATATGTATGTCTGGCACCATAAATTAACTTCTATAGCATTTTATATATTCCATTTACTGATTCCTAAATTTAAAAAAGAAAGTCTAAAGAAAGATTTTGTATCATTTATTCTGATAACAGAATATATTTATGAACTAATACATTTTGACTTTTATCTAATAGAGGAATTAAATATTAATCACTAAATTGGTACATGAATTCTATTTGCATATTAACAACTAGTAACATCTGTAATATAATGCTGTTTTTTCTTATACCATCAGTAATCAGTAATTATCTACCACATCCTTTCTATTGTCAGTATCATTAGAACAGGTTAAAACTTCATGTTCAGTAACTAATATGCAAATAAAATCTTTTTTAATAGATATTTCTACAATATCTTACTATTTTTAAAGATATTTTAACTTTCAATATCAGTTGAGAGAGGAATAATGATTTAATGAATTCAGCTATAAAATTAAATGTTTAGAATCACAGAACACCAAAGGAAACAACACATTTTGCTTATTGCTGAATTTAAATACAGCTACATCGCTTGCTTATCATTTTATTTGTATTAGCAACAATGTAAAACCTAAGTATTATAAAATATTGGGAACCAGATTGGATCATTAAATATATACAATTATTTCTTTTCTTTACATTTAGAATATTATTGCTGAACATGAGATTCGTAACATTTCCTGTGCCGCACAAGACCCCGAAGACCTCTCAACATTTGCTTATATTACAAAAGACTTGAAGACAAATCACCATTACTGTCATGTGTTCACAGCCTTTGATGTGGTTGGTCTATAATTTTTTTTCTATGTAATAGCTAACAAACCATGACATTTCCTGTATAATTTCAGTTATGAAGAAGGTTGCTGTAGAACAGTTCTGGTACCGATGAGTAAATTACATAACAACCACTATTTAAAATTTAATATAAATGATTCATATCATTGTGATGTTACAACTAAGTGCTTTTTAAAAAAGTAATATATTGCAACTATCCCATGAAAGCAAGAGGCTAATAAAAAGTTAGGGAGTTTAAACACCTATATTTTCAAATGACCATCTAGATGCTCATGAAAGTTCAAAGTACAAAGTGAACATAATATTTTCCCAATAACTAATGTTGTATAAAGCATACTGCTTCTGATATTAGAAATAACATTCAATCAACATCTAGTGAGCCATATGCACCATTAATCTCCCTTGAAGCAAATGCAGACATTGCTATATATTGGGACAGCAGATTCCATAGCAGACTGAGGTATTTTGTCATGAATCATGCAGCAAAATGTGTACACATCTGCAATTACAGTCCTGTGCACCTAGAGTAGGGATGTCAAACTCAATTTCATTGAGGGCCACATCAGGGTTGTGTTTGATCTCGAGGGGCTTGGGGAGCATGGCCAGCTCAATGTCACTTGAGTTGGGTGCACCTTGGTGGCCCAAGCGTTCTGCCAGTGAAAATGGAGCTGGAGAGGGCTGTGTGTCGCCTTCCAAAGCTCAGATTTTGCTGACAGAGGCACAATGGGCTGGCCCTTCGCTGTTTCCAGGGTGGCCCCGCAGGCCAGATCTAAGCACCCCACAGACTGGATCCAACCTGCGGGCCTTGAGTTTGACTCTCTCTGACCTAGAGGGTCAGACAACAGAGAAAAGGCCTTAAAACCATTGCACTGAGTCCTTTATAATATATGGAACTTGTTATTCCTTTGAGGTAGTCCAAAGAAGAAGCACTACCTGGACTATCAGCATTATCTTTATTGTAAGGTAACAACAAACAAAAACTTGCAAGTCTGAAAGCATTTCTCCCTTTGTCTCTTTTTAATCTCTGGAAAACTAGAGAGGACCCCTTTTGAAATGCTTCCCTGATTTTCCTTCAATTATCGACTGAGCTGTCTCTAATCAGACTGTTGCCTAGGCTATGGGTTTTCCTCCTGTCTCCCAAGGTCATTTCCATATACCACCACAACACTTCAAAACTTTAAGTAATGGGTTTAAATGAAGTGCATAGCACTAGTCTGTGTACAGAGCCTCCATTCTCTCAAAGAAAATTGAATATATAAAACTAGAAATTTGAAAACTTGAAAACATGATCAGGGGAACCATGTGCATTCTATTATAGGGATGGTGGAAATATCTGAGCTGCATAGTCTTCTGGTACCTCAACACTTTACACAGATGATGTTTGCTAATCATCAAATTAGGGGTGAAATGCTCCCGGTTCGGACTGGATTGCCCGATCTGGTAGCGATGGCGGCAGGTGGTTCAGAGAACCAGTAGCAAAATCCCTGCGTGCACCCCCATGCCCAGCTGAGCTGCGTGATCATCAGAGGCTTTTTTTTTTTACTTTTGAAAGCATTTCTTCTACAACCTCTTCGGCCGAAAAAATGCTTTTAAAAGTAAAAAAAAAGCCTCTGATGATCGTGCGGCTCAGCTGGGATCATCAGAGGCTTTTAAAAGCATTTTTTCTGCAACCTCTTCAGCCGAAGAAGCTGTAGAAAAAAATGCTTTTAAAAGCCTCTGACGATCCCAGCTGAGTTGCCTGATTGTCAGAGGCTTTTAAAAGCATTTTTTTCTGCAACCTCTTTGGCCGAAGAGGCTGTAGAAAAAATGCTTTTAAAAGAAAAAAAAGCTTCTGATGATCAGGCAACTCAGCTAGGATGGTCAGAGGCTTTCAAAAGCATTTTTAAAAGCCTCTGACGATCCCAGCTGAGTTGCCTGATCATCAGAGGCTTTTAAAAGCATTTTTTTCTGCAACCTCTTCAGCCGAAGAGGCTATAGAATAAATGCTTTTAAAAGTTAAAAAAAAAAAGTTGGCCACCCCCACCCAGTCACATTACCCCCCCACCAAGCCACGCTTACAGAACCAGTAGTAACAAATTTTACATTTCACCTCTGCATCAAATGGACAAATGTTAGATTAGCCCTCCCTTTAAATTGTAATTGTAAGGATGGGGGCCTTTTGATGGTAAATAATCTCATTCTTAATCAGAGATGTAAGTTTTCCAGGTCAAAGTTTTTCAGGTAAATTTAGCAGCTTCACAATTGTACGATACTTGCCTCACAGGTGTTCATTCTAAAATAAATCAAAAAGCAACAGCAGCAGGGATTTCTGGTTCCAATGACTGGAATGGCTTAGAAGTAATCAGCTAGAGAAGCTACAGAAAAATCAAGAGACAAGTAACTCTTGTTCTTCTTTAGCATCCATGTGGACAAAGTATGAACTTCCTGCAGGCCAAAGGCCGCTTCACATGTGTCCTCTCTTGATCTTGGCAACTCAGTTATTACCCTGGGTAATGGGTATCCTTGAAAGGGACATGTGCTGGTAATCCCCACCTCAGGCCTGAATCTCACACAACAATAAATGTATGGCATTGTTATGAAGAAACTATTTCAGGTAAGAAGAAGATTGCCCAGAAGAATATTCTAATAATATTACAAGGATGAAGAAGGATTTAAGATAATGCAGAAACTTTTGTAAAAGAACACACATCATTTTTGTTTCTGAAAAGCTAATAAAATAATGGGACGAAGAAAAATCATCTGAAAGAAGCCTACATCAAGAATCCTATGTAAGTATATTGACTGATATTTGCTACGTTATTTTAATTAATATTTGATTTGACTAAGCAGTGGTCCCAGCACTTATGACTTACAAAATGATTTTAAAAAGCAAATGAGAAATTAATTAGATTATATAAAGTTAAGTCTTAATCCAAAGTTTTTTTTCTGGCTGGCAATAGCATGGATTCCCTTGTTACATTTGACCATAGAGTTGAACAAAGAGATTATATAAAAATCTCATACTCTAGATGAGTTATCTGGTGTAGATTGTGATGTACAGTGTTTTCTTGATGTAAAACATAGAAACAAAGCTTGCTTACTGCAGCTATTTTTTTCTTCAAATAATTCTAATGGAGGGAAGAAACAGATAAAAATATTAATCCCTTTGCTTTATTGCAGGAACTTGGTAACGCAAGTAATAATTTCAGAAATCTTGAACTTCAAAGATTAATCACCAGATGTACTATCCATGGATGTACTATCCATTTTAAGTTCATGTCAAGATGGTCAATTGATCTTTATTGAAAAAATGTTAAAAGAAGATCAAGGAAAAATAGACAAGACAATGGCTAGAACTATATTTGCAGGCAGCGAGCCTCCTGATGTGACTGGAAACCATTTCTGGAAGGAACATTATGACCTAATTTGCCCATCATATGAAGTGTCATCTCTATTGTTCTACTTTACTGCTCAATGTTTGTTTCTAACATTCCAATAAATTTTTTTCTCTACGTATTGATGCTTTTAGTTTATTTCTATGTAAAGGTTGAAAATTCATAAAATAGACTAAATGCAATATTTTTTAGATCAAATAGTGTACCCCAAATGCTACGGTAATGCATATTAGGGAAATTGAGACAAATGTGCATAGAAAAAAAAAAGTTTTATTTCTTTCTAGAAAATGCACATCTCTCTCTATCCTTCCTCATATATTTCTAAAAATGACCCAGAATCATGCCAAAATGAATAAAATTAAGCTTTGTGGTTTTGTTTTTGTGAATGTCTCTCTCTCTCTCTCTCTCTCTCTCTCTCTCTCTGTGTGTGTGTGTGTGCATATGTAGCTTAAGGACTCCAAAAAGTGAACTATTTCTGTTCCCAGGCATACTGCCATCCCAGTAACAAAAATAAGCTAAAAATGTCAGTCACATCTGTTCTAATGTTAGTATGCTGTTAATCCCTATGTTGGTCTGGTAAATTATTGGATTAGGGAAGGATTGCTGGATTTATTAAGGTAATGCATATTTGAGTCTTTATACTTAGAAATATGTACTAATGTGATGTTATGAACATGAGAAAGCCTTGTTAAAGAAAATTGATACTCTCATAAAATAGATGTTGTACAAAATGGTTTTTTTGCCTAATGATTGTGTTAAGACAACATGTCGTCATTTATTTTTCCCATATAATAGTAGTAAGTTGAATCTATCAGGATACATATCTTGAGAATTCAAATTTATATTTTAATGTTTTAGAAATCTATTTTCCATCAGGCAGAGCCAGTGCTATAAACTGTCAATAATGAGAAAAGATGAATGCATTATAAAATATTGCATTAAAGTCTTCCTGGATAGTTGTGTTGGACAAATTTAATTAAATATAGACAGAATATTTGCAGGACAAGTGTGCCATGAACTTCAGGTTCCTCAAAATATGTTTTTCCAATAAATATTTAAAAATTAGACAAGGAATATTTGAACACCTTTCTTTATTATGAGTTACTGCTTCCCATAATAAAGGAGGGTAGGAATATCTGCCTGTCTGTCTTAGCTGTGAATCTCCTAGAATAAAATCTGAGCATATGAGGAATAATTTTAAAGCTCCAGTTTTACAAAGAATATTTTATGTAATTTTTGCTAGTTTAATATTCAGATAGCTCCTCTCTCTTTCCTCTATGCTTTAGTCATTAACTGAAATTTTAAAAGTAATCAGGCTTTGTCTGAAGCTCTCAGAACTCATTACCCAAATAAATGCAACTGAACAGGCCATTCGGTCTGCCTGGCACAGGCATGATACAAGCTATTTTTCTTACGTACTTCTATGCCACAGGTCCCCAACCTGCGGCCCACTGGCCCTGTGCTTGGCTGCAACCCTTCGGCTGCGGAAGAGGTGGGCAAGTGTGTAAATTGCATTTGTGAAGCAGTGCACAGGCACACAAGATGATCCCCTCTCCCCTCTCATACCACTGCTGCCGC
This sequence comes from Pantherophis guttatus, assembly GCF_059756535.1. Lineage (NCBI taxonomy): Eukaryota > Metazoa > Chordata > Lepidosauria > Squamata > Colubridae > Pantherophis > Pantherophis guttatus. The sequence continues at coordinate 35,984,250 of NC_142069.1, forward strand.
CGCTGGTCTGCCAAGACACAAAAATTGGGAAACGCTGTTCTATGCAACAAGTCATCCTTCTAGAATCACTGTGGTTAGAAATTTATGGACACATGTTGAAGAAACTTTGCTGACTATTGCTGTTTACATACGATTCCGTACAAGTGAAATAATCCAACTGAGGATTTTTATGCATAGGCAGAATATCTTGAATAAGATTTTCATGCGTGTACTTGCCTGAATAGCCAGTTTATATAATATTTTTGAAAATTTTGAAAAATTATATTTTAATGATACGGTTTGAGAAAAACTTAAAAGAAAACATAATGTAACACATATAAACATAGGGCTGGATTTTATTGGGCTCACTGACATTTCAAACCACGAATTTTATCGGGTACAGGATAAGGAAGAAGCTGTCTAAAGCTGCTATTACTTCTCTGGTTGGGTTATGATTAGGTTGGGCTCTAAGCGGAAGCAGAATCTGCAACCTCTCAGACCTTCTTGCCAAGTGGTTTATCCTGTAACTAATTTGCTGCTTCTTCATGACAAAATAACTGGGAGTTAAGAGTTATTGTCAATTGCAATGAGCAACTAGTAACCACCAGTTCTGCATATGGTTCACAAAGCTCCATAAATTCAGTCTATCCAAGCATATAGTGCTGTATTCTGGGACAAATAATGATTAGTTCAAAATTTTAGTGTATTGACAAAAAAGGATAAAGCAATATTTTCTGTGAGGTAAGCATTCTAAGCCTTTTAAGACTTGTATCTCAGCTTAAACCCAGTGAAATTTGCCATAACTATATTCCTTAAATGCTGATAAAATGTGAATTTTTATCTTTGCAATAGTGCTGTTTATCACTGGCTATCAAATAATTTGTGAATTAAAATGCTGGGTTTTTATTAGTATTCCTGTGTGCTGTGGGCAAATTTTCAGTGTGCCTAAAACTTGAAAAATGAGTTTTGTTAATATTGCATTTACCAATCTGATCTAAAGCATATAAGCTATCATTTCAGATGTGTTTCTGTTGTAAGAATTGCAGCCTTATAATGCAGACATATATTTGGAATTAAATTCCAACAGTAAAATGAACTATTGATTTTTAATATATATATCTTTTTATCACACTATAGATAGAAACTTTGGAATTTCAGAGGATGTTACAATTTCAGATGTTTAGTTTAATTAAAATAACTGCTAGTGTTGTGGATTGTGATCTGAAAAGCATGAGCTTTAGAAGCTCATAGAATGTCGGCTTGAAACATTTAGAATGATTTGTTATGGTTCCCCCAACATTATACTGTAGTCAGACTTCCCGCTGAATTTTCAAGTTTATTCTTCACTTCCAGGCTGCTGTAGAACATTTTAATCCAATAATCAGTACATGAATATGTCAAATAATATTTTAAGTAGTATGTTGCCAGAATGGATCATCACATTCCAACAAATCATGTGTAATTCCGCAGAATAAACTTCATAATTGGCTGAATAAAAATGCCAATAAAATACATACAAATATATACCACCTACATCAATATTTGTAAACCTTGTCTATCACAACTGGCTGAGAACGAAATGCAAATACTATTTAACAATGTACAATTTTATAATCACTAGCAAAATAAATATTACAAGACTAGTAGGCAAGTTTGCTGTTGCATAGTTTCTTCTTAAAAATCTGTCAAACATACCAAAATAAGAAATCTGGATGATTAAGGTTCAAGAATCCTTCAGCTTGGAAATTTAGTGGATAAGTTTGGTTAGTCACTTATTCAGCTCAATCTGTCGTTTTATTGTAGGGAACAAGTAGAGGCAGGGATACTACATATGATCGTTTTCACATTAAGATGTGTAACATTATGTGGGAAAGACTTGGGAGACTGGGCAAAGATATGCTACCAAGAGAACAATTAGATAAGAGACAGCATAGCCTGCAACTATGTGGATGGGAGAAGAGGCTCAGAAGAGACCCTCCTTAGGTTCTTGGGCTATAAAGGAGACTGAGGGAAGAAGGAAGAATTGTATTTTCAGACTTACAAGATTCTTACAGTGTAGCTTTACAATAAAGTAGAATTTGCTCACCTGGTTGTGATTCCTATCTGGTTTACCTCAGAAGGACAAGAGAAAAGTTATTAAATTAACAGATAAATAAGCAAACCTACATTTTAGTAGATAGTTTTAATAACTAATTTATGGAGTCTGCTTGTTTCATTCCCTGATGTTAATGATTGGACAGTGATAAAAGATAAATTGTAAAAACAATTGCTGTCTCTTGTTGCAAGATTAATCCAATTTGCAAAAATATCTTTAAAAGTTTCATTTGGAAGTATTACTGGTTTACAAATAATGGAAGTTTCAAGAAGGCAGATCTCCCATTTCATGGCCAGTGTGAGGTCAGCATTTATGAATGGATTTATGAGTATTTTAAGATTCTGATGAAGTAAGCCAATGTACAGTTGCTATCTGTGTAAAGGATTGAAAGTTTACAAAACATCAAATCTTTTATCATTCTGTTATTGTCTGCATTTCAATGTGGATTATTATGTTTTATGTTATGCAGTAACCTATAAAAATGAACACATGGTGATTTCAATCGACGTGACCAAGTAAAATAGATTGTTTAAGCTCACAGTACTGTTCTTAAAGTGATAATAAGTATAAATAAATAGGAACATGAGTTTCTCTTCCCTTTTTACTTACCAAATAATTAGGAGGGAATTATCTGCCATTAACTGGTAATAGAAGATGCTATTGAAAATAAAGAAGTAACTGGGAAGAAGTAATTAAACTGGAAAGAAATGAGAGAAACCATGTTTATACTTCAGCTCTTCCCCTCACTTTCTCTCCATTTAGTTTTGTTCTGTTTCCTTTTTCCTTCCCTTCCCTTCCTTTCCCCTTCCCAATGCAATTTTCCCTCCCTCTCCATATTGTCCCTTATCCCTTTGTCTTTACAATTTCTGCTGGAATCAGGAAGGGGAATGTGGTGTATACTTGTGAGTTTCTGATTATGACAGTATTAATTTTATAAATGCAACAATTAATTTTAAAGACAATATATTTGTTGGTTCTGGCCTTACCTATTATTACAGTGTAGCTTCTGGCAGATACAGTATACTCATACATGTATATGCATATGTGAATGACGCATAGACAGACACATTCACATTGGTGCAAGAGTGTTCGCCAGAGTTGCTTTTAGACAGAATTGGCAGTACTACATTGAAAAGCTGGTGGAGCTGATATTGCACAGAATTGTTAAGTTTCTAATTTTTTCCCATGTACTCTTCATGGAGGAGGGTGCATTTAGAATTCAGAAAGAAGTCTTGTTCCTTCCAGGTAAATACAGTATTGTTTGCAGAATTCTGTGTATTCAGTATGCCCTACACCCATTATCTTCCTACAGACAGTGATTGAATATTTACATTTAAATGTTCAATTTATTGTAGGTGAGGGAAGAAATCAAGTATGTTGTCTCTACATTGTTTTTTTTAAAGTGTCAGTAGTAGAAAATGATAAAACACCACCCATGCGCAAAAAGCTATTAATATAGCCTTTTCACAATTAGTCAAAGCTACCCTATATTTAAGATTTTCTTTTAAACTTACATTCATATTAATTAGCTTAATCCTGCTGTTTGTTGCTATTCCAGAATTTAGCCTATGAAATAATTCTCACATTGGGACAGGCATTTGAAGTAGCTTATCAACTGGCACTTCAGGCTCGAAAAGGAGGCCATTCTTCAACACTTCCCGAAAGCTTTGATAATAAACCTACCAAGCCAATCCCAAAACCACGTGTTAGCATCCGAAAATCTGTGGTGAGTAAGAAGCATAATCCATATAGAAGAAACTTTATATCAATGTGTGATAAATGCTCTTGGCCCGTGTTTGTAAATTTTACTCCGAATATGCATTTACTGTAACTAGCTAGATTTTTTATTTTAGTTTCAGAAGTTTGATATTAAAGACATTCTTGAAGGTAATTCTAACCATACTACTTGTAAAGTCTTTAGCAAATAATTGATAATTATATCCAGTATAAGATTATGCCTCAATATATCTGCTGTTCTTGGTTCAATGATCAGTAAGTAAAGTAAAAGAAAGGCACTTCAAGCTCAACTCCTGATGACTACATGGACGCATCCATGTAGTTTTCTTAGCAACCTTTTTGCCGTTGCTTTCTTTCAGAATGTTCTCTTGACTTTTTGTTCTGGCTTGCCGCCCAGGTGTTTTAATATAGATCGGTAGATGCATCTCTCCAGATATTATTGAATTCATGATCCCTATAGCCATATTTTTCAGAGTTATTATGACTGAAGGGGTAAAATGAAGAGGCATGACCAAACTCATAGAAGATTTGTAACAAACCAAAAAGTATCCATCGTCAACCTGTAGATTGGGGAGGAACTGAAAATTTTTTTAGACAACTGACGAAAAATTAACTTCCTAAACTGTTATTATAAAGATCAAATTGTGAGAAATTAATGCCTAATACTTACTAGTTATTAGTATCACTTATACCCATTTGTAACATTTATTGTGTATGATTTACAATAATAGGTGTTATATCAGTTACAAAAAGATAAAAATAAAACAAAATGAAAATCAGAGCATCTTATAAATAAAATCCGGAGTAGTAGGAGATAATATAGTTGGCCAATCTGATCAGATTGGTATCTCCCCATGTGAAGGCTAAAACTGTACGTATGAGTGGTTTTTCATGCCTTACTTTCCAATCACTCCACTCAGACTGTTGTGGGAATAACACGAAGGATGATTCCTAGGTAAACCTGGAGATCCTTACCTGGCAAAAAGGCAGGAGGAGGAGGACAGCTATATAAATATTTGATTCAATGTATTAAAAAGTCCATATGATTGGAAACAAGAATTCAAATTCTATCTCCATCACAAAATTTATAGGAGGGATGGGAAAACCCTGTCTCCTTTTAGCAGCCTAGATATCCCTCTTTTCATCTCAAAATCCAGGAAGAATCAAACATGTGATATTTAAGTTTATTATGTGCTCACTACAACAAATATTGTACTACTTTCAGCCACAGGAAAATTTGCCAACATTGAATCTTAAGTATTTGTGAGTTTTCATGAAAAAATCTTTATGTTTTGGTAGTTTTATGATTGTTGGAGTTTATTTTATGATTTGAACACAAGAAATGTTGTAATGCATACATTACAAGCCAGCTGAGGAACACTGTTCACTATTTATGTTTTATATGTACCTCTTTCAAATTGCAGGAGATGTATATACTTGGCCCTCCTGATTGCCTGCTGCTTTTTGTGATATTGACTAAACAGTTGTATTTTGAATATATGTACTTACAGTAATTTCAAAGTCAAAAGAGAATGTGAGTCTTGCAGTCCAACCTGCTTTTCAAATCTGTAAGCTTCACATGCTGCATCATGGTGTAAGGTTATTCTACAATTTCAGATTTAGTGTAATGTGTTTCATTCCAGCAACACAATTTTGTGAGGGCAGTGAAAATTAACAATCAGTGTCCTACTGGACCATCAGTAGGTAAAAACCAATATATGGTATCCAGGTAATCCAGACAAACTTTAAACATAGTTTTAAAATTCTGTAATTTAAATAGATAAAGCATTCCTGTGTTTATTTGTTTCAAAGCAGATAGATCCCACTGAACAAAAGACTCTTGCCAATCTACCATGGATTGTAGAACCAGGACAAGAAGCTAAAAGAGGAATTAATACCAAGTATGAAACTACAATTTTCTGATAATGAACTGTTCATCATTTCTTGTTGTGCCTTGCACTCAAAGCAGTCACAGCACAGCCTTTCCATGATAAGCAACTCTTCAATCTAACAGAGAGGAAGACTGCACTGAGTGGCCTTGAAACTAGCAAAAACATAAATATATATAAATAAATATATATATAAATATAAAGGCTGCTGGTCATTTCTGGTGATTGTTCTTCCTGCAGCGTTGACAGAAGAATGACATGGGATGAAGACTTTTCAAAGAGCCCACAAGAGGAGTGGGAGATAGTTTTCGTGCACGCAATTTTCTTAGGACTTTGCCACAGTGCTTTCTTTGATTTCATATTTTAATGTTCTACTTTTACAAAGGTCTCTAACATTAATGCTGCTTAGTAATACAATGTTCAGTTATAGTTGGGTTTCTTATTTGGCAAATTGAACATTGAAATAGACCCAGATTATTTAATACAATATTTGAGAAATTATGAAAATTCTATAATTTTTGTTTTAATACGTTTAAAAAATAATAATAGCAAGTTATTAATTTCCTTCATTTGTTAGTTGCTGTTTTTTGTAAACTACATGCCATTTAATCATCTGGAGAAAAGAGGTTCTATATAGCAGTGTGTTAAGATTGATAAATGGTTTTAAGAAGAGGAATTAATAATAATGCATGAAAATGCACCTTGTATTAAATATTTTTGTGTGACAGAGGAAAAATTATATGAAAAAGTGTGAATATTTATGATAAAATCATTAATTATGAAGAGAATTTGGATTTAATTTGAAGTTAAACTGCTGCTGTACTGTTTGCAACAGTGGTAACAGTGGTGTCATCTATAAACTGGATGCTTTGTACTTTGGAAGAATAAAATAAAAGCTGCCAGCAATTGCACTAAGGTACATGCAACTGTACACAGTTTTTCAAGTTATTATAGCCATGCATTTAAGCTTATCAATGTTTCAAAGATGGTTTTAATCCAACTGGAATTTTTATTAAATTTTCTGTCGCAGCTGATTTTAATGAAAAAGTTCAATTCAAAAGATTTTTTTCCTAAATAAAGTTTAAAAAAATCCAAAGTAATACATTGTTTCCACAAAATAACCTGTTGAGCACTGGCTTAACAAGGAATTTAATGAAATTTGCTTACAGTTTTGTTTCAAGTATTTTAATTTTTTAATGTCTTCGTGGAGTATTTGTACAATAACATTTATGTATATTTCAGTGGAACTGAATAAATTACAGTAAAAATATTGATCATAGGCGAAAAACAGCATTTTAAATGTATATTCTATCCAGTCAAATTGTGAATCATTTTGGACATCATTATAGAGATATTTATGAATAGTGTGGTTGACTTCAATGTTTTTTATTCTTCTTTCATATCTAACTGAAAATTCAGTTACACTCAATGGAATTTTTAGCAAAATTGATAATGAAACTCGATTTAAAACTGAAAATTGTATATGGTTTAGTTGATCCTAATCATAGCACTGGATGACAAAAGAACCTTTTAATACAATATACTTGAACCAATTAGTTCCTTGTATATATTTTGCCTATCATTGTTGATATGTATGTAGTAGGCTGATATTAAACATTGAAAATAGTACCCAAAGGAACATTGTATAGGAACAAGCAAATAGTAGCCTCACTGCAACAAATTCTTCTCTGTAAATATGCTTGGGCTTCCAGTTATAAATTTTGTAATTTTGGTCATTATTTATATCCTTCAAAAGCACACAAAATAAATTGAAGTTGTACAGTCAGCATTGGCTTTTTCACAATTTAGTAAGGATAATATTAAACATCAGGCATTCTGAAATGACAAGGAGTATGGAAAACATAATGGTCTAATGGCCAGTGTAATCTGAAATTCATATTGTCTACTTTTAGTGCAATATGATAAAAAAAAACCTAACAGTAAAAAGAGGCTTTTGTTTTTAGGAATTTATTCTGTTTCAGTACAAAGCAATGGAAGGAGAGATGTTAAAATGGAAGAAGGAATAAAGCTAGAATATGGGCCTATATGTATTTCTTTGGTTCAATTTTGAAGTAAAGAGTTCATGAAAAAAAATTATAGATTTGGGAACGTATTTCAAATACAGGTAGTCCTCAACCTATGACTATTTGTTCAGCACCATTCAAAGTTATAACAGTGCTGGACAAATGGTGGTTACAACTAGTCCTTGGCATTCCAGCTGTCCCAGCATCTGCATAGTCATATGATCATGATCTAGGCATTTGGCAATTGGTTTGCACTTATGAACCAGGTTCCAACACTCATAAAATTACAAGTGCCTTTTGTGACTTTTTTTGCCAGCTTCCCCACAAACTCAATTGGGAAGCTGAAAGGAAAGGTTGCCTGTTGCTGGGTTAGTCTGCTCCACCTGTGCACTCTCCCCCAGTCCTTCTGGGCTTCTGCCATGGTTATTTTCAAAGGGAGACTCATAGAAAACATGTTGTGTAACCTGGATGAGTAGCAATGAGAGTATGGGTCACTGTTTTGAGATCCTCCCACTTAGGTAGCTGCTGTGACCATCACAAGGCATAATCAAGGAAGCAAGAATTATACAATAATATATTTAATGTAAGTATTATATAAAGTACATGATCTTGGAAACATCAACAGAACTTCATTTATTAGCATGCTAGGCAAAATCATTATAGAAGAGTGCTCTAATTCACAATTCTCACAGATGGTACAGAAAGATACTGGAGCTATGGTACTTAAGCCTGACAATAGCTCTAATAGGGCTCCAGACAGCAACATTCCTCTCATCCAAGCTCCAGGAAACGTCCAACCAGGAGAGCCAATGATGTTTCAGTCACATACTCATGCTTGAATCCAGATTGAAAATGTGCCAGATAAATCTTATTTCTTCCACAATACTTTGAAGTTGATTTTCCAGCACCCTCTTACTCTACCAGCAAAACAGAAGACTGGAAATTGGCAACAGTGTCAAAAATAGAGAAGAGTTTGTAATAACCTATTTCACAAACAGCTGCAGACTATCCTCCAGATCCAGCAAATATGCTTTTTCCAGACCATATGAATCAAGAGGGACAGGAAGCAAGCCCAGAGGTAGCAGAGATCATACTTCAAAGTATCCTTTTTACTCCACAGGCTAAAAGAAGTCTCAAATATAATGTTTTCTATTTCAGCACTCATCCCATCAAATCCTGCCCCTATAGAGTCAAGACACTGATGGATTTGAACATTATTGGTGAAATGTCATATAAACTAGCTATAGTGGCCTGGTAGAGATCTACATGCTAAATCCTAACAAAAAGAAAGTTGGCAAGGGTAGACTTGGCCAACAGCTCACCAACACAAGGGAGCAGTAGAGATGTTTCACCTCCCTTATTGGCATAAAGTAGACTTGAACATAAGCCCTGCCTTGTACTTAATCTGATTCAGTTTTTATATTTAAATATTGGTGCTCAAGGTATGGCTTCTGCTGTTTCATCCTTCAAAAATCTTATTGAAACCAAGCTGCTATCTGGGATGAACCAAGCACCTCAGGAGAAATTACACTGAGAGCCCAAGTTGCCCTGAATGCAAGTTTACCAGACAACAGAACTCCATCAAAAAACAAGGGACTCAAATCCCAACCTTATGATAGCCAGGATCCTTAGTTTGTCTCTGGCCCAAGTTAACACATAGGTACTCATACTTGTCACTCGAAACCACGGTCCATTTTCGCCATTACTTTACCCCCCCTTGGGGGCCTGTTACTAATGAGTACCAGCTTAATATCCAAACCTTTCATTGCAGGTGAGGACCATTCTTCTACAACCTCTTCTTCCACTCAGTCTACAGTCCAATCCCTGAGAACTTCGTCAATTGCCACAGGCCTTTTCTGGCCTTCTTCATGTCAGGGCTTGGGCATCTCAGCTTTTTTTCTCCTGTTCCAACCTGGTTAAGTTGTACAGTAATTCTTACTATGTCTGTTGGGCCCGCCTAGATTGAAGAGATATTTAGATATTTTTGTCTGGAAGGGCATTTTATTCTTGGCCAACCTGTTTCAAAGACCTGATGTTTGCAAATGACTCAATGTCAGTTTGGGTGTTAATATCTTAAGACTCTGTTAAAATATTGCCTTGGCCTGATATCCAACTGAAAGTAGGCGTGTTGAGAGTCAAGCTGCCAAACTGCTTTTGACAAATTGGTGCTCCATATGGTGGAGGAAATGTGCCTACCTGTTCTTCAAGGCATATTTTTGGTAGCTTTTGGGTTCCATTCAGAAAATGAGCTAAAAAGAGACAACTAGAAATCTAGCAGAAGTTTCTAATCTGCCTATCAGCACAACAACAATCACATGAGTTCCTCCCTCTTTACTTTCCATGTTGTTATTTGTATTTGTGCACATATGCACCCCAAGAGAACAACTTAATTATCAATTTTGTATCCTGTGTACACCTAATCATCTGTCTCAAATTAGTATTAAAGGACAATAAACAACTTATTTGAAAATATGTCATCTAAAGAAGAACATTTTAGCAGATAAATTTTATTTAAATATTCATAGACAAAAACTAAAAGAAATACAGGCTAGGAAAAAAAATCAAATATACTTTATTTTTTAAAAGGAAACAAGAAAAATGCAAAATAATCTTAATCATACATTATCTTTAAAAGTGAAATATTCTTCCCAATACATTTTTTGTAGTTTTAATACAATTAACTGTCAGTGACATTTTAGCCTGATTCAAAATGGAATATGTTAAGCCAACATCCAAACTTTTGGAAAAAAATTATCTTTAGAAAATTGTATTGTGTTTTTAAGCAAAGAACAAGACTGAAACATGTGCGCTTATATTATTATCTTTGAAACAGGACAATACCAGTAGGCACTTTATGCCATGGATATTTTCAATTATTCACATTGTGTATCAAGACATCACCTGTCAATCCAAAGGCATCAAGACAAAATTACAATAGTAAAAAAAAAATCAAAATCAAAATCTTGGAGTGGCAAATGTGCTTATGATTTAGAAACATTTGCTATTAGATCAATGACTGCATTATCACATATTGCTCTTTCTGGTGATCAAAGTATAGTGTAATTATATTCAGTGCAACTTCCAAGAGCAAAATATATTAAAGAACAAAAACTGCATTTTCATTCTGATCAACCACATATTTTTTTAAAAAGGTGCTGATTTGGAAGAAATTACAAATGTATCATGTATAGTAAAAAAATCACAGTTTCATGAAAGTTAGAAAAAAATAAGGAAATGATTCACTTCTGGCTCAAAAATACTATAAATATAAAAGAGATTACAACTTAAATTTATTCCATAATCCGTAGCACATAAAGAATGCCTAGATTATCCAGTGTCACACATGTTTTGAAATCAGGGGACACATGCAGTGATTTGAGATTTGTTCCATTTGTGTAGAAAGTTTGTAAGGATTGATTAGTATCCACATTCCACCACTAAAAGGAAAAGAAAATATATTTATAATTAAGAAAAATAAAAATCTGACAATAACCTATAAATACACCACAACCAAACTGTGGCATACTCCTCTTGCTGTGCTACACATTTGAAAAAAGAGCAGTATTCATAAGACTCAAATTTCAGAACACAAGGATTCATATTACCTATACAAATGTAGATTTCAAAATCTGCCCTAAAGCATGATTATTTTCTTGAAATTTACTTCCTATATTAGAATTACACAGATCTCTTAACTGAGAGCTTTGGGTAAGGTACACAAGTACTTCTAAATTGTCATCAAATTGTAATCTATGGGATAGAATAGGCAAATTGTAGCGTTATTGCATAAAATTCTAAATTAAAGATACATACACAAGAGATAAGTTTATTTTTCCCTAATTCAATCATATACTTCAAAGAGATGGTTTTTAATGACTCTCAAAAAAGTTGTGCACTCTTAGCTTATATAATAATTATAGAAATTGCACTTTTTACAAAATTGTATTGAGCTTACCTTGATGTATCCTCCAGAAGAAACAAGCACTTTACCATCAGGAGAAAAATGAAGGCCTGTCACCCAGCCTCCATATGCTGATCCTCCTTCATTTGTTGTGGCAGAAAAATACAAGTGAAGTAATTTACCTGTTGATATGCTCCAAACCTGTAATACAAATGCAGCAAAATATTACATACAGTTTTAAATTTTTGTAAGCTATCTTAGAGAATCCAACTAAATGATGGTGTTGAAATAGAAACAAAAAATAAATCCAGCTACAAATGTTTCTGGAATTCATAAGGCACAATATCTTGTAGATTAGTCACCTCCATAACTTCCTAAATGTATTATTTTATCAAGCTAAATAGACCAGTCTTCCTTTTAAATTAATAAGAATCAATGGCCTTCCTTTGATATTAAAATGCAAATAACTTTGGAACCAGAGAGCCAGTTTGGTCTAATAATTAAGATGCCAGTCTAAAAACCAGGCAACTGTGAGTTCTAGTCCTGCCTTATGCATGGAAGCCATTTGGGTGACTTTAGGCCAGTCACCCTGTCAGACCATATCACCTCAGTTATTGTTGGAAAAATAGGAAGAAGGCAAAATATTAAGTATATTCACTGTCTTTAATTATTTATAAAAATAATAAAGGCGGAAGTAAAAAAAATCTAAAACCAGTAATGGATAACAGGCACTGAAGTGTATATTGCCTATTGTTTTAACTGGAATGTAAAAACACATTAAAAATTATGTGGCATAAGAGGGCTATGGGGAATTTGGAAATGTTGTCTTTTTCTTCCAATGTATAGGTAGTTCGCGCTTATGATAGCAATTGGGACTGGGATTTCTATTTGCTAAGCAATGCGGATGTAAAGTATGACTGCACCGCTTAGTGACAGCAATCCCGAAGTCCCAGTTGCATGATTAATCAAATCCCACAGTTATTCAGTGAGGCAACTTCCTGCCAGTTTCCCACAATCAAGTCAATAAGGAAGCAGGCAAAAAGTTGCAAGTCCCAGGTTGTCAGGGAAGTAAGTGGCTGCTGCTGTAGGGGGGAAGGAGGGAGAGGATTTGCAAAAAGGCAATGGAGGGTGTGGCACCAGTCAGCGGCTGGTGAGGCACAAGGCCCAGAAGGGATGGGGAAGGGTGCGCATAAGTAGGAGACTTAGGTACATCGGCAACCTTCCCTATCAGTTTCCCAATGACTTTCTGGGGAAGTCAGCAATGAAGACTGCAAATGGTGATCACATGGTCATGGCAACCAATTGTAAATGGGAACCAGTTGCCAAGTGCTCATACTGTGACCATATGACCCTGAGGTGCTGGGACAGCCAGAACTATGAGGACCAGTACTAACTACCATTTGTTCAGCATTGCTGCAACTTTGAACAGTGCTCATAGGTCAAGAACTATTTGTATATATGACTACAGATAGTTCATGTTAACAAATACTGAAAACTTTTTTTTGCTACAGAAAACATGTTCCTGAAAGACTACTTTTTAAAATTAAATGTTTATATTTCACAGAATAAAAACTACAAAATTAAGAAAAGTATAAGTAGTAAAATAGTAAGAAAGAAATAAAATAAAAAGACACAAAAAGAAAAAGATATGAGGTAATGTCTAACCTTCTTTACAGCGGTTATAAATGCATTCATTTTGTTCTCTCTCTCTCTCTGTTATATCATAGCATCCCACTTTCCATATTTTACCCTAATCATCAACCTGTATCACTACTTCATTTTTTTCTGTTGTGTGAACAGTTGGATTCAAGAAATGATTCATGCTCCCTTGAGGGAGGGGATTATATCTGCTGGTTTGAAGGAGGAAAAGCTTTCATCCCTGCTTGAGGATATATCTCTTGTTCCAACAGTGATGGACAAGTTTCATTCATTCATTCACACTTACCTTTTTGAGAATGTATTAGAGAAAAAGTTGCAATTACAATTAGTAAAAAAAAAAATCCTGCATGAAATTGATTATTTTGGAAAAACCTGCATTGGTTATTCCTGTAGATAACCTGAATTAGCAATTGGATGGGTATGCATGTACCTTTCCTTGTCCTATTAGGTTTCATGCAACATCTGATATTATTGTATAAACCTGTGAGATTAGAAGTTGGAAGTATTGTTTTGAGCACTTCTTTTCATTCCTGAGCCAGTGGTTCCAACTGGTAACCATGGGACTAGTTAGATCCTGTCATCCTGTATGGGACACTGGACTTCATGCTCATTCTTATGTTACTTAATGTCTATATAAAACCACTGGCAGTGATCATTTGTCAGTTCAGGATGAGAAATCATCAGTATGCTGATGATGCTCTATAATACATTTCATCCTGGCTAGGCAGGGAATAGAGTGGATGATGTAGCTCATCTAGACAGTAAGAGAATAGATGGGAAAAGACAATAGAAGGCTGAATCCCAGCAAGATGGGGATGTTCAGAAACTGTTAGGCTTGCCATCATCCCTTACACTTGCTGTGAATGGGATCAAACTGGTCTTGCCGGCATCTTGGTATTGTGATAGAACAAATAAAGTAAAAAGGGTCTGTTGTTCATGTCACATGATCTCCCAAATATACATACTTTGAAAAGTGCAGACTATAAAGCTGACCTGGAAAAAAATGTTAATAAGCAGTTAGATTTGGACAAGACCTTTCTCAGATGGAAGAAGTGAAAAGGGGCTGATGTGCTGGCAAGAAGATAAAAATTAGTTTATCTTGGAATGAGAATTGTTGAAGTTTGAGGAGGAAAAGAAAATGTTAGACAAGATGGGAACATACCAGAGTGTCTCAGATGACTACTGAAAATGAGAGGCAGCCAATGGAATATTCCTAATGACTGACTCTGCAGTGGGCAAAATGGCAACAAGCCAGGATCAAATTGTTTTGCTAATCTTAGAGACAGCAAGTAAAATATAATTAATATCTCTAAGAACAGAGAAGGAATTTGAGCTAGATATACATCCACATGCGTTCAAGTAGCCATTCTACGTTTAGAAAAGGCTTTAGCTTGCATAATTAGCTCATGCATGTTCTGATGACATGTTCACAGTAGAAAAATGCATTTTTGCACAGCTCAAAACTAAACTGAACTTTTCCTATATCTGTTGATGATAAAAGATGTGGGAAAGAAATATAGAGAAAAAATCATGTAGTACTGTATACTTCTACATTTATATGTTCTACAGGAGCAGCAGTTGGGAGTTTGTTAGCTAGTTTTAGTTTATCTGCTAGCTGCAATAGAAAGCCTACTGACAGTGACTCATGCCATCACTACCTTGAGACTGCATTATTACAATATAGCTTAACTACTGCTGCTCCTGAAGACCACCTGAAAACTACAGTTGCTACTGAAGGCAGAGCTGGCCTGCAGAGCTATTTTAATGATACAAACTCTGTCTTGTTGAATGAAGACAGGGGAGAATTCTGCAAAATTTTTTCACTGTAGAAAGATTATTTCAGGGGTGTGGGGGTCTGCTACTGAGAAAGCCTGTTTCTAGTTTCCACCCACTTTCTTAGCTATCTTATAAAGGTAAATGCATTCTGTATTCCTAACATTTTTGTTAACAGAAAAATCCTTGAAATCCCTCTTTACCACTTTAATATTGTTGCTTTGAAGTGATAGCAGAACCATCCAAAAACTCATCAATATAAAAAATATCAATCCATAGCAATTATATTATATTATGCCAAATATTAAATAAATAATGGAAAAAAAATACCCTTATTTCTCCATGGTCATCTCCTGTGGCCAATAATTCATTATTAAGAGAGAATGTACAGCATCTCACACAATCTTTGTGGCCACTCAAAGTATGAAGAGCTGATGAACTTCTGAAGTTCCATATCTGAAGATTTAAAATATTAAAATATTATATTAAACAAAATGTTTAATTTACATACAAACATGAACATACAAATAATACTTACACCTCATTCATTCAGATACCAAAACTGGTATCTGAACTTCATAGATAATTTAGGGTACAATAAAAACTGTAAGTGTAGAAATGTGATCAGAACAGAATAAACTAAAAAGAATATTTGTAAGAGCTGGATTTAGTTCTCCAAGGCCTAATTTTGCCAAATACATATTTGATGGCATGCATAAATGAGCAGCAGCAAGCATATTTCCTAAAAACAGTCTGTGCAGGTTGAAATTTGCTTCAAACATATTTTCTCACATAGGAGCTAGGAACATAGACCTCAAATTCTCCTTTAACAATCTGATAGAGTACCTTAACAGGAATGGTGTTATGATATTATCTCCTGATGCAGAAGAATAACAGGTACAACTGCATCTTATCTAAACAGACATTTACAATGATCAATGCTAATTTGTAGTATTCGGCAGTAGGTACATTTAAGTTCTGATTCATATAAATGAAAGAAAAGCCAATGTGCAACTCTTTCACTGAAATCAATATACAGTAATAAAAAAACTACTTCTCACTTCAAGGGAAGAAATGGTGAACTGAAAATGGCTCTGTTCTCAACTGAAAGCAGAGCTGATGACTGTGGTGGAATGAAGTGCCAGCAAGTGGACTGGCTCTTTGGGATTCCTCTCTAGACAAAGAGAGGTTGGGATTGTTCTCAAATGTTTCAGACAGTTATTCTTCATGAGGAGACCGCAAGACAGCAGTCCCCAGCAGTTTAGAACTCTGGGAGAGGAGGGAACACCAGCTTTGCCTAAATTGCAGTCGGACACAGGGTTTGCACGCTTCCTTTTCTAATCCCGTTTGGAAATTGCTTATTAATTGCTTTTTGAAATGACAAGTTTTATAGCATTGGGTGAATCTCCTTTGATACATCCAAAAAGAAGTTTTAAATACAGGTTTAAGGACTTTAAATAAGTCTCTATTTTTTTGGAATAAACAGCAAACGGATGATTAGAATATTGATTTTGGAAATTTATAAATGGACTAAGGATCCAGAAGGATTTGACATATGATTTAAAATTAATTTTAACAATTCTTCCGTTTTTTTAAAAAAATGACAGAATGGAACTTTGGACACTGGAGGGAACCTGGAGGAACTAAAAGTTACAATTAAAGAACACTTATATTTGACTGAATGACAGAATGGAGCAAAATACTTTAACATTGGATGTATTGAGGGATATTTGTGAACAATGGAATCAGAAGTTAATTTTAAGATTGTCTACATCATAGACAGACTGTCTTTAAAGATGTCATGGAAGAGGAACAGATTTCACCAGAGAAGACAGACTGATCTGAAAGCGGATTTAAAAATTTCAGGCTACAAGTATGATATGGAAAAATATGCTAAATTGGATGTAAAAATGACACTGCATAGATATTTCAGACATTGGATAAATCATTTTACTTTAAAAATCAAACTGATGATTCCAGAAGAGTCTATCTGGCAGAAAAATATTTTACAATTTGGAAGAGACAATGGTACTATTTTATGTTATATGCTCATGAATGAAATAGGTAGAAAGGAAAGGGTATAAAAGATAGAATATTGAAGCTACATCAGCTTCTGGCAAAAAAAAACCCTAATTCCTCTTTACATGGCTGAGGTTCAGACACACCTGAAACACTTTATAAGTCTTGATGTATAAATGAATTAGCAGTGATTTAATTATAAAGCTGTATTAAACAGCCTTTTTGTTTAATACAAATCAAACACTCACTACTGACCTTGGCAGTTTTGTCAGCAGAGGTAGTGGAAAATATAGTGGCATCAGGTGAAACAGCACAAGAAAGAACAGCATCTTCATGACAAGTAAGATCTTTTTCTAGTACTCCAGTAAGTATATTCCAGACCTGAGAAATATAGGGAAATACACCAGTGATGAATGCTGATTGTATGTGGTTGGTAAGCAAGACAGACAGACACTTATGCAAAAGGAAGAGGACCCTGAATTTAAGTTGATTCTTTTCCCAAAATGGAAGTGTATGTCTTCATGAATGAATCAAATGAAATGTTCAGCTCCGGATAAAACAAAATCCTAAAGATCTTAACTTTCCCACTACATATTGGGATATATGTCTATATGTGTATTCATGTACACATACACACCCAAACATACTTTATGTGTCAGAAATCACATTTCAAAAAAAAGGCAGGATCATGGTGTGTAGGTGTAATGATTAACAATTACCTGTAAATCAGATATCCCATTTATAAAATTAATGGATTCACAAAAGCATGTACAGGTAGTCCTCGACTTAGAACAGTTCATTTAATGACCATTTGAAGTTACAACAGCACTGAAAAAAGTTTTTTCACACAACTATTACAGCATCCCTATGATCATGTGATAAAAATTCAGATAATGGGCAAATGATTCGTATTTATGACGGTTGCAGTGTCCCAGGATTATGTGATCATCTTTTGTGACCTTCTGACAAGCAAAGTCAATGGGGAAGCCAGATTCACTTAACAACCAAGTTACTAACTCAACGACTGCAGTGATTCACTTAACAACTGTAGCAACGTGAAAGCAACGTGCTTTCCGCCGTGCCCTCAAAACCCTGATGTTCCAACAGGCGGGGCTAAACATATGAACATGTGAATGTTTTTAAAATGTTATCTAATTTTAGGTTCTATTTAATTGGGCCAAACTATGTTGTAATAATAATTTTAATTAGCAATTTTATGATGTTTGTGTATCTATATTTTTCTTGACTGTACACCGCCTTGAATCCTACGGGAGAAAGGCGGTATAGAAATATAATAAATAAATAAATAAATAAATAAATAAATAAATAAATAAATAAATAATGCAAAATGGGGCGAAATTCACTTAGAAACAGAATTTTTTGGCTCAATCGTGGTCATAAATCGAGGACTACCTGTACTGACCATTTTCTTGTATATACGCAAATTAGCTTCATAGATAGAAAAAAACATGACAAATATATATATTCATTCTTATGTTCAGTAGGAATGGCAAAGGAGGAGGGGGAGGTGCAAGAAGAGAAGTGAACAATGAAGGGAAGAAGAAAGAGAACCACAGTTATATCCCTCAGATAACCCCCCAGCCAACCCAGCAGTAATTGAAAGCAAAGGAATCATGCTTTTCAATAACAACTTCTGCAGCCATAGGCATCTCTATCCATTGTCACATTTATTGTTCGCATTAAGATAATCCCTACAATAAGGACTGCTAGGGCAAAAAAAAATGTTTTCCTATAGAATAAATATGCAAATGTAAAATTACATTTAGAAATAGTAGTAGATGGATTTTTCAAAAATTAATATTTTTAAACTGTAAAATAACTATTTTAAAACAGTGTTTGGATGTATCTAATTTAATTTAATTTACTTTCTATTTAAATAGCATTACACCAACAGATAGTTCTATAAAAGAGTTTCAGATTGGTTCACTGATCAATGACAACATGATCACTTTACTCCAACTCTTGTAATTTAAAAAGTTACAAAAAAAAC
Source organism: Pantherophis guttatus (assembly GCF_059756535.1). Taxonomy (NCBI): domain Eukaryota; kingdom Metazoa; phylum Chordata; class Lepidosauria; order Squamata; family Colubridae; genus Pantherophis; species Pantherophis guttatus. Next base: position 36,003,337 of record NC_142069.1, read on the forward strand.
CCACACCATGATTGGGAGTGGGGAAAAAAACCTCCAGAAAATTCAGGCATTCTTAATTTTCTGTTTCTTCATCACTTTATCAGTGGAATTGCAAAGTTAGTGTCTTTTAGATGTTTTGGACTAATTCCGTGAGCCCTACTAGAATGAATGAAAATGTTTTGAGGGCATTATATTGTCTATAAGTGCTACAATACATATACATATTTGTGATCTATTAAATACTAAAAGAATAGAAAGAATTTAGAAACAGTGCCATCAAAAAATGAAACAGCTTTTCTTCCTATTTATCCCTCTATTTTAGCCTGATAAAATGCCTGCTTGTTGACATTTATCAAGCAAAATCTGATGACTTTTATTATTTGTAAACCAAATACAGTACAAATTTCATACAGTACACATTTAATTTATAGACACTAATCTAAAATAATGAGTAAATTGCTTTTATTTACTTTAACTGTTCCATCAAATGACCATGAAAGGAGTCTTGATTGCTTCAGAAGATGAAAATTCTTGACAGGTTCTTTATGTCCTTTCAGAATAATGCATTTCTCTGACTGCCAATTCCATATCTAAAAAAATTTAAACATGTATGTAAATAAAGATATCTATGTGTTTTGAATAACAGCATTGATTACCTTGAATATAGAAGATTTTTTTTACTGGATAAATATCCTAAAACACTTGTGAAAATTAGTTAATCTACCTACATTGGTCTAATGCCCTGTTGGCGAACCTATGGAATGTGTGAATCGGCATGCATAATCATCCTGCGAGGGATGCGCGGCCTCGCTGGCTCGTCGTCTGTGTTCCTATGCACACATGTGTGCCAGTCAGCTGGACTTCGTGCGTGCAGGGTCATCAAAACCCGGAAGAGCAGCATTCCGTTGCGCATGTGCGAGCTGGCCCCCGAACTTCTGGGTTTATGTCGCACGCATGTGCGATGGCCAGCTGTTCGTCAGGTGCGTGTCCGTGCCGGAAACCGGAAGTTTGGGTGCTGGCTCGTGCATGCATGATGGAACACTGCTCTTCCAGGTTTCAGGGTTCCCGCAAAGGCCAGCGAGGCTGGGTGGTCCAGGCGGGATGGTTTTGTGTGCCATTTCCGGCACGCAGGCCGGCATGCGGTGATGTAAAAAGTTAGCTATCACTGGTCTAGTGGTTAAGACACTAGGCTGGAAAGATGAAGACTATGAATTCCAGTCCTGCCTTAGTCATGAAAGCCAGCTGGGTGATCTTGGGCCAGTCACTTTCAGCCCACTAACCTTACCGGGTTTGTTGTTGTGGGGAAAATAATAGGAGGAAGATCTACTGGATATTTTCGCAGTCTAGAGTTATTTGTAAAAATAATAAAGGCAGGATACAAATAAATAAAAAGAAAATACAACTTGGGTGGCATCATGGGAATAATTCTATTCTCTTGAGGAATTTATCCTCTGTGATAAATAACATGTATTCATTCCTGACATACTTTACAATAGACAAATTTCCATAATGAAATACTGCAAAATATTAAAATGCAATGTTTATTTTATTATGAGTAAATTATTACTAGAATGCTCAAAATGTTTTGATTAAAAAAAAGTACATGGATAGGATAATATGGATAATTTCATGGCTATCTCCAAAATCTGTTTTCTCTGAATGTTAGCTTTTCAGAAATATGAACTGGAGAGCACTACTGCATGCATGTTCTGCCTGTAAGGTTCCTAAAAGTATTTGATCATACTGCAAGTTTCTTACTCTTTTTAATCTCCACATAACTGGCAATATAACAATATATATTATCGTTACATTATGCATATGCATATATAGTAAATGCATATCCCAGTAATAAAACAGGATTTAAATTTGAATGTATCTCTCTTAAGACAACAATCCAATTACAACTATAAAAGTTCAGAAACAGTTATAGCTTGTAAACTATCATTTTTCCTATTTTTCCTATTCAACAGCTTTTTATTTTTTAAAATACCGATCCTTCTGAAATGACATAAAATTAAAAACGTAGAATGGATAAACTAACTAAATTATATAAATATATATATATTTATAACAAACCGAAACAATTTCAGAAAAAAATATAATTTGAAGAACTGCCTGCCAAATTTTGAGCAATGGAGTCAGTTCCTAAGCAAAACTTGTAGCATTCCTGTACCTGTATAGTTGAATCATCGGAGCTTGAAATAAGAGTTTTTCCATCAGAAGTAAACTGGCAGTGCTGTACAGCTTTCCTGTGTCCAATTCTGGATTTTAAAACACTCCTATCTGATACATTTAAAACCTGTTGAAATGAGATCAGGCATTAGCATGTTGTGAAGAATTCAATATGCATGATTTTTTAATCCTGAAAAATCCTGAAAAACGAAAAATATATTTTTAAACCAAATTTTGTGACAATCTTCATAGAATATGCTGTCATTGGAACTAAGAGATCAGGCCTTGGACTACAACTTTTTCACAAACCATATGCTATTTTAATAGCTGCATTGAAAGGAACAATTTAACATTAAATAAATTCTGGATTTAGTTCAGATCTGGAGAGTTTCCAGCAAAAATAGCTAAAGTGAACTGAACTGAAAACACAACACACACACACACACAGAGGTGGGGGGGGGAAGGAAGGGAAAGACTCTAAAGTCCAAAACACAAAATAGAAATGTACAATATCCTGAGATTATATTTAAAAATCAAACGAAAAGAAAAAGAATAAAAAGCAAAAATAAATAGTGAATTGTGCCTTCTTTGCTGTAGCACCTGCCCTATGGAACATTCTTCCCCCTGAAATTAGAATAGCTCCTTTTGATATTTTGGAAGGTGCTTACAATCTGGTTTGGGATTCCTAGGGAACTAGAGACACACTTAGATGGTGTAATTGCTGAAGTAGGTATTGTTATCCTCTCTTTACCACTGTTTCTATATCTGTCTTTTATACTTTTTTGTTTGTTGTTTTTTAATTTGTTGCTTTATCCACTTGCGCACTGCATAAGTGGGTGAGATGGGTGTCTATATTATATATATATATATATGATGAATGGATGGATGATCACAGGATGGTGATGTACCATCAACACCATGTCAATATCTTGCAGGCATATAGATTTTCTCCTGCTTATATTAGTTTAGATTACAAGGTTATTATGTTATCATAAAATATAAAAAATTCACTGGGTAATTTTCTGTAAAAATAATGTGTCCTCTTAAACTGAAACACCCAATTATTTTGCTCTGATATTGGATGTGTAGGTCTAGAGGTTAAGGCACTGGGCTAAAAATCAGGAGATTATAAATTTTAGTTCTGCCTTAGGCATGAAAGCTGGCTGGATGACTTTGGGCCAGTCACTTTCTTTCAGCCCACAATGTCATGCTCAGGCAACAAGCCACTTGGTCAATTCCTGTCACAACAAATGGATTGACACTCACTTAATCCAAAACTGGAAAAAAGAAAAACCCAAATCTTGCACTTATGGACAAATGCTAGGAAGAAAAACTTTGATGGGTAAACCATTTTTTCTACAAAAAAAACCCCAAAAAACCCCCACCAGTTAAATGTGAAATGAACATCAGAAAAATGAGTGTGATTCTAACATTGGCTTTAGAAATATATTCTCATTATTACAAACTTGTAGTCACTATTAGGAAAATATATTCAATTGTCCTAAAATAATTAAAACAGAATCTTCTCAAATTCATTCTCTTACTGATTTTGACTTGTATAATGCTTCCAATAATTGGGGAATTAATTCAAAAGTCACTGATTCAAAATTTAAATTCTGGTACTTCACCTTTACAATTCCATTTTCATCTCCATATGCAGCAAACTGTAGGTCTTCACTCAAACAACAGCAGCAAATAGAAGACTTCTGTTCTTCAGTCAAATAAACAGCATCGCCAGATCCGTTAATTAGCTATAATGCAACAAATAACTGGAAATTACTGAGCACCATTTAATATCTGCTGTTTCTTTGCTTAGGGTGTTTTAAACCATTTTTTCCTCAGAGTTAAAAATAAGAACCAGTAACATTATTGTTAATAATATATAAAGTCATGTACAGATAGATTTCATATATTAATATAAGTGGTAAATGTGTATGACTAACACATCTTCATTATTGCCTTGGTAGTGATGCCTAAACTTATTTTATAAGTCTCATTTTTCTGACAATTATATAGAAGCACATTAGCAAACACACACTTATTTAACTTTAAAATTGATTTTCCACGTCAAAAAGAGCTTGTAATGATCTTTTCAATAAATTCTTTAAGTATTCAGTGCTTTGTGAAAATGAACACCGCCATAGCAGAACTACGCCCTTTTCTGTTTCTTGCTTTCTGTTTCCATAGCAATATATTTAAACTGAAAAAATGAACAGGAAACAGCTTTACATTACCCTTATTTATAAATAATTTTAGAAAAGGATGACCTTTGTAAAGATTTAACCAGTTCTCCAATTTTCTAACCCCAATAAAGGGCTAATGAACCCTAAAAAGTTATTTTTATTTAAAGAAAAGAAATCTTTTATACAGGTTCTCTTGCAATGGAAAAGTGCTGCATAGTCTAATCTATAGAATTCTTAGAATGGGATGTGTCACAATCCACCAGTAGAGGGGGATATAGCACACATACATTTCATATATGAAATGAATTGATAACATCACCAAAAGTGGCTGAGACAGCTATTACATTGATACCATTATCTTTCTTTGGAGCATCATTAACAGGCACAAAAATACAGATTCCTTCAGAATACTGCTATAATACTAAAATTGGAAATGATCACCCATCTGATATTGGGAGTGCATCAGAATGATAGCATAAAATTTGGAAAGCAAGCAAGCAAGACTATATATCCTTATTACAATAAAAGTTAGGGGTCTGTTTATTTATTGATTATATAAATTTTCACCAGACTTGCTAATAAACCCTATCTCTAGGTAGATAGAGCAGTTTTACATTTATAAGAACCCATATTTAATAAGTTAATAATGTATTAAAAGTTATTAAATCATATATACCAGTGATGGCTAACCTTTTTGTTGTCGCGTGCCGAAAGCGCGACCATGCGCCGTCACCCATAATGCAATGTGGGAGACCCCCCCGTGCCTCCCACCCCCCATGCATGTGTGTGACCCCTCCATGCTCCCTGCCCATGCGCAACCCCCGCGCATGTGCCCCCATGCTACCCCTGCATGTGCCCCGCCCAGTGCATGCACACAAGACCCCTGTGCATGCACATGCAACCCTGCACATGCGTGCGCGAACCCCTCGCCCCCTCACAAATGTATGTGCATCTCCCACATGTGCCCCACCATTCGCACATGCATGGCAGAGACCCAAAAACCATCTGGCCGGTGGGAGGAGCGCGCGCATGCATGGTGGAGCTGATCTGGGGCGACAGCTCATGTGCCCGTAAAGAGGGCTCTGCGTGCCACCTGTGCCATAGGTTCGCCATCATGAATATATACTATTAAATGCTGTATGTCACTTTTTACATAATCAATTAGACTTCAAAAATGATTTGGAATAGTGGTTTAGAACATCCATAAGCACAGCACTTCTTGCTTATTAAAATAGCACTACTATTGTCACAGTCATATTACTGCATATGAAGTAAGTAAATAAATACATGAAATCAATATTAAAAAATTGAAAATCCCTTTGAGCAAAGATGGTTACAGATCCTATCAATAGTTTATATGGTGAGATATAACAAACCAAATTTGAATTAAGTAATATCTTCCTGCAAATATAAAAAAGAATTTTTAACATTTTTACTGTTATGTCAAAGTTATTGGGAAAATGATAAAATATCTGCTTAGATCTCGGCAAATCTTTGAAAGAAAAAAATGATGTTTTCACTAAAGCTAATAAATATGAAGAAGAACTGTGGAGGTTCTCTGAAGATCTATAGTTTTACTTTCTCAAATTTTACTCAAAGCTGTATTTAATAACCCTGAGGATGTATCACATGAAGTGTCAAGATTTTTTTTGTTAGCAAACAGCAAGAGACACTTAGGAAGTCTCTTGCTGTTTAGGTCAAAAATACACAGGCAGGTTTTGCTTAAATCGTAGAAGAAAACTGAAATTCTATTCTGAATAGAAAGCGTGATATCACTGGATGTTAAAAAAGCCTTTGACAATTTTTTTTACTATTTGTTTCAAATGCCTACTTTAGATTACATGTTATTTCATATTTCTTTAGAAGTTATAAACTAATATTATATGCAAACAGTATTGTATTATTTATGTCTATACTTAATGCTTTCATTCCAGCTTTGGGAAAACAGCAGGATATTCAATTAACAGGTCCAAATCAGAACTGATGTCAGTAGTTAAAAATCCCTTCATTAATTCAATAAGTAGTTATCAATTTCATATATGAAATGAGCATATTGGGGTATGTAGATTAAGCATATTGGAGTTATAACATCTTCTAATGTATCATAAATTTTGATAGATTTAAACCTTAAATTTTAATAGATTTAAACCATATTTAAAACTTACCCCTTTGGGCAAGATTAATACTCTTAAGAATATGTCTCCAATATCAGTGATTCTCAAATATTTTAATCTTAGAACCCCTTTATGTTATTAAAAAAGACCGAGTTCCCCCAAGAGTTTTGGGTTAAGTGGGTTACATCTAGAAATGTATTAGAAATTACAAATCAGATATTTTAAAATATTTATTTAGTTGACTCTCTGAAATGGCCTCAGGGACTCTGAGGGATCCCCAAACCAGATTTTGAGAACCAATATACTATACCAGGGTCCCTAACCCCTGGGTTGCGGCCCACTACCAGGCCATGGCTAATTCGGAAACAGGCCACGTGAGCAATGGACTGGTGTGCACATTCAGCTCGACTTGTACGAGTGGTGGACCAGCGTGTATGCATATGCAGTTCAACTTGTGCAAGTCGAGCTGTGAACACATGAATGTGTGCACCGGCCCGCCACTCACGGAAGTTGAGCTGTGTGCATAGGCCCACCGCTCACGCAGCTGGTTTCCCTCTTCCCCACACACCGGACCACCAACCCATAAAGGTTGGGAACTGCTGTCCTATACAATTACATATTTAGTGTGGGAATTGAATGAAAATATCAAAAGATCACCTTTGAATGAGACTGTGTCCATGTGGTGGAGGAATAGTTGAGCATTGTTTTAAATTGTCCACTTTATACAGACACTCACCAGTAATTATTATCTACATTACTAAACAACCTGGTTGCTGTGACTTGTTTTATCTTCAGTTATCAGATCATATCAGATTTTACTTCTCTGACCACAGCTAAGCACAGTTCTATAGTTTGTATGCCACAGTATCTTTTCTAATTCTAATTCTAATACTTCTCAGATAATTTAGAACAATTATTGTTCTTTCTTTTTATCCTAATTAATTGTGATGTTCTTGTTTTATTTGCTGGTCTATGAGCAAATTAAAAAAAAAAAGCTTGATTTAGTGTAGTTGCTATATATGATAGCTTAGATCAGTGATAGCTAACCTTTTTGCTGTCGCGTGCCAAAAGCGAGGGGAACATAGGGGGGTCCCGCGCATGCATGCCCATACCCATAATTCAATGCCTCCTCCATGCTCCTCCCCTCTCCCCATGCATGCACGTGCAACCCCCCCCCGCGCTTCCCCTCTTTTGGCACACAATGGCAAAAAGCTTACGGGTGGGCCTGGTAGGCTCTTTTTTTGCCCTCCCCAGGCTCCAGAGGCTTTGTCGGAGCCTGGGGAGGGCAAAAACGGCCTCCCTCACCCTCCGGAGGCCTTCTGGAGGTTGGAAACAGCTCATTTCCTGACTTCCAGTGGGCCCGGAAGGCCCGAAATTCAATTGGTCGGCACGCTCATATGTGCTGGAGCTGAGCTAGGGCAACACTTGCGTGCCCACAGATATGGCTCCGCGTGCCAGCTGTGGCACACGTGCCATAGGTTCACCATCATGGGCTTAGATGGTCGGTAATTCTGAAAGGATGTCCTCCTGACCTGACAAAATCCAGTTGGCCTACCAAAATCCAATTGATTACTACAAAGCAGAGAGGATTTAGCATACTCTATATCTCTGCAACCATATAATAGTTGTCAGGGGTTTTGCAACCAAGATATGGTAGCCCTAATCATTCATGAGTACACTTAAGCTGTGCCAAACCTGCTAACAATTTTCAATATAAATGAAGTATCTAAATATTTACCTGCAAATGCTTCAGACTACCTATTGCCAGGATGTTGACTTTATTATCCAGAAATGAAACATCTATTTCACGATTTAACACAATAGCAGAGGACTTGCATACTTTATTTGTTTCCCATATCTGTTGGAGAGAAAATGATGATTAGAAGCTATGTCACCCAAGCTGTAAAAGTTTGAGCATAGATAAATTAAACTGTAAAATTTAGGGCTATAATTAGAAATTAAAAATAAACACCAGTTTCTTTTATTTCCATGTATAAAGTTGTTTAAGGAAAAATTTATCTGTGTGTCCCAAAGATGCTTTCTTTCAAAAGGCAACTGGACTTTCTTGTTTTGTTTGAAAAAGTTTCGCTTCTCATCCAGGAAGTTTCTTCAGTTCTGATTGAATGGTGGAGAATGGAAGAAGTTATATAACAGGGAAAATGTAAATCCTTTCATTGTCCACCATTCAGTCAGAACTGAGCAAGCTTCTTGGATGAGAAGTGAAATGTCTTCAAGCAAAACAAGAAAGTCTAGTTGCCTTTGAAAGAAAGCACCTTTGGGACAATCATGACCTGGACGACTGAGAATCTCCATAAAAAATTACCTGTGTATTTTGTGAAATCACATATTAATCAAAGTCTAGTTCTTTTATTCAATTCAAAGAAGCAGGCTTTGTTCCAGGTTCCATCATTTGTCTTAACAGAACAATTAAAATGAGGCCTTCTCCATCTTAGCTTCCATAACTATGGAGTTTTTCATCAAAAGGTACTCATTAGATTTTCATTCTAGCAGAGATGTTGCACATTTCCACTTGCTATGATTGTGCATTTTGTTACTACTGCTTTATTTGTTTAGATGTAATATATTTATCCTATTTTCTAAACTGACTTTAAAATGAAGGGTTTTTTAATAATAACCCATCTTAAGACTTTTTTTATGTCATCCAAACTTTAGATAATAACTTGTTATTCCATCCATTTCCCCATAAGACTCTGGGAGGCTTAAGAGAGTTTAAGAGCTATGAATTATATAAATGTACAGATACAGTTTCATATGTAAAAGTATTACCTATGTAAAATGTAAAAGTATGTAAAGTATTTTTCCACAGCATTGAATTTAAAAACAATGGAGGATAAAATAAAGATACAATGCAACTAATTCAAATATGCTAAAAATCTGTACATGTTCTGATAGCTGCAAATCCTCATTTGACCCATTATGAAATCAATGCATATATCCTGAACTTCTACTGCTGGAAAATATAACATTAAACAATTATTTTGCTCTCTTTTAAAAATGTCCAGCAAAGAACTGAGGGAAAAACTTACCCTTATTGTTTGGTCATCAGAAGACGTGACAAAAAAAGACCCATCAAGAGAAAAATTCACAGAATGTACCCAACTCATATGTCCTAGGCACTCAGCTATTTTTGAAATGGAGCCGATGTTCCATATCTAACAGAATTTTTTTAAAAAAACTTTTAATATTAGAACGTAAGTCTAGTAAATCATATCAAATAGTGACAAATCATTGTCTCCCAGTCTATCAATATGCCCTGAGAGGTTTGCAAAAGGCATAAACACTGTTATTTCCTGGTAATTGGTACTCTATTTAGAATCAGAGCTTTCATCCATCAATGGCCAGAATTTGCAGAATTTTTTTTAAACAAACATTATAATTAAAAATAGCTCACATCCAAATTGCTTCCTTTTAAAATGTTAGGCTGTCACCAGCAACTACAAAATTACAAAAAAATGTACAATAGACATGTAAATTCTATAGAATTTTAATGTATAGTAATATATAATGTACAAATGTATAGAATTAAAAGTCCTTGTATAAAAGTAAATGAAATTGAAGATTAGATTTTAATTGCTTAATTCTGCTATTTCAAGAACTCTTTGTTATTATCTTAAGGTAACTGGAACCATCATAGACATTAAACAATACATATGCATTAGAAGTATAAAGTATAAAAATATAAATAAATAAAGATTTAGTAGCATACAAACAATTACAAACTGTTAATTTGCTTTTTTGAATTCCCAAGCAAAATGGTTTATCAAAGTGTCATATGGACCTTAGAGTTTCACTACTATTTTTCAGTAATAATGGTGACATATTCCCCTGGAATTTTAATTTTGATTTCAAATACTAAATCCAAAATTATAGATATGTAGATCATTGATTTAAACTGTTATAACTGTTGTATAATAGTTTTATTTCAATTTTACTGAAAGAACCAGTAATGATTATTTGCAAGGATCATTATTCTGAGTGTTAATATACTGCATCTATCTGCTAGCTAGTGGGATTTAAGCAACAGGATGATAGCTTATAATAGAGATGCTAGCTAGTATGGAATAGCATAAACATGGTATTCTTTATTTCATTGCAGGGGGTGATAAAAAGTTACAACAAACTGTCATCCTAGACAAAAAAACTATATTATTTTGGTTTGCCTACAGTTTTTCTTTTGTTCTGAAGTGACAAAATGCTTTTCTTGATGATGTTGCTCTATTTCTAATTGTTCTTATTGTACATATATTACGGAGTAGATTTGATATTTGCTTAAACATTTGCTTAAAATTTAACAATAATCTCATTTTAAGATTCTCAATTCTACAGAAAGTTACTCTTATCTCTTATCTTTAGCCATCAACAAATGTTTAGCTTTTAGCAAAAGTGAAAATTAATTTTCAGCAAAATCTGAATTAATTCAAATTGGTAAGATGATCCTGAATCCATACAAAAGTTCAAATGTTTACATTTATAAATCCATGAAGCTTCTTTGTGCAGAATTATTTTCAATTGTACTTCCTATGATCAAATATATATATATATATTACTAGCTGTTTTCAGATATGCTTGCAGTTGCAACTGGATTCTTCTGCTTTGAAAAATTAACCATGCAACCACATGCACACAGGAACAGCTTGGAATAGCTTCCAAACAGCTGTGGTGAACCTTGAAAACAATGTGGCTATTTTAATTATATGAAAAATAGCTGTTCAGTCTTCAAGATGCTACTTTGCCCAATTATACTATTTACACTGAGCGGTGATTCATTCCTATTGTGAACTAATACATTATAGCAACAAGAAATTTGAGGATGGAAATAATATATTTACTTACTTCAACAGAACAATGTGAAAAAGCAACTGCTACTATTTGACTATTGGGACAGAAGTCACAGTACTGGATTGTGTTGTGGTGGCTCAAAAGAGCCTCTGCCAATAATTCCTTGGTTTTAACATCCACAAGCTGTAAACATAATAAATATTTTTAGACATTTATTTCCCATGTTATTTGGAAAGTTACAGTTACAGTTATATAAAGTTGCAGCTGTGATATTTATGCATGCAAGCAAGCATGTGTGTGTGTGTGTTTGTGTGTATGTAACCATCATAATAAAAAGGATAGATTTTTACTTTATAGCTGTAATATTCAGGAAGGTCTCCCATCTATTTTCTTTCTATCTATCTATCTATCTATCTATCTATCTATCTATCTATCTATCTATGAGCATGCACACAACATTAATGATTTATTAATGTAAATATCTTAGTCGATTCACATAAAAAAACACTTACATGTTAACTGACTTCTTGATGGTTTTCAATATCATTGACTGTGGCATCAAGAATTCTGACCTAGGCTTCCTTAGAAAGCATGAAGCAAAGTCTTAATCCCAGTAAAACCTCTTTTAACATGACTCTGAATTCCGTTCATTCACAGTCAGCAGGGCTTTGGCAAACAGTCTTTCAGAGGAATGTTTATCAACCCTCACCTTATCTCACTTGAAACACTGCCAGAGAACCAATTTCCAAATGCAGAGCAAGGCCAAACTTGGCACTGAAGTCTATTAGAGTCACAAACAGAACTTTCCAATCTTGAAACAAGATGAACTAATTGCTTCCTGCAAAAGCCCACATCCCGTTCGCTTCTCTTTTATGTCCTATGGGAGGGGCCAATCATTTCCAAGGTGTGGCCTTACTCCTGAGTCTACCTTGCTTTCTTAATTGCTCGTCTTCTGGCAGCTCTGTGCATGCGCACACTGGGAATGGGCTCCAGCTGTTCTTCTGCCTCACTGCTGTCTAACTCCCTCTCTGCCTCAGATGCAGAGCCCTCATCCGAGCTTTCCTCAGCCCCCAGGACTGGCCCAAGTTCCTCCCCAACCTCCTCACTGTCCGACTCTGCTGCCAGATTCACAACAGGGATGGTGAGAACAGTTTGTGATGGTTTACCTCCTTCCTCCGGGACCAGGCCCAATCAATCTTATCAGGGAGTAAGAGGTCCACCCTACAGCCCCTGCTTTGTGAGGTGCCGCAGGTTTTGGTGCTGTCTCTATTCCTTTTTAAGATCTACATGAAGCCACTAGATAAGACCACTCATCACCACAGGATGATACCTACGTGTACATCTCTGTTCCCTTCTTTCAGCCACTCATGTCCTGGTTATCTCCTATATGGATTGCAATGCGCTCTACTTAGGGCTATCCTTGAATAGTATCCAGAAGCTGCAACTGGTGCAAAACTGCATGAGCAGTTTTGGGGGTCCCTACTGTAGGGTTGCATATAACACATCTGCCACTTCAGCAAGTCTCCAGTAAAAAAAGGGGGAAAAGAAAATATTCATACAGCCATTGCTATACGGTATGAAAGATCTGATTATAATATCGAAATATGGTCTCTGAGCCACGATGCAGGCCTACAGTATGAGCTACACTATGCATTACTTTGTGTTATTTTAGACAAAATAAATGTTAGGGTCACAAAAAGGTAGAGAATTGTTCAGATTCAGTTTGGTGTCACATATACTATAGCTGGAGTATTCTCTCACAAAACAAGCTGCTGCTATCCTAAAAGTCTAGGGGGAACTAAAGCCTTGGTCTCTCAGGGTATGTCCTCCTGCTATATGCTGATACTGTTCTTGAAGCTCCCTTGACTATTTAAGGAAACAGGAGAAGCTTTAGAGAAGTTATCCCCAGATTCTGAGATAGATTAGTAGATGCTGACCCCCAGGCTGGAAAATAGAAGGGGGTTTCAAGGATTCCCTTTTTAACAAACTAATTTCAGACTCTGCTTCACAGTATTTATGTATTAATATTATATACTGCCCATCTCTCCAAGAGGTGACTTTAGGCAACATTCCTGAATGAACATACAGTATGATGTGGCATGACATTGCCCTCCTTTCACTTTTTCTACCATATAATTTAAAACAAGTAATACTGATTTCTAAAGTCATAAAACTATCTGAGCTGATAAAACACAGAACTATTTTCTACCTAAAAAAATTAATTTGTTAACACTGGTATCTCAAAAGAAGTTTAAAAACAAAATGAAAATACATTACCAATATATTATTAAATACTTACAAAAAGTTTATTTTTAGCTGCTACTACTATTGCTGTACCATTAGATGACCAGGAACAACACTTCACTAACACTTCCACTTCATCATGGTATCCATCCCCATTTTTGAAGAAGTCTCCTATATTGATAGTTTTCAGTTCATTTGCTGTCTGCACATTCCAAAGCTTTAAAAAACATTTTCTGATTAGTATTACTGTCAGAAAATAGCAACATATTCAAATCAAGCAGCTAAGTTGATATAAAATTTCTTATTCATTCAGATTGATTTATTTCTAATATTGCTATTTCAGAACCATTTCAAAAATACCTTTTGAACCATTTCAAAAATACCTTTTGCTAGATAAGATGGTTGTAAGTGTACATGAATAATTTTATGTTTAACCAGTACAGAAAATATATTTATTTTATAGTCCATTTATTCAGTATAATATCCAATATATATTTAAGTTTTTTCATATAATAATTTTAAAAAGCACTGTTTATTTTAGTTCATTTTTCATATAGCCATTAAAATTATTTATATAATGGATGTATTCTGTTTAGACTCTGATAGAAAAATCAATTCATATCGATCTGTATAAATTAAACATTTTCCATTTTGCTTTTCTAATGATTTTAATATACAAATTATTCTATTCATAAAGTCCAAACTCTGCTTGTATTAATGTTAATGAAATCCATTTCATAAACTTCCAATATGGAGCTATAACTTATGTTGTTACTGTTAATAAAAAAAATGTTTTTTTATTAACAGTATATACTACTAAATATATTTCAGAATCTCAGTTGCTGGATTTGGTTGATATATTATTTTTTTATAAAATTTATCTCTCTATAAAGACTTCAAACTCAAATTATATGCCTATTAGAAATGGAAGATTGTTTGATTCTTTTTTTCTTATAAAAAACCAAACAACTGTGTCATATTACAAAATGCAATTGGAGTACGATCCTACTTACTGGTAAGTTATACTTCCCACTTCCCACAATTACAAAGGTTCTGAAAGGGTGGTTACAGTTTGTAAAGGACTTCTGGATATCCTAAAATGTCAAAACTGCCCCCTCCCAGTGGTCATTTGATCATGATCTGATCTGGGTGATCAAGATTTGGGTGCCTGGCAAACTGTTTGCACTTACAACTAGTTGCCAAGCACCCTGTGATCACATATTCACCACAATCTTTTCTGTCATCTTCCCCAGAAAGTCAATGGGAAGCTGGCAGGAGAGATTGTAAGTTGTTGCTACCCATAGAAGGATTTCCCCTCCCTTCTGTGCACATGGATGGTGGTAGTGGTGGGAAATTCTTTATTAAGTAGAAGAAATGAAGCTCGGATCTTTGGTATTCATTTCTCCAGCCAAGCATACAAGTTTTCTTCCAAACACAGAAGGGAACTTTCTGCCCTTCTTCAGCAGGTAACTCTTTTGCTCTATCCATTTAACAATCTGCCCAGTCCCTTAACAACTGCAACTGGGAGAATCAGGATTACAATCATTGAACTAAGTGATGATATGAGTGTTTCGCTTAACAATTGTTTCACTCAACAACTGAGATTCTGTTGTTGAAAGTTGAGGGTTACCTGTATTTTTGCTGATAATGAAAAGGCTTTTATCATACAGAGTACAAATCATCTTTTTTCTTCATTTTAGTCCAATTTTAGGGTTGCCATGCTAATCCTTCTTTGTTGTCTATATAGGTAGTTCTTAGTCAACAACTGTAATTGGGACTGGAATTTCCACTGATAAGCAATGCAATCATAAATTGCAATGGCACATGACCACATCGCTTAGCAATAGCACTACCCATTGCCATTGTTAAGCAAGAATGTTGGGACTCAAGCAGTCTGGCAGACAGGTAAGGCATGGTGGGAGTACAGTGGGGGTGGGAGTGGTTACTGCCAGGTGGAGATGTGTGACTGGCCCAAGAGGTGTGGAGGAACTGGCTGAACTGGGGGGGGGGGGCAGTGCACAAGTAACCAACAAGTAATGGTGTGGCTAGTGGCGGCTTCTGCCAGATTGAGAAGGCTGCGTGAGTGGCTAAAGAGGCGCAGTGCAAGTACAGCGGGGCCAGGGCTAACAACTGCCAGTCAGAAAAGGATGAGTGACTTACCAGAGTGATTTGTGACCTTCTCTTCTGGCTTCTCCATTGACTTTGCTTTGGGAAGCGGGCAGGGAGGGTTGCAAATGGTAATCATGTGACTATGGGATACTGCAACTATATTTAAGTCCAAGATGGTTGCAAAGGCCCTGGATTATGTTCATATGACCCTAGGGATGCTCTGACAGCCAGAATTTTGAGAACTGGCAATAAATCTCCTCTTTGAGCACCATCATAATTTTGAACAATAACGGAACAAATGGTTGGTAAGTGACAATTAACTATAATTTAAACTTTTGCTACTGTACATGGTTATTGTTAGATCAGAATTTACTTTATTTATTTATTTGTAACCTACTTTATTTTATTTTTTTTTACAAATAATTCAAAGCAGTGAACATATCCAATACACCTTCCACCTTCTATTTTACCTACAACAATCCTATGAAGTGGGTTGGGCAGAAAGAGATTGACTGGCCCAAAGTTACTCAGCTGGCTTTCATGCCTAAGGTGGGATTTGAATGCATGGTCTCCTACTTTCTAGCCTGGTGCCTTAATCACTGGAACATATGGTCAAATATACATAGACAGATCATATTCTATGGAGTTCAAACCCTATAGAGTAGGGGTGTCAAACTTGATCACGTTGCGGACTGGATCATGACATATCACAACATTTTTTGCAAAGGTAACATGCACTATACATGAAACATGCTCCAACAATAATTTAGAAGAGAGCATGTATGAGAGTATTTCAAATTAGGGAACTGACAATAAGGAAAGTATAGAATGCTTTTCTCAAATATTTCCTACTTCAATCTGGGTATAGTACTACATGGCAGAGCTGAAGCAACAAAGGAAGTCATCTGATCAGTTGTACAGGTTCTCTGGATCAAAGTTCCCTTATTTCTCCTAAATAATTAATTAGCCAATTTTTTAAAAAAAATAAATTTACAGCTAGCTGTCAGACATTTTGTGACAATTTATTTTTCACTAGGTACTTGCATATTATAGAAAGGAATCTATAAAGCCTCACTTCAGTGAACTCTACTTAATATTCATTTTTTTGGAATTTGCAGCAATACAGTGGGAAAGGAAGGAAGGAAGGAAGGAAGGAGGGAGGGAAGGAGGGAGGGAGAGGGGGAGGGAGGAAGGGAAGGAAGGAAGGAAGAAAAAGAAAGAAGGAAGGAAGGAAGGAAGGAAGGAAGGAAGGAAGGAAGGAAGGAAAGAAAGAAAGAAAGAAAGAAAGAAAGAAAGAAAGGAAGAGCCATAATAAAATTATTGTTTCTAGGGTACAAAATACTGAATCAAAAGGTGCTACCTACAATAATTCAGTCTCAAGACATACCTTTAAAGTTCCATCAGCTGAACAACTAGCCAAGTATTTATCATCTGGTGAAAATTTGCAATGGGTTACAGATCCTTCATGACCAAACAATGTATTGCGACAATACTTACTATTCAGGTCCCAGAGCTACATTTAGGAATAGGACAAAGAAACCAAGAAGAAATGAATTAGTATTAAAATTAGTTGAGAAATATTTTGCAATATTCGTATCTTTTGTGTAGCAATGAAAACAAATTTGCAGCTTGCCATTTTTATTAGGAACCCCCAGACTGTTTTGTCAAACTTTATTTATTATATTCTATAAACAGCTATAGAAACACAAGTATTTGGGAAAATGGAAGGTTATTCGCTATGCTGTCAGTGTGCTTCAAAGGACAATTCTAACCCATTTTTGCAGTTTAGCATTACCTAAATGGCCTCCAGTGGCTAAAAGTGGGAACAAAGTAACAAATCAATGCATTTCAGGAGTCTTCCAAAAATTCTCTACTATGAAATATCCAGAAACATAATTATAATTGTAGCTACATCAAAATATCAATATGATTTCATTTACTACTTACTTTGATATAAGTATCATTTGAACATGTTGCTAATAAATGATGACTAAAATGGCAGAAGTTGACCTGCTCTGTATGTTCTTCGAATTCACACACAAGTTCACCTATTCTTGAGTTCCAGACCTAAAACGTTATATACAATAATTCAAACATTTAAAGATATTTATGCAGTATGTATCAATTTCTAATCTAAATACTAGGCAACGTTGAAATATGTTCAATTTCTTCTATGTACATAAATATTCCTTAAATTTTAGTTGAAATACTAAATTTGAACTTGCAAATGTAAACTACAAATAATAAGAATTCAAATTCCAAATTTTTTTTAATATAAACTATCTCATAGGTTAACTAAAGGATCTTTTTCTAGATTGGGAGATTCTTCAGGCAATTACTCATGCTCTCATCTTCTCTTGACCGGATTACTGCAAGGTGATGCTGCCCTTGATGCTGCCCAAAATACCATTTGGAAGCTATCGTTGGTCCAGAATGCAGTAAGGTGGGTAGTAGTAGGCACATCACTTTGCACCCATGTGTCATCTCTGCTTTGCAAGCTGTACTGGTTGCCATATGGCTACAAGAACAAGATTACCATTGGTTATCACCTAAAAAGGCCTACATGGTATACAATCTGGTTATTTAAGAGACTGTCAATCTCTGTTAACTTCTGCCCTACCAATGAAACCAAGCAGAATGGGCATGATGTAGGTCTCCTCAATCAAACAATGTCATATGTCAGGGCCTAGCGCATTCTCTACTATATGATGCCTGCCCACTGGAGTCATATGGCTCCCTACCGGCAGATGTTCCAGAAGTAGTTAAAAACACAACTCAGTTCCCAGGCCTGAGATTAGGGTCAATGCGAAGCATTTGTTAGTTGTTACTAGTTTGGGATATATTTAGTTGTTTTACTGTTTGAAACGAATATATTTTTTACGATTCTTTTCTTTGTATTGTACGCTGCTCAGAGTACTTTGTGAGCTGGGTAATCTCCAAATTGAATAAAATTGAATAAAAATATAAGATGTGACATGCTAGAATAATAAAGCATTCATTCTTAAATTTTAATCACCTTTGGAAATATAGATGGCACATAGGTTTAATAAGTAAATAAATAATCATAATGCAACAACAAATCCTGAAGAGTCAGCTTCTGTGATCCATGGAACATTGTAATTACATTATTAAAGAGGACAAGACTGAAATATTAGAGCTTTGGTACTTAATTTTAAGACCAAATGTTTTAGAACTTGTTTTAATAAAAAAATAATAATAATGTTATTAGTATGATTTTAGAGAACTCTAAGGGCTGCAAAAAATGGACATTCTTTTAATGTATTACTAAAATTAATTATTTTATTGGTTTCAATTAAAAATACCAGGTACTCCTCACTTAATTACTCTAATTGGAACCAGCAAATCTATCACTAAGCAAAGCAGTTAAGAGAAACACCATGTTCTGACAGTCCTAGCTACAGTCATTAAATAAACTTGATCTTATTAAGCAACCCATCACACGACTATAATTTACAATCTCCCGCTGGCTTTCCCATTGATTTTGCTTGTCAGAAACCAGGTGGGATGCTGTGACCATTGTAAATACACAACAGTTGCCAAGCACCTGAATCATAATCACAGTAATTTAAGGGACACTGCGACAGTTATAAATATGAGCACCTTAAATATAAGTAACTCTTTTTAGCACTCTCATAACTTTGTACAGTCACTAAATGAACAATCATTTAGTGACGCCTACCTGTATTATTAATTCAACTGATATTAATTAAAGTTCAAGAGGATGATTGATTTTTCATAATATGCTTACTTTTACTTTTTTATCCATTGAACAAGTGGCTAGAAATCTGTCATCCATTGAAAAAGCACAGCAGAGCACTTCATCATCATGAGCTTTTACTTCTAGGAGCTTTTCTCCACTTTCAGTTTTGAAAACCTGCAATCAGAACAACAAAATATAAGAAAGTAGAAGAGATATACGACTGTTATATCTGTATACAAAACTCTGTGTGTATGTGTGTGTATGTATTACAAACATATATTACTGTACATAGTTGTGATTCTATTTTATTAATTCTCTTGTCTATATAATTGAGTTTTTGTTAGTTCAAAAGGAAAAAAATGGAAAGAGTTTATTAACTTTCAAGCCAACCCCAGCAATACTAAATAAGAATACAGGAGAATATTTGTAGATCAAGGTTGAAATGAGGAGTGCTTGGTGCTCTCAGAGCTTGGTGTTTTCTTACAGACATTTCATTATCCAAACTAGGTAACATCATCAGTCTAGTAAGGAGTGGGGTTTGCTCTCAGTTTATGTTCTAGTGGCTTGCCCTGTCAGTGTTGGTGGGGGTGGTCTTAGAAGTTCTTTGTCAGATTCTGTTCTATTCACTGTTGGCTTGTTTGGCAGTTCCTTGATTGGGTTATTTTTTACTCGATTGTTAATCTTGGAGTTAATCTATGTTCATTTAGATGCTGATTGCTGGTGGGAAGGTGTTTTGGTTTTTTTGTGCACTTTTTGGCTTGTTGACTGTCTTTTTGTTGAGATTCTCAGTCATCCAGGTCATAGTTGTCCCACAGGTGCTTTTTCAAAATGCAACTGGACTTTGTTTTTCGTCTCATCATCTTGGTTGAGAAATGAAACTTCTTCAAAGAAAAACAAAGTCCAGTTCCCTTTGGAAAAAGGACATTTGAGATCTCTTTTGCGTAGTATATAGATTTTGTTTATGTCTATGTGTCTATTGATGGCTAATTTGTTGGAATGCCAGGTTTCTAGACAATAAGGGTTTTTGCACTTGGCTTGGCCTAGGATGGTCATAAACCAAAAAGGGAACAAAAAGACCAAAACACTCCCTACAAGCAATCAGCACCCAGATAAGCATAGATTAACTCCAAGATTAACATCAGACCAACAATCAAATAAACAATACTTCAATCAAGGAACTGCCAAACAAGCCAACAGTAAGGAGCCCAAACCAAAAAACTTCTAAGATCACCCCCACCAACACAGGCAGGGAAAGCCACTAGAATATAAACTGAGAACAAACCCCACCCCTTACTAACACTGATGATGTTACCTAGTTTGGGTAATCAAACGTCTGCAAACAACCAAGCTCTGAGAGCACCATGGACCCCTCAAAAATGAGAACTGACACTTTTTATAACAAATGAATATATACATGTTAATCAATCAATAATTTTGAAAGTTTTGGAAAAACAGAGCGTCTAATATCTACACAAAAAAAAATATACTAAAGGTAGTCCTCAACTTATAAAAGTTGATATAGTGACTGTTCAAAGTTAGAACAGCACTGAAAAAAGTGACTTATGACCATATTTCACGCTTATAACCTTTGAAGCAACCCCATAATCATATGATCAAAAATTCAGATGTTTGGCAACTGATTCATACTTATGACCATTGCTGTGTCCCAAGGTCATGTAATCACCTTTTGCAATCTTTTAACAAGCAAAATCAACGGGGAAGCCAGATTCACTTAATACTGTTAGTAATTTAACAACTGCAGTGATTCATTTATCAACTGTGGCAAGAAAGATAGTAAAATTGGACAAAACTCACTTAATAAATATCTCGCTTAAAAACATAAATTTTGGACTCAAATGTGGTCGTAAATTGAGGATTACCTGTAAATCACAGAATAGGTAACATTTCAAAAGCAAGGAATACATGGAAACCTAAGCACTGGACAACTGTAACCAACCTGCAAACTTTAGTTACATGTAAGGACCTGCTGCCAAGCACACAAGATAAAAAACACAAGGGGAGTTAAACATATGATACAAATAAAATCTGATTGTTTCTCTAGGGTTTTTTTAGAGCGTAAAAATTAATACTTCTTTTTTTCAAGCATCTTGAACATGTATCAATGTATTTTATGCAGTTTAAGTTGGTAGAAAGTGGGTAACACTGCAGTATATCTCTGGAACAAGATGGTGTTCTAGACCACAAAACCACATCACGGTATACATTTCATTTAAAATAATCCAAATGGAGGGCTCCTTATGTTACCAATTAAACAAACTGGGTAACTCTTCCATCTTTCCTTCCTTAATGTGCAGAATAATTGATAACAAAAGACCTATCAGGGACAAGCAACCAGCAAGCAACTCATGAATAACAAAGTCAGTAACTTTATTACCTATTACCTATGTTATAATAATCTCACCAGACTTTCTTCCCCTGGAATGACCAGATAAGGTCTCATGGATTTTGGGGGAGGTCAAGCTTCTGCCACTTGCAGCTGGGCAAAGACTCCAAGCTATGCCCTCACTTGACCCCTCCTTCTAGCCCATCTGGCAGTTTCCCAACAAGATCAATTTGAAAATATGATTTCTAAAATATGCATGTATTCAATTGATATGTAATATATATAATTGATATCTTGTTGTGCTGATATGATAAACTTTTACCTGCAAAGTTTTATCAGCCCCACATGTAGCTATTCTTTGATGGTCCTGGGAAAAACAAGCATGGTAAACGGTAGCTGTATGTGGATGCACAACCAAACGGTACATGTTCTTCACTGATGTTTTATTGCTAGATTATAGAAAAATAAGAAAGGTATTATTTTACTATCTTTTTAACATTAGATATACATTAATACCTTCAATTTATCAAATCATAACAAGCCATGCAACACATGTGTAAACATATTTATGTTCTGTAAATAACTATTTGTTTATTTTTGAAGGATTGTAGTTCCTAAAATAATAATTTATTTTCAAGGACTCAAGGGTTGTTTTAAAAATGTTACTCTTTTTTAATTGACTTGAACATTTCACATAATCAGCAATCACTTTTCTATATTTCTTGGGTATATATAATTTTAATTCCACGTAAAATTGTACGTACATATCTCAATGGAGAAAAAACAAATAGAACAGTAAAATAGATGTACAATTGATCATCATGTATGACAATCTATCTGTAGTCTGAGAAATCTGTCCTCCTTATTGTCTAATATAGAAATACTATACATACAAGAAATCTATGTGCACTTCCTGGATGAGGAATTCTGGGAGTTAGAGTTCACACAGCTTAAAGTAGCCAAGGTTTTAGCAATTGAGTCCTACCCTCCTTAGTGCAGGGATCCATCCCACCATCTCTTTAGGTAACAGGTTCCACTTTCAAATTACCCTTTTCAAACATGAATTGGAATCTAATTTCCTCTAATTTAATTCCATTATTCCATGTCTTGCAGCATCCTCATTTGGGCTATATCCACAGTTCTGAAGAACTGCTTAAAATATTCTCCCTATTTAAACCTAGACAATATTTAAATGAGTCAGTATCCAGACAATCTAAACGATCTGTGCTAAAAGCAAGCATTTTCTATTTTTTCCTCAACCAGAAATTCAGTGTCCTACATTAAAAAGTTGGTACTGAAATATTTTGAGAAACAAAAAAAGAGTTTTAGCAGCCAGTTTTTATAAAGCCTGAATAGAATATTTTGTATTAAAATACAGAATATAACTTTTAAATGCATGCCTACAAAGTTTGCTATTGACCTGGGATCAAATATTTCAATACTGTATCTGTTTAACAAACTTGGAAAGAGACATAAAAAAAAGATATATGTTTACATCCATTCCACATAAAGAGATCCTTTATTAAGTTCTTGCTGAGCTCGCAGTTTTGCTTGTCGATACACTTCTGAATTTTCTGGCTGACACAGTCCCAGCTGTATAATGTCTAGAAATGGAAGATGTCCAAGGAGATGCCCATTCAAGGACAAAAATTCCTGGAAGTTTTCACGTGCATTAGTATCCTGTGAATAAGAAATATTGTTGTATTAAAACAGAAGTGCAAGGAAAATTGAATTAGATGGAACCTTTTAATGATTGCATCAAAGCATTTACCCTTTCTTTCCTTTCCCCACATTGTTGTTTTTTCTGTTTATGTATAATTACAAATGCACTAGAGAGAGATAATTTTATTTCCTTTACCAAAAAAATTCAGAGACTCATCTGTACCGTTTCTACATAAAGTACTATAATAATCATTTACAAAACATCCTTGGGAGTTTTGTGTTCATGAATCAAGTGACAAATTTTATTCAATAAAACGTAAAATAATTTTAACTATAAAATTTCTGTTGAATTTAACTGGTAACTTATCAAAGTTGAACAAACAACTACTACAAATTATTTTACATATCATATTATACCTTCTGATCCAGTATTTTACTGTATTCAACATATTCATGAATCAAATGAGCAGGCCCTATTCGTTCTGTTTTTATTTTAATCCAATCTAATGAGAACATGAGACCACATAGCTCCTGTTAGAAAAATGTAGAGAAAATATGTTATATTCAAGAAAATTTTAAACTGTTAGGTAACTTAATATTTTTAGGGAAAAGAATGAATGTATATTCCCAACATTCCTTCACGAAGTACAAGCAGGCTTAGAAATATAACTGAACTTTATTTCATTATTCATATATGCCAAATGACTAATTAGACTTTATTGTATAAGTACATTTTATCATATCTAATATATTAAAATCATTTGGCTGTGTGGCCTTAGAAATTGGATTAATAACTTTATAAATAATATACAAGGTAGTCCTTGATTTACAACCACAGTTCAGAATTTTGGTTGTGATGCCACATTACAATTTGCTCAACTTTGGCAATCCTGGCATTAACAGTTGCGGCTGTTAAGCAATCGTATGATTATTAAGTGTCCAAAGGCCCGGGTCAGGCACAGACCCTGGGCTATGGTTGAGTACTGCTATGCAGGATACCCTAGATGTGTTGGGGGGCGGGGGGAGATAGTCATTAGAGGGAGTTGGAGCATCTCCACAGTTCTATGAGCAGGCATGCTACCAAGCACCTAAATTTTCATCTTGTAACTGTGAGAGCGATGCAACATTTGTAACTTTGGGCATGGGCTGTAATTCACTTTGTTCAGCATTGTTCTACATTCAAATGGTTGGTAAGGACTACCTGTACACATTACTTTATATTTATTACATTAGTAAACAATATAGTTGCAAAACTTAAGCCAGTGTTTTCAGATTGTTATTCTATATAGGTTGTCTTTGACCTGTGACCATAATTAAGTCTGGAATTACAGTAAATTATGCTGCTCATTAAGCAGTTCATTACGGTGACCACACCCAATTTTATGACCTTTTTTTGTAGCAGTTGCTACATGGTTGCTACCACTAGCATCACAGTTGTTAAGCACACACATTATACCCAATGACCGATTTCTGCTGGAAACTGGAAGGCTGGTTTCCAGCAGAAAATTTTGTATACTGTGGTCATGTGTCTGAAGGATACTACAAATGGCCGTACATGTGGGTGGCTGCCAAGTGCCCAAAATGCATTCATGTGGCTGGGGCTATCATGGCCATCGGAACTTTGGAACTATGTCATAAGTAACTCAAGGGAAGTCCATCTTAACTTTGAACAGTTGCTAAACAACTATTTCAATTTTCATAGAACCTATTATATTCAAATTCATGAAATTAGTGAAATACTCAAACCTTCTTTTGATTCTACACTGATTCGAAGCAAAAAATATTTCATTTTAAGAAATGCATATGAGAATACATATAGAAATGCAAGTATAGAAAAACATATTTTGTTTCTTGCAGGTATAGAAACAAAAACATATTTCATTTAAGCTATAAAACATTTTACAAAGTTTCACAAGAAAATTTATTCCCCTAGAAAAAAACTATTTTCTTATATACAAGGTTATAGAAATAAAAGTCAGTGCAACTTACATCATACATATTGGCACCTGCCATATGGTAAGCCAGAAAATTACACCAATACATGCAATCCTCCTCTGATGAAATAGATATGTAACACTTATAATGTTTCTTGAACTGATGAACTACCTTTTTATGCAGATCCTACAAAAATCAAATATCTATTAATACAATAACGGCATTCAAACTAAAATAGTCTCACTACTTTGCAACACTATATTAAATTAAAATCTTCCAAAGATATACTGTTATAAAAATAAAGTTAAGTCGTTTTTTTTTTGCCATATTCACAAACTAAGAATGTTATGTTCTGGTGAAATTCTATTACTGCATGAAATTAAAAGCAAAACCAACTGATGTCTAGTCCTTTTAACTCTAACTTGAATGCTTGTCTGGATGTAAATATGCACAGTATTCCAAGCTTGTAGTGGTAGCAGGCTAAATTCACATATACAACCAATAGGAAGATGCCCATTGAACAAAATAAAACCAAAGCTGACTTTATTAAGAAGTATTTTACCAGGCAACATCAGAGAATCAAAGAATAATTAAAAAAAAATCTCTGGCCACCACCAGGAATGTTTGACATCTACTTTTCTGTAAACTGAGGAGATCTTATGATAGCTTTACCTACTGAGCCATGTATCATCGCTCTTCTTTGCAGATTCAAAGTGATATATAGCTGAATAATCTTAACCCACTTCTCTATTGCTACAGGCCTATAGTTCATTAAAATTCATATCAGAATTAAAGTACTTTTCTCTCTTTTTGCTTGTATCGACCCATGGCTAGTCCATGTCACAAGGATCTATTAATAAATAATTTCCAACATGAACGAAACATATTTATAGAGTACAATTCCAGAACTATCTGAAAAGATGAATTAATATCAAATTAAAAATAATGTCTTCTTTGAGCTATTGATTATATTTGTTTGTGTATATGTATATGTATATGTACACTATTACCATATATAATGGTAGCACTATGAAAGTGGTTTGCTTTCTTCCCAGTGCCAAGTCTAGCTATACAGTAGTTGTGGTGCCTGGTGATATCCCATCTAAATGCTGACCAGGTTTCTCCCTCCTTAATTTTTTGAAATCCTAAACAGCAGATGCTGCCACTAATAAGTATAAAATAGGAAGTGCAATTATATGAAAATGAATTCTAATATTATATTAATGAATTTTATATACTGATTATTATTATACTTGGCTTCCTAAATAAATCATTATTCAAAATTAAAACATACTTGAAGCTCACTGCGATTCTTCTCCATAAGAAAATCAAGTTGGAGAGCATGCAAATAATAACAGAATGATTTTCCATTTCGATCGCAAAATAGGAGAGATTTGTTAACAAATTCGTGCAGTATGTCTTCAACTTCTTCAATCTCCATATCCCAAAGAATACAAAATACCTAACATGCAAACAAACAAACAAGCAAAAATAGGTGAATGCAATGAATAAACAGATTATTAGTTTTCCCTTCATTAGGTAAAAATAATCTGAAAAATTCAATAGAATATAATGAGATCTCATTTGCAAGTAGCGAAAAGATAAGATTATTAGTATGGAAACCATTCCACAGACAATATACAAGCAAATCCTGAGTAAGACTATTTTCAATTTCCTAAAATTGTTACTATGCTATTTATTTTGTTAAATATTGATTGAAATAAGCATTTTAAAGAATATTTCTCTACTATTGAGAGAATAGTGACCGTCCTTTAAAATAAAAAAAAAATCTCAAATTTAAATTTGCAACTCTGATTTCAGAAATGAAATGAACTAGCACATTAAATTGCTAATTATTCACAATTTTCCTTAGCTATTTAAATAATATACAGGGAAGCAGGAATAATGTTTGTGGTATGATTATCAATATTGCAAATTTTAATATGTACTGGTAAAATTTATACTATGACGGAGTTATTTACTTTTTGCTTCAAGAAATTTATAATCCTAAAGGATTTTAATTAAATTACTTTAAAGTGTTTAAAATATTGAATAAGATATCTAGATATTTATACAGCAAGCATAATAAAGTTAAATATTGTTAAGATTGCAACCATATTCATTCTTAGGTTGAAATATGTACTAATAAATACAGTAGAAATCCTATTGAATTCAGTGGAAGAATGAATATAAACTAATCTTGCACAACAATTTTCCAGATAGCAAATATTATTCTGTCACTGCAGCATTCGGTTAGATTTGCTAATAATTATTATTATTTTAAAAGTCATTTTATCTGTGTCATCTTAACTGTTAACCAGCCCTGTACAACTAGCACTGTGAAGTATCTATGGAGATTCTCAGTCATCTAGGCCAGTGGTCCCCAACCCCCGGTCCGCGGACCGGTGCCGGGCCGTGGAGTACCTGGCACCGGGCCGCGCAGCGGCCGGGGGACATGAACGCTGCAGCGCAAAGGCTCCTGGGCCGTGCGCAATGGGCCGTGCGCAAAAGCTCCTGGGCCGTGCACCCACCCCTGCGCGCGCTCAGCGGGCCGCGGCGATAAAAAGGTTGGGGACCACTGATCTAGGCAATGGTTGTCCCAAAGGTGCTTATTCAGGAGATAACTGGACTTTCTTGTGAAAGTCTAGTTGTCGCTTGAAAAAGCATCTTTGGGATAGCTCTATGAAGGTACATAATGACTTGTTAGTCAAATCTGAAACTTCTGGTTTTTTACTGAAGGAAAAGAAATTAAAAATCACAAATTAGTAATAAATGCCATGGTTATAAAACAGATGAAATATGCTCATGGATGGATATCTTTAAGCAACCAGGTTTCTTTATAATGCTGTTCAAAAAACTTTTAGCACCTTAAATCATGCTTTACCTTCAAAATACTGTTTTAAACTGTATTTTACCTTTGAAGGCACTTTAACATCCTTTGGAAGAACAGAAAGATCTCTGTAATAACCTTTAAAATTTTCTGGCAACATATCAACACTTATAGACATTGCTTCATCAAGTGCTTCATAATCATAAGATGAGGATTTCCTTATTCTTTTAAACTGTTTGTTTTGAAGTTGTCTAAGGTAGTATTCCCAGCGATTGGGAAAGACTTGTAATAATGCTCCTATTAATGATACCACGAGAGGAGAACCTAAAATAGAAGAATAGGTAAAAATAAAACTGAACAAAAAGAAATCAAATTGCTTTTTGAAGGCATTATTGAAGAAAAATATTAAAAAAAATAAAGAAGTTAAAAAATTCCCTAATTATTTCCCATCGTATGAAATATATATATCCATTCCAAAATAGTAAATATCTGTCCTTTAAAAATATAGAATTTTAACATTCTCAGGGTTTATTTGCAGCCTCTCCTTTCTGACTTCAGGCGTTTGAAGCTAGATGCAAGCACAGAAGAAACACAAAGGGAGTTTAAATAAGGCTTCAAGAGTAATGCAAGTACAAAGTTTATGAAGAACAGAAATATTTTCCAGAATTTTTTTTTGCATGTAGTACAATTTTTTTTTTGTATTTTCTAGTTATTAGAATAGATATTGAAATTCTGGAACGGCAAATCATACAGGTTAAAGTAGCAAATAAAGCTCAAGTTGCTTTGTCTTTTAAAATTTAAAAACACTAAGTTGCTCAATGACTACACTTCAATTTTAAATTAGCATATATGCAGTTACAAATATGTTGAAAATCTATTATTTTTTTGATGCAGAGGCCTATTAACATAAAATGAAAAAGTTTACCTTTGCATTCTCTAACGATATGATCAGCTTTTTCCGGCAGCTCTGTTACTTTCATATTAACGAACAGGGATAATATTTCAAGTGCTTTTTCATGTGTTAATCCACTTTCTACAGAAACTTCATATTTATTGCCTGAATACAGCATCAGAAATAAATATTTGATTTAAAGCATAAATAAGAGTTTCTCCACAACTTAATTAAAATGCTAGCCACCCATCTTTGAATCTTTGTATTGCCATGAGGTTTGTTTCCATTGCCAATTCTTGTCTTGCCTCAGTTTTCATTTACTTTGAATAGTTCTGTTCCATGCATCCACGTGCAATCATGGTAAGCAAAGCAACTGGTTTATCCTATAGGCTTTGCTTTGTTCTGTCTTCTGCAAGACACTAATTGGCATTTTAAAAAAATCATCTGCCAATCATTACATTGGAACAGGAATTAAACAGTCTGGTTATTTTCATTAGTTTTTGATGTTTAAGGAAAATGCTACATTTAAGGCTGGATTCTGTTAGCATTTTCTTATATAACTGTTTCATTTTATCAATTTATACAGAATTAATAGGAGGTAATATTCATTATTCAGTCGCACTGTGTATTTTATAAGATTGCATGATATATTGTTTGTATCATCCCTAAAAAAGTTTGGGATTGTTTTATACTAAAGCTGAACATGTTATTCTAAGTTTCCAGAATTCTTTAGATTTCCAATTTCCATTTATACTTTACTTCTTACAGAATATATTTTGTTTTTAATATTTAAAGGCACCCTTTTTGACTAATTTTCCCCACAAATCTCAAACATGTAGGTTACATTATTCAGATTATTTTCTATAATTTAAACATAATGGCAACAAGATAATCTTTCCTCTTCCAATCTCTCTGTTACTACTAGTAATATATTGTACAATTTTCTCAAGGTAACATTATTTTTTGGTTTAATATAATGGATGTATCACTGCATAGCAACAAAACTCATACCACTATGAAAGGTAACATACATAAAGTAAATTAAATAAAAATTTATAGCTTATGCAGGGGAGGAATAAAGGAAAACACAACCCTTACCAGTTACAGAATCTGCTACACTCCTGTCTCTACTGGTGATAAGAATCTGACACTGATTATCAAAAGCTTTTAAAACCCAGGAATCCCAAATATCATCAAGTACCAAGAGAGATCTGTTACAAAAAAAGGATGATAAACAGAACATTTACTTTAAGAAGGTTCTTCATATGTAACAATACATTTCCTTTTTTAAACAGGGGCCCAATGTAATTCCAGAAAATAATAGCAATATTTTACGATGTACAAACAGGTGGTATATACCCAGTTTCCCCCAAAATAAGACATCCCCTGATAATAAGCCCAATCGGGCTTTTGAGCGCATGGCAATAAGGCCAAGCACTTATTTCAGGGTTCAAAAAAATATAAGACAGGGTCTTATTTTCGGGAAAACACGGTATACATTCCTACATACTTTGAAGCCCCTTCTGAAATCAAGTCCAAAGCACTGTGTAATATTTTAATTTCATCCTTCATAGTATTTGAATTTAACTATTTTAAACTTTTGTTTCTTTTTTAATCAAAAAGAGTCTTACAGATTAATGCATTTTTTAAAGATAAATTTGGCATTTGGGTTTAATGGGGGGAGGGAAGGGAGACAAGACAAAATAAAAAGTAAATATTAGTCTGAATATTTAAAAAGCATATATTTTTGCACATTCACAATTATATTTCTCAGTATTGTTATGATATTCTCTTTCTGGAAATTTTAAATCATTTTTTCCAAATTGTAAATCTTCAACAAAACACATCAGCAAAGAAAGAATGATATATTCTTAGTACTATTTTTTATGCATAAATCACAGCAGACAAATCAAATTATTTTGACTGATCTTTCAAATGAATCATGATTTATTTATTTTTAAATTTATATACTATTCTCCCTACAAACAATAATATTTTAATATTACTTGGCCTGAGAGAAAGAAATTGGGCCAGTGGGTGTTTGTGCCAAATAGAGGACTATTACTCATGGCCTGCTGGTTTCTAATCCAGCAATTTAACCAGTACATTACACTGTACTGTGTACCTTAAAAGTCTGAAGAAGAGAGTCAATGCACTTCAGAAAATAAGCAATTATAATTTAAGTTGATAGATACTAATAAGTTTGAAATTTACTTATGCAGAAAATAACATACTATTGATTTTAATTCAGAATCCCTGATAATCAAGCGTTAGACTCCAAAGTTGTTCAATGAAAGAATATATAAACTGTGTTTGCTAGAATTTTAAGCAACATAGAATATTTATTGGAAATCCCTATAAATGTAGGAATTTGAAAGAAGCAATTTTAAATTTTAAATTTATTTAAAATTAAAGATATAAATGCAACTCTGTTCTATTGACGTTACCTTGGGCTCGTGCGCAACAGCAATAAACGAAGGCGATCTTTTGCTTCCTCGATATTAAATGGTGGCCTTTGTGAATAAGTGAAGTCCTTGTCTAATTTCAGGCAAAGATTTTGGAGTTTCATTAACAGACCTGCTTTATCCTGTTTTCCAACAGAAACCCAATGCACTCCTCCTGGAAAGCAATCTAAGAAAAAATGCATGTTAAAATTAAAACATATTAGTGAACATTGAAGAATCTTAAGAGAAATCCCCAAATATAGTGAGTTGGGAGCCCCAGGGGTGCTATTCAGTAGGTTCTGACAGGTTCTGGAAATTTTGAGTTCTACAGAGAACTGGCAAATACCACCTCTAGCTGGCCGCTGAGTAGGGTGGGAATGGAGATTTTGCAATATCCTTCCCCCCAGGTGTGCGGAGGGAATGGGGATTTTGCAGTATCCTTCCCCTGGAGTAAAGTGGGAATGGAGATTTTGCCGTATCCTTCCCCTGCCACGCCCACAGAACCAGTAGTAAAAAAAAATTGAATTCCACCACTGGTTGGAGCTATATAAAAAGGTGACTGAACAATGACAGTCATTACTTTCCTCCGCTTTTTTGTCTTCCTTAGTTATTACTTCTTTTTTTATAAGGTTAAACATTGAAAACAGAGGCTGTCTTCTTTATAAGAACATATACATAAGTCAAATTATCCTCAAAAGGAACAATAGCATGAAACTCCTAAATATTGGATGGCTCTATGAGGCCCAAAATGCTACATGTATCAAACTATGTAATTCTATTCTTATTATTTTTACAGTTTTCTGCAGCATTTTATTATCCTGGCTGATACTGTAAATGCAAGCAAGTTTGAGATCAATTAGTACTCAAACAGGAGAAAAGCACAAACGCCAGAAGTAGAAAAAATAAACTGATGGTAACGAACTACTTCCATTCTGTTCCCAAGCTATGATCCTACTGAGAATTAAAACAGGAGTTTAGCAGGCAACACCATATTTTTGTTATTCTTCATAAAAATATAGTGTCTAAAGGAAATGGTTTCATGATCAGCAAGGGTTTATTCTCCACTTTCCATTTATTGTTATATTTCTGTATATACTGAGGATTTTAGGTGCCAAAAAGAGATTCCAAACATTGGATTCAGTTTATTCACGGCTAGAC
Organism: Pantherophis guttatus; assembly: GCF_059756535.1. Taxonomy (NCBI): domain Eukaryota; kingdom Metazoa; phylum Chordata; class Lepidosauria; order Squamata; family Colubridae; genus Pantherophis; species Pantherophis guttatus. Next base: position 36,035,924 of record NC_142069.1, read on the forward strand.
TTATTCACGAGTATGTACAACAATACTTTTAAAAAATAACAAAATATCTTATATATCTCTCTCTGTGTTTGTGGATAAGCCTAGCAACAGAGGAGCAAACCCTTGAATTTTTAACGAAGTACCATGAAAAATGTGCCACCTCCAGATAAGTCAATCATTTTTGTGTTTTAATTTTCATAGTTGGCTTATCCATCACTGGTACTTTCCACAGTATTTTGGTTAATACCTGAAGGTCGGCTTCTACATAGAGAGGCTTACATACATACAACTCTATACAGGATATTGTTGATATATTTTACTATATAAATTGCCATGAGTCTGTGGAGTTGGTTGTAGTTCTCAACTTACAACCATTTGTTCAGTGACCATTTGAAGTTATGATAGCACTGAATAAATGATGGTTATGACTTGTCCTTGGAGTTTTGACTATATAAGCACCACCATAGTCAGATGATCACTATCTGGGCACTTGGCTAACAATTTGCATTTACAACCAGTTGTGGCGCACCTGTCATCAAGTATCACCATTTGTAACCTTCCCTGCCAACTTTCACAGAAAGTCAATGGAGAAGCTGGCAGGGAAGGTTGCAACTAGGGTAAGGTAACTCTTGCGCCCACTTTCTCAGCATCTTTGCACTTATGTGAGTCACCTGAACCCTCCATGCCTCCCTCATATCTTCCCTGCTTTTCATGTACCCCCTCACCCCCTATGCACCTCATTAACCCACACATCTTGTTCACCCCCTCGTAGCCCTGTGAACCCTTCCCAACCTGCACCACACCTCACACAGATCCTTGGTCCCTTTCCTACCTGGCAGAAGCTACTTATCTCCCTTACTCATATTCCAAAATTATATTTTGAAACTGTATGTCATTTGGGCACTATAAAATTATTATACAACATGTTCAAAACTAAATTGGAAACTTCTGTTTGAAGTGGATTCTAATTTGAAGATAAATTGCAATCTTCAATAAACCATGAATGTGAATTAGGACACTACATTAATAGAAAATATATAAATACCTTTTAAAAGATTGTGGTTACGTAGAGTTTCTGCTGCCAAAACAGATTTTCCACTGCCAGCCATGCCATAAATAATCACCCATCCTGGATCATTTCTTAACCTGCATAGCTTCTGCTGTATTTTTTTTAGTAATTCTGGACGAGTAACAAATACTACTGGCCTCTGTGGAACTCCACCTTCACATAGGGTAGTCTTAACTGAAATTCAAAAAGGAAAGATAAACAAAAATAATAGCAGCCAGTATCTTAAAATGGTACAGAATAAAGAAGCAAAATAATTTTGACTTTAATATTTAATACTATGTTCCCCTCCACTATGGCTGGTACTGGCCACAGGGAAAGGAGTCATTGCAGTCCCTCCTATGTGCAATCCCTGGAGATGGTCCAGCAAAGTATCATTGGACAATGGTATTGAAAACAGCTGAGAAATCCAGAAGACCCAAGATGGGCAAACTATAGCTCTCAAAGATTATTCACAAATGTGACCAATGCAAAATTTAATTCACGTGTTTTCATGCTTTATTGGTCTGGGACTATAATCACTTTAAGATGAAAAGGATACTATATTAGGAAAATTGTGAATACTATTAACAATTAAACTAGCTAAGAAATTGGAATAATCCATTATTTTGTTTCCTTATTTATTTATAAAAACAACACAATTTTATGTATCAATATACATAAAAATACAGTTTTTGGTAGCTTAAATTCCTGTACATTATTCACAAAATTATTACAGTCCATTATAAAAAGCATATAAAGAGCCACCAAATGTTAAACCATTTGGAAATGAAAAATCATTTAGAAATGGAGATTATGTTGTAATTCAGTGTTTCCTGAAATTGTAATTTGTTTTGTTGTAATTCAATCAAGTTTAACTTAAAAATATGACTGAGTCAGTGAGAAACACTTTTAGGTAAATTTTACAAACCTCCCACTCTTAATAATTATTTCTGTGAAAAAGTACACATACATACACCATGTACGAAGTCATGGTGGGGGGCAGCATATAATTTCTAGTAAATAAAAAAAATAATAACTAATCATATGAAGTTATACCATTCTCAGAATTTGTTTTATTTGAAGGTGAAATAATAGGGAGGCCATCTTGAAGGAGAGCAGCAAGATCTTTGTATCCTTCCTGTTGTAAAGCATTATAAAAAGATATATATGCATAATTGTCTTTGGCAATAATTAATTTTAGAAGCATAGATGCCCGTTCTTTTTGTGTAGTCTAGAAAAGAATAAAATGAAGATTTAGTACAATTTATTTACCATTTCAGCTCTAAAATTCTACAATTTCAATATGCACTAGAAAATGATATGTTACTAAAATTGTTTATACTTGTTGTGAAAACAGAAGTTATTTCTGTATTTTTCATTTTCTTTAAAACATTCTTAATTTTCCTTTCCTTTCTATTTTTATTTTTTGCACTTTCTTTTCTTTTTATTCTTTTCTTTAGTTTGTATTAGTGTTTATTGTTGTGTACCAAAGAAACCCTTTCAGTATGCACTTGATTTTTTTTTTCTGGACTGATGCATCAAACTTAATCAAGAAAATATGACACATACGACATTATTTAAAAAAACATTGGAATATACTTCCAGGTGAATGTTCACAGATCTCTATAGGATTATTGGATTTTTCTTAGTATAATTATTAAGCACATAATATATATATATTATCTTCACCTGAACATACAATTGTTCTTATATGGACAACTGTTTATAAAGCCTTAATTCCAAAAAAAATTGTATGTCAAAAATATTCAGGCAAGGTAGCCTTGGTAGCACAGTGGACTAAAGCACTGTTATTAACATCGGCTGCTTGCAATTACTGCAAGTTCAAATCTCACCAGGCTCAAGGTTGACTCAGCCTTCCATCCTTTCAAAGGTAGGTAAAATGAGGACCCAGATTGTGGGGGCAATAAGCTGACTTTGTATAAATATACAAAAGTATGAAGCCTATTGCGTAACGCATTGTAAGCCGCCCTGAGTCTCCGGAGAAGGGCGACATATAAATTAAAGCAACAACAACAAAAAAAAAAAAGGTAACCTCTTTAAAGAATTGCAATCCTCAAAGTGGGAAAATTGAAAGAATAACAATATAGAAAAGGCTTTTTATTTGAAAGATGTATAATCAACCCTTTTGAAGAGCTGAATGCAGTTTAATTTTGTCCTCACACAGCAACCTATTAAGTAGTTTGGGCTGAAAGAGACAAACCGATCCAAACACACCCTATGAGCATCATGATTACGCTAGACATAATTCAGATCTCCATAGTCTTAGTCTAGCACTTTGATCACTACATTATAATGACTGATTCAAACAGAGCATATTTATTTTGTTTATATACTTAGATGTAATTTGATTGCTATTAAGAGTTATTATAAAGCTACAACCCATTACTTATTGGGTATAGCTGCTATTCTATATTTACTAATTCAGGGAGTCTGTCTTTGAATTCTGCTGCAGAGGGGGGATATTGTATAAGACAAGTATTAGTGATTCCTGGGGCATTTTGATAAGATAGTTCCTGTATATATTTATTTTTAATTCTGCATCAGGTATGAATGCTATTTACTGTCAATTTAAGACTGGAGCAGCATACCAGATCAGTAAGTAATAAATAATAGTAAGTAATTAAATAATTTAATTAGAATTATAGACCAGTCACGTCTTGAGAAGACATACGTAAAACTACTCCAAAAAGATTATCCTAATGAAAAGTAAAAATATAAATTCCTACTTAATTCCCACGGAAATGTGCAACTAATTTCATATGTAACCCACCTAATGTTGTTACTAAACTTCTATATATTTTTAATACTGATATTTTTTGTCAAAAAATATCTAAAAGCATTCTGATACTCAGCTTCAACAAGCTGTTATATTAATACAAATGTAAGCTAGAACAACTTTAGAAAATGTAATTGTAATTATTTGCTATTTCACTTCTGCAATATTTATTATATCTAACCCCTATTTTGCTAATTGTTGTTACATTAACAGACTAATAATTACTAGTACTTTTCTGCTCTTGTATCTTCTGAGTCCCTTGTATACAGCAATATTTGTTTTAGAATGAGATACACCCTTGAGTGAGAGGGGTTATAGGTTATCCCTGGAGTCTATACCAAAAATCTGGGTGCAGCCACGTGTAGCCTCAAGTCTCACATCATGCCCCTCTGTTCTAAAACTTTATGTATTAACAATATTTCTATTCTAACATAAACAAAAGGACAAAAACCTTTAATAACCTGAGCTTTTACTTTCTCCTCTTCCACCACTGTCAAGGTATCATCAGCAACCATATGATCCATTATATAAGATGTCTTGATATCCGTTTCCAAAGCTTGGCGGTTCTGAAGCAAATAACTTCTAGCTCTTTCATCCATGTTTATTGTTCCTTTTAGCTGAGTAATCCTATGAGCTAACCAAGACACAGAAAATTTCACAGTTATAATGTATGACTATTACTTATATGTTACTTTTAAAATGATAATACAGAACCTTGGATTACTAACATTAATCAGTATTTCAACTTGCAGTAAATTCTTGAACAGTTGTCAGCTATCTTTGGACTTCAATACTGATACCTAGCCAACAGTGAAAAATGATCACCTTTTGTGATCTTCTGACAAGTGAAATCAATGGGGCAGCTAGATTAATTAACAACTGTGTTATCAATTTAACAGAAATTATAACAGAAATTTTGTCTCCAGAACAGAAATTTTGGGGTCATTAGTCAAGGACTACCTATATACAAATTATTCAGTTGATCAGACATTTTTTAAGATGCATTATCCAATATTTTATTTAGATCAAGTGGATAAAAATTGATTTTTTCAAAAAAAATTTAAAAAATGAATTTTTAAAATTTAAATTGAATTTTTAAAATTTAAATCAGATTTTTTATTTTTATCAAATTTAAGATTAATAATTTATTATTAATTAATAATAATTAATAATTTAGTTTATTCAACATGAAATGGAGCTTAGTTATGTAGCATGAGCCTGTCTATTCTGCAATATTTACATTTTTGGTAAACTCATTTAATGAATCCAAGCTCTGCAAACTGAGATAACATGTACTGCTTTGATGCATTCACACAATTTCACAATCACTATGAGATAAATTATAAAACAAAGTTCAGGAATATTCCTTTATCCCATTATTTTGCAAATCTATGTACACTACAAACTTTATGATTGTTTGAAGAGAAATGCATCTGTACTACTAGGCTCTAAGTGTGAGGAGGAAGGGCAAGCAGTAAAAATGAAAGTGAAACGTTCTAAGCAGCTTATAAATATAATATTAAAAAACACCTGTCATTTCAGATCCATCATGGCAGCGCCTGTTAGCAGGTATCCACTCACCTATTACCTGCCATGTCTCTCACCTTGTTGTGTCACTGCTGTAATCAACAGCGGGTCAGAGGAGCCGCTCCGGGACAGAAATAACAGTTGCTCTTTAAAAATTATGATTTAAATCAAGTGTTTCTACTAGTGATTTAAATCATGATTTAAAATGATTTAAATCAACTCGGTTTAAATCAAATCCGCTCTGATTTAGATGCAGTTCTTACCAAAGTATTTTAGCATTTATTTAACAAATTATATAAAGTAAATTAACTTCAAGTATAAATTTGCTTTAAACAAAGATAAGAGTCTAGTTTGATATCTTTAAGTGATATCCTTGCATTTCTGTATATCACATATACAGTATTTACAATTGAAAAATAAAAATATTTATTTTTGTATTAAATTTGTTTCCCACCCATTTCATCACAAGGGGTTTACAATGTTAAAAGGAATAAAACTATACAAAAACATATATATAAGAATAAAATACAAAGTTTATAACCATAAGAAGCAAGGTTCAGAAATAAACGCAATCAGAAAGTTAATGTTTAACACAAAATACTACTTAGCCTAAGACACAGAAACAGGTTTACGGAAACAATATAAATTAATAAAATATGCTATTGCACAGTATTCAGTACAAATTTTATATAACAGCAAGTTAAAGCAATATGCAGTAACATTTTAAAATTTAAGCGCAAAGTATTAGAACCTAACTGCACATATTTTAATGTACATTATCAAACACCAGAACTACAAAGATAGTTTAAGTAAATTAGATATACTCCGATTACACAAAATTGCACATAAAACATATACTGTTACATTGCTTGCACTATGACTATTTAGCTGAAAAATGTATGCAACATAAAAATTTATTTCTTCAACAATACCCTAACTTAAACCTGTTCTAGGTCAATAAAAAGAGAGAAAGTGACATCTAGAGGATAGAGTTGTAAGTTTTTATGATTGTGTAGGTTTAATTTGCCCCTATCAGAGACATATCAACAAATTTGATGCAACAAAACACTAACTTGGAGATTATCTACGTGAAGTTCATTAGGACTGTCTTGTACAGATGTGTTTACTGCTGTACGCGACTAATTTCAGGAAGTTAAATATTCGACGGAGGAAAATTCTTGCTTCTACTTCAAACATGCACTTTACACTACTTCATGCTACTTAAAATGTTCAATATCCAAGACACCACTTGCCTTCCAAAAATACGGGAGTAGATTTTTTCAACACAGAACCCGTTTCTTTACGCAGAATAGCTCTATCCAAACTAAAACCGAAAATACAAAGGGCGACTTTCCCGATCAACCTATTTAAGGAAAGGTGACATCCTGCTGCTAAATTCTCTACTGCCCGCTCCGCTCCTATAGTTAGCCCGTACTATTTTTTTACCTCGATGGCCCCTGACCTCTCCAACCCACCCTTAACGCGCTTTCATTTTTATTTTCCCTCTCTCTCGTTGCCTCTCGTCTACCGACTCCCCGCCCTCAGGCTCGCTGCACGGTTACCTGAAGCGTGAGCAGTGTTCGTGTGAAGGGAAGGGGGCGACCCAGATGAAGCCCTTGGTTGGCGCCTCTCAGCCTTGAATTCATCCCATCTCAGTTGCCCCCGGGACGGGCACTCGGCAACTAGCAGCCACTTCCTCCTTCGCGAGGCGAACCGAGGAGGCAAAGGGCGAGAGGGGCGGGGCAAAGCAGAGGCGAGCCTCGGCTAAATTTCCTCGGGGAAAGGGAGCTGGGAAGAAGCGGAGCGGCTCGCCGCCCGGCAGCCACGAGGCTCGAGCGAACAAAGCCGACGTCTCGTGCCCGAGCCACTCGCTCACCGTCTTGGCTCGGCTCGCGCCTGGAAAGGCAAAGAGAGCGCTGTGGCAGCCTGCGAGCGCGCGCCTCCCGGCCGCTCGCGCCGCGTTCATCTCGTCAGTCACCCCTCCCTCCCCCCCCCCGCAATCCGCCTACATTGACTAGCAAGGGCCCCGCGAAAAGAAGCGATGGCGGAAGGGGAGGGGGCGCGCATCGCCGAGCATGCGCTTGGACGTGGCGGTCCATCTCGGAGCGGCGGTGGCGAAGGAATTTCCCATAAACGTCGAGTTGGGCGCTGGGCTGGAGTACGATTGGGAGGGTTACCATTTAAAGTGTTTCCACTTTCTATTGCGGAGGTACTAAAGTGTGTGTTTAACTAAACGGGATTTATTTCTAGATAAAAGTTCAGGGTGTGGGGAATGTAGGGAGCTTCCTTTGGAGGAAAAACTATTAGGAGATTAACACACTTCTTCAATTCAGTGCATGAATCCTGCATCAAGACATGTCCGAAGTCAAGCGGAGGAAAGGAAACATTTCCAAGCCAAACGAAGATGAACAAAAGAAAGACGTTGTCAAGAGTACCAAATCCGTGAGGATGGATCTGCAAACAGCTTCGAGTTTGTTATCTCTTGTTGCCAGTCTAGGGCTAGCATGGTAAGCAAAATTACAGAAAATCTGATACTGTACAGTTCTGGTGAAATACTGTTCGCATGATCGCTAAGAATCAACTCCTCTTGACGGCTCGTAATGAGCCAATGGGAAAAGACAACAAAAGTATTACTTCTTGATTTTGGCTGGGTGGTCAGCTTTTTGAAACAGAAAACTGATGGCAGAAAAATGCCTAGAGGTCCACTGAGTCTGCCCTTTGAGATTTTGTGTTCTCTTTCTTATTTTTATTTTTAATTTTTTGTCGTATGATGGAGGTGTTATCTCAAGAGTGTTTAAACTCAGTTACTGATGATTGGAACCACTACCTCTGTTGGAAGTTGGTTCCAAGCTTCCACTCCTCTTTCTGTGCAGTAACTTTCTAACATTACTTTTGAATTTCCCTCCTGTCAAATTGTGGTTATGCTCCTGTGTTTTAATATATTTAAAAGTTTCAATCATGCCCCCCCCACCTTCCTTCTGTCCTCCAGGCTGTATATACTCAGTTTGTCCAATCTCTCCTGATATGTTTTGTCCCTCAGACCTTGCACCATTTTTGTTGCCAATCTCTGGACTCACTCAATCCATATCTTTTTTTAGGTGAGGTCTTCAGAACTGGAAACAATATTCCAAATGGGGACTGACTAAAGGCCTGTATAGTGGGGAAAAGACCTCTTTTTTCCTGCTAGTGATGACTCTAGTGATGTATCCCACAATTTTGTTTGTCTTCACAGCTGCCTGGCCACACTGCTCATTTTGCAGTCATCTGTTATGAGCACACCTAAATCTTTTTCTTCTGTTGTTCTGCTTAACATTGTGCCCCAAATACTGTACTCTGCGGAAGATTCTTTTTCCCCACCACATGATCTTACGTTTAGAGATACTGAACTGCAGTCCTACATTTTTGATCAATTTTCTAGTAATGCCGAATATTTTTTCATGTTACAAATACACCCAGGAATGTCAACTCTATTTCATACTTTTCTATCATCATCAACAACAACAACAAAAATTAGATTTAAATAACCTTTTCATAACATGATGTTAATCTTCAATTTGTACTTATGTTAAAAGTTACATTTATAATTCAATTATGAAATCAAGATGAAATAGTCTTTTTTAATTGCTTGGAAGTAAAAATCTAGTGTTATATGTATAGAGGTAGGCTGTCTAAAGAGTTAAATAACCAGATAAACTGACACAGAGGTCAGTTTATCTGGTTATTTATGTCAAATTTCATAGCTGATCACTATTCTTGAAAATAAGATTTAAATGTTAATTGAACAGCAGAAGCAGGTGTTAATAAAAATATTTGTACTTAATAATGACTGGATTAGCTTGTTTGCTGACATTTGATCAGTATTTTCCTACAATTTTCTTTCTCTAGGCACCTCTGAAAACCTGCTTTTGTAGATTAATGCACCCATCTGTAGCAATTAGCAAATTATTGTTTATAATCAGCAAAAACATTTCTGATTTGTGTAAAACCATCATAATTCCATTTAATTATATATTTTTGTTGGATATTAGGTTATAAACAATTCCTTATATAGGCTTTTGTGCAGATGTGTTAAATTGTTACTGCAATTTATCCTAAAATTGGGGAAGCAACAGTTAACTTTTAAATGTTTTGTTGCTAAACATTTTATTTTTCTACATTTCTCAGGTTTCTTTTTCAACAGTCTGTTCAGTTGGCTGCTGTAGAAAAGAAATATCGCATATTAAAGGAGGAAGCTGTAAAGTTTCAAGATATGGAAAATAAAATTAGCACAATCTCTGAAAAGGTAATAATTCATATATTGTAGATATTACTATAAAACTTGGTATTTTACTATCTGAAATATGCAATATACTTTGCATCAGACATTTACAGTCTTAAGGAAAATCTGTTGAACCATTAACTATTCACATCTAGGTTGAAAATTAAGTTTAATATTCAAATCAATCATTTGATTGAAATCTAAATAGTGAAATATACCAAAGACTGTAATACTATATATACTTACTTGGAAGTAAATGCCATTGGATTTAGTGGATCTTTTAAAAGTAAGTGTACATAAAAATTGATTTACCTGCAATCCTATTCTAATTTAGAAATAACTTCCACTGAATTTAGCTAGCGTCAATTTGAATCAGTAATATATTATTTGTTAAATCTATAAATTGCCTTTCATTAAAGTCACTGTACATAGCACTCACTCTTCCAATTTTTCCCACCAAGAGCACTGTGAACAGTTTACTACATAATAATTTAAATCTGATTTAATGGCATGTTTAGAATGATCTAGCATCTGAAATTTTCAGTATGGTTTTAAGAATAATTTTTGGAAATTCATAGTCAACTGATTAGGACCATGAATGCTTCCAAACGCAGCTGTGTTCTGCTCATCAGTTTTGTCTTTTGAAATAATGTTTGTTTCAGGGAGTAATTGCCATAATCAAATATTATAAAATAAAAACAATATCTTTTATTTTTCTTCCTTCACACTGTTAATATAAACTCTCTTCTTTGTAGCCCTATTAGTTCTATTACTCTATCTGCCTTTCTGTACTTAGCACTAGCTTGTTGTTTCTTTCATTGTTTCTTTTAAAATAGTAATGATTTTTGCTTCGTATTTATTTTGTTTTAATGTTTTAAATTATTTCAATTCTCCTCTGTCCTTTTGCAGTTTGCTTTTGGCATGCCATTCAAAGGTTCATAGTCAGATAAAATTTAAATACACTGTATATACCTTGCAAACAGTAAGTGAAGATGGACATTGTTTTGTGTTAAAAATGCAGTTTGCATCTTCGAGCGTCCTGCAGGAGGCTGCTTCATATGTTTCCATGATAACCGATTTTGAGCAAGAAGTGTCTAGCCTTCATAACTTCATAGAGGATATTCAAAATAGTCAACGGGCATGTTCTAAAAAGTTTCAGACTCTTAGCAAAACCTTTCAAAAAGTGGTAGACTCCTGGAAGACGAGCACGTCTGAGATGGATACAAATACCAGCAATTTAAGATTGGATACCAAGATTTTACATAGTGAAATAATTTCCCAGATCAATACAATGGATCAGGGACTGAAAAAACTTTCTGAAAGACTGAAAGATCTAGAAGACAGTACAATAATGAATCTTAAAACATTAAATGGGCAAGAGGAAACTGAACTGCTAAGGATTGAACAGCAGCTGCAGTTGGATAAAAACACAGCTGAATTATTAAAAGAAGAGCACAACAGTCTTTTGGTCAGAAGTAATGATCTGTACCAGAAACTTGTATTTTCTGAACACAAACTGCAGGAATGCAAGACCTATTTACCAGTAATCGAAAATGCTATTTATTCCATTCTTAGACTATCAAGTGAGCTTGTTGCTGCAGAGATTAAAAAAGAAGACATGATCACAAAGGTAATCAGTGTAGAAAATGAAATAATGAAAGCTACTACTGAAATAATGAACATACAGAATACTCTTGAAGACATGCAATCTGAAGATAGCTGAATAAAAAATGAAGTAGCATCTTAATATCACAGAATCAACCATTAATGTTACAAGCAAAGCTTAAAGATTTTGCAAAAGTAGCAGAACAAGCCCACCATAGTGTGAACAGTATTGATATTGGCAGCTGTATAATCTTAATGTTTCTTTGGCTATCTTTTTTTTTTTTGGAGACACATGTATACAAAGAAAATAAATACTAGAAGATTTGTTAAAATTGTTAAAATTCATACTGGAAACATCTCATATATTTTTATAGACATGTTGCAAATAATTTGGTGAATATTAAGCTCATCTTTTTGGTTATATGTTATTGAATCACAGTTTCAGTTTCGATCACAAAGATCTTCAGAATGATTTGTCATGAACTTGATTCTTCAGGACTTACAGTTGCCATTGTAATCAAGCTCTTGCTGCAGGTTGACCTTCCACCTGTCTCAACATTATAGATTTCTTAAGAGATATAGATCTTTGCATAAAATATCTAATAGCTGATAATTTTAGTATGGTTATTTGTGCCTCGTGAGAGCTCTCATAGAGATTTTGTGTATGATCCATTTGTTTTCCTCACTATCCATGGTATTCTCAGGAGTCTAATCTCACATCAAAATTCAAAAGCATCCGTACTGATTCTACACTACTTCAGATCCAACTTTCGTTTCCCTAGACCAGGGGAAAAAATTGCCTGCATGATACATCCTGGCATTTTGAGTATCTTTCCTAGGCCTTCACTGCTGCCTTATCAAGTACTGCACAGTGTGCGTGTGTATATATATAAATTCTGGTTTATTTATTAGTGATATAAAAGGCAGAAATTATCTATTACCTCAATGTTTTCACAGTCACATTCTAAATATTTATTTTGATTTCTTTATAAATTACAGTAATTTTTTCACTGTTCCTTTTATTAGAAAGAATCAGATTACTTGCAGATCATCCATATTTTCAGCTATCAGAATAGTGTCATCAGTTGTGTGCAGCTTGGTGTTTCTTAAGCCCATCCAGATGGTGGCTTTTTGTGCTATGTACAAATTACGCATGAGGACCGGGATGATTCCCATTTTCTTAAGAATTACAAGTCTAATTTGGTGAAAGAATGCAAAATGATACTGATGGTAAACTTGATAGGCTCAATAAAGTATTTGAAATTTTATCATTCTCTAACATGCTTGAATTTAATAACTTATTATAGTATCAGTTGACAACTCTGACATGTTGAAAAAGTTGAGAATGAGACTTATTTTGATGGAAGTGAAAAGACTAGGAAAAGGGGGGAAAATTCTACAAAGCAGATTACAAACCTCTTGTATGTTGCCAAAGAAAAGTGTAGGTAGTCCTCAAGTTACAATGGCAATTGGAACCAGAATTTCTGTTTTGAAATGCTGCAGTGGTAAAGTGTGACATCACTTGACCATACTGCTTAGCAACAGCAATCCTAGTAGGCCCGTTACTTGTTAACTGAATCCCATCAGTCATTAGCCAAACCATTCCAAGCTTGGTCCCTCTCAGTCTCGAGCCTAGATAATATAAGAAACTGCCTCGTCTTGAATTTCCCCCACCTGCTTATCTCCCCTAATCTTTTCCCCTTTTGGTTAACAGCCTACTTAACCAGTTGCTCCTGCCACCCACTGCAGCCTGCCAATCTGTGTGCCATCACTGTACCAGCTGGGCCTTTTTTCACACTTTTTGCACCAGGGTTTCTCTTGTTCCCTACCTGGGCTGCCATTCATGCCTTACTCAGTACCTCCATTTGTGCACCAACCAGTGTCTTTTTCAGAAAAGTACCCATCTAGAAGGCTCCTTTCATTAAGTCTCTCTCTAAAAAGGCAGAGACGTGAAAGGAGGATCCTTCTACCTAGATCTTGTTTTTTTGCAAAATAAGGCCTGGTTATGTGAATTGACACCCAGAGAAGGTGCAGAGACGCTGGGCAAGGTGTAAGAGAAACCCCAACAGCACTGGTATGAAAGAGGGCGGCATAAAAAAAAGACCCCATCTAGTACAGTAATATTGTACTGTGTAGTGGGTGCATGGACGGGCAGAAATGGGTGGTGGTGGCAGCTGGCAATATGTGCTCAAAATGCAGTTATAAATGCCAGCAGGTCTGAATTTTGTTCATGTGACTAGGTGCAATGCAATAATCAGAACTTCAATAATGTTGTGTAAGTCATTTTGTTCAATGCCATTGTAATTCCAAATGGTTGCTGAATGGATGGACTTTCAGCAAGGACTACCTGTACATGAAAATGTACAAGTCAAGCTTGATTCTATGATACAGATGAGGCAGCTGGGTAAGTAACCAGTCTAGTGTAATAGATAAGGAATTATGATTAAGACTAGGAAAACCAAGGTTCAGGTAGCATGGTAGTTCACAGCCTGACCTCGGTCCAAGCATTTTCTCTTATCCCAAAATACATCACAGGGTTAACCATGGGAAAAAATAGCTGGAAGAAATGCTAAGTATATTATTAAGTTTTTTATGTGTGTGTTTTAATTTTATGCTTTTTAAAAATTAAACGCTTATCTCACTCTCAATCCAGTAAAATTGAAAAAAGATGCCAAATTGCTTTTATGCTGGTCTATGGTGCAGTGATACTTGCTGGAAATCACATGAAGAATGTTTAACAACAGTCAGCGGGGGCTTCTCATAATTTTTACAGAAACCACGATATCCAAGTTCTATAATGTTAGCATAAAAGGCTCACAAACCTTATTCTTTATTTAATAAGCTAAGGAAAACATCTAAGAATATTCTCCTTTTCCGACAGCTTTCTGATAAAACTGGAGAATTTTAAATTATTTTTCATTGCAGGAAATATGAACATTTTAAATTTCAATATAATATTATCAGACTTTTTACTTTTTAGTGTCAGATGGTACCAACTTTGACAAAACAACTGGAAGATCTTAATGTAATTCCTCAGATGAAGCATCTGCAAAAGGAAATTAGCATGATGCAGATAAGATCCAGTCGGTTAATTCAAGAAGAAGAAGAGCTCCAGCAAAATTTAACATCTCTCTCTGATGCAGTTGCTAAACATGAGGAAAAAACTAAGGGCATCTCTGTAAAAATTGCAGATGTGAAGACTGACATTAGACGCATTTCAGGTCTTCAAACAGATATATCCTTATTAATAGAGAATCTAGAAATTCTAGAAGACAAAGTAAATAAAGTTGAAAAGGCCATAATACAGAATATAGGGGATCTGCTCACTAGTAGCATTGACAGGACTACAAAGCTACAAAATATTGCATCTGAAAATACCAGAGAAGTAAAGCACATTAAGGCAGAATCACTTGAGTTGAAAGCTGACTTTACCAAGCAATTCAATAAACTTTTAGAATTGGAAAGTGATCGAGCTAAAGTTCGGACAACAGTAGCCTTTGCAAATGAATTAAAACCTAAAGTCCACAATTTAAAGAATGATTTGGCACATTTGCTACTTGTATTAGATGAATTAACATTGCGAATTGGAAGACTACTTGGGGATCTATTGGAAAGCCAGAAGGAACTTGCTCTCCTGAATAAAAAACTATCTAATTTAACTTCAATTCAAACTCAAACTGAGTGACAACTATTTCAAATAGGAACAGATCTAAGAATATTTTAATTCTAACAAATCAGAGTACTTTGTTCTAATAAAGTTGTATGTTAAATTATAAAATTTTAAAAAATAATCTGCATAGTAAATTTAATTTTCAAACAGGCAATTTTGTCTCGATGTCTGAATTAGACATTTAAGTGAAATTACAAGTTTTAAATTAGAGAAAATGCAATGTTGCCTTTAACATTGGTGAAAATCAAGACTCAGGTTTTAGTGGTTAAGACAAAATCTTTAAGCATTTTCGTATTAAAATATTTTCCTGTGCCTGTTGTAATTCATTAACATGAGATGGGCATAATTTTTGATATGGTAAGATGCTTTCAAACCAACCTCAACAAAAATGTAGACTACTACTGAGCCTCGGCTCATTTGGAACCGGGCCATGCAAGCGCAGCTTCACTTGCCTGAGTAAGGGGTGCTCGCGCTTGCGTGCAAAGCTCCATTTGTGCAAGTGGTGAACATGCCTGCAACTCATATAGAACATACCTTTCTCCCCTGGCCAGCAAGCTGAAATGTTGGGGACTACTGACTTAAGAAATGTAATCTTATATTTATGGTTTCCAAAATTTATCTATTTACTTTTGAAAACTTAGTAACTTTTCTCTTTAATTCTGAACTTCAGAATCAATTTTAAATATTCTAATTTCAAATATTTTGATAGTAGATGATACTGTATAGATTCATACATAGGATTCAAATTGAATATTTGAGGTAGGTCTAACCTGGAAGCAGGTATATTTATAGCATACATTTGCAATTTATTCTTACTCTATTAATTTGCTTGTGACAGCCTTAATGGTATAGGATATTTTCCTGCCTAATGTAGTTTTTTCCTTAGCAGTTTCTCTAATTAAAATATTTTGTTGTATTGCACCATTGATAGTATACATGATTATGATTACTCATTTAGATCACTGTTTCGAAACCATTTAATTCATATTAGAACAAATTATTACATATAAATGTAAAATTAAAATATGTGCACTTTTCCTTTCCTTTCAGATTTAGAAAGGTTAAAGGTTGAACTTAGTAAATAAAAGACCGTTTTCATAAATATGTTGTTTCTCTTTATTAGGATGACAGTATTTCCTCCTGTCAGATTTAAAATTATGAAACAAAGTCTTTCTAGTTATTCTTTATTTTGACCACCAATGACAGCCTGAGCCAAGCATGTTTCATTGTCCTATACTGCCATGAGAATAGAGTTTCACAATGTTTCATCATCAGCCATTCAATCCATCATTCATCTACTCAGTAAGACCAAGCTTTTTCTTCAAGGAATCTGGCATCTCAGGTGGAGGTGGACGAGGAAGCTTGAAATAAACTTTCACAGAGTCATAGATAAACCACTGTAGTGCTGTCAGGGTACCAATCATAATGATACGGGCAAACAGACCCTTCCATACTCCTGATGAGAAAGACACCAGTGTTAGTAACCAAAAACATTCATTGATTTTCTTTTTTAAACAAACTTTTATTTTGATACTTACCTGTGAATCCCAGCCTCTTCAGTACGGCCAGAGCTGAACTGCCTTTTTCTTTGTTCAACACAGATACCACAGAATCAGCAGGATGTGAGACAATGGCACAGAAGACACCAGCTGAAAAGGATTAATTTTCAATTTTTTGTTAGTACATTATTACAGGTAGCCCTCAGATTATGACAGAAATTTGGATCAGAATTGTCGTTGCTATATAATGTCATAAAGTGCAATGTCATATGGCTGCATTGCTTAATAATGGCAATCCCAACAGTCCTGGATGCTGTTGCCACCACACAACTGTACGGGTCATTACCCAAGAGGCAGGAATGTTTCTGATGTTTGGCCAGGCTGGCAAGGGCCACAGGTAGTACTGGAGAATAGGTGGGCCAACATGGGTGGGAACTGGGGAACAATGGGGGTCTGGCATGAGCAGATGAAAAGATGCTATGTGGATGTAACCAGATGCTAAGGAGTGTCGGTTGGGGGTTGCAGACAGGTTTACCCTATTGAGTACAAAATTTCTGGGATCTTTCTCTTGTATTCCATTGTAGGGCTCCTTGGGAGAAAAAATGGGTGAGAATGGCTTCTAGAAACAACTTGTAACCTTCCCTGCCAGCTTCCCCTTTGACTTTGCTTGTGGAAACCCAGAAAGGAATGATCACATGACCGCAGCTTGTTGCAATGTCTTAATCACAATATTGCCGCAGCCTGTCATAAAGTCCCCATATTCAATAGATATGTGTAAGTGGTGCAATAGAAGTTTTATATTTGGTGCAATAGAAGTTTTATATTTATATGAGTGGGAGGGGCAGATATGGCGGAAGCTGGGGACCATATCATGTTCGGGGAATGCGCACTCGCTATCTTAGAGCGATTGCACACTCCGGTCCCCAATGCTTTCCTCGTTCCTCAGGCTGTCCAGATTCTCAGGGCCAGAGCCTCCGGCTGATGTTATGCAATGCCAGGTCCTTTGTTAATAAAGCCCCCCTCATTCACGATCTTATTCAGGAGGGGAAGGCGGACCTGGCGGGCATTACGGAGACCTGGTTGGGCCAGGAGGGGCGAGTTCCCCTCGTGGATATATGCCCACCAGGCTTCCGTGCATTTCATCAGCCGAGGGCTCAGGGCAGGGGCGGGGGGGTGGCGATTATTATAAAGGAAGGTCTGGATCCAAGGGAGACCACTGTTCCACAGATAGCCGGATGTGAGTCCCTCTTTGTGAAGTGGGGTCGTGGAGTACAGATGGGCATGTTGGTCACGTACCTGGCTCCCTGCCACGTGGCAACGGCCCTGCCCGAGCTGCTCAACGTTATAGCCAAGGTGGCGGTGGACACCCCCAGACTTGTTATCATGGGGGATTTCAACCTGCCATCTTATCGGTGAAACGTCTGAGGTGGCTCGAGAGTTCATGGCTTCCATGACGGCCATGGACCTTACTCAGTTAATTCATGACCCCACTCACACAGGGGGACACACTCTGGACTTAGTTTTTGTCTCTGGTCAGTGGTTGAGTGGCCTTGATGGGATATAGCCATCAAACCCTTGTCATGGTCTGACCACTCGCTCCTTCGACTGGACTTTCTAACCGCTGCACCCCGCCGCAGGGAGGCGGGACCGACCAGGTGGTTCCGCCCCAGGCGCCTGATGGACCCTAATAGGTTCCAGATGGAGCTTGGGCCATTTCCTGAGACTCTGGCTCATGACTCGGCTGAAGACCTGGTGGCCGCCTGGGATAGTGCGGCTGCCGGGGCCTTGGACCGTGTCGTGCCTTTTCGGCCTGTGACCCGGCACCGAATTCACCTAGCTCCTTGGTTCTCCGAGGAGCTCAGGGAGATGAAGCGCCGGAAAAGACACCTGGAGAGTAGTTGGAGGACCAGCCGCTCCGAATCCGACCGAACACTGGTGAGGTCTCATATTAAGACCTACCTAGTGGCGATAAAAGCGGCGAAATCTAGCTATTTTGCCGCTCTTATCGCGTCATCAGATAATTGCCCGGCCGCCCTGTTTAGGGTGACCCGCTCCCTCCTTCATCTGGAAGTGCGGGATGACCCCTCGCAGGGCCGAGCTGAGGACTTTGTGCAGTATCTGTATGACAAAATCGCTCAGATTCGGGAAGGGCTGGCCTCTGACTGGGTATGTCCGGACGGGATGACTGAGGCAGGTCTTGAGAATGTTATCTGGGGGGAGTTCGATCCTGTGGCTCCCGAGGACATGGACAGGGTCCTGGGACGGCTGAACGCGACCACATGTTTATTGGACCCGTGCCCCTCCTGGTTGGTACTGGCTTCCCGGGAGGTGACACGAGGCTGGCTCCAGAAGATTGTTAATGCTTCTTTGAGGGGGTCCTGCCGGGCGCTTTGAAAGAAGCGGTTGTGAGGCCCCTCCTCAAGAAGCCCTCTCTGGATCCAGCTGTTTTGGCTAACTATCGTCCAGTCTCCAACCTTCGCTTTGTTGTGAAGGTTGTTGAGAGTGTGGTAGCGCAACAGCTTCCCCGATACCTGGATGAAGCTGTCTATCTAGACCCGCTCCAGTCCGGCTTCCGGCCTGGGCACAGCACGGAAATGGCATTGGTCGCATTGGTGGATGATCTCTGGAGGGCTCGGGATAGGGGTTGCTCCTCTATCCTAGTCCTGTTAGACTTCTCAGCGGCTTTTGATACCATCGACCATGGTATCATGTTGCACCGGTTGACGGGGTTGGGGGTGGGGGGCACCGTTCTGCGGTGGTTCTCCTCCTACCCCTCTGACCGGTCGCAATCTGTTTTGACAGGGGGCAGCGGTCGACCCCGAGGCACCTTGCTTGTGGGGTGCCACAAGGGTCGGTCCTCTCGCCCCTTCTGTTCAACATTTATGTAAAGCCGCTGGGTGAGATCATCCGTGGCTTCGGGATGGAGTTCCATCAGTATGCTGATGACACCCAGCTGTACATCTCCACCTCAGGCCACCCCAACGATGCCCTTGAAGTGATGTCCCAGTGCCTGGAGGCCGTGCGGGCCTGGATGGGGAGAAACAGGCTCCGACTCAACCCCTCCAAGACCGAGTGGCTGTGGCTTCCGGCGTCCCGATATAGCCAGCTGACGCCATTGCTGGCTATTGGGGGCGAATCACTCGCCCCCACGGAAAGGGCTCGTAACTTGGGCGTCCTCCTGGATGCACGGCTGTCTTTAGAAGATCATTTGACGGCCGTGGCCAGGGGGGCTTTTTATCAGGTCCGCCTGATACGCCAGTTACGCCCCTTTCTAGATCAGGACTCCCTACGCACAGTCACTCAGGCACTCGTCACTTCCTGCCTGGACTACTGCAACGCTCTCTACATGGGGCTCCCCCTGGGGTGCACCCGGAGGCTCCAGCTGGTCCAGAACGCGGCCGCGCAGGGGATTATGGGGGCGACGAGGCGCTCCCATGCGACACCTCTCCTGCGCGAGCTGCACTGGCTCCCGGTGGTCTTCCGGGTGCGCTTCAAGGTGTTGGTGACCACCTTTAAAGCGCTCCATGGCTTAGGGCCGAGGTACTTACGAGACCGCCTTCTGCCACCAATAGCCTCCCACCAGCCAGTACGCTCGCACAGAGTGGGCCTCCTCAGGGTGCTGTCCGCCAGACAATGTCGGCTGGCGATTCCCGGGGGAGAGCCTTCTCTGTGGCGGCGCCCACCCTCTGGAACAACCTCCCCCCAGAGATATGTACAATAACAGACCTCCGGATTTTTCGTCGGGCCCTGAAAACCCATTTATTTCAACTAGCTGGGCTGGCTTGAGTTAAATTTTAAATTGATTTTAAATTGGGTTGTTTTAATTTACGGCCAAAATATTTAATTATTTTAAACTGTTTTTAAATTTTGTATGTTCTGTTTTTTACTTTGGCTGTTCACCGCCCTGAGTCCTATTTGGAGAAGGGCGGTATAGAAATAGGAACAAACAAACAAACAAACAAACAAATAAATAAATATTAAGATTAAATTCCCCTGTAACTGCAACAAATATTCATTCTAAATTATTAGTCATTAGCCAAACTGAAAATTAGCACATTCTTGTTGTATCATATTGAAAAAAACTGGTCTATTGCAACTACTACCACTATCACCACCATTTTTTAAAGTTGAGAAATGTTCCTTACCAATATAGCCTGCTACAAATGTAACAACCAGCTGTTCTCCTTTTGAACATTCACTTCTTGGTTTGGGAACAACATATTTGTAAAGAGCTTCCACAGTTCTTTCAAAGCAGGCAAACTTCATCATTGTGTATGGAATCTGCCTCATCCACAGTGGAGCAACTCCTTTGTAGAAACTGCAGAATAATCAGAAATTAGGAAATTTTCTTGAGCTTTTATTAAAGGGAATGGCAAAAAAAAAAAAAAAACCATGGTTCACTTCTATTACCCTAAAATTAAACTCCTAAGAGAAGAGGTGTAAATTTAGATATGGATACATTTGCATTCAGAATTAAAAAGGAATATACAGCAACCAGCAATCAACTCAAAACCTTTAGGTACAGTGAGCAAAACCATGCCAAAGGTGGTAAAATTCTAGTTTTAGTAGTCTGTTGCAGGTCAAATACCATTCAGGAGTTTCATAAAATTAGGTAATGTTAATTTTTAGAAAGGTAGAAAAAAATGGATATAGATGTCTTTCCTGGCTTTAATTGCAAAAACCATTTAGCTGCCTTTTATAAATGTCCACACTCCAGCCAAATTCTGATAGGAGAAAATGACATACAGTACAGCCATTTCTATCAGAATATAAGTGACTAGAATGAAGGTATATTATTCTTACATGCCAATGACTCAAGCATCTTTGACTGTGCAACGGTAAAGTTGCTGATCCCTCTTAGCTGGAGCTACTCATGACAAAATCTATAAGCAGAACTCAGCAAAGAGATATCAAACAAAGATGGATCTAAGGAAGCATGTTGGCTCATGCTGTTTTTTTAAGAAATCTTGCAGTTCAATCTGAACATGTCTTAATTTGCCTCTGTAAGAGAGTTAATAAGATATAAAATGAGTCTGTGCAGGAAATTTCAAATACTTACGCCCAAATACCTTCTTCTGCATGCATTTTGGGGACTGCTTGCCTCAATGTATTAGCATATCCAGGCTGTGTCTGAATGCGAACCTTAGCAGCTTCCATTGGAGCCAGAGCAATATCAGCAAAGAACTCTGCACTGGCAGACGCAGCTAAATACAATGATGTACGCCACAAATATGAGTTTTCCTAAAACATTATAGCAAATCAGAAAGTCATAAAACTTCTACTGAACAAATAAGAAGAAAATGAAGCTAAGCTAAGAAGTGAAAGAGCTTACCTCTCCCAACATGTTGCCATACAGGATTTTGAAAACTTCATAAAAACCAAATTTGCAAAGTCCTTGCATGGAATAGCCAATAAAAGTTGGAGCCCATCCCTTTCCCAAGCCACGAACACCATCTTCTTTTAGAGTGACTGAAAATCCTTTGAAGATACTCTTATATTTTTGAGGATCCACCTAAACAAGTTTTTAAAAGTTAAAATAAGCATTATAAATAATTGCTTGTTGAATGACCATTTGTTTACCAACTGAAGTTATGACAATACTGAATGAGGGGTATTTACAACAGGTCCAGTTGTGGTCGTTACAGTGTCCCTGAATCACATGATTCCCATCTGTGACCTTTACTACTGGCTTTCGAAAAGCAAAGTCAATGGAGAGGCTAGCAGGAGGTTGCAAATGGTTGTCATATGACTGCGGGATGCTGCAACTATGCAAGATTTGCCTAAAGACAGCAACTGGGACTGCCAAAACATCGTGCAGTCACTTGTCACACTTTACCACCACATTGTTTAGCGACAGAGTTGCTGCTTTCAATTATCAATGTTAAGAGATATAGTTTATATAGTTTAAATGTGTACATATACATACCACATAAATGATAGAAGTCTCATTAAAGAGCAGTTAGAATCTGTATTCAAGTGGCTAACAGACTAGAATGAAGGGGAAAATCAAGCAGTAATGTTTAGTTGCAAGATAAATGTAAGAGTCATTAGGAAAGTAAAGGTTCTGTTGAAATAGAGAATAAAAAGGAAAAAAACTATGTGAAAAGTATTAGCAGAAAGTACAGTTTCCAAGTTTTGATGCTGCTAAAATATATGAAATATAAAATTTAAGTAAGCAATTTTAACTTGTGTCCTAATTGTTTTATCAGCATGCTGCAATACCATGTTGTTGTTCAAACAGTGGGCAACAGTATGTTGGTTTGCAAGGTAATTTCCAGATTCGAGATCCTTTTTTATATATAATAATGTAAGCTTGCTTGAGGTAAAACTGGACTTTGTTTGTATATACTGGCCAAAATTGACCAATATTCTTAGTATGAGTAGAGAATGATGAATGTCGTGAGGGTAGCTATGTTAACTAAAAACATTATCTGCCTAAAGACAACTAGTTTATGTGAAAATCTCACTAAATCAAAACTATTACCAGTATTGATGGACAATACTTATAACCCTATGTTCTGTGGAAGACTGCAATTTGGAATGCAAAAGGCTAAGGTAAAGAGAGTGAATTTCTTTCATTAAATTAATGAAATGTGTATGAAATTTCTGTGTATGAAATTAAAAGACATCTTAAAGTAATTTGGTATTACTGAACTAACACATCCATGAAAGTAATGTTTTATTATGAATTAAAAAGTTAATTTCTATATTATCTAGAGTGTTAATGCATAATGAAAATATTTTATTAACTGGTGATAGCTGCATATTATTATTCTATTGAATGATAATAAAATAACCAGGAATGTATTTGGGAAAAAACTGACAACATTCTGAATAAATGCAATCTGTGGAATTTATTCATCACATGACATGACTGGATTGGTAGGAACAATATAAGATAGCACAGAAAACCTACCATTCCATTTTAAAACCCCGAAATGAATGGCAATAGTGATTATTTGGTGAGCATCTGATTAGAAACAGGTCTAATCTTTTATTCTTTTAAGGAAAATCTTCATTCAAAGATTATACATATAGTAAGCTTTTATTACTGAAAGAATATATTATTTTTTTAATAGAAATAGTGTTAAAACAGCAAAATAGATATGGAGTAGAAGCACTAAGAGAAAAATATTATTCCTGATATTTGGGAAAACTGCATAAATTCTTAAATGCCATGAAACAATGAAAATTTCTTAGCAGTTATTCTTGGTTTACCTAAATATGATAAAAAGTTAACTGTTCAATAATCCTAGAATATTTTATTAATAAAACATAGTAATTTAGATATTCAGTCTCTCTGTTCCTACCTTCCTACCTCATGTCGCCCTCTACTGACTTGTTCCATTTCACTTTTCTTTTACTTTCTGGCTTTTCTGACTTCAGTATAAACAGGATTACAGTTTCTGCAATATGTGTTTGGATCACAAAGTAGTAAAAAAGATTCCTCAAGATATTTAACTGCTTTAGAAAAACATAACAGTTGTATTAAATTCTCTGAAATTAAATTCTTGCAAGATTTCTAACCAGCTGTAGTTATCATTTAATGCAGGGATGTCAAATGGAAGACCCGTGGGCCAGATCTGGCCCATGGTGCAGACCTGGAAACAGCAAAGGACCAGCCCGCAATGCCTCTGCCAGTGAAAATGGAGCTCAGGAGGGCCACACATTTTCGCTGGCAGAGGATTGCAGGCCATCGCAGCTGAAAACAGAGCTTGCAAGAGCTGCGGGTGGCCCTCCTGAGCTATTTTCACTGGCAGAGGGCTACAGGAGGCTGTCACAGCCAAAAATGGAGCTCGCGAGTGCTGCAGGTGACCCTCCCAAGCTCAGTTTTCACTGAGGGTTGTAGGCCGTCATAGTCGAATGGACTCTGATGCGGCCCTCAATGAAATTGAATTTGACACCCCTGATTTAATGTAATATTATACAACCACATCATTAGAAATAGATATTGATTCATGATTTTAAGAACTAAAATTTATCCTAATTTCAGCATTGGCATGATTATTATGGAATTCATCTTTCTTACCACCTCAAAATTGGCAAGATTTATTCAAATTTTGATGCTCCCCCAGTTCCAAGCAACTCTGGGCAGCTCAGAAATATTATTTTCACAAGGAAGATGATTATCCTTTAAACTGCATTTCAGTTACAGCTGCAGTGTTTAACTTGAAAGCATATATCCAAATAATGAAATGATAAAGGTTTCAACTATTTATGAACCTATCAAGAAAAAATAGTAAATATTACTATTTCGTCTTTTTAAAAATGACATATTGCAAATTTGATTCAGTTCAAAATATTATGAGAAATATTTTTAATGCACAGTATGTTTAAAATGATTTATGTAATTGATTAATATTATTTTATATCTTAGTATGCCTTAATTACATTTATCAGAGTTAAAAGAAATAGAAGTGGAAATTGAATGGAATTCAGTATCTTATTCTTATTAATATTCTAAAATTTGGCAATATACAAACCTGCATGCGACATTTCACTAAATCCAAAGGTACGACTGCTGTATGTGTCAGACCACAACTTAATATTCCACCAAAGCCACAGAGAGCATAAAACTTGAGTGATCCATATTCACAACTATATTCTTCTGTAGTAAAGAAAAGACACACCATGCTGTTAAGGAAATCACATGCAAGGCTGAAACTTCAGTGAAATATACATTTTCATCAGATTAGTAAGATCTCACACATTAGCATGCTATATAATTCATTTCATCTGACATGCAAATCCAACCTGAATTCGGCATTTAACAAGATCTAAGGGAACCAATGCTGTATGTGTAGTACCACAACTAATAATTCCACCAAAGCCACAAAGAAGGAAGAATCTGCCAGAGCCATATGCACAGCTATATTCATCTCCTTAAAAAGAGAAATAAAGTTTTCAAGGAAAATGATCAAATAATTTCAATAAGTGAATACAACTTAAAATATAGCTATAACTATCATTCATGAAAAAATAATCATCCATTTATTTTAATGCAGTACTTTTCTGTTGTATTCCCCATACCAGAAAATACTAAGATTAGGACAATATCCAATTAGATGAATCTAAAATTAGATTAAATTAAAATCTAATTAGATTAAACGTAAAAATGAGGTATTTGTTTCATATTTAAAACAGCCTTACAGATCTTGAGATCTAATTCTGTTGTAAGATCTTAGCATTTTTTCCCATTTTTTAAAGTATACCTACACACATTCATAGGTACTTGGAGCATCAAGTGAACAACTCTTTATCTCTGCAATTATTTGACTATAGCCTGATTATTTATTCAATAGTAGTGTTCAGAAAGTTCTGAGTTACATGCAATAGTGACCCACTGAATATCTGAGTATAACATAGCCCAGGGGTGTCAAACTCATAGTGTCATGTTGGCGTTACGTGATGTATCACGACTTTTCCCTTTGCTAAATGGGGGGGGGGGAAGCATGTGATGCATCTGGCCTGCAGGCCACGAGTTTGACACCCCTGACATAGACTATCTGATTAATATTAATCTGGTCAATAGCCATACACATATCCCTCTATAAGTAATATTACCTCATCCTGAAAGGGAATAGTATAATAGGTATGTATGAAATGTTATGCAGAAGCAGCAATAGGTTGCTGTAGTGATAAAAATGCTGCACTGATGCTGAAGAGATCCAAGTTCAAATCCGCTCTCAGCCACAGACATTTACTCATGATTTGGGCCTTTCATTCTCTCCCAACCAATCTATCTCCAAAGTCATTGTGGGGAGAAATGGGAAAAGGCACCATGTATATAATGTGAATTCTTGAATAAAAACAAGATACAAATCAATTTGTTTCACAGTGAAAAAAATTATAGTATAAAATACAAAGTAGAATGAATAAGATGCAGTTTTTCCCTTTTTTTCTCATTCTGCTTCTTAAAACATGTTATAAGGAGGGCTGCAGAGAAAAGAGTAATGGAAGGGGGGACATAACTGAGTTCAACTAATAGATGTACAGGAGAGTCTTAAAACATGTTTCTCTTTAGGTTGAATATTTTTTAATCTCAAAGGATGAATCTTTATTCTCAATCAAGAGGCATACAATTCATGGATATGTAAACCAGAAGAGAGGGCGCTATACAAGGTAGTATGGGCTGTGAAAGTTCTATAAACCAAAATATTTAGACTCCAAACTAGCACTGCTATGAACATTCACTGTGACAAACCACCAATAAGATTATTTTACATTACTTTTTATGCAACATGTATATTTTTAAAAAGTACAAATGCCACTGAAATGAATGCCTCATGCATCTGACAACAGTTCTGTAAGTCTTTAAAAGTTACATGAGGGGGGCTGAAAGATTCAACAGGTTTGCTTTAAGAGTAAGATGGATGACCTATGAAATTTAATAATCGTAATCTGTAATAAAGGTTGTAATCTTTAGTGTAAGTGAAACTTAGCATTTATGAAAATAAACATTTTAAAATACGAATTTAGTGCATTAATAATGTAATACATATTGACTAGGGTAAAACATGTATTATGAACAAATGTAGCACTTTTTTCAACTCCTCCTCACAACTCAATATCTTTTATCATTACCATTATCAATTTCATTGTGACCTCCAAAATCATGTTCTTTGCATTAGGAAACCTATGCTAATTAGTTACAGTAAAAGCAAATCATTTTCTTCCACCCAGGGATTAGGGGTTTTTTTTGGGGGGGGGAGTATTATCCTTTGAAATTATTAAACCTCATAATTTCCTGAATTAAAACAGGTCACTATCAAGGTCACAGATTAATGGTTCTAAAGTAGGGTCGGGACCCTAAATGACCCACCCAGGCCTTCAGCGTCAGAAAGGCAAAGCAATTGGATTTTAAATTAGGTTTCACAAATTGATCAAAGGCTCGGTGACCTTACTTGTCCTCAAGGAGATTGCACATGGATTCCCCTACTAACACCGTGTCACCCGAAGGATCAGGCGCACGAAGAGACGGCTGAGACCCTTCCAAGGAAGGAATTGCCCTTCCCACCCATGCCTCACCTTCTGAGGAAGCGGCTGCCAGGCTCCGACGAGTGCAGGAGGCCTCTTCCGATTCAATAAGGCGCTTCCTCGGGCCGCAGCTGTTCTGGTGCAACTCGAGTTGAGGAGCATGGAATGGATTAAGCCGCACAAGCGGCGCGATAGTCGAAAACATGACGGCAGGAAACTTCAAATGAAAAAAAAAAATACAGTATTTAGTATCAAATCTTCTCCTGCAGAACATTCACCCTGGCTCTCCCATGGACAAACTCTCACTCGCCACAGTGGGATGAAAAATAAGAAATATTAGGCCCCCTGACAGCCCCCTCAGCACTTTTACCTCCTAAAATGGCGGAACACCCGGCCTCCTCACCGACGGGCGACTCTTCTAAAAGGCCGAAAATCAACCTTCCTCAATGACTTTGTCCCTCTCTGACGCAACGGGCGGGGCAGCCTCCCGGAAACTCGCGCTTGCGATTGGGCAAGCAAGGACCTGGAGTGTACGTCATTTCCCCGTCTCAAGAATTCCTCCTCCCATTTTGCTTTCGGTTCATCCCGCCCTGAGTACAGCGGGTACTCAGAATATTGGTAAAATTGCATTCGACGTCATTTAGAATTTGACCTAGGCTTACAAAAGGTCGGTTGGCCCTCGGCTCTAAGCATGTCTCGGAGGAAAAGGGTTGGTCAATCCTGGCCTGACGCCTGTCACAAACTCACTTCCTCCACTGCTCCGCCAGTACCAATAACCTCCGTCAGGGACAAAGTCATTGGGAAGGTGGGGAAGATGGGGAAACTGTTCCTCCAGCGGCGACGAATTCCGTTCCTTCACACCGGAAGATGTGTCCGAAGAAGGTGGAACCAAAATTGAGGCGGAGCGGAGAAAATGATGCAAAATTTCCAGGACAACACAATTTACGTCGGGGGAATCCCTGACTGCCGCGGTACCGCGAAGGATGCAGGTAACCGCGGCTCTCAGGATCACAAAAGCTGGAAAATTTGTCGGATCCAGCGAACTGATTTATCACAGCACGTTTACAAGAGCCATACATCTGTTAAAAAAATATGGATACAGCCAATTAAGGTTATGGATTTAATTGGCTGTTTGCTGTAAAGTCACTACAGTAACCCTAGTATCAGAATATTTTCATTTATGACCCATAGAACATTGTGTCAGCCTTTATCATACATGCATATAATACGTATATACTGTACACGTACACCTCACGTTTAGTATATTGTGTTATGTATGCACACACCAACTTTACAATTTGTGTTTGTGTATATAGTGCTCATGGTGGCATAGATACAATTGTGTGCTTTCCTTCTAAATACAGTACCTTGAAAATGGGATAAACTTAAGTCATGAAATTTGTTTATGTGACTAGAACTCATCTTTTGGGTTGAAATTTTGAACTCTGATCTCTTCATATCTTTGCAAAATGTGCCTTTTTCTTCAAATTGCTTTAAACACTCAAACTGACCATTCTTTAAGTGGATTGTGCAATAAAACAATTTTATATGATCAATCATTATTCATGCAAAGTTATTTTGTTTTTCCCTTGCTGTTTTTGAAAGAGTATAATAAAGTGAAAAGGCTTGAATGAATTGGAAGGTTGGTCGCGAATGTAATAAGATAGATGATGAAAATAAATGGAGTATTTAGTGAATTCTTTGCATTAAAATAGCAGAATGTACAGTGTGTTGGTTGGGAACATTGCTACATATATTTTCATATGCAGGCAATGCCCTGTTGAAAACTCAGATAAATTCCAGTGATTATTAGACTGAATAATCTGAACATTGACGCATCAAAGAACAAGATACTTATATTTGGTAAAGAAAATGGGGTGAATATTACAAGTTATACATAATTTTTAAAAACTGTAGGGCAAGCCAGTTAATTTTGTAAACAGTGAACCTTACTTATAAAACAAAGAAAAATTGGGACATATTAAGATGCAAAATGCTTGCCGGTTAAAGATAGTATGTGGTATATTATACAGAATGTTGAAAAAAATGTCTGTGTATGAGTGTTTCTGTCTACTTTGTTAAATCAAAGTAACGTGTGTCAAGAGTCACTGGAAATTGGGCAGCATATAAATGTAATATAATAATCAAAATAGTCTGGATAGTCGATATGTCAGTATCTAGAAATAGCAGCATAGAAGAGAATAGAAGAAAATCACAAAATACAAAGACCTGCAAATAGAATGACTGTTGCAAAAGAAAGCAAAGATAATCGTAATAGGTATGCAATCCCAAAACATCTGGAGCATCACTTGAACACCGTCAGCATTCACAAAAATTCCCAGCAGTCAATTGCAAAAGACAGCTTTGCTTGGAATAATTTATATCCTGCAACAATACCATCAACACCTTTTTAGATTTTTGGGGAGGATTTGATAGGTGGATAAAAATACCAAATGCAGTCTAAACTTCTGGTCCTTCAGGAGGTCTTGAATTACTAAATGTCCACATCTTAGCCCGTGAATATGATTTTAGATTACCCACACATAATAATATAAATCAAATGCCATGGTAAAATAGTCAAGAATAAATGAATGCTGATTTATGCTGATTTGAGCATAATGATGAAACAACTGTATAAATGAAATATGTTGTGGTTTGGTTTAACAGAAATGATTGAATTGCAAAATAAATATTGAAATGAAAGGGTAAATGGGTTCTAGATGAAATTTAGAAGTGTACTGTAAAGTACAAAACAATGCATGGAGTTGTGTATAGATTTTGAGGAACTATATTTTGAAGGTAGAAAGATACGGACAGGTAGAGTGAACGATAAACTACATTGCTGTAAACTATTTGGGTGCATTTCCTAGATTTAAATACATTTGCACATGACTTTTGTGTTATATCTCTACTAAACACTGACTATAAAATATTCATCTTCAGCCAAAAGACTGAAGAGATTTTTGAAGGAATTCATACACTCTGACCAAAATGGCTTTCTACCCTAAAGGCAGATAAGAAACAATATGAGACACATTGGAATATTATGAAACGCATAGTGAAAAATAATTGGCACTGTTGTTTTTAAATGCTCAAAAAGCGTTTGATAACATGAATTGGAAATTTATGTTACAACAATTAAGATATATGGACTTTGGAGATAAATTTATAAATGTTTAAGGCAATATTCACAAAGCAGATAAAATCTCTTGATTGATGTATGTGGAGATAGATCATGGTAATATCTCTGTTTCCAACTACCATGCAGGCATTTATGAAGCCGACAATGTTTTGAAAATGTATTGAAAGATCATCTCAGTCACTGCAGCCTTAATGATTATGTGGACTATAATTGTCATGCAGAATTCCATGTTTGTAGCTCAGACTGCAGTACCAGGCCTATCTTAGACAGTTCTACATGACATCCAGCTTAATGGGATGCAATAGCATTTGCTATGTTTGGCAAAGAACTGCTTGATAAATAGTTCTTATCTTTCAGTTTAAAATAGACTAGCCTGTTTTACTTCTTAACACACTTTATCTTCGCTTTTATATTTTCAGATGCCAAATGGCTAGCAAAACAGATTCATATAAAATAAAACTGCAACAGGAATTTTTTTTTATTAAAAAGTTTTATCAAATATTACAACAATTTTTCCCCATCCCTCCTCCCCCCCTCCACCCACAAATTTAAAATTGCCACATGTAAAAGGGGGAAGATTTAGGCCAGGCCGGCTTGATGAAATAGATGAGTCTTAAGCCCGCGGCGGAAGGTGCGCAGATCCGGGATCCTCCGTATCTCCGGGGGGAGCTCGTTCCAGATCGTAGGCTGTTATTAAATTTAAAATCAACTTAGTCTCTATAACAGTACAATTTGTAATTATACCTAACAAAAAGAACTGTGGAGTAAATTTTATCTTCTTTTTGAGAATATTTTGAATAATCCACCATATTTTTATCCAAAATGCCTTAATTTTTTTACAAGTCCACCATATATGATTATACGTGGCATCATCACATTCACATCTCCAACACTTAGGTTGCACACTTGTATACATACAGGCTAGCTTTTTAGGATCTAGATGCCATCTATAAAACATTTTATAAAAATTCTCTCTTAAATTTTGGGCTTGAGTAAACTTCACATTTCTAACCCATATTTTTTCCCACGTTTCCATCATTATTGGTTCTTCAATATTTTGTGCCCACTTTATCATACAATCCTTAACTAACTCCGTTTCTGAGTCTATTTCTACCAATGCATTATACAGCCTTTTTATATGCATTTGACTTTGATCTCTAATCTGTTGTACCAAGTTCTCCTCATTTTGCAAAATACCAATTTTCTGATCTTCTCTCCATCTAGCTTGCAACTGTACATATTGAAACCATGGTTGAATTATCCTTTCTTCTCTTAGTTGATTCAAAGATTTTAATTGTAGTATACCTCTTTCCTTGTTAAGAAGCTCTTTGTATGTAATCACATCTTGTTTTTGCTCTACACTTATATTCTCTATCGGGTATGTGGGTATTGCCCACATTGGTAACTTCTCATTTAATTTATACTTATACTTTTTCCAGACACGCAATAAAGCATTCCTTAATATGTGACTTTTAAAAATCTTATCCACTTTCTTATCATATAGTAAATAAGCATGCCACCCGTAAACCAAATCATATCCCTCAATATTCAATATTCTTTCTTCTGTTGAGTTCATCCAATCACTCATTGCTGATAGGGCAGCTGCCTCATAATATAGTCTTAAATTGGGCATTTTGAGACCTCCTCTTTCACGTATATCCTGCATTATTTTTTGCTTTATTCTCGGTCTCTTCCCTTCCCAGACAAAATTATTAATACCCTAGAAACAAAAACTTAGGCAAAACATTCATTTTTACTGCTGCTATTCTTCCTAACAAGGATAATTGTAATTTTTTCCAATTTTCCATCTCTCTCTGTATTTTTTGCCACAACGGATCATAGTTATGTGTGAATAATTTCACATTTGATGTCATAATATAAACCCCCAAATACTTAACTTTTTTTACTATTTCAAATCCTGTTAATCTTTCTAATTCATCTTTTTGATTTGTAGTCATATTTTTAGTTATTATCTTCGTTTTCCCTGCATTTATTTTAAATCCAGATACTTGCCCATATTGCTTAATTATATCCATTAAACCTACAACCGACTGTAATGGTTGGGTTAAAGTAACAACCAAATCATCTGCGAATGTTCGTACTTTGTAATCATACTGCCTAATTTTAATTCCATTTATTTTATCCGATCCACGTATCTTACTCAACAAAAATTCCAAAGTCAAGATGAACAATAATGGAGACAAGGAACATCCTTGTCTTGTTCCTTTTTCTATATTAAAAGTATCTGTTAAACTACCATTAATTATTATTTGCGCTGTTTGTTTCTGATATATTGCCTTAATAGATTGTGTAAAATATTCTCCAAACTGCATCTTTTCTATTATTTTCAATAAGAAGTGCCAATTCAGTCGATCAAATGCTTTCTCTGCATCAAGAAATATTAGCGCCGCAGGGATTTGGTTGTTCTTCCCCAAATACTCTAATAGGTTAACCACTTGCCTTACATTACTCTTCATTTGTCTACCATTTATAAAACCAGTTTGATCATTATGAATCATTTGTTGCATGACTGTCATTAACCTATTTGCTAGTATTTTAGCAAAAATCTTATAATCTGTATTTAAAAGTGATATAGGCCTATAATTTTTTGGCTGAGTATGGTCTTGCTCCTCCTTTGGAATCAGAGAAATAAAAGCTGTCCTCCAGGATGGGGGTACATCTCCTCCAGATTGTATGTTGGTAAATAACTCTTTGAGTGGTCCCACCATTTCTAACTGCAAGTGTTTATAATAAGCAGCTGTCAAACCATCCGTCCCGGGGGCTTTACCCACTTTCAACTGCTTAATTGCAAACATAATCTCTTCGGAAGTTATTGGTTGATTTAAACCCTCCCTTTGCTCTCTTGTAATTATAGGAATATTCTCTTTCTGTAAATATCTATCTACATCTATACTTTGAATTTTATCTCTAGCGTACAACCTCGTATAAAATTCTAAAAATGCTTTTTTAATCATACTTTGCTGATAAACCTCTTTACCTTTATATTCTATTTTCTCTACGGTCCGTGACTTTTGTTTTTTCCTTAACAAATATGCTAACCATCTCCCTGGTTTATTAGCATTGCAAAAAGTATTGTTTAGCATATTGCAAATTAGTTGCGACCTGATCTGCCATTAACATATTAAATTGCCCTCGCAATAAGTTAATTGCCCCTTTTATTTTCTTGTCTGCTGGGTTCAATATCAAAGCTTGTTTTTTTTTTTAATTTCCTCTTCTAAGTCCTTCCTTTTTTTTCCTGTCTATGTTTATTATTCAAATATATCAAAATATCTCTCATATATGCTTTACTTCTGCAACAGGAATTTTCAAGTCGTTACCTCCAAGCAGGAGGCAGGATCAGGTGTGAACAGTCATCTAGGAAAGGTTTGAGAATTCCACTCTTCCATCTTCGGGGCTTTAGATGGGTTCTAATTACTTGCATCTTATGATAGCATTACTCTCTTTTGAGGTCTACAGATATTCAGATATATGTGACTCTTCTTAGCAGCTTACATAAATAACTCTATTGCCAGTTTAACATCAGTTATCTTAAGGTTTTCAGTAGAATATGTTTTATCAGCTATTCGAATAAATTGCAGTTTCAATAAACTGCATAAGGTTGAAGAGCTAGTTTGTGTTAAACGCTAATACTATTGAGTGAAAGATTTGCTAAATTTAAAATCTTTGTCACACATGATATAGGGAAAAATGGAACTATATGAAAGGATATACCTAAATGTGATAGCCATACATGTTCCTACAGTTCTGTCCAACCAACTTTGCATGAAGATATTAAAGTAAGCATCTCTTTATTTTACTCTTGATATCTTTACAAGGAAAAATATTAGCACTGCCAAACAAGAAAATGTTCTAATTATCTGAAAGACAGCATGTATATACCTGAACTATCTTTATTGCTATTTTGCAAGACTTGAAAATGATTGTCTTATCACCTTTTGAAAAAAAATGGCTGTTTACTGGCTTTTGTCATTACATCTAGTCTAATTCCATAGCTGTTGAAATCAGATATGTCATTAACACACTTCCTTCACAATTCAAAAGTTCAATCATGTTTTAATTTCATAGCAAATTGTCTGTAAATATTCTGAAACAAATATTTCATGCTAAATAAGCCCAATTGATAGTATAGATATTCAGGATCTCAGGTTCAAATTATACATATATTCTTCCTATATGTACTGTAATACCTAAGTAAAAGCCCATTTCTCAGTAGGAGAGTAAGTTAACATCTGTGCATTGTTCTTAATAAGGGATCTAATTTCAGGTTCTTGTCATCTGACATGATCTGTCTAATTCACATATTTCTTGATTAGGGACTTAGCAATAGTTTGAAATATTTTAGATGTATTAGATTCAGTACTTAAACATTGAAAAATATGATTTATAGGTGGAATATTGAATTCTGTTTAAGAAAGTATGACATTGTTTTGATACTACAAAAATTAAAGTTGCATAGTTTTCCAATTATTCACAGAAGAAATGGAGATTTTTTTTAAAGCAAATGTGTAGTTTCTTGATTTTAAAAGGGAAAATTATGCAGTTACTTGGCAAAATACCATCTTAATCAGTATTTCTCTATTTTTTTATGCAGGGGAAATTTGCATAATATGCTGAATAGGCTATGCTCATTTCTGCATGGAAACTTATTTTTGAAAACTGAATTAAAATTACTTAAATTTTGTGTTACAGATCTGTGACTATGGAAAACAATGAGCTTGTATAGATCTAGTTGATTCATTTTTGAAATTACAAAGCAGAACAATCTACCTGAAACCCAAATGTTTTCATTCTTTGGCAATGTAGACAAAGAATTATTCCCACAAGTCTGTTCAATTACTTAAAGATGTCAAGGATAAGAAACAGGAACCTGCTAATTAAATACTTAATCAAAACAACACTGTTACTCAGTTTTGAAAAAGCTAAAGATTAAAAAAAAAGTAACTTGATTTCATTGACGGCTGCATCAGGGTTGTGTTTGACCTCGAGGGGCGTGGCCAGGGTGGGCATGGCCAGCTCAACTTCACTCGTGTCAGGGGCACCTGTGGTGGCCTGGGCGAGGCTGGGGGGGGGGAATCCATTGTCTCCAGAAGAGAAAGGCGAGATCAGGGAGAGCGGCCCTCCCAAACTCTGTTTTTGCTGGCAGAGGCCCTGTGAGCCAGTCCTTTGCTGTTTCCAGGGCAGCTCCGTGGGCCAGATCTAAACACCCCACGGGCAGGATCCGGCCCGTGGGCCTTGAGTTTGACACCCCTGTTCTAGTACATCTAAGCACAGCTAAAGTAATCAATAGTATGCAACTCAAAATCCTGGAATTGTGACATTTTGTTAAGAAGCATGGGGAAAAAATCCAATGATCATATCCAAGATTATCAGATTCTAATAAGGACCAATAGGACATAAAGAAAATGTTCCTTAATCAACTTAGTACCATAAGCCTTACTGACAACTTTTTTGCAGTTCTAGACAAATCAGTACTAATACTTACATTTGTGCAGCTTCAAAATGATGGGAAAGTCTCAAAGGAATGACAAGTCCACAAAAATAGTTTCATTAACAGATTAAATGCTAATATTCCTAGTTGTCTCATAGTCCTCAGATGTTTTGGACCGACATCAATGATCACTTGTAAAAACTGGAAATACTTTTGTAAAGCTCTATTGCACATTGAATAGTATTTATCAAATGTGTATGTCACCTGACTCCCAATGACTCTGGGTGGGTCACAAATAAAACAAGAAAAGTACTATTCATAACAGATGAAAAATAAAAGATAGCAAGAACAAACTGGACAGGTCCTAAGCAATTACAAAGTACAATTTTCAGAAATTAGTAGGAGTATTTGCAGCACTTGGACCTCAAATGTCACATGGACATTAAATAGCATACTATGGATATAATATTGTATATCTGGAGTTTTCATATTACTGGAATTAATACCTGGGTAGGTATCCAAAATGCCTAGGTAGATGCATTTTGTAGAAAACCCTGTATCTCAAAGAGCAAAGCCGGGTCAGTGCAGGCTTGTGACTGGATGGAAAACAACCAAGAAATCTCACAACTGCAAGCTATACTAAAATTTGCTGATAGAAAGCAATGCCAAACAATTTCTGTACTGCTGCCAAGAGTAAAGAATTACTCTTGATTAATGAGACTTTAAAATTAGGACTTACATGTAGACTAAATACATTTTAAGGCAAGTTTCTATATAAAATGTAAAGAACTTCTGAGTGCATGAACACCAAGTCAGTCAGAGGAGAGTGAAAGTTATGGTTTAAAATAACTTTATTGCAATTTTGTATTGAATATGCTGTAAATTGATACATTCATTTGATATGTAATAATCCACAATAAAAATGAATGTTATATCATTGGAAAAAGCAATTTGGGACAAGTCATAGTGAACCAAAATAATTGCATTGTTTAAACATATTGATGGGCAACATGTTTAACTTTTGTTCATCACACACACGTACGTGTGTGTGTGTGTGTGTGTGTAACAAATGGCCTTTATATACCGTAAGAATTATAGTTTTTGTATTATCAGTGTTTTAAATAAAATACCATAGAAAAATATGAAATCTAAAAATGTAATTCATGCTGTGGTACATGACTCTTGAAATAAGTCTGCAGATAAAAATGATTTCACATTTAGTTAAGTAAAAATAAGTAAACCAATTTATTTTATGTAAGCTTTATTTCAAAAAACTATACTAATAAATATTGTTCTAAAACAATAGTCAATTAGATCAGGAATTATAGATTAAGCACTAAAATAGGTAACTATGATTAAAAATTAAGGATAAGTTCAAGTATAATTACAATTAAAACTAAGACAGATGTATACAATAAGTTTACCATTTATTTATTAGATTACAGTATTCTACAAAAAATGCTGAAACCCCTTAAAACTACACTGCATTTAGCTGCAGTTTTCACAAAATGCATTCAAAAATGCATTTCCTTTTATCAATGTATCTCTTTCCACCCCCAATAACATATGAAGTAAAGAAAATTTCAGTACAGTATCTTAGCCTGAAGTAAAAACATTTAAACACATCTTCACATTTTACTATCACTTCTGCCCATTTTGAACTTCCAAGTTTATAAAATCAAATATACAATCTCAAAAGAACATAATGAAGTCCACATTAAAAAAATAAATCCTACAAGTAGTTCCAGAGAAATATAAAGATACTACTTATGGCACAGTGATCTCCTAATTTTGAAAGAAATTGGTGATGTCCATTTACTGTCCTGTTTTATTCCAGTTTTCAGTTTCAAGATGAGGAAGGATGAAGTCATCTCTATAATTAAAAATAGGAGACCCAGTTGTATGTGCCACAGAAAGAAAAAATCAATTTGTTGTTTTCTGTGGACTCTCGGCCGTAAGGAATTTGGAGAATGGATTTCCTTGGTTGATTTCCATGGATTGATAGACGAAAACCAAAAAGATTGCAACAACGAAAAAGAGCAAAAATTTTATCCACAAAGGAATGGAGTGTTTTTTAATTGTTTTTTCTTTTTGGACTTCTGCTGAGGCAACATATTTAGGAATATACTTTGATGAATATGTTTCTTCCAGCCTGTAATCACTGAACTCTATAGGTCGCCCAGCAGCGCCTTTGATTGGTCTGCGGCAGCTTGCACTATAAAGTAATATGTTTAAAATTAATATTAAAATGTGCTAGAATACCTCATATATATAGTACTTACTAAAGAAATCACAGTAGCAATTATCCAAAAGAGATCTGGTGTCAGGTAATTCTAACTTGCAAGTCAAGGTAGGCCAGAGTGGCTTCTTGAGAGGGGGATTGTGAGGAAACTCCCGCAGCAGGTATCTCATTAGGCCCAAGTTCTTATTAGTTCAAACTAGTACCTTGCTGGCTCTAAAAGCTCCAAAAAAGGACACTTGTGTGTTTTGATAATTCACTGCTAAATTTGATATAGTTAAGTATGTCATAATTGCTGTTGCTGGGAAAAAGAAAGGCTAAGCTAGGTGTAGTTAGACTTGGGGAATGAAAAAGTGTTAATTATGTATATAATTATATCATCCAAAAAGTGTTTGTTTTTTATTATCTAAAACAAATTGCTGTATATCATATGAACTTGCTTGTCCATTTCTTTATATGGAAGTGAGAGCTGAGTATGGCTAAAGAAATATTGAATTTAAAAGGAATTTAAAAAATAGCAATGTATGAAACAGCAAGAAAAAATAAAAAGGCATGGAAGGGTACAATAATTGGTGTTAGTGTAAACCAATTTTAAATGTGTTGTTTTACATGTTTCCTGTTTTTAATTTTGTTTTACTGCTTCTGACTTCTGCATAACATGGCTAAAAGGAATTATTTCTTGGATACTGACATGTTCCTATTTATGCACTGTTAACTTTAAAATAACAGAGGTAGTCATCAGATGCAGGAAACAAGGTTGGCTAGTTGGGCATGGATAAAAGGAGTAGCAATACTGTACAAAGGAAAGTCATATATAAGGTTATGACTAGGGATATGCAAAATGTTCTATGCTCAGATTAGCTGGTTTTTGACACACCAGGTGCAAACCAAAATATATGAGTTTGGGAAGAAAACAGGAAATCCTAACATTAGCTAGAGTTTTTGAGAAGTTTGGGGGATTAGCTGATTGGATCTGCTGTGCTTGACACTAAGACTTGTAGCTGAAAGGATAAGAAAACGAAGGTGCTAGGCAGATCAGTGAGCAGGGCACTGGAGAAAGAAGGGAGAAACGAGATGTGCACCAGGTTTACTGTACTTATCCTGTAAAACCCACATGATTTTGTTCTAGTCAAAACTTGGAGCAATCAAAATATTCTAGTTTTGGCCAAATTTATGAAAGCCTGTTTTATATTCAAACAAAACATATTTTTTCCATGCAAAGAATTTCAGAGGTATTTAAGAAAAGCCTTCCTGGATCAGGCCAAATACATTCTATATCATAGAGTTGCTAATCAGAGAGAGAACCAGGCAATCGTGGACAGGAAGGCAATAATCCTGTTGTAGAATATTATTTCTAGTTTGCAATTAAAATATGCCAGCAAGAAAAACCTTATTTTTATTTTAACTTAATCACTGTCTTCTACTTGTTCTCCAGAAGCTGCTGATATTAAAGACATGCTGCCTTTCAGTAATTTATTTATTAACATTTATTTAGCAATCCATCTTACAAAAGTGATTCTGGACAATATACAATTATTTATTTATTTATTATATTATATTATATTATATTATATTATATTATATTATATTATATTATATTATATTATATTATATTATATTTCTATACCGCCTTTCTCCCGTAGGACTCAAGGCGGTGTACAGTCAAGAAAAATATAGACACACAAACATCATAAAATTGCTAATTAAAATTATTACTTAGTTTGGTCAATTAAATAAAAACCCAGAATTAGATAACATTTAAAAATCATTCACATGTTCATATGTTTAGCCCCGCCTGTTGGAACATCAGGGTCTTGAGGGCACGGTGGAAAGCACGGAGATCAGGGATATTCCGTATCTCTGGGGGCAGTTCATTCCAAAGGATTGGAGCCCTCACAGAGAAGGCCCTCCCCCTGGGAGTCGCCAGTCGACATAATTTGACTGACAGTACCCTGAGTAGTCCCTCCCTGTGAGAACGAACTGGTCGGTGGGAAGCTATTGGTGGCAAAAGACGGTCTCGTAGGTACCCAGGTCCTAAGCCATGGAGCGCTTTAAAGGTGATAACTAACACCTTGAATAGCACCCGGAAGACCACCGGGAGCCAGTGCAGCTCGCATAGGAGAGGTGTTACGTGGGCGTAATGAGCTGCGCCCATAATCACCCGCGCGGCTACGTTCTGGACCAGTTGGAGCCTCCGGGTGCTTTTCAAGGGGAGCCCCATGTAGAGAGCATTACAGTAGTCCATACGGGAGGTAACTAGGGCATGAGTGACCGTATATATAAAAATAATCAGTTAAAAAAAAATTAAAAACCATAAGGCACAAAAATTAGCATTAACCACAATAGTAAGCCATTTTAGGGTTTCACCAGTTTCCTGGAATTCCCAGGCCTGAAGCATGCTTTTCACATATGTGCATCTTTCCTCTGCAATATTAATTAAATGTGGGCAGTTAAAGTCAGATTTCGGGTTAGGGTTAAAGAAATCCAATGTACATATCTATTTGAGAGTTTGCTATTTTTTATTGAATTCTTTTGTAGGGGGTCTTTATATATATGTATGTAAACTAGTTATTAGTAAACTAGAATTATATAAGGGGATCCATATACATTTTCTAAATAAACATTTTGATAGTTAAAATGAATCTTGGTAACCTTGGTTTTAGGAACTGAGAATACCACACTTATTTTGCTTCTTCAGTTGTCTTTTTAACCATGTAAAGAAATTTTAAGAGAGTCTGAATCAGAACATTGAAAAATCAAGCCTTTTCAGCTGCCACTAAAAAGCAGGAAATTTGCAAACTAGCACAATATTGTGTAACACTTATTTTCAAGACTTGATAGGGCAGTGAAATAAAAACATTGCCTTGTCAAATCCAATGTCTTTTCAGGCCAAAACCTGAAAAATATTCATGCATACAAATAAACAAAACAAAAAAATAGCTATAGGTACCTAATTCCTGTGGGTGTTGATGCTTCATATGGAAACATTTCTTTAAGAATATCTCTTTCTAATCTTGTATCCTCTGTAGACATTTTCTCGATGACCTACAGTTAGAAAATGGAAAAATGATAATCTTACCAAATTTCATTAGAAGCTGTACTAAAGAAAATAAGGGAGAGAGGCAGAGTGCAGCCATGTTCCGGTGTCATTTCGAATAGTACACCCATGAAATCTAAGAAGACTCCTTCATGGGGTTTAGCTGTTGATCAAAATTTGGTTACATTTATCTATCTAATAATTTATTGTAAATCCAGATGTCTTCAGCAAATATCCTTTGTTCTTTCAAGATGAAGAATAATGCTATTTTATAAAGATTAATGTGATAAAAACCTAAAAAAGATATTTTCACCACTTCTAATTGAATTGATCAGATACTGGTGATAAGGATGATGAATATTTTCATTTTATATCCTCCCTCTGAAAAAATGTAAGAACCATTTTTAAGCAAAGCATACAATAGTTTTGCTGTGGAATATTCAATTATTTTAATAGCACACACGTCTGATATTAATTTCCTTTAAAAATAGAGCTCACTTACTTTAGATTGTTCTAGTTATCCTGATTAAATTAGATTGGGAAACAGATTATTTACTTTAGATATTCCAGATCTGTATATACCCAACACATGCAAAAAATAAATAAAAAAATAAAAAATAAAATAAAAAAAAGCCCTGAGAAGGAATCTGAGGCTAGAAAAGTCCTAAAATATATCTGCTATCATAGTTTTAATTAAAGATAAATTCACCCTCCACCCCTTTCTATCCACCAATCTATATTTAATTCATTTACTTCAGCTGTCATCAATGGTTTCTTTGGTGTTCTTCTTGGCAATTCTGAGAAGTCACTGATTGACAGTATAGGATCAGCATGCTTGGTATTTCCAGGTACCCTATTGACAACCTGCTGAAATTCAAATTGTTCAGACTCAGAATAAACAGAGGAAATTACAACAAAAATCTTAACCAAGCCAGGCAGCTTACACATGAGATACTAACTATCCTAAATGGTGAATATAGTCTTTTTTTAAAATGATAAGTTGCTTTTAGTATTTATAAGTATTATCCTGTAACATATATATATATATAAAGACAATTTTTGACACACGGGAAAAACTTTCAGATCCACAGTAACTGAATATTGCTCCTTCTGCCACTTAGTTGCTCTTGGTTTGCATTAGACTGAAGAACAGCAGCCTAATGTTTGACTTAAAAACCTTTTTTTCCCAAGAAATAAAGGTTTATTCAAAATTCTTCCATGAGAAGAAAATGACAGAATACCACCTAATGAAAATTCAGTATATTTACTAGAGTCTCGTTGCTTGAAGCCACTACAGCTATGGGAGTATTCTCTGATATTACTGGATCATGTACAGGAAATGGAACTGTAGTTTCAACCTGTTTGTTTAAAAACAAAAACACAACAAAATAAGTGTATAACTGTTACTAGGGCTCTGAAAATGTCAAAAATAAAGATCTAAATTAAAAAATAGCCTTGCGTCACCCTTTTCCTTGGTGTTCTTCTTGAAACTCTTGAAGATTCCCTAGACACTGCCTGAAGAAATCCACTTTTTGAAGATCCACTTCTCCAGAATGTCTCAGTAATGCCATCCTTGGATATTTAAGCATTAAACATATTAGCAAACATGAATGCTCTATCTTGAAATCAGATTATCCCACCTAATGCCATAGCGTTTTGCATGAAAATTGTGCATAATATGTATCATTCTATGTTCCTATGTTGGGTAGAAAAGCATGATATTACAGAGAAATAGTGAACACAGGATAAGATATTAATGACATACCATTAAAAATAAGTACATACTTTGATGTGAAAGACATTTCAGATTATTAAAATGTATGACATCTAAATATCTGACCCCTTTTTTATCTTTTATTAACTACATTAGCTGATATCCTTTCTTGCACTGGTACTTA
Organism: Pantherophis guttatus; assembly: GCF_059756535.1. Taxonomy (NCBI): domain Eukaryota; kingdom Metazoa; phylum Chordata; class Lepidosauria; order Squamata; family Colubridae; genus Pantherophis; species Pantherophis guttatus. Next base: position 36,079,049 of record NC_142069.1, read on the forward strand.
TTTTTCAATCTCAGATAAAGAGATTCCGATTCTGACACTATATAAGCCCTTACTAATACAAGTTCTTTAAATGGCTCTCTGAAGCAAGTGATGCTACATTTTAAATCTGTTACTAAATTTAAAATGTTCAGCATCTTATCCATATTCTACTTAGATTTAGAAGTTTAAATTTGACTGGTAATGATTGCAAATCCCTTTTCCCTTAAAGCTGAATGGGACTGCAGCCTTCATTCTGTGGAAATTAGTGTATTCTTAGTATAAAGATTACAAAAGGAGGGAATAATCTTGCGTTAAATCTGTCTGATAGCTTAATAAGATTTGCTAATCAGAAAGAGATTCTAGGGCATAGCATAATGGCCAATCAAATTATAGCTAATTATTATATAGATGAGACAGTAAACCCTGAATTCATAGATTAGATGTGGCCATGTACCAAAACACTTAGAAATAGATAGAAAATTACTTTCTATCTTTTCTATAGATAGAAAATTACTTTCTGAAGTCTATATTGGTATGTTAAGGTGAACAAGAAATATTCTTTTGTCTGGATTTAATAATAAAAAATTTCAGAGATGTTGGGAGGTTTCCTGAATATAATTGATCCATGTATAAAATATAAGACAAGCTAAATTTAAATTTAAAAAAATAGTGCCTCATATTTGGTTTTGAACTTTATTTTTCAATTTTTAATGAACATTTTAAAAAGAAACTTTTTATTTATAGCAGTATAATTCATTTGAAAATGAGGTATATTTTCTTCTTGATACTGAATTTTTAATTACAGTAGTCCTCACTTACCAAGTACTTTGTTTAACTACCATTTGAAGTTACAATGGAAAAAAAAATCAACTTTATGATCAATCCTCACTTTTACAACCATTGTAGCATTCTGCAGTGATTAGCATTTTGTGCTTCACAACTGGTTTCCAATAATAGAGAATGTTAACTCATAAGTTGCAATCACGTCTTGCTTAACGACCATGGTGATTCACCTAACGACTGAATGGGAAATGTTGTCTGCTGTGGTCATGTGATTTTCTGCTTAATGACCAGAGTGCTTACCAATAGAGTTCCTGATACAAATTGTGGTCACTAAGAGAAGAGTACTTAATATTTACATTTTGGCAGAAACCAAAAGTAATAATTTAATTATAGCAGTTTCTTGAAAACATGTCCCAAAGCATTCCCAATTTTTTTTAATAAAAAAAGTATCTTCCTTCCTTTTAATGTTCTAAGCAGGCCATAAAATTGGGATCTCTTTGGTAAACTGCCAACTTTGAAAACATATCCCTAATGTATTGTATTATTTTATTCACTATATAGTAACATGGTTAACTTAGTTAGTACATACCATTATTGCTGAATACAGGACTGGTTCAAAAAAAAAAAAAAAAAAAGGAAAAAAGGAAATTTAAAACGATCCCCTTCTCCTATTAAGATACTAAAGGAGAGGGAGGAGGCGGCGAATGGAGTTTTTGTAGTTATTTTTATCTTCTTGATTGTTTTCCTTAGATAAACTTATCTACATGAAACATTTCAGAAGGCTGATTTGCTTCATCTCTTTACCTGGCATTCAGATTGGCAGCAGCATTGCATTATGAACTCTTTTGCAATCCTGTTAAAACTGTTGCTAGAGTTGTGCTCATAAGTTTACATACCCTGGCAGAATTTATGATTTCCTGGCCATTTTTCAGAGAATATGAGAAAGAAAAGTTTTCGTGTTATCGTTCATATTCTTTGGAAAATGGCCAAGAAATCATAAATTCTGCCAGGGTATGTAAACTTATGAGCACAACTGTAAATTATTTTTTTCAGCTAAAACAGCTCTTCCTCGTAATAGTGTGTCCACATTAGATTTTATTAAATGAGAATGGCACTGAATAAAATTAAACTAGTTTAGATCACAAATATTGTCCTTATTTTGAACAAACTTTCTTTGGTGCATGTAGGTTTATTATATTACAATTAGGAAGAAGTTATTCAAAACCAGCATGAAAAAAATAGGCGGGGTTCAGAAACTTACAATTTCCCCCCATCGGCTCCTTTATTACATCAAAATGCTAGCTAGCAATTATCACACTCTGCCATAAGTTCTTTGTATTTCAATTTTTTTTTCTAAAGGATCAGATGTGTGCTTTATTTTGAAGTAAATATTAACAACACCAAAAATATAAACTTTTAAAATGTCATTTTGAAATATACATTTTAACAATCTTTTAAAGAAAATTATTGTGGTACCTGGTTATTTTCAGCAATTCTTCTTTGTTTAAGTGATAATGAAGTTTTTGTTTTACTCTTCAGTGGTTCTCGCTTGTCAAGTCTGAACTCTGTTTTAGGATCTGTAAATAAATATATTATTCTTTTGCAGCTAAAATGTCACTACTATTAATCAATGCTATTAGAATCTTTTAACAGTGTTCAATTATTTTTCCAATTTACAAAATACATTGAAAACTGGTAGCAATAAAAATTAAGTTCACAAAAGGTGTGTTCTGAATGGAATACATCTGAATGAAAAATTAAAAAAAGTGGCATCTTGAATTCTTCATGTCTGTCTGTCTGTCTACCTACCTATATTTGGATTAACCTCTGGGAATATTTTTAAAAAATCAGTTTTATTTAAAAGATTTTTAGTAAGAAAGATTTATTTTTTAAAGAAAACACAAGACTGTACTATTGCAGTAATATAACTTGCATTTAAAAATTAATTAGGGAACACAATGTTGCTCCTATAATTCATAATTAATTCATTTTAAATTATTTCAATTTGGCTATTTAAATATAGTCCATCATAAAGAAAGTAGTGGAATTTATATCTACTGCTCCTAATCTCACTGCACATATTAAGGCCAACTATGTTTCCACTCTCATTGCATACAAAAAGGTAAAAAATAAAATTGTTATATTTTTAAATCTATTTAGTCATCTTGCATTTTATTATACCTTCTTCATTGTCACTGAACTGATCCGAATCATCATTTCCATTCTGCTTATTGTTTTCTGCTGATGAAGAAAATGTTGGTGTAGCTATGAAAGAACTTAGCTCTTGGGATGGTTCTTTCAGTTTCAGTAGCTTCTTCTCATACAGATTTCTTGTCGTAGCTGCAACAGAGCAGGAAAAATTGGTTACATGACTTAGACATTTAGTGTCCTCTATGTGCATTTATATTATTACTACCTTACTTATCAAAATATGAATATAGTAGCAACTGTATTTTAATAGAATGTAAAACTGTTAAAATCTGTTTCCTTCCATTTTTATTTTGAATTTTTTTTAAAAAATGCTACAGTAGACCTGACAAAACATGAGACAAGCTATAAAGGAAATAAGAATTGCCTATAACCATTGCCTAAGTTCATGAATGGTTTAGATGTGGGCAAACAAACTAAAATTAAACTCCAGTAAAATACAAGTACTGTTCCTCAGTAGAAAACAACCCTGTTTCCCCTAAAATAAGACATCCCCTGAGCTTTTAAGTGCATGTGCTAAAATAACCCACCCTCCCGAAAATACCCCTCCCCTGAAAATATTTAAATGCATGCGTAGCCGGTCCCCATTTCCTCTGGTTAGGGTTGGGGAGACAGAACTGGAAATCAGGTAAGATGGCAAGAGGAGCCCTGTCCTGCTCTACGTGCCCCAAAATAATAAAACATCCCTGAAAATAAGGCCAAGCACTTATTTTGGGGTTCAAAAAAAATTTAGACAGGATCTTATTTTTGGGGAAACACGGTAGCTGTATACTGCAGTTCAGCTTTTCTGAACAAAACTGCACAACCTTCCCCTATGAAAGGGGAAGTGTTCTATTAGAAGATGCTCCTTAAACTTTGTTTCTGGATTCCCAGGTGACAAAACTGACAGTTATGTTTCATAATTCAATTACAGCTGTTCCTGAATGAGCTATAATTGCCAATAGTCAATCCTGCTTTGATATCCTAATTTGACTCCTGCATTATACATTATATGGGATGATCCCAGAACTGAAATATTAATTACAATTGGTACAAAATACAACAATAGTGTGCAAGCCTGTACAAGTTACAAAAAAATATACACACCCTTACACTGAAATCATTTACCAGGTTTAATTTAAACTATTTATTAATCTTAAAAATATAAAGTTTAGGACTAACAATCTGTAATAATTAAGATCTATAGGAGAGATCATTGGTATTGCCAGTCTCGCTGAATCTGACCGAACACTGGTAAGGTCGCATATTAAGGCCTACTTAGTGGCGATAAAGGCGGCAAAGTTTAATTACTTTTCCGCTCTTATTGCGTCATCAGAGAATCATCCGGCCGCCCTGTTCAGGGTGACCCGCTCCCTGCTCCACCCGGGAGCGCGGGAGGACCCCTTGGAAGGCAGGGCCGAGGATTTCGGACAATATCTGTATGACAAAATCGCTCAGATCCGGGGGGATTTGGTCTCTGACTGGTAGATTCGGGCAGGGTGGCGAGGAATAGTCTTGAGAACGTTATCTGGGAAGAGTTTGACTCTGTCACCCCTGATGACATGGACAGGATTCTGGGGAGACTTAGTGCGGCCACATGTTTACTGGATCCGTGTCCCTCCTGGTTAGTACTGGCTTCCCGGGAGATTACACGAGGCTGGCTCCAGGGAATTATTAATGCTTCGTTGAGTGAGGGTTACTTTCCCACGGCCTTGAAAGAGGCGGTGGTGAGGCCTCTCCTCAAGAAGCCTTCCCTGGACCCGGCAGTATTAGCCAACTATCGTCCTGTCTCCAACCTTCGCTTTGTGGCGAAGGTTGTCGAGAGTGTGGTCGCACAACAGTTTCCGCAGTACCTGGAGGAAATGTCTTATCTAGATCCGTTCCAGTCGGGTTTCAGGCCCGGGCACAGCACGGAAACGGCATTGGTCGCGTTGGTAGATGATCTCTGGAGGGCTCGGGACAGGGGTTGCTCCTCTGTTCTGGCCCTGATAGACCTCTCAGCGGCTTTTGATACCATCGACCATGGTATCATGCTGCACTGGTCGGAAGAGTTGGGGATGGGGGGCACCGTGTTACGGTGGTTCTCCTCCTTTCTCTCAGACTGGTCGCAGTTCGTGTTGGCAGGGGGGCAGAGGTCAACCTCGAGGCCTCTTATATGTGGAGTGCCTCAGGGGTCGGTCCTCTCGCCCCTTCTGTTCAACATTTATGTGAAGCCGCTGGGCGAGATCATCCGTGGCTTTGGGGTGAAGTACCATCAGTACGCTGATGACACCCTGCTGTACATCTCCACCCCAGGACACCCCAATGATGCCCTTGAAGTGATATCCCAGTGCCTGGAGGCTGTGCGGATCTGGATGGGGAGGAACAGGCTCAAGCTCAACCCTTCCAAGACTGAGTGGCTGTGGTTCCCGGCATCCCGATATAGTCAGTTGACTCCATCACTGACTATCGGGGGCGAGTCTTTGGCCCCCGCGGAGAGGGCGCGCAATCTGGGAGTCCTCCTGGATACGCAGCTGTCCTTGGAGGAACATCTGACGGCTGTAGCCAGGGGGACCTTCTGTCAGGTTCGCCTGATTCACCAGTTGCGGCCCTTTCTTGATCGGGATTCCCTGTGCACAGTCACCCATGCCCTCGTCACCTCTTGCCTGGACTACTGCAACACTCTCTACATGGGGCTCCCCTTGAAGAGCACCCGGAGGCTCCAACTGGTCCAGAATGCGGCTGTGCGGGTAGTCACGGGAGCCACATGGCGCTCCCATACAACACCTCTCCTGCGTGAGCTGCACTGGCTCCCAGTGGTCTTCCAGGTGCGCTTCAAGGTGTTGGTTATCACCTTTAAAGCGCTCCATGGCATAGGACCTAGTTATCTTCGAGACCGCCTGCTGCTACCGACGGCCTCCCATCGACCTGTGCGCTCCCACAGAGAGGGCCTCCTCGGGGTGCCATCAGCCAAACAATGTAGGCTGGTGACCCCCAGGGGGAGGGCCTTCTCTCTGGGGGCACCTACCCTCTGGAATCAGCTGCCCCCAGAGATAAGGAGAATCCAAGACCTCGGTGCCTTCCGCCGTGCCCTTAAAACCTTCTTTTTCCAGCAAGCCGGACTGGCCTAACACTTTTTAAAATGTTTTTAATTGTCTGTTATTGTTTTTAATCATGGGGCCAAATTTATATATATCTTTTTAATTGTATTTTAATGTTTGTAGTTTATGTTTTTACTTGGCTGTTCACCACCCTGAGTCCTCAGGGAGAAAGGCGGTATACAAATTTAAAAATAAATAAATAAATAAATAAATAAATAAATAAATAAATAAATAAATAAATAAATAAATAAATAAATAGCTGTAGGAGAGACCATTCTGAATAGGTTCATAGGTAGGAAATTGTTATCTGGCACATAAGGGAGTGATTGTTTCTGCACTGCTTCTATTGTTATAAATACTCTCCTTTTGGAGTTGTGTTGAGTTAGTTTTGATCTGAGAAGTGCAGCCAAGTTACATCTCTTTTGCTATCTTTTTAAAGGATAATTTATTAACTTGTATTTAAATTTTAAATGTTATATTATGTATGTTAATTCTGTTAATGGATAATGTAGAAAACAGAATATAAGATAAAGGAAAATTTTTGACGTGCTACAGCCAGGCAAAGCCTACTTTAACACACTTATGTTTGTTGTGTAGAACTCTAGCTAGTATAAAAAAAAGTATACGGGTATACAGTACATATAATAAATTACTAAAAGTAATGTTTTAACTTGTTTAGTAAATGGCTACTTTCCATCTGTAGTTAAATAGTTCACTTTCATATTATTGGTAATGTATCTTAATACAATTGTATACTATGTGCGTCAACAAGCAGTTTCTTATTTAAGTCCTGATGATTGATTCCGTAAAGCAGTTTATGCTTCTACTGTATTTGAAAATAGTTCTTAGCAATATGTGAAATAACCTGAAAGGATAAATTATTTCCTACTGTAAACTTCTAATCTTTATTATCATCTAAGATGATCAGCACAATAATACAGATGCAAGCCGAGCTTAGTTTCAGTAGTTAATAACAACATGGATTTGGGAAATTATTATTACCGAGGAAGTGATCCACAAAAGAACAATATTACTTTGCCTACTGAGATTTCAAATATTTAAAGAATGCAGATTGTCATCACTTTTTCATCTACATTTCTTTTTGTCTTCAGTTTTTATATTCATATTCATTCATTCATTCATACACATACAAAAATATATTAGCATTTACTATATTAACTTACCAACAATAGGACCTGGATTCACACCATATCTCAGGAGTTGCTCTTTGAGTTCTTCATTACTGAGTTCTGCTATATCTATATCATCCTGTTCAAGTCTTGACTTATCCGTTTTCTTTGTTGCTTTCTATAGAGAGATATATTTTAACAGTATTATAAAACTGTAATGCTAAGATATACATGTAAATAAAGATTTTTAGAATACAACAAAACCATGAAATGCATAACTCCATATATTTGATGCATTCTTTTGCAAAGTTACAAAGTATTCCGTGTACCTATTTGTTCCAAGAATGGAACATCTGGTTTTGGATTAACTGTCCCTGAATTAAAATTCACATCCTGGATATTTTGGTCCATGCTGGAGTGAAATGGGGCTATATTATAAGGAGTCAAAGGATGAACTAGTAAGATATACTATACTATGACATTGGAAGTAGCAGCAGCTGAGGAAAGGGACAAAACTAATTGGCTAATGGTCAGGACAATCAGTGATATATGAAACACTGGGACTACTGACGGGAGGAAGGATGATATGTACCAGTATTACTCTACTTGCTACATGTTTTTTAATTGAAAAACTGGAATAACCAAAATAATTCAAATTTGGTTTGGCTGTGAGATGGTTAATGCAATGATTTTGGCAAAACTTCTGAAATGTGATAGTTTTCCTATTTGAAAACATTTTTTACACTCCTCTATAATAAAAGTGCACATCTTTTCTCAAATACAGATAATCCTTAAACTACAACCCTCAGACCTTCAGCCTGCTTCCCATCTGCTTACTATTTCAAATTACACAACAAATTTAGAAAATCTGAAAACACAAGGTATCCCCTATTTCACAGTACATGAAATCATGAATTCCTTGAGCACTCTCTTTAAATTATTAACTGCAAATTAGAAAAATTACATTTTAGATTATTTTTATAGGTATATAAAGATAAGAACTTATTTACTGCTGTCCCTCTCCGGGGCTTCATTTTTTAAAATTATAACCTATACAACAAAACTGAGAATTTTACTGGCGATTTTCCTGCTTAATTTTTTTGAATCAAGAAAATATAGGTGAATGCTGCCACCTAGCGGCAAATGATGTACATTGAAAATATTATCTCAATAAACATTTCAAAATACTGTCCTCTATTTTTTCTAGCTTATTCATTTACATAAATAATAATTCTTTTCCTGGAGTAGTGTCTCTTTAAAATCTAATCACTGTTCAACTTAATTTCCAAACATCAGAAAGAGAGTTTGGGTCTTTTTTGCACTAAAGAGGGTCATGGTGAGAAGGTCTAGTTATCCATAAATGATGCTGTGGATGAAGAACTGCTGAGGGACATAAGAAGAAATTGTTTTCTGCTTTCATCCATGAAGTCATTAATTTAAAAGGAACACTTTCTTGCTCTTAAAAAAGTTGTATTTTCAGACAAAGTAGCTACACACACAAACAATGCCACATATTGGAACTCAGAAAGCACACTTGTCCTCTGGAATGAGATACTTTCACAGATCTGTAAGGCTTTCATCCTGGGATGGTGTATTGGAAAGCCTTAAAAACCTTGCTATTCTCCTAGCAAGGTTTGCGTTGGGGTGGAGTGGAGTGGACCCATTAGCACCTCGTGTTGGGGTGGAGTGGACCCATTAGGTGAGTTTCTGTATTTGCAGTGTATTAGTTGGACAGATGCTACCTTGTTTATACTGTATTTTTAAACTTTTCTTTGATATTGTGAGCCACCAGAGTTGTTTTCAATGAGGTGATAGCTAAATCCAATAAAATAAAAATAAATACATTTAAATTAGATAACTTCTCTTTTACTCTCTTCCTATCATGAACTAAAGTTCCCTCCATCTATTATAGAAAAAAGGATTGACAGCTAGAGCCTTGACTGCCTTCTGAGAAAGACATATAAAATACTAGTTAAAACAGTTTTTGAGATATTTTAGAAAGTTCTCTGTGTAGCCATAGTAATCTTTGTTCATAGTACAAAATGTTTGGTGGCACCTTCTGGATCTCATTTTGCAGGGCATGGTCCCAGAAATGAAACTTTCTTTCATTGTATTAACAATTACCAGGACTTTAATGAAAATAGGTAAAAACTTTTCTCCTTCAGCGTTGCAAATCTTTGGATATGACCTATTTTACATCTGAGTACCTTCCAACCAGCTCTTCTAAAAATAGAATGGAAAGCCAAATCTCCATAAATAAATAAATAAATAGAAATTTTCTGACAGTGAGAACGATCAACCAATGAAACAGCTTGCCTTCAAAAATTGTGGGAGCTTCATCACTGGAGGCTTTTAAGAGATTGGACTGCCATTTGTCAGAAATGGTGTAGGGTCTCCTGCTTGGGCGGGGGGTTGGACTAGATGACCTAAAGTACAAGGTACCTTCGAACTCTGTTAATCTGTATCTAAATACCATTAATTTATACTATATATATAGTCATGGATTAGCTAAGAATTTTAGGTGCCAAAATGCACTAAAAAATCAGGTTAAGCTTATCCATGCGAATATTTGGTAATTTTTTAAAAAATGTACCTGTATTTCCTGTACAAATATGCTCTACCTCCATCCACAGATAAGCAGAACCTCATCTTTTTAACCAAAATACCATGAAAAATGTATGACAGCTTATCTGTGGGCAGCACATTTTTTTCAAAATATTTTGATTTTAAAAGAATGAGGATCTGCTTATCTGTGGACTTCATCGGCAAAAATATATGGTACTTCACTGGTTATATTTTTATATGTAATGAAAATTTAGCATTATCAATGCTTGTGGTCCCTGATGTAGTTTTTACTTACTTTCATCAGGGCAATTGTTTTGTCATCACATAGTTCAGTAAAAAAAAATTTCAGTTCTGGGACCATAAGTAGCTAAGTTTGGGCCCTATTGGGCTGTAAGACTGGATTTTGATATTGTGGTCCATGAAAATTTAATTTTATGGAAGACTTTCATTTAGAGCTTGTGTGTATGAAAGAAGAGCAATCATGATTTAAATCACTAGTAAAAAGGCTTGATTTAAATCAACTCGATTTAAATCATAATTTTTAAAGAGCAACGGTCATCTGTCCTGCAGCAGCTCCTCCTCTGACCTGCTAAATTAAAGTATTTTTAATAGAAAACTATATTTAGATAGATTTTTACTCTAAAAGCATTTTATTAAAATAAATTTGATAAAAATAAAAAAAATCCGATTTTAATTTTTTAAAAGCCCGATTTTTTGATTTTTTTAAAAAAATCACCAATTTTTATCCCCCTGAATAAAAGGAATTTATTGGCAGAGCTAATTTTCAGATGTGAAGAAGTTGAAATCTATGGTTAGTCCTTGGATTATGACCATACATTCAACAACCATTCAAAGTTATAACAGTACTGAAACAGTGCTAAATGAGGTGGTCCTTAAGAGTTCTGGCTGTTGCAGCAAACCACAGTCACATGATCACGATTTCCAATGTTCCCAAGTCGAACGTCATGATCACATGATTAATGAACTATGTGGTCCTTGTTTAACAATGACAACCAGGACTGCTGGAATTGCTGTCGCTAAGCAATATGGTCACATAATGGTTAACAACAGAATCCCCAGTTCCAATTGCCATTGTAACCTAAAAACTACTTGTAATATTTTCACTATCAGGCAACTCTTTGAATGTTGAATTATTTTATAGAAATGCTTCATTCATATCTTTTACTTATCTAGGCTGACTATAATAAACTCTCTCAACATTACTTTTCTTTCTCATTTTATTCCAACCTAAATTCTCATAACAGTATTTCTATGTTCCAATTCTGTGTAGTTTCCTGCCTGTATGCTTCTGCCTTTGACCCCTGCACTATAGGTTCCAATTATTTATAGTATACTTGGTTCTAGGTTTTTGCCACTCTTTTGCCTTTTGCTCTTGACACTCTTCTAATGAGATTAAGACACCTACCAAATATTTCCTCCCTGCTTTTAATGAAATATAACTCTTCTATTGCAAAGAATCGCTCACATGCATGGCTCAGTTCATGGTCTTAGCAGCAGCATCTATGTGACTAGTTCAATTCCAGGACCTTGTGCTCTCTTTTTGTACTATAACTCACCTGCAAGAACTGGCACTACTTGAGCTCTCGATTCCTTAAACTCTATCCCCAAAGACTCATTATCTTTCTTTTCTAAATTATCTAAAGCCTTTTCTGGCAGTGTCATATAAACAAACCTAAGAAGAGGGATAGCACCATATCCATTTTACACAATGAACTTAATGGATAAAATGTCATACTCTACTAGGTTCTATCATCAATTAAGAGATTTCTCCTTGACTGTAGTATTTACAATATGTATTTGTAAAAGGTTCCACTTTATTCCCCATGCTATTTAATAACTTCATGACCCTGCTAGTAAGATCATTTGGAGGTTTAGAGCAAATGTTATCATATGCTAATTGCAACCAGCTCTACCTTTCCTTTCCACTGGATATGCTGAAAAAGACAGCAAACGGACCAATTGAAGATGGTTAATGAAAAAAACTCTGCTCAGGCTGGACAACAGTAATTATTAATTTTAGTAGTAAATTACTAGTTAGTAAATAGTTAATCAGCTCATAGTAGAGGAATTCATTATGTTCTGGATGAAGTTACACTGTTCCAAAGGATCAGTTTCACATTTTGGGGATACTTATGGATGTATCTTTGACACCAAAGATATAAATAATCTGTGTGTAAAGCACATTTTACCAGCTTAGACTGGTATGCCAGTATGATCATACTAGAGACAGCCTTGTTACAGTAACTTCTTATTTTGATTACTGTAATGCACCATAAATGGGGCTACCTTTGAAGACAGTTAATAAATTTTGTTTCAGATTTGAATTTGAGGTGCTAATCTTAATGTAATTCATCATAATTTGGAACCATATCATCTGAAGTAACATCTTTCTCTATAATGTAGGGAATAATGTCCCTCCCAATAATGTAGGATGACTTTCAGAGCCCTTACAACCCACATGGTAGATGGCTATGCAGCACATTCCCCCCCCCCATTGGCTACTCTCCAGTTTAGAGAGTGACATATGCCTAGTGCCATCTTTATTTTTCTGAAGCTAACCCTTTTTATTATCTCAGTGCCACTTTGCTGTTTTTCCCTCTGCTTTTTGTTATAGCTTTGTTATTTTATTATGTATATTTTGTAAAAAAGAGTAATGTATATGTTAAATGTTCTAATTGTTTTAATTATCTAATTTACTATAAACTGCCTTTAAATATGCAGCAAATATTTAAATAATGCAGAACACTCTGAACCTGCTAAAAGTGTTTCAGAAAGATGGTATCATGAATATGCCCTGTCCCATTTACAACCAAAGCAGCAATACATTCCTTACAAGCCAAGGACAATCAAACATTAGTAAACAAAAAGCAGGTCAAAACTAGGTAGGCAAGAAAATTGGTTCATTATACCAAAGGAATCCACAATGAAGATCCAGAAGCAAGAAATGGAAGCAAATCTGATTAAATGAGGGCAGTGATTGGTAGAAATTATGCGTGACTAAACAAACAATTGCAGTTGCTGGTGACACTGGGAGCTGTTACAGTTTTAACATCATGTTCAAGATATTTCTGTAGGAATCCAGATATTGTTAATTATCTGAAACTATGGGTAAGTTCTTAAACCTGCATGATCTGTGTCTCAATTGCTCACTCCATTTTGCCTCTTGCATTCTTTAATATACAGTAGAAACTGAAAGAATAAAATGGATATACACACAGCTCATAAGCTATCATTTAGATACGAACCTGCAGTTGCTTCAATCTTTCCTCACCTAACCTTGAGATATGCTTCCACTACTCCCCTTCTCAAGGCCCCATTTTTATAGCGGGGTAGTACGTATGGAAGCTCAAATCAGCAAGTCTCCACACATAGTACTTCTAATCTATAAAATACTAGAGATTATCTCAGTGTTTCTGGGAATCCAATGAGTTCAAATTCTCTTCCTCTTCAATTAATTTCAATAGACTATAAGGCTAGCTTTTGAGTATGTTGCGATATAGAGATTGCACTCATTTCAAAAACAGGCTGAGTTTGGAACTTTCCATGACTCAGTAATTTGCAAGTGCAGGTAGTCCTCAATTTACAACAGTTCATTTAGTGATAGTTCAAAGGTACAACTGCACTGAAAAAACTGACTTATGATCATTTTTCACACTTATGACTGTTGCAGCATCCCTATAGTCACATGAGCAAAATTCAAATGCTTGGTAACTGATTCATATTTATGACAGTTGCAGTGTCTTGGGGTTAGCTTCTACGATCTTCCAACAAGCAAAGTCAATGGGAAAGCCAGATTCGCTTAACAATCTTGTTACTAACTTAACAACTGCAGTGATTCACTTAACTGTAGCATGAAAGGTGTAAAATGGGGCAAAATTCACTTAACAAATGCCTCACTTAACAACAGAAATTTTGGCTCAATTGAGGTTGTAAATTGAGGACTACCTGTAGTAGTATGGTGAAGAGCATGCCAAGTACTGTAGAACTCTTCTTGAGATAGCTGACTTAGTAATTTACTCTTAAAACTTCACTGGCTGTCAATTTTCTATAGGGCACAATTTAAGATGATACTCTTGACCTTTAAAGCCAAATGGCTTGAGACTTTAGCTGTGGAACCATATTAAGATCAGCAAGAGAGGCCTTTCTTAATATGCTTAAAATCTTTTTAAAAATTAAATTAATTTGCTGATTAAGTTGAAATGCATTATTACATTTTATATAAGATGTTTTTATTCTTATAAATTCTTATTCTTATTCTTTTACCCTATTAGATAAGCAACAAAACAAGAAGAAATAAGTAATTCAGTAATAAGCAACGAAGCTATTGGCCTGCACATGGAGAATGCAAAAGGAACAATTATAAAGTAAAGCAGACTTCCTCAATCTGATTTTATCAAGTATAATACACTGAAAGGCCTATCATTTCCTATAAGTATCGATAAGCTAAGTGATGGGAATTACAATGAAATGCGGTGGGGGGGCAGGGGTACATATTAATGGAGACAAGGATAGGGCACAAATAAAAATGACTCTGTGAAACCGTGCTCTTCCTCACCAATTTTAAATTCTGTAAGGACTGTATTAGCATCGCTACAACAAAGGCGGCAGGTGTCTATTAGGGAAGATTACTTCAGTATGCATTTCACCATTACATACTATTAGGGCCTCTACTGCCTTTTTTCAGACTTCTTAAATGCATCGAGGGTCCACATAGCCTGCTTAATCCAAGGCGATTGAGTCAGGCTTTACTCACGGCGCCAAGCACCGTTTCTCTCCTCTCCCCTCCCCACCCCTTCAGTCAGTGACAAGACGTCGCGCCGCCCCCTCAGAGAAAGCGGGAAAACTCTACCGCCCCCTCAAGTGGGGAAGGCCGCGAAGAGAAAAGGAAAAGCCCGTTTGAAATTCGCGAAATAAAAAGAATCGCCAAATCGCTTACCCGGCCCACAGCGACGGCAGCAGCGCTACCCCCTCTGTTCCTGGCGGCAACCGGAGTCGACTCCCTCTCCTCGTCACTGGAAAAGTCCGGCTGCGCGGTGTCTCCAGGCACGTTGCGAGCGGTGAGGTGCTGAAGGTAGAGCTGCACATAAACATCCTTACGCTGCTCACCTCCGGGCAGGCTCACGTTATTAGCAATCAGTTCGTTCTTCAGCTTCTCCTTGGTGAGCACCGACGGGTCCGCCAAAAACTCGGGCATTGCCACACTCCGACTCTTCCCTGAGGCAGCAAGAAAAGGAACGGCCAACAAAGCGGAGGGGAGGGGGGGGGGAAACCAAAGGGAAGAGAACAATCCGCACGACGCTCACCACAGAGCGCACAAAACAACGGACAGCTTTGCCCACATGCCAATAAAATGTATTCTGATTGGTCGGCGGAAACCCAAATCGGTCCTGGGATTGGCTGCCTGGTCTAAGAGGCTGCGCGCGGGTTCCCCTCAGAGCTCGTACGTTGAGTAAGCCTCTCAGTCGCGTAATTTAAAATCGACTCAGGCGAGAGCGGTGGGAGGCTGGGTTTTTTCTTTCTTTCTTGCCTGGGGCTCAAGTTAGTGAGGGGTACCGCTACGTTACAGATAACGGAGTCTAACGATTAGTAGTTTAGTATAATATATAGAAAATCATTTTGAGAAAACGACAGAAGTTCTGATTTCACAGATCATATCGACCAGAAAGAAGAGCTGTTAGTTCTGTGAGGGGAGAAGTTTTTTATTGAGCACAACCATTCTTCGACAGGAAGCTGTCGTTTGTGGTTTCATTAATAAGTTGTGCGAATGATTTATTGAAACATGTCACGGCCGCCTCCTGTTTTCCTTTAATAATTGTATTTGAAACACTGTTTCACTTACCCTTCTGGATATGGTAGAACCTGTTTGAAACCGCAAAGCATTTTGTATACAAGCTTATGTAGGACTAACCCAACTTTTTGCAAGGTAGCTTTTTTAAAAAGCATTATTAATTGAATGACTAGCTCTTAATTTTGTTAAACTGGCTTTGGGATGCTTCATTAGCGTTATTTTTATTTCAATTTAGATGATTGACAATTATGAGTCTGACTAACAGCAGTTAAAAACACACCAATAATAATAAATCCATAATTAGCCATAATCATAAACTTTAACATGACCAATTTACAGGATCTGCCATATGCTCCTGCTGTCCTGTCTGGTGACTTAATCACATCTTCAGAGACTTTAGAAATGATTTGTACTATTGTATCCTAATCTCCAAGGAGATGATGATCCAAAGAGACTATTACAAAAAAGTCTCCTGGGTATGGCCAGATGGCACTTTTTAATACACAGGATCCGTGGTGGGGCTCCCCTGCTGGATGTGTACAATTGGGGAGAGCCATTTCCTCAGATACCCTGCCCGATGCTATGAATGGATTTATAGGTAATTACTATAAATCTGGAGGCTAATATATATATATAAAGAATAGATGCTGGAATTGGGTATGTCTTATTTAATGAAAAGAAGGACTCGGGGTGAATGATAGTAGTGTTCCATTATCTCAGGGGTTGCCACAAAGAAGAGGGAGTCAAGCTATTCTCCAAAACACCTGAGGACAGGACAAGAAGCAATGAATGGAAACTAATCAAGGAGAGAAGCAACCTAGAACTAAGAAGAAATTTCCTGACAGAACAATTAACCAGTGGAACAACTTGCCTCCAGACGTTGTGAACTCTCCAACACTGGAAGTTTTTAAGAAGAGATCGGACAACCATTTGTCTGAAATGGTATAGGGTTTCCTGCCTGAACAGGGGGTTGGACTAGAAGACCTCCAAGGTCTCTTCCAACTGTTATTCTATTCTTCTATTCTACTAATACCTTGAAACTGGAAGCACACTTGCAATCAATGCAGCTCTCAGAGTAGAGGAATATAGGCATCAATCGAGCACACATAATTTGCCTGCGCTGCTGCATTTTGAATCAGTTGCAGCTTCTGCATGTTCTACAAGGACAGCCTCATGTAAAGTGCATTGCAGTGGTCTATTTGGGAGATGACTAAGGCATGAGTGCCTGTTTTGTTTTAAAATGATTGGATTGTGATAAGATAAATATCTCCTCTGAGGTAAATCCAAGTCCTGATAATATGTCCAAGTTTTTCTTTTCTTGACAATAATATAGAGGTGGTTTGCCATTTAGTTCTCAGTCTAGTTTACAAACATGAAATTTTGATGTTGCGTTCTAGTCCTAACCAGATCCCAGCTGTGGATCTTGGCAGTCTGAAATCAACCAAGGTCTGCAAAATAATTTATTTTACTATTTACTTTGCTCTTAGAAGTTGGAGGAAGGAAAGACGATTATTCACTCTATTAATTTGTAGGGGAAAATTGTGAAAGAAGTGGCAGTAGCCAACACTTTGGGAGAAAGTAGCTCCACAGTTGAGAGCCAGTTTGGTGTGATGTTAACATACAGAAGAAAAAAGAAAACTGAGTTCCAGTTCAGCCTTTGGCACAAAGCCAGCTGGGTGACTGGGCCAGTTACTCTCTCTTATCTCCACGAAAAAACTGGCAAACCAGTTTAAAAAAAAATATTGCCAGGAAGGGACCAATCCAGGCAGATGCCAGTAGTCAAGACTGACTCCAAAGCAACAACCCCGCCCCAATTATAAGTGTTAAAAGAAACTAAAACAATATAGTTAGATACATATTTTCAATTTCAAAACCTTTAATGAGGTAATATAAGTAATAGGATTCTATGGCAGACAAAGCTAATGGAGATAGGAACTTAAGGTTAGGTGGGAGGGTGGAATAATAACAGCACAATTGCAAATAATTATAATGAAAATAAGTTAGACATTAGAAAAAGAATCAAACATGCCTTTATAAAAAGTGTGAAGATCTGAAAAACAATATATATATATAGGAATAGAAAGAGGAACCAATATACCAAGGAAGTGTGAACGTCTGAAATTGTAGAAATAGTTTCAGAAAAGTTAAAACTTAGTAAAAACAGCTTCTCGGTTCCGGTTTTGGTTCAGTGTTTTACAAGGAGGAAATGTATTGCACAAAGCGGCTGTGAAGAACAGATAAAAGGGTAGGAATGGAATTTGCATCTGATTGAAAAATGGCCTGGGAATACTTTTGTATTCTGAATGACTATAAGTTTCCAAAGTCTGTTTAGGAAGTAATAGTTATTTGATGCTTTGTATCTGATGCTTTGTAATAAGACTCCATTCACAGCATCCTTCCCCAGTGTGTTATCTTTCACCTAGATTACTTATCACCACAAAGCAATCTCTTTCTCTAAGTAGGTAAAGGTAAAGGTTCCCCTCGCACATATGTGCTAGTTGTTCTCGACTCTAGGGGGCGGCACTCATCTCCGTTTCAAAGCCGAAGAGCCAGCGCTGTCCGAAGCCATCTCCGTAGTCATGTGGCTGGCATTACTAAACGCCAAAGGCGCATGGAATGCTGTTATCTTCCCACCAAAGATGGTCCCTATTTTTCTACTTGCATTTTTACATGCTTTTGAACTGCTAGGTTGGCAGAAGCTGGGACAAGTAATGGGAGCTCACCCCATTACACGACACTAGGGATTCCAAACGCTGAACTGCTGTCCTTTCGATCGACAAGCTCAGCGTCTTAGCCACTGAGCCACCGTGTCCCTTCTCTAAGTACAGGAACGTATATTTTCTTCCCACTTTGTGTCTAGAAATAAAAATTGCCAGTATTTCACTTAGGCCAATTTATTTGTTTGTTTGTTTATTTAGCATATGGCATATTATACATGGACTAGCAATATATATTAACATTTCATCTAGATTAATATAACACAATAAAATAAAATATAAATGTTACAAAGATCTATATTCAAATACCAATGTTTAGGCTATCTACCCATTGAATCATGGTGCACTTGGATAGCACAATAGCTAGCAACTGCTGGCAGCCAGACTATTCTGTAGACTTTCGTAAAATACATGGCAACAAAAACAAAAACTGGACTTTTCAGGCCCAAATGGCAAGAGAGACCAGGAATATTATTCGAATTTGCCAAATCAATGTCACGGGGCTCAGCAGATCCAAGAGCCAATATGTTTCCAAACTTTTTTTGGACAGTAACATAGACATGGTCATCCTCCAAGAAACTGAGACCATTATAAAGGTAAAGGTTTTCCTTGTACAACCATGTCTGACTCTAGGGGGCGGTGCTTATCTCTGTTTCTTAGCTGAGGGAGCCAGGGTGGTCCAATGACCCTTCTATGATCATGCTTGACTATATGCCAAAGAGCATGGAACCGTTACCTTCACACCAAAATGGTACCTATTTATCTACCCATTTGCATGTTTTCAAATTGCTAGATGGGCAGCAGCTGGGACCAATAATGGGAGCTTACCCCGTTGCACTCTATTCATGTCTAGAGTTGGGCTGTCAGCTTTCCAGCTGGCAAGCTCAGTGTCTTTAACTGCTGAGTCATTATGCCCATCTAGCCATTATACTACATCAATAAAATGCTTAATTTAACTATAAGTTTTTATCAATCCATGCTGTTTCTATAATTCTATTTAATTTCTATAGGGACATGTTAAAGGGCTGCTTTTAAATATGATCGGGGGAAAAAACTTAGAAACTCTGGTTTATACTTCTATAATTGCTCCAAGAATTACTTCATAAGAATAACTACTGCTAGATCCTTTAGGTTTTTATTTTAGTTTGTAATAAAACTTGTGCAGTCACTATGAAGCTAAATGCTAAATCCAACAGTTATATCTTTTCCACAAATAGATGATTTTTCTTTGGTACAGAGAAACAAAACAAGGAATAAAACCAATTTTATTTTTTGCATTGGTATACCAGTGGGTGTTAGCAAGTGGAAGTTATAGACTAGGAAACTCAACTGACTGCTATGTAAAATTTATTTTGAACTGCTTTTCATATTTTTATGACAACCAGTCTTTTTTTCCTTTTTCCTTCCCTATTGCTGAATCCAATAACCCTTGATAATTATTATCCTGTCTCTAACCTTCTCTTTTTAGGAAAGGTGATGGAGTGGGTGGTCCGGATTTCTATATTCTCTCCCTTTCTATTTAAATCTACAGGAATTTCTGAGTGAAGTCATCCATCAATCTGGGTATCAAAAGTATAGTGATGATATCCACTTGATAAACTTGACCTCAGGCTGACCAAGACTGACTCGGCCATTGACGTCTTAGCTCAGTACTTGGAGGCTGGGCAGGTCTGGATGGAGGAAGAGCACACTCAATCCTGACAAATCTAAGTGCTATGTCTGTTTAGTCCCTCCTCCCCCATTGAGATACTTCATTATTAACTCTTACTGGGGTAGTATTTCCCGATTCAAGATCTGAACTACACAATTTAACGGTCCTTTTTATTCATGAGCAGGTACCAACTATAACCAAGATGAATTTTGTGCAGCTTGTGAGTCAACTGTCAATTGTGAGTCATATGATCCTGCTATTCTGTGAGTTTTACCAGTTGCTGGTGTAATTTAAGGTGCTGGTTATTGCCTTTAAACCGTTTGTGGCATGGGACCCACCTGTATGAAATATTGCATTTCTCCAAATGTTTTTTTTTTCTATCTGGGGTGATCAAGCAGGGAGGGTGCTTTCCAGCTCCCATGAGGAGCCTTGGTGATGCAGTGGACTAAAGTGCTGTTAAGTAGCACTTAGTTGCCAGCTGCCTGCAATTACTGCGAGTTCAAATCTCACCAGGCTCAAGGTTGACTCAGCCTTCCATCCTTCTGAGGTAGGTAAAATGAGGACCCGGATTGTGGGGGCAATAAGCTGACTTTGTATAAAAAAGAACACCGCTTGGGGGGGCCGAAAGCCCTACTAAGCAGGTATATACAAAAGTATGAAGGCTATTGCTTAACGCATTGTAAGTCATTCTGAGTCTCCGGAGAAGGGCGGCATATAAATCAAACCAGTAAATAAATAAATAAATCTGTCAAATAAGATTTTGTAGAACGCACAAGACATACATTCCTGGTTGCACTGCCTAGCCTCTGGAATTATATTCCCTCCAAATATAAATAGTATAATATAATTATAAATGCCTTCCTAAAATAGTGTAATACATTTAGAGGCAAATATGAATAGAACAGCAATGAGGACACTGTTATTCAATATAGTGAACTTTACTGGAGTGCTAGCAAAATATTACAAATCATGGTAGTATCTACTATGATAGTATATACTGTACTGTGGAGCACAGAATTACCTTTACAGTACCTTAGACAACAGCGATAGATGCAAAGATCTTTTAAAAGTCTGCTACAGAAAAAATTAAAAAAAAGGGTACAAACTTGGATTGAATGACTAGGTGAAGCATCTCTGTATTTTACTGAAAATTACTGGGAGCAATTTCTAGTTTAGTCTGCACCCAGTACATGCAGTCTTATGTCCAGATCAGTGCAAGCACATACTGTATGTCATTCACTTCAGCTAGCAAATAAATATAGCATCTTTATTAAATATCAGCAAAAATCAAAACAGTTGAATTACAAAATGGCAAAAGGCATACAAAAGGGGAAGAGGGGCATGAACAATAAATGGGCATAGAATTTATCTGTGTTATCTATTATTTAAGGTACTATACAGAATTTTCCAGAGCTACTAGAAACATTATTGTGAGCAATTAGGATGGATGCCCCAACAGAGTTTTTAGCCTTTGGTTATTCCAGCTTTAGCCCTTTTATGTACATAATTGCTGCAGAATATACATGGAAAGTAGAACACACATGGATCCATTTTTTATTCTGCACTATGATGGGAGATGTATACAGTATTCCATAATCCCCATGCACTGAATTCTGTACTATGGTGAGTTCTGCTACTGTGTACTGTTTCAGCATTGTGTCCCAATATTTCTCCGCCTAAAGAAGCACTTCTTGCAATGGCTTGGCAAGTGCATCTCCACCATATCATTCAGTTTTCCTTGCCCCTTTTGTATGTCCTTCACATACTACACTTCAACATTTACATGTTTCACATTGGATCTTGTGTTGGCTCACTGATCATTCTTTAAATTAGTTTTTATTAAAGAATTTTACACAATTTAAACGCAGTACAATTTAAGAAAACAAAAAAGTAAAGAGTGAATATATATAGAAAAGAAAATGAAAGAAAAAGAAGAAAAATATAAAGAAATGGATCCCAATCTTCTTTAAAGTAGTTACGAATCATTTTTTCATCTTCTTCCTCTTTAGGGATATATCATAATTCCCTTCTTTCCCTATTTTACTCTTCTAATCATTAATTCTATAAATTACCAGTTCACATTTTTCCACTTTCTCCAAAAAGTCCATAAAGGGTTTCCAGTCACATAAATGTAAGTAAATGACACTTTTAATGTAATCTACCAGATCCTCTGCATGGATTGTCCCTGTGACTATGTAGGACAGATGGGGAGCAAGCTAACCATCAGATTGCAAGAACACAAGCGAGTGATCAGAAGACCCAAACTCGTTGGTAGCCTCATATTGCAATGAACAAGGGCATACATTCAATTTTGCAGCTATAAAGATGGTTGGCCGTGCAGATACAAAGATAGCCAGGAAAATGATTGAAGCCTGGGAAATGGGCCCCTTGCCAGTCAAAAGTGCTGATTTACCACTAGCTTATCAGGTACTTAGGGGTCGAGAACTTGGCAGCATAAGGAAACAACAGCCAATCATCAGCCATCAACACATCAATCAACTAATAGGAAGACACCACATAAATATGACACATAGAATAGTTCAAAGCGCATATTTTGGTAGAGAGAAATTTCCTGAGGATGGGCTCCAGTTTGAGTCCGAAAGCTCAGAAGACTAAACCTCTGGTCCTGGTGACTGACCCAGATTGGATCTTGCACCTAACAAATGTACCTATTGTCTTCTGCCTAATATATCAAGTCAAACTTTCTACCCTGACAGTCCAGATGTATTCACAGATGCTAACTTCAGTATTGTTTTGGGGCGGGGGTGAAATTTAGCAGGTTCTGACAGGTTCTGGAGAACCGGTAGCAGAAATTTTGAGTAGTTCGGAGAACCGGCAAATACCATCTTTGGCTGGCCCCAGAGTGGGGTGGGAATGGAAATTTTACAATATCTTTCCCCCAGGAGTGGGGAGGGAATGGGGATTTTGCAGTATCCTTCCCCTGGAGTGAAGTGGAATGGAGATTTTGCAGTATCCTTCCCCTGCCAGGCCCACTAAGCCACGCCCACTAGTAGGGGAAAAATTTGAATTTCACTCCTGGTTTTGTGGTTGGGAGTGGGAGGCATTCTATTGTGTTGGTGGTTGTCCTAGTTCTGAGTGGTTGGTCTCAATTAGTATTGACAGGAGAGATGATGCCCACAGCATGGGTTACTATAATGTGCTGTACATGAGGTTTTCTGTAAAGACTGCCTGGAAGCTATAATTGGTTTTAAATGCAAAAAACAACAATTGGCCCATTACATTGCATTCATGTTACCACTGTTTTGTGAGCTGTATTAATATTCAGTACTATAGACTTCCAATGCAATTTGAGATGCTAGTTGCCACCTATATGTCCTTTCTTAGCACAGAACCTAATTACCTGACGGACCACCTATCTTCAATTGTTTTTACCTGTCTCGTCCATTAAAGTATAGTGGAGACATTCCAGATCTCTTCAATTAAATGTTGCTATCTTGTGGAATTGGGGAAACATGCTTACTCTATTGTGACCCCTGTCCTCTGGAAAAGCATGCTCCCAGAGATATGGATGGCTCCTACTATCCTGGAGTTTGGAAAAGCCTTTAAGACCTGTTTTTGTTCCAAAGCCTGCGGTTACTGTGGTATTGGAAGGAGCCCAGTCTTAGTTTTGTAATGTTTATTATTCTAGTTGTTTATGTCTGGGTTACTTGTTTATGTGGGTTTTAATTTTTGTACTTACTGTTTTTTGGGATTTTCTAAGCGACCCAGTTTTCTGGAGTGGGTAGTCATAATAAATCTAATACATTTGTAGGAAATTACCAGGCTGAGCCCAAGGATGGGGTCAGATGCTTCGGGTAGCCATCAGAGTGGTCCTTCTACATGAAAGTAGTGATGCCTGTTGCCCTCTGGCTTTCTTCTTGAGCTTTAACCCTGCCACAACAGAATTATTTTTAACAAGGAGCTCTTGGCAGTAAAATCTGCATTCTAACAATGGAGACACTTCCTGGGAGGCGCACGTTTTCTTATAGACCATAAGAATTTACATGACTTATAACATGCCAACTCGCTTTCGCCCAGACAAATTAGATGGAGCCAATTCTCCTCATGCTTTGATTTTTACATCCAATATATCCCAGATATGAAGAACTTGATACTCTTTGTAAGAAGCCAGAGTATTTTCAAGCCCAACATGCTCCACTAGTCACCTCAATTTTACAAGATTCTTATTTCTGGCCACCACCATACCACCACACTCTGAGAAGTTGGGGGCAACCCAGTTGCACCAGCAGAATCAAACCAAAACAATTTCTGGCCCACTTCTCCTGGGCCTGGATGGATTATCTTAAGGAATCACATTAGGTTCTGTATCCCTGTTCATTATGGTGGGAGAAGCCTTGAAGTACAAGGCAGTGTTAAGGATATGGCTCATAACCAATGTTGTGGGTTATTGAGCATAGTACCTTTTGAGTAAACACATGAAAAGTGACTGGGAGTGGTTATGAACAATCATGGTTAACATACAAACACACTGAGTTCTTGTAGACTTTTACTTTTAAGAAAAAGTAAAGCAAAGTCCAAAATCAATCCAAGTCATACACAGATAAGACGAGAGTTAAAAGATCAATCCAGGGATATTTCAAGTACAAAGTCTTCTTACCAGTTGTAGTCATACACAATAAAACAGTTCTTCTTGAATTTCAAAACAGGAACAAGTTCAATATAAAAACATTCAATAAATAGTAGAAAGCAACATGTAGCTATGATCAAACAGTGATCATACAGAGAGATCAGATAGAGAGTTACAGCAAGTAAGCAGGTAAAATGGTGTAGTATCCACACAAGCCATGATTCAGACTTCCCTTAAGTACATTGGCTACAGAGCTTAGCCAATCAGGATACAAGATGATGCAATACAGTCTTAAAGCAATATAATACCTTTCTGACTGTAAACATACATTGTCGGTTTATATATTGCCTAACCAACTGGTTAGACAAATAGCCATTTCCTAACAGGCTCATTAGTGGTCTTCCCCCGTTGCAGAGAAGAAAGTTTGCAGCTTTGCCACAACAACCAAACAGAAGGGCTTAGGAGAGCATTCAACCTCTGCACAGAATATTAAGAAGTTTTGGCAGCCTAAGATGGCAGCAGACATTGAGGTCTATGTGGCATCTTGCCACACATGAAGAAGGGCCAAGTCCCTCCATCAGAAGCCGACAGGGCTCTTATAACCGCTTCCCCCTCACACATACTCTGTGGCATACATCTCTCTGGACTTCATTACTGATTTAACCCACTATTCCTGTCCAAGACCTCACAATCATTTTGGCCGAGATAGATCTTTTCACCAGGATGGCTCACTTCATACCTTGCAGAAGTTTACTGAATGCCAAAGAACCAGCCCAGCTTTTCCTAGGTCACATCTTTCGCTATCATAGAATGGTGTCAATATTAATTTCAGAAAGAGGCCCGCCATTCCAATCCAGATTTTTGCAGGGCACTGTTCCAGCTCTTGAATGTCCAAGACAGCCTATCTTCAGCCCACCACCTAGCCACAAATGATGAGGCAGAGAAGACTAACCAGCTTCTCCAACAGTATTTAAGATGTTATATACATCCAAGACAACTGGCCATCGTTATTGCCTCTTGGAGAATTTTGTTATAACTTTCTCCATATATTGATTTCCATGACACCCTTTCAAGCTATGTATGGCACACTCCCAAAAGCATTACCAGATCACCCTGCACTAAACTCATCTGTCCCAGGAGCTGCTGACTTCTTACAGGAGTAACTCACTGCCCAGGCCCTATTGAAGCAGCAGCTTGTCCAAGCTAAGCAGTCTTACAAAAAGTCTGCGTATGCCCACCAACTGGAGGGATTGCCAATAGCAGTAGGGGACAATGTCTGGCTTTCTACCAAGTTCTTACCATCTTCAAGTCCTTCCAAGAAGCTAGATGCTAAATTTGTGGGGCCATTCAAGATTCTCCGACAGATCAATTCTGCTGCCTTCCATCTCCAATTGCCTCCCTCTGTGAAAGTGCATCCAGTCTTTCATCGATCTTTGCTTTCTAAAGATGCCCCTCCAAGTGCTCTGCAATCCCCCACCACCACCAATCAAATGCAGCGGCAAAGGCATCCAGTATTTGATTCATTGGAAAGGCTGCCCTGTTTCTGGGAGAATGCATGGTATGTTCATGCCCCTGATTCAGTCCGCTAATTTCACCTGCTTTTCTCTGAGAAACCATGACTGGCCAAGGTCCCAGGCCCCCAAGCCACACTGCCTTCTCCATCAATGAAGGAATTAACCAACTTTTCTGAATTGCTCCGGGTTGGGGGGTGGGGGGGAAGCAGGCTTACAATGGGCCTTCTACCTCTGATCTTTATCACCCAGGTAGGGGAAGGAAGGGAACTTCTAACGCTGTTTCTGTATTTCAACAACTACCACCTGGTTCACCAGTCATTTCAAAAGAGGAGAGGAAGATTGTTTTGAGACTGCTGCCCTTGCCAAGTTCTCATGAGAACCCAGGCTTGAAGGAGGTGGAGAGCAGCTCCGAAGAACCCAAGGAGGAGGTGGGGCAAGTTGGTGGTGGTGGGGTGTGTGATGTAGGAGATGACCATGCTAAACCTGGCCAAGCACATTATCAGTGTGGTCTTACTATGCTCTCACAAGAGACCTAATGCAGCCCACCCTTCCATTGATGCTTATCTAGCACCAATTTGCCTTGACCACTAATAGCTAAACATCTGTTTTCCTTTTTATTCTAAGTATGTTTAATTAGAAAAAAATAATTAAGGACTATATTGTCAGTGAAGGAATATTTAGAATCTACTGTGGTTTGATATTACCCAAACTAATATCTACTACCATTTTAATTATGCCAGTCCACCCAAAGTGAATCAAGTTAAATGCTTAATTAAGATTCTTATATAATTATGATAATGTTCCCAATGAGTTTAGACATACATGCCAGAGTTTTGCTTAGAGCCAGTAGTAAGGTAGTTCAGAAGCTAGTTGGAGTATGAGGTAGTATCATCTTCACAATGCTTTTCTTGAGAATGAATTACCCTGAGCTTTCTGAAACCTGGAGTAGATCTATGATTTCTCCAGCAGCATAACCTTTGGAACAGATCTTAGATTGTATACAATTCTACAATTGTACATAATATAGCCATTTAACTAAATGTGCAAATTCTCAACAAATCTGGATGTATTATAAGATATGGGCTACAGATCTATACAGAATTTATTATAAAGTTCAAAATAAAACAAATATGAATATGCAAAATAATAAATTGTTAAAATTGATAGTAGGTTTTTTCAGGGTCTAATTTTACAGGCAGTAAAACAGAATTTGTCTATTATCAAGGAAACTAAATCATACTGATCTGAAAGCAAGAACTGTACATAACAAAATCAGAACTCCCGCCAGGTGTTTTACCATAGTAAGAAGTTGTAAGGTGAGTCTTTAGAATCTTTATAGAGTGTAAAGTATAAGAGGACATCAGCTGTAATTTCAATAGCCCCTTAACTGCAGAAGCAAAGTCTTAGCTCATAAGGAACTTTTTTATATTACCCTTTCAAGACTGCTATGGGGAGGAGAATGTTGAAAAATATACCGGTGTAAGATTTCACAGCTGCTATCCATTAGGGTTCAGGGTTTGGTGACTATTTTATTTCATTAAATTATATTTAATTATTTAATTTATTAAATTACAATTTTTATTAAATAAAATTTGAAATATGAAACCTGATATTACCATTTCCTCATTCGGAAGAACACTAATTTGGCATGATACAATGCTCTTGTTGGGCAATGTTGGATTCCAGGGTTCCAGGAGAACAGATTTCCTGATATTTTACCAGCAACTATAGCTGACATCTTCAGAGGCAAAGATGCTGGCCACATTGCCAATGAAATGGCAGGCTCCCTTGGCAAGAGTCTATACATGAGACAATATGCGTTGAATGCTGCCATAGGCATGCTCATTATAGGAATTCCTTGATTTAACAACAGTTCAGTGATACTATCAAGTTACAATAGCACTGAAAAAAGTGACTTATGATTGTTTTTCACTCTTACGACCCCTATAGCATCTCCATGGACACGTGATCAACTCTGGGCAGGGGTGAAATCCAGCAGGTTCTGACAGGTTCTGAAGAACCGGTAGGGGAAATTTTGAGTAGTTTGGAGAACCGGCATATACCATCTCTGACTGGTCCCAGAGTGGGGTGGGAATGGAGATTTTGCAGTATCCTTCCCCTGGAGTGGGGTGGGAATGGGGATTTTGCAGTACCCTCCCGTGGAGTGGGGTGGGAATGGAGATTTTGCAGTATCCTTCCCCTGGAGTGGGGTGGGAATGGGGATTTTGCAGTATCCTTCCCCTGGAGTGCGGTGGGAATGGAGATATTGCAGTATCCTTCTCCTGGAATGGGGTGGGAATGGAGATATTGCAGTATCCTTCCTCTGCCATGCCCACAAAGCCACCCCACAGAACCGGTAGTAAAAAAATTTCACCACTGGTCCTGGGGCCATGTGATCACCTTTTCTGACAAGCAAAGTCAATGGGGAAGCCAGATTCACTTAGCCGTGTTACAACTTAACCACTGCAGTGATACACTTAACAACTGTGCCAAGAAAGGTTGTAAAATGGGGCAAAAGTCACTTAACAAGTGTCTCACTTAGCAACAGAAATGTTGGGCTCAGTTGTGGTCATAAATCAAGGACTACCTGTACTGTCCACTTTCAAATCCCAGCCATTTTTTTCTAGTTTAAGAAAAGGGAGGCGTGGTATTGTCAACTAGGGAAATATGGTGTAAAATCTATATGAAGGTTTTATTCCTTCACTCGATATAACCTTTATTCGATTAATTATCATTAACGACGAAACAAGTTTTCAAGCGATCAAGAATTTTAAACCCACGAGCAGAATAGGCTAAAAAGCTGACCCCGACGTGATTCGAACACGCAGCCTTCTGATCTGGAGTCAGACGCGCTACCGTTGCGCCACGAGGTCCTGCGGATTTGCACCAGGCAAAGCTGTACAACTGCCTGAATGTGACTTCTTCGCGTTTCCAAAGCAAAGTTCTCTCGCGGTTTTGCAAGAGCAGAGCACCACGAAAAAGAGAATCTCGGTCAGTCTCACAATGAGACACGAACGTCTGTTCCGATATTCCGAATTTTCCCCGCAGGGGCTGGCTTCGAAAAGCAGGCAGGGTGAACCACTATGGAAGTCTTCTCCCTACTTTCGGCTCCTAACAAAACCACCTATTTTATTTACCTTTCTGTTCCTTTGCTGGGTTTCTTGAATTCAAGCAGCCTTTTAGGAAAGCGGTCACATTTCTACGCGCCGTCCATTTGCTTAGCAAGGTAGCAGACTTTTAACCCAGAGGTCCCCAAACTAGGCAGCTTTAAGACTTGTGGACTTCAACTCCCAGAATTCTCCAGCCAGTATAGCTCCAGCATAGCTGGCTGGAGAATTCTGGGAGTTGAAGTCCACAAGTCTTAAAGCTGCCTAGTTTGAAGACCTCTGTTTTAACCTAACAGTGCCTTTCCTTTCCCGAGCAGACGCCGCTCTGTGCGGCTTCGACTGCTAATGCGTTAGACTCTCCCTTTGTTTGACTCCAACTTCTGGTGGGGTTTCTAATTAAACGTGCCTGGAAAATGTACATAAAATTCGGCCAACTCAAATTACAGCACGACCTTTAAAAGCGATATGGGTGGAAGAAAAAAAAGGCGATGTTATCCACCTCCTCGTTAGTATAGTGGTAAGTATCCCCGCCTGTCACGCGGGAGACCGGGGTTCGATTCCCCGACGGGGAGAATGGAATTTTTTTGCTTCTATCAATTTACGAGCTGATTAGCCCCACTGCATGATTTTTAAATGCTTTTTGGCCAGTTAAAAGTGAGGGGACAACTTAAATTCAAGCCTCTTTTTTCATAGCCAGGGCTTACTATCGCTACTCTTTGTTTGCGTATTTTTACTTAGTAAAATTGCTTTTTGTGCCCATGGTGCTGCAATTGTCATGCAGATGTTAATCAAAATCTAGATAAATCTTCCCAATTTAGTATTTTCCAGATGTGTTGGATTTCAATTCCCAGTAAATCAGCAGCAGGATGTCTGACATCCTGGCTGGGGAATTCTAGGAGCTGAAGTCCACACACCTTAAAGTTCCCAAAATTGAGAAACCCTGATGTAATGACTGCTGTTTCCTTTACTGTCCGTTGTTGATCTTAAAAGGCAAAAGCTACTCACTTCTCTTCCTTGACAAAACTCTTCCTTGTTAGTTCTAAGGCCAGTTGCTGTATTTGTTACTAATTACGTCTTCTTTACATTTGATCTTAGTTCCTTTTTTTTTCATTGTGTTTTTTGTGAGTTTTATTATGATATCCTTTTTCAACTATCATGATTATATCAGTAGAGCATTTTATTGATGTTTATTCCTGCAATTCCAACACAGTGCTCATTTCCTGCCAGTCTAAGTTTCTTCAATATATATTGGGCACATGCTTTGAATAAATAGAGAATATATAGCTCTGTCTCATACATTTGCTGATCTCTTTTAATATTTTCCATCCAGAATACAGCACCTTGTCCTATACAGATAGTCCTTGACTTATGATTGAAGTGTAGGAAGAAATATCCTTCTGGGTTCAGCTCCAAGTGGGGAAAAAGACACTGGAAACATGGAGACTGCTTGGAAAGATGGTTTAATGGTGGAGAGGATCACATGGTTTGAGTTCCTGAACAGAAAAGAGGGCAGAGATACAGTGAGTCCCTGGGTTTTATGCTCTCTCTGGCTTTGAACTTCCTGGGGCCCTGAAAGAGTATCCTGATTGGTTGTCAGACTCCCAGGGGGTGGGGGTCTTAGCTAGCCTTGCTGGCTGATGTAATTTTCCCAAGTGCCATGTGGTGAGTTCTTTTTAATATTTCCTAAAATATTTCATTCTTCCAGGAAAGGGGTGGGTGCTAACTTCCTACAGAAGTTATGACAGTCCTTCCCAAAAGCTAGTTATTATTGTTATGGAATGATGAGACCAAACAACATTCCTGGTCAGCCAGAGACAGTTTATTGCGCAGTTTCAGAATCAGATTTGTATCTGCAATTCTGAACCAAGAAGAGGTCTGATACAACTGCTTTTATACATATCTAAGATAAAGGATTTTGTGAGCACAGCAGTTTTCCATATATGGTTAACATACATTTGTTACATGATAATTGATACTTTCTAAATTACTAAATTCCTACATTATTTTCTAGTTCATAAGATTATTTTAGCTAAACAACCTTCCTCAGTTCTGTGATTGCTGATGCGTAGATTCATGGCTGCTTTGGATAATAAGTAACTTTTGTTTCATATGGATGTCCTTGCATTCTTGACAACTAGGTCCCTCAGAAGATATATATTATCAAGAATGAAATTTAGCTGATTTAGTGTAATCTCTAAGCAAGCACATTTCTTTCTTATAATAATGTGAATAAAGAGGGTCCTTCAGTGTTCATATAGCTGACCCTGTACTATTCCTACATCATTCACATTATTATGGCCTTACATACGTTATGGCCTCTGTTTTGCTCCTGTGCTTGTTCACCCTTCTGACCAACTACAGGAATTCTGCAGTGCCCCCCCTCCCCAATCTCCTTCCTCCATCCCACCAAGTGCCCGCAGACCTTTGGCCTGTTCCCAACCCAGCCAGTCAGCCAGCTCCAGGACCCAGCAGCACCTTTGTATGCAGGGACCTTTTTAAAGGGGTTCCCTTTTTAAGGAGACTCCAGAATCACACATGGTTGCCATGAGGCAGCCTCTGTAGGAAAGCTGAACATCATATAACATTGCATCAAGTGGGAATCTCTCTGCAAAACACAGAAATATAAGTTGCTGGGCTGTGGATGTGACTAAGGAGCAGGCAGAGTCCTTCAAATCCCTGGTTGGTTTCTGCTGCTGACTTTAGGCTTCCTTGAATGGCTGGGTGGATGGGTGGGAAACAAACCACGGCCTACGGGGACCCGATGAGGGAGAGACCAGGCTCAAGGCTGCTTCCCCTGAGGGGTGGGAAGCAGAACATGGAGTGTCTCGGGGTTGTGGGAGGCCTTGGGAAGCCTAGGGCAGACCAGCGTGGGCCTGCGCTAGGCCTCTCAGGGTCTTCCCCAACCACTGAAGCACGCTTTATGACCTGTGCCATTGTTTAATGATCACATCATTAATCTCACTTAATAACAAGTATGACTTGCAACTATAACGGGCAAACTCCATTACTGTAACTTTAGGGCTATCTATATATAACATTTGCATGAGGACAATGAGATGTTCTGGGATTCTCATTTTCCATAATTTGACATGAATGATATAGTCAAAGGCCTTTATGTAGTCAATGAAGAACACATGGAGTTCTTTTTGGTATTCTGTGGCTGTCTCTATTTTTCAGCATGCATCAGTACTAATATCTTTTGTTTCTTAGTCTTCACGAAAAGCAGTTCAAGCATTTGGTCATTTCCTTTTCCATCTAGAGCTCTAAACTATATTGGATGATTCTGAGCATTATTTTGCTACAGTATGAAATTAAGGATATTGTACAGTAGTTTGCACAATCTTTTAAGTCTCTTTTCTTTGGCATTGATATGTAGACTGATACGTTTCAGGCCATTGTGTTATTGTCCAAACTCCTTAACTGATTTTTCTTCTGTTCCTTGCAAGATTTTTGTATGTATTCCATCAATTTAGTCTTTGGACTTGACCACAGCATTGATCTAACTTCCTCTTGCAGCAATAGAGCCTCTTTCAGGTAGGGAATATTTTCTAAGTTACCTTGGATATTACCATCTCTGCTATATAGAATTTAAGTATATTCCTTCCATTTTTGTTAGAACTTCTTTGAATCAGTTACTGTCTGGCTTTTGACATCCTTGAGTGTACCAGTTCAAGGTTGGAACTTTCTTTTGAGTTTGGAGATATTTTAGAAACCTTCCTTTGTTTTTCTGTGTCTCTTTCAATCTTCCTTTTATAGATATCGTTTTAATATCGTTCCTTGTCTTTTCTAACACCTTTCTGAAATTCTTTGTTAAATTCCTTCATGACAGCTTTATTTTTTCTTGGCTTTAATTTCTATCTTCATGGAAGTTTCAATTCTCTGTTCTAACATCCAGCTTACTTTCTTGGTCTTTTGCAGTCTCTTTCACATTTATCCTTAACTACTTCTTTGTTTCCATTTCACAGTTGTTTTGGTTCTCTATTAATGAGGTTTAGGGCTTCAAAGTAATTCATCATGTTATCCTCAAAAATGGTAGGTCTATGTTTAAGATCATGTTGTAACTTGTTTACTTTGTTCTTCTGCTTTAGCTTGACTTGGAACCTGCATATAAGCAGTCAATAATCTGTTCCACAAACAGCTCCTGGCCATGCCTGTGCTGATCTCTTTCATCTCTGATCTCTTTCATCTCCTTGTACTAATAATATAGTCAATATGATTCCACAGGGGTCCATCTAATAATGTCCACATAGATAGGGATTATTTTTGTTGTTTGAAGAATGTGTTAGCAATGAAGAAATAACTGGACTGGCAAAAACTGATAAGTTCTCATGCTTTCTGTTTCTTAAGGAATACAATTCAACTATGCTTTCCTGCTTAATATTGCCAACTTTGGCATTCCATTCTCTAAACAGAAACAGCATATCAAGCTTGCATGTTTTGTTGATTTCAGATTGTAAATGAGTGTTAAACTTGTCAATCTCCTTCCTCTTCATCATCAATGGCTGGGTGTAAACCTGAATAACCATTATATTAAAGGGTTGTCCATAAAGTCTTAATTGACATTACCTCATCATTTAACAGCTTTGTACTCAACTACTGTCACTGTATATCCTTCCTGTCTATGAAGGCAATACTGTTCCTCATTGTTTTTCATGTCCTGAGTAGTAAACAGTACAATCTGACTGATAGCATCCAGATCCAATGCATTTTAATTCACTAATATCTGAGATGTCAATATGTATATATAGTCCTTGTTGAATGACCACTCATTCAATATTTCAAGTTACGATGGCAATAAACTAAGGCAGGGGTGTCAAACTCTCGTCATCATGGCGGGGTCATGTGACGTATTGGGACTTCCCCCCTTTGCTAAACTGGCAGGGGGCGGGGCCAGCACGTGACGCATCTGGCCCGCTGGCCACGAGTTTGACACCTCTGAACTAAGGGATATTTATGGCTGGTCCTCAGAGTTGAGGTCATTTCAGCATACTCTATGGGCACATGATTGCAATTCAGATATTTGACAACTGATTTACAATTATGACAGTCACACCACCTGCTGGTCACATGATCACCATTTTCAACCTTCACTGTCAGCATCTGACAAGCAAAGTCAATGGGGAAGTTTGCAGGACATAGCAAATGGCAATCATATGACCACAGAATTGACTGTGCAGAATTCACGTAACAACAGCAATTGGAATGACAGCAACTACTTTCATAAGTTGATGTTATCATGTGACATTGTGCTTTATGACTATGTTACTTACCAATTATCACTGTTAAGTGAGGACTACTCATATCTGACTCCTTTAATATTTCATTTTATTGAGCTTTTCCATATTTATGCTTTAAAAGTTCCATATCCCCACTGTAATTTTGTCTTTGTAGCTTCAGATGACCTTTTCTGCCTAGTAATTTAGCAACCAGACATTCTAAAGGCTTTATGTTGAGTGCCATTTCAATTGAGGGTTCCATCATTCAGCAATGTATAAACAATTCATATTGTCTATCCATGTGCTTTTCTTAGTAAAATACAGGAATGGTTTGCCATTCTGCCATTCAGTTTCAAATAATAACTGTGTTGCTGTCACTAAAGTTATCATCTCACCCCAGCATACTTTTATACATATCTTTACCTGATACGAGTGTGTATTTGCTGTACCTGGCTACTTACTGGGAATACACATTTTTGACATATATTCCAGGCAAGCTTCACTTATCCCTCTCAGGAAACCCCACATCACCATGAAGAAGCACCATAGCAAGATTGGAGTTATTATATAATAATGTTATACAATAATGCATGTATCATTGAGACAGTAATCATGATAAAAATATTTTAAAAACTGAATCCATGTAATAATAATAACAGAACAGAATAACAGAGTTGGAAGGGACCTTGGAAGTCTTCTAGTCCAATCCCATGCCTAGGCAGGAAATGCTATATCACTTCAGACAAATGGTTATCCAACATCTTCTTAAAAACTTCCAGTGTTGGAGCATTCACAACTTCTGCAGGCAAGTTGTTCCACTGATTAATTGTTCTAACTGTCAGGAAGTTAGGAATGTATCAGTGCCATTTGAAGAGTATGTATCTGGCATGGAAATACATATTTATGAATCAACTGTTGTTAAAATCATTCATGGATCATTTAGAACATCATTTACAAAACATGACAGATGTCAACATTTACTAACCTAACCTAAACCAGCTAACAGTAACTGTGTATTAGATTTTCTCTCTGATCATGGGGAAAAAAACCTGAGACATGTCAGTCACGGAGATATCTAAACACATTTTGTTTTATTTCCTGCAGGCAGGGAAAATTGAGCATATTTTTGAGAGTGGTTTTTGTGTGTGAGTTACCTCTTTAATAGTCATCTGTTATAAGGATGAATAATGGAAAATAGTGCTTGAAATCCTTATATGCACTGCATGTAGATTTAGTAAATGATCTTTCCCCCTCCTTTTTCTGTATAGAACAAACTATAAAAGCAATTAACAAAAATCCCAGTAGTTACACTGTGACAAATTAAACATTCTGATAAATGGACTCTGTGTTACTATACTTAAAGCCACAAGGGGGAGCAAGTAACACACCTAAATATTTCTAACTACTTTTTTGTACAAGTTAGGTGAACTGTCTGGAGAGAAAATATGATGCTGTTTAAAACAACATAAATGTTTGGCTCTCTCTTTCACACACACAAATTTTATACATACAAAAATCCAGCACAATTGTTTTTCATTACTTCTAGAAATGAATTTCAGTTCACCTGGCTGGTAGTCCAGTTGATCTGTTCGTAAGTACTATATGAACAATGCGTTTTTCTCCAATGCAAGACCAAAGGAATAAGGCCATTCCAGATATTTCCTTCCTGCCTTTTCTTTCCAGAGAGAGTATTCTCAATGAAATGAACAGACTATAACTACATTTGACTCTCCATAAGGGAGTTTCTTTAGAAATTGGCACTGTCACAGCATGGTTAACTCTTGCCAATTCTCTTTTCAACACCTGGTAGCTTTTCTTTGGAGCAAAGGAAGCAGCTGTGTTTCGGGTATTCTGTGGAGAATTAATGGATGAGGGAAAAAAACCAATAGCACACAACTAGAAACAGACATTGGTTATAAGCCATTGGAAGAAAAAAGTCAAAGGAGCCATTATATATACTCACAATTTTTTATATTTTAATTGTACTGTTAGTTCTAATTCTTTGATTAAAAAAGAAATCTCTGGAGAAATACTTAGTGCAAACTAGAAGGAATCTGACAGTTTCTTTGACTTTTATATTTGATAAATTTCAATTATGTTATTAGCGATTCTTACATTCTTTGCCTTTTTGTATTCTATTAATTGGCTTTTTCTTTTAATAACCCTGTAATCACTTGCATCAGGGTGGAGTCTGGGCGACTGAATGGAATGAGCATTTACTGGCCAGATGTTCTTCCTGATGCCTATGCAGAGTTCACAGCGATATTTTCTCTTTGTGCCCAGAAAGAGAAATATCTGCCACTACCTAGAACCGTGATTGCGAAACTATGGCACGCGTGCCAGAAGTGGCACACAGAGCCATCTCTCTGGGCACGCCACCCATCGCCCGTTGCTCTTCTGGGTTCCGGTGACCAAATGCACGCCAGCCAGCTGGTCTTCACACGAGCATGTGCACCAGAAACCGGAAGCTCAGGTTTCCTGTGTGCGCATGTGCACCACGGAACTGCTCTTCTAGTTTCCAGCACTCCCATGCATACATGCCGGGAGCTGTTCTTCCGGTTTCTGGTGCTCAACCACATGCACCCCTGTGCTCCCATTTCGGCACTCGGTGCCGAAGAGATTCGCCAACACTGACCTAGGATCAAACTCACAGGCTCCTTATTGTGAGGCGAGAGCTTCATCTTTAGATCACCATGCTGCTCCAATTGATGGTATTCAGTACAACATATCAAATAATAGAAATAACAAAGTTATTGGAAACAAATAGCAGGCCAGAATCACTCAGCAGTGAGATGGATGGCACCTAAATATAATAAATAAATAATTACATTTACCAAAAAAAATGAAATTAACAAACATCTTTTTGAACAAAACAATAGTATTAGAACATGGCTTTGAACCTTAGCCTTCAGAAAATATAATTTCTAAATATTTTGAATATAATTCCAGTCAACCATCAGGAATAAGGTGATACCTTATTGGTGGGAATATGGTGGGAATTGTAATCAACACAACTGGAAGGGGCTGAGATAACTGCTATGAAAAAATTTAGAATATATCATCTTATATCATATAGCATATATCATCTTCGAAAGATCACACCATTTATATAGTCATGTTGATTTTAAGATCGTTTAGAAATACAGCATTTAAGATAGAAATGCAGCCATGTTAAGTCCCTCAAATGTTTACTGATCGAAAGATCAACATTTTTCTTAAATCTAGCAATAAATTGGTAAAATTATTCAATTTTATCTAGTTTCGTATTCTTACTGTACAGCTAATTATTAACTTTTAATATTAGAGTCCTCTGTTCAAGCGAAACTCAACTTTGGAAGATCATTTGACGGCCGTAGCCAGGGGGGCTTTCTATCAGGTCCGCCTGATACGCCAGTTGCGCCCCTTTCTAGATCGGGACTCCCTACGTACAGTCACTCAGGCACTCGTCACTTCCCGCCTGGACTACTGCAACGCTCTCTACATGGGGCTCCCCCTGGGGTGCACCCGGAGGCTCCAGCTGGTCCAGAACGCGGCTGCGCGGGGGATTATGGGGGCGACGAGGCGCTCCCATGTGACACCTCTCCTGCGCGAGCTGCACTGGCTCCCGGTGGTCTTCCGGGTGCGCTTCAAGGTGTTGGTGACCACCTTTAAAGCGCTCCATGGCTTAGGGCCGGAGTACTTACGAGACCGCCTTCTGCCACCAATAGCCTCCCACCGGCCAGTGCGCTCACACAGAGTGGGCCTCCACAGGGTGCCGTCCGCCAGACAATGTCGGCTGGTGACCCCCAGGGGGAGAGCCTTCTCTGTGGTGGCGCCCACCCTCTGGAACAACCTCCCCCCAGAGTTACGGATAATAACAGACCTCCGGATTTTTCGTCGGGCCCTGAAAACCCATTTATTTCAACTAGCTGGGCTGGCTTGAGTCAAATTTTAAACTGATTTTAAATTGGAATTGTTTTAATTACGGCCAAAAGATTTAATTATTTTAATCAGTTTTTAGATTTTATATGTTTTGTATGTATGTTTTGTTTTATTTTGGCTGTTCACCGCCCTGAGTCCTATATTGGAGAAGGGCGGTATAGAAATTTAAACAAACAAATAAATAAATAAATAAACTTCATTTATCTTTGTACTTGAATTTTGTTGGTTATTTTGTTCTAATTTTCATATTGTGTGTAGTACAAATTAAAATTAATTAGATTATTAATAATGTTTTCTATTCTTCAGTTCACATTTACCTTGATTCATTAATCTGCCATCATCAAACATTTGATCTTATTCCCTCTCAGGAGGGAATTCTACCTTTGTTTCTGATATGAACTTGAATGGTTTTCAAATATTTATTTTAAAATGTCTACTTATGAAAATTTTACAAGGGTCCAGATGCTGTCATCTTCTATGTGTTATTCTCCTCTATTTTTTTTCACTACTTTTTGCAACTTTTATTCTTATATCCAAAATTCATTATTAAAGAAACAAAACGAGAGTGCTCTAAACTGCTGTTAGTTAAGAGTTGTCTACCTAGAAACATTCTTGCTTCAGTTGTGTTCTTTGTGTGCTCATGTTTGCAAATTATTCCTGTTCATGTTCTTAGGTGTTCTAAGCTCCAAGTGTTGGGCCAAAATAGTCAAAACAACACAATGAAGGTTGTTGTATTCTGAATTAATTGAAGTTTCCAGATGGTTTTCCTTAGCAGGTTGCAGCAATCCAATCTTATGTTAAAAAAGACAGGAGTGAAAGTTGTCAGAGCCACCCATTCCATAAATGACCACAACTGGTGCATCAGCCAAAGCTGAACAAAATGTCCATGGCCTAGCCTCCCCTGTTTGTTCATCAAACAAAGGTTGTGGACTTGCTTCTTCAGAATGAATGCAATTCCATGCAGGGCCCATTTAGGGATTATTGCTAAACCTGATGGCTTCTGAACAAACAGCAACTATGTCTGTCTAGAATTTATTTTAACTTATTTCATTCTACCCAATTCCATACCTAAAGTAGATGCTGGATAACAACTTTCACTGTAATTGTCGAATCCAGTGTGGAGATATATAGCTGGTTATCGTCAAGAAACCAATTATATCTCACTCTAAAGTGGTGGATATCTTCATCCAATAGTTTCAGATAGATGTTAAACAAGATGGGGTAAAGAACTGAGATCTGTGGCAACCCATATAGAATGGGTTGATTGCTCATTCTCCATTACTATTGACTGAACCTACCTGCTCAGCTCTGAAAACCATAGTTGATGATATCAAACATGCTGAAATAACTATGTGTCAAGCCCAGCTGCACGCTCGACAACGCTGACGCGTGATGAAGCGGAGAATGGGACAAACCTGCATTCATGAACGGTGTGGGTGGCACTGGGTGTTAGGCGGTCATGTGCAGGGTGGAGGGGGAAGGCGGATACGGCGGGGATAGGTGTTATAGTTGTTGGTTCGCTGTTGAAGTCCCGAGGAAGGAGAGCTGACAGACGCCGTTTTTGAGCTGCATCCAGACCAGGAACCGCTTGTTATGGGGCAGGGGCATGTTAATAAACGTGACGCACATGGGGCGGGTTATTTAGTTGTGCCGAGCCGCACAACTGTAGCACTAATTGTGCCTCATTTTTGAGATCGCAGCATGTGCCTGGAGCGAGCGCGCAATAAACCAACATTGAAACGAGCTGAAAGGACTGGTGTTTGTGTTTTGCTGCGTTTCGCCTAGGAACCCTGAGACTATGGTAACATGAGAAAGCTCCCCTTCCTTTATCTAGGTCCCAAAGGTCACCCACAAGAACAACAAATACATGCCTGAAACCTGACTAAAATGGAACTACAAAAATCTGCTTCATTCAAGATTCTTTGCACCTTCTCCCAAATCTTCTCCAAAAGAGAAACGTTGGAGACAGGGTAAAAATGATCTAGCACAGATTGGTAGAGAGATGGCTTCTTCAGGAGGGGTTGCATTAACAACTCCTTTAAGGAAGGAGGTACAGATTCCTCTCCCCCAAATGATAGATTTACCACTGCTTGAATCCAGTTGCCTCCTCCCGCAACACTTAAAAGAGCCAGGTGGGACATGGACATAGTCTGCAGGTGGCAGAATTGAATTAAATATAATACAATATATATATAATGAATATAAATAGAAACTTGATATGCAGAGCCTAGGATGCTTTTCTGCAAACATCCCATGTAGAGAGAGGGGAATGTGAAGGAGTACAGCATCCTTTCCCAATGTAATATCTTGCAGATGTGTTGGGACTGCAATGCCCATGGCTGAATGCCATGTTTGCTGGAAATACTTGGCGCTGTAGTCCCAGTCCATCTGGAGAGACTATCAGCCTGGGCAAACTTCTCTCATGTGTTCTGTAAGGTTGCCAATGTTTCTGTTAGTCCTGATTGTAGTACACCAAAGCAGGGCAGAGAAGTAGAGTGAAAAAGTTCTTTATGATGGAGTTACAGTGCCAGGTAAAAGTTTATTAAATGGCACCAATTGCACGTCAGGCTGCTTTTAAAAGTATAGGAGAAAAATCTGTTGGAAACCTTAATTCCAGGTGGTTAAAAGTATCAGTTGAGTGTGTGTGAAGTTGAATGTGCATATATCAGGGATGAAATCCAGAAGGTTCTAACAGGTTCTGGAGAACCGATAGTGGAAATTTTGAGTAGTTTGGAGAACCGGTAGCAGAAATTTTGAGTAGTTTGGAGAACCGGCAAATACCACCTCTGGCTGGCCCCAGAGTGGGGTGGGAATGGAGATTTTGCAATATCCTTTCCCCAGGAGTAGGGAAGGAATGGGGATTTTGCAGATCCTTCCCCTGGAGTGGGGTGAGAATGGAGATTTTGCAGTATCCTTCCCTTGGAGTGGGGTGGAAATGGAGATTTTGCAGTATCCTTCCCCTGCCATGCAACCAAGCCACGCCCACCAAGCACACCACACTCACCAAACCACACCCACAGAACAGGTAGTAAAAAAAATTGGATTTCACCACTGACATATATGTATGTGTAGGTGTACATTTATATGTATATTTATATATACATGTGTGTATTATCTCTCCACACTTTTGCTTCAATATAGAGGTGCCCTAATTAGGAGTAATACAAGTTTTGAGGAGGGCAAGAATAGTTTTAAAAATATAAATAGGCATCTAGGAAGATGGAGAAGTAACCAGCAGGAAGGTGAAACCTGAGGAGTATTTTTAATTACCTTTTAATGTGATTTAGTCCAGAAAGTCAGAAAGTTTGATTAGGGGCTAATTAAGCATAAACATACATTATGTGTTGGGGCAAAGACTGCATAAATCAAGTGTTCTTGGAGAATTACCTCAGGATGCAGTGAAAATGACTAGTTACTTTTTGTAGTTATTTTCAAATAGCACATTTTCCCAGCAGTCCTCCAAGGGAGAATATCAAAGCATGACATTGAAACAGCATCAGTCTCTCCATTCTCTTAAATCGTATTTCCCTTCCTTAATTGGCTCCTGCCTGCTTTAATAGCTTCATAAATGATGCAAGGGAATAATTAAATTGTACATCAGTTGAAGTTGCAGAGAGCATCGAACTAGGAGGGATTTGCAAACATGCTGGAAAAAAGAGCCATGAGAAACTCTCCCAATGACATTTTCCAGGCATAATCAACCCAGCAAGACCATCATAAAATGTAGTATCACAACTACAATGTTCTAGAAAAACTGTGGTAAAAAGATCCCCTCTTGTGTTCATCACATTAGTTATTTTCTTGCATGTAGTCATATGTTCCCTCAAGGGTGACTAGTAGTTGATTTGTCCTTTTAAGGTGAGATATATTGTCAATCAATGATCCTGAGGACACCCTTTATTTCTTCTTTCCCAAGTAGACTTGTGTTAGATCATAGAGGTGATGACAGTGATATGGTGGTGATTGCTGCAGATGTTCTTCATGTCATTGTGTTAGCTATATGATTGTGGGATAGAAGTTTCATATGCAGAATTATGTTATATTTTACCTGAAATTATAAAGATCTGAGAATGATAGTCTGGGAGAAAGAACTATGTTAGAAATAATCCTGTAAATGTGTATGTTTTGTTTTAATGATTGCTAACAAAGTATATTTGCAAAAAAGTGCAAGGATAATATGATGCAATTTAAATGCATTTGTCTTTAGCTTCTCTTCCACTAATGGGTTTGCTGCTTAGAGAGAAACCTAAGAATGGTGTCACCTTCATTAATGGGTCTAACAGACTTAATAGCAGGCTGCAGTGGATATTTATTGTTGAAATTTTCCTAAATGCTCCTGAATGTAGTATTGCTCCAGGGCATCGTAGCAATTTAAATTGTCAACTAGACTCAGCCACTTAGAATCAGGTCCAGACAACTAGCATAAGCTGAGCTTTGTACAATAAAAGATAATCAAAGAATTACAACATGCCACATGATGAGATCAAGGGATTTGGTGGTCGAGGTGGGAGGCAGAACAGACACTGAGGGATATTCAATCAGCATGGAACTGTTTTTATAAACCTTATTTGAATTCAAAGTAATTAGCCCAGTTTCACAATACAGATTGGAGACGTATTCCAGTTCAGAAAAGACATTCTTGAATTATCAGTTTAGAATAAACAATTAGCACAAACATAAACATGCTTTATTTAATCTATTATTTTATTTTGAATTAAACTTTATACCAAATTATTTCCTTTTCTCAGGGCTTTTTTCCTGAACAATATGAATTTTAATGCTTGAGTTTCCAGGCTAGTCTCTGAATTACAGATGAATCATTTCAGAATTTATATTGATAAGTTTAGCTGTGCTAATGATGTATTTCAAAGTGCCCATGGGCTAAGATAGCAGGAACTGGGGGAGGGAGGGAGGGAAAAGGGGAATGCTTTAACAATGAATATTGTATATAAAATTCAGCCTTTGTTATGCTACCATTCTACACAACTCAGTAATTATATGTCAACAAGTTACTGTATTGCAGTGGCAATTGTTCCAACTTTCGCTTCATTAAAGAACTTCGTAGCTATATGTTGTTTCTTAAATTCAGCTATGCACACCCAATTAAATAGGGATAACAATTGTGATGTGCCATCTTATAAGTAATATTTGAAGCATTTAAGAAATGGATTCTAAATGATATTTTTAGAGTATAAACAGATAAATCAATTCTTCTGACATATATTTGTGAGAACAATTAGTTTTTAGTGTGTTCTGTTGGAAGAAATGTCCATCTGGGTTCAGTTCCAAGTGGGGAGAACGACACTGGAAACATGGAGACTGCTTGGAAAGATGGTTTAATAGTGGACAGGACCATGTGTTTTGAGGTCTTGGGCAAAAAGAACACACCGGTAAGAGAGGGAGAGAGATTTATACCCTCTCTTGGGCCCCACTTTGGAGCTTCCTGTTCCTGTGTAGGGAATGTACTCTGATTGGTTGTCAGACTCCCAGGCCTGGTTGAATCTTGCTGGGT
Source organism: Pantherophis guttatus (assembly GCF_059756535.1). NCBI lineage: Eukaryota > Metazoa > Chordata > Lepidosauria > Squamata > Colubridae > Pantherophis > Pantherophis guttatus. The sequence continues at coordinate 36,122,808 of NC_142069.1, forward strand.
GATGATGTAATGAAGGGGCTTTGGGCAATTCCTATTATGGCTTAATGGCTTTGTCCTGGTTTGGATCTTGAGTGAGGGCTAATCCTATCATGTCCTGAGGGCCGTGTCTTTTGTGTTATAGATAAGCTGGCCCAGCCTTTGTCTTGTCGATAGATTGGCACCAAAATATCTGATGAGGAGGAGGGGGGGAGGTGGCAGGGAGCTGAGGCTCTGAGTCTGTCTTTAGAAACATGTTTCTTCTTTAGGGAAAATATAATATTCTGCCTTTTAAATATTTCCTATAATATTTCATTTTTCTAGGAGAGGGGTGAGTGCTAACTTCCTACACTCCAAAAAGTAAATAAAAACAATTTTTCCTAAAATTTTCTGAAAAAAATCACAGTACCACAAGAATGCAGGTTGATGGGACACATAGTTTACTGATGTAGTTTGGTTGACTAGAAAAAGAAGGAAGAGCCTATGACCCCAAAATTAATTGTTTTATGTTCCCATCAAGTATTTGTTATATTCTTCCCCCATGAATCCAAGTGCTATTTAGTCTTTTCTGTAGAGCTTAAAAAGCAAACATATTGGTGATTATCTCTCTGTATTATTGTTCACGTGCTAGACTGTCTTGTTTGTTTTGTCCACATGGGGGAGAAATAAGATTGATTACTTCAAGAGGAGCAGAAATAAAGCCAAGGACTTGCAATATTTTGGAACAAGTTAGAAGTTGATGAAAGGATTAACTCTTTAGTCCTAACCTATTGAAAAAAATAGGGTTCCTAGGAAGACTCAAGCAGATATATTACTTTCAAGAGTTCCTAAAAATGGAATGCTTTTCCTAGCCAAAGCTGTGTTTTATTAGGTGTAAGAGAAGCATTAATGTTATTTTTATTTTATTTATGAATTTATATGCCACTTCAATTGAAAGACATATACAACAGCCAGAGCTAAGCTAATACAACAGTAAAACATATAATGTCCAACAAAATCTAGTATATCACAAAAGAGTTAATTCACAACATGCAAGTCCCTACAATCTTTTAAAGGTAAAGGTTCTCCTTGCACATATGTGCTAGTCGTTCCCGACTCTAGGGGGCAGTGCTCATATCCATTTCAAAGTCGAAGAGTTAGCACTGTCCAAAAACATCTCCCTGGTCATGTGGCCGGTATGACTAAATGCCAAAGGCACATGGAACGCTGTTACCTTCCACCAAAGGTGGTCCATATTTTTCTACTTGCATTTTTTACATGCTTTTGAACTGCTAGGTTGGCAGAAGCTGGGACAAGTAACGGGAGCTCACCCCGTTACGCGGCACTAGGGATTTGAACTGCTGAACTGCCAACCTTTTGATTGACAAGCTCAGCATCTTAGCCACTGAGCCACCACATCGCTTTTTAACTATCTTCTAGAACAGCCAAATTTTAACAAGTTTCCAAAAGTCTATATGCATGAGACCTTCTTTCACTCCTGGGGTTGAGCTGCTTCAGAGAATGGGAGCCTCCACAGATAATGCTACAATCAGAAAGACCTTAAAAGGCAGCTTTTTGATTTCTTCTCTTTCTACAAAGTTTGAAAAGGTAGCTCATGCACATCTCTTTCAAGGAGAGTAGCAGAGATGTCTGTGAAGGCTCAAAGGACAAATGACAAGAATTGCACTGTCATGATGCAATCGTTGCCTCTTTTGTAAATGTGTCCTGATATTGTATTTATCTATGAAGGGTCTGAGCTTCTAGGGCAATATTCATCATGTCATTTTGACAAAAGAATCCTATCCTGTAGATTCATCTGGAGAAAAGTGCAGACTCTTTTCAACTGTTAATGAAGAACTTTAAAAAAAACCATATCCATTCATATTTATGTTTCAATTCTAATATATTGGGGAAGATGCAAATTTAATACTGTAATGTAAGGTATCTTTTCTTGAGCCCAGATGCAGCTATTTGATCAAAATTGCAGGAGACTCAATCCTGCAAGATCTCTGTCTCAAAAGAGAGTTAGCTTTCCCTACCAATCAGAGAAGAATGACAGGCATCATCCAGTTAATATACTGGTAGAACTCCCTAATTTTGAGGAAGGCTGCTTTGATCATCTGGGAGCTGTGCCTTGGCTGTTTTTTTCTGGATCTTTATTCAGCATTTGATCTTCTTCCTCCTTCATCAGCAGTAAGCATGACATTTAAGCCTGGCAAAAGCATCTGAAAAAGTTCATAATCTGCCCAAATTTGCCAGAATCTTTGACAGAATGATTGCTGGTACTGAAGGCTGAGAACTGCTGCTATAAGTTCTTGTTTTCAGACTAATGGTTTGTGACTAAAACTACTGTTTCTTAACTTATTTTAATTATTTTAATTACTTTAATAACATTTTTTTCTTTATGCCAGAGTTCTAGAGAGTTGAAAATTCATACTTTATTACTCATTGTTGCTCTGAGCTAAATCAACCAAATTATTCAAACAATAAGCCAAGTTCCTTATTTATTGGTTTTACCTGACCACTGCTTAAAACAATTAACCATAACAATTTACTCCTCACATGGGTATATCCTATACTCATGGAAGATACTGATTATAACTGATTAGTCTCAGTTTTGTAATGCCTGGTGGTCAGATTTTTAATAATAATTCCCCTACTGCTTTTCCTCTGCACCAAAAAAGGACATTAAAGACTTAAAAAACAGTGTCTTAAGACAAAGCTTGGGATCCTATCCTGCAGGATTTTAAAAGGCCAGGGTTTTTTTGGCTGCAGATTGTTTGTTTGTTGGACTATATAATACCATGGAATAGCATAGTGCATTAGTGCATGTGAGGAAAAGTAATACCGTATGTGCTATACATTTTTAAAATAAGGTTTCTGCATTTTCATCTGATTGGTATGGGAACAGCAGAATATTATGTATGTTAATTTAAATTATAATGGATACAGTATGGTGTCTATGGACACTATTGAACCAATAGTGGGTTTCAAATCCCAGTGCTACCGGTTCGCTATCGGGAGCGTGCGTGCGCGCTTGCTCGCTTTGCGAGCGCACAGCACTTCTGCGCATGCACAGAAGCTTCTGCGCATACGCAGAGTGTTTTTGATGACATCTGGGCAGGTGGGCGGAACCTCCTGCTGCCGCCACTATCGGGGTGAACCGGTAGCAACCCACCACTGTAATGAACTCCAAACATCTGCCTTAGACTCCTAGATTCCCTGTCTAATCTGACTTAAAACATATATTCTTAATAAAAAATTACAAAATCGAAAGCTAGCATATTTGCACATAACTGTAGGAGTGCCTGTGGGTTTCACAAAATCTAACTTGTTGAAAGTCCATCTCTTAAATGGATAGTTTGTGATTGGATTTAAGTAGACAGAGACTTTCATTTTTCAGCTAATGGATTCATATATTGCAATAAGCCATAATTATTTAACTGTGATTTGTTGAAAATCTTGAACTCCAACTCTGTAAAACCTTTTACACAAAAGTAGGTTTTATTCTTCAGATTTGTGTAGTTTTTAAGATCTACATTCCTTTTTAAAAATAACTATACTTCCATTCAATCATGTCCAATTCTCAGAGACTGCCTAGAAACGTTTCTGCAGTTTTGTTGGCAAGGTTTTTCAGAAATGGTTTGCCATTGCCTCCTTCCTAGGGCTGAGAAGGTTCACCAGCTGGTTTTGTGCCTAAGGCAGGCCTAGAACTCCCAGTCTCCTGGTTTCTAGTCTGATGCCTTAATCACTACACCAAACTGGCTCTCAACTGTGAAGTAACTTTCTCCAAAAATAAGGGCTTCCACTACTTTTTTGATAAATTATTCTCTATAAGTTGATCAAGGTGTTAGAAGAAATATCCATCTGGTTCAGTTCCAAGCTGGAAGAAAGACACTGGAAACATGGAGGCTGATTGGAAAGATGGTTTAATGATGAAGCAGAACTACATGGATTTGTGGTTCTGGGCAGCTGACAAAATGGAGTTGAGAGTGACAGGATTTTATATCTTCTTTGGGTTTTGTATTTGAGCTTCCTGTTCCTGTGCAAGAGTATGTATTCTAATGGCTGTTGTCAGATCCCTATGGGGTCATGTAGGGGTTATGTAGGGGTTATGTAAGGGACATAGCTGGCTCTATAGGCAAAAGATGAAATATAAGTGTTTGTCTGAGCTCCCAGGTTTGGTTGAAGTTTGGACTGTTCTGGGTGGTCATGCAATGTCTGAAATGCCCTTAGGAGACTGTGCAATGTAGTGAGCTCTGTGTCTTCTGCTAAATGGTAGTGGGTTGATCCTATTCTGTCCTGAAGGATCATGTCCTGTTCTTAATCCCATTACTCTGAAGTCTGCTTCCTGCCTCTAAAAAACCATGTTTCTCCATTTCTCATTTAGGGAAATATAATATTCTGCCTTTTTAATATTTCTCAAAATATTTCATTCTTCTAGGTGGGGTAGGTGCTGACTTTCTACAAAAGGTAGCTGATCCTCTTTCCTTTCTCCAACTTCTATGCTGAAATTAGTTTTTCAAAACTGATTTTGAACTTGTCTTAAATTTAAAATTTCTATCCCTTTGTCCAATATAAAAAGCTGTATTTGGAAGGCACTTTGGGAACACAGTGGAAAGAAGCATTCAGATTTTATGCCTTTGTAGAATGCATTCATGCTTCAGCTGTGATTTGACTAGTACTATAATTCATTGTATCAGCTTGGTTTAGGGGGATTTGGTAAAGAAAATGAAGTATATTTTAATAATAGATGTTGCAGAAATTACAAGAAAAAGATCTACTGAGAATCTGCTTTTTATTTCATAGATTCATAAACCGCAAATACTACAACTTATCATGGAGGTCAATGTCCAACACCTTACCCAATGCATAAAACCATCTCATCAGCACCTCTAATAAATTACCTTCAGGCTTCTATTTAAATACTTCCAGTAAAGGAAGTCTATTCCTTCTTCAGACAATGCATTCCATTGCTGAATACCTATTAGGACATTTTTCCTGATATTCAAGCAAAGCATATTTCCTTATAATTTAAATTTTTTATTTGTTCTTCTGGCTGGTAGAAAAACTCTGAGTCGTTCTTTCCTCTTTTCTTTATACCACACCTTCAAATACTTGAAGATGTCACCCTGCTGTCTGCTCCAGTGCTTCCACTGTTTCTCATGTTTTTCCTTCCAGGTACTTTATCATCTTGATTTCTTGCCTGTAGACATCCTCCAGATTGTCAATGTCTTATTTAAAATGCATTGCACAAAATTGCCTTCGAGTTTTCCTACTCAGTTGTAGGGCTAGATATTTTTCCCTATTGACACTGCCTTATATCAAAAAAAATATACATGTTCCACAGAATATGACGTACATATGGAAATGTATGACTAGGTTTTTTTTCCTAACTACTTATATAAGGATTATTCTTTATATTATTCATGTTGTTTTGTATTCTTGTATGGACTGCACCAGTAGAGGCTAGACCAATTTAGTTGTATACCTGATATACAATGACAATAAAGGCTTTGAACTTTGAACTTTGTTTGCTATTCTACTCCTCAGATCTGTGTTGTTTACATATGTGATTACTATATAATACTTTTTCTAATCCAAATAATTTATAATTCATATTGTACATGTTGGATCAGGCGCAGGAAAAGAAGACTGGACCAGCTCGATACATATAGCAACTTTTATTCAGTACAAAGTAACGAGTCAAGACTGCTGGCGCGCTGCCGGAGCTCTCCTTATATTCGCTCCCGGCAGACGCACCGCCCCTTGACAGGGATTCAAACTTCCCGCCCGATGGCTGGCAGCCAATCAGGGCGGATGTCCTTATAAGGACATAACACTCCTCCCCCCTTAGTCCGAACTGTCAATCTCGTCCACAAAAGTCACGTAATCGCGCAGGTACGTAGGACGCCTCGGCACCCTAGCTGACCTGCGCAGTCTCACTTCTCCTCCGTCTTCGACCTGGAAGGACGGGGCTCTTTCGTCTCCTGGTTCCCTCTCCGGAACCGGGCTCAGTTCGGCTGTCGAGTGAGCGGGGCCACCCCCAGCGCCTCCGGCCGGACCGCAGACCTTGGATGGCTGGTCTTGGTGGTCTTCCTCCTGGCCTGTGGATCTCTCGCCTCGTCTCGGTTGCTCGGTTCCGACCCGGGAAGAGCGTCTGAGTCTTGGTAAGTCCATTTCTCGCTCCTCCCTGGTCTCCCGGGCGCTGTGGTTCGGTCTCGGTCCGGCTTGCTGCCGCTCGGTTGGTGGTTCCGCTCGGTTCGGGTGGTGTTGGCTTGCGTTGTTGTCGTTGTGCCGTCCAACCTCGCAGGGGTGGCGTTGGTCCCCTCGGTTGGGTTGGCGTTGGTCTACCTCGTCTGGTCGGCGGTGGTCGACCTGGTCGGGGTGTTGTTGCGGCACTACCTCTGCGGGGCGGCGGAGGTCTCCCCTGCCGGGTTGGTGCAGGTCTCCCTGGCCGGGTTGTTGTCGGCTTCCCCTTCCCCCTAGTCCCTGGTCTACCGTTGGTTGGTGCCTGGGGCCATCCGGGTCGGGGTGTCGTTTCTTGGCTGTCTTCTGTGATGGGCGGGGGTCCCCCACGTCGGTGAGTCGTGTGCCACCCTCGCCCGTGGGTCGTGGGGTGCCCGTCTTGGCTGGGTCCCGGTCTACCTGCGGGCTGGGTTGGTGGTCCCTGGCCTTGCCGTGCCCGGTGCCCACCTGGCTGGGTTGGTGTTGCCATCCCCTGTGCGGTTGGCCCCGGTCTACCTCGCTGGGCTGCCGACGTGACAGCATCTGGTAGTGGGCTGGGCCGACCTTGTCGGGGTGGTGCTGCTCTGCCTCGCAGGGGTGTGGTAGGCCTACCTCGTCGGGGTGTCGCAGGCCTACCTCGCCGGGGTGTTGTAGGCCAACCTGGTCCGGGTGTGGTAGGTCTACCTCGCTGGGGTGTTGGAGGCCTACCTCGTCAGGCTGGTTTTCATGTGCTCCCCCCCACCTTTTTCGGAGTTGGTCGATGTGGCGTCTCGTGAACTGTCCATCTTCCAACTCGACGATATAGGATTTGGGGCCGGTTGTGCTGGCAATTTTCCCCTTCAGCCATTTAGGAGAGCCGCTGAAATTCAGCGCGAAAATTGAATCTCCGTTGCTGAAGGCGCGAAGCGGGCGGCTGGCGGTTGCGGTCACTTCCGGGCTGTATTGGGGGTGCAGCCGGTCCAATGGTGACCTCAACCTTCTGCCCATCAACAGTTCGGCCGGGCTCTTGTGGGTGGTGGCGTGTGGCGTGATGTGCTGGGTGAGGAGGAAATTGTCTATGCGCTCTTGCCAGTCCCCCGGGCCCATCTTGGTGAGGGCCTCTTTGGTCAGTCGGACCATGCGTTCAGCTTGTCCGTTTCCGGCCGGCCTGTAAGGGGCGGACAGGGCGTGGCGAATGCCCAGTCCTGCCAGGAAGGACTCCATTGCCAGGGATGTGAGCTGGGGGCCGTTGTCTGAGACCAGCACATCCAGTAGACCATGTGTGGCAAAGAGGCGGCGCAGGGCTCGGATCGTTGCATCTGTTGTGGTAGATGCCATGGGCACCACCTCGAGCCATTTGGAGAAGGCATCTACCACAATGAGGAGGTGTCGCCCTTGCATCGGACCCGCGAAGTCAATGTGGATCCTCGACCAGGGGTTGCTGGGGGTCTCCCACTTCGCGACTTCGGATTGTGGCGGCGCTGGGCGAACTTCTTGGCACGGGTCACATCTGGAGACCCACTGTTCAATGTCTCTGTCCATGGAGGGCCACCAGACATAACTCCGTGCCAGGGCCTTCATGCGGACGATGCCCGGATGCCCCTTGTGCAGGGTCTCCAACGTCCGCCGTTGCAGAGTGCTTGGGATCAGCACCCTGTCTCCCCATAGCAGACAGCCTTTTATGGTGGACAGCTCCTCCTGTTTCCTGGTGAACGGGCTGAACCTTTCCACTGGCTTTTCTGCTGGCCACCCTCTGAGGATCCAGGACTTCACTTGGCGGAGTGTGGGGTCCTTTTGGGTGTGGACGGCCACATCTGCGGATGACACCGGGCAGCTGGCGTCGTCATCAATGTGAAGTAGGTGGAGCGTGGGGGCTGGGTCTTCGACCGGCTTCTTCGATGGGCATCTGCTGAGAGCGTCAGCGTTTCCTATGGCTGTGCCTGGCTGGTGCACGAGCCTATAGGAGTAGCCAGCTAGGAAGATGGCCCATCTCGTCATTCTTGGGGACATGAAGGTCGGGGTTGGTTGGTCGCCTGCGAGGAGTCCCAGGAGAGGCTTGTGGTCTGTGACTATGGTGAAACGTCTTCCGTAGAGGTATTCGTGGAAGCGCTTCACTCCAGCCACGATGGCCAGGGCTTCTTTGTCCAGCTGGCTATAGTTCCGTTCTGCGCCGGACATAGTCTTTGAGAAGTACGCGATTGGGGCTTCCGAGCCATTGGGCAGTTCGTGGCTGAGAACTGCCCCCACCCCGTAAGGCGACGCGTCGCAGGTCAATCTGATGGGGAGCGTCTCACTGTATTGGATGAGGACGCTTTTGGACGTCAATAGTCCTTTGATGGCCCGGAATGCCGCTTCCTCTTCCTGGCCCCACTTCCAGGAAGCCGATTTTCCCAGCAGGCGGTGGAGTGGCTCAGCAACTGTGGCTTTCTGTTTTAAGAAAATGGCGTAGAAGTTGAGCAACCCAAGGAAAGCCTGAAGCTCCGTTTTGTTTTTTGGGCTTGGAGCTTCATGGATTGCTTCCACTTTTGATTTGGTGGGGTGTATGCCTGTGCTATCAATGAGGAAGCCCAGGAACTCGACTTCCTGTACTCCTATGATGCACTTGTCCCGCCTGACCCTCAAACCCTTGGCCTTGAACCGCTGCAGGACAAGCCTGAGCCTTTCAAGGAGTTGGGCTCTTGAGTCACCGGAGATGAGCACATCATCGAAGTAAGGCACCACCCCTGGAACGCCTTGGAGAAGGCGTTCCATCATGGATTGGAAGATGCCAGGGGCAGCGCTGACTCCAAATTGGAGGCGGTTACATTTAAATGCCCCTCTGTGCGTGACAATTGTTTGAGCCTCCGCCGTTTTGTCATCCACTGGCAGTTGCTGGTAAGCCTGGGCCAGGTCCAGTTTCGCGAAAATTGATCCAGATCCCAGGGAATGCAGCAGATGTTGCACCACTGGGACTGGGTATGCGCTCTGTGCCAACGCCTTGTTGATGGTACAACGGTAGTCAGCACAGATGCGCACAGACCCATCATGCTTCAGTGGGGTCACAATGGGGGTCTCCCATGAGGCATGATCGATCGGTTCCAGGACGCCCTGGGCGATCAGCTTATCCAGCTGTTCATCTACTTTAGGCCGCTGGGCAAATGGAACTCGGCGGGGCTTGAGCCTGATTGGGGTGATTCCCTTGTCCAGATTAAAGGAGATTGGCCTCCCCACAAATTTTCCCAGCTTACCATCGAAGACTTCTTTGAACTCTTCGATGATGGAGTCGAGTTCGTCCCTGCAGATCTCGTGGATGCCCTGAAGTGAAAGTCCTAGCGGCTTGAACCACTCCACACCCAACAGGTTCGGTCGGCTGTGCTGCACGATGGTGATGGGTAGCTTTCCGTCGAAGTCGTTGTACTTCACGCGGATGGTGGCTCTGCCTAGGATTTCAATGGGGTTTCCGTTGAAATCCACGAGTCTCGCTTTCGGGGTTTTCAGCTGGGTCCTTTTGTATGCCGGTTTCAGCTGTTGTAGGTGCTGCCAGTCCATGATGGAGTAGGCGGATCCGGAGTCTACCTCCATCTTGCACGGAGACCCCTCTGCTAGCAGCGTCACGTGGAACTTGGTGGTCCCCTCGTCGCTTGTGTGAGCAATGGTGGTGGTCTGGTGCACCGTTCTGTTTCGGGGATATTCCTCCTCCCCGCGCCGGGACTGGTTTGAGGACCGTTTGGATGTCCTCTGGTTATCTTTGCGATTTTCCCGGAATCGTGGTCTGGCCGGTTCCGGGGCTGGATCTGTGGCTCTGCAGGCCTCGGCGATGTGCCCCCTCTTCAGGCATCGGCGGCAGGTCGCGTCCCTCCATCTGCAGTTTGCCCTGGGGTGGTCGCCTCTGCAACTGCCGCATCGTTCTCCCCGGTCGCCATGCTGTGGGTTTTCCCGCCTGGGGGGGTGGGAAACCTTGTGGACGGCCCTTTCCTCATCCGACTCGGATTGCGTGGTTGCCTCGTCTGATGAGGTCAGGCCCGACTTGTGGATCTTATGGATCCCTCTTGCTTTTACCATTGCGGCGGCTGCTTGCTCAGATGTTTCAGCCGCTGTTCTTCGTCGAGGACGTCTTTGAGCGGGATCCTCTTCCGGCTGAGGAACTTTTTCTGCAGCCCCACATCTCTCATGCCAAAAACAACGCGGTCTCGGATGGCGTTGTCCACGTTATCGAACTCGCAGTTGGCAGCGAGTTGGCGAAGTGCTGCCACGAATTCCTTGACGGATTCACCTTCCCGCTGGTTCCTTTGCTGGAAGGTGAACCTGTTCGCGATGGGGGTGCCTGTAGGTGCGTAATGCTCCTGTAGGACTTCCTGCAGGTCGTTCCAGGACATCTCCTCAATGTCCCTGGGTGCCACGAGGTCAATCGCCATCTCTAGGACGTCCGATCCGCAATGAGCCAGGAAGAGGGCTCTTTTCCTCTCATCGTCGAGGTTCTGGTATCCATTGCCTCGCAGGAACTGCCGGAATCGGACCATGTATGACCTCCACTTCTCCCGGGCTGGGTTGAATGGGTTCAGCGCGGTCATCGGGGCTTGCGGGGTAGCCATTCTGGAAGTCGCTGTGGTGTAGTGACTTCAGCTAGGTGGGCGATCGTGCCAAGAGTCTTGTTCGGGTTCTTCTCTCACGTCCTTCGTCGCCAGTGTTGGATCAGGCGCAGGAAAAGAAGACTGGACCAGCTCGATACATATAGCAACTTTTATTCAGTACAAAGTAACGAGTCAAGACTGCTGGCGCGCTGCCGGAGCTCTCCTTATATTCGCTCCCGGCAGACGCACCGCCCCTTGACAGGGATTCAAACTTCCCGCCCGATGGCTGGCAGCCAATCAGGGCGGATGTCCTTATAAGGACATAACAGTACACAATCTAGTATGAAGTTCTACTATGGGATATGAACATACCAGCTCTGCATCCACCCACTCAACTTGAGTACTTTCCTTGAATCTTATAGGAAATTTTGGTGAATGTGGTCAATAAACTGATAAAAAAGGGAAAGGAAGGAAGAAGAAAGAAAGAAAGAAAGAAAGAAAAAGAAAGAAAGAAAGAAAGAAAGGCATAATTTATTTTTAATAAATTCAGCATGGCTGAGCAAGCAATGGATTTATTTTTAAATGCTCACAAATTAGCTACATAATAAACTGTTCTCTGTAGTCTGTATTTAACCAAGTCCTCCCTTTTCTCCTCTCTGAAGATAAGAAGGACATTTAATCTTAATCTCCATGCTTCACAGAAAGGAGCTTCAGGATACATTCCTTATCCATACATTTCTTTAAGATTCTCAGATGATCTCATATTTAAACTTGCTTGTGGTTGCTAGGGCTTCTTAATCATCTCTTTACTTACTTTGAGTTGTCACTATCTTCTCTTTTCAGTTGTTTTGCTTAGATATAGATGAATTTAGTTTCCCTTTTGGGAAAAAAGAGTGAATAAAAGTAGATAATAAGGAGCTCTTCCATCTCCCAGTCCATTTCCAGTTTCCTTTCCTCTGTACTATACTTCACAGGGTGCAGAGGGTCTTAGCATGCAATCTCTCTCTCTCATTGTCTCCCAAAATACTTTATGTCAGTACATTTTTCTTGGGATAAGTGATCTTGTAGATAACCAAGCCCCAAGTCTTTACAAATGATTACCTAACCCCTCAACTGCATGCAGAAACAAACTGGCAGCTAATACAAACCCTGCAGTACAAGTATTATATGGGTATATTGAAGCACTCTTCTCAGTGAATTAGTTACTGATGCATTTTGCATCAGTCTGGAAAATTTTAAAGGGTAGTTTCAAATAGACTAACTTGTAGTAGTACAGGAGGAAGATGATGATAGTGATGACGATGACATGATTTACTACTACCAATGCCTTCCAGGAATGACAACTGGAGCAACAGCAGGGCAAAGTCTCTCCTGACTACAGCTTTCAACTATTGAGAACCTGGAGAATCCCCATTTTATAGATGAAATACTTTTGTGGTGGCACAGCATCACCTGACGTTGTTTAAATTGTCCTGGTCTTAGTTTCTGAATGAACAGCCTCTCTGTCTTGTTGGAGATATGTTGCAGTCTGTTCCTTCCCCCTCTTGGTTTAAATTTCTATTACATCTCCCATTCATTTTTGAATGGCGATGCATAACTAGGCATCATTTGTGTATTGATGATACCATGCCCTAAATTGTTAAATAAGCTCAGTTCTTAAACTATTCTGGCAGCTTCATCTAAATAAATGGAAAAGTGAATTGAGCTCTAAGGTTTAAATTCTGATTCCTACAACTTTGACTGGGACCATCTACACAGGAAGAGGCATAATCACCACAAAAAGTTTCCAAGCACCAATTCTCTTGGATAATCCATAGATACCATGGTCAATTTATCAAGGCTGCTGAGAAATCAAGCATATACTTTCTTTCCATCGGTCATTGATAAGGATGAACAGTTTTATCTCTTGTCTAGGCTGTAAGACTGACTAGAAAGGATCAAGGATCAAAACTCATTTTTTCTAGAGCCTTTTGAAGCTACAGCAGCTGCTGATAAGATTATATATTTTATTGATATCACTTAGCCTAACAACAACAAGATTAAAAACTGGGAGATCCAAATTTCAGTCTTCATTCAACCAAAGAATTCATTAAGTGACAAATTTAACTATTTAATTGTGATATCACTCCTTGACATTTCATCCCAAATTAAATTTCTTCAAAAAAAGTTCTTGATGGGATAATATTATCTTGGAATTCTGCACGGATTTTGAGCCATCTCTTTCATTTCAATCATCTTTAAAGCCACATCTGGAAAAATATCAGCCAGCATACAGGGTAAATTGCTATGAAAATTGATGCCACTATGTGGCAGGCTTCCTCACAAATTCTTTTTATTATTATTATTTTCAAGAAGTTCAATAATGATGGAGCTACAGATGCTCATCTAAAGAAATCTTTTTTCAGCAGTATTTGATTCCATCTTTACTGTCTTATCTGATTGAACTGATAGACATATTATAGGAAAGCTATTTTTACGCTTGCTTGTGACTGCAGTTGCAGTCCATCTAAAATCAAATCAGTAAAAAAGCACATTCTTTCAGAAGGCTAAATATGATAAATGATTAAAAGGTAATGTTAAACTGCCTCAAATACATTTTAAAAGATGATTGGGTTTTTAATGATTAATTATTTCAGTTTTTTACATGAAGAAAAATATAGTTCTTTGAGGAAAACTAAGGATACAGCACTTTTGAAAAGCATGTACTGCATATTTTTTAATGCTGTGGTAAATCTAACCCATAATTTGTCCCACAACAGATATGATTGCATGTTGAAAATAAAAATGCAATCTTAGGTTTTGAATAGAGCAATCCTTTACATTTCTTCCCTTGATTTTTTTTCTCCTGAAAATAGGACCACTTTTGTTAGCTTGTGATAGAATTCTCTGTTCCTTTCTATGGCAATTAGAAATTCAGGAAGCAATATAATTCTTGAATGAAAAAATAGCAGCTGGGAAAGTTCTATAGTACTTATTTCATTTCTAACCGTTTATGTACTCCTGGTGCATAAACTGTTGCAAATTATTTCTTGAAGTATGATATGAATAAATACTGACTTTCCTACAATCTTAAGGTAAACCTCACAAAAACAGAAGAGTGATCTTTCAATGAGTGGAAGGCCCATTCAATATATTTTGGACAGTGAAGGCCATAGGAGGCCTGGTGATAATGCAAGGGGATGAGACTATGCTACATGTGAGAAGTTCAGGCTTTTCTTGGTGTTTTTCCAATTTAGATTATGAGATTGAGAATACCTCCCTCCCTTTTTAATATGTACCGGTAATGTTTATTTTTAGGTTGTTAAGAGTGAACACTTACTTCATGGCACATAATGATCGGTGTTAGGTCATATTGTATCATTTGGGGTGTTTGTTTTACGTAATTTCCACCTTATATTTGTACACAGCTTTCCCGCTAACTGGAAGAGACATGAGGAAATTTATTTATTTATAAAATTTATTGTCTGCCCATCTTACCTCAGGGTAATTCTGGGTGGCTAACAAGTATAAAAATCTGTCTCTGTCTTTCTCTCTCCCTCTCCCTCTCCCTCTCTCTCTTTCTCTTTCTCTCTCTCTCTTTCCAAAAATAAATAAGTTAAAACCAACCATTAAAACCCACGGGGAGGGTGGGGGCAGGGTAGATAGGAATCACAAAGAAAGAGTTCCTTCCTTCCTTCCTTCCTTCCTTCCTTCTTTCCTTCCTTCCTTCCTTCCTTCCTTCCTTCCTCATCTACCCTATAATTCTGGGTGGCTTACAATTTATGAAACCAGTAGAAAAAAATAATTTAAATATTAAAACATCAAAACTACACATATTAAGGTTTTAAAACTATACTGAAACCAGAACTAAGAGATGAATGGGATGGGGATGAGGTCTTCTTACCCCATCAGCTAACCATGAGTGCTGCCCTGAGGCTCCAGGCCAGCCAGCAAAGCCAAATTTTAATACCTTTCTGGAAGGCCAAAAGGGTTGGTGGAGTACTGACGTCTGGTGGCAGTGTTCTACTCTAATGTAAATAAGATAAATGTAACATATCAAAGTTGCGATAGTTTGGGACTTTTGACTCTGCCTCTGCACTAGGCATTTTGTCTTAGTATGCAAAGGACTAGTTTTCCCCATGTCATTATTTGGTTGGAGCATACTGCTGGATTAGAAGTCTGATCATTTCCCAAACCTAAAGGAGCTCAAGTATATGCCTTTTTATATTCTGTAGCTTTAATAGTGAAATGACTTTGAAGACTATTCAAGAATGCAATATACAAGAGCTCAGTATTTGGCTCAGAAATGTAATTTTATTGAGAAGATGTAAAAAACAACAGTTATTACATTGTTAAAGATGAGTTAAAATGACAAGGGAAAAAAGACAAAGGAAAAATGATGTTGCAGTGCAGTTGGATTGGTACAAATTGCTTTAGTGTCTTAAGAAAGAGAGTGGAAGGGAATTGAAGTTAAAACTGAAAAACTGATGAGATAGTGAAAGGACGAAAAGAAATACAGTTAAACTGAAAGGTTTGCAGCAGCATTCCAGAGTGCTGCGTGGTGGGTATACAATGATGAATTGGCCTTCACAGTGCAGGTTAGAGGCTGCTATAGTTGAATTTCAGGAAAGTCTTTTGACATTAACTCGCTTGCACATCTGCTATACTTTGTTTTATCACTGAGGCATTTGGAGAATGAGGGAATGTTCTGGAGCTCATGATTGAGGCTTTTGAGGTGCAGTTGAGCCTTGGTCATCATCATTTCATTTGAACCAAGCCAATTCTGCACACAGGAGTTGATCCAGTCTCAGATTGGTGCCATGTTCTTGTGTCTGCACAATGCCACCTGTCTTTTGAAAGCACATCTGAAGCTGGGCTAATTAACTTGTGGTTCAAATGATGCTCTGGTGAAAATGCAGCCAAGATAGTTTTGAGCAGAAGAGTATCCCTGATGCTTCGCCTCCTATACTATGGCTGTTCCTTTTCCCCCCTTCCCGTTTTATTGTGAAAAATATGTAAGAATGAATGGAAAGTATGGTCCTTCCAATATTTGGGTAGACTAGGTTGCCCTGATTTAAAAAAACAACAACACTTAATCTCTCCCCTGGTACAGCTGACAAAGTCAGGAGAACCTGTGGCTTAGGTTTATACAGCTACCTAATATGCAAGCCGCCCAGGTTTGAATCCCAGAAGAGCATGGCTATTTGATGAGAGCGAAATAACTTGAAATAGATCTATACTAGTCTCTCTTTATTTCTTTGTCAGTAAATATAAATTTAACATGTAAGAATGAAGATAAGGGAACAGCATGATGCTAGTTTTTACATTTTGTCATTGGCTAATTGGAGAGAAGACAGATCAGCTTTTAAGGAGAATAGCAACAGTGATGGCTCTTGAAAGATAACATGAGAGACTTCAGGGAGGCTGGAAGATAAAATCAAATGTTATGAGGATATACCCCCAAACATGCTCAATGTTAGTACTGATCAGTAGCAATTAGCAGAATTTAGATTAGGTTTCAGGGAAACCTGGCCACTAGTTTTGTTCTAGCTAAAAGCCCCAAACTAAACCTGAGCAAGCTCTTGAGGAACTCCAACATTTAAAGAACACTATTGTGTTCTGTGAGTACCATGAAAAGTGGTCTTTGAATTGTTCCAGGACTCCAGCAGAAAGTCACAGTGCCCCTTCTATAAGAAGATGCAAGTCTAATTTGTTCAAAATATCACACAATATCCTAATTGCTATTTTCAGTGCGGTAATGAAACATATGCCAGATCTGTCTGCTAAACAGCTTCTTAGATCCCCATTTCTCAGTGCCTCAAAGAAAAAGTCAAGATATATTTCTGAACAGTGATCTCTGTAGGAGATAATTATGCAGGAAGAAACAGATCCTTTATATTCAGCAGCGTTGCTTCAAGTAAAGTGCAGAGATTTATAACATTTGAAAAAATGCTGTTTAATCTTTCTCGCCTCTCTGTGTAATAAAGATTAACGGCCTCCTAAGCAGCAGAATGCCATCATCATTTGTTGTAATGTTTTCTTCTAAACCCACTTATGTGCAGAAGCAAAGGTTTAAATGCAATGTTGCTGTCAAAAGCCAGCCAATGTCCCCTGAAGCTAGGATGAACAAAAGGACCAAGGTCTGTAGAAATGCTACAGTCTTTTGATCTCTAAAAGCCACTCTCTCACTGACAAGCAGCTGTGCTTCTATAGATCCAGTTGCTCATCCACTACCTAACTTGTTTTTCATGGCTACTAGCCAAGATTGTCATTGTCCCTTTTGTAAGACAACGCCATAGGGAAGCACCATTATCCTTTGAGTATGAAAGAACTACTATCAAAATGGTAGTGGGGCAAGGCTGCTGAAAAAGCACATTAGAATTAGCTTAAAGTGTATCCCGTGAAGTTAAACCCAGTACCAATTTGAAGTCCTGTTTATATTTAGTGTTATATTTTGAGATGCATGTGTTTATCATGGCAATTCCAAGGTGCTGCAATGAAGGACCGAACAGCCAGCCAGCTGTAGTTTGTGTATGTTTGTGTGGCTGGGTGCACACACAGATATATTCACACACATAAATAACAAGATTTTTATTTTAAAAAAATACAGACAAGAACAAATTATAGCCGAAATCTACTTGTTTCAGTTTTTTTAATGACAAGGAAAATCTGTCCATTGTTGTTGTGAGTGATTTAACCAGGATGTAAAATTGGATGAGCATTGGGCTATTTTCTCTATACAAATCCTAGTGAAAAGAAAAGAAAAGAAAAGAAAAGAAAAGAAAAGAAAACAGCATCGTACAGCATATTTTCCCATTTCTCAAACCAAAAAGTCATAATCTTACAAGTTAAACGTAAAATTCATTCTTGAATCTCTTATTTAGGACAGTCAATAAACAAATGTTTAAACTAATAAGAATGAATGCTTTCACATCCATTTCCAAATTAAGGCTCATATAATGGTAAACCAGTTATGAGTTATTAGAAAAAGAATTTTAGAAAACCAGTCCTTAATGATATAATACTTTGCTTTATCATAACCAAAGGGTAATAAAAGCACTGGAAGAAAATTAAAATATATAATTTAGAATTGGATATTTTCATCCAGAGATAATTAAGCTATTTGTATATGTGTGTGTTTTATAAAATTGTACGTGAAAAGGAGAAGTGGAGGTATGACCAGTTCAAGGATTTTTCATCTCCAAGTCTTAATTGTCTATTAAGGATCAAACAACCTCCCAAATACTATGCATTACAGGAACAGTTCTCAGCAATATATTGTTAATTGGAAAATCTGACCTTCCCCCCAGCTCAACAGCTCCTGCAAAGATTGCACTAAGCTTACAGGAACAGGGAAGATTGAATGGGATGGCAGATGATGTAATTGTTCCTGCTAATGAAAATGGTTCTTGAACCCTTTGAAACAATCATATCTATACTGACCCAATCAAGTGGAACTGACCCCAACAAGCTACACAGATACCAAAGAGATAGTGCTTGAAATGAAACTGCATGAAGAAGGTTATGGCATTATGGAGTATGCATTCTATTGTACAGCTGTTTTCACTTCTGCTTTCTCAGTTTACCAGGTCAGTTTCTGTAAGACAGAAATAATCTTGTTCATATCTTTCTGTTATGTATCACCCTTGTAAAACAATCATAACCAATTTTTAAAAAGCCAAAAAAAGAATGAATAATCATCTCTGCCTAAAAAGAAGGCTAAAAGCAACCTCTTCCATTCAGATGTCCTTTTAAAAAATGTTTTATTATTTTTTTATTTTTAAATATACATCAATATCAATACATGAACAGTGTGGCCCCTGGGTATAATTCATTTTGATACAAATATCAGTAATGATAATCATAATAATTATTATATTAATCAAACTTATATAGTTCTATACAAACTTATATAAACCAATACACATGGTTTTTTAAAAAAGTAGCTATTCAATATTTCAACATTCCATTTTAATGCCAATAATGTAAGAATGCATGGTAATACCATCTTTCCCCATCTAATCTTTTCCATCAAATTATTACTTACTGTATTTTTTGGAGTATAAGACACATTCCCCCCCCAAAAGAGGGTGGAAATGTCTGAATCCCATACAGCAAATGTTGCCGAAGCCCCGAACACCCACCAGCCCCTACCTGCCGGCGGTTTTCAGCCTCCACGAGTTACATTTTTGGCCACCGCACGCCCCACTTTTGGTCTCTGCACAAAAGGCCTGTGCATCACATTTTTGGCTGGTTCCAGGTGGCAGGGATCGGCAGGGATCGGCAGGGATCGGCGGGGATCAGCAACGACAATTCCCACTGCTTGGAATGGCTGAAAAACATGACACACAGAGGCCAAAAACGGGGCATGCAGAGGCTGAAAACGCAACATGTAGAAGCCAAAACCTAATGCACGGAGCCAAAAATGCAATGCGCGGAGGCCAAAAACACGATGTGCGGAGGCAGCGATGAGCTGTGGCGATCCTCGCAGCCTGGAACAGCTGATTGGAAGTATTACGGGAGGCCAATCCAACTGCCAATCAGCTTCTCATGTTGTATCAGGCTGCAATAATGTGCTGAAGCTGATCAGGCTGTTTGCTGTTTGGTGCAAGGACGCTAGCCAGATGAATACCGATGGATGCTGGTAGGAAGAGGCAGAATTTTTTTTCTTGTTTTTCTCCCTAAAAACTAATGTGCCTCTTATACTCCAGAGCATCTTATACTCCAAAATATACGGTATGTTCTAATATATATATATATATATATATATATATATATGTTTATGTAAGTTTTCACGGGTATGTATGTGTGTATAGTTAATATTTCGGGTTTCTTCCCGTGTAATTGTGGATATATCCCTAAAAGGGTAGAAGCGACGTTTCAGCAGAATCCCATCTGCCATCATCAGGCTTATGCCAGTAGTCATTTTGCACTAACTGACGTTGGAATTTCAAATCTGGTGCTGGTATTCTGGGATGGCTCCACCTTTCCACATACTGGGACTCCCAACCAATCAGAATGAAAAGGTGGAGCCATCCCAGAATACTAGCACCAGATTTGAAATTCCAACGTCAGTTAGTGCAAAATGACTACTGGCATAAGCCTGATGATGGCAGATGGGATTCTGCCGAAACATCGCTTCTACCCTTTTAGGGATAGATCCACAATTACACGGGAAGAAACCCGAAATATTAACTACACACACACACACACACACACACACACACATATATATATATATAGTATCTGCTAATATTCTTCCTATTTCTTATTTCTACCTCTATTCTAACTTCTAATCAGATCATTATTGCTAATCCTAGCATTAATACACATGTTTATATAAAGTATAGGCCTTCATTATTTAGTTGTTCAAAGTCACAATATGCCATTCAAGTACCAGTTTTCCTATTATCTAAGCGTACCTTATAATACCCTTTTTCAACCTCCAATCTTTCCATCTTTTTCAAATCTTTTTCAACTTCCAATGCTTCATATGAAGGTGTGTATTCTTATTTCTACCTCTATTTAAATTTCTAATCAGACCATCATTACATTAGAAAAAAGGTGTGTGTGTGTGTATGTGTGTGTGTGTATTTCTCTTTAGCCAGGTTCTTCCTATGTAAACCAAGATTTTTATGCAGCCCTAGTTCAGTGAAATCCCAATCCACTAGTTTCTAGGCTTTTTTTCCAGCAGCCCATTGGGAGACTAAGTCTCCCAATGGGCAGCAGGGAGCTTGCTGGCTGCTGGAAAAAAAGCCTAGAAACTAGTGGATTGGGATTTCACTGAACTAGGGCTGCATAAAAATCTTGGATTATGTAGGAAGAACCTGGCTAAAGGGAAATACACATAAAGACCTACGAAAAGAAAAGAAAACAAATATATGTATGTATCTGAATGAATGAAATAGCCTTATTAAATACTTTGTTCGTTACATACAGTAGTTTTGTGTTCCCTTTAGTTGTTTGAGCAGTGTATAAATTATGTAAAGAACAAAGTATTTAATAAGGCTATTTCATTCATTCAGATACATACATATGTCTTTTTCTTTTTGCATAGGCTTTTATGTGCATATTCTTTCTAGCCAGGTTCCACCTATGTAAGCTAAGTTGTTCCTCAGCCCTAGTTCTGTGAATGAGATTTCACAGAACTAGGGCTGAAGAACAACTTAGCTTACATAGGTGGAACCTGGCTAGAAAGAATATGTATTTGGGTCTTTTCCTGTGTAAGATTGAGAGTATCTTGGCGATGTTTCGACGAGGTCTCACTCATCATCTTCAGACTGGTGTCTTCGGCTTTGTGCTTGTGTGGGGAAAGCATGATCGGAGCTGCCATCTCTCTATAAATACTGGTGGGGAGGTGTGGGGTGCTGGTTTTGATGCTGTGAGAGGGTTGGTTGCCTGTGTTGTTACATCTTGATTGGTTGATGGAGTTAATGTTTGCAGATTATTCAGCTGTTTTGTAACATCGTGTGTGGGTGAGGTCCTTGATATGTGCCCATTAGTCTTTTGTGTTTTAACGACCTGGGTAATGGGCTGTGTGTTAACATCCTGAGTTCTAGTATTGTGCTATCCTGAGTTTTTTGATGTAATGTCCTGAGCAGATGGCTGTGATGCCACATCCCGGGCTTTGGTTTGGCTCCGAGATTGAGGTCTTGCCATGTGTCAGTTTGCTTTGTGTGGGGATCGGAGGGGGTGCAGCAGCTGGTGATGCCGCCGTGGTCTGGCTTCTGGATGGTGATTGTATTTCGTCTATGGGATGGGTTTGGGTTTGAATCTGGTGAGGATGATTGGTGGTGGTGTCATGTGTTATCTTGGGTCCGATGTTAATCTTCGTGGCTGAGACTCTTCTGTTGACTAGAGCTAGTTTCCAGATGTCCGGTAGGCGGGAGGTATCGTCGCGTTTATTCATGTTATGGAGGTGTTTCTCTATTTCAATGGCTTCCATGATTATTCTCTTGTTGAAGTGTTCAGTTTTGGAGATTAATTTGGTTCCTTCAAAGTCAATTTCGTGTCCTGTTGTTTTAAGATGCTGGAAAAGGGAAGAAGTTTTTTCTTCTTTTCTGATTGCATTCTTGTGTTCTGCAATGTGTGCATTTATTCTCCTATTAGTTTGTCCAATGTATGTGGCTGGGCAGATTTTGCATGGCATTTCATAGACTCCTTGGTTTTCTAGCTGGATCTTGTGTTTCGGGTTTCTTAAGATGTTGACTATTTTTTGGTAAGTGCAGAAGGCTGTCTTGATATTGTGTTTGTGGAGAATTTTGATGATTTTATCTGTGGTGCCTTTGATGTAAGGGAGGAGGGCGATGCCATTGTCCTGTTCTGTGTCTCGGTTCTTGGGGGGTGTCTCCCTTTGGATTAGGTTGGTAATTGTGTTTCTTTGGAATCTGTTAGAGATTAATACGTTTGTGAGAGTGTGTAATTCAGTTTTCAGGTGGTCTTTGTCGGCTAGGCATTTGGTTCTGGAGATGAGAGTCTTGGCTACGGAGTTGATCTGTGCAGAGTGGTGATGTGATTGTGCGTTTAAGTAGCGATTGGTGTGTGTTTTTTTCTGGTAGATGGTGTATCCTAGGGAGCCATTGGGTTTTTTGTAGATTAGGACGTCCAGAAAGGGGAATTGGTTGTTAGCTTCTATTTCCATAGTAAATTGTATTTTGGGGTGTAGGCTGTTGATATGTGTGAGGAAGTTGTCCAGTTTTTCTTTTCTGTGTGGCCAAATTATGAAAGTGTCATCTACATATCTAAGCCAGAGCTTGGGTTTGTATTCACACCTCCCCACCAGTATTTATAGAGAGACGGAAGCTCCGATCACGCTTTCCTCGCACAAGCATGAAGTTGAAGACACCAGCCTGAAGATGACGAGTGAGACCTTGTCGAAACATCACCAAGATACTCTCAATCTTACACGGGAAAAGACCCGAATACACCAAAACTTGCATACCTCTATCCAGGAAAATCTACGAAAACACACACACACATAAATATCTCCTTTCTATCCATCATCTCTCAAAGTTTTAATACTTCAATTTTTATTCATTTTTTTGGCTTGCCTCCCATACTCCTCTCTTGGATCTTTATCATCTGTATCTTCAACATTCAGACTAAATATTTCTCCCATCTCTATCCTCCTAAGCTGCTAGGTCTCCAGAATATCCACCCAAGCCCCTATCTCCCTTTCAAAAGTATCCTCCTTGTTATCCAATTCCATTTTTAAATCTCTTAAAGTTCATTTATTTCATCAGTCATTATTATCTTTATCATCTTCTTCCCATCTTCTTGCTTTGTTTGCTGGTTTGTCCATTCTGTCTTTTCTTCCATTCTTTCTGCTATTCCCTCTCTTTCCTGGGCGATTTGATCTTCATTCATCATCAGTTATAGCATATTTTCTATTTTCCCATATATGCCTTGCGGTACTTTATATCTCTGTGATTATTTCCATAGTACCCCTAATGCTTTGAAACATCAATGTCATTTCTCTTGAAATCTCACTTCTTTTCCCCTGATGCATCCCCTGAGCATCTTGTCTTAATTTAATAAGTCCTGCTCTTACTCAAGTCCAAAAACAATATATTCCAGTCCAATGTTACTCCTCAGAAATTTCAGTAATCAAAGTCCTTTACATGTCAGAATTATTAATCAATTTCATTTATGTAGTCCATGAAGCTTCTGCAGGTCAAAAATCACTTTGCTTTACTTAAAAGTCTTCCTTATTCTCATAATAGAGTCTCCAATAATCATAAAGTAACTAGTTATAGAACAGTAAGAGTCACCATAATCCTCCAAATGAATGTTATTTATTTCTCTCATCAAAAAGTTTTTCTAAACTTGTAGGGGTCTGGTATATTCCCTTCACCAGTAGATGGCGCCTTCAGCTTAGGTTTCAGCGTTGTTTCAAATTTTATAGATTTAATTAATCCAAATTTAGTTTCAGTTTATGGAAGCAAAGTCAACTATTCAAGTAAATTCAAGTATTTACCAGTATTTTTAATGCCTTTCCAAAACAACACCTGCCCAATTTAAAAGTCCAATTTTCTATGTTTTAAAAGGTCTTTAGCTTTTCTCCCCTTAGTTCCTTTCTTTCAAGTCTAGGATTTTTCTCTGTATGGTAGTTTGCCATTTTAAAAAATAGTTCTAAGAGTCTCTTTTCCCGGATTTTCCTCTTTCTTTTTTTCTTTAAAGTTAGGGTCCAAATAAAAAGGAATCTTCTCACCCAGCTCCAATCACTGTTCATCTGCAGTGCTCCTGCACATTTCTTTGTTGCCTTGGCTGCCTCAGCTTCATGGCAGTTATGATGGGTGCCTCTTCTCTTCATCGAGGGAGAGGGAAGAAGCCCTGATTCCAGCAGGAGAGTTGCTGCTCTCCCCGAACTACAGGGCAACCCTTTTCTTCACCACCCCTGCAGGGTGGCTTTAGCTCCTTTTGGAGCCCTCCAACAGGGAGAACTCAGCGTGGGAACATGGCGACCTGCTCCTCTCATCCAATACTGCTGTGACATCAGCTGGAAGCCCATTCAGATGTCCTTTAGAGGTGTTTGATTCCCATAACTGATTATTTCCTTTATAGTCTTTGTCATTGCTGTGATCTGTATCATTAGCAATAGCAATAGACTTATATACTGCTTTACAGTGCTTTACAGCCCTCTCTAAGTGGTTTACAGTGTCAGCATATTGCCTCCAACAACTGGAATCCTCAACTTACCAACCTGGGAAAGATGGAAGATTGTATCAACCTTGAGCCGGTGAGACTTGAACTGCCGAACTGCTAGCAGCCAGCAGAAATAGCCTGCAGTACTACATTCTAACCACAACACCATGTAAAATCAGGGCAGCATCATTGGGCAACAGGTCAGAACTGTCCAAGCGAAAAAAAGTACAACAATTGCCAATGTAATCAAGAAATCCATTCTGCAGTAGGCAAAGGCCATAAGAAACTAAACCAACAAATCATATAAAATATCTTTATATGGTCTTTGACCAGCCTTTACAATAGGAAAAGAGAAATGGTTTAGTACAGCCATAGTTATCAGGGAAAAATAAAATAATAAGACAATACAACGTATCTTATTAGAGGTTTTATGCATTTGTTTGACTTAAAGGAGATATTTGGCCATCTGGTATGCAAGTATAGGGTTAACTTCCCTTAAAATGTAATAAATCATAACATTTATTAGTGTGACCCTCAAATTTATAGATAATTGGGGAGATCAAATTTATAGATAATTGGGACAGTATAAAAAGGATATCATATCAGGACATGGATGAGAATTTCTGTCTCCTTGGGTCCATCAGGGTAATGTCAGTAAATTATCCTATTATCCTATTCTCTTTGTGCAAATGGAAGAAAATAACACGTACATTGCAACAAAGAGTTTGGAATCACTGAGGAGAAAAAAAAATCATAAAGGTAACTAGTACTATTCTAAAAAGTACAGGAAGAAATAGATAGAAGTCCTGCAGTGTGAAGAAGTGTTTTGATGATGAGGATAGGATAACCCTATTGCTGGCATAAATTGGCCCATTTAATCACAGCAGGTTTTGTTAAGGCAGGCAGTTTAGTGATCTTTAATCCTTGTTAAATGTGGGATCATATTCTATCCAGTACTTGCATAAAAATTCATTGGTTTTCAGGGAAGGATGTACTGAGAGAGATAAAACTGAGAATATGAATTTGATGAACTATTATTATCATTAAATTGTTTCTGTAGACATTATATGGTGCTATTTAGAATTGTGACCATGAGTTAGAGAACTGTCCCAGCACAAATTTTACCATCAATTTATTATCACTAGTTATATTTGAATGAATTGAATGCTAAAGCATTGTGTTCCAATATGAGATCAAGATACAGTGCAAAGTCTGCCCCTTATTTGCTGGATCATGTGAAAAATTGTAAGTGGATGGAGTGTGGGGAAGAGAGTGTGGGGAAGAGAGTCATATATGAGGGCTCTATCTTTACCTCCTTTTGTTCTGACACTTTTTTCTTTGCCAATAAAGCAGAGTTCTAAATCACGTGGACAGTTGTATTTATGAGTTCAACTTTTTCAGACTTTCTTATTCAACATGTAGAGATTGGGAGAGAAAGGCACATAAACAGAAATATGTGATGGTAAGGAATTGAGCCAGCCCTAAACAGCTTCATTCTCTATTTGCTTATTAGTCCTTGCCTATAAGTGAGTGCCAGAATAAGAATATACACTTAGAATGGGGTAGAAGTTGACATTCCTCTGCTTTAATCTGCATATCAGAGATTAGTTGCCTGGGTCATCTTAGCCTTAGTTGAATAAGAACAAGCTCAAAACCTTTGGTTACTTATAAAGGTGGTATAATGATCTAATAATCTGCCTGTTGCAGGTCCTTGGGAAGGAATAGGTGGATAAAAATGCCCCATTTGGTCTAACCATCTTCTTCTAGTGCCATATCCATCATCGGACATTGGCGATCATGTTGGCAATCCTATTTTTGTCAACAGCCATATGAAAAAGTGCTGCTGAGTTTTGTCCAAACCAGTCCCTAAGGTTTTGAAGCCATGATGTTCTTTTGCCTGGATCTCTTTTGCCTTCAATCTTTCCTTGGAGGATTAAGTGAAGGATGCCGTATTTTTCTGGGTGTTGCATCACATGTCCAAAATATTCTAACTTTCGCTTTTTAATGGCTTTCCTAGGTGGCTTATCACCTCCTCATTTCTGATTTTGTTAACCCAGTTTATACGTAACAGTCATCTGTAAATCCACATTTCAAATGCTTCCATCTAAACATCTGGTTGACTGCAACTAATCATAATAATAAGACAGCCGAATAGAAGTGAAAGAACTGGATAAAAACACAAAATATAAAGACCTACAAATAGAAACACAATGACTGTGATAAAAGAAGGCAAAGATAGTACCAATAGTAACAGGTGCCTTTGGTGCAATCCCAAACACCTGAAGCACCACTTGAACACTATCGGCAATGACAATCATCATCAGTTAATTGTAGAAGGCAGCTTTACTTGGAAGAACTTGGAAGAACTGAAAAGAGCCTTGGTGGCGCAGCAGACTAAAGTGCTGTTAAGTAGCACCAGCTGCCTGCAATTACTGCAAGTTCAAATCTCACCAGGCTCAAGGTTGACTCAGCCTTCCATCCTTTCGAGGTAGGTAAAATGAGGACCTGGATTGTGGGGGCAATAAGCTGACTTTGTATAAAAAAAAACACCGCTTGTGGGGGGGAAAGCCCTACTAAGCAGGTTTATACAAAAGTATGAAGGCTATTGCTTAACGCATTGTAAGCTGCCCTGAGTCTCCGGAGAAGGGTGGCATATAAATTGAACCAATAAATAAATAAATAAATAAATATTTGATACCTTTGATACCTTATGATATACCTTAACACCATCAGACAACAAACTCTCCCTAGCCCACATCCTTGGGAATTACTTAATAGTTGGGTGAAAATGTCAAATCCAGTCCTAAACTTTGGCTGACTGTGCAACATACTATAATAAATTATTTCAAAGCTGTTTTTACATTACTGATAAATGTATTTTTTACACTATTGTCAAGCGAATAAAACCACAGTATGCTCTAACACCAATTCTCTAAATTTTTTTAAAAAATCATATACTAAAAATAATACAACTCTAGAGTCCATTAAAATATCTTATCATTCTAATGAGCTTAAACATCTGAAAAGAAAAGAATTCTGATTCTGAATTCTGAAAAGAATTAGTGCCATTTTATTTTTTTGATATATATTGCTGACACTCAAGACAATGTGTAATTTCATCCAGAGGTGGGTTTCAGCAGGTTCTGACCAGCTCTGGAGAACTGGTAGTGGAAATTTTGAGTAGTTCGGAGAACTGGTAGTAAAATTTCTGACTAGCCCCGTCCCCATATATTCTCTGCCTCCCGAGTCCCAGCTGATTGGGAGGAAATGGGGATTTTGCAGTATCCTTCCCCTGGAGTGGGGTGGGAATGGAGATTTTACAGTATCCTTCCCCTGCCATGCCCACCAAGCCACATCCACAGAACCAGTAGTAAAATTTTTTGAAACCCACCACTGATTTTATCATGTGCCTAGTGATGTGCGAATCTATACAGATAAAACCTACAAAAATCAATATTAGGGCTATTTAGGGATTCTTTTACAATTCATTGTTTATTTCATTTTTTTTTTTAAAAAGAAAGCCACAGTCCACCTCTTCGCACATTGTCAGGTAGACTGGAATCTCCTTATGTTAACTTTTTCATCTCTTCCACTTCCTCATCCCTCTGTTAATATGTGTCTATTTCTTATCACTTTGCAATGCACATACTTTTTTCATTAAATTTAAATATTTATAAATGCCTTCTGGGCTAATTTCTCCTGAATGGGAGAAGGCATCTGCACTCTTCCTTCTCAGCTATGCACAATGAAAATTCTGAATAGTTTTGCTGGGATTCTAGACCGTTTTGCTGGGATTCTGGGAAAAGAGGACAAAAGGGCACAATGTATTTTTCATAGGGATCCTATCCCAGATGTTAGATTCTCTGAGGAAGAACTGCTTAGAAATAAGAGATCAATCACACTTCAGATTCCTAGGAAAAGGCAGCATTGTGTCAGGTATCACACAGGCATAGCTGCTCTCCATCTGCTTAAATCCTATTCAGGATTTTGCTTACTACTGCAGTATGAGTCTCATGGAAATTTAGCAATATCAGTCGTGTTATAGCAAATAAAAATGAAAATCATACACATACAGAAATGAAAGCTCTTGTATATTTACATTTAAGATTTTTTTCATCCTATATTCTACAGAGTTAACAGATAACACAATGTTTTCTTGACGGCCTTAGAAAATATCAGATTTGAATTCACAGTACAATTCTCTCTAGCGTGGGAACTTATTCGTTCTTTACCAATAGCTAAAATAGATCTTTGGTTTAGATATTATGCTAACTGTTAGATCCTCTACTCAATATCTTTATGACCATATTCATACTGATGAATTATAATGCTCTTTCCTTTTCAGTATAAATTTAGTAATTACAACAATTCTTAATTTCTAACTAAGAAAACTGTACAAAAACATGCATTACATGAATACCACTAACACAAT
Organism: Pantherophis guttatus; assembly: GCF_059756535.1. Lineage (NCBI taxonomy): Eukaryota > Metazoa > Chordata > Lepidosauria > Squamata > Colubridae > Pantherophis > Pantherophis guttatus. The sequence goes on from NC_142069.1 coordinate 36,151,575, forward strand.
ATTGTTATTTCAAGCTTCAGTCTTTGGGATTCCTGATTGAAAACTAACTGCAGATTTTGTGAAAGAGCTGATGACAAGAAATGTGTAAACTGTTAGCGTGAATGGAGTAGAAGTTTGTCAGTTTTTGTAAAAGTATCAAAAATACTGTAAGCTTGAGGCTAGGGTAAAAAATAGCAGAAAAATTCTTGGAATCTGTACAAAATGTACAAGAATCCTGAAGCAAAACATTTAGATTTTTAACTGTAGAATATAAATATATGCCATATGTAAGCTCTTTCCTATGTATACAAAACCCAACAGATGTTCACTATATTGGCAAAACATAAAAAGAACCATATTTTAACACAAGTGTAAACTAAGCTATTAGAAAAAACCTCAATGAAATTTTCACGACATAATTTGACACTTAATTTATGAAACAAGAATCTTTGCCAAGATTTCCTGACAATTGTAATTTCATACAACTCTTAGAAGGAAAGAAATGTATTGTGAGCAAACATGATAAAATATAGGCTATATGTATTTTGTCTTGTGTATGCAGCCCATTTTTTTCATTGAGTCAGAGTTATAATATTCTTAACTTTGATATGTTATTCTAAAAACTAATAAAATATAAATATTTCAAATTAAGCAAACTGAATCACCTTTTGAAATAAAAACCCTCTTTATATTCATTTGAATTCATTTGCTGAATAGTGCAGCATCTTCCACTGGGAAAGTTTGACTCAACACTGCAGTTTAGTTGCATACCAATTGCTTAACTAAGAATCACTGTTTTGGAAAAAAATATTGAAAATATGATAAACCAGGAGATTTTGGACCCAAATTACAGCTACATTATATTCGTTTGTAGCAGTTGTGGCCTCAAAAGAGTTGAAAAAAAAGTTCCATTTGTTTTACAGTGCTCCTTTTCTTGAGAGTTGATGATAATATGCTATATATAATTTAGGACCAAGGAAAATCAAATGAGGGTAGGCTTCTTTTTACATAGAAAACAAATGAATAAGACCATTTTGTTTGTTTTCTAACTAAGACTGTACAAAGACATGCATTATATGAATACTATTTAATGGTATTCATTAATTTATCCTGAATTTAATATATATTGGGGCCAGGATGGGGTGGTGCTAGAAACCTGAGAGAAATATTCTGAGATTCAGAAGGACAGATTGCCATTATTCTAATTAGGCTTTGTGCTGTCAATATGTACAGAGCATTCAGAAAGTATTCAGACCCCCTTCACTTTTGTCACTTTGTTATGCTGCAGCCTTTATGCAGTTGTTGAAATTCATTTTTTTCTCATTAATCTACACCAGGGGTCGGCAACCTGAAACCTTCAAAGAGCCACAAGGTCCTAACCGGAAGCCCCCCGTTTAATTCTGGAGCCGACCGGAAGTCTGGTTCCCCCACCATAGAGTCTCCTCCTAGTGCAGTGTCCTTTTTCCTCTACCTGTCCTAACCAAAAGCCCTATCAATTGTGGAGCTGACTGGAAAACCCGCCCCTTGCCATAGAGTCTCCTCCTGGCATGCCATGCTTTCCCCCTAACCAGGAGCTCCTCTCAAAATTGTGGCGCCAACCAGCGACAGGGAGCCGAAGCAGAAGGATAAAAGAGCCATATGTGGCTCCAGAGCCACGGGTTGCTGGCCCCTGATCTACATTCAGTACCCCATAATGACAAAGTGAAAGCAGAATTTTAGAAATGTCTGTAAATTTATTAAAAAGAAAAAAATGATAGAATCAGGCTGCAGCATAACAAAATTGGTAAAAGTGAAGGGGGGGTCTGAATACTTTCTGAATGCACTGTATATACATATTATTGGTTAAATGCTTATTCTGTTTACCCTGAATTGTCTTTGTAACACCATATACTGTTTTCAAATCTGTCTGCATGTAACATTATAAAACCACACTGTCTAACTGATCCCTGATTAACTAGATACTAGTTAGTCCTGAATAAGAACTTTGTTGGGTGTTCATGTTAGGATATGGTTTGAGCCTAACAAGTTGTCCAGGCAATATATGTGTTCTGTGACTTTAATATGAATATGTATTGTGTGACTTTAAAGTTTTCCTGCTGATTCATTGTAATGCTGAGTCATGCTGTAATTAGGTAATGACTGGTTGTAACATATTTAAGCAAGGTACTGTAACGTATTCAGTTTGATGAAGATGATATGATATGCTACCATTGTGTGAGGAGTTGCTATGATATGCTTCCATTGTGTGAGGAGTTGCTATCATTCTGCTATCATCAGTTGGATGGATCTGCTACCATCGTGGTTTGTTACCAGAGTGAGTTTGTTATTCTAACCAACTACTGTTTGTGTGGTAAGAAGATATTTGTATCACTGGACTGATTTAACTGGCAAAGACTTGGATTGATTTAAAGACTATGAGATTGTTTTTTCACTATAAAGTAAACTTTTGATAAACCAGTTTGCACATCTCTTATTCATTGCTCTCAGCAACCTTTCTCTGTGCTCTACACTCTGCTGGTTGGTAACACAACAACAATATCCTTAACAGTTCATATAAGCACCACTTCTACCGAATAAAAAAATAGTAGCTGAGCATAGACTGTAGGCAATAACCCAAAAGGGTTGGAAGCAGGGGTGGGTTATATTTACCTTTCTTACTGGTTCGCAACAGGACCACATGTGTGCACACGCTTCGCTCACTTGGTCGCACTTCTGCACATGCGCAGATCACCCATGATGATGTTGTGGCAGGTGGGCAGAGCCTCCCGCCGGTTTTACTACCGGTTCTATAGAACCGGACTGAACCGGGAGCAACCCACCATTTGTTGGAAGGGAAGTTACTGAAAATTGCTAAATATAGACCTGAAATGTTTATTATTTTATTAACTAAAGCAACCTTATGCAGGTGGTAGTGTTATAACATATGGAATAAGTCTTGGTATACTAGTGGAAGACAGGTCTGATAGCAGATCAGCCAAAATGGGGCAAAGTCATTGGCAAAACTAGACACTTCAGAAGACAAATGAATAGCAAATATGCAGGTCTTCTACATAGTTCCTCCCAATAGAAAAACTTTCTGTTAGAAGAGAATACCAACCATATCCACAATGCTGAACATTGATAAAGACAGCCCAGTGGAGATGAAGGTAGGGCATAAGCATGGAGTGGCTACTCAGGTATCAACACAACTTTCTTTGTAAATATCAATTGCAGGGGAACATCAGCAGGAAAGGTCTTAGGTTCTTCCTTGCTTTGTTTAATTGGCAACTGTGAAAAACTAAAACCTGGACCTGTCCTGATCAAGCAGACCTATTTTTATATTTTCATGTTTTCTCTTTATTCACAGCCTTTCTAAAACACCTACAGTGTCTCCAGATTCTGGGACAATGTGATCCTGCTTTTGCAACTATTCTCCAGAGGTATACTACTTCCATTAGTGCAGGATCCTGTTAATTCAGGCTTTAGCTACTCTCAACCTGTGAACCTGAAGGAGCCAAACAAGAATTGGGCTCAGGCTCAGGCTCAGGCTCAGGCTCAGGCTCAGGCTCAGGCTAGAATAGAATAGAATAGAATAGAATAGAATAGAATAGAATAGAATAGAATAGAATAGAATAGAATAGAATAGAATAGAATAGAATAGAATAGAATAGAACAAAACAGAACAGAACAGAATAGAATAGAATAAACTGGAAGGGACCTTGGAAGTCTTCTAGTCCAACCCCCTGCTCAAGCAGGAGAACCTATACCATTTCAAATAAGTGACTGTGTAGTCCAGGGGTGTCAAACTCACATTGTCATGGCAGCGGCACATGATGTATTGGGACTTTTCCCCCTTCGCTAAACCAGGTGTGGGCATGGCCAGCATGTGATGCATCTGGCCCATGGGCTGGGAGCTTGGCAGCCCTGGTCTAGTCTCTTCTTCATCCAGTGATGGAGCGCCCATGATTTTGTAAGATAAACTGTTCTACTGGAAATTAGATGTGTTTGTTGACCAACTGACCATGCTTGTCTTATTCATTGAAGAAACATGTACGGCTATAACTTCAAATGGGATGGATATTCTGTAGAATGTTTGAAGTAGTGGCTAGCTTGATGCATTTTCCTCTTCTCCTTGGCATATCTCTGACTACCATTGCTTATCACAGTCAGGGCTGTTTCCTGCTGTCTGAGACAGGCAGGTTATAAAAATTATAACATAGGTCCAACATGATCTGAAACTCAAATCTTATCTTGCTCCAAATCCATGAAAAAAAAAAATAGAACAGTCTGGTTCTACTTTGGTATGTGATATAGTCCCAGCAATTCTGCATCCACCTTAAAAATGGAGTTGAATTTCAATAAAAACCATCCATGTTCCAGTAAATGTCAGACACTTATAAAGGCATACTTCCTAAGCAAGTATACCAAATATCCTTTTTTGTCATAATGTATATCTTATATAATATTTAAATGTTTTAAATTGAATATTTAATTTTTATAAATGTAAAACCAAAAATAAATTAGAAATACAAGCCATCCCAGCTGATATTCTTGAATAACTGTATGCTACTATAGAATTTGTGCTATAGGTTAAGTCAAAGCATCAAGTGACCTAAACCCATTGCAACTGATCTGTGGCTAAAATAACCCCTTTTCCTCCTCAATCTTCACTTTCCAGAAGTAATTGGTACACATCAGCGAAGCAGGGGCCAGGAAGGGAAGAGAGATCTTTTTTGTCAGATTAATCTAACCTTATAAAATACCATATATAAAACTCTGGGGAACTCCATTTAACAGAAAGACAAAACACTGAAGATGAGAAAAACAGGGAGGAAAAAGATGAAATTTGTCTGGTAAGGGCAATGAATTCATTTCAAGAAATGCCATCATTATATTTCTGTCTGTGGCTAAACTTTGAAAGGCCAATTTCATTTCCACAAGTGGAATCATATAAGCAGCATCTTTTTATTGTCCTGTTGGAAAACAAGTATTCTATTCTCATTTATACTGTACTTGAATTGGATAATTTCAACCTCTGCTTATTTCCTGGATTTCCATTAACGACACCCAGAATTGTAGCTACCTAAGTGACTCACCTAGAGTTTCATAAGCTGCCTGATTATGAATAAGCAAGCACTCATAAGAGGGAAATATCCACAAATTATTCTTTAAATTTTGCAAAAGAAAATCTTCTACATTAACAAGGTTTTAGAGGTGACATTAAAAATGCTTAACAATACATACCTAATTATTTGAAATAAAATCATTATCTTGTTTCATTTACAGTATCAGACTCTGTTTTCTTTAGTTTACAGATGTCAAACTCAATCATGTCACGTGACCTACTGTATTGTGACTGATCGTGCCGTTTTTTGCCTTTGTGGAGTTTGACATCCCTGCATTTGGTTAAGACCCTCTAGCCTGGAGAAAAGGCTCCAGGTAAGATGCACTTCTTACACTTCTGTGATGTAATTTCCCCAAAAAGGTAGCATAGAGAGCCATTGGACTTTCTCACATAGGTTTACAGTGATCCAGAACGCCTTCTATCATGTCAGTATATTGATGCATCTAGCTCAGTATTGCTAACACTGATAGAAGTGTATAAGTGTTTCCAACAGAGAGACTTTCTCAGTTCTACATAAGCTCAGGAGATACACTGTACTATGATAACTCTTTGTGTTGGGCTGCTGTTCCCATCATTGTTCTGTTGCAACTGTTAGGTTGTTATTTCTGCTTTCTGGGGAGGCTGTAGAAAACGTAACTGAACATTTCATGGAGGAAAGAGATGGTGGCAACACAAATGTCAGAATTAAATAACAGAGCTGAACCTCAAAAGATGTTTGGAATGGCTTGTTGATTGGCATATTTCAGAAAGTTTTTCCATAAGTATTGATTCATAACAACAACTGTGTTCTGAAGGCCATTCAATGCCATCAAAGGTCTGATTCTTTAACCATGTTAACAAATATGCTAGCAGAATGTTTGCCTCGTATATATTGTAAGGCACACCCCACATTTAAACAGTTAAAATGTTATGAAATTGCTGAAGATTTATGAAGCATAAGAACCCAAAGGCAAGCAATCACCTTTAAAGGAGAATGATTTTTTGTGTAAAAAACAGAAAATGACCATTGTCTCTGGCAACTTCTCAACTACTTCAGAATTTTTAATTGTCTTTTTTCAATGTGTATTAATTTGAGACCAGTCATACTGCTAACAAGCATTTCATCTGAATATTTTTAGTATTAGAACGTAAAGATTTCTTCTTTGCGGAATTAAGTATTGCTTAGAAAATTTAAATTAAGGTAATTATACAATGAATTTGGCATTGTCTGCTGTAGAATATTAATTGTTTTCCTTAGTTCACTATTTCCTTTAATCAGAATTATCACACTGATATGCAAGAGATCTACAGGATACCTTCTTCAGAGCTCATCTTTTAATAAACCCCATCCTCTGCCAGTATAGGAGCTCCTTTCTATTACTGAAAACATCCAAATCATGCATTGCTTTTCCCATTTTGCTTTTCTGAACAGATGCTCTATGTCCTTTTCTGTTAGCTCAAGGGTATCACTCCAAGGGCTTTAAGGTAGTGTTAGTAGGAATGTGAGCAGCCTTATGGACTATGTGTATTAATAAATCAGTTCAAGAGGCCTAAGTATATATACTAATAAAGCAAAAATAATTATAATTGGAAGTACTACCAGGCTTGCAATAAGCATTTTCACCTTATTAAATAGTACAGAAATAATCATCCAGATCTCAATGACATGATAATGAGGATCTAATTTAATCAGGGCTTAAGTTAAGTTACAATATTAAGAATCTCTGCTTCTGAAATATGCCAACATTAATGATTATATAATGGTAGTAGAATCAAGCTTATTGTTCTTATTATTAGGAGCTGCCTAATACACTAAATCTTAGAATGCATGTCTCAAGGTTTTTATACTATTCTGCCTTTATTCTGTCTATCGATCCTCCCATGCATTGACATTGTGTGGCCAAAGAGTTATGCTTTAGATAGAAAAGTTTGTACCCAGTGGTGGGATTCAAATAATTTAACAATTGGTTCTCTGCCCTAATGACTGGCTGGGTAGGCATGGCCAAGGAGAGGCCAGCTGTGCCCAGGCCTTCTGATAATGCCCTGGGCCAAGGCAGAACAGGTAGGTCCCAAGGTGTTGTGACCCAGGCCCAAGTAAGTAGTAGGAAAATCAGTCAGTGAAAAAACAAACAAACTTTATTCGAACACCTGAGAATTACTTCATTCCCAGCATCGTTCAACTAATTTAAAGCAAATTCCTCCCAACACAAATTCCTCAGTCCTATCGCAAACCTTGTCCAATTAGGCAAATTGCCAAAGGCCTTTCTTGGCAAATGTTCAGAAGTCCCAGATACAAAAATAAATACAAGATGTAGACGAAGAAAAAGGCAAAGCTACCAACATTGTTTTCGGCAAAGCCCAAATGCCGTTGCTGGTCTGTTTTAAGCCTTATGGGAGGGGCCAATCATCTCTTAGCCCTACTCCTGAGTTGTCCTCTTTGCTTGAGCTGCTCTTGCCTTGGCAGCTCTTCTCATGCGTGCATTAGGAACAGGCTCCTCCTGTTCCTCTGCCTCACTCCTATCAGTCTCTGGAGGCTCTGGAGTCTGCACCTCACTTCCCGATGGCCCTGGCCCCATCTCTGCCTCTGATGCAGAGCCCTCATCCAGGCCTTCCCCAGCCTCCAGGACTGACCCATGTTCTTCCTCAGCCTCATCACTGTCTAACTCCGCTGCCAGCTCCGCAGGCTGCTGGCAGATCACAACACAAGGTTCCTGCTTGGAGGCTTATAATAGGACTTACAATAGGTGGTGAGGCATGCTATTCAGCTGGTTTGCTGAACTGCACAAAAAGTTAGCTACCGGTTCTATCGAACCTATGGAAACCACCTGAATCCCACCACTGTTTGTACCATAGAACAGCAGTGAGTTGCTGAAGACTGAATTGAACGCTGAAGTGTAGGAGAAGACAATGTGGACTTTGGACTTTGCTATATCCTCATGTTGCTGGAATGTATATTTTATGAGTATAATGCTGAAAGCATTATATCCTTAGCCAAGAAGGTGATCTTGAGGCTGTGCTTGTATTTGGAAAACCCCCGCAAAGGTCCATATCAAATCCTATGAAAGTATTTTATCTCCAGAGGCAAAAAAAGTTATAGTTGTAAAGCTAGATGTATGTGAAATGTAATTAAGAAACATCTTTGCTGTAATTTCTGTGTTAGCATGTAGGTGAAGCCTTTTCCTTTCCTCTCCTCTCCTCTCCTCTCAATATTGTCATAATATTTTGCACAAAATGGCTTTATTACTAATGTGCTGTTTCCTCACTACTGTCTGCTGCAGGTTGAGACAATTTTGGGAGCCGAATTTCCTAATCACTAGCATCACATTAAGTAGCAAGAATTGGCACATCCAAACTAGGCTGCCTTTCTTACTTCTTGATAATACTCATTAAAGGGTCATTAAAATGCAAATAGAGCTATGATTTTAGATGACAAATTAACATTACTAGTTAGTCATGCCAAAGGTCATGGCAACTGTATAACTTAATTCCTTAGATAAATGTGTTCAGCTTTCTACATTTTATTTAAAATTCAAAATTTTATCTTTAGCCAAATACTGGCAGTTTCAGTAATTGGCAGTGGTTTGCATATATGGTCTGTCCATTGTTATCTTTATAAAAAACAAAACAAAACAAAAAAAACTCAGAAGTTGCATGTGTATAATTCACTTCTGCTATCATGTCGCTTGGAAAAATGAAAAGGCTATTACTAATCTATAAAGGGATAGAAGAATAGTTGGCTTGCATCTAATAAGTTTGCTCAGTATGTTTTATAGGAGAAGATGAAAATGACAAACTATAATATGTGTTATAAGATATGTGTTATAAGAGAGTTTTGCTCAGTTTCACTCACTTAGGACCCTCAGTGTCATTGCAATTGCATTTATTTCTCTTGTGTTGTTTTCTGTTTTTGAATTGTTAGTCACTCAAAGTCACTAGGGTGAGATAGGTTATGTTATAAATTTAATCAATCAAAGCATCCAGAGTCACTAGGCTGAGATGGGTAAGGTTATAAATTTAATCAATCAATGTCCTATTTTCCAATGACTAGGGAATTCCAATCAAGATAAGTATATGGAAAGTATGATAAAAGGCACCTAGAATTCTATCACAGCAAAGTGCATGCAAGACTCTTTCCATATTTTGCTGCCATTTTGGCTGTCTCCTACATATAATAGGGTTGGTAAGTATGAAAATATCTTTGATGTTATTTTGAAAAAAAAAATTAATGTTTAATTAATTAATTAATTAATATTAAAATATTAATGTCAGATTTGTGACATTGGCCTCTCCAGTGCTTTAAAATGCATTGGTTCCATCAAACACCTCTAATGAGCCTAGAAGCAAAACTTTAATTTACAATTTTCACTGAAATAGTTGTATTCCACTTAAGAGTTCTCAGGGCATTTATTTCTCAAATGAGAAAGTTATATTTCCTTGTGTATATCAGAATTTCCAATGAGGCAAGTTTATGAATGAATTTTCCCTGCTTGAATTTCAGCTTGGTGAAGTAAAAATAATTTGATACTCCCTTTTCATTCTGATTTTAAATGAGAATAGTTTTATATTTACATTCTCAGATTTCTCCATTGACATCTTCCGCAGTATGGGAAGATCCACAGCCATCTCTTGGGAGTAAACCACAGGAATTATTGTTTTACAGATTGCTTTTGAGTTGAATAACTGGAAGTCAGAGGTGTTCACTTTATTCTTAAAGTATTTTTAAATATAATTTTAAAAGCTTTTGAAAATATTGTTTTATTAAATAGCAAAATGATACTTAAAATATGGATTTTAGAAAGTTTAACAAAGGATTAAGAGCTGGGATGGACTTGGAATTACAATTTTAAACTTGTGCAAGAATTCTTCCTATTGGAAATTGTCATTATTTGCCTTTTCTGAGTCAAAATAAAATAATGAAACTTTAAAAGTTGGATACTAGAAGGAACTAGAGGATAATGAAAGAAAGAAATACTCTAGCCTACCTCCACAATTTTGGGATATTAAACTTGGCTATACAGTTATTCATCAATTGCAGGAGCCACTCCATAGTACAGAGACCAAAAATTACTGAAAGTATTTATATATCAAAACTAATAAATATTACATAGTATATCATTATGTATTGTATATTATATACCAATGAAAATATCCATTGAACAGCACCAGAAATACAAACCTATATAATCAAGCAAACCAATTTTGCATTTTTTTTCTTCTTCCTCTCAGCAATCTTTAAGTCCTGTATATCAAATTGTAATTTTTTTTGTTATCTTTATCTCTTCTCTCAAAACCCTTGTCCTCTTTACGAAAATCCATTTACACTTTCAGTGTAACCCAGCAGATCTCTCATATTTCAATTTAAATGAATACTCCAGATCATTCTTCTGGTATCTTATTTATATATTTCTTGTTTTGTAAACAGTCCTCCAGTTCCATTTGTAGATTGAATATTTCCATATTTCTTATGGGTTAAAATGTTAGCGTCCTCTATAATATCCTTTTCAATATTATTCAAAGGAGCTTCATTCAATTCAACTATTTTTGGTTGCAATATAGAGTTAACTAATTCACAAAGTTATTGGGTCCATTGGTTATAATTTTTTTTTTTTTTAACAAAGCCATCTGGTGTTTTTCTAATGAGTAGCCTTCAAAGCCTTTTTATCAGCAATTTATAGACACAGATATTCTTTCCCACAGGAGAGAATATTTTTAACTGGCTTCTACATCTTTCTTTAAAAAACAATTTCATCCAAATTCTTAGTATTTAAAAACTAAAATGAAACTACGGTCCTTCTTTACTGTATATTACAAAAAATAAAATCTTACAGAGCTGAAACTGCCTCCTTTTCTTTCTTTCTCAACAAATTAAGGAAGTATTTTATTTTTATTTTTCCACTGAATTCAGTAATCTACTGAATACAAATCTTGCAAATTCTGAAGGCTTTTCAATCTTAAAGAAGTAGTAAAAAAATTAAAGTCCAAGGTGATTAAAAGAGTGAGGCTAAGTCAAACTTTGAGTCTTTAAAAAGGGCCACATTAACATCTCAGAGCATGATGGAACCTACGATTCTCTGCTGATTACAAGTGGCTACAAAAACCTCTGTTTCTGCTGTTGACTCTGCTGTCTACAAGCAGAATAGAATACATGTAGGTGATCTCAATATCTCTCTTTATTCCAGAGAGAATTATTAGCAGTCTGGTTCTCACATCCAGCTGCCTTTCAGCTGCAATGTCCTCCACAAAATGCAGAGCTTCTCTTCGCCTGCTTCACTGGAAACGTCTTCAATACATAAATTGTTAAGAATGCAATGGAAAAAAACAAACTGTTTCTTCAAAACCTCCAGATGGTAGAACCCATAGTCTCTAAAAAGCTGTCAATTCCACTGTTATAGTGCATATCTTTTTATCAAGAAGGATTTTTTCCCTTATATTTAAATAAAATTTAGATATCAACAGAAAACCAGTTTGATGTAGTAGACTGGGAAATGTAAATTGTAGCCCTGCCTTAAACACAAAGCCAGCTGGTTGACCTTGGGCCAGTTACTCTGTCTCAGCCCTAGGAAGAAGGGAATGGCAAAAACTTTTGAAATCTTGCCAATAAAGATTTGTAGGGACTTGTCCAGGGAGTTCTAAATTATAATAACAGCAATCCTGCAACATATAACTGTTATTCCCAATCTTTCTATGCTATGAAAAATAATTCTTGGCTATCTTCCCTGTACCTTTTTTTGATGTTTTCTTGTGATCTGGCGAGATCCGTCCATGAATGGCGTGAATGAGTTTTTAATGTTTTTAATGTTTTTAACTTTTCAATGTTTTTTTATAATTATTTTTAAAAATGTATTGTGAGCCGCCCTGAGTCTTCGGAGAGGGGTGGCATATAAATTTAATTAATTAAATTAAATTAAATTAAATGTTCCCAAACATAGCTATCATGTTTTACTTAAGTCTTCTTTTCTTCAGACTGAACTTTCCAAGTTCCTTCAGTCAATACATATAATGCATGTCTTCAAATCCCCATAATCTCTTTGTTGCCCTCCTATGAATTTTTTATAATTTGTCCTTATCTATAAAAAATGTACCTAGAACAGAACAGAATAACCGAATTGGAAGAGACTTGGAGGTCTTCTAGTCCAACCCACTGCTCAGGCAGGAGACTGCATACCATTTCAGACAAATGGTTGTCCAATCTCTTCTTAAAATCCTTCAGACCACCCACAAATTCTGGAGGCAAGTCATTCCACTGATTAATTGTTCTAAATGTCAGAAAATCTCCTTAGTTCTAGGTTGATTGTCTCCTTGATTAGTTTCTATCTTTTGCTTCTTGTTTTGCCTTCAGGTGCTTTGGAAAACAGATTGACAGCTTCTTTGTGGCAGCCCCTTAGATATTGGAACACTGCTATCATATCAGCCCAGTCCTTCTTTTCATTAAACTAGATACCCAATTCCTTCAACCGTTATTCGTATGTTTTATGAAGATCATACTTCAAGTGTGGCTCACCACTGCCAAGTGGAGAGAATTAATGATATAATGTAGCAATAGCAATAACACTTAGAGTTATATACCACTTCATAGTGCTTTACAGCTCTCTCTATGCGGTTTACAGAGTCAGCATATTGCCCCCAACAATCTGGGTTCTCATTTTACCGACCTTGGAAGGATGGAAGTCTGAGTCAATCTTGAGCCTGATGAGATTTGAGATTTGAACTGCCAAATTGCAGGCAGCCGGTAGTCAGCAGAAGTAGCCTGCAGTACTGCATCCACTAGAGCTCCATGTATTTTGATTTGATATTCTGATACAGTCCACAATTTGTTATGCCTTCTAGCCGATGTTTCCTGCTGAAGCATATTCCCCTTGTCAATGACCACAATCAATTCTTTCTCAGATGTATGCAAGTCCTACATTTTTTCCTTATATATAACACTTTATATTTCTTCCTGACATTTTTTTACTGTCAGCCAAATCTTCCAATCTGTACAGATTAGACTAAACCTTGTACTATTATTTTGAATATTTACTAGACCTCCATGCTGTGTTATCTGCAAATTTGGTAAGTATCCTATCAGTTTCATCATCCAGGTCATTATAAAATAATAAATAATCCTGGTGCGAAGTCTCATTTTTGCAGAATCCCACTGGTCATTGCTATCCAATTCAATGTAGGCTAGTGAGTTTACCAACCATTTATGGACCCGCCTTATATAGTGCTATCCAGATCAGACTTTAACAACTTGTGAAATTTGTCCAAAGCTTTGCTGAAACCAGAGTACATTATATCAACAGTATTCTCATTGTCCACTAGAATAATTGTTCTGTCAAATAGAATAGAATAATACAGTTGGAAGGGACCTTGCAGATCTTCTAGTCCCATGATGGCGAACCTATGGCACGTGTGCCGGAAGTGGCACTCAGAGCCATGTCGCCCGGCACGCGTGGCATTGCCCATTCTTCTTCCGGGTTTCCAGGGCACGCATGCGCACCAGCCAGCTAGTTTGCTGGTTACTGGTGCGCATGTGTGTGCAATGATCAGCTGGCCTTAATGTCTTAGTGCGCATGTGCACTGGCCATGCCGTCATTGCCCGCATGCAGCCCCGGGACTCCACCCTTTGCCAGCCAGGAGCGCTGCCGCCAGTCGCTCCCGTGCACCCGGCTGCCTGCCTGCCTCATCACCGCCACCATGAGGAAAGGCCCCGAAGTTGCGCTGCCTGGAATCCACATGGTCTGCTGCAGGGGGAGGCCAGGTATGGCTGGCTGGATGCTGCCTGGAGCTGAGCTCGAGGCTGGCAGGAGGAAGAACGTTGCCTCTTAACGAGCTCGAACTGTCTGCTGCCGCAGCCTGCCACCATCCCCTCTCCCCTGCCAGCTGCTCCTGCCACTGCCAGAGAAGCGGCTATGTGAGAACCGCTGCCTCCAAGGGCAAGGGGGCGGTGGTGGCAAGGATGGGCGGTCCGGGTCTTCCCTGTCTCCCTGCCTGAGCAGACTTCTAGCATAGCCCCAAGCCTCCAGAGGGAGGGAAGCCCCCGCCTGCTGCTCCTGCCACAGCCACCCCCTTGCCCCCAGCAAGAGTGGTTGTCATGCTGCCGCTTCTGCGGCAGCACCAGGAGCAACTGCCGGGGCAGAGAGGGCGGGGGCAGGCTGTGGTGGCAGGCCATTCTTGCTGGGTAACAGGCTGCTCCTGGAGCAAGCAGGAGAAGGAGAAGCCACCAGCGGGGAGGTAAGCTGCCCCAGGAGGACTGGAGGAGAGTGCAGCTCCTCACTCATGGAGATCCACCAGTGGGGAAATGGTCGCAGAAAGTGGTACGAAATGCGCGAGCCAGGAAGCGGTCACGCCGCGAGGCTCCAACTCAAGGAGAGAAGACGGAGGAAGGGGGGGGGAAAGTCCAAATGGCAGCTACCTGAAGCAAGCTGCAGAGCGATTATGCAGGGCAGTTGGAGAAGCGGCAGAAATAGGAGCCAAGGCTGGGCTTTCAGCGGGTAAGCAAAGTTCCCCTCTGCCGTGGGGAACTTTGGAGAGGGCGGGGACAGGCTGTGCGAGCAGCCTGTCTCTTAGCTGGTGAAAACGGCTACAGCCTGCCCCCGGCCTCTCTCTCCAAAGTTCCTCACGGCAGAGGCAGCGTTGCTTACCTGCTGAAAGTGCAGCCTTGGCTGCTATTTCTGCCTCTTCTCCAACCACTCGGAGCCCTGTGTAATAGCGCTGCAGCTTGTTTGAGGTAGCCCCCATTTAGACTTCCCCCGCCCCCCTTCCTCCATCTTCTCCTCCTTGAGTTGGAGCCTCACAGCGTGGCCGAGGCTGAGGAGGGGTGGGATAGTAGCTGCACTGATCTTCTGGTGCCGCCCGTGTTCCCTGCCATGCAATAATGAAGCGCTTTGCCAAGGAAAGCAGACTCTCTCGGGCAGGCGGGAGGTGAGATCTGGTATCGCAGGCATGGGAGACTGACAGCCTCCTATTTAGACTTTAGACTTCCCCTGCCGTTTAGACTTCGCCCGCCTCCCCTTCCTCCGTCTTCTCCTCCTTGAGTTGGAGCCCCATGGCGTGGCCGAGGTGGGGTGGGATAGTAGCTGCACGGATCTTCTGGTGCCGCCCGTGCTTCCTGCCCTGCAATAATGAAGCGCTTTGCCAAGGAAATCAAAGTCTCTTGGGCAGGTGGGAGGCGAGATCTGGCATTGCAGGCATGGGAGACTGACAGCCTTGCAAGCCCATTCTCTCTTGGCTGCTTGGAGAAAACAGCAGAAAGCAGAGGATGAGGAAGTTGGGAAGCCATGAAACGGGATTGAGGGAAGGGAGGAAACGGATAATTCAAGCAGTATATTGATCTTTCCATACAATGGAAGGAGCAGCAGAATGGGGCTTCAATCCCTTCCCCCGGAGGTCTGGGCCACGCCAGAAGCCTGCTTGGGTGGGGGGAGAGGGAAGCCCTGGACCCTCTATCCCTGCCACCACCCCCCTTTGCCCCCAGCAACAACAGTTCTGCCACTTCTCCGACAGAACCCCTGGACCAGCTGGTGGGGCAGCTGGTGGGGGAAGGCTATAGCGACAGGCCATTCCTGCTGGGTAACAGACAGGCTGCTCTTGGAGCAGCCAGGAGATGGAAAAGCCACCAGTGGGGAGGCGATGCCAGATCTCGCCTCCTGCCTGCCCGAGAGACTCTGCTTTCCTTGGCAAAGCGCTTCATTACTGCAGGGCAGGGGACACGGGCGGCACCAGAGGATCCATGCAGCTACTATCCCACCCCTCCTCAGCCTCGGCCATGCTGTGAGGCTCCAACTCAAGGAGGAAAAGACGGAGGAAGGGGGGGCAGGGGAAGTCTAAATGGGGGCTACCTCAAACAAGCTGCAGCGCTATTACTCAGGGCTCCGAGTGGTTGGAGAAGAGGCAGAAATAGCAGCCAAGGCTGCACTTTCAGCAGGTAAGCAACGCTGCCTCTGCTGTGAGGAACTTTGGAGAGAGAGGCCGGGGGCAGGCTGTAGCCATTTTCACCAGCTAAGAGACAGGCTGCTCGCACAGCCTGTCCCCGCCCTCTCCAAAGTTCCCCATGGCAGAGGGGAACTTTGCTTACCCGCTGAAAGCCCAGCATTGGCTGCTATTTCTGCCACTTCTCCAACTGCCCTGCATAATCGCGCTGCAGCTTGCTTCAGGTAGCTGCCATTTGGACTTCCCCCGCCCCCCCTTCCTCCATCTTCTCCTCCTTGAGTTGGAGCCTCGCGGCGTGACCGAGGCTGAGGAGGGGTGGGATAGTAGCTGCACGGATCCCCTGGTGCCGCCCATGTCCCCTGCCCTGCAATGATGAAGCGCTTTGCCAAGGAAAGCTGAGTCTCAGGCTTCTCCTGGAGCAGCAAGGAGAAGGAGAAGTTGCCAGCGGGGAGGTGAGCTTCCCCAGGAGGACCAGAGGAGAGCGCAGCTTCTCACTCATGGAGATCTACCGGTTGGGAAGTGGGCACGGTAAGAGGTGCGCTGACTATGAAGCGGTCATGCTCCCTGGCCAGAGAGTGTTGCACAAATCTTTGCTGGAGTGAACATGCAACCCTCTCCTGCCAGGGAGCATGACTTCTTCCTGGCTCGCGCATTTCTTACCGCTTTCCGCGACCATTTCCCCACCGGTGGATCTCCATGAGTGAGGAGCTGCGCTCTCCTCCAGTCCTCCTGGGGCAGTACGAGAACCGCTCTTGCTGGGGACAAGGGGGTGGTGGTGGCAGGAGCAGCAGGCCGGGGCTTCCCTCCGGAGGCCTGGGGCTATGCCAGAAGTCTTATCGGGTGTGGAGACAGGGAAGCCCCGGACTGCCCTCAAAATAACGACTTTCCAGGCCCAAAACAGGGCGGAGGGGTGCCCGAAGTGCTTGTGCAGGGCGCATATGCACAATGTGGGGCGCATGCGCGGGGAGGATCATGTGCGCATGCGCATGTGGGAGGGTTTGCATTGCATTTTGGGTGCTGGCATGCACAGGAGCTGTTGCGCGCGCACATACACACTTCCGGCACGCCAAGGAGAAATAGGTTCGCCATCACTGTTCTAGTCCAACCCGCTGCCCAGGCAGGAAACCCTACACCACTTCAGACAAATGGTTATCCAACATCTTCTTAAAAATTTCTAATGTTGGAGCATTCACAACTTCTGCAGGCAAGTTGTTCCACTTATTATTTATTTATTTATTTATTTATTTATTTATTTATTTATTTATTTATTTATTTATTTATTTGTTTGTTTGTTTGTTTGTTTGTTTCAATTTGTATACCACCCTCCTCCAGCAGGACTCAGGGCGGTGAACAGCCAGAATAAAAAACAAAACATACAAAATTTAAGAACAGTTTAAAATAATTAAATATTTTTGGCCACAATTTAAAACAAACCCAATTAAAATCAATTAAATTTAACTAAAACTGTGGGATCAAGCCAGCCCGGCTAGGTGAAATAAATAAGTTTTTAGGGCCCGACGAAAAGTCCGGAGGTCTGATATTGTACGTATCTCTGGGGGGAGGCGCCGCCACAGAGAAGGCTCTCCCCTTGGGGGTTGCCAGCTGACACTGTCTGGCGGACGGCACCCTGAGGAGGCCCTCTCTGTGCGAGCGTACTGGCCGGTGGGAGGCTATTGGTGGCAGAAGGCGGTCTCGTAAATACCCCGGCCCTAAGCCATGGAGCGCTTTAAAGGTGGTCACCAACACCTTGAAGCGCACCCGGAAGACCACCGGGTGCAGCTCACGCAGGAGAGGTGTCACATGGGAGCACCCCGTCGCTTCCATAATCCCCCGCGCGGCCGCATTCTGGACCAGCTGGAGCCTCCGGGTGCACCCCAGGGGCAGCCCCATGTAGAGAGCATTGCAGTAGTCCAGGCGGGAGGTGACGAGTGCCTGAGTGACCGTGCGTAGGGAATTAATTGTTCTAACTGTCAGGAAATTTCTCCTTAGTTCTAAGTTGCTTCTCTCCTTGATTATTTATTATTTATTTATTTATTTATTTATTTATTTGTTCCTATTTCTATACCCATTAGTTTCCACCCATTGCTTCTTGTTCTACCCTCAGGTACTTTGGAGAATAGTTTGACTCCCTCTTCTTGGCAACCCCTGAGATATTGGAATACTGCTATCATGTCTCCCCTAGTACTTCTTTTCATTAAAATAGACATACCCAGTTCCTGCAACTGTTCTTCATATGTTTTAGCCTCCAGTCCCCTAATCATCTTTGTTGCTCTTCTCTGCACTCTCAACATCTTTTTTACATCGTGGCGACCAAAACTGAATGCAATATTCCAAGTGTGGCCTTACCAAAGGCATTATAAAGTGGTATTAACACTTCACGTGATCTTGATTCTATCCTTTGTTTATGCTGCCCAAAACTGTGTTGGCTTTTTTGGCAGCTGCTGCACACTGCTGGCTCATATCTAAATGGTTGTCCACTAGGATTCCAAGATCCCCCTCACAGTTACTACTATTGAGCAAGGTACCACATATACGGTACCTGTGCATTTTGTTTTTCTTCCCTAAATGTAGAACCTTACTTCTTTCACTGTTGAATTTCATTTTGTTAGATAGCGCCCAATGTTGAAGTCTGTCAAGATCCTTCTGTATCTTGAGCCTATCTTCTGGTGTGTTGGCTATTCCTGCCAGCTTGGAGGAGACACGATTTGGACAAAGCCATTTGGCTGTTAGTAATCATGGCACTGTCTTTAGGATGCTCATAAATTGCTTGCTTTATTACTTGCTGTAACATATTTCCAGTCTTAAATGGACTCACTGATTAATAATTACTGGTATGTTCTTTTCCCCTTTCTTGAAGAAAATCCATATTTGTTCTTCTCTAAATCATTCTCAAACATTTTTAAATAATGTTTCCAAGATCTAGCACTCCTGAGTTCTGTGGGATTGAATCTAGCAAAGTTATGGCTGCTTCAGTGCCACCCCAGAAAGGGAAGGTTGCACGGCACAAAGAAACATAGGAGGAGTCTATCCCTACCTTCTTTCCAGTATTCCTCTGGCCCCTGTACCTAATCGGATGGCTGCAAATGATAATTGGCTGCTTTGGAACCAAGGCCAAAGTTTGAAATCTCTTAATGGTGGTGGGTGATGAGGGAAAGTTAAAGCTGTGACTCTCCTGCGTGCGGGTGAAGTAGGCCTGGCTTGCAATCTCCAGCAGTCAACAAGAGAGCCTTCTTCCTCCATGCAGAGAGAGGATCTTTGGGGATATGCCAGACAGGAAGTGGGGGTGCATTTTTACTCATAATCTGAGGCTACCTTTGTTTCCCTTTCCCTTCCAACAAAGTGAAAAGCAATTCAGTGGATTGGCTGAGGAGAAAGAAGAGTGATTTCCAATGCTCCCTGCCAGCTTCCCATAGGCAATGTCAGCGGGGAAACCTGAAGGAACTCAGAAGTCACTTCCACTGCCACTGTTTTTTTTGCTCACCATTCTGTTTCTTTGTTTAGGTAAAGAAATCTTTCTGAAATGATGACCCAATGGGTCACTGGTTGTCTAGTAGTACCTAAGTGGGTATGCCAGAACAGATAGATTTTTTTTCAAACAATAAGCTTTTTATAGAGATTGTGTACTTTTTAGTTCTGAACAGTCTGATTAATAATTTTATTATCACTGCTTAGCAAATTAAAAAAAATCTAGCAATTAAGTCAGGACTGAGACATTATTCTAACATAATTAAACAATACTTTAACTGGTATATCTTCTATGTTTGTTTAGTTTTGGATTATACATTCTTTTGGATAGGCATATTTAGTACCTGACTACACAACTGTTCTTTGCTTGTTTTTCTTCACTTAGCTTTAAATGTTATCCTTAAAAGCGGGGGGGATGGGACAGGATGACTGCCAACTGTAAAATGAGTATAATATTTAAAAAGTACCACAATAATATGAAACAGGTATACAATCAGAGGTGGGTTTCAGCAGATTCTAACCAATTCTGCAGAACCAGTAGTGGAAATTTCAAGTAGTTCAGAGGACCAGTAGTAAAAATTCTGACTGGCCCCACCCCCATCTATTTGCTGCCTCCCAAGTTCCAGCTGATCAGGAGGAGATGGGGATTTTGCAGCAACCTTCCCCTGGATTAGGGAGGGAATGGCAATTTTGCAGTATCCTTCCCCTGGAGTGAGGTGGGAATGGAGTTTTTACAGTATTCTTCCCCTGCCATGCCCACCAAGCCACACCCACAGAACAGGTAGTAAAAGTTTTTGAAACCCACCACTGTATACAGTGGATATTTTATAATTAAAATGTGCAGATATTGCATAAAAATATGCATGAATAAACCCAAATTCTGAGGTTGAGTTTGACCATTTTTTGCAACATGTTTATCAAGATGTAGAATATATGTGTACGTGAGTGTATGTGAGTGTGAGAATATGTGGGGGCATTCTTCAGATTTTAAAATATTTTTATCTTTCAATTCTTCACCTCTGCTTTGTAACTATGACAGATGGTTTACATTTTTAACTTTTAAAAATGAGATTACCCAGTTTATTTTAATCAGTGGCACATTTTAATCATAAGAATTGGGAAGCCCAATGGACTGATTTACAGGTAGATTCTGCTTGATGAGTTTTAGACAAGTATCTGAATAAAATCTTGAAGTTATATTACAGTATTTTATAAACTAAAAATAGGCTTTGCTTTATAATCTAGGGATTTCTATAGTACAGCCATTTATACCTTTGGATATAAAACTTTGTTAGTGAAACCTGAATTGAATGGTTTGATTCTTATTATTCACAATATAGAGAAGCTATTCATCCACTTGAGGGCAGTGTATCCTAGGTCTAGTATTTTAGTACCTTTTGCATAGAATCTGACATTTTTCAGAAAAACACTAGATCTGTAAAAGCCTATTCAAAACACAAATGCTAAAGATACTAAAACTACCTTAATTGAATAATATGCCAACTCCACTTCAATCATCTTATCCACTAAGGAAAATCCTATTATAAATTACATTTTGAAATTATCTCAGAATCTTTGCATCCAGAACAGAAAATGGAACATTGATAAGATGCCAGATCTAAGTTAGGGATTAAATCAATGGTGGAAGAAGAAAAATATACCTTCTAGGTTATTACAGGTGTGTGGATTTGTAACTCCATTTCAGGTAACATTTCCATTTAGTTGCACAAATGCAGATTCAATCCAGTAGTCTTTAAACCCATATTGATGATTTCAATTTGTTTCCTGCCTTTCTATCTAGAGGACTTTCAATATAACAGAAACATTGAAGGTTATCTCTCTGAAGATATTCAGAATGCATTTATTTCAGAAATAAACAAAGTTAGCTTGAGAGTTCACTAAGTTTTGAACAGCATGCTGAGGGCCATATGCAAAAGGGTGTGATTAAAGCACCCATTTTACCACTTAAAACTCCAGAAATCACAGACACCCCCCCCAATCATATTTCCTGGTCCCACATGTGAGCAGGAAACACGATTGTGCATGTGCGTCTGTGATTTCTGGAGTTTTAAGTGGTAAAATGGGTGCTTTAAGTCAGTTAGTTCTTTCACTTCACAAAAATACCAGAAAAGAGTAAAGGTTTTGGACCTATCATTCCAAAGAGTGCAACAGATTCTTAATAGATTTTGTGTAAATTTATTTACCTTTTTACAATCCATATTTATTTCCTAATTGCCATTTTGGCAACAAGCAAGAACATTCTACTATACCATTTCTAATGTTTATTTGGAGGCTCAATATGCTCAGGTAAAAATGTTATTTAAAATTAACAATTTAATTTACAAGTATGTTCAAAATGCTAGCTGTATAAAGGATTAGCTGAAGCAGTGGTGGATTTCAAATTTTTTTGCTACCAGTTCTGTGGGTGTGGCTTGATGGGTGTGGCATGGCTTGGTGGGCGTGCCTTGGTGAGCATGGCAGGGGAAGGATACTGTAAAATCTCCATTCCCTCCCCAATCCAGGGGAAGGTTACTGCAAAATCCCCATTTCCTCCCAATCAGCTGGGACTCAGGAGGCAGAGAATATATGGGGACGGGGCTAGTCAGAGGTGGTATTTACCGGTTCTCTGAACTACTCAAAATTTCCGCTACTGGTTCTCCAGAACTGGTCAGAACCTGCTGAAACCTACCTCTGAGCTGAAGGTATCTTGAAAAATTCTTACAAAATGTCTAGTTCCTGTCTAGTTTGTCAGAAAGCTTGTCAAATATATTAAAAATAGTAGCAGTAACTCTTAGGTAAAACGTCATTGTCTCTGTGCCTAGTGGCATTGTGAAGTTTTAGTGTTTTGAATCATAGAAATCAACTGCAGTCTGATATATAGGAGAAGAGTTGAAGATTAGTATTTCTATGTTAAGACTTCCTAGGCTTTGATATATGAAGTTTAAAAGTCATGTTTTCATAGGAATATTTTAGTGAAAACCGCAACAGTAATTTCCATTCTGAAGTATTATGTATTATGACTCAGTCCACTGCATATCTCCTGGTAGGAAGAATAAGTTGACTTAAAGGTAGTCTTTTGATTAGAGAACTTCACTTGCATGAATATGCTTTTGGCTCATGGCCAAAAAGCTGCCCATATTGACCAGTATTATCCTTATCTATGTCATGTGCAAAAAATACTTAATGTGTCATACTTATTGCTAAGTCCATTTTTAGTAATATACTCTCTCTTTTTCATTATTTTACTAAAACCATTATGTGAAAACTTGGTAGATCAAAGGCCAAATAGTTTATGAAAGTCAATATTTATAGGCCTTCTTGGTGACATATGGAAGTTGGCATATGGAAGATTGTAACTTGGAATAAAAGAAAAATAAATGATAAAAAGCCTAAATTAGTAAAATGCAATGAAAAATACTTTTATGTGTAAAACTAAGATAAAGGGAAAGAATGTAATCTAATTGAATGAAAGTATTTGATCTTGTGGAATGGAACTGATAAATATGAAAGATTAAGTTATGAATGAAAGGGGGGATATATATGTGAGATAAACTGGTGTCATCTAGATTATTGAGAATGCATATAAAAATATCAGTTTACAGAATGTGATGTGTTCCAGTGAAGAATTGTAATGGAATAACTAGATATGAGTTTTGAAATAAAAACATGCATGGTGGGGGATGGAGGTGGGATATTAAACATTTAGATAATTTGAATGTATGGATGGGAACAGGATGAGAAAATGTGGGATGAGTGATTGGGCCATTTGAAAACTCAAAGATGAATGAGAATGGTTACTGGTGAGTATGTTTAGATAAATTTCTGTCTATTCTGAATATGTGTTGTTTTGCATAAGTCTATTAATGTGAACACTAGGAAAAGGAATTAACAAAAATAATTAGAATTGATTAGATTAGAAGAATGAGAGAATTAGTAAAGGTGAAGGTGAGATAGACTATTATTTGGTAATATCAAGTATGGATTTGGGGAAAGATGAATATAGAAGCAAAGGAAAGAGCTGAAAGAAAATAAGGTGAAAATAGAACAGCTGCAGGAAGACAAATATGAAGCTTCTATAAAGAAATATCAGAGGATACATTAATCTAACAAAAATGAATGGTAAGTGGGTGTAAGGAAAGAAAATGTGGAAGTTGAAGTGAAAAAATGTCAAAAAGTGCCACAGAATTGTGTGGAGGTATGCTACAATGAAGGATTAAAAAAAATGAAAGCAGCTGAATGAGGAAAAAATGTATATCAGAGACTGATTGCCTGAACTTGATGGATGAAAAGGAAATCATACATGCTCTGAGAATATTGAAAAATGTAAAATGTTAAAATAGGGATGTGGTTTGCTAATGGAGTGGTTGTGCAGCTTCTTTAACATTTATGTGTAGACTGAATAAAACATAGTAGTGCATGCATACAGTAAAATGCAGCAATATACTGTATACAAAACAGGAGGAATGTCATCTGCAGCTTCTGTTGCAATTTATAACAGAAGAACAAGCATTGGTCAGTCCCAGAAACCAGATATTGAGAAACTCATGTTACTACACAGCACTGTTTTATAATATGCTGTAGGAAGTCTTCTATAACTACATATATTTATGTAGGAGCCCAGAAATGCCATAGATTTTAGTTTTAGATATTCCGTGCCTAGACATTAATAAATTGTTATTGTTTTATGTAAAAGTGCTTTAGTAGCCAAATGATGCTACAAATATTCGTTGAACATCAGCCTTTTCAACCTGAGTGCACCTGAGATTTGTAAACTACAATTTCCAGATTTCTCAGCAATGATCTTATTGAATAAGGAATTCTTGTACTACATTCAAGTTGAGAAACTTGCAGAGATAGATCTCCTTGATTCAGGGGTTCAATCTTCACCTACTCATGGTTGACTCAGCCTTCCATCCTTCTAAGGTTGGTAAAAGGAGGACCTAGATTGTTGGAGGCAATATACTGACTCTGTAAATTGCTTAGAGACAGCTGTGAAGAATTGTGAAGCAGTATATAAATGCTATTGCTATTTTCTATTTCTGGCTTCCTTCCCATCGAAATGAGTTGAGACTACAACCACTACACTGGGAATTCTGGAAACTGCAATTAGTAAAACAAGAAGAATATGAAGTTAGCTGTGGAAGTTCTCAATATAAATGCCAAGGGGACTGGTTTCTTTAATGCTCATTTCAGAATAAAAATACCATTGTTTATATTGCAATCTATTTTCACATTGGTTTATTTGCATCTGTACAAGAATATTATCAGAGATAGAACTTGCTCAATAATGTGATGTAATGTCACAGTTCATTACTTGTATTACTCAAACACAGATTAAAAACCTATCAAGCCACAATGTATGGTAGCATTAAGGAGAAATGTGTGGATGAAGATTAACTGAAGAAAATTAATTTTTCAGGGGTGACCTTAAAAGGTACTAGCCAGTCATAAAACCACTTACTATGTTAAGTAGTTATTAAATGGAACCTACTATAGAGTATTTATATTCACTGTATTGTGTGTAACTATAATTTCAGTTTCAATGTACTGAGTTTTATTTCAGGGTGATAAGATAAAATGGTTGATAAGAAAAATAAGTTGTTTCACATTCCAGAAGTTTAGAAAGAAAAGCACATCTATATGATTTCTTGGAAAAAAGTTAAAAAAAACAGATCTTGATTTCTAGAAATTAATCCTCCTGTCAAATGACTTGTTTGCTATATATGTGATTATGTTATCTAAATTAGCTTTCCCAGTTTGGTGTGGAATTTAGCTCCTGGTATCCTGTATCGCTAGGAAAGCAGAGAATTTTACAAGTCGATGTACACATAAAATGTCTAGGGGGTTGCTGGACTGGAAAAGGCTGATCTAGATGTGTAATTTATCATTAAGTTGCTGAACTTCTTTGTGTAACGTAATGAGATATTTTGATCAGTTATTTCTTATCAGGTGTTCTTTGGATGTATTATGTCTGCAATATCAAAATATACGGACAATGTCATGTTGTAGAGGCCTGTTTCCAATTACTTGTTGTTGTGGGTGACACATTCAATCCATCTATAATATTTTTACTTATTCTTGTTGATTACTTAGAATATTTGATTCCCAGGGGCTGAGGCCAATTACTGGGTAGACTGCATAGATCAGAAATCATTAAAATCTTACAGAATAAGGATTGTGGTGCATAGTTCTTATTGTTCTTTCTGTGGAACAAAATTGTATTTGCTAACCCTAACTGAACTTGGCGAGTCCCGCCAGCTGATGATAAGTGTGGGCTACTGATGCAAACCATTCATGGATGAGACAAGAGAGCCTGGATTGATGGAATGCTATTACAAACTGCAGACCTAATGAGAGGGAAATTATGAAGTATATAGCAATAGCTTTACAGTGCTTTACAGCCCTCTTTAAGCGGTTTATAGAGCTCATTGCCCCCAACAATCTGGGTCTTCTTTTTACTGACCTTGGAAGGATAAAAGGCTGAGTCAATCTTGAGCCTGGTGAGATTTGAACTGCCAAATTGCAGGCAGCCGGTAGTCATCAGAAGTAGCCTGCAGTACTGCATTCTAACCACTATGCCACTGCAGCTCATATGAAGGAATTATGGAGAGAAGACCTACATTCACACTAATTGCAAAACAGCTAATTACTCAATGCTTCAACATAGTGAAGAGGAAGCTGCTATAACATTTGGAGATAGACCAACTACACATTTTATCCCATACTCAAGATGATCTGGAAGAACAACTAGATGTTTAGCCAAAACCTGAAGCTGGAGCACCATTACCTCCTTCCCCATTACAGAGCATAAGCGAGGCATAAGGTAATGGGTAAATTAGCTGTAATCATCCCTCAAGACTGATCACAAAGGCTCAGCAGAAAAGTATAATCAGATAATATACTAGAGATGCCAATAGAGCCCTCATACCGAACCGGGAGCATTTCAACCCTGATCTTAGCCCTATTATTTTCCACAACTTTCTGTGGTATCTCCCATCTAAACTTAGAAGGGTCTAGCTCATATTAAGTAGATATTGAGAGTTAGAAAGAGTGCGAAAGATACAAACACACATACACAAACACACACACAGAGAAAGATAGACAGAGAGAGAGAAAGAGACAGAGAGACAGAGCAAGAGAGACAGAGAGACAGAGACAGACGGAGAGAGAAAAAAAATAAAGGATTAAGACAGCTGCTATACAGTGATTGCCTATGCACATGCAACACACAGGAGCAAGAAATTTTTTTCATGGTACCTGAATGTTTCTATAAAGAAATCATGTATAATTGTTGAGAATTCTTTACAAGGATGGAAATCTGAAATAAAAATCTAGTTGTCCTATTCAAATCCCAGCCATTATAATATTCCAGCAATCTGATTAAAACACAAGACCTGCAATTGCTTTCTTCATAAATGTAGAGCTTCTTTGAAAAATAAAAACTCCTAAATCTGCCCTTGTTGATGCCACTATGGCTCACCAAAGGTCAAAGTTAGAGTGTATGCAAAGTATTTTCAAACAAATTAACTTGTAAGTCATTGGCTAACAACACATATGAGTACCTCCTCTTATTCATAATAATTAACAACAATAATCAATCACTCACTCAATCATGGCTCTCTTCATTGCTGATATCCTAAAATTGTCAACAAAATCAACCCATTCCAGCCAATAAAAGTGCCAACATTTTCTTGTTGATTATCATCAGCTTGGGAAAAAAATGGACAAAAGAAAACAGTACCAACCCTGCACATCTATACACCCACACAAAGATTCAAATCAAAAGTGACTTTTGTGATAACTGAGTTTGTGATGTGCCTATTTTTTCATCAGACCTTGAAAGAAGGTTGACAAGCGGATTTTTGCGCTTCACAGATCATTTTCAGAACTTCAGCAAAATGATGTGTGACAAAGTGAACCATGAAAGCCTCCACATAACCTTGTCTGTTTTTGAGATGACCAACAATGTTAATTTCAATCTGAAGAAAGAAACAATTGTTAGACTTATATTGTATGAGTTGTATGGTTTGACATAATGACTAAGAAGTGACTTAAGTGACTTAACCCACTTTGGGTTGCCTAATAACATCTATATAGAGATTTTTTGAAGTGTGTGGAGGTTCTTTCCTTTCCTTCTTCCTTTTGTCTCTACTCTATTTCCCAGGCCAGGCCAAAAAATTGTAAACCCTAGTTCCTAATTTTAATAAATATTAAAGAATTTGGCAGAGTGATTTCCTCTGCTGAAGGACTATTTCTTGACCTGAAGGCAAAACATATTAATCCAACATTTTAATTTTTGGTTTTAATTTGGGATTAATTTCCAAGATGAGAAAGTCAGATTTATTAATCCTTCATTGAATGACATCCTATATTTTTCCAGATGACTCCTACGGTACATGTCTTAATGGGAAAATGAATTTGAGATGTGGCTACCTAAACTTGTGGATTTGTTGTTTTCAGTAATATCTTGTCTGAAAACTAATATCTAGTGTTCTGAGGAGGATTAATAAAACTCATAATAAAAATAGAAGAAGGTAAGAACCAGGAAAGGGAATTTATCTTTCACTTAACATAGAAGGAATGTCTTGAGCTAAGTTAGTCTTAGCCGTAAGATTTCCTGATGATTTCAGAATGCTACGTAGATATGAATCTGCTTGCTTTTTTATCAGTTAAGTTCAGCTAGACAATGCCATGCTTTATAACAAAAATGGATAAGTCTATTTCTTTACTAATGATTAGGGTTATATTGGAGTTTTCAATCAGGCTTTACATTAATTACAAACAATGCAAACTTAGTCACATTTAATCACTTGGTTAGACTTACTGTTTAGTAAGCATTTTACAGTTGTAATTTTCCTGCATTTTCCAAGTGTTTTGGAGAACATAATAGGAGAACTTCATAGTTAAAAATACAGTGACCTCCACTGTTGAAAAAAGAATGTTCTGTAAGCATGTACCAAATATGTTTCAAACTCCTAGAAGTATAAGGATTTGAAGAAAATACAGCCCACTTTGACTCTTATCTGAGTGACAGGTTGATACATTGAATTCAAATCCCAAATCTGAAATGAAAAACCAAAACTTGTGGGAAATCATAAATGGCTGTATCTTCTATTTTTTAGGAGATTGGATGGAAGACTCTCAGTAGACCGTTCTGAGAGATGAAGTTTCCCTACTTTCAGTTAAAATAATCTTAAAATGATTAGAGCAGGAAAATTATTGCTGTATCTTCTTTTGAAAACATTTTATAACTAGTATGATTTTTGCTGCTTACTAGAGTTCTCCTCCAATTATAGTTATCTTTTTTTAATTGATATTAACCCTACGACATTTCAAACAGGATACTTTCTGCCAGCTACATGTTTAAACAAACTTCCATAATTCCTCCTACTATTTGGTTGGCAACTATGAAAATCAATAGCTTTAAGAAATATGACAAATTTTAGAAGGATATGTGTAAAAGCTTTTGTGCTTAAGACTTTGTGAAACCTTGATAGAACGATTGATTTAAACAGAGATTTTAGCAAATCAACCACTCACATCAAATTTGCAAAGCTCATTTAAGTTATTGAATTCAACTATAAGGCTTTGATTTATTTCAGAGAGATTCAAGGTGATTAAGATATTAGATAAAGTTTCATAATTTCCAGATTTTCAAACATTACTGCAGATTTCAATAAAGTAATTTCAAAAATTACTGCCTATTTTAACTGTTTTTTTTTTTTAAATTCCTCTTCATGATACTATGCTGGACAGTACAGTTTTATTTATACTCTTAGCAGAAAATATTTATCTAATTAACCTGGATATGGTAAAAGGAGTGAAACAACTTTAGATTTAAGGACTTATTTATTTTAATTTTAATACACTTAAGGACTGTATTTATTTCAATTTTAAAAACTTTAAAAAGATTTTCTTAATGTTAACAAAGTTAATGATCTATGACTATGTACATTTATTAAATGTAGAACATTGTTACAACTTTATGAAAAAATAGGGTGGGGAAGTGTTGATTTGTGCAATGAGTACATGCTATTGATTCAAATAGCCAATTAATAACTTTTGTCATCTCTATAGATCCTGTTTATCAGAAAAGTTCACCATTTACATTTCACTCTTCTATCACATTTTAAAGGTAGATTTATTTGTAAAAAGAGAAAGAAAGATTCTGCTGGTTTCTTTTTTTTTTTTAGATTTGTTTCTCTTGTTTGTTCCTCTATCTTTCTTTAAATTCATACCCTTTTATTCTTTAGCTTTCCTTAACTTTCTGTCTCTTTATTTGATCTGTGGTACAACAATCTGTTTATCTAGTCTGCTTGCAATATTTCAGCTACTTCAGACCCTCCTATTTTCCTTTTATTTTTATCACTCCGAAGGACAAGAAGGAGGAGGAGGAGGGGGAGAAAAGAAGAAGAAGGAGGAGGAGGAGGAGGGAGAAGAAGGAGTGAGGAGGAGAAGAAGGAGGAGGAGGAGGAGGAGAAGAAGAAGAAGAAGAAGAGGAAGAAGAGGAAGAAGGAGACTTCTATAACTGTCTGGTTTGGTTCTGCAACCCAACAAGACAGACACAGACTTCAGAGGATAATTAGAACTGCAGAAAAAACAATTGCTACCAACCTGCCTTCCATTGAGGACCTGTATACTGCACGAGTCAAAAAGAGGGCTGAGAAAATGTCTACAGATTCCTCACATCCTGGACATAAATTGTTTCAACTTCTACCCTCAAAATGATGCTATAGAGTACTGCATACCAGAAGAACTAGACACAAGAACAGTTTTTTCCCAAACGCCATCACTCTGCTAAACAAATAATTCCCTCAACATTGTCATACTATTTACTAAGTCTGCACTACTATTAATCTTCTCATCATTCCCATCACCCATCTTCTCCCACTTATGATTGTATGACTGTAACCTTGTTGCTGGTATCCTTAGGATTTATATTGTTATTGTTTCCTGATTGCTTATTTAACCTATGAATATCATTAAGTTGTACCTTATGATTCTTGATGAACATATCTTTTCTTTTATGTACACTTTTATGTACACTGAGAGCATATGCACCAAGACAAATTCCTTGTGTGTCCAATGACACCTGGCCAATAAAAAAATTCTATCTATTCTACAAAGACCAGCAAAAATAGAGCAACTGAGGCCAAAGAAAGCAAAATCACCATAGTCAATTGCAAAAGGTAGCTTTACTTGGAACAGTTTACATCCTGTGGCAATACATTCAACACAATCAAACATCCATATATGCCTATCTCAGGTCCTTGGAAAGGACTTGATAGGTAGATAAAAATGCCAAATGCAATCTGAACATCTGGTTGGCTTTGTGATGAATCATCATAATAGAAATCCCCCAGAAAGAAACTATTTTGACATGGTTGTGGGGCTTGTGTGCTCTGAAAAGTTGAGAGCTTAATATTGAAAAATATATTGAAGCTATCCAGCAGCAACTTTTTTTTTAATTTGATTTATATGCCGCCCTTCTCCGGAGACTCAGGGCGGCTTACAATGGGCTAAGCAATATCCTTCATTCTTTTGTATATTTATACAAAGTCAGCTTATTGCCCCACAACTGGGTCCTCAATTTACCTACCTTAGAAAGGATGGAAGGCTGAGTCAACCTTGAGCCTTGGCGAGATGCTAACTTTGAAATGCTAATGCCATCTAAGGTGACAGCCATTCTATTTCCCCCATCAAAAAATATGAAGATGCACTCACTTTAATGCTTCCCCATTATAACTTATTGTTTAATATTTTCAATAACAATAACAGAATAATAAATAACCAGATCAGATTCTGTACTTCACATTGGCTGGAACTGAACCTCCCCATCAATTTTGCATTATCATTTTTTAAAGCCATTTGCTATTTGCGCAACCTTAATGCATTCTCAGTATTGATTTTAGGATGTAAAGAATAAGCTCCAAATAAATGCTCTATTAGTACCAGAAATAAACTGATTTTTAGAATTATGTGACTTGAGAGACCATTATCAAGGAGGAGAAAATAATATAGAGAAAAGTTACCAAACCTCTCTTTGAAAGCAGTATGCTTGGAGAGTTTCTATTGAATTGATCTCTGTGATTGGGGGGTAGAGTTATCAGTTACTGTATTCTTCAACCAAGATATTAAGCAACATGTTGGGGATGGTAGGAAACATATCATTTGCTTTTTGCAGTCACTGAAGGAATATACCAATCAGTACTCAGTTTGGTTATAGTCATTTGAAAGGGGAACTTGATTTGTATAACAAAATAAAAAAAATTGTCCTAAGTCACTAATTCAATTCCAGATTTTGGATTTGGTTGGATCCAAGATCTATATCTTTGCAAAATACAAAAAAAGATAAATTATTACAGATCCAGCAATTGTCAATTAATTATAGATATTTATCTAAGATATCCCACTTTTCAAACGAAAGTCAGTTTGACTACAATGCAAATTCATTAGTGCAGAAAATAAAGATTTCTTTTCATATATTATTTATTTTTGATATACATTTCAGTTGTGATGAACTGAATACTTAGAGACCTAGGATCACCTATACATTCCATTAGTTTTAATAAAGATTTCAGCATCATTCAGGTCTAAGGTTTTTCTCTATTTCAACAAAATGAACTCTTTGTGGCCTTTTCAGTTACAAAGTTTACTTGTAATTCATCCCTTTGAGAAGGCTGGAGCATTTTTCTGTGCAAAATTGGGGACATGTCAGAAAAACAAGACAAGTTGATTTCTTCTGCTTCTTTCAGCCGAACGCTGTATTTTATTTTTGCCAAGCACTAATATCACATCAGATATCATCATCTTTAGCTGTGACATGAAGCATGTGACATGACTTCTTCCTTTCCTGCTGTAGGTTTAATTGTGTAGCAAATTATTCTTCCATTTCCTCATGTACACTTATAGTTAGGGGTAAGCTTTCTGCTGGTTATCTGTCCAACTGCAATCTTTAATAAAATTATTATAAAAAGATAGATATTATTTACAACTTACTGCTCTTCTGAATATTGCTACCAATATTCTGGCTTGTCAGATTTAACCCTCCATTTATTAGCTGAGACCCTCAATGACATTCACTATAGTGTTCTCCTTCTTGTGATATTTACAATGCTCTGTGCAAATGGAGAATTTTTGTTTGCCAAGTTGCAGTTGGCACTGCAAAAGCAGTAGCAATTCACAGTGTTAACTCAGCAGCCACATAGCCCTTGGAAAGGAGGCATGACATGTTGCTTACCCTCAGCAAGTTGACAGGGCAACAGAATGAGATACAGGATCTGAAGCCGAGATGCAGCATTTCAAAAGGTATGCCACAACACTGAACAAATGGAAAACTTTTTCTTTTTGATAGAGTAGAGAGGAAGAAATTTCTTTTTCAGCACAAAATTGAGGGGCTAGGCAGAAGCTCTTGATTAATGACCAATATTAAAGGCTTGGCTAAAGATTATGAGTAGCTATCCATTCCTTGAATCTGGGGAAACTGCAAATAGCCTAGCATTGGTGACAGGTAAGTTATAAGCTAAGTACACGAGGGAGCATTGAAAAGTCAGTGAGTGCAATGTGAAAAAACAAAACAAAAACCCTCTCATTACCTGAGAATGGAGGAATATAGCCGGTAGCCATATTAGATATAGCACATATGAAGCTTCTGCACAGATGTGCAGAAACTAGAAAGATGCAAATCACAGAATCTAAAAGCAGACCAAAACATCAGCTTGCTCTGCACTATGTAACATCTTTCCTCAGCTCAATGGCAGCCGTGCCATCCTAGCTGTACTTCGAGGGTATGACATGGGACCAAATTATTTGAGAGACTGCCTCTCCCTAGATATATCTAACCTGAATACAGCATCCGGACTGGTTGAGGCATGTTGCTGGTCCTGTCTATGAAATCTGGCAGGACCAAAAAAGAGAATCTTTTCTGCTATGGCAACCACCTTATAAAACATTATCCTCCTGGACCTTAGATTGGCCCCAACTCTCTTGGTCTTTATGAATGCCCTGAAGACATAGCTGCTAGCAACTGGTGGGTCTAACAATGATGGGGAACACTTAAATTGCTGTAATGATTTGATCTAGAATGAATTCTTCTGATGATAGTGATTTTATGTTTTTTAAATTGATTATAAACAGTTTTTATATGTGTTTTTAGTTTGGTTTTTTAAAAATTATTTTTGACCTGTCATGAGCAGCCTAGAGTCTCTTAGATGAGATTATTATGGTTGAACAATCAGCCAGATGTTTGAAATGGATTTGGAAATTATCCATTTCTCAAAGAGCCTTGGTGGCGCAGCAGACTAAAGCACTGTTAAGTAACACCAGCTGCCTTCAATTACTGCAAGTTCAAATCTCACCAGGCTCAAGGTTGACTCAGCCTTCCATCCCTTCGAGGTAGGTAAAATGAGGACCGGTTTGTGGGGGCAATAAGCTGACTTTGTATAAAAAAGAACACTGCTTGGGTGGGGGGGGGGCGAAAGCCCTACTAAGCAACAAACAAACAAATAAATAAATAAATAAATAGATCCCAAAGATCTGAGAAAGGCAGATGACTGCTTATTTTTTTTATTTTTTTAATCAAATTTATATGCTGGTCCTTGTGTGGTTCGAGATGACTCTGAGCGGCTTACAACATAATAAAATGTATAGAAGTAAAAATAATTATAACTATAAAAACAAAGTAAAATTACAAAAGATTGAAACAAACTAAAAGAAACCATGGGTTTAGAGTGAGGAGGTCTCACCTCCAGCCAACAGCTTCTCCTTCAGGGTCCATACCATCCAGGATTGCTAGATTTTAACTAGCACTCATTTCCTGAGTGAGGGGACAGCCCTCACCTCTTGTAGCAAGTTATTCCAAGGTTTAGGGGCTATGTCAGAAAAGGCTCTTCTCCTGGACCCCACCTGCAATTTCTTGACTGATGGAGTCCACAGTAGGCCACTTCTGCCAGCATGAGTGTAGTAGGTATCCCATTGGGTAAGGTGGCTCCTTGGATATTTACTTACTTACTTACTTACTTACTTACTTACTTACTTACTTACTTACTTACTTAATTTATTAGTTCGATTTATATGCCGCCCTTCTCCGGAGATGCAGGGCGGCTTACAATGCATTAAGCAATAGCCTTCATACTTTTGTATATACCTGCTTAGTAGGGCTTTTTTGGCGCCCCCAAGCAGTGTTCTATTTTATACAAAGTCAGCTTATTGCCCCCACAAACCGGGTCCTCATTTTACCTACCTCGAAAGGATGGAAGGCTGAGTCAACCTTGAGCCTGGTGAGATTTGAACTTGCAGTAATTGAAGGCAGCTGCAGCTAAGTGCTACTTTAACAGAAGTTTTAGTCCACTGCGCTACCAAGGCACCAAGACCTATGCCAATTTATTGATTTATATATTTATATTGATAAATATAACATTGTTTTATGGAGTTAATTAAAAGTGTGGTTGTAGGATGTAAGCTGTTTCAAGTAAAGCTGCCTTTTGCAATTGAATGATGGTGATGATATTCAAGCGGTTCTCTAGATGTTTTGAGATTGTACCAAGGCACCTATTAGTAGTGGTACTATCTTTGCTTTCTTTTGCAGCAATCATTTATTAGCAGGCCTTTGTACTTTGTTATTTTCTCTAGCTTTTTCTCTTCTGTTCTGCTGTCTCCAGATACTGCCAAGTTTGTTATCATAGTTATTATTTTATATATAATTTAAAATATCTGTAGGCTGACTATGCAAGAAACCATAATAATTTTACCTCCCACATCCCTGCTCCTTCCAATATTAAACCTAATAGACGTGGGCTGTAAAAATCCACATTATTTAGATGATAGCAAAAAAATATATAGAAAATACCAAGTCTTTGCTGGATGTAGTAGTCATCCAATTGTTTGCATCCTCAAACCCCTTGCTTCAGCAATATTGCTTCCCCCAGTCCAACTCATAACCTCTAATACAGTTATACAGTTGGAATCAACATAGGTCTTGCTGACAGGATGGCTGGAATTGGATATTTCATGAATTAAGACTGCAGACAGGTAATGAAAGACGGAAAGTTCCAGAAAGATAAAGAAGAAGAAGTTAGAATGATAGAATGGAGAAAAAAAGCTCAGAAAGGAATTTTGGAAATGTGACTAATACAGTATCTTTGGTGGTTTGGAGAAAGTTAATTTCTATAAACTCCAGCCGTTGGTATAGCAACCTTAAGGACACACATGTTATATGGTTTTGAATCCCTGGTTTGCTCTAGGGGCATCTTCAGAGAGGGTCAATGTGCCAAAATATGGACAATTAAACCTGTGAAAAACCTGGAACATTTATTGCTTATGTTGCAACCATAATTTTGATGCTATTTACTCTCACACAAAAACACGCCTTTGGTTTGTACATGGTATGTTTTGTTTATAACAGTTGAGAGGCAGACGTATGATAATTAAATCATGATACAAGATTTCAATTGAGAAACAAGATGGACAGAAGATTTGCCACCCTTTCCTTCACCAAGCTATTTGCAGCATGTACTGAATTACTTTTCTTCTTTCAGGAGAGTTCTGATTGCTATTTAGTTTTTCTTACTGTGGGTTTTCCATGCGATAGCAATCACATTTGCCAGAAATACTAAAACGAAATGTCAGTTCTAAAGAAAAGAAAACATAAAGGCTTACAGCCTGTTGCAAATCCGGACACTTTACAAATCTAAAGAGACATTCCAGTAGCAATGCAACAAATGAAGTACTTTTGGACAGAAGCAGCAAATGACCATTGCAAAGTGATTAACTTAGTACTCTTTTTTTTTTTAACAAGAAGGAAAAAAAAAAACAACAACCTTCAAGCAAGAATAATGGCAAAAACTAAAACAGAAAACAGGAAATTGGAAAGGACTTAAAAAACAAAATTAGTAGGGAGAAAGGGTCCAATCCAAATAATTACTTTAAGGAAGTACTAGCAGTTTGTGTGTACTTCAGTGGGTTTGAAATTGCAGGTACCCATGCTAGGTAATATTGGTGCAGCTAAAATTCCAGCTGATTTTGCAATGAAACTTCTCTGTGCTGTGCTAAGTTGTATGCGCATACAGAACTAGTTGTGTGAATTATAGCCTTGCATTTCATCCATAGACCAGTCTTTAGAATTTTTTTTTTTAAATTTGATTTATATGCCGCCTTCTCTGGAGACTCAGGGCAGCTTAAAATGCGTTAAGCAATAGCCTTCATACTTTTGTATATTTTATACAAAGTCAGCTTATTGCCCCCACAATCTGGTTCCTTATTTTACCTACCTTAGAAAGGATGGAAGGCTGAGTCAACCTTGAGCCTGGTGAGATTTGAACTTGCAGTAATTGCAAGTGTGTTGGTGTTAATAACAGTGCTTTAGTCTGCTGCGCCACCAGGGCTCTAATTTCTAATTAGAATTTCTAATTACAACTTTCAATTTGATGTGCATAAATATCTGTATCTAATTCTATTAAATCTAATACTCAACTTCTAAAGTTATCCCCCCAAATCATGATAAAATTCTACAGGAAAAGCAACTAGATATTTCCTTCCTTCCTTCCTTCCTTCCTTCCTTCCTTCCTTCCTTCCTTCCTTCCTTCCTTCCTTCCTTCCTTCCTTCCTTTTATTTTGGCTCAAATTATTTTTATTAACTTGTTTAAAATGAAAAACATAGTGCTGAATATAATATAATTTCCCAAGCTACACGATATTTATAAAATCTACCCTATCATATCCAACAGGAAAAGCAGGCACTTTGATCAATGTTGAACTAGGTTAATTACTATGTGTATAACCATAGGCCATTGTTTATGATAACACAAAGCAAAATGAAAAAGAATCAAGTTCATCTTCAGTTAGTTAATACATAATATTTAGAACATTATGTGAAGGAATTCCATTTACAGTAAATTTCAATGACATTCAAGCAGATTACCTGTTAAGTTTAAAGTTGCTGCGGTGAAAGAATTCATACCTCATCTGATCACAATAAATGGTAGTTTGTCCTCATTTTAATATTGATCAACCATATTCCAAATATGTGGACTTCAACTCTACAAATCCACCAAGAAACATGGCCGTTGCTGAGACTTGCAAGAATATGAGGAGAGAAGAAGATAATGGCAATGCCTTGCCTTCCTGACTACATTTGTTTGTAATTTGTTGAGCCTTCCATTAATATAGCAATAGCAATAGTACTTAGACTTATATACCGCTTTACAGTGCTTTACAGCCCTCTCTGAGCAGTTTACAGAGTCAGCATATTGCCCCCAACAATTTGGGTCCTCAATTTACCGACCTCAGAAGGATGGAAGACTGAGTCAACCCTGAACCTGGTAAGATTTGAACTGCCAAATTGCAGGCAGCTGGTAGTCAGCATAAGTAGCCTGCAGTACTGCACTGCACCACCATGGCTCACCATGCAAACATGGTTTAATGCAGTCATCATGTAGGAGATGTTTTGTTCCACTACCATGTTTTCCCGAAAATAAGACCCGGTCTTATAATTTTTTGAACCCCGAAATAAGCGTTTGGCCTTATTTTCAGGGAGGTCTTATTATTTTGGGGTGTGTGAAGCAAGATGGGGCTCCTGATTTCCAGCTCTGTGTTTAAATATTTTCAGGGAGGGCTTATTTTCGGGGGAGGCTTATTTTAGCGCATGCGCTCAAAATCCTAATTGAGCTTATTATCAGGGAATGTCTTATTTTTGGGGAAATAGGGTAGTTCATCTTGTATCTCATCAGTCAATTGCCCTTTGAATTGCTCTGTTAAACTTCTTTCATTCCAGGCCACATCTTTTGCCAGCAACTGGAATGTTGTAACTTATTTTTTTTTATTGAACAGCTATCCTGCTGGGGGAAGTGATTCTTACAGGTAACTCTCACTGGCCTAACAAGACCTGCAACATTATATTTCTAACATGCAACAAAGTTATCAAAGTTTTCCAAGTCTAGACTAGCCTGGATCAGTAAGAGGCTGGCTCTTTGGCCTATCAACCATGAAGAAAACTGCAGGGAAATGATGGTAGACTCTGCACAGGATGGGAATTTGAGGATGTGGTGCACCAAGAGTGTTCCCTGCAAGTTTCAGGACCCTCTCAATTGGGATCCCTTCAAAAGGGTTGGAGATTTTAAGAAATACTAAACATCTCCAAGTTTCGATATGCTCAATCTCACAAGTGGCTTGAATTTCAGCATCCCATGGTTTACTTGATTTCCTTTATAGAGAAGGTATTGCTATTTACCTAGCAATAGGTGTAGCTAGGAAAAATCACATCAGATACCTGTACAATTAGCACAGGACTTCCCCCTCCCAGCTCCCAGGGCTGTGTGCTCTCTCTCCATTTCTCTTCTCTCTATATACCAATGACTACATCTCAAAAGATCCCTCTGTTAAAGTACTGAAGTTTGCAGATGATACAACAGTGATTGGTCTCATTCGAGACAATGATAAATCTGCATACAGACAGAGGTTGAATAACTAGCTTTGTGGTGCAACTGGAACAATCTTGAACTAAACACACTCAAAACCATAGAAATGTGGTAGATTTTAGGAGAAACCCTCCTATGCTACCATACTAGACAACACAGTATCAACAGTAGAGACCTTCAAGCTTCTAGGTTCTATCATATCTCAAGACTTAAAATGGATACCTAACATCAAAAACGTCATCAAAAAAGCACAACAAAGAATATTCTTTTTGCGCCAACTCAGAAAGCTCAAACTGCCCCAAAAGCACTGATTCAGTTCTACAAAGGAACTATTGAGTCTGTCATCTGCACCTCTATAACTGTCTGGTTTGGCTCTGCAACCAAATAACAGATAATTAGAACTGCAGAAAAAACAATTGTTACCAACCTGCCTTCCATTGAGGACCTGTATACTGCACGAGTCAAAAAGAGGTCTGTGAAAATATTTACAGACTGCTTACAACCTGGACATAAATTGTTTCAACTCCTACCCTCAAAACAATGCTATATGGCACTGCACACCAGAACAACTAGACAGAAGAACAGTTTTTCCCCGAATGCCATTACTCTGCTAAACAACTAATTCCCACAACACTGTCAAACTATTTACTAAGATTGTATTACTATTCTTCTTCTCATTCTTCCTATTACCTATCTCTTCCCACTTATGACTAAAACCATGTTGCTTGCATTTTTACAATTTATATTGTTCTTTTTGTTTCCTAGTATGATTTGATTGCTTATTAGTAAGCTATGACTATTACTAAATGTTGTATCATGATTCTCGGTGAACTTATTTTTTTCTTTTTTTTCTTTTTATGTACACTGAGAGCATATACACAAAAGACAAATTCCTTGTGTGTCCAATCACACTTGGCCAATAAAGAATTCTATTCTATTCTATTCTATTCTATTCTATTCTATTCTATTCTATTCTATTCTATTCTATTCTATTCTATTCTATTCTATTCTATTCTAATAAAGAAATCCTCAAGTTTCCATCCTGTGGAGAGTCTACCAGCATCTTCAATAATTCATCAGCATCCTCTTTATCAAGGTGGACCAGACCAAAATGTCCCACTCTATCCCCCCCATTAGAAAAATGATGCTCAGTAAAATAGATCACCCCCACCTCCCCTTTCTTACTAGTCTGTCAATTGCACATTATGTCAATACTGATAACTGTCAATAGCTATGCAGAACAGTCACAGCTTGTGTCTGGCAGTAAGGAGATCAGGGAGAGAAGTGTAGATCCAGCCCCTCCTTACTACCAGACACAATTCTGCCATATCAAAATTATAGTGATAATTAAAGCTTCTGCAACAATTTATATTTTGTTTATGTGTTCCCCATTTTTTCCAGAACTTAATGGAAACCTGCTTTACCCTAGTCACAATCTACATTAAGAGGCAATTGTTTATTCACATTCTCTACATTTCTTTCCTAAGAAACGAAATATTGGTATTTGGTGACCAAAATCAAATACTGAGATACACCATGTATCACTTCCTCTGATTTCTGTAATTCACAAAATGAAGAAGAAAAAAATTATAATATAATGGTCCATATCATATATGTCCCTCTCCCACTTTCCTTTTCCACTCAATCTCCCCCCCTCCCCCTCCCCTTCATATAATTGGCCTGTAAATTATGTCCTTTCAATGTGATTTATATTTTATCAATAGTTGCAGTCACCCAAGCAAATTCAATCTGGTCAGAATTTTGTTTTATTAGTAAATGATGAAATGTCAACCACTGACATTTCACAATAGATCAATTACAGTTTGAAAATGGATTGAGTACTGATCAAAATTTACCAAGAAGCAACTTCTTAGCCTGTATATTCTATTTTTAACTTGATGATTGGTGGTAGAGAAGACTGATCTTCGACTGAATACTGATACAGTATGCCACAGTAAAGTAACGCCTTTTCACATTTTTTTCTGTTACAAAACTACGGAAATCTGCCCTGAGGATCATTATAATCCCCTGGAGGATTTTATATGACTTCCTCAAAAAAACCCACATATTTCTATTAATGGCACAATAAATCCTTTTTACTTGCAGAATGCACATTACCATTACGATAAATACATGCGTGACTGGCACAATACTTTTTTTTAAAAAAAATCTCTTGTAAATTTACTACTGTATATAGCTATATATAGCTATATAAAACTTCAGAAAGGTCAAGAAAAACTTTCTAATAGGGCTGCAAATCAATAAAGAAAATTTAACCAATTAAATTATTGTTGATTGAATTTTCAGATTTCTAAGTACAGCAAGAGTTCTCATCCAAAGTTTATGACATCATGCTAGAAAAGCTATTTATGAGCAAAGACAAAATATCTTTTCTGTTGGCATTGTCCTATGTCAGAAAGTGATCCCATAGATCAGAGGTCTTCAAACTTGGCAGCTTTAAGATTTGTGGGAGTTGAAGTCCACAAGTCTTAAAGCTGCCAAGTTTGAAGACCTCTGCCATAGATATTTAGGCCCTGAGCTATTGCTTTGGAATTCATACATAAATTATCTAGAATGATTTTCTCTGCAATTATTTTCTGTAAAACATTTAAGTAGATTGATCTTGATGTATTAGTAAGCGAATGGAGAATTCATTCAGAATTTGTACCCCCCCCCCACATTTTTGTTGAAATACATAATTTTTTAGATTGAAATAGTGGTTCAAATATTTTGTACTTTGAAAACTTTGTATTAAATATGTAATGTCATTTTCTAAAAAACAATTATTTCTAACTCTTTCATGTTGATGATAGAAAACAACATCCTTCGATTCACTATGAAGAAAATGCCATAATTTCACCTAATAGCGTATCTTCTGTGTATCTGGATAAATTCAATTAGGTATTTTGTGAAGTATTTAAACTAGAAAGGAGATCGGTAGTCTCATTAATTGTGACAGGCAAGTCAATTAGCAAGCCAACTAAAGAATGAATGATGTTGACAAGAGATCTTCAA
Source organism: Pantherophis guttatus (assembly GCF_059756535.1). Taxonomy (NCBI): domain Eukaryota; kingdom Metazoa; phylum Chordata; class Lepidosauria; order Squamata; family Colubridae; genus Pantherophis; species Pantherophis guttatus. Next base: position 36,193,443 of record NC_142069.1, read on the forward strand.
TTATGTTTGCAAAACAGAACTTTAATTTCTTACCCAAAATTCTGCTCAACAGTTTGTTCTTTTTCAGGTAATTGCAGCAGTCTTAAAACTGTTTACTGTGATTGCACAATGATCAATATTATTGATTTCTTTGGGACAACTAGTCTAGCTATCTCTGCTATAATCAATCGCTCTAAAAACATACCTGACAATTACATTTGTGGTCCAGATGTAATTCAGGCAATTGGGAAAGGCAACATATACAGTTATAAGTTTATAACCAATGTTTGGAAGATTTTGTTTACCGGTATTTCTAATTAAGGCAAAAAGTGCTGGTGTTAGTGCTAAGTTTTTTTTCAGGCTTTAATTTTTTTTTCTCACTAAGGAATTGTGTTGAATATTTTTGTTTAGTGAATTATCAAAATCCCAGCTGAGATTTAGGAAATATCAGTTAATATTTGGAAATTTGGTACTTCTATATGTTTCCTAAACTTAAGCTGAATGAAATGTAATACCTAAATCATTTTGGATGTGGAAAAGATATTATATTTCTTTTCTTAATGGAATAACAGAGTTGGGAAGTATCTTGGAGGTCTTCTAGTCCAACTCTCTGCCCATTCTGGACAAATGGCTGTCCAATATCTTATTAAAAATTATTTTTAAAAACTCCAGTGATAAGTGGAGGGCAAGCTGTCCCTCTGATTAATCGTTCTATCTGTTAGAAAAAATGAGAGGTCTTTTGCAGAAAAGGTTTGCAACCTTGTAAGAAGAGGCGCCGCATAGCAAAAAGCAACATAACCCCCCCAAACAAGCTCAATTCCTCATTGTGTGCCATGCCAGCTGCAGAGCCAATTGGGAAGAGAAAGTTGGTATCCACACAGCTCATGGGGAAGGACTTGTATGCATGTATCCAGAACCCTTTCCATATGCAAAGGCCTAACCCAGGGGTGGGTTCTAAATTTTTTTACTACCTGTTCTGTGGGCGTGGCTTATTTTGTAGGTGTGGCTTGGAGGTCATGTGACTAGGTGGGCATGGCTAGCTGGTCATGTGACCGGGTGGCCATGGCTATGTGTATAGGAACTACTCAGAGGGCTGAAAAAAGTCATTTCTGACAGGTCCTCGCACTTTTGACTGGTCCTCACACTTATGACCATCCTCACATTTATGCCCGGGCAGCATTCTTAACAGCCATGTCACTCATTTCACAACTGCCTCTCTTCACCATGGTGATAAGATAGGGCAAAAAACGTAAAATGTGAGGACAGTCGTAAATTTGAGGACTGGTCAAAAGTGCGAGGACCAGTCAAAAATAACCTTTTCAGCCCTCTGAGTAGTCCACATGCACAAAAGGACTACCCAGAAGGTTGAAAAAAGTGATTTCTGACAGTTCCTCTCACTTTTGACCGGTCTTCGCACTTATGACTGGTCATCATTTATGCCCATTGTAGCATTCTTAACAACCGTGTCACTCATTTCACAACTGCTTCTCTTCTATTTCCTTTTTGCCATATTTATTCCTCATCTATTTTTTAAAAAACCAATATTACCCTTCATCCTCCTCTCTAATCTTAATCAAATTCATTTTTTCTCTTCTCTTCTATATTATACCCCTTCCCATTGTCATCTATTTTTATATCCATCCTCACATTGGTTAATTATGTAATATTACAGTTGTTTAATACAAATTCAACATTTTAATATAAATCAATTAGTTACATAACTATCTTTTTTGTATATTTTGTATATTAATCAATATGAACATGAATATTATTTCCAATTATTTCCATGCAATCCAATTTCTTACAAATCAATTAATTATATTTACCAATAATAATAAACCAAATAATTTCCCCCATATATTCCTCCAAACCACAACTTAACCATTTCTGCTTTCAACACAATATACAATTAATAGTATCTCAATTATTACAATTCCCTAGTTAAATAAAGCTTTTTTTCTTTTGTTTTAAAATCTTGAACTCTCCTCTTTTGCCCTAAATTTCCCATTGTTTGCAGTTTTGCACCTACCTTTTTTGGTGACGAAAAAGAAAAAGAAATCTGTCTCTTCCTTATTTTGTCACGTTGCAGCAAAGACCCTGCTTTACTTTCAGTTTCGTTTTTTTCAGGGGAAAAAAAATCTGCTCCACTCTTTGCAGCTAGCAACAGAGCCCTGCGCAAAACAGCTGAGAGCAAATCAGCTGAGAGTCAGGAGGCCTATCTAATCAACTTATGCTAACCTATGCTGAAGCTGAAAGGGGCTGTTTTTTCTATTTTTGCAGGCACCAGTCTACTCATTTGTTTTCTTTTAACACTGATCAGCTGTAGGGCGGCCCTTTGAAACCCCAGGGCAAGAGTTTAAACAGTTTTTTTCTCTCTAGCCATCAGCTGGGATTCAGGAGGCAGCAATAGATTGGGACTGGGCGGGGTAAGCGACCGGCGACCAGCTGGGAACCGGTTCGGGGGCGCGGCCAGCCAATCTTATTACTGGTTCTCTGAACTATTAAATTTTTTTACTATCGGTTCTTGCGAACTGGTGCGAACCAGGAGCAACCCACCACTGGCCTAACCCCAGGGGTAGGTTCTAAAATTTTTTACTACCAGTTCTGTGGGCATGGCTTATTTTGTGAGCATGACTTGATGGTCATGTGACAATTCTTTAGGATTTAGCAGATGTACTGGTCTACCAGGCTTTTAACTGCTTGCAGAGCTGTACCGGTCTACTCATTTGTTTTTGGAGGCACTGGTCTACCCATTTGTTTTTGCAGGCACTGGTCTACCCATTTATTTTTGCAGGCACCGGTCTACTCATTTGTTTCTGCAGGCACTGGTCTACCCATTTATTTTTGCAGGCACCAGTCTACTCATTTGTTTCTGCAGGCACCGGTCTACCAGGGCACACTGCCTTTTAACACTGATCAGCTGTACGGCGGCCCTTTGAAGCCTCACAGCAAGAGTTTAAACAGGTGTTTTCCTTCTAGCCAATCAGCTGGGACTCAGGAGGCAGCAATAGATTGGGGGTGGGGCCAAATAAAAGGTAAGAATAATGTGGGGGGAAGGGGGGCAGAACTGGTTTGGTGACATCATATAGTCACCGCTACTGGCTCGGCGAACTGGGCGGAACCGGGAGGAACCCACCACTGCCTAACCCACATCTGCTGCTAAAAGCCACAAGTGTCCCACTTTACTTGGCTCCATCAGGAGAGTTTTAGTAGCATCTGGATAATGGTTTTATTGCATGTATCACAAAGAAAGAAAAAGTAATAATACTTTAAGCAATGTTAAGAGTGTAGCAGAAATTGAAATAGAAGTATCTTAAGCAGAAAAAAGCATTGTTGTTTATTGATGCTTAACATGCATCTTCTTTCTGCTGGTAGACTGAAAGTGAATACATTACTAAAAGTAGTTTTAAAACATACAAAAATGCATTCACTCTATCATCTTGAATTCATCCCCTACTAGTGGGAGCAAGCAATGAGAATCTTTTCTTCTTGAAGGCAGAGAAAAAAAGAAGGCTTCCCTAACTTTAAGAGGCACAGCAACTTTCTGTAATAGTAAAATGTTCCTAAAAGCTTTTAATGTGTCTACAAGATTGTCTGAGTGAGCTACGCTATTGACTGGAGGACTGTGCAGATAGAAAGCAAAAGCACTCTCTCCGTATGTTTATACATATGTGGGACGTTTGACTAGTCACTGCTCAAATAAAATTGCCGATACAATTTTTTAAAATTTGAAATCATACTCACCTCGTGTTAGTAGAGAAAATTTCATATAACTTGCCAGGGAAAAACATATTTATATTCTAGAATGGCTTTCTTCACCTTTGAAATGTTATTGATAGTATAGCAGTAGGAACTGCTCCTTTGGCATAAGAAGTTGAGAAACGGCTAGGCTAGATCATTTTTGAGAAGACTGGATGATGTACACTTTCATCCTGTTTACAGTCATTTTTTTATATAGTTACCATAATCAAAATACAGCTTTATTTTTTGTTGTTGTGTGTGTAATGCTTTAGCATATTGAAAACATCTCTGCTATGCTCCGGGGCATGATGGAAAGCAAATGCATGATCTATTAAAGAGTTTTAAATATGAGTAGCAGAAGGGAGTGATAGAAAAACCACGTACTGTAAAACAAAAGCAAAAAGAGGCTCTGTATGATAGTTTACTCTGAATATTTCCTTCATTTGGTTCCATTTGTTATGCATGTTTGACTTATTTCCATTTATTGTTACATTTATAACTTCCCTTTTTTTCTGGGAGCTCAAAATGGCCTATGTAGGGTCTTTTTGGTTTTATCCCAAACAATAGTACATGGGATAGAAACTATAGTGTGAGCGACTAACTAAATCCAAATCACCCCCAAGAGCTCTATGGGGGAAAAAATATTGTGATCCACTAATATGGAAGAGCCACCTTGCATCATATTAGGAACTGCCTCCTTTTCCATTGAACAATTTTCTTCCGGTATGAAGAAGTTCTGCTACTGCATTGCTAAGTATTATCAAGATATAAGATCAAGTTTTATATTTCACCTAAAAAGAAACCTGTTTTTCCAGTACATAACAAAATGCTTCAATCTTGTTAAGCTCCTTCTCTGTAGAACTTTTCTTATTACGTTCATCATTTTCCCAAGGCCAGATGATCAGAAATATCACCTGTGGTTCATTGGTCATGGTCTAATAAAAATTTCAGTCACAATTCTTTCACACACAACTAAGAGACTTACCCAGTTGATTCAGTTTGTTTCTTTGATAGTCAAGTTGATAGTATTTTTAATGGGATGAAAATCGATATTTATTTAGCTGGAAGTGTCATCAGAATAAGGAAAATTAATCACAACCTTTCAGTTTCTCACATCTTACTTAAATCCGCTTTACTGCACCATTTAAAAATATACAGTTTTGTTCTGATAACTATATCAGATTATAACATGATAGATGATTTGTAGATTGATGCCCTTTTGATTTAATGCATGTATAACTTGAGATATAGCATCTGCTTATGGAGGTTTCACAAATCATTTTTCTCTTTGAAAGTACTTTCCCTTCCATTCTCTGAAGCTTGTTGTACTGAAAAATTGCCCCAAATGTTTTGTGGCGGGGGGGGGGGGTTGTTACTGACCAGTCTTCTGTAATCTATAGTTCAGCAAGACATTAAGTACATGGCATTTATTTCTAAACAATTCAATCTCTAAATGCTACTGAAAATTCAGCAGGACATTTGTGCATTTGTAGTTTTGGTTATCTGGAACTCAACATGAAAGACATTTGATTTGTCTGCTAATGGAACATGTCATAGAATAATAAAGTCACCTACTGTGTTAAAAAAATTAGTTTGGATTGAAGTTACATTTTTTAAACAAGAAGTATATAGGACTGTATAATATTTATTATGAAGTTGTGATAATTTCTCTATCCCGTGTGCTTTATTTCCCTGTTAAAATCCAAAGAGAGATGTTTCAGTGGGAAAGCAGTATGCTAAAAACTGTTTTTTTAAAAGCTCATTAAATATAATGAATATTTTAATCTAATTCGGAGTATTAGATATCTGTTAGTAGCAAACTGTAAACATGCCTTATGCAAAATATTGGAATCCGGGGCTCAGAAAGTGGGACAAATGTTATTTATTTATTTTTGGAAATTAAAAATAGTTCATTGCTCCTCCCTCTGGACCAGAAGATATTGTGCCCCTTATTCCATTTCTATTTCTCCATCAGCTTGAAATATCAAATTCTCTCCCTTTCACATTTTTCTATTCCCCCTGTGAAGGGGAATTTCTATTTCTCCAGTCCATGCTGCTCTTCTTATTCTGAGAGTGAAAAATAAATTCCACCTCCATTTTTTTCCTCCTGACCAAGATAGGAGGTAGTGTTAGGACATAATGTGCAAGAGGGATGTTTTATGACCAGAAGGGAATGGAAGAAATATGGATGTATCTTCTGTATGGAAGCTATAGATGACATGTTAGAGGATTTACTTCTGCAAGTATAGAAATTAATATGTAGAAAGAAAATGTAGTAAAATGTAGTAGAAAAATCAGCTATGGTTTCCAATAGCAATTATGGTTAGGAGATTGCACATGTGAGGCCTTGGCACAATCTATTTGATCACTGAAGAGGTGTTGAACTACCTGAGGTTCCTGGAGAAAACAGAAAGCCTTTGAAATAGAGAATGGCAGCAGGTGTGTATATGTGATAACTTGAAAGGTGACATTAAACAGAGGCATAAACTTGTTATAACTAAACTCAGCCATAGGTAGAGGATCAAGCCAATTGTCTTGATAGTAGTTTACTATTAAGGAGCAATGAAGTATTGCTTTTGGTTTTCACCTTTTCTCCACCTGAATTTGGAGAATGGGCAGAGGGCAGGCTGATCTTATCATTCAATTACTGAAATAGAACTTTCTAGGAAATGTGCTATGAATCTCATGCCTTTGTCAGAAAGCAGCTGCCTGGACAAGCCATGTTCTGAAAATCTGAATGAACAGATCAGTTACCTATTCATTTGTAATGAAATGGGCCATCTTAGAGAAGAATACAAGCACCAACAATATCCAGCCACTCCACTCCTCTCCTCTCCTCTCCTCTCCTCTCCTCTCCTCTCCTCTCCTCTCCTCTCCTCTCCTCTCCTCTCCCTTTCCCTCCCCTCCCCTCCCCTCTCCTGCAAAGTTCTAGTTCTTGCTCTTCTAGCGGCCTCAACTATCGGTAACTTATATTCAGTGGTGGGATTCAAGTAATTTAACAACCGGTTCTCTGCCCTAATGATTTCTTCCAACAACCAGTTCACCAAACTGTTCAGAAAGTTAACAACCGGTTCTCCCGAAGTGGTGCGAACTGGCTGAATCCCACCACTGCTTATATTGTTGTAGTATGTCTTATCTCTCCATCTTCTTCTAGGTCTGCCTCATGTTCTTTGACCTTCTCTTTTTGTATATGCCTTGTAGGATATGGGATTCCTCAACATCCTATCTGGTTGAACTTTATTTGTTTTTGTCTGTAGTTTAAGATTGGTTCTATGCCAATTATTTCTCTTATGGTCTCATTCCTGATTTTATCACTTCTGGTCTGTTCTGTCCCCTGTCCTCACACAGACAAATGCAGTATTAAACACGCCTGCCAATAATTTATTGTATAAACAGACCAGAATTCCTGGCAGACGAGAGTTCTGGCAGCTAATTGTAAAACGCCTGCCAAGTCCAATTAGTACTCCCAAAAAGCAGGAGAGGCCTTATCTGCAGTCCGTTTCCAGAACGACAAATTATCCACAAGAGTTTAGTCCAAAATATATCTGAGCCGAAGTGCAGGATTCACGATGTGACTCTTTAGAGTTTAAACTTTTGTCCGTCACAAAGTCTGCTGAGCAATCATGCCCCCCCTTTATCCCTTGTGGGGCGTGGCTCAGTGACTCAGCTCAATCTCTGGCCCTCCCACGCCTCTTCCTTTGCTGTGCACGCTTCTCCCTCCAACGCTGCCTGGGATCAAGCCAGGATTCATCATTATCATTCTCTATCAATGGGTGCTCCGAAATGCCTTCCTCCTGGCCCATCCCAGGCTCTTCCTCCTGGCCTTCAGATGGAACTTGAGGCATTGCCAGAGAGGAGGGTCCTGGAGAGGGAGGCCTTGTCAGTTCCTCCCCCTCACCTTCTGAGTTCTCTTCCTCCATGAGGACAGGCTCGGGAGTCAGAGTCACAACATGGTCACTCCAGCAGCTTTCTTCAAATATTTCATTTCCATGGTAACTAACTTTCATTTATGTTTTATTGTAAGTGTCCATGTTTGGCACTGGTGATATAGAGTGGGGATAAGTATGCTTTGTATAATATACTTAGGTGCAAAAATTGTATCTATGCAACTTTTATTTCTTCTAAAACCCATCTGCTCTTCTGCTAGTAGTGGTTCTATAACTGGTTTTAATCTCATTTCTATTATCTTGGTGTACAATTTTCATACCTGGCTCAATAGTGTGATGCTTGATGTTGTGTGCATTCTTGTTTCCTCTCTTTCTTTTTCGACAGTGGTATCATCCAAACGATCAGTGGAATGACTTTGCCTCCAGAAGTTGTAGGTGCTCCAACACTGATGCTTCTTTCACCTGCTGTTTGAATTATTTCTGTTGGTAGCTCAGTTATTTCTGGTGCTTTGTATTTGGGTGACTTTTTAACAGTTGCCAGTTCCTCAATCAGTATTTCTGGCTCTAGCACTATTGTTACCAGGTTCTTCATATGTGGTAAATCAGTAAAAAATAAATCCTAAGGCTCATGTGATGAAGAGACAGTTAGGATCCAGCTGGCATGGTTAGCGAGAGGCTTGTATTGATGACAAGTACGACAAGAAGAAATGTAGGCAATTGTTGGCTTAAAATGGGGGCTAAAATGAAAGAAGGTGGCAGGGAATTATCATACTGATAAAGAGGTTGATAACATTTGTGTATTCATTGCTTGGTGCATGGCAGCTGATATTCTCCGAAGGAATAGATTGCATTTCCCCTGCACTAAAAGTATGGAAGAAATAAAGGTAAACTATTTTGAATGGTTACATCTATATAACATATTTGAAATTAAGGTGGTTAGAATTTGTGTGCTTAAACTACTCTCAATAAGACTAATTAATCAGAATTTGACAGCCAGTTTGGTGTGGTAGTTGAAGTGTCAGGCTAGAAACCAGGAGATTGTGAGTTCTAGTCCTGCCTTAGGTGCAAAGCCAACTTGATGACCTTGGGCTTGTCACTTTCTCTTAGTCCTAAGAAAGAGACACTGGCAATTTAAAAAAAAAAAAACTTGCCAAGAAAACTGCTGGGATTTGTTCAGGCAGTCTCTGATAAGTGGATACAACTGAATGGAAGAAAAAAAATATCAGAATTTAGAAAGACCTGTTTCCTTGGTTGATTGTTTCCTGTTCACTTTGTGGCTATGTAATTTTGTTACATTGTTACAATACATTGTTGTGTTATCAGACAAATTCAAGTACTATGACAGCATTAAACCAAGTCTATTGGGGAGTCAATGGAAGACCAAAGGAATCGTGACAGACTTTGAGTAAGGAGAATATTGCTAGTTTCTTTCTTTCCCTCCTATCCTCTTCACCCCATGTGTTTTTCCATTAAATGTATAAGAAAAGTTATATTAACATATATATACGACCTATGTTTATATTGTGGACAGCCTAGCGAACTTACACATAAATATCCTATTAACTATCTCTTAAAACCAAAAATACTTATGGGACTTGTCGGCAAGGGTGGCACTTTTTCAAGCAGTCACCCTAAACACTCCAGATCTGGTTTGGTGGAAAATAAATGGCTGGTCTTCAAGATCTCAGAAGTTGGGAAACTAGAAATTAAGACATTCAGAAGTACATATTAACACTTAATCATTTGGTGCTATTGGCAACTTTATTAAATCCTCCATTGCACATAAATGTTCTCTGCCCACACAGCTTGTCTCTTTAGGGTTGAAATTATTGATGGCTGGTTGTTATTCAGATTGATTTATTTAATTTATGTAGCCACCCATGCCAAAGTAACTCTGAACAAATCTGCAAATAAAAAAATCTCTAGCTTGTAACTCATAGCTGGAACTTTATATAGCCAAGAAATCTATAACTTCCACAATATCCAGGCCAAGACTCATAAACTGAGGATCCATTTGTAAAGCAAGGAATCAAGAAAGAGAGGCTAATAGTATGTAGAACTGATAGTGTCAAATTATTTTCAACAAGGGCATGAGATCTGGAGCACATTCTTTTATGACTAGAGTTCCTGGCTTTGCCATTCTATCTCTACCTCTTAGACCTCTTTACTATTGATGCAATTTCTCCCAAGGTGAGGCTCTGACTCCTTGCAATCTAATCAGAAGCCATCTGTATTAAATCAGATTCAGAGGTGGCTGACTGAATTGCAGTCAGTTCCCTGAATGGTTACTTTGTAATGTGCAAATCTTAGTTCTGCATTTATTTAATTCCTCATCTAGCACTTAGCTGAAGACTTTCAGATATGACTGAATTTGATTATCTCATATTTTTATTTTACAACGTGTGTATTCCATTATTATGGGCTGCTGAGGCTGAGACGAGAAATAGCAGAAACTCTGCAACCTTCAGCCTCAGAATTGGAGCAGTCCATAATAATGGAATACACACATTGTAAAATAAAAATATGAGATAATCATATCTAAAAATCTTCAGCTAAGTGCTAGATGAGGAATTAAATAAATGCAGAACTAAGATTTGCTGCCAAACCTAGCTATGAAATATAAATTACAGAATAGGCTAGTAATTGCACTCCTATCATATCAGGTTTACTGCATTTCTATGCTTTCTTACAACTTCGCCCCTAATAATGGCTTTTTCTCCAATAAACAGACATTAGCAATAGCACTTAGACTTATATACCACTTCATAGTGCTTTACGACCCTCTCTAAGTGGTTTACAGTGTCAGCATATTGCCCTGAACAATCTGGGTGCTCATTTTACTGACCTCAGAAGGATGGAAGGCTGAGTCAACCTTGAGCCGGTGAGATTCGAACTGCTGGCAGCCAAGAGTCAGCAGAAGTAGCCTGCAGTACTGCATTCTAACCATTGTGCCACCACAACTCTTGCTTCATGATTCTTAAGTTTTTAAGAATATTGATACTAAGATCCTTCCTCTTTTACCTACATGAACAAACACATACTTAAGAAATGATGGACATTAGCAAGTTTGCTACACTGAATGGAAGTTCTTCTTACTTACTGGTCAAAGATCCCAGGGAAATCTACTCAGGGAATGGGTACGGTTGGCTGGTTTCTCTATTTGAAGGTGAGTTGGGTTATAAGCAGTTTATTTTAAAGTTTCCAAATGTTTATAGGGCTTCAACAGACAGAGTGATGGTAGGTGCAAACCTACACATGTACTACTGTAGCAAAGATAACAGGAAAAATATGTCATGCCTTTATTAATATAAAGCCAGATCACAGCACATTGCTCAGAAGCATCCCAACAATCTAACAATCACAAAAGGTGATCAGCAGCACACAGGATTCAGAAATACAAAAGTATGGAGCAAAATTGGAGTGTTTCCTCTTTTGCAGACGATTTCTGTTTGGCTCTCTAGAATTCATGGCACATTCTTAGATTAGGCAGTTGCTCAGCATTGAGGCCTTTATTATCTGACTTGTTCTGCATCCGTTTCTGATAATGAGTGGTGGAGTTAGCCTTGGGTATTTGATTGTTCTCAATTGCTGATTGTGGCATTTATTCAGAAGAGGCTTTTCCATATTGGTCCTCTGGTTCTGAGAAAACATAACACCAGCATACACAAACCTGGATATCACAGAAGCAGTGAGAGGAACAGAGCCCAAATTCAGCAGCAGAGGTTCCTCTAAAGACCTAATTCTCTTAAATTGGATTTTAAAATATCCATTTCAAGATTTTAATGTATTCTCCTACTCAGACTGATTCACCAAGACTCTCAAAGAATGCTATCACTTCTGAATTTCAAGGTACAACTTGTGATTGGTCTGTTCTTATCAGTTTGTGTGCAGTTTTGTAGGTATAGTGTATTGTCCATCTTTTAGGTTTACCATTGAATATATCAGTCCTATCCCTCATTCTGGTCCTTCTGCTGGGTCCTGAAAAACACACTTTTGAATCCGTCTTGCATACAGTATTTAAGCTCTCTTTTACCTAATTCCCAAATGTGCATGAATGCAAATAGCGTCTGCCAAACTAATTGAGTAAATTCTACAAGCTTTTATAGATTAGCTGAAACCTGAATCAATATGCAAATCTTGCATTTTTGTTTCAAATTTTCCATCGTTACTTCTGTTAAGCAATGCGAAGAATAATTAATACAAAGTGATCAATAATGCCACTAAGGGTGGACCAGTCAGTAACTTTGCACTTAATTTCTGTACATAGCTTCCCAAGTTATATGTTAATTTTAAGTGCTTTCATTTTAGTGGTGCAAAATCTGTGGATAATCAGTATTGTAGGCGCAGTGTTGCAACTAAAGCTGCACCCCTTTTGTTCTCATTACACACACACACACACACACACACACACACACACACACACACACAGAGAGAGAGAGAGAGAGAGAGAGAGAGAGAGAGAGAGAGAGAGAGAGAGAGAGAGACAAAGGGATGGGGATTTCATTGCAACTCTGCCTTCAGCATCTTACATTTAAACCTTCCACTCTGGTGTATTCTATTCTATTTAGTTCTATTCTGACACATCATGCAATAGTTCCATAACTTATTTGGTTAATAAGTCCATTTTAAAAATAGGGCTTCAGTCCTTTCTGAATACAGTAGAAACTATTGTTCTGCCCCAGCTCCGGATGTCCGAGGATATTGACACACACTAATGGTCCCTATCAAATTTATTAAGTAGCAAGAATAAACAAGACCAGCAAAGGTTGGCAACCAGCCCAGAAAGCAAGATATAATAAACCAAAATACTCTGATTATAAATACGAGTTGTTTCCAGCAAAAAAGCACTAGCTGCGTGCGACTTAAATAGGCTAAGGGAATGGCCAATTATCCTCAAGCCCTACTCTCGAGTAGACCTCCTCCTCCTGAGTAGCCACTCCTGCCTTTTGACAGTCCTGTGTGCTCAAGCATTGAGGAGAGGCTCCTCCACTTTGCTCTTTCCACTTGAAGGAACCTCTGGAAGTTCTGAAGGCCCTGGCTGAGTCTCTGCCTCTGGCACCACATCCTCTTCAGCCTCCTCGCTGTCTGACGCGAGCGCTGTCTGTGCAGGCTGCTGGCGTGATCCCTCTTCATCGGGATCAGCCATGATCCGCACAGGCTGCTGACGGGCCACAACAACTATATTAGATTCTGTTTAGGCTAAAATTATCTGTAATTTAAAAGGCTACTCATATATTACTGTTGTCTTTCATTTAGAGATGCCACCATTCTTTTGAGAGACTGAGAAAAAATAGCTGGATTGAATAACAGTGGCAGCTTGTTTGGAATTGTCTCGGCACAGTGGGAATAAAGTCTGCTGCACACTACTGTCAAAGAGATCCATTGGACACCAGGCATATTTCCTTGGCCTATCTTCTTTTCCAGTGGGCAGATACGTGCATCATAACTGACATAATGATGGACACAACTATCGCATAGGTCACAGAAGAAAAAGGTCATTGCAGCCAAACAAGAAACAGCAAATCACCAATCTGGGAAACATTGTCAGGGAAATGTGTCTTGAAATGTGCATCTCCTTATGATTCTTTTCTAGTTTCAGGTTGTTATCCTCATATTCCCCAGCCTGCAGACCTTAAAATGCTTGCTGTTGCTCTGTTGTGACTAAAGATCAGGGTCAGTTTCAAACAAAACTCCCAGGCAGAGCAGTCACTGCGAGGGAAACCTTTTAACAGCAAAACAATGAAATCTTGCAGAAAAATAGCAACAGGGGTTCTGAGCAGAGTGAAGAAAAGAAATGAATATCGATGCTTGGAAATTTAAAGCTCCACAAAGTGACCAAGGGACACTTAGCAGTGCAAAAGAGAGTTAAAAGAAATGAGATTTAAGATAGAGCTCAGTAGTTTTGTTTACTAAAAAATGTATAATATACCTTTAGCACAAAACAGATTTCTTTTTTAGAAAAAGAATGGAAGAAAAACTGGATGTACATTATACTGAAGGGGAAGCAAGGAGAAAAAACAGTCATAGAAATAACCATGGTAATACTGAAGCTGGTTCAGACACCTGTTATCTTGTAAATCAAATTCAAAGGTTTATGACCTTTGATGTAAATTCAAATTCAAAGGTTTGTCTGAAATGGTATAGGGTTTTCTGCCTCAGCAAGGGGTTGGATTAGAAGACCCTTCCAACTCTGTTATTCTGTTATTCTGACTTGCTGTCCAGGGGTGAAATCCAGCAGGTTCTGACAGGTTCTGGAGAACTGGTAGAGGAAATTTTGAGTAGTTCGGAGAACTGGCAAATGCCACCTCTGGCTGGCCACAGAGTGGGGTGGGAATGGGGATTTTGCAGTATCCTTCCCCTGCCATGCCCACCAAGCCACCTCCACAGAACTGGTAGTAAAAAAATTTGAATTCCATCACTGTTGCTGTCCCTTTATGCTACACCTTGCTGTAAATTGCCTTGTAAAGTATCACATAATCCTCAATAGAGCAGTTCAATGGATTTCTGTATGTTCAGATCTCCATAATCCACAAGATTTTGATCTTAGAAAAAAACCTATGTAGCTGCCATTGGACTGGTAAATGTGACAAAAAGACTACTTTGAATTTTATCCCTTTGTAAAAGACATTAATTTTTTTCAAGGACATTTTTGATATTTTCATACTAAGTTTTCTTGATGCCAGGAACTGGTTGGGTTGTGTATTTTCAGGCACAAAATGCACAAGACCTGTCCTCTAGTCTGAAGGATAAGTCAAACTAGATTTCCTGGATCACCATTATGCAGCTAAGAATTACAATAAAACAAATTCAGAACTATCATGATAGCTGTAAAGACTAGATCATCTTAGAACTTAATATTCCTTCTCATATTTTTCTGAGCAAAGAAAAAGTTGATTCAGAAATGCCCAAAGTGCAGTACTTTATAGAATTAATATGATTCCAAATTCTTTTCTTTGGCTTTGAAGCTCTGTTGTTAGTAAAGTTAACCAATGAAAAAACTAAATATAATCCAAAGGCATAGCAGACTAAAAGACACTATATACCTAATAGCACTAGTTTTTTTTTTATTTATGTTCAACATTGGCTACTTAATTTATAACCAAGTTCACATATGTTAAAATTACAGCTATTGGCAGTAATGACATTTTATTAGAGATGGGTATATTTAGAACTGAGGCTAGTCTTTTGGCCAAACTGTTTAATAACTATGGTATCTTTTAGTAGAACTCTTCAGCTGATTTTTAAGTAATTAATTTGAGGGAAATTGATTAAAATAAAGCTTCAGGGATATTGTGGCCTCTAAGGAAACTTTCATTTGACAATAAAGGGCAGCACAGTAGAACTATCTACACACTGTGCCTCTTTTGCTGGAACCTGTAGAAAACAGCGATTGCAGTATATCTCAGTTGATCAATATTAAATAAACAGAGCAGAATATCAAGGAGAAAATTATTTGAAGGGGTACTAAATTCCAGTACTAGTTGAAAACTTTTAGTCTCAGAATGGCAACGTTATAACTAATAATTGCTGTTTAGTTTTAAGTAATGAAGCAAATCAGAAATATAAAAGTGCTCCATTGCCCTTTAAATGGAGCTTCCTGTAATGATACTTCAATGTTTGTATGAGTTTAAAGCTTTTCCACTTCAGATCTTCATAGCGAGCCTTGGTAATTTCATCTATTGTGGGGAGAAATGAAAGGCATCGAAAAATTCCATTTTTCATTAACAACATATACATGAAACAAAAGAGAACCGAAGTTGTAGGAATTAGAGGCATAATTGACTAGAAGTCAGGGAATCTTACTTCCCAATCCATCTTTCCTGCAGGTAAGGGCAGGATCAGGGTGAAGCATTTCCTTTTTCCCTGCCCCTTCCCACAGTGAGAAAATGTATCATTTATCATTGTTTATGAGTCCTTTGTCCTTCTGAAAACCTACACAGATCTGAAATGAAAAGAGTAGTTTCTTTCAGAATGAGACTGACACATGGTCTCAAAGATAATACAAGGAAACAAATCTTCTCTCTTTTCTTTTTCATACAGTAGGAACTGAAATAAAGCACAGGGGTGAATGTTAATGTCTTCCATTTGATGCCTCATAGGATTTTCGACTCTTCATTCAGAATACATTTTTAAATAACCATCTTTTGTTTCTGGGATTATTGTGATGTCTGATTGGTTTGAAGGACTATGGATCTACAGTAAAGAATAAAATTAACCTTGAAATCTGAATGATAAAACATAACACATGTGAAATGCAACCTGAGTAATAAGAAACTTGGTGAAAAAATTAAATTTATATCCTTCTAAACTGATTGTTTTATAAAGACCATAATAGCCTGATCTTCTTCTAAAAAGTGCTCTAAGACCATCTTACTAGTGTGACTTAGTGATTCTAAATATTTTAAGCAGATAAAACCCTGAATTCCTATATTATCTCAGCCAAAGTGCAATGATTGATGCAGTATGAGGGAGAATATAATGTTGGTTCCATGTGAAGATTTAAAATGTATTCCCTATTGAACCTAACTGTCAGAGACCACTCAATTTATGAAATACCAAAAGAGGATTCTCCCATAAGGTATATAACCTAGAGACTCAAGACATCACATGTCTTGACATGTGATGAGAATGTGGCAGCAGATGAATACTTTTCTTCACTATTTTGTTAATCTTGTTTCTTTGGACAGCATCAGTTTTTAAGTTCTTGAAGCAAAAAAGCATTTCACTGGCACTCTAGAGCTACAGAGAGAGTATATCTATTATATTGTATATCCTGCATATAGTAGCTATGCTATAACAAGATAGTCTCTGCTAAATTGCTCTGCTGAAATAACCAGATTCTTGCCATCTTAAAATCATTATTACCTACATTTAGCATCTGTGCAGCACACATTCCATCTGGCACTGCAGGTAATTAGGTATGATTAAAGGCTCAAATAATATTTTGGTCAATGACTCATAAATTTAACCCTTGGATTGCCAAATAAAACCAGATTCAATAATTGTTTTTTTGTGTGTTGTTTTATAGAATATTTTGCAGAATATTCAGATTCTGATTTGAGCATCTACTTGGGAAAACTTGGGATCCTCATCTGAAACATAGATGAACCCCCCTCCCACTTTCTCAGGCACAGTTAATATATAATATAATGCATAATACATAAAAGGTACTGTATTAACTCAAATTAATCAAGCACAACACTATTAACAAGACATATTTGAAATTAGCCTAATGCAAGAATTCATCTAATTTACATGAAGGTAAAATATTATGGGAAGGAGACCAAGCATCCCAATAGTTTTATTCTTCCTTTGTTGATGGAGCTATGAATAAAGACTCATATTTCAGATTCATATTTAAAGAAATAAATGAAACAAACAACCAGGAAAATATTAACCCTTCATTTAGCAGCAGGGACTATAAATGGCATGCTCATAAAGGAAATGGTCACCTAATCTATTTGAAAATGGTTGAAAAGAAGAAAGCTCTACAAGTGAAGAACAATTGCAGGAAATGTCTAGTTTAGTAAAAGGAAGGACTGGGGGGGTGACATGATAGCAATGTCTCCAATATTTAAGGGGCTGCCACAAAGAAAAAGTGGGTCAACTTATTTTCCAAAGCACCAGAAGGCAAGACAAGAAGCAATGGATGGAAATTAACCAAGTAGAGAAGCAACTAAAACTAAGGAGAAACTTCTTGACAGTGAGAACAATCAACCAGTGGAACAGCTTGCCTTCAAAAGTTTGGGATGCTCCATCACTAGATGTTTTTAAGAAGGGACCGGACAGCCATTTGTCTGAAATGGTACAGGGTCTCCTGTTTGAGCAGGGGATTGGACTAGAAGGTCCAAGGTCCCTTCCAACTCTGATGTTCTATGTTTTAAATCTCATTATATGAATCTGGAATTCATATAAGAACAAACTCAAAGTTGTGCAGATATTTCAAAACAGCTATATGCCATCCATAATGCCAAATCCTTTAACATTGACTTTGGATGCTATTTTCCATCATTAAATACAAGATAGCATTAGGAAAAACATACAAGAAATTGAAAGCCTAGATGGAAGTTAACTCTTCAAGAAGAGGAATGTTTCAGACAATTTCGTAACTACATTTTTCCCTTGGAAGGATACATTATCAATACTTGCATCTTTGATGGACATACATATAGGAGAAGTGCTGCTATATTTTATTGGAAATTGACATACCTTAACCTCCAATAGCTTTTTCTTTTAAAAAAAAAAAGAACAAATAGTGAAATAAAAAGAAATAAGTTAGAATTGGCAGCCAGAATGGATTAACAATCTATGAAAGAATTACTAGAGAGAGAATTAAATAAACCTGGATTTCTCTATCAATTTACAAAAGCAAACTATTCAATTCTAAATGTAACTGCGAAAGTGTGAAAAGTTATTTACAGGTCTGCAGCCATTTCTGATTCTATTAATTTATTTTCTCCTCTCTGTTGTCATTACTCACTTCTCATGAATCTCCCTGGACTGTTTCTTGCTTTAGGAGGAAGAATATCAATAACCTCTTTGTTCTTCAGGATGTTTCCTAGTGACAACATGCAATACTCTCACATTTCAATCTTACTCTATTTACATTATCTCCATTGCATATACAATAACAATTTTAATGTAGAAAGAAAAACAAGAAAAACTATAAAATAATCTAAGAAAACAGAAATGTAACAATAGTGTAGAAAGGCTTTTGCATAACAATATAACAAGTTTTATAGGAGTATGATTGAAAAAATAACTGAATTCATTATTTGAATTCAGAAGACTGTTATTATCATGCAGGAATGTTTTAGATTTTGAACAATTTCTAGATACTGCAGGGAGATGGAAAGTATTTTAATGAATATTAAGACCTTCATCCAAAACTGTATTTATTATAAGTGTCTAATTTGATTTTCTTTTTAAGAATATGTTTATACTTTATGATTATTTTTTTGGTTGTTTGTACTAAACTATGTTGTGAACTTGTAATATTTTTCAAAGGATATGAATAAAGATATATTCATGACAGATCATTCTAAAGTGAATTTAGTAGAGAAATAATGTAGAATGGAAAATTTTATTTTGGTATATGCTAAAATAGCCTTTAATCAATGTTATACTTAAATATATTATTTCATATAAAATGAAATGGGCTGGTCACATAGCAAGAAGAACTGATGGCAGATGGACTAAAGGAGTCATAGAATAGATTCCACTTGATAAAAAAGCGTCCACAAAGGAGACCTAAAACAAGATGGAGCAACGACATCAGCAAGTATTGCTGGCTCAACTGGCAAACGAAAGCACAAGACCGTACCGCTTGGAAACATGCAGAAGAAACCTTCATCCTGAAGCAGATAGACAATGGCTAGAAGGATAATGATATTATTTCATATGTTGGGAACAGGTTTTTGCTGATACTCTCATTGTTTAGTATTGCTTTATGCTTGAATAGTGTGGCTTTTAACAAAGTAGATTTATTTGTAGAAAAATGGGATTTGTGGAAATATTTTCTTGTAGCAGTGATTAGCTCTCTCTTGCTGTCTAAGCCTATTTGAAAAATGAAGCTTAGAATACATACATACATACATACATACATACATACATACATGTGTGTGTGTGTGTGTGTGTACATGAGCACACACACACACATAGTTTTCCTCCTGATTTTGCTCTGGACCTACCTATCCCCATGACAGTTATTTTGAGAGCTCAGGGAATTTTTTTTTTTTGCATCCATGCCCAATTGTTTGAAATTGGATTTGGTTGTTTATTCATGCCTGTGATAGTCTGTTTTTCTTGTTTTATTATGTTCTAGTTTGATTGATTTGCATAGTTCACAGGGGCTAGACAATACTCAGCTATCTGCCTGATATTAATCCTGGTCAGTTTTGCTATTCTCATCAAACCAAGCCTAAGCCATGGTTAATTTTTTTTGCTTGCATAATTAGTGAACACCAAATTGTACCACCTCACCTCTCACTTAGTGTACTCACTTCACAACTATTTATCTCCTCCTCATTCCCCCAAAAACTCTACACTAGAACTTACAGTTCTTATATCTGTAAGTCTTGCAGTATATAGAATGAGACTATCTTTTTTAAGATGGCAAAAAGCAGAAAATTTTCACTGAAAATCAAATGAATGGTGCCTTTGCAGCTAAACATTTATAATGGAAAACTTGAGTAGAAAAGAGTATATTAACGATTTATTTTCTTCTGAGTAGTCTGGCAAAGTTTTGTGCACGTGTGTGTGTATGTGTGTCTGAATGTGGGCTGTAGCTCAGCTGTAGGGAGTGCTGATCAATTCATGGTATTTCCAGCCTATTTCAAAGTTAGCAAAAGTCAGTTTCAAATTGGTTTGTGAAATATTGAGGGATGAAAATAGAATAAAAACCGAATGAGATGGAAATGCTTTAAGGCAGTGAAGTAAAGTAAAGTAAAGGAGTTCTAGACACCTGTTTCCTCATCTCCATCAGTTGGAGAAAGAACTTTATCCACGTCTCAGGAATATTGCTGCCAGAGAGGTAAAATAAACAACATGCCTCAGCTGAAATCTCAACTGATTTGTTTCACTTACAAGAATGCAATAAACAATCTTTCTATAACAAATGATTTTTTTAAAAAACCTTTTTCTGCTCTAATGGAATACGACTTGGTGTTATTTGCACTGTTATATCTGCTAATAGAACCACAAGCCCTTCTTCTCTGTAATAAATGTTTTGCTTTTCAGACAGTGGCTGCAGAATAGCTTGATTATAAGGATGGTGTAAACTGGATGCCAAAGATTGGCCTCCATAGCAGCCTGTAAATTCCATCTATTTTAGAAGTGAAGTGCACATCTCTGGTATCCAAGCTTTAAATATTTATTCTGCGGTGTATACTTCTGATGGCATTACCAGGAATATATACAGCAGGATTACTATTTAAAGATTGTACACTAAAGATGTGCACATCACTTGGATGCCAAAGGTTTGCGCAATCCAGCAGGAGCAAGCTAGCAATATTTTAACGGAATTATTGCTAGATAACTGTTGTGTCAGGCTTAATCACTGAATCAGAACTCTTTGCTGGGAGCATGTATCCTGGGATAAAACCTGAAAAAATAGGAATAGTTAGCACAACTTTTCCTTTTAGCTTTAAATTTAGGTAAAGTTGGTGCAGTGTTATTGGTGAAAAGTTATGAATTAATCTCTATTCATTGTCCTCTAGCATTGTTATGCTATGCAAATACACAGATTTAGTAGAAACTTGAGAGAAAAATTAACTAAAGGTCAGGCTGGTTGGGAATTCTGGGAATAGAAATATCATCCCATTTGCAAGATATCCTGCTGTGGAAGGTTGTTCATATTCTAGAAGTTAGACCAAATGATTTATAGCCAATCTAAATATAGAGGAAAAACCACTGCAGACACCCCTTCCACAAGACTGTGGAAAATTACAGTAAATGCATAGCACAGAAATATTGTTTAAGGAGCTTCATCAGTAAAAACATGTTGTGAAGGCCAAACAGAAATTAAAATTGAATGGGATTCACTCTTGTTTTTTTTTTTTTAACTTCCTAAGGTACATTTGAAACAGTAAATATTATATAATGTCAGGGGATAAACTGGAAATGAAACTAAAGTAAAGTAATTGAGTTTCTATTATCTTTACAAAACCTCTAATCTGATAGTCAAGATTGAGGAAAAAAGACGGAGAATTGTATTAAACTGTAGATGGACTTAATAATAAAAAGGTCTGATGTCTATCAGTATTGTTTATCCATGTGACAAGTGAATAAGCAAAAGAGTTAATTCAATATTTTCCATATAGGATAGACAAAATAATGTTTTTATTATTTTATCTGAGCATAATATGCTCTCAAAAGTGTTACAGACAACAGCCACAAATTCACCTTTAGATTCAATGAACATGCGGAAATATAGATCACTTCATGAGGAATTAAACTAAGACTTTCCATGATAAATTAAACTGAAACTGGTCATCCATTTTCCATGCTTTTACACTGCACCTTTAAATGAAATCATATTTTCAAGTTGTCTTTATTATTTTTGGATTCACGCTGAGATTCATAGCACTTGCATCATGAGCATAGCTATATTTTTGTAAGTATCAAACTTACAAAAGATCATACAATCTTTGATATCTGTCAGCTAGCTAATAGCTACCTGTCCTTTTTGGCCACTTGCAGAGCCCTCTGCTTCGTATCCAGCTAACCTTCCTCTGGCAGTTCCTTAGCTGGAGTGGTTTTCTGCAAATGCACAACATGTGCAGAGAACTCCCTTTGAACTACTGGAACTGATAGAAGAAGCCTCAAATATGAACCAAATCATTGCTGTTTTATTCTAGAAATAAGTAGGCCACATTGTCTATTAAATCAGCTCTGGATAGATACTTTACATGAAGTGATCATACTTTCAAAAGATTTCATAGATCTACTGTTTATATTGAATTGGTGGCGTGCAACAAAAATGGGGCTACAACTTTTAGAATATTTTTAGGATATGGTATTAGAATGTTTTATTTGAGCATTTATACTTTTATTAAACACCATGTCTCCTTTTGGTTTACTTTAAGATTTGAAAGCCTTCTCACATTTCTTTGTCCAGAAACCTTGAATACGTTTATCCAGGGAAAAGAGATAAGGTATAAATTCCAAGGATTTTACTTAGATAATTATTCTCAGGCAATGAGAAGCCCTGGCAAGCATATGTGGAATAATGTGTGATGGGAATTGAGTGACTAGGTAAGGGGATGGTATTCTATAGGAGGAGCTGACTGTAATGTAAACAAGTTATGCTCCAGCGGTCTCCAATCTTGGCAAGTTTAAAACTTGTGGACTTCAACTCCCAGAATGGTTGAAGTCCACAAGTCTTAAAGTTGAAGTCCACAAGTCCACAAGTCTTAAAGTTGCCAAGGTTGGAGACCCCGCTGTAAGGAGTGAAGCCACCCACCTAATAGTTTGCTGTCATCTCTCTTACATGAAAAATAAAGAACTTAATTTTATGCACCTACCTGATATTCTTTTATCAACCTAACTCAGGTTGAATTGGGCAAGGAATAAAATATGCCAAAACAACATGATTACCTGGCACCACAACTGGAAACAGGAATTGTTCTAAGTATACGAGGGAGAAGTAAAAGAAGATCAGTTAAAATGCTCAACACATACTCAGATTCAGTAGCTCCAAAAACACAGTAGCTACTGGTATGCATTTTATTGGGTGGAGGCACTAACTGCAAATATTGTATTGGCTCCAGTTTTATATAGAAATGAAATGTGGAAATTGTACATGGGAGCTGAAAGCCAAGTACAGTAAGAAAACTCCTTGTCAGGAAACAGACCATATACCTCCCCCCCCCAAAAGAGTCGTTTGTAGTCAAAGGAAGGAAATACATCCTTTAGATTAGATTGGAATGATGCCACTATCATGAAAACTCAAGATAAGAAAGCTGTGATAATATGAAAAAAGTAAGTAAATTGATGATGTGGCTGAATAACTGTTGTAAAAGAAGTCCTTATACACAGATGCTAGTTTAACTGGTAAAAAGCATATATGGGGTTCTTTTTTTGTTGCTGTTATAATTTATAGAATTATCAGCAGTGGTGCTATTCATCCGGTTCTATCCGGTTAGGGAAAACCGGTAGCGGTGGCTGCGGGAGGTTCCATTCACCTGCTCAGACGTCATCACGTCCTGTTTTTGACGCTTTGCACCTGACACTCTGCGCGTGTGCATGCACGGAGGTGGTGTGTGCACTCCCATTTGCGAACTGTTAGCGATGGTAAGTGAATACCATCTTTGATTCTCAGGTCTTGGGAAATTTAGTAAAATCCTTCAGTGTCTACAATCCGGCAAAGGGAAATGGATATATTAAGATTTTAAAAACCCTTTGTTTTTCATACTGGCTGATGTATTCAGTTGTCTGCCTTGACTTTTTTTTTTTTTTTTGGAAAGAAACAAAACTGACTCATAAAATTTCAACAAAATATTTTCTGGAAGCTGGTAAGAAATTCATTTATTTATTTATCATTTACCATTTAAATTTGTTACTGCTGCCCAGTTCCAATGGATTATGATTGGCATACGATCCAAAAGACAGTAAAACAAGTAAAAACAAAGAACCACACAGACAGCCCAGGCTAAAATGATTATGAAGGCAGCAGGAAACCACAACAGCCCCCAATACATTAATCCCAGATTTATCCAATTTTTAAAAGATTGTCAGTTTTCTTTTAACAGATTGCTATTCAAAATGTACAAAGTCCTTGCAAATAAGTCAGTAATGAAGATAATGGTGTTTGATGCTTTAGTTAGAATAATGAAAGCAGTAATGCAGCATTGTGCTGTAAATTTGCCCTTTTCATGTGTGAGATGCAATGATGCACACACAAAAGGGGGTACAATTTGTATTTCAACACTGATATTTTCATTGTACTCCATTGTCATATTAAGTAGCCCTGATATTTAGGTGCAAGGCATGACTGCATTTTCAACAAATTTCTTCTGACCGCAAATGCAGAGAAAAGTTTTGAAAGAATTTTGTGAGTGAGTGAATTGAAAAAAAGCTATTTAAGAATAGTTCTGAAATAGTTTCTTCATAATACCAAAAGAGAACTGATATTTAGTCTCACGCCTTTTGCAATATTGGTAAAAAGAGGACATTAGTTCCATATTTAGTTCACAACAATTATTTTTTAAAAAGATCTCTACCAGAACATTTGGTGGGAATGAATTTAGTTGCCACTCTCACTGGGCATCAAACAAAGTCAGTATGACATATGTTTTTTTCTAATAAAACAGAAATTCCAGAAGTGGATTCCATTTATTTTATGATATTTATGTTTTTGACAAGAAGTTTCAGGCCAGGGTTTGTTTGTTTGTTTTTTTTTGCATACAAAGCAGGTGCTCTACCACTGAACTACATAGCCTGTTGTGAAGAAAACTCATCTGCATTAGTTTACTTTATTTCATGTAAAGCAGAATTTTAAAGATAATTTGGCTATCTTTTAAACATCATTAAAAAAAGGTAAAGCAGTCATTGTGGATTTTACTCTGATAGTCGTAGCTAACTTTAGGGGGTTGTGCTCATCTCTGTTTCTAGGCCACTGAGCCAGCAACTGTCTGAAGACATTTCCGTGGTCATGTGGCCATGACAGCATGCCACAGCGCAGAGCATGTGGCGAAACAAGGAGCACTGTTACCTTCCCACCAAAGTGGTACCCATTTAGCTACTTGCATTTACATGCTTTCAAACTGCTAGGTGGAAAGGAGATGAAGCATGGGAACTCACTTCAACATTGGGGGGGAGGGCGGCGGGCTGGGGTTCAAACTGCTGGAGTATAAACCTTTTCTGATATTTTTTTTTCTCCTTCAAGTTTTTTATTTTATATTATATATACATATCAATGTGTGAACATTTCAGTACAGATAAAATAATATTTTATTTTATTTATTTATTTATTTAACAAGTATTTATATGCCGCCCTTCTCCCGAGGGACTCAGGGTGGTGAACACAAATTAAAAAACATGCCATAATAAAATCCCGCTAAAACCTGATTAAAAATTAATCATAGTTATCACATTCATCCAGTTTATATACAATATTTCTACTAGTAATACACATTTATATCAAATTATAATCTTTCATTATTTCATATTGTTTAAACATTCTAAATCTCCCTCTTATCATTGCACTTATCTTATTTTATAAAAATGTGTGTGCTAATATTCCCCCTTTCTCTTATTTCTGTCTTTATTCTAACTTTTATTCAGGTCACCATTATATTAAAAGATGTTCCCTTTGTATTACAATACTATCCTTCATTATTTCATTGTTCAAAATTTAAATATCTAATTCTAATACCAATCACAATATTATTTAAACATACAAATTAATTCTATTCATATTCTTTACATTCGTCAAATCTATATTATTTCACTATTAATACACCTGTTTATATTAAAATATGTTCTTTCATCATTTTATTACTTATTATTTCACAATAATAATTCCACTACAAATCATAACATTATTTAAACATACTCAATAATACCATTATTCAATCTCTAATTTCCCCCTTTTTAATACTTAGTTCTTATTCATATTTCCCATATTTCACTCTTCAAATCTATTTATATTAAAATGCTATCCTTCATTGTTTCATTATTCAATGTTTCAATATACTATTCTAATGCCAATCATGATATTATTTAAATATACAAAATAACTCTATTCATATTCTTTGCTTTCATCCAATCTATATGGTTCTAGTATTAATGCACGTTTTTATTAAAAGTTCTTTTCATTATTTAATTGCTCAGCATTTACCAATCACAATATTATTTAAACTTACTTAATAATACCATCATTCAATCTCTAATTTCCCATTTTATTATTACTTTTGTTTCATCATGTAAAGGTATATGTACAAGTAACCCTCAATCTCTTATTGAACACATTCCTATCTCTGTTCTAATTTCTCCTCCTGCCACCATTATAAAAAAGGGAAGAAAAAAAATTTCTTTCTTCTTTTTCTTATCTGCCGTCTATCCATCATCTCTTGCCCACATCAATACTTCAATTTTTATTCTTTTTTTAACTTGCCTCCCATATTCTTCTCTTAAATCTTTATCTCTGTCTGTATCTGTGTCTACATCCTGCCTAGTCAATCTAAGTGTTTCTCCCCTCCCTACCCTCTTCCACTGTCTAGCTTTGAAATTATCAGCCCAGACCCCTGTCTCCCTTCCCGAAGTAGCTCCTCCTGTTCTCTTTTCAGATCTTTTAGAATGTTTTCCCCCTGATTTGATTCATCAAACATTATTAATTTTATTGATGACTCCTTGTTATCTTCTTCTCGTTGATTCCACAATTCTGTTTTTCCCTCTATTCCTTCTGCTAGCTCCTTCCTTTCCTGGGCATCTTGGTCATTACTCATTGTCCTTTGTATAATATTTTCCAATTTTTGATCTATGCCATTCATTAATTCCATAATCGCCTTATATTCTTTCTGTATAATATCCTTTATGCTTTGAAACATCAAGCCCATCTCATTCAAAGTCCATTTGTTTCCTCCTTATGTTGCATCTTATCTTGTTTTAATAAATTCCACTTTTGGCCAATAGCCCAAGAACCCTTTGTTCAAACCTGGGATTACTCTTCAAAGTATACACTAAATATTTTCACAGTCCTTTAAATGAGTATTCCCAGGCTTGTATATTTTCCTTTCATCAGCAGGTGGTACTCTCAGGTTAATTTTAAATATTGTTACTACAAGTCTGATTTTAATTATTTTAAATTGTAATTCAATTATAGAAGCAGTGCTAGTTTTTAAAATCTGTAATTTCAGCATTTCAAATTGCCTTCCCAATGTCATGTCTTCCAAATTTAAGAGTCCAATTTCCTGTGTTTTTAAAGAATTTTTTTCTCTTTCTTTAATCCTTTCTTTCCAGTCTGGTAGTTTTCTCAAAGTATTTGATCGCTGCTTTAACAGATAGTTCTGAGTAAATCCTAGATTTCTCTTTTGGGGTTAACTTTTGGATTAAAAAAATTCTCTCACCCAGTTTCACACTGTTCACCAAAGTCCGCTCCAGCTCAAAGCTTAGATGGTCATCGGCTGTCCAAGCTTCATGGCAGCCATCTTAGGCTGTCTCTTCTCTTCATCATGGTTGAGAGGAAAAGTAAGCCCCGGGTCAGGCAGGAGAGCTGCCACTCTCCGAGACCTCTCAGGGCATCCCTCTTTGCTTCACCCCTGCAAGGTGGCTTTGGCTCCTTTTGGAGCCCACCAATGGGGAGAACTTGGCACAGGAACATGGAGACCCTCTCTCCATGTCCGATCTCACCGTGTCGTCAGCTGGAAGTCCACCTTCTCTGGTGTCTTTTAAGTCAGTGAGCCACTATGCCTCTTTAAACATCATAAGAGAGATCTGCACATTTTTAGTCTTTGATGACTTAATTTCAGAAAGTTTATACTTGCAAGTGGCAATTAATAAAGTCAAGGAAAGATGAAATGGCAATGGATGGAAACTAATCAAGAAGGGAAGCAACCTAGAACTAAGGAGAAATTTCCTGACAGTTAGAACAATTAATCAGTGGAACAGAATGGACAGCCATTTTTCTGAAATGGTATAGGATTTGCTGTCAGAGCAGGGGATTGGAGTAGAAGACTTCCAAGGTCCCTTTCCACTCAGTTATTCAGTTATTCTGTTTTTCTCTTAGCATATTGAACTTGCTATATTTTAACAGGGGTCTCTGCAACCATCAAAGGCAAAACAAAACAAAGCAAAATTCAAAATGTAATGTTTTTACAGAATTCTGATTGCCTTCATTTCTCATATATTTGGGCAATATAAATGTAAACTGTTTGCACTTACACCTCATACCAATCAGAATTTTTTAAAAAATCATTATTTAAACAATTAATTCAGAATGCCCTCAAACATCTTGCAGAATGTGTGATACTAAAAATTAAAATAAGGATTGTAGGATAGGGCAGAAATAAATTTTAAACAGTGTTCCTGAAAAGCTGCTTATAGTAACATGTCGGTCCTGTGTGTGTGTGTGTGTGTGTGTGTGTGTGTGTGTGTGTGTGTGTAGTTGAACAATAATCTCTGGATATGTTTTTGGAAATCTAATTTATAGTCAAAAAGCAATATTTATTTCAAGATAGCTTAGTGTGCAAAGTCAAATGAAATCTATGAGTTCTTTGAGATACCGTCATAAAAAGAATAGTGGCAGTTATTATTGCAGGCACCCATTGACAATATGAAATTTGTTCTTTAATGCTTTCACAGAAAGAAAAAGTTTATTCTGTAGCTGAAAAAGTTGTATCATTGGGAAAGAAACTTTTTGAAAGTTATATATGTATAACAGTCTCCTTCAACCAATTCTTTTGTTCCCACAGCTTGCAAACATAGAGAAGCAGAGGTCATATCTTCTTTTGTGTTGGTTCTGGGGCTGGCAGATTGTAAGCGGAGCTGTTTAATAATAGATTAGATAGTAAAAGGAAGTTTTGAAGTGTGTATTACAAGCACAGGAAAATATAAGATATTAGATACATTTCAGTGATCTACTTTATCTGAATTTTATCATAATGATGCCTATTATCACTTCAGATTTTGTGAACATGAACATGAATAGTTGAATTCTGAAAGTGTAAGCCACAGTTTATGCAGGGAATAGATTTGGAGCTGGGGATATATATATCTATATCTATATCTATATCTATATCTATATCTATCTATATCTATATCTATATCTATATCTATATCTATATCTATATATCTATATATATATATCTATATATCTATATATCTATATATATATCTATATATATATCTATATCTATATCTATCTATCTATCTATCTATCTATCTATCTATCTATCTATCTATCTATCTATCTATCTATCTATATGTAAGCCACAGTTTATGCAGGGAATAGATTTGGAGCTGGGGATATATATATCCCCAGCTCCAAATCTATTCCCTGCATAAACTGTGGCTTACATATATATATATATATATATATATATATATATATATAGATATAGATATAGATATAGATATAGATATAGATATAGATATAGATATATATATAGATAGATATATAGATAGATAGATAGATAGATAGATATAGATATAGATAGATAGATATATATCCCCAGCTCCAAATCTATTCCCTGCATAAACTGTGGCTTACATATATATATATATAATTACATATATATATATAAAACCAAAGACCTACATATATATATATATATACACACACACACACACACACACACATACACACACACATATACATATGTTTGCTTAGAAATATGGACAAATGCATTTTGTTTTAATCACTGTATAATCTCTGTCCTGGTTTTGTGGCCAAATAAAAATTCATTTCAGGCATTTGCCAGGGAAACAGCCTCATCTGCATTCATTGAGTCACCCCCATTGCAAAAATCTGTGATAAGGCTGTCCCCTGCTTTCTTGGCCTCATAATTGTTTCTGAAGTAGAGTTATAGATTAAAAAATGGAAATTTTGGGGAAAGGAATCTGCAGAATTGATAGATATAAGCATCTGTTCTAGGTTGCTAAGCTTCCATTGGAAATGCATCAACAACACTGAAAGGAAAATATATGGTTATAAAAGGCCCTGGGCAATGTTTCTCAACCTTGGCAACTTTAAGATATAACTTTAAGATATGTGGACTTTAACTCCCAG
This sequence comes from Pantherophis guttatus, assembly GCF_059756535.1. Classification (NCBI taxonomy): domain Eukaryota; kingdom Metazoa; phylum Chordata; class Lepidosauria; order Squamata; family Colubridae; genus Pantherophis; species Pantherophis guttatus. The sequence continues at coordinate 36,223,278 of NC_142069.1, forward strand.
AATTCCCCAGCCAGCATGCTGGCTGAGGAACTCTGGAAATTAAAGTCCACATGCAGTATCTTAAAGTGGCCCATGTGGGAAAAACACTGTCTTGGTGTGTCATGCTTCATAATATGCAGCTATGGTCCTGAATAGAATGAATGTAGAATTCTGAATTAATATCATTATGGTCTTTGTGTAGGACCTTAGCATTGTCTTTGCACTAAAACTGTTCCAAGGCAGAGGGTATTGTATATTTGAAGACTTTGAAGACTATTAGCAATTGCAGTTAAAGTGAAGCACGGAAGCTTGATTTTTTAACTGTACTTCATCATGGATATCAGTGTTCCCATCTTTAATGTTTTCACACAAAACCACAAATGTGGCCACTTTTGTTTATTTTTCAAATTTTGATGCAGTTCAAATGTGGAAATAGGGGACCCAATCCCTACCTCCTCTCTTAACTTGTCACAAACCTCACAAAATGTCCCAAATATGGCATTTTCCTGGCCACTCACTAATCTGGGGAAGGTTGTGGAGGTTTACTAGCAAGGATGGGAGTAGTTTGCTCTTCTGTGGACTATCACTCCCATCTCCACTCTTATACCACTCAAAATATTAAATATAACAAAATCATTTTCAGCTGCCATCCCTCAAGTGATATCAATGGCTTTCTATAGACCTTTGGACAGTGAAAAGGCTGATTTGAAGTCCTTAAACACTCAAATATTACCCTGTTTGTGTCTGGGTTTATCCAAATACTTTTTTTAATCTGTAAAGACCTATAAAAGGCCTTCTCATAGACAAAAATATATACTTATATACATTATGTATGCTGTACTTGAGATTTGATGTTACATGTTAAATGCCTTGGATTTTTTCTTCCTGAAAGGACAGAATATTTTAAATGAAAATAAATAAAAATGAAACATAAAAGCAAATACCTTTTATTAGTTGTTGTTGTTGTTGCTTAAGTTCACATATTATGCTAATTTATAAAATGTTTGGCTCTTGTTTACTATGACATATAAAGCCAGACTTTGTACTTGTTAATTGTGTTTTTTATGCTTTGTAGTCACGATCGGGTGTAACTTATTGTAGTCTCCATGGTGAATAAATCCTTGTAAAAGCACAATATATGTTCCCAGTCTTACTCAAGCTATTCAGTTGATTTTTAACAAGCTTGTTAATTGTCCGTTCTTCTATACTGCTTGTTCTCCATTGTCTCCATAAAATGCACATGGTGCTCATTGGCCTTCTGTATTAAATATCTAAGCTAAAATTCTGCACAATAGTATGAAAGTGAATCCCATTGACAGGATTCTGGCAGAAGGAAGGAAGGAAGGAAGGAAGGAAGGAAGGAAGGAAGGAAGGAAGGACAGACTGATTTGGATAGTCCATTGTATTAAAAAGTTGGGGTAAATACATGTTAATTTAATTATATAAGTAACACCCACAACCACTTTTTAAAATGGAACTAAGCATTTCCATCAAATATTAAAGTACTTTGACATTCAAAATACTAAACTGAATTATTAAACTATTATATGGATTGGTTGATACTTCATGTTAGACGTGCCCTCAGACACAACAATTGTATAATTGTTTGGAGGTATTATGAATAGTATATATTCAAATTAATTTTTGGGAGTGAGTAAACATGCATATCCAAACCAGGTGCAATGTTTCTTAAATGATACTGAATGATCATACCCAGTTCTTTTGCCAATGTACAAATCTAATCATTTATTTTCTAAAGCAATTTTGAAGAAAAAAGAAATGCAACCAACTGTTAAATCCTACCTATTTTAAAAATGTCCTTCTACCTATCAGAGGCAAACTGTTGCTTTCTATTGAAAGGATTTGTGCCTGTGATTATGGAAATAAATCTGAAGCACATTTTAGACCAGTGGTCCATTGCAGCCAGCTCCAAGTTCATAGCTCTGAAAAACAATGACAGTCATTTTATGGGAATAAGAGATTATAAATCATTTGCTTTGTCACTTCAATGCTTTTTTTCAGCAGCAGCATTTTTTCATTCTAACACAGCTGGTCCAGTAGGACCCACTTGTTTGCTGCTAACTTTTCAGAATGTTGTTTTTCTCCATCTTTTATTTTAATGCTTCCCCAGAATCTTTAAGTTTACAGATTCCAACCATCTTACATTTAATGCCAGCATTATTTCACCATATAAATTATAGGATGACATAGTCTCAAATTTTTATTCAAGATATTATCGGCTTTTCCATCAGCCTTTCCATAGTCAAACTAGCCTTTTTTCTTTTTGAAATACTATCTGGAAATATCGACTAATGTTTTTTTGTTAGGGGTTATTCAGATCCAAATTCAAATTTGTTAATGTGAAATGACTTGCACTCATGGAAGATAATATTTGTAGGCCAGGGTTGAATTGTGGAGTCCTTGGTGCCTTCAACAATGGCAGAGTTTCTAACATACTGCCCTCATTGGAAACATTTTTAAAAATTCAAGGAAGACATTTCAGAAATGAATCTGCCTTGAAAAAAGCCCATGTTGAACTATGTATTGCAGTCAAACATCAGGTTTTGACTACAGGAAATGTTTTGTGCACTTTGTATTATGCTATAGCCTTGTCTAAAGCAATACACAAAGTTTGAAGACAAAGTTCCTTTGCCTTGGTTATTTTGCTACCAATAACTCACTCCAAACCTGAACCTTATCACGATGTCTGGTGCCTTTTTACAGTATATCCTACTGGCCACCTTCCCTTTCCCCAGTTAAATCTGTTAAGTTAATACAATAATTTGTGATATTGCCAATAATGGTACCATTGCTGAATATTGCCTAAGGAAGCCATGGCTGGAAAATGCCACCCTCTTCATCCTTTGATTATGTCACTTCACTTCGGTGGCTATAAGACAAGCCAATTGGAGAAAAGGTGCTCACTGAAGATTTTACTGAATTTTTTTTTCAAAGCAAAATTAATTAGAGATAGAGACAAAATACAAGCTGGGCGGATACGACCTCGTAGATGATCCTCACTGTCAAGGACCTTGCAGTACTAATCTCAAATGATCTAAGTGCCAGAACTCACTGTAACAGCATTGCCGAAAAGGTATTAAAAGTTGTTAACCTAATCTTGTGTAGCTTCTTCTCTGGTAATATTGTACTACTAACTAGAGCATACAAAACATTTGCTAGACCAATTATCGAATACAGCTCATCTGTCTGGAACCCGCACTGCATATTGGACATTAATACAATTGAGAGAGTCCAGAGATATTTCACGAGAAGAGTCCTCCATTCCTCTGCTCACAATAAATTACCTTATACCACCAGATTTGAAATTTTGGGTTTAGACAATTTAGAACTACGCCACCTTCAGTCTGACCTAAGCATAGTACATAAAATTATCTGTTACAATGTCCTACCTGTCAATGACTACTTCAGTTTCAACCACAACAAACACGAACAAACAATAGATACAAACTTAAGGTAAACAGTTCCGAACTCGATTGCAGAAAATATGACTTCAGCAACAGAGTGGTCAATGCCTGGAATGCACTACCTGGCTCTGTGGTTTCATCCCCAAGCCCCCAAAACTTTAACCTTAGACTGTCAACCTCACCCCATTCCTAAGAGGTCTTTAAGGGGCATGCATAAGCGCACCAACATGCCTACCACCCCTGTCCTAATGTTGCCTTTCATTCGTATCCATTTCATGTATTCATAATTATGTTTATACTTATATCTGTTACCTAATACATGCTTGATGAAATAAATAAATAAGTAAATAAAAAAATAAATAAAATTTGGCACAAATACAACTAGTGCTAAAATTTTACACAGTAGAAAAACTAGACTACATTTTCTACTGCTACTACTACTGATTTGCTTCTTCACATCAACTATGAAATCAAGCAAGCCAGAAAAAAGCCTTGCAATGTCTTTTCACTGGAAATAATATAAGCCATGTGGAAAGACCTCTGCTATTTGGGCTCTTCTTTCCTGTATTCATATGTATGTTCTTTTCCTTGTTTTGGAGAAGCCTAACTGTTTTTATGATTATACCAGCCATCTTTAATATGAATCCTAAGATAATTTCTACCCTATCTTTATTTTGTATTAAATGCATGCAGATACATAATAGGTTTAAATAGTTTATAATTGTTCTTAAAAGTTGCCCCAAAGACTATTAAACCAGTTAAAGTCAGAGAATGTACTAAAAAAGAATGAATCATATGACTGTTTATCTTCCAGATTTTCTATCATTTTCCTCTTAAATAACTGACCCTAGTATTAACAATACAAATGCAAAGATGTAGTTATTTACATTTTCACCATCATTCTCTATGAAAAATATTTTCCAAGAATCTTTAAAAAAAAACACACCACTCTATTCCTCAGTGATGTCTCTAAGAGCTGAAATCACTCCTGCAATTCTCTCTCTCTCTCTCTTTCTGTCTTTAGAACTAACTTTTAATGATGAAGCAAGGTGTTATTTCTCTTAATTAACTTGAGGGAACTTGGTAGATTGTTCTGCAGGTCTGACACTTGAAATATAAATGTTTACTTGCTTGAAACTCTATTTTCTATGCAGCCTCCTGGGTAACCAAACTATTAATGAATCAGTCACCCTTTGTATGTAATGATTAATGACTTTAGAGACAACATCCATTATCCCATTTCTAAAAACCCTCTTGACTGTGTGCACCACATATTTTATCCTACTCTCAGGAAAGGGAATGGAACAATCTTCAACAGCCTGCTCTGGAGGCATTTTAGTTACAGAATCTTGTTTTTGAAAAAGTTTTATTTCAAATTATAATTGAGATTTCTGGTATGTTTATTGAAGTTAAAAAAAACTCAGCTTGTAAAAATATCATTTGTTGAAGCAATTTGTGACACTGAATATGTATAGGGCAATATTTCTGATAGGAAGCAGTAACTGCAAACTGAAAAGACAATGAAAGAAAACGGATTACTTTTTCTTTTAACTTGGCATTGTAGTTAACAGTGAAAATATATGTGAACTTTATAAAAGGTCAATTGCACTATAATTTGCACAGCTATTGAAGAAATTCAGGAACAATATTTTTCATCACTAGAAAAGAGTCACTATAAGGTAGAGTTCACTACGGTGGGTTCTATTGTACAATGAACTAAGCCAGAGGGAAAGGTTGACTGAGCCAAGAGTCAGCTTTGAAATGCCTTGGATTCCCAGAAACAAAGGTTGAAATCCCAGCAGGTATAGCTCAATGTTTTGTAGGAGATAAACGGATTTCTGGTGCATGTTACTATGTAGAGACCATTTTGATAGTGGGAGAATTTTAAAAGACAAAAGTATTTTCTGAACATTAGAAGATATTGGAGCACCTTTCTGAAGAACAGGGTATTTTTGTTTGAAAGTTTCACTCAAGTTTTCCATTCTTCAAAAAAAATAAAAATAAATGACAGTTTTATGAAAAGCTCTGTCAGATAGGCAGCTCCTCTCTAACTTAAAGGTGAGATGGAGTTCAGCAAGGATGCTCATACTCAAAACTTCTTAAATAACTTTAGAAATATTTGATAAAAATGACAAACTATTATTGCCCAGTATATTTAGTACATTCATATACATTTTATGTAAGTAGGTTCAAAGGGTCATAACAATTGGTAGAGACAATGTCCAAGTTTGTTCTCAATCAACGAGACAACTTGCATGTACTTTCACGATGGTTACTTATAATTATTTTGAAGATTGTTACTTTATGCTGGATATCTGTAACTCTTTATAAAAACCCTTTATGTAACAATATATACATAAGCTGAATCAGAAACTAAATTATCCTTATATCTTGCTGTTTAATATGCAACACTTTATTATTTTATACATGAAAGTATGTGTGCATCTATGTGGCAAAGGAAAGCCCACTCCCAACAAAAAGACCCATGTTTTATATACTATGCAAAAAGTTAACCCTACCTACTTTTACTGGAATTAAGTCACCCAATAATTGGGAAGTAAAGGAGAAATGAAGCACATAAACTGGAGGTGTAGAGAGTGATTGTGATTTGCTGCAGTCCTTTGCATCATTGGTATGAAATGAGGTGATGCAATTCACCATATGGAGGCAGGGAGTCAATGCAAACCTTTCCAATGGCTGTTTAAAGGAAGACAAGTGTTTTATGACTTTTCTCACATTTTGCAAATCACCTCCTCCAAAGGATTTGCACAATTCTACAATGTAATTATAAGGTTACATGAAACATGATTGCATATGCTAAATTTCTGACTAAGGTTATCTCTCTTCCAAAGAAATGTAGCTCCTCTTACACTGAAGGATGAAGATCCATCTATGTGGAAGCAAAAAGCAACATCTGGGGGGAGGGGTTGTCCCAAAGATGCTTTCTTTCTTTCTTTTTTTTTCAAGAGGCAATTGGACTTTCTGGTTTTTCTTTGAAGACATTTCACTTCTCATCCATGAAGCTTGTTCAACTCTGATTGGATGGCAGGGAATGGAAGGATCTATACTCCTTGCAGACAGCTGGCCATTTCGAATCTTTTAGCAGGTCGTTAAGGTCACTTGGAAGTTTATCTGGGTAATCAAGGTCACCTGAGTGGTGCAAAGTTCGTCTTGGAACGCTTGAAAAGACCATATTGTAGATTGGAGATAGATGATGTCGTATCCTTCCCCCTCTGTTGAGAGAGGGCGGTTCATTTTTGACATAGATAGCCTCTTTAACCCCTCTTTCAAACCAGTGGTCCTCTCTGTCCAAAATATGGACTTTGGGGGGGGGGTTCTTTCTTCCCATTTACCATCTCTCTTTAGGTAGTAAGCAAGTTTATAAAGAATACACTATTTAAACAGATGTATAAGTTTATGCTAAATATTATGTAATGAATGTGGAGTACCATAGTGATTTAGGCAGAATGCCAAATCTTCAATTGATGAAAGCGTAAGCTCAATTGCTGCTGCTTTTGTTACAACTGAAAATACCCGCTCATAAAAGGATTTTCATCTTGCCTCACTGCAGTTCTCTCATTTTGGCGGCGCTTGACAGATTCTTCTAACTGTCTCCTTGCAATAACAGGCAAGTTGAAACCATCAAACATAACTTGATCAGCATTGATTCTACAGAGACAGTTGCAGCATTGGTTTTTCCTCTTTTACTCTCTAGACTTCAAGAGTGCTCAGTTCATCTAAATTCATTACTACTTTCTGACAATGGTTCTTCCATCACCTATTTTGCCAGCTTCTTTGCAACAGCATGTGCATTTCAGTGGGAAGTGACAGATAAGAAGCATGGATCTGGTCTGACACAAAGCAATATTGTCTCTCGGTTCCATTTTTTGCTACTTTAATTTTATAGTTTATAATATTTCAGTTTGTTATTATTTTTCACTACATATACTACAGTTTATAACTGTGATCTTAATTTTAGTTAACTATTCATTTTAGTTATAAACAATATATATTATCTTACTGATAAGAATTCTGCTATAATTGATATTTTCCAAGTTATCACAGTATGCTGCATTACTATTTTTTTATTTTATTAGTCTAATTTGGGATCCTTTAGGCGTTTACTTTATGCTGATCAAAGAACAAAATAAAACCATTGTGGCATTGACTTGATTGTCTTGAGATTCTGGATAAATATTTGTTAATTTCAACATGACTTTATAGATTCCAAGTCATATAAATTTTAGTTAACAGTGCAACAATTAGCTTTTGGTAATAGGGTGATTACTTCTTCCTGAGTAAATGGACACTACATGAATTATAAGATGACCAAGTTTCAAAAAACAATGGTTTATGAATAGTCTAACCATAAAACCTGGTTTATTATCACATTGGCTGGATTCACCCATCCTTCGTGTTTGTTCCTCTATTTAATAAAGCAATAATGTGGAATTTGTATTAAGATTAGGATGTGAGTGAAAAGTTTTATGAATTACTCATTGAAAGCTTTCTGTAGACATCAAGCAAATTAAACAATTTAAAACACCCATTCAGAATACCATTAAAGGCATCATTCGGAAGAATATAGTAGCTGGAAAGAGAATAATGCCTTTAATGTTACCGTATGGGTTTTTTCAAATTGTAAATTAAGTTAATCTGCTTGATGTCTACAAAAAGTGTTCAACAAGTAATATTTAGGAAATAAGAATAATTGCTAATAGTTGCTCCAATTGTAAATCCTAAAAAACTAACTGTAAAACAAATTAATATTACTCATGAGAGTTTCTGAATAAAAATGGTACTTCTAAGACTAATAGGATCTCTGTAAGTTTCTTTTTAACACCTTTGCTTATGATAAAGAGTTCTTGAAACTTGAAATCTTTCACACTCTTTTGTATCATTTGGCTAAGGCTAATAAAGGAATTATCCTGCTATGGATTTCAGGTTTTTTCCTCCTGTTGGGTCAGCATGACTCTAGTTGCTTTTTAAAAATCCAGCATTAGCCTTTGATTTAGGAATATCCTTTTAAATGGACCTAATTTATAATTTCACGTTGAACTTTTTTATTTGGTTGGGCTTATACTTTGTAACAAGCTAGATTTGAATATTTTTGGTTTAGTGAAAACCATTTGGCTAATTGTCTATGGAGATTCTTAGTCACCCATGTCCTGATTGTCCCAAAGGTGATTTTCCTAGGGGCAACTGGACTTTCTGGTTTTTCTTTGAAACATCTTTAAAGGAAAGTCCAGTTGCCTCTTGGAAAAGCACCTTTGGGATATTTGGCTATTTTTATATTGTTTAACTGTAGTTTGTTTACATCTCCTGAAAGATATAATATATGGGATTCAAACCACAATGACTAGATTTACACAACACTAGAAGCCAAAACTGACAATCACATTATTTTAACAAAATAAGTAACCCAAGTCAATATATAACATATTTGCTAAAATAGTCAATAATCTCCTTTCAAGTAAGTTTATAGATCTATTTCAACAACTATGCTCTAATGATCTTACCAGACTTCAGAACTATTTTCTTGGTTTCAAAATAGATCTTCATATCTTAAAAACTATCAAGATTTTTTTCCCCTGACAGAAGGTTTCTATGCAGTGTTTGTAAAAATGTATTATGTATTAGGGACCTATTCAATACTTTACTTCTTAAGAGATTTTTCCTAGAAAATAATGCAAAATTATGTTGAGGTTTAATTACAGATTCATGCCTAATAAATTGCATTAATAAGACATAGTGTAAAATATCCTTCATGTTTTGAAGTACCTAACAAATAGGTATTTTAATATTAATACAATAAAGTAATTTCAGAACATGAGAGCATTCAGAGGAGAGAAGTCCAAATTCTGACAGCATCTATTTGTAGGTTTAAGTAGCAGAAGATGAGGAGAAAGCATTTTAGAGAGAGTGGCCTCCACTATTTTGAGAGTTGGTCATTGTCTAAAATATATACTGGTAACCAATCTCTAATGTATTTATTGTTTTACCTATTTTAGGGCCCCTTTTAAATCCACTGCAAAACTGACAATAGAAATTGAATAATTGAGACAGAAGAAGACTACTGGCTATAGCTATGTTGTGGTGGAAATAATTGAAGCAACACAGAGAGAGACTCAGACACAGCTGTTATTGTGAACAACTATTGAAAGTGCTGACAAAAACTCTGCCCAACAGCTACAGTTCTTTCTAAATTACATGAGCTGCACTGGTACACAGTGCCCCTAGCAAATAAAACACTCTTTCTTTCTTAGTTAACATAGTTTTTCATCTACTGAGGAGTAAAGTTTTCACAACTGGCTTTCATTGGTGGATATATAAGTTTCAGGGAATTTGAGGAAAAGGAAACAATGGTTGGTATTATCCTGAACTGCCTCTAGTGATTCTTCAGAAAATAAATGGCAGACATTTCAAATCCAGAGTGCTTTGAAAATGATAGTTCTGGTGAGTATGTTGTTGCTATTTCACTATTTGAAGAACAACTCAGTTGATCAATGTGATGATGTCATCCTGCATTTTGAAACCAGCCCTGATACTATTGCTGTTGTCATGATGATGTGGAGGGAACACATCTGGTCTGCTCCATAGTTGTTTGCAAAGAAATGTTCATTTAACATAAAATAAAAAGGATAACCTGAAGAACAGTATCCAAGCACTTCCCTGTTTGATGTGCAAATACTATTAGATATGAAGATAATTAAAATGTTTCCCCATAAGTAATTTGTAAGAATTGTGAAGTATAAGTAAAAAAAAATGAATGTTTGATTCTCTAGTCATTTCCTTAGGAATGATAAGTTATGATGGGTCAGATGAGTACTTCCTATAAAGTCCTTGAATTCTATTGTCTATTGTCTATTGGCTAATGGTGTTAGCCAATCTATAGATTGCAAACAACTGAGACAATGCAATTTGTTCCCATGAAAAACTATTTTAGTATTAAGACATTTCTTTGAATATTCAAGCAAAATTTAGCCCAATAGCTTAAGTCCATTATGATAGCCATTCTGATAAAGAGTCTTGTTATTGCTGTGCATTCTCCAAGCTAAAGATACTTCCTTCAGTTTTGTGCTCTCTCTCACACAATTTTTCTGTACATAATTTCCAGCTACAGCTTGTTTTATTGATCATCAATATAAGAATAAGAGTTCAATAACAAGGATATGTAAAATGTAAAAAAAAAAAACCCTCCAACATTTAGAGGATGGCTTTACACAGAGAATTTACCTTCAAATTATTGATATCAGTAATGTTAATAGAACTTTGGACCTCAAATTTTAAGAAAAGATTGTGAGGTCTTGAAACTCCAGAATAATTGCTTTTGAAATAGTGATTTTTAATCAATATTTAAATTACTTAGTAATAGCTATCGTTTGCAGGTATGTCTTACTTGCTGCTGCATTTTATTATTCATCTCACTATGCCATGCCTATAAAAATGTAGAAAGATGAATGTTTGATACATAAAAAGAATCTTAGGACATAGCTGTTAGCTTAGCAACATTGACATAGTCTTCGACCAAACTTAACTTCAAAATCTCTTCTGCATAGGGCTATCAGACCTGAGATGCACAAATGTGGACAACTGAATAACATCAGAAAATGGATGCAAAACACCTTGTTATAATCTAGTGGTTGTACAGATTATTGCGGCATAGTTTTTGCACTCCCATTTCTGGACTAAGGAAGCAATTATAATTTACAGTTCTAGGTAATTTAGAAGTTGCTAGTGGAATTGCCAATTAATCTGATTAAAATTCTAGGAAGAACATTATCTTCATTTCCTACCTCAATAATTGCAGTGCTAAAGCAGCAAAACTTTTCTATGAATAGCATTTTCCTTTTTCCTGAATAGCCAGATAAATATATTCACCAAAGTATGATATAAAACTCACCTGATTGCTTCTTCTCCATGACTCTTATTAAATGCAATTGCTAGAATCAGCTTTTTTATCTGGATCTACATGTACAATAACCAATTATGAATCCATTGTAACAGCTTCATTATTTTCAGTTTAAGTTCACCTTTAGTTACTGTCATATTTTACCTCCTAGGCATGGGTGGATTCATTTTCTTTTGAAATATGTTTTGTTACTCATGTTGCTAGTTTATTCATATCCTAAGAAAATATGATGTCCTTCCTATAATCTCCATGGTCTTGAAAACCAATGTATTAAATGATATTAAAACTGATCAACTCAAAAGAAAAGAAACAGGAAAAAAAAAAACAAAAGTCATACAATAAACGCATCTGTGATCATAGTGACAAGTAACTCCAAGTTGCTATTATAAGAGCTGTTTACTCTTCTGTACACTTATATATTTTCAGTGTAAGTTTTTCACCATCAATATTAAGTACTTTGATCAAACAACAGGAGGCATCTACAACCACAAAACTGGCATGTGCATATGACAGCCATTTATAGGCTGCATTGTAATTCCTAACAATCATTCTTGCATCATTGTTATACTGTTCTATCATTGTTGTAATGCTTAGGAACCTCTTTTAAGAATTCATTTTCTTTTCTCTTGCAAGAGAAGAGATGGAAATGACTCAGAGTACAATTGGAACTTCTGGTTAAGAGAGAAAAGACAGGAACAATGACAGCTCTCTCCCGGGAAGAGGCTTGCTCATTGGCTTTCATTGAGGAGAAGCTCTATAGGAATATTTATTTAGAGAAGAGTTACTGAGCACATAATTTTTTTGTTATTGCAATCATTCTGCTAAGCTTATTTTTGATACAAACATCAATGAGAAAATATATTACTGTTTAATAGAAATTTGTTGCCAGATTCCATTGGCCCAGCATTAGTTGATCCCATCAAACTTCTGCACCAGCTGAACCAAACCTAGCAAAAATTCTGGATCAGAATCAGTTGTAGCCTGGCATTCACTGTTTATTACTTTGATTTCAACTCAACAAGTGTAGCCATGTGGTTCTACTGAGTGTGGTGCTGTTTGGAATATCAGAAAGCATAAAGGTATTGAAAGGGAAAATGCCTTAGAAATGAAAGTCTATTCTTAGCAGGCCTGGAAGAATTCTTCATGGGATGCTCTACAATTATAACCACATTGCAGAGACATCAGCATCCTCAGAAAACACAGCAATCGGGACTACTGTGGTTTTTTTCCAGCTCTTATAGTAGAAATTCTTTTCCACTAGGCTGCCAAAATACAGATAGTCACGAGATGGCAGAAAATTCACTACATCTTATGGCCATATGGATTTTGGCAGTCAGAATCTGATAATCCTATTTCAACAAAACATCTCTGGAAGTCTCTGATAATAACAAAGTACAGATAAGAATGGTGTCACGATTAGTGAACTGTAGTGGGTACAACAGGACTTTCCAATCATATAATTTCCTTTTCATAATTTAATTTGTAGCTATAGTAATGATAACAGTATTGGACGGTGCCCCATTTTATATGTATTTCTTAAAATTAAATGTACCAATCCCACTGATTACTGTTATTAGTAGTAGATGTTGGTAACTGACTATCACTTATTCCCATATATTGTTCAATTTTTCCTAGCACTACATCACCATTTCAGATATGAAAAAAGATTTCAGAAGGTTAGAAAACCATAAATACATCTTTAAAAAAATATTCTATTTATATGCAACATTATTGGAAATAACTCAGTTTGTTTTTTTGAATAATCTGTTATAGAACCACTAGACCTCAATAAACACTTTAATAAGCATCAAATCTTGAAAAGCAATCATTTCTGGTTATCTCTTTCTAAAAACACATGTTACTGGCATTTATCTTCTATATTCTAACAGAATATATTGCTCTAAACAACAATGTCCCTTTTTTTTTGAGAGGCCATACTTGTGAAGGCACTGACATAGCAGAATGAATTTATTTTAATTAAATAAAAAGGGCAATCAGGAGATATAATTGTTTTTTCCTTGGGTATTTCTTTCATTCCTAGTTGTCAGTTGGAGCAAGAAATTCTAAATTTACAAAAAGAGTATTATTATGTATTTGCAATTCCATTTTCTGTACTTGAGGTTGGGTTTTTTTTGAAATTTTTGTTATTTTTTTTTAAACATACAACATAAAATACATCTTTTTAGAGCAAGGATTTGATCCAGTATAAAATAGATACAATTACTCACATTTCCTCAACCAATTTTGTTCCAAATTTTTCCATTTACATCTTTAAAAAAATTGAGGTTGTTTTTAAAGTAATAGCAATCCTGTATTCTGTTTTACCATGGAAATAAACAATGGAAATTACCATGGAAATAAACTATACAGTAGTTTTGTGTTCCCTTTAGTTGTTTGAGCAGTGTATAAACTACTGTATGTAAAGAACAAAGTATTTAATAAGGCTATTTCATTCATTCAGATCTCAGATGTCTTCTGCTTGTGTTCCCTTTATTTTTTTGAGCAGTGTATAACCCATCTTAAACCTGTTACGGATTAGTTTTCTTTTGGAGTTCCTCATGACTCTTCAATTTAACATCCAGCAGTCATACTTATTATATACTGCCTGTGTTGACTCCAAGATAAAATGATACACAGAAGCCATTGTTCTTTATATTGTATATCTCTCTAATGGTATGGGAATCTAAGTCATGCATCACCAGGACTCAGATGCCTATACATTAATGCTCAAAGCATGAAGAACAAACATGGCAAACAAACTGGGTACACAAGGGCAAGAACAATATTGTTGCCATCAGTGAAACTTAATGAGATGAAACCCACAACTGAAACTACACAAAACCAAAGATGAAAGCTTACATGAACACATTTGGGTTAATATAAAAAGAAAAAAGAATGATATTGCCAAATGTGTATGCTACAGGCCACCCAACCACACAGAGGAAATAGATGAACTTTTTGCTAATCAGTTAGCTAAGGTATGCAGGAAACAAATCACAGTCGTATTGTGGAACTTTAACTATCCTGACATCAACCTGGAGACAAACTCTGCAGCAAATGGGAGTTCAAACAACTTTGTCATCCAAAAGATAGAAGAGAGAATTAAAGGATCAGCTATAATCCTCTAATTCTTACTAACAGAGATAAAAGGATAGAGGAGGTTGAAGTTTCAGGAACTCTGGGAGCAGGATCGTGTCATACTGGAATTCAACATAATGCAGACACAAGTAATTGAACAAAGTCAAACTAGTATCTTATTCTTTGAGAGAGGTGACTTCACAAACTATAAGAAAGTTTAGGAATGATTCCATGGATGGAAATCCTAAAGGGGAAAACAACACAAGATTCTTGGGAAATTTGGCAAAGTCCTATCTAATGCAATGCTACATTGAAAGAAAAACAAGACTCCAGATGAAACTATGTACCGTGTTTACAAAAAGAACTCTTGGACAGACTGAAAGACAAAAAGAAGTATAAAAATTGGAAAGAGGGACACATAACTAAAACAGAATACCAGCAAATAGCCCGAATCTACAAGGACAGAGTCAGGAAAGTTAAGGCTCAGAATGAACTCAGAATGAATGTAACAAATTGCAAAAATAATAATAAAAAAATTATTTCAACATATAAAAAACAAGAAAAAAGTCAAGGAAATGATTGGTCCACTAGTGGGAGAAGATGTCAAGGAGATGATGGGTAGCAGGGAGAAAGCAGAACTACTTAATTTTTTTTTAATTTGATTTATATGCCGCCCTTTTCCGGAGACTCAGGGTGGGTTACAATGCGTTAAGCAATAGCCTTCATACTTTTGTATATTTTATACAAAGTCAGCTTATTGCCTCCACAATCCGGGTCCTCATTTTACCTACCTTAGAAAGGATGGAAGGATGAGTCAACCCTGGTGAGATTTGAACTTGCAGTAATTGCAGGCAGCTGATGTTAATAACTGTTAATAACAGTGCTTTAGTCTGCTGCGCCACCAGGGCACAGATACTTTTTGTATATGTCTTGATGCAAAAGGAAAAATAATAATGAATAATACTGAAGTAGCTGGCAGATATAATATCAGAGCCACTGAACAAAATCTTTCAGAGGTCTTGGAGCATGGGGGAACTACCAGAGTACTGGATAAGAGCTGATGTGATTCCAGTTTTCAGAAAAGGGGACAATAGATTTATTTATTTGTTTTATTTATTTGATTTATATACCGTCCTACTCCAGAAAGACTCAGGGTGGTAAACAGCCAAACAGTAAAAAAATACATAGATACAAAATTTAAAAAACAAAATAAAATTGAATTATGGTTTGGCCAATTTGGCCCAGACAAATTAAAACACCCCAATCATTTAAAAACCAATTAAAATTTGCATAATTAAAAAGAGGGAAAAGATTAGGCCAGGCCCGCCTGGTGGAATAAAAAGGTCTTAAGAGCGCAGCGGAAGGTGCGCAGATCCAGGATCCTTCGTATCTCTGGGGGGAGCTCGTTCCAGATAGTAGGTGCCCCCACAGAGAAGGGTCTCCCCCTGGGGGCCACCAGTCGACATTGTTTGGCCGACGGCACCCAGAGGAGCCCCTCTCTATGAGAGCATACTGGCCGGTGGGAGGCTATTGGTGGTAGTAGGCGGTCCCGTAAATAACCAGGTCCTAAACCATGGAGAGCTCTAAAGGTGGTAACCAAAACCTTGAAGCGCACCCGGAAGACCACCAGGAGCCAGTGCAGCTCGCGCAGGAGAGGTGTTACATGGGAACGCCATGTCGCTCCCATTACCACCCGCACGGCCGCACTCTGCACCAGTTGGAGCGTCTGGGTGTTCCTCAAGGGGAGCCCCATGTAGAGAGTATTACAATAGATACAGGAAATGATAGGGTAATCAGCTTCACATCAATACCTGGGAAAATCCTGAAAAAGATAGTCAATCAGTGGACTTGTGAGCACCTAGTAACAAAAAAGGTGATTACAAGCCAGCATTGGTTCATTAAAAACAGATCATGCAAAACAAACCTTATTGCATTTCTTGAAAAAGTGACTAAATTACTTTTAGGATCAGGAAAATGCTGTGCACAAAGTTTACCTAGTCTTCAGTAAGAGTTTTGACAAAGTGGACCACAGTCTACTTTTTGGTATGATAGAACAATGTGGGATAGACCATACTAGCACCAGATGAATTCATAATTCTGATCAACCATATCAGTGTGTAGTCTTCAACAGAACTACATGTACATGGAAGGAAGAATAGAGAGATGTATCTCAAGGTTCTGTCTTAGGCACACTATTCTTCAACATTTTCATATGATAGATAAGGAGATGGAAGAGGAAGTCATCAAATTTGCAGACCACACCAAGCTAAAGGGGAATAGCTAACATTTTGGAAGATAAACTTCAGAAGGTTCTTGACAGATTTAAATCCTGAGCTCTATCCAACATAAATGAATTCAAGAGTGAGAAAAATAAGGTCCTACAGTTACACAAGAAAAACCAAATGCATAACTATAGAATAGGTAGTAATTGTGAGAGGTATCAAGATATCCTAGTGAAGAACCACTTAAGTATGAGCCAGCAGTGTGTTACAAATCCCAAAAAAGCCTTCACAGCCCTAGGGTGCATCAACCATGGGATAGTATTAAGATCATGAGTGATAGTGCCACTTTATACTGCACTAGCGAAACCACATTTGATATTTAATATTGTGTCCAGTTTTGGTCATCATGATACAACAAGATGCTGAGACCCTAGAAAGAGTGCAAAGAACAACAGCAAAGATGATAAGGGTTCTTTAGGCTAAACCATATAATAAACAGTTGAAGGAACCAAGTATGTACTAAGGAGCCATGGTGTGGCAGTGGTTAAAATGCAGTGTTGCTGGCTAACTCTGTCCACAGCTTGGAGTTCAATCTTGACTGGCTCAAGGTTGACTCAGGCTTCCATCCTTTACCAACCAAGGTTGGTAAAATGAGGCCCCAGATTATGGGGGCAATATGCTGACAATGTAGCTGCTCAGAGAGTGCTGTAAAGCGCCAGGAGTAGTATATAAGTCTAAGTGGTATTGCTATGTCTATCAAATGAAGCAGAGGACTAGGGGTAATATGATAGCAGTCTTCCAGTATTTCAGGGGCTCTCACGCAGAAAAAAATAATCGATTCTCCAAAACACCTGAGGGCTAGAGAAACAGTAACAGGTGGAAAATAATTAAAGAGAGATCCAACCTAGAACTAAGGAGAAAATTTCTAACAGTGAGAATAGTTATGGATACTCCATCACTGGAGGTTTTCAAGAGGGGATTAGACAACCACTTGTCTGGAATGGTAAAAGATCACCTATTTGAGCAGGGGTTGGACTAGACTTTTATGGTCACTTCCAACTCTGTTATCTACGTCACATTATGATTTTTTAAACACAGTCTGTCTATAGAGGCTGACATTCTTAAAATTATCTTCTGGGTCCATTGTTCACAAATATCCCTCAGTACATTCAATATTAAAACCATTAGGAATCGATGATTGAGTGACTTTGCTCTAATTTTACTACCGAACAGGTTTTTTGGGAACATATCCATAAGTCAATATCCATATACAACTTTCTTGAAATAAATTACAAATGTAGACTAGGAATTGGTATATGTGACTAATATGTTGGAAGGCTTTTCAACTTCTGTAGCTAAACCACATGAGATAAAAAAGGGGAATTACTTTATATATTAGCAGGATAAACAGATTAGAGTTGTTATGATTAGGGTTTTAAACTCTATTTTCATATATCACCACTAGACTGATCTTTTTAAAAACCCTTCATGAATAAATAAATACCATTTTATTAACCTACCTTGTATTGAGCCGAATCAATACTAAGTCTCCACTGAATAACTATGCAACTTTATATGGGTGATGGTGACCATCTGCATATCTTCACTGTATCCTTAGGCTGTTCTGTGCTGGTGCTAACTGGGCTCTACAACATTTTGTTTCAAATAACACTATTTTTGCATTGGTATATTTTGGTAGTGATCTGCCAGATGTCCCGTCTGAACTACCTGTTACTGCATTAGATAGTTCTCCTGCTGTTATGACATCCCAAATACTTTGTGAGGGCTGGTCATACTGGAAATAATATACTTTTATATGTGTGTTTGTATATGTGTGTGTAGATAAATATGCAGAGATAAACACAGGTATACAAAAATAAAGTACAGAAAACAAAAGCATAAAATTAAACATATATGGAGGCACAACAGCAAGCTTTAAAATAAAAAAAAAAGTTTTATAAGAACCCCTTGGAGGGCACTGATTAGAACATTTGGCTGGCATGCAGAACATCACTAACAGAAACATTTTTTTTTAAATTACTATTTTTATTTCCTTGATCTACCTACTTTACCTTTAAAAAAAAAAACTGAATTGGGGCTTGGGGGAATAGTAGCCAATCAGTACAGCTCTTTGCATAGACAATGGTAAATGACAGGTGGCAAACTGTATGCTTGAGCCAGCCCAAGCCAGAAAATGTAATGACATTTATTTAGAGCAGAAAGGTGATGGCATTCCACCTAAGGCTAGAAATGAGTAAAATAGGGCTTAATCTGCTCTTCAAACTCAATGATGGGCCATCTCAGAGAGTGAAACTACATTATTAAGACTGGTCTCAAATAATTTCAATTCCAGGTATGGTATTGAAGGCATAAGATAGCAAATTAGATCGTATGAAGACTACACATTTATTTTCAAAAAATTGTCCAAATATCTTTTTTTATTTGCTAAACCGTTTTATTGGAACCGTACATGGGATAATATTAACATTATCTTAAAGGTTTTATCAGCACACTACCTCCTTTCAGGCTTTTAAAAAATGTCTTTGGAATAAGAACTTCAAAAGGAAAATACTGGGTAGAAAGGAGAAAAGAACAGCTGGCACTAAAAACAGGTTATAAGGAGAATAATAGGTGTAAGTGGCTTTTTCTATGAATGAGAAATGCTACCATGCAGCACAATGTAGCAGAAATTTCAGGATAAGCACTGGAAAATAAAACATCTGATACAATCAACATAAAAGCCAAAAGCAGTTCAGTATTTGGTAAAAATAAGACAAGGGGCAGATTTAATTTATGTGCTGAGATATGTTTTGGCTGATAAAGAAATGAAGAATAATTCGAAAGCATCTTATTTTACATGGTAGAGGGGTTCATCACAGAAGAATTTTCACTGGCACATGAAGGGCATATCTCATAACACTATTTCTAGAGCAAAAAGTGTAATGAGAACAGAGTACGCTGTTCTTTTCCATTCTTAAAACTTTTACAATTCCATCCGAAGTGTTGATACAGTATTTATCTTGGATGGCTCCATGAACTTCTCTCTGAAACTGATCACCCTTTACTGACAAATTCTCTGTGCACCTAAAGAAGTACTGAACATAAAGAAATTAATTCACCAGGGCAAATTATGGATCTTGTTATTTGACTATTACATAGTTGTTAAAGTCCCCATGTTAAATAGTAACAATAGAAATTCTACTAAGTAGAAAAACAGAATCCATAGGGGATTGAGTCCTGAGTCCTTTGGGAGAGAGGGCGGCATGTAAGTTTAATAAAATAAAATTAAATTAAATTAATTAATTAAATAAATAAATAAATAAATAAATAAAATTGCATTTATTGTATGATTTTATAGAGGCTAGAAGGAATGAATCGGGACATCTGAATTCTGAAAGATCTCATAGAGGTTTATTTACAGAACTGCTTACCATTAGTCTATACTTAAAAGGATTTAAGGATGATTATCACATGCATTTTGATGTCTTGCTTGATGGGCACTTTAAAGAGACAACATAGATATGTCAATAGATAATTACCATGCATGTTTTTATTTCCAGATAACTTTCCAGGAAGCCGTTTTTCTATTTATAATTTGCAGTACCACATTCACACTCCCCCAACAGTATTTATGACAAGATTTTGGGGATTTACAGCCTACCTGCTATTGGTGATCTAAAACTCTTATCTGCCCCAGCCAGTATTATCACTATTGGAAGATGCTGGGGGATAATTTAGCATCTAAAGATCATGATTAACCCCTTCCCTGACTTATAGATGAGATTTTATCCTACTAAATTGCTGGATTTGATCAAGTGTCTATCACTTGTATATTCTTAAATTTAACCAAAACACAAAGGAATTAAGATTTTTAGAAAAGTACATTTGAATGCATCTGTAAAGCCTTTTACAGATAACAAGTTCTTATTAGAGGAGCCTTCTCACAAAGCCTAACTGGTGATACTCCACATCAATAAGGTCATAGAAAACTTTGCAGGATTGATCTTTAAGAAAAGAAATTGTTAATACCTAGGAAAGATCAATTTCATAGTTTAGAGACTCTAATTCAAATTCTCACCTTCCAGAGGGAAAAGAAAAGTTAGAGAGTGAGATGGCATTTTATAGATAAGCTTGGTTAATGGTGACAGGAACAACCATCAGTCAAATACTTCATATTGATTGGCTACATCTGTCTCCTCAGTTGAAGACAGACTCCCTCAGGTAATGCTGATTTATAAAGGTGATAGCAGCTTTTAAGCATCTTTATACAAAACAGTCAGTGTATCTATAAATCAGTATAAACAAATTTGGATGATAGTCTTATGTTATATAACAATGACTCAGCTCCAGGAAACAAATTGAATTAGTCACTGAGGTTCTGTGCTTTTCCATCTTGAGGAGAGTGGGCCTGCCCTCCTTCTGGATCTTCAACAACACTTCTATATGCAACACAAGGAGATTTTAACACACTAACATTGTTGTAAGAGCCAGTCCATTTTTCACTGTAATTTTATTTTTCTATAAATCTATTTCTATATAGTTAGAAAACTATATAGTTACAATTCTTAAAAATAAAATGCCATTATTATTATTTTTTTTAGTACATGATATTACAGGCCAGAAAAAGGCTGCAATGTGACACCTGTCTCTCTTTAGAAAAATGCTTATTTTCCTCTATTGGGGTTCACAAATTTCAAAGTTTTATAATTATATTAATTCCTACTGATTTGTAAAAGCTGTAATATAAAAATAAAAATAAATGACAATAACAGGAAGGAAGGAAGGAAGGAAGGAACGATGGATGGATGGATGGAAGGAAGGAAGAAAGGAAGGAAGGAAAGAGATAAAGGAAAAGGTATAAAAAACATAAAAGAGTAAAACTGGAGCCAATGTAAAGGCTACCAGTGAAAAGTAGATCCAATTTAGCAAATAGTATTAACGTAATATTTTTAGAAATGATAAATAATTCAATTCTAGTCTTTTCAAATAAAAGTTAAAATGAAGGAATATTTTTAAAAATACAGGGATATTTTTATATTGGCTGATGTGTGCATAGCTTTACATGAAGCCAGATATAATTTATTGAAATTAAGATTGGAATAAAATATGTAAGAGTACATGGAAATATAAAAATACTATAAAACACCTATCGGTTTCATTTCTAATATAGGGTAAATATGCCTTCTGCAAATAGTTTTGAAGACAAGTTGAAAATCAAAGTATCTGCTGTCTCTCAGGTCTGTTGTACTTCAACCTTCATAATTTCCAAAATCCAACAAAGCCTTTGATCAAAAGGTGAGCAAAGCCATATTATATAAGGTATATATAATGTAAACTGTATACTGCATAAATATTTTTAATTAAATAAACTAGCATAAAAACAGAGAAGACAAAAGCCAAATATCATCCCCTTGCTCCCTCCCTTCCTTCCCTCCCTGTGTTTTTTATTTTTACAAATAACTCAGGGCAGTGAACATATCCAAAACAACTTCTTCTTCCTTTTATCTCCACAGCAACAACTATATGAGAGAAAGTAATTGGCCCAAGTAACCAAGCTGGCACTCATGCCTAAGGCATGACTAGAACTCATTCTCTTTGGTTTCTAGCCTTAACTACTAAAGTAAATTGGTTCTTCTCTATGTTACTGCTGAGTTCTGCTGAGGAGCAGTCCAGATGCTCCTAACCTAAGAAGATCTTTATTCTTATGAATACCCACACTCTAGTGACCGCAATTTGTTCCTTAATTGAAAGTTATATGGGCTCTAAAGAAACATGTGACCCAGAATGAGATGGAATGTCAACAGTAACACTGCAGCTTCCCAGGGAGGAGGCCCAAGAGAAGAAACTTCACAGTATTAAGGTGGATAGAAATATCTATAGCACTTAGACTTATATACTGCTTCACAGTGCTTTACAACACTGTCTTAGCAGTTACGACAGCATATTTCCCCCAACAATCTGGATCCTCATTTTACCGATCTTGGAAGGATGGAAGGCTCAGTCAACCTTGAGCCAGTCAGGATCAAAGGAATTGAATTCCTGGCAAAGTGAGCAGAGTTAGCCTGCCATACTGCATTCCAACCACTGCACAACCATGGATGGGAGAGAGAGGGAAAAAATCTGGGTAGCCACTCCCTAGAACCTCCCAAAGTTATAGCTTTAGTTTAGTTTGGTAATATTCTGTCCATTTGGTATAAGCAGATAAAGAACTGGACTTGATTGGATCTCATTGTGTTGTCTTTGGGCTTAGGCCTCACCAAGAGAGAAGTTGTAAATATCTTTGATTGCTGTTGTCTCATTTAGATAAAGTTCTCTTGTGTAGTTATGTCAGTGTTATTTTCACTCCAGTGTGCATTATTGTCAGGCACAGAAATTTGGTCATAAGTGTCTGCATTGGTCAGAAAATGATGTTTTAAGATAGGGCTGTCAAACTCCCAGCCACTGGCCGGATGTGTCATGCACTGGTCACGCCTACCCCCATTTTAGCGAAGGGGAAAAAAGTCCTGATACATCACATGACACTGCCGTGATGACGTGAGTTTGACACCCTGTTTTAAGAATTACCATCATATTTGCAAATAGTTGCAAATAGCTACTGAACAAGGAGTGGCTGTAATATCTCTGCGGAAAAGGCAATTTCTGAATGGGTAATAGTTGCCACCTCCTCACTCATAGCCTTCCTGTTGAGTTTTTCTTTAGGAGTTAGAATGTGATTTATTTGGTTATATAAATTCACACAATGAATTGAATTCACACAATCTGCCAAGCCCTAGTTTCCTTTAAATTATTCTTAAAGGATTATATACTGGTTTATCCTTTATTTATTTATATTTATTTTTGCATTGTTAACAGTAAGAGTAAGAAACATAATATTGCTCCAAACATACAAATGCCAAATTTATTTTTTGATAGATTAATCTTAGTGTTAATTATATCATTTGGATTATTTGAGTATATTGAATAATATATTAATATAAATATATGCCAAATAAAATTTAAATCTGAAGGAACATGGAAAACCGCATGGACATTTGCATCAGAAATTTAAAAAATTAAGTCGGTTTAACTGTATAGAGACAATTTAATGATTAGAGCAGGGGTCAGCAACCTGCGGCTCCAGAGCCACATGCAGCTCTTTGGGCCCTCTGCTGTGGCTCCTTGTTGGGTGATCCACTACTAGTTGGCCCCACCCCTCGCCAGTCCCCTCGCCTGGCTTGAGAAGGTAAGGGTGACAGCAGGGGATGGAGAAGCAGCCAGGGCAGAGAGATACAGAGAGAAAGAGACATAGAAAGATACAGAGAGAGAGAGGGAGAGAGAGGGGGGAGGGAAGGAGGGAGGGGAGAGAGAGATATGTCAAAAGGGTTTTGTGGTTCCTGGTGTTTTTTTAACAACAGGTTCTCTGCTGTAATGACTGGCTGGATAGGCATGGCTAGGGGGTCATGTGACTGGTGGAAGTGAGTGACATCGAGTTGGCCACTCCCACCCAAGTTTTGTGGCTCCCGGTGTTTTCTTTTCTGTGGGAAACGGATCCAAATGGCTTGAGGTTGCAGACCCCTGGATTAGAGTCACAAAATTAATTTAGTAAAGAAATAAATGAGAAAATTTAACAAGACTTAACTTTTGAACTATGACTTTTAGCTAAAAAGCAGATGTCAGCAATGCATTGCTACAAATCATTTGTAGATTTATCTTTCCAATGTTGCATAATAATATTTTATGTTCTACTTACTGTGTTTTAAATGTTTTTAAAAAGTGGAGTAATAATTTCTAAGATAATGCGTGAAAGTAATGCCTCAGAAGCTGGGAAATACTATTTAAAAATATATTTAAAAGTCTCAGACCTATGATTTATTCTTAGTATGCAATGAACCTTAACAAATGTAAAAATTTCAATCTGTGATTATTTTGAAGGGGAAAAAAATCCTTTCCAGGGAAAATGTAGTTAGTAGAATAGCTATCTAAGAATATCTTTTCTTTGAACTTTCCTACTTGCAATGTGGGCATAATATTATAGCAGGTTATACCCAGATAGACTATTTTTATATTTGTTATCTCCACTTATTTAGAACATTTCCCATGATGCTCTCTCTGTCATATCTTGGTACCCACACATTTACAGTTATGATAACATAATATGTACATTTCTACAATATTAATAACAGGCCATTTTTTTTTCAAAATCTGGGTAGAAACAGATGGGATGTTTCTCACCTTGGTTGAAGTGTGACTTCTTATACAACTTCACTTGCAGCATTATCCTTCCCCCATTTTTATTTGTCTTGAATTTCATATTTGTTATCCTCAAGCTTGACTGTACAGTTTGGAATTTGATTGCATACCACCTTTTAAGCCTACATTGAACGGTTGCATGATGAAAGATATAAAATACTTTACAAATGTACATGCTATCTCCCTTCAGTATCACATGATGCACATCATATCACACACATCACATCATATTTCTTCTTCATTTTGCCCCATTGTTGGTGCATGCAGGTAATCCTTATTCAATAACTGTCATGTACAATGACCATTCACAGTTATGATGGTGATGAAAAAGTAATTTTGCTACAAATCTTCACATTTACAACTTTTGCAGGTTTGTAAAGCAATGAAAAGCTGAAGTAATAATATATATCCCATTGTATTCCATTTACTTAACAACTGAGCTTCCTGTCCCAATTGTGATCACTAAATGAAGACTACCTTACATAGCTGAAGCATTGTAGACGCTCATGGGTCTACATTGTAGACCCACGAGCGTCTACAATGAAGTACACTTAACATGCAAAACTGCAATGTGTTTTATTTGTTTTTGCCTTAGGGTACTTATCACACAAGGAGGTTCTGCTGCTTCAGATCAGTTTTGGATTAGTGCAGTTGCATGACATCAACTAATTTTGAATGCTGACGCATTCTTTTATGGCTCCTAGACAGTTTATGTGAAACTACAGCTAATAATTTGATGCCTTTTCAACAATCATAGAGATAAATGCACATGTTAAATTCTATTAGACTTTAACTTGGTGAACTTTCAGTCTCTTGATTCCCTATGTTCTTAACAGTGTTAAGTGTGCAGGAGAGAGAGAGAGGGAGAGGGAGAAGAGTGTAATGGGAAGTCTCTTCAACCTTAAAAACATTAAGAGGCTCATACCTTATTAGAAAAGTTTGTGAAGACCCAGACACCTCATTTTCTTCATTTGCTGAGAAAGCAGATATCTTTTCCTCCTTTGTTGCCCCACTTTGGAATCTATCTATCTACCTATCTACCTATCTACCCCCCCCTCTCTCCCCATTTCACCAAAAGCAACACAGCACACAGTAATTGCTGGTTTGAGAACACCTGTGGATATCTTTAGGGGAAAAGATAACATTTTTAAAGTCATGTATTGCAAGTGGAACAGGAAAGAATGGGATTGTTCTTTTTCCTTTATCTATGTGTGAAGAAAGGTTTGTTTCTGAAGATGGGCAGTGGCTGGGAGGCAATAATTGATGGTGGAACTCTTCTGTTGGTTAGTTGGAAAGAAAAGGGATTGATTCAGTGGTGAAATTCAATTTTTTTTACTATCGGTTCTGTGGGGGTGGCTTGGTGGGCATGGTGTGGCTTGGTGGGCATGGCAGGGGAAGGATACTGCAAAATCTCCATTCCCACCCCACTCTGGGGCCAGCCAAAGGTGGTATTTGCTGGTTCTCCGAACTACTCAAAATTTCCACTACTGGCTCTCCAGAACCTGTCAGAACCTGCTGGATTTCACCCCTGGATTGGTTCTTAACGATGTTTGCATGTTCTCAGCCTTTCATGGCCAGCCTATCACTACATGAAGTCTTTGAACCACTACTATTTTAAAGGGTAGAGGTGAGTGGAACCAGTTCTGATGTGGAAGTGTTCTAATACGATCTATCATTAACCAAAAATATGGCTCTTATAGGTCACAAAACCAGTTTCTATTTAAGCTCTTGGGAGGGGTGAGCAATGAGTGGCCTAATGTGTTAAAACCTGATCTGAGCAATCCGTTCAGATTTCTGGCAGGAGCCACTTATTGCTTTTCTAGATATCAACTGGGCAGAATGAAAGGGATGGTGATAAGGAGACAGAAAAAGTAGACTTTTGGTTGTGCAGTCATTTTTAAGCTGGCATTTACTGTTAAACTCCCTGACACATTAATCCTGAGGAGATACAAACCGTAGCAGGAAAAAAAAAACCTCATTGGAAACCATGCATTTCTTTTATCTGTTCCAGGACCGTAGCTCTTAAAGTCCAGCCAAATCGTTTACACAAACCATTATATAAACCCATAGCTAAGTCAAGAACAAAACTGTCTAGAAAAAACTCTAGAAAAAACTCAGTCCATATAACCCTTTCAATTGCCAGTTTGGGTAGGAAAGCACACTAAGTATTGCATCTGTGAATAGGGTAGTACTGCCTTCTGAGAAGCCCATATGTAATAGTTCTCCTAGCGCTGAGCTATTGGAGTTCAGTTCTATCAACAAAGGACCAAACTGTCCAATTGATAAAATCTTCATTATATAGGAGAATGACATTCTTGTTACATTAAATTATTGTCAACACGTTGTGGAAAATACTATTTATCTGTTTGTTTAATTTATATAGCAACTCATCTCAAAATAATTATTCTGAGTGCCTAACCAAAAAATAAAAAGCTATATAAGAAAATTGCAAATAACAGAAATATCAGCTGAGAAAGAACCCACTATCACAATAATTAATATAACCATACAACGAAGTCTCCCACATTTCCACGAGTCCAGGCTCAACAACAAAACCAGATTATTAAGGCCTTGCAAGGGGCCAGCTGAGCTGGAGTGAGTCTGATCTCCAGGGGAATGATGTTTCAGGGGGTAGGCAATAATGAAAATAATATTTTGTGTTTCTGGAATATTGCATTCTAAAACATATTTTCCCCACGGCACTATTAGTGGTCTATAAATGATATAGTTGTTTATATTTAAATCCAGATTTTTTTCAGATTTAATGGCATTACACTAGAAGCACTATTATGAACATAAGTACACAGATGCTTTGCATCAATTGCTTTGCATCAATGCTTGGAAAATTAACAGCATCCCCATTATCCCGGACAGAACTGGAATATTAATGAAGGACAGAAATGACAAGCAAATTGACCTCTAACTTAATGAGAAACCAAAAATCTGAAAACTTTGTTACAGAAACATTTAGTTTCCACCTGAATCAAATAGCCAGAACTTTGAGAAGAGCAGATTTTTCATAATATGAAACAATGATTTCTTAGCATATCTTAAGCACAATATAAGAACCTAGTTTGTACCCTAATATAATCTTATATCTATTTTTCATATCATATAATAAAGGAAATTCAAAATGTTAAGAAATTATCCATAGGGAATAAGAAAAAAGTCTCCATTTCTCACAAAAAAAGCATTAGAAAAAGATTAAAACTTCTAACCTTCAAATTGGATTTTCATCTATAAAAGTCCATCTAGGAGTCCTTAGGGAATCAAGGAATCCTAAGGAATCAAGGTTCAAGTAAAGTATCATTTGAAAATGCCTTTGTGAAATGCTATGAAGCCATGCTTTTAACTGAATGGAACAAAATGTTGGCAGCATATACTCATCCAAAGTAGTTTCTGCAACATGCATCAGCACCCTTATCTGTTAAAGCAAAGTGGGAAATTGAGGCAGACTGACCCTGCCTTAGTACTGTGTGGAGAAGCTCCATTGTGTCGACAGTGAACAATGAGCTTAGTATAACTACGGATTGTACAGCATTAGAGACTAAATTGATTTTAAATTTGATATCAGCAGTTAGGCTGTTGGTAGCGCAATATTGGAAGAAGGACTTTTTGCCTACTATTGAAGAGTGGACGTTGAAAGCAGCAAACCTAGCGGAAATGGCGAAAATTTCAGTTCAGTCCTTCAAGTAACTTCAGTTACTTGAAAGACTATACACAAGAAAGATACGTTTTGGAATGGAGAAGATGGATTGATTATTTCAAAATAAGTATCAGACAAGAAAATATCAAATAGCTTATGAATGAATGTTAAATTTTAGAAGTATTATGTTATCTATAGTGGAGTTAAGGTTTCAGGGGGCGATTTGGCAGTTTAAGGATAGATAGGTTAATTTAGCTTATGATTGTTCATTTCATTTTCATTTTTCATTTTATTAAATTTGTATACCACCCTACTCCCGAAGGACTCAGGGCGGTGAACAGGCACGAAATAAAACACATAAATACAAAAATTAAAACATGATTAAAACCCAATTAAATAACTTTTGCCCGAGACAATTTAAAACTCCCAATAATTTAAAACGAATTAAAATTTAAGTTTAAAAATTTAAAAGAAGGGGAAAAAATTAGGCCAGGCCGGCCTGCTGGAATAGGAGTGTCTTCAAAGCACGGTGGAAAGTGCGCAGATCTGGGATCTTCCGTATCTCCGGGGGGAGCTCGTTCCAGATAGTAGGTGCCCCCACAGAAAAGCCCTCCCCCTAGGGGCCGCAAGTTGACATTGTTTGGCTGACGGCACCTGGAGGAGCCCCCCTCTATGAGAATGTACCGGCCGGTGGGAGGCTGTTTGTGGTAGTAGGCGGTCCCGTAAGTAGCCAGGTCCTAAGCCATGGAGCACTCTAAAGGTGGTAACCAAAACCTTGAAGCGCACCCGGAAGACCACCAGGAGCCAGTGCAGCTCGCGCAGGAGAGGTGTCACATGGGAGCGCCATGTTGCTCCCATAACCACCCGCGCGGCCGCACTCTGCGCCAGTTGGAGCCTCCGGGTGTTCCTCAAGGGGAGCCCCATGTAGAGAGCATTACAATAGTCAGGCGGGAGGTAACGAGGGCATGAGTGACTGTGTGTAGGGAGTCCCGATCCAGAAAGGGACACAATTGGCGAATCAGGCGAACCTGATGAAAGATCCTCCCGGTCACGGCCGTCAAGTGCTCTGCTAAAGACAGCCGTGAGTCCAGGAGGACGCCCAAGTTGCGAGCCCTCTCTGTGGGGGCCAGCCATTCACCCCCAATAGTCAGCGATGGCGTCAACTGACTATATCGGGACGTCGGAAACCACAGCCACTCGGTCTTTCATTGTTAACTGAAATACCCTGTATTTTGCTCTGGGAAGTCTGGGGGGGAGGGTGGGATGGGGGGAAGGAGTGTGGGGGTGGTGGGGGGAGGGAAAAAGGGTGGGGGGAATATTGGGGGAAAAATTCTTTTTTTGTAAAACTTTTCAATTAAAAAACAAACAAACAATGAGCTTTGTAATCTCTTTGTAAGAAGGCTCATGGTACACTCAATGCAATATTTACTTCAGTTTAATACTGCCAAACACCAAACAGATTCTTAGGGTTTTTAATATTACAAAAAAACATACTGACAAATAGAATAAAAAATACATGACAATTATCCAAAATATCAAAGTTATGCTAGTTTATCTTCCCACAATATGACTTTGCTATTAAAAGCTCTCATTAGCAAATCTGTTTCTATTGCTTTGTAAATTTTCAGGAAGAAGAGCTCCATACAGATTTTGGAAATGTTGCTTACAAGGAAAAGTCCACCAATGAAAATCATTGACTCATTCTTCTGAAATTCTTATGTGGTGAGGATGGGGGTGAACCCTCAGTTATCCCCACATAGGATGGGTGAATAAGAAGATTTTTATGCAAGAAAATACTCCACCTGATACCTGTGTCTCTCCATCCACACCATCAACTACTGTGAGTGCAAATAGCAGCAAGGAAAGACCAGCGTGATACAACAAGGTTGGCTGTATTGGATCAGGGTTGCCTTTGTGGGATAGACCTTATAATCCCCCATTCTTTTCCCTAATCCTGGGAACATCCACTACAATCTGGGGAAGATTAACTAGAAGAAAATATTAAAATAAACATAGTTTATTTTAATAGATTCCGTGAATAAAGAAGAGGGGGGACACAATTGGGAATACACAAAGAAAGTTGCAGATTAGCCCAGGCTGTTTGCCTCATTAAGCTTCTACTGGCAAAACATGAGCCATACTGGAGGTGAAAGCGGTAAGCAATTAACTGATTAAGGTCAGAGTGGGGATCTTATGAATTCATGGCTCACGCTTAGTAAGCAAGGAGTGCACTGTTCAGGAAAGCAAATAAGAATCCTAAATAACATTGCAAGACTCTACCTCCATCATTTCTTCAGATCCTGTCCATATGATTTAAGATTAAATTTAAGTGATTTTATCTCCATGCAATAGCACCAAATAACTTAATCCAAGCTAGGGACAACTGCTGTTCTTTTTTTGCTCTTCAACAAGGAGCCGGTCACCCTAAACAGGTTTGCTGGGGCATAGACCACTGGCACAATATGGGAGGAAAGTAATTACATGCACAAAAGTAATTGTGGAAGCTTGATACAGTGCATAATTCAAGCACTCTAATGCAGGTATGTGTTTTGTTTTTACTTAGTACAATGTGGATCCATCCATTATGGCTTAGTATGATTCTATGGCATGTTTAATTGTTAAAAATCTTGGTTTAGTTTTATGTGTGAACCAGGTCAGAAGGAGCTTAATAAATGTGAATAATTTAGTTCTTGGGATCTTCTTATATAGTTAATTGTCAAGAAGTAGTTTCTCTCGACTAAATTTTAATTGATTAGTTAATTTTTTTCTGGTTCATAATATATTAGGGATAGTAGATAAAGAGTGTCGATAAATTAATTAACAGAAAGCAGCTAAAGTTTTGTGAAGCCTTGTAAATAAATGAAACACCTTTTTTTAATTTGTGAGTTCCTAAACCTATCCAATATTTGACTAAGAAGAGAGAAATTTAAATCTTTCAGATTACAGTTTTCTATTAAATAGTATGCATAAATATTCCACAGTGGTCCTAATAATATTCATTGTTCTCCTAGATATGATTACCTTAATAGCTTTATTTCTCTCTCTTTTTTACTGTATTTAACTGATAGCAATACTAATTTCAGTATGTTGGAATTAAGATTTTATATGTCCCCTGGTATTCATGGAAAGTTACTATTAAGGACACCATAAAGAAGATGAGAATGAATCTGCTATAATTATAGCTAATATATTATGTCAAGTTAAATGAAGCTGAAAACTCATTGTTAATGTATCCTTCTTTCCGTAAAGATAATCTTTAAAATATGTAATGCAATGCAATTTTAAATAAGGAAGCGAAAGAAAATGGCAACATACAGCAATTACTAATAAATATATCTATATTGACAATTCATACACTACTCTATCTCATAATGTGATTTCTTTGCCTTAGTTTGTTGCTTAAACCCAGCCATAGGGGATTGAAATTTTAGCTAAATGCTTAATGTGATTGCAAACTCAGCTAATAGTGGCATATTTTGCCTAGAGTAACGTACAATGCAATAATTATCCTTTATTTTTAGGCATTGTTTTTTTTTTAAATTTTATTTATATGCCGCCCTTCTCCGAAGACTCAGGGCGGCTTACAATGTGTTAAGCAATAGCCTTCATACTTTTGTATATTTATACAAAGTCAGCTTATTGCCCCCACAAACTGGGTCCTCACTTTACCTACCTTAGAAAGGATGGAAGGCTGAGTCAACCTTGAGCCTGGTGAGATTTGAACTTACAGTAATTGCAGACAGCTGGTGTTAATCACAATGCTTTTAGTCTGCTGAGCCACCAGGCCCTTTTCAAACTGAGTCTCTATCACTATTTTTTTAAAATGTATTTTTATTTTTTCAAATATGTGTACTTTTTGTTTTAATGTTTTACAGTTTGTTTTTTAAATATTAAATGGAAGGTGTTTGTATCCCTTATTATTTCAGAAACAGATGGATGGGTTTTTTTGGTTTTATGAAAAATGGCTATCTAACTTTTTATGCAATAGACTGGCAGAGAAGTGAATCTGTTGGAATGGTAGTATGATAAGGCCCAAGCAGCCACCCAGACAGTGGCTAGCATACCTGTCCTGATATCTGATAGGACAAATTGGCTTGGGAAAGGCCTTGGGGTAGTGAAAGAGAAGAGAAAATATCATATTCATTTAAAGCAAAACAGAAGGTCTTTTCATATTGGCCCAACATTTGAAATGGCTTCCCATCTGTCAGGCTGATTTAGAAATTTAGAAAGTCTTAAAGACCCCAATTACTCTTGAAAATCATTGCTTTTCTTGAGACTTACCTTGTGTTAGCTTATCATTGTTACTTATTTATTATTTATTGAATGTTACTTTCCTTGTGTAAGCTGCCTTAAAGACAGGCTAAAACTATTAATAAATAAGAGATAGTGACCCTTTCCCCCATTCAGCTGGTAGCTCTTTCTAAATTCCAGCCAAACTGATCTTGCATTTTATTTTATTACTTTATTCCCTTTAAATATATAGGTATTTTGGGTGTCTTCCATCATTCAGGTTAGTATACAAATAGGCCAAAATCTATTATGTATTATTTAGTCTTGAATATGCTGTGGTTGACAGTTAAAAACTTTGTGAATGTTTTTTGATACATTAGCAAATTGTTGAGGGAAGCTAAACAGGTTTTAATCTGTTATGTATAAAGATGTTTCTCACATCGGCTACATTTTTATGAGTCTGGAGAGATGTTTTGACATTTAGCTCAGTTTTCCAGTAAGAAGATAATTATGAAGGAAATTTTGAACAAGACACCTGTTAAGCAAAATGTGAAAGACATTACTTGGTAAATAACTATGGTAATTAAAGCTTTGTTTGTGCTGATTTATTTTGCTACATCTTCCCTTCCTATTTTTATCGGTACACAGTGCTGAATTTTTGTGCAAGCTACCAGTCATGCATGCTGTGAAAAAGACCTTTAAAAGCAATAAAGGAGTCTTTTCAAGTTCCATAGTTTTATATTTATTTCATCCAGAAGCACTTGCCAATGTTTTTAATGTGAAGTATTTTAGATTTAAGGTCCATTTATAGGCCAGTATAGTTCTTATCTGACATGAGGTAGATAAAAGAAAGAGACAGTAAAATCATGAACAATCCCTCTTTAAAGAGCTTATTTTTTTCACATTTTTCCTTAAATGCTGTCATTTCACTGTAAGTTTCCATGGTGGAACAATTAGAGCTCGCTGCTTCATACAGAACCCCTGTTGCAGCTAGTTCCAAGAGTAGTCTTTGTCCACTGACTCGCCCGCTGATTCAATACGTAGTTTAACAATAATTAATCTCTGTGGCTCTGAGATGTACTCCTGCAATCTTGTTTCCTCAGGAAAAATTGTACAATTTCCTTCATTGCTAGAGACCACAGTACTCAGAATGTCTTTGTTCACCACTTCAATCTGCCACCCTACTGTCATCAGTGACAATGTAGTCTTTTTCCTACACAACCAATAGGAACTCTCCTACTTCGAACTCTCTTCATCCTCTGACTCATCTCTACCTTATCTTTTGTCCTTTATCTTTGCTATCTACCTGCATGAAACCTTCATTCTTCACCCTCAGCTGCCCTAAGGTCTTTTAAACACTTAGTCAATTGCTTCTTCAAATCCTACATCACTTTTGGAAGTCTTCATTTAACTCTTTCCTCCATATCCTCACAACAAAGGAATAGAACAATCATTCTTTTGTATTATTTTACACGTGTTTCTCATGTGAGTAGTTTTAGAGAAAAACACTAAAATTATTAATTTGACTTTTAAAACATTTCTACCCCTTTAAACTGTTTGGAGCAACTAAAAAGTACATTAACAGTATAAGTTAAA
Organism: Pantherophis guttatus; assembly: GCF_059756535.1. NCBI lineage: Eukaryota > Metazoa > Chordata > Lepidosauria > Squamata > Colubridae > Pantherophis > Pantherophis guttatus. The sequence continues at coordinate 36,257,595 of NC_142069.1, forward strand.
AATACATTTGAAAATGTTGCAGGAAATCTTCCTGAGTAATTGCTGGGAGGAATAATGGCCATCCCATATATTAATGACAATGGCTATGTGTTTTCCACAATTACACTTCTTAGCTAACCAGATTCAATTTGAAAGAAAGAAACAGTCCTTAGATTATTCTGCTAATTGTTTTGGAAAAATTGGTACAATTGCAGAAGATTGCTCTTGCAAATCTATATTTTGAATCAAATGCTACTTCAGGAAATACAAATTAGTTAAATTGATCCAAAATAGAAAAAAAAAAACCCTCACAAGCTCTTTTTCTTAATCATACTTTAAAAAATATTATATATATATAGTACTTTTATCCTGAAGATTAAAACACTGCACATGAAATTATATTCAGATAATCTGTGACATAGGTTAGAGTGAAAAACATCCAGGGTTGTATAGTGAATTCCATAACCAAATGGACACCTGAAGCTGTATCTTATCAGTTCCAATTCAAAATTTAAAATACTATTTCACATTGATAGGATGATAATTGTAAAGTTTGCCTGAAATTGGTGAAAGTCAGGAGGCTTTTTTATTTCAAAATTAGTTGTGAATAGCCACAAAAATATTTCTTTGTGATTTAACCAGGATAACCAATTCTTCTGATGTCAGATTTCAATCAATCAGAACTTTACAGTTACAGAGCAAGTACACTCAGGAATAGTTACAGCATGATATTAAATATAATAAAAAAGTGTACTATTTATCTAATTGAATATTTAAATATTTTATTATATTACCAAATCTTGAGAGAACTTTTTATCAGACTCTGATAAATATTTGATTATATTAGAAGTGAATATGATAAAATTTTGATGAGTATATTTAGAGTTAACAATTATATTACTATGGTAGGAAAAAAAAAGGTAAAAATTTCCCCTGCCAGTCATGTCTGACTCTAGGGGCCAGTGCTCATCTCTGATTCACAGCTGAAGAGCCAGCTTTGTCTGAAGACACTTCTATGGTCATGTGCTGGCATGACAATAAACCATGGTGCATGGAACACTGTTTCCTTCTCACCTGAGTGGTACCTATTTGTCTATTTGCATTTACATGCTTTTGAACTGCTGGCTGGAAGGAGTTGGGACAAGTAACAGGAGCTCACTCCATCACATAATACTTAGGTCTCAAACTGCCAACTTTTCAGTTGGCATGCCCAGCATATTAACCAGTCAGCTGTCATGCCTCTCTACTATGGTAGAATCTAGTACTCAACTTGTAAATTCAGGTTCATCTGCCTTCTGGATAAACCTCCAAAGAAAATTCCATTTTATATATGAAGATACCATGTAAAGAATGGAATTAACTAGATAGGTATGCTAATTCTGTTTGAGTATTTTAAAAATCATAAAAATCTGCAGAGTATCACTCTCTTTTGTTGAAATAGGAAATTTCTGGGGTTGGGATCACCTAATATTGCATGAATGTATATTCTATCTATTTGCTATGACAAATAGTTCTAATAATATACAAGTAATCCTCAACTTATTAACACATTGAGCCCAATATTTCTGTTAAGTGAAACATTTGTTAAGTGAAACTTGACCCATTTTATGACCTTTCTTGCCACAGTTGTTAAGTGAATCACTGTAGTTATTAAATTAGGAACACCATTGTTAAGTGAATCTGGCTTCCCTATTGACTTTGCTTGTCAGAAGATTGCAAGGGGTGATTACATGACCCCAGGATACTGCAGTGATCATAAATATGAGTCAGTTGCCAAGTATCTGAATTTTGATCACATGATTATGGGAACACTGCAATGGTTTTCAGTGCCATTCTAACTTTGAAGGCTCACTAAATAAACTATTGTAAATCAAGGACTACCTCTAATACATAATAGAAATTACCATTGTGTGTTAAATACTGTTAAAGAAATACTTATAATAGTTGAAGATACCTAAACTTAAGCTTTCTGTATCAGTTACAATCCTTCTGAAATTGCAGGTAATCAGGTTAAAGCATCCCATTTTCTTTAATTCTTATGATGAACTACATGATGCATATTAAATCTGTTTTACAATTGTATCTCTCATGGAATTGCAGAGAAATGTTATTGCAACATTCCTTATCTTTACTTTATTCATCAGTCTGAGGAAGGTATTCCCTTTTCCCTTTACCTATGCTTACTTTTGTAATTTCATTTATGAAAATAAGTCATCGCCATTAGTCATGGATAGCCTATGTGGCCTCAAGCAAGATATTCTCTCAAAACTCTAGTTCTCATTTGGAAAAGAGATATAAAGATAATCTACAAAGCAAGATTGTTCAGAGCATCAATGTGCTTAAAACATATTAAATAGTCTTTCCATTATGGCCTTAAGGAGTATGTGGGAATAGTCAAATAAACAAAAAATACATCTACAAAATGGTTTTAGATTTTATTTTGCCAGCTAATGCTTCATTTCTTTCAAATAGAAAAACAATACTTTGAAAAGAAAAGCAACCTTTCCAATACATCCTACATGAAAAGACCAATTTTTTTCTCAACTGCTGAACCAAGGAAAGCAATATCTGTTAGTCTCCTTTAATAATGGAAAGCATAATAAATACTTCTATTTAACTATTTTAGAAGGAATGCATAGATTAGTTCTCTGCAGGAGTCTAAATGGTTTGCATTCTTCCATAATGTACATTGTTACCATTCTCTTTAATTTATATGTGAATTTTATTATCTGCAGAACAAACCTGATCATATCCGGCAGACATAGAGCAAGAATTTGATAGAATTCAGCAAGAGTATCCCCTGTTAAAAGGCAAATTAGTTTTATGTCTCATTCAAATATGCAGTACTTTGTGTTATAAAATTCCTATTCATGGGGAAAAAAATCCTAGTTGCGAAATTAGAACTTTTAGAACAAGAAAAAGGTCTTCTCAATAGCACCTACTATTGGAATAATTTATTTAAAAACTGACATTTAATGCACATTTCTGCTAACCTATAAAATGAAATTAGTCCAGTTCCTAGAACACTGCCTATAGATTCATGTTTAATTTGATTACTGAAATAATTTGAAATCTAATTTGCTTATTAATGTTTAAAAATAACTTGGCATCTTTATTTTAATTATTATTTCTTGTTAAACTTCATCTGGGAAGTTCTTCTCTGTATACAAAAATGGTGTGCATGTTTCTCTGTGTGCTATTATTTGTGCTTACTGTCACAGGAGAATGCTAATGTTCTAATAAATAGTTAACCACATATATTGTTTATAATTAATATTTGTATTATTTATAATATATAATAGACAATCTAATACCTAAATATATGCATCAGTACAGATATAATGCAAATGAACAGGAAGGTATTTCTTTTCAAAATAGCAAATTTACAAATTGCTGTTCTAAATATAATTTCTCTATTGCTCATAAATGGCAGTAGCTAAGATTACCAGTCTAGTCATGTCCTTGTTCTTGTTGGTGAGCAGCTTCCATTTGAGATAAGATGTAGCGAAGACAAACTCATCTCAGCAAAGTTTTAAGGCATTGCCTATCAATTCTTGATATAAGATCAGTCAGAACCCGGCCGTGCTGTGGCAGTTATCCACAAGAGGGTACTCTGTTTCTTGCTGTCACTCACTGCCTCCATTCCATCTCAAACAAGAATGTATGTTACTATGATTAATCCTACAGAATTACTTTTCTACCTCTCCAGAAATCCAGCAAGTGTACTGATTTTCATCAAGTTAACAGGAGGGGAAAAATTATCTAATTTTCACTTGAGCAGCTGGATCAGGATTTGAAAAATACAATTGCTTTAGATATTTTATGATCCGGGACATAAAGCTTTATATTAAATATAATGAAAAAGATATATTATGTGTCCTACTACATAATTATTGCTTAGAACCCCTCCCAATCCATAACTAACCTCTCTTCAAAATCGTCTGCCAAGTCACTCTTTCTAAAGATATAAAATTGCCAGTATTATATTTTTTATTTCCCTCTATAATACAGAACCTCAAACATCATTAAGAACTTCTATCTATGTTAAATATAGCTGTTTGTTTTGATCCTAAGTCAGCTTAGGATCATTTGTTCAGTGGCTGTTCAAATTTATGACAGTGCTAAAAAAAATGGACTTATGACCCGTGCCTGAAGTTATTGCTGTTACAGTGCCCCTGTGGTTATGTGATCAACATTCAGGCACTTGGAAACCTGCTCTCACTTAAGACTACAGGGCTTAACAATTCCCCCCATCTCCCCCTATATTTCTGCCCTTTTGGCTGCCCTGCACCTGCCTTGCAGGGCAGCAAGCAGATCCACAACCATGAGGAAAGCCTCGGACACTCCAACCCACCTCAGCAAGGCCCAGCAAGTGTCCAATTGCCTTCTCTCCCAGATCTTTGCACTGACTTTTTACCTTTTGTGCCCAGCTACAAGCAGAAAACACCTTGCTGGCTTTGCTGTCTCCTTTTCATTGCCTTTGCCATCTCTTTTTTGCTCAGCTTGCTGTCTCCCTCCCACTGACTTTGCCACCACCATTCTGCTCCCTTTGCTACCTTCTTCTGCTCCCTTTGCCACTTCCTTTTCAGACTCAGCTGCTCCAGCATATACGTATTTCCTAGATATATGGCTAAAGCTGGACTGCATGGCTTTCTGAAGACAGCACAGCTTTAGCCACATATATAGGAATTGTTCGCTGAAGAAGTTTGGTCCAGAAAGGAGGCAGCAAAGGGAGCAGAAGGAGGTGGCAATGGCTGCTATTCTTGAGAGATCTGGTACAAGAGGCATGTCAGGGTCCTGTCCATTAGGGGATGTCATCTGGCGGATCCCTGGATGAGATTCTTTTCTGTTATGGCACTTGCCCTCTGGAACATCATTTTTTAAAAATTAGTTTGCCTGACCCTAATGGTTTTCTATAAGGCCCTAAAAAACTGGTTTTGTTGTAAACTTGAAGTCCAGGTTATGTGACTGAGCCAGTATCTTGGTTATGTTAACTCTGTTTCTGGTTTTATCCTGACTCCTATATTTGTTATTTATTGTTATGTTGTTATGATTTTATCTTGTATTTATTCTTTGTTTGAAATGGGCATCCATATGAATTGAATAAATATTTAATATATAAATAAATAAATATTTTTCACAAGTTCTATTTACCAAGCCAGATATTCCCTATGTTATACCTGCACATCTGATATCCATTTCTCAAGTGAAGAATTTTATACTTGTCTTTATTAAAATTTGTTCTGTTATTTGTATCCCATTTCTCCAGCCTGTGCAAATAATTTTGAATTTTTTGGGTGCCTTAGTATATTTACTAACTTAACCAATGTTGTGCATTGTTGATGTTGCAGATTTAATAAGTATTCCTTCTACCTTGTCACTCAATGTTGTGCATTGTTGATGTTGCAGATTTAATAAGTATTCCTTCTACCTTGTCACTCAAATTGTTAATGAAAATATTAAGAGTATATTGAAGAAAAGGGGACCCAGCACTAATTCTTATGACATCTACTTGATTACACTTTCCAAATTGATAAAGAATCATTGACAAGCGATTCTTAAATACAATTTTCAAGCCTGTTATATATACTCTTAATTCTCATGTTATATAGCCTAAAGTTAACTAACTTGCTAATTTTAAATTCATGGGATACTTTTTTGAAGGCAAGGTATATTATCTCTATGTTATTCCTACATTCTATCAAGAAGTTCTGATCAAAAAGCAAAATGGACTATTGCAATGCACTCTACATCAAGTTACCTTTGAAGCCAACTTGGTTGAATGAAACTATGGTTGAATGATTAAATAAATCCATCTATTGGCACCTGAAAAGCATGTCAGCACCTGCCCTGTGGAACACTGTCCCTTTCAAAGATCTATATGGCTCCCAGTTTGATGACATTCTGAAAGTCCTTGTAGACTTTCAGAATGGAGGAGATAGTGAGTATTGAATTCCCCAGTCAGTTTTCTTTTCTTTTGTATTTGTTTTAATGTATGTTTTCTGAATGTGCATAGTTCTTTTTTGGCTTATTTTATGATCCTCTTTTATTTTAATTGTAAGCCATCCAGAGTTGTTTGGAGTTAGGCAGCCTTTAAATTTAATAAAATAAATTAATAAAACTTTGCTGTGACAACAATTGATTTTACCAATTAATAATGTGTAATTCATTTCATATTTAGTTTGAATAATCTTTCTCCCATTCTTTACTTCCAGAATTTTCTCACAGAGAATTAGTTAGTTAGTTAGTTCATCTGGTTCTAGATGCTTAAATGTATTTAAAAGAGAAAGAGAGTGAGGTGTGAGAGAGTGAGATGTGTGAGAGAGAGAGAGAGAGAGAGAAAGAGAGAGAGAGAGAGGGAGGGAGGGAGAGAGAGAAAGAGAGAGAGAGGGAGGGAGGGAGAGGGGGGGATGGAAGTTGCATGAGCATGTTTCCATCAGACTTAAGATTCAATCCTTCCCCTTCACTGGATCATTGCAATTAAATTGCAACAGTGTTTTGTTGGAGAAACTGAAATAAAATAGGAGTTAGAAGTCTGACTTTTCTTTGTTACCTATTAACATTCCAACATCTACACTGAGCACATGATAGACTGATTCTTTTCCTTTTATTTTGAACATATCTAAAGAATCCCTTTTTCTTACCTTTAGTAAGGTTCACTAACTTCAGCTCATCATCTGAGCTTTGGCTTTCCTGACACCCTCTGTACTGTTTCGGTCAGTCTGTATTTTTCTCCTGAGACCTGGCTCTTTTTTCATTTTCTGTAAGTATCCTATTTTGTTTTCAGATTCTGGTTAAAGGGTTTTTTTTTGTTTGTTTTTTTTGCTGCCTTCCATTTTTTATTCCTTACTGAATATTTTTTGTACCCACACTCACATAAACACACACAATCACACATAAACACACACACACACAAACAAACATATTTATAGAAATTCTTTGCATCTAATTTGAATATATCCTTATTTAGAAATGCCTATCCATTTTGATCTTATATTCAATTTTTGGTATCCTGTCATGGAATACTCTTAGTTTATTAAAATACTTTTATATTAAAAAAAATACAAACTGAGTGTAGGACTATGATGAGTTTTAGTTTGGCTTAAAATCAAGGACCCCAGCACTGTATGGCAATTTCCACCAAGGTTCCTAGTACTTTCACTCTCTCATCTAAGTATTTATGGTTGATTAATGCTGGCTCTAGGTTTTGTCTGCATTCATTCACTCTCTGAATGTTTCTATTTTCTATAGTTTCCATAGTAGGATCCTTATTCTTATCCTATACAGGTAGCTTAAAAACTCTTCTTTCTCTTCTATTTTATTTAAACCTAGTTTCTTTGAATACCTACTTTACTTTTGAACATACTCAGTTATACTCTTGTTCTGTGGCTGTATATCCTAGACCACTTGTATACAATTTTTTTTCTCACTGCATTATAATTACAGGCTATTCAAAATGGCTCTTTCTGATCCCTGTGGCTTCAGTAGCTGATGTTGACTAGGGTGCTACTTTTTCTGGTTTAAGCTTTGTTAGGCTGTGACTACTTTGCTTAATGACTGAGTTGCCAGTCCCAATTGTGATCACTAAATAAGGACTACCTGTAAAACTTTCTAACAGCTTTCTTCCCTTACTAACTGAAATCTTTATGAACCATTTCAGCTATTTAGTGTCATCAGTTATCAATGTAAGAACAGTACATTTTAGATCTCCCCTGCCCCCATCGCCCATTAGTGTCCTATTCTGCAACAAGCCTCTGCAGTTTTTGGTGAGATTTTTCAGAAATGGTTGGCCATTGCTTCCTTCCTAGGGAAAGGATTGTGGATTGTAGGGAGAGAGAGTGACTGCTCCAAAGTTACCCAGCTGGCTTTTTGTCTAAGGTGGGACTAGAAATCACAATCTCCCAATTTCTGATGATGTAACCACTACAGGGGTGGGTTCCAAATCCTGTCGCTACCAGTTCGCTCGTGCGCGCTCACTCGCACAGCACTTCTGCGCATGTGCAGAAGCGTCCGGGCGGGTGGGCGGAGCCTCCCGCCACCGCTACTGGTTTGCCCGATCCAGTGCAAACCAGTAGCAACCCATCACTGAATCACGTCACCAAACTTGCTCTCAGATTTAATTGATACATCCAGTTAAAAGATACTTTATTCAGCATTCTCCCTGCTTGAAATAGGAATATGTGACTCTTGTTTATTTATTTATTTTTTAAAAAAGCTGCTTTCATATCTATTTATAGACAAGTTTTCATTCTTAGAAATAGAAAAGGTTCAAATGGTTCTTATCTTTTCTTTAAAAGAACCTGGTAATTGGAAAAAACAAAATCCCTTTGCCAACGTATGGTTTTTCTCTTCTTACAAGTGAGATTAAATAAATTGTTGTTTTCCTATATTTCAGTAAATGATATCAGTGACAGCCATCAGGTGCTTTGATTTTAATTGGTATACAGACAAAATGGCTGTTCTGTGTGACTGAATCAACCTGGAGCTAAAAGATGGGGAATCGTGCTTTCCCTAAAAGAAGAAGAAAATCTTGTCTTTGTTATGTTGACTTTCTAATCCTAATACCATTTGTAAACTCTCTTAGATATTTTTAAAATGATCCCCCAACACGTATTCTTTATTTAACAGAATTAATTTCTGTGCAGTAGGCACAGGAAATGGTTAAAGATAAAAGTAAGATTTAAAAAAAAAGATGTTGACTATTTGGAACTCACAGGATTTGTTTTCTGGGGCCTAATAAATGTTCCTCTAGCTGTTCCTTCATACCTTCACAAAACAGCTCTCCAAATTTCACAGGAAAAAGAGTGAGGTTTTAAAACCCATATTGATGTAAATACTATATATATATTAGCTCTCCTATGTTGTTTTTGAAGGATGCCTGTAGAATTTATTGCGGCAAACATTTTTCTTCTTGTCAAGAACAGAAACAGCAGTGACAAGCTTGTCTCAAATACTATCAAGAGAATTTCTAACAGTTAAGGAAACTGTAGAGAATACATAAAACTGTTTTAAGTTAGGGTATTTTTGAAACATAATTTAATAACACTTCTAAGAGTATATAACTATAGAAGTGAGCTTGATGTTTTGACATTTAACTCTGTGATTCTATACGAGAAAATAAGTTGGCTATTTAAGGGCTTTTTCATACTTGGAGTTAATTTTTCTAATCATTCCAAATCTTTAGATTTTTGCTACTGAATAAATATAGAACACTTTCTTATGTATTTCCCTTCATTCAGTTTCTGGCAGAAATGTTGAGGTAATCCTCAACTTACAACCATTTGTTTAAGTTACCATTTGAAGTGAAAATGCCACTGAAAAAAGTAATTTATGACTGTCACACAACTGTTGCAGCATCCTCATGGTCACATGATCAAAATTCAGATGTTTAACAACTGGCATGTATTTATGACAGTTGCAGTGTCCTGAGATCATGTGATCACCTTTTGTGACCTTCTAATGAGCAAAGTCTATTGGGAAGTCAGATTCACTTAACCCTATTACTAATTTAGCAACTGTGGCAAGAAAGGTCATAAAATGGAGCAAAACTCACTCAACAACTGTCTTGTTTGGCAGCAGGGCTTAGTTGTAGTTGTAAGTTGAAAACAAACTGTACCTTGGTTTTATGTCATGAGAAATTTGATGCTTAGTATACCAAAACTATTTCCATTATTTCTCATTTGAGAATTTCCCTATCACCAGTCAATGACAGTCCTGGACAAGATTCCCTGCTCTGATGACCAGGAAATTTCCAGAGCATTCAGGAATCCCTTGGATTCTGTAAGTCTAAGAGGAAGATGATTCAAATGAATGTTTATGGCAAGGGTTTGCTACTACTCGTCTAAATGAGAAAGTGAGAGAAAAGCCAGAGAGAAAATGGTCATTAAATCAGGGCCAGTGGTGGGTTGTCCCCGGTTTGGACTGCTTCGCAAGAACCAGTAGTAAAACCGGTGGGAGGCTCCGCCCACTGACCCAGATGTCATCATAGGTGATCTGCGCATGTGCAGAAGCGCATGCATGCAAACTAGTAGTAAAGGTAAATAGAAGGCCCTGACCAGGGCCGTCTTAACAGCATTATGGGCCATGGGCAAATCAGTGTACTGTAGCCCCTATGACAACTACTCACAGGAATAAAAATGTAAATGTTCAATAAAATTAAACATATATTTATTTTATTGGCACTTCCAACAAAATCGGTGTTGAAACATTAAAAACATGCTGTGCAGCAACAACTAATCAATATGATAAACATTTGAACAATACACGAGGCTTGAAAAACACTCAGTAATATTCAGTAGCCATACAGTTGCTGTATTTATATTATACAAGGTACATTGAAATGTTAACATACACAAATTAGTAGGGGGCCCCAATGCTCGTGGGGCCCATGGGCAAGTGTCCATCAGGTCCATGCGTTAAGACAGCCCTGCATTAAACCATTTCATAAACCAGCCATTTTCTGCCTAGTTGCAATAATTAGATTCCAGGAGTAATCCGCCATACTGTATATTAATGATGAACTGAATGACACGGTGTCATGGTGACCATGAAGCCTGAATTATCATGGGAGCTTCAGTATGGTTTTTGAAGTCTCTTCAAAAGGATTAAGGATTATTCTAATATGGAAAGAAAGAACCGATAAACTTTTCTAAGAATCTTGCTATTTTCTGTTGTAAAACATAAACCTTAATAATGTTTTCAAACTTCTTATATTAACATCATACATTTTAGTTTTTGTTTTTACAAAAACCCAATGCTGTGTAGTGTCATGATTTGTTTTAATGAATTAGCAGCTTCACAATTTCTTTATGCTTCCCTATGGAACTGCAGCAATTAAAAAGTTGTGCTAATTTAGTTTCTCAGTAAAGGGGTTATTGGAGTCAAATCTCTGCATTAGGTTCTACCAGCAACAAACAAATCACCTTCATTGATTGCACAACCAGAGGGTATTTTTATAGCTGTACTTGGGGAATCTGTGATTAAACTGCATCTTTATTTTTATAAATTGTATTTCTGAAGTGACTGAATGAGTTTCTTTAGACATGTCCTTGATAATTTTTAATGCAGGAATTAAATGATTAAAATAGAATATGTTTTATGCTATACACCTCAGTTCCGACATATTAATTAGACATCTTAATTGTACCTTCAAGAAATACCGTATTTTTCGGTGTATAAGACACACCTTTTTACCCCCAAAAAGAGGGTGAAAATCTAGGTGCGTCTTATACACCAAATGTAGCCCCGCCCACCCGCGGGTCCCCACCCTTCAGCCATTTTCGAGCAGTTCCAGGCGGCAGGGATCTGGGTCGGTGCACAGCCTGAGGAACAACCCTCTTCAGGATGGTCTGGGGGGGGGAATATGCCCGGCAGCTTCGGGGAACTAAGTAGGTGTCACGATTTGTGGCTGGTCACCCCTCTGGTCGCCCAGCAGGCAGCTTAGGGCAGGCAATGGCTGCAATGACTTCACTCCCCTGCAATGTAGGAGCTTCCACCTAAGCCCTCTGGCCCATTGGGAATGTGCAACAGGAAGAAAAGCACTTTCAGGTGGAAGCGCTGCAATCCCTTCCCCGAATCCCAAACGGTTCCCAGTTCCCCACTGCACATTGCAGGGGAACTGGCCGCCCGCTGCCTGAAGCATGACTCTGATTATTGCGTTGGGGAATCCGGGCAGCGATGGCTGGAAAGGAGGGGCGTTTTTCTTTAGGAGCTCTCGTTCGGCTCGCTCAGCTCCTGGGCGCAGAGGGCTTAGGCAGCAGCTCCTACATTGCAGGGGAGTGAAGTCATTGTGGCCATTGCCTGCCCTAAGCTGCCTGCTGGGGTGACCAGCCACAAATCGTGGCATCCGCCTTGTTCCCCGAAGCTGCCAGGCAGATTCCCCCCATAGCGTTCCAAAATGCTGGTAGGCAGAGGTAGAATTCTTGTTTTCTTGATTTCCTTCCCCAAAATTAAGGTGCGTCTTATACTCTGGTGCGTCTTATACACTGAAAAATATGGTAATAAAAAATGAATGAAACTATACTAATTTTACACATAGTCCTCAATTAATGGCCATTCGTTTAGCAACTGTTCAAAGTTGTGACAATGCTAAATAAGTAGTATTTACAACTGATCCCTGAATTTGCAGTTTAGCACCTCTTCCCTAGCCTGCACACACTCACATGGCCCCACAACAAGCCCTCCTCAGCCTGCATGCACTCACAACTGCACTTCCCCATCTCATTCCTAACACCCATTCTCTGGCCTGCTTATGAACCACCCCGGACTTGGAACTTCCAGCCATCTTCCCTATTGACTTTTATTTTTTATTGCAAACCAACAGGAAGTTGCAGCCAAGTGAGGTTCATGCTTAATGACTCACAATTTTTCACAATTTTCTTTTAGCAATGGCAATGGGGACTGCTGATTGGCATCACTAAGTAATGTGATGATGTGATGTCGCACTATATGGCCACATCATTTAATGATGGAAATTCTGTCCCAATTACACTTGTTGAGTGAGAACTACCCATAAACCAAATCTTAATCCAATACAAGAGTGAAATTAATTGAAAAAATTTGGGAACTATTCAAATCAAGCATTTCTGAATCTGCATTGTCCCTATAAACTGTATTAATGATTCAGAGAAGCACAGATAATTTGTCTCTAACAACGACAACATTTTTCTGAGATACAAATATAAAGTTTCTTTCAGTTGGTCCCACTTCTGGTGACTTCATGGACATTGCTTTTGTTGGCTACCGTACAAAAATGAAATTTTTCTAGGAGATTTCTAATCTCTTAATGAAAAGAGTTGGCAACGTATTTAGCCCTCGGGCAACACTGTGCAGTTTCAGATCTTGGCTGTAGTCTTTTAAAAAATAATTGAAATCCTGAAATTATTGAGATTTCAGGAGATTTGAGAATCTCATTCAGTGATCTTGTAGGAACACCTGAAATTTCACCTAGGGATGTTCTAAAGGGCAGATAGATGGATAGATAGAGATAAATCTAATTCATAGCTGTAAATGTTTGTTTTTAGATTGAGGATATATTGTCAATATGATCTGTATACTCAGATTATTATACCCACATATACTGGTAATTATTATTTGGTTGGTTTGAATATTGATTCATTTTATTTCATTTCATTTATGTCTTTTCTTTCACAGAATGATGTCATTTTTTTTCTTGCTCTTTGTCTCCACATCCATCCAGCTTTAAGACAAGTTGAACTGAGAACAGAATTGGTTCGCAATCAGTACATGGTTTCTGTCTGAATGGAGATAGGGAAGCTTTTGTACACATTGCATCTCTGTAATGGGAAAAGCTTCACTTAATGAATTTGAGACTGTCACATCCCTGTTAAAAAGCTTAGGGACTCAACAAGCCTTAACAATATATGACAGCATTGACTAAGTGTTTAGCCTGAAGATTTTTATAAATGATTGCACAGAAGAGTGATTTTTTTTATACATCATCATTGTACTGACCAAACTATACAAACCCAGCAAAGATTCACAAAATTAACCTTCCCTGTTGTATAATATTCAGGATGTGCAATAGATGAGTAATTGTGAAATAACACCAGAAAGACATTAATTTTGAATAAGGAAACATGTTCCATAGAACTGTCCTTCTATGGAAAATATCTTGAAATATATTGTATTTTAAAACTAAATCTAAAAATAATGTTTTCTGATGTAATTTCAAAAATCTTGGTAAAATTGTGTCTAAAATTATAACTGGAAAGCATTACTATTAATTTTTTCTTCTGGCCTTTAAAAAAACCCCAACAAGCCTGAAAAACTAGGCAGTTTTATCTTTTACAGAAGTGCCACACATTTAAACAGAAACAACAAAAACATAAAACATCCACTCTGTTTCCATGGCAATTGTATATAACTTTCAATATCATCACTTTATATTTAGTTTCTTAATCTATCCTACTTGTAACCAATTACTGAAATATCTAAAATATAAATATTTACTCTCATTTGAAAAGTTGTACTTATCTGATCTTGTCACTGTAGCTCTCAGCATTTTCTGTTGCTTTTGAGACTAAGTCTTTTTTTAACATTTCTTCAGGGCTTCGTTTCAGAGAACTTGAGTTTCTGAGAAACATTTTGAGAAAAATGTTTTTCTTTCTTTCTTTTCTTCTATGTGATCTGGAAGAGTAAATGTTTTGGTTCTCAATGATATGGACATTTTATTTAATGAATTATGGGGAATAGCTGTCTTTCAGTCATAGGGTTATTTTGAAATTATTAAAAAGTACTGTTCTAAGCTTAGAGTCCTGAAAATATAAAATAGAAATTGCTTTGTTTAATAAAAGATGTTGATAGGGAAGCAGTTCTTTGGCAGGACTTTTATGTCATTTCTTCAGAGCAAATGAAGGAAGAGAAGAAAGGCATTCTTGAAGGATAACCATACATCAGTGGTTAATTCGGTATACTTTTCAGAATTCATCTGAAAATTCCAATATATTTTTTTTAATTTGATTTATATGTTGCCCTCTGCTTGGATAATTCCAGCAGTAAATGGGGGAGAGGCTGTAGAAAATGATATTTGCTTCCACCTTTTTGCAGTATCAAGTCAATGAAAATCTCCTTTGGTGGAACAGAGGGATTTCATCGTCGTCTTCTTCAGCTGAAACACACATTAATCTGGTGGACCTTGGGTGGACCAACTTGTTTGTCTTTGCAAATAACATTTGGCAAGAGCTGGAACCTTTTCTTTTTCCTTTTCATATGATTGTTGTTTGGCTTTATGGGATTTTTTTGGGGATATAATGGAAGAGTGGGCTACACTTGGACATCAAAACATCAAAATACTAACTGGTGGGACATTAGGTCGAGAACTTGGCCATTGCAATGAAAAGGGGGTATACTGGTAGCTCTGATTTCTTGCAAGAAAATCTAACAAGGAAGTCCAGATGGAAACTGCCACTCTAATGCTTTTTGAAGGCAAGGTACTTAAGAAGACAGTGGTTGATCATGGGGCCCAGGGGAGAGGGAAAATAGAGAATTCCTTCTTGAATGTCTCAGTGACTTTTGATAGGTTTGAGCAGGCTGTTCAGCTGAACTAACTATCTGGTTTAGAAAAATACACCTTATTCAATAATTTAATTTAATTTAATTTAATTTAATTTAATTAATTTAATTTAATTTATTAAATTTATATGCCGCCCCTCTCCGAAGACTCAGTAATTCTTCTGCCTGAGTCATCTCCACAAGGTGATTTCAAGGAACATCTCTTGGTTCTAAGATTTTGTGGTTCTACAAGGGATTCATTATTTTCATGGCTGTATTTGACTTATGACCACAACTGAGCCCAAAATTTCTGTTGCTAAGCAAGAAGTTAACTGAGTTTTGCCCCATTTTACAACTTTTCTTGCCATAGTTGTTAAGTGAATCGTTGCAGTTATTAAGTTAGTAACAGGGTTGTTGTGAATGTGGCTTCCCCATTGACTTTACTTGTCAGAAGGACACAAAAGGTGATTACATGACCCTGGGACATTGCAACCATCATAAATATGAACCAGTTGCCAAGCATCCAAATTTTGATCATGAACATGGGGATGCTCAAGTCACAACTGTGAAAAACAACCATAAATCATTTTTTTTCAGTGCTGTTGTAACTTTGAATGATCATTAAATGAACTGTTGTAAATCAAGGCATACCTGTAGCTTACTGCCTATACAAAAATGCTGAGTGAGCTCATCAGGAGATTTAGAATGGGGTACTACTAATATGAATTATATCAGACTTATAGAAATTCAGTTTAGTAGCCTTCACTTTTTGATAACAGGGGATATAAGACAAAGGCCACTAAAATGAATCTGAAAACTAGCAAAATGGTTTGAGAATTGGATGTAATATTGGTATAGCACTACAGGAGGACAATTGTGTTTGTCTATGATAGCTATTCTATGGATCAAGTGAGCTGCAGCTCATGAAAACTTCTGCCTTTTAATAAAATTTGTTAATTGGAAAAAGTGCTACCAAACTCCTAATTTTAGGGTGTAACATAAAATAAAAGGGATATTGCATATTATATTCCAGATTGAAGTCCCATGATCCTAGTCTAGTTTAGGTATATATTTAAATTCAGAGGGTTGCCTTCAACATCATGACTCTGGGCAGTTAATAACAGTTCAAAACACATATAACAACCACACAAACAAATAAGAGCCTCTGTGGCGCAGCAGACTAAAGTGCTGTTAAGTAACACCAGATGCCTGCAATTACAGCAAGTGTCAGAAGCAATTAGCCCCGTTACCTTCCTGGGGTAATTGCCTGGATCGTGGCATTTTCCTTGTGTATACTTTTGAAAAATAAAACCGGAATACTTCTTCTAATTAAACTCATATTTATTGTAAAGAAGAAAATAAAACATCTTACTGATCTAAATAATTAAATTGTTACATTTTGATAAAGTTCCTACCGGCTACCTTTCTGCAGACGGACTTCTCTTGGCAAGAGAACAAAGAAAAGTGTGAAGTAGAAAGAAAGGAATGCGGATATATGTAGTTAGCTTACTGATAACAAAATTGGCAAGCTACGGAAAGTCTGACAGTCCAGAAATAATGAGCTCTTCTGGTAAATACAAAAACGCAGTGACAGCAAGTTCAAATCTCACCAGGCTCAAGGTTGACTCAGCCTTCCATCCTTTCGAGGTAGGTAAAATGAAGACCCGGATTGTGGGGGCAATAAGCTGACTTTGTATGAAAAAGAACACCGCTTAGGGGGGCCCGAAAGCCCTACTAAGCAGGTATATACAAAAGTATGAAGGCTATTGCTTAACGCATTGTAAGCCGCCCTGAGTCTCCGATGAAGGGTGGCATATAAATCGAACCAATAAATAAATAAATAAATAAATAAATAAATAAATAAATAAATAAATAAATAAATAAATAAATAAATAAATAATTGGCAGCTACAATAAACACACAAACACATACATCCCAATGCTATCAGTACAACCATTCCTACAGGCTCTGTAATACCTTTCTCTATAACTAATGATACCCTCATGACTGGTATCCCAGACTCTCTTTCTATATTCTGTTTTGCTGGCTCAGAGGTAGACAAATATAGACTGCATTTTTTCAAAAATGTATATTCCAGATTGTATAATCAATAGTTTTCATAGGAATAGTCATGCTTAGTAAACTATTTACTAAGTCTGCACTACTATTAATCTTCTCATCGTTCCCACCACCCATCTCCTTCCACTTATGACTTTAATTTTGTTACTTGTATCCTTATGATTTATATTGATATTGTTTCCTGATTGCTTATTTGTACCCTATGATTATCATTAAGTGTCATAGTACCTTATGATTCTTGATGAACGTATCTTTTCTTTTATGTACACTGAGAGCATATGCACCAAGACAAATCCCTTGTGTGTCCAATCACACTTGGCCAATAAAAAATTCTAGTCTAGTCTATTCTATTGTTGCAAAAGAAGAGTTGTTTTTTTATCACTGTAAAGATTAGCAAATCTGCTAGCCATCAAGGCACACATATAGCTATCTATCATAGCACTCAGCTGTCCATTAATAGGAAGCATTAGATCTGAAGACTACAGAGTATACAGGCTATAATATATATGTTTATTTCACACAATAATGGTAATATTTAAGTGCTAAATTTTTATATATATATTTAGCAGTAAGTAATATTAATCCACTTCCAGGTACCTTGTTCTATCTTTTCTAAGTTCATATGAATCTAAGAGTTGTCCACATTTTAATTTGATTTATGCTGCCTTTAGCCCCATAATAAATATAAGTTTATTTATTTAACTTATTTCTAGGCACTAGGGAAGGGACAATGTATGATTAGATTAAAACAACCTAGTGGCATGTTTGTTTAATTTCCATACTAAATACTCCCAGAAGTATAGAAATGTAATCTCTGGATTTGGTTGGGGTAGCTAGATGTTATTTTAATTAAGTATATTTCATAAGTTCATAAGTGAACTTAGTCAATTACATTTATGAACTGTGCCTGCAGTGACAAACCTCTACTTCATTCCTTTTGGAATCTTGTATGTGGGACAAGTTTTTGCCAAAAGTTTAAGACTTGTAGGAGAATGTCTTATAACTTATCAATGCTATATGTTGGCAGATTTTAATACAATGAAGTAGGTTTTGGAAGAAAACATCAACATATTGGTGTTGTCAGAGGAATTTCTATTCCAGATTTAATGAGAAGAAAATATGCCAGATGCATCTCATTAAATGCTTACTGCTATATTTGCACTTTTGATTAATTCTAAATATTGAAATATAACTGATGAGGTATGAATTTAAATCCTTTTCTCTAAAAACTAAAGATTTAGAGAAATGTCAATGAAATGCAAATTGAATGGATAGCTTTATTGTTTTTCATTGTACTGTAGTCAGTAAGAACTCAGGGATAATATTTGCTTTTCCAACTTCATAAATTGACAACAAAAGAAATTGGGGTTTGAGGATAAGCTGTTCTTAATACAATGCTATTTTAGATACAGCAGTTCTACTACTACTGTTTTCCACATAAGAAATCTTGCATTCCTATTTCAATTTAAAGATAAAGGGATTTAAATCTATCAACTGTGATTTATAAGCTGAACTGAAATTGTGCAATGTATAGAAAACAACATTGTAGCCAATAGATCATAAGAAAAATGTATATAGTTTATTATATATTTGGTTAATTATCAAAGAAAGAAAGTATTTAAATCATACACCTTTTAATTTTATTAAAGTGATTTATTCTTTAAGAAATAGAGTACTTTTTTGTGTGTCTGAAATTTTTGGGAAAAAAGTTACTATTTTGCTCTCAGGTAATGCTCATAATTTTTGCAAGCTGTAAATTAGAATTAAAAATTACCAAAAAAATTAAAAATCTTTCCCTAATGTTTAAAAATAAATTACACATACAACATTGATGTCTTATGGATACTAAAATGTGAAATATTTTTCTGACAGACATAAATACCATTTTACTTATAATACTAATTGTTTTGCAATTGTAATACTAAAACTTTAAAAGAAAACTGGAAGAATGTGCTATGTACAATTTAAACAAGTATATACAAAGAGGTCTTTAAGAGAAAAAATAGTAAATTCTATCAGTGGAATTTATTGCCAGGATTACATGAAATTCTCTAAGAATTTTAAATTATAGTTCCCCTGTATCTATAGAAATCCCTTCTGAGAAATGTAATGTATTTCCATTCCTGTTGCCATTAGGCATGCAAGGAAACAAGAGTGAAGTCAGTAGAAAAATGTCCCAAATTAGCAAATTACAACATGTAGTAAATTAGAAATCCTCCACCTCAGTCAACATCTCCTGATTCTTAACAAACTCCTGAGTAGCAATAGCAATAGACTGATATACCATTTAATAGTGCTTGAGTTATGAGCTCAGTTTAACCTGGGATTTTGATTGTAAGGCAGTGTGGTAGTTAAGCAGGATTTACAACCATTTTTATAATGGTTATTAAATGAATCACATTGTCATTAAACAAGCCATGTGGTCATTAAGCAAATCCAGCATATTCAATGGGTGTTTCCCAAGAAGTGTCCAAGAAACACTGCAAATCACAGTCATGTTACTATGGGATGCAGTTGTAAATGTGAGCTGGTTGCCAAGCACCTGAAATAAAATTATGTGACTTCCAAGTATGTATATGACAGTTGTAACTATGAGGATGTATCATAGAAACTTGTTTTGAGTCTATTGTGACTTTGAATGATTGTTAAGCACCGTCATTAAGGAACAACTACCTGTACTGCATTCTTTGATATTCTTTTTAAATGTTATTTGCTATTAATTTTATTAATTGTGCAGCTTATCAGGTTAAGGTGCTTTGAAGCATGAAAATAACATTTGTTTCTAACAAGCATACTTTATCCCAGGATAAAGCAGCAGAAGGAAGCTATGTAACCCTGGGAACAAACACAGCTGCTGATATGTGTTAGGTGTGTCCCACCTAATTTGACGCACCTTTGAATCCAAACTTCTGCATAGCTGCATTGTTTTTACTCACATTGTAAACAAGCTTGGAAAAGTTTTATATTGAAAAGTAATCTGAATGAATGAATAAACAGCATAAATAATGAACAAAGCAGCAAATCCTGTGTCCTTTGGACAGTTTCATTAAAAAAAAAAGAGGAGAGCAGTAGTTTGGAGTGTAGAAAGAGTCTAATGACAATCAGGATGTGGGATTGCTAAATTATGTATTTAGTTTCCCTCTTTGGCAAGAGAATAGAGAGGATTTGTTGCAGGCCGTGAGGCTGATGTATTGGTAGTGTGTCATAACTTTTGAAGATGTAATATACCGAGTAATGTAAAGGTAAAGGTTCCCCTGCATGTATGTGTTAGTCATTTCTGGCTCTAGGGGTGGTGCTCATCTCCGTTTCTAAGCCAAAGAGCCAGCGCTGTCCGAAGATGTCTCCATGGTTATGTGACTAGCATGACTCAATGCCAAAGGCGCACGGAGCGCTATTACCTCCCCACCAAAGTGGTCTCTATTTTTCTACTTGCATTTTTTATGAGGTTTTGAACTGCTAGGTTGGCAGAAGCTGGGACAAGTAATGGGAGCTCACTCTGTTATGATGCACTAGGGATTTGAACCATTGAACTGCTGACCTTCTGATGAACAAGCTCAGCATCTTAGCCACTGAGCCACCACATCCCTATATACAGAGTACCACTGGACAAATAGTATAGATAGTTGGAAAAGAATGTGAAAAATAAAGAAGATAGCTAATTCTCCTCCAAGCATTTGGGAAGTATACCAATAGGATAAAAATCTTCATGCAAACTTTCTTGAAAAAAGCTACAAGGGTCATATCTAAATGTTTGTAAAATATTGTCTGGTGCTATTCCATGTGTTTGACTTCAGTACTGCCCTGGCCAGAATGCTCATGCTATTATTTGACATGAGAACGAGGCAATAGGAAATAAAGAATGTATCTGATTCTTTTTTCAAAATCAAATAAGTCATTACCTCTATTTAGACCAACCAATATTATCAAATAATGTATAAAATGTTGAGTTCTCCAGGACTTTTCATAAGGCATTTTAGTAGCTAAAAGCCAGTGATGTGATGCCAATGAAGATGTTCCAGCTGCATTCAGTTTACAGAAGACTTGTTAAGTAGGATTTGTTGGCATGAAGAATGTATAATATTTGAGCCACTATTTCTGAAAAATAACACAACAAAGAAAAGCTTTAACTTTGGGAATTTCCATTTAGTCAATATATTGTTAGCTACCTTTCATTTTTATTTCTCCCATCTTTTTCTGATTGTATAGATAGGATTTCCAGTAATGGCCTGCATATTACAACTTCAAAGGCTAATGACATGCTACCAAGATACCAAGCTCACGGTTTCAATATTTCCTCCCTAGTTGACAAGAGAAAGAAAACCACATAATCTCTAACACAACTTTTTAAAAAGGAGGATTAGGGAATGTGTGGATCACTTCAGCTTCTAATCTCCAAACATCCAAAAACAAAACAAATCTCATCTTCCTTTTGGAAGAAAAACATCTTGTAACCTTACAGGTATCTTCTTTTTCTACACATAATTTACAAGTATAAGTTTTGGATATATGATATATAGTACAGTGGCAAGCCATGGGTAACATCGCAACTTCAAGTAACAGAGAATACATATTTTTGTCCACCCGGTGTTATCCAAAAATAGCTAAAGAATTTTTAAATTTGAAACAGGCAGGCAGAAATTCAAAGTAGTAGAATGCCTGTATTATTTTAATGTTTACTTTATGACTATATTTATATAGTATATACCATGAAAGAAAGCACTGAATTATAGTAGAATAAAAATACAGCATATTGCTTTGAAATATCCAAGTGGCAATAGAAATAAGTAAAAAAGAAAAAGAAATACAAGGAGATGAAAGTCCTTAAAATGTACATGCTTTAGAAATAACAGAAACTCAGAAAATTTATTTAAAATTGTATGGTTTCACAATAAAATTTTAGATAATGTTTTCTAAAGTAAAATGTTTAACAATCAGTATCACCTTGAAAAATAGAAGAAAGTCAAAGGATTTTGAGGACTTCTGGAAACGGAATATACTGGTTCATTTTTACTATATATTGCTTAATATGTTGATTATCCAGCACAGTCAGTTTCCAGAAGTCCACAAAATCCTTTGACTTTTTTTTTAATTTGTAATTTTATTATAACACATATATGACATTCACATAACATACAACATATAGATATCTTATCATTTTTAAGCATTGAGCATCTATCCATCAAGAAATGGCTAGAACAAATAACAGGCCAACAAATAGAAAAGAAATCCTTTGACTTTGTTGACACTGGATTCAACCAATCCATTTCATATAAGGAGGAACAATTTTCTTTTAATGAGGACAATTGGCCTGCTCCACAGAAAGGGCCCTTTAGGAGCTAAATGAATGTTATGCACCAAGGGCATTAATTCCATAAATTAAATCTTAATTTTTGCTTAATTTTCCATTGAATGAAGAAAAATATAAGAATACTCATGGAACATAATACATGACCGATATCCAGTCTATTTTGGCCTCTGTACTTTACATTGACATTTTAATTTCTTTTCTTGACATTTAGCAAATCCTTAGTGGGCTTATATAAGGTAATGAGAGAAATAAGGTTCACAAAGATAGCAACTTGAAATTTACTTGTGATGATGTCTTATATATGTTTATAGTACTTATATCTGAGTATGTTTATTGAAAGGCCAAATATTATGGGGGAAGCTGCAGTTAGTGGCATAATTCAACCAAAATGTACTCCACACTTTAAAAGTTTGCTGAAATGTACAATAGTATATTTATAAACTTCGGCTCTTGTAATATATAATATCCTGAGAAGTTGCCAAATGTTCTCTTTCACATATACCTAATAAAGAGCTGAAGCAATGGCATTACAATATCTTTGCAAATATTATGTAATAAAATTGCATCCTTGCCAATCACTTGTAATAAATCCTGAACAATTATGAAGGCTTCTTATCCAGTTGGCATAATGGAATATGGAAATTTTGCCAATACTAATAACTACAAATGCAATATTTAGCCAAGAATGTTATCACCTAGCATACAATTAGTTGGTAACAGAATTTTCCAATTGACCCTTGTGAACTAAGTTAATTTGGCCTCTTTTTAAACTAGAATTTCTGAATGGATTTTTAAAATAATTCAATAAAAAGAACATATGGTACATAAGAGTTATAACAAATAAATCAGATTAATTTTACCGCTGGCCTTGATGATTGATGAACAGTCTGTATTTGCCAAGACCCCTCCTCATCCTTTGACTTTCCAAAACAGTGCAGGAATCTGATACCTTTCATTCCAAGTTTGGAGCTAGAAAAGTGAAAAGAGGAATGTGTTTGAGATTGCAGTTGATGGAACATTAGCATTCAAAAGAAGGCATGGAATTTGTACTGGCTGTCTGTGTTCATGGATGTCTGCAGGGTATGGTAAAAAAATGTCAAATGGCAGTTGCAATTATGTGATTTAAACTTTGCTTTTTCTTATGATTGGCCACTAGCCTGGCTTTTTTTGACCATGCCCTGCGGACAACTCTACCTGCTTTTGAAAAGCTTTCAGTGTCTCAGTGTGGAATCTCAAATTCATAAAAATGATGGAATAAATGCCTGGTTATGTCTGCTCTGACTATAACCTAATTTTCTTATTGGCTGCTGTATTGGGGCTTAAGCATTGAATTCAAATATTTCCTGATCTACTGACTCTGAGGATATCATTGGAAATTCCAATTTTATAATTGCTATGACAAAAAAACACCAACAAAATGCTATGGGCTGATGTGGAGATAATAATCGTCTCATGTATGTCTCTGATGGAACCATGAAAAGATTAGATGCTGTAGGGAGATAATAATAATGGACATGATTCTGACAGAAACTGTTACATAAGCAAAGGAGTAGAAGGATGGATGCACCACATCATCCCAGCTCTGCCATAGATCATCAACATCATTAACATTATCACTGAGACTCAAGGGATACAACAATGCCTTAAGGAAGGAACTCTGAATAGCTGTATCATATGTTCTGCACTGTGAGTTTCAGTGTTTGCTTGCTTGTTCTGGCATGTCTTGTATCAGAGAAGGGAGGCAAATGGTTCCATGGCTACTTTCCCTGCTTCAAAGCGTTCGTTATGGCCCAGAAGCTCTCCAAATATTGCCTTGGAATTGGACATTTAACTACAGTAAGACAAAAGCTCTCAAACACATGAAGAGTGATCACTGTAAGTAGATTTAATTGATTTTAAATTAAATTTTTACATTGAATTAAATAGTGTTTTCTCTGGTCCCCATCCCCTATTTGTATGCTGCTCAAAGGGTATCTGCACTCCTTAACCTAAAAAGGTTTCTCATGCCTCCATGAAAGAATCATCAGAAAATTGAGAAAGTTTTCCCATCAGTGGAAAGATAATCTGTACAGTACTACAGGTAGTCCTCGATTTACAACAGTTCATTTAGTGACCATTCAAAGTTACAGTGGCACTAAAAAATGTGACTTATGACTGTTTTTCATAGTTACAACCTTTGTAGCTTCTCCATGATCATGTGATTAAAATTCAGATGTTTGGTAACTGGTTCATATTTATGACCATTGCTGGTCCCAAAGTCATTTGAACACTTTTTGCGACCTTCTGATAAGCAAAATCAATGGGAAAACCAGATTCACTTAACCAGTCGGTTACTAGCATTAACTGCAGTGATTCACTTAACAACTGTGGCAAGAAAGGTCATAAAATGGGGCAAAACTCACTTAAGTGTCTCACTTAACAACAATTTTTTTTGGCTCAATTGTGGTCATAAGTCAAGGACTATCTGTATTATTATTATATTATTATAATCAAGAAATGTACAGGCTGTACCTGCTTCCCTTTTTTATTTTGTTTGCAGCTCATACTTGTTTTGTTTTTATGGTTTAATATGATATAAAAATAATCCAAAGTAACAATAATTAAATGGATGAAAGATGATAATAAATTACTTTTTTTTTTTTAATTTGATTTATATGCCGCCCTTCTCCGGAGACTCAGGGCGGCTTACAGTGCGTTAAGCAATAGCCTTCATACTTTTGTATATTTATACAAAGTCAGCTTATTGCCCCCACAAACTGGGTCCTCATTTAACCTACCTTTAGAAAGGATGGAAGGCTGAGTCAACCTTGAGCCTTGGAGAGATTCGAACCAGCAGTAAATTGCAGGCAGCTGTGTTAATAACAGGGTGCTTTAAACCACTGTAGTACCAAGGCTCAAAAAGATATAAAATATAAAAATAAAATTCTTCAAGAAAATTTATCTGTTTCAGGCAGAAATGGCATATTAAACTTTTACCATCTTGTCCTCCTCCAGTTCTTCGGATACCTAAAGCTGCATATGGTCTCTTCATCAATCTGTTCTATATGGATCTAAGCATCTTTTTTCTCTCCTTTATTGCCTATAACTACACTAAGGACATTATCATATCCACTACTAGACAGAAAAGAATCAATTGCCTCAGTCAGCAGTATGGCAACTTCTATCTGTTGGAAAATAGAGCTACCGTATATGTTGCAAAATGTAACCTAGACCTGCTAAAGTAGTTTAGTGATTTAGACCAATAAATACAATTTCATGATAAGAGAAGCTAATGAAAAAAAAGAGTCTCAAATGATTGTGAAATTGTAAAAAAGAGGTACTGGAAATTGAATAACAAACAGTTACAAGAAAGTGAAAAAAGGAAGACAATGAAAGATACTATTAAGATTCATAATTTAAAAAAATAAATAAAGAAAATTCAGAAAGCAAAATTAACCTAAATAGGAGAATCAGGGATAGGCCACCAAGGAAAAGTACATAGAGGAATCCTAAAACTGTAAAGATGGTGTCAAAAAGCTCACAATAAGATGAAGTTAACATTATATAATTAAACATATATCAGGTGAGTTCAAAATAAAAGGAATACAAAAAAAAAGAGAGTGTCCACTACTCAAAGAGGACACAAAAAACATTAAGAGGTAACAAGGAAGAGACAAAGCTCCTTAAAACCTACTTTGTTCAGCATTCACTAATAGAATTTGAGTTCTATCAGGCCATTGTGAAGGGCAGGAATGAAGAGTAGGATTGCAGCTGGTGCTTGGTAAAATAACTGTTGAATAAATAGAGACCTTGGATGAGTCCAAATCACAGCCAGTTGGATTGAACTTCTTCATTGGATATCCATTATTTTGAATTACCAAATGACTGGAAGAAAAGTAATATTATCCCTATCTTTTGAAAGAGCAAAAAGAAGGCCCCTGTGTAGTCAGTCTGATATCAATACCTGAAAGGTTCTAGAACAAATCATATACCAATCTGATAGCAATACAGCAATTCCTGGAAGTCAGCATAGATTTATATAAAGTAAATATCATCAAGCTAATCTTATTTTTTAAAAAATTAACAATGTCCTTAGTAATTTATAGGAGTGCTGAGGATACAATATTCTACAATTTCAACTATATATTTGACAAAAACTCCATGGTATATTACTTACAAAACTAGTTAAATAAAGTCTGGGTTATGTATTGGATCTACAGCTGGCTTGAAAACTATATTCAAAGTCCTTGTATCCAGAACATACTTAAGTAGTTTAAGGTGTTGTGGGAATAGAAAAGGGATTAAAATTAATCCAGAATAGGTCCAATTATGCTATGGTTAAAGACTTTATTAGACATGCTCTGTTGACTGACTTTGCATATCTAGTCCTCCAAGAAAAAAAGAGTTAGAAAGAAATTTAGTATTCACTGTCAATGTGCCTTATTTCTCTAGAATTTGGGGACAAAGCAAAATAATAAAGATGTTAGAATAGAATGGAGAATGTGACAGAGAAATGAGTGTTCCATATATCTCTTACAGTAGACCAATCTAAAACCCCTTGCTTCTTTACGGAGATAGTTTTGGCAGATTCCAAAAGTAAATAATCTGAAATAGAAGTAGATCAGAATATCCCAGATTTGATATTCTGGATCAAACTGTAGGTTTTGTATATGTCTACAAAATTATCTTCATGGATTAGCCAAATGGACTGAGAAAAAGTTTAGGAGACTGTTTTCTTTTTGTGAGGAAACACAGTTGGAACAGAATGTTTATTTATATAGACGACCAAATACTAGTCAATAGAATTAATGCATGTTTTGTCAAGTTCAATATAGTATTCCAGTAATACAATACTATATCATTACAAAATAAATGAAGGGAATATTATTTCAGCCTCTGAGCAGGTTATATGATAATCACTTATGGACTTACAAAGAATAATTAGATTTTCAGACTTTAGTTCTGGAATCCTCATTTCTAATTTAAGATTTAACACTTTTATCTCAGAGTCAGAGGTGTAAACTGTAACTTTGAAAACAGAATTTCATTAACATGATTATATTTTAGATTCAATAGGAAAAAATAGTTAATGCAAGAAATACGTTTTCCAGACATAGTTATACAAGTACAAAAATGCCTAAATAAATGGCTTGCTTATTTTATCATTTCATGTATGGGATGGAAGAAAAGTTTCTTTTCTTAGCTGTCTGAAAGTCAGCCTCAAAAGACCCAATGGATTTAGTATGTCTATAAGTCACATTAATTTCTTTCTGCTCTTTTAATACCTTGAGGTACTTGTTCTACTTTCAAGAAAATTGCCCCTACCCAATCAATAAAAGTATAAACAGAGAATATGAATCTTTCAGAATCGATGGTGCATATAATTACATGAGTGATGGCTGAAAAGTTTGGTCAGGGAAAACAATACAGATAAACTCAAAATCTTTACAAACTAGAAGAAAAACATGCACACTTACCCATGCTTTTTATATTTATGAGGCAATATCAAGGTTAGATATTATAGAGATAGATTAAAAATGAAGTTTAATCCATTTCTACAAGTACGAAGAAATTTTTGATGGGCAAAATATTAATTTGATACAAAATGAGTATATGTGAATCCCCCTGGGTGATTGTTCACATTTTATTATGAGGTTTCAACTACCAATCTTTAAGAGACATTGGTGGCAAGTGATATAGCTTGAAAATAACTCAGTATGGAAACTGTAGATTTGATATAATTGCAGTCTTTGATAAGACATTTCTTTGACAAATCTCCAGTAAAGTTTCTCAGATGCTTTATCAAAGAGACAGCTCAATGAAATATTGAATTTGTGCAGTGACCATCAGCTTCAGATGTTTCAAAAAGTGGCAATAAGTAACTTTAAAAAAAAAAAAACCTTGGCATTTCTACTGCCTGATCTTCCAGTATGATGGCTGAAGTGGAATATACAATATATTCACATTCTCCCATACACTTTTTGATTTGAACATTAAGGTAGAAATGCAAAAGGTGAAACATAATACCCTCCTTTGCTAATGCCGCTTGCAATGCCTGAAGCCATGTGTCAGATCTTGGTGTCACTAGCCTTCTGACATAATTTAATTCATCTCCTCTCTTCCTCATCAACCTATTTATGCTTCTCAGAAGATATTCACAATATCAGGATAGTTTTAAGTATAACAATGTTTCAATGTTTCTAATACAAATTTACTCATCCAGATATTCATTTACTGTATGCAAGATATTTTGGATAAGCGAATTTATCAATAATTTGGACAATAATCTAGGATATCACTAACATGCTTTTTAAAGTTATTCTAAATTCTAGAAATATGCAATGTTTGAAAAAAGTGTTGTTTGAAACAAATATTGGTACACATATAACTCCTATCAGTAAAATCAAATTAAATCAAATGCACCTTTTCTAAGAATTGTATACTAGAGGGCACTTTTGCAAGTCACAGATTCTTTAGACAGCAGGTGCTACCTGATTGACCACTCATTCCAAGGCATCTTTCTGCCTTTGAATCCAAAGAATTGCATAACTATTACATTTTGTCTGTATCAATATATTATTTTATGTTCTATTAATGTTTTTGCATTTTTTAACACTCAGGAAATTCACTTTCATTGTTCACTTATTTATTCGTCTCAATTTTCTTTAATATGCTGAAATGAATGAACCACAAATAATTTTGTACTTAGTTTTCCCTAATGTATCCATTTTAAAACACCATAGCCTTAATATATTCTTCTCTGTGAAAACATTGAGCTAAATATAACAGATGCTAGCAGATTTTGTTCACTGCTGCATGTCTGTGTATGAAGAATTGCTTTTATTAAATTGTCCCATCCTGCTCTGTTGAAATCATTTGCAAATGTCTTTTACATCAGAATACAAACAAATGCTCAATCCGTAAAACAATGTTTACTCTGACCATCCAAAAAAGTAAATATCACAATTGGAAAATGAAAGGGAAAGCAGAATTCAATTAGATACAGATAATCCATGGCAATTGCATGGAGAGAACAATCACTTTCTTAGGACCTCATCACGATAGCATAACCCAGAAACAATATTATTTGACTACCTCACCAAAAGATCTTTATATTAGGTCCACATAAATGAAGAACTGCCATTTTAAGAGCTATTGTTTTTCTCATTTTGATCTTTGTATTCATGGTGAACACAAAGATAATGAAACACTTTTGGCCACTTGCCCATTGTTCTTGCTATTCAGCAAACATGGCTTTTCTGTTGGTGCTAATCCACCAACAAATCAATCAGTTTTGCTAATCTCAATTATCTGCTAGGAAGGGGTTAAAATATTGCCTGCTGGCTCCGCTGTCTCTTGTGTTTGGGTCTGATTGTTCAGCCCATGCTTATTGCCTTCTAACAGTGCTACCCCTACAAGATTCAACCACACTGACATTTTCCTAGCTACCCTTAAACTCTTTTCCAATACTAGAGTGAGACAGGTTTCCATTCCAGCATTGTGAATTATATTTCCAAATCTTGCCAGCTTTGCTCATGGTCTCCATCAAGTTCAGTTACTTTCATTTCCATCCATCTTCTCTGTTTCCTTCCATCCTTGTCCCCTAAACTTCTTCAGCTTCTGTTAATTGACAGGTGGCTATATGCCAAATGGTCAGCCACCAAAAGGAAGTGGTGT
Source organism: Pantherophis guttatus (assembly GCF_059756535.1). NCBI lineage: Eukaryota > Metazoa > Chordata > Lepidosauria > Squamata > Colubridae > Pantherophis > Pantherophis guttatus. Next base: position 36,287,629 of record NC_142069.1, read on the forward strand.
GCTCAAATCACTTTAAAGTGGGGCCACTTTAAAGATCTCAAGGAAGGGGATGGCAAGCCATTTCCTCCTTCCATACATCTTGCTACCTTTTTTAAGGCTGAAGAACCCTTTTTATCCTTAACTTATGTTCCTTCTCATTTTTAAACACTTTTCTTTCTTAAAAACAAAATGTCTTTGCAATATTGGGATTTTTTTAAAAAAATCTATTGCTACATTCTATTTTCCTCCTTAGTGGATTACCCTAAACTTGTAGAGCTGGATAGATAAATGACAATATATAATAAGCTTATTGCTATCTTTCATTTGCTGTAACTAAACAAGATGGTTTATTTTAACAATCAATTCTACAGGTATATTTATACTGTTTCTATAGTACATTTTAAGGTGTAAACATCCTTCTCAATAGTTTTGTATTGTTTATCTATAAGTATTAGTTTCCTGGAAAGACAAATTACTGGGTAAACCTCTCAATCATACATAGAATAAGGATGTATATGAGAATTAGTCATCCTATTTTCTCACAGTGAATGAAAACCAACATAATAGAAAATATATTGGTTATAAAAACCAAGGGTGAAAAGAAAGGGCAAGTGACAATTATATAGACAGGAAGAAAAACAAAACACAATAAGATTTTAACGCCATTTTATATATTGTACATGGCTAGTTCTTGAATCATGGTAGTTGCTGAAATTCTTTTGTTATGGTTCCTATTATTTTTTCTGTATTTTTTGTGACCTTACCTAAGTGGTTTATTCCTGCTTATGTTCTGAAGACTGACAATGGCCTCTAATACTAAATCAGAGGCAGGTATTTGAAGAACAAAGAGCCATTGAAAATTACATCCCTTCAAACCTGGACAGCTTTTTTAAAATCATGAAATGCCATCTGACAGTATGGAGTCCACTGAACATGTTTAGGTTCCTTTTTTTCTTAAAAAAAATCAAGTCTGTAAGAAGTTGAGCTGTGATGGAACAGTGAACATATAATGACTCCAGTATACTACCAATCCTAGGAATGACTTTGTGTTTGTCGGATACAACCTAATTTTACCTGTTTTGATTTTATCTGGTTTCCCCTAGGAATTTCATTGTTTAAACCCAAAGTAATGCTCGGTTGGATTTATAGTGATCTATTTTTGGTTAGAACTTTTCCTGAGTGTTTTAAATGACCATCCCTGTTATGCTACATATGATAATGTCATTTGAAGAGGGCTCATACCATTTCCTTTAGCCTCACAATATTGTACCGTTAACTTTGGTAAGAACTCCATGTAAACCAAAGGGCATTTTGATAAATTGAAAGAGTCCTTGGAGAATGACAAATATGGTATTTTCTCTGGGTATATTTAACATAAATAATGTTGGCAAACTCCAATGTAGATACTGTAGGTATTGCATTTTATTTAATAAATCATAATCTTCTTAATTCTTGGTGTGAGCTCACTATCAGATTGGGCAATTTAGTAGCATACAGAATCTGATTTTGCTGCTGTATTTTGGTATAAAGCTATGGACACAATTTACTTTCTTTTTTCTTTTTTAATTGAAAAAGTTTTTCAAATACAAATTTTTCCCCCTTTTCCCGCTCTCCTCCCTAACCCCCCCTCCCCCTCCCCTCCCCCTGTGGCTTCTACAAAATAAAACCCAAATTCATAACAGATTATATAATACTTTACCATCCTTTTGCTCCACCCCCCATACGCTGACCCTTTCTTTCTAATAATATTATTATATCACCCTTATACTATACATTTCAAAATAACATTCAACTGTAACATTATATAATAACTCCTAATTTAGCATAATAATATTATTATATCCCCCAGTTTAGCAATTTCTACTCATAATCTACCCCTTTCCTCCTCCCCCATACATATATCTCTTAATTCAAATCTTTTATATATATTAATATAAAATTTCAAAGCAACCTTCAACTATAAAACTATATAATAAATCCTAATTTGACATTTATTCAACTCATAGTCTGCCCATTTCTTCCACCCCCATACATATATCTCTTAACTCAAATCTTTTACATGTATTCATATCTAAATATAATATCCCTTTTCTTAAACTAAACAATCAATAAGCTAACCTGTCTCCACCCACTTTTCTACAGGACTACCATACATAATAATTTTTAATATCTTTATTCTTCTGCCCACACCACTAAGAAGTATTCCCTTATATAAATAAAATCCTCAAATGACTTTAAGCTTGTAATCCATATGATATCTTCTGTAATGTCTTTCAGCTGGATTGTTAACTCCATCACCCATGTTAGGGTAACATCACATCCTAATTCCAACAGTATGTTCGGTATCTTCAATTACCATCTGCCCCCATCAATAGTAGATGTCTTCATGTATAAAAAAACCACCCGAGTGACTTTATATTTGTATTCCATATAGTATCTATTGTAATGTCTTTCATCTAAATTATTAATTCCAACCACCGTAATAGGGTAACAACCAGATCTTCTGCGTGCCCCAATCCCATAACTCTCTTGCCTTGTAGCTCAGCATAAACGTAATACATTTATCAAAGAATCCAAAATAGATAGTTCCAATCCATTCAGTTTAAGGCCATTTTCACATCCCAAAAGTACAGCACTGCAGAGGTCTGTCACTCTCCTCAAGATAATATAAACCAATACTTTGCCTCAGCTATATTTTCATGTATTCAATCATCTCTTAGATAACTGGCATTACACTGTTGTTTAGTCTAAAGGTTTTTATTTTTGTAGGACCTGCTTCTTCTTTTCTTGACTTTTTGTGGGTTAGATCTCCATCCTGGTTTCCTTTCTATAAGTTGTATATCAACTGTTTGGTTTCCATGCTGATCTATAACTTGATCTTGTTGGTTTTGCTTTTGTGGCTTAAATCTCCATTCTGGTTTCTTTTCTATGAGTTGTATATCAACTGATTGATTTCCATGCTGGTCTGTAACGTGATAAGTCATCACATTAGAATCCAAAGCCGCCTCTCTTGTATTTGTAAATAGTTCAGCTGAGACCTCTGAAGGAGAATCCAGAAACGGCTCTCATCTACAAAGACCTCTGTAACTTGTTGTTTTTCCATTACTTCCACCTCCATCTGCTTATCCTGAATTTCTATCTCTTGTTGATTTTGCTTTTCTTTATTCCACTCATGTATTATACATGGATGTTGAACCCATTTTGAGAATCTTATAGTAAAATTCTTCCGCTTTTTCAACAGTATTTAGTTGATATCTTTCTCCTTGATATCTCAATATTATACCAACTGGAGCATCCCACCTGAATGAGATGTTTTGTTTCTTTAGCTCAGTAACTAAAAATCCAAATTTCTTTCTGTCTTTTAACATCTTGGGTGGCAACTCTTTATATATCCAGATCTTTCTTCCATTCAGTTGTAGAGTAGAATTAAAGGATTTTTGCACAATATCATTTCTTATTCCTTTATCTCTAAAGTAAATCACCACATCTCTAGGCAATTGCCTTTGCAATCCAAGAATTTACTCTATAGGCCTTGTCAATCTTACAAGATACCTCCTTAGGATGAACCTTTAAAATCCCAGCCAGAACTTCAGCAGATATTTTTCTTAAATCATCTCTATTATTTTCCTGTAACCCTCTCATTCTAACCGCAAATTCCATGAGCCTGTATTGCATCATTGTAATTTCTTTTTCAATCCCTTGTTTTATATTTTCTGCATTGTAAGTCTCGTGATCAGCTTCCTTTTTAGACTTTACTTCTGAGCTATTATCTTGAATATTTATCAAATCATTTTCAATTCTTTGTATTTTATTATCCAAATTATAAATCTTATCATCAACTTCCTCCATTTTAGACTCTAATAACTTGATATTTTTATCCATCTTTATAACTATTTCTGAAAAAGCATTAGTCACTGTTACAATCTTTCGTTGCAAGTTATCATACTTTAGTTGTATCAATTCTTTAATTTCCTGCCTAAATTTTTCAAGATTCTGGTTCACCATATTGTCATGTCTTGCCATCTCCTCCAGAACAAATTCTTTTAGGTTAAAACCATTCTTCTGAGTCTGCAAGTTCGAAACTTGTTCACATAGTTTGTAAATGGGGGAACCCCCCCCCTGCTGCTTGTTTGTCTGGCTTTGTTAGTTTTGACGCCATCCTGCCACACAGACAAACTCTTTTTAAAGAAAGAAGACTTCTCTCCAAACAAAGTCAATATCAAATCTCCAAGAGGAAAGAAACATAAAATAGAAATTTTTCTTCTCAATTCTAGCCAGCGCTGTTTATTCTGCTACTTTGTAGCTTGTTAAACTATTCAGACGGAAAGACTTTTGCTTTCAGCTTTCTTCTTCTCAAGCCTCAGCGGTCGCCATTTTAAACTTTTTTCCCCTTCACTTTTAAGATCGCTTATAAATCATTAAAAATACTTGCGATTTAGGGTCCCAAGTCCAGATCTCATCCTCTTTAATTAAACAATCTGTTGATTTTCAGTGAAAGGCTTGGTCTCGTCGCCTGGCTCTGCAAAGAGCAGAGTTCTTCCGAAGCCCAGAGCAGCGGCGAAGAAAATAGGGAGCCTCATCCTGCTTTGTCCCCAAGAGTAAAACAAAAACTCTGGGGACTTCGCAGAGGGCTCTACCTGCCCTCGCCTGCTCTATCTCACATATCCTTATGGAAATGGAGTTTTTCGAGCCGCCTTTCAGCTGTGAAGGCGGCTTTTTACGGGCGACGGGGCTGGCGGTCCCAAGGGACCGTCTGACAGTGACGGAAGCCAAACCGGAAGCCGACACAATTTACTTTCATGAAGATTTGTTTGTTTGTTTATATTTGGATGTCACCCGACTCTAATCAACTCTGGGAGCTCACAGCAACAAAATTATTTGGAAAACAACAAAATACAAAAAAATCAAAATCAAAATCAAGCAAGTACAAAAATGATCAGAAAATGGCAATCCAATAACAAGGCAAACATAAAACATCACAATTGCATGTATCCTCCCCAAGGTCTGGATAAATAGGCAGGTCTTTAAGGATTTTCATAATGTCAGGATGGGAGCCGTACAAATCTCATGATAGCTGTTTGTAATCTTTTTGGCACATGACAATGCTCTATACTAATTGATTTTGTAATTCTAGTATCAGCTTTATGTTTTACTAATGGTGTAAACTGTCATCATTATAGTAAATTGTCTAAAGTGCTTCTAAAAATATTTTAGGTTCTCCTAAATTGTACTTCACTGACATTTTGAATTCTTGGTTTTCATGTGCTTGATTTACTAGTTTTTGATCAGCTTTGCTGAGGACCATATGGGTGGAATTATGGCTTCTGGAATAAAATTTCCTCAATAGCTTGGCAGAGAAGACATTTTCTTTGTTTGTTTCCAGATCGACTTCATAGTTCAGTTGATCAGCTTCTTAAGGATGTAATAAGAGCCTTGCCATTTGTCTTGTAATCTGCACTCAGGGCTAGGTAGGAAAAGGAGGACTTGACCTTCTACCCCAGAAGTTTTTTCTTGAGTGTTCCTTTCTTACCAGCTTTCTGAGTTTGGAAAACTAGGATTAAACATTCTTGGGCAATCTCAGTTAGGCTAACTTTTCTCTCAGGATGAAAACATACTTTGATTAGATTATCTACTATTCCCTTTGTCATGCTGGTCTTCAAATGATAGCCTCCACATAGCTGCAGACCACCAAAATATATTGGCCCCTTTATTAGTTTTGGGAAGAGTTTTGCTGGTATTCCTGGCCACATACCTTTGGCAATCCCTGGTTATAAAAACCAGTTTAATGTTCAGCATGAAGTTTATTGTTTCCCTAAATGTCCTGCTAACAGATGTTCATGTGCTAATTTTAGAATACATTTGTTAAGTACCAGCAAATATTCTATTCTCTTTTGAAAAAAAAATTGAATACAATACAAAATTCCATTGAAACATTCATAAATGGGCTTTGTACAGGTGGTGCTTGACTGATGACCACAACTGAGCCCATCATTTATATTGCTAAGTGATAGTTGTTAAGTGAGTTTTTCCATTTTACAATATTTCTTGCCACAGTTGTTAAGTGAATCACTCGGGCTGTAAAGTTAGCAATACAGTTGTTAAGTGAATCTGACTTCCCCATTGATTTTGCTTGTCAGAAGGTCACAAAAGTTGATCACATGACCCCAGGACATGCAACTATCATAAATATGAGTCAGTTGTCAAGTGTCTGATCATGTAATTTTTGTAATGCTGCAATGGTTGCAAGTGTGAAAAACGGTCATAAATCATGTTTTTTAGTGCCATTGTAACTTCAAACGGTCACTAAATGAAATGTTGTCAGTTGAAGACTATCTGTATTCAAATTCCTTATGTCCTGCTTTATTGCTTTTTAACACCTTATCAGAGGGAGCCAATTCTTTATATTGCCTTGCTATCAATCTCCCATTTGAGGGTCATCTCTCCTAATGCTTTTCTTCTGAGCCTATCAGCTTTTCTAAAAGTATTTATGGAGATAGACGGCAGGGCTAAAAGGTGGAAAGCAACATACCAAGGGCCATTTAAAAAACTCCGGGGAAGGAGGTAGAGAGTATTGTACAGGTGAAACTCGAAAAATTAGAATATCGTGCAAAAGTTCATTTATTTCAGTAATGCAACTTAAAAGGTGAAACTAATATATGAGATAGACTCATTACATGAAAAGTGAAATAGTTCAAGCCTTGATTTGTCATAATTTTGATGATTATGGCTTACAGCTCATGAAAACCCCAAATTCACAATCTCAGAAAATTAGAATATTGTGAAAAGGTTTAATATTCTAGGCTCAAAGTGTCCCACTCTAATCAGCTAAGAAAGCCAGAACACCTGCAAAGGGTTCCTGAGCCTTTAAATGGTCTCTCAGTCTGGTTCAGTAGGAATCACAATCATGAGAAAGACTGCTGACCTGATAGTTGTGCAGAAAACCTTATGGAGGGTGTCACCCTCCATAAGGAGGGAAAGCCTCAAAAGATAATTACAAAAGAAGTTGGATGTTCCCAAAGTGCTGTATCAAAGCACATTAATAGAATGTTATGTGGAAGGGAAAAGTGTGGAAGAAAAAGGTGCACAAGCAGCAGGGATGACTGCAGCCTGGAGAGGATTGTCAGGAAAAGGCCATTCAAAAGTGTTGGGGATTTTCACAAGGAGTGGACTGAGGCTGGAGTCAGTGCATCAAGAGCCACCACACACAGACAGATCCTGGACATGGGCTTCAAATGTTGTATTCTTCATCAAGCCGCTCCTGAACAACAAACAATGTTAGTAGCATCTTACCTGGGCTAAAGAAAAAAAGAACTGATCTGTTGCTCAGTGGTCCAAAGTCCTCTTTTCTGATGAGAGCAACTTTTGCATCTCATTTGGAAACCAAGGACCCAGAGTCTGGAGGAAGAATGGAGAGGCACACACTGCAAGATGCTTGAAGTCCAGTGTGAAGTTTCCACAGTCTGTGTTGATTTGGGGAGCCATGTCATCTGCTGGTGTTGGTTCACTGTGCTTGACAATGCAGCTGTCTACAGGAGATTTTGGAGCACTTCATGCTTCCTTTCGCAGACGAGCTTTATGGGGATGCTGACTTCATTTTCCAGCAGGACTTGGCACCTGCCCACACTGCCAAAAGTACCAAAACCTGGTTCAATGACCATGGGATTACTGTGCTTGATTGGCCAGCAAACTCGCCTGACCTGAACTCCATAGAGAATCTATGGGGCATTGCCAAGAGAAAGATGAGAGACATGAGACCAAACAATGCGGAAGATCTGAAGGCCGCTATTGAAGCATCCTGGTCTTCCATAACAGCAGTGCCTCAGGCTGATAGCATCCATGCCACGACGCATTGAGGCAGTAATTGATGCAAAAGGGGCCCAAACTAAGTACTGAGTACATATGCATGCTTATACTTTTCAGAGGTACGATATTGTTCTATGTACAATCCTTGTTTTATTGATTTCATGTAATTCTGAGATTGTGAATTTGGGGATTTCATGAGCTGTAAGCCATAATCATCAAAATTATGACAAATCAAGGCTTGAACTATCTCGCTTTGCATGTAATGAGTCTATCTCATATATTAGTTTATGAAAAATTAAATTGCATTACTGAAATAAATGAACTTTTGCACGATATTCTAATTTTTCGAGTTTCACCTGTATTTCATTCTTTCAAAGCCACCAAGATCTGAATTAAATTAAGGCTATTTGATTTTTTATAATTTTATTTACACTAGCAGAATATATCATGGTTCATGATGTTCCTTTGGCTATTGAGTAATTATTCTTTGGCTGTTGAGTAAGAACAATCTGTCTAGTTTGAAGACATTCCATCTTTCATTTTCCTGTGATATTGGCATAGATCTGTGTTTCCTTAGATATATGTCTCTTTTACACACGCACCCACAATCTATATTCAGTACAGATTTTTTCGCAATATTACTGTTTTCTAAATTATATTTGAAGAATCCATTAGACCATAGGTTAATGAGATGTAAAACGTGTAGGAAGAAATTGCCCTTGAAACTTTGCTATGTATGTTGTTGTGGCCAATTTCAAAGCCAGTTAGAGGACTATAAACAAAATTCAAATTAGGAAAAGAAGACACTGACAATGATTTTTCTTTGAATATTAACATTTCAAAGTGTCACATTGAAAGTTAGTTTTATCAGCAGGAGCCTTCATATTTAGATTTCAAATTCTGAAGAAGATGACTTATTCAGGACTTTGACAGTACCTTGTTCACAGAAAGATATATTTCTTGGGAAAGAAAAAAGGAAAGGGAAAAAATTGCTTTTCAGGTAAAGTGAATATGACTATATTTCTGTGTCCTTGAGCTGCTCAGAAGATTGATAAAATCATTTAGAAAAAATGAATAATATTTATACATGTTTCTGTAATTCTCTTATTTCCCTCCCCATTGCTATACAAGGATGGCACTTAAAAACAAAGAAGCATTCAAGAACAAAAACCACAATAGAAAGAGAATATTGCAGTACTGCTCTATTTTGTATACAGTACATATTTTATTCAGATATTTATTCCTGAGATTTGTTTGGATGCAAATACTATTTCTAGAACAAGCTGTGCCATTCAATAACATTTGTTAGAAAAGGTGCTATCCTGATTTTTTGCCACAATAGACTATGGATAGTATTGACTTATGACCACAATTGGTCACAACTGAGATTGGAATTTTTGTTGCTAAATGATCTGATTGTTACACGAGTCATGTGGCTGAACCCGATTTTACAACCATTTTTACCATAGTCTTTAAGTGAATCATGCAATTGATTAGTGAATCACATTAAGCAAATCCACCTTTCCCCTTTGAATTTGATTGTCAGAAGTTGGCTGCAAATTGTGATCATGTGACCCCAGCAACTGGGTATTTGCAACTGTGCAAATACAAACCAGTTGCCAAACATCCAAATTGTGATCACCTGACCATGTGGGTGCTACAACATTGTAACTTTGAGGAAAGGTCAAAGTCACATAAATCACTTTTTTCAACACCATTATTTCTCTGAACTGTTGTTAAGCAAATGGTTGTAGGCTGAAGACTACCTGTAACACAGCCCTTGTCCTATAATGTCTTAGAAGAGTGGTTGTAGAGGACAGGGGAAAAGAACATTTCCAGGTGCCATCATGTGATTTTGCATAAAAATACAATATATTTTAAAATGGTAGAAATGTTGTTCTCCACGTACTAAAGCAAGGCTGTCAAACTCGCGGCCCATGTGTCACACACTGGCCACGCCCATGCCCGGTTTAATGAAGGCAAAAAAAATCCCGATACATCATGTGACACCACCATGACAACGTGAGTTTAACACCCCTGTACTAAAGTGTTGCCCATTAACCAGTCATTGGTTGTATTGGAGCCAAGTACTGTTTTCACTATATCCTTCTTAAGTATAAAAGCAATGTCATTTCTTCTTTGTTCTTCATGCCCTGAGTAACCAATTATCAGCCCTTCCAGGTAAACCAAACAGAATCACTTATTCTACTTTATTGTAAGGCTACATTAACAAAATCTTGATCTTCAGACTGCAAGTGTCAAATCCCAATCCATCTCAATTCACTGATGCCTAAAATGTCAGGTTTGTAGTTGTTTCATTTCATCCTTCACTGTGTCAAGTTTTCTCATGTACATGCTTTTTGTGTTCATGTGTTCGTGTTGCTTTTCGTGTTCATGTTCACTGTAATTCTCCATCCCAGAGTGGTGAAAATATAAAATTTATAATAACAGGCACTTAAGGTATCTTTTAAACCAGTCATATTTACAGGTTAGTTTATCTTTCTTAATGGTAAAGGTAGTTCTTATTTCACCTTGAAAACTATTGGCCCAGGTATAATATTAAAAAACAGATTATGTTTCTATTTTATTCTAAAAAAGTCATACCATACTCTCTCTCTGTGTGTGTGTCTTTCAAATTAAATGTTTTGTATAATTTTAATCTATCACATCAAGAGGACAAGAAATGAGGTTTTAATGCACTGATAACTTACAAAATATGAAAACCTAAGTTATCATGGGATTGAAATCCCTGTCAATACAGTTTATTTCAGCACAGATGCTAATTGCAGAAGAAAATCCAAAAGATTCAAAGGATTTGTATATGTGTGGGTGTGTGCATTATCATATTGTTATTCAGACAAATAGCACGCCTGATTGCAGAATGTGGGGAATTAATATTTGCAAATCATTATTGTACAAAGAAGTGCCAATAATGAAAAGTAATATTATTTGCAAACATTGTTTGGGAACACCAGCTCTAATAAATACAATAGCAGATGGGTCTAGATTGAATATAAGTCACGAAGAGACTCCAGAGGCTTTGCTTGTTTATGAGCAGCTGCTGAACCTTAAGAGGAAATTTTACCCTGGGTGTCTTCTATTGTTCTAAATGCTGGATTTAAAAAACAACAACAAAAACCAGGGGGGCAGGAGACATTGTACTTTGTGTGTGTAGGGAGGTATTGTTTAATATCTCCGATCATCTTGCTGGATTTTCTCTTTCATTTTACTTGTCCCTTTTCGGTAATAAAGCTGGCGTTGGAGATCGGAGAGTTGAAATGCAGGACTCTACAATTTAGAGAAGAGATAATTAGCCATGAAATGGCAGGAAATAAGGCCAGTATTAATTCTTGGCCTGAATTATGTTGTTTGCTGCGGCATTTTTTAAATCATTGTTTTTTTAAAATACACTTTCAAATGCTGATTTTTTAAATTATATTTATTCTAAGATATATATAATTCTTTACAACAACAAAATTTTACCTATTCCCAAGAAATGCATTGCATTTGTATATCCATTGAGTTCCAAATTTAAAATTAGGCAGCTACATCATTTTATGTTATGTTATTTGATATGAATTTGCAAATTTCTGTAGATTTTCCTTCAGGTACAACCTTCAAATTAGAGCCAGTTTGGTGTAGTGATTAAGGCATCAGGATAGAAACAAGGAGCCCATGATCCCGCCTTAACAAAGCCAGTTGGGTGACCTGGGAGAGGTCCTAGGAAAGAGGCAATGGCAGGCTACTTCTGAAAAACCTTGTCAAGAAAATACGGGGACGTGCTCAGATATTCTCTGAGAATTGAACATGATTGAACAGAAAAAAAGTGAAACAATCTTCAAATCCCTAAAGTGTTCAGAAGAATTAATAATTCTACTTGCTGAGATACCACCAGCTTTTATTATGTAACCATCTGATCAATAAAATTCTGGAGGATTAAATCTTATTTTAGTTAATACATTATTAATTACTATTGATTCAGTAAAGAACTGAAAAGTTAACGGCAACATCATTTATATGAGACTTAATCCAAATGACAAGTGCATAATAGAGATTCTTGTGAAATAGTTTCCAGGGATAATTAGAGAAAGAAAAAAAAGAAAGATTGTTGACTATTTTATTTTTTAAACAAAAAAATACATTAAAAAGAAGTACTCTTATGATGAAAGTAAGAGTTAGAAACTATCATGGAAAATATACACTGCTCAAAAAAATAAAGGGAACACAAGCAGAAGACATCCGAGATCTGAATGAATGAAATAGCCTTATTAAATAGTTTGTTTGTTACATACAGTAGTTTTGTGTTTCCTTTAGTTGTTTTGGCAGTGTGTAAACTACTGTATGTAAAGAACAAAGTATTTAATAAGGCTATTTCATTCATTCAGATCTCAGATGTCTTCTGCTTGTGTTCCCTTTATTTTTTTGAGCAGTATATATTGCTGATGAAGAAATTCTTAATAACTGAAAATAAAAGAGGTTATTCCAGACACTGAAATGAATGAACCTTACATTTTCATGCTTTGAGTTTATGTATTGCAAATCAGGAAATTATTAATTTTACCATTTGCATAATAGGCAGAAGGACAAGTTGGTGGATGGGAAGAGAAGCATTAATACTCAAAGCTTAAATGGTGGTATTTTTACCTAACCTGACATATTTGATTCATGGAAATCAAACAAATATTAACTTATGTCTATGAGTTAATGGGTGGGTTATTAAATTAATGAGTCCAATTTATATGTTGTTACAAAAATACTAATGAAATGTTAAAGGTAGTTAAAATCTAAATATATATATCTTTAGAATACAGACCATTGAAAAAAATCTTTGTAGTAAAAGCTTCTTATGTACTACCAGTAACTTCTTTCCATTATTGTATTATTGTCTTAATACAATAGAGAATTAAGACCTAAGATTAGTCACTTGTGCAGCAAAGCAGAAAACTGTTTCTTCCTTCTCCCAACTGAAAGTAATTAAATTAAGAAGAGGGGATAGCAATTTCCATCCCAATACTTGTGATCCCTTCTTCCTGATATATTGATTTAGCATAAAACACTTTATTTTATTTTGCTTCAGATATACCTATAATTTACATGGAATTCACTAGGAGTTTTAATGGAGTGTAATGTTTCTGATAGCTGACAACTTATGAAAGATTTTATGCTCAAAAAATGGAGATTAAAATGGGTGAAATATTCATCTGTCTCTGTTTTTTTGTGAGATACAATATTCATAATGCAAAATTCTGTGGCAAGTATTTATGTTTATTTTCATTTTTTTCCATGGAAGCCTTATTTGGAATGGCTTTTAATATGTATTAGTGCCTTAGAGAATTGAGTCATGGAACAACTCAACTAAAACTTTCTCATATTGATAAAAGAGTTGAATTCCCTTATCTCTTATATTCGGGCTGATACTGCGTACGCCAAGTAATAACAAAGTTGTTTTGCCCTTTTTATTGTACTTTGACTTCATGGTTTCAAAAGGAAGGAAGGAAGGAAGGAAGAAAGAAAGAAAGAAAGAAAGAAGTTTGTTAAGAATGATTACATAAACAACAATAAGAGTAATTTATTAAATTTATATGTTGCCTAATTCCCAGCCATTCTGGGTGCATCTATATCAATGTATTATACTTGTTTGTCAATAATATATTTTTACAATTGCTAAATTGCTAATTCTATAAAGTAGTCTTTCTTTCTTTCTTTCTTTCTTTCTTTCTTTCTTTCTTTCTTTCTTTCTTTCTTTCTTTCTTCCTTTCTTTTTCATTCATTCATTCTTTCTTTCTCTTTCTCTTTCTTTTTTCTCTTTCTTTTTTCTTTTTCCTTTCTTCCTTCCTTCCCCTTCCTTCCTTCCTTCCTTCCTTCCTTCCTTCCTTCCTTCCTTCCTTCCTTCCTTCCTTCCTTCCTTCCTTCCCTTATATGGCACCCCATTTCTAAAACAGCTCACAAGAAATAACATTAACTTATTAGAGCCTTACAAAACAATTATATAAACTTAAAGAACAGCAAGGTCCTGTACGGATATTTGAGACCTCTGCCAGATCTCACAGGATAGGCAAATACAACTTTAAAAAATTGTCTGAAGTCCCTGAGCCATGTAGGACTTTGAAAGTAATAGTCGGTACCATGAATCACACCCAGAAGAAAATATTGTTCTGCAGTATAAATATTTCTGTTTTCATAAATTTTCATTGGTTACATTAGTACCCTTTCCTTATATCGAGTAACATTCCTTAATATTAGATATTCAGTGGCAGGTATACATCTCCTCATTATCCCTCAACCAGTCTAATGGTGATCTGTCTTATGCACAGTCAAGACAATTTTTAATCCTTGTTTAAATTTGTTTTTACTTTCCTGATCCTTCCTTATGCATTGCAAACAAAAATGTTTTGCCTACTGTGATTTCAAGATCCTTTCAATCTAAAATTTTGAAAAGCCATATAAATATTCATTCTGGAAGAAACACCCAGATATGGCATCTAAGAAAGACAAATTAATCTTAATTTGGTACAGGTTATTTTTTAAAAATATTTTTTAATATTTAATATTTTTGAATCAAAATACATTTGCACATTGTTAGCATTGTCCTTTAAATAATAAGGAAATTGTCCACATCACAATGGCCTGTGGTTTAAGGTTTTTTTTTTACTATATGAGAAGGGTACCAAAAGAAACAAACAGAACCTTATCACCACTTTGTAAATAGATTATGTCTGGCAGATGCTTTCTGTATTGCGTTAATTTAAATTGTATTCAAATAGCCAGGAAACCACTGTGGGGACCATATTGCAACCAAGCTTGTCTTCTTGACTAGTGTCATATTGGTGTACATATTGCTAAAAACCAAGACAAACTTTGAAAAAAAAAGTTTTTTATAAATTATGAATGTTACACCATCACAATGACAATAAAATCATGCAAAAATAAAACATATTCTGTTTGTTCTATCGATTCATTTCAGGAAGAAGGAGGGACCTTCTACTTAGCACTAGACCAACTTGTTCACATTGTATATAAAATGTACAAAGGTACTAAAAGGAAAATAATGGCTTCCTGATTATGTTATTTTTAAATAAACATATATTTTCATTGAAGTGTTCATGTTCCTATGGGAAAATTGTAGCATATTTATTTATTTATATACCACCCAATTCCTAAAACTCTACATGCTTTACAATTTATCTATTTAAAAAACATGGACATTAACTCAACAAAAAACAGCAGCCCAAGGTTGTATAAAGGCAATACCACAAAAGCAATTACCAATGCCTGCTAAACTGTTAAATGTTCCTCCCTTGCCTTGTGCATATGGGCTGGTAAGATCCCTGCAGGTATTTGGGAGCCAAACCATTTAGAAATTTATAGGTCAAAACTCATAATCTATAATCCAATGTGTGTCAGATGCAATAAACCAGGAACCAGGCTAGAATTCAAAAATATATAAGTTTATTTCATGGTACCTGTACACAAGAATCTGATCTATTAACGGTCATGGCAAACTGGTGCCAGATAAGAGTCAATGGACTTCAAGGGGTGCTAGACTTAGATCTCTTATGGGGGCATAGAGACTCCAAACTGCTGATATGTTTGACCCTCAGCCTGGTCACCTTCTACACTGTGGGAACTAAGAATTGGCATTATACTGCAGTCTCCTAATGTATTTTGTAACTGTATTTTGTAACAATTATAATTTTTAGGTCACATTAGAGACAGTTGCATACAGAGTACATTATTATAACCTAAGTGCATGAGGATGAAAGCAAGTCACTGCAGCCAGGGCGTCACTATCTAAATAAGTCTGCAATTGGTGTAGCAGCAGTGGTGGGTTGCTACCGGTTTGCCCTGTATTGGGTGAACTGGTAGTGGTGGTGGCGGGAGGCTCCACCCACCTGCCGAGATACTTCTGCACTTGCGCAAAAGTGTCGCACACACAAGCACATGAGCAAAACGGTAGCAAACTAAATTGAAACCCACTACTGTGTAGCAGCCTACATTGGGCATTTCCCCATTCCTCAGTAGATTTTGCCTGCTGTTCCAGTTGGTGTTGTGAGTCCAGGAGGCTTGTAGATCACTTTATTCAACATTTTTAAAGTTGGCTTGGTAGAACTGCTTCAGATGAAACTGAGCTATTTGAGCTAGTTCAGAATATGTTCATTGTATAAAAAAAGGAAGAAGACCAAATATGCGAATTGTAATTTATGCAAATATTGCCATTGTTGCACATGTTTTCATTATAAATGTCTCCTGCTTTTTCTCTATCTTAAACTACTGTTTTTTTTCTCTATAAGTGAAACATTTCTCCTTCTCCAGAATCAAGCTATTGTTCAATGTGAGATATCACAATATGTCTTTGTCACAATATATCTCTGAGAACAAAAAAAAATTAACCTTATTGGAAGAAATCATATCATTTTGACATTCATCATTTTTGTTGAGTATGTTGAATGAGAGAGAGACTAAGGGAGTAGGAGCGGGGGAAGAAAGCCCTGAAGTCAAAGGGAACTGTTAAACATTTTCCTTGTCATCAAAGTAAGCAGATTGTAGCCCAGCAACACTTTTGATTTCATGCCTGAGTTATGGATTCTCTCTTTAACAAATCAACTATAAACAACCCACACAGTTGGTTCTAGTAATTTTCAAAATATGATATACATACATTTAACTTTATAATCTTGTGATCAGTGCCACCATGGGGAAAAATAATAAATCAAGTTCTATTGTGCTGCTTTATATGCTGCTGGAATGTGTAGCTGCTGCGCAGATATTTGATTGATTTGTCACACATGGATAGGGATACATGGATGGGGCTTATCAGTGTCACTTTTGGTTTTATAAGCCTACAAGGCAGCCACAAGCCTCACACCATACTGTGATATGTTTCTTCCTGACACACCTATTTATCTTTATTTATTGAATATCCTCAGGTTGCTTCTGGGAAGAATCTCTTGCTTCCCTCTCAGTGTAAGAAGAAAGCAGATTGAGTAAAGTTGATTAACACACACACACACACACACACACACACACACACACACACACACTATAGCCTGAAATCTTAATTAATATCATTTTGTAAGCCTCACTGAATTTAGTGGGGCTATTATTTATATACTCCTGTATATAAATATTTATAGAATTGGACTTTGTAAATTGTCTATTTCAAATCTTCATCATAATTGAAATTGGCATATGGTAAATTTCATCTATTGGGATGACCAATATTTTGATGGAGTCACACTTAACATCTGTGGACAGTATTAGGTACAGAACTAATGCAAAGTGGGTGCAGCTGTGCCATGTAGGTGGATATGACCATGGTAGTAATTGTGATGGTGGTGATGCCTGGTTGAGGTAAAGAAGGACACGAGAGTTTTATTGTTTTTGAAAGGGTTAATGCTCTTTTGGCCTAAGCAGCATATAGCCAATCTAGGCTGATCTTGGAAACTAAGTAGATTTGGCCCCAGTTAGTACTTGAATGGAACTCCAGAACTGAACACTGGAATGGGAAATTGGAGGAAAAAAATCTATAAAAAAGCAATTACTTCCATAACCCTGTGAAGAAAATGGCTTGGAAGCTGTTACCTAGGCATCAAACACAGTTTAGTATTTCTTTACCTTTTAAAGCCTATTTTAGGATTTACATTACAATTGTTCTGAAACTCTTGTTTCAAAACAGTATGAAAATGTACTTCCCATTTTCAATAGTAGTGTCAGAATGGTTTTGGGTGCCACAAAAAAAGGGAAGCAACATAAATGCACTTGATTCCTTGTATTTCATCTCTTTTGTGAAAAAGAGTGGGGATAAAACTCTGGGTTTTGATTCAAAATAAATTGCAGTTTCTTTAGTTCAACTAAATCTGGGAAGCTGTGGTGTGTGCAAGTTAGTTAAAGCAAAATGTCAAACTCCGATTTGACTTCCATTTAATACAAGATGGTTTGGATTATAATTCATATGCAGAAGCAAATGACAAGGAAATTGTGTAATGGGAATTGTTTTCTGATTTTTGGCATTTATTTAGCTTTCTGAATGTTTGTCATTAAATTTTGACAAACAAGATCAACATATAAAACAAAGGCTGCATATCAAATAGAAGGATTTTTTTAAAAAAAATATGTTTGCCTTTTTTGGAGAATGCTATGTATTATAAGATCTGTTCTGAAGACATAGTATCCTTTTTAACTGTCAGGTATTTTGTCATATTATATTTTTGTCATTGTAGCTTCTCCAAAAAAGGTATACAGGATGTTTTCGTATTTGTATTATGTTTGAGACTAATTCAAAGAGTACATTAAAGATAAAAAAAATGTTTCAGAAAGAAGAATCTGTTTCTCTTTTAACAAAAGCATCACCAGTTTATTCCTGTATGTCACAAAACACTTAACACTTCCTGCTCTTCTTGAAAACATTTTGACATCTTTGTTTTTAACAGCCCTTTCATAGAAAAGGATGTTCATGCTTATGCAATGATGCATTTTTAAGCTTGTTTCATAACACCTTCTACATAGTTGACATATATATTACCAATTGTTAAAATCAATCTACAATTTTATTTTTTTATTTTATTTATTTTGATTTTTATACCGCCCTTCTCCAGCAGGACTCAGGGCAGTGAACAGCCGAGATAAAACAGAGCATTCAAAATTTAAAAAACAGTTTAAAAAGTAATTAAATAATTTCGGCCCACAATTTAAAACAACCCAATTAAAACCAATTTCAAATTAAAACCGAACGGATGGGATCAAGCCAGCCCGGCTAGATGAAATAAACGAGTTTTCAGGGCCCAACGAAAAGTCCGGAGGTCTGGTATCGTGTGTATCTCTGGGGGTAGGTCGTTCCAGAGGGTGGGTGCTGCCACAGAGAAGGCTCTCCCCCTGGCAGTCGCCAGCCAACCTTGTCTGGCGGACGGCACCCTGAGGAGGCCCTCTCTGTGCGAACATCCTGGCCGGTGGGAGGCTATTGGCAGCAGAAGGCGGTCTCGTAGATACCCTGGCCCTAAGCCATGGAGCGCTTTAAAGATGGTCACCAACACCTTGAAGCGCACCCGGAAGACCACCGGGAGCCAGTGCAGCTCGCTCAGGTGAGGTATCACATGGGAGCGCCCCGTCGTTCCCATAATCCCCTGTGCGGCCGCATTCTGGACCAGCTGAAGCATCCGGGTGCACCCCAAGGGGAGCCCCATGTAGAGAGCATTGCAGTAGTCCAGGCAGGAAGTGATGAATGCATGAGTGACCGTGCGTAGGGAGTCCTGATCCAGAAAGGGACGCAACTGGCATATCAGGCGAACCTGATAAAAAGCCCCCCGGCCACAGCCGTCATATGCTCTTCTAAAGACAGCTGTGCATCCAGGAGGACACCCAAGTTGTGAGCCCTCTCTGTGGGGGCCAGTGATTCACCCCCAATAACCAGCGATGGCACCAGCTGGCTATATCGGGACGCCGGAAGCCACAGCCACTCGGTCTTGGAAGGGTTGAGTCGGAGCCTGTTTCTCCCCATCCAGGCCCGCATGGCCTCCAGGCACCAGGACATCACTTCACGGGCATCGTTGGGGTGGCCTGGGGTGGAGATGTACAGCTCGGTGTCATCAGCGTACTGATGGAACTCCACCCCAAAGCCACGGATGATCTCACCCAGCAGCTTTACATAAATGTTGAACAGAAGGGGCGAGAGGACCGACCTTTGTGGTACCCCACAAACAAGGCACCTCGGGGTCGACCGCTGCCCCTCTGGTCAACACAGATTGTGACCGGTCAGAGACGTAGGAGGAGAACCACCGCAAAACGGTGCCCCCCACCTCCCACCCCCCCAATCGGCGTAACATGATACCATGGTCGATGGTATCAAAAGCCGCTGAGAGATCTAATAGGACCAGGATAGAGGAGCAACCCCTATCCCGAGCCCTCCAGAGATCATCCACCAATGCGACCAATGACTTTAAGAATATGAGAAAATACATTGCAGGGTATTTTTTTCATTTGCACACCTATAAATCGCTTATATTAAGCAATGTTTCCTCCTTGAGGAAGATGGGCCACACAGAAATGTGAAAAATAAATACATTTCAATTTCAATGTGAAAAAAAAAAGAGACTTTGGAAAAAGTGCAAAGAAGAGCAAATAAGATGATTAAAGGCCTGAAGACTAAAACATATGAAGAACGGGTGCAGGATTTGGGATTGGCTACTCTAGAGAAAAGAAGGTGTAAGAGGGGACATATTCCATATTTGAGAGGCTGCCACAAAGGGGAGGGTGTCAATTTATTTTGGCTTTTGACCTGCAATGGTCTTGTAAGTGATTTTTGCTTAAATATCAGTGAAATCCTTTGCATAATCTAGAATCATCATAACACAGAGTATTGGTCATGTGATCATTTTTAAATGCATGCTAGCAAACATTAGAACAATCGCATAGTAGATACAGGGGAAGCCAGAATCATTTGGGATAACATTTGATCCCAATCTTATTTAGGCTCATACTTTAGTTAGTCAATAGGGCTGCTGTGACTATTATAGACTTTATATTTGCTTTTCTCCACTGAATTTGTATGCAATAAAGGTATATGTATGCAACCATAACATATACCTTTATTCAACTTACAGCAGGCAACATTCCCACCCAAGTTGTGGAACAAGAAATAGGTCCTATACTTCTAAGTCTAATTTATTTGCTATAAAAGTACTTTCAGATGAATTCTGTTTTACCAAATTCATGTATTTTCCCTTCTTATTAGCTGTAAGTTAACAGTCAGTTTGGAATTGTTCATCAAGTCCCTTCCAACTCCATTTCATATTGCTGTATTTTTCCACACAATGGACAGGTATATGTTGTAACACTTTGTGCTTCAGGCTTGCTTTCATATTGTTGAAATTTGCTACACCGTATAAACCTTTATTCCTATTCCTATACAAGGAATCGTGTAACTGTTCCTGTTGTGATGGAGAAAATGAAGAATTATAAAGACTAACACCACAATTTAACGCTTCACAGAAAGAGTGTATACCATTCCTTCTCTGTGGACAAGCGCACTAATTAATATTTATTGCACCTGTCATACCTGTAGCCGTGGTCAATCCATTGCTGCAGCAGCTCAATGGAAGGCTGGGCACCGTCTCTCTCCTTGGCAGGCATGTTTAGGTCATCAACAAAGGCAAAAGCTCTTTTCCCTAGTGGAGTGCTATCAAGCCCTCTTCTTTCTCCTGCAAAATTAAACCATTAATTTTATTCACGCTAATTTTCACCCAGGCCTGGAACAGCAGGGAAAAAACAGAATGGAGAGAAAGATATATAAAAGGGAAACCTCTCTTTATAGAGAAACTGCCAGGCGTTACTGCTACAATTGGCTCTTCTGGAATCCATGACCTTTGATTTTTATCGGCTGTGCCTTAAAGGTCAAGGAAGCATAGGGAGAACATAGTTATAAATCCACAT
Organism: Pantherophis guttatus; assembly: GCF_059756535.1. NCBI lineage: Eukaryota > Metazoa > Chordata > Lepidosauria > Squamata > Colubridae > Pantherophis > Pantherophis guttatus. The sequence goes on from NC_142069.1 coordinate 36,308,836, forward strand.
GGAGTTTAATCAAAGATGGCAAGCTATCCTGAAGTAAACAAGCTAATAAAACCATTCTAGTTTAAAATGCTTGTTAACAAAGTGTCAACAAAAGCATGCTGTCATTATGTGGATAGGAATTGAATTCATTAAGCAAGAAAAATAAAAATAAAGTGGCCGGGTTTGTCTCAAGCTAAGGACTATTTTCGTACCCTGATTTAAACCCTTTGCTTTAAACTAATGAATAATATTCTCCTCATGTTCTTTTTCTGTTTCCTCCAATTTGGTTTTTGTTTATCCTATCTATCAGTAACAACAGTTATAACAAGAACAACATCGACCCGTAGAAGTCTTATAGAAAGCTAGATTTTTCTCCATTGTTTATTCAAAGTATTGAGGGAGAAATGCCATCCTAGTTTTGCCAACTCTATGTATAGAGTTTATCTGTCTCTCTTTCCCTCTCTCCTTTCCTCCCTCTTCCTCCCTCCTTTCCCTCCATCCCAGGTCTTTATCAAAAAAATAAAGCATAAATCATAATCTATAATAAAAGCTCCAGGTTTTCATAATTCAATCATGACATCACAAACAATGGTCAGAATTTACATTGCAATGTTATGACACAGATTTCATTACTTGAATCCGCTTGTCCCTCCTGATGATGTCTATGTGTCTATCTCTACCAACAGATGGTTTGAGTTTCAGAGCTAACCGGATCAGTACTTTAATGAAGATATTAAAAATATTTTTAAAAGAATATAGACAATATCATAACAGAAATAGGACAAAGTTTTAAAAAATTACATAAGAAGTCTTACCAGTCCTCACAGATTTTGCTTTTAGAAATCCTGTAATTTAGGTGACCTGTTAAAATCAGCTCAGGAAGTGTCGGTACTATACAGTAAACTGTTGCAAAAGTGCAATGCTATTATAATGTAGTAAGTTAAATGTATGGATTAATTTCCAAGTATCAGTAACACTTGGACAGTGCAGCATATACTGAATGTTTATTTTTGCATTAAAGACATAGAAACATATTTAGCTTTCATCAGTACAAGCCAGTACCCTGAAGAGAAAATTATTTGCAATATAGGGAAGACAAATATTATTCACATTGTTGTATTCTATCAGATCTGAATTCTCATGTGTTAATTTAATAAGGAAAAGACTATAGCACTAGCAATAGCACTTAGACTTAAATACCACTTCATAGTGCTTTACAGCCCTCTCTAAACAGTTTATAGAGTCAGCATATTGCCCCCAACAATCTGGGTCCTCATTTTACCAATCTCGGAAGGATGGAAGGCTGAGTCAACCTTGAGCTTGGTGAGATTCGATCTGCTGAACTGCTGGCAGCAGAAGTAGCCTGCAGTACTGTACTCTAACCATTGCGCCACCGCGTCTCTTATATAATGTAAGAAAGCAAGAAGATATAAACTTGGAAGATACTGTAATAAAAATTTAACAACAATGAATGGATTTGATAAAATATGCTTACACACATATAAGGTTATGCATAATAGAGCTTTGTTCCCTAAACTGTAGAGCTTCTTTATCAGCTGACAAAATCCTTCCTTTTTACCTAAAATAAATAATGTTATTAATATATTTTCAAATAGACATACATAAAATAATATAAAATAAGAATTAAATTTCATCACACACAAAATGAAAGTGGTAAAAATTACAAAACATGTCAATACATAAAAGAACAACCATCATCTTTTTGTCTGTAAATAAAACTATATCCCAAACTCACCTGATTTTGCAAATATTTAAAGGAAAACTATGCTCTCAATGCTGACCAAAAAGTTTTTCCAAAAGAAGAGATAATATAACATTTTTCTAGTTAACCAAATATACAATTTCCTCAAAAAGTGCTAAATTATAGATCTCGGATATCTAGATCTTTATGCCTAAAATTCCTAAGGTTTATCATATGGAAAAAAAATCTTTATTTTGAATATATTAAATTGCAATTGTAATTTAATTCAGTGCAATGTACTGTACAGGTCTTTAAAAACCAGGATTTTCTGGGTAATTTTGTCATTTCTTTAACATTACTTCAAAAGGAAGAACATGACCGCACCAGTGGTGGGTTCCTCCTGGTTCGGTCCGGTTCGGGAGAGCCGGTAGCGGTGACGATATGACGTCACTGAACCGGTTCTCCCCCCCGCCCCCCTACCCCCCACCCACCCACATTATTCTTACCTTTTATTTGGTCCCACCCCCAATCTATTGCTGCCTCCTGAGTCCCAGCTGATGACTAGAGGGAAAAAAACTGTTTAAACTCTTGCCGCGGGGCTTCAAAGGGCCGTCCTACAGCTGATCAGTGTTAAAAGCACACAAATGAGTCGGGTCGTAAGTGCGAGGACTGGTCGTAAGTACGAGGACCTTCCAGAAATGACTCTGACCAGCTAGCCATGCCCACCTAGTCACATGACCTCCAAGCCACACCCACAAAATAAGCCACGCCCACAGAACTGGTAGTAAAAAAATTTAGAACCCACCCCTGGACCACACCATATAAGTTATGTGCCCTCAACTTTCTTGTAACACCAACACAAATAAGCATTAATCCATCCTTTATGAAACAGAGAGAGTGTAGAGATATCAATCAATCTATCAATCAATTATTCAACCAACCAACCTGTTGCAATATTTTCAGGATCAGACTCAATAATAATAATAAGAGTTAGAGGTTTAAATATATTTCTCTTTAATTATAATAGGCATTCTATATTCACTGAATATTCACAGATAGAAGCAAAGAAAATGGTGAAGGTGGTTCCTTATATATACAAAGGGTGGAGCCAAGAGTGGGAGTGGTGAATTATGAATACATTAAGAGTCAAAGAATAAGTTAACCCCTGATATCCCATATATACATTATTTACACATTAGGGAATAAGGCATTTACATCTGACAAATCCCCCTCTAAATGCCGGTTCGCTATACAACACCAATTACATTCAGATTCAGGACAATATAAGACATACAATTTGGAAGTTAAGTATTTGTGCTGTTTAGAAGGTAAGGGCTTCGTCAATATGTCAGCTAATTGTTCAGAGGTATCACAATGCACTGCTTTGATAAATCCATCTTGAGACAATTGTCTCACATGCTTAAATTTTATATCTATATGCCTGGATCTTTGTCCAATGGCATCGGATCTAGATATTTCAATGGCTGCTTTATTGTCTTCATGCATAACAAAAGGCAAAGCAGGTTTTTTCCAAACATCTGAAATTAAATCATTAAACCATACAAGGTTATTTGCAGCTTTGGATAAACAAACATATTCCGCTTCTGTGGTTGAAGTGGCTACCAGTTCTTGTTTACCAGTGTACCAGTAAACTGGACAGTCATTTAACAGAAAAATATAACCAGAAGTACTTTTTCTGCATGATATATCTCCAGCCCAATCCGCATCTGCGTAACATGTAAGTTTTGGTTCTTTATTATCACTAGGTTCTAATACTAGGCAAAAGTCTAATGTACTTTTCAGATATCTTAAAATTCTTTTGACAGCTTCCCAGTGATACATTGTTGGTTTGCTAACGTGCCTTGATAATAAATTGAGTGGTAATGCAATATCTGGTCTAGTCCAATTAGATATATAAAGAAGTGAACCTATGACTGATCTATAAAATGTATTATCCTTGAATTCAGGGGAAGATTCATCAGTATTTCTAAGGAAATCAGTTTGCATAGGAGTATCACAGGGTTTGGCATTGTTTAAATTGCATTTGTTTAGAAGTTCAATAATCTTATCTTTCTGAGTAAGTTTGAATCCCCTTCTAGTTTTGTTAATTTGTACACCAAGGTATTTGTTTACTTTACCTAGAGATTTCAACGAGAAATGTTCATTTAGCTTGTTTACAAAGATTTCTCTTCTCTCTTTGTGTTTTCCTATATATAAAATATCGTCTACATAAATCAATACAAATTCAATGTAATCATCACTCTTTTTGACAAAGAAACAGTTATCAGCAGTGGTAGCGTTGAAATCCATGGTCTTAAGTACTTTTACCAAGCAATCGTACCATCTTTTGCCAGATTGCTTTAATCCGTATAAACTCTTGTTCAATAGCCAAATTTCATTTTTATTAGTGTATTGACTGTGAGGTGCTCTTACATATATTTCCTTATCTAGTTTTGCGTGTAGATACGCAGTCTGTATGTCATATTGAAATACATCAAGATTGAGTGCGGATGCTACTACTAGAGCTGTTTTAACACTCTCTGTTCTTACTGTGGGGGAGTACGTGTCAGTATAGTCCTCCGGATATTTTTGTGCATAACCTTGTGCAACCAATCTAGCTTTGTATAGGGTATTGCCTCCTTCTAGGTTCTTAATTTTATAAATCCACCTGGTACCAATAATTGTTTTATCTTTAGGTGCAATCGCAGGTGTGAATACATTTAATCCTTGCAAACTTTCCATCTCTTTTTTCATAGCTAGTTCCCATTTTTCTTTTTCTTCACGAGGGAGTTTTAATACTTCCTCATATGTATTAGGTGTTATTTGTTCACCATCCATATGCATTATGTAATCTCTGTATTTATTTGGTATTTGATTTCTGTTGTTCCTAATAGCTCTTTCAGGTTTGCTATGGTAGTCATGCAAATATCTTGCTTCCTTTTTTGTTAATGTGTCTGTCTTTATTTTGTGTTGACTATTTGTCCATGTTTTGGTTTTGTTTTTATTTTTGTTGATATTTTGATTTTCTATTGTCCCTTCCTCACGAGATTTTGTATCTTTGCATTTATTTGGAAATATTTCATTAAGATGTAATTTAGACCAGTTGGCCTGTTCATGGAACACAGCTGTTCTGGAAACTATAAATTTGTTATTATTATCAATGAATCTGTACCCTTTGGTGCCAGTTTCATATCCCATAAATCTTAGTCTTCTGGATACGTTTTCTCCCTTTCTTCTCAACTGTTTAGGTATGTGTACGTCTGCAGTGACCCCAAATATGTGCATGTGTGCTAATTTTGGTTTCCTATTATACATCACCTCATATGGTGTCTTATTCACAATACTGGACCAGGTTCTATTTTGAGTGTAATTTGAATAATGTAAGGCTTCTGACTTACCAGCATCCTCTAATGTGCACCTAATCATGGTTTGTAATGTGGAATTCTTTCTCTCTGCAATCCCGTTCTGGAACGCAGAAAATGGACTAGACGTGTAATGTAGCATTCCTCTATCCTTTAACCATTGGGAGAATTCTTTAGACATGAATTCACATCCCCTATCTGTCATAATTTGTTTTATTCTGATATTATGTTGTGTTTCTATGCGTTTGTAAAATTCCTTAAATTTTTGAAAGGTTTCATCCTTGTGTTTTAATGTGTAAACAAAACCATAGCGACTGTAATTGTCTACTATTGTTAGGAAGTAACGTTTTCTATAAGTGATTGATGGAGTTAATGGGCCAACTAAGTCCATGTGTACTAAGTCAAAAATTTTGTTAGTTGATCTGGTGGATTTTTTTGGCCTGGGACTAGTTTTTAGTTTAGTAGATTTACATACTGAGCATTCCAAATAATTTTCACAATTTTTTATTTTGACACCTTCTGCGTGTTCAGTCATTTTTTGTACTACAGGAAAACTTGCATGTCCTAACTTCCTATGTAAGATGTGAGCACACTCGTCATGAATTGGTTTACCTATTTTTGGTTTCTTCTCATTGTGTGTATCTGTGTGATCATGAGATATTTTACATTCATCATTGTCACTGTTACTAATATTTTCATCATCTGCCTCAATACAATCTTCCATATTTGAATCAATGTTATGTAACCATCTTTCTTTTGTTATCAGATAGGGTAGGCCTCCTTTAATCATCACAGTGCCTACATTTGTTTTATTCTTCTCTAAAGTTGCTTTTCCCTTTGAGAAAACTATATTGATGTCAGAATCTCTGCTTAGTTTTATGGCACTTAGTATGTTATGAGGTATTTCTGGTATTAACAATACCCCCTCTATTTTTCCTAGACCAGGCAAGGTCACATTCCCTCTGCCTAATACTTGAACTTTTTCTTGATTAGCTACCTTTATTACAAACTTATCTTCTGTAAATGAAGACAATATATTTTTGTTATTAGTGGTGTGATTAGTTGCCCCAGAATCAATAAGCCAATTATTGTTCTCATTTTGTTGCGTTTTAGTGCTGTCTTGTTTATTTAGTCCATTCAGTGAACCAGATTTTCTCTCTTTTGAATTTTCTCTGCCCCCTCTACTTTCTCTGTAATTTGGTGGGCTTCTATATTTATGTCTAACTGTGGAAGACTGTCTATAATTGTATTTATTCCTATATTCTGACCTATGTCTTTCCTTTGAAATTTTGGGACAATCTCTTCTATTGTGTTCCCTGGACCCACAATTGTGGCATTTAAAAGTTTCATTATATTTTTCTTGGAAAGCTACCTTCCTAAAAGATTTGTGTTCTGTGTGATTGCTATAACGATTTTTTCTTGAATTGTCTTCTGCTATCAATTTGTTAGACAGACTTTCTATTGATAAATATCCTAGATTGATGGTGTCTAAGTGTGACATAAAACTATCCCATGATGAATCAAGTGAGTTGATAATAACACTTTTCATTGTTTGATCTGAAATCACTTCCCCCCTCAAATGCAGTTCAGCTCTTATTTTGTTTAAAGATATTAAATGCTCACTTATGGAAACCCCTGGTTTTACTCTGGAAGAAAAGAAGTCCTTAGACATTCTTGTGGTGGTAGCTACACTATCGCTGTGAAACAAATTAAACATGCATTGAATTATTTCTGAAACAGTTAGATTTGGTTTGATGCTATGATACATTGCAGGAGACACGCTAGATATTATTAAGAAAAATGCCTTATGGTGTAAACAATCTATTTTTAAAGTCCAAGGTCTTCTTGGGGGACTAGTGATAAAAAATAGTAAATTTTCTTTCATAAAGACAACCTGGAGCTGTTGATACCATTCTTGCAAATTAATGCCATCAACCCTAAGTTTTGGGAAGTCACTGGGTAAGTTTCCCACATTATTTTGTCCATTACTTACAACCTGAGGTAGTCCGTGGTCTCGCAAGTGTAGGAAATTGCAAAACGGCATGGGGATGCTCGCAACGAGTCTGCGCGGTTCTCTGGCCAGTTCAAGTCTTTCCGGACCGTCTACGTAGTTTCGCACATGCGCGTTGTTCATTTCTTCTTTGGCATCGTCGTGGAAGGTTCTCTCCATTGTAGCTCGCTCGCTCCGCTCCTCTTCAGACGAGTCGGTCTCTGGCTCGGTCTTAGGAGTTCTGATGGCGGCGACTGTTCTTCTCTTTCTTTTGGGTGCGTTGGCACTTGCTTCGGTCTGCGGTGTAGGGCGGAATCGACATGGCTCTCTGGGCTCGGGCGTCGTCGCTCTCGAAGTCAGGATGGGAGCGTGCAGGTCTTGAAGTATCGGCTTGTTCGCTTGCTTCTTCGTTGGCGCTTTGGAAATTTTTAATTTTGGCCCAAATGCAGCAAAAAGTGTCTTCATTGCTGACTTTACTTGGGATTTCGTTAAGTCATCTTCACTTTCTGATTCTGGCTCTTCCGAAGAGTTTGAATCCTCCTTTTCACTTTCGTTGTCTGATAACGTTTTTCGCGCCAGAAATTTTGAACTGAGCATTTTGATTGGCTCTGCTTCGCTCACTTTGGAGGCTTGTTGAAACCAAGATGGCTGCCATTCAAAATTTCGCGCGGGATCACATTTTTTCTTTTTCATAACGACTTTCTCTGTAGTCATATCACTCACAGTTTTTTGGTCTTTGGGTTTCTCTTTAGCGATGTTTTTCTCTCTCGCTGCTCCGCTGTTCTTCAGCATTTCTTGGAGGTTCGCGATGAGGCTTTCATCATTCTTCTGGCTTTTTAATAACTTCAATATCTCTGACCTGAGTTCGTTATTTTCTATTTCGATTTCCTCCTGGCCATCATTTTCATTTATTAATTCTTCTTCTTCAGTGGTGTATTCTCCGGATTCTCTCGAAATCGCGTTTGTGGATTCGTTGATTATTTCTTGTTCAGTTTCTATTTCTTTGCTGTAGGCCCTGGTGTTGGGCCTATCTTTCTTAGACATTTTTAGGTATTTATTGAGTCAATTAACCATCCTCTGCTACCAGCTTGTTGCAATATTTTCAGGATCAGACTCAATAATAATAATAAGAGTTAGAGGTTTAAATATATTTCTCTTTAATTATAATAGGCATTCTATATTCACTGAATATTCACAGATAGAAGCAAAGAAAATGGTGAAGGTGGTTCCTTATATATACAAAGGGTGGAGCCAAGAGTGGGAGTGGTGAATTATGAATACATTAAGAGTCAAAGAATAAGTTAACCCCTGATATCCCATATATACATTATTTACACATTAGGGAATAAGGCATTTACATCTGACACAACCAATCAATCAATCAGAATAGAGCTGGAAGGGAACTTGGAGGCCTTCTAGTCAGTTCCCTGCTTAAGCAGGAGATCCTATACCATTTCAGACAAGTTACTGTCCAGTCTCTCCTTAAAAACTTCCAGTGATGAAGCACCGACAACTTCTGAAGGCAAGTTGTTCCACTAGTTAATTGTCATCACTTTTAGGAAGTTTCTCTTTAATTCCAGGTTGCTTTTCTTCTTGATTAGTTTCCATCCATTGTTTCTTGTCCTGCTTTCTGGTGCTTTGGAAAATAAATTGACCCCGTCTTATTTGTGGCAGCCTCTCAAATGCTGAAATACTGCTATCATGTCCCCCAGGTTCTTCTTTTTTCTAAACTAGGCAAACCCAAATTCTGCAACTGTTCTTCATATGTTTTAGTCTCCAGGCCTTTAATCATCTTAGTTGCTCTTCTTTTCACTTTTTCTAAAGTCTTAACATCTTTTTTGTAATATGGTGACCAAAACTGGATGCAATATTCCAGGTGTGGTCTTACTAAGTCTTTATAAAGCAGTACTAATACTTCATGTGATTTTGATTCTGTGCCTCTGTTTATACAACCAAGGATTGTATTAGCTTTTTTTGGCTGCTGCCACACACTGCTGACTCATGTTTAAGTGATTGTCCACTAGGATTCCAAGGTTCCTGTTGTGTTTTACATGGACAAACACAGAGGCCAGGCTGCTATGAACACCAACTTTATTGATAACACTGAACGGAACAGGAACAGTCAAACCCGCGCGCAGTAAGCAAGAATGAAGAACTCGCCGCCTGACAGCTGCTTAAATAGCGAGCTGTCAGATAGCGTGAACCAATCTGCGAGCCAGCATTTCCCCCTACTTTAGTTGCTTGCGTCTGCACCAATCTGCGCCCACTGGCAACACAGCCAGCGCAAGGGAAGTCATAACTGTGAGGACTCAACACCCCTTCCCACCCAGATCGAGCATGCATAGTCAGCCAAATACGCCGGACGACGCCGGCACCGCCCAGATCGCCTTAGTTCAGGCATGGTCGCTGCCAGGGGTGGAGCCGGAACTTTGCTCCCTGGAGCTATGGGGGACCCTATGCCAGCCGGAGATGGAATACCAGCATCAGCATCAAACTCGGGGACCTCCGGTAAGCCATCCACCAAGAACGATTCGGTCGGGAACGGGTGGGTTGAGTAAGGCCGGCCTGGTTGCACTCCCGGGGCCGTGGGCATTGGTGAACTCAGTGGGTCCTGAACAGGTTGCGGGTCGGACACATTGGCTACTCATTGTCTCAGTTGGTTTACGTGTCGCCGCCATACTCGACCATCAGTAAGCTGGACCCTATAAGAATAGGCCCGGTTAATTGTATTATTTGCCCCGGGAGCCACCTTATGTCATGGTTGAAGTTCAGAGCGAAGACCAGATCACCCACAGCAAATGTTCTTGCTTGCAACCATTCCCCCGGAGGCGCCTCGTGGGTATAGTTAGGATGCAGGCGATCCAGGGTGATCCGGAGTCGCGTTCCTAAGAGGAGCTCGGCGGGGCTGTGCTTGGTGGTAGCAGTAGGAGTTGTGTTTTGAGCCAACAGGTATTGGTAGATTTTACCGTACCAATTTGAGGGCCCCAAATAGTGGACCTCACGGCCCTTTCTGCCAAACCATTAGCATCCAGATGGAAAGGAGCTGTTTGGGCATGGCGGATGCCCAGCTTAGCGAGAAACAACTGGAAGGGTGCAGACATGAACTGCGGGCCATTATCAGTAACTATGGTGTCCAGCAGACCATGGGTTGCGAACAAACCCTCTAGGACCCTCATTACAGCCTCCGTGGTGGTGGATGACATGAGTGCGAGGTCCACCCACTTCGAGTAGGCATCCACCGTGATTAGGAACGTGCAGCCGAGGAAGGGGCCCGCAAGATCCAGATGCACTCTAGCCCAGGGCTGACATCTCGGAAGCCCTGGCCTCATCCATGGCTATCGGGAGGGTTAGGTCAGACCAGGCTAACAGCCTCCACTGCAGTTTCAGATCCTGCACTCCGCAGACCAACTGGTCAAGGAGCATATCATCCAGCTCTCGGAATTCGCAGTGGAGGGCAGCCATTTGCAGAAAAGCCATATACTCGTTAACAGATTCCCCTGCCTTCTGAGACTTCTGATGAAACGCATGGCGCCGGGCTATTTTAGAGGGAGTGAAAGAATAGTGGTGTTTCAACTTCTCTAACAATGTCTCCCAGGGCACCATAAATACCAGCTGCAGGGCAGCCAGAGCCCTGGCTGTTCCAAAGATTTCTCGCCTACAGGAACTCAAGAAGTACCCTCTCTTCCTAGCGCTGGACAGATCGATCAGATTGTTTGCTTGTAAAAAACATTCGAACTGCTCCAGATAATCATCTCAGATCTCAGAGGCCGGCTCAAACAGCGTGAAAGTCGGAAGGGCGACTGCCATTGTCACTGCTGCTGGGAATGAGTCCGAGACTAACAGGCACCAATTGGCTTCGAGTGCCTCAGTTCAGTCGATGTTCTTAGGCAGCTGTCGCCTCAGGTGGATCCCACCTTCATCTCCAGATGTTGTGTTTTACGTGGACAAATACAGAGGCCAGGCTGCTAAGAACACCAACTTTATTGATAACACTGAATGGAACAGGAACAGTCAAACCCACGCGCAGTAAGCAACACAGCCAGTGCGAGGGAAGTCGTAACTGTGAGGACTCAACAGTTCCTCTCACAGTTACTGTTTTTGAGCCAGGTTTTACCAAATCTGTACTTGTACTTTTGTTTTTTTCTTGCCCAGGTATACAGCCTTGCTTTTCTCAACATTACATTTCATTTTGTTGGATAGGGCCCATTGTTCAAGTCTGTAAAGATCTTTTGGGATTGTGAGCTTGTGTTCTGAGGTTTTGGCTGTTCTTGCCAGCTAAGTGTCATCTGCAAATTTGATGAGTTCTTCTTCTATTTCTTCATCTAAGTAATTTATGAAGATATTGAAGAGTACTGGCCCTAAGACAGAACCTTGTGGTACTCCACTGCTTACTTCCCTCCATGTAGATGTAGTACCATTAAGGACTACTCGTTGAGTACAGCTTGTCAGCCAGCATCTGGTAGTGATGCTGTCTATCCACATTTTTCTTGCTGAACAAGAAATAGGTTGTGATCTACTTTGTCAAATGTCTTGCTGAAGTCTAAATACACTATGTCCACAGCATTTCTCTGGCCTACTAATTTAGTCACTTTGTCAAAGAATGAAATAAGATTGATTTGGCATGAGCTGTTTTTAATAAACCTGTATAGGCTACTAGTTATAACTTTATTTGTTTCTAGATGTTCACAGATCTGTTTTTTTAAAATTATTTTTTCCAGTATCTTCCCAGGTATTGATGTTAGGCTGATTGGTCTGTAGTTTCCTGGATCTGTTTTTGTTTTATTTTTTGAAGATAGGAACCACATCAGCTCTTTTCCAATCCTCTGGTAGTTCCCCAGTGCTTCAACATTTTTTAAAGATATGACATAATGATTCTGAGATAACATCTGCTAGCTCCTTCAGAACTCTGGGATCATCAGGTCCCAGTGATTTATATTCATCAAGGTCAGACAGGTATTCTCTTACTGTTTTCTTGCTTATTTTAATTTTTATTTCTAGTTTGTCTTTTATGTCTTTTTCTGTGAAGACTGATGTAAATAATAAGTTAAGCAGCTCTGCTTTCTCTCTATTGCCTGTTACTTCCTTGTCATGTTCTCTCTTTAAGGGGCCAACTGTTTCTTTGACTTTTTTCTTATTAGTTATATGTTGAAAAATAATATTTTCAATAATATTTATATTATTTATAAATTTATATTATTTATAGATATTTACAATTTATATATGAAAAATAATAAATCACAGGTATTCTTCAAAATTTGAATCCATTGGTTGAAAAGAACCAGAGTTCACAATTTTTGTATTATATTTTATAGATATTTTAAATTAAGGTGACCAGATTTTAACATTGGTAAAGAGGAACATTGTGGGCATGGCTTATTTTATGGGCGTGGCTAGCTGGTCATGTGACTGGGTGGGCGTGGCTAGCTGGTCATGTGACCGGGTGGCCATGGCTATGTGTATAGGGTAAGGTGAACAGATTTTAACATTGGTAAGAAGGACACCATTGTGGGCGTGGCTTATTGTGTGGGCGTGGCTTAGAGGCCATGTGACTGGGCGGGCGTGGCTAGCTGGTCATGTGACTGGGTGGCCATGGCTATGTGTATAGGGACTACTCAGAGGGCTGAAAAGTCATTTCTGACAGGTCCTCACACTTTTGACTGGTCCTCACACTTATGACCATCCTCACATTTATGCCCATGCAGCATTCTTAACAACCATGTCACTCATTTCACAACTGCTTCTCTTCACCATGATGACAAGATAGGGCAAAAATGTAAAATGTGAGGACAGTCGTAAGTTCGAGGACTGGTCAAAAGTGTGAGGACCAGTCAAAAATAACTTTTTCAGCCCTCTGAGTAGTCCATATGCATTAAAGGATACAGCAATAGAGAGGGATGAAGGAATGGAAATTAGAGTAGGAGTGAGGGTAAGAGAGGGAGGAAGAGAGGAGGAGAAGGAGAAAGGAAGAGGAAGTAGGGAGGAGAAAAAGAGGGTGGGGGGAAGAGAAAGTAAGAAGGAAAGAAAAGAGAGAGGTGGTAGGTTTGAGGAGAAAGATTGCTGTACAATAAAAAAGATGAAAGGGAAGAAAGCCAACCCCAAGCAAATATAAAGATATTAAGATAAAGAATGAATTGTTAAACTTTAAAGAATAAAAGAGAACAAATATGAATAAATAGCAATAATTAGAAACACATATACAAACATACAATGTATTTTCTTTGAACAGAATATCTGGCTGGTTCACAAATTTAAACAGTGTTTAGTCATTTCAATTAAATTTACAATTTCTATATTTCCTTTTTGCCATATTTATTCATCTATTTTTTTAAAAAAAACAATATTACCCTTCATCTTCATCTCTAATCTTAATCAAATTCAATTTTTCCCTTCTATTCTATATTATACCCCTTCCCATTGTCATCTATTTTTATATCCATCCTCACATTGTTTAATTATGTAATTATGTAATACAGTTGTTTAATACAAATTCAACATTTTAATAGAAATCAATTAGTTATAAAACTATTTTTTTGTATATTAATCAATATGAACATGAATATTCCAATTATTTCCATGCAATCCAATTTCTTACAAATCAATTAATTATATTTACCAATAATAATAAACCAAATAATTTCTCCCATATATTCCTCTGAACCACAACTTAACCATTTCTGCTTTCAACACAATATACAATTAATAATATCTCAATTATTACAATTCCCTAGTTAAATACAGCTTTTTTTTCTTTTGTGTTTTAAAATCTTGAACTCTCCTCCTAAATTTCCCATTGTTTGCAGTTTTTCACCTACCTTTTTTGGGGAGGAAAAATAAAAATAAAAATAAATCTCTCTGCCTCATTTTGTCACGTTGCACCAAAGATCCTGGTTTCGGTTTCGTTTCTGCAGCTTAGCTAGGGGAAAAAAAAACTGCTTCACGAACTCTTTACACTGATTGCCTGTAGGGCGGCCCTTTGAAGTCCCGGGCAAGAGTTTAAACAGTTTTTTCTTCTTCTAGCCATCAGCTGGGGCTCAAGAGGCAGCGGGACTGAGGAGGCAGAATGAAAAATCGGGACTTTTTTGAAACGCCGCGGGACGCGGGACAAATTGCTAAAAATCGGGACTGTCCCGCCAAAAGCGGGACGTCTGGTCACCTTATTTTAAATTGTTCTTTTAGCTTTTAACAGAAGCTAAAAGTAGGTTTAGTTTCTGAGATTAAATTCTTCAGGATAAGTAACATACCAGGTGTTTTAAAAGATGCTAAAGCAGTAAGTGTAAACTGAGCTGTCAAAGCATGTTTAAACAGGATATATCTCAATTTTTGTGTTGATGGTAAAAAAAAATTCTGTTTGCAGTTGCTGAAAAGACTAAAAGTAATAATTAAATAATCATTAATTCACTGTACTTATGTCCTTTTGTTCCCATTATTTTCACTAAAACATCTTACCACTTATTTTTAAGAGTACAACTATGCCAGTGAGTTAAGTATTCAAAAGGTTCTTTATCAAAAGTATCCTATCACCTAATAGGGCCCAAATACTATTGGCAGAGTTGGAGGTGCTAAATTATTCCCAATAAACTAATATGCCTGGTGATATTAGGGAAATATGAAAGGTTAAAACTCCCAAGTATCATAAACAAATGTAACTTAGGAAGGGAAATTCTAGATGTTTTTTACCTTCCCAATTAAATTTTCTCAAAAGCCTATCAATATGATTAAATTGGGATAGAGGCATTTAGGAATAAACATAGGTATCACTCTTAAAACATATAAGTCTAGGAATTATATTCATTTTAATTACATTTATTTTACCTGACCAAATTAAGGGTATTCTATACCATCTATCAAAATCTAATGTAATTTGTCTCAGCACTATTTGGACATATTAATTTGGACAAATGTTAAAATGTATTTAGGAATTCAGTTTAAATCCACTAAATATTTAATAACATTAGTAGAATTCATAAATCTGTCATTGACACATGGTTCCATATGACTAAACTTTACTTATTAGAGCTGGTAATAAAGAAGTACAATTACTAAGTATAATCAACATATCACTGACATAAGGAAAAACCTTGTGTTCAAAAGAACCAGTCTTTATCTCACTTATATCTGAAGCTATTCTAATTTGTATCACTGCTGGTTCTAAGACGAAATTAAAAAGTAAAGGAGATAATGGATATCATGCAATTTGTAATAATTCTAACAATAGTTGATGCTTAATATATTGATCTCTATCTAATATGGATATTGGGAATCCATATCTAATCATGACCTGTTTCTAAAAATTAATATGAATTGTATCAAAGACTTTTTAAACATTTAACTATATTAACACTGTGAATTATTTTGCATTATTGTTAACAAAGCTTGTATAAATTGTGGAAAGCTAGATTGAGTTGAGTGAAAAAACTTTGTCACTATGTGACAAAACTTTATTGTAATCTTATAGCTAAAGATTAGAGTAGCAGTTAAGAATTTAGTGTCTATATAAATTAATGACATAGGTTTATAACTAGCATATTGACTGGGATCTTTCCCTGGTTTTAAAATCTGGTTATAGGTTTCGTAAAATGAATCTGGTAGTGTTCTGATTTTAACTGCTATATTTAAAAGATCCTATAAAAACAGATGCACAAGATCTTTGAACTCCTTATATCATTCTACAGGAAATGCATCTGGGCCATTTCCCATCAGCTGAAATAACTCATAAATATTACATTGCGGTCCTTCCTAAAATCTAAACAGCTGTGTTCTGAAGATGTTGACAGCATAACTTACAGAATAGTATTTTTCTTATGTTTATAAGAACTGAAATACAATCTATTGCCCAAATAATGGATAGATCGAGGCATCCATTGTGGGAACATATCTAATGAGACTTCTGGATTAGCAATAAAATAAAAAATCAGTTCACAATGATTTCAGTAATTATTTAGCCTTCATATACCTTAGAACCACAACTCATCAGTTCAATTGCTTGTCTCTTTCTTTATTAGGGGAAAAAATCATTTCTTTTTAAAAGATGTACAATTTTTGTAGCAGATGAATGTCTGCTTGAGGTAACAAGGTGGGAGCTACACACATGATGTGTGTTGATGTAATCATAGTAATACTGTTCCTTAATGGTATCAGACATTAGGATACAAGCAGGGGTGGGTTCTAAATTTTTTTACTACCAGTTCTGTGGGCGTGGCTTATTTTGTGGGTGTGGTTTGATGGTCATGTGACAATTCTTTAGGATTTAGCAGAGGTACTGGTCTACTAGGCTTTTAACTACTTGCAGAGCTGTACCTGTCTACCCATTTGTTCTTTGAGCTTTTCGATCTACCCCGAGCTACTGGCTCGGCCGAACCGGGAGGAACCCACCAGTGGATACAAGTACATAGTTGTGGCCTCACCTAGTAAGGTGAAATCACAATGAATTGCACAGCTAACTTGGTTGATCATCATCTCCGTAATGCAATTATTTAACTAGCCAGCAATATTAGTATATGGGTTAAAGGCACTCATTTTGGTGACCTAAGAGTCTGTCCCCCTATCAGTTTAAGCAAGTATGTATATTAGCCTGCCTCCCCATTGTTTAACATCTACATTAATGATATTGTTGTAGTTCAGATCTCCATCCTCCATCCCTCTCTCATTATCGAATCACAGCACTTTTTCATAAGGATGATGCAGCTTTTATTCAGTTTTATTTTTTCTAGAAGACGCTCTGATAATGCATCAAGCTAGACAGTTAATGGTAAACTCACCGAAAAAGTGAAATTCTTCAAATTACTAGCTATTCATTTCTGATCTTCTATTAAGACATCTGATCGTAAATTAAGAGAATTACATATGAAAGCTCAAAAATACCTCTAGCATTCAACACATTTGCTAGTTGGTGGGTGAACAACCTTATCCCTGCAGCAATGAAATTATTAAAAGACGGAATCCTTAGCATTATGCTATATGGAACTCATCTGCATTTACAAAAGCTTTTCAGTTCTTCAATGAAGAAAATAAAATCTTAAATCAGTAGCACATTTTTTACCTGACCTCTAATGACATCACCAGATTAGAGATAGTTGCCACTCATTTGAGGACTCATTATGTGACCAGACCCAATTTTATGACCAATTTTATTGCAATTAAGTGAATCACCATGATGGCTAAGCAAATCACGTGGTCATTAAGGGACTCCAGCTTCTTCGATTTTGCTTGTTAAAAGGTGACGAGGAAAGTTGCAAATTATAATCAGATGACTGCAAGGCACTGCAATTATTGTAAATCTTTGTCATTTGCCAATGACCTAAGGTTTAAATTCTTTCCTCAGATTTATTTTATTCAGTACTGGGTGTAGAAAAGGACATTAACATCATTAAAAACTTTGCGTATCAAAAATGGTACTTTTTTCTTCTTATTGATGTATTCCTGCAGCTATTAAAAATCTGTTGTTGTCCTTATTATTTCCCCTGACAATATAAACCCTTTGATCCATACGTATTATATTTGGAAAATGCTTTTTTAAATGTTCAGCTAATAGTGTAATAAAAAAATTGTAATCAACATTCAATTGATTTAAATGATTTTGGTTTCTTCTTGATAAATCAAAGTTACTGTATGTAGGCCTCTTCCAGGTTTGTAGTATTCATTTTTATCTAAAATTCTTTCTTTCTTTTGGTGGTTTTAGAAGTTCATTTTGCGATTCTTAATAATATTGAGCTTTAAGCCCATCTGGACAGGGCACCATGCTTCATTTGTTTTATTGCTTGTCTTGAACAATTATAAGGTTACATAATATTTTTCTAATATTCTTCATTAAATTATTTTGTTAATATGAACATGTAATTTTTTGAAGAATTCTACAATTCTACAGAATTCTTCTGTAATTTCCAGATTACTGTATGTTAATTTATTCTTTATTGTGATTACTGTCCATCTTTCATTTTCTTTTCTAATCTCATATGCCAAAATTTTCCCTGGATTGTTTGTACTCCAAAATTCTGTGTTTAGCAAATGTTAACTTTTGTAGTCTTCCCATTTCCAGGAATTCTAATTATTACTTAAACTTTTGCAATTTTTTCATTTGCCTCGTTGAATTGGTCCTATGAATCTTCTTATTTTTTTTCTTCCAGTTGTGTTTTCTGTCTATTATATTCATTTTTCTATTTTGCCACAATGTTTATAAAAAGTTTTCTTGTATGAACTTTGCCTAGTTCCCAAATGGTTGCCTCTGAAATTCTTGGTGTTTGTTTGTTTGAATTCCTCTTTTCATTTCTGCAGAATGCTTTTGTGAAATAGCAATCTCACATTCATCTTCCATCTAAAGGGTAACTTTTCTCTAAGGTATCATGTTATTAATGCTGGATTGTGATTAGCATACAGTATGTCATAGGAAAAAATACATATTTTGATGGATGGTGATATGACCTTGGAATTCCAGCACATATCAATTCTGTATGTACTTGAAGACACAGTATAATATGTGTCTTGCTCAAACCCCTCCCCACAACTAATTTTGAACCTTGGTTTTTAACTTAAACGTGTAGTATGTTTTCTGGTTATTGATGAGCATGGAGTTAAACTTATACTTTGTATATTATGTTCTATTATTATTTATAAAGACACAAACATTTTAATGCATTTTAATCTATGGCTATAGTGGCAATTTATAAAAAATGTTTTCATGTGAATTATATTTGCACGTATAGTGGCTAGTAAAATTTACTAGCAGTGCGTTTCAAACTGAATGCATAATATCTTTTATTATTTGCCTGTCAGAAACAACTAGATTACATCATGGAAAACTTCAGAAGAATGGACATGACATGGCAAATAGTTATTCTAATATCTCTAAGAGAAAATGATCTTCCTTTTCTGATGGTTTTTGTGATTGCAGCATTATTCATCCAAATAATAGCAATAGAGTAGTAAACGTCTGGAACACTCAACCTGATCCTGTTGTTAGTTTCTCTAACCCCCATACCTTTTACTTTAAACTGTCTACCGTGGACCTTACATGTTTCCTAAGAGGTCCCTAAGGGGGTATGCATAAGCGCACCAGCGTGTCTACCGTCCCTGTCCTACTGTCCCCATTTATGTGTTATCATTTTATGTGTTTATGGCTATGTTTTTCCTATTTATATCCATTTATTTGTGCCATTTTTTAATGTGACCATGTCTATGTCTATATAGATACTTGTTTCCTTGTACTTGTTGAAAACAATTACTGTAAATAAATAAATAAATAAATAAATAAATAAATAAATAAATAAATAAATAAATCCTAATAAGATGTAGAATTGCACCCAGAATCAGATGCTTTCAGGAGAAGCAACTTCCCATTTTAATACTAGGGCTAAAGTCATATAAACACATAATAGGTTTATATTAAATATCGATATCAATGGTTGTGCTTAAGTAAAAAAAAAAAGTAAGTAAAAAGGAATATTAGGACAGGGACAGTAGGCACGCTGGTGCACTTATGCATGCCCTTTACAGACCTCTTAGGAATGGGTTGAGGTCAACAGTAGACAGTTTAAGGATAAAATTTTGGGGGTTTGGGGGAGAAACTACAGAGTCAGGTAGTGCATCCAGGCCATGACCACTCTGTTACTGAAGTCATATTTTCTGCAATCAAGTTTGGAACGGTTTACCTTGAGTTTGTATCTATTATTTGCTCATGTATTGTTGTGGTTGAAGCTGAAGTAGTCATTGACAGGAAGGACATTGTGGCAGATAATTTTATGTACTATGCTTAAAATAGCTAAAGTAGAACTTTAGTTTCAGTATCTAAGAAACTTTAATTTTGACTGAATTATAAATCATAATTTACATGATTTAATATTTCTTTTATTGTTGATTTTTGGTAAATTAATGTTTCACAGCACCAGGTGCAATATAAGTGCAAGAATAAAACTGTTTTATACATTTAAATGTTCAGTATGATGTGGACTAATTATGCATTTCTCAGATTTTTTAAAAAACAAACAGCCTACAAAATATTTTAGTAAAGCAATCGTTCTGTCATTCCTTGTAGAATAACTATGATATCTTCAAACCCATGCTGGAAAAGAATTACCTTAACTTAATATCTAAAAGAGGATTGGAACAAATCTCAGATATTGGAACTTCTTCTGTCACTTTGCATCAAGAAAATAAACTCCTAAATACTAAAGTGCTTTGAAGTTTCAAATGGGTGATTTGATGTGGTTAATCATATCATGTACCTTAAAAAACTTTAGAGAGATTTGAAGGTGATTTAGAAATTCATTGGATTTCCTGATGCTTTGAGCTTTGTAGAGTCTTGCAGCTTTTCTTCCATATAAGAATAAAGCTGGAAGGAAGATCAGTGATGTGATGAACTTTCTGATATTGACATGAATAGCTGGCCAGTGAGCCATGCCAATAAACCTGCCAGCATGGAAAAGCAAGCCAACAGAGGATGATAAACTCTTTGATCTTTACTAAAGCTTACTTTTTAAACAATTTTTTAAAGTTTTAATTTTTAAGCCAGAAATGTGACTTTCTTCAATGGTTCAACGAAAGACCTCCATGGTTCTTTCTGGAACAATTTAGAAGATGTTGTGCTGTCCTTTTCTACTCCTTGATATAATTGCCTAAAAAGAGATGCAAGATAATTATTTCAAATATTGCGGTGAAATCCTTGAAATTATATGGCTGAAATTGTGAAGAAAGTTGGTGAAAATAGTCTACATTCTGTTGTTTTTATTCATGCCAATAGAAAAAATAAAAAAGAAACTAGTAACACTTTCTTATGATAATGTATGCTTGTATCTTTAATCATATTGAATCTTGTTGCTTTTAAATCTCAAGTTTGAATTGAATCTTGCCACCTCTGGACATTAACTTTTGCATCTGAATCATATTTCAATTATTTTACGGATACCTAAAAAACACCAATTAAGAATCTCAAAGATATTTTAAAATATCTTGAAACTTGTATAGAAAAATATACATTTTTTTACAGGAAAATTGCAGGATAAATTTTGTCACTATGTATATGCATTAACATTAAGTATTTAATCTATTTATATATTTCTTTCACATGTATCAGTCAACCTTGAAATTATAAATATATTTTTCTATGGATACTTATATTAGTAGTTTCATTAACAATACTTTGGCATATCTCTATGTTCTAATCTAGATTTGGTACTCACAAGGAATTATTCACTTAAGATTGCATGGAAACTCATTACACATAATCAATAGCTGAAAAAACATTGGCAGTAGGATATTTGCATCTCTCACCTGTTCAGAAATGAAAAACAGATGGCATGCATGTCATAAAGTAAGGGATGAAATCCAACGCCCTCACATTGTTTTTAACAAAACTTGGCAGTACCCCAAACTGAGTTAATTTCCTTATTACTTGGTCATTCATACACAGAACAAATATAACTATATGACTTAAAATAGATGAATACATACATATATTGTTCCTATATTTCTGTATGATATTAATTGTAAACCTAGACGGAGAATGGACAAGCTTATTCCACATTGTACCTTCAATACAAGTGAAATAAATATTTGTTCCTTTACTTAGTTATTGTTGCTGTTGCATTCGTCTATGCTATTTTAGTTTTTGATCTTTATATTGTATTTTATGCTTTATTTTTCATTAGCCATGCAAAGTTCGTTAGAACTGGAAAATAAATAGGGATAAATATTGTAAATAAACAGGGAAGCCCGAGTCCCCTAATCAGCAGAACCTTCTGAGCAGGCTCATTGCAGCCTCAGCCAAGAGCCCCATCACCAATGTCATGTGTGTTCTGATACTTCTAAGGATGTAAAGTCTGCTTGAGGAGATGCATTCTGGTGGAGGAGCCCACCACTATATGCCTCACCACAAAACTTATAGCCAATGCCAATCCAATACAGATTGTGAGAAAAGTTAAAAGTGGCAATGAACTTTACATTACTAGGCTCAGAGATTGACAGGGAAAGAAACTGAAGATATGTATTTTACTCTGGGAAAAAGACTATTGCAGATATAAACAAAATATTAATGTCCAGAGGCATAACATGAAGAAAAAGGTACATATAGTCAAGGCCACAGTTTTCCCAGCTGTAACATCTGGCTTTAAAAGCGATCATCAGAAAGGCTGAATGAAGAAAAATTGATGCTTTTTTAATTGCTATGCTGGAGAAAATTGTTGAGAATACCTTGGATCTCAGGAAGGACAAATAATTTGAAAGGGAAGAGAAACAGATTGCTCCTGGAAAACAGTAATAAAACTAAAGCTGAAATATTTGTGAAACACAATGAAAAGGCAGAACAACAATTGAAGACAGTAAAAAAAGAGGCCGACAGAAACAAAGGTAGCTAGATTCTATCACTGATGACGCATGTATGAATTTACAAGATGCTGTTACTAACAGACAATTCTGGCAAATGATATCCATCAGGTCATAAAGATTTGGAAACGATTGACAGAACAACAATACATCTTGTAGCCTGGGAATAAAAAATTCACATTATATTAAAAGCATAATGTATGGTGGCCCTTTGACACCCCCCCCCCAACTTTAGTATGTGTTGAATTTCAATTCAAATAAGGATTATTGCAGGAAGTTTAAACCTTCCTTCCCTTTGCTCCAGCTTTGATTTTCATAATCCTTTGGGTCATTGACCAGTACAATCATTTTATTTCAGAATTGTCACCTATCCAGGAAGAAATAAAGAAAACAACCAAGTTCCTTTGTTAGCAAATGTTAAGCAAGGAGTATTTTCATATAATATTCAGCATATTTTTTAGTCCCTGTCTTGCTTCACATACCTCTTATTTTAAATGTTTGTAATGGCAAAATGTTGGTCTGTAAACTATCTGGTGATTTCTTTTTAAAATTTTTAACAGCAGATTGAATTAATAATAGGAGTTTCTCAAATGTTGTTAAACTGTACATTGTACATAATTTTATAAGAAGTTACACCGAGAACATGTGATCATATCCTTAATTGTGTAAATAGATTTTTTAGGCTTCTCTGCCTCCGTGTACAACAGGGCTGTATCATCTTGTGAAGATGAAAGATAAAATGCAATATATTGGGACTGACCATGAGATTCTCAAAGTGGGATTCCATTTTTCCTGTTTTTAGATGGAGAAGTCCTATTGCATTTTAATGGGGTTGATCTAATTTTTTCTCTCATTTTCCTCCCGTGCATATATATTTTTGATAATTTTGCCACTCAGTTCAACTGTGGGAACAGGGATCTCAAAAAAAATAGAATGAGGTAGTATGGAGAGCTGTTGTACGATGTTAATTTCTGTAATCTGACCTTCAAAGAGTCATCAGTTGAAATCTGGAGAAGAATAAATAAATTAGACCAGCCTTTCTTAGATATGTTGCTCTGAAAATGTATTTGACTACAATTTTCAGAATTCCTGACCAAGCCTGCCCCATTTTAGGAGAAAGTTGTTCCCATGTTAAAGGATACTTAATTCAGGTAGATATTCTATCATTTACAGCTTTACTGTAATATTTTTCTTCAGCCTTCATTTTCAGTTCATTAAAGTAAAAATTTTGAAGTCAAAATTTAAACAAAGATTAAAATTGATCCATTATAAAACTAGATTATTGTACAAAAAAACCACAACTTTCTATCTGGAGAGTGAAAAATACAGTGATTTTTTTAAAAAAAGTTTCAATTCATGTTGCACTTGTTTTTCTGCCATGTGATAATTTAAAAATGTATGAACTGGATACAGAAAATGCCAGACACAGTCCCCTAGACATTGCAGTTCTTTCTGCTGATCTTTTAGC
The DNA here is from genome assembly GCF_059756535.1 of Pantherophis guttatus. Taxonomy (NCBI): domain Eukaryota; kingdom Metazoa; phylum Chordata; class Lepidosauria; order Squamata; family Colubridae; genus Pantherophis; species Pantherophis guttatus. The sequence goes on from NC_142069.1 coordinate 36,332,649, forward strand.
CCTCCCTATATTGGCAAGGACCATCTATAGTCTATAACTCTAAGCAGCTCTAACAGATGGTTCTCTTTAATACTCCCTATACAATCTGGCAATTCCAGATTAATATGTTTGAGACTTGATGACTTGCCCTGGATGAGCAGTTAATTCATTCCTCTTCTCCAGTAAGGATAGTATAAAGAAATAGTTAAGTCAACACATTTCTGAGTTTCTACACAGCCTATCAATCAGAAGATTTGTCAGCATCAATTAAAATATAGTTTCCTCAATCATGAACAGTATAAAGAAAGACATATCAAATTTTATTTATGGTCTGAGAAATTGAAAGTGATAACTTTATATTATTTTATAGTAAAGCTCTTTGAGTAAGCATAATTATGCAACTGTTTCTAATTAAAACGTTGGGTGCTTTTCAGATTTTGTTAGGAATGTATTCTGGGTCTGATTAGTTGAGACCTACACTGAGCAATTACTATGACATCTAACATATTTTTCATGAGTTTGCTGTCATAGAATACTATCTCTCTTCCCAATGCCCATGGTATTACAAAAAGTAACATCTTTTCTCAAGTATCCTATTTTTCAGGAAGTATATCTACACAGCAGCTTTGAATAGGTATAATAAAGCCAGCAATCTCTCAGTATAAAAGAAACCTCTCCCCACAAAAAAATGTATGTAAAATATATTTAATTGAGTAGAAATATACATAAGAACAACTGAATTACACCAAAAAGATGGTTTAGACCATGATAAAATTCTGGAGAACATTAAATTATAGTGGGAAAAATTATATAATATACCTACCTACCAGATTATTACTTTAATGTGATGGGAGGGTTTCTTGGTAACCTATCTCTGAGAACAATACCAGTTGAAGTATGAAATCGTAGTTGAATCTTTGCTAGTAAGGTTGAGCGGAAGGAGGTAATCCACAATTGAGGTAAATTATGAGGGGCGATGCAGGCATCAGACTAGCAATCCCATTTAGGAGAAAGTACTCCAAAATCAAATTTTTATAGAAGCCTTTTCTGAACTATGAACAAGAAAACTGTATGAAATAAAAGTAATGTAGCAGATGGTGAGAAGGAGGGAGAGAGGAAGAAAACAGGGAGGGAGGAGAAGTGAGAAAGGAAAGATGAGAAAAATGAAGACAGGAAGAAAGAAGACAGAGAGAGAAAGAGAGGGAAGGAGGGAGGGAGAGGGGAAGAGGGGGAGAGAGTGGGTGGAGATTTCCAACACTCACTGTTAGTTTACAACAGGGAAACTTGTTGGGGAAGCCAACATGGAGATGGAAGTTGCTTCTGCTCCCAGTGATTTTTTGCCCACTTAAGGTCATTATATTTTTCTGTTTAGGTAAGGGAATATCTCTGAAACAATGATCCAATGGGATGATCCAATAAGCACATGCAGGAATAAAGGAGTGTCTTTTGGCAACTTGGTGGTTTCCCAGAAAGATTCCCAGATTAAGAAACTATGCAGTCCCAAACTGAAGGTGGGGAAATAGATTCAGTATAGCCACCCTAGAATTGCTTAGTATTTATATAGTAGGTATAGCTTTAGTTGGCAAGATTCTATCTACTAAATATAAGCAAATAAAGAATTGAACTCAATTGGATTTCTGTTTCTCATCTCTAGCTTGGAACTGATATGGATTGTCTAATAGGCTTTTAAGAAGCATCATAGAAATACTTTTACTAAGAGTAAAAAAGGAGTTGAATAAGAATTTATAAGAAGGAAGAATTACCAAGGAAAAGCACCATCAAGTGTTATATATCATTTCTGATATTTGACGTATGCCAAGTCAAAAAAACACTACAGAAATTCCAGAATTCTATTTTATTCTTGAAGGTATAATAAAAAGAATCTTAAAAGCGTGTGGCTAAGACACTGAGCTTGTCGATCAGAAAGGCCGGCAGTTCAGCAGTTCGAATCCCTAATACAGATCTCCTGCGTGAGCAGGGGGTTGGACTGGATGACCTCCAAGGTCCCTCCCAACTCTGTTACTGTTACTGTGATGTCCAAGCTTCTGTCTGTCCTAAACAAAATCAAGACAGAGGTGTTACATGGATCAACCTTGCTATACCTGGACTGTGAACACAGTGGTAGAGAACTATAGACACAAAAGTGGAAATTTTGTAACAAATTGCAAGAGACACTAAATACAACACAAATAAAGGACATAACACTACTGATGGGAAATTGGAACGTAAAAGCTGAAAACTAGAAGAACTTGGAATTAAAGTAAGATTTGGAATGGTTAAATGCAATTATGTAGGAGATAATTAATTGAATTTTGCCAAGGGAAATCTTCATTTATATCCAGTACTAGCTTCAAGCTGCATAAATGGAGACTCTACATATTTATATCATTGGATAAACAACGTAAGAAACAAATCATCTACATCTGGCCTAACTCTCCCTTTTAAATTTTTAATTCGTTTGATTTGTTTTATAAATTGGGTGTTTTAATCTGTGTTTCGGCCAAAATATTTAATAATTTTAAGGGACTTTTAATGTTTGTATCATCTGTATTTTATCTTGGCTGTTCACCGCCCTGAGTCCTCCGGGAGTAGGGCGGTATAGAAATTTGATTAATAAATAAATAAATAAATACATACATACATAATTAGTAACAAAAAATGCAGAAATACAATCCACTCAGCTGGAACATTTCTAGATACAGATAACCGAACAGACCACGAATAATTGGTGTTAAATACATAGTGAAAACAGAGTAGGCATACTAGTAAAATTTTAACCTGGGGGATGTATATAATTGCTCTAGTGCTGGACATTGCAACATAAATTCAAATGGTTTGGTCTTTTCCTACTATTCTCACTTTTCAGGACAAAATCAGTAGAGTTGTTAATATCACTTTAGTCCAGTTGCCATTGTGTGTTTTTCACTACATCCTCAGATTTGGAACACAAGAACTGTGAATTTTGGAGAAATGGAAGCTGGATAAGAGAATTATCATTCAACAATGTAGGAGAAATCTATACCTGATTTGAATCAATGAATACAAATCAGGTCAACATGGATTCCCCACCTCCACCACCCCCCACCCCCCGAAAAGTATAGAAGAAGACTTCCAAGCAATGGAATAATTTTGAGTCTGTTTAAAACATAATTTGGCATCATCTTTATGATTATTATGTTTGAAGTTACATTAATTCTATAATTGGTGGGGGAAATGGGTATTTCTCTCTAATCTTGATTAACTCAGCAGTATACTTATTTAAAACACAATCACTCTAAGGAACAGGTTTTGTGTACTGACTTTTATGGAAAAAACCTGAGGAGCCATGAGAAGAGATATGAAAATTGAAACAGTATTTTTTTCTTAAAATTTCAAAGAACTAAAGATCCAAGTGGCTTTCAAAACAAATTATCTTGATAGCCAAAGAGAATGGATGAAAGCCTTTGGCAACAAGGACATACAAAGACTGAATGCAAATTGTCAACATCAAGGTAGAATGAACAAAGAAATATACAAAGACTCTTTATTTATTATTCCATTTGTACACTGCTGAATCTACCACAGCCTCCTGGTGGTTTACAATAATGAATAATACAATTAGAACATCCACATAAATTAATTTAAGCAAAAACACCAAAATGCCACAAGAGTTAATACTAATAAGTAAAAACTGATACAATTAAAAGTATCATCATCTTATTGATTGACCAACCATTACGAAGAATAACTACATAGCTAACATTGGCATGTCTTTATTCTGAAGAGTTCTATCTTGATTAGTTTCTGAAACAGCTTATCATATGGTGCAAATTAGCCTTATAAGAGGAAACAGTTCCATAGGACTTTATGACCAAAAAACAACATTTCTGGGTCACTACCCCCCCCCCCCAATTCTGTTTCCTCCTAGAAAAAATATATGGAATTGGCTGAATCTGGTTGGGAAAGGCTGTCCTGCAAGTACATTAATTCCATGCCATATAGACCTTGACCACAATGAATACTCTGAACAACTCTAGAAATTGACCAGTAACCCTTCACAATTGAGATTCCATAGATAAAAGCATTTTTACAAACAAGTGACATTCAGGAGCCAGCTCCACTAGAAAACACAGAAAAAAAGGCCAATACTAAACCTCTAAACTGTTTCAAACTCTGGAGAAAACTGTTAAAGTGCAAACTTTTTCACATAAAGAACTATGAAACAAGACTGTGTATTCTAGAACTGAAAAATATTGGTATATATGCCATATTGACAAAGAGAGTTGAAAGAGAATGAGCAAATTATTGAATCACTGTGCTAAATCCCAACACAAAAGGCATAGACCTGACATCAAAAGCTAACATAAGTTAGACAAAGGAAGAGAGCAAGAGAATTTGCTTTATTGATTCCACAAAGATCTTATGTAAATCAAGCCGGAATGTGAAATATATTAAGGCTAATTTGTGGGCCAGAACTTGCTTATTCTTCTGAATGACCTTTACAATGAACAAAATACAGAACTGAAACTGGGAAAAATGTGAAGCAAGAAATATACACTGTACTAACATCTGTTTAATTTATGTAGTAAATCTATTATACGAATGGCAGGATTGCTTTTTAAACCCTGAACTGATGTTATATGCACCTATAAACTGATGTAAACATTTCATACTGATGTAAAGGAAAGACTTATCAATATTTAACTAAATAATATGTTTTATTTTAAAAAGCATTTTAAAATGCAAATAGATTTGCATTTGACATTACCTATGCTTTTTTCCTTATTGTTTGTCCTTCAATATATTTTTGTTTTCCTTTTTCTATGTTATATGTATATTAAAAGCAATAAAAAGGAATGTCAGAATTAAAAAAAAGATGAAAACTGGATTCAAAATAAAAGTTTGAAATAGTAGCTGTTAAAGAAATATACTGTATTTTTCAGACTATAAGACACTCCGGACTATAAGACACACCTAGCTTTTGGGGAGGAAAACAAAAAAAATCTGCTTCTCCCTCTGCCTCTCAGTAATTTGCCTCCTTGCAGCAAACAGCAAACAGCCTGGTCAGCTTCAGCACAGCCTGATTTAGCACAGGCAGCTGATTGGCAATTGGCTCGGCCTCCCAGAATACCACCGATCAGCTGTACCAGGCTGTGGCGATCACCGCTGTCCATTGCCGCCCATCGCCGCCACTGCCTATCACCGCCTCCATGCACCCTATTTTCAGCCTCCACATGTCCTGTTTTTGGCCTCTGTGCACCGCATGTCCCGTTTTTGGCCCATTTCAGGCAGCAGGGATCGCTGCCATCGCTGCCTATCACCACCACCTGGAATAGGCCAACAACAGGACACACAGAGGCCAAAAACGTGACACACGGTGGCTGAAAACGGGACACACGGAAGCCAAAAATGGGGCACATGGAGGTGGCGATAGATGGCGGCTACAATGGGTGGTGGCGGTGGCAATGGGTGGCCGTGATCCCTGCAGCCTGGAACAGCTGATCAGCGATATTCTGGGAGGCAGATGCAACCGCCAATCAGCTGCTCATGCTAAATCAGGCTCTGCTGAAGCTGACCAGGCTGTTTGCTGTTTGCTGCAAGGAGGCAAATTGCTGGGAGGCAGAGGCCGAAGGGTGGAGACCGGTAGGTGGGCAGGGCTTTGGCAACATTTGTTCTATAAAACACACAGACATTTCCACCCACTTTTTTGAGGGGAGAAAGTGCATTTTATAGACTGAAAAATACAGTACATAATAATATTTTTGCAAGCTGAACTATTTTATTAGTTTCAGAAGTGGAAAATAAAAAAAATGAAAAGTAAAACAAAATTGGGCCAATGCTCAATATGTAGAACATCATCATCATCATCATCATCATCATCATCATCATCATCATCACTATTATTATTATTATTATTATTATTATTATTATTATTATTATTATTATCATTATTCACAAACTTAACAGTATACACAACAAACAAGATAACCATGCTGGATTTCGTATCTCAAATCACTAGTCGAACACTTCCCAAGCGTTTAGGACTGCATGATGTATCGGCGGATTATGTGAGCAAATCCCAGTAAGGTGGCTTTCTACAGCTGACCAATGATGATCTTGTCAGCGCCAATTGTTTTTAAGTGCTTGCCTTGGTCTTTAGGCACAGCACCCAGTGTGCCGAGTACCACTGGAACCACCTGCACTGGTCTATGCCAGAGTCTCTGCAGTTCGATTCTCAAGTTCTGATATCTGGTGACTTTTTCAAGTTGTTTCTCATCGATTCTGCTGTCACCAGGTATGGCAATGTCGACGATCCACACTTTTTTCTTCTCCACAATCGTGAAATCCAGGGTATTGTGTTCCAAAACTTGTCAGTCTATATTCAGAAGTCCCACAGTAGTTTTGCATGCTTGTTTTCGACCACTTTTTCAGGCTATGATCCCACCAGTTCTTTGTTACAGGCAGATGGTAGTTGTGACACAAGTTCCAGTAGACCATCTGAACGACTGTGTTGTGATGCTGTTTGTAGTCAGTCTGAGCTATTGTCCTGCAATATTATTATTATTACTGGTTAATCTTTAGTGAGATTCACTATTATTAGTATTAGTATTAGTATTAGTATTTTATTATTATTATTGGTTAATCTTTGGTGAGATTCAACAGCCTTTGAGGCTGGTTAATAGCTCAGCAGCTCGAGTCCTAACCAAGGACCTAGGAACTGTTAAGGTATCGTCGGAGGGTGTAAGCTGTTCCGAGTAAGGTGTTTTTTTGTAGAGTCAAAATGTTCAAGTTCGGTAGATTTAGAATTTCTAAATACGGGGTAGCCTTTTGGGTATTGCTCCAAGGGCTCCAATTACAATCCGGACAACACACAATTTCTTTTTCCACAATCGCTCAACTTCAATTTGCAAGTCCCGGTACTTTGTGATTTTTTTCTTGCTGCTTATCTTCAATCCGTGCATCACCAGGTATTGCAATGTCAACGAACCACACTTTTTTCTTTTCAACTATTGTTATGTCAGATGTGTTGTGGAACAAATGTCTGTCAGTCTGAATCCTGAAATCTTGAGTTTCTCATTCTCTAAAACTTTCTCAACCTGATGTTCCCAATGATTTTTGCTGTACTCAAATCCAAACTTCTGGCACAATTTCCAGTGAATGATCTTAGCAACACGGTCATGGCATTGTAGATAGTCAGTTTGTGCAATTTTGCTGCACCCACTTATCAGGTGGTCGACTGTCTCACTTTCTCATTACAGAGGCGGCATTTGCTGTTGATGGTAACATGCTGAATTTTTGCCTTCATGCAGTTTGTGGCTAGGGCTTGTTCTTGAGCTGCCAAAATAAAGCTTTCTGTTTCTTTTTTCAGTACTCCTGATCTTAACCAGTTCCAAGTTAGTTTCTGGTCAGCTTTGCCTTCAATACGTTTCAAGTATTGGCCACGCAGAACTTTGCTTTCCAATTTTCAGCTCCCTGCTCAATTACTTCTTTCTTATATTCTGCTTTTGTTTTAGTTGTCTTTAAAAGGCCTCCTTTATTTACTTCCTTAATCATTGGTTCTTCACTTTTCTGGATGTAATCATTCAAGCTACATTTTTCTTCTTCCACAGTCTGCTTTACTTCTAGCAGTCCCCTCTGCTCTTGGTAAATATAATCAGTCAACATCACTTTTAGGGTGCAAGGCATGATTCATTGTCATAAGCTTCCTTGTTTTTCTGTCCAAATTGTCTAACTCCATCTGGGTCCAGTCAATTATTCCTGCAGAGTATCGAATTATAGGTATAGCCCAGGTAGTTATGGCTTTTATGATGTTTCTTCCACTCAGTTTATATTAACTCATTAATATCTTACGAATTCGCCGAATGTACTTGGCTGAAGTTAATTCCTTGACTTTATTATGCATTAAGTCAAAGGCCTCTAAAATCCCCAAGTACTTGTAGTCTTCTTCTGATTTTACTGCCTTTATCATTTCTTCATTCTCCGAAGGAAAGAAACGGCAATCAGACTGGGGAAGACTCCCTCTATGCAGCATGGACTGAGTTTGGCAAATTTGCATAACTCCGCCCTCCTGGCCCAGTATTTCGACTTGGTCTATGCTGGATAGATGTATCTTTCAGCTTTTCCAGTGGATTCTGCATTTAAAAGGTCCTTTTTCCTCCGATTCTCAATTGGATCGCTTATTCTGCCACTAGCCGGGGCTCCGGCTTGGATTCTGTCAGCTGACAGGTTTTTTTTTCATTCTCCTGCGGCACTTTGACTGTTATCTCGCCTCCAATCACCTCAAATGAGCCATGCTACATTGTAATGGCATTTAGCCTAGCAGCTCTTCTTATCGGCTGGAGCCTCCTTCGCTGATCTCTTTATCGCAGTAATAGCCTTGAGCTAGCGATTACGAACCCGCTCGACTGGTGGAACTTCTACAGGTGGAATGGAGGTCAAAAGAGGACTTACGGGCGGCTGTTTCAGGAGCAGGAGCTTTGGGTTTGTGAGTCTCCTTCACTTCAGCAGCCATTTTTAGGCGCGCTTTTAACATGGTGGCCATTTTGTTCTCGGTTTCTTCCCCTGAAATGGCAGAACACTCTAAGGGACGTAAAGGCCAGCTAGCGGCTTCCTCTGCTGGCCACAGATGTCGCCCCTCAGGTCCATTGGAAGGGGCTTCTGGGCATTCTCCTCCAGCAAAGAGGGCTAAGGCCAGTAAGGCTTCCTCTTCCTCAGCCATGCCCACCTCGTCCAGGGAGGAACAGCATCGCCATAAGGCGATAGAAAAGGCTTTCTATCATGCTACAGCCTCTGCCCCTCCTCCTCCTCCTCCTCCTCCTCCTCCTCCTCCTCCTCCTTTGCGGCCTCCTTCACATTCTGGATCCATAGCCCAGGACGATGCCCGCAGTGTCAGGGAGCTCTCCCTGGATCGTCCCCTCCCGGCGGGCCTGGTTCCACCTCCAGGAAAGGCACTCTTATTTCAAACAGGCTCTGAGGCCCCATCATTTCCCGCCTTTTCACCAGCCCCCGCCCCACTGGATCCTCCTCCCCAGGAGGCTACTCCCCAGCTGCCTGTGGCATTTGAAGTCCTTTTAACCAGGGCCATTCGGGAGGACTTTGCACAATGTTTCCAGCAAGTGGGATTATCGACGGGGTCTCAGGTGACTGCTCAGCCTTCCCAGCGTAGAGGAGTGGATGACCAGGCCTCCGATCATGAACAGACGGATTATGTTTGCTCTTGGGCACAGGCTTCTGTTTTGGAACCGGATGAGGCTCTGGACACAGTGGACTCAGCTCTCTCAGAAGATGAAGGCTTGCTTCCCAATCAGTCTCCATTCATAGGTCTTTTTCTCCCTCAAATGTTCCGTTCTGTGCTTTTTAAAGCTATTGCTACCACCCATTTGGGGGAGGTCCCCCCTGCTGACGTTCCCCTTCCTTCCTTGGATCAGGCGTCAGCTTTATTTGCGGAACCAACGGTGGCACCTGAGACCATTCCAGCTTCCAAACTCTTCCTAGACGGTCTTCGTTGACAGTGGTCTCTCCCTGGTGCGGGGCCGAGCCCCAACAACCTAGACAAGCGTCTCTATAACTCTGCAAGCACCATGTCGGATCTTCTTCAACCTCCTACCATTGATCTCCCAATTGTGGCCTTGGCCAATTCGGGCCATCCAACGGGCCCTCCGAAAGATTCCCTTCGGCCAGAAGATAAGTGGGCTAAGAAAACTCTGGTTAAAGGTCATCTGGCCACAGCCTGGTCCATCAGGGCTTCCTCTTCAGCATCTTTCTTCAATCGCGCTGCCCTTCTCTGACTGAAGCAGCTTCAAGACCGCCTTTCTCATTCTGACATCAGAGCTCAACAGGACATCAACAAGATCACAGCAGCCCTAGAGTATTCTGCTGATGCTACACTAAATGCCACCAGATTTGCTGCCAAAGCCCTGGGTTCCTCGGTGGCTTTGTGTCATCTCCTGTGGCTCAGGGGCTGGCAAGTGGACATGCGCAGCAAGTGGCAGCTAGCCTCTGCCCCTTACTCAACTGGCAGCCTGTTTGGTTCCCCCCCCCCCGGAGCCTCTTCTGATTGAGACAAGGGACCGGTGCAAGATCCTTCCTTCACAGCACCGACGATCAGACACTCGCTACTCACCTTACCCTCAGACCCAGTCCTTTCGAGCCTCCAACTCCAACTCTCTCCAGTCCCATTACCAAAGCCCAGCCCCACCCAGGTCACAGCAGTTTGACTATCAGGTCAGATTAGGGGGCAGGTACCCACCCAGATGTTCCTTTTGGGGAGGAAGGGGGCACTTCTCCCATAGAGGCAGATAGATCTCTTCAGGATCTCCCTATAGGGGGCTATTGGCCTTTTTCTATGACCAATGGCGGTCTTCTGTAACTGATTCTTGGGTTTTATCCACTCTCAAATCTGGTCTTTTATTGGAATTTCTCACCACCCCTCCCCCTCGTTTCCTCTCCTGTCCCACTTCCCATGATCCTGTTAAACAGGCTCTCTTTTTCTCTGCTATCGACCATCTTCTCACCATCAGAGAAGTACAGAGGGTGCCTCCTGATCAACGGGGTCGTAGGTTCTACTCACGCCTCTTTATTGTGCCCAAATCCTCGGGTGGCTGGAGGGCCATTTTGGACCTCAAAGCCTTGAACCGGTACATAATATACCACCGGTTCAAGATGCACACCCTTTTCTCCATTTTGGAGTGCTTTCGCCCTGGGGACTACCTATCTTCCATTGACCTTACGGAGGCCTACCTCCATATCCCTATTCACCCTTCCCACTGCCAATTTCTCTGCTTTCACTTCATGGGCGCCCATTTTCAGTACAGAGCCTTACCCTTTGGCCTGTCCTCGGCCCCTAGGGTCTTTACTAAAGTCAAGGCCACTCTAATAGGCCACATTCGCACCATTCCAATCAGGCTTCAATTTTACTTAGATGACATCCTTCTCCTTTCTTTCTCACTCTCTTCTGCTTATAGGGATCTCTCTACTGTACTGTCTCTTCTTCAGACTCATGGGTTTTCGGTTAACTGGCCCAAAAGCCACCTCACCCCATCCACTCGCATAATTCATTTGGGGGGGGCTCCATTCTTTTCAGGTTTTTCTTTTCCTGGACCGCCAGGCCAGTCTAAGAGCCTTAGCCTATGTATCTTGGAGGGTTCTGCCTCTATTTTGCAGCTATCTTGCCTGTTAGGCAAAATGGTTTCCACATTCGGCATTGTTCCCTGGTCTCGCTTGCACTGCAGGGAACTGCAGTGGCTCCTGCTGCCCCACCAGCGTTCCGGCCAAAGCTTCTCGCTGTCCCGACTCCAGCTGCCTCACCTGGTCGTCTCTTCGCTCAGGTGGTGGACTTCGGATGCTATCTCCAAGCACAGCAATTACAGGGAACCTTGTCGTCTTGTCCTAATGATGGACACCAGCCTGATGGGTTGGGGGGCCCATCGCAAAACCTCATGATGCAGGGTCAATGGTCCATTCGGGACCGTCAGTGAAACATCAACTACCTGGAGCTGCGGGCGGTTTGCCTGGCCCTCATCCATTTCCGGGCTCAGGTGGAGGGCAGGGACATTCTCGTCCTGACAGACAACATGTCCATGAAAGCCCACATCAACAAGATGGGGGGCACCCGCTCCAGGTCTCTTCTGGCGGAGGCCATTCTCCTTGGCCATTGGGCCGAAGCCCATCTCTCCTCCATCAAAGCAGACCACATCTCCGGGGCAGAGAACATTCAGGCGGACGCATTGAGCCGCACTCAGTTGGACCACGGGGAATGGAGTCTCTCCCCTCTCCTGTTTCAGGCCATCACGACCCGGTTCGGGTGCCAGGTGGTCGACCTTTTTGCATCCTCAAAGAATCACAAGCTGCCCAGGTTTTTTTCCCGCTACCCGGATCCTCAAGCCAAAGCCACAGACACTCTACGCAGCCCTTGGCTGTCTGGCCTGCTGTATGCGTTTCCCCCCCCTTACCGCTAATTCCCCAAGTCGTCTGGAAAATGCTAGACGAGGGGACAGAACTCATCCTTATAGCCCCTCACTGGCCGCGCAGGCCATGGTATGCAGATCTCATATCTCTGTCGGTAGCCGCCCACTGGCGCATTCTGGATTCCAGGATCGAACTGACACAGGGATCCCTTCAACATCCAGATCCCTCATGGCTCCAACTAACCGTTTGGAGACTGAGCGGCTCATCTTAACATCAGCTAACATTTCAACTATCCAAGCCACTCGTCGCCCTTCCACTACCCGTATTTATGAGGTGACATGGTGCTCCTTCTCCGACTGGTGTGGGTGTTCCTCCATGAATCCTCTGTCTGCTTCGGTTATCCAGGTTCTCTCCTTCCTCCAGGACGGTTTCGAGGCCAGGTTGGCCCCGACTACACTTCGACGCCAGGTGGCCGCCATTGCATCGGTCCTCTCTTGTGGTTCTCCAGACTCTCTGTCTCGACATCCGTGGATCCATAATTTTCTGCATGGAGCTGTCAACCTCCGCCCGCCTCCTATTCATCGATATCCTACATGGAACCTTAACAAGGTGCTCATGGCTCTGACTTTGTCTCCGTTTGAACCTCTGCGTCAGGTGTTCCTCTGTTTCTTGTCCTTCAAAGTTTCGTTCCTCATCACCATTATCTCGGCTCGTCGGATATCAGAGTTAGCGGCTCTCTTGATCCGCAGTGACCTCTGCATATTCCACAACAACAGAGTAGTTCTTCGCCTAGATCCGGCGTTCCTTCCAAAGATCAATTTGCTATTCCATTGGGCAAAGGAACTCGTCCTCCTGGACTTTTGCCCGCGCCCTGTCCATAACCTAGAACGCTCCTGGCATTCCCTCAATGTCCGCAGGGCCCTGAAGATTTATATTGCCAGAACTGCTTCTATCTGAAAGATGGAGGGTCTCTTCATTTCATTTCAGCTGGAATCTATTGGCTCCAAAGTTAAGAGCGCTACTCTCGGCCGCTGGATTAGAGCCACCATAGCTACAGTTTACCTGCAGCAGAAACTTCCTGTGCCTCGCAATATCACAGCACATTCGACCAGGAGTGTGGCCACGTCAGCTGCGTGGGCTACCCAAGCCCCTCTGGAAGAAGTGTGTCGGGCAGCTACGTGGACATCTATTTCCCCCTTCATCCAACACTACCGTGTGGATTCCTTTGCATCATCGGATGCAGCCTTCGGCCGTCAGGTTCTACAGAAAGTCCTTCACTCCTAGAGTCTTAGGGCTGGGGTTTCCCTCCCTGGTAGACATGCGGCTTTGGTATGTCCCCAGTCTGACTGCCGTTTCTTTCCTTCGGAGAATGGACGTTGGTCTTACCTGATACGTCCTTTCTCGATCAGAAAGACATAGCAGTCAGCCCCACCCTTGCTTCTGGCCCTCAGGGTTGGCTGGGGGAGGGGGGTTGGATATTAATTCTTTATTGTTACAGGAAGACATGTCAGTCTGGGCCAGCACCCTCACTGAAACACTGGGCCAGGAGGGCGGAGTTATGCAAATTTGCCAGACTCGGTCCATGCTGCATAGAGGGAGTCTTCCCCAGTCTGACTGCCATTTCTTTCTGATCGAGAAAGGACATATCAGGTAAGACCAACATCCATTCTCTAGTTCTATTCCATTCTCTTCCATGATCTTGCCTTCTTAGGTTGCTATTTTTGCACATTTGTCAATTCCAAACTGCAAACCAATATCTTGGCTGAATTCTTTTGTGTTTTCAATTAATAAATTCAGTTCAGCTTTTGTTTTACCAAACAGCTTCAAATCATCCATGTACATCAAGTGCGAGATTTTCAGTCCTTTCTTTGCAAGTTCGTATCCACAATTCATCTTCTTCAAAATGATTGCCAGTGGTAGCATTGAGAGTATAAAAAGTAGGGGTGAAAGGGAATCGCCCTGGAAAATGCCTCGTTTAATTTCAGCTTCACCCAGTTCTTCTTCATTAGCCATAAGTTTCGTTTTCCAAAGTTTCATTGAAGATTCCATGAATTTTTGTATGTTGCTGCTGATGTCAAAGATTTCCAGGCATTTCTTGATCCAGCTATGGGGAACTGAATCAAACGCTTTCTTATAGTCTATCCAAGCCATGAACAGGTTGGTTCGTCTTTTCTTTGAGTTCTTTAGGATTAGCTTGTCAACCAGCAATTGATCCTTTATTCCTCTTGAGTTTTTGCAGCATCCTTTCTGTTCTACAGGAAGCAAGTTATTTCTTTCCAACTATCCATAAATTTGGTTTGCAATGATAACAGTAAGAAGCTTGTATATTATTGGCAAACAGATGATTGGCCTATAATTTCCAGGGTCCTTTCCTTTTTCTTTATCTTTTTGGATCAAAAATGTCCTTCCAGTTGTCATCCATTCATCATTTTAAGGTGTTTTAAGGATCTGGTTCATTTGGGTTGCCAATCTTTTGTGCACACTTGTAAGTGCCTTTAACCAGAAGCTATGCAGCTCACCTGGTCCAGGTGCACTCCAGTTCTTCACTTTTCTTTACTGTCTTTGCACCATTTCTTTTGTTATTTTCACGTCTTCCATTTTATGCACTTTAATAGAGTCCTCAACCTGTTAGATCCATTTTGCATTTCTGTTGTGCTTCTTGTTTTTTCCCACAAATTCTTCCAGAATTTCAGAGCTTTCTCTTTATCAGGCTTTTCATTTGTTGTTACTCCGTCATTTTCTAAGCTCTTATAAAACTAGTGCTGGTTTGCTCTGAACTGTGAGTTTTCCTTGAACTGAGTTACTCGGTTTTCATACCTTTTAATCTTTTCAGCGATGGCAACAACCCTCTGCTTCAGCTCTTCAATTACTACCACAATCTCCTTATTCTTCAGATCGTATCTTGCTTCCAGGCTGCTTTTGACCTGCTTGTTCTTTAGCTACCTTGTCTTAGGTTCTTTAAGTTGCTCAAATCTCCACGTAATTTTTTGATCTTCAATTCTAACCGAATTTTCCACTTAGGCTTCCCCTTCTTGCCTCTTTGGTTCTTTTGTATTTTCAAACCCAGTTCTTTGGTGGTTATGACGGCTGCTGCATACATCAGTTGGTTTGTTTTGGCTAATGTAGTAGTTCGGATAGTTTGCACAGCCTCATTGACCTTTTTTAGTACATTTCTCAATTCTTTCGGTTCACTTGGTTCAGCTTTGGCAAACTGAAGATTCTTTCAGCATCTTCCATTTGATGCTTTATTTTTCCAGCTAATTGAGCACTATCTGTTGGTGTTTGTTCTTCAGTGCTTCCTTGTTCTTTATCTTTATCCATTTCAGTATCCTCTTCCTCCCTTTCTTCCTCAATTTGCTTTTGAGTCTGCAAATCATTCTTGATGTTACTCTTCTTTGTTGGTGTACTCAGACCATTAATTGCTTTCTCTTCTAATGCTATTAATTCTTCTGTAGTGAAAAAATTGTGGTTTAGGATTACACATCGTTGGTCCATTAACCTTTGTTCACTGGTGTCACAGTCTGTGTGGTTCATCTTCCAAATCCAAAACATTCATTTTTGAAATCCATGTTTTGCTGGCTCAGACTGATAGTAAGCTTCCATAATAGAGATGTTTTCTTCCCTAGTCCAGATTTTTCGCTTTTTGGGTTTTTCTTCCAGTAGCTTGTCAGCTCCATGCCCTGGTTGCCTAGCAGAGGGCGTTGAGCCCTGTAACTCATTTTGTGTAGAATGCCCAGGAGCAATAGCATACAACAGAACCCTTGTTAATCCAGATAACGGTTCAGACGGCATAGATTTCATTTTTTTCGTATTCACCATGTTTGAATGGGTTGTGGAGCAAATTTTGTCTGGCCCTTCACCTAAGATCTGTCTGATATGGTTGCACCTGTTCAGCATAGCCCTTAGGATCACTAGAGCACGCAAGCCCCTCCACCACGACAAGGTAAAGCTCCTCAGAGGGGTTGTTGTTGTTGTTGTTGTTGTTGTTGTTGTTGTTGTTGTTATTATTATTATTATTATTATTATTATTATTATTATTATTATATATTATTCCATATCAATGGAACTGCATGGAGGGAAGTATGCAGTGGAGTACCCCAAGGCTCTGTTTTAGGCCCAGTACTCTTCAACATCTTCATCAATGACTTGGATGAGGGGATAGATGGGAAACTCATCAAATTTGCAGATGACACCAAGCTGGCAGGAATAGCCAACACTCCAGAAGATAGGCTCAAGATACAGAAGGATCTTGACAGACTTCAACATTGGACGCTATCTAACAAAATGAAATTCAACAGTGAAAAAAGTAAGGTTCTACATTTAGGGAAGAAAAACAAAATGCACAGGTACTGTATATGTGGTACCTTGCTCAATAGTAGTAACTGTGAGAGGGATCTTGGAATCCTAGTGGACAACCATTTAGATATGAGCCAGCAGTGTGCAGCAGCTGCCAACACAGTTCTGGGCTGCATAAACAAAGGGATAGAACCAAGATCAAGTGAAGTGTTAATACCACTTTATAATGCCTTGGTAAGGCCACACTTGGAATATTGCATTCAATTTTGGTTGCCACGATGTAAAAAGATGTTGAGACTCTAGAAAGAGTGCAGAGAAGAGCAACAAAAATGATTAGGGGGCTGGAGGCTAAAACATATGAAGAACGGTTGCAGGAACCGGGTATGTCTAGTTTAATGAAAAGAAGGACTAGGGGAGACATGATAGCAGTGTTCCAATATCTCAGGGGTTGCCACAAAGAAGAGGGAGTCAAACTATTCTCCAAAGCACCTGAGGGTAGAACAAGAAGCAATGGGTGGAAACTAATCAAGGAGAGAAGCAACTTAGAACTAAGGAGAAATTTCCTGACAGAACAATTAATAAGTGGAACAACTTGTCTGCAGAAGTTGTGAATGCTCCAACACTGGAAATTTT
Organism: Pantherophis guttatus; assembly: GCF_059756535.1. Classification (NCBI taxonomy): domain Eukaryota; kingdom Metazoa; phylum Chordata; class Lepidosauria; order Squamata; family Colubridae; genus Pantherophis; species Pantherophis guttatus. The sequence goes on from NC_142069.1 coordinate 36,349,443, forward strand.
TAAGAAGATGTTGGATAACCATTTGTCTGAAATGGTGTAGGGTTTCCTGCCTGGGCAGGGGGTTGGATTAGAAGACCTCCAAGGTCCCTTCCAATTCTGTTATTATATTCTATTAATCTGCATGCTTAGTGAACTTCTAGCTGACAGCCAAGGAGAGAAGATTTTAGACAGCTTTGTTTCTAGGCTCAAGTATAAAGGTACATAGTATTTTGGTGAAGAAAAGGATCAAATCATTCTAGATAAGTCAATAACATGAAGACCATTTTTATGACAGTAAAGATAAGAATGGTTAAAACAGTAGTTTTTCCATGTCACAGTGTATTGGTGAAAGCTGAGATAGAAAGAATAGGGGGAGGGTGGGGTGGCGGAAAGAAATATAAATGTTTAAATATGGATTTAGAGAAGCTTTTTATGAATATCATGGATTATATGAAAAACTAATCAATCAGTTCTGGACTGGAGAAAAGATTGACTGTTCCTTTGAGGCAATGATCAGCAAGCAGAAACACACTTACTTTGGTCATGTGCTGCGAGAGGATAATGAACTATTAAAATATTTACTCTGCTTGGGAGACAAAATTAATGAATAAAAGGGATGAGCATAATGTGATTGAAAGAGCTACAAACTATTACCTGAAGCAGGGGATGTACTTTTCAACACAATTCACAGGGATTGAGCCTCACTCGATGGCATCTAACTAAGTTTAGATTATAAAATTGATGAATCATAATAAAACTTGTTTGGAAAATTTGATACAAGAGAAGAATCAGATAATTAATCCATAAAGCATTAGGTGATATATTGGGTGGACTCTGTTAACTGAACACATTTTTATGCTGCCAGAGTTATCTGAGATAGGCTGCCTTATAAATATGATAAAATAAATAAGAAGTTCAATGTGCAACCACAGGTTTGCAACCACCAAAACAACCAGAAAGAAATTTAATGCCATAGGAATAGCAGAAAATACTTTTGCTGATTTGACTTACTTTTTCTGCCTTTCACACTTTAAACAAAAAGCCAAAAGTCTTTATTTCACAAATAAAAAGATAAATATTTTTTATCTTGGACTAACATACTGCATCTAACTTACTTATTTTAGTGTTGATTGTATCATTTATTTTCCAAAGGATTTGCTGGTGTACTCAAATTATTTCACAGATATGAGGGTTTACAGTGTAATGTTTCTTATTGGTTATATTGTTGAAGTTCATAGAAAATGTGTTGTATATTTAGTGTTCGCTAATGTAAATGGAATAAGAACAGTAAGATGTAATGAAGCTCATCTATGCACATCTATGACCATAATAAATATTCAATTTGATTTGAAGCTCATCATTTCCTGTAATAGGAGAATAAATGTGAGATTTGTGAGTTTCCAGACTGTTGGAAATGTTGAACTATGGGAAGACTGCAAGGGCACAAAATATTCTTTCAAAAGTTCCGTAAAGTATGGAAAAAAAACCCTCAGCATGCAAAAGCAGTAACCAAGTTTGTTTATCCTGATATCGGTACTAATTGACCACCTTAAAGTGTTACAGAAAGGAATCTTTGTTGGAGCTGATGCTCCGCGCTCCCCATCATCCTTTAAGCAGCATACAGGTCCATCCCAGTGCAATCACTCCATTATCCAATTAACCTGTATCCGACCTCTCCCTCCCCAATCCATCGCAAGCCACTCCAGTTCTGCGCTTCTCCATCTTTCCTTAAAGTGATGGGTGGTGAGAAACTGCTTCAGTGCATGCCCCTGAAGTCATTTAGCATGTGGCTGGGGAGTCGAAGTGAAAGGCATACCTCGGGGCTGATGACTCAGCAGAGCAGGCACACAGGAAGGGTCATTGGCGAAAGCGTGCAGCAGCGGAACAGCAATCTCCACATGAACGGCGGCCCCAAGTACCATCGCAGGGCTGGGGCTGACATGCTGCTCAGATGTTCACTCAACTATCCTTCATGTCAAAGTTCAAAATAATATGAGAAATCTTTTATGAGTACAATTACTATCGTGGTTTGATAAAATAATCTCTAACAGAGCTGCCAATTCTGTTTCCTTCTTTCATACTGTCAAAAGAGTCTAGTGTATTGTCTATTATTCTCTTCATGGGGTAAAATGAAATATTAAAAACTTTATTTAAACATTGATAAGGTATGTTATTGTGTCCATCGCCCTCCACCCGGAATATTAAGTCATTGGGAGGGGAAACATAATGATATACCTTATTTTTATAACTTCCATTTGTTTGTACATAAATAAGGTAAAGTATCCTTAAGATGACATTTTATTCCTATGGAGGAAATTAAAATGGTTAAATTAAGCCCTTTTTATTTTCTATTTTGTGTGGTCCAAATACTAGGAAGCTTTTATATCAATCGATTTTATATTCTTATTTTATGTAGATGGAATATTGCTTCGGGTTCCATCAATTAAAAAATGGCATATTATGGGATTCCAGAGACACATCTTGCTTCTTGCAATTTTTGCCCTTTAGAATAGTCTCCCTTTTGAAGTTCATAGAGTCCTGTGCCTGCTGGTTTATAGGAAGTTACTTGACTGTTCCTGCAGGCTTTGGATTAGGATTGTAAGTGGCCCCACTAGCCATTATGTTAAGTATGCTCATCTAATTCAGCATGGTGAGCTCTTAATATTTTGGGGTATTTTATTCACCGTTTTTAAGCCTTTGTAAACCACTCAGAATCATGGTGATTTGGAAATTGACTAAATATATACAAATAAATAAATTGCGCTATATATCAATAATTGTAATAAGAACAAAATAGTTGAACAAAATACATAACTTGCATCTGTATACTGGAGCCTTTCTAATTTCTGTATAAAGGGATATATAATATCCTATATTCTTTTGCCTTTGCTGACCTTCTAAAGAATAATTGTGCTTTATATGAAAACTATTCCATTGCAAAGCTCTGAACAGATTCCCACAAATCATCTGTCTTGAATAAGTGCAATACCTAGGTCAAAAGAGAAAAACATATATTTAAAATAATTGTAATGGCATAGCCTTAAATATGAACTATCATGGCAAGAGACAAATGAGATTTAATATACAACTTCCACAAAGATTGAAAAGTTGCAAAATTTGGAAAGCCTTGTTGCTTGTTATTTGTTTAATATTTATATTTCTGCCAGGATTTCTGGCTGATGTCATGGCAATATTAGATGCAGGGAACAGGTTTCTGCGTTCCCTGTGCTGAGTTCTCCCTGTTTGTAGGCTCTGAAAGGAGCCAAAGCCACCTTGTACAGGCGGCAAAGCTAAGGAGGGACACCCTGAGAGATCACAGGACACATCGCAACTCTCCTGCTGAACCCCGGGCTTTTTTCCCCCTACGCCATGGTGAGGAGAAGAGGCAGCCTAAAGATGGCTGCCACAAAGCTGGGACAGCCGAGAAACTTCTAAGAAGTGTACCGGAGCGGAGTTGGTGAACAATGTCTGGAACTGGGTGAAAAGAATCCTTTTTATTTAAAACTCAACCCCAAAAGAATATCCAGGAAAAGAGAGGCTCACTGCCATTGTTAAAAACAGCGATTTAACATTTTGAGAATAATTTCAAAATGGAAGGAAAAAGAATCAAAGGTAGAAAGGCAAAAACCTTTAAAAATACAGAAAATTGGATCTTTAAATTGGACAGGTGTGTTTTGGATAGACATTTTAAAATGCTGGAACTATTTACTTAAAAAACTAATATAATCTTTATATTTTGGATTGATACCATCAAAATTGGATAAAACAGGTTAATATTGAAATTTGACCTAAGAATGCCACTTGCTAACAAAAGGAAGGCATAACACATTCCCAAAATCTTGGAAATACTTGGCTATTGGAGATTTAAACATGAGAATAAGGTAGGCACTATTATTAAAGTGACCCCTGAAGGCTACAACACAAGACTGAATTTATAGAGGGACCTATAAAGGTTCTGGAAAAATTCTTGCGACTATCCAGAGGAACAGGTCAATCAGCTTTGGGATATAAAGATTCATGAATATTGAACTTCTTGAGAAGTGACTTTAGGTTTGAATATATGGTTTTTACATTATTGGACAAAAGAGGGACAAAATAAAACTATGAGATGCTCCATCAGCAAGAAAAGAGGGGATTTTGGGGGGAAACGGCATCGTTAATTCAAAACATTAAGGATACTTTGACAAGAAGCTACAAGGAGATTATGAATAAAATTCAGAGCATAGATGGAGAGCTGGAAAACATGATACAAAGGACTGATCAAGATGCCCAGGAAGAGGAGGAGCCAATTGAAAGAGTAGATGAAAAAACAGAACAGAAAAACCAACAAATAAAACAAGATGACAAGAAGGAGATAACTACAAAAACAACAATGACTGATGAAATAAGCCAGGGGGAGAGTATTTTAAGGGAATTAAAAAAAGAATTGGAGCTGCAGGAAGATTTTTTTGGAAGAGAGATAGGAGCAAGAGTAGATATTCTGAAAATTAGACAATGGAATAGGGCAGAGAAGGGAGAAATGTTTAAAATGATCAGTCAAGATAGAGACAAAGATCCAAGAGAGAAATATGGGAGGCAAGCAAATAAAAGAACAATTAAAGCTTTAAAGTGGACAAGAGACGATGGATAGAAAGGGAATATTTTTAAATATACTAGAGGCATAATTAAAAGTTAGAATAGGGATGCAAACTAGAGCGAGGGGGATTAATGGAATAAGATTTAATTATAATTATAATTTTTATATAATAAGGTGAAGTAATAACAAGAGGGGAAATCAGAATTTGAATGATGGTATTATCAAGTATGTTTGAATAATATAGTGATTGGCATAAAAATAACATATTGAAATATTGAATAATTAAATAATGAAAGATTATAATTTAACATAAATATGTGTACTATTACCAGAATTATATAAGCTTGTCAAATGTAGTAAATATGATAAATATTATTTTATTTGGAAAATGTAAGACACTCAGGTGCCGCACTGTTCACACATTGATATGTTTGTAAAAAAAATAATATATATACAGTGGGGCAAAAAAGTATTTAGTCAGCCACCAATTGTGCAAGTTCTCCCACTTAAAAAGATGAGAGAGGCCTGTAATTGACATCATATGAGAAAATGAGAAAACAAATGAGAAAACAAATCCAGACAATCTGTAGCAGGTTCTTGCTGGTTCTTCTCATAACCTAGATAACCTACAAGGTCCCTTCCAACTCTGTTAATCTGTCTGTCTGTCTGTCTGTCTGTCTGTCTGTCTGTCTGTCTGTCTGTCTGTCTGTCTATCTATCTATCTATCTATCTATCTATCTATCTATCTATCTATCATCTATCTATCCTACCCACCTACCTACCTACCCCTGCATCCATTTATAATTTGTTGTGCTTTCAAGTCAGTCTGACCTCCTGACCAGTCCTGACTCTTTGGCGTGGCTACTGGTTGATTTCCTTGGCAACATTCATTTTTGTTTTTTTGCCATTGCATTCTTCCTAGGTCTGACAGAGAATGATTGATCCGAAGACAACCAACTGGCTGGTGTGTGACTAAAACAGAACTAGAACTCACAATCTCCTGGTTTATAGCCCAGGGCCTTTCACCATTACACCAAACTGACTCTTATCTGTTGTTGATTGGATATTAAAATACATTTTTTGCTACTAATGACAAACATTTTATTGCAAAGGTATATAAACTCTGTTTGAAAATGAACCAGGAAGACAAATATTTTTTGTATGTGATTAAATGGGCAAAAAGCTTTGACTATAATATTATGATTGATCAAAGGAAAACTTGTGGATTATTGGATTGAAGAGATGTTACCTAGTTTGGTAATGAAACATCTGCAAGTAAACAACCAAGCTCCGAGAGCACCAAGCACCCCACTATTGAAAAAAACCATATAGCACTATTCAGTGGATGAGGTCCAGAAGCTGAGCAAGAATACTCAAACCAATAGAGAATTGGGGTTGTTATAGATGAATATAGAGCAAACCTAGAAGGAATACAAGAATAGTCAGGTAAACCTCAACTTAAGAAAGAAGATATGCCGCCCTGAGTCTTTGGAGAGGGGCGGCATATAAATTGAATTAATTAAATTAAATTAAATTAAATTAAATTAAATTAAATTAAATTAAATTAAATTAAATTAAATTAAGGTGAAGAATAAACTTAAGATAGCTCTTAATATGAGAGGAGGCAAAGGGGAACTCTGTCATTATGCCCTACAACAATGAAGAAGGGTTTCAATAATCCTTGGGATATCTATCTTTTGAACTGCCCTTCCTGAAGGGCCAACAGTTCCAGAAGAGCATAGAACATCAGAACATAAGAAGTCCAAAGATTTACCTAACAAGGGGAGACAGTAGACAATGAGAAAGAAGAGAGAAAACGGCAGTTAATCCTCAACTCTGGAATTATTTATTTTATTTATTTATTTATTAGATTTCTATACCGCCCTACTCCCGAAGGACTCAGGGCGGTGCACAGCCAAACAATAAAAACACATACAATACAAAATTTAAAAAATAGAATAAAATCAAATTAAATAATTTTGGCCCCGACAAATTTAAAACCCCAAACTTTTAAAACCAATTTAAAATTGAATATATAAATACTAAAAAATATTTAAAATTTTAAAAATCTTTTATAAAAGAGGGGGAAAATTAGGCCAGGCCGGCCTGGTGAAATAGTAAGGTCTTTAAGGCGCGGCGGAAGGTGCGCAGATCCGGGATCCTCCGTATCTCTGGGGGGAGCTCGTTCCAGATAGTAGGTGCCCCCACAGAGAAGGCTCTCCCCCTGGGGGCCGCCAGTCGGCATTGTTTGGCTGACGGCACCCGGAGGAGCCCCTCTCTATGGGAGCGTACCGGCCGGTGGGAGGCTATTGGTGGTAGTAGGCGGTCCCGCAAGTACCCGGGTCCTAAGCCATGGAGCGCTTTAAAGGTGGTAACCAAAACCTTGAAGCGCACCCGGAAGACCACCGGGAGCCAGTGCAGCTCGCGCAGGAGAGGTGTTACATGGGAACGCCATGTCGCTCCCATTACCACCCGCGCGGCTGCACTCTGCGCCAGTTGGAGCCTCCGGGTGCTCCTCAAGGGGAGCCCCATGTAGAGAGCGTTGCAATTAGGACCAAGGAATAAGAAATAAATAAGAATAAGAAAAAAAATAATGCATGCCTTTGTCAAGCTTGACAAGTAGGATTGGACTCAGAAGTTTAAATATCCCCTTCCAACTCTATGGTTTTATGATTCTAACATTGTTTGGACTTATCGTCTATGCAGATAAACTGGATTTAGCCCCCAGGCTACTTTATTGAGAAATACATGTCCTGAATAAGAATCAACAAAACTTGGTAGCTAGTAATGAGGAACAGCTTGTTTAGTGGAGAAGAGAGACAATGCATAAGTGTAATAATCACAATTCATTTAACTTTTTAGTTTAAATGTATTTTATTATCTGAATGGAAATATATTCCCAAGAAACTCTTATTTCTAAATTAGCCGTCCTTCCATCTAATTACAAAAAAATCTAGATCTTTAAAGATTATCAAATAAATATCTAATTTATTACTCCATTATTTTGACTGGGATATTCTGTTCATAATTAACAGTTAATAAAATGGAAGGTCAAATAAAAAATAGAAAGTATAATTCAGTTGAAAATTTACATATAGAAATTTTGTATCAACATACAATATACAGATCTATTCTTTATGGATATAAAATTATATTATTGTTAATACAACATGCAAAACCTCCATATCCCTATGATATCAGAACTGATTCATGTAATTGTTTAGTAGGAGTGAGGGAAATATTATAGCATTTCTGGATTTAAAAGAATAAAGGACATTGAGTGTTTAGCTAGCTTTTCTGAATTAAAAACAATATTGCATAATAAAAGCATTTTATTGCTTGACAATATCCAAAGTTCTACATTTGAATGTTTAGCTTTTGGTTTGGAATTTCTGAAACTTATCCAAATATCTTAAAAAAAAAAAAGGATAATATTTTAATTTAGGTTTTGAATTATAATCAAAAGTAATTATAATATTCAATGTATATAGGTCCTGCTAAATTTAATCCAGAGAAATTTAAAACAATTCAAGTATGTTTCATGAAACAACCACACAGTAACATCATGTGGATATCTGAGCCATATTGGCATAATGAAATGCTAATAAAATGTGTATATGCCACATAGTCACAATAAAAATTAAAATGCTTTCACAAATGCAACCATAAAGCTAAAGGAATACACTGATGCAGTAATATCTAAAAAGAAATGAATGCCCTGGTACTGTATTAATCTAGAAAATACAGTCAAAAATAGATGCTATTTTTACTCATTTTAAAAAGTACAATTTTTAAGAAAATTGCTAAATATTATCCCAAAGTGTATTTAACTGATTATATACTGTATGTGCAGACACCAATTCATATGGATACCCTTATAAAAAATCTAGCTTGCCTATTTTTCTAATTTCTAATGACTGTAATTCTATTTTTCCCCAGATAAAATTACGTTTCATTTTTGCTTAGTGCTGACAATTTCATTAGTTCTACTGAATGGGGAATCCGTCAAATAATAATAAAAAACTTAAGCATACTTAGATTGAAACATTTAGTCATTGTCAGTTCTTAGTCTTCAGGCTACTTGTACTTCAAATATTTAATTTTATATAGATTTTAATAATATTATTTCTGTTGCATATGTGGTTAGGAAGGAGAGGCTAAAAATTCTTCCTCTTGTATATCCAGATTTCTAGTGGAGAGCTTTTGGTTATATGCTTTATATGGCTTTTGGTTTTTGGTTATATGTTTTATATGGCTATGTTCCTACAGAAATACAGAAATTTTACTGTCTATTTTTGTTCCAGATGCTTCATTGTTATAAGTATTTAAATTAACTTTATAAAAACATTAAACTTCACTTCAAAATATTATTTATTACTTTTTAGATTTATACTCCACCTTTTATTTCGTGGAATCCAATGCAGCATATACAAATCTCCATTGCTTCTATGTTCTGTATCAAAACAAACCTGTGTGATAAGTTGGGTTGAGATAATGACTCCCAATATCCCCTATTCAACTTCATAAGTACTGAATGGTGCATAATCTTCTTGAAAAAAACAAAACCTTACTTTTTTCAGACATGCTATTTTCTGTGATTTTTTTTTTAATGAAATGGAATGGCTTTTAAGTATATGTTGTATCATTTATTTAAAAAAATGGGTACAGTGAAAAGTTTATTCATGTAGTTTGCATAAAACCTCAAAGAAACAGACAGAAATAGATACTGTGAAGTCAGAAGCCATTCTTTTCCTTTTAGGTTTAAAAAAGGTTGACAAAACAAAAATGACAGAACATAACAAGTTACAAGGAAAAGCAGTGTATGAATAACTGAATAACACAGTTGGAAGGGATCTTGGAGATCTTCTAGTCCAATCCCCTGCTCAGGCAGGAAACCCTATACCATTTCAGACAAATGGGTGTACAATCTCTTCTAAAAACCTACTGTGTTTGAGCACCCACAAGGCAAGAAGGCAAGTCATTCCACTGATTAATCTACAGTATATCCTGCATGAATGAGACATGGTTTCACAGTAAATACCTCCTGTGGATGCACAAAGTTTCTAATTAATTTGTGGAGGGAAATATTTTGGGTGGAGATGTAAGAATGACATTCAGTGCCTAAAGATTGAAAAGGAAACTTGTGCGATATTAGAATACCATCTAATGTATTGCTTTTTTTTAAAGTAAAGAAACAACTGCTTTTAAAAAGACCCTGATAAAACATTAACATAACTCAATGGGCAGAAATTGATACAAAACAATTGAAAAATTTAGTGAGCATACCATATTCGTTTAACTGGTTATACTATTTTAATTAGTTTCTGTTGATTTTTTAAAAAAGACTTCTGAATAGAAAACCATAAAGTTATGCTTCTGTGTTTGAGAACATTTAAAATTCAATTAAATCTAACTACTTGCAAATTATATGTGAATTGCCAATTATTATTATTTGGGCTGACTATGAAAAATATAAAACCCTTAATCAATTCTCCCAGCTTTGTTGTTTACAATACAATAGGTTTTTAGGAAGTAGATACATAAAATAGATCATTAGATCAGTCTAAGAACCTACCTTGAATATCTACCTCTTGAATATTCTCTTCCTACAGTTGCCAACAAGATATTCATAAGGATCCCACAAACTGTAAAAAAGTACTTGAACTGACAGTTGTAACAGTGAAAGTATATAGTCATTATGGCAGTGTGAAACTTCAGCTCAGAGATTCAGTTCAAGGTTGATTTGATTTATTTCTTACCAAGTTGACTTTCTGAATTGAGTCAGACAATTGAATCAAATCTAATGTCTCCAAACTAGTTTGGTGCTTCAGAAAAGTGCAAAAGCCACCCAAAGCTCTAAATTGTTTCAAATCATCAAATAGGACTGAACTGATGATCTAAATCAAGATGACAGTTCAAATTGGATCACAACCAATCCTCACACTTCTATTGATCATGATTAATGGTCACTGATTGTTTTAGTCTCTATAATTTTATTTACTTCCTTTTTAAAACTATTCCGGTCATTGGCTACTGAATTAGGGATAGTGAACCTCATTGTTTAAATACATATAAGCAAAAATGTCCCTTTATCTGCCTTGAATCTTTAGGTTTGTTGGATGATGACAACTTCCTTTTTTTTTTGTAAAAAGTTTTTCTTTATTTTTTACACATACACACACACAAACTTACAATGTATTTTTGCTGATCAGAGTATTTGGCCACTTAACAAATTTAAACAATTTTTAATCTATACAACTAAAATTACCATTTCTATACCTCCTTTTTGCCATAGTGTTCATTTTCATCTACTTTTTTACCAATTTTACCCTTCATTTTCATCTCTAATTTTAACCAAATTCCAATCTTCCCTTCTATTCTATATTAAACCCCTTCTTATTGTCATCTATTTTTATATCTATCATCAGAATAATTAATTTTATGATGTTACAATTGTACAATTCTTATAAGAATAGTGAGCCCACTTGTTTTATAACTTACATTTTCTTAAGTAATACATTTTAATATAATCAGTTATTTATATAAATATCTTTTCCATTTATATATTCAAACACTTAAAGAAAAAGAAAAAAAAGAATATAAACATAGCTATTCCAATTAGTTCCATTTTCATACATCAAATAATTTCCCCATATGTTCCTCCGAACCACATCTTAATCATTTCTACTTTCATCACAATATACCATTAAAAATATTTCATCTATTACAATTTCCGTAATTAAATTTAAAAATATTCTGACTGTTATCCTCTACTTGCTTCCCCTATGTATTGTTTCAAATCCTCACTTAATCATTTTATACACACCACCATAAACTATTAACAGTATTTCAATTATTACATTTTAAACTTATTCACATTTCTCAAAAAAGAAAAAAAGAACAAAACTCATCATTATCTAGATAAATGATAATATTCCAATTATTGTACAATTCATTTTCACCATCATATACTTTACCATTATTACTTGCTACAATTCACATTTCAGTTCTAAATGTATACCTCAAATTCCTCTTTCATTTCTTTCTCCTTTTCTCCCTTTTCAATTTTATTTTTACCTTTTTCTTTCCCCTTCTTTCCTGCATTTTAAAATCCAGATCTCTCCTATTTTGCCCTATGTTTCCATTGTTCCCTCTCTCTTTTCTCTTTTTTTTATTTCACCACTGTTTAGCCCTCTGTTTAACCCAATATTGTCATTCTGTATATCAAAGTTCTGGATTCTTCTCTTCCGACCTATATTTCCTATTGTTTTCCACCCTCTGTCTCTCTTTTTTATTTTTTCACTGTAAATCCCAGTGTAATCATTTAAATTCTTTATATCCTTTCTGTTCCACTCTTCTTTCCATGTTTGTCTCTTTCTATCCTCCCTATTTCTTTCATTGTTAATTCCAATGTAATCTTTAAAAACCTCTTTTTTATTATTACTATCCACATATTCAAATACATTTTCACATTTGGTCTCATTTTCTTTATCATCTTTATCTTCAGCCTCTGTGTCTCGCTTCTCCCTATTTGTTTCCTTGTCAGCTTGCATATGTTCTTTCTCATTTTTTATGTCCTCAGATTTTGATTCCCCATGTATCATTGCAATTATTTCTCTTATTTCCATTTTCCATGACAAATACATCGCCTTAATCATTTCTCTAATTTCCTGTGTCATTTTATTCTTTTTAAGTTGATATTGTTCCAATTTTAAAAGTTCAGTAGTATTCCTTCTCCCCACCCTCACCCCAAAGTCAAGCCCCTTGCAAACTAAGGAGTCCTCCCCAAAAGTTCTCACGGCTGTTATCAGCAAAGTTCACAATTTTCCAAAACACTAACCAAGTTACAGAGTTCCTTTTTGCTCCTGATGGTGTCTCTCTGCAATCCACAATTTCTGGTTATCTAACAAGTATCCATTTTGTTTCACTATATTAACAATCTTAACCAGTTTCTCTTTTTCTTTTTAGCTTTAAGAATACCAAGTCAATTTTTTAGTCCAGTCCAAATTTAAACAGCTCTTTTCATATCTTATTTCCTTTTTCCTTTTGTTTATACAGCACTTCTCTTACAAGGCTTATTATCCATTTTCTTTTTGTTTTTCTTAAAGTTCACGAGAAAGAGGAGAGAAAAGGATCTAATTATTCCTTTCCAATCCTTTAATCAGTCATGGGGTAATTTATTTCATTTCTAAGATTTTCCACATTATTTTCCAGATCGTTTTGTTCAAAAGTCAATTTTCTATTCGGGTTTTTGGTTTTTTTTGTCTCTTTAAAGATAGGCTCCAATGTTCTCTTTTCTTCCCCCCATGCTTATTAGCCGCCATTTTCTTGCTAGGGGTCTTCAGGTTTAAAATTTTTTTTTCTTTATTATGAGTTGGCTAACACTCACCCGGCTCCAAAAACTCTGTTCAATTCACTGCTCCTGCTCCATGCTTAGTCTGGTTGCCCAGCTTCATGACAGCCGCAATGGCTGCCACCCCCACCACCAAATTGTAGAGAGTAACCTCTGACCATCGAGAAACTTGCCTGTTCCTCTTGGTCTTCTGAGGTGCCTCTCCTTCACCAGTCCAAAGACCCCTTGGCCATGGTTCGTCAGTCCGGGTTTTTGTGGAGCTCATCGGAGCCCGCAAATTCCCTGACTGTCTCGCTGTGACACTTCCGGTTGAATCCCAACTTCCTTTTCTATTAATCTTGATCAAGTTGTCCAATAACAGCCTTTTTCCTAAGTTAAAAAATAAATAAGCATTTAACTTAAATTAAGAAGCTTGAAATCGGTATCCTGCAGAACACTTTATAACTGTAGCCTCCCCACTTTATTAATAAACATATCCCAAGATAGAAGATTAGAGGTAGCATGGTATTTGCTACCTCTACATTGCATCAATGCCTGACCTCTTAAGGAGCAGATGAACCAGTGTCTCTTTAAAGACTTCTGGCTTCTTTTAGATACCACTTATTTTTATTTATCCTCGTTTTTTTATTGTAATGGGAATAAGAAAGCGAGGATAAATAAAAATAAGTGGTATCTAAGCCAAAAAAAGGGGGTTTAGGACCCCCAAATATTAAATTATATTATGTCGCTAACAGGCTTAGACATGTTATAGAGGCAATTTTAGGAATAGGGGAATTGGAATGGTTGGAAGATAAATCTAAAATTAAAACCAAATTAGAATGGAAGTTGGAAAATATATTTTTTATGGAAGGTGGAAAGAAATGGGCTGAGAGCATAAGCAATCCTCTCTTGAAGTTTCATTGGGAAATTTGGAGTAAATATAAAGGCATGTTGCTTCCGAAGAACTCTCCATTATCACCGGTAGTAATTTTGGAAAAGTTCCCAGGGAATTTGAAGAATAAAGTGAATGAAATTCTAAAAGAGAAAAATAAAATGAAATTAAGGGAATGGTTAGGAGGAATGAGGACACGTGGGGAATTGGAAGAGGTTTTAGGAGGAAAACCATTGTTTTGGTTAAATTATAGCCAAGTGGAACAATGGACTAAAAATTGGATAAGAGAAAATGGAGAGTGTAGAGAGTTAACGAGGTTTGAGGAATAAATTGAAAAAAATAAACTGTAAAGGAAGAAAATAAAGGGATAAAAGGCTTAATGAGCGGAATCTATAAAATATTGTTGGAGGAAGGGGAGAGGGGAAATTTAGGAAAGATGGTATGGGAAACCGATTTGAAGATACAAATAGGGCAACAGAGTTGGGACAGAATTTGGCAACAAAGAGTGTTGAGAAATATGTCAGTAAGAATAAAAGAGAATTACTACAAAATGGTATGGAGGTGGTACTTAACTCCGGTTAGATTAAGCAATATGAATCAGCACTATTCAGATAACTGTTGGAACGGTTGTGGGGGAAAAGGAACGTATTTACATATGTGGTGGGATTGTAAATTTGTGCAAAAATTGTGGAAGATGGTGTTTAAGGAGATAGAAGAAATTGTAGGAATAAAGGTAGAAGAGGCACCAAAGGTAGCATTACTTTCACTATTGGAAGATACAAAATGTAAAAAAGAGACTAAAGAATTGATAATAAATTTGTTGACCACAGCAAGGTTAATGATTTCTAGGAACTGGAAGACACAAGGGGTTTATAGTTTAGAAGAATGGTACAAGGAAGTATGGGATATTGCCATAAATGATAAATTGACTTGCAATATTAAAGTAAGGAGGGGCATAATGAAGGTAAACGAATTCAATGCAATCTGGAAACAGTTCCTAATATATGTGTTTTCTGGAGGAAGAAGGATACCACCACCAGAAGAAGCTTTAAGATTCTGGAAGCAGGAATGATCCCGAAGGGTGGGGGACCACTCGTTGATTGTTTGTATTCTGTATATTGTTATATATTATATATTATGATTCATGTATGTGATGTATGTTAATTTTTTTTTATATGTTAATAATAAAAAAAATATGGAAAAAAAAAATAAAGACTTCTGGCATCTTCCCTTCTCTCAAAGACACATTAGTTATAGCCCAGACCCAGTTGCCCTTTTCCTCCATGGCCATTTTAATTAGATAGATGGTATAAGTGTCTTGGAGTAATGCGGCAGAGTTTAGACTGCAGTTTAGAGTCTTCTTTTACTTGGGATTCAGAGGTTCAAAAGCCTGTGATAACACCACCTCTGTCATCTGAATATATTATCTTATTCAGCTTCCAATTCAGTGTGAATCCAAATAATTTTTCTTCAATATGCTTTACCAGAGGATCATAACTTATACTGGCTTGTTCTTTCAGCCCATCCTTTCCAAAAAGGATATGAAACTCTTAAAATAGTATAGTGACCAGCATTTAACACTATTCCAGTTTGGCTCACATTTCTCATTTAAAAGGAAAGTTATTTTATTTTATTATTTATATGCCATCCATCTCACCATCAAGTGAAATGATATCCATTTATCTTTCCTTTTCATAGCTTTCCATACATTAGATCTATATTTTAATTTTGTGATCCTCCATTAGCCGTGGTGGTGCAGTCATTAGAATGCAGTACTGCAGGCTACTTCTGCTGACTGCTGTCTGCCAGCAGTTTGGCAGTTCGATTCTCACCAGCTCAAGGTTGAGTCAGCCTGCCATCCTTTTGAGGTCGGTAAAATTAGATTGTTGGGGGCAATATGCTGACTCTGTAAACCACTTAGAGAAGGCAATAAAATATTGTGAAGTGCTATATAAGTCTAAGTCCTATTGCTATTGCTATTAGTCCAAGATTTCTTTACTAGTAAATTTATACCAGTTGAGACAGCCAAGTGTATACATTATAAAGATAACAATTCCTTTTTAATCTCAAGATGTATTCCTTTAAAATTGTTTCAATATTGGAGCACCCTTGTAATTTTAATGCCTGCTATTTCTTTTTGAAGACAGCTCAAATGCTGTGATGTTTCTATATCTTCAAAGATCAAAATTGTTTCAGCCATTGTTATTCCCTGTGGCACTGTATGGAAACAAAAGTTAAGAAGCAAGATAGGAAAGTATTGATCCCTTTGAACCTGGATAATACCAAATCCTAAGACTATCATGGACACCCAAGAAAACAAACCAAAGAATCAATGAACTAATTATCTTAGAGTTTTCATTTGAAGCACAAATGATCAGCCTCAAATTTAGCTACTCTGAACACATTATGTCAGGCCTGTGAAACTGGCGGCCCGTGGGCTGGATACGGTCCATTCAGGCCACGCCCATCCCAGCTTCGCAAAGGAAACAAACATTACAATACGTCAAAATATGGCCTGCAATGTGATCGGGTTTGACACCCCTGTATTACATGAAGGCTCTAATAGTGGGAAAGGTAGAAAGAAAGAGAAAAAGAGGATGACTGGCAACAAGGTGGCTGGATTCAGTTGTCGTGGTGATTAATGCATCATTGGGAGACTTGAAAGAATAGTTTAGGACTGAACTGTGGAGTTCCTGATGCTCTATGAACTTGATTGTTTGCTTGCAGATGTTTCATACCCAACCAGGCAACATCATCAGTGTGAATGAGTGTGGAGTTTGCTCTCTGTTTATATACAGTGGCTTTGCCTGCCAGTTTTGGTGGAGTATAGTTTCCTTCTTGGTAGTTCCTTATTACAGTATTGGTTTTTGGTTGATTATTTGCCTACTGTTAATCCTTCTGTATCTGAGTGTTGGCTGCTAGACAAGATGTGCTCTAGTCTGTTTGTTTCCTCTTAATTTTTTTAATTCTATCTTTTGAATAGTATGCAAATAAAATGTATTTCTGTGTGAATAGAATAGAATAGAATAGAATAGAATAGAATAGAATAGAATAGAATAGAATAACAGAGTTAGAAGGAACCTTGAAGGTCTTCTAGTCCAACCTCCTGCTTAGGCAAGAACCCCTATACCATTTCAGACAAACGGCTATCCAATTTCTTCTTAAAAACTTCCAGTGTTGGAGCATTCACAACCTCTGCAAGCAAGTTGTTCCACTGATTAATTGTTCTAACTGTCAGGAAATTTCTTCTTTATTCTAGGTTGCTTCTCTCTTTGATTAGTTTCCATCCATTGCTTCTTGTCCTGCCTTCAGGTGCTTTGAAAAATAACTTGAAACCCTCTTCTTTGTGGCAACCACTGAGATACCAGAATGCTGCTGTCATGTCACCCCTAGTCCTTCTTTTCATTAAACTAGAAATATCCAATTCCAGCAACTGTTCTTTATATGTTTTAGCCTCCAGTCCCCTAATCACCTTTGTGTCTTCTGTACTCTTTCTAGAGTCACAACATCTTTTTTATCTTGTGATGACCAAAACTGGATGCAGTATTCCAAGTGTGGCCTTACCAAGGCATTATAAAGTGGTAGTAACACTTCACATGTTCTTGATTCTGTCCCTCTGTTTATGCTGCCTAGAACTGTGTTGGCTTTTTTGACAGCTGAAGCTATTGCTGGCCATATTTAAATGGTTCCACTCACAGTTACTACTATTGAGCGAATACCACATATATTGTACCTGTGCATTTTGTTTTTCTTGCCTAAATGTAGAACCTTACTTTTTTCACCATTGAATTTCTTTTTTTTTTTTTAGATAGCACCCAATATTCAAGTCTGTCAAGATACTTCTGTATCTAAGCTTATCTTCTGGCTCTTCCTGCCAGCTTGGTGTTGTCTGCAAATTTGATGAGTTCTCCATTTATCCCCTTGTCCAAATCATTGATGAAGATATTGATCATCTTCATCAATGGGCCTAAAACAGAGCCTGGGGGTACTCCAGGGCATACTTCCCTCCATGTAGATGCAGTTCCATTGAAGAATACATGTTGAGTGTGGTTGGTCAGCCAGTTATGAATCCATCTGGTGGTTATGCTGTCTAACCCACAATTTTCTATCTTATCAAGTAATAGATTATGGTCTACTTTATCAAATGCCTTACTGAAGTCTAAGTAAATTATATCCACCCACATTCCTCTGGTCCACTAATTATGTCAAAGAATGCAATAAGATTTGTCTGGCATGATCTGTTTTTGACAAACCCATGTTGGCTTTTGATTATTACTTTGTTGTCCTCTAGGTGTTCGCTAATTCATTGCTTGATTATCTTTTCCAGAATCTTCCCAGGTATTGAGGTCAGGCTGATAGGTCTTTAGTTTCCTGGGTCTTTTTTTTGAAGATGGGAACTACATGAGCTCTTTTCCAGTCCTCTGGCAGTTCCCCAGTGCTCCAGGATCTTTGAAAATATAGTTCAGTGGTTCTGAGATCACGTCTGCCAGTTCCTTCAGAACCTTGGGGTGTAATCCATTTGGTCCTGATGAATTGAACTCGTCTAGGGTGGACAGGTGCTCACTTACCATTCCCCCCCCCTATTTTAACTTGTGTTCCTAATCTATTTTTTGCTGTGCTGTTTTTGATAGGTTGGACTGTTTTTTCCCTTTGTGTAAAGACGGATGCAAAAAATGAGTTAAGCAGTTCTGCTTTCTCCCTGTTGCTTGTCACCTTCTTGCCAATTTCTCCCACCAATGGACCAATTGTTTCCTTGACTTTGTTCATTTGTTTGAATCTCAAGCTTCCAGGAATTCTTTAACATTTTTTGAATTTGATTATTCTAAGATGCTAAAGGTTTCCTAATTGAAACCTTGGTTGAGTCTGTCCATGTGAGATCAAGGAGTTTCCTTGTTTCTTCTGATTGCTAGATACACTCTGCTTGTCTTCTGCCTGTCTGTCCTACACAGTAACTGTTCCAGGATTTATTTCTATGTTGTAGATAATTTCTGTTTTTATTTCTTGGACTACTTGGAGGGCTTTAGTTTGTATGCTATTGTGATCCTCTGTGGTTGTGGTAGTCTATTGATTGTTTCTGAGATATTTTTGATGAATACTAGTGTTGCTCTTTTCACAGCTGTAGTGGATTGAGTGGCCAGGCACTTTTTGATAAAATTGTGTGGTTATCCATTTGTTAGAAGATGTTGTATAGGTTATTTGTTTCCGTTTTCTACTCTTCTGGATCGCTGCAGTGCATTTGCACTTGTCTGTGTAATCATATTACACAGTTCTTCCTGTGTGAAGTTGGGTTGTTACTTTGGTAATGGAGCACTTGGTGGGTTGCTTTTTGATAAAGTTGTGTTTCCAGTTTGTGATTGCATCCTCTATTGATGAGGATATCCAGGAAGAGTAATGTGTTATTACTTTCTTTTTCCCTTGTGAAATTTATTTCTTTGAAGATGTTTGCTGCTGGAGCTTGACTGCTTCTACCTATCTTAAACTTCCATGATCAAATACCAGGTTGAAGCTTGTCCTTTTTCACACTTTGCTTCCTGGAGTCAGATAAAAGGAACAATGCTTTGAGGATGAGAAGTTCTATTACTCCAGGAATAGAAACTTAGTTAAGAATATGCCGCAATCAAGCCTGGCTTTACTGATTTTTGACATGGCATTAAAAATGTCCTCCGAAACCTTTAAATAAAAAGGAAATATAATAAACCATAAATAAGAGCTGGGCTACTTGAAGCATCTTGTGGTTATGATGCTTATTTTATCTATGCAAGCATCTTTGTGTCAATGATGTTAAGATGAGTTCTTGAAGAAAGTTGCCTGTAGGAATATTGTTTATATGAAAACTACCCTGTTGGGCTCTTTTATACTTAAATGTTTATATATTTTAAATGAATTATGACAACGTACTGTAATTTAATATGTTTATTGTATGTCAGCTGTCTTTTGCTTGAACTTTTCATAAAAACTGTGAAATTAAATAATTAATTCCTAAGTCTTGCCCAGGAACAAGGAGAGGGGCTTGAGCTCACTGACCTAAGTGGCCTTTTCCAACTCTTATTTTATTTGTGTTAAATAATTCTTCTCTATGTGCTAATTATTATTCGCAAAATAAGTCTGATAGACAGAACTATCCATTTGTAATGTGATAATGTAGTAAATAATATGTCACATTTTAGTAAAATATCACACTCTATTTTTATTACTATATCACACTAATAATATATAACAGTTATTTTATTCAGAAAAGAGTAAGAGGCTTGTGATTATGAGGTTTTCCATGGAGACATTATAAAAATGAACTACATAGATTACATTCTTTTTTTTTTTTAATTTTTAAAATTTTAGAATTTTACATTCTAATCTTCTGGTTCAGAAACTATTTTTTAAGAATTTGTTATTTTTCTTAAAAGATCATCAAGTTTACATTTAAGTTATTTATGATTTGGTTTCAATTTTAGTTTGTGTTTCCTTTGCTGCCTCAATTACTCATAGTTTCTTCTTCAAATTACATTCGTATTTGGTATTTGTCCAGCATCTAAGGATGCTAAGCAGGGCTGTTTTTCCATCCTGAGAAGACATCCCCAGATGCAGCTACTGGTTTTGAGTAAGCTGTGAGGGAAAGATGATTCTCCTCCAGGTCTGACATACAAAAACAGATCACAAGCTGTAATTCGGTGAATTCCAGTGAGCATTGGTGGTGCAGTGGTTAGAATGCAGTATTGCAGGCTGACTCTGCCCACTGCCAGGAGTTCAATCCTGACTAGCTCAAGGTTGACTCTGCCTTCCATCCTTCTGAGTTTGGTAAAATGAAGACTCAGATCATAGGGAGCAATATGCTGATTCTGTAAACTGATTAGAGAGTGCTGTAAAGCACTATAAAGTGGCATATGTCTAAATTCTATTGCTATTACACTATAAATGTTTTTTTCTTATATAGGATTGGGGTAAATGTGGTTGGGATGATGGAAAGAAAGGAAGAAGGAAAGGGAGGGAGGGAGGAAGGAAGGAAGGAAGGAAGAAAGGAAGGAAAAGCAAAACAATCTAGTTTGTTTTTCTAAAAAATAGACAGAAAGCTATATAGTTGTGTTGAATTATTTTTCCTATTTGGCTGACAATACTTCAGTAGTAATAATTGTGATTAACGAGTGATAGAAAATAAGTGCATTTTTATCCAAGAAGCTGAACTATAAGTGAAAACAGGAATTATATCCAGGTTACATCTTTAATCTTTTCCCTTAAGATGGGAAGAATGCATTGCTAGATGTAATTTCACCTAAACATTACAAAAAATGTAAAGACAGTTGTTATGTATCTAATTTGTAAAACAAAAGAAAAGATGGACTTCTAAATTGCACAACTTAAAGATGTAAGAAGTCTTTAAATGTTTTTTTAAATGGCATTTCTAAAGAAATTTGGACATCATGCAAAAAATGAGGTTTTCCTACAGAGGTTTACCTCAGTTCTGCACCCTAGTTTAGATAGTTACATCATGAACTATATTTAGAAAGTCTCCAGTGTAACCATGGAAACAGCTTCTTAGGCAGCTGCATTAATTCATTCAAGATAAGCTAAGGATATAGGAATACTTTCAAGTGTGTATAGAATCATTTCCCCCATTGTCAATACTGGAACAATTATATGTGGACAGTTTCTAGTACATTTTTCTGCATTTATGTTAATGTCCATGTCAGAAAGGAAAGAATATTGACATTTTACTGTCCCCCCAGTATATCTTGACAACAGCTGGTATATGCTGTTAATCACCAATTTGGGGTTGGTTGTGAATAGCAGGTGGTGAATGTTGATAATATCCATTAGTGACATTTATGAGAAGATGTACAATGCAGTCACATAGATCCAGAGGAAATAGCACTTGTCCTAATGGCATCAGTTGAGTCTGATTTGTTCCAAAGCAATGGGTCTTGAAGATGACTACATTTATTTGGGTATTTATTTATTTACTGTGAGATTGTCTTAAAACTGTAAGCCAGTGAAAGTAGAATAATTAAAAGTTAAGAAGACTGTTTAGGAAAATGTAAAGGCTATAAAATGTTACGGAAGCTTATAACAGCAGATCGATTGGTTATAGCCTCAGGGCTGTGGATAAAATAGAACACATGAAGCACCAGTACAGTTCATGTCTCTTAATTCAGGTGAAGAAAGAATAGCTTACAAATCCTTTGATTTCACAGTTTAATCCTACTGCATAACAAACGTCCAAAACTCCTGAATAACTATAGTATTGGAACAGGATGATTCTACATGGTTTTTAAAAATAAATATTTAAAGAGTATCACTAAGATGAGTTATACATATCTGTATGAATTCTTGAATAAAGAGTTGCAATTTCCTATATCTCAGATAAATGGCTACAGAAATACTAAAAATGTTTTTATGATATTGATATGAGACTTATTTAACTAAAGATTTACTTATATATCTACTGGATACTTCAGAAAATGCTTAAATGGGGTTAGTTGTTATCCCATTGCATTGGAAATGTAAAATGAGGGAGGCAAGATTTAGTTAAATGATATGTATTCTTCTTAAAACAAATTACATTACAATCACAATATGAAGAATTATGGCTTTACAGAGCAGAGGATATAGCAAAAGCTATTACACTGCAATGTTGAAAAAAAAAACAGCACAATTTATGATTTTGGTTTATTGATATGTGTTCATATTCAGTTTATGATGTAGTTCTCTATTGACTTAATTGAAGGGCTGATTAATATTAATGTACCTTTTCCAAGATTCCTTTATCCTGTTTCTATGAATATGCAGCACACAACATGTATGTTGTGGAGGAACTGGCACCTCCTCACTTGAAAATGGAAAAAGGCTCCCTTTAGCCTGCAGTCCTTCTCCTTTTGGGGGTGGGGGGGTTAATCCCATATTATTTCAGGAAATCTGTTGAATATATATATATGCTTTAATTTATATGCCGCCCTTCTCCGGAGACTCAGAGTGGCTTACAATGCGTTAAGCAATAGCCTTCATACTTTTGTATATTTATACAAAGTCATCTTATTGCCCCCACAATCTGGGTCCTCATTTTACCTACCTTTGAAAGGATGGAAGGCTGAGTCAACCTTGAGCCTGGTGAGATTTGAACTTGCAGTAATTGCAAGCAGCAGATGTTAATAACAGTGCTTTAGTCCACTGTACTATTAGGCTCTTAAAATTGTTCAACAGGAAAGATTTCAACAGGAAGCAGAGGAAGTAAGAGTCTTTGGTAAATTGAGTTTGATGCAAACATCTGAAAGAAAGAAAGATAGAAAGATTCCATTCATTCATTCATTCATTCATTCATTCATTCATTCATTCATTCATTACCAGTTTCCAAGCAATTCTAGCAGCTTACATTTTAAAACTAAGAAGCAATAGAAATACAAAGCATATGCATTAAGAAGAAACCCTCTCAAATAAGCAAACAAAACATCATACAGGGTCTCAATAATCACATTACCCTAAGGCTTAGGAGAATAGTAAATTTTGCAATGGCTTTCTAATCATTATCATTGGTGCTGGGAGTTGGGGAGTTGCCACATCAGAGGGCAGTCATGAAGACAGAGAAGGAAAGTTTAATAAGATGCAATAGATGGCTTTTGAATACAGATCCATCTGTAGTAAATCTCCCCCCATTCACAACTCGGTGCATTTTATAAAGTTGGCATTCAGAGGCATTTATGAATAAGGGCCATGAATATTATTTGGCATTTGATACCAGGTATGGCAAAATTGAATACCTAGCAATCACCTTTGGATTCACTAACTGTCCAGTGATATATTTTTAAGATTGTTAAAGTATTTTCAATGTTCTGGAAAAATATATTTTGGTGTACTTGTCTGATATATTGATCTTTTAGGAAGAGTCACCTCTCTATTATATTCATGTCAGAAATATTTTAGAATGACTCCACAAACTTGGAAAAATATGCATATCTTCTTTCTTTTCTCTCTCTCTCTCATGGCTTTTTGTGCCATTTTTAGACTTTGATGTGTTCACTTATAATCCTCCCATGTTTTATTTATTCCTCTTTAATTTTAATTTAAACCAAAGCATTTGGTTGCCCTATTTGAAGATACAAATTGGGTTGGGACAGAGTTGGGACAGAATTTGGCAACAAAGAGTGTTGAGAAATATGTCAGTAAGAATAAAAGAGAATTACTACAAAATGGTATGGAGGTGGTACTTAACTCCGGTTAGATTAAGCAATATGAATCAGCACTATTCAGATAACTGTTGGAGAGGTTGTGGGGAAAAAGGAACGTATTTACATATGTGGTGGGATTGTAAATTTGTGCAAAAATTGTGGAAGATGGTGTTTAAGGAGATAGAAGAAATTGTAGGAATAAAGGTAGAAGAGACACCAAAGGTAGCATTACTCTCACTATTGGAAGATATAAAATGTAAAAAAGAGACTAAAGAATTGATAATAAATTTGTTGACCGCAGCAAGGTTAATGATTTCTAGGAACTGGAAGACATAAGGTGTTTATAGTTTGGAAGAATGGTACAAGGAAGTATGGGATATTGCCATAAATGATAAATTGACTTGCAATATTAAAGTAAGGAGGGGCATAATGAAGGTAAACGAGGGGTGGGGGAGCACTCGTTGATTGTTTGTATTGTGTATATTGTTATATATTATATATTATGATTCATGTATGTTATGTATGTTAATTTCTTTTTTTATATGTTAATAATAAAAAATATGGGGAAAAAATTTAAACCAAAGCAAAATATTCATTTTTAAAAACCTTTTCAATTAAAACCCCATCAACCAAAGCTCACACAGTATTTTTGAGAAGAAACATTGCAAATACTCCTACTAAAATCCATAAATTTGGCAATAAACAATGTAATCACTCTTATAAATTTCTTCCTTTCAGTAATATAATTCGGGAGGGAGATTCATTCTGTTGATTAACAGTTGTGAGCCAGGTATTCTTTCTGATTTACCACAAATCACCAAGAGCTCTACTAGTAGATCTTTATGCCTATTCTTGCCAAACTGACAGAATGTGCTCAGAGAATGTAGTGTGCATAATTGAGTAAGTATGCTGACAGTTAAGATATGATGAACATAAAAAGGAAAGGAACTTCTTTTTAATTAAACCCAAGGGAAAGCTGACAGAAACTGGAAGTGTCCAGGTCAGGAACATGTGTCCCTAGAGAATTATGATGATGATGCTCTTGATAGTCCAAATGGGCATATAGTCAAAAACAGTCAAAAAGTGCAAATTCATTCATCAGGAATATTTGGATAGAGATCATATAGCATTATTTTATGCTAATTCTAAACAATTACAAGCCAAGATAGAGCTTATAGATATGGTGGGCACAACAAGCAAGAAAAGGAATGATAGCATGTCCAAGAGCTAGAAATGTTTTAAAAAGATGCTTGCATAAAATCTCGGTGGATATTCAGCTATGAAACATGCTCCTATATAGTGACACAACCACACTTGAACATCTTTAGGATTAGCAGAAGTATGGAGATTATAGAAAACATTATAAACACGTTTTCTGAATAGTTTTTATCCCAGAGCTATAATTGCACTCAACAATGAACTAAAGGGCCACCATCAGTGAGCTGTTGGACAGTATTACTTGGTCTGTTGTGTGGATGCTTGGGTGGTTTAGGGGAACTGTGGTGGGTGGGAGTGTGTTTGGAGATTGTTATTTGTGTTGGACCTGGTCTTTGGGTGTTAAGTGAATTTTCGTTGTATGGGTATACTGTGTATACACGTACAATGACAATAAAGTTATTTATTTATTTATTTAAATATTAGTTATTTATTATGGTCACAAGCTATTTGATTGTCGGGACCAGATCCATGGGTAGAAGGCAATGCTATAGTGTTTCAATTGCATTATCAAAAATAAACATTGCATATTTAAAACAGCAGTCCGATTCTGAAATATCCCATTTCATAACTTATTTGAAAGTAGAAGGATTAATTGGGTGTTTATGGTCTATATATATGTACACATATATGTATGTATGTATGTATGTATGTGTCTATGTATAATAGATACATTTTATATAAATCTAAATTACTTTTGCAATGTTTCATAAATGATATATTACATTCATTTCTCTGTCATAACTGTACACTTATATAAGTGGACTGCTTTCTGATTTATAGCAATCTGTTAATAAAGTTTAATAATTAACAATTATTAATATAATACTTATGTCCACAGAAAGCCCTAGACTATTGGCTAAGCTGTCTTAATGTTTTAGGTAAAAGATGTTCTAAAGTCCTGCATAGCATGCATTTACTGAATGTATTTCAGGTTATTCAGAAAGTATAAATTGCAAGTTACCAGGCTGCAGCTAAAGTAATAGACACCAGTGATCACTGTTCCATGTATTTTAGATTGATATTTAAGACCTCTAGGGAGCTCAGATTTGTATGACTCATTTTTCAGTATTCTATCTGCCATGGGAATATTTTGCCATCAGTTATAAGTTGTTTATGATCATACAGAATATAATAATCTCAGGATAATCATAGTTTAGATAATCATGTACAGATGACTAGACAGATATATTGATAGGTAGATAAACAGACAGATAGGTTGTCAAGTTGATGCTGACTCTTAGTAAACATAAGGAAGGTTTTTCTCTATCAAGATCTGTCCCTAACTATTCCTTCAGGTCTTCCAACGGTACACCAATTGCCACAATAACTAAGCTCATCCACCTTACTCTTTTTCTCTTTCCTTACACCACCTATAGCATTAGAACCTTTTCTAGAGAGCTAGATCTTCAGATATGTCCAAAGTAGGAAAATCTGAGCTTGGCAATTTGTGCCTTGAGAGAAACTCTGGATTGATTTGTTCAATTATGTCTGCTTTCTTTGTTGTCCATGATGTTAACAGGAATTTTCTCCAAAATTAAATTTCAAAACTACTCTTTCTATTCTGCTTTTTCAAACTGCAACTTCCACTTCTATAGAATGTCACAAGGAATGTCACTTCTTGCAATGTTCTGATCTTGTAATGATGGACACATCATAGCATCTAAATATTTTTTCCAAGCTTCCATAGCTACTCTGTTAAATGCTAGTTTGTACTCTATTTCTTGACTGCATGCTCTTTTACTATTAATGGTTGATGCTAAAAGATAGAGAAGCTATCCATCACTTAGATGGCATCATTATCAGGCAATAATGTCTCATGTTCTTCAGGCATTTCCTAAGGTCAGCTAGAACATCTGGCAATTTTTTCCATGCAGAGCTCTAATCTTCATTGGATGATCTTAAGCATTATTTTGCTGTTGTGTGAAATTAAGGATATTATTTGATTTCTATTATTTAAATTTCTATCTTTTTTTGTATTGGAATGTTGATTGTTGATACATTTTCCTTCTTACTGTTTCTAACTTTGGCATCCCTGTTCCCAATAGAATAGAACAACAGAGTTGGAAGGGATCTTGGAGGTCTTCTAGACCAACCCCCTGCTCAGGCAGGAAACCCTATACCATTTCAGACAAATGGTTGTCTAACCTCTTCTTAAAAACCTCCAATGTTGGAGAATTCACAACTTCTAGAGGCAAGTTGTTCCACTGGTTAATTGTTCTAATTGTCAGGAAATTTCCTGACAATCACGCATCACATCTTGCTTGCATGTTCTGTCAATTTCAAATTGAACTTGATGATAAAACTCATCAAACTTCTCTTGTTCTGTATCAATGGTTGCTACATAAATCTGGATGATTGTCATAATAAAGGGTTATCCATGAAGTCTAATTGATATTTTTCAGTCCTCACTAATGATCTTATAGCCAATTACTGTTTTTGTTATTTCATTCCCAACTATAAAAACAATACCACTTTGTCTTTATTTTCATATCCTGTGTAATAAACACTGACCTTCTGATTGAACATAAAAATCCTCATCTCAATTCACTGATCTCTAAGATGTCAATTCATAGTAATTTAAGTCATCTTTCATTGTACTGAGGTTTACTGTGTTCATGCTTCTTATGTTCTGGGGTCTGGACTCCCACCGTGAGTCTGTCTTTGCAGATTTGGATTTCTTTTCCCCTGTGGCAGCGTTGACAATTAGATGTCCCAATAGCCACATCATAAATGCCATTAGTTTCTCAGCTCTTCTTCATTAGCATATTAAGTGCCATCTTACATGAAGGGCCCATCATCCATCATTATATTATCAATAATTTTATATTTTCCATCCCTACAGTTTTCCTGGGAGAAGAACAGGAGTGGCTTATGGCCTTCTCCATGCAGTAATTATTGATGCCTTTGCCATAGTCACTATAGTGACCAACTGCCTACAGCTTCTTCCTACATTATTGTTGCCCAATATAAGTACCTGCTTGCTTGAGCTGGGCAGCTGGAATGACCTTCATGCCTTGGTTGATTCTATCAGTGGAGATATTCCCAACATTTTGACATTGGCTATGGCCCTGAAACACTGTGTTCCCTGGAGCGGTCACTTTGGAGCCAAGTCCACAGTTCTTTTAAATAATATAATGTTAGATTATAATGCTAAACAGCTTTAGTATTCTAGTTTAATCTGATTTTGAAAGGTAATGGAAGACATTTGTTAGCATAATGCCCCTGGAATATGAATCATTCTCAGTGGAAGAAGAGGAGCAGTTGAAATACTAGGGAGATTTGATTTTTAAAGGCCATTTGTGGGGCAGTATCAGACTCTATTGGTCTTACTTTTGCCCCTAGAATCTCGGAGCCTGGGTCAGAGTCTCAGCCACTTATTCCATGGGAAAGCCATTGCTACCATTAGAAAGGTGCCATATTTCATGATGAGATGGTTAAACTAATTACTGTGTTTGAGTAGCCCAGCTCTTATAAAGTTGATCAAATTTGTAGATTCCAAGTTAAATGTTGAAACTTAACTTTTCCAAGACATGTTAGTCTATTTGAAAGCTTTGATCTTATGCCTGATAGTTGATAATGACTTTTCATTAGAAAAAAATAATCAGGGTTTGCTTAAGAAAAGAAAACTTAACATGCAATTGGAAAACAGTCTAGGATAAATTATTACAAGTTGATTCTATTTCTTTTGAAGGAATGCTGTCTTTTTAATATGGACAATCTACTCACAGTATCTCCCTTTCACCTGGATTGAATTTCATTCTTGTTTGCCCACATCCACTGATGATATGATTTGTGATGGATAGAGAAGGAATATTAAAACTAAGAATTCTGCTTTATAATTACATGAAAGTTATTCCAGAATTTTAAGGATTATGTGTCGAGCCCTATCCTCCCGCTGGGCGCCGAACCGCTCGACAACTCACCTGGCTCCGCTCGCCCGCGCGGCAACACGGGCGTGGGATAGCATGGGGCTGCGCCCGCCCCTCCAACACACTTCCTAGTTTCGGCCGGGACACGCGCACATTTACACATGGGGGGGGGATGTACAGAGGCGCTTCGGGGGGGTGGAAGCGTCAGGGCTAGGGTTTCACAGGGTCTGGTAGCTTTTGCTCGGGAAGTTTCTGACATGCAGCAGCTGGCTCCTATCACCGCCATGCCCGTTTCCAGCCTGCTGATTCGCCACTGGCAGGGCATTGTTCCGGGCTCCGCCTCACAGCTGGCGGGTGCGGGATGGATTTAAGCGCTACATGCCGTATGCATGGAGCACCAATTTTACATCGTTACGACTGCAGCGGTTTTGGGAAGGACAAGATTAAACCAGCATGACATTCCAATGTTGTTCTTGGTGGTTTGTCCTTGTTGCACCTGAGGATTCTGAGAGGAAATTGGCGCTCCATGCATACGGCACCAAAGGCTCGCTTCGTACAGGCTCCAGTACTTCGACATCCTGACCAAAGCATCCCGTTTGTGGTACAGGTGGATGTGAGCGACGTGGCTGTCGGAGCTGTGTTATTACAGGCCAATAGCCAGGGACATTTGCAGCCGTGTGCGTACACCTCAAAGAAATTCACCCCAACAGAGAGGGGCTGGGCCATTTGGGAAAAACTTCGCTGTATGATGGGCGCTTTTAAGCTGGCGTCACATCCTGGAGGGGGCACGTACGCCTTTTGAGGTCTGGACAGACCACAAAAACCTGATGGCTCTGCAAACCCCGAGACGGCTGTCACCTAAACAGGTCCGTTGGGCACAATACTTCCATCGCTTTAACTTCGTGTTGAAATATGTACCCGCGGGGAAGAATTTCTTGGCTGATGCACTATCCAGACTCCCACAGTTCAATAGTAAACGAGACGATGTCATACAGCCCATCATACCAGGAGGTATACAGGGGGAAAGGGTGGCAACCGGTATAGACACACAACAGAACTGGGAGGAGCTGTTACGGGAGACATTATCCAGAGATAAGTGGATACACGATAACAAACACATACTCACACACAGAGACGGGATAGAGTGGAAAGGGGATAAAATGTATATCCCCCCTGAACTGCGATCGGCGGTTCTACATAGATGTCATGACGTGAAGGCTTCCGGCCATTTTGGGTTTTTAAAAACCCTTCACCTAACACGACGCCAGTTTTGGTGGCCGCATATGCGAAAAGATGTAGAAACGTATGTTGCTGGCTGTGTTGTTTGTGCAAAGTCCAAACCCCGGCCTGGAAAACCCCTTGGCCTGTTACAGCCAGTTGCCACCCCTGATAAACCCTGGGATGAAATCGCAATGGACTTCGTGGTGGACCTTCCGGAGAGCAACGGCCACACAGTTATCTGGACGGTCATAGACTTGTTTTCCAAACAGGCCCATTTCATCCCATGTAGTGGCCTACCGTCGGCACGGAAGCTGGCAAAACTGTTTATTCTACATATATATCGAATACATGGGGTCCCACGCCGTATCATTTCTGATAGAGGAGTGCAGTTTACGGCTAAGTTCTGGAGGGGTTTTATGCGGGCTATAGGCTCAACTCAAGGACTCAGTTCAGCATTCCACCCCAGTACTAATGGTGCAGCGGAAAGGCCAAACGCCATGGTGGAGCGCTACCTCCGCTGTTACGTCTCATACCAACAAACGGAATGGTCAAGCCTGTTACCATTCGCCGAAGTCGTGTACAATAATGCAGTGCATAGCAGCACCGGCTTTATGCCCTTTCACTTTGTTTCTGGACGTGATTTCGTCGCTATACCTGAATTGGAGGAATCACAGGGTAACAAAATAGAACCACAAGAGTGGACAGAGAAAATACGCACACTATGGCCCCAGGTTAGAGAAGCGTTAGATCGAGCAGCAGATGTGTACAAAATACAGGCAGATAAAAAACGGATGGGTATGAAACCCTTTAGGGTGGGTGATCTGGTATACCTATCCACTAAGTACATCAAACTGCGTATACCAAACCGGAAGTTAGGACCGAAATACCTCGGGCCATTTCCTATACGTCATATTATAAACCCTGTCACGGTGGTCCTGAAACTACCACCCTTACTAGGCAAGATCCATCCTGTGTTCCACAGCAGTCTCCTAAAACCGGTAACGACAGTACGGGATAAGCCAGTGTGCCCTGGACCAATAGCAGGTGACCATTACGAAATAGAGGAGATACTGGACTCCAAACTTGACCGGGGGAAGCTCAAATACCTAGTCTGGTGGAAGGGATATCCGCTCGAGGAAGCATCCTGGGTCCCGGAGGCGGACTTAAATGCTGATAAACTATGCAAGAAGTTTCATAAAAAATACCCAGACAAACCAAATGCTACCACTAATACACCTATTTTATATCTTACAGAGAGGTCCCTGGTGAAGGGGAGCCGCCTGTCGAGCCCTATCCTCCCGCTGGGTGCCGAACCGCTCGACAACTCACCTGGCTCCGCTCGCCCGCGCGGCAACACGGGTGTGGGATAGCATGGGGCTGCGCCCGCCCCTCCAACACTCTTCCTAGTTTCGGCCGGGACACGCGCACATTTACACGTGGGGGGGATGTACAGAGGCGCTTCGGTGGGGGTGGTGGAAGCGTTGGGTCTAGGGTTTCACAGGGTCGGGTAGCTTTTGCTCGTTTCTGACATGCAGCAGCTGGCTCCTATCACCGCCACGCCCATTTCCAGCCTGCTGATTCGCCACTGGCGGGGCGTTGTTCTGGGCTCCGCCTCACAGCTGGCGGGCGCGGGATGGATTTAAGCGCTACATGCCGTATGCATGGAGCGCCAATTTTACATCGTTACGACTGCAGCGTTTTTGGGACGGACAAGATTAAACCAGCATTACATTCCAACGTTGTTCTTGGTGGTTTGTCCTTGTTGCGCTTGAGGATTCTGAGATTATGTTTTTATATAGTCCCTTGCCTTGGCACTGGACAGTTCTATATCCAGAAACTTGATGGAGTAAAATGATAGTATATTTTTGTAAGAAAAAACCAGTTACAAGTGGATTTCTCTTTCTGACTGGTATTTAAAGTATGCAGATTTGCATTTGCATCCCATATAAAAATGAGTACCATACTTTGGAATTTAGTCAAGGTAACTACAGTTTCCTTTCAGCTTGCAGAAGCTAAAACTGTGGATTATTTCCCATTTTTATAATGTGTATTGTGCAAGCCAGAGAAAATGTATTTACATTCACTGTGGCATTTAAAAAACCCATAGGAAATGAAAAGAGAATATTTGAGAAAGACCGTTTGCATACTGTGTCAAATTTTTAATTGGCTGTTTATGTTGTCTATGTTCATACAGTTTTTATTATTTTCTCCATTTATTGGCATTCAGCAGAACATACTTTTTAAATGCATAATTTATTTGCATGCAAATAAAGTAGTCATGCACACAAAAAGATTTCTACTATGTTTACTGGGTATTTTATTAGTTATGATTCATCAATCACAGAATCAGAATTATGGAGTTTAGAGACCGACAGGAGTATTAAATCCAAACCACTGCAATCTGCAGTAAAACCAACAAAATCATCCTCAAGAGATGGTTGTACAGGCTCTTGTTTAAAACCTTAAGAGATGAAGAACTTTCTCTCCATAGATCGAGTATTCCACTATTGTACAGTTTCCTGACGGAAGATTTTTCTTATATTTAAATGAAATCTAAGTAGCTCAATTTATAACTGTTGCTTCTGGTCCTAATCTTTTTTTTTTATATCCCTTAACAAGGATATTATATATTCTCCCAGAAGTCTTTTCTCCAATCTGAACATCCTAAATTTTTTTAGCCTATCCTCAAGTCCCCCTATCATCCTTTTCATCCTAATCTGAATGTTTTCTAACATGTTGACATTATTCTGAAAATGTGGTGGCAGAATCATGCACAGAATAAGTAGGCATTTTAATTTCTAAAGATGTAGGTTTATTTTATTTTTTAAAGCCTCTTCTTTTTTCCTTTACAAGTAATATGTACTTAATGTTTTTCCAGGTCTACAAGTGATTTTTTTTGAAAAACAACATTCTAACAGTTCAATGTCCTTTTTTAACATTTTCTGTTTTCTTTAAAGTGTTTCATTTGTCAAGATGTTATTACTAATATGGTCCTTAAAATGCCTTATTGCACCTTAACTGAGCTACATCTATTATTGTACTTTTGTGTTTCCTTGTTTTATTTGTGGAGTTATAGAACCCTTCCTCGTTGCCTGTGCTGTGTCATGGCTCAGTACTTGATAATTCTTCAAGTGAAATGACAGAGGGCAGTAACTTTATACTGATGCGTGCTGAACAGGGACTTCAGATACATTTGCCACTTGTAGATCTCTCCCTTCTGTGTTGTGAAATTCAAACACCATTGCTAATCACGAAAAGCTCAAACCCAGCATGTCTGTCTTTGAAGTATATCGCATAAATTCAGTGTGAGATCAAATGGAACTACTTTTTTTTCTTGAAAAGCATAGAGAAAACTGAAATAAAGATCATTATAAAGCAGCAAAAAGGTTATTCTATCCTCAGTAAAATAACAAATAACTGAAATATATTGGGGTGGTAGATAAAATTGGAAATAAGTGCCTATTATTTATTATACATACATACATAAATATTGTATCCATCAAAAGCAAAACCTATTTCATTTTAATGCTATATATTACATTTAGAAAGACTGTGTAGGTACACATAGGCACACATAAAATTTAAAGTTAGTTAGGTGCCACTAAACAGATGTACGGATGAATGCCCTGCCTTTAGGAATAATTTGTAGTTCTGCCAAGGACATTCCAATAATCTTAATGGCCTTATCTATTTTCCTTTTCTGCTTCCTTTGAGCTTGCTTTCCCAAGTTATTAGAAAATAGTTTTCTGGTTGATATGGCACTGCAATATGTTTAAACATTACAGTCATGTATGTACAATGTGTAGTGTGTTATGCTACCTTTTTTGTGTTGGAATTTATTTCACAAGGCAGGCTGGCTTCCCTCAGAGCTGTAGAATCTGTCTCATCTCTACTGCAAATTGTTCTTAGCTTCCCCTTCCTTCCCTCCCCCACTTTTACTTTATTAGCAAGAGTGACTTGCTTCCATTGGTATTACTTTTATGGCCTTTGGAACTACTGAAGTTCAATAAGTCAAGATGCTAATGTCCACATAGGAAAACTTTTAATATTTTGCTAATATTTTGTAACTGTCTTCTTGTGGCTTAAATAGTCATGTACCATCAGATTTAGGTTAATTGAGATTCCTGTTTTCACACTGGATGGTGGATCTGTCTTTTTGGCATTATTGTGCAGAATTTACCTCTAGATAATGGATGGAGCACCTCCTAGATTACAACCTTGCTCAGCTTGTTTCTATACACGGCATTGTTTTGATCGAAAGAATTATACGGCTGGAAGGAACCTTGGAGGTCTTCTAATCCAACTCCTGTCTAATTCAGGAGTCCTCATATCATCTTGGATAAATGGTTGTCCAATCTTTTCTTGAAAACCTCATGTGATGGAACACCCACAACTCTAGGAGGCAAGCTGTTCCATTGCGTAATAGTTCTTGCTATCAGGAAATTCATTCCCCAGTTGGATTCTTCTCTCATGAGCTTCTAATGCTACTTGTCCTACCCTCAGGTGCTATGGCAAATGCCCTCTCCCTCTGGCAAATCTTCAAGTATAAGAAAATTGCTCTCAAGTCATTCCTCAGTCTTCTGTTCATTAAGCTAAATATGCCTAGTTCCTTTAATATTTCTTCATAGGATTTAATCTCCAGATGCCTTATTGTGTTTGTTCTTCTTTGTACTTTTTCTAGGACCTCAGCATCCATTTTGTATTATAGTAAACAGAACTGGATTTGAAATATATTCATAGTGCAGTATAGTGAGAAGTATCACTTCCCTTGATCTTGTTGCTATCTTTCTGTTGATGTAGCCTAGGACTGTGTTGGCTTTTTTTGGCAGCTCCAGCAAACTGCTGATTCATACTTAAGCAGTGGTCCATGAGGACACCTAGATCCCTATCGCATGTACTACTGTTGAACAATGACTATCCTTCTAGGAAACAAATGCAGAACTTGGGTGTCTAGTCAAAAAAAGGAATTAGCCTAGGGTTTCTAAGTAGTCACATAGAGACTACAACTCCTCTTGAATTCTGTTGACCCTTACCTTATGCCAAGCTAGTGTTAGCCATCAGTTGAATAGATTCCTGTGCATAAGCATGACTAGTAATAAATTGGAACTTCACATGTGGTTCTTGCCTTTCGCATCTGACAATCCAGTACCTGAGTATCTGCTTTTTTCTGCCTAAAGCAGGACCTTACTTTTCTTGACATTGAACTGCCTTTTGTTGGATACGGGCCAATGCTCAAATCTATCAAAATCTTTCTGAAAATCTTGAATCTGTCTTCCAAATTATTAGCAATTCCCCCCAGCTTTCTCCAAAAAAAGATTCAATATGCTTCTTATTCTTAAGATCTGCATCTTGAGTTAGTATCTGTTTTTTATTTCTTTTCTTCCCAATTTTCTCTACTATTGTTCAGAATGAAGCACACACACATTAACTTTTTTTCTCCCTATTGTTATAGGCTGCTTTAGCCAGTACCCAGCTGCCTCATGCATACTTCAAACAAATGGCTACTGAAAACATGTTAACTCAATTAGATTATCATCAAATTGTGCTTGGGACTTTAAAAGTAAATATTTGGTGTGTGTTCATCTCTGCAGTACATAACTCCTTTAGAATCATGCTTTTGAAAATATTTTTAAAGCAAATATAAGTTTCATTAGAGGATGGAAAAATAAATTGGTAAGGTGACAGAATCTATGATTTGATGGAAGCTCAATTATAAATGGATAACATAATATAACAAGTGCACATGAAATCCTATTAAGGTCTGAAAATCCAATATCTCATCTCTATGACTTTTAATTGATCTTTACACATATTGTCACAGCAGTCAAATATTTGAGATGATTCCTGTACACATAAACAAATGTAAGCACATTAACCTGGTTAATAATTTTAACAAGCAATTTGTATTTCCCATTAGACTGTCTTATATTTTGCTTTAGTATAATTAAAGATATCATCACTGATAAACCAGATGCAATATTCAAAGTAAAGCTCCTTCTCAAGATTTATTTTTATCATTAACAGCTTGATAAGATGTGCATATGCCACTAAGAAATTACATTTCATTTTCCAAGCAATGGGGAAGAATGGCAGAATATTCTTCTTTATTTTGTTCTCATTTGTATATTGCTTGGATATCATGCATTTTATTTATGCATGATATCCTAGTTTTATTTTAATTAAAAGACCATCCACTTGGCCCAAATAATTTTTTCATTCAGACCAATGACCTGAAAGGCACCATGCAAACTTTATGGACTGCAACCACTGGGAAATACATAACCAACTAGCCTTTAAAGAATATAATTTTGACTTAATTATAAAAGCTGGGCATGCAAGTAATTTAAGAATTTGAAAATAAAAATATAGGAGTTGATAGTCTACAGACTCAAATTATCAAAGAAAAAATATTATTAAAAAGGCAATCAAATTGTGTATTTGCCTAGCCCAGAGCAGGTTAAAAAATACATCACAAAGGAAAACACACAACACCATATTCCCAACCCTCGTGGCATTATTGTCAAGCAGCATCCATTAGCAATAACACATGATGTCATATCACCAACATGCTCATTAATAAAAGTATACAATGCATTGCTGAAGGTCAACATTCATAATAGCTTCCTATTACATTTCTTACCTCCTTTTACAGAAACTGCAAAGAGTATCCTTTTATCATGTGCTTTATCTGCAGTTTAAGCATCTCAAGAATAATAAACTGTATGAAAAGAAAAAGGAAAGAAAAAGAGAAAGAAAAGGAAAAGTCCTAGCTAAGCCATTACCAAAAGATCAGTTTCAGGACTTACAAGAAGTAGTAGGAATCATAAATCAATGCACTAGGAAGTGAGATGGTGTGTTGGAAGAGACACTTCTGATGTTTTATTTAGATCATTGTATCTCCTCAATATATTGACCACTGAAGACAAAAGATCTACAGTAGTCAACCTGGTGTAGGAATTTCTCTTTGACATTCCTTTATATCCTCTGCTTGAGATTAACTAGCATGTCTTTAACTGGCTAGGGTGATGTTCTCAGGCTGTTTTTTTTTTTTTTATCCTTTCAATTTATCTTTTTCCTCTAGTAATGGTGTAAAAACCATGCAAGTCTTCATGGCATTTTACTCTTTTATTTAGAACATAGCTATATGTTATACGTGTTCTATCTAAATGTATTTTTCTAAGAAATATTTTCTTTTCTTCATCCTTTCTAGAAATCCTTTTGTGAATTTCTCTTTTTCTTGGTGCAGAAAACTACTCCAGTAATATAAGCCTACTATACCTAGACTGAAGAAATCTAGATAACTACTTGATGTTAACATAGAGGTAGTTTTCTATTTCCCCTGAAATTAATTGATGCCTATAGACATAATATGCCCCTTTCCGTTTAACCTATGTGAAAAATCTATGCAAAATTCATTAAAAATGAAAAAATCAGGAGTCTGGTAGCACTATTTCCAACTAGCACATTTTATATAAGGTGTAAGTTTTCATGAGCTATAGCTCAGTTTGCCAAGTAGATAAGCAGATGTAGGCTTTGAATCTGATAAAGTGAGCTGCAGCTCATAAAAGCTTCTGCCTTTTCATAAAATGTGTTAGTTGGAAAAGTGGTACTAGACTTTTTCTGATTTTTGGGTACCATAGATTAATATTACTCTCCTACTTCAGGGTCTACAAAGGAATAAGAAAAAGACATGGATGCATAGCTGGCAACATTTAATTCTATTCACTAATGCAAATAATTCCAGAATCTTTTGACACATAATAATTGGTTCTTTACAGAGAACAATAACTAGTTCTAATAGAATAAGAGCTGTAAATGTACGAGAACATAGTGTTATCAAATTGCTTTGACTGTGAGTCCAATTTGACCATTTAACTGTAAGATTAGATCATGTTCTAGATTGTTTATAAATTTCTAACTTAATTTTGTGGCTGAAAAAGATAAGACTGCTGGGAAAAGTATTTCTGCTGAGAAATTTAAAATATGTACTACTTGGTGGGCCTCCATTTTGGCATCTCTGTATACCTCATTTCAGGGCTGTCAAACTCCCGGTCCATGGGCCGGATGAATCATGTGCTGGCCACGCCTATGCCCGGTTTAGCAAAGGGAAAAAAAGTCCCAATACATCACATGACGCTGCTGTGACAACATGAGTTTGACACCCCTGCCTTATTTACTTATGCAGATCATACAATGTACAAGATAATGAATCTGATCTGTCATCATACCCTTCTAAAGAAAGAAACTATCAGGACAATTGTTGCCTAAGTATGTTAACAAATCATATCAATCACATCAAAGCTACCAGATCTGTGCTGTAAAAATTCAAGTACACACAAAATGGCAACAAAGATACAGAAAACTCAAGATTGCATTGTTCAGACTTCCACTTTGTCAAAATTTACTAGATTGCTATGCATCTCTTTTCTACTCTTTGGTGATCACTCAGAGTTTTGCAGGCTCGATATATTAGTTTTAATGGCATATTTACTGGAAACTGTTAATAGAAGAAGATTCTGACTGAAGGAGCAAACCAGATTTAGGAAAAGGAGACCCACAGTAAATAAGTGAAAATTTGTTTTCTGTTTACTGCAGAATATATTAGTACTTTAACATGGTATTAATGGACTTAAAATCAGTATTTGCCTTGATTCCCAGAGATAAACTCTGGTGGAAAATTGGAACTTCTTTTAATTAATCAGTGCCTGAGATCATTAATTTATGTATTATATGACAACATCTCAGTCAGATATCAGGTTGGATATGGCAGAAATACCTGCTATCCCTATCTAAAAAAGCACGACCAAAGGTTATGTTCTAGTTCTTCTCTGTAATATCGTTGTTGAATCCATAGTGTCAGCACTAACAAAAATCCAATTTCATCCCCCAAACCTTGCTCACACTGTAATAGCAGTGAAATGATGAGATTGTCCTCTCAACAGTAGAAATTGGCTAAAGAGGAACTGCTGGGCATTCAGGAGCAATACTCAGAGGAAAACCTACAGTACCTATTTGGAGAGAAGATAACAGCTTGCTTGCCAGTTCTCTTTGCAGGACTAAGATTGCTGAAATTGTGCTCATCTGGGATGATTTTGCACAGATTCCATCATCTGTTCCCTTAACATTAAAGAATAAATGTTTCTCTAGCTGTCTGACTTTTAATGGCTAAGATGACTTCAAACTGAAATGACTGATCAAATCAAAGATGACTGAGTTGACTTAGAG
The DNA here is from genome assembly GCF_059756535.1 of Pantherophis guttatus. Taxonomy (NCBI): domain Eukaryota; kingdom Metazoa; phylum Chordata; class Lepidosauria; order Squamata; family Colubridae; genus Pantherophis; species Pantherophis guttatus. The sequence goes on from NC_142069.1 coordinate 36,388,906, forward strand.
ACTTAGCTGTGAATTATCTCATCCACCATATATTTTTTTATATGTGAATCAATGGTAAGTGGTTATTACTACATCTTCTGGCAACAAATCCCACAACTTATTTGAGTGTTGGATTTCATTTTTATTTTAGCTCAAATCTATTGCATTAAAGCAATGTTTTTCTTCAAAAAAAGCATTCGGGATGAAGAAAAGGAAGATCTACTTGCCATCCTTTAATAGACAAAATAGACTTTCCTGTTGAGAGTATACTAGGCTACCAAGATCTGAATTTTTGTTGTTTTGATTACTCTGAGAATTGAGACATTCCATGAAAAGAAAGAATATGTTGCATGTAGGTGGGCTTATGACTAGCTTTGAATAATGTATAAATACAAAAGGAAGTTTTGTTTATTTTATAATACCTCACATTGTTTACATTTAATCCATGTTTAAAAATATCCCTCTTGGGACATACTTTAAGTTCATATTCAGGTGATGTATACCTGTATAATATGTATACAGGTATGTATAATAAATTATTAATATTATAGACACACCCAAGCTTGTTATGTGCAATTTAAATAATTATATTCTAAATATGACTTATCCAAGTGAGTTAAAAACAGATACAATTATATATTTTTCCATCTTTAATTGTGAGCTATTTGCTCATGATCCAAATGTGACATTTTGGAACTTTTGTTAGATCCCTACAACACAGCCAAGTTGTAAACAAAGGCAACTTTTAAGACCAGCTGTGACCAATCCATTGCTCAAGTTCAATAAGCAGAACAAACACTGATTCACCAACAGCTGAAATTATAATGCGAGCTTGAAGAAAAATGTTCTGGGTGAGTGAAGCTAATATGCAGGTATAGAGAAATCTGTATAAGGTCATTTGTTTCCTGGAAGGTCTGAAATCCTTAGATAAAGTATGTGCAGAAAAGAAAAACAATTTTACCATGAGTAAATATTTTTTCAATTTGTTTTTATTTCAGTAATTTAAATATATTCTTCTAATGATGGCTCACAGAAAGTTTAATCATTCTATTGTGTTTTGATATAGTACAATCAAGCAGGAAATGGCTTAACCCCAAATATTTAATGTTTTGATTCTCTTCTAACATAATAACTTGATAACGAGAACTGCTTAACTTTCAGAATGACAAGTCAGTAGTTCTTTTTTAAAAAATATATATATAAAGTTTTTTATTTTTTTAAAACAAACATTACATCATTTATCATTCAGTGTGTCATCTGGGTATAAATTTTGTCTCATCATAATATTTATATTTCTTTGCTTTTACATTTCAATTTAATATATCTCTTGTTAAAACATTTTTCTTCCGGATTTATTTAATTTTGCACTGCTTTATGTTCATATTCATTTTCTATCCAATAATAAAATTGCCCCCATATGTTGTAATATTCCAATTCTTCCTTCCCTTTAATTGCTAATGTTAATCTATTCATTTTTGCACATTCTAATATTTTCTTAATTATTTCTCTCTCTGTAGGAATTTTTCCACTTTCCAATTTTGTACAAATACAATTCTCGCCGCAGTTATTACATGAATAATCAAATATACATTTTCTTTACTAATTTTCTGAGGTAAAATACCCAACAGAAACAGCTCCGGTTTTAAATCAATATGTTGCTGAGTCATTTTCTCTAACCAAATCCAAATTTTTGCCCAATAATTTCTCGCTTTTGCACATGTCCACCACATAGGGTAATACGATCCCGGTGTCTGGTGACATTTCTAACACTTAGTTGATTTATCTTTAAATATTTTTGCCAATCTTTCCGGTGACATATGTCATATTTTATACAAATTTTCTTTGTATGCTGTTGCCATTGTTAACTTATAGTTTCTTTTCCATAGTTGCTGCCATTTATCTAACTCTATTGTGTATCCAAATTTTTTGCCCATGCTATCATTGTTTCTTTTACTTATTCTTTTTCTAGTTTAATAGAAAGTAAGTAACTATACAATTTTTTAATCATTCTCTCATCTGTTCCTGTGAGTATCTCATCCAATTCTGTCATTTCCAAATAAAACCGTATAACTTTGCATCTTTTTCATATCTCGATTTTATTTGCAATTGTGTGTACCACTCCATATCAATCCCTTGTTCTTCTAATTCTTGTTTCGTTTTCAATTCCCCCTTTTCTGATAAAGTATCTTATATCTAATAATATTTCCCATGTTAATAATATTTGGATGTACTAATGCTTCCATTGTTGAAAGCCATATTGGTATTTTCAAATAATGTTTTTCTCTAACTTTCTCCCATACTGATAATAAAGCATTTCTTACATAATGTCTTTGAAAATAACTATGTATTGTATTCTTCCCATACCATAAAAAAGCATGCCAACCCAGTTGCAGATCATGACCCTCCAATGTCAATAACCTTGTGTTTCTTAATTCAATCCATTCTTTCATCCATGATAATTTTATTGATTTATTTATTTTATTAAACTTGCATGCCGCCCTCTCTCCCAAAGGACTCAGGGCAGCTCCCAATGATAAAAAACACATAAAATTCAGTATTCAAATATAAAAAACCAACACAACCCCCTTAAAAAACCCCTTCAGTCCAATCCGGCTAGGCCAAATAGCCATGTTTTGAGGTCACGGTGGAAAGAACGAAGGTCAGGGGCCATCCAGAGCTCCAGGGGGAGCTGATTCCACAGAGTAGGCATGCCCAGAGAGAATGCCCACTCCCTGGGAGTTGCCAGCCGACACTGTCTGGCCGATGGGACCCCAAGGAGGCCCTCCCTGTGAGAGCGCACTGGGTGATGGGGAGCTGTTGCTTGCCGCAGATGATCCGCCAGGTACCCCGGGCCTAAGCCATGTAGGGCTTTATAGGTAATTACCAGCACCTTGAATCTCACCCGGAGGTCAACTGGTAGCCAATGCAGGTCCCGCAGGAGGGGTGTAACATGAGAGTGTCGGGACACTCCCATCACTACCCGCACGGCCGCATTCTGCACCAGCTGAAGCCTCCGGGTAGTCTTCAAGGGCAGCCCCATGTAGAGAGCATTGCAGTAGTTGATCTGGGAGGTGACGAGCGCATGAGTGACTGTGCGCAGGTCATCACGGTTCAGGTAGGGGCGCAACTGGTGCACCAAACGAATCTTAGCAAATGCGCCCCTGGTCACGGTTGTAACATGGTCGTCCAGAGTCAACCGTGAGTCCAGGAGGATGCCTAGATTGTGCACCCTTTCTACAGGGGGCAACACCTCACCCTCTATAGCCAACAATGGAATATTCTCCTGGAACCGTGATGCCGGTATCCACAGCCAGTCCGTCTTGGTAGGGTTGAGCTGAAGCCTGTTCCTCCCCATCCAGAGCCGCACCACTTCCAGGCACTGGAACATCATGTCGAGGGCATCACTGGGCTGTTTCGGGGTGGATATAAAAAGTTGGGTATCATCAGCATACGGATGATACCCCACCCCGAAACCACGGATGATCTCCCCCAGTGGCTTCATATAGATGTTGAACAGAAGGGGAGAGAGGACCGACCCCTGAGGAACCCCACACGTGAAGGGCCTCGGGGCCGACCTCTGTACCCCCACCAACACCGCTTGCGAACGCCCATAGAGGTAGGAGGAGAACCACCATAAAACAGTGCCTCCCACTCCCAACCCCTCAAGGCGCCACAGCAGGATACCATGGTCGATGGTATCAAAAGCCGCTGAGAGATCTAATAGGACCAGGACAGAGGAATAACCCTTGTCCCGAACCCTCCAGAGATCATCCACCAGCGCGACCGATGCCGTCTCCATGCTGTATCCGTGCCTGAAACCCGACTGATATGGGTCCAGATATATTGCTTCATCCAGGGCCAACAGGAGCTGACGTGCCACCATGCTCTCAACAACCTTCGCAATAAAGAAAAGGTTGGAGACAGGGTGGAAGTTATTCAAAATATCTGGATCCAGGCTAGGCTTCTTGAGGAGGGGTCTCACCACCGCCTCCTTCAAGGCGGCCGGGAAATTCCCCTCACCCAAGGAGGCAGTTATCATTGCCTGGATACAGCCACGTGTGACCTCCCGGGCCGAATAAACGAGCCAGGACGGACATGGGTCCAGCACACACATGATGGTACTCAGCTTCCCCATGATCCTGTCCACTTCCTCGGGAGTAACAGGATCAAACTCGTCCCAAATCACCAGACCCTTCACCACCTCCCCCACCGACTCTGCCCAGTCAGAGTCTAGCCCCTCCTGAATCTGAGCAATCTTATCCCGCAGGTGTTCACTAAATTCCTTGACCCGCCCCTGCATAGGGTCATCCCCCGCTCCCTGATGCAAAAGGGAGCGGGACACCCTAAACAGGGCGGCCTGGCGATTCTCTGTGGACGTGATGAGGGCAGAGAAGTGAGCCCGCTTCGCCGCCTCCATCGCCACCAGATAAGATCGAGTAAAAGATCTCAACTGTGATCGGTCAGATTTGGAACGACTGGATCTCCAACAGCTCTCCAGACCTCTCCTCCGACGCTTCATCTCCCGGAGCTCCTCAGTAAACCAAGGAGCCAACCGGGATCTGTGTCAGGTCACAGGTCACAAAGGCACAACCCGGTCGAGAGCTCCGGCAGCCCCCTTTCCCAGGCATCCACCAGAGTCTCGACCAGGGCTTGGGAAAGAGAGATAGGTATAGTCTCAAGCTCCCTCTGGAACCCCTCGGGGTCCATCAGGCATCTGGGGCGGAACCATGTGGCCAGTTCCGCCTCCCAGCGATGGGGGGGGTGGCACAATGGAAGCCCAGCCTAAGGAGATAGTGATTGGTCCATGACAGGGGCTGGGTAGTTGGCATACCCCCACCAATTCACTACGCCACTGTTCCGAGATAAAAACCAGATCGGGCGTGTGTCTCCCCTGATGAGACGGGACCTGTATTATCTGGGTCAGGTCAATGGCTGCTATGGAAGCCATGAAGTCCCGGGCCGCTCCCGACGCCCCACCCAGGGAAGGTAGATTAAAGTCCCCAAGCACAATAAGCCTCGGAAACTCAACCACCAACCCCGATATGGCGTCCAGCAGTCCGGGCATAATATTGCTGCCTGATAATATAATTCCCAATTTGGTAGTCCAAACCCTCCTCTGAGTCTTGCATCTTGTAACATTTTTATATTAATTCCCTTGCCATATATTAATAATAATAAAATAAAAATAATAAAATTATTATTTTATTAAGATTTTCAAAATACTATTTTTCTATTTTTATCGGTATTGTTTGAAATAAAAACAATAATCTTGGTAATATATTTATCTTAATTGTTGCTATTCTCCCATTAATGATAATTGTAGATTCTTCCATCTCTCCATATCTGTCTCAATTTGTCTTTTTGATTTATAGTAATTATCTTCCTTAATCATAATACACCTTGCTGTTAACTGAATTCCTAAGTATCTTACTTTTTTAGTAATCTGAATATCCAATTTCTCCATTAACTCCTTTTTCTGTTTCTCTGTGATATTTTTCACCAATATTTTCATTTTTTCTTTATTGATTTTCAACCCTGCCACTTTTCCATATTCTTCTATTTGTTCTATTATTTTGGCCCAACTGCTTGCAGCTCTTCTAAACTAAAGACTAAATCATCTGCAAATGCCTGTAGTTTATATTCTTCTTTTTTAATTTTAATACCTTTTATCTTTTCATTTTGTCTTATATTTCTATTTAACACCTCTAATGTCAACACAAATAATAAGGGTGATAAAGGACAACCTTGTCTTGTGCCTTTCATAATATAAACTTCTCTGTCATATCTCCATTTACCATCACTTTTGCTGATCGTTTATAATAAATTGTTTTAATCACATTTATAAATCTCCCCCCAAAATCCATAGTTGTTTTATCATATTCACATTGTCAAACGCCTTCTGTGTATCAAGCAACCTCAACGCCATTTGTCAGTAGTTCAATATCATCTATCAAGATTAATTTCTTTTATATTTTCAAAAGAGAAAGCCTTGTAATTAACAAGACAAATATTCTACATCCTTGTAAGCAATCAAAACTCACTATGGTTTGTACTACAAGTGGGGTTCTGTTGGACTATTTAGAATTCAAAAAAGGCCCAAGAGTAAATCTCATTAAATGTCCTAAAAGGTTTTTTTAGCTTGAGAAAGCTGGTAAGGGGATCAAATAAAAACCCAAAAGCTAACAGACCAGGCTGTTACTGTATATAGCAAGTCATTTTTTTTTCACTTTGACACATTATTAAACAATACATATTATTTTTTTATTAATAATATCATCAAGGCAATGCCAAAATATAGTAAGGTTTGTTTTCCACTAAGCTTTTCATGCATGTTTCAGTATACAATTAGAGATATGAAATAACGTATAAAGAGAAAATGGATATGTAGCTGTACTTGTCTTTTCTCCTCATTTGCAGCTCCAGTTCCTAGCAATGATGCTCTGATCTTGTCACAATGTCTACTGTAAACTACTGCTGAAGATCATACAATTTGAATAATTAAAGGAAAAAATTGGAACAATTATTTTCAGCTACTTCTAATGTTTTTGATCATATCTTCTCTAGTCCAAAGATATGAGAGAGAGAGATATTTTAATTATATGGCTTTCCATCTTGCCAAGTGAATTTGGGCAACTAGCACAGAAAAGTATCCATATAATGCACATAAACCCCTCAAGCAAGCAAAACAAAAAGGAAAAAATGAACTGCACTGGGTTTGTATCCGGGTCTAATTCAAGATGTTGGTCATGACCTGGCATAAGGCTTTGCCCCATGTTATCAGCCCATCTCAATCAGGCAGGGAAGGTATCCTGAGATTGCATCCATCAAAGAATTTTGACTGACCCTGCATTGTGGAACATCCTGCCCCCACAGATGAAGAAAGCCCCAAATCTCTTGGCCTTCCAAATGTTGGTTCTGTAGCCTTGTGGGGGGGATATAGAGGACCACTCAACTATGGGGCTGGCTAGTCCTGCCTTGTAATAATATTAAATGGACATCATAGAATATCTTTTAATATTTAATTGTTAGTCTAAAATTTTAAAATTTTAATCCTAATTAATGTTAATATTAATGTTAATATTTATTGATTGATTATATTACATTGTACCCCACACAGAACCCCTCTCTGAGGCAGATGGGTGGTCTAAAATATGCAATATAAATCAATAAATATACAATGGACTTGTGTTGCTAAATTAAAAATAAGACAAGGGAATATTTAAAGAAATCTATGGAGAAGCATCTGCTTTAGGCTAAAAAATGCTTGAATTCAGTCAGTGGGCAAAGAAGACATTTGATTTAAGGATATCTTAGCTTCATTGTGGAATATAACTATTCTTCATTAGCAGTATTATCTGGCCACACTTCAGGTTTACTATTTTTTTTCAGAAATATTATCATGTTAATCATAATCAAGCCTTTGATATATAAAAAAAACTCCTCTAACAGGCATAAATGATGTGATAGTTTATTGGTCAATGTACTGCTAAATTTAATTATTTAGAAAGCAATTTACTGATATTTCTCTCTACTGAGATTCGTTATTTTCTTCACCAAGTACATTTATCAAACTATTAATAGCCAAGGATAGGGCTGAGTACAGCAGTACCTCTGGAGTATTTAAATATTTATAGCATTGCATACAATTAAAGTAAACCTATGTTTTAACAAAATACAAGCTGCAATGTCTGAGGGAAACTTGTGGGAGTAATAAATTGCCTTTCATATCCTTATTGGAGTTTATAAAGATCATATATGATATGATTAACAGGCATTTCAAAATAGCAAGTATAATGCAATAATAACATTTTAACCTTTCCCCAACTTACACTTCTTAGGGTTGCTTCCTAAAGTTGACACTAATAGAATTTGAGTTAAATCCTAATATTCTGAATGTCACTTAGGGAGTCATTTTTCTCTATGTCAACATTCAGCTCGAGAATCCAAATAAAACTCTAGTTTATTCTATTTCCAAAAATCTTGCCATTTATTGAATATACTGCATGGTAATGTCGAACCAAAACTAATTCTGAGATTCCCAAACACAGGTTCATAGAACTAAACAATAATTTCTCCAGCCAAATCCCCAACCTGTCACGTAGTCCACATAAACACTTTGTTATGGGAACCGTCTACTTCAACTCCACACCTGCTACAATGTCCTTGTAAAGGTTTCAGGCTCTTGTAGTCTTCAGCAGAATCGTTTCTCCATCTAGCCCATTCTAAAGCAACTCTGTACTCTAATGGCAAGTTGAAAAGAAGAGGCACATAGCTGCTAAAGTTTCATACTTCACACTCTAATGGTTAAGACATCAAACTAGAAACCAGAAGACTGTGAGTGCTATGGTAGTCATGCCTTCAAAATTAGAGCCCTCTGAGTTAGTTTGGGTCAGTCACTTTCAGCCCACCCCATCAGACTTGGATAACAAGCCAGTCAGTCAATTCCTGCCATAACCAGTGGATCAACACTCAGACCCTGCATTTAGAATAGAATAGAATAGAATTCTTTATTGGCCAAGTGTGATTGGAAACACAAGGAATTTGTCTTTGATGTACTGTATATGCTCTCAGTGTACATAAGGAGAATAAAATACATTCATCGAGAATAAAGGAATTTATTTGCAGAAAAAACGCTAAGAAGAAAAAAATATATTAAATATTACTTGAAAATCCTAGCAGCTGTTCTGAAATTGACTCTGTTTTTCTTAAGTTCACCATGCATTTATTTATGAAGTGAATCATTGATGAATTTTTACTCTTGAAAGTGACATTTTGTAATCTCACAAGACTTTAAGCTATTTTATTTGAAAATGTACTTTCTCTAGTGCAGGATACCAATGCCCATGTCAAGTACATGATTTCACATCCTAAATGGTACAAGTTCTGAAGTTGATTCTCAACTCAATAAAATACAATATGCATTGTGTTATTTTATTTTAACAAGTACAATTGTATCTTAGAGATGTGGGAGCTCATCATTGAAAATGAAAAGAAGCTAAGGCATGACACTACAGGCAGAATGATGAGAAGGAATTAACTTTTAGAAAAAAAATGGCAAAATAGATCTGTAAATAACAATCTGGACAAGTCCCATTTTTAAAATGAATTTTAAGCAGATCTCTCTGAACTTTCTCTCTTACCTTTGACACACATGTGCACAAACACACCATTCACTTGGTACAATGGCTACAATGAGGAGCATACTAGACTTGATTATTTCATATAGTTATGTTTCAATACATTTATATTTTCTACTCTGCTCAGGTTTTTGGTCTGGGTGATTGAAGCCCCCTTCTTCACAGTGTGGTTTTGCTTCTTTTTGTTGCTTGGTGCCATCCTTTGTTCCTTATTTTTACTATTGTATTGTTTTCTGTATATTTATCTATGGACCACACAGAGTCACTGGAAGTTGGTTAATACAAATATTACATACATACATATATATGTACACACATATGTACATACATACATACATGTATATTGTTGTTGTTGTTGTTGTTGTTGTTATTATTATTATTATTATTATTATTATTATTATTATTATTATTATTATTATTATTTATTGAATTTGTATACTGCCCTACTCCCGAAGGACTCAGGGTGGTGAATAGCCAAATAAAATACATATAATATAAATGTTAAAAAACCATTAAAATACAATTAAATAATTGGTCTGGAAAACGAAATTTAAAACACCCCAAATTCATAAGACAAGTTTAAAATTTAAAAATTTAAAATTTTTTTAAAAACAATTTAAAAGAGAGGTTAGGCCAGGCCGGCCTGCTGAAATAGAAATGTTTTGATGGCACGGTGGAAAGCGCGTAGGTCCAGGATCGTCCGTATCTCTGGGGGGAGCTCGTTCCAGATGACGGGTGCCCCCACAGAGAAGGCTCTCCCCCTGGGGGCCGCCAGTTGACACTGTTTGGCCGACGGCACCCTGAGGAGCCCCTCTCTATGGGAGTGTACTGGTCGGTGAGAGGCTACTGGTGGCAGAATGTGGTCTTGTAAATACTCCGGTCCTAAGCCATGGAGTGTTCTAAAGGTGGTAACCAGAACCTTGAAACGCACCCGGAAGACTACCGGGAGCCAGTGCAGCTCATGCAGGCTGGAGGTCACATGGGAGCGCCATGTCGCTCCCATAACCACGTCGCTCCCATAACCACCCACGTGGCCGCATATGGTTTAAGGGAAAAAAATACCTTTCATTAGCTGGAGACATATAGACTATTAATTATTTTAACCACTGCCACATTAATAATAGTTCTATTTTAGTTACAAGAAATATTCCATGATCCCAGTGAATCATTCCACTATGCACAACATGAGCCTGGAATTTCTAATTTCCTTTATTTTCTGAGGATTCTCAACAGTGCATGCACCATAATGAAAGAAATGGGATGTCCTTTCCACATACAAATTACAGTTCCTATGTAAAAGATTGACAGTGCAATATGCAAGCTTTATTACTCTTTATGTGAAGTGATTTTTTTGTCCTGTGGTTATCACAATGTTCCAGAGATGTTTAAGTAACCAAGACTTTATGTAACATAAAATGTTTTTAATGGGTAAGATTTAAAGTATATATCAAAATATCCTTTTAAAAATGATGCCTTTCATCTGTCAGGCAATTCAATTTGTTTCTCTGTTTGAAAAACTTTCAATTCTCTTTCCTGTAGGTTTTCCTAGTGCCTATATACCACTTGCCTTTATTTCACTGCCTTTCTATAAGGCCTTTCTTTCTAGAACCCTGACATAATTTGGAGATTTCCCTTCTAGATTTAAGAAACAGTTTTGAAGGAGATGCCAGGATCAGAAATAAATACTACCTCAGTCAACCTCAGTGGCCAGGATTCTGATAACAGAAACTCAATCAGGAAGGGATAAGAATGAAAACAGATTTCCAGATAGGATTCATGATGAACTAAAAATCTCTGAAGGAAAGGGGATGGCATTGTGGGGGAGATTGGCAGCTGGAATGTGGATTCTGGTCACTGCAGTCTGTCCAGAAAAAGGAGCAATCATGAGATTGCCCATATGTACTCTGAACAGCTCCTTTTCATGAGTAGTTTGCAGGAACTCAGGTCTTTGTGACTGACTTGTGAGCCAAGTGGCTGGGAGTTGAAGCATTTCAATCCTGCTCACAACTGTAATGTAGCCTATATGGACACAACTATCTCCATCTCATTTCTTAATCACGCTTGGAAAATACTTTTTAAGTGCTTTCTAACCATTAGAAACTTTGAATTCAACAGATTTTGTAGTATTTGCCAGGTAAATTTCCTTCAATCCTTAATGGAAATAGTTTTAAATACAAGTCTAAGGACTTAAAAGAAAAAAGATCTTTAAAAATTAAACAGCAAATGAATCCAGATAGATTTGAATTAAGAGTTTGACATTAATTATAAGAATCTTCCCAAAATGTGGTTGTTTTGAATTCTAAACAAATAAGCAAACATGATAGGATGAGACTTTGAAGGTTGGACATTATACAGAATCAAAATAAATTAAAAATTACAATTAGAGGAAAAGAACATATTAATTGCACTTGCACAGAAAAAATAATTTAACATTTGATATGGTGAAGAATATTTCTGAAAAGTTCATTTTAAGATTATCTGCTGTTACAGGTGGGCTATTTTTAAAAGATATGGAAGAGGAACAAGTTTTACCAGACAAGACTCAAACTAATTTGAAAGTGGATTTAAAAATGACAGATTACAAGAATGACATGGAAAAAGATGCTACACTGGATACAAATAAAACTTGTTGATATCTTAATAATTAAAAGGAATATAAAAAATAACAAACCAAAACAGTACTTTGGATAACATTTGTATATTCAGTTTACAAAACAGACCTGTTATATTTATAAAGGATTTTGTGAGAAGGAACAAAGAAAAGAAAAGAAAGTCAAGTTCTAGGACATTATTAGAAGGGATTAAAGCTCGAGATTGTTAAAACTAGAAAGAAGAAATATAGAAGTTGGTCAAAATAGATATGTTATTTCTCGTTACCTTTAATTGACTTCTGCTGACCAGGTTTGAATCATGAGGCTTTAAGGATTTTTATAGATAAAAAAATAAGATATGGGAAAAAGAGATCATTTGTTATATTTTAAGAGAGGTATGATAAATAAACAATGATAGTCATGATGCACAGCAAGTTGTTTCTTTATAACTTTTTTGCTTTTTTCTTAACTGTAGTCTTTTTTCCCCCTATTTCTTTCTATTTTTGCTTCTTTTCTGCATTACTTTTTCTTGTTTACTGGTATTCTTTAGTTTGGTTTAGTTTATTTTTTTCAATTGTAATGTTTAATAAAAAATATTTTAAAAAGACAGGGTTGGGGTGGGAAGGGACAGAAACAGTAAGGTTGATCTGGGAATAGTTATGGATTTAAAGATTTCAGGACTATTTTAGCTCCCCAGTGCCAAATTGGGGGATAGTTTAGATTTAGTATTTAACTTGATAGTGGAAGGAGATTTTTTTAAAAACCTAACAACATACCTATAGAAGAAAATAGAAATCTGCTTTTAACATTGGAGCACTACAAGAAATGGCTTAGGATGTCCTTATCAAAATTAAAGAAAACTATGACACTGCTAATAATTATGTGGTCAGAAAATGAATTTTACAAAACTTTGATGCTTGGTTTCTATATACATACTACAGTAATACCAAGTGTCACTTTGTTTGTTCATGCACCAATGTAGGGTTTTTCCCCTTGTTTGTTGAGGGCACTTTCCCTGAAATTCTTGCATATCTTATTCAGTACAAGAACCTGCACAAAAATATTTGAAGTTGATGTTAATTTCCTAGGTAAAATTTACACTGATTATTGGGAAGTGCATGAAGAGACAAGCTAATCAAATAATTTTAATTTGCTGGTTATGTTTTTCTTTTATTTGAACCTGCAAATGTTGCTGTTATATAGTGCTGAATCTTATGTTCCTGAGTGTCTATAAATTTGGCAAAAAAGATGACAGCTAAAACAAAAGGTGATAAAAACAATCATTCCTTGGTGTAATAAAATGAAAAACATGCAGGTGGTGCTATGGGAATTACTTTTGAAGGGTAGCATAAAATATTTAATTATGAAGAAAGTATAAGTTAAATGAGGCAGAGATGAAATAAAGCAGAAACAAAACTCTTTGGAATACATAACTGTATGTTTTCTAACACAAGCCAAGAATGCTAATAAATACAAACTGCATCTAAACAGTTTCAGGAACTGTTTATCTATCACCACTTAAAAGATAAAAAGTTTCCCTTATTAAATAATCAATTATTATAGTGTGTAATTCATTAGAAGTCTGGAGCCTAAATTTTGCCTCAAACACACATAATAAAATAAACACATTTTAAACAGGAATTTGGGGAACCAAGATTTCATTATTCCCTCAGAAAGCCATGGACTATTTTAAATTGATACTGGAGAGATCGGGAACAATAAGCATCAAATTGTTTCATTTAAAACAGGAGTAAAACAAGGAATTAAAATACTGTATTATAATTATACACAGAATACAATAATTTCTGCACTTAAATATTCATTCAATAAAACTGAATTTATAATAAACTTCATAATGCAAACAGCCTTGTTTATTTGTGCCTATTACTAATTTCATTTATAGGAATGAGCTAAGAATATGTTTTATAGAACAAACATATTATTTCTAATAGTACCTTCCAAATATTTCCTGTACCTCTGGGGAATTTTCTAGTCTGTTCCTCTTAATTTATGAGTTTTGACTTTCTCTTTTTGTTCCATAAGTATCATAATGATTTTTTTAAAAAATGAATGTTTTGATGATATTTCATAACACATTTAGTGAGGTTTCTTGCATGAGTATTGATATATTTAAACACAAATTAACATTTAGAATATTTGTGAGTCTTTCTCATTTACTTTTAGAAAAAGCATTAACCCTTAATCAACTGAAGAGCACAGGATGTTTGCTGTAAGAAACCAGAAAGTTGTGCAATGTCTAGAATTCCTGCTAGGTTTCTAGTTGAACTAAAATAACTAAACATTGATATCTACAATTCCTAATTAGCCTCATAGATGGATCTCTGAATCACCTGAAAATGCATTGTTAAAATGCTTTCGCTTGTTACTTTCTTATAGAGGCAGACACCAGGCAACAGAGTGCACCTCTGAATTTCTTTTTCATAAACTAAAAAAATCTTCAATTTTGGAAGAAGTTAAGAGTTTTGAATGTAAGAGATACCTTTGTGAGATGATGCAATTATTTTTTAAAGGATGGGAAAAATATTGGCCTTTATCTCTGGATGCATTTATGTGTGAATATTTATAGATAAATTGCTTTTATATACTACATCTCCAGAGCCTTTCTGAAAGATATCTGTTCTGAACCTCTACTGAGAAACTCTTCCACCAATATAAAGCCCTTCCTTCTCTGTCCTTACATATCTGGGGAAATTTCTACATATTCACTTGGGATGACTGTGCAGGATAAGTTAGTTCTATATGAAGAAGGTGGTCTTGAAGATACCTGACAGCCAAACCATGTCAACCTTTAAAGATTAAAACCAACATATTGAATTGTGCCCAGAAAACTACTAGAAATCAATAAAGTGCCTATAACTTTTGTATTATGTGGATGCAACAGCTCTGATCTGCCAGTTTGATCTTCATAGTAAATCTGATGTAAAGCACATTTCAGTTCTGTAATACAGCATGGATTACTGTTGCCAGGTAGGACTATAAATGGCAGAGCAGCTGACACTGAGCAAAGACTGGAAACCATGCAGTAGCCATGCAGATTAGTGACAGTTAAAATTGGTGCAAATAACCAAGTGCTTTGGGGATTCAATGTCAGCCTGTTCCAACCTATCTTGATTTCTACAGCCTCCAGAAACTGAGTCAAGACCTCTAAGTCTTTTCCAGAACAGGATGGGTATACACAACTGGGTATCATCATTATACTGCTAACAAATTGATGGATAATCTCTCCCAGCAGTTTTGCTATTAAAAGGTAAGAGTGAGATGGCTGGACTCTTGTCCCACAAGAGAATGCCCACCAGCAAACCTCTGTTCCTCTACCAATCATTGGAAGCACTCAGTAATGCCTCCTACTTCCAACCCTCTCAAGAAATTGACCAGGTTACTATGGTTTATGGTATCAAGCACAAATTCCCTTGCAAAGGTTAATATAATCCACTAGAAGAACTTTTTTTCATGCTTGGATTTGAACCCAGACTGGACGAAATCCAGATAATCTGCTTCCTATAAATCATTCTACAGCAGAAAACTTACATCTGAAAAAGATATAAGATTTGAACCGTGGAGTTGTTATATTTCGGATTGTAATTGGCATTCTCTTGTAATCATGACTTTTCTAGTACCTGTAATAAAACCAGCTTATCGTATAAGTGTTTTGGAATCTCTAACTACTAACCTTCAAGTCTGATGCCTGGGTGAATAATAAAACTTGGAATCTTGTTTCGTTGACCCTGTGGCATCTCTGGATAAGTAATTACAAAAAACACTGGAGGTATTATGACACCATTGGGGCCCCCAAATTTCCTTATCTCAGGGTAAAAGCCAGAACATAATAAAAAAAAGAAAACTTTAAAGAAGAATCATGTTTTGCTTAATAATTATGAACAAATCACTAAATAAATTATTTAAATTCTGTTAATTTATCTGACCAAGTATATGAAATAAGGAAGCTGTAGAATAGTTTGACAATATAATCGTATTGATGTATCCTAGAAATTAAGTCTTCTTATCTTAATCATGTCTGCTTCTGTATGAGTATGTGTGATGTTGTAGCCTTATGTTTTCTTAGATATCATTATTAGATATCACTAATAATTTCTCGGTATTTTGATTGTATTTTTAACATGTCTGTGTTAAATGCAAATTCTGATTATACATAAGCCTTCATTTTCTCACTGAGTATGACCTCTGTATACCAAATACAGATGGACCCTGATCACACAGGAAGGCTGGAAGAGATACTTATTGTTGGGGGAACGAAATAATATTTTTTTTAAATTGGCAGCAAAAATAATTATATTTCCTGGTGAGAGCTGGTCACCGTTACAGAAAGTGATAAATAATAAGGCTCTTGGACAGGATTTTTCTTCTTATTTTTTATTTTGGTACCCTCACAGCTGTAATCATGCTTCTTGTCAGGTACTGCAAAGATAAAGACAAATGACCTCCATAGCTATACTGTCAATGCATTTTGATATAAATTGAAGAATAGCATGTTTTTTAGGAGGGAGTAATTCACTGATTGTTCTGTT
Source organism: Pantherophis guttatus (assembly GCF_059756535.1). Lineage (NCBI taxonomy): Eukaryota > Metazoa > Chordata > Lepidosauria > Squamata > Colubridae > Pantherophis > Pantherophis guttatus. Next base: position 36,405,160 of record NC_142069.1, read on the forward strand.
GTAGCCAGAAAAGAAAGAGCATTTTGTTGCAACAAGGTCCTGAGGGCAGAAAACATGTTTGGGGATTGTGCTATTTCTATTCATTTTCATATTCACTGTATATGAAAGTACTGCAAGCAGAACTGTATCAGGAATCAACTTCCAATGTCCATCCATACTGTTTGTTTTAGAATTATAGTATGCATGCCTTGGAAGGGACCTATAGGTCATCTGGTTTCATTTCCTTCTCTTAAATCATCCCTGATAGGCAGTCATTCATTCCTAGCCTGAAATTCTCTAAGTCAAGAAAGATCTGTTTGTGTTTTAGACAGACTATTCCTCTGCTTAACAATTCTTACCCTCTTGGAATCCTTCCAGATATAAATCCTGAATCTGTTTTCTTTTTATTTCAAATCTTTGGGCACAGAATGTAACAGTTAGAAATGACCTTAAAAATTTAAGTTTCACCCTATTCCAACTGTCACTCAGTACAGAAATACACTAACTGCCCTCTGTTTAACATGTCCTGCAAAGAAGTGTCCACCGTCTCATAAAGCAGTCCTGTGACACAATGGAATGTCTTCCTACAGGTAGTCCTCCACTTACGGCCACAATTAAGCCCAACATTTCTGTTGCGAGACAGTTTTTGAATTTTTCTTCATTTTACCTTTCTTGCCACTGTTGTTAAGTGAATCACTGCAATTGTTAAATTAGTAAGTGAATTTGAGTTTTCCATTGACTTTGCTTGTCAGAGGTTTGCAAAAGGTGATCAGTGACTTCAGGACACTGCAACCATCATAAATGTGACTCAGTTGCCAAGTGACTGAATTTTGATTATGTGACCATGGGGATGATGTAATGATCGTAAATAGAGCCTTGGTAGTACAGTGGTTTAATGCACCCTGTTATTAACACAGCTGCCTGCAATTACTGCAGGTTCGAATCTCACCAGGCTCAAGGTTGACTCAGCCTTCCATCCTTTCTAAGGTAGGTAAATTGAGGACCCAGTTGTGGGGGCAATAAGCTGACTTTGTATAAATATACAAAAGAATGAAGGCTATTGCTTAACGCATTGTAAGCCGCCCTGAGTCTCCGGAGAAGGGCGGCATATAAATCAAATTTAAAAAAATAAATTAAAAAAATTTAAAAATATGAAAAATGGTCATGAATCATTTTTTAAATGGCGTTGTAACTATGAATGGTAATCAAATGAACTGTTCAAAGTCATAGATTACCTGTATTAGAATGTTTTCCTGTGTTCCTGACAAAATAGGAATTTGTAATCTTGTACATCTTGTAATTTAAATCTTGTAATTTAAATCCTCTGTTTCTTTTTCCTTCTTTCTTTTCTTTTTTCTTTTACTTTGGACTAACTTGAAACAATACTGCCCACTTTTCTGCCTGACAGCTCTTCACATTATTGAACTCAACCATCATATTTTCCCATAATGTCAGGCACAAGCAACTAGATCCACTTGTGAAAGGTTGAAGTCAGCTACTTTATTGTGTTCTACCTATATTACAAAAACCTCTCCAGTCTGCTTGCCTTCCCTTGAGAACAAACAGAAAAAGTCCCATGGGACTTGAGGGGAGGGGTCAGGCTTATGCCTTTTGCAGCTTTGCAAGGCTCAAAGGTAGTTCCCCATTTGACTCATTCTCTTGCCTGGATGGGAGATTCCCAACACATCGTCATTTATTCTTCAGGCTACATTTAGCCAGTGCCTTCAACAGTTCCTCATAAGGTTTTCCTTCCAGGCTCTTTATCATCTTGGCTGTTCTCCTCTTGGTCTAATTTATGAAGGTCCTTCCTAAAATGTTGGGCTGCAAACTGCAATATTCTAGATATTGTCTGACAAATAAAAAAGAGACAGAATGTTTGACTTTTCTTAATCCCAACTACTTGCTTTTGTTTGTTTGTTTGTTTGTTTGTTCACAGTTCATCACAATGGTGGTTCATATTCAACTGATACTCCACTCATATTCCTGGATTCTCCTGACATGTACTTCCAAAGCTAGGTCACTCCATTCAGAATTTAGATATTTAATGTTTTGCTACCTAGATGCTTAATCTTCTGCTTGTCAGCACCATTCTGTTGGATTTGGTTCATTATTCATTCTGGCAAATTCATTTTGAATTGTGATGTTTTTCTCTGCTTTATTAGCCAATTCTCTTAACTTCATGCTATCTTCAGCTTGACACTCCCAATTGATATTTCCCTCCAGGTGATGCAGAATAATTTATGAGCATTGACTCAGCATAAATTTTCTGGACTGAAAATAATATTCACATTATTGTTGCTACTGGAAAATGGAGCTAGATTTTTTACCATGTTTAATTAATAGGGTCCAGTGCCAAAAGCATTTGTCATGGATGTAGGAAACTCAAGTTTAAATTCCAACATAGCAGTGGCACGACAGAGAAATCCCTGAATGATTTTTGAAGAGTTGGAATATGAAAAGTATCATACTGGTAGTTTAAATCACAAAATTATTACTGTTTTAGAATCATGGACATTGAAAAGTCAATCTTCTGCAGTTAACATGGGAGAGGTATTTTGATCTTTCTTTCCTGTTTGCCCAATTATATTTTTATTACATTGAAATGTACTTTTACAATTTGAAGTTCATGAAGCTGTATAGGAACTTTGCCATTTAAAACGTGTTATTTTTCATATTCCATTTTTGAAATGTTAATTGTAAGGCACTGAACAGGTTTGAATAAGGTACTTTTTCTAACCTGTATTGTATGAATCTTATGAAAATAAGTTGTCACTCTTGAGTTTTTCACACATAAACAAATCAGTTAAATCAGCCAATGGAGAAGATAGCATGCTAAGTCTGTCACTCTCCCAAGTTATTTGGCAGATTTCATTCTTCTAACTTAGCCGGACTCCTGCTTTGGAAGACCAAACAGAAGAAAAATGTCAAGAAAAGAAGCCTTATGTAAAGGCAAAAGAATTACAGACTATCTCAAAGAATCATAAATATGTAAATCTTAGAACTCTTCCACACAAAGAACAAATCAACAGTGAAGGTATTGAAAGTTAGGCACCTTAGGTTTTTGTGACTCTTGACTCAATCAAGTGTTTGATCAGATAACTCAAGTAAGAACTTAAAATGAAAAGAGAGAAGTCCACAACATTTTAAAAAGAGGACTTAGCAAGTATGTCTGACAAATCTTAATAAGCAGTTTAAGGAAAATTTAAAGCAAATGTGTGACATAGCTCAAAAAGCTATAACAAAACACCTCCTCACCAGCAATCAGCATCCAGATAAACAGAGATTAATACAGGATTAATAGCAGGCAAACAATCAATCAATCAGTAAACAATAGCCCCATCAAGGAACTACCAACTCAAACAATCAAATAGTAAACAACAGTATAATCAATGAACTATCAAAAAGAAACCAACACTCACACCAACAATGCCAGGGCAAGCCACTGCATATAAACAGAGCTCCCACTCCCTTCTTAAACTGAAGATATTACCTAGTTGGGTAAAACAACTAGAAAACAACCAAGCTCAGGGAGTACCAAGATACATGGAAATTATAATTATAATACAATTTGTAAAAGAGGAGAAGATTTTGATGCTAAACAGATAAATTGATAATCAAACTGTAATGTTATTGCTTAAAATAAACTGCTTAAAATAAGTAAAAATTCATTTTCTAGAGAAGCAGATGAGAATGATGTCAGTTGTTAAACTAAATTGCCATATGGATATGAAATAACACAAAGCCAATTAGTTAACATTAATTTTAATAGGTTTCATCTTGTTATCACTACTATAGTTGTCATGATCATCTGCTTGATCATCCTGCTTTCAAGAAAAGCATAGTCTAGGATACCAGTGATAACATATGGGATAAAAATAGACTTTGCTACCTGATTTTAAAAGCAAAAACACAAAAGCCTTGAAATATGATCACTTTACTGCTTGAATCCAGTGCTGGGCACTTAACAAGAGGTAGAAATATGTTTTCCCTTCCATGAGCCATATTGAGACCCTTATTCCTAGCAGAACCAGTAATGGAATAGTGTCCCTACATCCCACCATGCTGATCAAAATCAGGCACCAGAATGATTGTATACCTACTGTGCTAGTTGTGCTTCCATGTATGCACCAATAGGATCATCAACCTTACAGTTGTAATGTCCTGATTTTAAGTCATTCAGACCTCTTCCTGGTGGACCACATATTCTTTTCAAATTAATACCAAAATTCAGTAGGAGCAAATTGTGGCTGAAGCACAGTCATGGCCATGAGCTTCTTATCTATACCAGGTGACAGATGACACCTTTGATGCTAACTTTGAGTAGCATCAGCTCCCAACTTGATTAGTCTTTATGGTGATAGAGTTTATACAGCTTCCCAAAAGTCACATTAAGCTAGAGTTAATCAAGTCCCAAAATTTGAGTGGACTTTTCTGTGTTATCAGCAAAAGTAATATATTATTCTCAGTTAGCTTTAGATGGTGTTTATATGTTAGTATGGATCAGATTTAGGAATCACATGCTCCACCTACCAGGTACCTTGGATAAAATGCAAAAACAAAAATAGAAGTTTAAATATTACAAGAAACACACACACAGAATACAATCTGGGAGTAAAATTAATATTTCAGAATACTAAAAGCCCTGTGGAACGAAGTATTTGCTAACTATTTAAAGTAAAATAACAAAGGAGCAATCTTGAGTCATTCAGGTGGGTTGCACAAAGTTCTTTTCTTGTGCTTGTAAGTTTGTGTCATGTGAAAAGGAAACAGCTAAAAAAAATAACTTATTTAGAGCACAGTTGAGGAACAAAACAGGAAAAATACACATTCTTTGGTTGGTTCAAACAAGGCCTTCCTATACTGTTTGAAACATGGACATTTAACTATTTAACTTTAGCAGTTATTTGGACTGCTGAGTGGTAGAAAATAGTGTACTCCTATCTATCTCTAACATATCAGCTTTCCATAAGATTATGACCTGCCCATAAATACATGTTTTCCCTATTTCCCTTTGGACTAAGCAATATTTATGCAAAGTGCAGTAAAAATGAGAAACAGTGAGTGAAGGAATTTAAAAGCTGGGGGTAGGAGGAAAAGAAAGAAATCTAAATTCAGTTTTTAGCAAGCCAAATCACAGTATCTTTCCATAATTTTTTTCTTTGTTGTCCGTTCTTGCCTCCACAAGCCACAATAGTAATTTCTTCACACATGTCCCATTTTCAATGAACATTCTACCAAGATTCACAAATTCATCTCTTTTCTAATTTTCCACCATTTATGTATAATTTATCATCAGTCCTTTTTCCCTATCGAAAAACACGGCCTTAATTTCAATACATTAATTTATATTTTAATAGAGCTCATTGTGTCATACAATCTTAGTCAGTCAGTTTATTAGTCTTAGACCAGTACAAAAATTGCATCCATGAGTGATGTGTGAATACTTAAAAATATATCTAAAGAAATCAGAAAATAACATTTGAGACAAAATTAAAGCACATCTATAAAACAACCTTATTTGAACCCATGACTAAGGTCCAACATTGCATAATCTAATATGTGCAGCACCTCATTAGGAATCTCTGCCAATAACACAACATTATCTTCATACAAAAAACCCACATATTTTCATATTCCTGACCAAGATATTTGTACATCGGTTCATTCATAAATTAAACAAGCAAGGAGATATCATAGATCCTTGACTTACTTTCTGCTTAATGTTGAACCATTTTTAAGCATTCTTTTTTTCCTTATGCCTCTACATAAACAATGTTCCATTTGGCAAAATGTATCATACTTTAAGCATATCCATTTTTTAAATTGTATGTTTCTTTGATTTAATGAAATTGCAATAAACTGTTTTAATCAATTATAAAGAATAAGAATGAAGAATAAAAAAGCCTTGTCCTTTCCAAATATGGCCAATTGTAATCACTCACTTCCTTTTGATCAGAATTCTTCCAAACACCTTTCCAGGTATACTAATGTCCCTCTTGTTTTTATATTAACCTTGCCTATCTTTCCCTTTCTATAGGAAAACAATAGTAGCATTCTTTCAATCATCAGAGGTATATGCAGTTGTCACATACACATATACATTAACTTGGTCAGACAGCTATTCTATAAATAATCCACCCCCATCTTTTAACATTCCTCCAATTTTACTGTCTACACCTGAAATCTTATTTTCAACATTTTACAGTGTTTATTGCTTATTTTTCATTAATATTTTCTAGAAGACAATCAATTACAGTATTTGTTTCAATTCTATTATCTGACTTCTCACTATAATTCTCATAAAAATATCTCTAAAATACCCTATCCATCATTCTCTCACTTTAATTCATCCCAAGTCTTTTCATCGCTTTTATTTTTAATTGCATTCACTCTGTTGGAGGCTCCTTGTTTAGCCCCTTTCACTCACTTTGAAAACAAACTTGAGTCAATATAGATCTCATTTCTACCTCTCAAAGGGGAAGGTTCTTTCAGATGAAATCTGTAAACGTAAACTCTGCTTCTGAGTTCTTTTGTGAGACTTTGCATTTGCCGACTCTTAGCCCACGTAGTTGTGTAACCTTTTTCCTTTTGATAGAATGTGCTATGATGGATATGTTTTGTTTCTGCATCTGTTTATCTAGGTGGATAATGTGCAGCACTTCCTATTTGGGTATATATACACCTTGTAGCATGTGGAAAAAGATCTTGAATATATCAACAGTTATAAAAGAAAGATGTTCACCCTGCAACTTAAATACTTTCACAAAATAAAAACAGAAAAAGAATGAAATGAGTAGTTTAGAAAAGGAAAACCACAGCAATATATTTCATTAAAAATTGAGATATAAATTTACAGATGCTTGGAAATGCAAAGGCACAATTGTCACTTTTGCTGACACTATGGGGTCTGACATAATGTCAGTCTTAACTTTGAATTACTGGCTTTGGTTGGCTCATGTTCTCACCGTGAGGCACAATTTAAATGTACTTTTTGTCTGCAAATATAACCATAGCTCTTATATTGTCAATAATAATAGGCTTCTTTTTGGCCCCCTTAGGGCAAACACTCAAACAAATGGCATGTGAATCAATAAATACCTTAGACTGCTATATTTATTCATGAGATGTGTATCTCTTTGCAAATTCCTTAGGGGGGAAAAATCCTTAATTCTTAATCTCATCATATCGGATTGATTGTTTATCAATTTTAAATTAGACCTGATTTCTTACCTGAAAATGAACCTGGAAACGAGTGATATTGCTTAGTCTTTCTGTGTCTCATTTGATTCCTGCTTTTCCCTCTTTTTTGTTTTCTGAACAGCAGCATTCCAGGTAAAAGAGCACATGATAAGCATAAGGCATTGGCAAGTCTATTGAAAAAAAAGCTTGCATATATCAATTTGCTTGCATTTGGATGTTCTGTAAGCCGAACTGCTATCTGCATAAGAAAGGCTGTTCTGTAACCCCACCAATGCTTGGCTTCTCATCTGATTGCCTTTGTTTCCTCCACCTCTCTCTTTTGTTTTATTGCTGGCTCATTGGCAGCTGCTCAGGGTGTAGAACAGGCTGGTTGAACTGAAGACAATTATTTTTCTAGGGCAACAAAGGTACTTATGAACCCTTAAGCATAACCAATGAACCTGATGCCATTGATGCCCTTCTTATAGCTTCCGTCCTAGAAAATTCATGAATAATATTTTGCTTGGGGCTCATTTGAATAGTCTCCCCATTCATTAACTACAGCTGTAAGGCAAGGAATGAGAGTTCAAAAAGCAAACCAAGGGAATATATTAGTAATAAAATTATCTCACGGCCTTCAGGCATCTTCTCAATCTCTCTTTTCTCTTCACCTAAATTCATAGCACCATTAGTTAAAACAACAGCTTTTGTCATTTGCAAGTACTAGAAATACTGAATAAATATTTCTTCTGTTCAGGAAATGTGCATGTATATGCAATATCTGCATCCCACATCTCTGAAAATTAGCAAGGAATAAAACTCTGAAATGTCTTGGATATTTTTCACCATGAAATGTATTGCTACTGCAGAACTGTCAACCCAGAAAGTGTCTGTAAATCTAACAAATTGTTTAGATTGTTTTTCCTGGACATTTAACACTGATACCTGTATATTTCTACAGACAACAAACAGTGTGAAAATGAAGCATTCAGTGATGCAAATGAGCCTGCCCTTTGCCCACTTCTTCCTATTAGAACCTAACGAAGAAGCACATTTGTATTTGCTATGCAAATGACAATCATTTGCCCATTAAAAATGTATCTTTTGTCACACAGGTGACATGGTCTGAAAACCCATCTGCTAATATGAATTAAAGCAAGCAGTTAGCATAGGGGTATACTGTTGTGTTTAGGTTGTACAGTGTGAGCATGCCAAAATGCTTCAGGGTTACCAAAGTGTTGACATGTTTAGTATAATTTTCATCACTGTCTTTGCTAAATAAAATAAACTATCTAACAAGACTCTGGAGACTGAAATACTGCCCCCCCTTCTCTACAAATCAAGAATATTTTTATTCTTTAATATTTATCAGCTACATCCAGAATGAAATATATAATCTTTTTCATTGCTACAATATGCATTTTACCCTCAATTCAGAAGACAGGTGATTTCTTGAACAAGTAGTTATTTACTTCCTATATTTATATCTTTACATGCGTAATACAAAGAATTTGGGTAATTCATGGAAAGAAAAATATATTACACAAATGGCAATAATATGAAACTGAAATGTCCATTTTGTTTTCAACAAAGAGCATATCCCAAGCGTTTAAGATGGTCTCTAAGAATTGCTGATGAATATACAATAACTAAGATATGGGCCAGGTTATTTATATGAGATATATCTCATATAAATAACCTGGCCCATATCTTAGTTATTTTTTTAGCATATATAAGCTATAGCTTATCATCTTTGCCAGCAAATAAAATATGCTAAAAAAATATTCATGTTTCTTTCTTCAGCAGCAGGTACAAAGATCGAACATATAACTTATTACTTTTAACAATAAGAAAGTTAGAAATGAATTTTAAAAATGTAGTCAGTATCACTGATGATAGAGGCCCAAAATTTCTGCAAATCATCATATGCAAGAAAAAGATTTAGCGCATGGTTGTCCAACATTTTGGCTTGCCTGGGCCACATTGTGTGAAGAGGAATCATCTTGGGTCACATGTAAAATATATGATATAATTAATCTATATAAATAACAAACTTCCTTTTAAATTTTTTATTATTCTCTTGCATTACTAGTTGTTGAGGGTTGCATGTGGCATGCAGGCCATGAGTTAAACACACTTGGAATAAGGCAATGTGAACTAATGTGACCAGGGGAAAAATGGAAATTGTATATTAACATTATTGAATACTATATAATTTTACATTCAGATACACTGTACCATTTGTAATATTGCTTTTGCAGCAGTTGGCTTGGAATCATTCTCCACTGGAATAACCTAATAATATAAAACAAAAATTTTGAGTTGCACAGGTCAAATGAACTGATGTTTCAATCTGACATTAAAGTGCTAGGGAAACATTTCACCTTTTGCTTTTATGAGCACCTTTTCAATCCTTATAAATCTGTCATCAAGAGGTATAACAATCTGTTCATAGTTCCAGGTCTCACAGTTCTTACTATATATTAGAGTTTGAAAGGGAGCTGCATGTTATGCTGCAGCCATATCTAATGAAGGTCACCCTACTATTATGTTTTGAAAAGCTACTTTCGACCCCGGGTAACTTCTTGAATTCATTGTAAATTAACTGAGTAGTTGAAGTTAATAGGTTTATTGGGTCCAAATTGGATTATATTAAAATAAGCACTAAAATGCACAAATGGCATAAATGAGAGTCCATTCTTAGATACAATTTCCCCTGTCATTACAGTACTTTACATGGAAGAATTGGACAGCTATATGAGGTTACAAATATAATTTGGTCCTGAAAGGGGAATTGAAGTACTTCAATTTTTTTCTTTACTTCAAACTTGCACCTGATAAAAATAAAAGCAACACAGGTAGTAAAGAGTCAATGAATATTGAATTTTTACAATAATTGTAATAGCAGGGATTGTGTCTACCCAAACTAGAAGTGGTAGTAGATTGAGATTAGCATTAGTAAATCAATATCATAATCCTAGTGCTATGTATATTTCACCTCTAAATGTAATGTAACATCTATGGCCTACACAAAATAATCTGGCTAGTTTTATCATATTCTAGTAAAATATATAACTATAAAGGTAAAAGTTCCCCTCGCACATATGTGCTAGTCGTTCCCGACTCTAGGGGGCGATGCTCATCTCCGTTTCAAAGCCGAAGAGTCAGCGCTGTCTGAAGATGTCTCCATGGTCATGTGGCCAGCATGACTAAACGCCGAAGGCGCACAAAACGCTGTTAGCTTCCCACCAAAGGTGGTCCCTATTTTTCTACTTGCATTTTTACATGCTTTTGAACTGCTAGGTTGGCAGAAGCTGGGACAAGTAATGGGAGCTCACTCCGTTATGCAGCACTAGGGATTTGAACAGCTGAACTGCCAACTTTTTCTGATCGACAAGCTCAGCGTTTTAGCCACTGAGCCACCGCATCCCTTAAAAATATATATAACTAACTAATGTTTTAAAAGGGGGCACAATGGCTCAGCGGTTAAAGAAGCTGAATTTGTCAGCTGGAAAGCTGATAGCCTGGGTTCAAAACCTGAACACTGCATGACAGGGTGAGCTCCTGTTACTTACCCCTGTTCCTGCCAATTTAGCAGTTCAAAAGCATGCAAATGCAAGTAGATAAATAGATATCACTTTGGTGGGAATGTAACAGCATTCTATGTGCCTTGATATATATAGTCATTTTGGCCACATGACAATGATGTCTTCAGTCAACACTGAGTTGACTCAACTGGACAGGCTAAACCTTTACCTTTATAATGTTTTAAAGCTGTTGAAAGCCATATAGAATTTTCAGTTCATCTTTTGTCCCACGTATTCCTGTTTCCATTTGTCACTGAATTGCTGACATAAATGTTAGGGAAATCTGATTTGGTGAAAAAATTATTAACACTTATTTAGCTGTAAAATTCTGAAAATGACTGCATGCACGTACAGAATTTGGTTATAATCTCACTTTTCCATTTTATGCTCACAGGCAAATAATTCCCATAATAATGATGTTCTTTCCATTTATCTTGCAAGCTTGTTTATAGTGGTGCTATCAGTTCCACGTTTATATCATAGCAAACAAACTACTCATTGAGTTGGGATGGTAAAAAGTTTACTGAGGCAATATCCTCTGAGATCTATATTTGAATGTTTTCCTCAAAATTTGGCAGAAAGAAGATTCTGCCACCAACCCTAAAATCTTCATAGGTAATAGAGTTACTATACATACATTAGTTTACTACAGCTCTTCCTTGCAGAATCTCTCCACCCCCCCAATCTTTATTCATTGTCATATTTTTCAAGTTAAAAATGGTTTAATTTTAATAACTCATTGCTTTGCTATTGCTGGTTTTAGTTTAATTTTTATTCTATTTGAATTTTCTGTATTTTTGCTTTTTATAAGATTGCTGATAATTGAGAATAGATATCTGCCTCTTGGGGGGCTTCAAGAAAATCGAACAATCACATGATTATTATTTTTTGTTTTTTTTCCCTTCAGATCCATTATTACATACTATATATATATATATCCAACATGCTACATATCAAGTATGACAGCAAAAGGCCTACTGTACTTGAGAACATGCAGATATAGTTGGTACACTAAGGTCCAAAACTATTTTGAGTCCATTAAAAAAGTGACAGATGTGTTAGTGTCTGAGAATGCAGGGAAAGCAAGTAGTCAAACAAAAACATTCAAAGCAGATTAATATTAATAAATAAAAATATACTGTAATTAATTGATTCTGCTGAAATAAGCACAATGCCATGAACTGTAAGATTAACAAAGTAACCTTTAAAACTTAAAGACACAGAATTGTAATTATCGTTGTGTGATTAATACTTATAAAATTTGGATTAGACTCTCACTGATTTTTAGAAGCTGATTTTGAAATTGGTAGTGCATGAGATGAATCTCATCTAAGAGTTTTTTTTTCTTTCAATCTTAGTGAATTTCTTTTATATAACTCCAAACAGTTTGTGCTACTAGATGTGGGGAAGAAAGGGTAAGGAAAAGAAAAAAAAGATTTGTTTCAAAGGGCATTAAATCCACTGAAAGCCATGACATGATCTCACTATAGTATAAAATTGAGCTATTTTTCAGCATTTTGTATTTAGTCCACCTATTTATATTTAATGTAGCTGCAAATAGAAAGCGAGAATGTTGAACTGCTAGAGAAATGATTCATTAGAACTGTTTTGCAATCCTGGCATCTTTAGAGCTCAGATGCTGGATTCAGAATTCTGCAGTGAAATGAAATCTCTTCACTCTCTATTCTTCATCTATTAAAAACCTTTAACTATTAGGTGGAATGGAATGATAACTATTAGAGAAGGGTTCCAAAAGCATGTTTTTCCCTGTAGCCATTTTAAGCTATATATATATAAAATCAATTTCCTATCAGCTTGCTGTAAATTCTAATTTAACTTTATACTTGGGTTTATTCTGGCTCAATACTAAACTTTTCCACCGATGGCCAGCTATTGTTTTTGCCTTTTTATCTACCAGAATTCCATGTTGAACTAAGATGAACCCCAAAAATCATGGTTTACAGACTTGCCTACCAAACTGCTAGGAAACTCTCCAAATATCTTTCCTTACACCTTCCAGATTGATCAGATTCCCAGGGTGGACTATTCCAGATGTTACAAATCTGTATAAATCCTAGATAGTCTGAAGCAGTGGTAGGTTTCAAATTTTTTTACTACTGGTTCTGTGGGTGTGTCTTGGTGGGCATGGCATGGCTTGGTGGGTGTGGCTTGGTGGGCATGGCAGGGGAAAGATACTGTAAAATCTCCATTCCCTCCCCACTCCTGGGGAAGGATATTGCAAAATCTCCATTCCCACCCCACCTTGTGGCCAGCCAGAGGTGGTATTTGCCGGTTCTCCAAACTACTCAAAATTTCTACTACCGGTTCTCCAAAACTGGTCAGAACCTGTGAAACCCATCTCTGGTCTGAAGTGGCAATCAGTTTTAACTGGACCAAGAATTGATTTTACTATAGCAAAGGGTTTGATACATGTAGAGGGTTCTCCATTATTTTTTATCACAGTAGAGGTGCTTGAATCAAAAAATAAGATCTGGTGTAAGTCTATTGACATGTGTTTGGCCAAAGTACTTGATGGCCATGAATTTTATAAACTTTCCTGACCCATACTTCAGAATATGAAAGTCCAAGTTTGCCCAAGCCCCAAGGATGAGGCAGGGCCGGATTTTCCTATAGGCTAACTAGGCTTCAGCCTAGGGCCTCAAGATCAAGAGGGGCCTACATTCCCTACATTCAAATTGTTAGCAAAATTAAAATTACACTTTCACTGTAGGTGAAAGGGCCTCATAAGTGGAATAGCCTAGGGCCTCTTTGCATCTAAATCCGGCCCTGGGATGAGGACATTAGATTAAGGAGCCTGGTGAAAGGAATTCTTTGGGAAGCAGAGCAGGAAGTTTATCAGAATGTGTAGAGAAAATGAGGTTGATGAAGCTATTGTTGGTGAAGCTAATGCACAGAGCTATTGCTGCTTGCAGGATTTGCCTACTACAATTTAGTACATTTCTTTATTGGCATATCTTTGTTTTAGGGCAATTTATTGCTACCATCCCACAAGTTGCCTTTGATACCCCTGAATCTGCAATTCCCTGTGTGTTTCTGCAGAAGAGAAAATGACTGTGTCTCTATTAAAGAAGCAGCTTGTTCTGGCAAAAGCAACAGACAAGTGGGACACAGACACACTGTGATTGACTGATGGATACTTTTTGTAAACTTCAGCATTCGGTACCATCATTCCAGGAATTCTTCCTTCAAAACTGATTTAGCTCACTATGCCTGTTCATATTTGTAGGTGGACCATCAACTTTTTGACAGATAGGAACCAACAGGTGAAGCTAGGGAAAAGTACATCTAGTACCTGGGCAATTAGAATAGGCACCTCTCATAGCTCTGTTCTCTCTCAGCTGTTGTTCTCTCTCTATACTAATGATTGCATTTCAAGGGAACTCACTGTTGAAGTACTGAAGTTTGCAGATGATACAATGGTCATTGGCCTCATTCAAGATGGTGATGAATCTGAATATAGATGACTTTGTGATGCAGTCAGAACAATCTGGAACTGAAAATGCTTAAAACATGTAGAGATGAGAGTGGATTTTAGGATGAACCCTTGTATTTGACCACCTCTTACTTGCATCAGCAGTTGGGTCCTTCAAGTTTTGGGCTTCTATAATCTCTCAGGACTTGAAATGAATACTTAGTATTACAACCATCATTAAAAGGGCAAAAAGTGTTCTTCCTGCATCAACTCAGGAAGTTCAGAGTGCCCCAGGGGCTGTTGATACAGTTTTACAGAGGAATTATTGAGTCTGTCATTTGTACTTCTATACAAGTACAAGTTCTATACTTGTATTCTGTATCCTGGTTACAGCAACCAAGCAGGATAGTTACAGACTCTAATGGATAGTTAAGACTGCATAAAGAACAATTGCAAAACAGCCTGCCTTCCATAGAAGATCTGTATGTTGCTCAGGTCAGAAGGAGGTCTGAGAAGATATCTGCAGAGCCCTCACATCCTGGACACAAATTGTTTCAACTCTATCCCTCAGGACTGCACTACAGGGCATCGTATGCCAAAACAGGGGACAGGTTTTTTTCCTTCATACCATCAATCTGCTGAACATCTAATTCCCACAGTCCTGTCTAATGTCTATGAATATTTACCCATGTAGTATCACTGTAGTATTATCATTTATTATGATAATTTTAATTATTAATTAAATAATTATTATTTATCCATTGGTCATTGCTCATGTGAAAGTGCCCCCACCTCCCACATCTATACATCATACATTATTTTTATTACTACCAACCAAAACCTTCTCTCTACATGTTAATCCATCCCAAATTAAAACTATTTAGTGTTTAGTGTTTTTTTTTTTGTTGTTGTTCTATAATATGTTCGTTGATGGATTTTGAAGGTTTAAAGAAATTGCAAACCCCAAAGGAAGTAAAAGGAAACTTCAATGAATATATGTTATTTAATTTTTCTGATATTGGTTCATATGACACTGATCCTTGAGGGAGAGGGTAGTTTTGCCCTAAACAGCCATAGAACTATGTTATGCAAAATACTTTCCTGATCCATTTAGGTTTGTCATGTGGAAAGAAGAAGAATAACATGTTACATTTGAGAGAAAACAACAGTAGCTGTCTCTCAGATGTATTTGATTGTCCTCTGCAGAGGATTTCACCTCACTGAATCTTGTCTTTAGTAACAACTTCATAATCACTTCTGTAGCATCTGATCCAACTTTTCATTATTTAAAAACATCATGGTTCTATAGAATATAGAGTAGTACAAGAATATCAATTGGATGTGTGAAGAAAGCAACTATAATTCTCCATGAGAAAATCATATTATTCATAAATTTGTAAGTAAGAGGTGTATATGTGTATTTTAAGAAATCATACAAATAAAACTTAGTATTTAAAATAACATAAAGTCATCAACATTTACTATATTATAGCAGATGAAAAAGCTAATTCAATAAATAGAAATTAATAAATGTTGGGAAATGCTTAAAACACTTTTTTCACTTCTTAGTAGTGCAGCCAATCAAATTATTTCATAAATATGACCTAGTGCTTGAAATCCTGAAGACAAGGAGAAATGCTTTTGCAATAAACAATATCATTATCATAAAGTAAACTTGATTAGGCTGGCGCTAGAGGAAATCAAAACTGGTTAGGAAGGCTTTCAACAAAGGATCCATTTAATGACAACTGTCAGTTTAATAAAAATCTTCTTTGCCAGTTAATGAGCTACAAGGTCAAAAAATAAAATCTGAAACATCAAATAAAGGGATGAAATAAATGCTGATTTATTTATTATATTATCAACATATATGAATATGAATTCTTATCTACATAAATGCTAGATAAAATAGATAAATGTTATATAAGGTATTCAGGTGTTTTAGCTGATCAGTGACACATACTACTATATATTGAAGAGCTCTGATGGAGGCCCAAGGCCATATATTCTACACCATAGAATGTTCTTTATGCAGTTGTGAAAGTTAACTAGTGGATGTCCCATAATATTAGATCTTTCGGCGGCCTTTGATACCATCGACCATGGTACCTTGCTGGGACGCCTCGAGGGGTTAGGAGTGGGAGGTACTGTTTTACAGTGGTTTGCCTCCTACCTCTCGGGTCATACGCAAGCAGTGTTGGTGGGAGGGCAGAGGTCGGCCTTGAGGCCTCTCACTTGTGGGGTGCCTCAGGGGTCGGTCCTCTCACCCCTTCTGTTCAACATTTACATGAAGCCGTTAGGAGAGATCATCCATGGTTTTGGGGTGGGGTATCACCAGTACATTGTTTTAAACCTATTTTTTCAGATAAACTGTCATAATTCCTCAATTCAAGCAAAATGACAACCTTAGTTAAAAATGGTATCCTGATCTGTATCTCATATACCAAACCTCCCAAGTATTTTGTAAACAGTGAGAGATGGATGTATGAACAAGTCAATTTTATACTGTATCATTTAAAAACTGCCTTTTTATGACCCTGTAATCTCTTAATTCAGGGGAGAGTTGGGGCAACTGAATGAAGATATATGTTTGCTGGCCAGCTGCCCTTCTTGAGACCACATGGAGATTGCAGCAGATAATTTTTCTATATGCTCTAGAAGAAAAACATCTACTGTTATCTAGGATTGAACACTCAACTTTTCAAATGGGAGAGGAGCGTCTTCAGCACTAGGCCACCACGGCACTCTAATATACTAACAATAATGGTTTATTGTACCATTAAAAATACATAAAAACCTATGCTGTAAGCCAGGCACAACATACACCCAGAACGCCACATTGTCTGCCAAGCAATCTTGTATAACCCAGCAGCATTTTTAAAAAATAATTAATTGCTGCGAAGCACCACTGCCACCAGGAAGAATCTGCTGCCACCACCTAAGTTTTTGCCATCATCTCCACCTCAGAAAACACAAGTGTCATGAACACCACCAACTCCATTGTTGTCACTGTGCTACCAGCTGTTGAACAGTTGATTGGCATGCCACCTATTTCTTTGTGGCCCACAGTTTTTAAAAAGGTATTAATCTGGCTCTTTCCCATCTATGAGTTGTGCTGGCCTTCTCTAAACTCTCCCTTCTGGATGAATGAGGAAAACAATGAATAAAGTCTGACTCAGTGTGACTGATGGAACCATGTCAAAAATGACAGGGGTTACTGTCTCCATACTAGGATAACTTAGTGATAAATTACAGAAACCTAGACCAGAGAAGCATGCAAATATTGACTATATATTTAGATATATTTAGATCCTTCTGGATATTTTCCAGAATCTAAGTGTATGTTGTATCAAACAAATCACATAAATAATGATAGTGATAGACACCATTTGAAATGTATATATTCTTGAAGGCAGAGGCTTTCAATGTCTCTTAGTCTTGGTACTACCTTGAATACCAGAAGGCATTTACTTCCTCTTACTTCTTGCTAGTAAACATAAGCAAGGACCATTTATTTTCCTGTCAGTCGATCGCTGTTCTTGCTAGAGAAATGACTATTAAGAATATCTGAAAACAAAGCACTGAATTAGTCTGCACCAAATTAGCTTTTGTCTATATCATGCTTGACTTGTATGTTCTGCCAATTTTCCTTTTGCCCCAGTTGCATATATTTAGAGGATTTCTTAAGGGACCAGTGGGAGATGAGGGTGGGTGTTTTGCTTATATAATACCATGGGCTGTCAACTGGAAACTGCTAAATCTGCGTGTACATAGTGCATGAAATTCATAAGGGATCCTTGCTTACATAAGTAACACTCTTACGTTACTTGAAATGATAAACAAATACAAATGCACCACGTTAAATTACTAGTGAATGATAGAGTATGTAAAACATTATAATATATAGAATACACACATAATTTTTAATTTTTAATGATTATCATTATAATATCCTTAGTAGGTTTACCATTTCCTTCAATAGTTTTACCATTTGTTATTTTTTTTTCTGCTTGTATCAAGCAAACAATGTTATTTCTCACCTCAACACAGCTAAGTTGTTTTGTCCTGTTAGATGGCAAACCAAGAATGGGCCAGTTCAGAGATACTTAGATATCTCTCTTACTTTTCCTCAGTGAGGTGCCTGGATTCTCAGCAAGTAATCTATAGTTATATTTCTTTTTAAATGTGTGGGATAATAGTAAATAGGTACTCAAATTTATAAATTTAATATAATGTGAATGTGAAAGTTTCAATCAGCAAAAGTTGGCTTTGATCAGAACATAGCAGGAGCATCTATCCAAAGCTTCTTTTTCTTTCTTCTGTATCAAAGGGAGTAATTAGTTGATCACCAGTCATGGAGAACTTATGCCTCTCCAAATTTTCTTCACTGCAATTCCTAGCATTCTTCTCCACTGAGACAGGGCTGCTGGAATATCTAAAGGGTTACAGCTTAACCATAAAGACAGGTAGTTTTGCAAGCACCACGGACCCGGTATCTGTTAGAATAGCAATTTAAAGGG
This sequence comes from Pantherophis guttatus, assembly GCF_059756535.1. Taxonomy (NCBI): domain Eukaryota; kingdom Metazoa; phylum Chordata; class Lepidosauria; order Squamata; family Colubridae; genus Pantherophis; species Pantherophis guttatus. The sequence goes on from NC_142069.1 coordinate 36,423,858, forward strand.
GCTATTATCTTATTCAGCAGGAACTCACTGAAAAAGAATTCTCAATCTGATAAGCCAAGCAAAGCCATTTCTACAGCTTTAGAACAATACCACACCTGTGCGTAGAGGTCTGCTACATCCTGCTGTCTCTGAATCTCCAGACCAATTTTTTTTCCCTGATGATACCACTGTTGAAAAAGGCATTAAAAGAACGGAAGCAACTAAAAGCAGCAGCCAACTATCATGCAGAGCATAGTGCTTTGTAACAGGAAAAAAATGGAGAGGAAGTAATGAAAATAGAAAGAAAATGGAACAATGGGTTATTTACCAAATCCCTTCAGAACTGTGATTAGATGATTCAAAAATCTGAAATTTAAAGAAGAATTCAACAGAGGGGATTTTCTAGTTTTTTTGTCAATAGATCCCATGTGGTTTATGCATTAGATCCCTGATATTATCCCATAGAAATACATGCAAAACAACATTGTGATAGCAACTAATGCTGCCCTTTAAAAACTTGCAATTAGAGTGAACACCAACCAAGAAGTTCTATACCCAAAGTTTCCTTGGTTAAATAAAAAGCATTATAAATTATGGAATGCGCTGAGATGGATAGACTTACCAAGGAGATCCAAGGAAAGGAAGAATCTGAATATTATCTGATCTGGCAAAAATGGTATAAATGGTTAGAGGGAAGTGGAAAAAAAAAAGAAAAGAAGAAAGAAAGAAAAATTAAATAAAAGAAAAGATATCAATAGAGTAAAATAAATTTTTACATCAAATGAAATTTAAGAAAGAGACACGAGATATCAATAAAATAATATCATTATATAAGGTGAGAGAAATATTGTATATTGAAGAATATAGGATATTGATATTGTAACAATTCAGATATTATAGATAGATGTCTTTAATATGATGCTTGTTGTAAATTGTTTTACTTGCATTTGTAAATATTTATGTGGTTTCTTAAATTAATAAAAGTTTAAAAATTAAAAAAAAAAGCCATTGTCACAGTCTAATCCCCATTTTTTTCAGAGAATGGTCAGAGAGATTAGCCAACTCTTTCACCTTTTCCTCTCTTATCATTGCCCCCAAGTGAATGATGGACTTACACAATTTAATGCTTTTTTTTATTGTAGAACTTTTTAAAATTTTTGTGGTGCAATGGCTTATTGGTGAAGATGCTGGGTTTATCAGCTAAAAAGCCAACAGCCCAGATTTGAGACCAAGTGTTACATAACAGGATAAACACCTGTCCGAAAGTTCTAAAGCATGAAAATGAGAGTAGATAAATAGAGATGTGGGTATCAATAGGTACCACTTCAGTGGGGAGGAAACAGTCTCCATGACACCATGCTGGCCACATAACCAACCACAGAAACATCTTCAGACAATGCTTTGAAATGGAGACAAGTGCTTCCCCTCTAGTTGGCAATAACTAGTGGAGTAAAATTCGCAGGGACCTCTTTCCTTTTTGCCTTCTTTTTAACATTTATTATTATGCGTTACTGCATTACTGCATTACTATTACTATTAATCTTGTCATCGTTTCTATCACCCATCTCCTCCCACTCTGTATGACTGTATGACTAACTTGTTGCTGTATCCTTACAATTTATATTGATTGTTTCCTAGTATGATTTGATTGCTTATTTGTACCCTATGACTATCATTAAGTGTTGTACCTTATGATTCTTGACGAATGTATCTTTTCTTTTTATGTACGCTGACAGCAAATGCACCAAAGACAAATTCCTTGTGTGTCCAATCACACTTGGCCAATAAAGAATTCTATCTATTTACTATGATTTTCCATGGGAGGGTACAATGTACTCCTTTCTTTGATAATGAAACCAAATTGATTTTTTGTATTGGCCACATTAAGGTCAGACATGAATGGTTATATCACAGAAAAATGTTTAGCTACCTCGGATGATGAGCCAAGAATTATTTATTTATTTAGCATACGGCAAAAATGTTAAGAAAACACCTCATAATTACATTCTCGATAAGCAAATATGAAACTACTTACTCTGTTTACATATTCAAAGGTAGACTATTTATATAGTCAATACATGATGGAATTGCATACAGACAGTCTCTGGAATTCCCTTGATAGGTGCTCTGAGGGCATTTTCCCACAGTGTGACGCACTGTCTTCTTTGGAGAACATTCCCAAGTTTTTCCCATTTACAGAGGAGGCTAGCACACCTGCCATGTTGAATCCTAATCCTATTAAGGATTGACTAGGTCTGTCAGAGTAGATTGAATCATTTGGTTCAGCTGTGAAGCAGGGAATGTTGTACACTCTGGAGGAGCAATAGAGGACCATTCTTGCAGCATTCAATTAATGTTGAAAAAAGTAATGGTTATTTTCTCTTAAAATAAAATTACTACATTTTAATAATTTTAACAACCTACAATTTGCTAACATTTCATTCAAAATTAATATTTGACTTGAATTATTTTCTCTTAATAGTTAATAACCAAAAGGATAAAATAATACAACTGCTTACTATCCTATAAAAAGCCCTACAAAATATTTTTATATATTATCCACATGCTGTAGAGATCACTTGTCCAAGAAATGGGTCATAAAACTCAGAAAATTGCTTTCTTCTTAGTACCATCAATTTTCTTTGGCTAAAGAACTACACAAACTTTAAAGCATATCCCAAAATATGAAGGATTAAAGGATTTCTTGGATTTCAAAGAAAATATGTATGGTTTACGTAAGTTAGCTACATGTCTTTGCAGTTGTTGTTCTATAAACACACCCAACTTTTTGCGACCTGATGGACATCATGTTGCCAGGACTGAGACTGTCAATAAATGTTTTCTTATTATAAACTCATGCTACATCATCAAGGATCATATTTAGCTGCCTTCTGTCAGTCTCTTTTTCAAGTGTCTTTTATTTTTCTTCAGGGTCTTTACAAATGACTCATTCTTTCACCTGAATGTGACCAATGCATTTAAGCTATACTTTATTTCCACTGAAATCAGTGGGAAAATTAATTATAACTAATTTAGAGGTGGTTAATTTAGTCCAGTGTTGATGGTCAGGATTGAGAAAAATACCAACAGTGAACTTCCCAGGGTGGGTATCAGTCAATCAATACGATGACCACAACATGTGATCAAAGCCCTGCTCTTTTTACACAAGTTGTATTGGGTATGGGTTCACATAGGTCACATAGTTGTGGTTGCCACCCTGACAATTTTTTACTTCCTCCCTGGGCAAATCCTTGAAAATTAACTCTGCCCAATGAGAGCAATATGCACCTGAATCCAGCATTTGCAGTTGTTTCCATTTCTTAAGAGTTGGTCATACATTTAGTTAAGAGGTACAGAGACTATACTTGCAACATTATAGCTATGATAATACGAGGCAGAATTACCTGGGCAATTAGGCTCTTCTGGTATCCAACTTGGAGTTGAATGCACGTTTTCAATCTTCCTTTCCTCACTCACACACAGTTCTTTGTGCCAGTTCGGCAGGCTGCTAGAACACAAATTGCAGGCTATAAATCATTCACAGCCAGAGATAAACATGCTCAGGTTGTTTCACAGTTAGTATAAAACATGCAGCCTTTGAAAATATCCTTTCAGAATATCTTGAGGCCAGAATGTGCTCCGGTCCAACAGGTCAGGCAAGGATCAAAACTGGTAAACAAACGATCAGATGATGAATCTGGAGGAAAGGCAAGAGACATGGTGAAGCAAAGATGTGGTAAATCAATGTACATGGAGGCCACAGCTGAAGTTTGAAGAGGGAGATAAGCCACAGTAAAACTCTGCCTAGTGCATAGGTGAACTACAGTAACCATGAATTGCCAAATCTGCTGCCCTTTTAATTAGCCTCTCTCTGTGTGCCTAGGACTGAAGAGTTGAACCTCTGAATTTGAGAGACTGTCAATGGGGGTAGTTAAGAGTATCCTGGAAACTATCTTGATCTGCTAAAGGTAGAATGGGGACTATTGGCTCTAGTACTGCTTCATAAATTGGGAAGCCAATTAATTTAATTTATTTTTAGTTATGTTAACTTTTATATTATATGTTATTTTAATTTTCGGCTGTTCACCGCCCTGAGTCCCTTTGGGGAGAAGGGCGGTATATAAATTCAATAAATAAATAAATAAATAAATAAATAAATAAATAAATAAATAAATAAATCTCCAACAACAGGACTGTTACTATAAGATACTTGGGCTCCAACCCAACCTCCTGTCTTCCAGCATTAATTGTGCTATGACCTGTCAGAAGGTCATATTGTTTCATATTTACTAGTGATTTTTATCAATGCTCTGAGATCACTTCAATGAGATACTCATATTTAGCAGCTGGAATTGTTAGTTAATCCACAACACCAAGAAAACTCATCTGAGTATTAATTTTGTGTTATTTCAATCGTCCATTTAATTTTCTGATATGTAGCCATATTGTAAATATGTAAAATATACCCCTTTTCCTTTTATCTTCATCTGAGTGTAATGTTTAAGAGTCAGACCAAGTGAAATTGTTTTGCTTTTTAATTAAGTTAAATAAGTTAAATAAGAGGTTTCAATTAAGTGTTGGAATTTGATACACATTAAAAAAGTCATTATCTTAATCTAAAGCTGAAGAATGGGAAGTAGGAAGAAAAAAGGAGGAGAGGAATAAGGAAAGGTTCTTGGAAATCTTCCAAAGAGACTTTAGGTACAAGGGTTGTTTTTCTTGATTCTTTGGGTTTTTTTAGGGCATAACTGGATCAAGAAATTATGCTGGTAGAACAGGAACCAATAGGCTAACCATGTTTCTGAGGTTATTGGTTTTTTCTGGTATAGCTCTCTTTAAAATCTTTAGAATATGTTGTCATCTTTCTAGATCAGGGATCTCCAATCCCGAGGCCTGTTCGGAAGTGGGCCATGCGAGTAGCTCACTGGTACACATGCGCAAGCGCGCAGTTTGACTTGAGTGAGTGGCAGGCCGGCAGACATACACGCAGCTTGACTAGCACGAGCAGTGGGCCAGTGTGTATGTGTGTATGCTGGCCCACCACTTGCACAGGCCAGTTCTTCTCTCCCTGCCTGGACACTAAGCCGTAAAGGTTAGTGACCACTGTTCTAGATAATTTATTCTATTTGATCTTTCACCATTTCTTATACAGATCATTCTGATAATTTTCCTTTGCTCTCTTCAACTTTGCCATAAATGTGTGACTGCCACTGGCTGTCTTTATTAGCATCTTAGTTTTGCATCTTTCCCCTATTGGCAGTTAATGGTTGATTGCAATTTTCTGCTTGCCTAGCTTCTGAGTTTTATGCTAACTTTCTACACATATTATTGCATGTGATTAGCTATCAAATTCTTGCAGAACATTATTTCTCCTGCTAAATCTAAGGAAAGAAATAGGGGAGTACAAGAAAGACAAAATAAGAAGTCCTGCTATCTAAAAATAAAGGACAAAAAAGCTTCATGTTTAATACGTGAGTATAAGAAAGAGCTCTAGCACATTGCATCATTCTTCAAACAATGGAATTTTTTAAATTTTGGAATGTTATTATTTATGACCTAGAGAAGATTTTTTCAACTTGCTATCCTATAGATAGGTTGGATTCTAGACTACAGAATCATGATCCTGGAGAAGACTTACTCACTTAAGCCATTCATATCCACAAGAGTTACTTCATCAGCACTTCTTTTTGAGAGTTGACAAGACTGCTCCTTGTTGATAACTCTTAAAAGTCAGTCATTTGTAATATTGCATATTTTACAAGTTGATACCTCAAGGTAACTTAATAATTTCATTTCATTTCAACTGAAACCATAATATGTGAAGTGAACATTAAGTCAAAATAATAATTTTTGGATCATGTGAATATAGAGATTCATTGTATTTTTTAAATCCTTATTCATGGATGATTAATACTGTTCTGGCAACCACATTTTAGCTTAATGATTCAACATATCTATCCTTCTTTCCTTCCTTCCTTCCTTCCTTCCTTCCTTCCTTCCTTCCTTCCTTCCTTCCTTCTTTCCTTTCTTTATGTCCTTGTTATTTTTATAAATAATTCAAGGTGGCAAACATACTTACTACTCCATCCTCCTTTTATTTTCCTCTCTATTGTCACACATTCAGCCCAGTCCTGCTCTTCAAGAGTATTCAAAGGCTACAATCATCCATATTGGTGTAGCTGACATACAGATATGGGCATATCTTAACTGCCCATTGATACTAATTTTGAGAAGTACAATTTGAGTGGAATTTAAGGTACTGTTGTCATCTTTAAAGCCTTTCATGAGTATCTGTCAAACTGCCTAATGCTATTAGTATCTGCCTATCCATTTCACAGAATCTCCTTTCATACCTTTAGAGCATGCCATCTTCAGGGTTCTCAATTGCTGTTCCTCTTATGTAGACCAAGACTTTCTCTGACACCTTCTCTACTAAACTATATGGTCATCCTAACAGGCCTTGGAGATTGCAATGTTTTGATTTGTATTTTATGTTTTAACCTTATTTATACTGGTTGTACTCTGTCAGTCATGTTAAGATTGGAGTGGCCTATAAGTCCAGGAAATATGAAAGTAAGTAAATATTAAGCCAAAAATGAAATACTTGTATTCTATTTCTCCAGACACTTCCTTTCAGAATGCTTGAAAGAGCTAACTGAAAATGTCTTCTCCTATCTAAAGGCAAGTGCATCTCAGTCCTTTCAACTTGTAAGCATATTTGATGTTGTATTATTAATTATTGAAACAGAAAAGAACAAACTATGTATTTTTCTATATCATATTTTGATTGCAATTCAGGATTTTTCCTGGGACTTTTTAAAAAAAATCTGGGATTAAAAACTCAGAGCCTTTATTCCATGAAGGCAATTCATATAAAACAGGCAATAAAACTTAATATGTGAATATAACAATGCATGTAGAAACTAATCCAAGAATGCAAAGGTTTTCATCAGTTATTCCCCCTGCTTCTCCCTCCTACCCACCATACAACAGCATGTGTTCTGCCAAAGCACAAATTAATTTTATGGCTTTTGTGAAGTGATTTATTCTAGCTGAAAGAAATAGCAGTAATTTATCATGAAATTCAACAGTGTAGCTTATAGAGAGAAGAATACCCTTAATGTTTTTATTTCTATTCTTTTTATGCTATCCATTACCAGGGTGTGCAGCAAAATTATATTATTGTTACTACTTTTTTTTTCTAATTTGGTTATATCAAAAGTTGGACTTGTCTTGAAATAGACGTACAAATAAGGAAGCCTTTTAAATTTAGCATTCATGCATATTGGCAAATTGACCAAGGAAGTTGCACCCAAGATACTCAAATAATGGGGATTCTGGGCAAGCTATGGCAAACTAAAGACAACTCAGTAGAGACCAGAGCCAATGACTGTAGCAGAATGAAAAACTGGAAAATGGATTGCTCCTCAGAATTCACATCTGGATAAAGGAGAGGATCTGGGATCACCTACAAGCATACCATATGGTGGCTCCCCAAGAAGAAACAATAAGACTGTGGTTTCCAGTGGGTTTTAGAACCTCATAGCCAAGGCCACAGTTTGCACCTTCAAAAGGACACTGGAATTGCATACTTCCTTTCTTAATAATGTCTGGAAATTGCTTAACAGTTTTTGGGATATTAAGAACTTTAGGAATGTTATCCCAATGGTGCTTTTTCAAGACACAACTGGATTTTCTTTATTTTTCCTTGAAGACATTTTGCTTTTCATCCAAGAAGCTTCTTCAGAAAACAAAGAAAGTCGAACTGCCTCTTGAAAAAGCACCATTGGGACAACCATGACCTGGATGACTGAGAATCTTCATAGACATTTAGGGAAGTCAAGTTTCACTTCACTGAATGAGAATCCTTCAATCCTTGGTGGAAGATTTATTATGCAAATTTAAGGATTTAAGGACTTATTGTGGAACAAACAACAGAATGATGCTTAGAAATTTGATTTTGAAACATTAGAAAAGAACTAAGATGGATTTGAAATAAGAATTTGAAATTAATTATAAGAATCCTTCTTTGTTTAAAAGGATTATTTTAAAATATATGAATATTTTGAAGTTTAAGTTTTCATAGAAAACTGTTATGGATTAGAGGAAAATATAATAAGATAGAACTTTGAATATTGGATACTAGAGAGAACAAAAAAATTAAGTTTATAATTAAACAAGAAGAGACCCACTAATATAAAGAAGAGCAAAAAATATTTTAACTTCCAGGATAAAATATTTTAAATATTTTATCCTGGAAGAATTCCAGGATATTTGGAAACAATGCACTCAGAAATTTCTGTCTACTACTATAATAATGGTTTTAGAAGAGGAGATAGAAGATAATAAGACTGAGGCTAAGACTCTTTCGACTATGAGTTTAGAAATCACAAATTACAAGAATGATAAGAAAAAAATTGTTGCACTGGATTTACAAATGAAACTGATTGATGTCTTGATAAATAAAAGGGATACACAAATAGTAAATCATAAGAGTGATTTGGACAACTTGCTTATCTTAGACTTTCAAGATAATTTTTTGTTAAGGAGTTCCTGAGAAAAGACAAAGAGAAAATGAAACCAAGTTTTAAAAACAAATATAAAATTGTTGTTTTCTGATAGCTCTTAATAGATTTTTTAAAATCAGAACCAAATAATGACTTTGAATAATTGTTTATAGATAAGAGCAAGATACGGAAGGAAGATTTTTTTGGGTTGTATTTTTAGAGAAAGTGATAAGTTTTGGTACTGAAAGTAAAGAAATATAAAGTTGGTTTATTTGATTAATAGGTATGTATGTATATTGTTATTTCTAGTAATTCATAGTGAATTTTTGCTGATGTGATGGATTATAGCAGGGGTGTAAAACTGGTAGCCCACAGGTCAGATGCATCACATGCAGGCCATGGCCACCCCATCTCTGCAAAGGCAAAAAAGTCACAATACGTCACAATACATCACAATACGTCACATGACATCACATGACGCGATCAAGTTTGACATCCATGGATTATAATAATGCTGTAGGTTCCCAGGAAGCAAGGAGCACATCCCAAAGAAAGGGGTGAGAGAAGAGGCAGCACAGACAGGATTTGAATAATGGGAAGAGGAAGAGATTTAGTATAGTTCCTCCCTAGAATCTCCCAAGGTATAGCCATTAGGTTAGCGTAGAGCCATTTAATTGACAAGATTCTGTCTATGAGGCATGAACAGAAAAAGAACTTAATTTTGGCTGGATTGTTTTAGTTGTTCTTGAGCTAGATCTGACAGCTAATTAGGATAAAATGTTGAGGCTCTAAAATGTGCTTATAGGTAAGAGAGGAGATACAACAAGAAGAAGAGTCCTTAAAATATCTGAGAAGGCGACCAATTCTGAAATTGTACATGTTTTGAAGAAGGAAAAAAGTCATTTTTATATTTCTTTTTTTTACTATTTTATATTTTTTTATTCTATATTTCCTTAGTTTGTACTAGTTTATCTTTTAATAAAAATATTGCTTAACATGAAACTCAGATACAATTATCTTAGTGAGCACATTCACATTTATACACAATAAAGAATAATTAGCTTAGACAGGTGTTGTCATTCAAACAGATGAAAAGATAATTTTATACACACAGGAAAACAAGGAAGCATGGAGAAATGATCTTTCAATTATAAAGAAAAAAAAAAGACTTTTTACCCTGAGAACTTGCATAACAATTCTGTGTATCCTAAAACGAATGAGTAAATATATCAAATATGATCATTATCAGAATCTGCATGGCAATATAGACTAGGGGTAGGGGAAATCATTGAAGGAATAGGGGAAACATTCCAAGAAAAGAAATAGGTGAAACAGAGTGAGCATAGGTTTGAAATTACCTGTGTTGCAGAAGACAGAAAGCAAAAGGATGAAAGTACAATTTGAAAGAATTATTGCAATCAAGCTACATATCAGAATTTTAAATCAAGCAATTTAAGGAAATTCAAAGATACTATCCCTAGAAACATAAACTAACTCTCAGAATAAAAGGAGATGATGCTAGATAAGAATAATAAAGACCTGAAGAGATCATGTTCTGGACATGAAACGAGTCTGAGAAGGAAAAGAGAAGTATTCCAGGATGACTATAGTTTCTGGACAAAGAATTCAAGTGTCATAATAACTATGGATATTTCTTATATCTGCAAGAAACAGGAACTAGATTAGGAAAAAGAATCTGACAAGATTACTCCTTGAAGTCCCAAGGTCTAGTTTAGTGGTTTAGTTGAATCCATTTCCACTTCTCTCATTGTGCAAGCTTACACTTAGACACAGAAACAGGTACACAGTCACAAGGTGTGTGAGAGGATTACTATCTCCATGTTGAGCTCCTATGAATAGAATTGAAGAACTGCCAGATTGCTGGGAAGAGTGCTTTTAGTAGCGGACTATTCAGAAATATAAAGTTATCCCTAAGTAGCCCACCTACTTCATTTCAGTCCAAGCAGCAAAAGCAGTACTTGGATGGAGTCAAGGATTTTTTTTTCCCTGGGCTAATTCAAATCCCCAAACAAGGGTTATAATAGCTTGGTTTATCTTACTTTATTCCTTGTGGCACTTGCTTCTTCTAGCTGTAAAACATGGTCAGAATTTTGCAAGAATTTTGCAATGCTTCCCAGGTAACCCTCCGAATATACACATAGTGGAACCTTTAGCTCTAAACTAGATCCTCATTTTATCCCAACCTTCATCTTTGTGGTAAAAAATGAAGATAAAAAGTTTTTTATTAATAATTCAAAATTAAAAACATTGGACATAGCTATGACATCACTGGTCCCAAGCATCTTCCAACACTTTAAGTTAATACATAATATACTAATGATAATATAATAATATATTCCTTATACCTTATATGTTATTTAAACATAGTATAATATTAGTCATTTATACTTTATTCCTATACAATTATACAAGTATATCAAATTCTTAAGCATTTGATTGTAATAAGTTAAAACGGGTCCCACAATCCATTTAGTTATCTGGTACTGGAAGGTCCATCAGTTTAAGAAACTTTGACTAGAAGGCTGAAGTCTAGAAAAGATTACTGGTTGAAAGTAGAGGCTATGCTGCTGAACAAGTCTGTGCCACAGAACTCATTAATTTCTTCATAAATGCTTTATAAGCCCCCACCCCACCCCAAAGTTTCATACATCTTTGCATGTGAATAGTTAAAGAATGCCTTTCAAACCTGACTAGTCAGGTTTTACACACATTTAGGTTGGCACCGAAAGCCAGTTTTGGCTTGGTCCCACAAAGAACTAAACATAAAAGAAAGAAGATAGAAACTCATTAATGCCGAGAAAACATTCCAAGTAATTATATGAAGGTACAAAAAAGATCCCTGTGTGGATAAAGTAATATCCTCCCCAACCCCCTACAAATTAATCTAGCTGAATTTCCAATGATGCAAATCCTCAATCATCATCTCCACTGCAGAAGATTTGGACTAGGAGCTATCTTTCAGTTGCCATTTGGGAATCATTTTTCAGGAAACAAATCTGAAGTAAACAAATGGTTTCTTGCCTGCCCAACATTTATGACCATCTGTTTGGAAATCATCAAACCTTTTCAAAGAAAGACCAGAATCTTTCCACCCAAAATTCATTCCATGTCATGAAGATTTGGTGTGGCATTTAGCCAAATGCAGACTTGTCACTCATCCAACAAGGAGAATCTCCTTTTTATGAAGAACTAAAAGTCAATTCTCCTTTTTTTTTTTAAAGTTGCAGTTTAACCCTCAGCTAAGGCAAAAACAGTGTGAATAAAGAAAAATGTATTCCTTAGGTACTATATATTGTTCAATTAATAAATGTTGAGATTGCTAGTGAAGGTGTAAATTTTTTATAATCTGGGTTATGATTCTTGTCTATGAGCATAAGATGATTAAAAATGGCAATGCTGGATCAAAATAATATCAAGTCTATCACAATCAAGTGGATTAAAAATTTTTAAAATATGATGCAATAGCAATATACTTTTTTCTTGAAGATAGTCCACAGCATTTATGACCCCATTATAAACTCTCCCTGAAAATGGACATATGCATATTTGTTTTGATGGATAGCAGTTACAAAGTCTTCTACTGTGTGGCTTTGATTTAACTATATCTAAATGCAATTGTTGAAATAGGGATCCTGTTTGTTTCCAGGATGTATCACTTGGTAAATGTCAGAACATCTACTTCTCTCATGTGTAATTCTCTGAAATTATCTTTAAAAGATCTTTACATTCTCTTTAATCAGAACTATGGACTTCTGTGTTTTCATGTCATCATTTAACAGCTTTAGTTTTGTTCAGCTATGGTACATCCAAAATGGCTGCTGCTGCTGCTGCTTCTGCTGCTTCTCATCAAGCTAAGACAACAGAATTAAAAAGGGCAAGGTTGTCCCATTCTCTTTGGAAGGGCAATAACCAGGAAGCTAAGATTTTTGTAAGTTATTATCTTGGTTGTGGAATTTTCCTTTTGGGTGGAGTTGGGATGGAGAGATTTTTGTTGTTCCAAACCCATTTCATTACCACCATCACTATTTTTCAGTGTCCTGTTCAGTAGCTGTTTGATTGCTTATCTTTTCTCCTGACCTTATCGAAAGGAAATAATTTGTGGAAAATGAAACTAGAATAACAAAATAGAGATAAGGTACATATCAATGGGGATTTTTGTTCCCAAACTTCACTGAGGCATTATTTCTTGCAGTCCCCATTAATTTTAGAAAGGCTTCTTCAGGAGACACTGCCAATGAATTAAAAACTTTAGTTTTCTTTATTTAGAGCATCCTTTAATCCTTCATCTACAATTAATAAGAATTACTATTTTAAAAAGTTCACAAGAATCCTTAGTTGTTACTGAAACATAAAAGAAAACGTCTGGCCTTTCATCATCAGAAACAAGTATGTAAGACTTTGGAAATCAAAGTTTCTTTTTATTCATATCAAAGGAGACAGCTTTGGAAAAAAAAGAACCCTAGCTGTAGTTATTTGTCTATGGTGAAAAAAGAAAGAGGAAAAGTAAAGCTGACACCCAGCATTGTTTGAGACAAGACAAAATGTTCAGGGCTGCCAGCTTGCGAACACTCCATTAGACTGGGCAAAATGAACAGAGATATGTTCTTTTCCCCATTTTTGTGAAAAATTGAGAAATTCTTTGTGTGTCTTAAAATGCAATTTTAAAATATTTTAACACTAAGCCATAGGATTTGAACGCTTATCGATCTTGGTGTTGCTCTAGCTAAGCCAACAAGTAGGGCTTCTTCTACAAAGACTTTCCTCTTAGTCTGCTGGTTTTTGATGGGCAAAAGCTACTAGTATACTAGTACTAGTATACTAGTTATACTAAAAGCTACTATATTCAGTTGCAAGAGATGCCGCTTGCTTGTTCAACATAACAATCACCATAAATGTTTCATTGAGGTTCATACTCGAGTAGACCCTGTTTATTATCATGATCCTTCATTTTGGGATGAAATGCATTTTTCTCTCATTTCACCAACCAAATCTTTTTCTTCTTTTCTAAATGTAAGCAGCAATAAAACATAGTTCTGAAGAGTAAGAAGGACTAAAAGAGTGGCTGCAGATTTTGAAAACTGAAATCATTATTTTTTTTAAAAAAAATGTATTTATTGAAATGATACAATGAGTGATCTCATGATGAAATGTAATATGAGAAGTCTTGGCTTCTAGTGGATTTCATACCTAAATCAAATATATTCATTTATCCACTGCCCATACAATGCTACTATTTTTTGCAAAAGGTTAACCGATATTTCAGATATCAAAAGAATTATTTTAGAATATGGATTCCTTTCCTGATAGGTTATCTAAATTAATGTGATCTGGTTGATGCTAAAAAATATCCAATTTGATTGTTTTTTTAAAAAATAGGAACCTTACTGCAGAAAAATTACATATATTCTTTTGAATCTAACACCCCAAATATCATTATTAAAGAGTAGCTAGTCTCCAATGAAGAAGAATTCCTTGAAATTATTTAAATATTCTGTCAAAGTCAGCAAAAGCAAAATCAAGGGGCGGGGAAGCCCTTTCAGGGACAAAACCAAGTATGAGACATTCATCTTATATCATGGGTGTCAAACTCGATTGCATCATGTAACGTATCATGATATATCGTGACTTTTTTTTTGCCTTTTTTGCCTTTGCGGGGCTGGGGTGGGTGTGGCCTGTGCGAGATGCATCCGGCCCATGGGCCGCCACTTTGACAGGTCTGGTCTGTATTGAGCATTGTAAATAAAACTTAGTCACAGGTGAATTTTAAAGAGGCAGTTAGGAAGTAGGAATTAATAGCTATCCAAAAACTCTTTTCTATCTATCTCTTACTAGGACAGGTTGAAAGCTAGTCATTCCCCACACTTAGTTTTCCTTTTTTCCTTCCTTTCGCCATAAAAATGTCAAAATATTTTTAAGCACTTATGAAATATTTTAAAAGGGATTATTATAACAGTTCATTCACACAACTGCATATTAATCCCATTGGAACAGAGGTGGTATTCAGCAGGTTCTGACCAGTTCTGAAGAACCAGTAGTGGAAATTTTGAGTAGTTTAGAGAACTGGTAAATACCACCTCTGACTGGCCCCGCCCCCATCTATTCTCTGCCTCCCAAGTCACAGCTGATCGGGAAGAAATGGAGGATTTTACAGTAACCTTCCCCTGGAGTGGGGAGGGAATGGAGATTTTACAATATCCTTTCCCTGCCACGCCCATGCCCACCAAGCCATGCCACGCCCACCAAGCCATGCCCACAGAACAAAAAAATTAAAAAAAATTGAATCCCACCACTGCATTGGAGGCTTTATAATTTATTTTGGGCTGATCATTTTTTCTATCTGTTAAAGAAATGGGAATAAAATACTCTTTTATTAGCATTATTAAATCATCTATTCTAAGGGTTATCTTCAATTCTATACAAAATACCAAATGAATACAACTCTAACTAACCAAACTATTTGCTTACCCATTGGTTACCATGCTTGTTGTATTCTCACTGTATCCTTTTTTTCATTTTTCATTTGTTGTTCTATTATTTTACTTTTGTTCAATTCACACTCCTTTTATTTTCTTCCTTTTTATTATTGTAAGCTGCCTAAAGTAACCCCACAGCGAGATAGGCAGCAAATAAATGTAGCAAATAACTAAAGAAAAAAAAAGAAAGAAAATGCGCATTTTAAAAAGTTCCAGGGAATGTAATGGACACCTAATAGAATCATGTAGCAAAGTCAAGTTTTAAAAAAGTATTTTAAAAGATCCCTGATTCAAGAACTTTAAAACATTTCAACATATGTTTAAGTTGTAATTTCTCATACTATCATTTGTATACCATGTCAATAAACAGAGAGTACTCTAATTGTCTCAGGAAAGAAACAATCTTCCCTGGTTTTACAATCAAGTAAAGTGCAGCATATTCTTAATTCCTTTCGGTCAGTTGTGCACTACAGCTACTTAATAAAAAAATAAGACAACAAAGAATTTAAAAAGTGGAAAAGAATACCAGCTAAAGAGTTGGAAATTAGAAATGTCTATTTAGAGAAGAATAGCTGAGCTTTAGGGCTAATTATAATGCTCTAGTATGCAGGCTGGATGCTCTATTTCATTTACGTGTGTTATAGGATGCATTGTTCTAAAAGATATAAGCTTTTTTTCTGGACTGTTCAGCCGAAATGCTTGCAAAGAACCAAAGGTACTTGCAGAACATATAATTTTCACATTCACTTCATTGTTAAAAAATGTTTTTCTCACTCAATTAAGACTATTGCCTCCAAAAAAGGCCTTCTTGGTAGAAGAGATCCAGAACATCAGTTTACCATTAAGAAGTCTAGGACAGTTACAAAGGAAAAAAATGTTCCACGGGAGCACTTTTTCTTCCAAAATAAATTATATTGGATCATGGAGTTTCAATGGCCCATTGAGATCTTTGAGTTGAACATTCTGCTTACTGCAGGAATCCAAATTAAGGCATTCTGGACTGTTATCTGCATAGTATCTGTTAAAACCATTTGATGAAGGGAAAGTCATTACTTCTCTGCTCAGCTGCTCTAAATGTTAGAAAGTTTCTTCAAACATTTAATTGGAATCTGCCTTCTTGTAGGTTAAATCCATTCTTCCATGACCTGCACTGTGAAATGACAGAGAATAGCACTTAACCTTCTTCTATTTGATCTTGTTTTGCTTATCTGAAGAGTGCTATCATATCCTCATTCAGCTGCCTTTTCTCAAGGCTAAACATACTGATTTCCTTTAATCATTCCTCATAAGGTTGAATTTCTAATCTTCTGATTAACTTCATTGTCTTTCTCTAAACCTATTTCATTTTCTATGCATAATTCTTAAAATGCATCTTAAGTTGGACTGCACCAAAGTGGAATGATTACTAATTGTGACTTGGAAATTAAATCAATTGTAGCAAAATGCTGCATTTGCCATTTTTGTAGCCACATCACACTGCTGGCTTCGGTTTGTACTTAATTACTATTCTTTCTTAAATACCATTACCAAGCCAGATAGTGCTCTATTCTATATATATGTTTTTTTTATTTTTGATTGAAAACCTTTTCATTTGTCTCTGTTAAATTTCATGTTAATTATAACCCATTTCTAATTTTAAATTTCCCTTCTATTTTCTAGAGAATAAGGTATCCCAACCAATTCTGTGTCATCTGCATCTTTAATATGCATTCTCCATCACTTTATCAAAGATATTAATAAACATATCCAATATTAGAGAGCCAGGGCTAAACTTTGCAGAACCCAGCAAAGAGTTAATAATTTCACCTAACCTGATGTGGTATTCAAATATGATATGTTTCTGATTATCTATCACACTACTCAGAAAACATTTAATTAGCTTAATAACATATCATGAGGTATTGTCAAATTGCTTAAGTTCACATACATTATGTCTACAGCATTTCTACATTATATTCTACATAATCAACACTACTAGATTAAAGAAAAACTGGAAAGATTTGCTCTTCAGAAGTCCCATCTAGTAATATCTGCATTGTTTCCAAGGTGCTCATGATCTATTTCAGCATCTTCCCATCTATTGATGTTAAATTCTCTGTAGCTTATTAAATCTCCCTATCCTTTATTTGAAGATAGGAACATCTGCTCTTCTCCAGTTCCATGACACTTCATTAATTCTCCAAAATTTCTTAAGGATAATACATAGACCAATTTGGCTAGGCCTTCAATTTTTTTCCCCCCAGTATAGAATTCCTGTGATTTTAGGGATTTAAACTTATTCAAAGTAAGGACAAATTACCTGACCGCATTTTTTTCAGTGTAAAACTTCTGTACAGCCTCTACATCCTGCTCTTGATAATATCTATTGCAACATGTATTTTTATATTGAAGAAAGTTGAAGCGAATTAAGAATTGCACAGTTCTGCCCTTTCTTTGTCACCAGGTAATATTTTATAGCAAAAATAAAATTATTATTTTAATTAATTTTATTTTAATTAATTAATTATTATTTTAATTAATTTTATTTTGATCATGAGAAAATGAAAAAATGATATAGCAGTGGGATAACTTTACAGAATTAATGCGTCACTCAAATATAAAAAATCTCTACTATCTTATTATTCAATTCTTATAGATGCTTTTTCTGATTTGTAACATATACACTGATTGTTTACTTAGTTGCCTTCAAGAAAGTGTTTTTCTTTCAACTCCAAGTAAATCACAGTGATCATAAACACCTAAGTTTTTCCATACCAAAAACAAATAAACATTTTTTTTCATTTTTCCTAAAAATTATCTTCAATTGTTTGTCAGTAAATTCAGTTTAGTATGTTTTGGTTAAATATCCTGTGTTCCAAGACCCAATAGATAATATTATCGGCTCTCATAATCTACTAGCCCACTTGTAACTTCAAATGGCCACTAAATGAACTGTTGTAACTCAAGGACTACCGGTATATGGGCCTACTATTTTAAATTTATATATGTAATTTAAATCATATACACACACACCCTACATACACATACACATATACATGTTATACTCACAGTTGCAGTGCAATAACACGGTAACAGCATAACCGTCAACAGCAGAAACCAAACAGTACTGGAAGGACATAAGTAGGAAAAAGAAGACACATAATACTAGTTCAAAGTGGCTGTAGGACCTGAGAACAGACCACAGTAATTTCCCAGAACAGGAACCAGTCACCATCAAAGTAGCAGACATCCAACAATGAGTTAAGAAAAACAAAGACTAGACACCTGGTCCAGGCATCATCCAAGCTACTGGCTAAATAAACTAACAGCAGTGCATGAACCCCTAACAGCACAGATGAACCAGTTGCTAGCAGTGGGCTCACACCCAGACTGACTAACTCAAGGAAGGACAGTGCTGGACCTTTTGGGCCAGTAGATGAGCACAGCTCAGGGGCTCAAAACCCAGTTGTTCATAGATAGAGCAATTGTCCAAGTCTTAAGTTCTAGACACACCAATCTGAACACAGCCTAGATTGACTAGAAGGAAAACTATGACTCAATGACATACACATAGCATGCCACACAAATGTGGATGCCTGGCGCTATACAAAATCAATGGGACATTAAGAACCTTCCTCAAGAACCCAATAGGACTGTGAAGACAACACTAGAAGTCTTTTAGTTTTGGATAATGGTTCTGACATCTTATTTACCAATGGTATACATATCTTTATAGTACTGAACTTTCATTTCGTTTCTGGCAACATCTGCAAGTACGGTCTGTTCAACTTTAATCCAGTTTATCATAACATCATAACTACCAATATTATTGTAGTTGCCTTTCTGATCTCCCCAAAATAGCTTCTTGGATACCTGCAGATTTAAGTAATTCCTCTCTCACAATGTATGTGTCATGCTGACTTTGCTCTGAATCTGAATATCCATCTGCTTTTCTTGGCAGATTATTGGCTTGGACTGCAATTTACTTTTCCACTGTATTTACCTTACTGTATTTACCTCTGATCTTTCATTACCCCTCATTGTTGAGGTGAAGTATATTTAACACTAAAACAACTCTAAGGAATTTCTGGTTTATGTTTAGCTTATACTACTAAGACTTTATCTTTTAGTTTCACGTCACTGTGGCTGATTTTGGTGTACTAAACACATTTCACTTTTAGTGGAAAGCCAAAATGTTGCCACTTTTAAAATTATGTCTCTATTGTACCTTCTTCAGCAAAGCAGACAATAAATCAGCTACTAGGATATTTCTAGTTTAATGGCTCTAAACCTACCAATAGAAATACATTTCTGCACCTTTTCCCGTCTTTCCAATTTAAAGATTTTTATTGTAGGAAAAAAAAGATGGAAAGAGCAGTAAAAAAAGTCATGAGGCATATTAATAGAAGACTATAACATCTGATCCATTTCACAATACAGGTAGTCCTTGACTTATGACCACAATTGAGCCCAGAATTTATGTTGCTAAGTGAGAAATGTGTCTGGGAATTGTTGGAGACACCATTCATAATCCATCCATTTATGAACTCTTTTAATTTGCTGCCTTGAACTCATCGAGATCGTGTTGCTACCATTGTGTCTTGAACCCATTAAAGTCAAGCTGTCTTCATTGTGCCTTGAACTCATTAAGACCATGTTGATTTTGTTTGAACCCATTTATGCCAAACTGCCTTACTTGTGCCTGGAACCTGCTAGAGTTGTATGGCTTTCATTGTGCCTTCAACTCAAGGCTGGGTTGACATCTGTGGGGCTGGCATCCTGCTGGCATCATTCCCGTGCTTTAGGTGCAAAAGAGACTGTGGCCAGACTTGCCCCCATTGCCTTTATTACATCCAGTTCATTTGAAATGGACTTTAAAGATTGTCACATGGAATTGGGACCTGGGGAATGACTACAGGGTTGGTTGTGTGAAATAAACACATTTACTCCATTCATGCTGTGTATGTGTGTAGACTGGGACAGAACACATATAAGGTTGCTGTCAGAAGTTAGTTGTCAAGGTCTAGATGGGACAAGAAAAACAGAGAAGCAGTTGTTTAGCTGATGGTTCTTAAAAATCCATTTTTTTTCCATTGTGCAAATCAAAATGATCCTAGAAAACAATACCCAAAGATCAGAGAGAAAAGAAAGCCTGCAGCAGCTTCAGGTAACCAATAGGATCTGGGCAGACCCAACTTAATGTTTATTTATTCTCATTGTAGAAGCATTGGGCAAGACCTGTTTCAGAAGAATAGGTAAAACTAGTGCAGTTGAATTTGAATGTATCTATGTGAGGGTTGGGGATGAAATGAAGTAATATCATGAAAACATGCCTTAAAAAATCAGTAAGTGTGGTATTTTCATGCTGTACTTAGCAAAATGAATACAAGAGTTGAAATGAATTTAATCAGTATGCCCTCAACTCTCAAACTGCAAACTTGAATTGACTCATGCCATCTTCAAATTTCAGATCTCTAATATTAATTGAATCAGAGCTGACTGACATAGGCATATAAAAGTCAATTATGTGCAGTATGACATTGGCTTCTGCCATAGAATATGAAGAGAAAATTGCTGTTTTGTAAAAAGATATTAAATAAATTGACATTTTAAAACTGAGGACTCATATTTTTATCAAGTGTATAATGGCATAGGGCAAGGCACCTAAACCATATTGAGATATTCTTGGGCATTCTTTCTTTTCTAGAGAAAGATAGGTTCACTTAAGCTTGGTGATATGGAGTTTTTATCAACTTCAGTTCTGATCGTATCTTCAAAATTTAATAGTGAACTCTAAACTATAGCCTGTCTCTATGCATGTCTCTGTGTACATTTGTGTGTAAGAAAATTAAACAATTTTGTCTTTATAAGACTTTGTTATAATTAATATTTGATATGCCAGTTGCATCCCTTTCTGGATCGGGACTCCCTACACACGGTCACTCAAGCACTCATCACTTCCCGCCTGGACTACTGCAATGCTCTCTACATGGGGCTCCCCTTGGGGTGCACCCGGAGGCTGCAGTTGGTCCAGAATGCGGCCACGCGGGGGATTATGGGAGCGACGGGGCGCTACCATATGACACCTCTCCTGCGCAAGCTGCACTGGCTTCCTGTGGTCTTCTGGGTGCGCTTCAAGGTGTTGGTGATCACCTTTAAAGCGCTCCATGGCTTAGGGCCGGGGTATTTGCGAGACCGCCTTCTGCTGCCAATAGCCTCCCACCGGCCAGTTCGCTCGCACAGAGAGGGCCTCTTCAGGGTGCCGTCGGCCAAACAGTGCCGGCTGGCGACCCCAGGGGGAGAGCCTTCTCTGTGGCGGCACCAGCCCTCTGGAACGACCTACCCCCTGAGATACGCACGATATCAGACCTCCGGACTTTTCGTCGGGCCCTAAAAACACACTTATTCCATCTAGCTGGGCTGGCTTGATCCCGTCCTCTCAGTTTTAATTGATTCGGTTTTAATTTGGGTTGTTTTAAATTATTTGGGCCAAAATTATTTAATTGTTTTTAAATTGTTTTTTAAATTTTGTATACAATGTTTTATTTTGGCTGTGCACCGCCCTGAGTCCTGCGGGAGAAGGGCGGTATAGAAATAAAAATAAATAAATAAATAAAATAAATAAATAATAATATTTAACTAACCAGAATGAATTAAGTCTCAATTAAGAGAGCAAATACTTTATTATTATTATTAATAATAATAAATATTATTTAATAATAGTCTGAGATTAAGATTATTTAAAATATCAGAAAATTCTTATTTAATTTTACCATTCATGATCACAATGTCTTCTTCCTCCTAAATATTGCAACTGATAATATTTTATTAATCAGGATTAATGCTGAACAAAAAAACAGACTAGGTAAAAAATCTCACAGTGCAATAAAACATGTGTGGTATCTTTGACTTCTCCTTTACCACATATACACATACATGTTCTGCTATTGGGGTCTTGTTATATCTGTCTTGGAGGAGTGCTGAAGGGAGGATGTTAATCTGGCTCTGAAAAATGCTATTCTATGTTTCTGGAAGATCAGGTCCTCTAAATATCTTGATGGTTCCCACAAGCCCTGGTTAATTCTGTTCCTACTATGGAGAGGCAACCTATTAATTTCTGAATGGAACTCCATGCCTTTTATTCTATTAACGACTATTTGCTTAGTTTGATCAAAGCCTAGGGATATTAAGAATGCCGGGAGCCCATAAGAGCCCAGCTTGTGGTCTATCGCCTGTTTCCAGGGGGAGGGGAAGTTATCTGTCAACATTAAAGGAGTCAGTCCCTCTGGGAAGAAATGAATTTTTAGCCAATAAACAAACATCAGCTTCCAGACTCTTACCTGAATCTGAGGCATACCTGTCTCAATCCTTAACTGGGCGTTTGGTGTTCCTTTGGGTGCAGCTAAAATGGCTTGCAGGAATTTTGTTTGTATGATTTCTAGCGAGTCTATTTACAAAGATTCCTGTTTGTGTCCCATAAAGAATTTGCACCAATTTTTTGGCCTGAAAGAGTTTTAAGGCAGCAGGGACTAATTGTCCTCTGCCCATAAAGAAGAAATGTTTAATGGCATTTGAAGACCTGAGGGCTGATTGCAATGTATGATCCAGGTAAGGCTTCCATGTACTTTGTGAGTGGAAAACACCCCCAAGGTATTTCAATATCTTAACCTGTTCTAAATTACATCCTTCTATTTTCCAGGAGTATTGAATAGGTCTTTTAGTGAAAACTAAAATTTTCGATTTGTCAAAATTAAGGACAAACTTACTTCTGTCTGCAGTATCCTAATGTTGCTGTGATTGCTCTCTTCAGTCCAATGGGTGTTTGTAAGATAATAGCAGCATCGTTGGCATATAAGAGTATTGGGATTTTACATTGTGCTAAATTAGGAGAGTGTATTTCAGGATTCTGCAAAAGATCGATCAAGGGGTTGATGTAAAAGTTAAAGAAGGAGGGAGGGGGATAGAATACAACCCTGCCACAATCCTTTTTGTGCTCTTACTGGGTCGGATAAAGTTCCTCAAGCGTTACACCTCACTTTCAAAGTGGAATTAGCATATAATTTTTGTATGAGGTAGAGAAGGCATTTATCAATGGTAGTGAACTTTAATTTCTGCCAGAGGGTATTTCTGGATATTGAGTCAAAGACCTGCTTAAAATTAATCCCATCATGTAACCAAGGGTAAGAGCCATACTGTTTGATACTATGTATTTTATTATTATGGACATTATTTAATAATAATAATAATAATAATAATAATAATAATAATAATAATAATAATAATATCTTTTAACACTATTGTAAACAGTGAGGATTTTGTCTATTGCTGGTCTGTGACCATAATGATTATGATAATGATGACGACGATGATGATGATGATGATTTTCCAGACTAGGTATGTGTGTAGTTGATCTAATTACCTTTAACAGTTTCCAGAATGCAGTGGAAAGTACAAATGAGATGGTGATGAAGTTCACTTGGAATCAGAAAAAAGGATGGCAGCATTTGACAAGTTCTGTGCTAATTTTGAAAGCATCTTTTCTAATAAGTTTGTTGAATCTTCTCAGATATGGATTTTATGCTGTGAATAGATTCTAGGGTGGTGACTGAGACTTGTCTACCTTTGATATATGATCTTTAATTTGTTCAAAATGAGGATACAGACAAATTGAATGTGGGAGCCTACAGTTGATTTGTTGAGCCAAATCCATCCTGCCTTGTAAAAGCTGTCAGAAGGGAATAGAGTTCGAGTGGTGGAAACTGTAAATACTTCAGGCGGCCAATGCTTATAAAGGAAGCTGTAGTAAGACCTGTGTTAAAGAAATTGTCTTTAGATTTCATCATCATCAATCATTATTGGCAAGTCTCTAACTTCTAGTTATTAAAGTCCCAAAGCTGATGATGTCAGCAAAACTCCAGGCTGTTTTTGTAGTTAGAGACCATCGGCAGATGGCCAATGGTGATAACTAGAGAATTGTGTCCTCTGAACGGTATTCAACACCATCAATAATAATATTGTTTTTTAGGATGTTTGACTGTATGGAACTCAAGGGCACCATATCACCATATCCATTCCCAGAAAATGGGGGCAGGGACATTACTGCTTTTAATATTGATTTGAGATTTCTCCAAGATTTAATACCTTTTGTTTCCCATTTCAGATGTAGGTATTGAAGAGGCCAAAACTGAAAACTGATTCAAATTTCCTATTTATTGTTTAGATGTAAAATTGCATAAAGGGTCTTTATATAGAGAATAAATTTGTTTTTTCTAAATTTATCGTAAACATGAAGTAGATCACAAGGGCAGAGGCGAAGGCAAATAAAGCTGTTTTTTATTGATTTACTTGTGACTAAGTTTATAGACAATTGAATAGGATTTTTAAACCAAATATTTATAGTTAATTGTTAAAAACCAAAATTACTGTGGCAGAACTTCAGTAAGTTTCTTCACTATACAAAAATACAGTCTACTTAATGTTATTTATTGTTGCTGTGGAAAGAAAATTATTCAAGGTCTATGCCAGTATGCAATTTGTTTTCATAGTTAAATAACAAATTGGGTTACGGGATATGGAAGCATAAGAAGCATCAGCATGCCCAGCTTACCAATACATCTTAATACAATAGTTACAAAAATCTGAGTAGAGCTCGGCTGATGATAAGTAACACAATGGAAAATATAAAGGAATATGCAGAAGTATTCACTATTTTTTTCTTTTAGAATGCTTTTTTTTAAAAAAACGAGTCACTCTTCACGTATATTCAAGTAAATAAGAAAATATTAATAGCAACTCCTGACACATCTATTTTATCTCATCTGTTAGGTTCAATTAGAACTTAGGGCTTAGAATAATTTTATTGTCACTTTGAATCGGCATACATTAAAATGAAATTTTATTGCATACAGCTCTCAAAGGGTCACCATCTTGAATATACACTACATAAACATGACAAAAATAAATAAATAAATACAAAATACCTACATATATTATATGGCACAGAAAAACAACACAGTCTAGTCCAGATGTATACATGTACATGGAGAGAAAACCAAATCTTGCGAGTTTACCACACAGATGCCATAGGGAACAAAGCTGTTACAGAAACTGGTGGTCCTGCTAGAAATACTTTGAAACTTCCTCCCAGAGGGGAGCAACAGAAACAGACCATAAAGTGGGTGTTTCTAACAATGCTTTGAGCTCTAAGCACATAGCCCTTATAAGCAGTATTCTGAATGACAGGAAGCGAGCTTCCTATAATCTTCTCGGCTGTCTTTACCATTCTCTGAATGGACTTTCTCTCTGAGGCACTGCAGCCACAAAACCAAGCTGAGATGCAATTTGTTAAAATGCTTTCAATCATGCCTCTGTAAAAAGTGGGCAGGACAGAAGGAGAAAGATGTACTCTCCTCACCCGACGCAGGAAATGCAGACGCTGGTTTGCATTTTCACTAAGGATAACATGTGGAGAGACCAATTCAGATTGTTAGTTATCTGTGCCTGCACTTTATCTGCAATTTAAGAAGAATGTGCATTCCCCCCACCCCCCATCTCTCTGTTGTGGCCCGTCAGCGGCCTGTGCAGCTAGTAGCTGATTCCGACAGCGAAGAGGCTGGTTCTCAATGCACAGGCACGCAGAGCTGCCAAAAGGCAGGAGTGGCTCCTCAGGAGGAGGTCTCCTCGAGAGTAAGGCTTGGATCTAATTGGCCACTTCCTTAGCCTATTTAAGGAGGAACGCCGACTGAAGCAATTTGCAGGGAACAACTTCATTCATATACCTTTGTGTCTTGTATTGCTTATTTTATCAGCTTCTTACAAATGGGCATTCTGCCAACCACGGTAAGCTTTCAGTATTATTCTTTGAGTTCTTGGTGACTGTTAATGCAGTTAATTAATAGCCGTTGTAAAAAACTGGTTTATTTAGTAAACTAAGGTTTGAACGGACTTTGTGTGTGCTGCGTTCTTTGGGGTCCGTAGCTGGGGCAGAACACTCTCATCCTACACTGGAAAGAGGGACTGTCTACTATTATTTCTACCAGAACCTCCCAAGATTTAGTTCTAGGCACAGGTGGGGTGTGGACTAGGGTCTATTGTCGGATGAAATGAGTATAGCCATGAGAAGCATGGTGGAGAGTTAGCTTTCTGAGAAGTCAAATTTCATCCATGACTTTGTTGTTACAGAAAGCAGTGGCAACATGCAACAGACAGACTGTCAGACACAACGATTTACTTCACATTATTCCAGAACTCTCTTCCTATATTTCTGATTGTTTGCTGAAGTGACACACACCACTCCAGTGAAACAAATGTTATTATTGCTGCTCCTCAATGACAGGCACTGTGTTACTGCCATGGTATGAAGTACACTGTCAAGTATTCTTTGAAGCATAGCTCTTTTGGACAGACTAAAGTTACTACTGTGAAACTCACATTTTGATACCAGGTAAATATTAACAAACTATATGATCTAAATTAATTAAAAAATAAGCATCATATCATGAGTTATGCCATGAGATTAAACAAAAATAAAAATCATAAAAATCATAGATTAAAATACAGTGGAGTAGGAAAAAAATCATATTGTTTAATAGGATTCTTCGTTAGAGTTCTAAGAGTCAAAAATTTTCAAATATTGATAAACAGTGAATTTAAACAATTTAAACAATCCATCCATTACAGTACTGCTAATGAGATCTAGATTTAACTTTTAAATGTTGCATTATACTCCTTTTGTCAATAATTGATGAATTCCAAATAATGGGGATACAGCCAAGAAGAACATATGCATCTTTAACCAATTCAACACAGTAATTACTGAAATATCGTGTTAACAATCCTATAATAACAATCCTATACGTTTTAGACTAAAAGTATGGCAACACGAGTTGTAGTGTACTTGAGTATAGTGATACCTTGGTGCTCAACTGCTTTGAAACTCACTGAACTCAACACATTTTGATGTGAAAATTTTGTCCCGGTACTCATCTTTTCTTTGGTACTCAATGCACAAGCTAGAGCTTGTTAATGTTGACTGCCTTGTGACTCACTACATTATTCCTTATGGGAAAAATTAGTTTGGTACTCATCGTTTTTTGGTACTCATTACACCTCCCAGAACCAATTAAGAAATACTGAGGAACCACTGTACTTATTTTGTCTGATATGAATTTTTAAAACATATATCCCACATTTTAACTGTTAAAAGATATCCTGAAAGTGGAATAATGCAATTTATTGTTAAATAAATTTAAATTTAAATAAATAATTTAAAATAATTATTATTCTCCTTCAACTGCCTATTATAATAGTGCTGTCTCCAAAATTAACAGAAAATGAGCAAATTATCTAAATAATAAAGTAACACATAAGGCAGAAAGTTTCTAGTATTCTTCTTTCCTCTCAGATCTACATTAATGTGGAATCATGCAAATGATCAACTGAAAGAGTAGATGAATATTTGAATGCATGTTTGGAGAAAAATAATGAAAGATCATCCAAAAGTAGATGCACCTCAAGGTTAGGTTGATTTCCAAAAATGGGAATCATGGAAATAGAAGAAAAATTCTGAATATTAGATTAGGCTTTTGGCCATATAGACCAGCATTCTGAGTCCGAAGTGGTCAACCAAATTCAGGAAGCTCACAATCAGGGACAAGCAGGAGATAACTCTTGTAATAACTCATGTTCAAGGATTCATCCCAGGATGTCAAGATTAGCAATCAACTATAAAATCAAGTAGATATTGATAGTAGTGTTTCATAAATTTGCCCAGTGCCTTTTCAAATCAACTCCCATTGGTGCTGTCGCCAATTTGATAACAACAAATCCCATAGATTAATTATGCATTGTTTAAAAAAGTATTGCTTATATTGGTCCTGAATGTTCTGACTTTTAGTTTTGATAGATATTTCTAAGTTCCAGTATTGAAAGACAGATAGAAAACCTACTTGCATAATCTTGTATTTCTAGCATATCTTCCCTTATTTGCCTTTGCTGGAAGCTGAAAAATCTCAACTGCATAATCAATCCGCATCAAAGATCTGACCGATTCCCTAATCATTTTGGGGGTGGTTGTTTTTTGTTCTTTTTTTCAAGTTGTTTTCCAGTTCTCTCATTTCAGATATGGTGACTAGAACTCTCCATAGTACTTACTATATTGGCTGCTTTATTTTCAATACTCTTCCAAATTATTCTAAGCTTGAAACTTGTCTTTTTAATAGCAGCTACATGCTGTGTTGACATCTTCATGTCCAATCCTCCATTTTCTTAAACAATTATTTCCAATTCAGAACTCATTAATGTATTAATAAAGTTGGGATTTTATGTGCCAAGATGTATCTTTTGGGCCTAATTACAGATTTGCATTTATCACTTTGATGCCCACTCACTCAGTTTTAGAGCTTTGTCCAATTCTTTTTTTCCCCTATCTCAAATAATTTGGTACAATTAGAAAATGTTACCATTTCATTGCTCATTCCAATTCTAGATGGTTTGCAAATGAATTAAAAAGCATTGTAGCATCATTTATCCCTATGGGACCCTGAACAGAATAGCTTCCCCAGCTGAAAATTGTCCATTCCTTCCTATCTTCTGTATACTTTTCTTTACCAGTTACTAATCCATAACAGCTTCATTCATCTTATCACATGTGTTTGATCTGGAGCCTTTGGCGAAGGTCTTTGTCAAAGACTTTGGAATTCTAAATATATAACGTCAGCTGGGTGATCCTATGCCACATGCTTGTTGACAATGAGAAAAAACTATAGAAGTTAGTAAAAAAACAAAAATCCCTTGTAGAAATCCTGGCAGATGTCTAGGGGAAAGCAGCAAATATTAAAGTATTGTATAATTATCATTCAGTTGATCACTAAGACTGAGGAGGCACATGAACAACATAAGGCCAGCTAGTTTCATAAAGGCTCCCAGTATTACCTATTCCATCAAGTGGTGTTCTGCAGTATTACCCTGTAACTGCTGTACAAGGATTACTGTAATAGCAGTAGTAATCTCTTAGCAACAAATTTCCTCCCACTTATGACTGCATGACTGCAACTTTGTTGCTTGTATCCTTACGATTTATATTGATATTGTTTCCTGATTCCTTATTTGTACCCTATGACTATCATTAAGTGTTGTATCTTATGATTCTGGACAAATGTATCTTGTCTTTTTATGTACACTGAGAGCATATGCACCAAAGACAAATTCCTTGTATGTCCAATCACACTTGGCCAATAAAGAATTCTATTCTATTCTATTCTATTCTATTCTATTCTATTCTATTCTATTCTATTCTATTCTATTCTATTCTATTCTATTCTCAAAATATTTAAAGCATCTAAGAAAATACATATATGAGCTATTTATCTCCATAAAGTAGGATTGTGAGTTTGCAATTTTATACTTGCTTGTGTAAAAGTAAAGTTGATGGAGTGGAATTTTAAGTGTAAACACATATAAATTGTTCTATAAGCAACTCTTAAAAAGATCTAAGATTGGATTCGGACACAGGCATGATTAGAATTGATCAATATAAGCCCTGGTATTAATTTGCTCCATTGAGTTTTGTTAAACTCAATCATGAACCATGATTAGGTCTGGATCTAATATCTTTATGAAAAAATCAGAAGAAGGTATTTTTTCATTCAAATTTAGTTTGTGTTAGTTTTTTTGCTGTTGCTTTCTTACAAAACCTAAACACAGTTAACCTGCAAACAACTTGACATCTGTGTTTCTGAGGAACAAGACATATTTTCAGTTAATTAATTCTAACTATTTCACACTTACAAAACAGAGAGACAAAAATAACAAAAATACAAATTAAGTAGGTAAACAACAAACATCTCATGTTACTGAAACTTAATTTTTTCCCCAAGCAAGGACTTCAAAATGTATATACCATAAGAAATAATTACTTCAGATAAGTGCTTTTTTGTTTTGCAAAGGAGAAAGGGAGGAAGGGAGGAAGGTCAATGAAAGAAGGACCTAGCAGTAAATAACCTGAAACAGAACCAACTCTGTCTGTGGCAATAGGACAATTACCTGACTTTTTCACTGTCCTATATGTTCTGCACATAGTTATAAAACAGCAAGACCAATCTGCATAATTCATGACTAGGGACCAAGAAGGTTAGCATCATGTACTGAATCAGCCTCAAAATAATGAAAATTGTGCATATTATATAACATCCCTCTCCCACACTTGGTAGATGAAGGTTTTAGGTAAAATTCTTCCTGATCTGTACTGAAAATGTAAGTCAAAAGAACCATACATCTAGCAGATGCTGGTTTCCCAACTCTGCCTCTGATCCAGAGATTGTTCACAGACCTGACACAAATACGTAATTGCAAGTAGAATTTTGTACATGCATGCCATAATTTACAATCCATATATTTGATTGGGTTTTGCCATTGAAAAGAATGGGGATACCCATAAATACAGGACACAACGGATGTATCTACCTGTGATTACACATAAATTCAATTCATGTTGTACTCATAATATATCAACTGTGCCCCTTATTTATAGTCCATTCCACCAATTCTAAATGAGTATATTCTTTTCATATGAAAATAATACATGAAATTATATAGTATGTGAATAATGTGCTAATATATGAACTATGTGAATAAATGTACAGTTTGAATAAAGGTATGTCAGAGACAGTAAAGTTTGATTGGTTGTAAATAAGTTAATTCACTTAATAATACCAGTAACTGGGACCTTTGCTTGTGAAGATTTATGAGACAGAAATTACAAATTAGAAACAATTTGACTCAGTGCCCACTAATCTCTCCATTTGTCTTCTAATGCCAAAGATTTTCTTCAGACAAAAACTACCAAGTTCCATGCATCCGGGCAAGAACTACACAGGTTTCTTGTAAAAGATAGGATCGCTTTCATGCTAGTCCTGGGTAAATATAAAATCTTTGAAAACAAGAGGGATTTCATTTTTCTGAATTATTCAACATTTCCTCCCAGGTTTCTTATTATCTGGGCTAAGTTGCTATTTAGGTCTCTTGACTGTTTATGTCATCCTGGCTGGGAAATTCTGGGAGCTGAAGTCCACACATCTTAAAGTTGACAAGTTTGAAAAACACTGATATAGATAGGAGTTTTTTTCATCTGTGCTTTGGAAAATGATCTTTGATGGATTTTTGTAAGCACTGTTGATTTTTTTTTCTAAATAATAAACACTGCATATATTTGTTATGTCTGCAAGTTACTGTTTGGAAGCAAGCCTTGAAAAAGTATACTGAGACTCTGCTAGCCACTCCTGCTATACCATTGCTTTTAAAAGTAAAAAAAAAAAAGTTGGCCATGCCCACCCAGTCACATTACCCCCCCAACAAGCCACGCCCACAAAATAAGCCATGCCCCCAGAACTGGTAGTAAAAAAATTTAGAACCCACCCCTGGTTTACTTAGGTTGTTTTGGAGGGCTTTAGTTGGCTTGTGTGCTTTGCTGATTCCATGTGGTTGCAATAGTCTGATAGTGGTTTCTGAGAGTGTTATTCTTTTTACAGCTTGCGGTGGTGGTGCTATATTGGGCCGAGATCAGGCACTTTTTGATAAAGTTGCATGGATATCCATTTTGTTGGAAGATGTTGCATAGAAGCTCTATTTCCTTTTTCTGCTATTCAGGATTGCTGCAGTGAGTTTGTGCTCATCCAAATAAAGTTCTTCAGAGTCTCACACTTCAGTGCTAACCCATTCAACATTACCTTCTTCATCTGAGAATACTGAAGGCATTGCTCTATTGCCACCAACACTGGAAAAAATTATTAATAAACTTCAAGACTTCACAATCAGAGAGTGTAGTTTCAACTTAATAGTTACCTGAAGCCCCACAACCACCAATATCACAGTTACCACAGTCAAGATTTAAACTTACATTCACAACGGAGCCCCTTTAAATCTGAGACTCTTGTTTCAGATGAGGAAACTCTAGATCCATCGCTTACAACTCACTCTCTAGTGAGTCATTGTTTATTTTGAGACAATCAACACCAGGGTCTCCTTCTATCCCAGTATCATTTGGTCTGAAGTGAATTGTATTAAGGTCATTCTGTCTTCAGGAAATATCTGTCCCCAACTTAACTTCTACTTCTTCACATTTGCCTTTTGTGGCTTCTTGAACTAACAATTTGATTATTAGGATAAAATTCCAATTTATAATTCTTATTATCTCATGTAGTGTCCTAAATCACATTCATCTGCTTTAATATTACTATCCACTTAGCTATAGCTTTCCTACGTAATCCTTTAACTGGCAATATGACATGCTGACACTTTCACATAACCAAAATTACTGTCGCATTGCAACTAGAGGAAATTCTTTTGGCAGAGTCTTAACATTAAAGTCCATTCCCACATGGCCACTGTTCTGAAGTTGCCAACATTGAGTCTTCCTCAGGTACATGATTGCCGATAACGTCTTAGAACAAATTTCCCTCCTGTACCTCTTACTATATCTAAAGTAATTTATCAAAAGGGAGGACTATCATTCTAAGGCTTCTTGGATCCTATTAGCTTATCAACCAATGTTCAGTTTGTAGATCACACAGCAAGATTTCCTTCAAAAGTGCTATTACCAATTTTAGTTATCACATACAGCACAACTATACTGCTCAAAAAAATAAAGGGAACACAAGCAGAAGACATCCGAGATCTGAATGAATGAAATAGCCTTATTAAATACTTTGTTCTTTACATACAGTAGTTTATACACTGCTCAAACAACTAAAGGGAACACAAAACTACTGTATGTAACGAACAAAGTATTTAATAAGGCTATTTCATTCATTCAGATCTCGAATGTCTTCTGCTTGTGTTCCCTTTATTTTTTTGAGCAGTGTATATGGTAGCTTTAGAATCTCTGGACATGAAAACAAAATTGAACATATTAGTCCAGAGAGGTCCCATAACATGTGCTGGGTCTCACTATTCACTGTGAATTGAAAGTACTGTATATCCCATAACTTGCTTAATGTTCTTCCATGACTAAAAGATGACAATGTTTTCCAGGTATTCTTTCAATTAAGAAATATGTGACAAGCCATCAAACAAACTAAGGTGCTTTTGAAATACCAACAGCAATGGTATTTTCTAGTATCTGTTATTGTTCAGTTGAAAATCTTGACAAAAATTACAGGAGGCAAATTAAATTGAAATAAGAATGTATCTTTGAGAAGTATATAAAAGGCATATATTAAAGATCCTTGAATTAAACATATGTATATATCTTTAATGTAAAGGTATAAAAAGGAAGTTTGTTTTAAAAAGCATACCTGAAAGAAAATCATATTTAGAACTTTCTATTTTATAGAAATATATGAAATGAATATGGCAGATTTCTCTCTTAGAGAAAGCAGTAAACAACAAATGGAAGTGGATTTTCCAGCTGATAAAATCCAGTTGGCAGACCATATGAATAGTTGAAAATCTACAGCTCTTACACAGACTGAATTTATACTTATTCACACATTCCTAATAAAAGCTAGGGTTCCCAGCTGTCTACCAATTATATCTGCATTCTCATCAATGCTTGTGGTGCTTGCCACTGTTTGAAAAAAATATTTTGCTAAACTTCACTGGCTGACTTTCATATAGCTGATCTGCATATACAGTGAAAAATTATTTTCTTGCTGCATTTATTTATTACAGGGTATAAAATGCAGGTGATATTCTTAGCTCAGATTGTGCACGGGAAAGAGCTTTTGGGCTTATGAGAAAGAGAATCCAATTAGAATAACAATAAAAATGCAAATGCAAATACATATAACTTTTTAGTCACTAAAAAGAATAAGAGGATCAGGTAAACTTCTTGCCAAGTCTAATGCAGAGATCTCACTACGCAGCACAAGAAGAACATCAGAATGGGGATAGCTACATGAAATTCTTTAGTGTAGGTTTAGATGGACGACTACTGGCTTTGACCTAGTCCTTGTTCTAAAATATAATCCACAACACCTGAACAAAGTAATAACAAGCTAGCTTGCTGTATGCAGATTCAAATATATTTATAGAATATATAGTGTAGAAACTGTGAGTTCAAACATAGCTGTAAAACAACAAAAATAAAATGAACCTTAGCTTCATTTAGAGCTCTGTTGTATCTTCTGTTTAATGCTATATTGGAAAAGACCATTTAGGGGAGAAAAAAACCATAGTGTATATAGAGGAAAATTGATATCTGCTTAATTTAAAATTGGGAAGTTTACTAAGCAAATTGATTTATTATTCAGAACATTAGTGAATTTATCTTAGATATCCATGGGTCATAGATGGAATAGATAGGCATTCTTTGTGGTTTGAAAAATCACTATCTCTATATTATTTGATTCCCAGTTGGGTTTTCTTGTTATCCAACCGTATGATGACCTGTATCATTTTCTTGCTTTTAGGGTCACTTTCTTTCCTATAATTACAACTCTATCAAAGATTGGCCTTTCTTTGAACACAGAGAAAAAAGCATAGTCATCTTATTATTTGGCAGCAAGTGTGAAGTGAGTTTTGTTCTGTCACTAGCTAAAATGTGAAGACAGATCAGCTTTAGAGTTTTTGACACAAGAGATATTCCTCTCCAATTATAAAATCTAGAGGCACAGTATTGGTCAGGAAAATCCTTTACAGAGCACATGAACAAAATCTGGGTGGAAAAGGTTATACTTTTATATTTTAAAAAAAAGAATAAAGGAATTACGATGGAAAAATAAAATAAATCTATAAAACGATGAAGGAGCATACAACAGTTCTTGGGATTAAATTCTACTCTATTTGTTTACTAGGATTGAAATAACAATCAAGTAAATATCAGATAATATTTTTAAAGATAGCATGTCACAATTGAGATTCCATCACTGATGAACAATGAAAAGGGCGTAGCCAACTAGCTCAATACAAATGGCATGAACATCACATAAGATGGTTGAGATAGCATTTCTTGCAACTCCATACTGTATTCCTCTAGTGAAAGAAAATCTCCACTTCAAACCTACTTCAAAATAGAGCACAATAGATTTTGAAATAAGATATTCACAATCAGATCCTCACTGAACCTACACTGTAATTTATCATTTCCCCAGCCACTACACCTGGAGCTTTGAACAGGCTCTGATGTGCTGTAGGAAAGGAGAATTTCATTATACACTGGAATGCTGCTGTTGTAGAACACATTTCTGGAACTAAATACCATTAAATGGTCGTGGACTTATTTAAATGGACCTATTTCTGTATAAGCATGCATAGATGTGTACATCAATACTACTAGCACCTTGAAAATTGTAAATGCATGATCCAAATGTTCTGATTTGTTCAGTATTGATACATCTGGGCTTGAATAACCTAAATAATCACTAAACGGTACCTGTGCAGCTGTCTATGGGGGACATTTGGATTTTTGCAGTGTAGCTTTAGTTGCTCTGTTCTTGATATGGTGTTCTGTAGTTTATTTGTTTCAGTGGGAAAAGTTGAACTGTCTATTCGTAGCTTTGAATATTGGAACTTGATGTTCAAAGTAATATGACTTTTTCCATAACTTAAGATTCTTAAACATTTGGATGGGGTGAACCTGATAGAGCAAAATATCAGGGTTGATAGTATACAGTATTGCATTCTTTTCATTCTATATATATCCTTATATAAAGAAACAGCATTTTCCAACTCTTGAGCTAAAGTAAATCAGTCCTTACTGGAGTTTTTCTTTAAAACTCAGAAAGCATTCTTAATATCTCCAGAAATCTTCTTTTTGTGTGTGTAGTTAGATATATAAACAGCAACACTCACAGTTAATATGCTATAATATAGGGAATCACTTTATGATATTAATAATCATTAGGAGACATGCATATGTATGACATTCTGACAAAATGTTTACAGTGCAACATGGAGCATTAAAAATGGCAGAAATAATTGTTACTACAATGTGCATCATTAACTGAATGATGTAACCTTTCTAGAGCTCTTACATTTAGTTCCATTGATAAATGAATTCTTCTCAGATAAAATGATGCAAGATAATTTGGAAACTAGATTTCCAATATGGTGCTTAAGAGGGAAAGCATGTCTATTGTGAAACAGTTGTTAATAACTTGGTCCAGAGAGTTTCCATAAAATATGCTGGGTCTCACTAGTCCTTGTTATATTTTTAATCTTTTTTAAATTAAAAACCGGTCCAGTATGCACAGGCCACAGGCAGTGTTGGGAGCAGCATGCTATGCTTACATGGTCACTGCTTTGTGAACTGCATCGGTTTACCAGCCAGCTTCTGGGGGGGGCAATCATTTTTTTTAAAAAAAAATATTTTATTAAAAAATAGGGAAAAAAAACAAAGGTAAACATTAATACAAGGTAATATAAAGTAAGGGAGAAAAGAAAAAAAGAAAGAAATCAAAGTGCTTCTACATGCAATTCAAGATCCTAGTTATCACTTTTAAAGCCCTTCATGGCATAGGGCCTGCATGACAGAACACAGGTTTTTAGTTTCTTGCTCATCTGATAAAATCAAGCGGGGTAGCTATGATCTGGATCCTATCAATCACTTGCAGGAAAATTCATAACTATTTAGTAAAAAGAAATAGCTATTACTGATATTCTAATTATTCTGCTAATTATACTTCCTTCTTTAGTCTGTAGAGAGTCTCAGTCATCCAGGTCATGGTTGTCCCCAAAGGTGCTTTTTTCAGGAGGCAACTGGACTTTCTTGTTTTTTCTTTTGAAGATGTTTCACTTCTTATCCAAGAAGCTTCTTCAGCTCTGATAGGACAGTGGGGAATGGAAGGATTTATATTCCTTGCATACAGCTGGTAATCTGCATCCTTTTAGAGGGTCGTTGAAGCACATTGAAGAAGTGAAACGTCTTCAAAAGAAAAGAGAAGAAAGTCTAGTTGCCTCCTGAAAAAGCACCTTTGGGACTTCCTTCTTTAGTTAAGAAAGTAAATGACTGTTGTGGCCCGTCAGTGGCCAGTGGAGCTGGCAGCAGAGTCAGACAGTGAGGAGGTTGGGGAGGAACTTCGGCCAGTCCTGGGGCCTAGGGAAAGCTCAAACGAGGGCTTTGCGTCAGAGGCAGAAAGGGAGCTAGACAGCAGCGAGGCAGAGGAACAGCTGGAGCCTGTTCCCAGTGTGTGCATGCGCAGAGCTGCCAGAAGACAAGAACAACTCAGAAAGCAGGGTCAACTTGGGAGTAAAGCCACACCTTGGAGGTGATTGGCCCCTCTCATAGGAAACAAAAGAGGAGCAAGCAGGGAGTGGGCTTTTTCAGGAAACAATTTGTTCGTTCCGTGACTCTGAGAGACTCTGTGCCAAGTTTTGCCTTGTACTGTGTTTGGAAACAAGTTACGTGGCAGCTTGCCAAGGGAGATAAGGTGTGTTGATAAATATTCCTCTGAAAGACTGTTTGGACAGGCCTTGCTGACTGTGAATGAAAGTAATTCACAGTCATATAAATAAAAGAGGTTTTGCAGAGACCAAGACTCTGCTTCCTGCTTTTTAAGGGAGCTTAGGTCAGAACAATGACATTCTTTGGCAGGCTTTGAGAAATGAGAAATAACATTTGTTGACCTACGCAAAGCAATTTTATAGAACTAGTTTCTCTATTGGTGCTGGCAAAATTAGTTAGTAATATACGTTTAATATGTAACCTCCGATCATATAACCAGATCTGGGTGGCTCCCAATCAAAAGTAAAGATAACATAAAAAAACATAAAAAACTATAAACATAGAAAACAACAAAATCCTACTAGGACCAAGTCAATAGTCACTTATCTCAGTGCTTCAGGAAAGGCCAAGTCTTCAAAGTTTTACAGAAGGCTAGGAAGATAGAGGCTGCCAAACTTCAGGGAGCAGAGTATCCCATAGGGCAGGGGCTGTCACAGAAAAGGCATTGCATCAGATACCAATATTTAAAGGAAGGGACTACGTGCATGGCCAACCTAATTGACCTAATTTAAGACAAGTAGATGTCCTAGGGAAAGACAATCTGGCAGATAAACTGGCTCTGTGCTGACCAGATGATGACCAGCACCTTGAATTGCATTTGGAAAGATACTGGAAGCCAGTAGAGTTTGCATAACAGAGGTGTTACATGGACAAACCTAGTGGCCTCCTTCTCTTCTGTTTTGACAACAGAAGCAACAATTTGCTTCTCTGTATTTTGCACTGAAATTAATACATGAGTTTATTCATCTGAATTATGCATAAAATAAGCTAGTTGATGAAAAGAATTTATGTCAGACAGTTGTCATTTATTTAACAGGCAAGAGCTTATCAAATAGTGCTACTATGAGCTACCACTTTTTTCTCAATTGCTTCAGGAACTTCAGGTTTTATTGACTATTTAAAATATACAAAGGTTGCTGTCATTTTGTGACGACTATAGTATATGCAGCATAAAAGAATTTCAGAGTTCAAAAACTCATAGTGCAAAATGGACCAGGTTATAATATTCTTGTGTGGATATTTAATTATATCTGCAGTTTAAGAATGTAGGAAATTAGTTTGAATGCCCAAATCAAACAGAAGATAAATAAAAAGAATCTTATTTATTGAAGTATCTGCCTTCAAATTTTAGCTAGGTTTAAAGAAAACAGTTAAAGCAGAACTCTTCATGTTTCCAGGTTGCTAGAAAATGAAAGTGTACTCTCATTTTCTTAAGACAATGAGTGGCAGGTTGTATTCCAGAAAATTTATTGATTTATTATTCATATTTCTATGCCGCCCACTCTCTGAGGACTCTGGGCGGCTTACACCAAAGACAGTATACTAAATAGCATATTGCCCCCAACAATCTGGGTCCTCATTTTACCCACCTCGGAAGGATGGAAGGCTGAGTCAACCTTCAGCCGGTGAGATTTGATCCGCTGATCTGCTGAACCAGCAGTCAGCTGAAGTAGCTGCAGTACTGCACCCTAACCACTGTGCCACCTTGGCTCATAAGAGAAAATAAGAGATCGTGCCATTAATCTATCATGAACAAAATGTTACATCTCTTCACTGTCTTCCCTTTGCCATTGTGTTAAAAGACTGCAACGGCAATATATTTCCTCTGGATATATAGAAGAAAAGATAGCAACATTTGAACAAAATGCAAAGGTGCAAATTTAACAGCAGTTAAGCGTGATTAAACATTTTTATTTTTCTCCCCACTTA
This sequence comes from Pantherophis guttatus, assembly GCF_059756535.1. Lineage (NCBI taxonomy): Eukaryota > Metazoa > Chordata > Lepidosauria > Squamata > Colubridae > Pantherophis > Pantherophis guttatus. Next base: position 36,462,965 of record NC_142069.1, read on the forward strand.
ACCATGAGCTTTAGTCAGTATTGTTTAATGTCAGCGCTGTTAATGAAGTTGTCAGGCTTGTAATTTTCATTGAATGCTAGTTTTGCCAAGAAGCTGGTCCTACAATTACCTCCTGCTCTATATGATTAAATTCATCAAAGCACACCAAGACTCCAGATTGTGCCAGACCTTTGAAGGATTTCCCCATGGTTTTGTAGACATTGCTACTCGGAAAATTTAACATTGCTCCATCAGATAAAAAAGAAAGGGAAAGGAGGAGAGATAAAAGAAGAAAATAGCTTCTAAATCTGTTTCCCCAGATTCAAAATGCACAAGAATTCTGTAGTGTAATTGCTTGTGTAATAAAACCCTTAATAATAGTCCTTAATAATTTTTATGATTCCAATCAGGCATTAAAAATGAAATAGTGTATCAAGTATATCTATAATAATTTAATAGTTCTTCAGTGCAGGCCCCTGGACTTCAGGTGACAGTTTGGAGACTAAGATTCTACTGTATAATTGGCATGTATTCAATATCCTAACCTGGTATGTCCTTATATCAGTCCTCAAAAATATTCCATGGAGGCACCTAGATGATTGCAGCCAGTGATGTAATGAGACCAACAGTCTCCCTTCCACAGAGTCTCATGTCACTCAACTCTGACAAATCAGTAGGGTAAGCAACCTTCATCTCGAATACTTGCCAGAGTAGTAAGATTTTGCTTATCTCTCTCAGTGATTTCACTGAGGACCTGGCAGCTGTGCCAAATAAATAATTCACCAAATCAATCAATTTTCTCCTAAAAGTCCTTATGTCTGACACAAATTCCCAGTTATTAAAAGCATCCCAACATTCTTACTTAGACCTCCAAAACTGCCCATTCTAGTAACAGAGCAAGGAGAAACATTCTGGAAAGGAAAAAAAATGGGGTCAGCCTTGTATATTGTGCTCATATTGCCCTTTTTGCAATCTGCGAATTTAAATCCAGAGTTATGTGATCATATGATTAAGACAAGTGGCTAATCAGTTCACTCCTACCCTTAAATTATGTTGCTTAATCAGGATGTTTACTTATTGTCCAGGCTATGATGTAATCTATTCATGTGCCAGGCAAACCCCCAATAATGTAAGAAATTATTATATGTTATTATCTTAAATTATGCCATATCTAAGCAGTAGAAGTAGAAAGAAATGGACAGACTTACATTATGATGGAGCACAGAGGAATATCTTCATTCAGAACTCATCCTGCCTCAGGGCTAAAAAAATTGGTCAGCACTAAAGTGGTTGTTTCTCTTGGTAGAACAAAGACTCCAGTTCCTTTGAGTTGCCTTCTGACTGACTTCATCATCAATGTTATTCAGCAAAAGTATTCTCTTCTATTGAACACAAGCAGTTATAGATCTTTTCTCCTTTTGCCTTTTTTTCTAAAGGCACAAAGACATATAAGAACCTAAAAGTAATAATAAAGTTGAAACCTTAGTATTAAGGATTAAGATAAAAACCTTTATAATTGAGAAAATAATATAAGCATTTTGGGCATGTTTATTATTGCTGCAGTCAGCTCTAGATGTGAATTTAAGCAAATATATGCTTACCAACATCTACATTTTAGAAAGTATAGCTAATATTTACATAACTCCCTTTTTATCTTTAAAGGTTTAAGTTATCTAGAGTATTAATAATCTGTAGACAATACTGTATAAATGCCACTGTATATAATATAATATAATATAATATAATATAATATAATATAATATAATATAATATAATATAATAATATAATATAATATTATAATATAATATAATATAATATAATAATATAATATTATAATATAATATAATATAATATAATATAATATAATATAATATAATATAATATAATATAATATAATATAATAATATAATAATACCTGTATTTTATAGTAATGCAATAAAACAATATTAAAAAGTAGTAGCACTAGCAGCATCAGTTATGGATCATTTCCTACCCTCTGGATGAAAAATAATGGGCTTTAGCTCACACTTGACAAGACAGAGGAACTATGGGTTTTATATACCTAATAATTTGCCATCTTTAACTTTGGCTGTGTTACCAGTCAGAGATTTCGTGTAATCTAAGCTTTCAGGTCTTGCACGAAGAACATATTGCAGCTGTGGCCTAGAGAGCTATCTAGAAATCCATCGTGCCCTTTCCTAGTTCCTAGTGGGAGGTACTATTTAAAGTTACTCATGTCTTAATCACCTCCTGATTGAACTATTGCAACATGTTCTGCATGGATCTGGCCTTGAAGAACATTTGGAAGCTTCAGCTGATCCAGAAAGCATTGGTGTGACCAGTAGTGGATCCGGTAGGGTAGACATGCTATGAGTCTGATCAATGAAACAGCACACCTGGTGGGCCTTTGGATGTGTGTTCTCTCTGTCATGGCACTCAACCTATGGAACAATGGAGATATACATGTTCCCAACTCTGCTGGCTTTCAGAAAAGCATCACAGCCTTGACTTTTCCCCAGGCACTGGAGCCAGGATGTAAATGGAGTTGGTATGGTGTGAATGATTTATGATATGAGTTTACTAGGCCCTCAAAATTGTCTTTTTTGCTTTAGTAGAATTATATTTTTATTCTAGGTTTGTTGCTTAGATAAACATCCATGCAAATTTATTGTCACTCTTTCTCAGCAAAGCCCATCTTACATGGTTGCTGTCATGGAAAAATAGGAGGAGGAAAGAGTATTATATATGTTTGCTGCCTTGAGTTACTTAAAAGTAATAAAGGCCAGATAAAAATCTCATACATACACACACACACACACACACACACACACACACAGTAGTCATTAGTTGTAGCAAATGAGATTTGCAGCTACAATGGTTGAGATGCAGAATTACGCATCTGCAATAGATACACTATTTCAGATCTTATAAAACAGTTCAAATTGCTATATTATTTTTGGAGTGTAAATACCTATAGCTTAGTTAACTTTGCATATGCAATAGTCCAGATGACATTTTTAATATTAGTGTGTGAAAAACATTTCATATTTGAACAGTTTTGAATTTAAAACATTGCGATTCAAATGCTGAACAGGTGCATTTTAATCATTTTGAAAGTGGCTCAGTAATATATTACAACTGAATAACAATTTGTAATCGTACGGTCTCTAGTGATTGTCCTGGGGGGTTAGGTTTTATTTTGGAACTCAGTCTTTGAAGCAGACTGAGAGGTTTAATTCAATAATAATTTTTAATGAATTCATAATTCTAGTCTGTAGATGGCTATTTTTATTTCTGCGAACTCCCAAGATCTCCAAGATTGCAGTAATTTAAACATCTAACACCCAATAAATGAAGCCATTCTTTTGCTCTGTCCAAACACCAATTCCTCTGAACATCTGATATTAAGAGATTGATCTTCAAGTTCATTTCATGTCTTTCCAGGAAGTTCAAGCTTCCAGTTGTTAATCCTTAACAACTAAGCAGTAGACACTCTTAACAGCTAAAGCTGAGGCTCTTTGGTTTGGTCTTAATGTTTTTCAGAATGTATTCTTCCGGCTAACTAAGCAAGAGTGACCAGGAATTTTTGATTGATTTGTTGTTGTTGACACAAAGAGTAAATGTTCAGTAGGATGAAAATTGCCTGGTAAGAATGATCCAAATATCACCTGTCTTCTTGGGCAAACGAGCATTTATTTACTCCTGTTTCATAATGTACTCACTGACCTTTAAGGGGATGGGAATTGAACACGTGCCACTACTTAAGAAATCAAGTTCAGCTATTTGAAAATTAGGCTAAAGAATATAAAAGAACTCTGAAGAAAAAAATATTAGTTTAGTCAACTTATTCATATAAATTATTGCAGTATGTAAAGTAATCTCTCTAACCTGCTGAAAAGTATATGCAATACATTAAAAGCATAGTTACCTTAAAAGCTTAAATGACTTATTTTATGTCCCATATTAAATATGTGTGTATGTGTGCATATGTGTGCATAGCTCTTCAGACAGAAATATGCTTAGAGGCTTAAAACAGATGTCTTGTAGGCAGTAATTCACTTCATACTTAATTGAACACAGTGTTTAGCAACATACTTTCCACCTGTCTGAATATCCTAAGGGTTTCATGTACGAATAATAAATATAAGGTCCATTGTAAGATGTTATTTTCACCTTCAAAAGAGTAGATAAAATAAAACTAGTCTTGCATAACTTCAACAAGCTGCTACCTACTCACATTCGTATGCGCTTAATGCTAATTACTTTGTATAAAAATATATCATGTCTTTTACATTCAAAGCAACAAGCAACTGAAATAACAAAATAATAAATGTAAAATTAAACTAAAAAGATCAGCTTCCTAAGTTAGGAGTCATATGTAATAGAATATATTCACAACAATCCATCAGAGCTTGTGTCATGCAGTAAATATGCTGCTCCTGCCTGCATTTTACAACCTGCCACTACACATTGGACTGTCTCTGAGGGCTCTCTACATAGTCTGCATTGGGTCTTCTGTAGTGTGATAGACCCTGCTTCTATGGATCTGGTGCATAGTGCCTATTCTTGTACTGCTATGATCTACTGATGCTGTCTTTTAATCCAGCCTTTTCCAGCCACTGGTAGAATTTCCCAATATCTGCCACTTTAACTATCTGTTCATGGTACATCCCATGCAGAGTCTTGTGTTGCCATGGCACGTCCTCTGCCTGATCTTTCTCCCATGTTTGCTGCTACCTCAGACATTATCTCAGCAGCTCATCCTTGAGTGTCATCTTTCTGATGTATTCCTGGGTTTCATCCAGGACAGTGGCTTTCACACTAAGCAGACCCTGACCATCGTCTTTCTGTCTAGTGTTTAGTCTCTGGGTTTTCGACTGGGGTGAAAACCTTTGTGAGAAGCTTCTTGGTTTTCACATCCATATAGCCAACTCACTATACCAGCAGAGTATCTCATGACTGGCAGGGCATACAAGTTGTTGGCATGGATCTTGTTCTTTCCATTTAGCTGTCTCTTAAGGATCCTTTGGTGATACTTTGATGTTGCTGTCTTCCTTGTCTCCTCATGTTGGAGGAATTACCTGCTGGTAATTCCACTCTGTCAGTCTTAAGCCTATGCAGAACAGATCAATGGGAATAGAGCTTCATTTTATTATGTGCTGCACTTGATGGCCACTTGTGTGAACTATCTTGAGTTGACTTCCAGTGTTGTCTTCCACAGTTTCATTGAGTTTTTGAAGAAGGTTCTTAATGTCCTGTTGACTTTGTATGGTGCCAGACACTCACCAATCCATGTGTATGACTATTTGCTTTCCTGTGGTCAATCCAGGCTGTGCTCAGATTAATCTGTCTAGACCTCAAGTCTTAGGCAACTGCTTTATATATGAGCAACTGGCATTTTGAGCCTCTGGTATTCTTTGCAGTGCCTTTCTGGTCCTGTAACGTGGTGGCTATTTTTAAAGTAGTTGCAGTTTTCACTCATTGTTCAAAAGAAGTCTCATGTGTTATATTTAACAACAGTGCACTTCAGTGGTGGGTTGCCCCTGGTTTGGACCGGTTCGCAAGAACCAGTAGTAAAACTGGCGGGAGGCTCCACCCACTGACCTGGATGTCATCAAAGTTGATCTGTGCATGCGCAGAAGAGTGCACAGGCGTGCTATGAACTGGTAGTAAAGGTAAGTAGAACCCACTCCTGCTGCACTTAGTTATTAAGGCATACATAATTGTGTTTTTAGAATACAGGTAGTGCTTAACATACACAATTGAACCCAGAATTTTGCAATTGGTAAATTGAATCACCATGACACAGGCTGAGTCTTCATTACTATTTTTATGATGGTTGTTAAGTGAGTCACCATGATTGTTAGGAATCACATAATCAGAAGTATGAATCTAGTTTATCCAATGGGCATTTTTTGCTGGGAAAATGAGGAAAAACTCACAAAATGTGATCCCATGATAGTGGGACATTGCAACTGGTCATAAATATGAGATTTACATTTTATCTGAAATGTAATCTGATTACATGATCACAGGAATGGTGTGGCAATTGTTGCTTAGAGGATGGTTGTGATTTCTTCAAGCCTGTTGTAATTTTGAAGTTGTTAAGGGACTGGTTGTGTAGATCAAGCCTTTAGGCATACATTATGGTATTCTGTTTTATCCAAGATGTATTTGTTTAGTATTCTTTTGAAAGCTGATGGGAGGAACGCCTAGCCAGAGTTTTGTACTGGAAGGAAAGTCACGCCAAGTACGTAGAAGGTGCAACCATGTAAAATAATACTATAGTATACCCCTCCATTTGAATCCTTTCAATTATTTATGGCCTCCATTTCATTATTACTACTGTATTATTATAATGCATTCTACATGGAGCTGCCCTCGAAGCAGCAGAGTATCTGGAAACTTCAGCTGGTGCAAAATGCAACAGCCCAGGCATTTATGGGTGTTTCTAAAGAACCTCTACTCTGCAAACTGTATTAGTTACCAATTTCTTCTGCAGTGTAGTGCTTTAAAGACATGGGACCAGGTTATCTGACAGACTGCCTCTCCTCAATGATGTCTGCCTACCCCACCAGATCAAGCAAAGGAGGAATGCTGCAGGTCCTGGTTGGTTGGTAGAGATTACTTGTGGGTCCTTTTCTGCTATGGCCCATGTTTTATGGAACATTCTTCCCTGCAAAGAGAGACTGGCCCCATACCTTTTAAGGTCCTGGAAGTCCCTAAAGACCTGGTTGTGTCATCAGCTTGGGGACCCCAGAGGACTGGTGAAATATTGAGATAGCTCCAATATAATTAATATCTGCTCTTTGCCCCTCACCAGCAAATAGTATACCTGCATAGATTTGTTTACGTTTTATACAGCTGTCCTACAGGTCATACACAAAAGTTCCTCGCATGTTATTTGTATGTTGATTGGAAAAGGCAGATTTTTTTTAAATGTGAGTAATGCACAGAATTGTTTTCAACCACAATAAAACATTATTTTTCACCAGAGCTATAAAAAAATTCCATTTGCTTTAATTTTTTCCCAATGAACCTAATAGAAATGGATTAAACTGTAGAGGTGATGAGAACATAAATTTTATTCCTTTCATTCCATGTAATATTAAGGGTTGTGTTTTTTTTCCCACTGTAATCACCTCTAGACTTCAGCAAAATTGAAAACCTTTAAATAGCCTTTCACAAGCTTTCGCTATAGTAATGAAGTTTTAAGTGCTCACTAGGGATATTTTTTTCCAGTTCAGAAATATATAAGCTAGAGCAGGTATTAAAATCGAATGTTTACTTCAATTCCTTTAAAGCCTAATGTTTTTTTCCATGACAGTTTAATTTTTAAAAAGATTGGGTTTCATTTATTAATATACTATCTTCACCCTAGAATTCTTTTTTTCTTTAAGGGGTCTGAGGGGAACCTTTCAGCCAAACCTTGGTATCATACCTTAATAATTGGAAAAAGCAGAGAAAAGAAAACACACAAGTTACCACAAGCTACAGCAAAGGAAGATGGGAGTGAAGAATCATGATTTACACTCTACAGGAGGTAAAAAACAAATTAAGGGTATGGGTTCCCTGCGTGCACATAATTATAAGTAGTGAGTCATTGAGCTCAGCACAGTTTTTCATCAGTTCAAAAGACTATGTAGGAGATCTCTCAGAGCTGGGAATAGTAGATATTTGTTTTCTGTTCCTATTGCAGATGTTAAAAAGAATAACTCTAGGATAGAAAAGGGAAAGGTGGTTTCACACTTACCACACAACTGCTGTCTAGTCATTCAAAGACAATTTCTGGAACGTAGTGCAGTACATCTCACACCAGGTAAAATAAGCCTCATGCATTTTAAACTCCCTAGGGTAGTTTTAAATTGGTTGGCTGCTTCCTTTTTGTATGTGTGTGTGTCAGTCAGCTCTGATCATCAATCCATGATGTGGGATAGTACATTTGTGCTTGTGCACATACACCTGCATACACAGAGACACATGGTGTGCTTCTTGGAAGTTATATTTAATGACGTAAGAATATAAAGGCTACATTATGCCAAGTTAGATTGTTGGTCTCTTTAGCTCGCTGATTGCAGTGATTTCCCACAGTTTCAGAAAAGAGTCTTCCTAACACAGTGGCTGAACCTGAAACATTATTGCATACAGAGATGGTAGTCTGTCGGTGATCTGCTATTCTTGTATGGTAGGGTCCATCTGGCTAACTGCAAATTTTGCAGTGCTGGCTAGGATTCCAGTGTGATGATAATGAAGAATGTAAGACATATGTTCAGTATCTGGCAGTGGCCCCCTGGAATATTTGGCTGCCCTTTAGAGTATAGAAATGACCAAGTAATTGACATAGTCACACCTGAGAGTTCTCACTCAGGGTGCAGTACTTTTTCAGTATACACCATCAACAGAAGACCCTTAAGCAATCAGATAACTAGTAGAATGCAGATAGGGGGAAATTTGCCTCAAATATAAAGTTATCACTGATAAGAGCTATGGCACAAAAGGAAGTGAAAAAGCAGTATTGTTTTCCTCTGCTATTGTTTCATCTCAGTATTACCTTGTGGGACTTTAAAATCTTGTATGAACTGGCCCATACAGGATCGTGAATTGTTGGTATTTTCCTCAAATATGTTGATTATGCAGTTCGAGAATAAAATCAGTCAATGTTGTCGTGACCTAGGGCAGTGATGGCTAACCTTTTTGCCATCATGTGCCAGGAGCGGGGGGAGTGTGGGGAGTTGCGTGTGCACGTGCCCACACCCATAATGCTATGTGCCCCGCCCCCACACATGCAGGTGCAACCCCCCCCACTCCCCATGCTCCTGGCACACGATGACCCGGTAGGCCTGTTTTTCTCTCTCCCCAGGCTCCAGAGCCTTCCTAGGAGTCCGGGAAGGGCAAAAATGCCTTCCCCACCCCCCCGGAGGCCCTCCGGACACCGAAAAAAGGTCCATTAGACAACTTCCAGTGGGACCAGAAGACCCGTTATTCTCTCTCCCCAGGTTCCAGAACCTTTCTAGTCCCACTGGAAGTTGGCAAATGGGCTGTTTCTGACCTCCAGAGGGCCTCTGGGGGGGGCCTGGGGAGAGAGAAAAATGGGACTTCCCCACCACCCCTCCCAAGGCCCTCTGGAGGCAGGAAATAGCCTGTTTCTCTACTTCTGGTGGGCCCAGAAGGCCCCCAAAATCAGCTGGCATGCACTGGAGCTGAGCTTGCATGCCCGCCGATATGGCTACATGTGCCACCTGTGGCACGTGTGCCATAGGTTCTCCATCACGGACCTAGGGTTTGCATTCTTCTGGTTGGATCATCTCTGGTACAGAAAACTCACCATTTCTTGAGTTCAGGGACAGATGGCAACTTCTTCTTCCCACATTGCTAAATGCACCCAGGTCCTGTGTATTGTAGCTTCTATTCAAAATTGTTGCATTGTGGCTTCCTGTTTGGCTTCCGTCGTCGCTAGACGGTCTTTTGGGACCGCCACCCCCGCCGCCCGTAAAGAGCCGCCTTTACAGCTGGGAGGCGGCTCGAAAAACTCTGTTTCCTTAAGGAAATGTGAGGAGAGCCGGCGAGAGCAGGTAGAGCCCTCTGCGAAGTCCCCAGAGTTTTTTTTTTTACTCTTGGGGAGGAAGCAGCTATCCCTATCCAGCTCGCTGCTGCTCCGGGCTTCGGGAGAACTCTGCACTTTGCAGAGCTAGACGATGTGACCAACCTAATCAGCGAAAACTAACAGATTGCTTGAATAAGCAGGATGAAATCCAGATTTGGGACTTTAAATCACAAGTACTTGTAACAACCCTATGATTGATTTTAAGAATGAAGAGAGAGTGAAAAGGGAAAAAAAAGGTTTAAAATGGCGGCTGGCTGAGGCTTGAGAAGAAAGCTGAAAGCGAAAGTCTTTCTGTTTGAATGGCTTAATATGTTACAAAGTATTTGAAGCAATAGCGCTGGCTACAAGAGAAGAGAAAAATGTTTATGCTTCTTCCTTCTTAGAGACTTGATATTGATATTGTGTGGAGAGAAGACTTTTTCTTTAAAAAGAGTCTGTTTGCGTGGCAGGATGGCGTTAAAACTGACAAAGCCAGACAACCAAGCTGTGGAGGGGGGGGCTCCCCCAATTATAAATCACAAGAGCAATTTTTGAGCTTGCAGATGCAGAAGAATGGTTTTAAAGATTTAAAGGAATTTGTTGTGGAGGAGTTGGCAAGACATGATGAGATTATGAACTAGAATCTTGAAAAATTTAGACAAGAAATTAAAGAGTTGGTTCAACAAAAGTATGATAACTGAAGCGCTATATTGTAACAGCTTTGAAAAGTTTTTCAGAAGTAATTATAAAGATGGATAAAGATATCAATTTAGAAATAGAGTCTAAAATGAAGGAAGCTGATTATAAGATTCATAATCTGGATAATAAAATACAAAATGAAAATGATTTGACAATGATTCAAGAAAATAGCTTAGAAGTAGAGTCTAAAATGAAGGAAGCTGATCACAAGATTTACAATGTAGATAATATAAAGCAAAGGATTGAAAATGAAGTTACAATGATGCAATTCAGATTCATGGAATTTGCGATCAGAATGAGGGGAATACAGGAAATACAGGAAAATAACAGAGAGGACTTGAGAAAGATGTCTGCTGAAGTTCTGGCTGTGATTTTAAAGGTCAGCTCTGAAGAAATATTCTGTAAGATTGATAAGGTCTACAGAATAAATTCTTGGGTGGCAAAGCAAAGACAATTGCCTAGAGATGTGGTGATTTATTTTACTGATAAAGGAATAAGAAATGATATTGTGCAAAAGTCTTTTAACTCCACTCTAGAAATGAATGGAATGAAGATCTGGATATATAAAGAGCTGCCGTCCAAGATGTTAAAAGATAGAAAGGACTTTGGATTTTTGGTGACTGAGCTAAAGAAACAAAACATCCCATTTAGGTGGGATGCTCCAGTTGGTATAATATTGAGATATCAAGGAGAAAGATATCAATTAAACACTGTTGAAAAAGCGGAAGAATTTTACTACAAGGTTTTTAAAATGGGCCCAACATCTCCACGTATGTTATCAGTGTCAGGAATACAGGAGGGGGATAAAGAAAAGCAAAATGAACAAGAGATTGAAACTCAGGCCAAGCAGATGGAGATGGAGGTAATGGAAAAATGACAAGTTATAGAGGGCTTTTTGGATGAGCCGCTTTTGGATTCTCCTTCAGAGGCTATAGCTGGATCACCTATAAATACAAGAGAGGCGGCTTTGGATCTCGATTTGATGTCTTATCAAGTTAAAGACCAGCATGTAATTCAATCAGCTGATATACAAGTCCTAGAAAGGCAACCAGGGTGGAGATCTAAACCACAACAAGTTAAGAAAAGAAGAAGAACTAAAAAATTTTAAATTACAATTCTTTTTTAGCCAACAGATTAATGCCAGTTATTTAAGAGACGATTAAATATAATAAGGATTTATAGAAGGCTGATACATGAAAATATAGCTGAGGCAAATTGCAGACTTATACTATTTTGAGAAGAATAACAGATCTCTGCAGTGCTGGTGTTTTGGGGATGTGGAAGATGGCCTGTGATTGAGTGGATTGGAACTTTCTATTTTGGACTCTCTGAAAAATGGATTACGTATATGTTGAGCTATAAGGCAAGAGAACTATGGAATTGGGGCATGGAGATGATCTGGCTGTTACCCTAACGTGGTTGTTGGAATTAATAATCTAGACAAAAGACATTATAGAAGATACCATATGGAATATAAATATAAAGTCACTCGGGGGTTTTTTTTTTTATATACAGAAATACTTATTAATGATGGGGGCAGATGGTAATTGAAGATACTGAATATGCTGTTGGAAGCAGGACTTGATGTTACCCTAACATGGTCGATGGAATTAACAATCTAGTTGAAAGACATTACAGAAGATACTATATGGAATACAAATTTAAAGTCATTTGAGGGTTTTATTTATATATGGAAATATCTTTTAGTGATACGGGCAGAAGAATAAAGATATTAAATATATTATGTATGGTAGACCTGTAGGAAAGTGGGTGAAACAAAATTGATATGGTACAAGGTGATAGGTAACGTTACTGATTGCTTAGTTTAGGAAAAGGGATGTTTGGTTAGATATTAATATACTTAAAAGATTTGAATTAAGAGATATACGTATGGGGGTGGAGGAAATGGGTAGATTATGAGTAGAATAAATGCCAAATTAGGATCTATTATATAGTTTTATAGCCGAATGCTGTTTTGAAATGTATAGTATACCGGGGACATAATAATAATGTTAGAAACCCTTCAGAGTGGATGGTCTCTAGTACTTCATTCAATATAAATGGCTGCCCCAGCTGTAGTTGGCGGCAGTGCCTGGCACAACACGTTCTCTCCAAAGGCTGGTTGTTACAGTAGTTGTTGCTGTAGAGCACTGGCCCTACCTCCATTGTCAGCCCACTGCAATCTGGACTGGTATTACTGAAGTTGGCTTAACTTGGGAGCATCATAGTAGAGAAGCAGCTTACATTGTCTTTAGGCTATAATTTTGGCTGTTCAGTTGATAGCAATGTCCTTTGTTCCAGTCAGATTTTGTTGGATGAATTTTAGATTTTAAGGCTTGATGAAGTGGAGCAAGTCTTTAGTCAGGTTTAGGAATAGCATGTTCACTTACCTCTTACACCTGAAGGTTTACCATCCTAGTAGGAACATCGTGGTCAATTGTGCCCAGGAAGTCATTAATCCCTTTCTAGATGAAGTCAAGCCTTATACCATAGAAGGAAACTATAGTGAGACCACTCTTGGGGGAAAATCACTGGATTTGAAAGATCTAAATAAATATAGTCTGATAGTTTGCTCAGTATTGCTTCTGGATCTATCTTTGACATTACAGACAAAAATGGCCATTACAGCTTGAAACACATTTTATTAGCCTAGGCTGGTATATCCCTTAAATAAAGATAGCCTTGCTATAGTAAATCCACACTTGTGGCTTTTCATTTAGATTACTTCAATGCATTATGCAGCATATGGGAATGTTTGTAAAGGTTCAGAAGCTTCAACTACACAAAATACTGCTTTTGTACTTAGGATGGGTGGCCATATAAAGTTTCTAGACAAATAAATACCAGTTCTTTATTTCTTTAATTGGCTTTTAGGTTTTTCTTATATCAATTCAAAATACAAGAATTCATCTCTAGGGACCTTCATGCCACACCATACAGTATGTGCTTGCCCTTATCCTGAGATTGGCATCAAAGTTAGCTCAGCGGTGGAGATTTGCTGTGTGAGAGTTGGCTTTGTGCTAATAGCTTCTCCAGCTTTGGAATATTTTTCCTATGTAGGTATTCTCAGTATTGCATTCATTCATTCATTCATTCATTCATTTATTTATTTATTTATTTATTTATTTGGCACAGAAATGATTTTTAAAATTTTTTAAATTAAGTATTAAAGCTACTGCACTGTTTTTAACTTCTTTACTGTTGCTTTTACTTACCCCATTATTGTTTTACTGCTTATTTTATTGGATATAATTTAATGCTTCTATGAATTGCTTTAATTTACTGTTTTAATTATTTAGATTTTACTGTAAACTGCTTTGAGATATTTTTAAATGAGAAGTGTTATATAAATTATTAAATAATAACTTTTTAAAATATTCTAACAAATTACCTAGCTAGCAAAATGAAAAAGGAGAGATATAAATAGCACACAAAAACAGTCAAACAACAAAGAACTAAATGGTGGTATGCCGTGTGCAGTAAATCATTCAGCTTAGTTTTTAAACAAGTTATTTAACACTGATATTGTTACATAATATCCATCAGTTGGTCTGTAATGTCAGCAAAATGCCCAGTCATAAACAGAAAACAAATATCTGAAATCCACTACTTTAGTTCTGGTATCACATCACCTCTCTAACACTGATCTGTTTCACTGCTCCTCGTGATACATTCCAATTCCTTATACCTAGTCCAAAAATATATATTTTCAGAATGTATTGAACTTTGTAACAATGTATTAACAAAGTTGTGCTTATAAATACAAAACGGGAATAATAATAGATATGCTATGAGTAAGTGTCCCCTCATCCGTTTTACACTTCCAGCATAACAAAGTTAAGCAATCTTTTCTAAATGTTCTCTGGGTGTCCAATAAACATGAAAAATAAACTTTAAATGAATGCAACTGTCTTCTATTCCCAGCTCCTTATCAGCTGAGTGCAGGGATTTAGCACCACGCTTGTTTGAATGTCTCTGTGGATGCAAGAGCATATGAAGAGACGACAAGAGGTTTGGCTCTTTTCCTGACAGGCCTACCCTCAGCCTTTAGTTGTTTATCAAACCCAGAGATACAGGTATGCACCTATTCAGCAGCTACACCACTTCCAGCCAGTTCAGCTGTTCTCTTTTCTGAATCACAGTGGTGTTCTGACTGGATTTGAAATGACTCATACTTTCAAGAAGTAGCAGTTCCAACAATTTTTCATTATTTCAAACTTCAGGCTATATCATTTGACACAACAAACCTAGATCTCTCTGATGCAGTGTTTCTCAACCTTGGCAATTTTAAGATGGGTGGATTTCAACTCCCAGAATTCTCCCCAAAACCTGCTAACTGCTAATGCTTTCTTCAGGCTAAGGGCAGGAAGAAGTTTAATCACTTCTTCCTGGTTCTTTTGGCCATCAAGTCTAGGCTGTTCTTTCCAATCTTGTTTTCAATGCCTTTTTCATCCTCTAAAAGATTAATTTTAATCTGGCTCCAGGCATTGAATTGCATCCCCACAATTCATATTTTGGGTTAATTTTCCCCTTGGAGCTTCCATACTAGCTGTCTTCATTCCCCTTCAGGAAAAGACAGGCATGATGGTCTTTATTGCTTTGTTTGAAAATGCTCTGCTCTGACAGAGCTTTATTGCTCTGTTTGAAAGACTCCCATCTGCATAATTTTTGAGTTTTTCACCCTTTTTATACATTTAAAAGGATAAAAAAGTGAATTCAGCTAAGCATTTTCTGAACAGTCAAGCACTTCCAGTGTCCTGACTTCAAACCTCACTGATACCTTGGTACTCATTGTTAGTTGGTTCTAGGCACAATGAGTACCAAAAATGATGAGCACCAAACAAAATTTTCCCATAAGGCATAATGCAGTGAGTCATCAGGCAGCTGACACTGACAAGTTCTAGTACAAAACAAAAGATGAGTACCGGGACAAGATTTTCATGTCAAAATGCAATGAGTACCACATTCAACAGGTTTCAAAGCAATTGAGTACCAAGGTACCACTGTAATTGTTTTGCATTCTTTTGTGAAGACGTTTCCCCCCCCCGCTCCCACTGAGATCTTGATGCTGAAGTACAAAACAAACATTTCTCTCCTATTCTTATAGCCTTATTATCTTGTTCAGTTATAAGTTTCATTGAAGTGTGACCATAGTTTATAGGCACCCCTTATGTTGCTTAACTACAAGAACAACTCCTTACAAGAACTACTCCGATAAGAAAACAGGCTTACTAAGCATTGTAACAAGCTTTCTGTCTCTCTTGGTCAGATATAGCGCTTGGATTAATGATTAAGAAAAATCAGTACCTGTTAGAGGACCAAAGGAATGGGGGCAACACAGAGTTTTTTCCCCTGGCTATCATGCCATTAACTTTTTCACTGTCACATTCAATTTTCATTTTCAGCTCTTAATGTGTTGTCACTTAAGCAATGGGATGACAGAGGGGTAATATTGTTGGTCTTTCCTTAGGGCATCAGCAATCCAGGTCTGGTCAGATGAGTTAGCAGCTGGCCTGGATTTATCTGATTGCCTTTGTCAGGTAAATCTTTAATATTTCGTAATCCCTCTTATCTTTGGCACAGTCCCCATGTCATCTCTATTGTTCCCTTAGATCCTATGGCACTTATCTTCTTACATAAATTTCTTCTGGGTCTCAGGCTCAAACAGTTTCTGGAACTCAGGAACAAATCAACCTTCCACAGTACAAAAACTGCCCAATTCATTTTAGGACAACTATTTTTTTTTTCAAGATTAGGACAAACATCCAGTAGAACCATCTAAATCCATTATAGCAGTTTTAGTTGCCTGCCATCTCCTCCATGTCTAACCTGTTTCTTCCCAGAATTTTCTCTGTATTTAACCTATTTTGTCGGATATTTTAAGACTTCTTCCCTTTCCCCAACTCAGGATCTTTTGCTCCTATCTTCTTCTAGGAGTACTATGCTCAGTATGAAAATATAAATGGTTTTCATGCTAGCTCTGTGTCACCCAACTGTAGTACAATGAATTAGAATAGAGCTTGTTCAGATGTCTATAAAAAGAGTCCAGGAAGATGATGCAGTAGAGGTTAAGTTCATCACATATAAATAGCATTCTTAATATTCTTTAAACTCCTGATTTCTTAATATGGGATATTTTAATTTCTACTCCAATATTCTTTTATCTAACTTATTGATACCTTACATTGCTTATTTAAAAACAACATAACTGTAGAATAATCTAAAATATGTACCAATACTTTAGATTTCCTTTCCATGTCATCCCAGATTAGCTCCTGTCTCATAGTGTTTAGATTTTAGTTACCATTTTAAGGCAGCAATGGAAGGTATGATTTGGCGAAAGATAGAGGTTATAGAAAAACTTGTTCAATACTTATTGAATAAGTATTAAGGACCTTCTTTTTCCTTTCCTTATATTTTATTATTATTATTATTATTATTATTATTATTATTTAATCTTTAGTGAGATTCACAGCCTTTGAGGCTGGTTAATAGCTCAGCAGCTCGAGTCCTAACCAAGGACCTAGGAACTGTTAAGGTATCGTCGGAGGATGTAAGCTGTTCCGAATAAGGTGGTTTTTTGTAGAGTCAAGATGTTCAAGTCCGGCAAATTTAGAATTTCTAAATAGCGGGGTAGCCCTTTGGGTATTGCTCCAAGGGCTCCAATTACAATCGGGACAACACACGATTTCTTTTTCCACAGTCGCTCAACTTCAATTTGCAAATCCCGGTACTTTGTGATTTTTTTCTTGCTGCTTATCTTCAATCCGTGCATCACCAGGTATTGCAATGTCAATGAACCATACTTTTTTCTTTTCAACTATTGTTATGTCAGGTGTGTTGTGGACCAAGTGCCTGTCAGTCTGAATCCTAAAGTCCCACAAGATCTTGAGTTTCTCATTCTCTAAAACTTTCTCAACCTGATGTTCCCAGTGGTTTTTGCTGTACTCAAATCCAAACTTCTGGCACAATTTCCAGTGAATGATCTTAGCAACACGGTCATGGCGTTGTAGGTAGTCAGTTTGTGAAATTTTGCTGCACCCACTGATCAGGTGGTCGACTGTCTCATCTTTCTCATTGCAGAGGCGGCATTTGCTGTTGGTGGTAACATGTTGAATTTTTGCCTTCATGCAGTTTGTGGCTAGGGCTTGTTCTTGAGCTGCCAAAATAAAGCTTTCTGTTTCTTTTTTCAGTACTCCTGATCTTAACCAGTTCCAAGTTAGTTTCTGGTCAGCTTTGCCTTCAATACTTTTCAAGTATTGGCCATGCAGAGCTTTGTGTTTCCAATTTTCAGCTCGCTGTTCAATTACTTCTTTCTTATATTCTGCTTTTCTTTTAGTTGTCTTTAAAAGGCCTCCTTTATTTACTTCCTTAATCATTGGTTCTTCACTTTTCTGGATGTAATCATTCAAGCTGCATTTTTCTTCTTCCACAGTCTGCTTTACTTGTAGGAGTCCTCGACCACCCTCTGCTCTTGGTAAATATAATCAGTCAACATCACTTTTAGGGTGCAAGGCATGATTCATTGTCATAAGCTTCCTTGTTTTTCTGTCCAAATTGTCTAACTCCATCTGGGTCCAGTCAATTATTCCTGCAGAGTATCTAATCACAGGTATAGCCCAGGTATTTATGGCTTTTATGATGTTTCCTCCACTCAATTTGGACATTAATATCTTACGAATTCGCCAAATGTACTTGGCTGAAGTTAATTCCTTGACTTTATTATGCATTAAGTCAGAGGCTTCTAAAATCCCCAAATACTTGTAGCCTTCTTCTGATTTTACTGCCTTTATCATTTCTTCATTCTCTAGTTCTATTCCATCCTCTTCTATGATCTTGCCTGCTTTGGTTGCTATTGTTGCACATTTGTCAATTCCAAACTGCATACCAATGTCTTGGCTGAATTCTTTTGTGTTTTCAATTAATAAATTCAGTTCAGCTTTTGTTTTACCAAACAGCTTCAAATCATCCATGTACATCAAGTGCAAGATTTTCAGTCCTTTCTTCTTCGTATCCACAGTTCATCTTCTTCAAAATGATTGTCCGTGGTAGCATTGAGAGTATAAAAAGTAGGGGTGAAAGGGAATCGCCCTGGAAAATGCCTCGTTTAATTTCAACTTCACCCAGTTCTTCATCATCATTATCATCATCATCATCATCATCATCATCATCATCATTATTATTATTATTATTATTATTATTATTAACACAATATAACAGTACAAGACATACAACACTTATAAACAAACTCTCTTTACAGCTATTGCATGGTGGTCTTCTTTGTTATTCACAATTTCCCCTTCTTTCTCTTTATGTTATTCCAATTTACTACTTGTCCTCAACATTTTGATTGCAATATATACAATGTTATTCTCTCATTCATATCAATTTCCTATTTTTTTATACTTTAACATATCCTTTCTTTATTTTTTAACATTTCTATCCTTTCCTTATATTTCAAGCCTGAATTAAAACCAGGCATTATTTGCTAAATCGATGTTACAGAATAACAGAATTGGAAGGGATCTTGGAGGTCTTCTAGTCCATCCCCTGCTCAGCCAGGAAACCCAATGCCATTTTAGACAAATGGTTGTCCAATCTCTTCTTTAAAACTGCCAGTTTTGGAGCAATCACAACTTATGGAGGCAAGTTGTTCCACTGATTAATTGTTCTGTTAGGAAATTTCTCCTTAATTCTAGGTTGCTTCTCTCCTAGATTAGTTTCCATCTATTGCTTCTTGTCCTGCCTTCAGGTGTTTTGGAGAGTAGCTTGACTCTCTCTTCTTTATGGCAATCCTTTAGATATTGGAACACTGCCATCCTATCACCCCTAGCCCTTCTTTTCATTAAACTAGACTATCTAATTCATCAACTCTTCTTTATATGTTTTCGCCTCCAGTCCTCTAATCATCTTTGTTGCTCTTCTCTGCACTCTTTCTAGAGTCTCAACAGCTTTTTTACACTGTGGCAACCAAAACGTTGATTGTGTATTTGGCTCTGTCATCAGAAACAAGCAGCAAACTGTCTTACTTTGAAATTTTGACAACTTTTCCTATTAGACCCCATTTCTGTGACAAAGCAGATGCTACTCAGAGGTTTTCCATTAAACCCCCACTTTCTGTAAACACGCCTTCTGAATATTTTTCTCTCTGAAATTTGTTTGTTATTTCAGAACATATATGCTATCATCTTTGCCATTACTAACATAAATCAATTGATATCAAATAACCTAGTGGAATATCTATTAACTTGTCACCAGGAGTAAAATATATTCAAAACTTAAAACTTGCTTTATTTCATAAAATGCTACCCACTGTAGCAGTAAATAGTATATATTCGTTTAATAAAAACACTTTTCAAGAACCATGGTGAGAAATCCAATCTACTTACTCTTTATAAATGAATTAAGATTAAATACCATAGCTGTGATATGATATTCTGTTTGTATTTGCTTTGTTGCCTTTCATTCTTCAGCAGGGCATGGAGATTAGTTTAGTTTGTGCCTTGTTTCTCCAAGCTACTTACTATCCTTTCAAGCAAAGAGTAAAGAGAACCCAATTCATCATAATGCTAATTATATGATCAATTATGTATGAATTATGAACCACCTGAGTTGGGAGAATCATTAATGTAGAAATATTCATATTTCTAGAAATATGTAGAAATGAAAGTTGCCTTTTTTCATAATTGTAGAAATAAAAGTCACTTTTTTTTTAAAGGCAAAAATCAGCAATGTCAAAACTGAATATTGGAGAGATTTTTAAAAGGTCCAGTTTCTTTGGAAGAAAACAGTGCTGATTCCTTTGGAAAACAACTCCAAATAGAAAACAGAGGTCATATTTTAATGCATTTACAAAGCTGTTCAACTGGAAAGGAGACATGTTGCTCTATTTTTCTACTCTGACTACCCCCTGCTGTTAACTTCTCCTTTGAGATATGTTGATTTGGCCATTTAGCAATTCAGTGTGCATCAGAAAGCTGCTGATTTCCCTTATCAGCCTGTGATTCATTTGGCTAGTAAAATCACTATTGAAACCCATTTGCATCATTAACTGTTATTACTAAATCATTCAAAAGCCTGAGAAAATGCAGTCACAGGAAAGGTTGTATACCCAATGTGAAGAACATTTGATAAGCTCTTGGAAATAGAATTCTGGCACCTCAATCTATTGCTTCTGTCAATGGAACTGAGCACAGAAATTCAAAATATATTTGATATTTGCATGTATTCTTCTTTTAAGAACATAAAATCCCATCTTTCTGTATTTTATTTGTTGGTATATTTGTTTTATCTAGGTTTCCATAACCTTTTAAATAAATTTTATAATGAAAGGCCATATCAGCTGTGACCTTCATCTAACGACAATTATGAAAGCAGCATTGTGCTTCAAGCCTTGCCCTTTTGGAGGTGCATGCTATGTGACAACACATGTACAAAGGGAGTTGCTTTGGGACAATGCTGCTTTTGCCAAATTGACGTATTCTGTGGATGTTGCCGCACCCAACCCTTTTTAAGGCAACAGTCTTTAAAAGAAAAATTTGAACAATTTCTCTCTTACACTTTTTGCACATAGAAGCCTAGAAAGAGAGAAGAAAGATAAGTTGATAACAAATGGTAAAAACAAAAACCCTTCCTGGAACATTACAACATTACCATATATGTGACGTTTTGGAGAATATTGGTGTCCTAGCCCAGTGGTGGGTTTTAAAAATTTTTACTACTGGTTCTGTGGGTGTGGCTTGGTGGGATGGCATGGCTTGGTGGGTGTGGCTTGGTGGGCATTGCAGGGGAAGGATACTGTAAAATTTCCATTCCATCCCCAATCCAGGGGAAGGTTACTGAAAAATCCCCATTTCCTCCCGATCAGCTGGGACTTGGGAGGCAGAGAATAGATGGGGGAAGGCCAGTCAGAATTTTTACTACCGGTTCTCTGAACTTCTGAACTCAAAATTTCCGCTACCAGTTCTCCAGAACTGGTCAGAACCTGCTGAAACCCACCTCTGTCCTAGCCCAAGAAACTCTGTCCTAATGCTTAGTTAAGGTTTAGAAATCTGCTTTGGGGTAGAAATGGAGATGGGGGACTAGTAATGACTCTTAGTAAGAAACAGGAGTTCGGAATAGTTGGCTTGAGGAATACACTGGGAGTTGAAGTCTACATATCTTCAAGACTAAATTTGGGCAATAGGTTCTGCCTATCTTTACTGGTAACAACAAGAACAACAACAACAAACTTTATCTTGAAGCAAAGGGAAAGGAGATAGAAAGGCATGTGAAGAGAAGAGAATCTTCAAGGAGCAGAGAGTAAGAAATGCTTTGAAGGGAAGGTTTCAAGAGGTTTAGATGGACAGCATGGGCTGTCTGGGGCCTGTGACAAGAGCAGAGATCAGTATCTCTGGCTAGAGGTAAGTGAAGGCATCAAACTGTGACCCAGAATGCTCTAGAGAGTCAACAGGAACCAAGGAGAGCGCTCTTGAAATTTAGATTCAAGGTTGTAATCCATGGAGTCACTGTCCAGCTAACTGGAAAAGAAAATTCAGGAGAATTATCTCTTCTTTGAGGTAAAATACATTTTTATGTTGAGATTTCCACTCAGATGCCTTATTTAGGAGCTCTAGTATGCTTTATAGAATTTGCTTTTGATATTTTTGTCAAAAGTTTACTGTCATTGTACAAACTATTCTTAAACATTTTGTTCCAGCTAAGCTACTTATGTCCACTTTCCCTGGAGCATTGTATGCAAGGCTGAGCATTTGAAGCATTGTTAGTGATCTTATCAGCGCTAAATGGATATTTCAGCCAAGTGAGACTGTTTGGGCTTTTGATTATCTTAGGGTAAAAGAAAAAGTGCTTTTTTATGTTTATTAATAAGAAAATACAGAAAAATAAAATAGTTTTTGAACCTTGAGATTAATGCTTTTGCTTTTCTCTCTTCAGAAAGAGTTAGTACACAGTTCAAAGCTCCTGGAGCCGAAAGGTGACACTAAAGAGTTTACTTTTCCTTGTTATTGTCAATTTATGAGCAATTAAGTGTCTACACTGTCTCACAAATTGGTGGTGTTAAGGAGGAGGAGCCTTCACTTCCTTTATCTAGAAGAATGCTTCTCAACATCAGCAGTTTTAAGATGTGGAGACTTCTGGAGTTGGAATCCACAGCTTAAAATTGCTGAAATTGAAAAAAAAAATACTGATATAGAAAGATGGATGCTGCCAGTTAGAAAAGTTCTATAATACACATAAACAAGATAAGCCATACTCCTGGGCAGGAGGTAGGTGTGGTTTCAGGGTACATGCAGGACATTCAAGACTACTACATACCCCTTGGTATCCATCATTAATAATAATCTATGTGATGTTTACCAATTTCTTCATCTTAAATTCTACTGCTTTTATACTACTCATGAAATAATTCTGGTGTAGCTTTACAGGTTTAAGTTATTATTCCTCTCCACTAAATATACAAGACAGCTTCTCAAAATCATTTGACCAGGGCAATGTAGAGCTCAAATACTGACCTGAATAATTTGCATCAGATATTGAAGATCTGAGCATGACTTCTTCAAAATATTTTCCCAATTGACTTTTTTACTTGAAAGGAAAACAATGACCTGGAATAAAAAGTAGTTGTTGCACTAAAATACAGCAGCCACTGCATAAGTTTTGATCTTAATATTAAATATCTTAAGTAAACTCCAATCCATAGAGAAATTAAATGCAACCTAAATATCAGACCTTAAATGTAGTTAATTCTCTTGATCAAATGAGACATACTATGCAATGTACATAGAATTTTATTCTAGTTGTACAGTTCAAATTAATTCATAATATTTATTTCAGTCGTGGGATTCAAGTAATTTAACAACCGGTTCTCTGCCCTAATAATTTCTTCCAACAACCAGTTCACCAAACTGCTCAGAAAGTTAACAACCAGTTCTCCCGAAGTGGTGCGAACTGGCTGAATCCCACCACTGATTTTTTTCCTATTTCATATACATAGAAACTCCCAATCTGTATTCTTCAGATTGCAAAACTCCCTTGTAGTATCAGCTTCTGCAAACAACTGATATGTTTGTTTATCTTCATTATCCTTTTATTTCCATACCCCTACCTTTCAGTGCCATTTAACCCATTTAATTTAGATTCTTAATTGTTTTGCCATTCAATTTCCCAACTTTCTTTTGCCATGCCTGCCCAGAACTTGCCCATTATTTCCTTATTTATCTTATTATGTTACCAACAAATAAGACTTCTTAGTGGATTACAATAATTGCTTCAATGCTCTCACTTTTTCTTCCTCTGTGTTTTCTTACATTTTTCTTTTCTATTTTTTTCTTGAAATATTTTTGTTGTGTTTTTTGCTCACATATCCAATCTGTATGTAGGCTTCCCATCACTTTCTTGCCTTCTGACTCACCTTATAATTCCAGAATTAATCACTTTAGTGTACACTTCTCAGGTATATATGATCCTTTCCATATGAAGAGAAGACAAGAAAAATTGGGAATTTTAGTTCCATTTTTTCTCTCATCATCTTTCAAAATTGGAGCCAAATATTTGCTGTGTAAAATTACTTCTCATATTTCCCAGATTACAAAACAATTGGGAAGCATGTGTATGTAGAGAAGATTTCTGTTTAAAATACTATACTTTCAAATAGAGGAGGATAAGTCGGCCAATGGAAGAGGTGGCCAAGGGCTTGCATTAGATGTTAGGCAACTCTATTGTAAGTTGTGAGCATGGCGTTTTCCATTTGCATAAAGAAACACAGGAAATTGTTTTATATTGAAATGGTTTATTAGCCCTTTCAGCCCATGATAACCAGCACTGACAAGAAATGAGTTTCTACGGACATTATAAGGATTGAATGTGAAATCTTATGCACACAAAACTTGCTTCTTATAACTCCCCCTTATATGTGATGTCTTTTGGATTACAAGATTGGAAGTAAGAACAGTTTTATTGTGAGCCCATTTTGCAAAAGAGCCAGGTAAAAACCTCAGATAAATATTTAGGATATTCAATCTTAATACATCTATTAAAATGTTTACCACTAATTAAGGTGAATACTGGTTAATTCTAATGTTTATCATCAATGAACTAGTTGTTCTTTCTGGAAAGCAGTATTGCCCTGTACCAATCAGCCCTCTTTTAATCAGTTGCAAAATTAAAGTGATGCTATTTTCATGACAAACATTCTATGTATTTGGCATTATACTTCATATACAGTATATCATTTTGTTTATGCATTCAATATTAATGCCTAGTCAAGCCAGCTGCATTTGAAAACAATTAGAGATAAACTAATTGTTCAATTTGTTTTCTTAAAATATTATATTTAATTTAAGATGAACTTTTAATTTAATCAATAAGGCATGACAGGACATACATTATAATAAATGCAATATTAGGTATTTAGCAAAGCTAAAGCTCTCCAATAAATCAAGAAGTGTCATTTTTTTCTTCCCTAACACTTACATCCTCAAGGGTCTTATTGAAATAATATGTTCTGGCATCCATGATATACTGTCCTTTTCTATTCTTTTGATAGATTCTCATTAGACTTTAATGATTACAAAATGAGCATTAGGAAGGAATAATTTATTATCATACTATTATTGAAACTTTCTTTATCTTCACTTTTGAACAAACATTTGCCTACAAGTAATATGGACATTTATTCCTATTTATGTCTATTTATTGTACTAACCAATAAACAAAATGCTAAATTTTTACTTTTAATAACCAAGTTTTGAAATTTTCTTATTATTGAAATAGAAATTGATGGGAACATCGATTAACTGAATTATCTGTTCACCCAAGGCAATGCTGGTGAATTGTGCTGAATATACTGTAGTTACAGCCTATTTGTCAAATATTCTTCATTGACATGGTGAGGGGAAAGCATTGGAGTGGAAAGGGCAGATGTAAAGTGGTTAGGATCATAGGATGTTTGAACTGCTGCTGAATTAGAGATTACATTTATGTTATCCTTTAAAGCTGCAACAAAGACAATTTACAATAAGTTTAAAATACAGAAAAGGGGAAAGAATCTGTTGGAACATATCTAGTTTTATATATTATTATTTATTAAATTTATATATTACTTCTGTTATACATTTTTTATTTATTTCCAAATTGGAAATAAAATATAGAATAAAAATATGAAACAAAAACAAAGATAAAAACTGTATAAAACAGAATATTAAACATACATAAAAAATTCCCTCTGGTTTAATATTTCAAAAATAATAATTCTTCAAGAATAATAATTTCAAGAACATTTCAAGAATAATTGTTCCTTTCCCTTGCAAAACAGGTCCACAAGAATAATATTTCAAGAATAATAATTGTTCTTGCCCCTTGTAAAACAGGTTCACAATTTATGAACTTCTACATCTATATTTGCAATATTGCTACATAACATTAAAACATGTTACAA
This sequence comes from Pantherophis guttatus, assembly GCF_059756535.1. Lineage (NCBI taxonomy): Eukaryota > Metazoa > Chordata > Lepidosauria > Squamata > Colubridae > Pantherophis > Pantherophis guttatus. The sequence goes on from NC_142069.1 coordinate 36,488,663, forward strand.
ATATAGAAATCTATTATCAGTCACCCAATTTGACCTACCATCTATTTACTATAAAATAACAGGTAATCCCAACAAAAAAGATAAACTTTAAAGCCCTCTGTTAACAAGCTGTTATTGTATTTAACTCACAGAAAGTCCACAAAGCGACTTCTAATCTCTCATTAGAGACCCATTGTCTCTAATTCACCCAGGATCATATAGCATCAATTGATTTTTAATAATAAAAACAACTCCCTTAAAGTTTATTATCTTTTCTTTAAAATTAAAAGTGGAATCTTTTCAAACAACTGCTTCTTATTCCTCAAAAATATAGGTCTCCATTGAGAATATCTCCATACAGAGGTGGGTTTCAGCAGGTTCTGACCAGTTCTGGAGAACCAGTAGCGGAAATTTTGAGTAGTTTGGAGAACCGGTAGTAAAAATTCTGACAGGCCCTGCCCCTATCTATTCTCTGCGTCCCAAGTCCCAGCTGATCAGGAGGAAATGGGGATTTTGCAATAACCTTCCCCTGGAGTGGGGTGGGAATGGAGATTTTACAATATCCTTCCCCTGCCACGCCCACCAAGCCATGCCCACACAACCGGTAGTAAAAAATTTTTGAAACCCACCACTGTCTCCATAGCACTCGTTCAGTAAATTTTCCTACAAATTGGGACACAACGTCTCTTGAGAACTGTCTTCTAGTTGCATATAGTAGCTCTATTACACAAATTCCATCAGTTTTCCATAGAAGGTCCAGTTTGTTAATGCTCCCTTCAGCCTCCTCTAGCAAGTCTCTTAACAGCAAATCAGTTTCCAGTCCATCCAATTGAATGGCTGGTTTAAATACTGTTGCCTGTATCATGATGTCTTCTTTAGGAGGATCTGAAACTTTTATGAATTCATCATACCTTTTATCCAATTTTTGATTTAAAATGTAAGCTGCCAAACATTTTTTTCAAAAGCTTTCAGAGGGGTTTTAACATTAAAAACACCTGAGTCCCATCTCTCTCTTATGTATCTTTTTTGAAATATTGTAGAGAATATATAATTTATAATATTCAAACTCCTTAATTTATTGTTGCTTTGTTTTTAATATAGTCCAAATTTCTTATGTAGCCAAGCTTTTGCAGCAGAGTGAAAACAGTTCTTTTCAAGGACAAAGAGAATAAATGTTCCATAACAGAGTAACAACAGAAGAAGCTGACATAATAATTTTCTCAGCTGAAAGAAAAAGAATTTTAAAAGGGGTGGGGGGTGGGGAATGTCTTTTTTAAAATGAGAAAGCAAAAATATGTACAAAAATAAAACAAAGCAATGGAGTTCTTTTGGAGAAACAAGTAAAATACAAAATCATTAGAATAAAAATCTGGTATGAATCAGATCAAGTCCTTTTTCACTGAAAAAAAAAGCCCTCATACCACCAATTTCTTTGTAGCGAAAAAGAAAGTACTTTAAAACTATGGAATAAAATGATGAAAATTTACATTTGTAATCAAGCAAAATGGTATTAAGCAAGCAGCTTTGGTCCTGGCTATTAACTGACTTCAAAAAATGATATTAAAAACAGAGGCATACCTAAAAATACAAGCAGCAACTGGAGAGGTGACCACTCCAGCCACCCTTACTGAGAAGCACAATCCTCTGGATTCTCTTCCCAGGCAAGTACTCAGTCATTCAAGGATCATGATGAATCATTCCCACTTACTCCCATTCAAATCTGGGGAGCGCTACCAAAAAATTGGCTTTGGCAACAAAGTCAGCTGTTTGTCAGCAGGAAGAAAAAAAGCACCCACTGCTCAGTAAGCCATTTTCTGGGGATCTCTCCAGCTTTATATATTACTATTGCATTAAAAACCTCAGATGGCTTTGCCTTGATTTTAATTCACCCCAGGCTCAGGGGTGAAATCCAGCAGGTTCTGACAGGTTCGGGAGAACCGGTAGCAGAAATTTTGAGCAGTTCGGAGAATCTGCAAATACCTCTGGCTGGCCCCAGAGTCGGGTGAGAATGGAGATTTTGCAATATCCTTCTCCCAGGAGTGGGGAGGGAATGGGGATTTTACAGTATCCTTCCCCTGGAGTGAGGTGGGAATAGAGATTTTGCAATATCCTTCCCATGCCACGCCCACCAAGCCACACCACACCCACCAAGCCATGCCCACAGAACTGGTAGTAAAAAAATTTGGATTTCACCACTAACCAGGTTCATAAGAACTTTTTAATTTCATGACAATCTGATAAATTTGTCTCATTTGAAAATTCAATTAACATAGAATAAGATCTTGACCCAAATACAATTATTAATCATATTGTTGATCATATTGTTGATCAATCAACAATATGTTGCTCTTGTAAAAATATAATTCAACACAATAAAGCAAAATCAGGTAAAATGCATAATACAGTATTTTAAATTTGTCTTTAAAACTGGACGAATCCCCTAAGCATATAATAACAGTAGAAGAAGACAATGGTCTTCATTCTTCTTTACTATTTTGTTTCTATGGTATGGGTCAGTAGATGTCATATTAACAAGATTAGCATTTTGCATCAAATGTTATCATATAATGTTTATAGCGTTGGCTTTAGCTGACAGCAAACATTGGTTAATTCTAGGTCAGCCACTAAATTCATTGGATGACCTTTTACAACTCTTCTTTTATATTTTATGTTTCCTTTTTTGGAATAAGATGCCTACCTAGAAAAACCACCGTAACATTTTCTTAAAAGATGAGATATACCTTCTGAATTACAGAAGATTTTCTCTTTGATTTATTTTAACAGAATTACTGTGAGGATTAAGTAAGGCAATGCTATATTTATTAAACTACTAAGTCTTTGGAGTGGTGCAGTAAAAAAAACAAAACCTAATAATAATAATATTTAAAAAATTAAATATCAGATCAGTCAAGCATGATCAGATAACATTAGTAATTACAAGTGAAAAATTCATTTAAAGCTTTCATCACTAAATAGAATGATACTGTCAAACAGTCTTTTCATCTCTTAGGAACAGCTACCATTACAGGATAAAAAGACTTTTCCATATTAATATTATCACTAGGCAGAATAATATTTTATATGAAATAGAAGAAAGGAGAGCTATACCAAGATGCTCAAGATGTCTATTATCTTTGGGGCAATAATCCTTGTAAGGACATACACACTAGAACTCAACATTCCTTCCGGGTCTACTGAAATGGCTGACTGAAAGTTTATATGAAGAAAGTGTTTTAGCTTGTATAGTTTACACGAAATAAATGTTAAAAGCAATCCTCAGAAACAGTACAATGTACTGTTACCACTGCAGTAGCCTGGGATCAGGCAAAGAATTATCTATCGCACCCTATTCTAAATACAGGACATGGCTAACATCTCTTTGCCCCTAAAATAATCCCCCAGGAGAGAGAGAGAGAGAGAGAGAGAGAGAGAGAGAGAGAGAGAGAGAGAGAGAGAGAGAGAGAGAGAGAGAGAGAGAGAGAGAGAGAGAGAGAGAGAGATGCCCATCTCATGAAGACGTATGAAATAATTAAATGAGTTAGCGATTCAGGATGGTATATTTTCAGAACATCTTTCATATTAACTATATTCCTGAACCAAAATTCCTTTTGATAAATTGCATCCTAATCTTTATGTCTATTATGTTGCTATTGCTTTTTGCCCATAACTGTGAGGAACATGGTACTCATTATCATCATGAAGAATGCTGACTATCTTTTTTCCACTACCACATTGGGGACATAACTGATAGACACAATTGATCTAATAATATTGTCCAGTGTATCAATTTCTGAGATTTCTAGCTGTTTTTACCCATTCAAAGATTAGAAAACCCATGGTGAATTTAGGTCTATTTGATATATTTCTGAGAGAGACAAGTAAATGAAACAGCAGTAAAAAATGTTTTAAAATACAATTTAGGCTATTTAAATATTTCATGAAAGTAAGATATTTCTACAAGAACATTTTAGATTCTCTTTCCTATTTGCATTTGTCTTCTATTAATAAGCACTGAGAGTGGGTAAAACAAAAAATACAAGTGACTGGCATTTATGTAAAAGGAAAACAAAAAGGTAGGAAAATCATTGCATTCTGAGGAATCTAAATCATGATTACACAATCTTTTTACACATATACTTCAGAAGTGTAACAGTCAGGTTGTGTGATAATTTTAGGCCTGGAGAATAAACAAAATTCTGAAGACAGTTCTAAATGCTCATGCAGCTAACTCACCCAGAGAAACCTTATGAACAGAAACACAAAATGTTTTATCAAATAGAATCTTTAAATGCCAAATTTATTCATACTTTATAATTTTAAGCTATAGAAAAGGGATAAATTGAATGTATATTAATCCTTTGAAATCCATAGAGCTTTCTCAGTGAAAAATGTCACTCCCTTTGTTTCTTCATTATGTAGATAGATAAGCTTTTCCTTAAGTCATCAGAGGAGGTCATCGCACAATTGCCCTTGTGGAATACTCATTAATCTAATAATTAATTTGAAATGGATCTTCAAAACATTATTCTTTTCCCATCATTCTCTATAGATTAATTTAAATGCCTTATGTGTATAATGATTAACTTGATGGTTAATTAATTGTAAAAATCTGAATTAAAGCTTACTTAGAAGATGAATTATTACCTGACAGAGATAAATGTTTCATTCCCTTTTTCTTACTTGAACAGTTTACCAATTTTGAAAAAGTGCAAAGTCTGTGGACAAGATAGTCATAGATTTTTTTTGGAAGGAAAATAAAGGAATTGTTATTTTTATTTTTAATGTGATTGATTGATTGGTCATTCACAATTCTAAAGCCATCAACTTCTGCAGAAAAACACACATTTAAAACAAAAAAACCCCAACAATAAAAAAAAATGGTTAATCCACTGACACTTTCCACATAAACATGTGGAATGAAACCTTTTACCTAAAAAGGCACGAAACTTTCCACATAAAATATATATCTCATCCCAGAGAAAGAACTAAATCCTCAAGACTCATTTAAAGGTGTTCTGAGCCATTTGAATATCTGGAGGGTTAGTGGTCTTCAAAGGGAACTTTGTATACGTGTTCTGTAGAAATTCTCATGCAAGATAAACATAACCCAGTGGTGGGATTCTACCAGTTTGGACCGCTTTGGCCGAACTGGTAGTTCCCACTTCCCGCTGAGAGCAAACTGGTTGTCTGTTGCTGTGAAAGTGGCCCCGCCCGCCCGCCCCAGAGTTATTATTTTTGCTTCTTTATTTCCGCTTCTGAAACCCAGCTGATCAGGGGTGGCAGATTGAATTGGCCCTCCTCAGCTGTTTTCTTTGCTCCTTTCCTTGTTTGAAACGCAGAAGTTCAATTTTATGGAAACTGCGTATACGCGCACAGCGCGTGTCTGGCACACTCACTCAGCAAACCAGTTGTTCAGTCGGTAGGCTCCCACTCCTGCCATAACCATAGTCTGTGAAAAGGTGCTCATGGTCCAGGAACAGTTGCAATTGGTGCATGAAATGAAGGCCTCTGGCTGCAACCATCACTTGTTCTTTAAACAGGACCTGAGAATCCAGAAAGATCCCAAATTGTGTACTATCTTGGCAAATATAATCTCATTGAAAACTAGAGATTGAAATATCCCTGAATCTGGAAAATCTATAGGTCAGCATGATTAGGGTTTGCATTACTTTAATATCATCGATAAGCATCCAAAATAAAACAGATAAAATGATATTACAAAAACATGTTAAGAATTTTAATGTCATATAATCTCAAATCAGTCTAAAATTATTTAGCCTTATTTTTTATTATTTATTAGCTGAGAATGTCTAAAAATTCAATAAAAATAAAAAGATCTAGCATGCAGTAAATATATTATACCAGGTTAAAAGAAATTATTTTTCAGACCTCAAACCAATAGGATCATAGCTGGTTGCTAATAACTATACACAAGGATGAAAGAAACAATATAATCTACAAAATCAGATATAACCATTGAAACCAATTCTATGTGAGACAAACATAACATTCATTAAAAATCAGGATCCACAAACATCAGTTGGCAGTCAAAGACCACAATCCCAAATCCTTAATCCCTACCGACACTGACACCAAACAGCACCAGTTTGATTGGAGCAACACAAAAATCATCAGCCACGCTACCACTTGCCACACTTGTGAGTTCATCGAAGCCTGGCACTCCGCAAACAGTTCTATCGACAGAAACATTGATCTACAACCCGCCTACGAACCCCTCAGAATCCAAATCAAGCATACAGCCCACCAGAGATAGCACCGATCCTCAACCAATCCACGCAAGCTACCAAGCCTGATAACAAAACATTCGGAAACCAACCCACAAGCTCGGAGAACAAACCTTCACCGTCAGCTGTACACTTCTTTTAATTGCAGGGAAATATTTTGCTGTTTGCTCCACATTGGATTTGCTTGTTTATTTATTTGATCAAACAACTTATATAAGGCATAGAATTGTTTAGACCTCCCTGGAAATGGAATAAACAAAAGAGCTGGAAAAGAGTCCTGATGTTTCTACAATAATTACATTTAAATAGGATGTGCTCCACTCTTCCAGCTTGTCCCAATTCACATGGATTCTTAATTCCTATGGTATTTTGTTATAACATACTTCAAGGGCCATTGATAGTATGCAATTAAAGATAAATGTGTGTGTGCGCACACACATACACAATGCAGTTTTGCTCTTTTTTTATAAATAGAAGAAAATGAAATATTGCCATAAATGAAATTCAATAATAAATAATAAATTTAACTATTCCATATGGTTCTCCAACCATACTCCACTTCTCGCTTAGATAACAGCTATCAGGGAAAGTGGTGAGTATTGTCCTCCATTTCTAGTCTCAAACCTTGGAGAATTGTGGAGAGGGAGACATGTTATTTATACTTTTGTTCATGTGAATGCCCTTTACTGCATTATTTGTATGTTTTAAGCAAAGCAATTGAGAAAACTGCATCACTTCCTGGTAATATTATCTCTGTCTTGTGGAGCTGAGTTGGATGGTCTTGAAGGTAGTGTTGTCAACATCCATATTGTAGCCATAGATAGTTAGTTCAGGATTTCATGGCTAAGGAGGATTTAAGAGCCTTTTTCCATGGTGCCATCTCAGCTTTTGAATAACCTTTACAAAGACATTTGCCAGGTGCTCCATTTACAGCTTTTTCTGTCTCAGCTAAAGATCTTTCTTTTTCCCCAGTCTTTTAACCTTAAGTCATCCCTGCTGTTTTTAAAAAGTCTTTGCTCTCTATTTTCTTTTACCATTTTTAAAATTTTTATTTGCTAACTTGAAAAGTTGGAATATTTCTTTAAATTATTTTCATTTTTGTTTCATTGTGTGTGTAGGATAGAAAATATAGATATGTATGTATGTATGTATGTATGTATGTATGTATGTATGTATGTCTTCTCAAGTTTTCGTGGGTGTGTGTATGTAAAAAGTTAAAATCTCGGGCTCAAAAATCTCAGATATTGTAAAATGTAACCCCACCATTACTATGAAAGGGGGAAAAAAGAGCAGCTGTAGCCCCTAGTAGAAGTATGCTGAATGATCCTATGCATAATTTTTTTTAAATTCCACAAAATTCAATTATGTTTTAAATTGTATCTTTTATATAACACTCTATAATGTATGTATGTATGTATGTATGTATGTATGTATGTATATGTAAAAAGTTAAAATCTTGGGCGTTTTCCCACGTCATTAAAAGTCTGTTAGTTGAAATACTTAAAATCCTGGCTAAAATCCCAGTTTAAAATCCTTCAAAATCCCAACAAAACACTTTGTAAGGTCTTTTGAAACTCTGGCTAAAATCCTAACCAACACTTTAAAAGTTTTCTTTTTGGCAACGTTTCGACAAGCTCTCTAACTTGTCATCATCGGGCCCCTACTTTTAGTTTAGAAGTTGTGGGTGATAGCTAGCAATGATAGCTAGCAATAGGGAAAGAGAGAGAACCGAGCCAGAAGATAGGCTGAGATCTCAACAGGCAGTCAGCGGTGTTGTGATGCCTACCAGAATCCTTCCTTCTTTGCAATTGACAGTTAGTAATAGGGAACCAGAGAAAGCTGGGCCTTTAACACGCAGTCAGACTGCAGCTAGGATAATGAAGCAGGAGAAAAAACTGCTGCCCTCCAATCAGGACACAGAGTTGCAGGCCAACCAGCATATGACAGCAGCAGCGAACTTAGAAAAGCGACAACTCCGATCTTGCAGCATACACACAGCTTCTAAACTGAAAGTAGGGGCCCGATGAAGACAAGTTAGAGAGCTTGTCGAAACATTGCCAAAAAGAAAACCTTTAAAGTGTTGTTTAGAATTTTAGCCAGAGTTTCAAAAGACCTTACAAAGTGTTTTGTTGGGATTTTGGAGGATTTTAAACTGGGATTTTAGCCAGGATTTTAAGTATTTCAACTAACAGACTTTTAATGACGTGGGAAAACGCCCAAGATTTTAACTTTTTACATATACATACATACATACATACATACATACATACATACATACATTATAGAGTGTTATATAAAAGATACAATTTAAAACATAATTGAATTTTGTGGAATTTTTAAAAAATTATGCATAGGATCATTCAGCATACTTCTACTAGGGGCTACAGCTGCTCTTTTTTCCCCCTTTCATAGTAATGGTGGGGTTACATTTTACAATATCTGACATTTAAGCAATTAAGCTCAGGATATTTTAAAGTTGCAATTTCTCTGTAGAATGTCCTGGGATATAACCTTTTATGAATCCGTGTTTGCATCCTGTTGCACTTTTAACCATTATGCTGGAAAATGTTAATTGGTTTACAAGCCATCTGAATTTGTCCAACTTGTGGGGGGGGGGAGGGAGAAAATCAGAATTTTGAAATCTATAATCTTCAGTATAGGATTTGTTTTATCTCACAGATATTAGTCACTGCCCAGCAATATCATGATCATACTTTTAAACTCCATGTTATGTTTACCCTAAACATCTGCTTGACATCCTTTCTCAAATAACTTTCATTTGTTTAGAAATGTTGTTATTCTTAAAACAGCTATGATTGAGCCGATGAAAAATATGTGTCTTCCTTATGATGTCATAAATTGCGGCAATATTTAGAAAGCAATAAAGTGGATATAATCATCTAGTATTAAACATAATGACTCAGTTTCTTTGTTACTGCTAAAGTGGTTGTTATCAAATGTATCATTTGATAAATACCTGCATAATTTCCATTATAGGGCATTATATAATGCCACAAATCATTTTTAGATCTTAATGTAACTTAAATATCAGGACTGATCCATAGTAAATAGTGTCATGGACTAAAATAAAACCTGTCATGGCATTGATGGGCATGGAATTCATGTGTATTCTTGCATCCATTTTAAAATATACTGCTCAAAAAAATAAAGGGAACACAAGCAGAAGATATCCAAAATCTGAATGAATGAAATAGCCTTATTAAATACTTTGTTCTTTATATACAGTAGTTTATACACTGCTCAAACAACTAAAGGGAACACAAAACTACTGTATGTAACGAACAAAGTATTTAATAAGGCTATTTCATTCATTCAGATCTCGGATGTCTTCTGCTTGTGTTCCCTTTATTTTTTTGAGCAGTATATTTTCTCAGTCCCAGTATGCACACATTAGGATGGATGGGAAATGAAAGGCATGCCATTATGAAAAGATAGCTACAAATTGTTGTAATACATTTGGACAACAGGCATCCAAAATGGTATAATATTAAGAAAAGCTGCCTATGTACTTTTTTTTTCTTTGCATTTTTTTTATATCAATGACTGAGCAAGTATAGTGAAAAATTGTACACTTGTGACTGAGTGTGATATAGACCCTAGTCCATTTTGCCATTGTATAGGAACATTGATCTGAAAGAAAGTTTAAGGCAGGCAAGATAAGTGTACAATCAGCTCTTCAAAATTCATGGATTCATAGATGCTTGTGGTTGCATTGTTTTATCACACTTTATTCTTTAAAAAATATTTGTTCCCCCATTTTTCAGGCACAAGGAACCAAGAACAACACAATGGATTACTCAGATTAGTTTCTTTATTGCTGTTTACCAATAGACAGGATTCACATCAGAGTAAAGCACACTCTGCATAACTATCAGAAAAATCCGATGAAGTTTTAGGGAGGATCCCTTCTGGGTCTCTTTCTGTATATCAAGAACTCAGTGCTGATTTAACTCTTAGCTCCTTGGGAAAATGCCCCTCGGTTTTTGCAATTCAGCACCAGATTTCATTCCATCAGCTCTGTTTATGCCTTTCAACACCAGTTTTTGTTAGCTATCTCTACATATATGGCCAACTTAAAAGGTAAACCGCTCCAAATTCGATTGCAGAAAATACGACTTCAACAACAGAGTGGTCAATGCCTGGAATGCACTACCTGACTCTGTGGTTTTCATCCCCAAACCCCCACAACTTTAACATTAGTCTACTGTTGATCTCACCCCATTCCTAAGAAGTCTGTAAGGGGCATGCATAAGCACACCAATGTGTCTACCGTCCCTGTCCCACTGTCCCCATTTATCTGTATCCATTCCATGTATTCATAATCATGCTTATACTTATATTTGTTATCTTGACAAACAAACAAACAAACAAACAAATTAAAACTTTAAAGCCAACCATTCCTCCATTATATATTACAAAAACCTTTGTATCTTTGTGCATACAATAATCTTACAGATTATCAGATGCAAAAACAAAATAACATTTTCCCCAACTGTTCATCAGTCCCAAATGAAAACATCTTATTTATTTATTTATTTGTTAATTTAATTGTTTGTGAACAAGTACAAGGAAACAAGTATCAGTATAGACATAGACATGGACACATGAAAAAAATGGCACAAATAAATGGATATAAATAGGCAAAACATAGCCATAAACACATAAAATGATTACATATAATATATATTGTGTATATTAATTTTTAAAATCTCCTGTATCAGTGCATATATTTCTATCCAAATCTTTTTAGCTTTCTTACAGGCCTACCAAACATAAAATGTCACATTTACAACATGAATTTGAAGTGCCTTTATATGTATCTAGACTTTGGCAACTTGAAGTCATGCTGACTGGGGAATTCTAGGATGTCTGAAGTTCATACATCTTCAGGTTGCCAAGTTTGAGAAACACTGTTCTAGACAATTTCTCTGATAATATATATTAAAAAAACCATTATTTAAAAATATTTTAGATTATAATTTTAATCATATAATCATTTTCACTTCTGTACATTTGTCTAGGAAAATCTGAGGTCATTTTTTCCATATTGAAGAATCCCAGATATATTCTATACACTCTGCTTAGGGATACATGCTTATAATAAAATGCCCCTGCTTAACTTTTTGTTCATCGTTGATATTTGCACTTATGTCTTGCCTATTTGTCTCACTGCCAATTTGAATTTTTATCTGCTTCACTAGGAAATCAGTATAGTGTAGTTATTCATGGATATGCTTGTTATTACTGGGACAATTATCCTGCTGGATACTATTATGTCATCTGTTTTATTACTTTTGGTTTTACTGTATCAAATTTATGTACATTAAATAAAATATTACATTGTTCATTTGTTAAATGTGTGTCTTGCCAAAAAAGAAGAGAAATAAACTAAACATTTATTACTGAAATAACATGCCATTCCAGTTAATCTAGTATACTTTAAATTTTCAAAAGTACAAACAATTTACCTGAGATTAAGTTTCACAAAAAATTCCAAGTAAATATACTTAGAGCTACAGTGTAAAGTCTACATGCTAAAGTCTTTCTGGCTTCTATATTCAACAACAGAATATGTGTGTGAGTGAAGTAAGGCACATTATTATCTGTATACAGTTGTAAAATGTATATTCAGCATATCAGAATTAAGTTGAGGTTTTATAGCAAAAGATTCCAATGCTAAGACAAATAACAATGGGGACAAACAACATTACTGTTTCCTGGCTCTACATATAGGAAATGATAAGACTCAGATGAATTGATTAAAAGCTAAATGAAAGATGGTTGATAACAAAAAATTTAATGATCAAATAACATTGTCCCTTTAATTAAAATTGTTATAGTGCAGTTAATACACAGGGCCATCACATTCAAAATCTTTATATGCATCCAAGATAATAAAGACCAATGAATGTTTAGTTTTTTCCGTTGGGTATGAAGACATTAAAAAGAATTTTAATAGAGTCTAAATTTTATAGGTAAGATGGCTAATCTTTTTGTATCCACATTTAACAGATAATTAATCATTGCTTAAATAGAGAAGAGCATCATCACCAACTTTCAAAATCATTTATCTTGGTCTCATTAACGAAGCTGGGAGAATATTATTTTAAATAACTTCATTATACAATTCAAATAATATAGCTACACTTTTTCTAAGTCTTTTTATAGCTTCAGATTTCCTTAACTAATAGTATTGTGAATGGAATTTGTGACTTATATTATCTAACGTGAGAACGTTTAAAGGTTAGTTAGAACTAGACTTCAGTAATTATATTAGTATGGTAGAAATTATTTTTCTCTAAATGTATGGGGCTTTTTGTATTGTACAATTTGGCAACCTGTTAAGAAGCAAGCAACTATTTAGATAGGACACCGGTATATGTAACTAGCCTCAATTTCTGCTGCTTAAGTTCTTCAAGCTTTTTAATAAACAAGTCAGAAGATTATTGGATAGCTCTTTGTGAGTTCTTTGTAAATGCCGTTTTAATTTATTAAGTTTCATAGTCTCTGTTTAAACAATTATCTAACAAATAACAGAGAAAGGTCATTTCTCCTCATTCTTAAGAATACTTGTGAAGCTAAATGTTAGGTAACTGTCAACATACTTTCTTGTCTGGTATGTACTTCGAAAAACAGCTCTACATATAGCTATGGCATCTTCATCTTTTCTTTTGACAGCTGTCAGAAACCACCCATTTTAGCCAACAGGACAGTTTCTGTGATGCTGTTGCATAGACTTTGTAGACCCCAAGACTGAATACCTGCAGAATTCCAACTGGAGAGTAGTAAAATAATGAGCTAAAAAATACAAACCTGAAACTTAGCTGTCTAAGGCTTATACAAAACTTGGGACCCAGATGACAAAACAATGTTTCTGATGATATAATTATCATATTTTCAAATTTAAAGAAAATGAGAAAGCTATTGACACATTCTTTTAATTGTTGTTCTAATTAGGTTTTTAAAGCATAAAAAACAAACACAAGCAACAGTTGACTCCAGAGTCAATGTTTTAATGGGATGAGGATTTGACTGATTTTATGACTTCTCTACTCTTGATTGCATGCAATTATTTTCATGAAAGAAATTTGTTTTGGTTGAGCTACTATACATCCCAGACATAAATCCTTGCCTTAGTTCAGTTTTTCCTAACTGGTCATAAAATGCTGCAACTGACAAAACACAAGTAGAAGTAAGTTGCTTTTGACTCTCACTTCCACTACGGCGTCTCAGAGATAACATCACAAATGCATCTCCTCTGTTCCTTCCTACTTTGTGCATGCTGTTTGCTTAGTAAAATGAAGCACTGGGCTGCAAAATATTTAAAAATAGGTCTCTGAAACCACTAGAGCTTAAGCCTGTACAAATTCTATTAGTTGTATAAGTAACTAATTGTTCTTCCTGCAGCTACTGACCATTTAAAGATTTATTCAGTCTTCTAAAGGCCTACTAGCTGCAGGCCTGGATTCCTGGAAAATGGAACTGGAACAGATATTACTCTACTTGAAACTCTTAACCAAGTTTCGTCAAGGATTGTGCTGGATACTGGTTACAAATAGCTAATGTGGAAAGATCTTCCTTATTTGATTGTGCATAAGTTTTTTCTTTACCTTTTTTTGGTTTACTCCACCTCCTTTACAATCGGTTGAGATTTGTATGACCCTTCAGAACTTGGCTTGGTGTTTGTCTTATCCAGGTATTTTCCCTTCTTCAAAGATTTGCTACTGGGGGTTCACAGAGAATGTGTGAGTTAAAATCAATGTGAGGATTTAATCTGTTTTGAATATTTTACCCTGCCCAAACCCTACATTAATAATATGCTCTATTGCCCCACTCAAACCTAAAGAGAATGTTATCACTGCTGACATTCCATTTTTCTTGGTCTCTGCGGTTGTTCCTCCACAAAGTGTCAGGTCAGAGCTTTCTAAAAGAGCTTCTTTCCAGTATTCTCTTTTGAAACGAAAATATAATGTTCTTCTTTTCTTTTTTAAGAAAAAGAACACTTCCAAAAGAACACCCAGGCTTCATGGCAAGTTGAACGTAAGTTCTGTTTTGAGAGAAGTTTCTGAAAGTTTGTCATATCCCAACACCCAACTGCTCTCCTATAACTGAGGTAATACAGTCCAACATCAATCTTGTTAGGTGAGCAGGCAGAGACTCTTTGGGATGAAATGTTCCAACTCCTAAATCCTTTAACCTAGGTGGGTTGTTAAATGTGACCTCTCTGGTGAACCTGCAAAGTGGTCTTAATCTTTCTGGTGACTGATGAAAGAGCAGCATAAAAAAATAGGGAACAGGTTGTATCTGAGGTCTCCATCTCTACTGAGGAAAGGATTTTCCACTCTGGCAATGGAGGAATCCATTTATGCCTAGCTAGGCTCCTCAATTTAGGCTGTTCTGTCTCATCTAAACTCTAACAGCCTTCAGGCACCAGAGCAGGAATTATAAGGAGTTAGGTTTAGGTTTATTAAATTTGTATACCGCCCTTCTCCCGAAGGACTCAGGGCGGTGAACAGCCAAGATTAAAATACATGCAATATAAAAATTAAAATAAATTAAAACAGAATTAAATCAAATTGGCTTCCCAAAATTTAAAACCCTTTGCCCATAAAATAACCCATTAAAATTTTAAGCCAGCCCAGCTTGCTGAAATAGGAAGGTCTTCAAAGCTCAACGGAAAGTACAGAGGTCTGGGATCAGTCGTATTCCTGGGGGTAGCTTGTTCCAGAGGGCGGGTGCCCCCACAGAGAAGGGTCTCCCCCTGGGGGTCGTCAGTTGACATTGCTTGGCCGACGGCACCCTGAGGAGACCCTCTCTGTGGGAGCAGATTGGCTGGTGGGAGGTTATCAGTGGCAGAAGGTGGTCTTGTAAATACCCGGGCCCTAAGCCATGGAGCGCTTTAAAGATGAGAACCAATACCTTGAAGAGCACACGGAAGACCACCGGGAGCCAGTGCAGCTCACGCAGGAGAGGTGTTACATGGGAGTGCCATGTCGCCCCCATAATAACCCGTGCGGCTGCATTCTGGACCAGCTGGAGCCTCCAGGTGCTCCTCAAGGGGAGCCCCATATAGAGAGCATTGCAGTAGTCCAGGCGAGAGGTGACAAGGGCGTGAGTGACCGTGCATAAGGAGTCCCGATCCAGAAAGGGATGCAACTGGCATATCAGGCGAACCTGATAGAAAGCCCCCTGGCCACGGCTGTCATATGCTCTTCTAAAGACAGCTGTGCATCCAGGAGGACACCCAAGTTATGAGCCCTCTCCGTGGGGGCCAATGACTCACCCCCAATAGCCAGCGATGGCACCAGCTGGCTATATCGGGATGCCTCAGCCACAGCCACTCGGTCTTGGAGGGGTTGAGTCGGAGCCTGTTCCTCCCCATCCAGACCCGCACGGCCTCCAGGCACTGGGACATCACTTCAAGGGCATCGTTGGTCTGGGGTGGAGATGTACAGCTGAGTATCATCAGCGTACAGATAGCACCGTACCCCAAATCCATGGATGATCTCACCCATTGGCTTCACATAAATGTTGAACGAGAGGCGAGAGGACCAATCCTTGCGGCACCCCACAAACAAGGTGCCTTGAGGTCGACGTCTGCCCCCCAGCCAACACGGACTGCTACCGGTCGGAGAGATAAGAGGAGAACCACCATAGAACGGTGCCTCCCACTCCCAACCTCTCCAGCCGGCGCAGCATGATACCATGGTCGATGGTATCAAAAGCCGCTGAGAGATCTAATAGGACCAGGACAGAGGAACAACCCCTGTCCCGAGCCCTCCAGAGATCATCGACCAATGCGACCAATGCCGTTTTCGTGCTGTACCCAGGCCTGAAGCCGGACTGGAACGGATCCAGATAGATCAGGAGGTGGCACTACCTAGTCAACCTTAGTTGATATTAAAAGGCTAAGGAGGATAGGATCTGGTTACTTTCTGGATGGAAATGTGTGGGGAAATCCTACAACTATAGAATAGAATGTGAAGTTAAAGAAAAAAAGGAAGAAACTCCAAAAGAACACAGTCACAACAGCTTTTGTATTGAAGGTAAGGAAACCACCTAGATATGTAGTAATGATCTCAATTGAAAGTAGATTTTATATTTTTTTTTACATAACTGAAAATTAATGTAAGAGGAAGAAGAGAGGAAAAAGAATATTTAAAAACAGAACTTAATATTGGAAACTGAAACAAGGACTATATATGTCTTTTATCACCTTTCCTACTTGAAATACAGTCTTAAATAAAGGCTTGGATGTATCCTACACATTCTTTCCCAAATGAATAGTAGATATATCAGAAGAAGTGAAGGCAGAGAACAGTGCAAATGCAGGATGTTAAGTATATATGGTGCCATAAATGCATAGTTTAGTTTCAGAGCAGTATGATTGTTAATACTAATTCCAATTATGTGTCAGTTTTGCATATATTCATTTTACAGTCCTTTCTATCTTGCTCATGTATCAAAAGATTATTTTCTCTAAAACATCAATAAAAAATCCTAAATGAAAATAGAACTAGTGTCATAGCATGTGAATTCATACCCTCAACTCTTAGACCAAAATATTTTAGCCTTAAGTCTCTTAGGTCACTCTCTTAGGCCAAAATGTTTTCAGGCCATTATTTTTAGGGTTTAAAACATTTTTATTGATCATTCTTATTTTATAAAATTTATATTTTATAAAATTCTTTAGTTTTAATACATAATTTATTTACATTGATACCAATTAGAGTGCCATTCCATTCCTCTGGTATGTGACACTATAAAAAAGAAATCTGTTCTAATGAATATTATTTTTTTACTTGAATGCTTTACGAATAGCGGTAACACTGACAGATCTAATGAAGTTTTTTTAAAAAGTGCATGGTGGAGAAAAAGTGAATACAGTTCCTTAATGTCATTTGTAAAAATAGTAAACTTTGCTCAAAACAAAGCTTGCTCAGAGCTGGCATTTGGGTGCTGGTTGCCAAAGCGAAACCACTTATAAAAAATAAAGAGTAAATGCCATTTCAAGTGAAATAATGGATGAAATTTTTTGGAACTGGTGATGCATTGTAATTGGCAGCTCTTCTGGTGTTGCCTGGTGCAGAGACCTTCCTGTTCAATGAACAAATGCCACATTTGCATTTCTGGTCAGCGTTAACATGCCTACCTTTCTTGAACACTCTTTGTTTAAGAAGAATAGTCATGGCATGCTGTCCAAATTAATTTATTAAGCAACTTTAATCACATAATGACAAAAGTGCAGAATTTTTTATAAGATTCTTGACTAAGCATAAAGAGTCATCTGGGGTCTGAAATAACTAAGATATCAAAAACATAGGCAGTTGAGATGAAAATAACTGTCTTCTATTAAAACAATTACTGTGTAAAAAAATCCACAACATAATTTGTGCTAACAAGTAAGGGTGTATTATACAAAGCCTAATACTGGGAATGTATGTACAATGGGAAACCAGTTTTAAAGACATTTCAGACCTAGCTGTACTGTCTGTCATAATATACACGTTTTTATTTAATAAATAAAACCAAATATTTATTTATTTATGAAAATTTATATGGCTGCCTATCTCACTCTCAATGACTCTGGGCAGCTTACAAAGATAAAGCCCAATCTACAAACAACAAAATTGTTTGTTCCCTCCCCCATGGGACCAACATTAAAGAGCCATTTGATAGGTGCCATCTCACTCTCAGGTCCCCAGGTCTGTTAGCAAAAACAGGTCTTCAGGGTGTTGCAAAAGAGTGTCAGAATAGAAGGGCAATCTTATCTCTACAGGGATGATGCTCCACAGGGCGGAGTTACCATAGAGAAGGTCCTTCTTCTTGATCCAGCTAGATGGACCTAGTATTCTATGCCTCTCCACTTTCGTGGGTCAGGAGGTTGTAAATGGGAAAAGACATGCAACAAATAACCTGGTCACAAATCATGTGGGGCTTTGAAGGTGACAACCAGCACCTTGAATTGGACCTGAAAGCAAATCAGCAGCTAATGCAGCTCCTGCAGGAAACATGACACATGTGCACAAAAGCATCACATTTTGAACCAATTGAAGCTTCTGGAAACTTTTCAAGGCAGCCACATGTAGAGCACATTGCAAAAATCAAGTCAGGAGGTGATTAGAAAGTGGATGGGTGACATGAGCAGGGATTGTTGATCCAGGGAAGGCATAAGCTTTCCAAGCAGGGGTCATGAATCCAGGAGAACCCCCAGATTATGCACCAGGTTTTTCTGGGGCACCACATCCAAGTCCAAATGTGACAATTCTCCATAAGCCAAAGAACCCCAAACCCAGATCCATTCCATCTTGCCAAATTTCAGTTTCAGCCCGTTGCTTCCCATCCAGCCCTTAACAGACTCCCAGCACTCCAAGAAGGTCACAACATCGCTTAACTCACCAAGTCAAATAGCAGGGTGTCATCAACATATTGATATAGACACTGGGTGCCTTGCAAAGGATAAATCTGTTTGTCCATGGGCAATGTTAAGAGAGAGCAAATCATGATGAACAGAAGCTTTTGGTAGGATTATCTGTAGCACTTTCTAAAAGACCCTTGTAGCCTTTTTGCCTATTGGTGTCCTTCAGTGATGCTTGTAAACATAACTGATATTTTAAAATGCATCAACATGATACATTTGTGAAATATGCTTGTAAATGAAGTATTGGTTAATAAAAGTTTGCTGAACCTGCCTATGCAAATTTATCTATCAATGGGTAAAAAAAAAATTTACCCATTGAGATTTTAATATTACTGGTGGGCAAACATGGAATAAAACCCCAAATTTAACCAGAAACAGCAATCATCTATCAATTTATTTATAATAAGACCAAACCCAATAAAAAAAACCAGCATAAATATAACAAATATAAAAATAAATTTTAAAGTTGCAAGAAAATCCTAAAACAATTCACAGCTAACAATTTAGTAGAATGAGGGAAGAATTACATGGTTTTTACCTGCTATAGCTATTGATAAGAATTTTACAGTCTTAGAGATTTCTGAAGAGTGAAAACCCAGAGTGAAAACCCAGTCTTCAGTCTAACATTCTTCTAGCTGCAGTGCAAAGGCAATTAGAGTTATTAACAATTGGAAGTATTAAACTTGATTGTCCCTGAATATACAATGGACATTGTAATAGCATGCATGAGACAGATCCTATTTTCAAATGTGAAGAGAAAACAAGTTTGGCTTTCAAATGAAACACTTACATATCAAACTACTAGATACTCCTTAATAGGTAGTGCCCCAATTCGGGCCAAAGTAAATAGTCTCCTACGTGGCACATATAAGATGTTAAAAGAAATATCAAGGGACAGATCAGGTAGGATGAGTGATTGTGCTACAAAAGTAATTGGAACTTTGACACTCTGGTTTTGGATATCGAGATCCCAAACCTTCTGCATTAGCTCAGCCAGGATTTTATCAAGTCTCAAAGCAGATAGTGCTGGCAGGATAATACAATAACATGCCAAATCATCATTAATTTGTCTTCTTAGGTTGGAAAAGAACCTGTCCAGCAAAGTGACTTGTTTCAGCCAAGACAACAAATGCAGCCTAATTCTAATCATGTTCAAGCACTGGCAGTTGAATAAGAAACTTATAGTAAGATATTCAAAAAATTTGATTGGATTGCTTCTCAACTGGGAGATTTCTTATAAATACATAAGTTAGAAAGTAAAAAAAAATGCAAGGGTAGTATTACTAATTATTTATGGTCAATATCTAGATATCCAGAATCCTGCACAGTCAGATAAAAAAGAAGAAAGTCTAATATAAAATTATTTGAGCAATTAATGAAGTAACGTATTCCTTATCCAGGCAGCATACTTTAAAAGAATCAAAACTAAACTGATAATCATCTTGTAAAACTACAAATTTAGCAATCCCTTTGGAGATTTGTAGAGACAAGTCAGCTAACATGAAGGGTTTACCCTCCTCATCCAGTCTGGTTAATGAAGAACATGTCAAAGAGGGAGTCCTCAACTTACAATAGTTCATTTAGTGACCATTCAAAATTACAACGGCACTGAAAAAGTGAGTTATGATCATTTTTCACACATATGACCGTTGCAGCATCTCCATTGTCATGTAATCAACATTCGGATGCTTGGCAACTGATTCATATTTAAGACAGTTGCTATGCCCCAAGGTCATGTGATCACCTTTGGCAATTTTCTTACTAGCAAAATCAATGGAGAAGCCAGATTCACTTAACAACCATTTTACTAATTTAATAACTGCAGTGATTCACTTAACAACTATGGCAAGTAAGGTTGTAAAATGGGGCAAAATTTAGTTAGCAAATGTTTCATTTAGCAACAGAAATTCTGGGGTCAGTTGTGGCCATAAGTCTAGGACTATCTATATTCCCATGCTTGAAAAAAAGAACAATAGCAATAACACTTAGACTTATATACCATTTCACAGTGCTTTAAAGCCTTCTCTAAGCAGTTTACAGAGTCAGCATACTAACCCCAACAATCTGGGTCCTCATTTTACTGATCTTGGAAGGATGGAAGACTGAGTCAACCTTGAGCCTGGTGAGATTTGAACTGCCAAATTGCAGGCAGCCAGCAGTCAGCAGAACTAGTCTGCAGTACTGCATTCTAACCATTGCACTACCGCGGCTCAAAATGGATAACATAGTAAAACATGGGGAATGTATTTGTCCACTTACAGATGGGCACATCATTATAACTCTTTCTGAAAGTGGCAAGACATTAACTATGACCAGGAAAAAAGGTCTTCTTTACAGTATGGAGAAGGTATCATAAAAGGTAATTTACTTATATTATGGTGAAATGCAATTTTAAGAAGTGATTACTGTACATGTTTTCTTAACAAATTTCATGTTGAAAAGTTGTAGTGTTGCAATGTGTAGAATCCTGCTTGAAAAAAAAATCCCTCACTTTATTTCATTTGTCCATCTTCGTTTAATCTGGTACCCTTCAACTGATGTGGATTTCAGCTCTTCAAATTCTCAGACTGCAAAGCTAATGGATAGCACCAAATTGTTTGAACTTTTTGGTAGCTAACTAGGCTCTGCGCCACCATTCTTTCATCAGTGTTCTTGGCATTTGAACAAAGTAGAATATTTTTCCATTTCAGGAATTAGATTTACATGAGTGATTTGGACCAACAATAGCAGCACCAAGTGCCAATGTAATGTAATGTAATGAGAAAGTATGTTCAGTGAGGCAAGAGTTCAATCACAGATGTTTTGTTGATGGTCTTTGCACAATATAGCTCAGAAAGTAAGTAGATTGTAAACCTAGCCTTTGGAATTCTGGATTGCTTGATTGTTTACCCTAGAAATGAGTAGAATTAAATAATGGTTGATCAAACACTTTTGCCCTCATAATGGCTGAAGTAAAGATATTCAGGCTAATTCTACACAATTAACACTTTTCAAGACCAGATATTATTACTTTAAATGTTGAAATACTTGTTTAAATGTTTCAGTTGAGATAAATTTTCTAGGCTAGCTTATATGACAAAACTAGAGAAATTTGCACATCCATTGTCATTACTATTAACAAGCAAAGTGACCTTTCAATGCAATTCCATAAATTCAAAATAATTTGTTCTTAAAAGTTCAGATTTGTCATGCAGTTAAGCTTGAATGAAGATAAGGGCAGTTGAAACCCATTTTTTAAAGTTTTAATATTTAAGTTCAGTAATATTTGCTGGAAACTGTTATAAACTATGAATTTTTATTACATATTTTATTTGTAAAATTTTTATATCATTTCAATTATTGTATACATAATCTACAAAAAATATAATACAATAGTAGTAGTACTTATAAAACAATCAACCATTATAATACAATATTAAGCATAATTCCAGATATTGCTTCCCCCCACCAAAAAAAAGATCTAAAGTAAAAAGGATATAACAAATTTTTGGAAAATCGGGAGGGAAAGGACCACTTTGGGTACTTGGTGTCAACAGGAAAGGGAGCGCCTACAGAGAACGGATAATTTTAGATTCTATGTCCCTTTTCTGTGAAATATCTCCATAAAAAGGAACACTCTGCTTGCTTGCTTGCATGCATGCATGCATTGGATGGACAGAATCTATGTTACAGATCAAGGTGAATATATATGATTTGGCAAATATATATATATATATACAGTATATTTCCCAGGATAATGCTGCAGGATCCAATCTGGGTCAGTCACTGGGACCAGAAGTTTTGTCTTCCGAGCTTTTGGACTTATGCTGGAACCCTTCAGGGAACTTCTTCTAGAAGAGTGTGTACTGTTCTCTCTGTGTTACATATTTTTCAGAGTATAAGACGCTCCGGACTATAAGACACACTTTTTTGTGGGAGGAAAACAAGAAAAAAAATCTGCCTCTGCCTCCCAGCAATTTGCCTCCTTGCAGCAAACAGCAAACAGCCTGTTTCAGTTTCAGTTTCAGCACAGTCTGCTTAGCACAAGAAAAAAAATCTGCTTCTGCCTCTCAGCAATTTGCCTCCTTGCAACAAACAGCCCGTTTCAATTTCAGCTTCAGCACAGTCTGATTAGCACAAGTAGCTGATTGTCAGTTGGATCGGCCTCCTGAAGATCAGCTGTTTCAGGCTGCAGGGATTGCCATAACCTGTTGCCACCTCCACGCACCCCATTTTCCAGGGGGGCAATGGGTGGGTGGGGCTACATTCATTGTATAAGACACACCCAAATTTTCACCCTCTTTTATGGGGGAAAAAGTGTCTCTTATACTCCAAAAAATATGGTATATAGTGCCTGTTGTATGTGGCTTTTTAAATACCATTTAGGTTGTATTGATGGCTGGCTTTTAAGTCACTGGCTGTCATTTTCCTGTGTTGCCCAGCCCTCACCTTCTAAGTACTTGATATACTGGTAGTAAATCAGCACTCCTATTGACTGACAAGGGGCTTGTTTCCCAGGCTTCAAACACTTCCCTGGCTGTTTTTGTGTTTACTCATCCAACAATCTTAGTAGTGGAAAGTTGAATGTGTGTCCTTGTTCATTGCAGTGTGAAGCTACCAATGAGTTTGGGTCTCCTTGTCTGACTGCTTACTTGTGTTCCTGTAATCTGGTGGTTAGCTTCCTCCCATCTGTCCTATGGAGTCACAGGGACAATCCATGCAGGGGATTTGGTAGATTACATTGGAAATATCTCCCACCTCCAAGCAATCTTTACAATGCATAATTTGTCCTTGTATGGTAGCCTCTGGGTGCTGTATTATGTCCACTTGAAGATCTCGGAAGCTGCGTTCTACAGCTTCCAAAATGTTTTTGATCTATGGCAGAGTGTGCCATGTGATTGCTCTTATATTTATTTTATTTTATTTTATTTTATTTTATTTTATTTTATTTTATTTTATTTTATTTTATTTTATTTTATTTTATTTTATTTTATTTTATTTTATTTTATGCAATTTATATTCTGCCCTATCTCCGAGGACTCAGGGCGGCTCACAACAGTTAAAATGCATAGTTCCTCATTAAAAGTGATATAAAATTAAAGTTCCAATTTAAAACAATTTAAAATTCATTAACAAACCCCCCCCCCCATCAGTCCAGGCTGTGGAACAACCAGGTCTTCAAATCGCGGCGGAACGAGCGAAACTCAGGGGCCATTCGGAACTCCAAAGGAAGTTGGTTCCAAAGGGTGGGAGCGCCCACAGAGAAAGCTCTCCCCCTGGGGGTCACCAGCCGACACTGTCTGGCTGACGGCATCCTAAGGAGGCCCTGTCTGTGGAAATGCACCGGGCAATTGGGGATTGTCGCTGGCTGCAGGGGGTTCGACAAATATCCCGGGCCTAGGCCATGAAGGGCTTTGTAGGTGATAACCAGCACCTTGAACCTCACCCGAAGGGCAACCAGTAACCAATGCAAGTCGCGCAGGGTGTAACATGGGAGTGTCGAGACGCTCCCATCACAACCCGCGTGGCCGCATTCTGCACCAGCTGAAGCCTTCAAGTGGTTTTCAAGGGTAGTCCTAGGTAGAGAGCATTGCAGTAGTCAAGACGGTAATAGTAGAGCATTGCAGTAGTCAAGAGCCTTGTTTCTTCCTTTCTCTCCCCACCATGTTGCGCAGACATCTTCTGACGAATGATTGTGGTACCCATTCTGCTTGAATTGTTCACCCAAGTACCTGCTCTCCAGCTGTTTGGCTTGCTGGGTACTACAGTGGGTATTCACCCTACCATATAGTGATGCAACTCGTTTTGTGTGACAATGGATAGTTGCTGTTGAAATTCAGAATGGTTGGAGTGTTGGTGACCTTGTGATAAACTGTGGTTTCTAGCTTCTATCCTCTTATCTGTTGACAAATATAGCTAAAAAAGCCTTGCTGTTTCTTCCTCCATTGTGAACTGTATGTCCAGGAACATGGTGTTCAGTATGGTATGAAAGTCTTTAAGTGCATTTCTCTTGATGATGACAAATGTGTCATCCGCATAGCAGCACCAGAATTTAGATATATAGTTCTGAAATGCATCATGTTTAGTTCTTTAATTCAAGAATCTATCTTGAACAACATGCTCAAATGAAATATGGATCTATAGGCAATAACCATGATCTTGAACTGCACCAGAAGTTTACCAATAGCCATTGGAGATTGTTATGAGAAACATGAAGGAATTGTGATGATGATTTAATTTGTAATGCTGCTAGAACATAAATTTCAGTTTCTCTAAGAGTTTGACTTTGAAATATTTCTATAAGTGCCATATAGTCAAAACAAATATACAGATTTTCAGATCCTGTTCTTCCTTCTCTATTAACAACTGACCTAAAATGATTGGAATATAATAAAAAGAGTGAATCATTGTATGGCTTTAATTATTGTACTGTTCAATGATTCACTAGGTCCCTGCTTATACTAAGCTTATTTTACTGTCATAGTTTGTGTGTCTATTTTAGGATTTAGCTTTACGTGTAATTTCACAATTCCACATTGATTTTATCAAGATCTTTAGATATTACTTAGCTGACAATAGCTGATGGAACTTTGATCTTCTTTTGTCCTTGGATGCTTTTCTGCCCCTCTCTTCACTGAATGGATGGGATCTCTCAAGGCATGGTCTTCCTGTTAGAAAATTGATTGATTGATTGATTGATTGATTGACTGATTATGTGACATCAATTTGGTGTCAACTCTGAGTAACCAAATAGATTATTAACACTTTTGTTTGCACCCAAAGCATTCCCTGTCAATCCATTTATCAGAACAAGCACTTAGGCTACTCATTTAGGCTAACAAAAAATATAGTTTAATTTTTATTTATTAAGCATCAGGACACATCAAAAACATTTAACTGCCAAAAGAGGGACAAAAAGCAGAGATAAATGACCATTTTTTCTCTCCAACATTTTTTCTTGGAGGAAAAAAAATGCAAAAACAACTGGCAGGGTTAACATTTTCCCCATCTTGACCTACTGGAGTTAAAAACTGTTCCTCGTTGCACATGGTTTGGATTAAATGTAACTTTCTATCCACCCATGTATCTCGAATTATGTAAGAAAATTGCAAATTGTGAGAATAGTGGTCTGTTTCCTTTTTAGAAGACAGATTTGTCAATGAGAAGATCACTATCACTTCTCCCTGTTTCAATTATTGTTTTTTCCTTATGTACAGTTGGGTAAATTTTACAAATCATGGAGGTTGATTTCACATACTCCACAGTATGACGTAGGCTATTCATTGTCAAACTGATTTATATATAAACGTTCCTGTGAAGTGAGTTGTGTGAATGTTGCAGAACAACAAGTATTAAAATAAATGGCCCTATGCAATACAATATCAAGTCATAGAATTATTAGGGAACATATCTCTTGTACTAAGAATTCAAATGACCCATATGTTCTAGTGATCTGTTAGATGTGACGTTAACATACAATACTGTGTTTTTTAAAGGCTACAATCATAGATCTGCTTCCTGACGTTTTAAAAAGTTATGTAAAGGATTCCATCATATCAAATCAAACATCTAACAAAAATGAAGAACAATTTGAGATTTAGTTATATGGTTCATTGTTACTAAAAACTCTATGAAACAAAGAACTATATTTGAGTGTTACAGTGAGAATAAACAGAAAGTGATGTACTGTTTTGTTTATTTTCTTTAACCACATATTCTAACTTTTCTCTGATGGCCAAATCTAAAGCTCATCCATACTAAAATTATTTTGGTGTTCTCAGTCAAATGGAAGCTTGGTGAAGGTTTCATTACAATTTCCAGAAACTTCCTGCCAGCACAAATCAGAGAATTTTTATAGTGTATATATTATAAAGGATTTGTGCCACTACTTCAACTGAATTATAGGTTGTGTAATGTACTCTGAAAGCTCTGCTGAGCCGATTGCGTCTCTTACTGCTTGTATCACAAACACAGTACCTGTAAATCTGCTAAAATTATAGCTTCAGGCAGTAGGCACTTTCCATGAATAGTTTGTTTAAAAATAAAAAATTATTATAATCAAAGATCAGCATACAATGTGAAACACCAAAAAACTAACAGCAACATATTCAATGTTATATAAACACAGTGCCAATCTCCATAATGTTCTAAGGGCTCAATAATTTAAGCAATAAAATATGTTTATGTGTGCAGGTAATATGTTAGAATATGTAATATTATACTGTGTTCTGGGCATTCATAGCTTGTAGACTGCATAAGCCTCTGCCGCACCATTGGAGGTTCCAAAATATATCTGAATAAACAAACCACTACTTTATTGTGGAATAAA
The DNA here is from genome assembly GCF_059756535.1 of Pantherophis guttatus. NCBI lineage: Eukaryota > Metazoa > Chordata > Lepidosauria > Squamata > Colubridae > Pantherophis > Pantherophis guttatus. Next base: position 36,515,637 of record NC_142069.1, read on the forward strand.
GTTGCTATCAGTAATTGTGTTGTGCACATAACTGTTGGATGTAGTAGTAAGCCCAGATTTACATTTGGAATATGAATTCCTACATTTCTTTAAAAAATTAGTATGTAAGCAATATCTAAAAAAGAAACAATCTTATGAACAGTATATAGCCTAAGACTGAATGGCATTGTGTCTGCTTACTTTAAATATCAGAATTTCACAAGAGATGAAGATATTATTTTAAATAACTGTTTACTTAGACTTTTACAAAAACAAAGTAAGATGGAATTCTATCAATTAATAGGCCACAATTATTATTGGATGACCAATTTTAAAAAAAGAATAAAAAATTAATAATAATTACAATAGTAACAACCACTAATTACCAAACAGAATACAAAAATCAAATAGTAAAAACTGAGGCGTATATGTTTTAGATATATGAAAGTTCAAGCTGAGGTACTTATATGCCCTTTCTTTATATTTCGTGTAAGGGACTGAGTATTTATAATCCTCCAGAAGTTATAGAAGTATTTCTTCCAGTCTGTTATTGCTGCTAATTCTAGTTACTGCTGCTTACAGTTGTAAAAACAATAGGAAGGTCACAGCACCCATTCCTGCTCTGTTCCCTAAATTATTCTGTTTCCATACATTTTATGTTTAATTATAATGCAAAGTTGAAGACACAGTTTTTTAAGAAGAACTTCAGTAGGACTTACTCCTGAGTAAATACAAAGAGTTTGCTCTGTATATGTGAAAATAAGTACTCCATGAAAAAGAAATGTCCAATTCAAATATGAGAACCCAAGACATATGGTTTTACCTACAGATATTCAAGGGGGTATCATTTTTCTCCTAATTGTTAGCAGCTATTAATATTAAGAAATAAGTATAAGAAACTGCCCTATGTAGTAAATTTTATCATTACAGCTTTTCAGTGAACTGCCTTTGGTTCACATTGGTTCTTGGCTCTTTGCAGGCAGGAAAGAGTATAAAAAGTCTTCCTGCTAAAGTGGAATTTTACTGGGATAAACAAGTTCCAGTCTCTCTTACGTTTCTGGTCTTTGATTCTGTTTTCTAGTTTGACCTCAGATCCTGATTTTATTTCCAACTGCTGATGACTGGATAACTGCAATCCAACTTTGACATTTAGATAGTCATGTAATCATTAAATCTAATCCTTAGAGAGTTGTTCTGAATGGCTCAAAGGCTACACATACACACACATGCACGTTTTACTTTAATTTGATGGGCCCATTTTCTATACTTCAGGGGCTACTGCTGGCTTCAGCCACTACTGGTTAGCAGTGCTAGGGAAAGTTAATTTCAGAGTGTTGAACTATTGTGCCACCTTTACAGATGTCAATAGGATTTTTAAATATTGGTGGAATATCAGGTTTCTGTAAACAATTCTCTCTCTTTTTGCCAAAATGTGGTTGGTAAAGGGCACTAGTGTTATTAAATGTTTGTGAAATGAAGATGTAGAGATTTTTCTGACTTTATTTGTTTATATACTTTTTGTCAGCTAGAAGAGCACTGATTGGCTCATGCAATTTTCATAGGGTTTCTAGTATTCTGAAGATTACGCAATTTTAAACTATTTTAGAGGAATATGAGAGAGAAAAAATGCTTTATGGAAGCAATTTATTGCTGCATTTCACAGACCTCCCAAATGAAAATGCAAAAATGTTCAAAGGATGTTTTAGGTCAAATATGTAATTCATAATATAGTCTGTAGATACTTTCAAGCATAAGTACCACTTAAGTATGAAGTTTTTATGGAAAAGAGATAATAAATAGACAGGAATAATCATTATGAGTGGGGGTGAGATGGCTATGGGGTGATCCCCACTGGCAACAACAGAATTACCTGATTTTCTTTGTTGCCATCTAGCAGTCATCTGGATTTTTGAAGCCCAAGCTTTATGACCTTAGCTGATTCCAATTTATTATTGGTTTTGTTGTCAGAACAATACCCATCACTGATGCATTGGAAGGAAAATTTTACAGTATATATATTTGTTTCCTGCAAACAGTAAATAGAATAGACCTCTGCTCATATTTGAATGCTTGAGTGATGAGACAGGATGTGGGGGGCAGCACAAACCAAAAAATACTGAGGCAGGGACACAGAGAACTGTCTCACTTCCTACATTTGACAATAATGACGTAAGCTATAAACTTCAAAAGGGATAGTGAGTTGTAAAAGTGTTTAATAGAATTACATCCAGGTTGTAGTGGAGAGCAATTAAATAAGGACTGTGCATCATATATAGTTAAAATAGATTTGCATTTTGAGTCAATGTCAGTATTCGGTTTCAGTGACCAATATGAGTTTTATGAATATTTATTGATTCTTATCATTTCTATTGTGTTTCATTATTCATTCCTTAAGGACATGTGTGTATTTTTCATTACACATCATAGTGATAAGAATGCGGTGTGCTGTATGTATTTTATTACTGTGCACAACCAGTATTAAACACAGTGTAATAGTGTATATAGTTGCACCATTATACTTAAGCAAAATATGAAAGTGTAGTGTAATGGCAACAAAAGATCTTTCTTGGGACAATAAAGGAAAGGGTGTAGCTCCTTTGGGCTGCCCAGCTGAACCCCCTGTTCTGCCTACAATAATGTGCTAGTACAATAGGGTAAACACAGCTCTGAAGCTACCATTACAGACAAACAAATTTCCACTGTTAGCAGAGTCCTTTCGCACATTGGCAATAGGATTCTTGAGTCCTGGCAGTCACAGCTGTAGAGCTGCAGGAAAAGACAGGATACACAACTTCATTTTCTGAGGGAGATAGGCGGTTAAGAAATATGAAGTAGAAATAAATAAATTTTAGATATTGAATAATATATCAATATCCAATTGTTGCTTTTAAATGCAGTTAGTGATTCATCCTGTTGTAATACGATTGAGCATTGATCTAAAACATGCAGGGCACTATTCTACAACACTGATTGATGTTAATGCTAAATGATCCATTGAGTTTCTAAATATAGAAGTGCCAATTGGGAGCCCTTTTTCAATTGCTATGTGCACAATTCACCCTCTCTTCCCCATATCTTATGTTTTCTGGCTCTTTCACTATTGCTGCATTGCAAGCTATATTTATAATCTTTTGTCATCCTCAACTGTTGACTACATTTTTCTTTTAGTATTTAATAGTGTTGGTCAAATAAAGAAATATTCCCTAACCATTGATGTGCATTTCTTTGTTTACAAGATGACATAAATAAATAAATGGAAAAGATGGCTCTGGTTTTCTCTTACTGAAATATTAGCAGATTGTGTGTCTTCTGCTGCAGCAATTCGATTTTGAAATTGGTTTTATTGTTACCCTCTTCACCTCATTTTTATGAGGGTTTAGTGTCATATTTTGCCATTGATTTGTTTCTTCTGACCCCAGAAACATTGAACGGACACTTAGATCCTGCTATGATTTTCACTAAAGCTCAGATTTATATTCCAACTTTTCTCTGGATCAGTAGAAAAGGCAATAAACTCCGTAAGGTATAAAAGTAAGCAGATACTAAGTAATAGATGCAGAAGAGCTATATAATTTCAAGCATTCTCCATTCATCAAATCTATCATAAATACTTAATAATTTAAATATTGGGGTTCTCAAATTTAAGCATACTCTGACTGCTTAAAAATAGTTAATAAACTTGTATGACTTATCATGTATGATGATGATGATGATGATGACAATGATGATGGTATCAACACCCACGATAAGCATCAAACATTCTCACTATTGTCAGGTTTTCACTGGGAAATTCTATGTAGAAACTAAAAAGGATCCAATCTGAATAGGTCAATGGGATCAGATATTTATTTTTCCATCTTTCGGACTTGTACTGGTGCCCTTCCACAGGGAACTTCTGTCTCTATGTGTGCACTGGGCTGTTTTGTGCATAATATTTTTATAGTGCTTGGTTGTGTGTGGATTTTAGTTGTTAATTGGAGTGCTGATGGCCATCTATTAAGTTGTTGGTTGTCATTTTCGTGTGCTGCTGAACCCTCGGCTCCTAAGTACCTGGTAAGCTGGTGGTAAATCAGCACCCCTGTTGATTGATAAGGGGCCCATTTCCCAGACTTCAATTGTTTCCTGGCTATTTTTGTCCCTGCTCAGCCAACAATCATTGCAACAAACATGGACACACATTCAGTTTCGCAGCTATTAATATTGCCCCTTGTTTGTCAACAGGTATGCTGATTTACCACCAGCTTACTTAGGAGCTGAGGATGCAGCAGCACAAGGAAACAACAACCAACAACTTAATAATGACAAAGTGAAAACAGAATTTTAGAAATGTCTGTAAATTTATTAAAAAGAAAAAACTGAAATATCATACTGACATAAGTATTTAGATCCTTCACTCAGTACTTTGTTGAAGAACCTTTGGCAGCAATTACAACCTCAAGTCTTTTTGAGTATGATGTGACAAGCTTTGCACAACTGGATTGGGGGATTTTCTGCCATTTTTCTTTGCAAATCCTCTCAAGCTCAGTAGGTTAGATGACAACCATCAGTGGACAGCCATTTTCAGGTCTCTCCAGAGATGTTCAGTAGGGTTCAAGTCAAGGCTATGGCTGGGACACTCTAGGACATTCACAGAGTTGTCCTTAAGCCACTCCTCTGTTGTCTTGGCTGTGAATTTAGGATTGTTGTCATGTTGGAAAGTGAACCTTTGGCTCAGTCTGAGGTCCTAAGTGCTGTGAAAAAGGTTTTCATTGAGGATATCCCTGTACTTTGCTCCATTCAGCTTGCTTTCAACCCTGACTAGTCTCCCAGTCTGCTGAAAAACACCTCCACAGCATGATGCTGCCACCAGCATGCTTCACTGTTGGGGTGATATTGAGCAAGTGATGAGTGATCCCTGATTCCTTCCAGACATAACATTAAGAATTGAGGTCAAATCAGTGGTGAAATCTGAACCGGTTTACTACCGGTTCTCTGGCTGTGCATGCGCACTGCTCACCAAACACATGCTGCATGTCCGCATGCGCAGTGCCCACATGCACCAAATGTGAGGTGCACACACACACGTGTGCGCAGTGCACGCCAAAAAGAGGCATGGGGTGGGTAGAACAGTGCACAGGGTCTGTGTGTGATCAACTGTGGTGCGCGATCTTTGGAGCCTTTTTTTTTACTTTTAAAAGCCCAAATACATTGTAAAAAAATGCTTTTTAACGCGCAGGACAGCTTTGATCGGTGGAGCCCTTTTTTTACCTTTTTTACCTTTTTAAAGCATTTTTACTACCTGTTCCAGAGAACCGGTAGTAAAAAAATGCCTAAAAAGTAAAAAAAAAAAAAAAGTTCCGATGATCATCTGAGCAACGCACGATCTTCGGAACTTTTTGTTTTACTTTTTAAAGCATTTTTAACTACCGGTTCTGGAGGACTGGTAGTAAAAAAATGCTAAAAAAGTTTTTAAAAAAGTTCCAACTATCACGTGTCGCTCAGCTGATCATTGGAACTTTTTTTTTATTTACATTTTTTACTATTGGTTCGGTGAACCAGTAGCCTTTTTTACTACTGATTCGAGAGCATTTCACCCCTGGGCCAAACAGTTCAATCTTGGTTTCCTCAGACCAGAGAATCTGGTTCTTCACAGTCTGAGAGTCCTTCAGTTGCTTTTTTGCTAACATCGGGCTTTCAGGTGTTTTGACTGAGGAGAGGCTTCTGTCTAGCCACTCTGCCATAAAACCCAGATCGGTGGAGGGCTGCAGTGATGATTGTTCTTCTGAAACTCTGTCCATTTTCACACAGGATCTCTGGAGCTCAATCAGAATGACCATTGGGTTCTTGGTCACCTTTCTTACTAAGGCCCTTCTCCCATGATTGCTCAGTTTGACCAGGCAACCAGCTCTTGGAAGAGTCCTTGTTGGGCCAAACTTCATCTATTTAAGAATTATGCCACTGTGCTCCTAAGAACCTTCAGTGCAGCAGAAATTTTATTGTAGCCTTCCCCAGATCTATGCCTTGCAATAATTCTGTCTCTGAGCTCTGCAGGCAGTTCCTTTGACCTCTTGGTGTTTGCTCTGCTACGGTCTGCGTTGTCAGCTATGAAGCCTTCTATAGAGAGATGTGTGCCTTTCCAAATCATGTCCAATCAATTTAATTTAAAAAAGGTCAGCTCCAGTCAAGGTGTAGAAAAATGGTCAAAAGAAATAGAAGACACCACTTAAATTTTAAGTGTCCTTGCAAAGGGTCTGAATACTTATGCCAATGTGATATTTCAGGTTTTAAAAATAAATTTACAGACATTTCTAAAATTCTGTTTTCACTTCGTCATTGTGGGGTACTGAGTGTAGATTAATGAGAAAAAGAATGAATTTCAACAACTGTAGAATCAGGCTGCAGCATAACAAAATTGACAAAAGTGAAGGAGTTGGATTACTTTCTGAATGATTTTATACATATATATATAATTCAGAAATATGCATTACACACACACACACACACACACACACACACACACATGTTTGTTCATTTGTGTGTTATATGTGCATATGTATAAACTTGTTCATTTGGGTGATATATGTGCATATGTAGATAGATTGGAGAAAACTTGCAAAGTTTAATTTCCTTTTTCCTCCTAATACCTTAACCGCACCCCCCCCCTTTTTTTTTCTTTCTTTCTTTCTTTCTTTTTTTTTTTTTTTTGCTGCTTGGGTTATAGCATGAAACTTCTCAGGAGATGGAGTCTCTTCATGCATTGGTAAAATAATTAGAATAAAGGAACCTGTTGTGAAGCTGCCTGGCCCTGCAGTGTGTTGGTTGGAGAGCAGAACTTGGAGACAGACTCCATGCAGAGCAGGTAAGGTCACCCCTGCATGTACCAGGCCTAAGGACTATTTCATCTTGAACATACCCAGCAAGCTAATTTACTTCTTTGAAGAACAGTCTTTTTACTCTTAAAATATAATTAGAGCAATCTGTATTTAAGACTATTGATTTGAAATTATAGCTTCCTCTTTCATTACATTAGGCAATATATCCTTTTAACCTTGGTGACAAATATGTCAGCAACAAGGCTTATTTTACAAACAGCACGATTAAAGCATCTTGAACAGTGAACGAGATTACTTTAATTGCTCTTAATTACTCTTGTGAATAAATAAATATAGGAATTCAGCTACTGAATCAAATTTTAAAAAGGAAGAAATGCATGTTTCTGTTGTCTAAATTAGTTTCTATTGCTGTGATGGCCTTTTTTCTTAGCGATTACTGCTACTATTATTTTTTTCCTATTACTTCATTTGCTTACTTTACACATTTAGAATGATGTTTATTTTCAAATTTAAATCCTGCAATGTTTAATGGTTGATTTTCTTTGTGTGACACTGTTTTTACATCACTCTTCTAAAGGGCTCTGGATGTTCATTTTAAAAATAAAACATTTCTTTCACAGAATAGCAAACCACTTCCCTCTTGATTATTGTTTATTTATGCACAAGGGATAGATAATATATTTTTTAACGTTTTCCTCAGTTCAAAAATATATAACTTTTGATATAGCCTGGTAGTTATGTAAACTTTCTGATTTACATCAAGCGTATGTGTTCAGTTCTGAAATTCACCCAAATGTCTCTGGACATTTGTTTGTGATAGTTTATTTACTTATATGCTTATTTAATTGGAGGCTAGTTGCATATAATAGTCTCATGCCTTATAATTATATAATTACATCATAGACTGGTTATGGTATTTGTAATACATGATCTGCAATTCATTTTGAGGGTTAAATATGACTCAATTTTTTTTCCTACCCAAAAATTTCAATATGGAACACTAGAGAGAGTGATATTTGGGAATTAAATTATAATTTGCCAATCTTTGACAATTTTCATTACCCAGTTGTGGATTATGTAATTCTGATTCATCAAAGTCTTTAGAACTATTTCATCACTAGCAAATGGCCAGCAAAGGATTTTCTGGGATAAAAAAATTCTGATCTCTACTGTAGAACCTTATATGAGATCTTTACATTGACTAGAAACTAAATCTACTGACCTCTGTAGAATTTATTTCTAAGTAAACATAAATATGATTGTGCTGAAAGTCATACAAAAGCCCTAAACACATTCTTGGTTGGGCTTGAGTAAGGACATATCCACATTTAGCATTTAAGCTGTTTCTCCTTGTGTTAATGGCAGCTAAGATTTAAACCACTTTAAGAAAAGCATATTGAGACTGAGATATTTTAACAATTAGAGAAAATTATTTAAGAAGCTGGTACATTTCACTTTATTCTTCTAAACTGTTGTGCATGCCCTTTCCCCATTATAAATATTTTCATTAACTTTTCATAGCACAAATGAGCTGTAAAGCCTTTTGTTTTTATTTCAAATGTTATATTAAAATATTTCAAATATAAATACAATGCCCATTTTTGTACATTTTCCTAATCCTTTACATTTCTGTTTATTATATGCTTATTTTTTGTTTTTTTGTTTATAATTATGAACAAATTTCAACTTTTAATTTATATATAGATTTTGTAAACTCAGTAAATCTACATTCAATTTTATTCAAATTTCTTCTTCAACCATATAAACAAATAAATAAACCATATAAATAAATACTTTAAAATTTTCAGTGGGAAATATTGAAAAAATATGCTAATAATGAGCACAAACATTGGAATGTATCATCAAAATGGTAATGTTTCCTTTTTATGGAATTGTGAGGAAAAAAATAGGGATATTTCTTCCCTGTTTATAAGCCATGGATTTATATGGGATAAAGTCTTTACATTAGATTTTCATAACTTAAGGGATATTGAACAAACATCTACTACATATTTTTATCAAAAAATTTAAAAAGAGTTAATTAGGTAAATTTGTATGTGTATGCAATATTAGTTGAGGAACTAAAAATGAACATGAAAACATATTTTGTATGTGGACATTGTCAAATATTTTTGTGAAGTCTTGAGATATTATGAACAAGAAATGAAACTTGTTGAAAACTGAACAAACAGTCATGAATTTAAGGAGCCATGATATTTTTGGATTTTTTTCCAAGTCAAAGCTGAATGAAAATGCATGTTGAAGTCATAAATTCAGAGGCTTCATAATAAGATGTCTGGACCATAACGTGCTGATATGAAGATAATACAACAAGATATTTCATAGCAGAGTAAGATCAAAGAAGCTAGGTAATGGCTGGAAAGCTACAGCAGCATCTGAATAACTTTTTCCATGAAAATGAGCAATTAAAACTTATATCTGAACTTTTCTGGTCTGATTGTGGAACAGTGGAAAGCTAATTAGAATTATGCTTAGTAAAAAGAATAAATAGCATAGTTGGGAAAGAGTTTTTAATTATTTTAAGTTAAATCCATTTATCTTTGCATAAAATTCATAGCTGTGTTGAAGTATAATACTCTGGTATGGAGAGTCTTCTTTTGAGGAATGAGTGATATAGTATTAAAATATATGGTATTAATTTTGAAAGTTCATAGTTTTTTGCGTTTTGATAGCTAACCCATACCACATAATATCACTTGTTTTATTACCGTATATCTATGGGTATGGTCATTTAGAACACAGATTTATAGCCACAACCAGATTGTTCTCTGCCAAAGAGAGTGAGAGAGAGGAAATATACTAAATAGAAGAAAGAATGAGAAAGTGAGAGAGAGAAAATATACTAAATAGAAGAAAGAATAATGCAAGAATGGTTCTGTTTAATGCAAAATAGATGGGAAGAACCAACTGAGAACAAGAGAAATCATTCTCATGATTTTGCATATATTCTATATTCTCCTGATACAGCCAATTTTTGAAGTTTCTCTCTCTCTCTGCAACTTGTTTTCAAATGTTTTTGGTAAATCTTGCTTAACATCATCAGCTTAATATCTATTAGAAGTTATGATGTATTTCAGTAAAGTCTGTCTACTTACTACTGTCTTCAAAGTTTGCCATACCCGCAAGCCCCTGTCATGTAATTGCATTTTGAGTCCTTTCTAAGGATCTGAGGTAATCAGATTGGTGTTTGTGATGTAAAAGAAATAATCACAGGATGCATTATTATTTTTCTATACACAAAAGTGTGAGCTGCCAGCTCTTGTTTTTTTAAAACTGGTATTGGCATTCATATGCATCAATTTCTTACCAAGAACTTAGAATGTTGTAATGTAGTAACATAGTATATCTGTGGATCCAAGCACTGTGGCGTTTTGTAATGGAGAGAAATTTTGTCAATGCGCAGATTTTAAAAGTGCTACTCAAGATTTTATATCAACCTCTTTCACTTGCCAATTTTCAGTTGTCATAGGCTAGAATCTGATCATGTTAAGTCATCTGAAGGTCATAGGTTGAAAATATTGTAAATAACACAACAAAATCCATTAAACAGCAACTGGCAATAGAATGCAAAAATAAAATTCTATACAAATGTGTGTTCAATTCTCTTTAGCTAAGAAAGTTTTCTTTTAAATACAGTGAATAACACTGGTTGCACCTCAGAGAGGTGCTAAGGGACCACAAGCAACAAAATGAAAGACAGCAACTTGGGACACTCTGATTAATTATCCATCGCTAAATAGAAAAATCTGGAAATCTAAAGAGCTGTTCAATAAACAGCTAATTAATTAACAGTTAATCAGGTCTGATCAGAGATTCATGAACAAAGCAATTACTCTTGAATTCCAGGAACAAAGGATGTTCAATGAATAGTATTTTAAAAGAAAAGCTCCTGGCAATTTATATTAGTCACTTATACATATATGTTTTAATTAAAATATTACTTAAGGTGCAGTGTTATAGAAGCTTGTTAACAATCAACAATGTTAGTTATTTCTCATTATGAAGGTCAGGGAATGTAACTCAGGAACTGTTTTAAACACACAAGAGATTATGTATTTTCATCTTAATTCTTTAGCGAGATGAAGGAATTAAGAATCAGCACCAAGTAGCTAAAGTAAGATCAGGGTAAATGGCAGAAAGATTCTTATGAAAGTGTTTCATCCAGTAGAACTTTCCACAATGGAGATGCTGATCTGCCTTTTTTTTTTAATAAAATAGTAACATCCGTCAAGCTTATATTTGTGCAAAATAAATAGATTCTTACTCCATTTTAGACTAGACACATCCAGTCAAAAGTCTTCTGCAGTGTGGATAGACATAGACATACAGGAGACATCAAAAACATGACATAAATGAATTTTGAGTCAAGCATTGAATATCAAAACTAAACAATTTATCCCCAAACAATTATTTTTCATCTATTACCTGGGAAGCTGTTGATGTTTTAAATCTATTTTTGACAGTCATAATGTCCCAATGGGAAAAAAGGTAAGTCAGGAACAAAATTTCAGGATGACTTAAATAAAGTAGTATTTCCTCTGGGAAATATGGTTTGCATGCTAGGATGTGTCTGGATTCAGCTTTACACTTGGTAATCCAAAGGAGGTTCAGGATGGTGGCTGCAGCCGAGACTGATTTTGCTCAGTTTAAGTGTAGTGCACCGTAATGAACTGTATTCCATCTATTTAGACATAGTTTATTTTTGATTTTTGAACATAAGGATTTGTTAACTTTGATTTTATTGTTTCTACTATTTCTATTTTATACTTAGCATTCTGTGTTTATTTTACAGAGTACCTGGGATGATATTAAGGAATGATATCAAGAAAATGAAGTATGACAGTAGTTAGGGACAGTTTTCACATCAAAGTCCACCTCATTGGTTCCTTGGAATTACTCTCCAAATCAAAGAGAGGACAAGGATTGCCCACAAGTTTTATCCATGATATCCTTGTGAAAAGAACATAAAACAGTGATCTCCAAAAGTTTTGAAAGTAGGGGGTGGGGGGTGAGGTAGTAAATCACCCTTTTTAACCTGTGATTCTACACCTTTCATAGAGGCATTGGGTTTATCTCCTTTCTCTCTTAACTATTTGAGGAAGATGCTTATTATTGACTTCTTTGAAGTTAAGAATCTTATAAAGGGCAAGTTTTATTAAGTTGCTCGAGAACTTTCTTTTACCCTAGATGAAAAAAATCTCCAATAAATTTAAGGATTAAAAAGAAAACCTGTACTTTTTGGAAAACAGCAAAAGAGCGACTAGAATGTGGATTTTGGAAGGTTAGCGACTAGATACCTTTCCTATGGAAGAAACGTATAAAAGAATATATAAAGATTTTGAAATTAATTGTAAGAAATTCTCCTGTGGGGATATTTTGTTCATTGGAAAACAAATAGATGAAAAGATGGGACTTAAAAGTTGACTAGAGGGAACCAGAGAACAAATGATTATGTTTAAAGGAAAGGAAACCCATTAATATAATGGAGCAATACTATTTGACTATAGATGAAATTAAGGGAACAATGTACTCAAAAGTTACATTGATTGTTTGATAGTATAGCAGAGGAACAACAGATTTTATTGGATAAAACAGACTGAGACTAATTTGAATGTGGATTTGTAGTTTTAGAAAATGTTGGCTTATAGAAGGGATGTGGAAAATGATGCTGTGGATCTGAAAATGAATTTAAAAATGCCAGAGTGTAGGAGTGTAGGAGTGATATGGAAAAAAGATGCCAGAATCAATTTACAAATGAAACCAGCTGATGTCTTAATAATATGCAAACAATAAAACAATAATTACTTAATAATATGCAGACAATAAAATATGAAATTGTTTGTGAGAGGAAACAAAGAGGAATTATTTAAACTGTTCCTGAAAAGAGACAAAGAGAAAACAAAAATAAACCAACTTGTAGGACATTACTTGATGGAATTAAAGATCAAGCTTTTAAAAAGTAAGCAAAAGGTCTATGAAATTAAATCTATTTAATGAGAATTAAAATGTATATGTTGTGGATTTTTGAACCTATTAATGGACCTATTTCTTTATAACCAGGATTGGATGATGAGGTTTTAAGGATCTGTTTATAAGTGGGTACAGAATTTATCTGCTTTATTTCTTAGAGGAGCTGGTAAATTTGGATTAAAAATTGATTTTTTAAAAAATTAAGATTAAAATATGTATGTTGAGGGAGGGAAGAGTAATCTTTCATATGATTTCTCTTTCTTTCTTTCTTTCTTTCTTTCTTTCTTTCTTTCTTTCTCTGCACTATTCTTCTCTTTTTTATTTTTTATTTTCCTTAATTTGCATTAATCTTTTGTTTTGTATCTGTAAACTTTAATAAAATTATTGAAAAAAATTAAGAAAGAAGACAAAAAATACAAAGTTGCAAATGCTGCTAAATCTGCTCACCTTTTTGGTCTGCCAGATTGGTCTAGTGGTTTAAAGCACCAGGTTCACCAGGACACGGTGAGTTCTAGTGCCACGTAAGGCATGAAAGCCAGCTGGAAGACCCACCTCACAGGGTTATTATAATGGGGAAAAATAGGAGGAAGAGGAAGGACTATATTCAGTATGTTCACTACTGTTAGTTATTTATTTAAAAAAAGAAAAGAAAGGTAGGATAAAAAATAAAATTAAATAAATAATTTAAATCCCTTCCTATCTCAAATAGATGTGTTGATGTTGAAGTCGGAGTCGAGTTAAAGAGTCTCCAACAAAGCTATCTTTTGAATTCAGGGAAAATAATATTAAGATAATATCTTACCTAAAGTAATCACCACTCTTTGAAAATACAACATAAATTTATTAAGCATGTAAACAACAACGGTGTTTAGCAACGTTTAGCAAAGCATTGGCAATTTGCTGAGCAACCTTGAGCAGCCCTGAGTAAAAGCAGAACCACAACTTATATACCTTTGGCTTTTAGAAAGGCGAGATACAGAAAAGGCAGTGTATATTACAACACTTGAATATTTTTCATAAACACATCTGGATAACTTCCCTCATTCTTTCCTACTAGGTTAGCATGCCAACCAGTGATGGGATTCAGCCAATTCGCACCACTTCAGGAGAACCGGTTGTTAACTTTCTGAGCAGTTTGGCAAACTGGTTGTTGGAACAAATCATTAGGGCAGAGAACCCTAATGATTTCTTCTCAACCCTTCCAAGACTGAGTGGCTGTGGTTCCCGGCATCCCGATATAGTCAGCTGACTCCATCGCTGACTATTGGGGGCGAGTCTTTGGCCCCCTCGGAGAGGCTGCACAATCTGGGAGTCCTCCTGGATACGCAGCTGTCCTTGGAGGAACTTCTGACGGCTGTAGCCAGGGGGACCTTTTGTCAGGTTCGCCTGATTCGCCAGTTGCGACCCTTTCTTGATCGGGATTCCATGTGCACAGTCACTCATGCCCTCGTCACCTCTTGCCTGGACTACTGCAACGCTCTCTACATGGGGCTCCCCTTGAAGAGCACTCGGAGGCTCCAACTGGTCCAGAATGCAGCCGTGCGGGTAATTACGGGAGCTGCATGGCGCTCCCACATAACACCGCTCCTGCGCGAGCTGCACTGGCTCCCAGTGGTCTTCCAGGTGTGCTTCAAGGTGTTGGTTACCACCTTTAAAGCGCTCCATGGCATAGGACCTAGTTATCTTCGAGACCGCTTGCTGCTATCGACAACCTCCCATTGACCCGTGCGCTCCCACAGAGAGGGCCTCCTCGGGGTGCCATCAGCCAAACAATGTAGGCTGGTGACCCCCAGGGGGAGGGCCTTCTCTGTGGGGGCACCTACCCTATGGAACCAGCTGCCCCCAGAGATAAGGAGAATCCAAGACCTCGGTGCCTTCCGCCATGCCCTTAAAACTTTCTTTATTCAGCAAGCCGGGCTGGCTTAACATATTTTTAAATATTTTTTTTAATTTTTAATTGGTTTGTCATTTTAAACTGGGGCCAAATTAGTATATATATTTTTAATTGTTTTTAATGTTTGTATTGTATGTTTTTATCTGGCTGTACACCGCCCTGAGTCCCTCAGGAGAAGGTGCGGTATATAAATTCGAAATAAAATAAAATAAAAATAAAACCAGTTGTTAACTTATTTGAATCCCACCACTGATGCCAACTATGCTATCTTTGAGATATGGTCAGTGAATATAAACACTCTGTTGCTGGTTGCCACTGGTTCCTGTCTGATACAGAACATCCCCTGTTGTCTAGCTCAAGGTTACTTCAGATTGCTACGAATGTTTTCTTACAAGAGCATTTTAAACAGTTCATGTGTATGTGGCTTCTTAGAGGTTTGTTAGTGAATGCAGATCAAATGTGTATGGAAGTACATTTTATCACCACAATAGGATCAATGGAATGAATTCTTATTTGTTAATGTGGCTGTCCCTGACTTCCATTACTTGAATTGATGGTTCAAATTCTTCACTATTTCAAGATGTTGAATAAATTGTAAAGCATCTTACAACTAAACAGTGTATTTTTGAAGCATGGGCTAATTGTCAGTTTGGACCAATTAATCACAATCAGTAAAGAAGGAAAATAGTTAACATGAACGTTTAATTCTTTTATTTAGAAAAATAGTCTCCCTACCCCATCCCGCCAAAACCTATAAACATATTTTGTGTGCTAATCTGTCAACTTGGAGGTATACCAGGTGGACAAGCTCAGTTTGAGACCTTAGCAGAAAACAATCATGGAAAAGCAGCAAAACGTAGGTCTTGCTTGCTCACTTCAGACTAATCAGGTCGTGCTACATATTTTACTCATCACAACTAATATAGGGTGTTGGCTCCAAAGAACACTTGTATATTCTTGAGCCAACTCCATAATTAAATAAACAGTCTAATAATCAATTTTGACTGAGTGCTTAGCAATTTCAATAGAAAGATTTTATTACCATTCAGCCATTGTGGGTTTTTTTCCTTGATGAGATGTTTTGCGTTGTGGAGGCATGGATATGATGCACCTTATTCCAGGAGCAATCTTTTGTCCAACAGCTGAATGAGGTTTCTCTACCAATGTTATGTTGGAAGTGTTGTAGGAGGTTATCAAGCAACATGGGAGCTTTTCTTTTTTAGAAATGGGGATTGTGTTGTGAAGCAGTATCAAAGAAGTGCTTTGCTCCAAAGCATCATTGAAGCAAAGTGATCTTTGAAGCTTTGCATAAATCTATAATCAACCCTTAATTATGTTTAAGCTACTAAAGATCTAAATCTTTCTGTCTTTCAAATTTTTATAATACATGCATTTTGTTATTAAAATACATCTGCTAATTAGTTTATAGTACTTTATGACCACCAACAATCCAAAATGTGGAATGTTTTACTGTCAGATAATGTTCTGATTGTTTATTGTAACCTTAACAAAGCAGAGTTCAAGTAGATATTCCAAAGCATATCCTGAGTGATTTAGTAGAAGTCATATTAATTAACACTTCCAATGGATGAGCCAGTATGAAGTTTTATCAAGGTCATACGTAGAGTCATTTCTTTTAAAAAAATCTTTAAAGTGTTTGTATTATGATCAAACTGCTTATACTCCTTTGCCTCTGGATTCATTGAGAAACACAATTAATTCTTCTGGGTCATCAGTCCTTTCAAAATTGAAGAATACAGATTTTTTCTGTCAGACTTAATGCTACACAACTTAATATTAATGTAGTCCAAAAATCTATACAAATTCAGACAGTGAATCAGGAAGAAACAATGAAACAAAATAATAAAAAAGGGAACCAAATGGAAGCAAAATGTTCCAACTAGGCATACACTAAATCAACAATGCAGGTGTCAATAAATCCATCAAGCCAAAATGCCATTTTTCAAATGAAAAGACAAAGGAAAAGGGCTGGGACAGAAAAAAGATGATGATCATAGAACACTGATGATTCATCTCCGTCTCTGATCCTTCTAGAGCCACCTATTTGGGAATGATCTATTCTTAATTTACTGAGACCTGAGAAATTGGGCAGGCAGTGTCACTAATAAAGATAAATAAGTGAATAATTTGTGTTGAAATAGGAATTAGTGGAGGAGATTCCTATGAGGAAGATTTGGTTTCAAATTGTTGCCTGGCAATTCAGGTTTCAAACCAGCACTGTTAATTATGATCTTTATTACAATATTTATTACTATATTTCTGGATGAGACTGTAGGATAATGATCTTAATTGTTACATATCATATTTATTTAAAATCCCACTTCGTGAAAAAGAGATAGGCTTAGTGGAGACAAGTTGCTTCATTTCAACAAAATTGTAAGTCTCTGTAATTACTTTGGATAAAGCTAAGTTTCATCTGCATTGATTGGTCTCCTGGTGACTATATGGACACATATATGTTGGGGGTTTGTTTTGGCAAAAATACAGAAATGATTAGCCATTGCCTAATTCATGTTTTTTAAACTTTCAACCTACAATTTTAAAATTTCTCCAATCTTCTTAGGTTTGTTAGGCACTATCATCTGGCATACATGCAGCAGTTGGCCAGAACTACTATTATTAAATTTAATATGTATAGTTGTCAACCTATGGAATATCCCTCTCGTTCCCAATGTATACTTCTTGACCACAATTAAGTAGAACAAACAAGTATACATGTGTGTATGTGTTATGCTTAGCATTTGTAAACAATAAAGCTTCTCTAGATTAATAGAGACCCTCTGTCTACTGCATATTGTGTTACCATTTAAATCCCTGAATTCCTGTATCACCACTGAAAGTTTGTGAATGTTCCCACCAAAAAATTCCACCTCCAACTTTGACCAAGACTCTGCATCCCTAAGCCCAGCTTCCTCTATTTTGCCCCAAGATTGTGTGACCTACACATGTGTCTCAGCAGGAAGTTTGAAAGTAGAAATAATCAATTAAGTATAAACAGAGGATTTTGTAACATTTTCATGATCTATTCTGACCCAGAAACAGATTGAAGAGGATGGCACAGTACCAGCAGTCTGTTTAATTTGTATAATTTCTCTCATGCAAAAAAAAAAAAAAAAAAACTGTTTGTCAGTTAGATGTGTTATGGTCCAGTTAAATGTGATGATATGGTACTTTCAGTGACACCAATTGGACTGAGGATTGAAGTCTGTTCATCTATTAGATAGAGGAATACGTAAATGTTAAGTTTTGGAAATCAATAGTAACAATCTTTGAAAACAGTCTGGTTCAACATTGGCAAATCAATGGGACTGGAACTGAACAGATTATGCTTTTGAAGCTAAATCAGTGGTCCAGTTACTTTTTTTTTTTTTTTAATTTGATTTATATGCCGCCCTTCTCCGGAGACTCAGGGCAGCTTACAATGCGCTAAGCAATAGCCTTCATCCTTTTGTATATTTATACAAAGTCAGCTTATTGCCCCCACAACTGGGTCCTCAATTTACCTACCTTAGAAAGGATGGAAGGCTGAGTCAACCTTGAGCCCGGCGAGATTCGAACCTGCAGTAATTGCAGGCAGCTGGTCTTAATAACAGGGTGCTTTAGACCACTGTACTACCAAGGCTTTATAGGAGTCAAAGGTTGTAAAGGCTACCTTCATAGTTTCCCAATGTATATTGAATGTATTAGAGTTCCAGTCATACAGATATAGTGATCACTTAGTTAATTTTGATCTAACCTATTTTTTTTCCTAAGAATTGTGCTCCTTTAATCTACAGGACAGTTTTTTATTTATTTGGAGATCATCGGCTGAAAGTTTCAAATTTATGAATTTGTATATTTTAGTGTTTGGGGGCTTTGGTAGTACTAAGCTGGCTCTGGCTCTTAAACTCTGCATGTAGGATATTCAATTTGAAATAGATTGCTTAATTTGGGGAGGGTGGAATTAGAATAAACTTCACACTTGTACACGAAGTTAAAAATGATGAACAATGTGAAATAGACAGATAGAGATGGTGGACATATATTGTTAATTCTTTTAAAAGGGTCCTGCTCATGTATTTAACCTCCATACCACAACAAAATTATACCAGACAAGTGTGTACCTTCTTATTATCAGAAGAGATTTATTTATTTCTTTTAAAAACATCATAATATTTATTATGATGCACTAGTGACTTGGAACATGATTGAATATACAGTTTTATGCTTATTTTATGAAGCAGTGATTGTAATGGCTATATTATATGTACGGTATATATTTTGTTTTTATTATTTTATTACTGTACCATAATAAATTTACCTAACACCTAACTGACAGAGGGAGGGAAGAAGGGAGGGGATGGATCAGTACTCTGAATAATTCAGTCTGAGATGTTTCTAGATCCAGCTTTATATCTGAAAACTTACAAAGAAATTGTAGCCAGGAATGCTTTTGTTTAGTTTCACGTGGGTCTTCTTGATGAGAGAATCAGAGACACTTGCTTAATTATATCAAAGTGAATGATTTGGTGGTATCTTTAAAGAATGTTCACATTACAGCAATGGGGAGATTGCAGGGAAGGCCGTATAAAACACAGGAGAACCTTCTCAGTGGTTACTTGGAACATCTTACCTTGGGAGCAGTGGTGGTATTCAGCTGGTTCTATCCGGTTCAGGCGAACCATCCAGACATCATCACATTCTGTTTTTGATTATCTGCGCATGCGCGGAAGGCCCTGTGCATGCTCACATTTGCAAACCGGTAGCAAAGATAAGTGAATACCACCTCTGCTTGGGAGGCCAGGCTACCACTTCCCTGCTGAAATTCAGAAGCATAGTTTTTGAAACCAAGTTGAATTGTAGAAGAGGGGACCTCCCATTTCTGCTCATTTTATCATTTTAATTAATAATTTTTGAAATTATTTTATGAGTATTTTAGTATTTTTATGTTTGTCACTTAAACATTTTGCATTTATTTAAAAGCTTGCTGTCTGTTCAAATGAAGAATAAAAAATATATAAAATAAATATATTGCTGGGGTGTCATGGATAAAACACATATTGATAAACTGCATATACAATTTAGTGCTGGGGGGGCAGTCCTAGTCATTTCTCTATTTGAACTTTAAAATTCTTTTGATTTTAAACATACATTTTTCACTGAAAGAGTAAAACCAAACATTAAAAACAGCTTCTCATTACAGTTTCTTCAAACTAATTATTAAAATTAAGGACTTGGTCTTCTACATAGTGATGACATCAAACCACATTTTTAGTAAATTATTCTATTTTAAGACAAATGCCAACAGTTTTAATGTCAGATTTAGGAAAGACCAAGAAATAAAAGTATCGCTGAATAATCTGCAGGAAGGTGCAAAATCATACTGTAATATTTTTCTCTTTGATATTTTTGCCATTAATCATCTACCTATCTCTTTTCTATTTTGTTCTTTTCTTCAAAATATCTATAGGAAATAATTTTGTAAAAATAGTAATTTGCTTCTATCATATCAGGCATTTCCTTTATTTTCTCCTTATCATTAAATCTTGCTTTTCTAAATACATACTGTTGATTTTCTAAAGAAAGAATAGCTGGAGAACCCAGAAATAGTGCTTCTTAACTAATATGCACTAGTGCATGGAGAACTATCTGAGTGGATTTGGTAACCAGACAGACAGCATTTCCAAGGAAAATAATATCTAGCTGTGTGTGTGTGTGAATATATGTATAAGGTGTGAAGAGTCAACATCAGCTTTAATTTTAATATATTGCACTGTGTGAAACTTTTAGAAGACAAGGATTCTAAAATTCATATAACCCCCATTGGTGCTAACAATGCTATCATAAGAATATTATAGGAGAATGTCAAATTTCCAGATGACGGGAAAAAGCCGAAAGTTTTAAGAGCATCAAGACATCTTCAATCATCATTTTCATCTTTCTGGAGAAGTAGATTTACCTATTAGGTGCAGGAAAAACCTGTCATTTCACAGGGTTATATGATTGCAGGCAACTTTGCCTTTCAGGCTGGGTTTTTATGAGCTAGCATGAAATACTCTAAATAGCCTTTAAAACTGAAAACGGAAAATGTGAAACTACAATCCAGCCTTAAATGCTCACTTTAGCAGTGATTGCACCAAAATCCAGGAGAGCTCTATTCCATTTCTGGGGTATTATTGTAGGCTTCAAAAAAAAAGTGCTATATTGCAAGTGTGTGGTGAGTGAACTTCTAAAAATTATGTAGCAATTTATCCTTGAACTGTTATACAAGTTATATTGAGATACCATGATTAGCATCCTATTTACCAGTAACAATGTCATTCTGTGACAATTGATCCTAATTTAACCAATATGACACTATTCATACCCAGAAAAAGAGGTTAAGATTGGAGAAACCTCAAAAATTGCATAAGTGCAATAATATTTTAGAAGAAAAGAAATCCAACTATGTAGGGAATTATGCCTCTCAACACCTAAAGGCCTGATGTAAGCATGGACTATTGACCTACTGGCCAGGATAGTAGCATTGCAACTGAAGGAAAAAGAAAGTTTAGTTATCTAATTAGCACTCTCTGTGGACTTGAAAAAGATGCAAAGGGTTTAAGGAATAAATGTGAGCCTTTAAATTGTGTCATCTTTTTGTCAAGCTCATGTGAAAACCTGAACAAAAATTAAGAGTTAGGAGTTTTAGTTCAATGGCAAGCAAACACAGAAGTTAGTGTTTTAGCTATTGTTAAGTACTGCAAATCTTACATGACGGTGAGATTCTTTGTAGAGCCTATTCAATATCAACATTTGAAGTTATTTCTGAGATAAATAATAAAAGCCAAACTTCAATCTTCAGTATATACAGCAGGTGAGATCAATGCTTTTAGGTTATTCAAAAACACCTATCTAGTCAGCATTGGCAAAAGATTGTTGCATTAAGTAAACATTTTCAGATATAATCAGATTGTTTGATTTATTGACTGAAATTAAGACTTGTAGTAGTGTCCTGCTGTAGCTAAAAAGAGAAATACTGTTAGGTCTGGACTTATTCCAAAATTTTCATGAGAAAAATATTGTCTCCAACCAAACCCCCATCATTTATTCAATCTTTTTTGTTGTTGTGTTTGCAGTTTATTTCACCACTTTTATATGAATGTATGATTTGTCTCAAATCAAGGGATAAACTGAATCTTCTCATAACCACCCATATGTCAATTCATTTAGTAATACTATACAATGTCTAAGTTAATACAATATTAATCTGACTTTAGAAGTAAACTGTTTTTATAGGTTTCCCTAATCTATGGCCACTAAGATATGTAGAATCTGATCCTGAATTTGTAACCTGGAAGGTACTAGATTAGAGAAGCTAATTTTATATTACGTACACTATTAGCTTCAGTTGCTTTGTGGCATGTTGAGTAGAAGGTGGGATAAGGCAAACCTCCTTTCTCTTACAGGTTCTGACCGAGCACAGAGCTAGCAATTGCCACCCAATTTAATATTATGGAAAAGTAACGTGAATATTTGATTAAAGACAGACAAAAAGAGTTGCTGCCTAAAGTGAAACAGAGAGTATATAACTTCCAGATTTAATCACACTGACATTTCTTTAAAAAAAAAAACCCTCTATCCAAAGTGTTTTTACCATCACCAAAATCTGTTTCTGTTGTAGCATAGGCAAAACAAGTCACTTGTTACAATAGGAAAGAACTATGAGGACAGAATTAGAGTATCTTGAAGATTTTTTTAATAGTAAAATGAAATAATAAGCCCTTTTTGATTATCACAGTGAATAACCCAATTGTCTTCAAGCACTCTGAACGAAGAAATGATGGAAAGCAAGAAATGTGGCTGATTTTTGAAGAGCCCAGTGTTGAACAGTAAGATTTCCGGTGTCTCCGATGAAAAGTGTATTTGAGGGTTGTTAAAAATTCAAGTTAAAAAGAAGAAGAAAGATAGCAGGTCACCTTCTCTCCTAGCTGTGCTTAATGCAAAAGCAGAGTCACTTTGTTCTAACAATAATTTCATGACATTTCAATAGGTGGCTTTCAGCTTTTTCATAAAGAACTTTTCTCTAATTAATGGATTGTTAACTTGGCAGCTATGTCTAGCCTTTCTGCAGAACATTTTGTGAAGGGAAAAAAAGGGAAAGATTTCTCTGAGCATAAGAACTGCAAATGATATATAGTATAAATGGTAATAATCTTACCTTACCAAATAATACCAGAATCTGAAATATACCACATAGCCAGTGTGAATTTCAGATTTACCAAAGCAACATAGTCCAAATACAATGAAATGGGATGGAATGAAATGGAATTAATTACATAGAGACATTTATACTCATTATGTGGATCTTAATTGGCTTGGGAAGGTTATGTTTAGTTCTTTTAAACATTACAAGATTTCACTCTTTTTAAGCACACAAAAAATATTAGAAAAAAAAGATTGACTAAAGCAATAGATGTGAATTGTATTAGAAAAACACAATATAGTATTACATTTTAATTACAATAGGAGAACTGCCCAATAAAAAAGAAAGTGGGTATATCCCGCCTCCCCCCCGCCCCCCAGGATAGAAAGTAAGAAAAGGAAATAACATAGATGATAGCTTATTGGATTCTACACATTTCAAATCTCAACCCTTTAGGAACAGTATTTTGTACCACTGGTCTATATTTTTGGTTTCTCCTCCTCCTCCTCCTCCTCCTCCTCCTCCTCCCATGCATGTCTAGATCAAACTTTACATTGCCAGAATGAAGGCACCTTCTTAACTTTGTCATTGGTCAAAAATAAGTCAGTAAGTACATGTTTCTGGTAGTAGCCAACATATCAGTAGATAGGCTGCCTTTGTGTCTCTCCCCATTCAGCTGCATAATTGTTTTTACAAAAGAGCTGAAAGTTAGTGACTCAAATTGAATAAAAGTTAGTTTTCTTTTTGAAAAAAAGGTATATACATTTAAATATGAAAAAGCATATTTGGGGACCCTTCCTCTTTTCATCATCTTTGTTTGGTGTCTACTCATTTTTCCTTTCCTATTTATTAGAACCAAGTGCTCTTCCTTGATCATGTTTCTGATTGTGTTCTTCCAGATTATTCCCTGTCATAATTTGCCTTGATGAATACAGACTCCTGGATTGAAATCACATGTTGGAAAAAAAGGATTCTGCACTTGAACTGGAAGAATAAAGAGGTATTCACTTTTTTTACTCAGCAGCTGATTTTTAAATTATGTTGCTAATTGTTCCTGACAGTTAAAAGCCATCAATATGAGTAATTTGTTTTATAAATGTTTTTTGTATATATATTTTTCTTTAAATATGCAATAGCATGTCATAATATTATTTAGACCTTATAATCTGGCACAATTTTTCCCATTTCTGCAGGTATGTTTTACCAATGTCCATTAGGCAGTATACTTAGTGTTAATGTCACTGTGGTAGTAAGTACCACTAAAATTTATTAAAGTAAATAATGGCAGACAAAATCAAGGGTTATATGAATGGTATTATATATCATGCATCAACATTATTTGGCATGAATGTTAATTGTCCAGGATTAATGTTCGGTTTTTTAAAGCAGAATGACACTGAAAATGAATTACAAACATTATTAATACTTTGTGGGAATGGACAGTGCCTTATAATATAGAATATATTTTTAAATTTATGATTAGCACTATTGATGCAGTAATGTCCTATATAAATTGCCTATTTTCATAATCATCAATAAATATTCCATCAGCAATTGTGATGTTTTTAAAGGTGTATTTGAGCTTGAAAAAAACTTTTTGAAGTAAATGAACACTTTAGAAATTTATGGTAAACAAGATTTTTTTTTTAAAAAGGGAACGTACAGTTTTATAATCTATTAGGAACTAAGTGTTTTCATCCATTGCCATCATATAATGCAACTAAATCAAACTTGATCAGCAACTCGATTGCTATTTTAGATGAATCTCTGTTGGCTGGAAGTGAAACCCCTTAGCACCCAGTCTTTATATCTTGACCATTGAAAAAAATAGGACTTGATGTCATTAAATTCAGTAAATTTCATGAAGAAATTTACTATAGCTATATGTTGAATTATAAGTATTGTTTGTCCCAGCCAATGAGGCATTAAAAAGAAACCAAAGTTCATTGGTTTGAAACAATCTAGTTTATCTCTTTTGTATTATGCTAAAACATATCCTTATCTGACAAACAATTCTTAATCATTGAGTTTTTTAAATTTAAATTATGTAATCCACATTCATACATCTTGCTAATATGATATTTTAGTCCTCTAAATCATAAGTCATGAAATTTATAAATATAATTCCTGAATTATTACATCTTATTAAGAATCTATATTTCTACTGTATACTAAATGAGAACATACTGCAGTGTATCTTTAGGCAACAATTCAATTGCTTTCAAAATTCAATAAATTCACTGCATGCTATAGCCATATAACTGCCTCAAGAGATTTTTCAAAGCACTTCTAATTATGTGTACATTGCATGGTACTAGAATACAGTAAATTCTACTATCTCTTTTGTTATATATTGATTAAAAAGTCTAACAGCTGATCCAATGTTCATTGTGTATTTCCATAAACATATACACAATAAATCCTTTTCAAAACGGATTTCACATTTGACAGTGACGTCATATGAAAAAATAATTACCTTAGTTTTAGCGAAGCCTACATTAGCTTCATAATAAATAAATAGCCTAAACTTAATTAAATAATAATTCCTTAGGTGCTTTTGAGGTCTATCTATACTGAATAATTTGAAAAACCAAAACATCTTTTAAATCTGATATCTATCCTATTTAAGGGGTGATCTACATCCAATCTAATTTGTTTTCTAAATTATTACAGATGAACATACAATAATGCTTGCATTCTTATGGCAAGGACTGTTGTCTAGGCCCTTCTATCTGATTCCAACCTCTATTATTAAATTTTAGACTGTTTTGCAGTATCCAATATTTACCCGGTTCATAATATTTTCTTCTTATTTAAAGAATGCATCTCTGTTATTTTTCTTTAAAAACATATTCAAAGAATATCATTGTATTCAATATGCTATCAAGGGTAGACCAAATGAGCTGTAAAATTTGTAAAACTCAAATCTATACACTATGTAGGCCTTTCTAAGATATAAGATTCACAAAGGCTTAACCACCCTTAAGTGTTTCGTGTTTACAAATTCTGAGTAGGAGGTTACATATCCTTGTTAGTCTATGGTGCCCAAAAAAATCAAGAGTCTGGTAGTACCTTTTCCAACTAACACATTTAATTAAAAGGCATAACCTTTAACGAACTGCAGTTTATTGATCAGTCCAACATGATAATTGGACTGAAGTAGGATTTAAATTGGGAGGGAAGGAGAGGAGAAGGCAGGTTGGTTATGCAGATGCAAGTTATATGTACTACCGGTAGTACCATATAGTCACTCTTTTACCGAGACAATTCATCTAAATTCAGATCTAACATTCCATATCCTTTCCATTCACGTATCCAAAGGCAAATCTTTCTGATTCTTCCAATTCTATTAACTTTTGAAAAATTCTTTTGTTAAGGTGACCAATCATCCTCCTTTACAGAGGACAGTCCTTCTTTTGTAAGTTTTGTCCTCTCTCAAAAAGTGTCCTCCTACATGTCCTCCTTTTCGATATTTGAAGACTAATCTGTAAATCTCCGTATTCGATCGATGCTGATCCGATCCATTGCGTGTGATGTGATGAATTTGTATTTGACATGACAATTCGTCAAGGTACAGTACGGCAAGATGCGATTATGAGACACATGCACTCCACACAGGATAATTGTTTTGAGAGAGTGCACCATGCGCAAGAGTGCGCCACGTGCGTGTGTGCTGTGTTGTGTTTCAGTAAGAAGTAAACAAAGCCACTTGCGTGTGGCACACTCTTGCGCAAGTGGCTTTGTTTACTTCTTACTGAAACACAATACAGCACACACGCACATGTCCCCCTTCTCATTGTAAAAAAGTTGGTCACCTTTCTTTTGTAGCATTGTTATTCTTTATATTTAGAGACAGCTAGAGGCCAAGATTATTATTTGTCTTCTTTCTAGAATTTTAAAATTAAGATCCACCTTGTTTTATCTTTGAATTGATTCATTACTTTCCAAGTTGTTGTCTTAACATTCATTATTACTCCATTTTCTTAGTTTTTTCAGCAGTTACATATTCTTCCCCCCTTTTTTTGCTTTAACATACACCATTATTAAATCAGATTACATTTTGAAATAATTAAGCAATATGCCAGCACTAAGCCTCACTTTTCACAAGCCACCCAACAGGTAATTGTGAAGCCGGATCTCACTGTATAGGCAAGAAGTACATGTACCATGTGACTTCCACTTTTATCCAAAATTAAAGGAATATTTTTGTGGGCATCAGTTTGATTCAGATAAAGAGATGGAAAAAATGATCATGCCCTGGTTGAAGAGACAAGGTGTGGAGTTCTTTTGTTGATATCTTTAGGAAGTTTGCATATTGTTGGCAAAAGTATGCAGTGAATGGTGATAAGTATGCTGAGAAGTAAATACAGGTAACAAAAGAGTTCATTTCAAGAATTATTTTCCACTTGTATTTTTGAAATATCTCTGTTAAAACTGAAGTTTGAGAGATGGAAGTATTACTGTTCATTCCACTATTTATTTTGCATAAACTAAAGCAGCCTATCCATTGTAACAGAATTTGAATTCATTCCAAACAGTTAATTTTAATATTATGCTGTAGCTAATATCTGAAGCAGTTTCTTCTCTCAATATTTTTATCTATATCTCAAAATACTTCTCAAGCATTTTCTTATATGAAGATTATGGGCTATCAGTATAACTTAACTCAGTGAAGTGCTTACTTAAACTAATACATCATTTAGTTTATGATTTGGCAGTGCTTGATTCAAATAACAATGGTTATTAATAATGCATTTTCAGTGTGTTCAGAATACCCAAAAGATTGCAAGCAATTAAAGAATTCTCAGTTTGCATGTAGTGCCTTCTCTAAAATAAGATGGTTTACTGAGGGTGCCATGACTTTAACTCAGTCATTAAGTGAGTTGACTCTAGCAGAAACAGCTGTTGCTTTAATACTCACAACAGACTTACTAGGAAACAAGACCAAACACACTAAATTTGGATGCTGAGCATTATATTCTCAAAAGGGCTTGAACATGTCAAAATCTTCCAAGATTTATTTTATCTATTCATTTTTACATGTCTATGCTTTTTAAATAAACTTATGGATACCTTAAAATCCACTTTATATCTACCTGTCATTATTAGAAGGATCCCAAAGCAGAAATACAAAGATAGTCCAATTTAATTCAATATCTGTATCTTGAATAAGGGTTGGAAAAATGGAAGTTCATTCACCAATAGATGAACCAGGGGAAATATCAGTGTTTTTGTTATTTTTCAGCAGAATGGGATGAAATTATTGTTATGAGCGTATGGTGGGATATATGAGTTTCTGAACATAAAGCAAGAGGATCTCAATGTGTCCCTTATGACAGAGATGATTATGAGGTCTGAGGCAATCAGCTTTGCTTTCCCACAAATAAATCAGTCACTGGGGTTTTTCAGCTACTAAAACAACTCACAAAACATTGCACAATCACTCAGGGTGAAATACTAGTGGCACTGAGGTAGAGGAAATGGTAAAACTAAGGATCTTTCCACTTTCAATACACTGTGATTGGGATGTTTAATGCTGACCTAATCACAAGAATTACTGTCACTCCACCTACCTCCTGTCCTCACAATGGCAATAAGATAAATGATCCCCCTCCACACCTCAAACCCATTTCTGGCACAACTGGCATTCCTAGCACAACACAGCTGCAGTAAAGCAAATGAAAAATGAAGTTGCATGGAAGCTCATGCCTGGAATGGAATAAGTTCCGACCTAGTAAATGGAAATTATCACCATAATGTTGTCTGAGCTTTGGAGGATATGCATCATTAATAAAAATTCACGCTGCAAGTCTTCCTTCATAAGAAGCATTTTAAATGTATAAATGCACTGATATTGTTCAAGAAAGAATTGTTCAGTTTGGTGTTGTTAAAGGTGGTTAAAAATATCAAGCTAGAATTGTGGGTTTCAGTCTCCTGCCTTAGGCAGAGAGCAAGGCTGAGTGACCTTGGGCATGTATGATCAAATTGTTTCTGAAAAATGTATCATATATATATATGTAGATAAGCTATGACTTTAGGTATCAAAATATACTCATTGAATTGGGTTCCATTGATCACACTTGGAATAGTGCATTCAGTTTTGGTCGCTACGATGTAAAAAAGATGTGGAGACTCTAGAAAGTGTGCAGAGAAGAGCAACAAAGATGATTAGGGGACTGGAGGCTAACACATATGAAGAACGGTTGCAGGAATTGGGTATGTCTAGTGTAACAAAAAGAAGGGCTAGGGGAGACATGATAGCAGTGTTCCAATAGCTCAGGGGCTGCCCTAAAGAAGAGGGAGTCAAGCTATTCTCTAAAACACCTGAGGGTAGGACAAGAAGCTACGGGTGGAAATTAATCAAGGAGAGAAGCAACTTAGAACTAAGGAGAAATTTCCTGACAGTTTGAACAATTAATCAGTGGAACAACTTGCCTCCAGAAGTTGTGAATGCTCCAACATGGATAACCATTTGTCTGAAATGGTGCAGGGTTTCCTGCCTAAGCAGGAGGTTGGACTAGAAGACCTCCAAGGTCTCTTCCAACTCTGTTATTCTATTCTATTCTATCTGCAGATGAGCTTATCTGCAAGTACATATGGTAGCACATTTTTAAAAAGTACCTCTACGTTAGTATCTCTAAAGTATCTCTTATCTGATCTCATATAAGATCATCAGAATAATACAGGATAATAAAGTTGAAGGGATCTTGAAGATCTTCTAGTCCAACCGCCTGCTCAAGCAGGAGACCCACTACCATTTTAGACAGGTGGCTGCCCAGTGACTTTTTAAAAGCTTCCAGCGATGATGTATCCACAATTTCTGAAGGCAAGCTGTTCCATTGGTTAATTGTTCTTACTGTTAGGAAATGTCTCCCTAGTTCTACTTTGCATCTCTCCTTGATTAGTTTCCATCCATTGGTTCTTGTCTTGCCTTCTGGTGTGCATGTATGTAGGTAACTTTGTAAAATGGCAAAATTAATCTCATAATATAATGCTGCAAAAGAGTGAGAAAAAATTAAAATCTCTGAAGAGATACATGACTGAGTTTTAATTTCAGAATTACCCAAACTGGATTTAAATGGATTGAAAAGCCAATATTGCACAAGAAACATGGATTAAAATAATAATGTTTCAAAAGAAAGGAAATCCATTAAATCAAGAAGAAACATGAGATGAGAAAATAGCCAATAGATAACTTGTATAGCACGGGAACCGGATCCAAACAGTTGGTTATACAGACCACCCCAACGATGCCCTTGATGTGATGTCTCGCTGCCTGGAGGCCGTGCGGGTCTGGATGGGGAGAAATAGGCTCAGACTCAACCCTTCCAAGACCGAGTGGCTGTGGCTGCCGGCGTCCCGATATAGTCAGCTGGTGCCATCGCTGACAATTGGGGATGAATCTTTGCCCCCCACAGAGAGGGCTTGCAATCTGGGCGTCCTCCTGGATGCGTGGCTGTCTTTAGAAGAGCATATGTCGGCCGTGGCCAGGGGGCTTTTCATCAGGTTCGCCTGATTCGCCAGTTGCAGCCCTTTCTGGACTGGGATGCCTTGCGCACGGTCACTCACGCCCTTGTCACCTCCTGGCTGGACTATTGTAATGCTCTCTACATGGGGCTCCCCTTGAAGAGCACTCGGAGGCTCCAGCTGGTCCAGAATGCGGCCGCCTGGGTGGTTATGGGTGCAACCCGTTGTGCCCATGTGATACCCCTCCTGCGTGAGCTGCACTGGCTCCCAGTGGTCTTCCAGGTGCGATTCAAGGTGTTGGTCACCACCTTTAAAGCGCTCCATGGCATAGGACCCAGGTACCTTCGAGACTGACTTCTGCCACAAACAGCCTCCCACCGGCCAGTTCGCTCCGAAAGAGAGGATCTCCTCAGGGTGCCATCTGCCAAGTTATGTCGGCTGGCGACACCCAGGGGGAGGGCCTTCTCTGTGGGAGCCCCTGCCCTGTGAAATGAACTGCCCCTGGAAATGTGGAAGATCTCCGACCTCTGTGTATTTCGCTGTGCCCTCAAGACCCTGCTGTTCCGCCAAGCCGGGCTATCAATTTAATGATTTTTAAATTGGGTTTTAAATTTTTGGGGTTTTAAATTTCAGCCGAATTATGTAATAATTTTAATTATTTTTAACTGATGTTTGTCTTTGTGTTTTTAATAGACTGTACACCACCCTGAGTCCTTCAGGAGAAGGGCGGTATAGAAATAAAATTATTTATTTATTTACTAGAGGAAAAAAACCCACCCAAAACAAATCTCTTAATATGGAATATAATTTCGGCTTCCTTTGCTTTCAGGAAAGTTTATACAGAAATATTCTTTTTTTCCCAACATGGCATCTCAGATGCCTTGAATTGCAGATCGTATATATTTATTTAAATAATTTATATGGTCACCCATCTTAAGCAATTCTGGGCAGCTTACAAGAACCATAAAACCAATAAATAAAACAATTGTAAAAACAATAAAATAATAAAAACCCTTCACTGTAATTATCCCCCTTGGGGTGCCCCACTCAGCATCTCACTCTCAGCCTCTTTCCATGCCTTCTACGCATCCAATCCCAGAGCCTCAGTAAAAAGCCAGATCTTAATGGCTAATAAAAAAAACTAGAAAGCTAATTGGCCATAGCCATTGACCATGCTAATTGCCAGTAATGGGAACTGGAGTCCCATACATCTGGAAGGCATCACTTGGAGAAAACTATTTAGTGCTATAAGTAGTATAAGGAATGAAGGGTTGCTCAATCAACTTCTTTTCTGGGCTTTGCCAAAGAATTGTCTTAGTGCTCACAGTAGCATTCAGTTAGCATGAAACGATGTACCAGGTTTTATGGGAACTTCTCTTTTGCCTTGTATCATGTGCACTGCAAGTCTTTTTGCTTGTAATATCCTATGATTTGAATTTGGTAATTTATAAGATGCTAATGGATTGATGATCAAATAAAGTGACCTATGGTCCTCTCTTGCAGTTCTATTAGCCTTTTAATGCCAGTGTTGCTTTGGTCTGAATGAGTTGTATAATGACTGGTGCAGCATTCCCAGTTCTTTGATTGATCTACATAGTGGTAGCAATTTCTCATTTCCTGAGCAACAAATAGACAGCAGAATTTGAGAAAAAATAGCACACTAGAAAGGATTTCAAGGGCATAAATGCTTAATTTGAAAGAGAAGACTTTTAAATATAAATAATGTTTGTCGACTTGGCATTTAAATTTCTCTTTGCCGGTGCTCTGCTGGAAGGGAAGTGTTTCTGTAGAATTAATGACAGGTCATTATTTTAAAAACTTTTAACGTGTCTCTTGAGCACCTCTAAGTAGCAAGTTAGGCAAGTTACACAAAGTATCATTACATAGATGATAAATCATTGAGAATGGCTGAATTATTTTTTACTAAAATTACCTTTGCTTGCCAAATTTGAACTTAGTTCAAAACTGTAAAGACTGCAAAGAAAATGCTCTTTAAAATAGCCCTTGCTTACACTATTGGACTTACAGCTGTACCTCATATTGAGGCATAAATTTACATTCCTCGCTGAAGGTTAATCCTACTATTATGCCTATGCCTTTGTGTCATAGGGCTTCAGCTGAGATCCAATTACTTTGACTTCACTCTTTGTACTGCTCATTCTTTGTATTGTTTCACACTGAGGAAAAAAAATAATGCAGCTTTAAAGAGATGTTATGCTTGTTCCCCCATGCATTGTGAAATATCAGTTTGAATTATTTCCAAAGAGCTGCATAACTTTAATACTTATTTGCAATGAGAAGCATAAGCATTAATCTCCTTCAATATTAAAATAACAATCAAACCAACAATTTCCAGTATTTTTGGACATTAATAATAGTTGGTTACCATTTCCTTGGTATTAGAAATGACGTTCAGAAACATTAACTTATGTGACCCAGACTTGTTTCATAATTTGCTATATTCGGGTCTTAAATCCACAAGACTGAAAATATGAATATAAATAATGTATTTTAAAAATGTTTATATTCTTTGATTATGCATATCCCAGCATTTGGCATCTATCAAGAATGGTGAAGTTTACATTCATGGGGTTGACGAAAATAATTATGAGACAGTAAATGATTTGCAGTGATATATTGTTGACTTGTGCTGTTTGTATTGTCTTTTTGTCCTTTCCTTTCCTTTTCCTTTTGATACAGTGACAAGGAAGAGAATGTTTTAGCTATTTCACTTCTAACTTTAGAGCTTACATGGGATAAGCACATGGAATTGATAAAGAGGGAAGCAGAAAGATTTCTGGACATATTTGGACATATGAGTTAATAAGACAGAAACTAGAGTCATAAATTCTATTGACTCATTATATGCATTGTTTCTCTCTTAGAGTAAACATGTTAAAAAGAAAAAAATCAAGAAAACAATTGGTCCATTGCTGGGAGAAAGTGGCAAGAAGGTGACAAGCAACAGGGAGAAAGCAGAACTACTTAACTCGTTTTTTTCATCTGTCTTTACACAAAGGAAAAAACAGTCCAACCTATCAAAAACAGCATCACAAAAAACAGATTAGGAACACAAGTTAAAATAGAGAAGAAAATGGTAAGTTTCTGTCTACCCTAGACGAGTTCAAATCACCAGGACCAGATGAATTACACCCCAAGATTCTGAAGGAACTGGCAGACAAGATCTCAGAACCACTGAACTATATCTTTCAAAGATCCTGGAGCACTGGGAAACTGCCAGACGACTGGAAAAGAGCTGATGTTGTTCGCATCTTCAAAAAAGGGAAAAAATAGATCCAGGAAACTATAGACCTATTAGCCTGACCTCAATACCAGAGAAGATTCTGGAAAAGATAAATCAAGCAATGAATCAGCGAACACCTAGAAGTAATAATCAAAAGCCAATATGGGTTTGTCAAAAACAGATCATACCAGACTAATCTTATTGCATTCTTTGACAAAGTGACAAAATTAGTGGACCAGAGGAATACTGTCGATATAATTTTCTTGGACTTCAGTAAAACATTTAATAAAGTAGACCATATACTACTAGATAAAGTAGAAAAATGTAGGTTAGACAGCATCACCACCAGATGGATTTGTAACTGGATGACTAACCACACTCAAGGTGTAGTCCTCAATGGAACTGCATCTACATGGAGGGAAGTATGCAATGGAGTACCCCCAGGCTCTGTTTTAGGCCCAGTACTCTTCAACATCTTCATCAATGACTTGGACGAGGGGATAGATGGGGAACTCATCCAATTTGCAGATGACACCAAGCTGGCAGGAAGAACCAACATTCCAGAAGATAGGCTTAAGACACAGAAGGATCTTGACAGACTTGAACATTGGGCGCTATCTAACAAAATGAAATTCAATGGTGAAAAAAGTAAGGTTCTACATTTAGGCAAGAAAAACAAAATGCACAGGTACAGTATATGAGGTACCTTGCTCAATAGTAGTAACTGTGAGAGGGATCTTGGAGTCTAGTGGACAACCATTTAGATATGAGCCAGCAGTGTGCAGCAGCTGCCAAAAAAGCCAACACAGTTCTAGGTTGTATAAACAAAGAGATAGAATAAAGATCACATGAAGTGTTAATACCACTTTATAATGCTTTGGTAGGGCCACGCTTGGAATACTGCATTCAGTTTTGGTCACCATGATGTAAAAAAATGTTGAGACTCTAGAAAGAGTGCAGAGAAGAGTAACAAAGATGATTAGGGGACTGGAAGCTAAAACATATGAAGAATGGTTGCAGGAACTGAGTATGTGTAGTTTAATGAAAAGAAGGTTTAGGGGCAGTGGTGGGTTCAAACAATTTAACAATTGTTTCTCTGCCCTAATGATCAGCTGGGTGGACATGGCCAGGGGGTGTGACAGACAGCACTCGGCCTCCTACATTCCCCTGGGAGCAAAAATGGGCCCCGGGGAAGGGGAATGCCACCCCCCCTGCCCTATTTTGGGCCTAGTTAGCCTCCCTGCAGCCTCCTGGGAACAAAAATGGGATGCGGGGGGCTGCACCGCAACACCCATGCCCTGTTTTGGGCCTAGTAGGCCTCCCTGCAGCCCCCTGGGAGCAAAAATGGGTCATGGGGGGGGCACAGCACAACACACACACCGCCCTATTTTGGATCTAGTAGGGTTCCCTGCACTTACCTGGAAGCCAAAACGGGGCACGTGGTGACTCTTGGAAGGGGCAGGGTGGGGCGACCAGCAATTTAACAACCGCTTCACCCGAACTGGCCCGAACCCACCACTGATTAGGGGAGACATGATAGCAGTGTTCCAATATCTCAGGGGCTGCCACAAAGAAGAGGGAGTCAAGCTATTCTCGAAAGCACCTGAGGGTAGGACAAGAAGCAATGGGTGGAAACTAATCAGGGAGAGAAGCAACTTACAACTATGGAGAAATTTCCTGACAGTTACAACAATTAATCAGTGGAACAATTTGCCTCCAGAAGTTGTGAATGTTTCAACACTGGAAGTTTTTAAGAAAATGTTGGATAACCATTTGTCTGAAGTGGTGTAGGGTTTCCTGCCCAAGCAGGGGGTTGGACTAGAAGACCTCCAAGGTCCCTTCCAACTCTGTTATTCTAAAAAGAAGTACATTCTTTAAAAAGTAGTTCAAATTAACATTTTTGTGAATCGTGGTTTATAGCATGATCTAGGCAGAGTTAAAGCAAGAAGGAAAAGAATAGTCTTCATACTCATAAAACTATGTAACTATTCTCCTTTCCATTATTTGAAAATGCCTATCCATTGATAAGATCTTGATGGCCCTAACATTTGCATTTCAGTTTTAAGAATACTCTTAATGTTTGGTACTTTCTTTGCTCTTGCTATACATGGATGTAGTAAATATATCATATTGGAGAATTGAACTTTTAGGTTATCCCAAGATCACATTATGTAGGCTGAATCATTAGATGTAGCTTTGTCTTCATTGTCTGTTTTTACCAATCGGAATTCTACAATTATACGTACTCCAACTGCTTTTCATTACCTGTACATTACATTTCATTCAATGTATTCCAAAGATGCATCAGTGTCAAAATGGTGAAAACCAATGACCTCCAAATACCAGCTGGAACCTTCTCCCCTGGACCATTAAGTTGTCTACATAAATACTAAGCATCAAGTCATTTTCTTTTCCCATTGACAACAGTGGACCATAGAAAATTGAAGTTAAAGATTGTGATTAGCCTTCCGGATATTATAGGCATACACATATATCCATTCAAGCATTCATTTGTTTAGAAAATGCCAGCAATCAAGTGTTAAAAACATTTTAGTTAGAAATGTTCATATGGCTCAATTCTTCCATCATTATTGAGTGATGTAGATAAAAAAGGTTTGCCTTTCAGATGTAATCTCCTTCATACTTTGTATGGCAACATCGGGAAATCGTATTTAAGACACAGTAATTCCTTTATATGTATGTATGTGTGTGTGTATTAACATTGTAAATAATTATGTAAACAAAATATAATAATAATAATAATAATAATAATAATAATAATAATAATAATAATAATAATAATACCCTTAAAACTTTGATTTGGAAGCAGATCTTCCAATGATAGCAATAGCAATAGCACTTGGACTTATATACCACTTCACAGTGCTTTACAGCCCTCTCTATGCTGTTTACAGAGTCAGCATATTGCACCCAACAGTCTGGGTCCTCATTTTACCAACCTCAGAAGGATGGAAGGCTGAGTCAACCTTGAGCCGGTGAGACTCAAACTGCCAAACTGCTGGCAGTTGGCAGTCAGCAGTAGCCTGCAGTACTGCATTCTAACTACTGTGCCATCATGGTTCCACTGCACCACCACAGCAGATCTACCAATGATAACTAAGCATGTATTAAATTTTATAATTTGAAAGTTAAACAATGACACTAATCTTACTGTAATAAGTATGTGTCATGATTGCAATCACTTCATGGTTCCTTTTCTGCATAACTATTGATGTAAAAATAAAAAAAGATAAATTTGGATACCTGAGAGAGGCTTCACTCTTCAACAGAAGCAGGATTCCCTAATTTTTATAGATGCTGACTGCAGCATTCCCAAATTCATGCATTTTATGTTTGCAGAGACTAATTTTCCATAGCAGGGCTGGCTTTTAAAGTTCCTGAGATCAAAAACACATATATTTTGGGGCTTCTGGGGAAAATGGCTGAATATATTAATGGGAGGAAAGTAAACATGAAATCATGAGGTATCCTGCAAAGCAAAGTTTGAGGGCTAGATCTCTATCCATCACTGACTAGAAAAGGTCCCAGGAGAAGAAACACATTGAAACATTGTGCCTTCTACATCTAACTGCCTGGGCCACTCCAAATGAATGCCATCATTGGTGATATTGAAAGCTGCTATGAAATTAAGAAAGGCCAGGATACACAGACATCCCAATCAATGATGTTTCAGACCTGAAACCTGAAATGGATTAATATAATCTCTATATAACTAATATAACTTTGTAATTTATAACTAAGGCCTCAGTCCAGGTATGCAACAGATTCCTCATATACTTCTCCAAGCACCCTCTGAAACTGAGTATGGTTCATCAGGCAAAGGGATGGACCAAACAAATAAGTCGTCCCTGAAGGAGAAGCAGTACAGAACATTTTAGAGTGATATGGCTTTGACAAGGGACAAATAACACACTTCATTCCCATATCACATTGTCCTTTATCCAAGACAAAGTCCACACCCAACATATGACTCCTATTGTATTAAGTTCTCAATCATTAGGTCCACATTGCCAAGATAGTAATGAATTTCCAAGCTGCTCCAGACTCTATAACCAAGAAGGCAGACTGAAACCTTCCAGGACCCAGTCTGAGAAGTTTCACTTTCAACCCAGCCACAAAGTTAAGCAACTCAACTGCTACACAGAAGGAAATAGCAGCAATCCCATCTGTTCCATAGAACCCAATTTCAAAAGCAAGGTCTTTCATCAAGCATCTTTAGAAGCACCAAGAGCTTCCAAGATAATAACCACTCCCACACTCTAGTTCTGGGCCACAATTCATGTGTACTTCAAATCCTGGTGGAGACATTTCTGAGAAAGGATTTTCACCACCTGTCCATGCCCATCTGTGTTTTAATACATTCCAGATTGACGCTGCCATCCATGACAAAATTGTGGATAATGAATACCCTATTAAAGGCTGTTCTGGTACTAAGCAGCAACAGTCTAAGACCATGATTGCTAAATATCTGATGACCAGGCATTAGTGTTGAGCCTAATTCTAGGAAGGTGGAATGAAAATAATCCATTTAATAGGCCTTCTTCAAGACAATACTTGATCTACTTCTGTTAGTCACTTTATGATACTGTGGAGTCCTTGGTGCTCTCTGACATTGGTTTTTTGCTTGCAGACATTTCAGTACCCAACTAGGTAACTCTATTATTACTGAGTGTGGGGTTTGTTCCCTGTTTATAAATGATAGTTGTGTTTCCAATCTTGGTGGGATGTGGTTTTCTCCTTCATAGTTCCGATCAAAAAAAAAAAAGGTTGGTTCATTAAGAGAGAAAAAATGATTTATCTAACTTGTAAACACTTGTTTCCATACTTATATCTGAAAGTGGCAAAGCAGGAATCATATGCACTACTTTTTATGCCACAATAGGGTAGTGGAGGTATAGAATTTGAGATTGCGTGAAGTCCCTGAAAACCTTGATTGCAGTCCTCAGGATATCTCTAAAAATGCCACTAAATAGCAATTTAAATATAACAGGAGGAATGGATTAAATGTAACCATACAAACCAGGTGCTTCTTAAGGATTCCTTTAATTAATTTCCGAGAAAGTGTTAAAATGAAGTATTATTACACATATTCATAATGTGTGTAAGTTTATGGCTTGACAGCTCCTTGGTACAGAACATTTCTTTAATCAGTTTTCTTATTGTGTGGAATCTCTTGAAGCAGAGCTGCAGCAGTGAGAAACAATATCTTACAGTAGAAGTAATCTGTCAAATTGCATTGAATCTTTGCCATCTGTTGAACCCCAACTGCTTTCTTTCAGGCTTTCAAGTGATCTTTCTACAATCGCAGAAGAAAACCCCAACAGTGGAGTATTTGTAAAATTTAAAGAAAGCAAAGCTCAAGGGTTCAAATGTACATCCAAGTTACTTCACAACCCAAACTAGTGTGAGTGACTGAAAAGACTGTTATTCCAACTTTCAGTCATATACTTTAAAAACAAGTTGAGAGGACATGTGCAATAGTTATTTCATGGCATTAGCAAATATCAGGTTAAGACTTTTTATCTCTAGACACAAACTAGTCAAATGGTGATAACACTTCTAGAAATCTTTAATATAATTCCTAAAACTATGTGGAAGTTTTCACAAAAAAATCAAGTATAAAAATAAAGGCAGTTTGGTCTAGTGGCTAAAACAAGGATTAGGCTTAGGGTTGGGCTAGAAAACAGGAAACCATTTCAATTTCTGCCTTAGCCATGAAAGCCATCTGTCTGGTATTGGTCAGTCACACTTTCTCAGCCCTACCTACCTCACAGGGTTGTTGTAGTGGGGAAAATAGGAGGAGGAAGGTGTGTTAGATATTTTGCCTTATTTGTAAAATACAGAATGGATGGATGGATGGATGGATGGATGGATGGATGGATGAATGAATGAATGAATGAATGAATGAATGAATAAAATAAATAAATATCACATAATTTTGTCATTTTTCCTCATATTCTTCTTCAATTCTCTCCCCCACCTCCCCAAACTGGAAGAATCTCTGACTGAATATTCCACTTTCATTTTAAGCATCAGATCTACTACAGATTATTGAATAAAGATCTTCACGGAAGTGACTATACCTACTTGAATGTTTAATAATAGGATTGAAGTGAGAATATAACTGAAGGGCAATGCAGAAGGGAGAAGGGTATGATTGAGGAACAACTGCTCTACCACCTCTTCCTCTACTGTTGGTCCCAAGTCAGCTTTTGCTCTAACTGTCCTCTTTTGCAATGGTTGCTTCAACTGGACGAACTGACTGGCACTTTCCTAGTATCATTGCCGGTTGCATTTTTCTTCTCAGTCTCCTACCTGCTGTCTTTGAAGGCATAAAAGGAAGAGGAATATGTGCCTATTGAATATGCAACCTTTTTTATATCTCACAGACACCACATTTCAATAAATGTATTTGAGTAGAGTATAAAATAATATTAGTCCCTTGAATAGGGCAAACTTGTGTAACTTGCAGAAGAACATAATATAAATATTATATTAATATTAATGTATATTCGTATTAATGGCTAGGTAAGTCACTTTACGCTTGAGTTCATCATCTTCTGGCTGAGAGATGTCAGGAGAAAGTCAGAGGAATGGTTTTCTATAGATACCTTTGGTATTGCCTACCTCACAAAGTTCTGCTTATATAATTAAGCTTAACAGCAATACATTGTTTGTATTTAATAGAAATATTATTTATTGTAAAAATACACTGGCTGGATTCCATAAAAATACATTTATTTCAAAGTTATAAATTATTACATAATTAAAGATAACGGGAGAAAATAGTTTACAATTCAAAAGTCAACAATAGTTGTATTTATTAAATAAATAAGAGAACAGACAGTATTTTAGAGAAGAGAATTTAGAAAACTGAAAAACAATCTGAGCTTTAAAACCTGGCTCATGAGAGAGGGATCTAGGCTTTGAATATTATGCATTTTTTTCAATAACAAGTTGTACATATTAAATATGTTTTCTTAATTGGAATAATACCTATAATATCAATTTACAACAGCTTATAGTAATTGTGGTAATTTGGGCATTCTTTATAATTTTAAAAATTATAAAGAATGCGTTCCATGCGCATTTGGCATTTAGTCATGTCGGCCACATGACCATGGAGATGTCTTTGGACAGCACTGGCTCTTCAGCTTTGAAATGGAGATGAGCACCGCCCCCTAGAGTCGGGAACGACTAGCACATATGTGCAAGGGGAACCTTTACCTTTACCTATAATTTTAAAACATTTTTTTCAAAATATATTATTTCATACAGCTTGG
This sequence comes from Pantherophis guttatus, assembly GCF_059756535.1. Taxonomy (NCBI): domain Eukaryota; kingdom Metazoa; phylum Chordata; class Lepidosauria; order Squamata; family Colubridae; genus Pantherophis; species Pantherophis guttatus. The sequence goes on from NC_142069.1 coordinate 36,556,513, forward strand.
CCAAATTAAAAATCCTTGCACTTCTTGAATATAGGAAGGGTTGAAGGCTTTGCATTTGTATTTATTTCTTCAAAAAGAACATTCCTCGCATTCTCTCAGTCCTTCAAGGTCATTGCACAGCTAAGTTCCATGGTCATAAATTATTGTAATTCACTAGGATATTAAATAACAAGTGAAGAGTGCTATAAAGCACGATTCCTTGTTATACCTGCTATTCACAGAACAAAATGTACTGCTGTATTTCACTTACTGGTGTTCCTGGCTTACACTTATGCAGTTCAAACAAACAATCTGCACGATAAGTTATACTCATGATCCAATGTTGAAATTTAAGCCTTTTCAACTAATTTCCTTTTGAAGGCATGCACATCCTTAGAGCACTTCCAAAGAATATCTCCTGATAAACTATCATAGTTGCAAATTCTGTTCTAAACCACACAGAAGAAATTTTAACTATATGCACAGATGTTATAAGGAAAAGAGAAGAAAATGAAAAATGGCTCTTATTTCAGTAGAGTCCGTACTAAAATATAATAGTAATATACTATTATTAATATTAATATATATAATAATCTATAGTTCTTAACTGTGGCAGGGTAAGGTCAAGCAGACATTTGCCAAGTGTTCAGAACAAGGCACAGTGGAAACTAGTCATCTGTGCTGCTTTATACCTAGCTCTCAATGCCTCATTGAGAAGTATTCGGAACAAGGAATTTCAGCCTGGAAAAGGATGAAAGGAATATCACTGCCTAGTTTGTCATTCTAGAACAAGACACTGACCTTAGCAGAGAGTGTGGGAGGAACCTGTTAGCGAGAAGTGCCAGTGTGCTGCTGGCTGGTAGATAAACCAGGTAAACAAATGAGTTTGGCTTTGGAGCAATGCCTTATCCTTCCTCACCATCACCTGAAATGATCAGATCAATCAGTCTAATGGAAAGACTCGTCCTGGTTCCTCCCATCATTCTATGCAACTATAAAAAGTAATAAATTAGCGGATGGCCACAAAACGTCTTGTGGTGGTGATTTTCTGTTACGCATTCGAGAAATAACTTTCATAGCATATAAGCTGCATGGTATCTTTATCTTCAGATGAATTAAACAGCTTCAAAGATGAAAGGCAACATGGTGAAGTAAAGATGTGTCCTTGAATATTGTGCAGCATAACTCTTAATATTGACAAAAGTAGACAGTTAGTTCATCTGTAATTTGATACCTAGTTCACTTAACTGGAGCAATTCCGTCTCAGGTTTTGTTGAGAGTCAATGGATCTAAATTAAAGAGAGAGAAAAGAAGAAAAAAGAATTTGAGAATATCCACAAGTAAGCTGAGACGGAGAAGCTTCCATTATTTATTCATGAAAATACTTGCATTCCTCTATGCTAAAATCTTCCTATTCCTCTGAATCATACTTTGGCTGTCGAAACAGAAAGGATAATGGCTGCTTAATTTCCACTATTGTGTAACTGGAATAGAGACAATTGGTTATAAAGTCACTTTTGCATCACAGCAAGTGACAGCATTAGGGCACTTTAGTCCTAAAAGACTTACAGCCACACTTCTAAACAGATTTACAATTATTGTGAATTATGTCCCTTTTCCTCATTTCTAATATGCACACATGAAAATAGCAGTATATTGTTCATATGTTTCACTTCAAGGAATTGTTCTACCGGTAGTTTAATAAAGAATTTGTTTCATTTTGTTTCATTAAATATATTCACCTTAGAAAAACTTATTTGAAACTAAATAGGAAACTGTTGGGAGATGCACTTAATTGGGCTCTAGTATTCTTTCTTCATAACAAAATAAGCCTTTTCCCAATCAAAATTATGGTCCTAAAGCTACAGAACATTTATTCAGAAGAGAAATGATAAGGAATACTCAGAATACTTTCTTTTCTATGAAAAATAGCACTATAGGAGTTGGATTTGCATTAGGAAAAGATTACTATCATCCAATAAAGAAAAATATTTGTAGCTCAGAGTTTTAAAATGAGGGTTCCTTGGAACTTTCTAAGTTTGGTTCTTTTCTTGCAGATATTTCATTACCCAAACTAGGTAACCTCATCAGCACATATGTTATTATTAACACCTCATTACTATTAGCAATATAATCAGTATATGACCCTCATTACTATCATCATCATCATCACCACACACACACATCCACACACACAGGTACCAAGATCCTGTAATACAGCAGCACACTGGGTCAACTATGCTGTTATATATAAAGAATGTGAATATAAATATGTACATATATTCAGGCTCCCATTTTAAATGTCCTAACTAAGGAGTAGGTCTCATTGAAATCAAGGTGATACATACCTCTCAGAAAATATTATGTTAATAATTATAAGATTTGATTCTAAACTGTTTTGTGTTATGCAATACAAAACATATTTCAATTCAGGATATTCAATTAATCAAAACAATCGACTATGGAAAGACATGTGGAAATAAAATTGGTGAGTTTTTTAATTGCGGGAAACAATAGGAGATGGAGACGCTTTTCAAATTCAGTCCTATAGTTTCTGTAGGTATGACAAAAAGTAGATGTAAAAAAGGTGGGGAGGTGGGTTCTATACTTGTAACAAGACGGATTACTGTATCTAAATGTATCCTAGTCAGTATCTAGAAACAGAATCACATATATCACATATATTATGATATCGTTTGCATTGAGCATATGATAAGGAACATGTAAGATATCCTCTTTTAATAATCTGTCCAAGCATGATTTCAGCAATGTTGGAGAAATTGTGGAATAGTTATTTCAAATGTCATTCAAATCATGCGTTCAAAGAAGTGCAAGCATAATGAAGTAGCTGCACTTTACTTCCTATGCAATTGTTCTACTGTTCCCAAACCACTGCTTCCCAGAATAAATATAATGTCAGAAAGAGCAGAGTATTAATTTGGGGGAAAAATCATGTCAATACACCATGATGGAATTGTTGCTTCAGTTCAGGATCATTTCCGGAGTATGGGAGTAAAGAAACCTGGACCTGATAAATACCATTAATGGTTTATTTGATCAATAGAATACATAATTCAGTGTTTCATGCACAGTGTTCATTTTAATAACCAAAATTAAATATGTATTAAAATATGAAACGTTGATGCTGACTTAAAAATGAATTATTTCATTACAAACTATTTCCCTATCTTTCCAACTCTAAGAATGAAGCAATGAAGAAACAGTGCAAACATAAAAGGCAACAAAACAAATACTCCATTTTCAATCATCGTTAGCAGTTCTAGTCCTATAATGATTCTATTCTGATGGCTCATCTTAGTTGATGATTTTTCACAATGTATTTCATGGCTTCCATCCCTACATGAGACTTTATTACTATCACATAGGAATAAAAAGCCATAAAACACTAGAGTGAATTTATCTTGATCAGATGCCATACTGATTTTCTTCACATGATTTCACAATCATTTCCAAACTAACTGAGAATTTCATGCTACATTATTCAACATTTCAAAACTATATTGCAGTTGTTTAAAAAGCGCTCTGTCACAAATTAACAGCAATTTAGGCTTCAGAGAGATTGCTAACTGAACAGATAGGGGGACAGTCACCACACACAACCACTGAATTCACTGAATAGACAGGACACCACAAAAAAATAGCACTAGAACAGACATACAAAAGACAAAACAACTACAAACATATCCTTGGAAACTTGTAAGCATCCTAAACTTTTTCCTGTTTAGTTTCCTTAAATGGACACTGCAAACAACTCAAACATTTGAGTCAGAGGGTGCTACTCAGACAACAACCCTATAGATACACTAAAGAGGCTTTTCTCAATGTGGAGCTCTCCAAATGTCTTTTGTCTATGGCTTTCAAATCGCCAGTCAGTATAACCAATGGTCTTGCTGGCTCAAATTTCACACACTTGGAATCAAAAAAGATGAACTAAAGCACTTCTGATTTACACAGAAGTGATAATGCTGAGATGAAAATATATTACTTTCAAACATACCACATGGCACCTTCATCTATATCCAAATCCATGAAAATTCTAGCACCTACCTATCCTGCTGGACAATAAAGAAATAAAGCTGTTGTTTTCAAAATCAAGCTATGACTTCATAAATTCTACAATAAAGTACTTCAAAGAATCAATTACTATGTGTTTTTCCTGCTAATAGTCCAATGACATAGGTCTTTATGTTCATTGAAAAGAAAAGGTCTTACGTTCAATATCATTGGAAATAATTTTCTTTTTACCTTTCTATACAGCATGTGCTAAAGAATATCTAAAATGCTTCAAAGAATCTGTAATACTTTAAATAAAATAACTGATACTAACCTTAGCAAAATAATTATCTTGTTAATTGTTGTTAATAATTACAATGGAAAATCTACTCCATTTTATTGTTTTCTTACTCTTCTCTGGCTGCCTATCAAATCTATTTCTTGTCTAGCACAATATGATTAATACAAGTGAGAACAGGAAATTCATAAATGAAAGGTAGTGCATAAATAAATTAAATTATCATGCATAAAACATGCAAATGATTTAAAGACTGCATATGAAACCTTATTTCATTTTCATTCAACTGCATTTTGGCAGTCACTGATTAGGTCCAGATTAATGCACTCCCAAAAATATTCAATATGTTTTAAATATGGACAAAGACTTCATCTTTCTGTATATTATTTTATTTTGTTTGGGATGCTAATAACAAACTACAAACTTATTGCACAAACTTACTGCACTAAATGCTAGTTGCTAGATGCTTTCCAAGGTTCCTGCCATTTCGCTCTCCAAAATCCTGCTGTTTTACAATTCTATTATGTTTTAAAAGCAGAAGTTCTTTAGCAACTGCTGAATTACTAATCCACCAGATCAATGGCATTAGATACAAGGGAAGGAACATAATTTTTCATCCTTGTTTTATAGGATAAAGGTTGAAAAAAAGGTAAAGATTCCCCCCATCTAGTCATGTATTACTGTAGGGGGCAGTACTCATCTCTGTTTCTTTGCTGAGGGAGCCAGTGTTGTCCGAAGATGTTTCTGTGGTCATGTGGCCAACATAACTATACCCTAAGGCATATGAACGCTGTTACCTTCCCACCATAATGGTACTTATTCATCTAATTGCATTTTCATTCTTTCCAAACTGCTAGATGGGCAAGAGCTGGATGAGGAACATTTATTCCTGATAAGCCAATTATTTATAATATTGGATTATATTATGGTCTAAAATATTAATGTTCTAAAATATTATTTTTATTTCATTTTAAGCACCTTATGTAGTTTATGAAAGTTAACCCACTGTTAGATCTATGTTAGTGGTACTATTTTTAAAAATTATCAATCATATTTTACAATACAATGTCATAAGATTCATAAAAAATGTCAGGAAACAAATCTAATTCCTGTATTTCTAAATTCATGAACTTCAATAAAGAGACTTAAGCTCATTTTAAACATTTTCATGGAAATCAGCAGGAAAAAGAACTGTCCAGTGTTCTCATTCCAGCTTGGGTTTCCTTCTTTTAAAGATTAATCCTAGGTTGGCATGGTGATATTACATGGCTTAGATAGATTCAAGAAACTTCTTTTTTTTCCTTTGGCAAGAGAAGGAAAAGAGATAACTTTTGTGGGTTTTGTACTTCAGTTTGGCCAAACAAAATTCCGAACCAAAAATAGGATCTTAGGCAATTCAATTGTTTCATTCTTGGGGTCGATTTGAGAAATATAGCCCTTGGTTAAAGTTTTATTTCAATACTTTTACGCTGCAATGTCAGCCTTTTTTAAGGGAAGGAAAGAAATTATTTCTCTCAACTGCAGCCTGAAATGAAAAGGAGAACACAAAAACCTATAGGACACTAACCATAAAAAGCAGCCTCCTTTATTTATTAAGGAGGAATTGGCTGCATATTTCACAAAAAATAAAAAATAGTATCTTCCAAATAGGATGTCAAAAAGCTTGTTCTGATTATGTGGACAAAACATTTGTAGAAAAAAACTCAGTGCAATTTTCTGGCTTCACTGAAAACTGATTTAATATATTGTCAGGTATGTCATTTACATGTTCTTGCTACACGTGTATTAAAGATTAAAATTCAGTCTCAAAGCTCAACTTATACGCACTTATGTATTTCACTTGTTTTAGGAAAACTTGAAACTACAATATAACTCTAAGCCTCCTTTTGAAAAATGTAGTCTGTAAACAACACAAACATTACCACAAAGAAGCAAAGACATGTACAAAGACACATACACACATTCACATAGGCACACACATTTATTAAGTCTCTCACTCTGAGAGCCTTCTGAGGGCTACTTGTGCACATTTGCATATATTAAATTAATTGCCATAAAACAGCATAAGGATGATATCTCCCTGTCAACACAGTGACAAATGTTCTGACAGCCTTTTAGTCTAGAAATATGCTGGTGTAAATATGCTTAAATTCTTAGCTCCTAAAAGAGAAAACTATTGTTGGATTTCAATGCCACAAGTAACCTCTAAGAATATTCACCTTGTGAGACCATTTTTGAACCAGATCTTTGGCACTTTACAGAAGTATCCACAGTATTTATGTGCCTTTTTTTCATTTTCTGCTTTGTGGGTAATTCTCTCATCATACTTGAGCCTGGCAATTTCTTCAAAGCTTCCTTTTAGGTGTGGCAGAGTCTGAAGTGGATCTTTTGTTTCAGGAATATATTGCTGAAGCTGTCAGAGAGAGAGAAAAAAATCTGTGATAAAGTGAACTTTCTAAGTCTGTATGTAAACATATTTTAGACCGTTATATACTGCTGATGGATGAAGCAGCCTGTTTACCTTGGAAATAATAGTCTTTTCTTCTTCAAATCATCATTCAGACCTGAATGTCATCCAGAAGTGATTTTTGCCTTCTTCAACTTATCCAGCATCTGGGGCCATGAGATAACTCTCATGGCACACTGGCTCTTTTACTGACTCCTTCATTATTAGCCTCCTAGTGAGCGAGACAGAATACAATGAATGTAATAACCATACTTCACACAACAGGCCCTCTCTCGCTTTTAAATTGAAAATCCCCTTATTACAAAACAAGGGGTATTCTTTTTCTTCTACCTTTAGATAGGTCTGCCACATTCATAGGATTTTACAAAAACGCAGCTGCTGTTTAAACTAGAGAGAAATTGCATCCGCTAGACAGTAATTCTTCTTAGCCTGAATTGTACTGTTTTTCTAAGTAGTTGGTCAGGGATTGTCTCTCTCCTAATGTATGTTCTGTTCTCTGTTTGTGTATTAGTGTGTGGGAAAAATAGAAATATACACATATTTTGAATTCAGCATATCAATGACTATCCTTGTGTTTTACATAGTAAATAACTGTAGAAATTGAGCAGATATCAGAAACTGCAAGTAATGAATAATCCTTCAAAATTTTTAAGGTTTTTAAAAATCTTTCTCTCTGTGTATATATGCAGATTATAAACACTACAAGGACATTTCAAATGATGAGTGCATTTCTTAGCTGGAACATATATTACTTAATGATCAAAATGAATACAAGAACTGGAGCAAAATCAGACTCCTTACTATAGCAGCATCCTAAAATATTTTTTTAACTCAAATTCAGATTTGTCTTTCTGCTTGTTCTAATGAGAGTAGCTGTTTCTTACAATGGGTTTGTTGCCTGCATCTGTTTTAGTGCACCATTGTAAACAAATACATAGCAAAAAACAGTAAGATGTAATACTGTAACTATAGCTATTACTTAGAAAAAGCTTGCATTTTTAAAAGAAAATTGTCAGAATATTATTTGTAAACAGTATGCTTCTTTAGGTTCTGTGTGCTAATATTAGGTGGCATCTCTAGCTTTCTAGCTGAAGGTATGTATTCACTGTAATAACAGTGCTAATAGGATGCTGCAGTAGGATGCTGGTTTATTTTTCTGAGTGCAAGATGTTTTAGCGGAGTGTATAATAAATAATAATTCCATATGGAGTTTCTTGATCACATCATACTTGGAAAAATGGCAAAATGTTTGACTTTACATATTTGCAAATTGTACATACACAAAACCTTAAGCCAATGTCTGAATGAATGACATTGTTTTCTACTGAGGTGGTGAAAAAATAGAATTCATTTTTTACAATCCTGGTTTATAAAATTATAATGTGAATCTAGTTAAATGTAGCTTAGTCAATAAAACATGATTTAAGTTGTTTTGTACTGTAGAGCAATGGCTTAGAAGTTAAAAACATTAAGCTTATCATTTGGAAAGCTGACAGCCCAGGATTCAAGACGTAAACACATGCGATAGGGTGAACTCCAGTCCTCGCACCAGCTCCTGCTCACCTAGCAATTTGAAAGCATGGAAATGAGAGTACATAAATAGGTACCATTTTGGTGGGAAGAAAACAGGATTCCATGCGCATCGGCATATAGTCAAGCTGGCCATATGACTACAGAAGTGTTTTCAGACAATGCTGGTTCCCTTGGCTAAGAAATGAAGATAAGTACTGTCAGAAACAACTGGATAGGGGAAACCTTTACCAAAGATATATTGCACTTTTTATATCTAAAATCTTTCTTCTTCTTTTTTTGTTAGGATTGCTGTGGACTGTATAGCACTTTTTTAAATTTAATGTAACACTCACCGTTATTATAAATAAACTCTGATAACCTGTGCAGATGTTTCTGTAGTCCTGAAATCTTTTAAATAGAATTGCAAAGGACTGAACCCTGGAGTTTGAACTATGTTTTCTACGACTGAACAATAGATGTTCTCCAAATATGATGGTACAAAACTATGATTATCATTCTAACTCACAATACACAGAAATCACTAGGTTTAAGGAAGAGGTTTTTCTCAGGCTATCTCTTAAGATACTATTTCATACACCGGTAGATGAAAGTATGTCTGAATGCAAAGTCTGGGTTTGAAGTACTCAAAAAGGGCCCATGAGTTTCAATGAACCCAGCAGCCCCATCTTGGTTCTCTGTGGGAACCCTACACTGTCTTGCTTTTGTTTTTCAAAAATACGTTTAATTAAAATAAAAAAATAGGAAGCTAAAATAATGTAAAGAAAAGTCATATCTCAAGTATAATATTTATTTCTAAAGATGCCTCTGAGCCAAAAATTGTGAATGTTGCAGTCTGGTCTTTTCGGAATTAAGTCTATTTTAGTCTAAATAAGTCTATTTTAAGTCTAAGTTCCAAGATATGTACAGGCTCCAGGCACTGGGCTACGACTTCAACAGTGTCTGTCACTTGGCAGCCCAAGGTCAAGATGTTTACTGATGGTACCTGACTCCAAATTAAGGAATGATCTCTTCCAGCATTTTATGTAGATCTTAAGAAGGAGAAAGAGTATGGAATTTTGCAGCACTCTACAAGCAAGTAGCTACAGCTGCAATTTCTCCCCACCGTCAACACTATTGAAACTGGCCACAGATTAAGACCACTACCACAATCTGGGACCTCCTACTTCCAACTCTGAAACTGATCTAAGGATTACTGTGACTGTCAGTATTGAAAGCAATTGAAAAAATGAGCACCAGGATGAATGTATCATTACAGTACCATCTAATTCCAGCTTCATTACAGATCATGAACAAGCATGGCCAATGCTGTCTCCATACTAAATCTTAGCCTGAAACCCAGATAAATCTTTTAATTAAGATAATCTGCTTCGTAAAGGGATCTTTGGAACTAAAGCCTGACTATCTTCTTTATAATCTTCCCTAATAAGGGAAATCTGGAGTTTGGACAATAATTGTTCACAGTCATTGGGTCCAGGAAAAGAAATATCACACCCTCTCTGAAAACCAAAGGAATCACCTTCTCACTTAAGGAAACCAACATCACCCCACAGACCCAATCATAGGTCATCCCCCAGGTGGCTTTCATCATCTAGGACAAGGATGATCTAACAGGCCACTAGGTCAACAAGCTGGAGAATCCTAAGCCACTTCCTTAGGAGTCACAAATTAAAGCTCTCAGAAAATTCCCAAGATCTTGCTTCAGGCCGCTTATTTAGACTTGAAAAGTCAGAATCCAATTGCAAACAAATCTGAATAACCTTCATCTCACAAATAGTAAGAATATTCCTCACAGAAGATCCTGCTACCTGTCCCTTCCCAACAGGATTTGGGTTACTTTTAATAATGCCAGAAGCTGTTGGCAGGTGCAATACAGTCATAACATTAAACAACAATAACATTGTTACTGTGATGTAATACCTAATATGGGTTCTTATTTGTACTCAATTGGATTAATTTTTTATCTTTCTTCAATAGTACTCCAAGTGTCTCTTCCTACACTTCATCTCCCAGAGGTTTCAGAAGTCCAAGATGTCTGCTGGGATTGATGGAGAGGGATTCAATCTGCATGGGGCAATCCAAGTAAAGGTAATCTCTACCTGTCTATTACAGGTTGTATCTAAGGCCTCAGCTGAAATGTCCACTGGACCCTTTGGGATAACTCCATGTTTCTTTTAGATTGCAGGCAGGTTCATCACTTGTCTGGGCTGTATCTTTAGGGTAATGATAAACAATAAACAATTGGAAAGTGATCTGTCCACAGCAAAGGATTGATACAAATGCTCTCCAAAACCAGATCATTTCTCAATTGTCTTAGAAATAAGATACATCTAACTTTGAACTTCCCAATATGCATTGGGCCAACAATGACTTGGGGCAGGTTCATAATTGCCATGGAGGCCACAAATTTGCAGGACCGCCTTCTGCCGCTGATAGCCTCCCACCGACCAGTACGTGCCTACAGAGAGGGACTCCTCAGGGTGCCGTCAGCCAGGCAATGTCGGCTGGTGACCCCCAGGGGGAGGGCCTTCTCTGTGGCAGCTCCTGCCCTCTGGAACGATTTGACCCCGGAGATACGAAGGATATCGGATCTCCCGGTCTTTCGCCGTGCCCTGAAAACTTTTCTTTTCCATCAAGCAGGGCTAGCATGAACCCCTTCCCCCTTTTTTAGTTTTTTAGTTTTTTAGTTTTAAATTGTCATTGCGTTTTAATTGAATTGTTTTAAATTGGGCCAGTTATGTAATTCTTTTAATAATTTTAAATTTTGTATTGGCATGTGTTTTAGTTCTGGCTGTTCACCGCCCTGAGTCCACTAGGAGAAGGGCGGTATACAAATTGAAATAAATAAATAAATAAATAAATCATAGTACATTTATGATACTGATTTGTTATTATTATTTGAAAATTGTCAGATTGGCTTGTTAGAAGGGGTAAAATATAAATTTGACAATTCTATAAAGAAAAAAACATCACCATGTATTTTATCTATAGATCACTGTACTGTAATTGAATCAGACACTTCCTGTTTATTTTTGAAAAATATTAATATTCAGTAGGAAATCAAAGCTTATTTATACAAGGAAAGTTTGCTTTTTTTGTAGGGCAAGAGAAGAATAACTTCAATAAACACGGTGACATTTGCACCCTCAGTACCTCAAAATGTGAATGGCATTGCCTACTGGAAAAATGCTATATCTTATCTGATACAATCTTACTTATCTTATTAATAAAACAAACAAAGTTATACAATGAATTTACACTGTGAGCCCATCATTGGGAACATAATGTCTGTCTTTCTGAATTCCTCAATTTGGATCCAGTTTTCTATCACATGCAGTAACTATATATTGCTGTGCCCTCAAGACCCTACTGTTCCAACAGGCGGGGCTGTCTAACTGAATGGTTTTAAATTGGGTTTTAATATTGGGTTTTTAAAATTTGGCCAAAACTATTTAATGATTTTAATTAATTTTAACTATGATATTGTATATTTATGTTTTTAATCTTGGCTGTACACCGCCCGAGTCCTTCGGGAGAAGGGCAGTATATAAATAAAATAATAATAATAATAATAATAATAATAATAATAATAATAATAATAATAATAATAATAATAATAATAATAAAATATAAGGAAATAATTCATATATAGCAGAGTTTCAGCCTACCAACAATCCATTTTCTTCCAAAATTACAAATGTCACAAATTCAGTTATACTGATACTGTTTCTTTGTTATGCATTTTTCATGATTTACAGTTTAATGAAACACTGAATGAAATTTACATTTTAAGAGAATCCTGGATTTCCTCATTTCCAATCCTTTGAGAACAGCTGTTATACTGGAAACAATGTACGAAACTATGTCTGGCTTGTGTTATGATTTCATAGCTAGGACTGCAATAGCACAATGAAGTTGGAATTGCAAAAGTTATGAATGAAGAGATACACTGAATTCAAATCTTTGAAATATTTGACAGGATTGTAGCTATATTTATGGCCAATATATTATTGGTGCTTCAATTTCAAAGATAGGGATGGAAGAGTTTGTTGTTCTGCTTTTGTCTGACTTATTTTGCCAACTACAAAGTCTGCCACATTGTTTCTGCATCTGTTTAAAATACTTTGCAAGAAAGATCACAGAAATATCTATATTTATTTTCCTGCATTTTTTCCATAATAAAATGCATTTACCTATATAATGTGCACATTTTTATCTGCATTCCATATAACATACATTTTCATGTTTATTACGTTATGTGTTTAAAAATTCAAAAAGTGAATATTTGGCAATGAATTTGAGAAATGAAGATTATGGCATTCTTTTCATATTAGATGAAGTACATATGCAGATACATGATTTTTTTCCTCCAAAAATATAAACATGGATTCCAAGAGTCCAGATTAAGTTATAGTTGTGGATAACTGGAAGCCACAGATTACATGTACAATAAGTATCAATCTAACTCAGAAGATTCAAGAAAATTATGTCAGCACTGAATTGGATAAGCATCCAAACAGACATTGGTTATATACATGGAGGAGTATCTAAAGGCTTATTTTTTTTCATTGATCTCTTTTCCTACACTGAGATTCAAAAATATTTACTATATAGAATACAAAGAATTGTATTGTCTTTTAAGTCTACATTGAATTTCTGTAGATCTATTTAGTAAATTGTATTTAATTTCATTTTTCTTACAAAAAGAAGAAATTTGACTAACATCCATTTGTGTGTCTCGTTTTTGGTGATTCACTTACACACCGAAGCATTGTGTCAATCACATTTGAACTCCCAAAATAGTAACTAAAGAAAAATTCTTAATTTTCTGGAAAGTGTAATGGCAGAACTACAGAATGAAAGGAATTGTATAAAATGAAAGAAAGCAAGTGAAGCATAAATCATGCAGGCTGGTGAAAGCTGTGATATAAGGTGAAGATGAAATCTAAAAGCATTTAGATTCAAGAAGCGTCTCCACACCCCAAAGAAAAGCATACCAGCATAATTTCCCATGCTAAAATCACTTTTAGGAGAGTGGAATAAATAGTGGAAGTTTCATAGTTGCAGCTTTCAGACCAGCAAAATCTGAAAGGCATATAGAAACAAAAACAGAGACACACACCAAAATTAGATGCATGGATTGCAGTATGAAAAAGGCACCAAGGCTATGATAAGGAAAAGAAAAAGAAAAAAGAAAAGAAAAGATTTTCTGAGCTAAAATTGAGGCCTATCAGCAGGAGAAAAAGATTAAACTGTATTACCTCTAGTCACTGAGAAGTTCCCCAGACAGTTTGGATGTAATTTGAAAAGATCGGGGGGTGGGGGCGGAATCTTTTTCTGCATTACGGCTATATGGTTTAAGGGTGTGCATTCTGAGGTGGCAGCTCTAATCACTTTTATTGACTTGCTATTGAAAGATAGAGATGAGACATGGCAGATAGATAAAATAGCTCATGCCGTATTTTTTCAGAAGTTTTATAATTTCCTTGAAAATACTGTGAATATTAAAGATCGTTTTAAAATACAAATGACATATACTCAATGATATAAGTTTAAGATTAAGATATAAGTAAAATTCACGTGCATAACTATTTCTCTGTATGAAATTTTAAAATAAATGGGATGGACCTTTGAATTTTAAAAATAGAAACCTGGCATTTTCTGATTCATTTACATATGTCACTGTTTTTAACATAGCCACTTTCATTAATATATTCTATATAATAAGTATACTTGACCTTTTTAAAAGAAAAGTATTTTAATTTATACATGATTCTAGTTCAATAAATCCAGTGACATATATTCAATGCATAAGTATTATGTTTAGATATAATTTAAACGAAGTAAGATTTAGTACACATAAATTGCATTACCCCCATAAGCCTTGATGAAGATTAATTAATATAAGATTTTCTTTCACTGAGAAGAATTTGTCTTGCAATTGTAACACAAAATCAGTATTCACTGTTTAATTGTTCCAAGATATTTTTAATAGACTTTATAAAGCAAGGTTCTGACTTCATCTGCTGCATTGTTATGAAATGTGACTAAAAGGTCACTAATCATTTTTCACTTGAATATGGAAGTTCAGATTTCAGGTCTTAAATCTTAAATAAAATATCAACAACAACAAAAAAGAAGAATTAAAGGCTTGCTTTCAAAACAATACACTATATGTATGTGTATATGCATTCATATTCATTTTATAATACTGAAAATTTAAACAAGCGTCCTATCCAGATTGTCCAACAAAATATCACATATGTTGTATAGTTATCTATAGTAAATTTATGCAGATTTCATCAACCATGCTATTGTCTCTAGCTATTGTTTTCAGATAACATACTCAATACAGTTTATTGGGAACATATTTGATAGAATATTATGGATCCATCACATGATTCACTAGGAACCACTGCTGTTTATTTAAAATTTGTTTTGGTGTTGTCAAATCACCTGTCAGCAACATTAATCTGATGCTATCCTAGTCTCTGAAAGGACATGAGAACCGTACAATAAATCTTATCTAAGCCAGTGGTATCTCTTGGTAAGCTCTACATAGCTACAGGGAGGAGTAATCACAGGCAAATATGGACAAGGCGGTTGAGTCATCCTTTAATTTAAAACTCACCTTTCATTTGAGTATGCAATGCAGTTTACATAAGGGTGTCCCCTCTTAATCAGCATAACAGCAAATCCTGTGTGGGACAGACTGAGTTGGAAATTGGAATATAACAGCCTAGGTCAGTGGTGGCGAACCTTTTACTTACTGAGTGCCGAACAGGAACGCGCTTCGTGCCTTGCACAAGCTCACATGCCATCCGCGGTAATGCGTGGCTCCTCCCCGTGTGCTGCATGCGCAACTGCACCATCTGTGCATGCGCACAGCTTTCGCATACACAATGCATGTGCGCAAACGCTGTCTGCACATGCACGCACAATCTCACGTGCATGCACAAATATGCACACATGTGTAGGAGAGCTCCGAAGACCAGCTGGATCCCCTGAATTGCACGCATGCACACCAGAAGCCTGAACACCAGCTGGGGCGCGCCCACATGCGCAGTTTCAGGTGAGCTTGGTGACGGCTCGCATGCCCGGAAAAATGGCTCTGCGTGCCACTATCAGCACACATGCCATAGGTTCGCCAACACAGACCTAGATCATCCATGAGTTCTGTAGTTCAACATGAATCTACGTCATCAGAATCCAGCACTTTAATTACTCTGTCCAAATGCTCTAATTGCTTTAATACATTTCTTTGCTACTGCAGTCTACATGTCAGGAAAAATAGCAAATCATAATATCTAAATCTTCTAGAAATACCCAGGAATATTATGCTAATTAATGCCTGAATCAATGCTTATGTTATACTCCTAACATACTTGCTATTTAAGATCCAGATGATGAATGTCATTCTTTTCCTTGTCCCTTGTCCCCTCCCCCAAAAGTAATTTCAATAAAAGAAAGAGCTTTTCAGGCTGCAGAACCCTGGGTAGGAAAGCTTCCTGTGACAAGCCAGTGTCAGTCTGCTATTCCTCAAGGCCATTAGCCACGTTTTAGCATTTTCCAGAAAAGTGCAGTGGAATAATGCTGAGAAGTATTGAATATGGACAGATGAGAGCTTTAGTATAGGAGAGCTGTTGGTTAGAAAGAGGGCTGCTTTTTAATGAGAAGCTTACAGTGAAGGGGCTGGAAAGTGGGGGAAAGGAAAAGAAGGAAAAGACAAGAGAAATAGCAAACATAAAGAATAGTCCATTAAGGGTTAGGGTGGTTGTGGTGGCCAGGACCTGGAAAGCAACTGAGTGAAATCAAGAAGGGGAATCTGGATATGTCTGGTAGAAAGAAAAAAATAGTCCCTGCATTCTCCCAGAGGAAAATCCCTCTCCTAGAAGAGGTTGGGAGAAAGAAGAAGGCTGAAAGAGCAAAATGGTGTCCTGTCAACAGAAGATGAGGAACTGCTGTGCCTACTGAGACCCACTAACCTCAGGTTCAGATGCTTGTTGAGAAAAGTAAAGCAAGTGACTTTGGGGAAAGAAATAGGAGAGAGAAGGAGGGGATATAATAAATGCCTTTAGATTGAAGCTGTAGACGAAACAAGAAGGTGTTAACAGACATAAATAATAAAGGAGAGCAACACTAAGCACTACAACTTAGTGTTCAGGCAGAAAATCCTGTATAGTTTGTACATAAATATGTAATAAAGCCCTTCCTGTAATAAAAGCCTGATCTCCCCCCGAGTTGCCATCATTCCTTATAAAACAACCTAAGACACTTAACCAAGAGGCTTCTGATTCTCCCTTAATATCTCTCAGGCACCAAGGGAAAACTTCTTTATTCAGCCAAACATTTTGATATTTCCATGATGCATGTTTGCCAGTTTTATTTCTGTTTTTTATAGCTGGAAAATTGGAAGCTGCTTTCTACCAAGGTGACTCGTACCATAAATTACTGTATTCTGATGCTAATTTTCTGATGTAGGCAGAAATAAATTAACAATATCCTAAACTGATAGCTCTCCCCTTTCCCCCTTTTCCCCTCTTCCACTCTTTTTGTGAAGTTGGAGGGAGAGAGAATGAAAGTGGGCAAGAAGAAAAATAAAATTCACAGGGACAGAGAAACACAGGTCTGGCTATTTTTTTTTTCCTTTTCTCCATTTAAATCATGGAGGGCCCTGTTTCCTCCTTTAACAAAAGAGAAGAAAAAGTGATTGATGCAAATTGAGATGCTCACTTTGAAAATGAATATGACTGCAAGAATCTGGATAATCACTAGATGACAGCAAGACTTCCTGTATCATTTTTGCCATATATAACGGCCTCAAGTTTTCTGTGGCCTTGTTTTAATAACTAAAAAATGAATAGAGCAATATTTGTTTTAAAATAGAAAAAAAAGGTAAATATAAAAAAGGTAGGAAAGAATCCTTGTTTGTAGGAAATAAATAATCCATAAACTCTAGGAGCATTATTTATCCTACCTAATCCAAGCTTTTTAATGATTTCATGTGCGTATTATTTTTGTTTACTCTTTCCACTGTATGTTTTGTAAACCACTGAGTATCATCAAAGGAGTGGGTATCAGATAAATTTAATAAATATGTACTTTTAAATAATTACCTTTAAATAGATAGAAAAAAATAAAGATGTACAAAAAAGTGACAAGAATATTTTTAAAAAATACAAACTGCATCATCCTCTAGAGAGGGCTAATTAATGGGATCAAGATAGAAAATGAATTTAACTGTTTGCCCTTTGCTGTAATATTGAAGAAAAATTAGCTTCTAAAAGTAGCAATTACATTTCATATACTTTCGGGGATAAATTGCTGTTTTACAGCACTTGAAAATTTGGGCTGTACTTAATCCTTTAAGGGTTCTTTTAAATATCACTGCGTATATAGGTTAGTTTTCCACCTTTTCTTCAACGAATTCTGTTATAATAAAGGGATAGGTTGAAAATGAAAATAAGAATAGACATTGTATTAACAAAAGTGAAAGTATGTGTATTCGATCTGCTTGCTAATGCAATATATTATATAAACTCATGAAGAACCGGCTCTTCTGAAGTAAAGGAACACAGCAGGAATAGAGAAGTTTTTAACAATGTGTAATAGTGTGCTTTGAGGCAAGAAAAAGGTCAGGCATTAATGGTTAGTACCTGAATAAAGTGGACTGCAAACAATGTTGGAGGACATGTTGACATTTCCTACAGAAAGTCTTCCTAACAGGTGAATTGGCTATCTTCTTTTCCCAGGATTGGATTATGCTTTGTTCCAGAAGCACTTGAAATATTCCAGGGCAGAGGGAGGGTCTTTTGTTTCTGTTTGGAAGTTATTCTAAAACTGTATTACAGCTGAATTAATGCTGAATAATGCTTTTGATATGCCAGGCTAGCTTTTCTAGTCTTAGCATATGAATAGCTGATCAACTGGATAATAAATTGTTGATCTGTAATTAAAATGATAATTGAATATAACATGAGGAGATTCTACAGTGATACACATTACCATCAATATTTCCAGATTTAATTATTAGCAAAAATCTTCATTAAATAATTCAGAAAACTATTTAACAGTATAGTATATGGATTGAAATAAAAAACAGAAACAAAAGAATCATTATTGGGGGCTTTGAAGAAAATGTATGCTTTACTAACAGATTGCATGTTTATATATTTTAGCATCAATTTTCCAACTAAAAAACCCAGTTATATTTGAAGCCAGTTAATACAAAGACTTGCAAAACAGTTGCATAAATCTTTTATTTTACCAAATCTTTTGTGATTTGGATGCAGGCGTTTGTATCAGGTAAATAAGTTTTTAAAAATCATATTTGGTGACATTTTCTGTGCCACCAGATTTATTAATATTTAATTTATCTTGAAAGAGAAAATATAATTATTTGCCACTCACCAATTACAGTTGGTATATTAACATTTCATTCAAAATATCAATGCTTGCAAATCTATGCCACAATATAAATCTTTCAAGTAAACCATTCAGTTTTTGAGAAAAATGAAGCTAATACAGTACATTAAATATTTTTCTTGACTTTTTTTTTCTAAATCTTCAATGTCAATTGAATAATTTATTATTTCATAGGAAAATATAGGAGATTTAGGCAGAAATCACCGTTATTTATAGCTATCTATTGATCGACCGATTGAGTGACTCACCAACCTATCTATTTTTAAGCAATTAAAAATAAAACTTCAGAGACAAGACTGACAAAGCTATACAAACTTATACCAGCAAAGGGGTGATAAAAGATAAGTATATTAACAGTATCTCTCAATCCACACAACTTGATTATCCCAAATTGACTTTCTTCATTTCACTTAAAATATAATCAACTGCTTGGAAACAAATCCAAGTATCTGCTTAGACTAAGAAAAAAAGACCCTCAGGTTACTATGGTTTTGATGCTTATGGATGAATTTTATACAATATAATACTTTTGAAATGGATATCTTTATTAAATTACTTTTAACATTTTTCAGTGGCATCACTGATGTAAACATGAGCTGAGTGTATACACAAAAAGTACAGAAATTTCTTCAGTTTATAAAAAGGGAACGGTAAATGGCAATACATAAATAAATAAATTGCATAGGCTTTCTTCTTAGGCCAATCTTATATCTTACCACATGATTGGCTAATTGAGGCCAATCTTGTGGTAAGATATAAAATAAAAACAAGCCAGACTATGAAATTATTGGATTTAAATAATCCAAGGTATTTACAATATATTTATATTTGAGAAGGTGCATCTAGATGCCAATTTTTCCAGCAATCACATTTCTTTTCTCACAGATCTCCAAATCTACTGGACTATCAAAAAGTTGTATTCTGAATTATCACATACTATTAATTATTACAACTTTATTTTTTTTAAAAGTGCTACTTAAGTTTTACATTTAATTTCATTACTTCATTAGTAGTACTAACAGATACGCCATCTGAAAGGCTTTGTTGTTTTGTAAATAGGCTGTATAACCAATTTGAGTTTCCCAATAAAAACCCTGTTAATATATCTACAGGATTGTGTGTGTGTTCATAAAGAATTCAGATCAGGGACTATTGTTTTTGCATTATTTTACATTATGTAAACAAATAAGATTATGAACCTAGAGCAAACTATCATTCCTGAAAATTCAAAGTTTCCAGCTATTATACATAGAGAATGAAATTTGCATGTATGCTCAAATTAAGGATTCATAGTTATTGCTATTTATTTAAAAAATAAAGTAGGTAATACCAGATTCAACTGGGCTCTTCTTCAATTAAAAAATCAAAAATGTTTTATTGATAAACTTTCTGTATCCATCCAAGATTCCAAAATGTTGATGAAACTCAATCGAGCACATACTTGTTCCTTAAATTTCTATTATTCCTTTTCACAAATGATATTAAAGTACTAAAAATAAAATTCAAGAACCTAATATTATTTTATTATACTTTACAGAAACATAAAAGACAACATCAGTTTTTTTCTTTTTACGACCTTGTAGTCCCTTAATTCGGGGTAGAGTGCTGCTATAAAATAACTATTGTGATATCTTTCAGTAGGATCATAAAAGATGTACTGTAAGACTTCCAAACTCAGTGACAAACCTACAGAAAATATAAGAAATGGTGAGAAAACCAATTATATTGGAGTTGTCACTCACTGACTATAATCAGGTTAAAACCAATTAACCTGGGAGTGGCAGAATTTGTAGTTATGTAGTGGTACACTTCACTATTACGTTAATTAGCTACAAGCAAGTTTGTATACATTTATGTTCATTTTTTAAAATTTTTGGCTTGTTTTCTAAGTACACTAACTAAAAACTTAAGTGTAGATTTACTTGATCAAATCCAATTGCACTAGTCCAATCTTCTCCAACTATAGATAGTCTTTGCTTTACGCTGAAAATTGGGATCAGAATTTCTGTCGCTAAGCAATGTGGTCATAAAGCGCAATGTCACATAACCGCATCACTTAGCGACGGCAATCCTGACAGTCCCTGTTGCTGTCATTAAGCAAGGAATGTGAGTCATTAAGCAAGGACCTCATGTGACTGCAACTTGCTGCCAGACTCCAACAAGCAGTCAATGCGAAGTTGGGTGTTGTGATGTGCCACAAGCATGGCCAAAGGTGTGCAGGTGGCTGCTATTGTGTGGCACAAATGCAGTCAGGTGGGAGATGCCTGCTGCAGAATGTGAAAGAGCATGCAGGTGGCAGCTGCAGCATGAGCACAGCCCGATAGGGGGTGACTTGTTGCAGTGAACAGGAGGGTGTGCACTATGGATTGTAGGCAGGGCAGAAGAGGCACATGCTTTGAAGAAGGAAATCCCAGGGATTCATACTCCATAGCTGAACTCCT
Organism: Pantherophis guttatus; assembly: GCF_059756535.1. Classification (NCBI taxonomy): domain Eukaryota; kingdom Metazoa; phylum Chordata; class Lepidosauria; order Squamata; family Colubridae; genus Pantherophis; species Pantherophis guttatus. Next base: position 36,577,667 of record NC_142069.1, read on the forward strand.
TGGGATAAAAAGCAACAGGAATTACAGAGTAACTTGCAACCTTCTCTGCTGGCTTCCTTTTTGACTTTGCTTATGGGGAGGTTGAGCACAGGATGCTGCAACTATTGTAAATACAAGCTGGTTGCAAAGCACCTAGATCACTACAGATAGTGCTGGGCAGCAGGAACATCAAGGACTGGTAACTTTGAACAGCTACTGAATGAGTGGTCATTAACAAAAAACTATCTTTAGATGTGCTGTACTTTTTATTATACAGGCTATTAACTGGCAGTGATATCATTATATATGAGGACACCAGCTTGAGGACAATTGAGTAACTATTTAGTTGCAGGGTTTAATTCCACCATTATGATCTTATAAAGCCAATATATTACTCTCCAATCCTTTGCACTAGGTTAATTTATTCAGTTCAAACAAAAGTACTAAGTATAATCTCAATTATTTTATATTCTAACATTTTATAATTGTTTGGGGGGCTCCTCTAGATAAGAGTACAGCAGTTGCTTTGGACTGCAGGATTTTTTTTTTAAATAGCAAAACAGCAAAGTCTTAATTTCTTATGCCTAGCTGTTCTGACCTAGTTGTTAATATGCAATTAAAGTACTATGAACGATCACATAGTCACACAATCTCCAGAATGATCCGTTTCCATCCTGGCTGTCCAGGACTTCCAATGGTGCATGTATTGTCACTGTAATTGGGTTCATCCCTATTTCTGCCAGTTGTCTTCTTTTTTCCCCTTTTTTCCCAGTTTTCCTAGCAGTCTTTTCAAGGGAGCTGCCATCTTTGCAATATGTATCCAAAATATAATAATTTCAGCCTGGTTATTTGTGCTTCAAATCTCTGGATTGCTTTGTTCTATGATAAATTTATTTGATGACTTGGCTATTCATGGTATTTTCAGAATGTCTAACAAGAGACTTTAAAAGCATCAGAACTCTTTCTAACCAGCTTCTTTAAGTTTTCTTACTTAGAGTATCATAGCAAAAACTTCTAATTCTGATCCATGTAGGTATAGACACACCCTGGCATCTGGATATCTCTCCCATTGCATTCACTGCTATTCTACTATAGAGCACGGCTCACCAGAAGAACTAGACACAAGAACATTTTTCCCCAAATGCTATCACTCTGCTAAACGAATAATTCCCTCAACACTGTCAAACTAGTTACTAAGTAGGCATTACTATTAATCTTCTCATCGTTTCTATCACCCATCTCCTCCCACTTATGATTGTATGCCTGTAACCTTGCTGCTGATATCCTTAAGATTTATATTGACTGTTTCCAGTGGTTGGTTGCCCCCAGTTCGCACTGGTTCTATAGTACCAGTAGTAAAACTGGCGGGAGGTTCCGCCCACTGACCCCGACGTCATCAAAATGCTTCTGCGCATTTACCAGCCCTGTTGCGAACCGGTAGTAAAGATAAGTATAACCCACCCCTTTTTCCCTATGACTATCATTAAGTATTGTACCTTATGATTCTTGATGAATGTATCTTTTCTTTTATGTACACCGAGAGCTTATGCACCAAGACAAATTCCTTGTGTGTCCAATCACACTTGGCCAATAAAAAATTCTATTCTATTCTATTCTATTCTATTCTATTCTATTCTATTCTATTCTATTCTATTCTATTCTATTCTATTCTGTGTTACAGGTAGTCCTTGAATTACAACAAGTAATTTAATGACTGTTTGAAGTTACAAATGCACCCCAAAAGCATACTTACAACAGGGTTTCAAAATGTGACCAACAAAAGGCTTCTGCATTCATGTGTCCTGGATTCAGTAACTCTGGAAGCGGCAGTCATTTTTAATATTTTGACCTCTCTTTGGGACCTGGAAATCACCCGTGGTTATGAAAGACAATTTCCAAGATCCATTTTTTTCCCCTGGGGACTTTGAGGCCTGTGCACTTTTCTTTTCTCCACATTGCTGCTATATGGAGAACTAGGGGAATGAATCTCATTGCTATCCTTGTTGCTTCTTTCATTCCTGTTGCTGTTGCCTTCAAGACTGGAGTATTGTAGTTGCCTTACAGTACTAAGTATTTTACAATTTTCTTTTTCATTACATTGTGTTTGTAAGTATTTTACGAACTACTGTACTTGTTTGCAAATACTTTACAAATTACTGTGCTTGTTTGTAAAGGATTTTTTTTTCATTACAATTGCTTGCAGAAATATTAGCTAGCATCTATAGAAAGCAGATTCAGTACTGTAAAGTTCCTTTGCATTCTGTTGTACTGTGTATGTTGGTTTTGCTTTGAAGATTAGTGTGTGCTACTATAAACTGCTTGTAGAACAGCTGATTGGTGGGCAGATTGGTTCTCTCTGGAGGCTCCACCGGGGACTCTCTGCAATTTCACCCCTGCACACCCCAATTTAAATGGGCCTCTGCACTGTGGTTCAGAGCAGAGGGCTGCCTCGCCTTGGCAAAACAGCTGATGGCTGGGTGACAGCAGTTCCCTCCAGAGGCTCAACAGAGAGCCCTACAAATTCACAAGTCTTTCAGTTCACTTAGCAATCATGGAGGTCATTTAATGAACGGAAGCAAACAGCTAGCCTAATCTTTGTTCATTTAAACAACCAGTTGATTCGCTTAATAAGCATGCTAAAAAATACTATAAAGATGAGTCCAACTCGTTTAATGACAGTCTTGACATATGACTCTACTGGACAAGCTCCATTTGTGTGTACCTTGACGACTATCTATAGCGTACAGCATATTTTTGACTGCTGGCTCCTTGACTGTTGATTGTCAATACTAAAAGGGAGAATTTATCCACTGCTATTATACCTTGGCTTTGAAAAAAATAAGCTGACTAAACACTTTTCAAAATTTAAACACATGACAGTAATCCATATTGGATTTAATAAAAATGTGTGAAAATTATTGACTCAGCAGTGCCACTCCAGATGCTAATGATATCTAAGTACTTTATAAGAAAATTGACCCCAGAAGCATTCCCCAATGGAAAACCTGATTTTTTTTGAGGCACACACAAAGCAGGCCAAAAATCTAATTCTAAACCAGCTTCCTATAAATAATAATCCATCTATGTTGTCTGAGATAAAAGCTTAGTTTTTTTATCCAGTCCTAACAGCAAACCGATACTAAAGATACAGAACTGAATGCCATTCATTGAGCATTATTTCTAACTTTCTGTTTTAACTTTTTCATAATTTATTACATTTATTTCTTCTCTGAAAATGTCTAACATTCAATTAGACATAATTGAAATATTTATTTCATTAATATTAAATAATTAAGAAATTTCAGAAAGTAACATACTGTAAATCATCTAAATAAAATTATAAAAATAAATGCTATATGTCTGGACAATTAATTCCAATTGTCCTATGTAGATATAAAGTAATATGGAAAATAAAACAGAACTTGACAAAAGTCAATCTCAGTGTTCTATTGATTATGCTGATGGACAGCACTAACCCTGGTAATGAAATAATTGCACTGTTTTGCTGCCTTTATATTTCTTGGTATTATTCTTGACATTATTTGCATTAATTCTGTTTTTATTCTATTGTGAGATATTTCATTTTCTATTTACAAGTAATTAAAGTATTCTGTCAAATATAAAATAAATATAATAAACTAAATGTCATGATTTGACTGGTAATTGTAACAATATTCAGCAAGAATGTACTCATTCCTGTTAGGAAAATCCAACACAATGGCCATGAATTTTTATTCTCCTAGGACTATATAATTATATAATGTTTGCATTTGTTCAGAGTATTCAAGTTCTAGACAGGAATTACTTCTTAAATTGAATTTTTTTAAAAAGGTATTTGCCAGTACTGGGTAAATTCAGGGGCCGTAAGTGCAATCTGTGGAAGAAGAGCTTCTTTCTACATATGCCCAATTTGGTTTGTCCAAACAAACTTCAACAAAGGATTCCACAAATCATATTTAATTTAGGCAACTATAATTAAAGTTAATGGTATAATAATAAATTACTCTTACCATATTTTCTATCGCTTTATTACTGCAGTATTGCAGAGAACAAAAGTGTGGATAGCATAATGTAAAACTATGACTTGCCATATTCAACTAAACAAAGTCAACAGTACTCAATGGTATCCTTGTAGTGTAGCCAGGACCACTGCTGATAATTACTGTGCTCATTGTAATGTGCATAGTTCTTTCCTATTTAGTATTTCAACTGCTACTAATAGTTGGATCTGGACACTCCTATAATACTCATCAAAGGCTCTGATTCATGTGAATGATACTAATATCTGAATATGTTCAGGAAACTAAATTAAATGAATTCATAAATAAGTTTATTTTGTGCTTCCATAGTATTTCTAAGATTAGAAAATCATGTAACTAGTAGAACATGAGTTTATTAGTCTCTTTTATTGTAATCTTGACTTACTCATAGGCAAGCCTGAATTCTTCTTACTGTTGAAAGATCTAGAAATAATTTTCAAAATACCTTCACAAAGCAGCACTATATAACATAAAATGCTTATAAATACTGCAGCTCTGAGCAGTGCATTATGAAATACAACCAAATATAATTAGGTGTTGAGGATCAAATGTCTGGATTTTATAAAGTAGTATTCATATACACTTTGAACTATGGTGCTAGAGAAGACTCCTGCAAGTCCCTTGGACTGCAAGGTAATCAAACTGGTCAGTCCTAGAGGAGATCAACCCCGACTGCTCTTTAGAAGGCCAGATCCTGAAGATGAAACTCAAATACTTCGGCCATCTAATGAGAAGGAAGGACTCACTGGAGAAGACCCTAATGCTGAGAACGTTTGAAGGCAAAAGAAGAAGGGGACGACAGAAAATGAGGTGGATGGAGTCATTGAAGCAGTCGGTGTGAACTTAAATGGACTCCGGGGAATAGTAGAGGACAGGAAGGCTTGGAGGAACGTTGCCCATGGGGTTGCGATGGGTCGGACACGACTTCGCGACTAACAACAACATTCACATACAGTAGTATGATATACAGTAGTATGATATAAACATGACATAATTAGGGTACTTGATTTAATCTAATTTAAATAAATATTTACATCAAAAGGATTTCTTTAAAAATTGATTATCCCTCATTTCAATAACTTTTTTGCATGACTTCAATGAGTTTCCTTCGATGTGTAATAAACAAAAAAGGTATTTCTCAGATAGAGAACCAGTTTATTGTAGTGATTAAGGCCCCAAACTAAAAACCAGAGACTGGAATTCTAGTTCCAGTTTAGGTAGGAAGCCAGCTGGATGACCTTGGGCCAGTCTCTCTTTCTCAGCCCTAGGAAGGCAACAGCAAAGCACTTCTAAAATCTTGAAAAAAGAAACCTGGAGGGACTTGCCAGGCAATCAGTAGGAGTCCACACTGACTCAAAGGCACAAAACAAAGAAACACAAAAAAAGATACTTTCAGAATTACTAAAGGTAGTAAGGATACAAGATTTGCAAATGTAAAAAAATAAGTTGTTTAATTTGGCAGAGTATCAAACATACAATGGGCTGTTCTCATGAACATGCACAGTGACAAACATACACAGTGTCTACATTATCAATATAAAAGTAGTCACATTAATATTAAAAATAAGATGAGAAGCTCAGCCAACATCCCATCTGCTCTCATGAATTATATTTAAGAAATCATATGTAATATAGACATTTTTGTCTGCATATCATAAAGCCCTGACATATCCAAGCTTTCATTAAAAAGGCCTTGGGATGTGACTTGAATAACAATGTGTCTCAGCTAATTAGTATTTTCAGTTCAGCATATTCACTTTTAGACGTATTGCTGTTTGCACATAGTAATTTAGGTAAACAGATCCCTTCCACAGCTGCATCAATTAACACTGCTAATCAAAACTGAATTCAAGTAATTAGGCACATTTATGCAAAAAGTCTGCAATTTGGGGGAAAATGCTAGATTCTATAGTAATAGTTCACAAAACAGGAATCTCTTCTTTTCAAATAAGATGTAAAACAAAAGTAATTTAGCCATAATGTAAACAAACTGTAGATTCAGAAAAAGTATATAAATTATATATTAACAATTATCTGGTCTGTATTCTCAGAAACTTTATGAATTTTAATATAATTATTTGCATATTATGAGATTCACATAAGAACAAAGACGTTCTTATTAGCAACAAGAACATTCAAGGTTTATGTACCTACATCAGGGGTGTCAAACTCAAGGCCTGCAGGCTGGATGCAGCCCACGGGATGCTTAGATTTGGCCTACGGGGCTGCTCTGGTAACAGCGAAAGATTGACCCACAGTGACTCTGCCAGTGAAAATGGAGCTTGGGAGGGCCATGTGCGGCCCTCCCAAGCTGTGTTTTCACTGGCAGAGTGCTAGCAAAACAAACTACTAGCAAAAGTGGATCCCCCCCCCAGCCCCATCCTGGCCACTACAGGTGCCAAGTAATATCGAGATGGCCATGCCCACCTTGGTCGCGCCCCCCACGCCCCCAAGTTCAAACACAACCCTTATGCGGCCCTCAATGAAATCGAGTTTGACACCCCTGACCTACATTAAATAAAATATACCTATTTTATCAATTCATCCCACCCAGTCAAGCAGGAAGAGTGTGTTGTGAATTTTGACTTGTGTGGTATAGGAAGAGAGACTTCTCTGTCACTTTCCCAACCTTCTTGAGGCAAGATGGGCCCTCCACTCTTCTGGCTTTCTGAAAGAATGTGGCTCTGCTAACTGGCAGAGGGATCTTAAGAGTGACAAGATATATGATTAATGTTCATGTATTTATTAAGTTTATATTCTCATTCAGAAGTTCAAGGTGATGCTCTTTTCTCCATTTCTTTTCTTTCTTATTTTTTAAATTTGATTTATAAGCCACCCTTCTCCGGAGACTCAGGGCGGCTTACAATGCGTTAAGCAATAGCCTTCATACTTTTGTATATTTATACAAAGTCAGCTTATTGCTCCCACAAACTGGGTCCTCATTTTACCTACCTTAGGTGGGTTGGCTGAGATGGAAGGCTGAGTCAACCTTGAGCCTGGTGAGATTCAAACTTACAGTAATTGTAGACAGCTGGTGTTAATCACAATGCTTTTAGTCTGCTGAGCCACCAGGCCCTGTCTTGCCACAACAACAACCCTGATGGGTGGGTTAAATTAATAGTGAATCAGGGCTTAGGATACACCAAAACTGTTTCTTTCACAATGCCAGCCCAATACTTTTAACAACTACACCACTGTGTATTTGTTATTTATATGATTTTTCCCTTAATCAAAATGTATGTGTTTCCATGTATTAAAAAAGAGCAATGATTCAAGATCTGGAAGGAACTAAAAATCAACCAGTTTTGGAGGACTCTCAGAAGAAAATTGGGTAAATACACAAAGAGTGACAGAGTCTTCTTTTTCGTTATTATTTTCACTTCCTAAATAAGAAGTATTATTAAATTGCAATTATACCTTTAACTATACAATTAGACCATCAACTCAGTCATTAAGTGAAGCAATCGTTAAATAAAATCATGGCTGTGCTTATGATCTCACTTTGCTCAACTACATGGAAGCTTATTATAACCCCTTTTAGGCAAATCAGATCAAGAAATCAACTCCCCAGAAAGGTTAAAACTACTTTTATATATTTTATTATCTACTTTTCGGCAATAATAACCAAGTCTCACTGTGATTTACTTCCACTCCTTTCTTATACTCCAGTGAATCAGAGGGGTATTTACCTGAGCTGCTTCCAAATATTATTTCTCATGATTTAAAAAACATTTTAGCCTCTTTATCTAAGCTACAATTCTTGCTTTATCCATCAAATCGATCTTCCTTAGGCTCTACACTTGTATTGAGTGTATGTATATACACTCCAAATGCTACTGAGACTAAATAGCATTTCAGTCATGATACCTTGGATAAAGTCACTTCAGAAACGGAAGTTTGGACAATTGTAAAAATTGAAGACAAGAAAAAAGGTTAGATACCTTAATAGATACTATGATGGAAGTCACCCGCATAGATTTATAAACATTCAAAGAAAAGCCTGATTAACAGTTGTCACTTGAATCCAAGGATTAGAAGCTGTTGAACATCTTACCCTCTTATTACAAAACACCTGTTTACAGTGCAATACTGAGCTAATCTTTAAGACAGTGGTTTCAGCAACCATTGTCAACTAGCCAATTTGTCACCTGGCCTTCTTTAAATATATTCATCAACAACAAGGCAGGGGTGTCAAACTCACAGTATAAGGTGGCCTCACCTGATGTACCCAGAAGTGATATTCAGCCGGTTCCTACTGGTTTGGCCAAACCAGTAGCAGAGATCTGGGTGGGCCTGCCCATCCGCCCTGGCTCTATGCCATCCTATTTAGGCATGTTTTTGAGGCCAGGCGCATGTGCAGAAAGTGCATGAGCGACCAAAGCACATGCATGAAATGTCAGATGCATATGCGGAAGGCACGTGCATGAAGCGAGCGTGCGCATGTCAGACCAGTGGTAAGAATATTGGAAACCCACCACTGGATGTATCAGGACTTTTTTCCCCTTTGCTAAACTGGGTGTGGGTGTGGCCAGCATGTGACGCATCCGGCCCATGGGCCGGTATTTGGACAGCCCTGCTATAAGGGATAAATAATGACCTTATGCTGCATCTTTATTATAAACAATGCTAAGTAGTTTATAATTCCTGCTGACAAGATCTATTTTATTTATTCCTTTATTATTATCCTACCTTCCTCCAGGCAGCTCAGAGTAAGGTGCATTAGTTTCTGTTTTGCCACAAATAACAACATAGATTTTATCACCCCAAACCAGGATAAACAGTTTTGCGGAGACTCCAGCAAGATCACCAAGCAAAACAACCCACTAGAATGAGTATTTGAACTTTGCCTCTGTGGTTTTTATTCATTCTTGTCATATTTTCTACATGTTAGAGATGGCATAGTTATTACTGTTACTTTGTTTTATTATTGTCATGTTCTGCATTATTAAATTTAAACCAGTGAGCCTACAGAATAAAGTAAATAAACATGTTTATTTATTGCAATGCTTTATAGAGATCATCTCATAGCAGTAATTTTGGTCAGCATACATAGGTTAACATCATAGCAACAGTATATAACCCATATTGCCATGATTAAACAATTCCAAAAACAAAAAGCCATATCCGCAGCAGAGCTCACCTAACTTCCCAACCCAAGTGCCCAAGGGAACAGGGAGAAATGCTAATAGGGTTGGGGCCATCCACATGTCTGGGAAGGATGCTGTCTACAGGGTGAGTGCAGCCATGGAGAAGGCATGGTTTGAAGGCATAGTCTGATATTGGTATAAGTATAAACTAGACTAATTGTTAGGCTAGTCCATTGACATTTTACACATGATGACATATTGCAATTGGAAGTCCTTCTAGTCCTGCTACAATTTTGTGGCAAGTTTGTAGTAATTCATTTATCTTTTCATCTCACAGAAAAGTAATGTCTACATTGATAAAAAAAAATGCTAAGATTTCCATTCAGGAACATTTTATACAGTATGTTGCTGGAAAAAAAATACTCTCATCTATTACAGACATACAGTAGCTTGAATTATCTTCAGCCTTTTATGCACAATATTTTACAGTACTTACACATAGTATTATAATGTTTATCTAACAAAAGCAGGACACTTTTTCCTGAGGATACCTAAACGTAAGTAGAGTGATTCTGATGTCAATGCAGTTCACCAAAGTGATCTACTTACTATTGAAATAAAAAGGCAACAGAATAGTCCCAAAATATAAATATTTATGTTAAATTATACTATAATAAGAAAACCACTCTACTTAAGTGCAGCTTATCCGCTTATAATGATCAGCAGACAAAGGTAGAGTATAAGAGAGAAAGATACAGTGTCATCAGGGGAGTTTAAAACAAAAACTAACATGGCACCACAATTTGTAATCATAGCCCCATAATTTTTTTTGTGTTGCCAGAAAGTCGGAGAACTTCAACTACATGACTGTAGTGGTCAATTTGACTTTTTACCCCCCACACCTTAGAAAGGTAGAAAATAAGTTTAGCAAAGAAGGAATATCTACTCAAACTTCTGGCTAATATATTTAGAAATAAAAACACTATTCAAACAACTTCTGATTTCAACTTTCTATTTTTATTCATTACAATAAAATTGTATGGATTGCAATAATTGAAATTTTTAGCACATTCAATTATGTTCCCAAAAATTAGGGAAAAAAATGGGAGTAGGAAACTGTCAGTGACAAATACCTTTGTCAGACTGTAGCCAGAATTCCACAGGGAAAATTCATGAAAAGTATTATTGATTTTTTAAAGAACAAATGTTTAAAATGACTTCAGTAGCGTAACTATCCCTGGAAAATTCCTGTTCTTATAATAAATCAATATAAGCTTGAATTGATTTCTTTGTAAAACAGCATGTCATTTTTTTCATTAGCTGCACATAATCTGTATTTATTCTTTTTTTACTTTTCAAATTCTTATTTAATTTCTTAAATTGTTCCTCTGAAAACTGTCAAGGAAATGTTTTGAGCACATTATCATTAATGCACTTAGGAATGTTATATATGCACTCAATGTTTCTTTACAAACTGAATGGGCCGTTTTCTTTTCTGAATAAACAACCATGATTTTACACACTAGAGAAATCTTAGATGTTTCATCCTCCCCTTAGATCTAGCATTCTCCTTTTTCATCCTCTCTTTATAAGTATAAAATTTGGCTTTCAGCAATTAACAGAATTATAGCTTTATAGAACAGCAAATATTTAAATAAAGAAATTATATGTTTATTTAAATAAATGAAGCAATCTGGCCAATCACAGGAACCTTTGTCAACCATTCATGAATATTCCACAGCTGCATGGAATTGCACAAAACGTATAGTTCCCTCAAAATTGCTGAGCACATTGTAAGCCGCCCTGAGTCTTCGGAGAAGGGCGGCATATAAATCAAATTTAAAAAAAAAAAAAAAAAAATGCAGGACAGCTTCTGTAAAGCAGTAGAGTGAACATTCCTGCTACAGATGAACCTGATGTATGAAGATACAACTGAGTCGTGCAACAAAATAAAAGCATTATTTAGACTCCATCAAAAAGTAGTAATTTGTTTATTTGTTTACAGGGCTTGTCAGCCATGCCAGCCAGTTTTTTTTAAAAAAAAATTATTTGGAAAGCCTACTTCTATCCAAATTTAGACACTTAAAAAGCCAACATTTTTAAGCACCTTTGGGATAAGATTTGAATGTCAAGTTAAATGATAATTCAAATATGGGATTACATATAAATATTGTCCTATGATATCATACCACATTATAGGATTTATGAAACAGCTGCCATACCTTTAGCATACTTTACTAGGGAATTATTCTTTTCAGGAAATAACAGATTTATGTTCATTTTGGATCTCTTCTGTCATCCCTTTGAAATTGGCCAGGTCAGGAAACAGATTCCACAAAGACTATTGGAATTATTACTGTAGAGTACAATAATAGAATTTTGAAAGCCTTACAGTTCTCTCCCATCTCTTATATGAAAAAGAATAAAGCAGGGAAATCTTGAGTTTCTTTCTAACTAGGAGGATATTTACATGATGTTTTTGCAGACCTTCAAGTTTTTCTCTGTATTGCTCTACTCCTTTGCAACATACAATTCTATCAAACCATGGTATTCTTAGAACTACCTGCAAGGGATAAATTATGGAGATACGCATTTCAGTGGTTCCACTTACATCTACAGGGGACAGAATGATTTGAACCCTTATTTGCTGCAATGTGGGGTGTCTACTACTCAGTCATCTTTCCTACGTTATACAATATCTGTATATTTATTTACTTAATTATATTTCAATTTTTATGGCTGTCCATCTCAAATTCATGATTTTGAACAGTTAACAGCAGCAAAAAGCACCATATAAAGTACATAAGATTAATACATAATTTGCATACTTAATTTACATAACACATACATAATAAACAGGCAAGATGAAAACCAAAACAACCAGCAAATAAATGAATACAAGTGTTGCACCGGCTCTGTCACACATCTGGATCTCCAAGCTTGGTGACACAACCCTGTTTTAAAAGCCTTATGGAAAACCAGCAGGATTGGGACTAATGTAATCTACAGGGGATTGTACAGGTGGCCATAAGAAAACTTTTCCTAGATCTTGCCAAATGAAGCTGATAGATGGGTCCTGTAGCATGGCTGTCCTGATGGACCTAATGGAACAGATAGACACAATCGGCTGTATGTCAGGAATTACCATGCCTTACTGCAATTACCAGCATGATGAACTGAACCCAGAAGTATACTGGCAACCATTGCAGCTTTTTGTGCACTGGTGTATTATGTGCTGATTGAAGAAAACACACAACTAACTGCCTATTGCATTCTGTAACTGCTGCAGCTTCTAAATGCACTTCAAGTGCAGCCCCAGGTAAAGCATTCTGCAGTTTAGGAGATAATTAAGGCGTGAGTAACTGTAAGCCCAGCCTCCCACTCCAGGGACAGATGCAACTGGAGTATAATATGAAGTTGTGCAAAAGCCCTTCTGGCCATTATTGCTATCTGCTCCTCAAACAGGAGCCATGAGTCCAGGCAAGGCAGGTTGGGCTTTGATAGAATCATTGGCTCAAAGTTACCCAATGAGCTTCCATGGTTGATGTTAGATTAGAATTTAGGTTTCTCCTGATGCCAGTCCAAAACCTTCAATATTATGTCACATTGGGCTTCAGTCATAATATTTTAATCAAAATGTGGTACTTTTAGAAAAAAGTTATAAAAATGGGAAGTAAATAAATAATGTTGTAAACTTTTATGAGTCAGGTTACAAATCCATATGCTGAAGACAGTATGCATGAGAGGATAAGAGAGGATAATCATGCTAGGATATGCAGAAAATTATCAAAGTGCAATGATACTTTCATACTAAATTAAATATAGTATAACAGTTTTGAGTAGAATGGTTAAAACTGTTAAGAGCATATACACAAATAAATATTTAATTTTCTAATTTAGATGTAATTTCTCAAGACTGTTAAAATAAAAAGTAAACATTTGGGGAAAAACAACCAAAATTGAAAGACAGTTATATGTAATGGGTAATGGGTAAAAAATAATATCAATGGTTTTACTCATGTTCACTCAGAAATAAGCTTGCAGAATTCAGTGAATTTTTTTTCAAGAAAATAAGCACAAGCAATACAGTTTAATTAACCAGGAACCTGATTATTTGGATTAATTGTGGAACCTATGCCATTCTGCCCTTCCACAAGTCATTGGATTCAATGATGCTACTTTCTAGACCAATAGTTTTCATCTCATGTTAAAATATGATGCTAATATAAACTTCAAAGTACATATTTTTTCTTATTTCACTATCCTGAAATCTCCCCACCCCCCATGCAATTTAACCACTCTTCCAGAAAGGTAGTTTCCTTCCTCTGTCATATTTCATGGAATCCTGTAAGAAGATTTTTTTTTTCTCCTGAGAGGGTATTTTAAGAGTGAATAGAAGGGCTAGGTAGAAGATAGCTGCCACCTCAGGCTGTTTAACATTTACACGGCAGTACCAAGTATTTCTCTACCTTGGCAGTAGTTGGGAATTCAACTTTGATGAAAGAGAGAAATAAATTGGAAAGGGCAGAAGACTGCATATTTATTACCATTTTAATAACATTCATATATTTAAAAAGATAGAAACTAAGTATTCAGTGAAGTTAACGCCGATATTAAAATTGGCTCATAACTGCTCTTTTTAACCTTTAAAATAGGAATCTTTGTTTTGTAATATAGATAAAGAGCAGAATTTTCTGTATTTCATCAATGAGAAAATTAGTTGTACAGTTGAACTGGACAGGCCTATTTCATGGATCTATAAATTTCTCCCTCTGATATTTAGGATTTATTTTACGGACTGAACATGCATTTTCAGCTGAAGGTATGTCTATAGACTATACATGTATATACATACATATATATATATATATATACATACATACATACATACATACATGTATACATCTATAGACATTAAAGTTATTGTGATTTAATTATTTTTCTTGTTTTAAAAAAAAATTAACGATCTTTGCACATGGAAAAATGAAGTTTCAATTAGCAAGATTTTTTTATCTAGCTTTCTTCTGGTTTGTTTCTTGTTTTCCATTCTAGGCGCTCTTATACTGCTTTTCTATCAATCCAAAAACAGAACTAAAACTGTAGTTTCTTATAGTACTTAATGTTTCACTCTATAACTGTATATAAAAATGCTGTTATGCTGTGAGCAAGAAAAGGTTTGTTCTGAAGTGATCCAATTCAAAAACTTTTTCTATAATTTTATTTAAAAACTTCTTTGTGGATTTAATGCTGAATTTGTTATTCCAAATGACATACAGTAATTAGTCAATAGAACTTTTCATTTCTTAGTTGTATACCAGATTTTTCTTTCAAAAAATAATAAAGAAGTAATTAAAGCACTTCAGAATTTAAAACTACAAGGAATAAAGCTGACTAATTCAGGAGCGATTCATCAGTAATACTGCAGCATGTTATACAGGTAGTAATTAGAGGTTTAAAGATTATAAGAATGTATATATAAACAGTATAGAGTACTCTTGAAAATTTTTTAAACTTGTTTTAGTTGAACTTGAAATAATTTTCAAGCATTTTACTATTTTGAAAAAGCATTAGATTTTGAGAAAGTGTGAAATAATAATACAAAAATACTGTGGTTTTTTAAAGTGAAGTACAGCAAAAATCTGGTCAGTGAGTTTTACACACAACATGATCACTTCCTTATATCTTTAATATCCACTTTACTTTAAATTGAAAACTGGGAAAGTGGGCATAAATTCATGTTTCAAGACATTATAAAATCCATCTAAGAATCATTCCAAAGTTAATAAATAATGTTTTGAGTGATATTAATAAATAAATAGTTTTGACTGATTTGATTAAACATCTGATAGGTAAATAGGTAACAAATCCAATATAATAAAGATTGAATGAAATGGAAATATTATTGTGATATTGCTGCAAAACAAATAAGGTTTTTCATATAAGATAACTCTTCCTATTAAAAATGTAAAGTGCTAAAATATATTGTCAATCTCAAAACCTCAAAAATTCTGTAATTTATATAGAATTGTATAAATATAATTAATATAAAATTATTAGACTTCTTCCTAGTCTTTATATATCAATAACAAAAATCAATGTACACATATGCGTATCAGGGAAATCTTTTATATGCTTTTTTTAAGTCCCTCTAAATTCAATAGTATTTCTTCATGTGAATATAAAACTACATTTTAAATTGGGACATAGTTCTTTTTATGCTACATCCTGGTATCATGTAATAGCTTCAGAGACTGATATTAAAACAGACTAAATTATATATTTTCTTTTTTAGTCTATCAATAACCAATAATACAAGAACACAGTTTAAAAAGTAATATTCTTTTTCTTACCTATTTTTTAATCATTTCAGCCACAGTTCTGAAATTCCTTTGCAGGTATATTTTCCCACTGAATTCTAGAAAGCAATTTTGGTAACGCAGCTCGGACTGCGTCATAGTCCTTTGTATTATACTATCTTCTTATTGAAATAAAGAAGAAAAAGGGAAAATTAAAATATCTTTAAAAATTTGATCATAAACATTTGTTTCTTGTATTTGAAAATTATATTGAGCTCATTTTTTAGAATTGGGTTTTAATTTCTGAAAGCTTAATGAAAGGTTCATCAAACTTTAATCACCAATAAAAATTGCAGATTCTGTCACCTAGGGAACATTTATTATTTCAATGCTGAATAGTACATTGCTAATCTGCTAATCTGTATATTAGCACATTCCCCGTTAACATATTCCTAGAAGTTATTACTTCCTCTGAAACTATTAGGAGTTCACTGCCATACACCCCCAAAACAGCCCTATTTAAAGTCAGAAACATTTGTGATGACACACACTATTATTTATTTATTTAAAACATTTATATAGCCTCCCATCTTATATCTTATATCTCTACAGCTCCCTATCAGCAATTAAAACAGTATCAATAATAAAACAACATAATACATAAGCACATTAAAACCATAAACATTAAAAAAAAAACTGACACCAAAGTTAAACTTCCAACATACAGTCCCTCATAAAATCCTATCACCCACCTCCCTTTTTAATATTCCTTTAATATCCATAGATATTTGGTTTTCCAGCTGAGTTTTAACAATACACTAAATTTCAATTACATGAAATATTATGGGAGTGCTGATTAAAGTAACAATATACTTATTCTAGCTACTTACGTTTTTCCTTCTATTTGAAATTTGCAAATAGAAATTTGCATCATTAATCTGTTTTCCCTTATTCTATTTATACAATTCTTTATTCCAGGCAGAACAAAGTATTGATTTGTTTAAACCAAAGCCAAACAATAAAAATGTTAAGGAAGGTTAAAATTATTGTCTAATGATGATATGAAAGAATTTTTTTTAAAAAAAAAAGGCTGAGAAAAGGAAAACTACTAGGCATCACTTTTAATTATTTTCTTTATAAATTTGATTAAACCATGTAAAATTATCTAACTTAATTTTACTTGAAGATACTTTTATATTTTAAGGTTTTTAAAATAGTCAATGTCAATATATTCTATAGCAACTTCTATTTTTTATTATGAACAGAGTAAATAAAGTATAAAAAATAATAATTTTCAGATATATATTTCTTATGAGAACTATCTTCCATCACACTGATTATTACATATTTAGTTAAACTGTATCCTTATAGGAACATGTTCCATTAAATATATAATTTAATTCTAACAATAATAATTCACAATTAATCAGTCCGCCAAATCAAGATTTCTTTTTCCATGTGCTTCATTAAATCTAATCTGCAGGAAAATGTATAGGATTTAAATGTTTTCCTATTATTATTTTCCATGTGCTGTTCCATAAACCAGCTATTGTTTCCTTTGTCTTTTTTTCTACAATTCCACATTCTTTATCTTTTTCTTTGTTATATATGGCATGTGCATACACATCACTGAAATATTCCCTGTCATATATTGGAATGGCAATATCACAGGTACTCCAGGGACAACCGAGTTAGCAAATAAAGCTTACAAAGAAAAAAAGCACACACACACAAACACACACACACACCAACAAAGAAGGAACACAGTGGAATATTTGTTTCACTAGTAAAACATATAAAGATTTCAGATCAAGTAATGAGATGGCTGGATATTCCCTAAATGATCTGGGGAATTTAGAGTCAGGATTATAAATCAGATATTGCTAGAAACTTCTATAACCATAGTCAAATATCTAAATATATAAACCAGAGAACATCCCTTAGCATACTACAAATAGGCACCGACTATATTTTCATGTTTATTTTATGTTACTTTTTTTGCACGACACATTCTAAGAAAACGTGGAAACTCTAGAGAATATGCTTGTAATTGGAGGGGGGTAGAATAACCATGGCAACAATTACCACATTCGCAACTGTTTTTAAAAAATAATTTCACAACATAATTAACAATGGTAATTGTGCAGACAGTAAACATCAAGAAAGCATCAAACACTAATGGAGTTATATCAAATGACATCTTGAAAATGAAAACTAAAATCTGTCTCTATATGGACAATGCAGTTCAGAAACAAAGCACATACCATTATCCATTCAGGTGCTCTACTTCTTATTCTGCCCACATAGTTCTGCAGCTCCATTAGTCCAAAAGTCGACTTTGCCCTGCTTCTGATCTTTATGGGTAACAACAGCATCACACTGTTGGCAATTTTTTTCGATTAAACTTCTCAGACACGGTAGCAACTTTGTTAATTATGATATTAGGCAGCTGGCGGGCACGATCAATCATCCACTATAAGAAAGCCAGACAACGAGACATCTAATCATTGCAACCAGAGCAGATAAATTTTGTTCCTTTCTTATACGTGTCAGAGATTCTATCCCTCCTGACCCCTGAACACTGCCATCGACTGTCAAATTTAGATTCAGCAAGCTCCCAGCTTTTCTTTATCCCTGCCTTAGATCTGAAAGTCCTGGTTATCAGGAAGACAAGCGTCACCAGCTGTCTCAGAGCAGGAAGGCAATCAGGTGAATAGTACTTATTATCTTTCATTGCTTGCTAAGGAATGACAAGATTGATTTGGGACCAAGAGCACATCCATATCTCAAAAACAGGCTTCAAGTTCAAACTATGATGCATATGTAAACCTCTACTGAGAGATTTCAAGGCTAACATTATTAACAAAACACACTTAAAAATTAGAAATTAGACAGAACCTCTTGAGCATCTAGACAATTACCCTTTAAATTATGACACAAGCTGTTCCCATGGACAAAATAGGTGTTCCAACTTCTATCCAGAGGTTGCTTTAACAAATAGATAGTCTTAATTGGACCCACAGAAGCAATAGGCTTCTATTAATGTCTTCTCTGTAGGTACCTTCTGTCTTAACTAGACTGATTGTCTGTGAATTCTTACAAATGCAAAGGGCACTACAATTCTATCAGTTACATTCCTAAATGGATGTGATATGTTAGGTAATATTTTATTTTTACTCCTGAAGCTACAAAATATATTGCTTACTTCAAATAGGAAGGAAGGTCAATACTGTAAGATTCTGATGGGAAAATTATCAAAAAAAAAAAAAAATACATTCAGTAAACTATAAAATAATTTTAAAATGTAGTTAAAATATAAAGAACCAATCATAAAAATATTACACTAGGTTATGTAAAAATAACTAAAAACAAAACACCTTGAATAAACAGGATGATCTACAATATTAGCAGTTGTTATAGGTGTTATGAATAAAGTGACAATGTGAAACTCCACTTTAACATGTCATTATTGCAACAATAATTCACATTTTTGAATCAAAATATTCCTCAGCACTATATTTTCTCTTAAATAATTGTAGGGTTATGAGACAACCCATTTACTTAGAGTTGTCATAAAACTATTAAATTTATTATACTTTTCTTGAGAATAATTAGAAGATGGGACATGACTAAAAGAAGGAAGAAAGGAAAGATAAAAGAAAGGAATTCTTAAAGGAAATTCTTATATTACAAAGAACTAGTCATTAGACTAATGATGAAATAACATACAAGTACAAAATAGCCTGTTTCATCCCTAATTAATTACCCATTGGTAATTACTAAACATAAGAATATTTATCTAATTTTTAAAAGTATATTAAATAAATTCAGAATAAACAATAGGCCAAGTAAACAGCAGTATTAATTTGAATTGACTAACTCGATTAAGCTGTGCATTATGGATAAAAATGTACCCTAACTATGCCAAATAACAACGTTTATTCATGTTAAACCTCACTGAGTTTACTGTCTGGTAAATAGGCTGGATTTTATTTTTAAGATTATACAAAACAGCACACTGCTTTCAACAAAATATTGTTCCGTATATTCACTCATTGATGTTTGTCATCATTTCTTCCCAATGTTTTAACATATTCAGTTTATATCACTGTAGTCCACAAGATAGCAGAACATATTTTACAAAAATCATTGCCACATACATCCTATATAGAATGAAGAACTCACTGAAACCTTGACTGCTGAAATATATACATAATCAAATACATATGGGAAAAAAAGAAATAGTATCTCCAAGAAAGGGAAAATGTTTTTAACAATAGAAGTCTTGAAAAGAATTACACATAAAGTAAAAAGGATGGTATTACATTTCCAATGTTATGTCTCTATCTTCCACAGGTGAAAAGCTAATGCCTCATAATTAATATACAGGAAATTAAATAATGGATTACTTATAACCTAAAATGTAAATAATCTGTAATCATATATTACATCCTTTCCCAATGTGTAGCCTTCCATACAGATTTCAATATAGCTCCCATAATACCCAGCCAAATATTTTATTAATAGTAAACACTTTACATGAAAAGTTCTTGAGATTTTTTTTGCACAAAAAGAGACCTCCATACATGGGTGTCCGTTGATTGTTTGATTACTGTGAATTCCAAGTGTCACAATTCTGTGATAACACAGTGGAACTATGCATTGATCTCTATTAAATGTAGGGTGCAAACCCTGATAATTAAGTGAAAATCCAACTTTCATTCATGATTCACGATAATCATTGTCAAATATTGAGCTGAATGCCATAAGGTTCAGTCCAATACTATTCTACATTTTTAAGAATTTTCACTGCAAAATTATACTGGAGTGTTAGATTGAATCAGTTGAAAACAATAGTTCTGCACTTAGGAAACAAAGTGAAATATACAGGTATAGTTTGAGAGATGCTAGATTAGTAAATAAGATCTTGGAACAGCAGTTAGTTTTATACAGAGAATGAGTTTAATATGTGATATGACTGAAAAAAACAGGTTGCATCAACAGAAATATTATTTCCAAATTATTGGAAATAAGAGTTGTATCTCATAATGAATACTAGAAAGAAAATGCTCTGAAGAGAGATAAAAAGAATTAGGAATGTTTAGCTTTGACAAGAAAAGCATGCAAAAGTATGATGATGACACTTTCCAAATATCTGAAAGGATGCGAAATTCAAGGAGGATTGCTATTGTTGCAGAGTGAAAGACACAATAATGGATTTAAATTATAGAAAAACAGTTCTATTTCAGTGTTAGAAAAATTCCCAAAGAGTAAAACACTTGAAAAACAGAACCAACTATTCTGAGAAGTGATTGATTCCTTCACTTGATTTATTCAAGCAGAACCTTGATAGCATTGATGGCAATGCTTGAGTTTCAACTCCAAAACTAAGAAAATTGGATTCAGTGGTATAAAAAGCCGATTCTCACTCTGTGATTCTATAATTCTTCTAATCTGTATTTAGCAACTGACATTCAGTATGCAACACTATAGTATTTTTAAATGTAACATAAATTGCTTACTACCAGGAGAAGGCAAAGCCCCCAAACTCCATTGAAAGTCCTATAAGGGACGAAATAATGTTACGTTGGAACTGAGGGAGGAATTCCATTTTTCTGGAGTTCTCAGTTGCATTCGTTGCATGGAAATACTGGTTTCCAAAATGTGCATTCAGTGGGTTTGAATGGGATCACACATTTATTCAACACTGTAGCCATGTTAGAAACTGCTCACTAGCTTAATGCATCCATAGCAAGTAGAATTATCCCATATTAATTATTCTTGTTACTGAAACAATATATTTAATTTTATGCAACTAAATAGCCAAGCTCAGAGCTCAAACAACAGCCTAACTACCAAACCGAGCTACTAATATTCAAACACATTTCAATATATTTAATTATATTGAATTTAGGCTTTTAATCTGAAAATACTATTTTTTTATTTTTAAAAAGTCCCAATAATCAATGAATTTATATTTGTAATGTAGAGATTGATGCTTCAAAATATCTCACAACAGTTATACAAGGAGCCGTAAATGTCAATTCACTATTATAATGAATATTATTAAAAAATATTCTAAGACAAATGCCAGCATAAACCAAATAATTAGTATGTTATAGTATACAACTATACTGGGATCTGAAATATTTTATTTATCAGCATAATTGATATTTAAATCTCATATAGAAGGTAATGGCAAACCACTTTGGCAAAACTTTGGCAAGAAAACTGCAGGGACTTATCCAGTTTCAGACACAACTGAATGAAAGAAAAAAAACCCAAAGTATTTCAACTGCAGAAAATTACCAGTTCATTCTGATAATCTGCTTCGGTACACATGTGTGAAATATTTGTATTTATCCATTTGCTTTGTTCATAATTTTGATTTTATGTAGTTATATTGCAGGTATCAGCTACATTTGACATGAATGGAAAGAGACTTCTATTTATTTACCAATACATACTGGATTGCATTGAAAGTATAGAAAGGAAGTGTACTATAGTGATAATGATGTTGGAGTGTAATTAGAGATATCAGGTAGAAGTCCTTTCTTGGTCATGGAAGGTCACTGATGATTTTAAACCAGTAGCTGTCTGTCTGATCAAATTATCAAATTATTGTAATGGTGAAATCTAGAAGAGGGAAGTTTGAACTTCTTCCTTAAGAAAAGGCAGGATGAAAATCGAAGAAACAAATTAAAACTCATTTTTGAGAGATTTTAAATATGCTCAAAAGTATTGCCATAGGATTTAACTCTAACTACTTACTATAAGTCTTAGTTTCATGTATTTTTTTATAAGATTGCGGCAAGAAGGAAGAAAAGTTCTACTGTTGATCATATTTCATAACTTATTCTACTACATGGACCCTTCTGCTGCAACTACATGTATATTTTATTCAAAAGCAGAATGATGTGTCCTTGAGCTGAAGTTCTAATGCAAATCTAAAAAGAGACATCTGGAAAATTTGCTATAAAGTTCTGCCCCCAACCCTTCAAGAAACCTTCAAAGCTGGATTCTTTCTAATAGATTATAAAACTGTACTACTGCCAATTTTTTTTAAAAAAAGAAATGTTTGGTTCAGTACAAATAAAATACACTAGTGCCAATCTTCATTTTTATTTGAAGCTGATGCCTATCTCACCTCTGTAGAAATTACATGGAATAACAGTATCAGTAACTGCAGTAGATTCAAATTATAGAAGAAAAAGAATAAAGTGAATACAAACACTCAGTTAACCCATTCTTTATTATAAGCTTTATAATTTTAGTAAACTGAATACACCCTACTCTACTAGGCTACAATCCTAAAATCATTAAGAACTTTCTTACATATAAAGCTAATTGGTTTAAACACTCCAACAGTGCCCAAAACAAATGAACGTGTATGTCAATATGTGCATACATGTACTGAAAAAAGACGCAAATGAAACTAATAAGTATTTTGATGATAGTATATCAAATGTGTGCAATTAATTGTATATTTTAAGAAATGCTTCCTGTTCTCATGTAATATGCTTGGCTCCTGTAAAATGTTTATTCTCAACAAACATTTTTAGTCATCTTGTATATTTTTAAACTGCATACATACCAATTGATTAGTTGGGAGATGAAGCAGAACAAATAAAATTTGATGAATTCATATGAAAAAATAAAACTAAAATAAAAAGTGAGGAAAGATGAAAGATGAAACAGATGCAATACACTGGAAAGATCAAAGAGCTCCATCAATTCATTCTGAGTGTCAAAATCCAGCTGAGCGTCAGAGCCTTGCACACATAATAAGGAAGGTTGACTAAAATATAAGGATTAAACAGATGAGCAGTCTCCTGTGGATGTACGGCAGAGATCCTGCTGTGCCACTTGTAAAGACACTTTGGAATAGTACACCTGCTATTCTGCAGTCAAACCTACAGGAAATCCATCTGGAAGGAAAAATAGCTACTCATGCAGTAAAGACCTGCTTGCACAAAAGGTGTCCCAAAAGCATATATTTTCTTTTAAAAACAAAATGGTAAATTAGAGCAAATGTCTCTTTAATGATGCAATATTTTTGTCCCTTAAATCCAATTTTACAAATTGTTTAGTAAAAAAAATGAAAATGCAAAAGTCTTATTATTGTCCCTTAGGAACCATATTCATGTATTAACATTTTCCATCATAGCATACCTGCCAGTATTTCAGTAATAATATCCATCCATGGGTCTAGTTGACCCATCTCAGTTTTGTTGCAATATCCAAGTATGATTGTAAGATGATTTTTTAAAAATGCTATAATCAATAGTGTTGATGATATGGTATTAGTAATGATGGACAAATGGAATTTTCTACAAAGACACACACACATACACCTTTCGGCCAGTGTGCCCCTACTGATAGATGTTTATAGGAAGAAAATTCCACTATGTTCAGTAGGAATTATCCTTCTAAAACAATGAAAATCATAAACTAATTATACACTGTGGGTGGTTTCTCTGGGTTAGATCGCAATATATAAGACCACCGAAAGTTACTAAACTTTAATCGGTATAATTAAGACGATGATTTTCAGTGAGACTTCTGTAAATCTGTATCAGAATTCTGGCTGTAATTTAGCAGATTGTTTTTCAAAAGATATCTTCACAATATGTGCTGTGTTTTTAAAGATGCCTGCCAAATATTAAGGGATTATTTTTTAACAACCCATTTGTTTTAAAAAACCTCATTTTTTAAAACAATCCTCTCCCTACACAGACACAATCTGTCAGAAAATTGTAAATATTTATGCAGAGATCAAAATGACTATTGTTTGCCTTTTTAAAAAAAATAAGAATATAACAGGCAGTAATTCCAAAACCTCTTCACTTATTTCTATTCTTTTTCTCAGGACATGTCTGGATGTTACCCCTTTCCAATTTTTAAAAGAAATAAAATTACACTATTTGTATTTTCCTGTCTTACTGACTGGAGGTACAAATCTCAAGTGAAACTCAGGACCTAAGCTGAATTTGGTAGCATTTATTCAGTCCAAATCTGAACCTTTTTTTTTAGCCATGATTAAGCTGCAACCAATCTTATGGTTTCTAATGTGCTATCCATCTGCCCCTAATACCTATGTTGTTTAATAAAGATGTACCTGTATTTAGGTGCTACACTGTATTGCAAGCCAGTGATAGTGTAATGTGGCATAATAATATAATATAATAAATATAATACAATAAATATTATAAATAATGTAATAACAACAAACATAACATAACATAACATAACATAACATAACATAACATAACATAACATAACATAACATAACATAACATAACATAACATTTGTTGTTATTGTTGTTAGTTGCGCGATCCCATGGTCAACATTCCTCCAGGGCTTCCTGTCCTCTACCATCCTCTGGAGTCCATTTAAGCTCACGCCTACTACTTCAGCATAGCATAGCATAGCATAGCATAGCATAGCATAGCATAGCATAGCATAGCATAGCATAGCATAGCATAGCATAGCATAGCATAGCATAGCTAAACATAAACATAATGAAATGGGGAGGTCAAGGTTCTAATCCCAATCACCTCAAAGCTGACTTTAGTATTTCACAATCCACCCTACAAGATATTTGTTATAGGACTGAAACTGGGTCTTGTGCACTCAGGGAAAACATAGGACATAAATCCATTAATAAATAAACCACATACAAACTGACTTGACTTCTTATCCATAATGCTAAGGTAACTAAACTGTCTAACCAGTTTATGGAACTTGAAACTGGTTAGTCACAAATCAAATTGCAGTATGTATTTCTTCATTTCATCCCATATTTTCTTTTACACTAATATGGCAACAGCAGCTGCTCTTGTTACCCTATTAGAAAGAGGGAGTAATATCCGCAATTACATATTTTATTCTTTTTTAGTTGATAGAACAATCTCTTTATAGATCTGTATTCAGCTGATACATTTGATTTCCCTGTTATCTACTGTCTGCAAATACAAGTCCTTGAACAGTTTATCTTCAGCTAGTAATTGGTCCAAGTTAAATAAGTCTAAAGAGGCTGTTGTGAGAGCCCTTCACCTATTACAGGATTCAGGTGTTAAATATTCAGTAACCACATGGCCAATCTTTCAATGAATCATATAAATCATAAATAAACGAGGTGGGGAATGGATTATTTTAACATGTAATCACAACATTAATTGCCCAAAATTACATCCACACAAACTTGATTTATATTTACAAAGCATAACTACAACAAATACTTAGCAATTTATAAAATCAAATGATATCAAACAAAGTTGCAGAAGCTGCCACTGTTAGAGAAATTCATTTCGAAGATGTAATCTTAAATGATTTCAGTAAAAGCCCTTAAAACCCCCAAATTTATAATAAAATGTATAAAACTAACTTTATTACTGTGTTTTATCACAGATGGAGAGAGACCTGAAAATTGGACAGAATGCTTCGTATAATTACATCTATAGTTTTTTTAAAAAAAATAAAGAATGTGTTGCAATTTTATATTTAAAAGTGTATTTAAATTTTAACCAGGAATTAACCTATCTGGTTCAAGGCACAAAATACCAAATTAAACATAGTAATTTAATGTACATCATGTAGTATCTAATTTTTATAAACAAATGTGTAAGCATTTGAATAAAGAATTAGGGCACAGAGAAAAAACTACCAGAAGACTAAGAAAGAGCTGATGTGGTGTCAATCTACAAAAATGGGAAAGGAATGAATACAGGAAATTATAGACCAATCAGCTTGACATCAATATCTGAGAAAATCCTGGAAAAGATAATCAAGCAACAGATTTATGAGCACCTAGAAATGAACAAGGTGATTACTAGAAGCCAGTTTGTTAAAAACAGATTGTATCAGCCAAATCTTATTGCCTTCTTTGATAAACTGATTAAATTAATGGATCAGGGAAATTATGTGGACATAGTATATTTGGATTTCATTAAGGCATTTGACAAAATAGATCACACTGTATTACTTAATAAGTCAGAGCAATGTTGGTTAGACAGCATCATCAACAGATGGATTTGCAGCTGGCTGACCACACCCAGCTTGTAATCCTCAATAGAACTGCATCTACATGGAGGAAAATATGCAATGGTGGTACCTCTAGGTTCTGTTTTGGACACAATACTCTTCAAATGGACCCAATATCTTCATAAATGATCTAGATGAGGGGATAGAAGGGGAACTCATCAAATTAGCAGATGACACCAAGCTGGAGAGAATGTCTACCACTTTAGAAGATAGACTCAAGATTCAGAAGGAATTTGATAGACTTGAGTATTGGGTCCTATCCAACAAACTGAAATTCAGTGGTGAGAAAAATAAGAACCTGCACTCAGGCGGGGAAAACTACATGTAGAAGTATAGAATAGACAGTACCTGTGATAGGAATCTAGGTGTCATAGGGGACCATTATGAGCCAACAGTGTACTGCAGCTGCCAAAAAAGCCAATAAAGTCCTAGGTTGTATCAACAGAGGGATAATGTCAAGATCACAAGAAGTGATAGTACTGCTTTCTACCTTATTAGTAAAGCCACACTTGGAATACTGCACCCAGTTCTGATTCCCATGATATAAAAGAGATCCTAGAAAGTGTGCAAAGAAGAGCAACAACGATGATGACGTGTCTGGAGGCTAAATCATACGATGA
Organism: Pantherophis guttatus; assembly: GCF_059756535.1. Lineage (NCBI taxonomy): Eukaryota > Metazoa > Chordata > Lepidosauria > Squamata > Colubridae > Pantherophis > Pantherophis guttatus. The sequence continues at coordinate 36,604,733 of NC_142069.1, forward strand.
ACGAGGGAAGTAGGTACATTTAGGCTAAGGATTAGGGATGATATGATAGCTGTCTTCCAGTACTTGGGGGGCTGTCAGAGAAGAGGGGACCAACTTATTTTCCAAAGCACCAAAAGGCAGGACAGAAGAACTAATAAGAATGAAACCCAACCCAACCTAGAACTAAGGAAAAATTGCCTGACAGGAAGAACAATCTACAGATGGAACAACCTGTCTCCTGTTGTCTCCTGAAGTTGTATGTCTTCTACCACTGGAGGTTTTCAAAAATAGACTGGACAGCCATTTGACCCAGATGATGTAAGGTCTCCTACCTTGAGAACTAAGATCTTCCAGCCCTTTGATTCTATGTTCTAAAAACTAAATTCTTCTTAACCAGATTTAAGAACAGCTTGTAGGTCGATCAAATTCATTCTGTATCACACTTCATATACATTTAGCAACTACCTAGGTTAGTAGCCATTCACAAATATAATGGTAATAAATGGTAATAAAAATAATTTTCCATTCAATGCTCCTATTTACAATCACATTTTGTGGCTGACAACAAAAGCCTTCAGTGCGAAACTGATTACAGTCTTGTCAGTTTCAGGCAGCATTGTCTGCTGCTGGAAGGTTCTCACTAATTAATTCACAGTGCTGAACTTGTTAACTTGCATTTTTAGAGATCTGCTAAGCTATGGAGAAAAGCAACACAGGAAGTAACAGCTTGTTTAAGCAATCTCTCTGCTCTGTGAGGTGAGGAAAGATTAAAAAAAACCATGTCAGGCACAGGATACTATACCAAAGAAATTTATCTCAATGAGATGGCAACAACCAAGTGATCTTCCCTATCTTTCTGTCATGTGTTCACTAATGGATCTTTTGGTTAACAATCACTTCCAAGTTGTTGGAAGTGAGTGCGCTCATTAAATGAGAAGAGAGTGTATTCTGATTCTAAAAAAGTATTTTTGCTTACAGAAGAGAAAATGTATCAGCTGCTTTAGATAATAAATAACAATAAAATTGAATTTAGCAATGAATACTTTTTTTTCATTCACTGAAATATTACTTGATTCTAAAACCAATGTGAAATTATGGTTATCTAGTTGTCATGATGTTTTGTAGACATTATTCTGCTAACCAAAGAATGTCATTATAAAACTACCCAATGAAATTTGATTACCTGTATTTTATTTCCCACTGAATTTTAATTTTTGAAAAGGATAACCAAGCATACGATTATAATCCAGAGAGAGCTAGCCTTACTTCAGTAGATCTCTAAGCAGCACTGGTTTACTGCAGTGACAGTAAATTTCTTCAGTACTTCCTTTCCCCCTCAATCTCCTGTAACCATGTATGCTTAACATGTATGTTCCATACGTCACATTTGTAGTTTTTCATCAAGCCACATGCACGGATTATAAACCACTATGATTACCCAATTAATATGGTCTATTATCAAGACCACTTCTTCAAAGGTTGAGAAATGATGCTCAGATTACATTGTTCCTTTTATTCAACATGAAGTTTCTGTTGGATTCCCTCTAATAAGGAAAAAGGTTGTTTTGTTCGCAGATAGACAAATATCTTAATACCATTTAGACAGTTTTTCAATTAACTGATAAGGGCCTGAAGGATGTGGGGGGGGGAGAAGCATGGCTTAGGGCCAGGGTATTTGCGAGACCGCCTGCTGCTACCGATAACCTCCCACCGGCCAATACGCTCTCACAGAGAGGGCCTCCTCGGGGTGCCGTCGGTCAGGCAATGTCAGCTGGCGGCCCCCAGGGGGCGAGCCTTCTCTGTGGGGGCACCCGCCCTGTGGAATGAGCTGCCTCCTGGAATACGATTGATCCCGGACCTCCGGACCTTCCGTAAAGCCCTGAAGACGTTTTTATTTCATCAAGCCGGCCTAGCCTAAATGGTTTTTAATTGGGATTTTAAATTTTATGGATTTGGGGTTTTAAATTGGGTAGCCAATGATTTAATTCTTTTAATTATCTTAACTTTTGCATTTGTCTGTTTTTTAATTTTGGCTGTTCACCGCCCTGAGTCCCTTCTGGGAGAAGGCGGTATACAAATTAAATAAATAAATAAATAAATAAATAAATTACGTTGGGTGAACTTGTGTGAAAATGTGGACATGCTACCTCAACATTCTAAATTTCTGTATTTGGTGCACTTGGACCAGTTCACACTTTGCATTCAATAAGAATGAGGCCAACCTTGGAACAGTCTTCTTCTTCTTGTAGCCTGTTTATCCACACTTTTGCTTCCATTTTAGAGTAACTGCAATTGGCCATTCTTCAACCTATAAAATAACTCTGGCTGATTTTAATTTGGAATAGGGGATTTTAGCAACTCCAAAAATGTTATTAATTTTCACTAAGTATTTTTAATATTAATCATCTGGGATCTGGAAAAACATGATAAACTATATTGCTACTTTGAACTGTGTGATGTTTCAATTCTGTGAAGAGGGGTTGTAAATGGTAATGCTAAATCACTTGTCCATGTAATGCAGAAAATTTGTAAATTTGTGATGGTTTGGTGTAGTGGCGAAAGTGCTAGTTTAAAAAACAGGACTATGAGTTCTAGTACTGTAAGCAGGGGTGTCAAACTCACATTGTCATGGCAACATCATGTGATGTATCAGGACTTTTTCCCCCTTCGTTAAACTGGGTGTGGGCGTGGCCAGGGTGTGACACATCTGGCCCGCGAGTTGGGAAATTGACAGCCCTACTCTATAAGCATGAAAGCCACAAAGTGATTTTAAGGCAGTCACTCTCACTAGACCAACCTGACAGATAATAGAGGTGATAGATAGATGATAGACAGATAGATGATAAAATAAAAATAATGAGAATAAACATAAGAACAACAGACAGAATTCAACTGAGAAACTACCCATAGATATATGGCAGGGGTCCTCAAACTTTTTAAACAGGGGACAATTCATGGTCCCTAAGACTGTTGGGAGCCCGGACCTGCTGGGTGAGTGTGGCTAGGTGGTCATGTGACTGAGTGGATGTGGCCAATTTAGCAGACCATTAAACAATACACACAAATTAAACTTTAATTGTTATGCTCCTGGGGGTGGAAAGCAGGTTAGTGAAGGGATATGGCTGCCTGGGGGGTGGGGGGGGGACTTCTGTTTCTGTGTGTGTGTGTGTCTCTCTCTCTCTCCCTCCCTCCCTCTCTCTGGAGGCTGGGGAGGCCAAAACGTTTTTGGGCTCTTCAGCCTCCAGAAGGCAGATGGGGGCTGGCAGGTAGGTGGGACGATGTGAGCGGGACAGCCTGATGGTCCTGCGCAGGCTGGATTAATGGCTTCTGCGGGCCATAGTTTGAGGACCCCTGATATATGGGGATAAAGAGCTGAGAAAATGTTCTGGATGCAGTTCATAGGCATGATATATAGTTTATGTGTAATAATATCTTTATGTTTGTGTCTTTATGTCCTCTTGATTCATCTGCATTATTGCCTTGGAAAGTTCATGCCACATTAAAACAAGTAAATATTTCAGGATACAGCATTTTTAAATTAAAAAAAATAAATAGGGTTAAGCATATTATCTTTAAAATTATCCTAAATTTTTAGTCACTAGCAATGTTAGTCACATCAGTATTCATGAATGACCATGCTGTAGTTTCCATTGTCAGCTTTATCAGCAGCCCATGAATTAATTAATTTCTTTATTAATCCAAATGATTTTCTTCAATTTTGATATGCCCTCAAGCTGTCTCACCAAGATCAACTCCCCCTGTGTTCTATAAAATTGTAATCAATCTCTATTATGGTCATGAAAATGGTATTTGTCACTTTGCTGAGAAAAAAAAAAATCAATATGTCTTCTAGGGCAGAACCGGCATTTAATATATCGAATTGATGCCTGTTAGAGAAATTTAGCTTGCCTGCAGTTTGAGACAAGCTAATAGAAATCCCCAAAAATGGTTGATGTTTGGCAAATGAATATACATGCATGCCTGACAAATTAATATTGGGACATCAAGAATGCACTGTCATTTCATATACTGAAACGAAAATGGATTTGGACCAGCAAATCCCAACAGAAATCTTTTCTTTTTTAAAATATTAATCCACCAAAACTGCACAAATGGAATTGGCCCAGGTTTTTAAAAAATCTGATTCTTCTCTAACTCATATCTAATGCTTTATTTCTGGAATTATTAAAATAAAAAATGAATAGATACAAAAATAGCAGAGAAAAATAGTGGCTATATGTCAATATGATCACAATACATAAAACATTATATCATTTATTAAATAATTATTCATCAGAACATTGATTCTTTTATGCATTCAATTTCTTTGTGCTGGTTGTACCTCATATTACCATTTACATTTTAAATGTTCATTTAAAAATATACTGTAAAGGTGGGGATTTAGAAATCTAAATAAAAATATAGCAATATGAAATAATATGATTATCGTTTTCCAGGAACTCATTAAAAATACTATGGCAATTAACATAAACATTATTTTCTCATTTGTTTCCATGAGAACAACAGATATTTCTAATATATTGCTAAAATGGTGAAACTAACATAATTTTTGTAAAATACATTGTAAAATGTAAAATAAAATATTTGTAAAAATGGCATATAAAGTCTCCTTTTCTAAGGAACTGCTAATTTATTCTGTATAAATAAAACTTACTTGTTTTTACATTAAATGTCAAACTGTTTATCAGAATTACATATTATAAAGCATTACATTGCCAACATTTCAAACTTCAGATGAAATATAGGTAATTAAAACAAGCCATCGTGTTATTAAAGGATTCCTCCAGATACTTAGAAAATATCATATCTTTCCATCAATATTGTTAGGCTTATATGCATGGAAAAGGCCATATATATGATATGCCTCACAAGTCCTGCCAAGAAATCAACATTGAAAAAACTTACTTTCTCTAAAAAATATATTCCCCAACCAGTCCCCAGGGCAAATATTCAGGAGATAAAAGACCTAATGGAGACATTAAATATGAATCATTCTACTGTAATATACTAATATACTGAACCCTACGAGAAGCATTCCCATTGACTTTCCTTTACTTTTCATGAGTATAATTTGTAAATTTCTCATAAGTACATTTCACATTAAAAAAAATGATGAATTCCACAGAGAAAGGAAAATCAGGCTATTCTTTCAGACAAGCTACTGTGCAAGAATTTGTTAACATTTATTTGAGATAAATGCAAATGTTTCAGCTAAATAAGATATGGTTTTATTAAATTCTTGTTAAATGCCTTTTTATTTTTTAAAATGTTATGAGATTATCATCTATAATTTTAAATGCCAATGTGGGGCTATAAATATAACAAGAGGACTATTGAATTGTTTCAAAATATGTGGAAGAAATTTGAATTGATATGTTATTATTTCATTATACTATTTTTCTCTAGTGGCTGCATCTAAGAATCTATATTATTCCAATGTTTATCAACAATTAAACATTAAATCACCTAGGGATGCAATGATTTGGAATGAGAATCATTTGCATCAAAAAGCTTATAACCCTATATATACTAAGGGTATTTGATGTCCGGTAAATTCAGAGTTATATATTTTGTTTGCATTTTTCTGTATTACTAGTATAAGATGATCGGTAGAAACAGGACATGGCAACAAACAAACACACATTTATAATATATATATATATGCAGTATATATGAAAAATTCAATTTATATGCACATTTGAATATCTATATAAGAAAAGTGATAAATTGCCTGTGAAAAGATCAATTTGTGTTGTAATATACATGTCATTCTCATATATAGAATTCAATAGACAACATAAAAATAAATCACAACTGAAAACATAATCTTGATTTAATTCCAAATTTGTTAACTGACCCGGATTATCAATTGACATCATAGATTTCATCATAGAGCGAAGAACTTGAATTTAAATGACATAAACTAAGGAAGAACTCCAAATCCTAGAACTTCCTTTGGATCATATTTTTGTTGTAAAACTTATGAAATATTTTTCTCCCATATGCAGACAAAACATTTGGCAAAATTTACTTACAGCATCGAACACTAAAGTCAAACCGTTAATCTTTAGGATTTGTAAATTTGAGATGTGTTTCATTTATATCTGGTGTGTGAGTTGACCAGGCCAAGTCAGCATAAATCTAATTTAAATTAATTAATTTTGACCTGATTCTAATTAGGTTTAAATTTCATACCTAAATTAATGTTTCACTAAAATTGTTATTTTCTACCCAGCATTTTGGAGGCTGCTTAGCTTAACTTTTGGAAGAACTTATGGTTTTCAAACTGCACTACTGTATTTACATCCCTATATCATCATTACTACTTTGCAAAAATTAAGTTTAGTTTCTTTGATGCTGAATACCTCACTGTACAATTTTACCATAATTCACTGATCTTACTCCTGTGATCTCCATGATTTATCAGATTGTTGTATTTTTATGTCACATAGCAATAGCACTTAGACTGATATACCATTTCATTGTGCTTTATAGCCCTCTCTAAGCAGTTTACAGAGTCAGCATATTGTCCCCAACAATCTGGGTCCTCATTTTACTGACCTCGGGAGGATGGAAGGTTCAGTCAACCTTTAGCCTTGTGATATTCAAACTGCCAAACTGCTGACAATCGGCAGTCAGCAGAATTAGCCTGCAATATTGCATTCTAACCACTGTGTGCCACTCACCACACTAGAGATAGATGATGATATAGATGAGATATAGATACAGATAGATAGATATAGATATTCTGTTCGTACTGCTATTTAGAATCATGTGGTCTGTCCTATACCTAATTGCTATGTTAAATAAAAACACAACATATTAACCAACTTTTTAAGATTAAGAATCACAGCCATTTTGGCAACATATCTCTTGCATGTTATACTGGAATGGTTGGAATGTCATAGATCTTGTTGGTAGAGTTCAGAGCATACTTCAACAACAGCACATTGGCTTTGTTTTCTCTGCAAAAGGATTGACATTTATAATGTCAATATGCCAATCAGTGTGGCAAAGTGACTAGTTCATGACAGAAGCCAGCCAATCAGCCAAACTTAAAATAGCTGTGGCGTGGAAAACTAAGCTGAAATCCAAGGACTGAAAAGTTGGCCAGATTAAATGCCATAGTAACTGATTAAACATAGATATACCTCAAACATATAGATCAGGTGGAAGAGATTTTCCAAATATTTAAAGGTGAAATAACATACATTACCTCCAGATAGATGCTTTTTAACACAAACTATGCCATTATCTTTTTTTTTAAATTAAGAAATAATTTCAGAAAATAATCTATGAGGCAATGGCCAAATCTTTAAGCAACACGCTTTTTTTTTTTGTAAATAAAAAACCACATAGCCTATTTTTGTGAGTGTCAAAGGTTTATTTCTTTGAAGCTATTGAATGTAGTTCACATAACTAAACAAGAAAAAATAAAAGACAAAAATAAACTTAGAAAAATAATTATTTTCAAAATTCAGAGGCCAATCAGCAGGTATATTATGGTGAATTTTTAGTTAGCAGAGGCAAATGTGGACTGACAAGAATAAATGACAAGAAAATAATGGGCTTAGCCTAAAGAGAGTTTGCAAATGAATTAGTTTGATACCTAATCAACTGACTGATTATCATATTTGGGGCTGAAAGATATAATCTATTGAATCAAGGTAATCATGAACTCTTCACTGAAACAAAGAGTTGGAAGATACTTCATGTTTCCTTCTGTCTGGTTTCACCAGACACCATTTAAAAGTGTTCCAAAAATATGTTTAATTCTGTGTGATTTCATATTGCTACCTCAAATTATTTTAAGAGCATTTTCTTGAAGTCACCTTATTTATTCTCCATTACTCATTGCTTAATAAGAAAACATGTTACATCTTTAAGGCACCAAAATCCTGCACCTCTGACCCATCCCTAATAACATGCAGCTCTTCTATCTCTCTGTTCATGGGTTAATATGGAAAATCTGAGGTATAGAAGCCTAAATGCATAGGGCTACATTTTTAAAAATCTAGAACCTTGTTTATTTACATATAACATCTTGGTTGAAATGGAAGTAGAGCTTTATAGCTCATTTAGTCAAACAATGTTCTTTCATGAATTATATAATTACATGTGACTATACATAACACAAAAGAATAATTCTTTTTATAACATTACTAAATGTTATTAAATGATCAGATAAATGATTTGACAACTTGTAGCCTATATCACAATACCATGTAAAATTTTAGTTGAAAATTATTCAGAATAGAATATCATAACAAATGCTATAATTTTGTTCATCATGGGGAACTTCACTAGATGCTGAACAGCAGTATATCTAATCTGCATATCATACATAAAGAGCTGAGAAAAACAAATCAAAGGTGATTCAATCTTATTATAGTATGGTCATCTTACGGTGTTCTCATCTGACCACTGTAATTACCTAAATTGATTCTAAGTCATATGCCATGTGCATTCCAAACCAGAAAGTACTTTTAGATCTCTCTATTAGAGTATCACTGAATCAAGATATTCAAGCATCCTTTTTGACAGCAATTTCACTATTATAATATATGATATTGTTATATTCATTCATATATGGTATCAAGTCTAGCAATTATAGGGTAAGAAACAATACCTTCTTTTGGTAATGAAAGGTTTGTATTAGAAATATTGTAAATAGATTGAATCATAAGAAGAGGTGGTATACAAATAAGGATAAATAAAACACGTAAGCTCAAGTTAGGGACAACTCTGTTCAAGGTTCCAAATTATCTACCGCAATTAGATATAAAGGGTACATGTTACAGTTCCAGAGTAACATTTTAAAAGTGAAGGAACATGCTTAAAAATTGGATGTGGTATTCAATATAAGCAAGCATAAAATTATGTGTTATTAAAAATATTAAGTTAAATGACAAAGAGTCTTATAACGACCATGGTAAACAGGTCAGTTAGAATAGCATTTCAATGTTCCATTGCTGTAAAAACAGTAATTTCCATACTGGCGATCCTGAATAAAGGAATAGAAAAACCAAACGTAATTTTGTAATGCCTTTTCTAATGTGCTCTGATCATTAATAATTGTATGAAACCCCTATTAGACTCATGCAAAGAAAGTTACCATAAAAGATATTTGTTCCATGAATGGAACTGGATTTTCTTTACCGAAAGAAAATACATGGTGTGATTTACCTCCATAAAGCATTTTTGTATCACATTAAAGCATTTTAGACAAGTGCTACAGGACAAAGCTCCTTTCAGCCTTTTTCTCAAGGTACATATTCCATTCAACAAAACTGTTTTCTTTTAAAATACGTATTTTCTAGCAATATTGGAGCACAGCTAAACTGAAGACAAAAACTTTAGGACTCTACATTAAAATAAATGTTAATTTTATTTTAAAATAAAAACTGAAAACATCCTACTATATCAACAATATGAAAAGGAATTAATGCAGTGTAGAAAAAAAATAGAGGTGGAAAGTGTACATTATAAACTGTAGAGGTGGAAACAGTATCAAATAATCTTTCAAGTTCCTGAAGTCTTGCTTTTACTGCAGAAAATTAAAGAGGGCTAGGTCTTTAGAAAATTAAAGAGGGCTTTGTCTTTAGAAACATTCTACAGATCGTATCTTGGCAAGTGATAAATTTGATGGAAAAAGATGGGTGTTCTGGAATTCTGTCACTTACCTTCTTTAGGAAGTCACTGCAGAATATATGTGAGTGTCCTAACTTTTCTCCTCAACTGACTGAAGCCTTTCTTTCATGGAGCCTCAAATTCCAAGTGAAGCGAAAAATCGTATTCCTTTTGAAAACAGGCAGGCTGAAGAGTCATGGAGAGTCCTTAACAAATGCAAAAGCATCCTTTCCTATCAGTACTACATCTCAAAGACATTCTAAAAATACATTCTGAAAATGAGAAAGGGAAATACTTTTTTCATAATAAAATTAAAGTTTGGGATATTGAAGGGCAACTTTTGGCACAAAGTTGGTTCAATTATTGAGCCTGTTCATATATTAAACACTGAACAAATCATTCAACATGGTATTTGTTTTTGTTTCCATGTGATGTGACCCTCATTCAGAAAAGCCGAAGGACAATCTGTAGCCCCTCAAACCTGCACTACAAAATAAACCTGGTTAAGAGTTGATAAGGAGTAGTCACACTGATTTAATGCACGATAGAAGCAGATATTCTCTCATTTTACTTTTACCATCAGAATACAGCAACTGAATTTGGAATGTCAGCTCTAATATGATAGGATATTTGGTTTCCTATTAACTTGCCAGGAGTTTATTCCAAATTAATTCAACACCCATGAACTCTATAACTTTGTCCACTGATACTTTCTTCACGCACTGCATGTTTCCTCAAAAAACACTGAATGGAAAGAGCAAAAGCACTGATTGATTGATTTCTACACTAGTCTATCCCTTTAGCAATAAAAGAACCTTTCAACAATACAAATATAAAAGTTTATTTGAAATAATATAATTAAAATCTGGAAAAAGCAAGCATTAAAATAGAATAAATTAGCAGTTAAAAGTCTGACAAATGAAATGTTTTCACCAACCTCTTTGTGGTGGGGACAAGCGTAATCCTTAGAGAATGTATACTACTGATGGAGGGCATCAGTAAGAGCCATTTCCCACATATTGGATAGACAAACCTCCAGATCCTCATCTTCAAAAGAATTTCTCCAGTTGATCTGAGGAGACAGGCAGTTTTATTGTGGGAAAGATACACTAGCAGTTAGGATCTATCTTGACTAGGATTTTAGAGATCAGTATCAAGCCTTCCTACTTTTTTGATTGGATCATGATTCCTGTAGTTTGCAGCTGTTAGTTAGCTATCCACAAATTTCTATATATATTTGCATCTGCCAGCTATCTATCCACAATTTTTATACAAGTGCAGTTTTTGGATTCTTTTTGAAAACATCCCTAACGTGAACCCAGAAATATCCCAAAACAAAGAGTCCAGGGAAATCCAATGCTATACCAGAGACCACCTCAGGTAGCTCAGGAAAAGACACTATTATACAGTGAGCAGATGGTGTATCCTCTTTACTATCCCAACCACCAAAATGTAGTACCCACAAGCATTTACAATTTTTCAAAAGATCAGATGGAACTTCAAACTAGACAGATGGAATCTATATCACCTTCCCATCCTCCAACTTTAGCCTAGCTGCAATATGGAGTATTCTAAAAGAGTTGGGAAAGACTACCATCTCTTCTCCTTAGTCAGGTCTTTGTAATGCATGCCAGTTCAGCAGAATAGGCATGTTGCAGGCCGTGTCAGTCCGATTATTCTGGCTGCTGGGGTCCAGGAGAAGCGCCTTCTCTGCCATTGTACTTGCCCACTGGAATATCTTGCTTCCTGGAGTGAGATTGGCTCCAACCCTCCTGATCTTCCGTAAGGACCTAAGGACCTGGTAGACTCTACCAGTCTAGTTAGCTTTGGGTTCCAATGAAGGCACATCGCAATGGAAGCGGTTGATCTATTAACCACAGATCCCACGTCCTCTCTATCCTGCACTTGGCCTTCCCATCTTTTAATTGCGCTGCAGTGTTTGACTTTTCGTACTAACTTATTTATGTTTTAATGTAGTTTTTATCTTTTATGATTGTAAGCCACTCAGAATTACCTTGAGGCAAATTTTACAAATAAATAAAATGAATAATTAATAATCATCGAGATTATCATCATATAGATATATGTTTTCTAAATAACTGATGTAGTCAGTGGTGGGATTCAAGTAATTAACAACCGGTTCTCTGCCCTAATGATTTCTTCCAACAACCAGTTTGCCAAACTGCTCAAAAAGTTAACAACCGGTTCTTCCGAAGTGGTGTGAACTGGCTGAATCCCACCACTGCATATAGCATTAAAGAGCAGTCCTTTAAACTGAAGTCTAAATGACTGTGATCACTTGTATTCTTGATTAGTTTGCAACCTGAATTTAGAGAATGTCAAGCAAAAAATCAGTCTCTCATTCACTGATTTCAATGTTTCTTGGGAAGATGGGACTTCCCAACTAGGGCAATCTCCTTTTGGTCACCCCACCAATGGCATGTCCTCCACCAGTAGCAGAGCTGTCATTCTTTTACCTAGAGTAAGGAAGGTGATCCTGATAGAAATATGCAACAGCTGTTACTCGGACAAAGGGAGCTGAAACATTTTTAAGTCCTGAGAAACAATATAATATTCAGAAGCAGATCAGGCAGACACCTCCTTGAATCACTGGAGTATAAGAAGGAAGAGGAAGTAAGTGCAATAGGAAGTTTTTATTATTATAGCCAAACTGAATAAAAAGTTTTAATCTTCCTGCAGGGTTGTTTCTGATTTACTGTAATCTGTCTACTGAGGCTGCACTTAGGAAGTAGAAGCCTGAGCCTATAAACAGAAAAGCTGAAACAATTCTGCAATTTTATCTGCTTTCTTGTACTTCTTAAACTATAGCAGTATTTTTCAACTGGTATTTCTAAAAGTAGAGGGCTGGGCACTTAACTGGGGAAAACAGAGACTGCTAAAGGTCTTTTGAAGGCATTAGCTTTTTTATTGTTAGCCATTACATAGTATATTTCTGGTTTAAACAGACATTATTTGCCCACTAAGTCATTATGGCTTATTCATGGTTTTAAAAAAATCTGAATTTCTGCAACTTGTGTGCACTACAAATCTTTTTTTAATATTAGTTCAAATGGCACTTTTTATCTTCTTGCAAAACTAGAAATCAGAGCTAGAGAACATGCACTTATTGGAATACTGTATTTGCTTTAAATTAAACAGCATGCTCTTCTCCAAAGAGCAATTTTTTTAAAAGATAAATTGTTAAAGAATACATCTTTTGGGATTTCTAATAATTTATTCAAGAGAAAAATATACAAATATAGTCAATTATCCTTAAAATGCAGCGCTTTAAAAGAAGTATCTTATTTTTGTAACTAAATCAAATTAAATATTTCATATTGTAATAAAATTTAATAAGATTGAAAGTGGATATGGGTATGCGTGTGTGTTTACATGTCTGCTTATCAATCTAGATCAGGGGTGTCCAACCTTGGCAACTTTAAGACTTGTGGTGTTCATTTCCCAGAATTCCCCAGATAGCATGGGAAATTCTTTTATTTTAAATTATTTTGTAGTTGTATTTGTTGGTCTGAGATCATAAATAATAATATGCAGGTGTGGCAATAAAACAAATAGAAGAAAGGATTGTGATACAGGTTGATAAGAAGCAGCCCAGAACAATAATAAAAACTAATAATTATTCTAAAGAATTTGGATGATTGTGAGGAATCCCAACACTACAATCTGTAAGATACTAGTTAGCTGTAAGTTCAGTTATTGGGCCATCTTAACCCTGTTTCCACATCTGCCTTGTTATTTCTTATAGACTCAGATTTTTTAAAGGTTTATTTTAGTTGTGTTATGCTTTATGACTGCATTGCTTGGTGACGGAAATTCCATTCCCAACTGTCATAACTTCAGGATTACCTATATACAAGTCTATGATCCTTGGAAGGATATTAATTTCTGCAAATGATTTCCAACTAATGGGAAACTTGCAGTCTGTTTCTCAATAGTTATGACCCTACTTGGCCACATGTTGTCTTTCCTATTTTTCATTATTATTATTAGCTTTAAGGTCACAGGGAAAGCAGACAGGACAGCTAAAACAGAATGTTGTAAACAAATGTGAACACCCTAAGAATTCTCATTTTCCCAAACACAATTAAACTCATACTGAAAAGTTTATTATTTCCTGGATGATTTTAACATATGGTTGATGACTTTTAATCAAGTACACATTTGTTCTCTTCCAAGTTTATTTTAAGCTACTGTATTTGAATTATCTTCACCCTTATCACTGTCAAGTTAGATTATAAATGTTTATCCAAAGAAAAGCTGAGCAAATCTTCTGAAAATCTAAAACGAAGGTTTTAACTCTTAAAACTAATAGTTGAATTCTATAACATTTTCTTCTAAGGTTTTCTAAGCCTAACCCAAAGGCCATAAAATTAAATAGGTCTTTGCATTTAAAACTATAACCCTTATTGATTTTGGGTGTTGTTTTAGCATAATGTAGAAGTAGATGCACTGTTTTAAAATTCTTTTATAAAAATATTTTTAATTAATATTTTTAAAAGAATTGAAATCTAAATTTAAAGATCATGATGTCTACATGGCAAAGTAACCCCTAAGAGTATAAAATACTGGGTAAAAACAAAAGCACTTACTCACCAGTGCTCTTAATCTGCACTATAGATTAAATCAGGGACAGACAACAACAACCTATCTTGGGTTGCCTGCAAACCCACTTTTTGTACCTTCAAGAACTTGGATTGACAACCAAAATACTGAATATCAACATTATAATTCCCTGTTTCTTTTTAAAATAAATGTGTGCATCAAGACTGCCTAAATGTTTACCACAGCTTTCTTTTAAAAAGATTTCTGAAAAACTTTACCTCACCTAAAATGAACTGAACTCTCCTCAGACCCTTCCTGAACAACAAAAACAAAATCTGGAAAATAAAAACAACGAAAGTAAAAAAATGTGCAGCACTGAATTCAAAAGTGGTTGCATTGTACCCAATGCAATATAATTGCAAGTCTTCCTGACTAAAAGATATTTCTAAGAAATCTTGTCTGATTTGATTTACACGGCCAAAAAAAAAAAAAAAAAGCAGAGGGGGGATCAATCAAATAAAAATAACTATCGAATAAACAGCTTCATCTGGAAGAAACGAAAGAATCCGTATAATGTACAAAATCTAGATTCTGCTTTGGACTTCTCCTGGGTTATGTAAATATACCTTATTTCAGGTTGTTGTTTGTTAACTAGACTACTGGGAAGTGTAACTGCTCGTGCAACCAGGACTGTGAAACAGCAGTAAGTAACATTTAGGTATCATGTTCATAATTTCTAAATAGTCAAACATAGTCCTCCCAGGGACAAATTTGCTCAGCATATATACAGACAAAAGAAAAAGAAAAAAAATAAGAAGAATTCGAAACATTTTGTGACATTTGACAACAACCTAGAAGATAAACAACATAAATAGTTCAGTAAAAATATAGCAAATATTAGCTGCTGTTTGTCTCTATAGAGAGCTTCAGTCGATAGCAAAAAGAGTACAAATACAGTTAGCAGCAAACTCCATTGAAATCAATGGGATTGGGATTTTCTCACCTCTGAGAGAGGAAGCATAGAAAATGAATAAGTAAGTAAGTAAGTAAATAAATGATTTCAGTAACAGATTAATACAAAACTCTTCTATCCCTTTACTTGAAAATCATGAATCATTGGTCCTTTCTGTGGCATAGTAGCAATCAGGTCTGATACATTTGGCTTTTATGACAAAAATGCTTTATTATATAAATATATAGAAGATATACTTAACACTTATTGACTAAAAGAATGTGATTTTATTTGAATCACTTTTAAACCTTACTACGCTTATATTAAGGAGCCTGAGTGGCGTAGGAGGCTAATGCCTCCTACTAAGGCAGCATTTAACATCCAGCTGCCTGCAATTACTGCGAGTTCAATTCTCAACAGGCTCAAGGTCGACTCAGCCTTCCATCCTTTCTAAGGTGGGTAAAATGGGGACCCGTTTGTGTGGGCAATAAGCTGACTTTGTATAAAATATACAAAAGTATGAAGGCTATTGCTTAACGCATTGTAAGCCTCCCTGAGTCTCCGGAGAAGGGTGGCATATAAAAATAAATAAATAAAAATAAAAATAATATTTCTAAGACTTTGTTCTCTATTCTATTGAAATCTTAATTTCTATTATTACATTTCAACTTTTAATTTAAATATATTTTTCTTGGTGTTATTATCCACATCTTTCTCCATCTGAATTTGGAGTTTCTCATCACCTTTTCTATTTTCATTTATCTATAATCCATCTTTTCATATATATTTTTACACCAGTTTCCAGGTTTCCTATAAGCTCTGGCTCATATGATCCCTGGTAAAGTTGGCAATCATTTTTCAACATCTTAGCAGAACACAAAAATTTTTAATTGGTAAATCAGTATGCTTTAATTCTACGTATCTGGAATTTAGTCAATAATTAAAAATTAACCAGTGATTTAAGGACAAATGCATTTAGAAGTTGTGTTTTATTGCAAGAATTGAAAACAATCATTTAAGAGGAAATCCATCAATTGTCAAAAGTGAAATACAAGCTATATTAATGAAAGAATAGTTCAATTCTTGAACTTTTTTCCTACCTGAGATACCTAAGAAGCTGAGACTTCTTACTTTTGGATGGGAATGGCAGGTGATGCCTGTCCTTTGTTACTGTAGTGAACCATTCTGGTCTGAGGATGCTTGTTTCTGATCATACTAAATCTAATTTTCACCCCAAATTCATTCACTACATCTTGTTCCTGTAGATTCAGTCTACAAATTCATGAAATCATTCATACAATATTTACTTGTATTTTACAATATTTTTATAAACATGGAATCTAAAAGAAAATTGTTAAAACATGTGCAATGGTGCTAAACCAGTCACAGAGTAGACAAAAATTTAACTCTGCAAGCAAGAACCCTCCAGTCTTCAGGGAGGGTGTGTGTGTGACGTGAGGTGTTTAAAGGAATTCAAAGAGGAAAGGGATCCTCTACTGAAATGTTCACAATAATTACAATATTCATTTTTATAAGTTAACCATCTCACTCCAAATATTCTTGGTAGTGTATAAATTAAGCCAAGATACAAAATAACTATACAAAACCCCCACCCTTTTTATTTTAATACATTTGCTTCAGTTTTTAAGGCCCTACAAGTTTCCAAGCAATTCTGAGCAACTTATAAAAAGATTAAAAATATTGTTGTAAAAAAAAAGATTCCCAATAATTATGATAAATAATATTTAGGAGTGATATAGCTACTTTTATTTTTTCACTATATTCTGAAACAGAAGCTCCTATCTATTTACTGCATACCAACAAGCAGCTTTCGTTTATGATGCTCTTTTATCATACCAGCAGTGCAACCTATAGGAGAATGCAAGTTGGTATTTCCCTTGCAATTTGTCAGGATGCAAAAGTGCCCATCAAAATTCAGTTTTTACCAAATGCTTATCAGCCAATTGATCTCTGAAGGACAGAATCAGAAACACAGAATTAGATAAACCAACAATCAATCTAAACAATTAGGCTATGGCTATTCATGAACAGAACCTAGATGCAGATAAGGACAAGCTATTGTTGCTTATTTACATCACTATATTTGTGAACAAGATGTTCAGATTTCTGTTTGCATCTTCTTTTCTATTGATTATAGATCTGACACTGTTCAACTACAAGCAACAAGGACACTAGTATAGTATCTCTAATGTGAGGTTACACTACCTCTTACCAGTTAGCAACCTGGGATCTTGTCAGGAGGGCATTCTACACTGCAGCCACCTGCTCTATCAATTGTTTGGCTGAAGTTCATTTTAATCAGCATAAACAGGATGTGATCATTTCTAGCATCCCTGTGGCACAATTGAAGGTCATCTATTTTGTGGGAAGCTGATTGTGCTGGCTTTCTCTTCTACAGAGTAATCAAACTATACTTAAGGATGCTATGAAGAGTCATTAAATGGGAAAGGGGTTAAAATAGAATACTATGCTATAATATAAGTGCCAAAAATGCATTTACTTTATATTTGTTTCACAATAATACACAAACTGGTATTTTGTAATTATGATTACCATTCCTTGAATTTCACAGTTTAGTTTGCAAGCAATAACAAAATATATATTAGGTAAATATATCCAAACTGAATATATAGGAAAATATTACAAGAAATACAATTTGTTATGGAAATTATTTGCAAAATTAGATGAAATTGCAAACTAAAATGCACACGAGTACATACATACGTTAGCTGGGTTTTTTTAAAAAAACCTTAAGACAGCAAACCTGACATATTTATAAAACATAAGAAGTAAGAAAATGAAATATCACTTACTAATGTTTATTTATTTCATTTCAAATATTTACAAATTTTTGTATTTAAAAGGCCAAAAGTTAGATCCTGGCTAGCAAAATTTCTCCAGAGAAAGAGCATATGTGATATTGCCCACATGCACTTCAGATAGCTGCAGGAACAAGGTTTTGGTGGTCAGCTGGTTAGTTGAGTAGTTGGGAGAATGGATTCCATCTAATCTCACAGTTGTAATGTATCTCATATGGACCAGTGATGAAATCCAAATTTTTTTACTACCAGTTCTCTGGGCGTGGCTTGGTGGGTGTGGCATGGCTTGGTGGGTGTGGCATGGCTTGGTGGGCATGGCAGGGGACGGATACTGCAAAACCTCCATTCCCACCCCACTCCAGGGGAAGGATACTGCAAAATCCCCATGCCTGGGGGAAGGATACTGCAAAATCTCCATTCCCATCCCACTCTGGGGCCAGCCAGACGTAGTATTTGCCGATTCTCCGAAGTACTGAAAATTTCTGCTACCGGTTCTCTGAACTGCTCAAAATTTCACCCTAATATGGACATAAAGTTTTGATAGAGGAGAATATTTGTAGCTTAGGGATGAAAGGCCTCTGAGCTTGGCTGTTTTCTTGCACAATTTCATTAGGTAAATTAGGTAACATCATCAGTGTTAGTAGGGAATAGGATTTGCTGTCATTTCATATTCCAATGGCTTGCCCTATCAGTATTGGTGGGAAAGATCTTGCTGGTTCTTTGGTTGGACTGTTTTTTATTAGCTTATTTGGCAGTTCCTTGATTGGTATATTGTTTGCTGCTTGATTCTTGGTCTAATGCTAATCTTGATATTAATCTCTGGGTGTTGATTGCTGCTGAGGAGGAGTTCTGGTCTCTTTGTTCCCTTTTTGACTTGCTGTTCAGCTAAGTAGAACTCAATGGATAATGAACTAAAAAGTTAATTTCAAAAATGTCTGCCATCATAGAGAGATTGTGTGTAAATGATGTTATGTTAGAAGAACAGGTTGTTCTGACAAGACTGAAATTGATTTCAATGTGGAATTTAAAATAATAGGCTACAAAATGATCTGGAAAAAGACAATATATTGGACATACAAATAAACCTGGCTGACATCTTAATAATTAAAAGGGACATATAAATAACAAACCAGAAAAGTAAGTTGAATAACTTTTATATATTAGATTTACAAAAGAGGCCTGGAAAAGTTTTAAAAGATTTGATGAGATAGGGAAAAGAAGTAAGGAAAACAAATCAAGTTCTCGGATATTATTTGAAGAAATTAAAGACCAAGGTTGCTAAAAGGAATATAGAATTAGTTTATTTGTTCAAAGATAAAATAGATTGTTGTTATTTCTGGTAATACTTAATGGACTTTACTAAATGACAAGGTTTTAGAGATTTGTTTATAGATAGAGGATATGGGATGGAGAGAGATCATATATTATAGTTTAAGAGAATGTAGTAAGTTGAAGGAGGAACTTATATATACATATTCATACACACAGACACATGTTGTATATGTGTGTGTTTGTGTTTGTGTGTGTGTGTGTGTGTGTGTGTGCGTGTGTGCATACAGGTAGTCTCAATTTATGGCAATTGAGCCCAAAAGCAAGACACTTATTTAATGAGTTTTGCCCCATTTTAAGGCCTTTCTTGTCACAGTTGTTAAGTTAATCACTGCAGTTGTTAACTTAGTAACACAATTGTTAAGCTTCCGCATTGATTTTGCTTTTCAGAAGGTCGACATGATCCCCGACCCTGGACACTGCAACTGTCATAAATATATGCTAGTTGTCAAGCATATGCAGCATCTGCAGTTTGATCACATGACCATAGGGATGTTGCAATGGTTATAAGTGTGAAAAACTATTATAAGTCATATTTTTCAGTTCTGTTGTAACTTCGAATTGCTCATTAAATGAATTGTTATAAATTGAGGACTACTTGTATATTTGCTATTTTTCTTTTTTTCTTTTTTTTCTAATTCTTTTCAATTATTTTTTTCTACACTATTTTTTAATTCCTTCATTTTTATATTCGTATTAGTATTTTTCATATGTGTAATGGCTTAATAATTTTTTTAAAAAAAAGAATGAGGTGGTATAAGTCATTAAAATATTACTGACAGGTTTTTATTATTTTGTTTTTGTTTTAAATTTATTTTTTAAACCATACAAGCGTATTGGAAGCAGAAATAGATGAAATGTCTGTATATTTCAAGTCATTATTTCAAAATTAAATCAAAATTCAATCCACCATTATCAGTATCAACAGTAGAGTTTCTAGATTCTGTAATATCTTAAGACTTAAAATGGACAGCTAACATCAAAAAAGCACAACAAAGAATGTTCTTCCTGCGCCAACTCAAAAAGCTCAGACTGCCCAAAGAGCTGCTGATATAGTTCTGCAAAGGAATTATTGAGTCTGTCATTTGCACCTCTATAACTGTCTGGTTTGGCACTGCAACCAAATAAGACAGACACAGTCTTCAACAGATAGTTAGAACGGCAGAAAAAACAACTGTTACCAGCCTGACCAGTATACTATACAATCCAGAAAGAAGGCTGTGGAAATATCTACAGACCCCTCGCATCCTGGACATAAACTATTTCAACTTCTTCGCTCAAGATGATGCTATAGGGCATTGCATGCCAAAACAACTAGACACAAGGACAGTTTTTCCCCTATGCCATCACTCTGCTAAACAACTAATTCCCACAACACTGTCAAACTACGTAGAAGGGCTATATTACTATTATTCTTCTCATTTTTCCTATTACCTATTTCCTTATCTTCTTATGATTATAACTTTGTTGCTGGTATGATTTATATTGATTGCTTGTTTAGTATCCTATGACTATCACTAAGTGTTATATTTTTATGATGATTATAATCATGATTTATCACTTGTTGCTTGTATGTACACTGAGAGCTTATGCACCAGAAACAAATTCCGTATGTGTCCTATCTCACTTGGCCAATAAAGAATTATATCAACTGAAAAGTAAATACTTGTATATGCAGTTCCATTTCTAATATTTAATCATAATAAAATATTTTGATCACAATGTTAAAAACAAATTAGATTAACAGAATACTAAAAGTATTCAATGTTATACTTTTTCAAAGGTTAAACTAATATTATATTAGTTTACTACAGTTTAGAATTCTAAGACAATGTTCCAAGATTAAGATGTTATTCTTCCTATTCTAAATAATATTACTTCAGTATCTTAAGATCTATTCACTGATATTCACTGTGGTCTCAAATTGGATATTACCAGTCCCTTTATCAGGGAGCCCAGTAAATAGGAAGTCAGAAAGAAAATAACTAAATGATTAGTACAATTTATTCATATTTCTTTTGGTAAAAGAGATATTTCTTAGGAATCTTTTGATTAATGAAAGTAGCATAAAGTTCAAAAAGAACTACCTTATGATATTTTCTCTTAGGATTTAACTGAAACATGTAAAGCTAGAGAGATTGCAGCCCACTGGAAAAACGTATAATGAAAGGAAGCTCACCGTGTTTCTCTGAAAAGAAGACCCAACCCTCACGTGATTTTTCATATAATATAAATGACTCATAATATAAAGGGCTCTTAATATAAGCTCTACCCCAAAAATAAGCCCCAGTTAAGTTTGTCAGCCAGACGCATGCATTTAGCATTGTATTTTTCTGAAAATAAGACCTAACTGGAAAATAAGACCTAATGTGTCTTTCGGAGCAAAAATTAATATAAGACCCTGTCTTATTTTCGGGGAAACACAATATTTATACATAGCAATTTGTCATCTGCAAGAACACTAACCTGCACCCATGAATATTTTGTCTAAATGTTCTTCTCTTTCAAAAGCAAAACTAGTGAATGAGATATAAAATGCAGGGTAGATTCTCTGCCTACCATTAGCTTTTAAGATGGAAATAAATCCATGAGAGAAAATGTAGAATTCCAATAACCAGGAGCTGGAGTTGGAGAAAGAAACATGACTAACTTGTGCTATGCTGATGATACTATTTTGATAGCTGAACATGTAAATAATTTGGAAACTCCAATAATGCAAAATTAATGAACATAGTTAAAATATATCCCTAGGATTAAATGTAAATAAGACCACACTAATGACAACAGGTACAACGAGCCCTAGAATTGATAATGAAGTGGAAAGTTTCTGCCTTTTAGGATTGCCTATCAATAAGAACAAGCAAGGAAAAATATGCCACGGATTAGCACTTGATAAAGTAACAAAGAAAGTTAAGACCATTCAGAATCAGGTAGACTACAATTTTCTTTGTGACGACTCTAAAAAAAGTTAGTTTTTGAAGAAACAAGAACTTGAACATTTTAATCTTTAATCTTTTGAACTCTGGTGTTGGGAAAGACTCCTAAGTACACTATCAGTAGTCTGGAAAACAAAGACATGGATCAAAGAAGAAATAATTCTAGAGTTCTCACTTGAGGCACAAATTATTGTTTTTTGCACACTGCACAGAACTAGCTTTTTTGAGGACTCTATAATGCTGGAGAGGGAGAGGGAGAGGGAGAGGGAGAGGGAGAGGGAGAGGAGAGGAGAGGAGAGCAGGAGCAGGAGCAGGAGCAGGAGCAGGAGCAGGAGCAGGAGCAGGAGCAGGAGCAGGAGCAGGAGCAGGAGCAGGAGCAGGAGCAGAGAAGAGAAGAGAAGAGAAGAGAAGAGAAGAGAAGAGAAGAGAAGAGAAGAGAAGACAGGGACAACCAGCAGTAGTATAGATAGACTTAATTATAGCAGCATTGGTGTACTATTGGAAGATCTGAAGGATCAGGTTGAACGTACATCTGAAGAATATTTAACTAAGATACATCTAAGAATCTAAGGGTAAACCCCAATTTGATTAATCAAGCTACCATCAATCAAACACTCCAGTAAAATATCATTTCAAATAAAGCTAAAATTCAGAAAGGAGAAAGTTAAGCTCTAAAATGAAATCTAAAATGAAATCTATTCACGGATGCTGAAATATTTTTCTTTTACATTTTATTTTCCTTTCATTAAACTGTGTTACCTT
Source organism: Pantherophis guttatus (assembly GCF_059756535.1). NCBI lineage: Eukaryota > Metazoa > Chordata > Lepidosauria > Squamata > Colubridae > Pantherophis > Pantherophis guttatus. The sequence continues at coordinate 36,627,745 of NC_142069.1, forward strand.
TACAAATTAAGTATTTTCACATCAATTATAGTAATCTCTGTTTTTAACTTTCTCTTATCAGAGAGTTGTATATTTGACATTTCCTGCAGTAATGGCTGTCTCTCCCAACACATGGTGTACATGGTGGACTACACAAGGGATTTTATCCAAATAGTTATAGCAAGCAATCTCTTCCCAAGATACAATCATCTGTCAGAAGAGCTATTTAATGTTGAATCCATTGCCAGGTTTTATATATTTATTGAACATAAAATAGTTTATGTTAAATAATTTGTGTTATCCCATGCTGCAAAAGTCATTAACAGAGAGAAACTCAATTTTCAACATACATAATCAATACGATGAAACTTTACAGCTCAATTCTATAACTTGTCATAATATCAAGCTCACTCTATTGTTCTGATAGAATGATATACTGTACTTCAGTGCAATAGCAGTGATATGGCATTAAATATGGGGCACAAATCAGATTTGGCTTTCCCAATTAGCCCGAGTAGTTAATATGATTATCGAAAATTATCAGCATTTAGGAGTAAAAATTGCAATAACATTGGAAAGACAATGGAAGACATTAAAACCTTCCCATACAGAAGTCACTACTTACATATTTGAGTAAAATTTAATTGTTTGAAACAATTATTAATTGTCCTGCCGGAGTGATTTGCATGCATTATAATTTATTAATTAAAACAATTCATAAATTAGCTACCACATCAAAGATATAATAGTAGGGTTATAGTCTACAACATAAACAAAGTGGTAAAGTTAAATGAAATAACTAATAATTTAAAAATCACTATAACAACAGAAAAATATAATCCATTTAAGGAACAAAGTCATCATCTGCCTACAAACGTGTTTTAAATGTGCACAGAAAAAGTCAAGTGTTTCCTCATTGGTATCAAAGAGAGCCAATGTCAGTTCCAATCTAGCCTCTGAAAAAGGATAATTCCAAGCCAGGGTGCCACAATAGAGAAAGATCTTTTAGTTGTGAGCGCAGCCCTAAAGTTCTGAACAGGTATATGCTGTGAATGAATATATTATTTCAGGTTGTATTTCTGTATTTCAGGCTGCATCATATTTCAGAGAGCAATATGCAACAAAGCTTTGCTTTGTCCCAAGAATCCATATTAAACTTGAACCTTTGTTTTGTTTAAGAATAATTTCTAGAGATCAAAAGAACTGTTTTTCCATCCTTCTGCTCCCACCTTCAACCCTCCCTTTTCTTTTCAATTTTTACAGGATGTTGAAACAGCACTAACTAGAAAGATGATAGTTGACTGCAAACTCTTAGCAGAAAAAGGAGGAAGTCAGTAGAAACATATGCTCATAGAAATTGAAGAATTCAACAAGGCATTACAGCTTCCAAACTTCCCATTTGGAGAAATATGATGAAGAACCGTCACAAGGATGAGGCAAGATATAAGGGGTGGTATTGCATTCTGAGTTTTTTTTTAAGGGAGATGCTTTCCCTTTTTATAGGAGAGAGAAATGAAATGAGCATTAACCTCCTGGGGTCTTCACCCACTCCTGCCTCTGACAAACTGATAGATCACCAGTGTTTTGGAATAAATCCTGAAAAATTAACAATTTGCAACTTCAATAGATCAGGAAGAACTTAAAGTTCTTTTCACTTGCCTGCTCCTTCTTTCTCATCCTTTTCCCTTTCGTCCACCCTCACATTAGGATATATTTTGTAGCCACTTCCCTAAGTTTCAAATAAAAGGAACACTGATCATTCTGTACCATCAAATGATCTTTAGAAAACAAACTAAGATTCTTAAGCCACATGCAAATAATTCAAGCACCAAAGCACATGAAGTATAATTTAATGAATATGTGGCATGATCAAGTGTTTTTTTCCAGTGAGACCAGTCTATCAGGGCAACCTGGTCTACCCAAATATGTATGGAGCATACTGCTTCTGCTTTCACCTTTCAGCCCCAATCCAAGACCCTTCGCAGGCAGTCACTTTCGTGACAAACTGGCATGATCATAAAAATGATGAAATGAACTGGCATGTCTGTGAATAAAAGGCAGTAACAAAGGGACAGGAGACACGGGCAATGGCAATGATTTATTTATTTGTTTGTTTGTTTGTTTTAATTTGTATACCGCCCTTCTCCAGCAGGACTCAGGGCGGTGAACAGCCAGAATAAAACAGAACATACAAAATTTAAAAACAGTTTAAAAATAATTAAATATTTTTGGCCACAATTTAAAACAACCCAATTAAAATCAATTAAATTTAACCAAAAACTGTGGGATCAAGCCAGCCTGAATGATAAATCCAGAGAGGCGTAAACCAATGGTTCCAGTTAATGGACAAAAGATCTTCAGCCCCTCTGTAATCAGGTTTCCTAGAGAGAGAAAACTGATAGTCCCTAGTAAGGCAGAAGTCTGATTATTTATGGAGAGGCATCAATGGAGACAGAAGAAAATGAAACTCCCAAACCCATGTTGGGCATAACAACTTAATCTAATCCATGTTGTGGGTATGAAAGCAAAAGTATCTTGGTATCAGCATTAGAGATTCTAGAAATAAGCTTGCTTGGGGTAAAACTAAATTTCTCACTCACAAGGATTACTGCTTATATGATTAAGATAGGTTATCTAGCATACATCTTCCCTGTTTTACTAAAAAAAAATGTGACAATTGTCCAAAGCCATAATGGACAGTCTAGACTAATAGCATAGGCCTGTATGATAATTAGCAAGATATACAGAAAATTATGACCTGTTATATTAGGAGACTAAAAAAAAAGTGTATGAATTAACGAATGAAATAAAATAAATAAAAATACAGACATATTGTCTGGCTGTGAAACCATACAAAATAATATACCTGAATAAAAAATTATATGGCATCTGTTAGGATGTTGTAAGTCAAGGACTACCTACATAGTGAATTATGTTGGTATAAACCTGATGTCAACGTCCGAGACAGTGCACCATTCAAAGTGGCCACAATGAACCATTTCGGAGTTGCCACACTCCGGGGAAGGGGAATGCATGGGGCCACAGATGAAGAGGAGCCAGGAAGGCAAGCCAGCTGCAGTTGATTCAAAAGCCAGCCAGGTCTGCAGAGTACTTGTTGGAGCCAGCCAGAGAGCAACCGGGCTTGAAGAGTGCTTGCTGGAGCCAGGCCAAAAAAGTACTTGCTGGAGCCGGCCAGGGAGCACCTAGGGTGCAGCAAAAGTACTTGCTGGAGCCAGCCAGGAACAGAGGGCGGAGTTTGCTGAGTCAGTATAGCCAGCTGGCTAGCAGAAGCCAGTAATGCTGGCTAAAAAACCCTTTGACTCTATTGTTCGCCACGTGCCAAGCTGAGATTCCAGTAAAGAGACCTGTTCTATTCACAGTGTGGCGTCTTCTTTTGCTGGCTTGGTTTGGAACTGTGACACTTGATTTATATTTTCTCTTTTTCTAATCTAATATCTCAATGTCATAATTTTAATTTATACCCTTTCTATGGTTTGCAAAAATAGCTTTACCCCATGGTAACAATGGAATGGATATGTATACAGTTGTTCTAAAAGATTGGAAATGCCTGCTATAAGAAATAAATCTTTGGTTTAATCTCTTGGTCACACAATGTACTTAGCTCTAGTTTTCTATATGTCATTTGAAAAATAAGTCGTTATTATCTGAGTTGAGACACATTAAGATACATTAGTTGTTTTCAAATCAATCTGCTAGTTTCACATGGCTTGCTATGCCAAAACCAAACTATGGTTTAATTTATTGTGTGAATTTAGCCACTGAAAGATCGTCAGATATGTATTGATAATTGCCTTAAGGGCTATTAATAACATACTTTTACTTTTCTTTACTTTTATTTGATTTGTATACCGCCCTACTCCTGAAGGACTCAGGGCGGTGAACAGCCAACAATAAAATACATACATACAAAATTTAAAAAGCAGAAATAAAATCGAATTAAATAGTTTGGCCCAGACAGATTAAAACCCCAATCAATTTAAAACAAATTTAAACTTTGAGGATTAAAAATATTAAAATATTAAAACTGTTTAAAAAGAGGGGAAAAGTTAGGCCAGGCCTGCCTGGTGAAATAAAAAGGTCTTTAGAGCGCGGTGGAAGGTGCGCAGATCCGGGATCCTCCGTATCTCCGGGGGGGAGCTCGTTCCAGATAGTAGGTTTACTACAGTAGGTAGTAAATACTAGTAAATTTACTAGTAGGTATTAATAACATAGCATGTTTCCAATAGATTAATATTACTTTAATAAAAATTTTGAGCCACTAAAATATTTGGTTAGAGGAGCCAAATTCAAATTTATAAAGCTGGAAAACTGACCTTGAAGTAAATTCAATCTCTCAGTCTAATTTCTGAAACAGGCAGAAGAAAAAAAAAATTAAAACCACATACACGTTACTATAGGCTTTTATGGTTTATACAATAAGGAAACAAAAATTAAATGAATTTAGTCTCTCTCTCTCTCTCTCTCTCTCCCTCCCTCCCTCCCTCCCTCTCTGTATCCTATGTATTTGTTTCAGATTTGTACTGCAATGATCTATTTGATCAATTTTACACTTCTAGTAGACAGTAGGTACAATGAGAAACAATTTTCTGTGTAGAAAATACTATATTCCTGAAAGTGCTTCAGCTTTATAACTTCAGAGATTTCCCATTTCCTCAAGGGACGACCGCTAAGCCAAAGATTTTGCATTTTGATCTTAGATTCTCCTAGCAGATGTTTAAAAATGCATGTTACTAGACAGCTCCCTTTTGGCTACACATCAGAGAAGGCTTGAAAAACCTAATTTATTCTTTCAAAGGTCAGCTGTAACAGACACCCAAAACTGGTTTCATATCCTTTGGGAAATACTGTATTGTAGAATAAAAAGTCCGTCTGCATTTCAGTAATTTTACCCATTTTCTTTTATCCAGCAGGCAGATAATCATCTTGACAAGCAAATATTGTATATATACTTCTGAACCCATTTATGTTACAATAATACCACAAATAACATACAAAATACAGAATGACTAATTATATTTTATCTTATTATATATTGAAAGTCATAAATCCCAAACAAATGTTAAACAAGATTACTCAATGATCCCAATATCTAATATAAAATAGCCGCCCTAAGATGTTGGATATGAGACGAATGGCAAATAAATAAAATAAATAAATAAATACTGAAATATACTGTAATGTGATACAAGTTTCAAGTTTTATCTTGTGCTATCTTCAGAAATATTTTATTATTAAGAATTGTAACTATTAATTACTATGACTCATTAATTTTTAAAGTTTTCTGAATAATTTTGTGACTGAAGAATGAAAACTTTAAATAATTAGCAATAATTAATGCATTCTTTCATAGGGAAAAATAAAAAAAATAATCATTTTTAAAAATAAATTATTAAAATTATTCTATTCTATTTTTCAAATTTAGCATGTGAATATGCAAATTCAGATTGTGAAAATCTGGGCATGATCCTTTGCTTCTATTCCAGATAATATATTAATAGTAATAAAACTGTACACTAATCCTATCTATTAATTATTCTACTAAAGCAATAGCACTAAATAACAATACATTATGAATATAACTTAATACGTCACTGTAGAATTACTTTTTTACTCAGTTCGTTCCTTAGCATATTGGAATATTTGTTTGGGGAACTGGAAGCCTATTGTATCACGAACTCTTCCAAATCCTAAATAGGACTTTGATTTCTTTCTTGCACAGTTAGTACCGGCTATGATATTCAGTGATCTCAGTTTGAAAATCCTTACATCCTTCTCACAACTCTTTTTAAATACATGTATGAATGCATTCTCTAATTCATACATACGTTTTTCAGAATTCAATCTTGTAAAATGAGTGGCCTATAAATTTGATAAACAAATAAATAAAAATATTTTTTGCATCATGACATACATTTCACCACTTTCCCCCTTTGCCTAACATTCACAATGGCATCTCAGACTTGTATCTGATAGTTTTGCTAAATAAGGCGTCATGGAAGCTACTTTTTATTCAGTTAAACTAGACACCTGTCTAATCCAATACTATCCGTGCTGATTGGCCCTGGCAGTTTCAAGGCTTCTAAAAAGAAATCTTTCTTTAGTCCTATCCAGAGAGAGTTTGATTCTAGTGCCTTCTGTAGGCAAATGTGCAATATTACTAAATACTGATCCGGATGCTGATTGACATCCAGCATCCGGATGTTGGTAAGCTAGACAGGTGGACATTAATAGTAATGCCATTCCAGAGTAGCAAAAAAAACATGATGCCTCTTATTTACCATTGTATTAGCAACTGAATATTATTTCAGCATTTGTGACAGGAAAACATTTTCTCTACATCTTAAGCTGGTTTAGAGAAATCAGGGTAAATTATAAGGGATAAACTGTTCATTTCCCCAATAAATTAGAGTATTAAGGATGTCCAGAAGGTACAATAGAAAGGCCCAGCATAATTACAGGACACCTTGAAAATAGATAATTCAGTTGCATTTATTGTTATAAGTGTATATTTAATAAACTAATATTAAGATTGCTATTATACCTTTTCATTAAAAAACACTTGGTTTTTTTTTTCATCTAGCCAAGATATTACCAGTATTTCCATGTAAAATCTTCATGTGTAATTGGATTATAGTAAAATGATGATAGGGTGAAAAATAGTTACATTTCTGTGTAGCATTGTCCACAACAAGAAGTGACACCTTGCTTTTTCACTATTTCACATGTAAATATATTTCAAACAAAAATTTTCTTCTATATCATTTTCACATACTTCTTACAAATATTGGCCACTATGCATTTTGCTCCTATTTCTTAAAAAAATGTTCATTGATTATTTGTATTTTTTTCAAAACTAGCACATCCTGTAATGATTTTCTATAATTACTATGTATATAAATTAATTTGAGTCAAGTCATAAAATCCATTTTCAAAGCCAGAACCAGAACACTTCCCATGTGCTAATAGAGATAATTTTCACGGTATGAATTCTTAAAGTGATCAAAGTAAGCAACATCCATACATATAAATGTATCAGTATATATAGTTTCTGAACTTGTGCCAATGTTATTTATTTCCAGTTATTCTTCTCAAGCCTGGAGTAGATAAGCGAGTGTAGAAGCATGCTGGATTATTAGACTGTACAAGTATACCACTAATACCATCTTGTCCCCGATACTATATTCATACATAAAATTACCCTCCACAACTGTACAAGAGAAAGAGCCATAGTGGTAAATTTAAAAAAAAAATCTTGGAATACCAGGCACACTGATCAGCTGTTTGGCAGCTAGCAGAGCAGTGGCAACACTGATGCTGGCAGCCATGGTGAGGCTTGAGGATACTTGGCAAAGCTTCTTTCTGGGCAGCAGCAGCAAATTGATTACTTTTTAAGAAACAGTGGCAAGCCACACAAGGCTCTTTGGTGGGATGTATGCTGCCTGGAGGCATATTTGTGCAGACCTGGTCTAACCATATTAGGATATAAAAGAAAATTAAAAGTCAGCTCCTGCTATCAAAATAATAAACTACTTTTACTGCTTTTTAAACTTTCATATCTCTTTTTAAAACCATAAATAAGTCTAAACACACTAACATTGGGAAGGAGATATGGCTCATTGAATACAGGCATGTCTTGTTCAATGAAAATCATAAATTCAATTCTTGGTATTTCTGCTAGTCAACGTTGCCAATAATGACTTAGATGAGCCCACCAATTATAAATTAACTGTCTGTATTCCTAAAAGCCTTGCTAAATCAAAAATTTATTTAGGCCAGTATCCTACGTCATATAATGCCCAGGATGAAATGCTGCTCATATTCCTTTGCTTACTACTAAATACTCCAAAGAACTAGAGTGGCCAACTTAAATTCAGTAACTCCTTTAAAATCCTTTAAAATTAAAAAAAACTCCTTTAAAATTAAAATATTTTGTCTCTTCAAATTCTCCTGAATGGCAAAAAAGTAACGATATGGCTCAGTGGTGGGTTTCAAATTTTTTTACTACCGATTCTGTGGGCATGGCAGGGGAAGGATACTGCAAAATCCCCATTTCTTCCCAATCAGCTGGGACCTGGGAAGCAGAGAATAGATGGGGGCGGGGCCAGTCAAAATTTTTACTACTGGTTCTCCGAACTACTCAAAATTTCCGCTACCGGTTCTCCAGAACTGGTCAGAACCTGCTGAAACCCACATCTGACATGGCTATATTTTCAATGTGCTAGATCTTTCAAGAGTTTGAAGGAACTGGGCTAGACAATGCTAGTATTAGATGAAATCAGAATTGACTGTATCCAAAACCGGTGAACTGGTAGCAGCAGCGGTGGGAATCTCCACCCACCGGACATCATCAAATATGATCTGCACATGCGATTTGCGCACATGCGAGTGAACTGGTAGCAAAGGTAAGTGAAACCCACCCCTGAATTACTTCTCTAATAAATTCTGTTTTGGGTTTGGTTTGGTGTTATAGTTCAGGATGGGCATAATATTCTAAACTGCCAATTCCCAGGCAGAGCTATCACTAGGAAAAGGAAGCTGGGTAACCACTATGAATACATACATGGGGGAATCCGCCTTGATGTTTAGAAGGGGTAGGAAATGTCATAGCTACTGGTAACACAAGATTTCTCATCAGGACATGTACCAAACCAGAAGGAAATAGCGATCCTTCCCAATTAGAGAAGGTTAGTGAGAAGATGGTGACTAAGCTCATCAATTTCAATCTACCTGGACTCTTAGACAACCTGCTGTTTTGGATCTTTTTAGACTTTGAACAAAGGAAACACAATTTTTGTTACTTTTGTGAGCTGTTTGTTGGAGATGTAATAACATTTCATTCAAATATTTATTCAAATACATGTTACTGCAATATCTTAAAATCATTATATTCAGGGGGGAAGAAGAATATTTTTACTGTAATTTATATTTCATTTATTAATTTGAATTTGAATATTTTAATACTTTAATATGTTGTGTTCTTTTTAATTATGTATCTACATGGAAATTAAGCAAGTTATTTACAGATATAGCCTATATATCAACAAGTATAATCAAATATGCCATGCTTTATTGAAACACTGTAAAACTATACATGCATTCACTATCTTATACAGACATGGATATACACAATATCTTTTCTTTCCTTTTTTCTGTTTCTTCATTTTAATTAAATGATTAAAGACAAAATCAAAATGACGAGAAAAACCTAAGGGAGTAGAGGATATTTCCACCACTTGCACAATTCGAAAGTCTGAATAATTTGAATACTTTGGACATACAGTAGAAAAATGTTTCCTATTTGTCACAATTGGGAGGGAAGGATGAGGTAGAGGGAGGAACCCCTCTTCCTAAAGAGGAAGGAAGGAAAGCAGGCGGGCAGGCAGGCCTTATCTTCTGCATCAACAAGGAATAGAAGCACTTATGAGCAATATTAACAGCATCAGGATGTTTGATTATTTCCATATCTTGTTGCTGCAAGGGCAACCTACTACTTTTCTCATAACTTTTCAAAAAAGGAAACTGAATGGATAAAAAATAAGACCATAGTATTTTCAAGATAAATTTAGCATCCAGTAGTTAAGTATGTGAGTTTCTCTGTTATTCTTTCTGACATCTTCAGTTTCTGTTGCTATAGAAACCACAGCACCCAGCATTCAGGACAGTCTTGGGGTTTGTCATTGATTCCTATTTCAAAGTCTCTGACCAGGGATTCTAGGAATTATGCTGGATTATCAAAACAGCCACTTTCCGAACGTAATGCTGTGGGAAATGGATTTTTTTCACATCTAACTTTTAGCTCTTATTGTGTCCTTACCTCTCATCTCAGGCAGGGCAGCAGTTGCTTCATCTCATTTGGTGGCCCATATTTAGCTCATATGTAAATTGTCATGTGACTATCAGAAATTGCATAGTATAAATACCAAGTCATTCAAGAGCTCAGTTGTTAATAATGTGATGATGCACTCCCCATAGGGAGTACTCAGCTGAGTAAAGACCATTGAGACTGATTTCACAGGCCATATACTACAACCAGTACCAGCCTGACCAATTAGATCAAGGAAGGAGAACCTACTATTGATCCAATAGTTTTGAACAGTTCAGGAGTCTGATGCAAAATGGGTAAAAATGATCAGAAAGAAATACAAATAACCAAGAATTTTGAAGGCGGCGAGGACTGGAAAGAAACAAAAAGTTAAGAAAGTTAACCATATCAGAATATTTTATTCCTGTAAGTCTGCTGCTTATAACATGTTTGTGTATACTGGATAATTTAATTTATTATCTTCACTTATCACAATCCTAAAAAAGTCTTTGAAGTTCCTGTCTCTGGAACAAGAACTTTCTTAACAGTCAGAATGTGTGTTAGAAGGAAAACGATTTGCTATGAAATACAAAAATGTTTTGTAGAAATTAGATAGCAATTCTTAATGAAAATGGAAATAATGTAAATTCTTTCAGAAGATGAGGAAAGCTCTGATATTAAGTAGTGCTCTTACAAAATCAAACACAGATTTCTATTTAAAAAATTAAATATCTGACAATATAATATACCTTTTTAGGAACTTAAAAATAATTTTAATAAAAATAGAAAATAAAGAAAAGGTTCACGTAAAATATTTTTGTTTTGTTTTGTTTTGTTTTTTATTGGATTTATATACCACCCTACTCCCGAAGGACTCAGGGCGGTGAACAGCCACAGAATAAACACATAAATACAAAAATTTAAAATAGAATAAAAACGAATTAAATAATTTGGCTGAGACAAATTTAAAATACCCAATAATTTAAAAACAAATTAAAATTTACATTTAAAAGGGGAAAAGATTTAGGCCAGGCCAGCTTGATGAAATAAGAAAGTCTTGAGCGCGCAACGGAAGGTGCACAGATCCGGGATCCTCCGTATCTCCGGGGGGAGCTTGTTCCAGATCGTAGGTGCCCCCACAGAGAAGGCTTTCCCCCTAGGGGCCGCAAGTCGACATTGTTTGGCCGACGGCACCCGGAGGAGCCCCTCTCTATGGGAGCATACTGGCCTGTGGGAGGCTATTGGTGGTAGCAGGCGGTCCCGTAGATAACCAGGTCCTAAGCCATGGAGCGCTCTAAAGGTGATAACCAAAACCTTGAAGCGCACCCGGAAGACCACCAGGAGCCAGTGAAGCTCACGCAGGAGAGGTGTTACATGGGAACGCCACGTCGCTCCCATCACCACCCGCGCAGCCGCACTCTGCGCCAGTTGGAGCCTCCGAGTGCTCCTCAAGGGGAGCCCCATGTAGAGACCGTTACAATAGTCCAGACGGGAGGTGACAAGGGCATGAGTGACTGTGCGTAGGGAGTCCCGATCTAGAAAGGGATGCAACTGGCAGATCAGGCGAACCTGATGAAAAATCTTCCCAGTCACGGCCGTCAAGTGCTCTTCTAAAGACAACCGTGAGTCCAGGAGGATGCCCAAGTTGCGAGCCCTTTCCGTGGGGGCCAATGATTCGCCCCCAATAGTCAGCAATGGCACCAGTTGACTATATCGGGACGTCGGAAACCACAGCCACTCGGTCTTGGATGGGTTGAGCCTGAGACTGTTTCTCCCCATCCAGATCCGTACGGCCTCCAGGCACCGGGACATCACTTCAAGGGCATCGTTGGGGTCCAGGGTGGAGATGTACAGCTGGGTGTCATCAGCGTACTGGTGGTACTTCACCCCGAAACCACGGATGATCTCGCCTAGCGGCTTTACATAAATGTTGAACAAAAGGGGTGAGAGGACCGATCCTTGTGGCACCCCACATGAGGGGCCTTGGGGTCGACCTCTGCCCCCCTGTCAACACAGACTGCGACCGGTCAGAGAGAAAGGAAGAGAACCACCGTAGTATGGTGCCTCCCACCCCCAATTCTTCCAACCGGCGCAGCATGATACCATGGTCGATGGTATCAAAAGCCGCTGAGAAATCTAACAGGACCAGGACAGAGGAGCAACCCCTGACCCGAGCCCTCCAGAGATCATCAACCAACACGACCAATGCCGTTTCCGTGCTGTACCCAGGCCTGAAGCCCAACTGGAACGGATCCAGACACGTCTTTTCATCCAGGTACTGGGGAAGCTGTCGCGCAACCGCACTCTCAACAACCTTCGCCACGAAGCGAAAATATGCAACAATAACAATAATATCAAATATCTGGTGCAGTCAAAGCATGAAATAGCTGGGTATGTTTATTTACGCATCACCAATATATACTATTTATTCTAGTGTAACTCCCAAATTAAATTTTAAAATAATGAGGTTGTAAAATATACTTCCTTGATAAAAAGATTAACAAAAGCTGACACGCAACCTAAATCTAATAATGACCCACACCGTACATTCTTATGATGATTTACACCTTCCTGAAAGCCCACAGAGTGGGCATTACCCAAGCCACTAACCAAGTGGGACACAAGCATGCTGATCATTATAACAGAGATTGCCAAACTTTCCCAGTTTCCCTTAGCATTTCAGTGACTTTTTCATGGTACCCCAGCACCCAAATGGAATGCCAGGGCATCCTGGGGCATCACAGTCAACTCTAACATTTCCCTTTATTAAATACTAAAGTATTCTGCGGGACTCCTGAGAGTTTAGTGTGGGGTGCCAGAATACCATAGCACAGTTTGGGAGTCATGGTTTTGTAAGTTAAAACCAACTCTTGGAACTGCATTCAGAAACCTATCCAAAATCTAAATGCCGCAACTTCATTCAGAGTCAGAATAGGAGCTGACTGACAACGAGGCATTTTCGGATAACATTCCAGCCTTGCAAGAGTTCAATTTCAGCTTCTTTCATTCCATTCAGCGCCCCTTTTCAAATCTTTAAGCATGAAGTCAAATTCTCCAATGCATGTCAGATTTATCTGGGTGTGTAATTGTATCAACAGCATATTGTTAATATTTCATCCTAAATTAAGGGGTGATTTCTCCTAATAGTTTCATATAAATATTGAACAGCCAAGGACAGCCAAAATGCCACTCTCTGCCATCACTGACTAAATCTCCCACTTAGGAAAAAATTGAAGCACTTCAAAATAGTGCCTCTTATCTGTAACTCTAAAGACGATCCATAATAAAGAATGTAATTTGAACATATGCCACAATTCTGACTTTTTCATGTGCTAACATAATTTTTAATTCATTTGAATGAAAAATCCTTCTCTGTTTTTCCAGACATCAATATGACCAATTTGTACAAAGAGTGGTAATGTTTGCAGTGATAGGAAATATTTCCCACTTCTTCCAGCTATCCTTTTAATGTTGTCCTTAAGGTCTACTAATGGTTGATTTTGTTATTTTCTAAGGCACTATCTTACAGTTACCAAATTTGAGACTCAGCTTTATACCTCTTCTAGAAAACCATTACATTAAGAACTGAGTTAAGAACCAAACAACAGGTTAAGATTGTGACATGGGAGACAGATATGGCATAAGCTATATGCTGCTAGCAAAATACTAATGGTAGTTATGGAGCAGATTATTGAGCAACAAGGACTTGAGTTAGTTCCCTATAACTTTTCATATTTTGCTAAAAGGCGTTGAGATCTTCTCTCTTCTGTTATCACTTAACTGTTGACCTCCCAGTACATGTTTAAGGAATATGATCTGCATAACTAGCTTCCCTAAAGCTAATATGTAACTGATGTTTGGGTCAAATGGAACCATCACCACCATTCCTTCCTTCCACACCAGTATTCAATCCTAATCAGCTGTCAAAATGCCTATAACTGAATTTTCAACATTCATGTAAGTACTAATTGTATGAATGCTATTACATCAAGTTTCCCACTAAAAAGAGGTTTAGAGGTTACCTGAGAGATTATCTATACCAGGGGTCAAACTCATGGTCCATGGGCCAGATGCATCACACACTGGCGACACCCACCCCCATTTTAGCAAAGGCAAAAAAACTTGTGATACATCAGGGGCTGTGTCGCAAGTTTGACACCCCTGATCTATACCAATCCCTGTGGTGCCAATGCAAAAATCCACTATTGCAGCATCCTTAAAAGTTGGCCATGCATACTCTGTTTAAATACTTCCAGTAAATGAGAATCCACAACTTCAGAGAGCAATTTGTTCCATTGTTAAATAAGTATTGCTGTTAGGAATTTGTCCAATCAAAATTTCTTTATCGTTTAAACCCAGTGTTACTTATCTTATCTGGAGCAACTTTGAATTTCTCCATGACAACTTTGCAGAGCTAGCATATATACTGCAGACTTCTTTTTTCCTGCTAAGCCTACCCGACATCTTCAGTAACCTTATCATCTTGGCTATTTTTCTCTGCATATGTTGTCAGTATTTTTCCTAAAACATGGCCCAGAACTGGTCACAGTATTATAGGTGTACTACAGTAGCACAAAACAGACAGGAATTGATTTGTCTTGATCTTGACACTGCCTTTTTATATATTTTGACATGATTCTTGCTCAAAAAAGTATCAAATTCTTTATTTTCAAACAAAATAAAATACATTGTTTTCTGAGAAACAACATTTTAGTATTACTGGTCTTATAGGCAATAAATGCAGACATAAGAAACAAACTAAGTAATTCGTCCCTATTTACCCTGTGATGTTCATTTACATATTAATATTTCAGACTACATCTTTGAGTGCACGATAGGAAACTCTGGATTACAGAATGGAACAGGTATGTGTTCTTCCCTTCTCTTCTCTGGAACAGACACTACAGTTACTATGAGGATGCCCTTAAAACTATGGATCTATGACAACTTTCCACGGCGAACTCACTGTGGCCAACTCAATGTGGCCAACTTGCCGCAGCAATTTGCCACATGGTGAGTTGGCTGCAGCAAGTTGACTATGGCGAGTTGGTTACGGTGAGTTGTCCCACTCTGCAAAACTACTGGGAAACAAGAGTCTGGTATCATATTAGGAATCTTCATGCCAAAGCAGCACTAATCCTGAGGAGATATTTACATTTGATTTGACCCAAATATATTATTAGAACAGATCTGAACTCACTTGCTCATACAATTAATGTTTTATTAGAAGAATTACAGAAGTAATCAAATGAGATAAGGGGACATGGGAGACAAGCTAGAATAAGAGCTAGTTTGGAATAGTGGTTAAGATACTGGCCTAGAAACCAGGAGATTGTGAGTTCTAGTCCTGCCTTAGGCAGAAAGTTGGCTGGTTGATCTTGGGCCTATTACTCTCTCAGCCTAACCCACCTCCCAGGGTTGTTGTTGTGGGGAAAATAGGAGGAGGGAAAATAAGTATGTAGACTGCCTTGAGTAATTTATAAAAATAAAAAATGTAAGATAAAAATAAACATTGACAAAACTAAATAAAAACTTACATGAAACTTTCACAAGTCTGAAAAAGATTATAGAGAAAACATACCAGAATATTCAATCTTGTTCTTTATAGTCTCATCTCAGTCCAGGATTCCCATTCATATAATATTTTTACTGTATATTGAGTTGGAAGAAGTCCTGTTATACCTTTCGAACTGAAAAAAAAAAAGATTCTGAACTGATTAAAATAAGGATAGGTTTTCACAGTATATGATAGTTTATGGGATCAAGGCCTAATAATCTGAAAGAAAGACGTTGTCTATTCTGTTTGTGACTTTCTCGTATTAATAAGTATCTTCTAAAGACAAAATGGGATTTTATTCTGTTGAACATACTTGTGTAACCAAGGACCTGATTATAATATATAGTTTCTTATTGTGTAGATTGAATACGCAACTGTAAATATATTCAATCAGTATAGTTATAGTTCCTCTTCATAATGTTATTTTATTTAAAAGATTTTTACAGATGCCACCTTGTGACATAAAAGTCTGGGAGGCTACAACAATACAAGTAGCCCTCAACTTACAACAATTGAGTCCAAAAGTTCTGTTGATAAGCAAGACATTTGTTAAATGAGTTTTGCCCATTCTTGCCACAATTATTAAGTGAATCACTGCGGTTATTACGTTAGTTAAGTGAATCTGGCTTCCCCACTGACTTTGCTTGTCAGGAGGGTATGAAAAGTCATCACATGACTCAGCAACCATCATAAATATAAGTCAGTTGCCAAGTGTGTAAATTTTGATCATTTGTTCATGGTGATGCTGCAATGGTCTTAAGTGTGAAAAATTGTCATGTTGTCACTTTACCCCTGAAAAGAAAACCTAGATGCCCAATCCATAACTATACCAACTGATCTTTATAATTCAACCTGGCTCCAACCTTATTCTTCTAGTGAATGGAAAGAAACCCATCCTTTCAATACAGGTGGACAGGGTGAAAGAGTGGAGACAACATATGGATTGCTTGGTTGGCTCTTCAATTATGCTCAACCCCAAAACATCAGCTTGCTAATAAAAGGTTGCTATCTCTTCCTGACTTGATCACTATGTTTATACAACATATTTAATCTTGGTTATTATCATTTTCTGATTTACACTTGACTGAAACATAAATTAACAAATGCCTTAGATTCACGTAAGGCTAGGTAGCAAAAACAAAAATAACAAAGGTCTAAAAAGAACCTTAATCAAATTTCAAATTAAATCAAATCAAATCTTCATTATGCTCAAAGCCCAGTATAACCTAATTTATATATATTTCTATAAAATGGGAGAAGAAAAAAGATATAAATTACTAGAAGAAAGTTGTCATAAAAAATAAATCATCTTACTAAAACCTTAAGTGTACAATGTATAAAAAGATACGATAATATAACATGGTAGAATTCAAAATTTTAACTACTAACAGTGAATGATGAATATTAAATGGAATAAAAATGTACATTGTGTATAAAGAAGAAATATTAGTAATATTTGATTTGGAACAAATAATTAAATTTTGGGGACTAGGGAGAAAAATATAAATTCATAAAAACTTCAAAAAGCAGAACTTAAGTTCAAATCGTTCTTCAAAATAAGGAAACATCTACTGTCAGCTACAATATTCTATATTTCAATTTAATAGGATTCAAAGGATATGTGCAGAAGTTCAGTGCTTTGATCTTCATGAAGAATTGATAATATTTCCCAGGATTCCCCTTCTAGATCTTGTTTTAATGAAACTCATTGGGTATCTGGTAGTCAGAGGAATAGTCTAAATTGAAACATTAATAACAATATGCCAAAGAGCAATTACAAGAAGACCGCTACATTCTACGAGTTTGCTCAACATTGCCAATATTTCTGTATAGTGCAATTTAGATATACAGTAAAGTATGCAAAAGGAAATCATAGGCTGGGGATTTTTATGGCCAGGAGGAAGAAAGTAAGAATTTCAAACTGAAAACAATTTGCAGGAATTATATAGAAAAGGATTTTTCTAACCTCTAGCACAAAATGGGACATCCAGTTAAGGCCTAGGCTTTTGTGTATGGATGGGGGCGGAGGGGGAAGAAATCAACGGAAGGATTCGGAGGAAAACTGTCTTTGGTAGTTGTGAAGCAATAATTCTCTTTATTCTCTAAATAACTTCCAATAGCACTGCATTAGACATAACACAACGCTCATTTGCATTAATGGACGATAATTCCAAATCACTAAGATCTGTAATGCAATGGTATAGCAAGATAATTACTTTTATATAAAAATGATGAGAAAAAACTATTCTGGTTTTTCTTCATCATTTTTATATAATAGAAATTATCTTACTTTTACTTAAACTATTTGCTTCCTTAAACTATTCTGTCTTTTCTTGCCGGTGTTCTAGCCTGTATCTTTTTTTTTTATGGAGCCTTACTCATTCCAGAAGAAATGGGCAAAAGTGCAGTAAAACTAGGAACAGGAACAGGCAGAAATGTCGTACTTCCCAGGCTTCTCAAGTTATAATAGTTAAATATTTAATATTTGATGGGCATTACCATGCTCTATTTTTAAATTTGGCAGCCAAAGAATTGTTCTTTGCACACTCAGAATACAAAGTATAAGCAGGAAAAAAGATCAAAAGAAATACAGAACTGGAAAGTTTAAAAAAAATAAAAATTGAACTCCTCAATAAAATCATATAATTTGTGCCAATACAAAAGGAACCAGAATGGCATCACTGAGGATAAAGAGAGATTAGTATCAACATGCTTGGGAGAACCTGAAATTTAAAAATGCTTTTGAAAACAAACCGAAAGTAATAGCTGGAGAAGAAAAGAAGGATGGGAAAAAAACAGAACAATCAAAACAATGGGAAAGAGGACTGCCCTGCTTAAAATGAATGTCTGATTGGAAGTGTGAATAAAAACATTTCTGTTAAGAAAGTGAATAAATGCAGCATTTATGTTGTATCTTATTTGGCTGTATACGAGAGAGAGAATGACAGAGATAGCATTTTGAACATCATTGAGTTACAAAGATGTTTACATATAAATCTGACTTTAGAAATTTGAGATGTAGTATTTATAACATTTCTAAAGCACAGACGTGGGATGCTGGTAGTGTTGTATTAAACAAATTAACAAGATATAATGTTTAATATGGCTTTCATTTAATGAAGGAGCTTTAACACACTCCTACTCAATTGACTCTCCACATGTTTCACAAATACACATATGCCTAGCAATATTATACTTCAGAAGCAGAAGGCAGTACAAGCCTACAAAGATGAAAAGATAATGGAAAATGTAGGACTTAGTTCACAAATTACAGGAAGTCAAAACATAAGAATAATTAGTGGTAAATACATTTGTATTGCAATTGATGAAGCCCAATATAAAGGTGACAGCTGAAATGCTTAAACAGTACCTTCTGTTAGTTAATCAATAGTGCTGTATCTGGCACCAGTTAATAGAGACAGTGTAATTCTATCACTTAATAATTTTATGTAAACATACAAAAGATGAAAATGTATATACATCATCAAGAAGAGTGACAATATTTAAAAACAGCATTAATTATGAAGTATTTCCTTTTGGTTTCTGATATCAGGAAATAACTGCCTATTATCAAGCCACTGATTTATGCAAGTAGGAATAAATGATCCAGTTTGAATTTGTTTAATTATCTTTTTTTCAAGTTGTTTCTCTTTCTTCATCATCCCTTTCTGATTTTTTGATAATATTATGGAAATCTATATACTGTTTTACACATTTTTCTTCTAAAATACATAAATTTGTCAATGCAGCTTTGTAAGCAATTTTCCTAATGCAGGATGAGTGTGCATGTGCTTTTTTAGCCATACCTGTCGTTAGTACATACATTTTGTACATATATTTTCATTTGCAAGTTCACACGTTTATACATTTATAATGTTGTTTCACCTCATGCATTGGTTTCACAAGGACAAATCAAATTTGTGCTACTTTACATACTGAGAAATGCTTGTGATGTGGAATTTCTTGGATATCCCGCATTTCTTCATGATGACAATCTTTCAACCAAAAATACTATTAAACTCTTAATTTATATCTATTTCACTGTAAATATATTTGAAGGTAACCATTTGCCAAATAAGTGTCATTAATACATGAAAAAACAGTATGCTTTCTTCAGTAAATTTATAGTTTAGTTGTAATCAGACTTTGAACAAAGTGCAATTTGTATTCTCTTGAGCCTTTCTTTCGCTGGAGGGACTTTTTCTTTGTTTTGATTAGGATAAATTCCTTGACTTCAAGCTTCATATATCATAATTCTACCTATATAATCCTTAACAATACCCTTACATACTCCAATTCATCTAAAACTGAATAATGTTCCAAAAGAACCAACTTCCAAAGTCTGTTAATCTGAAGACTAGTGCATGCCATTTATTAACTACCGATAAATTTGTCTCCTTCTATATTGAACATTTTGAAGACTTCATCTACTTAAAGAGGAAGCATCATCTTTATAATCTCAAATCTCAGACACCTTCAATTATATTTTCAATATTACATGATATACAACAGAATTAAGGATCACATCACAGTTATAAATGCTTTAAACAAAACTTTCCTTAAATTATAAAACATTATTCAATAGGACAACACTTATAACAATATTAAAAGACTACTTTAGGTCTCCCAATTGATGCTTAATTGGGAGACAGCAATCAGTTTTGAAAACCATTAGCTGATGCCTTGTATCTAGACATAGAGTGGACCCCTAAAATCAATGGGACTAATCATCTTCTTGCATGTTAAAGAAATACATTCTTTAAAAATATTAGTTTGTGTACTTGCTAATTAAATCAAAAATTTTACTGGTAACGCATTAGGTATCATGCTGCATCTACAGTTGCAATTTTAGCTAATTGTTTTAAGGAAAAAAAGTTAAGCATTAATGTGTTTTTCAGGCATCTGAAACTCCCAAATCATTTTCTCTGCTAGCCTGAGATCATTATTACATTAGCCTGGCATACAAAACCCAAACAACAAGTCAAACCAGTAATTTGCATCTAATAGAGGGGGGAAAGAAGCCCTGCTCTATTTCCTCAATAAGCAGTTTGTACTAGGGGGAAAAACATCTTTAAAAACCTGAAAGAGATTTTCTAATATGCAAGGGACATTAAATAAAGGCGAACATATTTTGTAACAACAAAATCTGATGCTAATTCAATGAACTAGTATAAAACAGTGAGCCTCTATCAGAAGAATACTTCTATATGCATATCTTTTGTACAGTCAGTGATAATAAAATAACAGACAAACACTATGAAGGGGATATTATGGAATACATATACAAAATTGACCCAATATACATCTGGCTGGAGAATGGAACGCTAGGCATTCATTTCAGTTTACATGCTGTCTCATCATCAGATATCAGAAATGAAACACTGATGAAAGAGAAAGTGAATGCCAATTTCCTCCTTCTGGAGCCAAGTTTTCAGTGGCTCTTTAAAATAATAGATAGTTGTTTGCTGAGAGTGGCTTGTTCCATATCATTAACTCAGAACAAAACGTATTTTGAGTAGGACAGCAGTGTTTACTTCTAATAAATGATTAATATATGCCACATTTATCACTTGGAAACAAAGACATTTAGTCACAATTTTAGACATAAATCAAGGTAGATGGAATTAATGTAAAAAAAGGATTGCCTTAGTCCCTAAAATGGCAAAGAGAAAGGTCAGACTGGCCATAGCAACCAAGAATAGTCTTTTAAACATTTAGAAAGACTTAAGCAATCATAGAAAGAGCTGAAATTTCTCTTCTGGGGTGTGAAAATCAAAATTAAAAAGATTAGATCATCACAATAGGTCCAAAAGGAAAAACTATTTTCTTGTCTTTGCATCACATTGAATAAATAACATGCGTTCCAGCTGAAATGAATATGTTTCAAAGCAAACCGAATCTCAACATTATTTTTCCTTGAAGCATAATTGCATAATTATAAAATGAAACTTAGAAATGGGTGATTGAATATAATGCAGCTCTCTCACAGATCATAATACACATTGCTTTCAAATTGTCTCCTTTGCTCTATTTTACAACCAATAAAAGATAATAACTAGTTCTATATCAGAGATAGTCTTTTGCTGAACCCGTTAGGATTTTTAAAAGGTTTGCTAGTCCTAGCTGTTTTTTAAACTAACAAATAATAATTTGTGGCTTTCATTTCATCATCATAACTAACAAAAGGTACATATTAGACTTTTTAAGCTGTTTTGTGTTTCATAGTATAATTCAATTTATTTTGCTAACATTCTTGGCCATCTTTTTAAGGTATAACTTAAAATTTATGATTCAAACTGTATTTTCCTCAATTGTTATGAATGTCTCTGAATTACATATTTAGGAAATTGGTAAACAATCTACTACACACCTATGTTGTAGGGAGAATCACCGTATTATTTCTTTATGCAGTTCAAAAAAAACCCTGCCAACTTCTATTATGCTGTGCAATGTGTTTTGTTAACCTTGCATTGTGCTAATATTTTAGATAGTTGACATTTTTCTAATGCAAAAACATACTTCCAATTAATATAAAGTACTCAGAAAACAACATATTAAAGTTTAAACTTTACACCTGCACGAAAAATATCCCTGAAATCATGAGGTCTTCTGTTTCAGCCCTTCATGTATATTATGTTATTTGAACTCGGCAGGGAAGTTCATTAATTTTTAAGAAGTCTTTGACCTCAAGACAGGCAAGGGTGTAAAAAAAAGTAAAAAATGGGACGGATAACCAGGGCGAAGGGACATTTTTCACTCTAAACTCTAATGAACAAGTAAGCGCTCTACTCCAAGGACCATAGACCCTCCCTTCTGCAAAAAGAAAGGAAAAAAGAAAAGAAAAGAATCCATTCTGGCTGCCGAATGTTAAAAGCCACTCGAATTCGAAGAGTTCTCATCTCCGAAAAAGCGGGGCAAGTCAGTTTCTGCATAGGCAATGTATACCTACGATCCGGGCTTTGCAAAGAGCTTCGCCCTGAAAATAAGGTAAGCCTAGGATAAAACCCTACTCTTCAAGGACCCGAAAAGTCTGGAGGAAATAAAGACTCTCCCTTACCCCAACTTCAAAGCCGAACGAAGCTCCTTCGTTGTTGTCATCTCCCGGGCCCCCCTCTTCACACCATGGCGACGGGTGCTGCACTGGGCTCGGTTGTAGCGGTGACACTTAAGCTGCTTGCTCAGACCAGCGGGGGGGGGGAGGAGGGGGGGGCCGCGGAGGCGTGAGCGCGCGCGCGCCCGCCAGGAAGAGGCGAGGAGCGGCATGTGCTTCTTCTGCAGCGAGAGTGCCTGACTGAAGTAGTAAAGGGGAAAGGCGGCCCGCTGAGTTCTAGACCGAGAACCTCACGTTCAGGCCAAGCCGAGGCTGGCTAGAAATGATTAAAGCTCAGTCGGCCCCTCCTCGTCCAAGAGCCGGGATTCCTTCTCGCCTTCCTCGCTTCCCCTCCGCGGGAAAGTGGGGCTCTCATTATGCATTCTCCTGGAGGAAACCTCAGCGTAGTAGGCAAAGCTTTTCCCAGATTGCTTGGTCCCTGCCCAGCGGTCCATGCAGAATACAGGTACCTATTGTTCCCCGGACTGAGCTGCAGCCAGCCGCCCAATCTCTGGCAGATCTCAACAACTACTGAGCCTGAATTTATCTATTTTTTTAACCCTCCATAATCCTCTGCAACTCCCTATGGGTTAAATGCAATGTTTGGTACATGGGTATTTTTTTTTTCCTTCACAAGAAATCAAGAAATCGTATTTGTCTGTGTACGCACATGCACGTGTACTCTTAAAAACCACACACAATTGCATAATGAAAAATATGTTTAGGAAACTAAGCAGTACTTACTTATACCTCACGTGAAAAATGTCTAATTTATGATACTTGTAGCCCGGTGTATGTTGACTGACCCTGCAAACTGTTTCCTATTGCTGATTTCAGTCTTGTTATATTCCGAATGATATATATATGCAAGTAAGAATTTGTCACCAATAATAACTGTCTAACTTTCAGTATTCATTATAGTATGAGCTATATCCATTGTATTTCTAAATGGATATTTCATCGAGAAAATAATATTTATTCCTCAACAGATTGATTGATTTATAAATGATGCCCCTCAACTTTGGATTTCATAAGCTACAAGTAATGCTCCTTGCAAATAAAAGTAAAAGAATAAATAGCAAAGACAAAATGAGAGGAAACTAAGAAGATTTACACTTTTTAAAACTCACAGGACTTAGTCCTAGCACCGCACATTCAAAATCTGCAAAGAAAGTTTCAGATCAAATTGGTATTCTGTCGTATATATTCATTTTTGTTTTAATTTATCCTTTAAAAAAGCAATGGAATTTGAGTATGACTTTGAGACTATGACTTGAGCAGTGTTTTTTTCTTACATGGAAAGGATCACAATGGATTGTTGTTATTAAAAGGAAGTCATATGTGCTCTTTCCTAAGTGAACTGCTATTACATGAGATGTTCTATAATATATCTTCAGTTTTAAAAGATAAAATGTTCCACAGTAAAGATGAACAATATAATTCAAAACAATGAATCTTGGCCAAGCCATTTTAATGCAGATTTTTACAGGAAGGAACAATAAATATTTTAAGAAAATGATGCCAAAGTCTATAAATTTCCTATGCATATGTAATATTTTATGATAAAATTAAAAAGTATAAAAGATTCTCTAAAATAAACATACTCAAACGTATTATCGTTGAAAAAAACAATTACATAGATATCCTGTTGCTTCTTCAAGCAGCTCAAACTAGCAAGGTCAGCCTGTTAAAAAAAATTATTATATAATTTCTCAAATCAGTTTTTCTCAAATGTATTCATTTGTCACACATTAACCCAAACTTGTTTTAATAGTGTTATCCAATAGCACTATGCAAATGCATAGTACATAGTACAAATGCATTTGTAAACATTAAAATACCACTGAGAAACTTGAATAAAGATATAGCTTTATAGCACCACAATGTCTCAAGTCTATCTGTTCCAGATAGGGACATTTCTTAGTATTCCTAAGAGATTCCCATCCAGAAGAAAAGAGAATATTTCTCCACTTTCTTTCCTAGACAAGTTATCACTTTTCCTTAACATGTAGTCTACTTGTTCTACAGCTTAAACATATTTCACCTTCTCCTAAAGCTTTCATATAGTGCATCCAGTGATGTAAACAAAATCACCTACTCTTTATTTGCCATACCATAAATCAGATGGATACTTATATCTCACTATATATATATTAAGACTGGACAAAACTTGATGCTTTGGCTATGGTACCCAAAATCCTTACCTGACAGCTTAAATGTCACTTACATAAGTGGACTATACCAAGATTAGAATCACGGCACAATCAATATAGCTGCTTAATTTTTCTAATTGTGGGCGGGTGGAATTGCTTCTCAAAGCTTCAGAGAAATTACACCATCCTAATATTTTATTTGAGAATCATATGAAACCACTCTTTAAGTCAAAAGAAACTAGATTTGCTTCCTGCAAAATTCTCCCTTTTGATAAAAATAGAATAAAAAAGTTTGCAACAATAGTTAGTGTTTTGAAAAAATGGGATTAAAATTTTTTAAAAGCTAAAAGTATTTAATTCAACTGCATGCATGTTTGGAATGTCCTATCCTTAAAGTGCTTGTGATAGATGACTGTGTCCATTCTTTATCTTTTTGACAATCCCTTCTGGCCCCTCATGATGGCCTAATCAAGACATCCCTAGACTCTGTGAACTAGTGCATCACTACAGTATCATAAAGAATATTACTCAGACGGTTTTCACCAGTTTCACCCTAACTAGATCTGTTAACATTTCTCAAAAACATCCATGCATTTCAATTTATTAGCATGTTCTCTTATGTCATTAAACAAAAATTATGATATAACTACACTTTTGGTATGAAATGCTTTAACTTTGAGTGTTTTTCAAAAAATATTCTCAATTTAAGTTAGAAGAAGGAGAAAAAAGCATAAATTCCCATAGCAAGAGTTCTTACAATTCTCTAGGATTCATTTTGTTTTCTGGTTTGCTTGAAATGATTTGGTTTACACAAAAACTAGGAACATGGTTTCTTTCATGCATAATCAGCTGGTATATACAGATGATATTTAAGGTTGCAGTTATAGCATTCCCTTCAACTAACTCATTAGTGTTATCTATGATGATTTGTTTATAGTTATACAGTTTTAATGTATTAGCCAGAAATCACTTAGATCTAGAAATATGTGTATCTCTCTCGCTCTTTCTTTGTGTGTAGGTGTCAAGTATACCCAGAAAATACTCAATTTATATCAGCTTCATTTAATAATTACTATATAAATCTTGGAGCATATTTATTACCACACATTTCATTTCTGTGTATTTAAAATAGTAGCTTTCCTACTATAACATTTAAAGAAATTTAACATTGAATGGAGAGTTGCTAGACAAGAACTATGATAATTCAGTTAGTTCTTAGTTATAAATTATAAGTTAATTATAAGTTAGTTATAAATTATTTTAAATACCAACTTACATTCTACGTTATTGATACAGTTCTGAAATCAGTATATATTTCATTAGGACCAAAGCAAGTTTACTGTTCATTGGTTTGCAGCCTATATTGGTTAGATGGAGGCAAAACTACTGACCAAAATCTCCATCGTAAAGAAATATGAAAAAAGATCAAAATTTAGTTATAAAGTTAGATGACAGTAGATGACAATTGCTAATCTGGAATTCCTCAACAACTGGGTGTTCTAATCCTACAGATGATAGTGTGGTTGCTCTAATATTACAGATTCCGGAAAAAAAGCCAGTTTGGCCAAAGTCTGGCCGTTATATAATTTATTAAATTTATAAGCCTCAAATTTCTGCAACAAATTACTTTTTAAGTATTGTTTTCATAAAAATAGAATTAGGCAGGAGACAGTGCACAAATCACAGCAGTAATAGTTATAAACATTATTTATTAGCGTCATTTGGGAAAAAATTACTGACAGCTTTTGTTTATCAAATATTCCTGCAATATTGACCTTATAACATGATAAAGATATGTTGGAAAAAACCTTCCAGTTGGTAGTTCATTAGCTCCAGAATTTTGTCTATCTGAAAACTCATTAGAAATCTCACAGGTGGAGATAGAGTTTTCAGCTGCCCACCTTAGCTGGGTAGAATTTTCAGTCACCACCATGGGTGGGTAGAGTTTTCAGCCACCCACCTTGCTCTAGGCACAAATCTACATCTCAACGATCTTTAGATATAACACATAATGCTGAAGAGAAATATGTTTTTATAACATTGTTTTGTCTGCAATTTTAATACTGACAATTGTTTCCCCAGTTTCTGTTCTTCCTCTACTCTTCTTATCTAGAAGCAAAAGCTGAAAACCTTTCTCAGAAAAATGACAAAATAAAATGTAACATACTTAAACAAAATCAAATAAAAATATATTATTTCACATAAGATGTGTGGTTTATACTCTTTGAGTTCCTCAAAGCTATCAAGTTGTCTGTTAGTTCATTCATACCTACCTTGTAATTTTATTCCGTTGAAGTTACTGATTGGAAAGGCCATGTGTAAAATATCTTCACTAGAGAAATTCAGACATCCAAGATCTTGCTCTTGTACCATCAGCCTGCCCTTTATAGTTAGTGCTGTCATCATCTTCTGATACAGTCTGAACACAACATGAATTATAAATGTAGCAAGATCTTTACCATTTAAAACACAAGTTTTATTGGCTTTTTTCCAACATACTACACTCCTTTAGGAAGCTCTTAAAAGCCATTTAATTTCCCTTCAAAAAGTCAATTTTCTTCATAGATAATAGATTACCATGGTGTTCATGAAAGAGCAAAACCAATATAACAAAGCAATTCATTTTTAGATTTGTATTTATGGCTCAGAGATTTGCTTCTACATTTTCAAAAGGATGCATTGCCAATTTCGTATCACTAGGCTTGAAAAACATCCCCATTTTTTAGTAATACTGGTCCAGTTAAAAATCATAGCCAACTTTAGTAATTAGATGATTTTAGCAAGCCACTCTTTTGTCTAACTTTATTATCCAATTTAAATCTTCAAAAAATGTAGTTCAAAAAACAGTAATCTTCACTGTTTTAGTAAGACTTATACAATGAAACGTCTAAAGTTAAGATGCATAATAATACTTTATCTAAAATAATAATAGGCTGCCTATCATATGTTTAGACTTGACACAATCCCTTCATGTGGACATAAAATCTACTTCAACAACCTGTAAGTCCACCTTTGCACATGTCCCTCCAATTTCCTATATTTCTAATCATCATTAACAAATTAAATCAAATAAACCTGACTTTTCCATTGCACAATATTTAAAAATGCATATCTATATTTTTAAATGCTCATAGTTATTTTATTGGATTGAAAACACGAAATAAAAGGTATATTTAAATGTCAGTGATAGCAGCCAGCTTACCATAATTTTCTTTCAGCCCGAGTTTGTAGTTGTAGAGAACAAGAAACTGATGCATCCTGGCTTTACTAAGTGCTTCAGCAGCAAGGACTGAAAAAAACAAAAACTAAATGCCAGCACTGCTTAGCCTTTCCCGGGCCAGGGATGCTGCATTACCTCAAAGCACAACAATCTTCTGAAACTCATCCAGGGAATCTAGCTGACTGACGTCTAAGCAAGTCCAGGAGAGCTGTTGCAGCAGCAGTTACTTTTATTTGTTGGTCCCTAACACTCTCTTTGTGCCATGAAGGTTTTATCCCTTCCGCATTTATCTTTTTTGGATTGAAGTCAGAAGGTTACAGGTTTGCAATATGAGATCAAAGGCATACATGTAATAGAGAAAACGTTTTCTCACTTGTATTCAATCTCTCTTGAGTTAGTACTTTTCTGGAAATCATACTGGTGTTCCAGATGTATAAACCCTAAACACACACAAACACACATACATACATTATGCTGTGTATATATGATGTATAGTGTAAGCAAATAAAACAGTACTGTCATCTCCTACATGCTTTTTCGCTTATTCTGTCTTCTCTCTCTGGAGGACAAGTAATTCTCTTTGCAAAAGAAAGTGCTTAATAAAACTATGGCCAGACTGCTAACACTTGGCATTTGCTATGATAACAAATCAGAAATGATAGCATCATACAGATTTATGAATATTTTGCTTCCACAGTCACAAACATCAGACATTGACTTTATAAAAAAGCCTTTTAGAATCTCCCTGCTGTTTCCATAGTGATCTCTTTTTCTCTTTTATCACAGATTGGCTGAAGTACTGCTACACTTTGTGCATTAAAAAGCTTATGCTCACAACTACCAATGGGATAGCCCTGGAACTTCTATCAAAAACAGAACAATACCTTTGCAAAAAGCATCCATAATATTTTCTCATTTTTGACAGAATAGGATTGCAAAATCTGATCATGTCAAATAAAAACATACACTCAAGTGTACCCTCCACCCAAAGCTAGGCCTTAGTGCTCATAATTCCAAACATAGCTATCACCAATGCATATCATGTTAAAGTTTAGGTGTCTTTTCCCTACACACACAAAGTCCACCCCCCCCCCAAAAAAAACTTTTAATCTTAGCCACATTTACAATGTTTATTTTAGTTTGGTTTTTGTTTGCTTTTAATAAGTGTTTTAAAAAAACTCTATTTAAGAAATGAATAATAGAACAATTTGGGGATATGACCACTGCGTCTTGGAATGCAAACCTTTATAAAAGTAAAATATAAACAAGAGTTCTTTTAAAAACTTTGAATAACCAATATCTGTTATAGAGATCTTCCTTCATATTTCCACCCCAAAATATAATATATAAAGGTTTAAAAGAGCTTTACGTTAGTATAATATATATTTTGAATGTATTGTAAATATATTAGACTTCCTGAGTAATATGATATAGTAGTATATGAATTCCAGGCATACTTTGTAACTGTCCCAAAGGGCATTGTGTTTTAGATTATTTTATTAGAAATAATTTAAAACATGATCAATTGATTGCAGATAATGCTCCTATAGCTGACCATTGATTATCACAATATTTAAAAATAAAATTACTTAATATATCATTCATCTTAATTGTTTTCAGATGATTAAGTGAGCAATTGAATTCTCCTTATGTTTTCAAAAGAAGGAAATATGTAGGTTTATATCAGATGGCCAGAAATCAAATTAAATGCATGGTAAGTTTAGATATACAATAAACGCTTCAACTTCTAATAAGAATAAATAATATATTTTTCATTTTTCTTCTGAAATACCTTTTAGACCTCAAAAATTTCTTAAGATGATTCAACCATCAGACTAAAAAAGGATAAAACATAGTTTTGCACAAAATAAAACTGATGAGACGAAATAGCTGTTTAAAGTTTTCATGAGAGCCACTTTGGAGTAGTGACTAAAGGCACTAAATTCAAAACAGGAAGATTATGTGTTGGGAAGCTACAGATTAGATTTATTATTCATAGACAGGTTACTAATATAGAATATTTCATATGGAAACCTGAATGCACAGTTAAAATTTTCAACCAAAAAGTTCCAAAAAGATATTATTCTCTCCTTTTATCTTCAGATTTACTGTGAAGTAAATATTTGCACCAAAAGTAAAACTGTTGAACAATAGAAGATACTACTGTCTATATATTCATGGCTCCCTTGGTTTTTAAGTCACAATGTCCTCACAGTATGAAGAATTTATTGATGTATAAAGCAGAACATAATACAGGAATCATACTTTACTACTTTCATATTTTTGGTTGGGGGGGTGAATGTGTAAGTAAACCTAGCAGATCTATGTTGCAAATATTCAGTTTATTCAAGATGATGATAAGTTAATAATAATAATGGCAGCAGCCATCTAGGTCTAGATCTTTGAAAGACAGATCTAGTCTCCAATATAAAGAATGCATAACCAACAAATATGACTGTCTAAATATCAGCATTTTGCAACAATGGTATTCTACTGTGACACTCTGGAAGCAAAAATTTGAAGTAGGATGGGAAGAATACTGAGGCTTTTGAACTTTGATGTTGGAGAAGACTTCTGAGAATTCTATGGATGCCCAAGCAAAGAAACAAATGGATTATCAAGCAAATCAACCCATAATTCTTATTCAAGGCATAAATGATCAGCCTCAAATAATCCTACTTTGGACATATTATGCAGAGAACTAGCTCTCTAGAGAAGGCTCAAATGCTGAGAAATGCTGAGAAAGGTGGATATAAAGTGAAGAGGACAACCAGCAGCAAGGTAGATTGGCTAGGTTACACAGACAATGAGTGCATTATTGAAAGAGCTGAAAGACCAAGTTAGGGAGAAACTTACTGTATGTAGTTGCTACCATCAACACTCTTATTTTTCTCCCAATGGAGAGCTTTAGTTTTCTTAGTAATTGTGGAGGTGAGCCCTTTCTCTTGGGCTGACTGAATTATCTCAGAAAACCTTTGCCTTTTATATCCAGAGCTTTAAATTAGCTCCAGTGGCATAGCCATTGATTTAGTTTGCCTTCTCTTGTTAGCATGTATTCAAGTATTCAGTATTCCTATTGGAAGGAGTGCCTTCTTCTGCCTTGGGTTCTCTTCCTACCTTCTTTGCCTTCTTTGTTCCTGTGCAATTTCTTCTACTGTCTTCTTTTTTCCACAAACATCTCCTTTTGCTGCCTTCATGAAGTCCTCTATTTAGATATATCTATATGTTCTTCACTAGTCTCCATCCTTATTCTCCTTCAAAAGTAGGAAAGTTCCGTGCTGACATAGTCAAGCACAGTTAAAAACCTAATTCTGCAAGTAAGTTATTTTCCGCAGAAGGAAAGCCTAATGTACAGCACATTTTTTACTATCTCACCATCCACCTGGAATATGTACTGATTTAGTTTTCAATCTCTACTTTGTTGTCCTTTCTTGAGATTTAATCTCTGCAAGCAACATATTTTCATAAACACATAAAATAAAGATGCTTGAGTCACAATACCAAGATATGATGTAGTAGATTATACACAACATGGGCACTTTTTATGATAGTCGTATTCTGGCTCCTTCATAACCTTCTATTACAAAATCTTTCACAAGTCGTGTATAAGCCAATGTATTTCATGTTTGCAAAATGGGAAGCTTCCCAATAGCTCATATTATGCCAGACAAAAATAGTAACAATGATTCCTCTTTCTCCTCTGGCTCCATTTTTGTTGTTATTCGGTCTTATCAAAATACAAAAGTTGTAAAATAAACACAGTGCTTTATTTGTCAGGCATATTCAATCATGATTGGCATTCAATGATTAACTATAGTTTACTGTTTCCACTGCCATCTGTATGTTTGGCTTTTACATAGCATACATATTTATTTGTGAAAAAAAAACAATAAATGTTGAAATGTATGCCAGATTATCATTGCCAAAGCATGCCTAGTCTGGAAGTTGTATAATAGATCCATTCCTGGTTCTACATATAAATGAAATAAGAAGCAGCTCTATTTATATTCAAATTAAGAGGGAAGGCACATAGAAAATTGCAAAACATGAATTCCAGCCCTCAATAGGAAGATAGCCACGATAGTACTATAGCACTTGGTACAAAATGCAGCTGCACAATGGTGTCAGCTAAACAGCACATGTAACATCACTACTCCATGAGCTGCACTCCATGGTTGCCTGTGCATTTCTAGGTACAATTCAAGGTGCTGGTTGTCACTTTTAAAGCCCTATATGAGTATGCCTTACACCACAGAGAACTTTACCTCTACTTGTCTGATAGTAGAAAAGATATGTATAGTTGACCTTGGGGGAGATATAAAAGCATTGTTAAGGGGAAAATGAAAGCATATACCATTAAGGAGGGATGAAAGATTATATAGTCCAGTGTGAGGCAGAAATACAAAGTTGTCAACCATCTTGATTTTGTTTAGTATATTATAGAAGAGAGAAAAACCTGGACAGGTTTGCTATTATACCTTACAATAATAATTCCAGGAGCGTTCCTAGAATTCCATAACTGTCTGTTTTGTTAACTTTGCTTCTCTTCCAGAGTTATCACTAGCATGACAAGCATGAAAATGTAAAAACTATATATGTCTTCAATTCAGTGCAATGACTTTCTGCATATCAAGAAATTCCTTTAGGTACAGAACAGCCCTATGATGCCTCAGCATGTCCAGGAGGAGGAGAGGCACTGGATTGTTAAACAGAGGCTACACTTCTACAATGTAAGTTGCTTTTGAAAATCCCAAGTTTCAGCTGTAGCTTGCTACACAGTATGTATGGCTACTGCTTGATAAAAAGCAGTTCTTTGAAGCTTTCAGGGTTCGCTATAACAGGGAAGCTGTAGACAGTGGAGTATGGTTTTAAGGAACTAACATCCACAATAGGAACATGAGCTAGAAACATCTATCTCAATCCAAAGTGAAGACTTCATGGGGCCAAACAAAATTCCAGAGAGTTTATTTTGCTATAAAATAAGTAAATAAGTAAAATCTTATTGGGGGCAATAAAGTCCTAAGCAGAACTTAAGTTCTTCCCTCTATCTCAACATCAATAAATGAACCAACTGTGGAATTGTAAAGGTACACCAATCTACTTGCAAAAGGCTTACTTCAGCCTGCATCCTCTAGTTTAATATGCTATGGTAATGCTTCATAATAAAATTTGAACTCTTTTCCTGCATCGTCATCATCTTCACCATCATTGTCCTCAACCTCATCATCTTCCCTCCTCCTCTTCCTCTTCCTCCTCCTCTTCAGTCATATCTGAAGTACTCTGAACACTGAAACTTTGGATCCTAGTCACTGTTCATATGATGTACACTGCAGTGATGAAATCTAAAATTTGTTACTACCGGTTCTGTGGGCGTGGCTTGGTGGTGGGGGGGTAATGTGACGGTGGGCGTGGCCAATTTATTTTTTATTTTTAAAACCATTTTTTACATGTAAAACCATGTAAAAAATGCTTTCAAAAGGCTCTGACGATCCCAGCTGAATTGTCTGATCAGGCAACTCAGCTGGGATCGTCAGAGCTTGGATCATCAGAGCCATTTAAAAGAAAAAACTTTTTTTCTTTTAAATGGCTCTGACGATCCCAGCTGAGTTTCCTGATCGGCAGGCAACTCAGCTGGGATCATCAGAGCTTGGCTCGTCAGAGCTTGGCTCATCAGAGCCATTTAAAAGACAAAAAGCCCCTGATGATTGCGTGGCTCAGCTGGGTATGGGGGGGTGGGGGCAGGGATTTTTGCTACTGGTTCTCCGAACTGTATGCCGCCATCGCTACCTACTCGCCCGAGCCTGTCCAAACCGGGAGCATTTCACCCCTGGTACACTGGTTCCAGATATATTACCAGGAACAGTCATTGATTGTTAACCCTTCTTGCTATATGTCAAAATATTTGCATCAAACCATTGACATATTTCAGTCTTTTCATGGCTTACCTTTTCCTTTATTATCATGCAATAACTTTATAAAAAATATCTAAGAAAATGGGCTGCAACCTTTTAAAATTTGACACCATTTTAATAATATTGATAGAATATTGTCAAGGAAAATCTATCATACATTTCACATATTGATCTTGTATTTCACATGCCATTGTAGGGTAGTAAAAATATTTTCTACACTTTTTAGCAGTAGTTATATAAACATTCACCTACCCATTATTGAATGTTAGTGATACATTCTGTCAATAAGAATTTTCCTCTTCATTCCCTTTTGTTATACAAATTACCAAAAAGAAAGTAGTTCATTTTTCTACTTGTCTAATAAAATGCCAAAGATGTGGCCTCTGATAAATGTAAGGCTTGTTCTTGGCAAAAAAGCCAGGCAATGCCACCAAAATGATGTATATAATAAGTGATTCCATTGCCCATCAATAGCTATTTTTTTGTTATACATGATTGAACAAAAGCTTTCGTTTCTGCAACCTCTCCTAGAGTCCACAAGCTAAAAATGGGGCATGGATACTTCTCCATGCCTTGAAGGCATCTGTAACTTGCAAATGAAAAATTGTACACACACACACACACACACACACACACACACACACACACTTTACAGTATACACTTACTGTAATCATAAAATAGCAATTCCGTTCAATTTGTTATATAAATTATCTACTTATGTCATTTTAAGATAAAAATAGATCAATGTACTTACTGCAATTCTGTTGTTATTCTAAATGAGATAGCTACTTTGCTGTAAATTATATTTGCATTTTACATGCATCTTCCATTCAAATAATAGACTAAATGGTTAGCATATAATATGGGTGCAAATCAGTAAAATGTTTATCATACTACAAACATTGGCTTCCCTATATTAACAATGCTGTAATAGTTGAAAATATTAACTACACAAGCAAAATATACTCATTAGCTCCAATATGATCACAAACAGACAAATGCCCTGACTTTAAATTGCTTTTCAAAGCTGATTTTCTATTTTTATAATCAATTTTCTAAGTAAAGTGCATCCATCATTATGAAAAGGCATTATGAAAGTCATGCACATATTTCTGTCTCCTTATGACAGTGATGGAGAAAGGAACAACTCGTTTCAGCCGACAGTAAGCAGCTGGTATTCTTAGATAAGAAAATCATTGCACATGGACAAGCTTCCAATATTATGCAAAAATAAAGCAGGCAGAGAAGATGTCTCAGCAGTTGGTCCTTTTGTTCAGGCAGCATAATTTATAATCCATATCCATAATATAACTTAATTATCAACTTACACTTACAATGGCTGGCAGTATAACATCACATGCTGTCAACATATATTGCTGCCACTGTGTTCAACTTTAAGATTACTAGTTGAATTGTAAATATGTGGAGTAATTCAAGCATAGGTATGGCCGTTTGGAGGTGTTAGAAATTTTTCACTTATATCCTGTAGATCTGGATGTATGTCTTATATGCATCCATCCATGTATAAAATGAGATGAAATTTACGGCAACCAGTATACACAACTTACCTAGGAAGGAAAGATATACAAGCTGCCCATGTATTTAGTTTTTCTTTTTTCTCACCATAGTTGTAGAATCCAGGTAGATGATCAATAAGAATAATAAGAATGAGTCCAAACAGAATATAGACAGAGTTTGGGCTATAGTTTGGGCTATACTTCTAACAAGGGCATACAAAACCTTTGCCAGACCTATCCTTGAATACTGTTCCCCTGACTGGAACCCACACTGTATTTCGGACATTAATACATTAGAGAAGGTCCAGAGGTATTTTACAAGAAGAGTACTCAACTCCTCTGCTCGCAATAAAATTCCTTATACTACCAGGCTTGAAATTTTAGGCCTGGATAACCTTGAACTATGCTATCTACATTCTGACCTAAGCTTAGTACACAAGATTATCTACCATAACGTCCTACCTGTTAAAGACTACTTTAACTTCAACCGCAATAACACAAGAGCTATCAATAAATACAAATTAAATGTAATCTGCTCTAATCTTGATTGCAGAAAATACAAGTTCAGCAATAGAGTAGTAAATGTCTAGAACACTCTACCTGATCCTGTTGTTAGTTTCTCCAACCCGCATACCTTTTACCTTAAACTGTTTACCATGGACCTTACATGTTTTTTAAGAGGTCCCTAAGGGGACGTGAATAAGCGCACCAGCGTGCCTACCATCCCTGTCCTACTGTCCCCATTTATATGTACTCATTTTATGTGTTTATGGCTATGTTTTGCTTATTTATATCCATTTATTTGTGCCAATTTTCATGTGTCCATGTCTATGTTAGACTGATACTTGTTTCTTTGTATTAGTTGACAAATAATTAAATAAATAAATAAAATTAAAAAATTAATTAATCTATGAATCTAGGTCCTTAGCATCTTATATTGAAAAATCCTAAGTCTATAAAAACATTTATGCATATGAGTTTAAACAATTAGAAAAGAAATAAGGTATATTAAGCCTTTAGGTAATCTTCAACATAGCTTCTTGACAAAGCAAAGGAAAAATGGCTCTATCATTTCATGATGTTATCACAGCCTCTCTGTGACCCTCCCTCAGCCACTAAAAATTATTTTTAAAAGTATGATGCCCTTATCTTCCAAATGATAGCTCTATTGTATGATTTTCAGATTATCTCAATTAAATATTGTCACCAAAAGCTCATAGCCTTCCAATTCCAAATCCCATACTACTGGCTATAAAAGCCAATGGTTCAGTAACATCAGTAAGACACAGGATTCCTATTCTAAAATCATCACTTTTTTTTTACATAATTTTATTACAGTTTGCAGCTTCAAAGATAAAAACTAATGCAAACTGAGAAAAATATAAAAATTAAAAGGAAAAAGAAAAATAAGTGATTTTATTTTCTCTTTGTTTCTTCTCAAAAACTTTACCATATGTTTAATATGTTTTCAAATCCAAGATAAGAAAGTTATCCAAGTTACTGTTCTGATTTGTTATTTGTATATTCCTTTTAATTAATTTAAAGACATCATCCAGTTTCATTTGTAAACCCAATGTTACATCTTTCTCCATATCATTCTTGTAATCTGTCCTTTAATTCCACATTCAAAACAGCCTCAGACTTGTCCTCTTCTATTATCACTTTTAAGTACACTTTTATGATAGTAGACAGTCTTAAAGTTAACTACCAAGAACCATCACATTTGGACAATCCTAAATCCAGTTGGGCTATTTCTGCCGAGTTCTCTGGCTACATGAAACAAAACAGAAAACCTAGAACTAACTCAACTATAGATCCTAGAGAGATTACAAAATTCAAATCTGCCTCCAAACAAAAAGTTTGTTTGCTTTTGTATTATTTATCTTTTTGTTTATGCAATTTTTATCTTTTATAATTGTAAGCCACCCAGAGTTGTCCTGATGTAAAATGGGTAGCCAATAAATTTTATAAATAAATAAACTTTTCTTTCTCAAAAAGTAAACCAGGATTTAATAGGCTTTCACTCTTACCTGCAGTTCCTTTACTTTTTCTTTACCCATCCAGAAGCTTCTATTGTGCTTACCCATTTCCCGGGTGTGGTTTTTTCCACTATTAGACACTGAATTGAAACAGGTAAGTTCTGATTTATTCTGGGCCAAAGTAATTTTTTTTCTGAAGTGCCAAATTGATCCCAAACCAAAGTCTGTGGTCAGTGAACATTCCTAGTTTTTTTCCCAAAGTGAATTAATTTTGCAAATACATACATGCACACACACTCTCTCACACACACATGCATACATATCCATAAACATGCACATATTAGACAACCCGTGCCCCATTGGGTCATCATTTCAGAGATATTTCCTACCTAAACAAACAGAATGACCAAAAACAAGTAAAGCAACAGGAACAGGAACAATTTTTGACTTTCTGCCGGCTTCCCCATTGAGTTTCCTTGTGGGAATCTGGCGGAGACCAACAGAAATCTCCCTTCCCTTCCCAATAGGCAAATAAATGGCTGCTGCTTAGTGTGGGAGGAAGCAAGTGATTGCAAAACTGGCTGGAAAACTGTCACAGAATGTTGAAAATGAAGTTCACATGACCACAATAGCAGGCCAGCAGACAACAGCAGTCAGTAACTATGAAGAGCCACAACTTCCCCAAATTTCATTCCCTTGGGAATCATGACACATTCTGTAAGTTAAATCATTTGTGGTTCAAAAATTGTAGTCCTATGATGCACCATTTTGCCCAGTTAAAGGTCATGACAATGAGAGTTTAAGAGCATATAGATACCAGTATGTAGAATTAGGAATCATCGTAGTATTATCTTAGTTTAACCATGTAAGATAGGCAGCAGTGGTATTTTGGAAGAATAATGTTTGGATCCATATAGAATAAAGAAATCACTGATTTAAATTTAAGACTGAATAATTCAAATGCAGTATGATGATCTCCTTTCTGCTCAGTATGCAGTTCCATGTTTAAATAAAGATCCTTGAACTTAGTTTTCTATACATTTTACTATTTATAAATAAGGCAGCAATTTTTATATAGAAAATTAGAGAACAAAAGTCTGTGCATTTATATCTTGTAATTAACGACTGTGTTAACATAGCTCAGGAGGATGCTAAGCATACGTGGGCTGTGGGAAGCAAAAGAGAGGGCAGAGAAAGAGATCAGAAAGCAAAACTGATTAGTGAAGCATAGATATAATGTTGTGATTTAACTGCTTATTTCCATTTTTTCATTGTGTGCGTTGGAGGAATAGGCAGCCTAGCTCATTGAACTCATTTCCATTTCCATTTCAAAAATCTCACACTAATTTAACTTCAGCTTTACTACTGTGTCTAGAACATTCACATATAAGGTGAATGCAGATAATGTTCACACTTTTAAATTATCCATCATGATTCCATATTAATTGGCATTTTGCTTTAAAATGTTATTTCTAAACATTCTTTGCAAAAAAAAAAAAAAAGAACCCAATAAAACATAGCCATCCTTTGGCATTATACACTTCCAAATCTATGCTGGTTAACAATTATTTTCTTTTTAAAAAAATACAGGGGGGGAGGGAAATATCCTGAAAAACAGCTAAAATAGATAACCAAACACTTGGAGTATGGATGTCAAGAAGTAGCAGTATCAGAAAACTGTGTAAGAAGACTTCATTGCCCTATCCATGGGCAGAGCCCTTTTTGATGTACAGGTTACAAAAAAACCTTGATAAAATGAATGCAGGAGAAATTGTTGCTGGAAGCAATAATAATAATACAAAGAGAAATAGGAAAAATGACTACAATGCTCATAGTCAGATTAGAAAACCTTTGCAACCAGTGGGCCCACTTGGAATTTTGAAGAACTTTTTATCAGGCTTTTAGAAAACGACTAGGCTTGTCTAAGCATTAAACAGTTTATATGATAAATAGACAACCTTAAAACATCTTTGTACCAAAAAGCAAACGGCTGTGGTTCATCGTTGCCATTCCATCTAACCTTCATTGTCTGCTTTCTATCAGACCAGCTTTTCATTATCATTTTTATAAGCAATTTTTATATATTATCCAATTAAATATAAGCAGATTTCTTTTCTAAAAACGCCTAAAATTATTTTTTATACATAATGTTTATGCTAAATTTGTTTTACTTTAATTAAAAGAGTCTTCTACAAATTTGAAGCCAAAAATAGGACAACAGCCCAATGGTATTCACAAATGTTACACTACTTTCTTCTTATGTACTCCTTTTAAGCATAGGTTGAACAAGTAACCATGTACTCTGAGTCCATGAGAAGCTATCAGTAAAAGTCAAATGATTCCATCACAAAGGGTATCAAAGTCTGTTTCAAGAGATAGATAGATACCTACCTCCTCACTATAAATCTTATATTGTAGTTCAAAAACATACCACAATGGAGAATTTATGTCATTGCATAGATCCCTATATAATCCTTCACAAATATGTGAAAATGTAAATAGACTACTGGTTCCCAACTTGTGGTCTATGAGTATACCATAGATATTGCATAGAATGTTAGTGCCTTTTTTAAAAAAAAGCCCAAATATTTATAAAATCACCCAATCCCACAAGATTGAAACCTTGGCAGTTTTATTAGACTATTTTTAAGGGTTTTGTGAGTTTTGCGCTTCCACCAGGAAGTGCGGGAGGACCCCTTGGAGGGTAGAGCCGAGGATTTTGTTCAATATCTGCATGACAAAATCACTCAGATTCGGGAAGATCTGGACTCTGACTGGGTAGTTCCAGGGGGGTTGATTGAGGCAGGTCTTGAGAATGTTATCTGGGATGAGTTTGATCCTGTGACCCCTGACGATGTGGACAGGATTCTGGGTGGACTGAATGCGACCACATGTTTATTGGACCCGTGCCCCTCCTGGTTAGTGCTGGCTTCCCGGGAGGTGACGCGAGGCTGGCTCTGGGGATTATAAATGCTTCGTTGGGTGAGGGTGACTTCCCCGCTGCCTTGAAAGAGGCGGTGGTGAGGCCTCTCCTCAAGAAGCCTTCCCTGGACCCGGCAGTGTTGGCTAACTATCGTCCGGTCTCCAACCTTCACTTTGTTGCGAAGGTTGTTGAGAGTGTGGTTGCGCGACAGCTCCCCCAGTACCTGGATGAAACGACGTATCTGGATCCGTTCCAGTCAGGCTTCAGGCCTGGGTACAGCACGGAAACGGCATTGGTCGCATTGGTTGATGATCTCTGGAGGGCTCGGGACAGGGGCTGCTCCTCTGTCCTGGTCCTATTAGACCTCTCAGCGGCTTTTGATACCATCGACCATGGTATCATGCTGCACCGGTTGGAAGAGTTATGGGTGGGGGGCACTGTATTACGGTGGTTCTCCTCCTTTCTCTCCGACCGGTTGCAGTCTGTGTTGGCAGGGGGGGCGGAGGTCGACCCCGAGGCCCCTCATATGTGGGTGCCACAAGAGTCGGTCCTCTCGCCCCTTTTGTTCAACATTTATGTAAAGCCACTGGGTGAGATCATCCATGGTTTCAGGGTGAAGTACCATCAGTACGCTGATGACACCCAGCTGTACATCTCCACCCCGGACCACCCCAACGATGCCCTTGAAGTGATGTCCTGGTGTCTGGAAGCCGTGCGGATCTGGATGGGGAGGAACAGGCTCAGGCTCAACCCATCCAAGACCGAGTGGCTGTGGTTTCCGACGTCCCGATATAGTCAGTTGACACCATCGCTGACTATTGGGGGAGAATCGCTGGGCCCCAAGGAGAGGGCTCGCAACTTGGGTGTCCTCCTGGATTCATGGCTGTCTTTAGAAGAGCACTTGACAGCCATGACCGGGAGGATTTTTCATCAGGTTCACCTGATTCGCCAGTTGCTTCCCTTTCTGGATCGGGACTCCCTACACACAGTCACTCATGCCCTCGTCACTTCCTGCCTGGACTACTGCAATGCTCTCTACATGGGGCTCCCCTTGAGGAGCACCCAGAGGCTCCAGCTGGCACAGAGTGTGGCCGCGCGGGTGGTTATGGGAGCAACATGGTGCTCCCGTGTGACACCTCTCCTGCGCGAGCTGCACTGGCTCCTGGTGGTCTTCTGGGTGCGCTTCAAGGTTCTGGTTACCATCTTTAGAGCGCTCCATGGCTTAGGACCTGGTTATTTATGGGACCGCCTACTACCACAAGCAGTCTCCCACCGGCCAGTACACTCTCATAGAGAGGGGCCCCTCCGGGTGCCGTCAGCTAAACAATGTCGAGTGGCGGCCCCCAGGGCGAGGGCCTTCTCTGTGGGGGCACCCACTATCTGGAACGAGCTCCCCCCAGAGATACAGAGGATCCCGGATCTACACACTTTCCGCCGTGCTCTTAAGATTCTCCTATTCCAGCAAGCCGGCCTGGCCTAATTTTCTCCCCTGTTTTAAAATTCTTTTACATCGAAATTTTAATTTGTTTTAAATTTTGGGATTTTTAATTGTTTTGGGCTAAATTATTTAATCTGGTTTTAATTATATCTTTTAACTTTTGTATTTATGTATTTTATTTTGTGCCTGTTCACCGCCCTGAGTCCTTCGGGAGTAAGGCGATATATAAATCTAAATAATGAAATGAAATGAAAGTTATCTAGGAGTGTTATAAACACAGTGCATCATTTACATGATGGACTGCAAATGCTTTGAATCATGGTGTAAAGGAAAAGGTTGGGAACCATATTATTTTAAGGTAAATATTCAAAATTTATTTATTTTATTTTATTTGTTTATATTTATATACCGCCCTTCTCCCGAAGGATTCGGGATGGTGAACAGCCAACAGATAAAACACAAGAAATACAAAATTTAAAAACAGTATTAAAATCCAATTAAATTAATTTGGCCCACAATTAAAACACCCCTATATTAAAACCAATAATTAACAATTTAAGAATTAAAACAGTTTAAAAGAGTTAGGCCAGCCCGGCTTGCTGGAATAAAAATGTCTTTAGGGAACGATTAAAGGTGCAAAGATCCGAGATCCACCGTATCTCCAGGGGCAGTTCATTCCAGAGTGTAGGTGGCCCCACAGAGAAGGCTCTCCCTCTGGGGGCCGCCAGTCGACATTGTTTGACTGATGGCACCCTGAGGAGCCCCTCTCTGTGGGAGCGTACTGGTCGGTGGGAGGCTATCGTAAGTGAATGTATTTCAATTAGAAAATGAGCAGCACAACAATTCTGTTTGGAAAACAAATTACCATGGATGCAAAAAATACAGCGCTATACCCAGATTTATGAAGAGGGTCTTTGGATAAGATGCATTCAGTATTTTTTCCCAAGTGTTGCTACTGTTACTACTATCCATTTACTTGAGTTCTTGAACACTCAGAATAAAAAAAAAAAAATAAGTAAAGAGCATTGTCCATGCTCTTCATCCCTTCTTTTGTCTCAAACAGGATAATGAAGAAAGGCAAGGCAGGGTCCAGAAGTTTGTCATGGAGCTGTTATTTATAAAGTCCCAAGAATATCATCAAATATCAGACGTAAAACCAACCTCATGATTGTCTCAGAAATCACCTGGTGATTGCATTATCACTTACGATCCAATGAGGAGAAATCAATGAGAATGTTCTTCACAAGGTTTATTATTAATTAAACAAATCTATGTGGGTAAGAAATGATTATCCTCTCTTGGTCTCTCATTTCCCTGCCGGAAGATGTAGTTTAGGTAGACGCTTTTCTATCTTTATCTAATTCATAATAAATGTAGTTTTTTTCTTCCAATATTCTGATTAGTGTTCTTCTGAATTCTGATTAGTTGCTAGCATTTACAGATAGTGCTAAGCCATACTCTGACTTCAGGACAACTAAATTATGAACATAAAAAAAGTGGGGAGGGGGACTGATTTTAACTAGCTAGTTTGCTAGCCAGCTACTTAGCAATTCAGTATTCTTTCTGCATATGTTCAGGAACATATCCTGTAATGCTGAATTCCAATCTCCAACAATGTTTTTGTGATGTTCTAAGTAAAAAAAATATTTATTTATTTATTTATTTATTGGTTCGATTTATATGCCGCCCTTTTCCGGAGACTCAGGGCGGCTTACAATGCATTAAGCAATAGCCTTCATACTTTTGTATATACCTGCTTAGTAGGGCTTTTGCCCCCCCCCAAAAGCGGTGTTCTTTTTTATACAAAGTCAGTTTATTGCCCCCACAAACCGGGTCCTCATTTTACCTACCTCGAAAGGATGGAAGGCTGAGTCAACCTTGAGCCTGGTGAGATTTGAACTTGCAGTAATTGCAGGCAGCTGGTGTTACTTAACAGTGCATTAGTCTGCTGCGCCACCAATTATTTAAATAATTAAATAAGACTCATAATAATCAATGATAAAACTGAAAAATTATACATGTTAAGAAGCAAAAAATAGCACTTAAAAACATTTAAACAATGGGTTGATGTTACAGAAGAGAAATCTGTCATAGCAGGT
The DNA here is from genome assembly GCF_059756535.1 of Pantherophis guttatus. Lineage (NCBI taxonomy): Eukaryota > Metazoa > Chordata > Lepidosauria > Squamata > Colubridae > Pantherophis > Pantherophis guttatus. The sequence continues at coordinate 36,671,436 of NC_142069.1, forward strand.
GATAACACCAAGCTGACCATAACCGAGCTTGAAAAACTAAACTGGGTAAAGATCTGATTACACTGAGTAAATCCCAGAGCTGCAAGAAAATTCAAAGAATATCCTGGAAGAAGGCAATGAACGTCAGCTTCCATATTTTGGCTAAGCAAACAATGGAATGTGACCATATAATTACTAAGATTTGGGTTCAATGCAAGTGAAAACATTACTAAGTGCAATTAAGTGGAATTTACTTAAATAATTATATTTAATCTCCAAGTTACAATTCCCCCTTTCATATAACAGGATAATTTAAGGCACAGCTAATTAAAAGCACCAAATTTTAAATAACAATCTATTGTATTGTATATAACAAATGTTTTTGTATTTAAAGATAACAAAAGATATGAGAAGGAACAACTATCATGGGATATTCTAACAATTGTGACTCATTTCAAATGGTATCCCTTATCAAAGGCTTAAATTGAGTAAATTGAGTAATAATGGGATAAGACCTGTCCTTTTATGGATTGCTAACTGATTAGAAAACAGAATCCAAAGACTAGGAGTAAATGAGCGATATTTCTCAATGGAGAGAAGAAAGAACTGGAGTTCTTAAAGAAACTGTTTTTAAGACTAGTGGTTTTTAAGTTATTCATGCATTATTTTTACTGAAGGGTAGGCAGCAAGCTGGTCAAGTGAAGATGATATCAAACTACTCACAGTGGATGAAATAAATTATAAAGAGCCAGATGGCAAATGCAATTCAATTTAAGTTAGTGAAAAATGATACACAGTAAAACTACAAAATTCTAACTTTACATATTCATTGATGGAGTCTGAGCTAGGTGTAAGTACATGGGGGAAAAGAATTCAAAACCATAGCAGATAGCTCAGTGAACATGTCATCTCATTGTGTGGCAGCTTGTGAAAAAGACAAATTCCATACTAAGGTTCATAAATAAAGGGACTAAAAGTAAAATTGGCATCATTATAAATGCCTTTAAACAAATCTGGGTCTACATCTGATTACTGATTACTGTGTTTAGTTCTGGTTTGCCACATTTCAAAACGAATATAGAAAAAGCTCAGAGCTGGAAAAAGGACAACTGAAATGATCAGGAGATTGAATACCTTTCTGAATACAAAACAACACAAGATGTAGGACTCTAGCTTTAAAAAGAGGCCACTGAAGGTGGAAAGGAATCAGGTTATAAAATTATACATGAAGAAATGGACAGTGAAAGATGTGAAGTCTCCCTTTAAATCTGCAAAATTAAAGCATAACAACTATACCCTTTGGGGTGATGAACTTAATTTAGTTTTCAAACTGACAGAATTCAACTTCCTTAGATTTCTAATACGACTGTTGGTTTTGAAATACCTTTTTCTGGTGCTGTTCCCACTGTACCTTCAGGGTGAAGTATGCTTATTCTTATAAATTTGGGATGTGTTTTATGTTTTATATTCCATTCATACATGCTTTTTATCTAATAATGACACCAGTGGAAGCAATTAGTACTATTCTAATAGTATAGTTTTGTTTTTCATGGGTGTGTGTGTGTGTGTGTGTGTGTGTGTGTGTGAAAACCTATGCATAAACTTTTACATTTGTTTCTGTGCAGAAAAAGATGCATCAGTTTCAATTCTTAACAAGCATGCAAGCAGACCCACTCTTAGAAAATTCAGGATTAAAGTGCTTTATTTTCTTAATAGAAAACTTTGTTTGCAATCTTACCTGTTTATTTCAGTGAGGTCCCATTGAAGTGTAGCTTTTGAGAAGATGGCCTTAGGGTCTTGTCTTTGATGGAGTCAGAATTTCATCCATCATTGAGTTCAGTATTGAAAATTATATTTTTCTCTGTTTCCATTTGATTGCCCTTTCACTTCATTTGCATTTAGACAAGCATGGATGGAAGCACCCATACTGTGAATATGAATAACATCTCCAGCAACAGACAGGAATTAAAATATGTCATTAGCTTTGATAGTTGTCCTAGTTGTAAAGATGTACACTGTATCTATTCATTAATGAGCTTATGTACCTTTTAGAGAAGAGTCTAATTAAAATCCTTAGGTTATGTTCATCAAAACAGTCTTACTGTGTTTTTCAGACTAAGAAAACCTACACCATTTAATGAATAGAGCACTTAATTTCAATGGAATGAGCTGATTCAAATGTAATTTCAATATCCTATACATTTAAATATCCTGGATTACATAGTAATGGAATGAATGTAAGATTATCAGGGAGAAAAAAGAAATATTGTTTTTGAATGTTATAATTCTTAGATTTGCAGCTTCAACTTCTTATGATTTGTCACTACTGGGTTCATAAACATTATGAATAAACATCTCAGATTTAAGTTTTTTTTCTCCTCTAGCCGGCCACTATATAGCACTATATTAAATTCCATGTAAGCAGCTAGTTCTTAAAATCCAAGTCCATCCTGTTATTTGTTTCAGTCCAGAAACAAATATTCAAACAGGTATGTTTGAGAACCATTTCAGAGATTTAATTTTTAAATGTGTTTCACTTGCTCTTCTCAGTCTTGTAAAACAGTCTTTGCACTGATTTAAAGCTAGCAAAAATTTATTGTATATATATGGGTTTATTGTGAATGTCATAAATGATATCATAAAATCCAACAATGCTCTCATTCCTTGACTGAGCATGGATTTTTCTTCCATTTTAGATTAACCAAAACTGGGTTTATGCCCGTATTTTCCTGAATGAACCCAAATTTGTTTGTTCTAAAATCTAAGCAGGTTTGAGACTTGTTAGTAGTTTAATAAAAGGTCTTTAAAAATATTATAAAGTAGTCACAATTTCTCACTAAGCACCAGAATGATTCCACAAGTAGCCTTTGATTTATGACCATTTGTTTAAGTTACAACAGCCCTAAAAAGTTATTGGTCTTTTCAGACCAATAACAACCATTACAACATCTTCATGGTCACTTAAGGTTCTTGGCACCCAGCATCTACTGTATTTACAATGTTGCGGTATCCTGGGATCATGTGATCATCATGTGTGACTATCCCAGAGTCCTTCCAATAAGCAAAATCAATGAGGGATGATTGAGGGATTTGCTTGACTGCAGCAGAAAAGGTAGTAAAATATGGTGGGATCACTTAACAGTCACATCACTTAGTGACAAAAATTCTGGTTCCAATTGTGTCTGTAAGTCAAGGATCATCTATAATTCTTAATTCTTAATCCCCTCTAATTTACATCAGCTTTTCAACTTTTTCAATATCTGATACCTTTTAGCTACAGTAGTGAAATTGTAAATGAACTTAGGATGTATAACAGTATAGATCAGTGGTGGCTAACCTTTTACTCACCCAGTACCAAACAGGTACGTGCTTTGCACGCTTTGCGCGCGTGCCATCTGTGTAATGTGGGGCTTCTCCCCCATGCACTGCACACACAACTGCACCATCTGCACATGCACACAGCTTTCACACGCACCCCCACCGTATGCTGTGTGTGCAACCACACCATCTACACATGCGCACAGCTTTTGCGTACCCCCCACTGTGCACTGTGTGCACAATCGCACAATCTGCTCATGCACATGGTTTTCACGCATGCAATGCATGCACATGAACACTATCTGCGCATGCACACACTGCAAACAAGTACTTTCGCACACATGCGCAAACATGCACCCATGCGCAGGAGAGGTCCAAAGAGCAGCTGGGTCCCCAAAATTGCACCCATGCACACCAGAGGCCTGAACACCAGCTGGGGTGCATGCGCATGTGCAGCTGCAAGTGAGTTGGGCGACAGCTCGCATGCCCGGAAAAATGGCTCTGGCATGCATGCCATATGTTCGCCATCACGGGTATAGATCATTTACTCATTACAAATACAAATAGTAGACTTCGTAGGTATACTATTCAGCACACAAAACTACTCAACTGAACTTCATTGTGTTTCTTTTCTTTTTTTTTTTGTCATATTAAATTCCAATGGAAAAAATTACACCAGTTCCAGGCTGACGTGATTTTGATTCTTGGTAGCAAAAAATACTATCGATCAAGTAGATCCAATCTTTAATTTGCTGTGACTTTTGTAGAGAAACCCCCATTTGGTGAAGGAAGAGAAAACCTACCATATACATTCCTTGTATCACAAACCCAGATACTATCTGCTAACTGCTTAGGTTTAGTGTCCTTATTGTCTTTATCATTTGGGGCAGGCAGTTCAAGCTAAACCTTTTCTCAATCATCTGAAAGCCAATCATACTTGATGTGGGGACTGAAGAAAGAATGGTGTGAAAGATATATAGTTGGCCTATATTAATCCAATCCCTTCTTTTCATTTTCTATCTATGGTTCTGACAATTCTTCACAAGGAAGGGCCTCAATGCAATTTACAATTCTGCTAAATAATCTTTATTCCCTACCAAACAAGTGTCCATTATATAAACAAATTGGCATTTGCTAGCAAATTGCTATGTGTGGCTGTTGAAATCTTATACTTATTTCTTCTTTGAAGTTATGACACAGCTTGATGTACAATTACTTTTGAAAAGAAAGCAAAATATTAATGTGATGTTGCTTGCATTCCAGATTTTGTTTTATTGCTTCAAGTAACAGGAAAATTCTATCACTATTTAGCTTGCATCATAAACAAAAATCCAATGCCCTCCTATTGTTCACCATGGGAACTGAAAATCAATCCATAATAAGGTATATTTGAAAGGCGCTATCTCATTATAATAAAATTAATAACTTTATTTATTTATTCTATATACAAGGCAATCTAAAACGTGGCATCCAATAATACTGCAAAAAGATGTGAGTGAGGAATAATGCAGCTAGCTTAATCTATGATTGATCCCACGTTCACGGATACTTACAAAAGAAGGACAGACAGAAAAGCAAATCCATAAAACATATAAATATTTCCATAATAGAATAGAATAGAATTTTTTATTGGCCAATGTGTGTGATTGGACACACAAGGAATTAGTCTTGGTGCATAGGCTCTCAGTGTACATAAAAGAAAAGATCAAGAATCTTTTCATCAAGAATCATAAGGTACAACACTTAATGATAGTCATAGAGTACAAATAAGCAATCAGGAAACAATATCAATATAAATCGTAAGGATACAAGCAACAAAATTACAGTCATACAGTCATAAGTGGAAGGAGATGGGTGGTGGGAACGATGAGAAGATTAATAGTAGTGCAGACTTAGTAAATAGTTTGACAGTGTTGAGGGAATTATTTGTTTAGCAGAGTGATGGCATTCGGGAAAAAACTGTTATTGTTTTTTCTTGTAGTTCTTGTAGTTGTTCTGGTGTGCAGTGCTCTATAGCGTCATTTTGAGAGTAGGAGTTGAAACAGTTTATGTCCAGGATGTGAGGGGTCTGTAAATATTTTCATAGCTCTCTTTTTGACTTGTGCAGTATACAGGTCCTCAATGGAAGACAGGTTGATAGCAATTGTTTTTTCTGCAGTTCTAATTATCCTCTGAAGTCTGTGTCTGTCTTGTTGGGTTGCAAGCCAAATCAGACAGTTATAGAGGTGCAGATGACAGACTCAATAATTCCTCTGTAGAACTGTATCAGCAGCTCCTTGGGCAGTTAAATCCACATATATATATTTCTCTTTAATTCCTCTTTATCCCATCATATAAATTTCTTCAAGGCTATAACAAGCCCTTTTTTTTTGTAGATCCAGTAAGAAAACATTTTCCAGATCATCCTCTTGATCACTAATATGCCCCTTTTAATTTTTAAAACATAAGCCAGTTTCTTTTTTATATCCAGGAAAAGAGCCTTTTCAGAGGGTCTGTCACAATTGTGAGCAACATGGCTGATCCCATTATCTCCAAGTGTTCAAATCCATAGAATACCCCTGTCTTTTTTTTTTATTGAAAAAGTTTTT